>NC_092712.1:189973706-192373706 GCF_047496885.1 Scyliorhinus torazame | reverse complement strand
TATTGGTGGCGCGGTGGGAGGTGGGGGGGGGGGGCGCGCATTTGGTGGGGGGGGGGGGGGTATGTTGGGGTGGAACCTGACGGTGCCAGGTGCCTGAGTGAGGCAGTATCTTGGCTGCCGTCGGGGAACTCAACGTAGGCATATTGAGGGTTGGCGTGGAGCAGGTGAACCCTGTCCACCAAGCGGTCCGCCTTGTGGAGTCAGACGTGGCTACGGAGAAGGACCGGTCTTGGAGCAGCGAGTCAAGTCGGGAGCGACACCCCGGATGTGGACTTCCTGGGGAAGGTAAAAACACGTTCATGGGGTGTGTTATTAGTGGCGGTGCCACTATAGTGACCAGATGGAGTGCAGAGCGTCAGGGAGGACCTCCTGCCAGCGAGAGGCTGGGTGATTCCTGGACCGTAGGGCCAGTGGGACGGCCCTCCAAACCGTCCCATTCTCCTGTTCTACTTGCACGTTTCCCCGGGGGTTGTAGCTGGTCCTCCTGCTGGAGGCTATACCCCTGCTGAGCAGGAACTGACGCAGCTCATCGCTCATGAATGAGGATCCCCTGTCACTGTGGATGTAAGCGGGGAAACCGAACAGAGCGAAGATGGTGCTGAGGGCCTTGATGACAGTGGTAGACGTCATATCGTGGCATGGGATGGCGAAGGGAATTCTGGAGCACTCATCGACCACACTGAGAATATACATGTTACGGTCGGTGGAGGGGAGGGGCCCTTTGAAATCCACGCTGATGCGTTCAAAGGGGTGGGAAGCCTTCACCAGACGCGCACGGTCCGGCCGGTAGAAGTGCGGCTTGCACTCCGCACAGACCTGGCAGTCCCTGGTGACTGTCCTTACTTCCTCGATGGAGTAGGGCAGATTGCGAGCTTTGACCAGATGGTACAATCGAGTGACCCCCGGGTGACAAAGGCTGCCGTGTAGGGCCCGGAGTTGGTCCACTTGTGCGCTGGCACATGTACCTCGCGAGAGGGCGTCTGGTGCTCGTTGAGTTTACCAGGGCGATACAAGATCTAGTAATTATAGGTGGAGAGCTCGATTCTCCACCGCAAGATTTTAGCATTTTTGATCTTGCCCCGCTGTGTGTTATTGAACATGAAGGCTACCGACCGTTGGTGCGTAAGGAGAGTGAATCTCTTACCGGCCAGGTAATGCCTCCAATGCCGCACAGCTTCAACGATAGCTTGGCCTCCTTTTCGACGAATGAGTGTCGAATTTCAGAGGCATGAAGGGTGCGGGAAAAGAATGCCACGGGTCTGCCTGCCTGGTTAAGAGTGGCGGCAAGGGCGACGTCTGAAGCGTCGCTTTCTACTTGGAAAGGCAGTTACTCGTCCTCTGCGCACATTCCGGCCTTGGTGATGTCTGCTCTGATGCGGGCAAAAGCATGTTGTGCCTCGGCCTCAAGGGGGAATTGAGTGGACTGAATGAGTGGGCGGGCCATGTCTGCATAGTTTGTGACCCACTGAGCGTAGTAGGAAAAGAACCCCAGGCAGCGTTTGAGGGCCTAGGGGCAGTGGGGGAGGGGAAGTTCAATGAGGGGGCGCATGCGCTCGGTGTCGGGCCCGAGAAGTCCATTTTGGACTACATAGCCGAGAATGACGAACCAGGCCGTGCTGAACACACACTTCTCTTTGTTATAGGTCAGGTTGAGAAGAGAGGTAGTGCGGAGGAATTTATTGAGGTTGGCATCGTGGTCCTGCTGGTCATGGCCGCAGATGGTGACATTATCTAAGTACGGAAAGGTGGCCCGCAAACCGTACTGGTCGACCATTTGGTCCATCTCTCTTTGGAAGACCGAGACCCCATTTGTGACACCGAAAGGGTCCCTAAGGAAGTGGTAGAGACGACCGTCTGCCTCGAAGGCAATATATGGCTAATCCGACTTCGGGATGGGGAGCTGGTGGTAGGCGGATTTCAGGTCAATTGTTGAGAAGACAAGGTACTGCGCAATCTGATTGACCATATCAGATATGCGTGGGAGGGGGTACGCGTCAAGCTGCATGTACCGATTGGTGGTCTGGCTGTAGTCCACGACCATCCTGTGTTTCTCCCCAGTTTTAACCACTACCACTTGGGCTCTCCAGGGGCTGTTGCTGGCCTCGATAATACCCTCCTTAAGCAGCCGCTGGACTTCGGACCTGATGAAGGTCTTGTCCTGGGTGCTGTATTGTCTGCTCCTGGTGGCAAGGGGCTTGCAATCCACAGTTAGATTGGCAAAAAGGGAGGGGGGATCGACCTTGAGGGTCACGAGTCCGTAAACGGTAAGGGGGGGTTAAGGGCCTGCCGAATTTGAGGGTGACGCTCTGGGGGTTGCACTGGAAGTCCAGGCCCAACAGGAGTTCGGCGCAGAGATTAGGAAGGGCATAGAGGCGGAAGTTCCTAAATTCTACGCCCTGGACCGTGAGGGTGACTGTACAAAAGCCTCGGATCGGGACGGAGTGGGATCCGGAGGCTAGGGAGATCCTTTGATTGGCAGGGTGGACCGCGAGGGAGCAGCACCTTACCGTATCTGGGTGAACGAAGCTTTTGGTGCTCCCGGAGTCCAGCAGGCACAAAGTCGCGTGGCCGACACGGTGGCCAGGTTGTGCGGGCGAGATTGGTCCAGCGTCATCGAAGTGAGCTGCGGGTAGCCATTGGATGCTTCGGGTGGCGGGCGGGTGCAGTTCCGGTGTCGGGATGTCCGGGGTCCCTGTGGGGAACAAAATGACGGCGCCCATGGTGCACACATTGCGGGGTCGGGACACGATGGCGGCTCCCATTGTGCATCTGGCGTGGGGGAGGGGGCGATAGCGGGCGCGATTGCAGTGACTGCGCGGGCCTGGCACACAGCCGCGAAGTGGCCCCTTTTACTGCAGGCTTTACAAACGGCAGTGCGGGCCGGGCAGTGATGGCGGGGCTGCTTCTGCTGACCGCAGAAGTAGCAGCGGGGACCCCTGGGGTGCGCGGATCGGCGTGCAGCATAGGCGTATTGCGAAGGCAGGGCCCCAGCTGAGAAGGTCATCGGCGGGGTCCAGGAGGGTTACGAAGGGGTAGAAGGGTGGGCAGCGCAGCGGGAGAGGTACGATTGTACGTTACGGGATGCGACCGTCATGGAGAGCGCCAAGGTTTTCGTCTCTGCCAGTTCGAGCGTGGCCCCTTCCAGCATTCGTTCTTGGATGCGGTCCGACGCAATCCCCGTCACAAAGGCATCGCGCATGAGGAGATTCGTGTGTTCCAGACGAGTGGAATTAGGGCCTGCCAGAAGTCTTCGATGGACTCACCAGGTAGTTGCGAGCGGGTGGCAAGTACATGCCTGGCGAAGAGCGTGTTCGCCTTCTGCGCGTAGTGTTCTTTGAGGAGTTCGATCGCTTTTGTGTAAGTCGTGGCATCTTGGATCAACGGGAACACGCTGGAGCTCAGTCTGGAGTACAGGGCGTTTATCTTCTGAGCCTCCATTGGCGCGGGGTCCGCCGCGTTGATGTCGGCCTCAAAACATGCTAGCCAGTGAGCAAAGTCTTTCCTGGCGCGGGGCGAGTGAGGATCCAGCTGCAGGCGATCGGGCTTAATTCGGATATCCATTCTGTGGAAAATCTGACTGTAATAAATTGATACACGTTCAATTGCACAAAGACTAAAGTTGGGTACAACTGTGGCTTTATTACAGTCAGATGTGTGGCCTCCTGCTGCAGCTGGCGAAATGGCAGGGCACTGGAGGTCATACATATTTATACAGTTCTCCGTGGGCGGAGCCAGCCGGCAGGAGCTACCGGCGAACCTGTAGTGCAGGTCCTACCTTACATCTCCTATTACAGTGGATCAGCACACTCTGTGGCGTCTTTCATGGCTCTCTGTGTGGAGTCATACAGTGTTCTCTCTGTGGAAATGATCAGTGCTCTCTCAACGGAGTCGGTTAGTACTCTGTGTGGCGTCGTTTTTTTTTGGCTATTTGGCAGGTTGCTGTCATCCAATGTATCAACCATCAGCCATTCCATCATGGCATTGGATTCATCGACCATGAGTAGAGTCGTATTGAGCTTTTCAACTGTGTTGCTGATGCTATGATCATCATATCCGAATAACGCAGCCATGTGTGAGTAGTATTCTTCAATCTACAAATCATCTTCTTTGGTTTCGGATTATTTTTGTGTTCTTCACTTTTAATTAGCAAATCATCTTCTTTAGTTTTGGATTTGTTAATGTGCTCTTCATGTTGGATGCTGCAAACTGCAGGTTGCTGCAAAAGTTATTTTCAACTGTTGGTTGAAATTCAGGCATTGTTCTCCCTTTCGAGGTAAAAAATTTGGGTTTGGTAGCTTTAAAACTCTTATTTTTGATTTTCGGGCAGTTTCCCTTTAAGTGGGCGTGGTCCGAGTCTCTTGACGTCATGATGCTCATGACGTAATGCTTAGTCATCGATTGCGCATGTGCAAATCGTTCTTCATCCAGAGTGCGCTCTTTTTTAAACTGCGCATGTGCAGCTTCTTGCGTATGCGCATAGCGGAATTTTGCCGGTTTGCGTCTTTTCTGGATGTGCGCATGTGTGTACTGCTCTCGGTCAAGATGAGTGCCATTCAAAACGTGCATATTCTTCATTTTCAACACTGCTTCTACTTCGTGGTGCGTTTTCACACCATTCTTTCTTTGGATAAATTCAAGGTACCGATTTATTTTTTGTTGGTGCGATATGCACTTTTCTATCACGGTTTTTAGAGTTAGATCATTCTTTGTAAAAGTGACTCCCTTAAACATTCATCACATAGTCCATCAACTAATTGATCCCTGATCATTGAGTCTCGTGAATCAGCAAAATTGTAGGCATGTGCTAGTAACTTGAGGTCTGTAACAAAATTAGTGATTGGCTCGCCGTTTCTCTGGAATCTACTCTGAAATTTAAATCTTTCCATAATCTCATAAGTCTGCATTTTGCAGTGATCTTCAAATGTTTTGATTATCACTTTAAATTTAGTTTTGTCTTCACCTTTCAAGTAATTAAAGGAGTTATAGATCTCTATATCTTGCTGACCTGTAGGGACAGTAGCAGTGCTATTCCTCTTTCTTCAGAGGCTGTGTTTAAATCATTAGCTGTCATGTATATTTGGAACTGCTGTTTAAACATTTTCCAGTTACTACTTAAGTTACCAGTAGTTTTAAGCTGCCATGAAGCTTGAACGTGGTCCATCGAATCGGTTGGTCGTCGAGGATCCGAAATCTGCGAAGTCTTCTACAGTCGAACAGTCGGTACTTTAAAAAAAAAAAATTTCTAACCTAATCTGACTAATACTGTTCTTTTAAAATCAATTACCCTGGTACCATGTTTTATTACACTTCTGGTAGTATGTTATGTTATACTACTGAATGTAATATGTGTTACTCAATACTATTGTTGATGAGGTTTTCTGAATCATGATTTAAAAGACTCAAAGTCATCCATTAATACAACAGATTTATTGAGTAACTAAAACAATAATTTTGTAAGTTCTTTACTTTAATATTAATACTAGCAATAAGGTTAACAAGGTCCAAATACAGTAACTATGTTTAACTACACTAACACTCTGAGCTAATCTGCACTCCTGTGCTCTCATCACAATACACCCAAAAGAGGCTGGGGAGCAGAATGAGCTTGCTTTTATATCCCTGTTAGTACTGCCCTGTAGTGATCATCTGATTCTACTGATTACACATTAATCCCTGATGTACATGCATAAACAGAGATCACTACAGGGGAGGGATTGGTGCCAGGGGCACAGGGCTGCCTACTCACACTGGCTAGCCTGAGGATGTTGTGCAGCTTTTTCCTGTACTGCTGTCCGGTCCTGGCGGTGGGGTCCACAGCGCTCACGGCATCTGCCCAGGCGGGGTGTGCGACGATAGGTGGTAGCCTCCATCCCATCCTGGCATACGGGGTCACCAGCCTCTCCTCCACTCAGTTCAAGGGTAATTAGGGATAGACGAGAAATGCTGACCCAGCAGGCGATGCTCACATCCCATGAATGAATAGAGAGGGAAAAAATAATTGCCTCTCGTTTTTCTAAACTCCAGGTATTGCGCAGGTATAGAGTGCCAAGGCATCGTGGCTAAAAGCATGAAGATTGACAATTCAGTTGGCAGCAGTTTACACTTCTGACCAAAATTCAGTGTATTAATTCAAAGTTGCTGTCTCAGTGATCATTTGATTAAGGAAAAATACTCTTTTTCTTGTAAATGATGTGTTGGGTGTTCTGAATCACAAACAGGTCACCAACACTGGAAGTGGTGCAACTCTATTTTATTATAAGGTTAACTATATTAACATACTTGAACTGTGGGTAAATGCAATACCAGCTTTAACTGTTGACCCTTGCCTAGTCCTAACCAGTTGATGCACTCAGCACATGGTGAATGTCTGTGTTGCAGGCTGTGAGCTCTGTGCTCCGAGCTGGCTGCTACTAGAATGAGCGGGAGCTCTCCTGTCCCCTGTCTTTATAGTGCGTGTGCTCTCACTGGTGATTGGCTGTGGTGTTGTGTATGCTGATTGGTCCCGCTGCATGTCCATCAGTGTGTGTGTGCGTGTGTCTGCACCATGATATACTGGTGTATATTATGACAGTAAATATAGATGATAAACAGCCAAAAGCTACATTAAAAAAGCACACAGAAGTCACCAAAATGTTCATAGACTAGAGTTCAGTTCTGGTGAAACAATTATGAAATGAAGATAATTGCAGTAAACAAAATATAAATGCTTGCCATACTGGCTGTCAACTCAGTTGGTGAATGAGAAGTTAATGTGTTCAAAGAATGAACAAACAAATGTAATGTAAACATATTCAACATCTATCCAATGATATTACTTACAAGTTTTATCTAAGATTCCAAAGGCCTCATGGACTGATGGAGGCAATCAAAAGAACATAAATTACTTACTGTGTGTAACAACACAAAATGGTCCCCAGCACCTGTAGGTTAATAAAATGGTGTTTTCCCTAATTGGAGCGTCTAGAACTAGGGGGCGCAGTCTCAGGATAAGGGGTCCATCGTTTAGGATTGAGACAAAGAGAAGTTTTTCACTCGAAGCAGCTGTGAATGTCCAATGATCGAGTGTATCCAAAGTTGAGACTGATAGATAGTTGGACTCCAAGGGAATCAAGGGATAAAGATGGGAAAGTGTAGTTTATTTCAAATATCCGCCATGAGCTTATTGAATGGTAGAGCAGGCTTGAGGCCAAATGGCCTATTCCTGCTCCTATTCTTAGTTCCTGAAAGCTACACTCATATATTGGGCGGGATTCTCTCAGCCCGGGGCCGGGCTGGAGAACCCCCGCGACCCGCGTGAATCGCGCCACGTCGCCCCGACGCCGGGACGCGATTCTCCGCAGAGCGGAGAATCGGCGCCATTGGTACCAGCGTGGTTGGCACGGCGCCGGTCGGGGGCCGCTCTATGCAGTCCCCCCCCCCCACTAATTCTCAGCCCGGGATGGGCCGAGTGGTTGTCGTAAAAAAAACCGAGTCCCGCCGGTGCCGTTCACACCTGCTCAGCCGGCGGGACCTCGGCATGGAAGGGTCCGGGGGCGGCCTGTGGTGGGGAGAGGGTGTCCGACCCTTGGGGGGCCTCTGATGTGGCCTGGCCTGCGATCGGGTCCCACTGATCGGCGGGCCGGCCTCTCTGGCTGGGGGCCTCCTTTCTTCCGTGCCGGCCCCTGTAGACCTGCGCCATTTTGCGTCAGGGCCGGCGCGGTGAAGGGAACCACTGCGCATGTGCACGTTGGCGCCGGTGCCACTGCACAAGCATGGACCCTGCGGAGCCCAGTCCACGGCACGATTAGCAACTGGAGCGGCAAGGGTCACTCCAGTGCCGTGCTGGCCCCCTGTAGGTGCCAGAATTGTTGACCCTGAGGCGGCGTTTCCGATGGCGTCAACACGTACCCTCAGGACCACAGAATCCCGCCCATTATATCACAGCTGATGGAGGAAATCTTTATAATTGTATATTTTCCAGATTCTCTTGCAGTTTATGAAGTTTTCAATCATCCTTCAGCTGAATTAAAATATCATAATGCAGATTTACTCTATTCATTTGTTTGTTGGTGTACATATTGTACTTTTAAGCTTACCCATGCACAATTCTAAATTAAGACATCAAACATATTTAAAGACTTTAATGTTGCTATAAGAATTAGGAGTTTACAAAGGTTAGACTGGGATTTTACGATCACGCCCGTGCCGATTCCTGCCAATTCCCAATTTCGAGAACAGCCGGTTGACTTTGCGGGAATTTCCCGTTCTGCCGCTGGTGGGACAGAACATTCCGCCCATAGATATAAAATGATAGAGGATCTGTGCTTCTTAAAAATTGTGTTGCACAATTAATTCCAAAAGAGTTAAATCAAATTTCTAAAATGTGCGCCCTCCTTCCCCTGCAGCATTTCTGCACAGTGATGACATTGTTATGAGTAAAGTATTTGTTGAAGGACTTGGCACTTAAGATCAAGACTTGAAAACAAAATAATTTTCTCTCTTGTAGGTCGCTCACCACTACTCAGGCATGAGTCTGTCGCTCATACTATCTATTTACTCCGCAGATACTTCCAATCATGCAGCACCATCAGATGACACTTGAAACAATTTATATGGAGCAAATCATAGAAAACCATAAGATATAGGAGCAGAACTAGGCCATTCAGCCCATCAAATCTGCTTCACCATTCAATCATGGCTGATATGTTCCTCATCCCCATTCTCCTGCCTTCTCCCCATAACCCCGATCTGTTTATTGATCAAGAATTCCCCGGAGTGATCAAGAATACCTATCTCCTCATAAATTATAATATTTGTTGCCACAAACTGCTCTATTAATTTAAGCTACTGTGAGAAAAGAGGGCTATCTACAGTGGCACAAACATTCTCCTTAGCCTCATAGCTACTTTGCCTCCAATTCAGATTTTCCTGTAACGATTGCTGTAAAATCCAGGGCGGGATTCTCCGTCCAGCGCTGCCGGAATCACGAAACTCGGTTGGGCGGAGAATCAGGTGTGAGGTGAAAATCGTGGCTGGCGCCGGGCATTCAACAGAATGCCATGCTCCTCGACAGCGGCGTCAATGCATTCTACTCCGCACGTGCAGAAAACGCCGTTGGCATATCATTAACGGGCCCAATCCAGTATTCTCTGGGGCTCCTGTGATACTCCATCTTTGTAGGAGGAATTACCGATGGCGGGTTTCACTTGTGGGTTAAAAAATCGGGATCATAGTAATCATAGAATTTACAGTGCAGAAGGAGGCCATTCAGCCCATCGAGTCTGCACCGGCTCTTGGAAAGAGCACCCTACCCAAAGTCAACACCTCCACCCTATCCCCATAACCCAGTAACCCCACCCAACACTAAGGGCAATTTTGGACACTAAGGGCAATTTATCATGGCCAATCCACCTAACCTGCACATCTTTGGACTGTGGGAGGAAACCGGAGCACCCGGAGGAAACCCACGCACACACGGGGAGGATGTGTAGACTCCGCACAGACAGTGACCCAAGCCGGAATCGAACCTGGAACCCTGGAGCTGTGAAGCAATTGTGCTATCCACAATGCTACCGTGCTGCCCTTATAAGAGTCATTGTTTCATAGAATCATAGGATTTACAGTGCAGAAGGAGGCCATTCAGCCCATTGAGTCTGCACCAGCTCTTGGAAAGAGCACCTTCCTGAGGCCCACGTATCTATCCTATCCCCGTAACCCAGTAACCCCACTTAACATTTTTTGGACACGAAGGGCAATTTAGCATGGCCAATCCACCTAACCCGCACATCTTGGGACTGTGGGAGGAAACCAGAGCACCCGGAGGAAACCCACGCACACACGGGGAGAATGTGCAGACTCCGCACAGACAGTGACCCAGCCGGGAATCGAACCTGGGATCCTGGAGCTGTGAAGCAACTGTGCTAACCACTATGCTACGGTGCTGCCCGTGACTGTTAAGGCAGAGAGAGGAGGTAGACATGTTCCCAAACGCGCAGGAGTGGGCTGACGATCCTGCCGCTGGATGACTGGGTGGGGGGATGGGAGTCTGCCAGGGCCGGGGGAGTGGCAAGGGTCGTGTGGTCGGGGTCGGGGTGATCCCCCCCGGGACTGGAGTATTCAGGCAAGGACTGCCACTGCCTAAGCCTGCAAAGCAGTCATCTTGCTGCACACAGTGACACTGACCCCACACTCCTTCCCACCTCTGCCACACCAACCCCCGCCCAAGTCTCCACACCGCACGACAACCACTGGCGAGGCATCATGAGGCTCACACATGGGCAATGCCGACGGTATCCACTAAAGGAAGGTGCCGGATGGGGACTGCAGAACATACCGCTGATGTGGGTGGTGCCAGCCACCAGTACCCTTGCCGGCAGTGATGGGTGCCGGGGCCTGAGACCACCATGGTGCCGGGCACTGACAGTGCCAGGGGTGCGGTGTGGTGCGGAGGACAGAGTGCTGGGGAACGGCCTAGAATGGGTGTGGAGATGGGGGTGTATATTGGACATATGGGGGCAGAGGCTGTAGAGCAGGCCGGGATGACCATGTAGCCCGAAGGACCTGGTTGGGCACAGGGGTACGCACCATGCTAACATGTCTGCTTTTCACCTCCTGCAGGCAAGGAACTTCGGAATCCAACTAGGAATGGGTGCCTTCAGCCCAGCCGCCACAGGCCTGGGGCAGGCACTGAGGCTGTACGAGCAGGAGCTGGTCGGGGAGGACCCTGATGCAATGGAGCCAGCTCCACAGGAACAGGAGCCAGCCGGTGAGGATGGAGAGCCGGCTGCCCAACAGGCCAAGGAGAAGATGGGAAGGAGATGCTGCGTAAGGCTTTGTGTGTAGAGACAGTGCCTCTCATTCAAGGACCTGCCGGACCGGGCATACCGCTGAAGACTCCGGCTGAGTAGGGAGACAGAGCGACATACCTGCCGGATCATAGCGCACCTGGAACAGAAGGGGCATGGGGGAGGGCACCTGCTCTCGATGGCCATCAAGGTGTTGGTCGCCCTGAACATTTACACCACCAGGGTCCTTCCTGGCGCCGAGTGTGGACCTGTCCATAATCTCACAGACCTAGGTTTACAGGTGCATCCGCACCATGGCTGAGGCCCTATTTGCCCGGTTGGCACAATACATCAAATTCAATATGTACTGAGCTCACCAGGATACCTGGGCAGCAGGGTTCGCTGCCATCACCGGGTGCCCTAGGTCCAGGGGTTGATCGATGTGATGCATGTCACCCTAGGTGCATCGGCCGGTCTTCAAAAACCGAAAGTGGTTCCATTCGATGAACTGCTGTGTGACCATGAGCGGCACATCATGCTCGTCTGCGCCCGATATCCGGCAATGGGCACGATGCCTTAATCTTGGCAAACTCAATGGCTCATGACACCTTCGAGGTGCACCCTGGGGAGGGGTTGGCTCTTGGATGACAGGGGTTACCCGCTGCGGTCTTGGCTGATGACGCCGATCCGGAGGCCACAGACTGACGGTGAGACCCGCTACAACGAACCCCATGTCGTGAACAGGCAAGTGATTGAGCGGTGCTTCGGCATCTTAAAGATACGGTTCAGATACTTGGACCACTCTGGAGGGGGCCTCCAGTATAGCATGAGGAGAGTTTCCTACATCATGGTGGCCTATTGCGTCCTCCACAACATCACGCAGCAGAGGGATGAAACTCTAGAGGAGGGGGTTAAATGCCAAGCCTCATCCAATGAGGACAATGTGGAGGAGGGCCAGGATGAGCAGGGCATAGGGCCTGGGCAGGTACAGAAGGCCGCACAACGTGTGCACCAGGGCCGTCGCACACGGGATACGCTAATTGCCTCCAGGTTCACTGTCTGGAGGGCCTGGCTGATGGCACAGAAATCCCATCCCACCACCCCCACCCCTCGGCCAAACGCCCTCTGTGCTTCCTACCTGCGGGTG
This sequence comes from Scyliorhinus torazame, assembly GCF_047496885.1. Classification (NCBI taxonomy): domain Eukaryota; kingdom Metazoa; phylum Chordata; class Chondrichthyes; order Carcharhiniformes; family Scyliorhinidae; genus Scyliorhinus; species Scyliorhinus torazame. Next base: position 192,361,796 of record NC_092712.1, on the reverse strand, counting down.
CGGGTCCCTGGCTTGGCAGTAACAGCAGGTCTGGTCCATGGAATGGAGGATGATGATGACCAGCTCTGCAATGAGCTTGTGTGCTCCACATCATTTGACAATGTCTGACATCTGCGCACAGTAGCATGCTCCACTGTTCACCTGTGTGACCCCTGCATGCGAGTCAGCCAGTCCATCATGCTCTCCCATGTGCTGCAACTGTGCCATCCTAACTTGTGTCTACCTCTCTGGCCTTAGCTACATCTAGATGGATCCCCAGGCGGTACATCAGAAGTGCAGATGGCCTGCTGAGAATCCCACCCTGTAACCTGGCTCCATTTGGTGGCCATCCTCTGGAGTGACCAGGCCTGGATGGGCTGGGCAGCCGCTCGGGTGTCCCAAGTTGAGTGGTGCCACCCTGTTCTGCCCGTTGCCCATCGGATGCTCCAGGAACAGGATGGGGTGGTCCGAGGCGCTGTGGTGTCCCTTGCAGGAATCACCGGCATGGGCCCCATCACTTCCTCTTCCCTCGGGCTGCCTAAAGGCCCCTGGGCTACTCCGTGGATGTGAATCGAACAGTCTCTTGGAGCTCCCCCACCACATGGCGCTACCAGTCCTGGAGTCCCGCTCTCGTCTTGACATGGGTCTCCATACTTGCGGCCATGGAGCACAGGGAGTGAGCCACCTCCCTCGTGCCGCTCAGTGACTGTCTGTCCCCCCCCACCCCACCCCAGGACTGGACTGGCTCAGGCCAATCAGCACCTGGGCATTGACGACGACACCATCAGCCATAACCTGTTGTGACTGGACCAAGCCCTGGAGCGCTGCTGCAATATCCAGGTGACCATGGTACATAGCTGTCTGTGACAATGCAGCCCTGTGCCTCAGGCACCGCCCACACAGAGTGCCCCAGGCCTTGGACCTCCTGTACCATGGCCGGTACATTCGCCCCCAAGGCCTCCACCATGGACTCCACCCGTGGGGCATTGGGCTGGGTGGCATGCATGGTCAGCATTGCCTCCTGCTCCTGCAGACGGTGGATGGTTGCTGACAGCCCCTCATGTAGTCGCTAGCTCTGTGACTGCATCGCCACTATCGATGGGACTGCCCTTTCCAGAAGCCTGAGACCCATCAGGGTGTCAGCTAGTCCCTGTGGTTGATCTGCCCTCTGACCGTCCGCCCCCTTGGGGGTTCCTACCTCACCTGATGTACGTGTTGCTATGCACCGGTTAGTACCCCAGGAGCCTCTTCTCTAACGTGCCCAACCAAGATAAGAGTCTCTGGGATGATGGAGGACTTTGGAGACAGCTGTGACGGGAAGTCAGTGTCGTCCCCGGACTGGTCCTCCAGGGTGTCTCGGGCTCACATTTGGGGGCTCTCTTCACTATCCGTCACCACCTCACCAGGGGAATCTGCTTGGGGTTGGGGTCGGGGGCAGGGAACACCAAAGGGCCCACCCCGTCGCAAGATGGTGCTGCAAGACGATTTTGGCTTCACGACCAATTCTCTGCCCAATCGCCTTTCCCAATTTTGGCATCGGCCGACGGAGAATCCTTCCCTTGTCTCTGAAATGGAGAATCCCTCCCCTGGTTCCTGACATGGTACAGTGTTTTTCACCACTTCTAAATGAGAAGATGGTACAATCTGCTCAGTTACTTCTAAGTGTTTGTTCAACTTTGGAATGATTTCTTTCATCCCCGCCAGATGTTAGGTCCTACATAATTGGCTCAGGCATCGATGCTACTAACGGCACAGGAGCATTTTCTCTCCATTGATTTTATTTATTTTGAATTTGTTTCTTGTGCTCGTCAGAATTTTTAGAATTAATTCAATATCTAAAAAAGTGAGGCCAGCCAAATTGCATTAGTTTTGCTTTCTAGTTTTTATGCCTTTAGGCATCACAAAGATACTTTTTCCTTGTAAGCTTGCGGTATAATGTTTTCCTGCATATTTCTTTAGGATAATAAATGGGCATAAATATTAGATTGCGCTATCAATCTAGTGGCAGTGCTGTTAATCCCAGCTGAAGGACAGCTAGGTGCAGCAATGGTGTTGCTGTATCATCCTGTGGAAAGACAGCTCACATCAAAGAGTATAGACAGTTCCATGTAGCAGAGATCAGGAACAGCAAAACCTAATGATTTGTTGTGAGCAAGCAGCGACCTAAAATATGGTCTTGAAAAGAACAAACTCGTTTGGATAACTGGTGCAAAACGTGGCTTCAGACAAAGATGCTAAAATGTCTTGAAGCAGATGGTTCGAGAAGTTAGTCTGCAAACAACAGGAGCCGAAGCAAAATTGCCCCCGGCACAAACACCTGGGTGTGGATTTTCCATTTGGAGTGCAGAACCCGAAATCAGGATCAAATGTGGGGCTGGATTCTCTGTTTTTGCAACTATGTCCCCACGCCGTCGTTAAAAATTGTGGCCTATCACGTCAGAAAAACTGGCCTGGAAAGGCCCTATATTCTTAATCCTGCAGAGGGTTAGCAAGGACGCAGCGTGAAACTAGCAGCTTTAGCTGCAGATACGGGCCCCCGCACTTCCGGGTCAGAGGCCGCGCATGCTCACGGCAGCGGCCTCCAGCGGCCAATGCTCCATGGCGGACTCAGACCGCGGGGCTGGACCTCCCAAATAGTGCCCCTGAACTGCAGCGCGCCCGACCTGGACCGCCCTCCCAAAAATTGCACGGTCCCGTATGAGGCCCCACCCCCCCGCCCTCCGATCGGCCTGGCCGTGAACTGATTCCAGAGCCGCCACGTGAGTATCCCGAATGGCTGGGACCATGTTAGGTCCACGCCGTCGGGCCTTCGGCAGGTCGGGGGCGGAGAATGGCGGGGTGCGTCTCCAGCAATGGCCGCAGGTAGGGGATATGCGGCGTGGCATAATCTCTGAGGTCGCCGCTTTTTGGGGCTGGGAGAATCGGGGAACCGGTGCCGGTCTCGATTCCGTGCGCGGAAATGGATTCTCTGCCCCGGCACCGGACGCAATTTCGCCGTCGGGGTATGGAGAATCCAGCCCATGGATCCTGGCTGCCGCACCCTGTTGGGAATAGTCATTGAACACAATTTTTGGTGAGTAGACCAAATAGTGGCTTGAAGCCGAACTCGCTGTCCAATTAAGGATGGCTGTCAGCTTCTGTGGCTGGGTGGGCCAATAAGAGGCCCTCCAGCAATGACAGGAGGGAGCCCAACGCCCATGGAGATTGAGAGAGCAATTGTGGTACCCTCTGTAGACCAGATTTAAAAAATTGGATTTGAAAGTAGTGGCATCTGTCAGGCTATGACAGTTGAGCGGCCTCTCATCCACTGGATGAGCAGCAGCCACAGCTGCGGCCCAATGGTCAAGGTGACTGTAGGGGGCATCAACAGTGGGATGAAATGTTGCCCACATCCCGTCTCTCACCTGCAGCCTCCTTCCTATCACTAACTGTATGTTGTCCTCAGTATGGGGCTGACTGGTGACAGCAAATGTACTTAATAGGCCCCTTAATTAACGTGGCTGACTACCTGTCAACTACAGATGGGTAGCCTTGCCTCCCCTGACCCCATCATCTCAAAAATGGTTCAGCGACAAGATGGTCACAGGAACTGGCAAGCTAGCTGGCAGCTGAAAGTTCTTGGCCCACCCATCTCTGGCCCTTGCCCCCATCCATCTTTGAAAGTCCTGTCCCTGCTCTCATTACCACTGCCCAAGTGGGTCTGAGGTCAAAGTGAACCCAACATTTCCTGTAGGTGCGGGAGCAGCAGACACACCAGAGTATGTCTCTGGCATCATTATGTCCAGTGTGGAAGTGCCTGAATGTGTAGAACAGAACAAAAAGACCTTGCAATCATCACTGTGACATTGGTTGAAGGAACCCAGCATGGCAACTCTCCTTTAACTGCTCTAGAACTCATGGCAGGGCTAACCTCTGGTTCCTGCATATCCATTCGGATGTTTTTCACAGTAACTTCATTGAAGCCGACTTGTGACAATAAGTGATTATCATCCATTTGGTTGATTGTCTTCAATATTCATTCTGCCTCTGAAAGGTTAACAGTAATATCAGAATATGTTGCTCTCTTGTGCAGGATGTAATAGACAACAAAGTATTCCTTATTTGTGTTCTTTTTTAAAAATCCATTTCCTCTCCAGTGACACCAGCACCTCACTCAGCTACAATGACAGAGGAGGCAGGCAGCCTAGATGCCAGCCAAGGTCATCCCAAGGGCAGAAAGGTCAGCAGCCTGTCTCCAGTTCAGCTGATAGGGCAGAGGGAGCACCATATAGCAATATACAGAAGAGATTTAAAAAGAACAGCTAGCTGCATTCAGCATCCACGAGCTACTTTTTTCTGGAATCGTATAGCTTCGCAATTTTTGGTTCCACCATTAAATGTGCAACGTGGCAAGGCTTCAAGTCTCCGTGCATTTCTCGTGGGCCATTGAGACTTCAGAAGCTTTGTTAAAGGGTTTGATGTGTCGGAGCACACGCTGTGAGGCGAAGGGAAAATCCATGCCGCTGTGTCATATCTTACTGATGCAGGTAAATGATGACGGGATAAATGAAGGAAGTGGCAACAGGGTGGTAGAGTGCTGAAAGCTTGATTGAATTCTATGGATCTATCACTGAGGATCATTTGAATGGGACCTGTATTTTATTTTTATAAATTTAGAGCACCCAATTCATTTTTTCCAATTAAGGGGCAATTTAGCATGGCCAATCTATCTACCCTGCGCATCTTTAGGTTGTGGGGACGGAACCCACGCAGACACGGGGAGAATGTGAAAGCTCCACACAAACAGTGACCCGGAGCCGGGATCGAACCTGGGACCTCAGCGCCATGAGGCAGCAGTGCTAACCACTGAGCCACCGTGCTGCCCTGGAATGGGCCTGTATTAATACATTACGAGACTCCCTGGCACATACTTCATCATCTCTTGCCTGTGATGCCTGGGATTGTGCACCTGGTCATCACCTTGCTCCATCTCCCCAGCATCAGAAGAGGCTTGAAGACCAATAGGAGGCCCTTCAGCAATGACAGGTGGCAGCTCCCAATGCCCTGGAGAGGATAGGAGAGGAATGGAGGTGCCCTCTGTAGACCAGATTTAAAAATTGGATTTGAAAATGACTGCATCTGTCAGACTGTGGCCATCAAGGGGGCATCCCTCCACTGGATGACCAGCTGTGGCCGAATGGTCAAGGTGAGCATGGGGGACAGTCCCCAGTGGGCCGAAATTCTGCGCCCTTCCCGTTCAAATGTTCTCTCTGCTGCAGCACTGGATTGTACAGGGCAAAGTACATCACCATGATATGTGAGACATTGATTGGAACATACTGAAGGGTTCTATCAGATCTGTCTCGGCACCTGAACTGCATGTTCAGAAAGCCCTGTGACCTGCTCAATGATCACTCAAGTTGTGCTGTGGGAAATGTTGTATCTCTGCTCTGCAGCACTTCTCAGGCTCTTCACAGGCATCAGTAGCCAAGTCTTCAAGAGAGAGCCCTCATCATCCACCTTTGAAGGTATGCAATCTGTGGGACTCTTGGGGCGTCATTCTCCGACCCCCCAGCGGGTCGGAGAATGGCCGTTGGCCGCCGTGAATCCCGCCCCCGCCCCCGCCGAAGTCTCCGAAGGGAGAAAAGTCGGCGGGGCGTTAATGTCGCCGCTGCCGCGGAGAATGTCACGGGTCTGCGCAAGGCAGCCGATTTTCGGCCTGCCGATATTCTCCCTTCCGGATGGGCCGAAGTCCCGTCGACGTGATGACCGTTCACGTCGACGTAAATTAAACCTCCTTTTCATCGGCGTGACCCTGTGCTCCAGGTTCACGCCGACCAGCGTGGAGGTGAGTGACGGCCTGGGGGGTTGGCTCTGGGCAGGCGATGGCGTGGCCGCAGTCTGAATGTGTGGGGAGAGGTGTGTCTCGGCTTGTGTGTGTGTGTGTGTGCGGCGGGGGGGGGGGGGTGGTTAGAGTAGGCTGGGCTCCGGGGGAGTGCCGGGAGGGGGGTCCGTGCCGGGGAGGGGGATGGGGGGGGGGGGTCCGTGCCGGGGAGGGGGATGGGGGGTCCGTGCCGGGGTGGAGGTTGGGGGGGGTCCGTGCCGGGGTGGAGGTTGGGGGGGGGTCCGTGCTGGGGAGGGGGATGGGGGAGTCCGTGCCGGGGTGGAGGTTGGGGGGGGGGGTCCGTGCCGGGGTGGAGGTTGGGGGGGATGTCCGTGCCGGGGAGGGGGATGGGGGGGGGGTCCGTGCTGGGGAGGGGCATGGGGGGGGGGTCCGTGCCGGGGTGGAGGTTGGGGGGGGGTCCGTGCCAGGGTGGAGGTTGGGGGGGGGGGTCCGTGCCGGGGAGGGGGATGGGGGGGGGTCCGTGCTGGGGAGGGGGATGGGGGGGGGGGTCCGTGCTGGGGAGGGGGATGGGGGGGTCCGTGCCGGGGTGGAGGATGGGGGGGGGGGGCCGTGCCGGGGAGGGCGATGGGAGGGCAAGTGAGTTGGTCCACCAGGCCAGGTACCAGCCTCCAACAGTTGGACCCATACGGTCCACGCCACCTGGCTGGGGGGAGGAGGGGATATGGGCAATGATGACATGTCGCCGTTCCCCTCCCCCCACCAGGCCGTCATGTTTTCAGATCATCCAGCGATGTTGGCCGCCGTGGCGGCAGCCGCTCATGGTTATGTTGCCCTGGATGAGGAGGAGGAGGAGCGTGCCAGAGAGGCGGCGCAGGCTGCTGCAGAGGGGCAGGCGGCAGCCGCCCAGGCTGGAGGGACACCTGACCGACAGGACGAGGAGGGGGAGGAGGACGTCGCGGCCCCACGGCAACGGAGGCACCCGAGGGCGCCCCATGTGTACCGGCCCAGGCAGTCATACCAGGACCTCACGGACCGGGAATGCAGGAGGAGACTCCGGATGAGGCGGGAAACCGTGGCACACATCTGCCACCTGCTGGCACACCTGTCACCGCGTGGCACTGGCGGGGGGCACCCTCTTCCCGTGTCCGTCAAGGTTACGGTGGCCCTGAACTTTTATGCAACGGGGTCATTCCAGGCACCGAGTGGGGACCTGTCCGGCATATCGCAGACATCGGTGCACCGGTGCATCCGGGCAGTGACAGATGCCCTATATGCCATGGCGCACCGCTACATCCGCTTCCCTGTGGACCGGGCCAGCCAAGATGCCCGGGCCGTGGGCTTCTCTGCCGTGGCCGGGTTCCCCATGGTCCAGGGCGCGATCGATGGGATGCACGTCGCCGTGCGGCCACCTGCTGATAACAGGGCCGTGTTCACTAATAGGAAGGGGACCTATTCGATGAACGTACAGGTGGTCTGCGACCACCCCATGATGATCCTGCACGTCTGCGCCCGTCACCCAGGCAGTGTACACGACTCATTCGTGTTGTCGCGGTCATCCATCCCCGGCATGTACGAGGGACGCCATCCACGGCTGAGGGGCTGGTTGCTGGGCGACAGGGGCTACCCATTGCGATCGTGGCTGATGACGCCTATACGGAGGCCACGCAATGAGGCGGAGAACCGCTACAATGATGCCCATGTAGCGACAAGGGGAGTGATAGAGAGGTGCTTTGGCGTGCTGAAGATGCGTTTCAGGTGCCTGGACCTCTCTGGGGGCGCCCTCCAGTATCGGTCAGATAGGGTCGGCCGCATCATTGTGGTGTGCTGCGTCCTGCACAACATAGCCCAACAGAGGGGCGATGTGCCGCAGGCAGAGGAGGGCGGAGTGGAGGAGCAGCAGGAAGAGGCGCAGTCCTCCCCAGTTGAGGGGGATGGGGGTAATGGTCAGGGCAGACGTGGTAGACACAGGCGGGTGGCTGTCCACCGTTACCGGCTGGCCCAGGGGGCACGGGACAGACTGATAGACGCCCGCTTCACTGACTAGATGGGCGTGGGAATCGGGTAGTATGGCCACAGACCGCACACCATGGCAACAGCCGACCACCCACACCCCCCACCCATCCACCCACCCAGCATCCTCACCCCCCTCCCCAACCCCACCCACCCCACCCGCATGCACACCACCCCGCCCCCCCCATTGCCGATCCACCTGCGGCACAACGGGCCGGGCTCACACAGTTGCGGGTGGACGCGTGTCTATCGCAGGCCATGGAGGATGATGACAACCCGCCCTGCGGTGAGCTCCTGGCTCTACATCGTTGGACTATGTCTGCCCCATGGCCACAGTACCACCATCCACCCGGACCATCCCTGCATGCGGCTGTGACACTGCAGCGCACGGTCCCATCCTCTGCCCGGGGGATGTTGATGGCGGCCCAGGGGGAAGGGGGCAGACTCACCTGGGGCTGAGGTAAGACCACCCCTCACACACACACTTGCGCTCAACGTACATGACACCCCCGCACACTTTGGACAGAGCACAAAGGCAGCTTCTGTAGGTGTAACATTGACTTTAATAACCAAAGGAGTTCATGCACGTGCCCTAGCCCCTAAAACTCATCTGTGCCCTGCAACCGTGCCAACTTACTCAGTGTCTAATTGTTTGGCCTTACGGGCCCTTTGACTACGTCTACGTGGTTCCCCAGACAGTACAGCAGAACTGGAGGTGGACTCCTGTGATTCCTGCCCTCTGACACTGGATCCCTTTGGCGGCCGTTTCCTGGGGCGTCCTGGCCTAGAATGGCCAGGCTGCGGCCCGGGCGACTGGGATGGCGAGCTGCCAGCCTGTCCTGCCCGTTGCCCACCCGATGCACCTGGGACGGAAGGGGGGGAGTCCGAGGTGTCGCGGTGTACCGGGACCTCCCCTACAGAGGGAGCCGGGACGGACCACACCACCTCCTCCTCCCTCGAGGTGCCCGATGGCCCCCAGGCCTCTACATGGGTGGGGGATGCGAATGGACTGGCCATCCGACGCCCCCCCGACATCTGGTGCTGCCAGTCCTGGAGGCCCGTGCTGGTATCGACAGGGGTCTGCAGGTTTGCAGCCATGGAGCCCAGGGGGTTGGCAAACCCTGTCTGTGACAGTGCGACGCCGGCTCGCACATGGCCACTGGCGCCGATGCCCTCAGCGATGGCCTGCAGAGACTGGGCCATGGCCTGCTGAGACTGGGCCATGGCCTGCAGAGACTGGGCCATGGCCTGCTGAGACTGGGCCATGGCCTGCTGAGACTGGGCTATGGCGTTGAGCACCTCTGCCATCTGGCGCTGGCACTGGCTCATGGCCTCCTGTGAGAGGGCAGCCATTTCCTGGACCACAGACGCCGCCTGAACGGAAAGCCCCAGGCCTCGCAAACCATTCCCCATGTCTGACACCGTCGCACCCATTGCCTCCACCGTGGACGCCACCCGTGCGGTGTCGGCCTGGGTGGCACGCAGGACTGGCACCACTCCCAGCTCCTGGGCGCGGGTGGACTCCTCCACCTGCGACCGCAGCCGCCGCAAGCCGCCCGTCATCCTCTTCGCTCGTCTCCGGGTCGGTGGTTGCATCGGATCTATGTGTGGGTGTGGTAACTCCAGGAACCCGGGATCCACCTGGGCGGCAGATGTTCGCTTGGGCTGGGCTGCCCTCCGACCGCCCGGCCCCTCTGCTGCTCCTACCTCCACCTGCTGTACCGGGACCGCTGTGTTGTGCGCACCAGTGAGTGTACCAGACGCCTCATCACTAAAGTGCCCAACCGTGGTGAGTGTTTCTGCGATGGTGGAGGGTGTTGGTGACAGCAGTGGTGTTGTGTCGTGCTCTTCGTCCCACTCTGAGTCCATGGCACTTTGGGGTGGGGGTTCGTCTCCACCCATCCACTCTGAGTCACTGTCCGGTATTTCGTCTTCCTGGGTCGTGCTGTCCCGGGTACTGCTGTCCCGGGTAGTGGTGTCCCGGGTAATGGTGTCCTGGGTCGTGGTGTCCCGGGTAGTGGTGTCCTGGGTAGTGGTGTCCTGGGTAGTGGTGTCCTGGGTAGTGGTGTCCTGGGTAGTGGTGTCCTGGCTCGGATGTGACGGGGGCCTGTGGCTGACCCCCTCGTCGCTAGGTGGTCGCTCCCGCACGTGACGGGGGTGTCGTCTCCCTGTTGCTCCAGGTCTCTCCGTCTCCCGCGGTGTGCGAGGGGATCCTGCGGGCGTCGCATGCTGGAGGGTGCGGGTCTCTCCGTCTCCTGTGGTCTCCGAGGGGCATCCTGCGGGCGGTCTGCATCTGCGGGGATGGGTGCCTGGACGTTTGGTCCTGCGATACACAATGAAGCATGCATGGTTAGACATCAGGCAGTGATCAGGTGATACGAGGGAGGGGGATATAGGGGAGGGGGGATATGGGGATGGGCTGTCGGTGGCTCACTTGCTACTACGCCCCCGACCTCTGCATCAGCAACCTCCCGTTCGTCAGGTCCGCCAGCCAGTTCCAGGGCCCTTTCCTCATGTACGGTCAGTGGCCTCTCATCAGCGGGGCCTCCTCCAGTCCTCACATGCTCCCTATTGTTGTGTGCGCCCTTCTCCTGTGGGGGGGGGGGGGTGGCAGGGGTAAAAGGCAACACTGTTAGGCAGGTATATGAATGCACACCATCGGTTGCGCGTGCATTGCAGAGGTTAAGGTTAGGGCTGGATTCACTTGGGGATATGGGGGATATGGGGGAGGGGGGATATGGGGGAGGGGGGATATGGGGAGGGGGGTATGGGGGAGGGGGGATATGGGGAGGGGGGATATGGGGGAGGGGGTATATGGGGGAGGGGGGATATGGGGGAGGGGGGATATGGGGGAGGGGGGATATGGGGGAGGGGGGATATGGGGGAGGGAGGTATGGGGGATATGGGGGAGGGGGGATATGGGGGAGGGGTGGATATGGGGAGGCTCACCCTGCCTGCTCTGACGAGGTCGTTCACCTTCTTGTGGCACTGGGTGCCTGTCCGTGGTGTCAGGGCCACAGCGGTGACGGCCTCTGCCACTTCCCTCCACAGACGCCGGCTGTGGCGTGGGGCAACTCTGCGGCCGTGCCCGGGATACAGGGCGTCCCTCCTCTGCTCCACCGCGGCCAGGAGCGTCTCCACATCGCGTGACTCGAACCTCGGGGCTGAGCGACGGCCAGCCATCCAGTCGGGTGTTGCAGTCGGGTGTTCCGGTCGGGTGGGGGGGAGCAGCGCGGCCTTATGAGCCGTCACGCCGTGCGGCGCGTATGACGCTGCACGGCGTGAACCACTGCGCAAGCGCGGATCCCGTTACGTCGCTGCTAGCCCATTTCGGGCCGGAGACTATCGACCCATTTTTCCGACGTGACGTAAGTCGGATTTGCGCCGTTTTTTGCGCCAATCGTCGGACTTTCCGCCAATAATGGAGAATTTCGTCCTTGATATCCAACACACTCTTCATATGGGAGAATCCAGTGATGGCCTGGATCTATAAGTCCTCTCAGTTTGACTGTCTGGATTGACCCAGAAGTATATGTACAGTCTGGCCCTCTTGAAGATGGCATTGGTGACCATCTTGATGCAGCTTTGTGCCACAGACTGGCAAATCCAACACCTATCTCCAGAGGGTCCCTGGAATGATCCTGCAGTAGAGAAATTCAGCGCATTAATTACCTGACACACCACTGGGATTGGAGCCCACTGCTTTCCATTGGGTTCAGCCCATCATCTATCATGGCACACAGTTTGACGCCTGCCTTCCTGGAAGGTGGAGTCTTCAACGACGTTGCTGTCCCAACATCTGAGGGCAGCTAAGCCTTAGCCTGTAGACCCTGTGTGAATGGTAATCTTTTCTTCGCACAGGGGGTTCATTGCAAGCTCTTGTTCTGCCTGCCACCCTCTCCCCCCCTCCACAAGGTTGCTGCTCCTGCTGCGCTGCGCCTAATGTAGCTCTCTCCCACTCTGATGCTCCTCCTCACTAGCGGAACCAAAACCCAAGTAAATAAGGGCTCTTGGCCTGCAGATTCACTCAGTGTCCAGGGTCTCTTTCCACCCCTGCTTTACCCACACAATTGCCGGTGTCAATATGCCACTATGGGGTATACCTCCACAGCTCTTGTTACGATCCTGGGGATATCAATAACTTTTAAAAATAAATTGGAACTTCTCATGAATGACTCAAAGGGTCACATACACAAATTTCAAGTTTAAAGAGTTTTACTGTGGACTTCCGGTGATGGGGATATGCTGAACAGTCGCACATCAGGTGGCTACCCTCCAGAATACAGTAAAATACACACTTTTGGCCAAATTTAGCCCAAACATTCGGACTTATTCCACTCCTAAATGGAAAAGGAAGAGAAGGAGAGCAATGCCAGCAAGCCACAGGAAAGCCAGAAGCAGTGGAAAAGGGCAGGAGCAGCAAGCGAGCGAGTCGGCGGACCCATGAGACGAGGGATCCTTGGCCACCCCAGGAGAGGGAGACCGACGACCCGGACAACCGGCTCCCCACCACACCTGGAGAGGGATGGACGCCATTCCTAAACAAGGAATTGACTGCAATGAAGGAAGAGTTCAAGGGCAGCACGGTGGAGCAGTGGGTTAGCCCTGCTGCCTTATGGCGCCGAGGTCCCAGGTTCGATCCCTGCTCTGGGTCACTGTCCGTGTGGAGTTTGCACATTATCCCTGTGTTTACGTGGGTTTTGCCCTCACAACCTTTTGTGAGGGCCACGAAGAATCCAGCATGAGTTTTAAGGATACAAAGTAATAACATTTATTTACAATAACATATATATATATAACAGCAGCAGCAACTTCCCTTGCTGCACACTCCTTCCTGCTGGTTCCTAAACTGGCCAGCTTTATTTATACTAGGAGTTTACTAATGGTTTCTCCGCCCCCCTCATTAGGGAGGCTCATACTCCCACAGGATTGTGGGATTGTCATTAGTTCCCAGCCAATGGTAAGTAGGCAGGTTATAACACAACCCAAAGATGTGCAGGCTAGGTGGATTGGCCACACTAAATTGCCCCTTAATTGGAAAAAATGATTGGGTACTCCAAAATTTTTTTTTTTAAATGAAGGAAGAGTTCAAAGTGGAGATCCAGATGGCAGTCAGGGTGGTGGTGGCGGAGGCGCTGGTCGCCACGCAGAGGGCGCACGATGGGATGGGGATGAGGCTGGAGGTGCAGGGAAAGTCATTCCAGGAGATCGAAAAGGCATCAACCGACCAGAGCGACAGGATAAAAAGAATGGTGGTGACCCAAAAGAACCTGAAGGGGAAGGTCAAGCACCAGGAAAACCAGCCTCGGCGGCAGAATATTTGAATAATCAGCCTGCCAGAAAGGAGTGAGGGCAGACACCAGACTGACTATGTGGCCCAGATGATTGGCAACTTAATTGGAAAGAACAGCTTCCCCAAGCCACTGAAGATCGATCGGGCCCACAGGTCACTCCAACCAAAGCCCAAGGCAGGGGAGCAGCCAAGAGGGATAATCGACAAGTTACACAGGTACCAGGATCGGAGCGAGCAGTTGGGAAGGACAAAGAATACGGGTGTACCAAGACATTGGGGCAGACCAGGCAAAGCGCAGGGTTTAACCACGCGACGTCGGCCCTGTACAAGAACGGTAGAAAATTTGGGATGTTATTCTCAGTCAGGCTCTGGGTGACATTCTAGAATAAAGAACACTATTTAACCACCCTGGCAGAGGCGGTCGGGTTTGTTTGGGCGAATGGCCTCGACAAAAGGCAGATAAAGCAGCGATGAGGAAGCCGCAGGGAAAGAAAAGAAAAGTTACCGACATAGACTTTTTTGCGCGGGACGGTACTGCCTCGCTTTGAGCTGGAGCACTTGCTCACAGGAAGGAAGTGGCGAGGGCAACAGAGTGCAGGAAAGGGTGAAGAGGAGACAGAGAGGATGGCAACTGATCGGGCATAAAGAGGGGGGGAGATCAGCCCCGGGGAGGGGGGGGGGGCACCACACTAGCGGTGAAGCTAGCATTAGGAGGTATGAAAGAGAGGGGGGCCGCGGAGCATCTCCCATCAGGGAGGGAGCCTGGCAGTGGGGGGGAGATCACCGGGATAGCGGAGGGGAAGGCAGGGGGTGAATGGGGGGGCTCAGTGGGAAGCGGAGTAGGTAGAAAGGGGGATAGAGGGGCGAATTGGGAACATGGAGGGAGCATGATGATAAGGAAGGGAAGGGCTCTAGACTGGCTTCAGCAGGTCAGGTTCGGGTTGATGGAACAAGATGACACAGTAAGCAGCCATTTTGGAAGGTCCCTAAACAAAGGGAAACCCCGCAGCGCAGGGGCTCGCCATGTGACATACACACAGTTGGCGGCCATGTTGGATGGTTCCTGGACAAAGAGAAAGCCCGGAGCGCAGAGGCCTGGCCTCATGATGAGAAGGGTGATTGCGGCCTAACAAAGGGGAAACCCTGGAGTGCTGAGGCCTGGCCTCATGGTGAGAAGGGTGACTGCGACCTAACAAAGGGAAACCCTGGAGTGCAGGGGCATGTCCAGCAGGTAAGTATGGTTAATCTCGCAGGAAGGGGGGGATAGAAATCCCTCACAAGGATAGTCACCTGGAGCATAAAGAACAGCAGAGGCGGACTGGTAGCCAAATCAAAAAAGGTCAACAAAGCATTTGAGGCCTTCTACTGGGGACTGTACATCTCTGAGCCCCTAATGGGGACTCGGGGATGAAACGGTCCCCTACTGGACATGCCAATCATGGGGGATGATACGAGGTGGGGGAGCTGGAAACACCAATAGAACTGGGAGAGGACATAGAGAGCATCAACTCCATGCAGGCAGGGAAGATGCCGGGACCCGATACGTTCCGGGTGGACTTCTACAAACAATTTGCACCGGCTCTCGCCCCGCACCTGCGGGAGATGTTTGCAGATTTTCTAGTGAGGGGCACCCTGCCTTGAATGCTAACACAGGCACCACATCGCAAATACCAAAAAAGACGAAGAGCCGACAGAACCATTTTGTTGCTCAATGTCGACGCGAAAATACTCGCAAACGTCCTGGCCAAGAGACTGGAGAACTGTGTACCAGAGGTGGTCGCAGAGGACCAGACGGGCTTTGTCAAGGGTAGGTAGCTAACTGCAAACATCAGACAGCAGCTGAATGTGATACTGACCCCTTCCGCGGAGAGAACACCAGAGATGATCATCTTCCTGGATGCAGAAGCCTTCGACAGAGTCGGGTGGAAGTACCTCATAGAGGTGCTGGAGCAGTTTGGGCTAGAGTGAAACTCCTGTACAACGCCCCCAAGACGAGCATTCAGACCAACACCACCAGCTCTGAATACTTCGAGTTGCACAGAGGTACCAGGCAGGGATGCCCACTGCCCCTGTTCCTGTTCGCCCTGGCAATTGAACTCCTGGTGATCACCCTGCAAGATGCGAGAGTTTGGAAGGGAATCCAAAGAGGAGGCAGAGAGCACAGAGTCTCACTTTATGCGGATGATCTGCTCCTCTACATCTCGGACCTGTAAAACGGCATGAATGAAATCATGAAACTTCTGGAAGAGTTTGGGGCCTTCTTGGGCTGCAAACTCAACCTCGGTAAAAGTGAGGTCTTCCCGAGCAGGGAGGGGCAGAGATGGAAGGTTTCCCATTTAAAATAGCCCCAAATCAATTTCACTACCTGGGGATCCAGATAGCCCAAGATTGGACATGGATCCACAAGTGGAATCTGACCAGTCTGGCGGAGGAAGTTAAAAAGCAGTTATAGAGATGGAATGCACTCCCGCTTTCTCTGGCGGGAAGAGTGCAGACGATCAAGATGAATGTACTGCCCAGGTTCCTCTTCCTGTTTAGATCAATACCGATCTTCGTCCCCAAGGCCTTTTTCCAAAAAATAGACAAAATGATTATGCCGTTTTTGTGGGCGGAGAAAAATCCAAGAATTCCTAAGACAAAACTGCAAAGAAGAAGTATGGGAGGCCTGGCTCTCCCAAACTTACAATACCACCACTGAGCTGCTACGGATGAGGGAGTGAGGGAATGGGTAAAGGAAACAAACATGGAATGGGTGAGGATGGAGGAGTCCTCCTGCATGGAAATGACCCTCCGCAACAGCACTTCCATCCCCACCAGCAAAACACTCAACCAGCCGAGTGGTAGTAACAACACTAAGAATCTGGAACCAGATGAGACAACACTTCAGTTTAACCGAGGTGTCCACCATGGCCCCCAGCTGCGGCAACCACAGGTTTCCAACAGCCATGCTAGACACCACCTTTAAGAGGTGGAGACAGGACGGGGGTTCGCTAGCAGATAGGGGCTTCTACATAGGGGACAGGCTTGCGACCTTAGAAGAGCCGACAGAGAGAGTGAAACTACTGAACCGACAGGAACTCCGACATTTACAAATCAAAAACTTTCTCTGCAAGGAGAGTACAAAGTACCCTCGGGCCCCGAGAGACATATAGTTGGAGGAGCTACTGGACACAGCCAGTCTGGAAAAAGGGAACTGCGTGGACTTTTAGAGAGGACTCGCTCCCCACTGGATGGAACAAGGGAGAAATGGGAGGAAGAATTAGGGATGGATGTAGGGTGGGGACTCTGGAGCGAAACACTGAGCAGGGCCAACTCCACCTCCTCCTGCGCAAGGCTAAGCCTCATGCAGCTGAAAGTGGTGCACAGAGCATACCTGACAAGAACCCGAATGAGCAGGTCCCTCACGGAGGTGGAGGGTAAATGTGAACGGTGCCTGGGACGCCCGGCCAACCATGTCCCCATGTCTGGCCTTGCCCCAGACTTGTCGGGTTCTGGACAGCCTTCTTTGGGGCGATGTCCAAGGTTGTGAGGGTGAGGGTGGAGCCATGCCCGAGAGTGGCAGTCTTCGGGGTATCGGACCAGCCAGAACTTCATTTGGGGAAGAGGGCTGATGCCCTGGCATTTGCCTAAAAGGAACAACGTGTAAATTGTAAATTGTAACAGTTTAATCCATTTCTTGTACAGTGTAAAAATGCAAACATTAACAAAAATATTTTTAAAAATAAAGTCTTTTCTGTAACATATAGAATAAAGCAACGTGTCCAAACACTAAGTAGGAAACTTATATTCTAAAATACAGAAAGGACCCCCATTTAACAACTTATAATGAAGTGGACACTTCATTTTCCAGGAATCAGTCCAAAATGATGCATATAATCAGAGAATTTACAGTGCAGAAGGAGGCCATTCGGCCCATCGAGTCTGCACCGGCCCTTGGAAAGAGCACCCCACCTAAGCCCACACCTCTACCCTATCCTCGTAACCCAGTAACCCCACCCAACCTTTTTGCACAGTGAGATCAATTTAGCATGCCAATCCACCTGACCTGCACATCTTTGGACTGTGGGAGGAAACCGGAGCACCCGGAGGAAACCCACACAGATACGGGGAGAAAGTGCAAACTCCACACATTTGGTGACCCAAGCCGGGAATTGAACCTGGGACCCTGGAGCTGTGAAGCAACTGTGCTAACCACTATGCTACCGTGCCCCCCTTAGCTCTTTTTACTTTCTCAGCTTGATAACTCCTGATTGCAGATTCTTCCCTCTAGCTAATGCTAGAAAACTCTTCCAGTTTTGTTTAAACCTTTGCAATATTAGTCTCTTCAATCCAAGGGATTCGCAGTGCTGAGGAACACATGGCTACTCGCATTGAATAAGGGGCCTGAATGGGGAATGCACAGCTGAGGCCGTACATAGCCCCTTTTTCTACATTGGGACTCTCCACTCGCCGGAACTCCCTGTTCTAGCGAGAGATCGGGGTGCCATTTTTAAATGGTGTCCCGATTTCCAAGGCCCCCAAAATGATCCCACCTCCCTCCCACCCTGAACAAAATCCCCCCCCCCCCCAGCAACACCCATGCCAGGCACCCACAGCACAATCGCACGTGTGCAAAAAATGCTAGCTTGGCATCTTGGCAGTGCCAACCCAGCATTTTAGCAGTGCCTATGCCAGCTGGCAGTGCCATAGTGGCACCTTGACAGTGCCAGGCAAGCACCCAGGTGGCACTGTCAGGGTACCCAGGTGGCAGCAGAAGTGCCAGGGCACCATCCTGCCCGCAGGGCATGCAGCTGGGGGCCCTCTGATCCCCTTGGATAACCCCACAAGTGTTGTTCCATCTGGTCCCCATTTGTGGGGCCAGTGCTAAATGGCACTTGTCCAAGGTCTCTAAGGTAAAGGGGTTGAATCCCAAAGCCTCTGGTATCTCGGAAATCTGCAAATTAGAGTACAGTTTACTGCCTTGCTCTAATATACAGATTTGCTAAAATGTGATCCCGCCCATTGTGGGCGAGATTCACGTCACAACGTCTCGTGAGATTGCATTGGATCTCGCAAGGCGTTGCGAGCCGGGTAGATCCTGGGAGCAGGGTCTCCCAGCTTTTATCAGCCATGCTGCACTGCAGCGAGCTGCTTTTCTGGTGCAGCATGGCCGTTGGATCGTGCCCATTGTCCCGGGTGCACAATACTCTCTGAAGCCTCATAAACACAACACTCTCATAAGCCTCATATATGTTACAAGGTGACACCTTTACTCTTCTTCCTGACCTATGATCCAATGCTTGCACTGTTCCACCCTCTCTGTCTGGGTTCACTAGAACTCACAATGGCTGCCTTTTGAAGCCAGAACGGACCGCCTTCTAGCCCATTGCATCCTATACCTGGTGTGTCTCTAAAGCCTTGAGGTTCCAGGAAACTCAGAAAACCCTGGGAAAATTGAAGTTATTGCCAACGTGATGGCGTTGGGCTTCCATTCTGACACCTTCTGTGCTGACATTCCAATCCCTCCCGCCCCACATCAGTCTCCGATGGGCAAGGAAAATTTAATCCTTAGATTCAAAGCCAGGCAGACAGATAATATTTCTCTCACAATTGTAAGTATTTCTTATGAAATGGATTTGAATGATGTTGCCACTTGCCAGTCGGGTCAGCCCAGGGCATAAAACTACCTATAATTTGGTGTAATTAGGCAGTTCCATTCAGAAGAACAAAGATGGCTGGCCTGTGAAAACTATGGAAAATAATTCCTTGTGGGCTGTCTGTTATTTTTATATCCTGCTTTTATTATATTCAGAAAAGGATATTACATACACATAATGATGAAACAAATAATGATGACTTGAGAGATGTTTTTGGACCCTGTTAACTAACTGGTTCTCATGTTAGTACTGATGAAGATGAGAAAGGCAACAACAGTGGAGGAAGTGAATGAAGAGGTCACTTTCATTGATGTGTTCAGTTTAGATCTGGTATAAGCCATGGGGGAATTTTAATATCATGATGTTTTATCAGAGGGGGGAGGTGAGAATTTCTAGTAGAATGTGGAGAAACCAGACATAAGCATAGTGCATCTATCAATTGATTTGCTAATCCAGCCACTACATTTGGATCTGACTTCGGAGGTTTCCAACCAATTTGGGCAATGAGTCAATTTAAACTGCACTATTTAAAGGGTCATTGTAAAAAAGATAGTTGATGGATTGTGGAGGTGAGAAGGGGCACAAAATAATTAAATGTTGTCATGGAGTCCTTGTGTGACTCACTTCACTGATGCCTCCCTGGATTTAATGTTACAGTCTGTATGGGCCCACTGGGAGATACTCTTACTCACTGATAGAAGGAAGAAACCTGCCACTGAAAGCAAGAATGTGTGATTCGGGGTTGCTGAGGAGGTGAGCAGCAGGAGTGTGGTGCCTCACTCCAACATTCAGTTCCCAAAGTGGTTTAATTGTCTAATCATGTAAGAAAGTTGAGCACAGGGACACATTCAACTGATGTGTCTGTCACTAAACCCCTCAGAGTGTTTTCTCAAACTTACTCCACCTCATCACTCCCTACACCAATATAACTTCCAGGTTACCCATCCTTCTCTATCTGCACACTTCCTCACACCCCTATTTGTCTATTCACTACTGATACCTACTCAACTGAAGGTAAGGTTATGGATCACCCTCATAGTTGCCTTCCTCAGTGTCATGTGAGAGTACCCTTTAAGAAATGGGTGTTTAAGAAATGTACCTGTAAGAAATGGAGCTGCTCATGTTACTGGAGTGATGTCAGAGTGTGGGTGGAGCTGAGCTTCACTTCTGCTTTTTAGTTTCAGTGTGAGAAAGCTTGGGTGTGTCTGTGTTTTTCAGTGAGCTGAATCTGAAGTTAAAAGTAAGCTGCACTGCTGTTGATCTCTGCCATCCAAAGACTATCTATGGATTATTTGGTGAATTCAGAAGAATTATAAATGTTTTCAGTCTTGAATGTAAACCCTAATGTGCTCCTGTTTGAAGGTCTGTTAAGCCTTTTGGAAGTTAAAAGGATAACATACAGATTACTTAGTGTTGTACTCTTTGGGGGGTTGTATTTGAATTAATGGTTGCTAAGATATTCACTGTTTGTTTTAAAAAGATTAACTTGAGTTCATAGAATAAACATTGTTTTGTTTTAAAACCACTGGTCCATTTTCTGCTATACCATACCTGGAGAGTGAGCCGTGTGCTCCACATACCACAATCTAGTAAAGGTTGTGGGTCAGGTGAACTCCATGAAACACTTTGGGGTTCTCTAAACTCTGGCCCATAACAATTGGGGGCTCATCCGGGATAAAAGTCTATCTATTGGATTGGCTTAGCGAACTTAAAGACAGTGAGGGGTGAGCATATTGTGGTTGCTTTTCAGGTGTGGTATTTTAGTTTAAGTGGGGAGTGTGTTGTGGACAATGGCTCTTTCAGAGGCTCAGATGTTTTTAGGGGCGGAGACGGTCACACGCAGTACCTTATGGACAGAGACTAAAAGCAGACTGTTAGATTTGGCAAAAACATTGCAGTTAACATTACCTGACAAAATGCGAAAAGATGAGGTACTTATGGCGGTGGTTAAGCATTTAAAGTTGCCTGTGATACAGTTTGATTCATTGGAAATGGAAAAAATTCAGTAGCAAATTAAACAATTGGAACATGAGAAAGAATTAAAGCAGCTTGAATACGAAAGAGAGAGAGCGGAAATAGAAAGAGAGAGAGGAAAATGAAAAGGGGAGAGATGAAAGGAGAAAAGAAAGAATAGCCCTGGCAGAACAAAAAGAAAGAGAAAGGGACATACAGATCAGGGAAAAAGATAAAGAGAGAGAGTTTGAACTTCAGTAAACGGCCATGAAACATTACAGTCAGTTAAAATTGGCAGACATAAATGGAAACGTACAGTTGGATGATAGTGATGAGGATCATTCGGGAGGCAGAAGGGGTCATAGATAGCAGCTTCAGGGAATTAGTTACACCAAAGATTGGAGATAGGTGGGTAACTGTAAGAGGGACTGGGAAAAAACAGTCAGTGCAGGGATCCCCTGCGGTCGTTCCCCTGAGAAACAAGTATACCGCTTTGGATACTTGTGGGGGGGGGGACTTACCAGGGGTAAGCCATGGGGTACGGGCCTCTGGCACGGAGTCTGTCCCTGTTGCTCAGAAGGGAAAGGGGGAGAGGAGCAGAGCATTAGTAATTGGGGACTCTATAGTCAGGGGCACAGATAGGAGATTTTGTGGGAGCGTGAGAGACTCACGTTTGGTAAGTTGCCTCCCAGGTGCAAGGGTACGTGATGTCTCGGATCGTGTTTTCCGGGTCCTTAGGGGGGAGGGGGAGCAGCCCCAAGTCGTGGTCCACATTGGCACCAACGACATAGGTAGGAAAGGGGACAAGGATGTCAGGCAGGCTTTCAGGGAGCTAGGATGGAAGCTCAGAACTAGAACAAACAGAGTTGTTATCTCTGGGTTGTTGCCCGTGCCACGTGATAGTGAGATGAGGAATAGGGAGAGAGAGCATTTAAACACGTGGCTACAGGGATGGTGCAGGCGGGAGGGTTTCAGATTTTTGGATAACTGGGGCTCTTTCTGGGGAAGGTGGGACCTCTACAGACAGGATGGTCTACATCTGAACCTGAGGGGCACAAATATCCTGGGGGGGAGATTTGTTAGTGCTCTTTGGGGGGGTTTAAACTAATGCAGCAGGGGCATGGGAACCTGGATTGTAGTTTTAGGGTAAGGGAGAATGAGAGTATAGAGGTCAGGAGCACAGATTTGACGTCGCAGGAGGGGGCCAGTGTTCAGGTAGGTGGTTTGAAGTGTGTCTACTTCAATGCCAGGAGTATACGAAACAAGGTAGGGGAACTGGCAGCGTGGGTTGGTACCTGGGACTTCGATGTTGTGGCCATTTCGGAGACATGGATAGAGCAGGGACAGGAATGGATGTTGCAGGTTCCGGGGTTTAGGTGTTTTAGTAAGCTCAGAGAAGGAGGCAAAAGAGGGGGAGGTGTGGCGCTGCTAGTCAAGAGCAGTATTACGGTGGCGGAGAGGATGCTAGATGGGGACTCTTCTTCCGAGGTAGTATTGGCTGAAGTTAGAAACAGGAAAGGAGAGGTCACCCTGTTGGGAGTTTTTTATAGGCCTCCTAATAGTTCTAGGGATGTAGAGGAAAGGATGGCGAAGATGATTCTGGATATGAGCGAAAGTAACAGGGTAGTTATTATGGGAGACTTTAACTTTCCAAATATTGACTGGAAAAGATATAGTTCGAGTACAATAGATGGGTCGTTTTTTGTACAGTGTGTGCAGGAGGGTTTCCTGAAACAATATGTTGACAGGCCAACAAGAGGCGAGGCCACGTTGGATTTGGTTTTGGGTAATGAACCAGGCCAGGTGTTGGATTTGGAGGTAGGAGAGCACTTTGGGGACAGTGACCACAATTCGGTGACGTTTACGTTAATGATGGAAAGGGATAAGTATACACCGCAGGGCAAGAGTTATAGCTGGGGGAAGGGCAATTATGATGCCATTAGACGTGACTTGGGGGGGATAAGGTGGGGAAGTAGGCTGCAAGTGTTGGGCACACTGGATAAGTGGGGCTTGTTCAAGGATCAGCTACTGCGTGTTCTTGATAAGTATGTACCGGTCAGACAGGGAGGAAGGCGTCGAGCGAGGGAACCGTGGTTTACCAGGGAAGTGGAATCTCTTGTTAAGAGGAAGAAGGAGGCCTATGTGAAGATGAAGTGTGAAGTTTCGGTTGGGGCGATGGATAGTTACAAGGTAGCGAGGAAGGATCTAAAGAGAGAGCTAAGACGAGCAAGGAGGGGACATGAGAAGTATTTGGCAGGAAGGATCAAGGAAAACCCAAAAGCTTTCTATAGGTATGTCAGGAATAAGCGAATGACTAGGGAAAGAGTAGGACCAGTCAAGGACAGGGATGGGAAGTTGTGTGTAGAGTCTGAAGAGATAGGCGAGATACTAAATGAATATTTTTCGTCAGTATTCACTCAGGAAAAAGATAATGTTGTGGAGGAGAATGCTGAGCCCCAGGCTAATAGAATAGATGGCATTGAGGTACGTAGGGAAGAGGTGTTGGCAATTCTGGACAGGCTTAAAATAGATAAGTCCCCGGGACCTGATGGGATTTATCCTAGGATTCTCTGGGAGGCCAGGGAAGAGATTGCTGGACCTTTGGCTTTGATTTTTATGTCATCATTGGCTACAGGAATAGTGCCAGAGGACTGGAGGACAGCAAATGTGGTCCCTTTGTTCAAAAAGGGGAGCAGAGACAACCCCGGCAACTATAGACCAGTGAGCCTCACGTCTGTAGTGGGTAAAGTCTTGGAGGGGATTATAAGGGACAAGATTTATAATCATCTAGATAGGAATGATATGATCAGGGATAGTCAGCATGGCTTTGTGAAGGGTAGGTCATGCCTCACAAACCTTATTGAGTTCTTTGAGAAGGTGACTGAACAGGTAGACGAGGGTAGAGCAGTTGATGTGGTGTATATGGATTTCAGCAAAGCGTTTGATAAGGTTCCCCACGGTAGGCTATTGCAAAAAATACGGAGGCTGGGGATTAAGGGTGATTTAGAGATGTGGATCAGAAATTGGCTAGCTGAAAGAAGACAGAGGGTGGTGGTTGATGGGAAATGTTCAGAATGGAGTACAGTCACAAGTGGAGTACCACAAGGATCTGTTCTGGGGCCGTTGCTGTTTGTCATTTTTATCAATGACCTAGAGGAAGGCACAGAAGGGTGGGTGAGTAAATTTGCAGATGATACTAACGTCGGTGGTGTTGTCGATAGTGTGGAAGGATGTAGCAGGTTACAGAGGGATATAGATAAGCTGCAGAGCTGGGCTGAGAGGTGGCAAATGGAGTTTAATGTAGAGAAGTGTGAGGTGATTCACTTTGGAAGGAATAACAGGAATGCGGAATATTTGGTTAATGGTAAAGTTCTTGAAAGTGTGGCTGAGCAGAGGGATCTAGGTGTCCATGTACATAGATCCCTGAAAGTTGCCACCCAGGTTGATAGGGTTGTGAAGAAGGCCTATGGAGTGTTGGCCTTTATTGGTAGAGGGATTGAGTTCCGGAGTCGGGAGGTCATGTTGCAGCTGTACAGAACTCTGGTCCGGCCGCATTTGGAGTATTGCGTACAGTTCTGGTCACCGCATTATAGGAAGGACGTGGAGGCTTTGGAGCGGGTGCAGAGGAGATTTACCAGGATGTTGCCTGGTATGGAGGGAAAATCTTATGAGGAAAGGCTGACGGACTTGAGGTTGTTTTCGTTGGAGAGAAGAAGGTTAAGAGGAGACTTAATAGAGGCATACAAAATGATCAGGGGGTTGGATAGGGTGGACAGTGAGAGCCTTCTCCCGCGGATGGATATGGCTGGCACGAGGGGACATAACTTTAAACTGAGGGGTAATAGATATAGGACAGAGGTCAGAGGTAGGTTCTTTACGCAAAGAGTAGTGAGGCCGTGGAATGCCCTACCTGCTACAGTAGTGAACTCGCCAACATTGAGGGCATTTAAAAGTTTATTGGATAAACATATGGATGATAATGGCATAGTGTAGGTTAGATGGCTTTTGTTTCGGTGCAACATCGTGGGCCGAAGGGCCTGTACTGCGCTGTATTGTTCTATGTTCTATGTTCTATGTCTATGATAGTGAGAAAGAGGGTCAAACGTGAAGGCTTGGTGGGGATCTATTTAAATATCTCCAAGCATTGCCAAGGTTTGACGAGGAGGAAGTGGAATCCTTTTTCATTTCATTTGAGAAGGTAGCGAAACAAATGAAATGGCCACAGGATATGTGGGTATTACTGATTCAAACAAAGCTGGTAGGTAGAGCTAATGAAGTGTTTGCATCACTACCGGAGGAGGTATCTGAAACGTATGAGGAGGTGAAAAAAATCATGTTGGGTGCATATGAACTAGTGCCTGCAGCTTACAGACAAAGGTTTAGAAATTTAAGGAAATAATTTGGTCAAACATACATGGAGTTTGAAAGGCAGAGTAATTTTGATAGGTGGATAAGAGCTTTGAAAATAGATCAAACGTATGAAGCTCTCAGAGAAATTATAATTTTGGAGGAGTTTAAAAATTCAATTCCTGATGTAGTGAGAACTCATGTGGAAGAACAGAGGGTTAAAACTGCGAGAGTAGCAGCAGAAATGGCAGATGATTATGAATTAGTTCATAAATCAAAGCTTGGTTTCTGACATCAGTTTCAGCCTGTGAGGGATGGAAACTGGGGACATGAGAAATACTCAAGTGGTAAAGGTAAAGGTGATCTGTTGGGAGATAATAAGGAGCGTGTACCCCAGATTAAAAAAGAAATCCAGGAGGGTGGAAAAAAATGAAAAGTTTCAAATGTTTTATTGTAATAAACTAGGCCAAGTAAAGTCACAGTGTTGGTGGTTGAAGAAAAGCATTGGGAAGGCTGATGTGGTAAAACAGAATAAGACAGTGGGGTTTG
Source organism: Scyliorhinus torazame (assembly GCF_047496885.1). Taxonomy (NCBI): domain Eukaryota; kingdom Metazoa; phylum Chordata; class Chondrichthyes; order Carcharhiniformes; family Scyliorhinidae; genus Scyliorhinus; species Scyliorhinus torazame. The sequence goes on along the minus strand of NC_092712.1, from coordinate 192,336,205 downwards.
TTAAAGTGGTAAAGGAAAGCCCAAGTGAAGCGAAGGAGGTGCAAAAGATCGTACAGCCTGATCAAGACGTGATTGATAAGAAGGTGCCAGATGCTTTTAAAGAATTTACATGTGTGGGTAAAGTTTACTCATGTGTATCAGGAGGAGCAGGTAAAGAAGTCACAATTTTAAGAGATACGGGAGCTAGTCAATCTTTAATGATAAGAGATGAGGAGTTATGTAGTTTGAGAAGAATGTTGCCAGAAAAGGTGGTAATATGTGGAATTCAGGGTGAGAGGAGTAGTGTTTCATTATATAAGGTAAGGTTGGAAAGTCCAGTGAAGAGTGGTGAAGTGGTAGTAGGAATAATAGAGAAACTATCTTGTCCAGGAATGCAGTTTATCTTGGGTAATGAAATAGCTGGATTGTAGGTGGGAGTGATGCTTACTGTGGTTGATAAGCCCGTGGAAAATCAGACAACAGAAGTGTTGAAGGACGAATATCCTGGGATTTTTCCGGATTGTGTAGTAACAAGGTTGCAAAGTCACAGGTTAAGACAAGAGGATAAATCAAAGAGTGAAGATGAAGTTGAAGTGCAATTATCAGAAACGATTTTTGATCAGATGGTTGAAAAAGAACAAGAACAGGTGGAGGATGAGGCGGATATTTTTCGCTCAGGAAAATTGGCAGAGTTATAACAGAAAGATGTAGAAATAAAACGGATGTATCAGAAAGCGTACACGGAAGAGGAATCTGAGTGTATACAACAGTGTTATTACCGTAAAAGTGATGTCTTGATGAGAAAATGGAGACCTTTACATATGCAGGCGGATGAAAAGTGGGCAGAGGTTCATCAAGTAGTATTGCCGGTAGGGTATGGAAAGGAGGTGTTGCGAGTTGCACATGAGGTACCAGTGGGAGGTGATTTGGGAATAAGGAAAACTCAAGCTAAAATCCAAAAACATTTTTATTGGCCTGGACTACATAAAGATGCAGTTAAATTTTGTCAATCATGTCACACATGTCAAGTGATAGGGAAACCTCAAGCAGTGATGAAACCAGCACCCTTAATACCCATTCCAGCATTTGAGGAAAACTTTTACAAGGGTCCTAATTGATTGCATAGGACCACTTCCGAAAACAAAAATTGGGAATCAATATCTTTTGACTATAATGGATGTATCTACAGGTTTCCAGACGCCATTCCAGTGCATAATATAATATTGCAGCTAAAAGATTGTGGAGAAATTACTTAAATTCTTTACTAGATATGGACTAGCCACAGAAATACAATCAGATCAAGGATCCAATTTTACCTCCAGGTTATTCAAAGAAGTGATGGATTGCTTCGGAATAAAACAATTTAAATCAACTGTGCACCATCCAGAATCACAGGGAGCTTTCGAAAGGTGGCATCAGACATTAAAGACAATGTTGAGGGCGTATTGTCAAGATTATCCAGACGATTGGGAGAAAGGAATTCCATTCGTTCTGTTTGCAATTAGGGATGCTCCTACTGAGTCAACCAAATTTAGTCCTTTTGAAGTAATTTTTGGTCATGAGGTAAGAGGACCACTTAAAATGATTAAGGAAAAATTGGTGGGTGAGAAATCGGAAATTACATTATTGGATTATGTGTCAAATTCTAGGGAACGATTAAACAGAGCAGGCGAATTGGCTAGACAACATTTGAAAGTTGCACAAAATGTGATGAAACTGGTCGCGAACAAGAAATCCAAAGTTTGTAGTTTTGCCAGTGGAGATAAAGAACAAAGAACAAAGAAATGTACAGCACAGGAACAGGCCCTTCGACCCTCCAAGCCCGTGCCGACCATGCTGCCCAACTAAAGTATAATCTTCTACACTTCCTGGGTCCGTATCCCTCTATTCCCATCCTATTCATGTATTTGTCAAGAAGCCCCTTAAATGTCACTATCGTCCCTGCTTCCACCACCTCCTCCGGTAGCGAGTACCAGGCACCCACTACCCTCTGTGTAAAAAACTTGCCTCGTACATCTCCTCTAAACCTTGCCCCTCGCACCTTAAACCTATGCCCCCTAGTAATTGACCCCTCTACCCTGGGGAAAAGCATCTGACTATCCACTCTGTCTATGCCCCTCATAATTTTGAAGACCTCTATCAGGTCGCCCCTCAACCTCCGTCATTCCAGTGAGAGCAAACCGAGTTTATTCAACCACACCTCATAGCTAATGCCCTCCATACCAGGCAACATTCTGGTAAATCTCTTCTGCACCCTCTCTAAAGCCTCCACATCCTTCTGGTAGTGTGGCGACCAGAACTGAACACTATACTCCAAGTGTGGCCTAACTAAGGTTCTTTACAGCTGCAACATGACTTGCCAATTGTTATACTCAATGCCCCAGCCAATGAAGGCAAGCATGCCTTCTTGACTACCTTCTCCATCTGTGTTGTCCCTTTCAGTGACCTGTGGACCTGTACACCTAGATCTCTCTGACTTTCAATACTCTTGAGGGCCCTATCATTCACTGTATATTCCCTACCTGCATTAGACCTTCCAAAATGCATTACCTCACATTTGTCCGGATTAAACTCCATCTGCCATCTCTCCGCCCAAGTCTCCAGACAATCTAAATCCTGCTGTATCCTCCGACAGTCCTCATCGCTATCCGCAATTCCACCAACCTTTGTGTCATCTGCAAACTTACTAATCAGACCAGTTACATTTTCCTCCAAATCATTTATATATACTTCAAACAGCAAAGGTCCCAGCACTGATCCCTGTGGAACACCACTAGTCACAGCCCTCCAATTAGAAAAGCATCCTTCCATTGCTACTCTCTGCCTTCTATGACCTAGCCAGTTCTGTATCCACCTTGCCAGCTCACCCCTGATCCCGTGTGACTTCACGTTTTGTACTAGTGTACCATGAGGGACCTTGTCAAAGGCCGGGACATCACCTGAAGGGAGTTTGGATCCAAAGATTTCTGTCAAGGCCTCAGCAATTTCCTCTCTAGCCTCCTTCAGTATTCTGGGGTAGATCCCCAGAATATCTCAGGCCCTGGGGACTTATCTACCTTAATATTTTTCAAGACGCCCAACACCTCGTCTTTTTGGATCTCAATGTGACCCAGGCTATCTACACACCCTTTTCCAGACTCAACATCCACCAATTCCTTCTCTTTGGTGAATACTGATGCAAAGTATTCATTTAGTACCTCGCCCATTTCCTCTGGCTCCACACATAGATTTCCTTGCCTATCCTTCAATGGGCCAACCCTTTCCCTGGCTACCCTCTTGCTTTTTATGTACGTGTAAAAAGCCTTGGGATTTTCCTTAACCCTATTTGCCAATGACTTTTCGTGACCCCTTCTAGCCCTCCTGACTCCTTGCTTAAGTTCCTTCCTACTTTCCTTATATTCCACACAGGCTTCGTCTGTTCCCAGCCTTTTTGCCCTGACAAATGCCTCCTTTTTTTTTTTGACGAGGCCTACAATATCACTCGTTATTCAAGGTTCCCGGAAATTGCCGTATTTATCCTTCTTCCTCTCAGGAACATGCTGGTCCTGAATTCCTTTCAACTGACACTTGAAAGCCTCCCACATGTCAGATGTTGATTTATCCTCAAACATCCGCCCCCAATCTAGGTTCTTCAGTTCCCACCTAATAAATTTAGAATTAGCCTTCCCCCAATTTAGCACATTCACCCTAGGACCACTCTTATCCTTGTCCACCAGCACTTTAAAACTTACTGAATTGTGGTCACTGTTCCCGAAATGCTCCCCTACTGAAACTTCTACCATCTGGCCGGGCTCATTCCCCAATACGAGGTCCAGTACAGCCTCTTACCTAGTTGGACTGCCTACATATTGTTTTAAGAAGCCCTCCTGGATGCTCCTTACAAACTCTACCCCGTCTAAGCCCCTGGCACTAAGTGAGTCCCAGTCAATATTGGGGAAGTTGAAGTCTCCCATCAGAACAACCCTGTTGTTTTTACTCTTTTCCAAAATCTGTCTACCTATCTGCTCCTCTATCTCCCGCTGGCTGTTGAGTGGCCTGTAGTAAACCCCCAACATTGTGACTGCACCCTTCTTGTTCCTGATCTCTACCCATATCGCCTCACTGCCCTCTGAAGTGTCCTCCCGTAGTTCAGCTGTGATATTCTCCCTAACCAGTAGCGCAACTCCGCCTCCCCTTTTACATCCTCCTCTATCCCGCCTGAAACATCTAAATCCTGGAACGTTTAGCTGTCAATCCTACCCTAAACTCAACCAGGTCTCTGTAATGGCAACAACATCATAGTTCCAAGTACTAATCCAAGCTCTAAGTTCATCTGCCTTACCCGTAATACTTCTTGCATTAAAACATATGCACGTCAGGCCACCAGACCCGCTGTGTTCAGCAAATTCTCCCTGTCTGCTCTGCCTCAGAGCAATACTGGCCCTGTTCCCTAGTTCTCCCTCAATGCTCTCACCTTCTGACCTATTGCTCCCGTGCCCACCCCCCTGCCATACTAGTTTAAACAATCCCGTGTGACACTAGCAAACCTCGCGGCCAGGATATTTATGCCTCTCCGGTTTAGATGCAACCCGTCCTTCTTATACAGGTCACACCTGCCCCGGAAGAGCTCCCAGTGCTCCAGATAACGGAAACACTCCCTCCTACACCAGCTGTTCAGCCACGTGTTTCGCTGCTCTATCTTCCTATTTCTAGCCTCACTGGCACGTGTCACAAAGTTTTAGTATTGTTACCAGTGGTAGGTGAACCTTTAAAAGCAAGGTTTTGTGGACCTTATCAGATTGAAAGGAAATTAAGTGAGGTGAATTATGTGATAAAAACACAGGATAGAAGGAAGAATCACCGAGTGTGCCATGTGAATATGCTTAAAAGGTACTTTGAAAGGGAAGGAGAGAAAAAGAAAGAGGTTTTAATGATTCTTACTTAAAGTGACAAACCAAATCCAGATGACTGTGATTTCGACATACCTCAAATTTAATTGGAAAATGAGGATGTTCTTAAAAATTGGGATAAATTGTTGAGTTATCTTCCAGAGGAAAACCAAACTGACCTGAAAGAGTTATTGATATCACATGGGCAAGTTTGTGGAGATAAATTGGGACGTACTAAAATGGTTATACATGATGTAGATGTGGGAAATGTTGTTCCAATCAAACAACATCCATATAGACTTAACCCTTTAAAATTGGCACAGGTTAACAAAGATGTTGAGAGTGTGCTTAAAAATGGCATAATTGAAGTGGGTTGCAGCCAATGGAGCTCACCCATAGTGATGGTACCAAACCCAGACGGTACCCAATGGTTGTGTGTGGACTATAGAAAGTTTAATGCAGTTACAAGAACGCACTCTTATCCTATCCCATGTTTGGAGGATTACATTGAGAAAGTGGGATAATCAGCTTTTATTTCCAAACTGGATTTACTTAAAGGTTACTGGCAGGTACCTTTATTTGAAAGGGCGAAGGAGATTTCAGTTTTGTGACTCCAGATGGTATATACCAATTCAAAGTTATGCCATTTGGCATGGAAAACACCCCAGCTACATTTCAATGGTTAACTAACAGAGTTGTTTTAGGATTACCCAATTGTGCGGTATACATCGACGATCTGGTAATTTTCAGCCAGACATGAAAAGATAATTTAAAACATTTGATGTAGTTATTCGATCGAATTCAGGAGGCGGGTTTGGTGATAAACCTATCATAGAATCATAGAATTTACAGTACAGAAGGAGGCCATTCGGCCCATCGAGTCTGCACCGGCTCTTGGAAAGAGCACCCTACCCAAGGTCCACACCTCCACCCTATCCCCATAACCCAGTAACCCCACCCTACACTAAGGGCAATTTTGGACACTATGGGCAATTTAGCATGGCCAATCCACCTAACCCGCACATCTTTGGACTGTGGGAGGAAACCGGAGCACCCGGAGGAAACCCACGCACACACGGGGAGGATGTGCAGACTCCGCACAGACAGTGACCCAAGCCGGAATCGAACCTGGGACCCTGGAGCTGTGAAGCATTTGTGCTATCCACAATGCTACCGTGCTGCCCCGTGCTATCGTGCTACCGTGCTACCGTGCTATCCAGAAGTGAATTTGGAAAATCCTGAATCACTTTCCTTGAGGAGTTTTCGATACCCTCGAGACGAACGGAAATCAGGCGATTTCTTAGCATGAGTGAATTTGATCGAACATTTGTGCAAACGTTTTGTAGCGTGATTGCTCCACTGATGGACTTGCTTAAGAAACGTCAAAAATTTCAATGGACAGCGGACTTTCGACAGACATTTGACTGCCTGAAAGCTGTGATAACCAATGCGCATGTGTTGGAGAGTTACAAGGGACTCTATGATCAGATTGAACTAAAGTATCTGACTTTAGAGAAAAATGCCGAGGCGTAGAGAATTGGAAGGATCGTGCAGAGACTTTCCTGTTCAACGACACTGTCAATCATGAAGGACTTCAGTTGGAGGAAGAAGAATGGAAAAAATGGACATTATTATTATACCTGTTTGCGTGTGTTGTTTTTTTAAATGAACAAGTATATTTACTGTGTGCATTTCTCAGAGGATAGTGCACAGGTGAGAAATGAAACCATCTTGAAGTTGATGGGTTGTTTTTTTCTTGTGGGGGAGGTGTCATGTGAGAGTACCCTTTAAGAAATGGGTGTTTAAGAAATGTACCTTTAAGAAATGGAGCTGCTCATGTTACTGGAGTGATGTCAGAGTGGGGTGGAGCTGAGCTCCACTTCTGCTTTTTAGTTTCAGTTTGAGAAAGTTTGGGTATGTCTGTGTATTTCAGTGAGCTGAAGCTGAAGTTAAAAGTGAGCTGCACTGCTGTTGATCTCTACCATCCAAAGACTATCTATGGATTATTTGGTGAATTCAGAAGAATTATAAATGTTTTCAGTCTTGAATGTAAACCCTAATGTGCTCCCGTTTGGAGGTTTGTTAAGCCTTTTGGATGTTAAAAGGACTGCATACAGATTACTTAGTGTTGTAGTCTTTGGTTGGGTTTATTTGATTTACTGGTTGCTAAAATATTCACTGTTTGTTTTAAAAAGGTTAACTTCAGTTCATAGAATAAACATTGTTTTGTTTTAAAAACCACTGGTCCATTTTCTGCTGTACCATACCTGTAGAGTGGGCCATGTGCTCCCCATACCACAATCTATTAAAAGTTGTGGGTCAGATGAACTCCATGATACACTTTGGGGTTCTCTAAACCCTGGCCCATAACACACAGAAAATCTTCATTCATCTGTTCAACACACCTCATCATTCTCACTCATAGATCTTTCCTTCACCACCTTAACGGAAAAGAGAGCAGAGGACACAGGGGAAAGGCAGAAATCAGGATATGGTCCTCCAGCAATCTCATGACTGACGTCTAAAGAGTGGGAGCTGCTGGTAACCAGCTGAGTCTCAGTGTGCCTGGCCATCAGAAATGGTGCCTGGGAGAGTTAAATCTTCGACAGTCACAGGACATGCAGCATTCATATGTGTATTTGAAGATAGCAGCCAGTGAAATATGAACATGCGTATAGTGAACACTTAAAACACTCTGACCTTGACAGTTCTAATTCAAGTCTGTAATCTCCCACAGGGCCATCACGGCCACCCAGGAGGTGGCTCAGGAGGATGACAACAATTCCAAAGAGGAGGCACTTACTCTGAGGATGCACCATTACAGGACTTGTGCAGGTAATGCACAAGCTCAAACTGGCAAGGACAATAGTTATATTTCCCCTGGATGTTCCACATCACAAGTGAGCAAGAACAGATGGTTGAGAGATCAACAGCAGTGGAGAGCCTGCATCAGAGGCTGCAGGATGCTCCAAGCTGTGTTCAGCTGGACACACATAATGTATCTCGGGGGCTGTTAATGAACAGGATACATCTGGAGAAGCAGCAGCAAAGAATGTGCGATGTACTGACAGGCTTTCCAGCCACAGTGTGTCTGCTTAGAGAAAGTGAAGGATTCCATCTCCCATGAGTGGCATGGTATCACAGACCTTTGCAATTATGTCTTTATTCAGGACAAGAGTGGCCACACTCATGATGGACCATCAAGCACAGCAGTTTAACAAATACATGCAACTGTCACCAATCACCTGTACATTATGAATGTCATGTTAAATAGGATACACGATACCCGAGCATTGTCATTAATTTTCCTGCTGAACTACAGCAAAGTACTCTCCGGTTTATTGAAGCAGAGAAATGTGCGTGTATCCTGAGAGGGTTGGTGGTGAAAAGGGACATAGAACAGGGGATTTTACTCAAAATGCTTCCACTTCCCACCTGTTGCGCCTCCCATCATTCAGTCAGCACCCCACATGCTGCCTCCTGCCCTGATGGCTGAGTCTGCCTCTGCACAGGTTCAGGTGGAGCATTCTTTGTGGCTCCTCCCAGGATTGCAGCATGAGTGAGTGTAAGACTCTCTCCTGTTTATTTCCTTTGTTCCCATTTCTTTTATTTTATTATTTTTGGTCTGTGGACCCATAATCGGGATGTGCCTTTAAGTAGAGGACTCAAGCTGAAGCCGCGTGCTTGTCAGGACATCGTGTGCTGAGGATTTATGTTTGGAGAGGAGAAACCAGACTCTGCGGCACCAGGTGAACCTTAGGAACTGGTTTTGGTTTAATTGTTAACTGGCAATCGGTGGGTTGGCCAGGGGCAGTATTCTGCCAGACAATGATTAGTGATTGGTTCCTACATGATGCTTTCTGAGAGAACTATGCAGAAGTGTTTAGACTTTGGAAGTGAAAGGAACGGTCGTCCTCCTGCTGCTGAAGTGAAAGAACTGCTCTATTGTCCTAAAACCAATGAGTGCCTGACACATTCTTTGCTGTGAACCTGAAATGATGCTGAGTCTACAGAGAAAGTAGACAACCTTGCCAGAGAAAACCACCTCAAGCCTTGACGGAAGATGTACGAAAAGTTAAGCCTGAACCTCAGGAAGTCATGAACTGGGAGTCATCTCAATGCATCAATGATCCTTTATCCTTTTATTTTATGAATATTTTCTTTACCTTTCAACCACCCTTTCCCCTCTGTTGTTTGTCCGTGTGTGTGTGCAGACAGTGTGGTGGTTAGGAAGGGAGGAGTTGGGAAAGGGGTTGGTCAGTTACATTTTCTGTTAGTTGAATTAAAATACTGTGTATAATAAAAGGTTATTTGTGTCAAAGTCACAAAACTGGTGACTGTAGCTAACTGGCCTCAACCAAGGAGCTTGGATATTTTAAATACAATTTAAGTTCACCTGTGTTGCAACTCTGGGTCAAGTGGGGCTGGAATTAACCGCGCACTAGTTCATGATGGAAGAGGAGGAGTGAAAATTGTGGTTGCACAATGGGCATGTTAGACATTATTGGTTTGTTAAATTACTGTTTAATTTTTGAACATCGTACATATTATGTGCTTGCACGACTTTCCCGTCTTACCCATTTATGGCTGCTATCTGGCAAGTGGTCTTTTTACTTGGGATGAATGGGAAGACAAGAATTAATGATGAATATTTAGGGACTGATGCTTAACTGAATATTAATTTGGACAACCAAGGCAATAATGTCCAGGTGCATTGGTTGCATCACACTCTTCACTACAGGCTCTGTGCTCTGTGCCTTGCTCCTCTTCAAGGTTCAAACTTTACCGTTGTGCAATGTTGTGCAGAGCTCAGCACAGCACAACACTCTGGAGATCATGGCTGTTGCATATTGCAGGGTGTCTTCAGCATGTTGACTGTTTGCATAATTACATATCTGGCTTTCATATGGCTTTCATTGTAATGGGTTCCTGGGTTTCATTGGTTGGGTGTCTCATGGGTGCCTTCAACCATTTGTTAAATCGGTATCCTTTGCCTCCAAGTAGCCAAACAAGAAGTCTGCTTTAAAGTGTGAAGAGATCTGTGTGAATGTATTGGAGGAGGAAGAAAGCATCATGGCAGCTAACATGGGAATCTTACACACACCTGCATAAACGTCTTTTTGTGGTTTCACACCTACTATGCTTTGGTAGAGTGAAAGACTTTGCGATTCACAAACACATGTGCTTAATCTGGCCGAGAAATAATTGCAACATGTGTGCTGTCGGTGATGCCCTGGACCTGTAAGTAGCCAGCTAGAACTACAAACGCAAGCACCCACTCATCCTGGTAAGAAGGAGGCAGTTCAGTTCCTGTGACATTGCATCTCGCACAGGGACAGGAAGGAACTGCACAACTGGGATGGGCGTCACCAGATCCAGGATGGGACCAGTGTTTGGCAGAAAGAATAAATAGGGCTGTTGGGGTGTTGGGAAGTGGGGGCTGCAGCGGAGGAGAAAGATGGTGAAAATATCATGGCCAGCATTCTGTTAGGCTGACAGGGGTTTCATCCACCAGAGGGAGGACCGACAGGGAACCCCCTCAGTACTGTGGAATGGCCTAACTTAATCAACTGCCTTTCAGGCACTTAAGTGGTCACCAAATGACTAGGCCCCTGTGGTGGAAGTCCTACCCATTGACAGATGCTAGCCAATCAGCAGCCAGTAGCTCCTCATGCCACCGCTGTCAGCAGGAGTGGGGCACAGATGCTGGCAGTGGATCCACCAGAAGCCCGGGACCATCATGGGATTCCAAACCAAAGGTGAGTGAAGGTGGAATGAAGATCACGGGGTGCAGGTCAGCAAATGGCGGAGCAGGATGGGATGGGGTGTGGGGAGAGAGGAGGAGCATGGGGGAGGTGGTGTCAGAGGCAAAGACAAAGAACCAGTCGCCTGCCCAATGCTGGGACTTTTGATAAGACAGAGTTCTTGATAACAAGACGCCTCTGGCAAATCCAACAGGATTTTCCAGGCGGTCTTTTGAGAGTGTGGGAAAATGCTGCTGACCTCAGTTAATCCTCAGGTCACCACTAAATTCCTATGGACCTGGGTATAATGGTTATCAGCTGTTTTATTAATGAGCCTGAAATTCTGGGTGTCATCGAACGGGAAAAAAAGAGTCCCATTCGAACAGTCGCATTTCCTGCACTGAGGAGCTCCACTCTCTCAACCACCCCCCTGCCGTGACCCCTGGATCCCCCCCATCACCCCAACTCATCTGTTAGGGGACCCTTGATCCCCACCTCATTTAGGTAGGGCATCCCGGGCCCAATCCCCCACGGGCAAAATGTCACCCGGGCACCTTGGAACTGCCAGCCTGGCACCCTGGCAGTGCTCCTGCCAGGTTGGCACCCAGGCTGACAATGTCACGGTGCCTGGATGGTATCATCAGTTCCAGGGTGCCACCTGCCCATAGGCCAGCCACCTGGGGGCTTCCCATCGCCTGGGAGGGCTCTCCAAGTGCCGTTCCACTTGGTCCCCGTTTCTGGGGACCAATGTTAAACGGCGCCTGGCTGGGATCTCCTCGGCAAGCCTGAGAGATCCCAGGGACCGGTTAGATCTGGCGTAGACATAGTGAAGTGAGCAGTTAAGCTTACTTAACTCTGCAAGTCTGGGTCTCGCGCATTATGGGCAGGTTTCAGATCGCAATGTCTCGTGAGATCTCGTTAGATCTCACGAGTCGTAATGACCGTTGGGAATCCCAGAAGAGGCCTCTCGCGGGATTTACCGGCCGTGTCCTACCCTGATTCCAGCGTGACGCGGCCGGTAAATTGCACCCTCTGCCACCAGCACCCGGGGATCCCGCTTCCGTCCCTTGAGCCCACCAAATTAATTGGGGGCTGGTTTGTCGCCGTTGTGGGCCTTTGACATGATAAAGTGGGCCCGGCTGCCAAATTTCCCATAGTGATGGGCTGCATGGAGCCGATCCCCATCTGTCTGAAAATTAAATAAATAGGAGATGGGAGTAAAAGTTACACCAAGGCAAAGAATAAGGCTAACGTATTTAGTTCATATAATGACTGTTAAAAGTGAAGTAAGGGAATAATTCATAAAAACCGGTAAAGTTCCTGCATGGCAACGTGCACAGAAGGCAAAACAAAGCAGATGACTCGAAGGCAATAAGTCAAAGTGAGAAGCCAGATATCGTGGTGATAACTGAAACATGGCTACATATGGAAAAGAACAGTTTTGAAGAAGAGTCATATTCGACCTAAAACATTAACTCAGTTTCTGCTGAGTATTTGCACACATTCTGTTTTTAATTCAGATTTTGAGGATTCGCAGTAATTTGGTTTTACTTTCAGAACAGGCTAGTGGTAAAATAAAATTGGATATGACCTATTTAGAAAGATATGGAAGGGAAATGGAGTTATGGGGGGATGGAGGTTGGGGTGGAATAGCTGTTCTAGTTTGGGTAGGGTGCTCTTTCCAAGAGCCGGTGCAGACTCAAAGGGCCGAATGGCCTCCTTCTGCACTGTAAATTCAATGATAATCTATGATTAATCTAGGACAAAGGTTCAGCACAACATCGTGGGCCGAAGGGCCTGTTCTGTGCTGTATTTTCTATGTTCTATGTTCTATGTTCTAGTTAGTGACAATAATAGCAATGAAATACGGGACATAATTAAGACAAAGAAAGAACCGTAATCTATATAGATGAAGGTAAAGGATATGCAGGCCTTGAATAGCATAAGGGGAATCCTGCGGACCACGTAATAGTGGAAATAAAGTAGAGGAAGAAGTAAATTTATGCCTTTTAAAAATTCACTCAGAGGATGTGAGCATTGCAGGCTGGGCCAGCATTTATTGCCCATAATTACTCTTACGAAAGTGCCTTCTTGGACCACTAAAGTCCATGTGGTGTAGGGATGCCCACAGTGCTGTTAGGGAGGGAATTCCAGGATTTTGACTGAGTAACAGTGGAGCACGGCGATATATATCCAAGTCAGAATGGTGAGTGGCTTGGAGGGAAACTTCCAGCTGAAGATGTTCCCATGTATTTTCTGTCCTTCTAGCTGGTACTAGTAATGGGCTTGGAAAGTGCTGTCTAAGGAGCCTTGGCTAGTTCCTAGAGTGCATCTTGTAGATGATACACACTGCTGCTACTGTACGTGGGTGGTGGATGAAGTGAATGTTTGTGGAAGGGGTGCCAATCAAGCCGGTTGCTTTGTCCTGGATGGTGTTGAGCTTCTTGGGTAGTGTTGGAAATGCACTCATCCAGGCAAGTGGAGAGTATTTCATCACACTCTTGACTTGTGCCTTGTAGAAGGTTCTGGGGAGTTAGTAAGTGAGTTACTCACCACAGGATTCCTGGCCTCTGACCTGTTTGTTTAGTCATAGTATTTATATGGCCAGTCCAGATCAGTTTCTGGTCAATGGTAACTCCCAGGATGTTGATAGTGGGGGATTCAGCGATGGTAATGCCATTTAATCTCAAAGGTTAATGGTTAGATCCTCTCTTATTGGAGATGGTTACTTCCTGGTACTTGGGTGACACGAATGTGTGCTTGCCACTTGTCAACCCAAGCCTGGAATTGGCCAGGTCTTGATGCTTGTGGACATCTGAGGAGTATCTGAGGAGTCATGAATGGTATTGAACATTGTGCAATCACCAGCGATCATCCTCACTTCTGCCCTTGTGATGGAAGAAAGGTCATGAATGAAGTATCTGGAGATGGTTGGGCAAGGACACCCCTCTGAGGAACTCCTGCATTGATGTCTAGAGTAGAGTTGACTGACCGACAACAACCACAACCATCTTATTTTGTACTAGGTATGACTCTAACCAATGGAGAGTTTTCCCCTGAGTCCCATTTGTAGCCACCTGAGTTGGCCATTTCCCGACTTAAAATGGAGAACAGTAAAGTGCAAGTTTACTGTGTATTAAACTCTGCAGAAACCCAGACAGCATCGATACAAGCAGCCATCTGCATAGTAATGTAGCAGCCATCTACATAGTAATGAGCGATCCCCGGGAACAATCAAAACATTTTAAGATAAACAAGGTCAAGACAGACTCCTCGGCGCCAGCAGGAGCCAACACAAAAGAGGTTAATGGACAATTAAAGACCACCCAACGATCAGGGAACAGCTCCAGTATTGGAGAAATCGAACCAAGCGATTGCAACAAAGTCCAATCACTTGAAACCAGGTACGGGGTCCGCCCCGAAAGGTAGGAAGCCCCTGGGGACTATAAAGTAAAGCCCCCAAGTTCAAATCGTCTTTCTTGACAGGGTCACTCAGCGACGCGAAGCAACCCTTGACAGTGACCTGTGAGGCGGCCTCCAAGAACGTAAGTCTCAAGTCAACGCTCGCTACGAGATAGGCGCTCCTAGCTATCAGTCCATACCAGCTTTTGAATCCCGCAGACTCAGAACCCGAACGAAAGGCCATTTGTTCTCCTGACCTGGTGGGGCAGTCCGAAGCTACCTATAGGCCTGTTAGTGATAAAAATAGCTTAGAAAGTAGAGTTTATGCATGAGTAGTGATTTAGTGTGCATAATAAATGTGCTTTGATTTGAATCTTACTAATTGATGTGTTGAGTTATTGATCATGACTTGAACTTGAACCTCGTGGCGGTATCATAAAGATACCTGGTGACTCTAGAGCAAAGGTTATAAAACAGAGCCAATTGAACCAACCAAAAGTTAGCAACACATTGACTCCAGTTTTGTTAGGATCCCTTGAAGCCATGCTCAGTCAAATGCTGCCTTGATGTTAAGGGCAGTCACTCTCGGCTCACCTCTGAATGTTTGAACCAAGGCTGTAATGAGGTCAGGAGCTGAGTGACCCTGGCAGAACCCAAACTGAGCGTCAGTTATTGCTGAGCAAGTGTCACTTGATAGTACTGTTGATGACCCTTCCATCACTTTACTGATGATCTAGAGTTGACTGATGGGGTGGTAATTGGCCGGGTTGGATTTGTCCTGCTTTCTGTCGACAGGACATACCTGGGAAATGTTCCATTGCTGGTTCGATGCCAGTGTTGTAGTTGTACTGCATTATCTTAGCTAGGGGATGGCAAGTTCTGCCGGCCAAGCCTTCAATACTATAGCCAGAATATTACCAGGGCTCATAGCCTTTGCAGTGTCCGGTGCCTTCAGCCGTTACTTGATATCGCATGGAGTGAATTAAATTGTCTGACGCCTGCCACCTGTGATGCTGGGACCTTGGGAGAAGGTCAAAATAGATGACACGGTCAGCACTTCTGTTTGAAGATTATGGCAAGTGCTTCAGCCTGATCTTTCATATCTCAGCAAGAAGTCCCACAGCACCAGGTCAAAGTCCAACAGGCCTGCCTCAAATCACCAGCCCCCAGAGCACTCTCAGGCGAAGGAGTGGTGCTCCGGGGCCTGGTGATTTGAGGCAGGCCTGTTGGACTTTGACCGGTGTTGTGGGACTTCTTGCTGTGCTCACCCCAGTCCAGCGCCGGCATCTCCACATCATGGCTTTCATATCTCAGATATGAATAACTGCCCCACAATTGAAATTGCGGATATTGGTGGACCCTCCTCCTCCAGTGAGTTGTTTAATTGTCCACCACCATTCATATGGCAGGACTGTATCTGGTCTGTTGGTTGTAAAATTGTTTATTTCTGTCTATCACTTACAACAATGAAAGATATATTTCCAAGTCATGATGGTGTGGAGGGCAACCTCCAGGTTTTGGTGTTTCCATGTTTCCCAAGTGCCCTGGTCCTTCTAGATGGTGACTGTTGTGGGGATGGAATGTGCTATCTGAGGATCTTTGCTGAGTTCCTGCAGTGCATCTTGTAGATGGTAAACACTGCTGCTACTGTGCACAGGAGGGAATTAATGTTTGTGGAAGAGGTACCAATCAAGCTACTTTGCATGGATGGTGTTGAACTTCTTCAATGTTTTGAGCTGCACTCATCCAGGAAAGTGGAGAGTATTCCATCACACTCTTGACTTGTGACTTCTAGATGGTGGACAGGCTTTGAGAAGTCAGGAATTGAGTTACTTACTGCAAGTTCCGAAGCCTCTGATCTGTTCTTGTAGCCACAGTAATCATATAGCTAGTCCAGTTCCATTTCAGATCAATGGTAACCACCAGGATATTGATAGTGGAGGATTCAGTGATGGCAATGTCATTGAATGTCAAGGAAAAATGGCTAGATTCTGTCTTGTTGGAGATACGTATTGCCTGATACTTTTGAGGCCCTTAACATTTTTTGCCACATGTTAATCGAAGACTAGATATTGTCCAGGTCTTGCTGCATTTGGATATTAATTGCTTCAGTTCTGAGGAGTTGCGAATATTGCTGAACATTATGCAGTTATCAGCGACCATCCCCACTTATCATAGAATCATAGAATTTACAGTGCAGAAGGACGCCATTCATCCCATCGAGTCTGCACCGACCTTTGGAAAAAGCATCCTACTTAAGCCCACACCTCCCACCCTATCCCGTAACCCAGTAACTCCACCCAACTTTTTTGGACACTAAGGGGCAATTCAGTATGGCCAATCCACCTAGCCTGCAGATCTTTGGACTGTGGGAGTAAACCGGAGCACCCGGAGGAAACCCACGCAGACACGGGAAGAATGTGCAGACTCCACTCAGACAGTGACCCAAGCCGGGAATTGAACCTGCGACCCTGGAGCTGTGAAGCAACAGTGCTAACCACTGTGCTACCATGCCGCCCCTAACCATATGATGGAAGGAAAGTCATTGATGAAGCAACTGAAGATGGTTGGGCCTCGGACACTACCCTCAAGGAACTCCTGCAGTGATGTCTCGGGACTATGATGATTGACCTCGAACCATGCCGACCATCTTTCTTTGTGCCTGGTATGACTCAACCAGTGGAAAGTTTCCCCTCTGTTTTCCATTGACTTTAGTTATGTTGAGGTCATGATACCAAGGGCAGTCAGTCTTATCACAATTCTGGATTCAGCTTTTTTGTCCATGTTTGAACGAAGGCTATAATGAGCTGAGCGATGCTGGCAACAGTTCTGCAGGAGGTATAGACGGTCTGTAGTTCATGCCTGGGAGCAGAAGACCAACGCGTATTATAGCACCTTACAGAGGACACATCAATGTTTGATATGACAGTTAGTGCTCTTGAAAAATACGTTCGACCAAAGAAAAATGTGATGATTGAACGATATAATTCCACAAGAGAAAGCAGGAAAATGAGCAGCTCATTAAATAATATGTGACAGCATTGTGACAATTGGTTTCTACATGTAAATTTGGTACACTAACCAATGAACTCATTTATGACCAATTAATTGAGAAAACTTCAATACCAGGAATTAGTCTCCTCATTGACGATGGTGATTCAACCTTGGAAAAAGCCTTGACCTTGGCAATGAAAAACTAATATGCCATATTAGATTTAAAAGATGAGACAGAAAAGCACCTTTAGCCTCAAGGGGCAGGATTTTCCTGTCACACCAGGACCAAGTGCAGAATCTTCTGCCCCAGGTCAACAGACCATTTAATAGTCTGCCAAATATTCCGTCCTGTCCATGATGATTCCTGCAGTGAGCGGGATCAGAAAATCTACCCCAAGGCTGCAGCCATGGATATCCAAGGAAATAAAGGAAGGTATCAAGTTGAAAGAAAAGGCATACAAAGTGGCAAAGATTAGTGGGAATCTAGAGGATTGGGAAATCTTTGAAGGTCAACAGAAAGCCACGAAAAAAGCTATCAAGAAAAGTAAGATAGATTATGAGAGCAAACCAGCTCAGAATATAAAAACAGATAGCAAAGGTTTCTACAAATATATAAAATGAAAAAGAGTAGCTAAGGGAAACATTGGTCCTTTCGAGGATGAGAAGGGCATTTAAAAATGGGAAATGGCTGAGGCATTGAACATATATTTTGTGTCGGTCTTCACAGTGGAATACACAAATAACATGCCAAAAACTGTTGGCAAGGAGGCTATGGCAGGTGAAGACCTAGAAATGATCATTATCACTAAGGAGGTACTATTGGGAAAGCTAATGGAGCTCAAGATAGTCAAGTCTCCTGGCCCTGATGGAATGCATCCCAGGGGACTAACAGAGGTGGCGGGGGAAATAGCAAATGCGCTCGTGGTAATTTACCAAAATTCGCTGGACTTTGGGGTGGTTCTGGCAGATTGGAAAACAGCAAATTTGACACCACTGTTTAAAATAGGAGGCAGCCAAAAGGCAGGTAACTATAGGCCGGTTAGCTTAACTTCTGTAGTGCGGAAAATGCTTGAATCTATCGTTAAGGAAGAAGTAGCGAGACATCAGGATAGAAATTGTCCCATTGGGCAGACGCAGCATGGGTTCATGAAAGGCAGGTCATGTTTGACTAATTTAGTGGAATTGTTCAAGGACATTATGAGCACAGTGGACAATGCGGTGAATGTGGTGTATCTGGATTTCCAGAACACATTCAACAAGGTGCCGCACAAAAGGCTGCTGCATAAGACAAAAGGCGCGTTATGGATAATGTATCAGCATGGATAGAGGATTGGTTAACTGACAGAAAGCAAAGAGTGGAGATAAATGGGTGTTTTCTGTTTGCCAATCAGTGGCTAGTGGTGTGCCTCAGGGATCAGTGTTGGATCCGCGATTATTCACAATTTACATAGATGATCTGGAGTTGGGGACCACCTGTAATGTGTCAAAGTTTGCAGATGACACTAATATGAGTGGTGGAACCAAGTGTGCCGAGGACACTAAAAGTCTGCAGAGGGCTATAGATAGTTTAAGTGAGTGGGCAATGTTATATTACTTGTTTGTAATATGTCATTATTCTTTGCTTTATACTTCCAGAATGGTCTGATGGTGAGATTCTAAAGAAACTGCCAATCTTCAACTTAAAGCAAAATAGGTTTAATGAATAACAAATTGAATAATGTTGAGTTTCTTCACTCTGACAGAACTTTAACTGGTGATAAAGTAATTCAGAATAAAGTATTAACTATTTTAACTGCACGTGCTAACTATGTTGTGATCTATCTCTCTAGCACACTGCTGTCTAGTCACTCCTGGTCCGAAGAGACCCAAGACCCTTTGAGTCCACATATCTACACATGAATCTAGTGCTGCCATCTAGTGGTTGTCTTACACAATGATGTAGTCATTAACCATTTATATATCTCTATGTATATATATCATGAAAGGCAAGCGTCTGGCAGGTGGAGTTCAATGTTGATAAATGTGAGGTCATCCATTTTGGTAGGAATAACAGCAAAATGGACTATTATTTAAATGGTAAAAAATTACAGCATGCTGCTGTGCAGAGGGACCTGGGTGTCCTTGTGCATGAATCACAAAAAGTTGATTTGCAGGTGCAGCAAGTAATTAAGAAGGCAAATGGAATTTTGTCCTTCATTGCTGGAGGGATGGGGTTTAAAAGCAGAAAGGTTATGTTGCAGCCGTATAGAGTGCTGGTGAGACCACACCTAGAGTACTGGGTATAGTTTTGGTCTCCTTGCTTGAGAAGGAATGTACTGGCACTGGAGGGTGTGCAGAGGAGATTCACTAGGTTGATTCCGGAGTTGAGAGGATTAACTTCTGAGGAGAGATTAAGTAGACTGGAATCTCGAAGAATGAGGGGGGATCTTATAGAAACATATACAATTATGAAGGGAATAGATAGAATAGAAGCACGGAGGTTGTTTCCACTGGCGGGTGAAACTAGAACTAGGGGGTACAGCCTCAAAATAAGGGGTAGCGGATTTAGGACTGAGTTGAGGAGGAACTTCTTCACCCAAAGGGTCATGAACCTATGGAATTCCATGCCCAGAGAAGTAGTTGAAGCTGCCTTGTTGAATATTTTTAAGGTAAAGGTAGATAGACGTTTGAACAGTAAAGGAATCAAAGGTTACGGTGAGCGGGTGGGTAAGTGGAGCTGAGACCACAAAAAGATGGGCCATGATCTTATTGATTGGCAGAGCAGGCTCGAGGGGCCAGATGGCCTACTCTTGCTCCTAGTTCTTAGGTTATCATAGAATCATAGAATTTACAGTGCAGAAAGAGGCTATTCGGCCCATCGAGTCTGCACCAGTCCTTACAACGAGCACTCTACTCAAGCCCACATCACTACTGTTATGGGCCAGGGTTTAGAGAACCCCAAAGTGTATCATGGAGTTCACCTGATCCGCAACTTTTACTAGATTGTGGTATGGGGAGCACACGGCTCACTCTACAGGTGTGGTACAGCAGAAATGGAAAAGTATTTTTTAAAGCAAAACAATGTTTATTCTATGAACTCAAGTTAACCTTTTTAAAACATACAGTGAACATCTTAGCAACCATTAATTCAAATACAACCCCCAAAGACTACAACACTAAGTAAACCTTGCTTTCCTTTTTAACATCCATACGACTTAAAAACAAAACCTTTATCAGAAGCACATCAGTTTAAAGTCACTACTGAAAACATTTATAATTCTGAATTCACCAAATGATCAAGCGATAGTCTTTTGATGGCAGAGGGAACAGCAGTACACTTGCTTGGTCTGGCTTCAGCTCCAACACTGAAAACGAAACTAAAACACACCCTGCAGCCTGCTCAGAAATGAAAGTAAAAAGCTGACAGACAGCCCAGCTCCATCCACTCTCTGACATCACTGCAGTAGTAAACACCCATTTCTTAAAGGTACTCTCACTACAGATATTTATATAACACACCCATTTATGAACACCCATTTCTTAAAGTACACTCACATGACACACCCCATCCCCATAATCCAATAACCCCCACTTAACCTTTTTTTTTGGACACTAAGGGCAATTTACCACGGCCAATCCACCTAACCCGCACATCTTTGGACTGTGGGAGGAAACCGGAGCTTCAGAGAAAACCCACACAGACATGGGGAGAAGGTGCAGACTCCGCACAGACAGTGATCCAAGCCGGGAATCGAACCTGGGACCCTGGAGCTGAGAAGCAACTATGCTAACCACTATGCTACCGTGCTGCCCATCTATGCTACTGTGCTGCCCATGTTCTTATGAAACAGCTTAACCAACCAGTTCAAGTGCAAGTGTTATGGGCAAACAGACCTCCGCAGTCTCATCCATATCTGGCCCATTACAGTCAGATACTTTTAAAACCGTGCTTAAATTGTGGAAATGCTCATTGATTCATAATGCCATGCCCAGCTAAAGGAGAAAAGTGTATCTCATGTTTAAAGTGGAATCATTTTACAAAGGTGTGCAGGGCACTGAAGAAGAGGACATCATCGGTTCAACATGCGAAGGAATCACGTCCTGAAATTAGGTATGACATGTGCACACCAACCAGCATAATAATAAT
Organism: Scyliorhinus torazame; assembly: GCF_047496885.1. NCBI lineage: Eukaryota > Metazoa > Chordata > Chondrichthyes > Carcharhiniformes > Scyliorhinidae > Scyliorhinus > Scyliorhinus torazame. The sequence continues at coordinate 192,315,092 of NC_092712.1, read as the reverse complement.
AATCTTTATTGTCACAAGTAGGCTTGCATTAACACTTTAACAAAGTTAGTGTGAAAAGCCCCTAGTCGGCACATTCCGGCATCTGTTCGACACAGAGGGAGAACTCAGAATGTCCAAGTTACCTAACAGCATGTCTTTTGGGACTTGTGGGAAGAAACCGGAGCACCCGGAGGAAACCCACGCAGACACAGGGAGAACGTGCAGACTCCACACAGACAGTGACCCAAGCCGGGAATCAAACCCGAGACCCTGGCACTGTGAAGCAACAGTGCTAATCACTGTGCTACTGCTCCTCCCACGCCAGCTCATTTTAAGGATTGCTTAATCAGATCGCATGCATCTCAGTGTCGCTTCTTATTGATATTAGGACAAAAGTATCTAATTTAAGTGACAAGCTATACTATTGGTATTTTTCACAACTTCCTCTCATTTCTGTGACAGAGGCTCTTCACGCTCCGGCAACTCAATTATTCCAGTTTTGGGAACAGTCACAGTTTCAGTCTGCTGTAGAACAGTCACCCTGGACTGATTCATGTTCCACGTCGCTAAAGGGAGAAGTCTTAGGGGTGTAAACATTTTCGGTATGCTTGGATTCAAATTTGAAGATCCCACTACAGTGCATATCTTGATCAATGATGCAGACTATGCTCCCTGCTTTCCTTTCTTATTTGTGGGATTTGAGAGATGCAGTACTGTCATGCTCCTCGCATCAACACACAATTTCCACCAGCTTTGCAAAATTTGAGTTGGTTGCCATTTGCAATCCATGCCCAATTGTCACAGGAGCTTAAACAAGAAGAAACAAATGGTGTCATTGAGTGGATCGACTCATTGCCGTGGATATCAAATCTAGTCATTGCATAATGCAACAATGATGAACTTAGACTATGAGTAAACCTTATTTTATTAAATGTTTTTTATTGGTTTTTTTGCGCATGGTATACAAGTATACACAAAGAGGAGAAAAAAAAAGAAGATAATAAAATATAAATAAAAAAACATATAAATAAAAAAAAACGAGGGGTGGGAAAGTAAAACCTGGAGAGATGTATGTATATAGAAGCCCTGGAGAGACAATTACATTATGCATGTCTTTGGGGGAGAGGGGGGGGGCATGCCTCCCTCCCCTTCTTTTCTTCAGGATTCCAGTGATGGCCCAAAGTGTACAAGCATCGTTGGTCTTTCGAGGAGATGACGGACAGCATGTGCCAGAGGAGACTCCGTCTCAACAAAGCGACAATGCGGCACCTATGCCACCTGCTTGAGGACCTGGCACCCCGAGCTACAGATGGTGCCGCCCCTCTCCTATGCCCAATCAGTGATCTTCACTCTTCTTGATCTTACGTGGTCTTCCGGTACGTCTAGTTATGTCCCCAGGATGCACATCACAGGGGTAGGCAGCCTGCTGCTTTTCACTCCCTTCAGTATTTGATGCCCTTGGCAGACATCCTTTGGAGGGCCGTGAGACAGAGGGTCCCGACCAACTTTCCGGTGCCACTGGCATCACAGAACCATCCATTCCTGCCTGCTGCCCTTGAGATGCGCTAGTGTCAGGAGGGGGGGGGGGGGGGGGGGGGGGGGATCCATAAAAACTAGAGACTACTGTAGTTTCTTTGGTGGTAAGTTGGCCCCCAGAGCTTCCTTCTCCTTGACTGTGCCTGTAGGGTCCTGGGGCTCTCCATGGAATGGTGAGGCAGCTGGAGTGAGCTTCAAAGGCCTCTGCATCATCTGGCCCTGGCAGTCATGGAGGCTCCCCATTGTCCGCACCATGGTGTCATCACCCTCGGTGATGCTCCTCGGTGACTGGGCCATGCTCTGCAGTGCCTCGGCAATGTCTACCTGCATCTGGGATATGCCCCGAATCGACTGGGACATGATTTTGATGTCCTCAGCCATGGTCGTCAGAGACTGAGCCGCGCCTTGGACACCACTACTCGTGCTACAGGCTTTCCACTGTGCTCGCCACCCTAGCAGTGTTGGCCTCAGTGCTGTGCATTGTCGACATCATCTCCTGCGCCCGTAGCCTTTGGGACTCCTCCAATCGGCTGTGTGCTTGCTGGATTGTGGTTGGCATCCCCTCCTGAATCTCACAGCCATGTCCAAGCATCTGCATGAGCTCTGGGAGAACCTTGTCCAAAGGCTCGTCATCTGACTGGGACTCAGCTGGGTCCTGGCATCCAGCAGACCTCCAACTGGTGAATCCCTTGGATGTTCTTGCCTACAACTGATGTGCATTACCAACTGTATGATGCCCACCAGATTATGCCCCAGAAGCCTGTCCACTAATGTCGGCCATTGAGGTGTATGTCTCTGCGCTGGTGGAAGGTGGGGTTGACAGCTGTGATGCCTCGATGACGGTCTCCTTGGAGCTCTCCTCAAGGTGATCTATTGGGTGGCAGGGGGAGGATGACTCCAAATGTCCCGGCCCCTTAAGATGGAGACCCTGCAAGAGAATGTGGTCAGTGAGAGGGAAGAATCACTTTACCTGACATGAACAATCATTTGGGACAGATCACCTGGGTGAAGGGACAGTGGATCCTCACCACTCCGGCGCAGGCCAACCTCGCTGTCGTTAAGTACACTCTCCTCGGACAACCCAGTGATTTCCAGGGCCTGTTTCTCATGGAGGATGAGGACTCGGATCTGTGGTACTCGACCCCTGTCTTAGCCCTTGTCTGTTTGTTATGAGCTATCTTCTCCTGCAGGGCAAAGAGAAGGCCACAAGCCACAAGCTTGATGGATCAACATCTCTATAGCAGGTGGCATGTGTGGGCACCACAACTGAACATGAAGGGGCTGTGCTGGTGGGGGCCAGAGGGTGCTGAGGAACAAGCACAAAGATTGGCTGTGGGGAGAGTCTGAGATGTCAGCCAGTAATTTGTGGGGGGGGGAATTGGGAATTTGAGGGGTGACAGGTGGAACTGATGCCAGGAGCGAGATGGTAACTTCCCCTTGGAGCTCGGTGGAAGTTGTTGGTCATCTTCTGACGTTGGACATTGGTCCTCCTTGTTATGCTGCCCGCACTGACAGCCGATGCCACTGCCTCCCAGGCGGTGTTGGTGGCCCTGCTGCTGGTCCTTCAACCCCCTCGGGGAAAGAGAATGCCCCTTCTCTCATCGCCGGCGTTGAGAAGCCTGGCCACGCCAGCATCACCAAAATGAGGAGCAATTCCCATGTTACCATGCTTGTGTGTTGACTGGGAGTAAGTGGTGAGGGAGCATTTTAAAGCAGCTCCACCTTGTAAGCGGCGAGTCGCTGGGGCGCAAATCCGGCAAATCAGATTGCGAGACAGCCATTAATGGCGAGAAGCTCATTTTATGGCATTAAGTGCCGTAAATTATGGGCTGCGATCTTGTCGCGGTGGCCACCGAGAAACACTCCGCCAATCGCGCCCAAAATGAAACATATACATTTTTTTGTTAAATCGGTTCCCTTATCCCTGAGGTGAGCATAAAATTCCAGCCCATGCTTCTATGTCAGGTTATATGGGGCAGATGAATTTGCTGGTGGTAATGCTAATAATAAAGGCCGGATTCTTCAAAACGGCGGCTAAGTGTTGACGCCGACGTAAACGCCGGAGTGTTTCATGCCGTGTCAACGGGCCTCTTGGCCCAACGATTCTGTGGCCCACAGGGGGCCAGCATGGTGCCGGAGTGCTCCACGCAGCTCCGGCTGCCGATACACGGCCCTGCATTGCTGGCCGCGGGTCTGCGCATTTGCATGGCGGCCAGCTGCAGTGCCGGCCCCACGCAACCTGGCGGACCCTTGTCAAAGAAATAGGCAGACAACGCGCGCCCTCCGATTGGTGGGCCCCGATCGCGAGACTGGCCCCCCACCCCCCACCAGGGCGGCCACCGCAGCCACGACTCTGAGTGCCCGCTGAGCGGAACCATGTAAGAACCACGTCGGCGGGAACTCAACCAGTTGCCGCCGCAGACTCGCCGCAGGGGCCTCTTTCAACAGCCCCCGACTGGCACTGCATCAATCGCACGCACGACTGGCGGCGAATCTCCGGTCGGAGGAGGTTCGCGTCCCGGCGGCAGGTCGGCGTCGCGGGCCGTCTCGGCGTGAATGCCAAATCTCCGAGCCCTCGCCGGTTTGGAGAATCCAGGTCTTAGTCTCTGGTGGTGGGATAAATGTTAACACTTCATTGACGCTCAGTCTGATTATGTTGTGGTATAATAATGCAATGATTATGGTGCTGGACAAATAATCCATAGATTGTAAATTCATAATCCCATCATGGCAAATTGTCAATTTAAATTCAATAAGCCCTGTAATGTATGAACTGGCATTAGAAAAGATATCATGAAAACAATTGGATTGTTTTATGAACCCAACTGGTTCAGGGGAGGGAATTGTGGGAATTCCTTGGCGGGGGTCCTCCGACGGGACAGACAGTCTGAAGAAGAGGCATCGCGATGGGCTGCCCACAACGCTAGCAGGTTTCATCATAAATTGGTCACATGGGGCTAGCAGACTGCCTGATACCTCCCCCTTTAGTCTCAGTCTTCCATTTATGGTTCCGCTTGCTGCAGGATACTTAACTTCCTGGCCGTCCTGAAAGTGAACCCTCGGAAGGCGACGGGCCCAGACGGGATCCCTGGTCGTGCACTCAGAGCCTGCGCGGACCAGCTGGCAGAGGTATTCACGGACATCTTTAACCTGTCCCTATTCCACTCCGAGGTCCCCACCTGCTTCAAGAAGACCACCATCATACCGGTACCAAAGAAGAACCAGGCAACGTGCCTCAATGACTACCGACCAGTGGCCCTGACTTCAGTCGTAATGAAGTGCTTCGAGAGGTTGATCATGAAGCGCATCACCTCCACACTCCCAGAACGCCTTGATCCACTGCAATTCGCATACCGCTGCAACCGGTCCACATCAGACACCATTTTCCTGGCCCTACACTCATCCCTAGAGCATCTCGAAAACAAGGACTCCTACATTAGACTCCTATTTATTGACTACAGCTCCGCCTTCAACACCATAATCCCAGCCAAGCTCATATCAAAGCTCCAAAACCTAGGACTTGGCTCCCCACTCTGCAACTGGATCCTCGATTTTCTGACCAACAGACCACAATCAGTAAGAATGAACAACAACACCTCCTCCACAATAGTCCTCAACACCGGCGCCCCGCAAGGCTGCGTACTTAGCCCCCTACTCTACTCCCTGTACACACACGACTGCGTGGCAAAACTTAGTTCCAACTCCATCTACAAGTTTGCTGACGATACGACCATAGTGGGCCGGATCTCGAATAACGATGAGTCCGAATACAGGAGGGAGATAGAGAAACTAGTGGAGTGGTGTAGCGACAACAATCTCTCCCTCAATGCCAGCAAAACTAAAGAGCTGGTAATTGACTTCCGGAAGCAAAGTACTGTACACACCCCTGTCAGCATCAACGGGGCCGAGGTGGAGATGGTTAGCAGTTTCAAATTCCTAGGGGTGCACATCTCCAAAAATCTGTCCTGGTCCAACCCAATCGACGCTACCACCAAAAAAGCACAACAGCGCCTATACTTCCTCAGGAAACTAAGGAAATTCGGCATGTCCACATTAACTCTTACCAACTTTTACAGATGCACCATAGAAAGCATCCTATCAGGCTGCATCACAGCCTGGTATGGCAACTGCTCGGCCCAGGACTGCAAGAAACTTCAGAGAATCGTGAACACCGCCCAGTCCATCACATGAACCTGCCTCCCATCCATTGACTCCATCTACACCTCCCGCTGCCTGGGGAAAGCGGGCAGTATAATCAAAGATCCCTCCCACCCGGCTTACTCACTCTTCCAACTTCTTCCATCGGGCAGGAGATACAGAAGTCTGAGAACACGCACGAACAGACTCAAAAACAGCTTCTTCCCCACTGTCACCAGACTCCTAAATGACCCTCTTATGGACTGACCTCATTAACACTACACCCCTGTATGCTTCATCCGATGTCAGTGCTTATGTAGTTACATTGTATATGTTGTGTTGCCCTATTATGTATTTTCTTTTATTCCCTTTTCTTCTCATGTACTTAATGATCTGTTGAGCTGCTCGCAGAAAAATACTTTTCACTGTACCTCGGTACACGTGACAATAAACAAATCCAATCCAATCCAATCCAATCCAACTGCCATTCAGTTGTAAAGCCAACCATAGGCCTTATCCATCTTTTTCTTGACAACTCCAATTTTATATCAACTATCAACTGCTAAGGAACAGAGAATTCAGTAAACCATGGGGGAATACTTAAATTAATAATAAATGACCAAGCAGTTATTTTATTCTTTCAGTACTTCAGAAGAACATACTTTACTGTATTTGACTGCATTAAAATATTCGTACAAGTTGTCGTCTTTGGAAGAGTAAGCTGATGATATAACTCTACTCTTGGGACTGTGTGGTGAGTAGGAAGAGGTATTTTGTTATGTAATCTGGGATAACACAGGCTGCAACTGGACGCAGCTTTAACCAAAAGATACTCCAGACCTTGAAGTTAGTTCAATCTGATTTATTGATCCAGTAGCACAGTTAGCACAGTTCTCTATGAGTTCGAATCTCTGCTAACCTAAGTGTGGTTACTCTGTCTGACTGAATCAGACTAGCTCTTAGCCAAGTGCTGGAGGTGTGATACTGTACATACACCCTGACTCACTCTGTAGAAGTTCATCAGTGGAAAGTGGCACAGTGTGAGTGCCTCGTGCCTTTTATAGTGAGATACCACCCCTGAGTGTCCTGCCTGCTCATTGGTCATGTCCTGTTCTCTGTGTTCATTAGCTGCCTGTCTGTGCCTGTCTGTATATCATTATCTGCATGTTTGCATATCATGACATCTCCCCTTTAAAAAATGTTTTGTTGGCACATGGGAACGTACTTACATGTGGTGGCATATATTAACATATTTACATGTGAAGACAGCTGTCTAATGTGAGAAAACAGAACATAGCAAACAAAACAAATGTTCATAAGTCCAGTCTCTTGGGCTTGCGTCTGATGCTTGTCAACCGCCGGAGAGGTGGTGGTGGGGACGACGGCGCCTTGACAGGCAGGATGGAAGCCTGACTGGTGGCCGCGTAGTTCGAAGTATCAGGCGGTGACAAAACAACGGACGGAAATGGAGAAGAAAGCAGTTGCGGGCAGGCAACTTTGCGCAGTGCCCATCTGTTTTGTCGCACAACAGAACCACCAGCCATACGTACAACATACGAGCGGGGCGCAGCCTGTCGAACAACGAGCTGGAGCAGACCAGCCACCATCCAGTATCTTGATTCTGACAGTGTCTGCCGGGGATAACACGGGCAAATCGGTGGCATGAACATCATAGCCCTGCTTTTACTGGTTTCGGAGCTCCTGCGCCTTCTGCAGCACCGAGAGGTGATCCAGGTTGGACAAGTGTACGGCTGGAAGCGTCATCCACAGGTCCCTGTTCATCAGGTGTTGAGTCGGCGACATGCCAGTGGACAGTGGGGCCACCCTGTACGCAAGCAGCGTGAGGTAGATGTCAGAAGCAGAATCCGCAGCCTTGCAGATGAGCTGTTTCACAATGTGCACCCCTTTTTCAACCTTCCCATTGGACTGCGGATAGTGTGGGCTGGAAGTGACATGTTTGAAATGGTATGACTTGGCAAACATAGACCACTCGTGGCTGTTGAAGCACGGGCCATTGTCACTCATGACAGTGAGTGGGATACCCTGCCTGGAGAACGTCTCCTGACAGGCCTTGATGACGGTCCGGGATGTGAGGTCTGAGAGCTTCACGACTTCAGGGTAATTGGAGAAATAGTCAATAATCAACACGTAGTCGCGACCATTCGCACGGAAGAGGTTGAAGCCAACCTTGGACCACGGGGAGGTCGCGATTTCATGCTGCTGGAGCGTCTCCTAGCTCTGCGCTGGCTGGAAGCATTGACAGGTCGCACAGTTGAGGAGCATGTTTGAGATGTCCTTGCTAATACCAGGCCAGTAGACAGCCTGCCTGGCTCTGCGTCTGCACTTCTCGACGCCCAGGTGTCCCTCATGGATTTGGCGGAGCACCAAGCTCTGGAGACTGAGTCAAATGACAATCCAGTCCAGCTTGAGGAGGATACCATCAATCACCATCAGGTCGTCCTTTACATTGTAAAATTGAGGGCACTGCCCTTTCTGCCAGCCATTGGCGAGGTGGTGCATGACACGCTGCAACACGGGGTCTTTGGCTGTCTCCTCGCAGATACGAGCCACCTTCTCATCAGACGCCGGGAGGGTGCTAGCACACAGCTGCACCTGTGATTCAATTTGCCGGATGATTTCCAGTGGTTCACTAGGCAATGTGATGGAGCGGGACATTGCATCAGCGATGATGAGCTCCTTGCCATGCGTGTGCACTAATTCAAAGTCGTACCTTCTGAATTTGAGGAGGATGCGCTGCAACCGAGGCGTCATGTCGTTCAGGTCCTTGTGGGTAATGTGGACCAGAGGCCTATGATCCATCTCGGCAGTGAATGTCGGCAGGCCGCAGACATAGTCATGAAACTTGAGAATGCCAGTGAGAAGACCCAGATTCCTTCTCTATTTGCGCATACCTTGTTTTGGTGGGCGTCATGGCCCTCGATGCATAGGATACCGGTGCCCAGGATGCAGTGGCATAGCGTTGAAGCAGCACCGCACCGATGCCATCTTGGCTCGCATCTGTCGAGATCTTCGTCTCCCTGTCTGGGTTGAAAAATGCCAAGACGGGTGCAGTGGTGAGCTTGGCTTTCAGCTCCAACCACTCTGCCTGAGGTGCTGCCTTCCACTCAAAGGCAGTGAACTTTTTCACCAGGTTTCGTAGGGCCGTGTTATGTGAGGCCAGGTTTGGGATGAACTTGCCCAGAAAATTGACCATGCCCAGGAAGCGCAACACCGCCTTCTTGTCTTCAGGGACCTTAATGGCTTTGATGGCCTTGACCTTGTATGTGTCTGGGCACACGCCCTGCTGAGAGGTCTGGTCACCTAGGAACTTGAGTGTCGACATGCCAAAGCAACATTTGGACCTGTTCAGCTTCAGGCCATTGGCATGGACATGGTGGAAAATCTGCTGGAGACGGGAAACATGTTCTTCAGGGGTCGTGGACCATATGATGATGTCGTCCACGTACACACAAACTCCTTCAATGCCCTCCATCATCTGCTCCATGATGCGATGGTAAATCTCCGATGCCGAGACAATGCCAAACGGCATGCGATTATAGCAGTATCTGCCAAACGGTGTGTTGAAGGTGCAGAGCCTTCTGCTGGACTCATCCAGCTGGATTTGCCAAAATCCATGTAACGCATCTAATTTGGTGAAAAAACGTGCGTGTGCCATCTCACTGATGAGTTCCGCCCACTTCAGGATGGGGTAATGTTCATGCATTATATTCTTATTGAGATCCTTGGGATCAATACAGATGCGCAGGTCTCCCGAAGGCTTTCTAACACATACCATCGAGCTGACCCAGTCAGTCGGTTCGGTTACCTTGGAAATGATGTCCTGTTGCTGAAGATCCTTGAGCTGTGCCTTCAGGCTTTCCCTCAGCGGAGCCAGGATGCAGCATGGTGCGTGGACCACTGGCTTGGCATCAGGTCGCAGCAGAATCTTGTATCGCTATGGCAGCGTGCCCATCCTGAGGAACACATCCGGATACTGAGCAAGGATGTCGTCAATGCCGGCCTGGAGATCCACATTAGAGGATGTTGTTGTGTAAACCCGCTGCACGAGGTTCAGCTGCGTGCAGGCATGTGCGCCAAGTAGGGATGCCCTGTCTGGCTTGACAATTTCAAAACGTAACCGTGCATGGGTGCTCCGGTTGGAGACGAGTAGATGGCAGGATCCCAGTGCCATGATGGCATTTCCGTTGTAGTCCAGGAGCCTGCAGGCTGCTGGAAGGACCTTGGGGGGGCTTCTTGATGCATTTGAAATCTGTGAGAGGAATTTGGCAGAAGCACCTGTGTCCAGCTTGAACTGGATGGAGCAGTGGTTGCCTGGACCTGATGCAGGGTGGACCTGCATCACCGCACGCCATTCATCCGCAGAATCCACAGCGAGGATGGACTGACTTTGTGATGAGTTGGATGTGGCATATTCACATTTGGTAATGATGCCCCCACTGTAGGCGGAGCCCAGGCATTCTTCCTCTGGATCCGTTGTGCTGCCAGGATCAGAATCCTGTAATCGTTGTTGCACACTCTGAACGCGCTGTCGTCGGAATTGGGAGCGCTGGCCCCTGACTGGTGGTGCAGACCTGTACAAGGCTGTATAGTGTCCAGGCTTCCCGCAGTTTAAACATCGCCTGCCTCTTGCAGGGCAGTGTGTCTTTAAGTGGGCGTTGCCGCAGTTCGAGCACATCATGACGTCAGCGTCCTGACGCTCCGTGCCTCGTCGCACATGCGCAGTGCGGGTGTCGGCCGCTTTGTTATCCCGTTTGCATCGCGCATGCGTGGGGCCCCGGGAAAAGCGTGCAAAATGGCCGCTTTCATCAATGCTGAGGCGCTGCATCGGGGAGATGGCCTGCACACTCTCTGCCTCGTGGGAGGCAAGTTTCTCATTTTTAGCCGATTTGTACTGGGAAAGCGATTTTTGGCGTGCTCATGCACTGTGCATGTTTCAATCGCGACTGGCAGGGTCATTGCTTGATTTTCAGTAGCTGCTCTCTCAGAGGATCAGAGTGAACTCCAAAAGCAATTTGGTCTCTGATCATGGAGTCAGCAATATCACCAAAGTTGCAGGACAGCGCTAGCAGGCGGAGGTTAGTTAAGAAGGAGTTGAAAGATTCATCTTTACCTTGTAGATGCTGTTTGAATATGTAGCGCTCGAAGATTTCATTGGTGTCCACTTCACAGCGACTGTCAAACTTGTCCAGGATGGTCTGAAACTTTGTCTTGTCCTGTGCTTTGGTGAAGTGAAAAGAGTTGAAGATTTTGATGGCTTGGTCACCCGCTGTTGAGAGGAGAAGCGCGATCTTCCTTGCATCAGACGCACCCACGAGGTCTGAAGCTTCGATGTACAGCAGAAACTTTTGCTTGAATGACCGCCAGTTGGCACTGAGATTGCCGGAGGTCCTGAGCTGGTGAGGAGCCTGAATCTTCTCCATGGTGCCGGGATACATTCACTGGTTGTGACGGAACGGACTGAGGTAAACCACCGAGATTAAGCAGTCTCCTGGTAGCATGTTGTGTTATGTACTCTGGGATAACACAGGCTGCAACTGGATGCAGCTTTAACCAAAATATACTCCAGAGCTTGAAGTTCGTTCAATCTGATTTATTGAACCAGTAACACAGTTAGCACAGTTTTCTATGAGTTCGAATCTCTGATAACTTAAGTGTGGTTACTCTGTCTGACTGAACCAGACTAGCTCTTAGCCATGTGCTGGAGGTGTGATTCTGTACATACACCCTGACTCACTCTGTAGATGTTCATCAGTGGAAGGGGCGGAGTGTGAGTGCCTCGTGCCTTTTATAGTGAGATACCACCCCTGAGTGTCCTGCCTGCTCATTGGTCATGTCCTGTTCTCTGTGTTCATTAGCTGCCTGTCTGTATATCATTATCTGCATATCATGTCAAGAGGTACTTGGGAAAGCAGTTTTATTTGCTCACGACAATAAGTGAATGACTGTTAATGTCCTTACCTGAGAAAGGACATATTGGCACTGGAGGGAGTGCAGAGGAGATTCACTAGGTTGATCCCAGAGTTGAGGGGATTAGATTATGACGAGAGGTTGAATAGACTGGGACTGTACTCATTGGAGTTTAGAAGGATGCGGGGGGACCTTATTGAAACATATAAAATTATGAAGGGAATAGATAGGATAGATGCGGGCAGGTTGTTTCCACTGGTCGGGGAAAGCAGAACTAGGGGGCATAGCCTCAAAATAAGGGGAAGTAGATTTAGGACCGAGTTTAGGAGGAACTTCTTCACCCAAATGGTTGTGAACTCTGGAATTCCTTGCCCAGTGAAGCAGTTGAGGCTCCTTCTTTAAAAGTTTTTAAGAAAAAGATAGATACCTTTCTAAAGAATAAAGGGATTCGGGGATATGGTGTACGGGCCGGAGAGTGGAGCTGAGTCCACAAAGATCAGCAATGATCTCATTGAATGGCGGAGCAGGCTCGAGGGGCCAGATGGCCTACTCCTGTTCCTAGTTCTTATGTTCTTATGTTAGTGCGAGCTTAATTCTCAGGCAGGAGGGAATGTAGTGTGAAGATGAGCTCATTAACATGAGGCATATTCACCAGATTCCGATGGGTGGGCACAGAGCATTCATCCGACAGCCTGTCTTGAGCGTTATTTTTCCCTATACCCTCGTGTTCTTCCAAACACCTGGGGCGCGATTCTCCGCTCCCGCGACTAAGTGCCCACGCCGTCGTGAACGGCGTCGACGTTCATGACGGCGCGAAACGGCCCCGATCTCGACCGATTCAGGGCCCGACAATGGGCCAGGATCTGGGCCGCGGGAAACTCGGGGGGCGTGTCGCGAAAGCAGCGTCGTCAGCGCGCGCCGGGCATTGGGGCCGCGTAAAAGCGGCGCCGCGTAAATGACGTGACCGGCACCACACAACTGGCGTAACTGGCATCACCCGCGCATGCGAGGCTTGGCCGGCGCCAACACACACATGCGTGGTTGCTGTCCTCCCCGAGGCCGCCCCACAAGAAGACGTCGAATGGATCTTGCGGGGCGCAGAGGAAAGTAGGTCCTCCTTCAGAGAGGCCGGCCCACCGATCGGTGCACCGATCGCGGGCCAGACCCCTTTTGAGTCCTACCCCGGTGAAAGAACCCCCCTCACCCCCCCCCCTACAGGCCGCCCCCCCCAGCATTCCCGCGCTGTTCCCGCCGGCACCGACCATGTGTGGATGGCGCCGGAGGGAAGCCGTCGTTTTGGGCAGGCCGCTCGGCCCATCCGGGCCGGAGAATAGCGGGTGTAGCGGAGAATCGCCATTTTGGGTGTCCCGGGCGATTCTCCGGCCTGCGCTGCGCAGAACTCGACGGGGCCGTTCTCTCCGCTTGGTTGAATCGCGGGAGGGCGTCGGACCGGCGTCACGGGGAAAAATGGCGCGCCAGGGGATTCTCCCAACAGCGCGGGAGCGGAGAATCGCGCCCCTGAGACTTGGGAATTCTCATTGAGAAACCCATTAATGGTGCTATGAATATTGCTGGGGGCAAAAAGTAAATGAATTAGGTGAACTGGCACAAAGGCTCATGAAAGCCTAAGGGGAAAATAGGATTAAGAAATGACTAAGGTACACACATCTTAATATTGCGATGCTCTTTCCATGCCCTCCAGGATACATCTCATTACCATAGATGTCCAGTTGAAGTAGCCAGGAAATAGTGTGCAGTAAAGCTGTCTTCACTTATCCCTATTTAAATAAAGAACCTGCCTGCTTGAGTTGAGTGGTTGCACCAGTAAGTGTGCTCTGCCCGTCAGAAACTGCATTTGTTCCAAAGTGGGCAGGGTTCACACTATTGAATTGCTGGGCAAACTGTTTGGCGATAAGCAACTGGAGAGAAGGCTTATGATGTTCTCGGCAGGCAATAAAGACTGGTAACCAGCTCTGTTCTTTATTTATAGTCTGTCAAGGAATGCTGAGATTCATGACAATTTGTTTTATTAAGTTGTCATCAGGTCCATCCCCCTGTAAATTAACAGTAAGCAATAGAATCAGTGATGAAGAAGAGGGCTGGGAAATGGTCATAAAGGGACATTCCTTCTTTTGAATAAATGATTGAAATACATTGAATTAATTAACTGCTAACAAAATCCTGCATACCCATACAATCTTGTTAGCAGTGATGTAAATATTTATTTTTTGTTTGTGGGATGTGAGCATTGATAGCAAGGTTAGACTATATTGCCTATTCCTAATTGCCTTTGTGAAGGTGGTGGTGAGCCACCTTCTTGAGCTGCTGCTGTCCATGTAGTCGATGTACAGTCAAGATGCTATTACAAAGGGAGCTCCAGCTTTTTGACCGAGCACAGTAAAAGAATGGTGCTACAGTTCCATGTCAGGATTATTTGGCTTGCAAGGGAACTTGCAATTGGTGGTGCTCTCTTTGTTTTTCTAGGTGGTAGAGTCCGCTGGTCCGGAAGGTGCTATAGAATAAGGCTAGGTAGTTTGCTGCAGTGCATCGTGGAGATGATACCCACAACTATCAATGTACAGCAATGGTGGATGGGTGTCCAATCAAGCAGTCTGCATGGTGTCAAGCTTCTTGAGTGTTACTGAAGTTGCACTCGTCCAGGCAAGTAAGGAGTATTTAATCTGATTTATGCCTTGTAGATGATGAACAGGATTTGGAGAGTCAGGAGATGCAGAGTTTCAAGCAATTGACTTGCTCTTGTCGCCACAGTATTAATGTGGCTGGTCCAGTTACGTTTCTGGCCAATGGTAACCCCCATAATGGTGAGGGATTCTGTGATGGTAATGCCATTGAGTGTTGAAGGGAGATGGTTGTATTCTCTTGCTGAAGATAGTGATTAGAGTACTTGTACGGTGAGATTGTTACTTGCCACCTATCAGCTCAAACCTGAATGTTGGCTTGATCTTGCTGCATGCAGGCATGGACTGCTTCATTAATTAAGGAGTCACGAATAGTATTGAACACTGTGCAATCATGAGTGAACATCTGTCCTTATGACATTATAATGGAGGAAAAGACATTGATGAAGTAGCTGAAGATGGTTGCGCCTAGGACTCTACCCTGAGGAACTCCTGCAGCAATGTTCCGGGACTGAGATGATTGGCCTCCAACAATCACAAACTTCTTAATCCTCCATGCTAGGTATGACTCCAACAAGTAGAATGTTTTCCTCCTGATTCACATTGACCTCCATTTTACTGGGGCTCCTTGATGTCCCACTTTGTCAAATATTGCCGTGATGTCAAGAGCAGTCACTTTCACCTCATCACTGTCCATGCTTCAGCCAAGGACGCAATGAGATCAGGAACCGAATGCTCTGACAGAACCCAAAGTAAAAATCAGTGAACAGGCATGATGTGGCGATGCCGGCGTTGGACTGGGGTGGGCACCGTAAGAAGTCTTACAACACCAGGTTAAAGTCCAACAGGTTTGTTTGGAATCACTAGCTTTCGGAGCCTAGCTCCATCTATCAGTGAACAGGTTATTGCTGAGTAAATGCAGATTGATGGCACTGTGGACAACACCTTCCATCAGTTTGCTGATGATTGGCAGCAGGCTGATGGGGTGGTAATTGGGCAATTAAATTTGAGCTGCCTTTTGTGGACAGGAAATAGACAAGTTGGGTGGGTGTCAATATTGTAGGTAATAGCCAATCATCCTTCAACACTTCTCAAGTGGCTAATGAGCCATTTGCCTAATTTAAATGCTGAATAATTTGCTGTGCTGCTTGCAACTGTCAGAGAAAATAGATGAATATTCGCAGAAAAAGCCAGATTATAGCAACCTAGCTCTGGAAATCCTGATGATATCTGTAATGAAATGCTAAATTGACATTTTTAATGACCAAACATGAAAAGGAAGAGACAGACATCTGGTGAAGTGGAAGTGCTGAGTGAACGCACAAAAGGTGTCTCTCCTCCTGAAAACTTGGAATAAGGCACTTAGTGCCCAAAATGGCCCTCTAAAATTGGGAGAAAACATCCCTCACGCTCATCCAACACCATCAGGGCAAGACATGCCAAGCGGCAGCAGCTCCAGGGGCCAAAAGGAGGGTAAAGGCAGAGAATGCCTGGAGAGAAGGAATGAGGTGATGGCAAGCACATGGTGCGGCGAGGCCCCGGCCACGACTGAACAAGACAGAGCGGCAGGCTGCACAGAGAGCTCCCCCACCCCACCTCCCCGACGAACGGATGGAGGGTGCTCCTCACACAGGAACCCCAGGAACTCAAGGATGCCATTAAGAGGGAGATGAGGGCAACGGTCAAGGCGGGGGTGGCAGAAGCATTGATCACCCTGCAGGTGGCTCTGGGAAAGTCGGAATGGTGGCTGGAGACCCAGGACGCAATGATCAGGGAGCTAGAGAAGGCCTTGACAGACTAGAGCGACAGGATTGCCGCATTAAAGATGGAAATGGCAAGGTTGATGGCGACGCAATGGAGGCTAAGGGGAAAGGTCGAAGATCAGGAAAAACGATCATGGCTCCAGAACTTCTGCATAGTGGGCCTACTGTAGAGAACTGAAGAATATGTGGCCCAAATTCTGGGTAACCTGGTGGGAAGGGACAGCTTCCCCAAGCCGCCAGAAGTAGACAGAGCCCACATGTCACTGAGGGCCATCATTGGGAAGCTGCACCGGTACCAGGACCAGGAAAGAATCCTGCACATTGGGGCAGACCTGACCAAGCACCGGGCAGAGTTCAACAAAACTAAGGCAGCACTTTATAAAAACAATATGAAGTTTGGAATGCTGTACCCAGCCAAGCTCTGGGTCACCTTCCAGGGCAGTACTGGAACAGTACTTTACCGCACCGGCAGACGCAGACAAATTTGTCCACTGTTGTGTTATGTAATTTGGAATAACACAAGCTGCCACTTGGTGCAGTTTTGAGTAAAAGATGCTCCAGACTTTGAAGTGAGTTCAATGTGTTTTATTGAACTATTAGCACGGTTCTCAATGAGTTCGACTCTCTGCTAATCTAAATGTTGTAACTCAGTCTAACTGAACCAGCCATGCTCTAAGCCACGTGCTGGGGTGTGATGCTGAGGATACTCCCTGTCTCACTCTGCAGATGTTGGTCTGTGGAAAGAGGCGGGTGTGAGTGCCTCATCCCTTTTACAGTGAGATACCACCCCTGAGTGTCCTGACTGCTCATTGGTCGTGTCCTATTCTATGTGTTCATTATCTGCATGTTTGCATATCATGACATGTCCCCCTTTTTTAATGTTTTGTTGGCGTATGTGAATGTATTTACATGTGAATGAGCCTGTATAATGTGACTGACGGAGGACAACAGAACCGAGCAAACAAAACAAACGTTCACAAGTCCAGTCTCTGAGGCTTGCGTCTGATCCTGGTCGACCGCCGGAGAGGTGGCGGAGGGGACGACGACATCTTGACAGGCGGGATGGAAGCCTGACTGGTGGCCTCGTGGTGCGAGGTATCAGGAGGTGGCAATTCAACATATGGAAATGGAGGAGAAACTGGTTGCGGGCAGGCAGCTTTGCGCAGTGCCCGTCGATTCTTTCGCACGATGGAGCCATCAGCCATACGTACAACATAAGAGCGGGGCGTGGCCTGTCGAACAACGACAGCCGGGGCAGACCACCCACCATCCGGTATCTTGAACCTGACAGTGTCTGCCGGGGATAGTACGGCCAGATCGGTGGCATGGGCATCATAGCCCTGCTTTTGACGGTCTCTGAGCTGCTGCATCTTCTGCAGCACCGGGAGGTAATCCAGGTTGGGCAGGTGTATGGCTGGAAGCGTCGTCCGCAGGTCCCTGTTCATCAGGAGTTGAGCCGGCGACATGCCAGTCGACAATGTAGTCACCCTGTACGCGAGCAGTGCAAGGTGTATGTCGGAAGCAGAGTCCACGGCCTTGCAGATGAGCTGTTTCACAATGTGCACCCCTTTCTCGACTTTTCCATTGGACTGCGGATAGTGCGGACTGGAGGTGACATGCTGGAAATTGTATGACCTGGCAAACGTGGACCATTCTCGACTGGTAAAGCACGGGCCATTGTCGCTCATGACGGTGATTGGGATGCCATGCCTTGAGAACATCTCCTTACAGGCTTTGATGACGGTCAGAGAGGTGAGGTCCAAGAGCTTCAGCACCTCAGGGTAATTCGAGAAATAATCGATGATCAATACGTAGTCGTGACCATTCGCATGGACCACGGAGAGGTCTCTAGGTCATGCAGTTGGAGCGTCTCCTTGCTCTGCGCTGGCTGGAACCGCTGACCGGTAACACAGTTCAGGACCATGTTTGTGATGTCCTGGATGATGCCGGGCCAGTAGACAGCTTGCAGAGCTCTGCGTCCGCACTTCTCGACGCCCAGGTGTCCCTCATGAATCTGGCGCAGCACCAAACTCTGGAGACTGAGCGGAATGACAATCTTGTCCAGCTTGAGGAGGATACCATCAATCACCGTCAGGTCATCCTTCACATTGTAAAATTGTGGGCACTGCCCTTTTTGCCACCATTGGTGAGGTTGTGGATGACTCACTGCAAGAGGGGTTCTTTGGCTGTCTCATCACGGATGAGAACTACCTCCTCATCTGTCGCCGGGAGAGTGCTAGCACACAGCTGCACCTGCAATTCGATGTGCTGGATGATCTCCAGCAGCTCACTGGGCGATGTGACGGAGTGGGACAATGTATCAGCGGTGGTGAGCTCCTTGCCAGGTGAGTACACCAAGTTGAAGTCATACCTCCTAAGTTTAAGCAGGATTCTCTGCAACTGAGGCGTCATGTCGTTCAGGTCCTTGTGGATGATGTGGACCAGAGGCCTATGATCCGTCTCGACAGTGAATGTCGGCAGGCCATAGACATAATCATGAAATTTGAGAATGTCGGTGAAAAGACCCAAGCACTCCTTCTCAATCTGTGCATATCTGGTTTCAGTGGGCGTCATCGCCCTTAATGCGTAGGCTACTGGTGTCCAAGATGATGTGGCATCTTGTTGAAGCAACACCGCACCAATGCCATCCTGATATCTTTGTCTCCCGGTCCGGGTCGAAGAATGCCAGGACTGATGTAGTGGTGAGCTTGGCTTTCAGCTCCAGCCACTCTGTCTGGTGTGCCGCCTTCCACTCAAAGGCAGTTGACTTTTTCACCAGATTGCGTAGGGCCGTGGTGTGTGTGGCCATGTTTAGAATGAACTTGCCCAGAAAATTGACCATACCCAAGAAGCGCAGCACCACCTTTTTGTCCTCAGGGACCTTCATCACCTCGATGGCCTTGATTTTGTCTGTGTCCGGGCGCACACCATGCTGTGAGATCTGGTCGCCTAGGAACTTGAGCGTCGATGTGCCAAAACAACATTTGGACCTGTTTAACTTTAGGCTGTTGGCATGTACACGACGGAATACCTTCTGGAGACGGGACACATGTTCTTCAGGGGTCGTGGACCATATGATGATGTCGTTCACATACACACAAACCCCTTCAATGCCTTCCATCATCTGCTCCATGGTGCGATGGATTATCTCCGATGCCGATATGATGCCAAATGGCACGCGATTGTAGCAGTATCTGCCAAAAGGCGTGTTGAAGGTGCAGAGCCTTCTGCTGGACTCTTCCAGCTGGATTTGCCAAAATCCCTGTGATGCGTCCAATTTGGCGAAGAAGCGCGCGTGTGCCATCTCACTCGTGAGTTCCTCCCGCTTCGGGATGGGGCAGTGTTCCCGCATGATATTCTTATTGAGATCCTTGGGATCAATGCAGATGTGCAGGTCCCCTGAAGGCTTCTTTACGCACACCATCGAGCTGACCCAGTCAGTCGGTTCGGTGACCTTGGATATGATGCCTTTTTGCTGAAGATCCTTGGCTGTGCCTTCTGGCGCTCTCTCAGTGTAGCAGGGACTCAACGTGATGCGTGGACCACTGGCTTGGCATCAGGTCATAGCAGAACCTTGTATCGATACAGCAGTGTGCCCATCCCGTTGAACTCATCTGGATACTGGGCGAGGATGTCGTCGATGCTGGCCTGAAGATCCACATGGGAGGATGTTGTGGTGTAAACCCGTTGAATGAGGTTCAACTGCTTGCAGGCGTGTGCACCTAGTAGGGATGCCCTGTCCGGCTTAACAATTTCAAAGCGTAACCATGCTTGTGTGTGTCGGTTGGCTACGTGCAGATGGCAGGATCCCAGTGCCGCGATGGCATTCCCGTTGTAATCCAGGAGCTTGCAGGCAGCTGGAAGGACCGTGGGGGGTTTCTTAGTGCGTCTGAAGTCTGCCTGTGAGAGGAGATTGGCAGAGGCACCTGTGTCCAGCTTGAACTGGATGGAGCAGCGGTTGATCTTCATCACTGCTCGCCATTCTTTCTCGGAATCCACAGCTAGGATGGACTGGACTTGCGATGTGTCTGGTGTGGCATATTCACACTTTGTAATAATGCCCACACGGTCGTCGTTGTCCAGGCATTCAGCATCTGGATCCGTTGCACTGCCAGGATCAGAATCCTGTAGACGTTGTTGCAGACTCCGGATGCGTCGTTGTCGGAATTGGGCGCGCTGGCTCCTGACTGGTGGTGCAGATCTGCACAGAGTTGCATAGTGGCCTGGCTTCCCGCAGTTTAAACTGCGCCTACCTCTTGCAGGGCCGTATTTCTTTAAATTGGCAATGCCACTGTTCGAACACGTCATGACGTCAGCGTCCTGAAGCTCCGTGAGTCGTTGCACATGCGCAGTGCGGTTCACAGACGTCTGCACTTGCGCAGTACGGGTTAAGGCCGCTTTGTTATCCTGTTCGCATCGCGCATGCGTCGGGCCCAAGGAAGAGCGCGCAAAATGGCAGCTTTCGTCAATGCTGAGGCGCTGCATCCGGGAGATGGCCTGCACACTCTCCGCCTCGTGGGAGGCTATTCTATCATTTTCTGCCGTTTCATACTGCGAATCGCGATTTTTAGCGTGCTCATACACTGTGCATGTTTCAATCGCGACTGGCAGGGTCATATGCTTGATCTTCAGTAGCTGCTCTCTCAGAGGATCAGAGTGAACTCCAAAACCGATTTGGTCTCTGATCATGGAGTCAGTGATATCACCGAAGTTGCAGGAATGCGCTAACAGTCTAAGGTTAGTTACATATGAGGTGAAGGATTCTTCTTTACCTTGCAATCGCTGCTTGAATATGTAGCGCTCGGAGATTTTGTCAAACTTGTCCAGGAACGCAAAGGGACGGGTGGCCTGAGGTGCATTTGTTTCAATGCGAGAAGTGTAGCAGGTAAGGCAGATGAACTTGGGGCTTGGATTAGTACCTGGGAATATGATGTTATTGGTATTACGGAGACTTGGTTGATGGAAGGGCAAGACTGGCAACTAAATATCCCAGGGTATAGATGCTTCAGGAGGGATGGAGAGGGAGGTAAAAGGGGTGGAGGAGTTGCATTACTGGTCAGAGATGATATCACAGCTATGATTAAGGAGGGCACGATGGAGGATTCGATCACTGAGGCAATCTGGGTAGAGCTAAGAAATAGGAAGGGTGCAGTAACATTGTTGGGACTTTACTTCAGGCCTCCCAAAAGCGAGCGTGAAGTAGAGGTACAAATGTGTAGACAGATTATAGAAAAATGTAGGAGCAATAGGGTGGTCGTGATGGGAGATTTTAACTTCCCCAGCATTGAATGGGACTCATGTAGTGTTGGAGGCGTAGATGGAGCAGAATTTGTAAGGAGCATCCAGGAGAGTTTTTTAGAGCAGTATGTAAATAGTCCAACTCGGGAGGGGGCCATACTGGACCTGGTATTGGGGAATGATCCCAGCCAGCTGGTTGAAGTTTCAGTCGGTGATTACTTTGGGAATAGCGATCACAATTCTGTAAGTTTTAGAATACTCATGGACAAAGACGAGAGTGGTCCTAAAGAAAGAGTGCTAAATTGGGGAAAGGCCAAGTATAACAAAATTCGGCAGGAGCTAGGGAATGTGGATTGGGAGTAGCTGTTTAAGGGTAAATCCACATTTGAAATGTGGGAGTCTTTTAAGGAAAGGTTGATTAGAGTGCAGGACAGACATGTCCCTGTGAAAATGAGGGATAGAAATGGCAAGATTAGGGAACAATGGATGACGGGTAGAATTGTGAGACTAGCTAAGATGAAAAAGGAAGCATACATAAGACCTAGGCGACTTAAATCTGATGAAGCTTTGGAGGATATCGAGAAAGTAGGACAAATCTCAAACGTGCAATAAAAAGGGCTAAAAGGTGTCATGAAATATCTTTGGCTAATAGGGTTAAGGAAAATCCCAAAACCTTTTATTCGTATATAAGGAGCAAGAGGGTAACTAGAGAAAGGATTGGCTCACTCAAAGACAAAAGAGGGCATTTATGCGTGGAGTCAGAGGAAATGGGTGAGATTCTTAATGAGTACTTTGCATCGGTATTCACCAAGGAGAGGGACATGACAGATGTTGAGGCTAAGGATGGATGTTTAAATACTCTAGATCAAGTCGGCATAAGGAAGGGGGAAGTTTTGGGTATTCTACAAGGCATTAAGGTGGACAAGTCCCCAGGACCGGATGGGATCTATCCCAGGTTACTAAGAGAAGCGAGGGAAGAAATAGCTGGGGACTTAACAGATATCTTTGTAGCATCCTTGAGCACGGGTGAGGTCCTGGAGGACTGGAGAATTGCTAATGTTGTCCCTTTGTTTAAGAAGGGTATCAGGGAGAATCCAGGGAATTATAGACCTGTGAGCTTGACGTCAGTGGTAGGCAAACTGTTGGAGAAGATACTGAGGGATAGGATCTATTCACATTTGGAAGAAAATAGACTTATCAGTGATAGGCAGCATGGTTTTGTGCAGGGAAGGTCATGTCTTACAAACCTAATAGAATTCTTTGAGGAAGTGACAACGTTAATTGATGAGGGAAGGGCTGTAGATGTCATATACATTGACTTCAGTAAGGCGTTTGATAAAGTTTCCCATGGAAGGTTGATGGAAAATGTGAAGTCGTATGGGGTTCAGGGTGTACTAGCTAGATGGATAAAGAACTGGCTGGGCAACAGGAGACAGAGAGTAGTGGTGGAAGGGAGTGTCTCAAAATGGAGCAAGGTGACTAGTGGTTTTCCACAGGGATCCGTGCTCGGACCATTGTTGTTTGTGATATCCATAAATGATCTGGACGAAGGTATAGTTGGCCGGATTAGCAAGTTTGCAGATGATACTAAGATTGGTGGAGTTGCAGATAGCGAGGAGGACTGTCAGAGAATACAGCAAAATATAAATAGATTGGAGAGTTGGGCAGAGAAATGGCAGATGGAGTTCAATCCAGGCAAATGCGAGGTGATGCATTTTGGAAGATCTAATTCAAGAGCGGACTATACGGCCAATGGAAGAGTCCTGGGGAAAATTGATGTACAGAGAGATCTGGGAGTTCAGGTCCATTGTACCCTGAAGGTGGCAACGCAGGTCGAGAGAGTGGTCAAGAAGGCATACAACATGCTTGCCTTCATCGGACGGGGTATTAAGTACAAGAGTCGGCAGGTCATGTTACAATTGTATAGGACTTTGCTTAGGCCAGATTTGGAATACTGCGTGCAGTTCTGGTCGCCACATTACCAGAAGGATGTGGATGCTTTAGAGAGGGTGCAGAGGAGGTTCACCAGGATGTTGCCTGGTATGGAGGGTGCTAGCTATGAAGAAAGGTTGAGAAGATTAGGATTGTTTTCGTTGGAAAGACGGAGGTTGAGGGGGGACCTGATTGAGGTCCACAAAATTATAAGAGGTATGGACAGGGTGGATAGCAACAAGCTTTTTCCAAGAGTGGGGGTGTCAATTACAAGGGGTCACGATTTCAAGGTGAGAGGGGGAAAGTTTAAGGGAGATGTGCGTGGAAAGTTTTTTACGCAGAGGGTGGTGGGTGCCTGGAACGCTTTGCCAGCGGAGGTATAGAGGCGGGCACAATAGCATCATTTAAGATGCATCTAGACAGATATATGAACGGGCGGGGAACAGAGGAAAGTAGATCCTTGGAATATAGGTGACAGGTTTAGATAAAGGATCTGGATCGGCGCAGGCTGGGAGGGCCGAAGGGCCTGTTCCTGTGATGTAATTTTTAAAAAGAATAAAGAGGATGGTCTGAAACTTTGTCTTCTCCTGGTCTTCGGCGAAGTGAAAGGAGTTGAATATTTCCAAGGCGTGATCACCCGCTGTGGTGAGGAAAAGAGCTATCTTCCGTGCATCAGACGCACCATTGAGGTCTGATGCTTTGACGTAAAGCTGAAATTTCTGCTTGAATGTCCGCCAGTTGGCACTGAGATTGCCGGAGGTCCTGAGCTCGTGAGGAGCCGGAATCTTTTCCATTGTGCCGGTATACATTCGCTGGTCGTCACGGATCTTGCTGAGTTGAACTAACTAGATTGAACAGTCTCCTGGTATCATGTTGCGTTATGTAATTTGGAATAACGAAAGCTGCCACTTGATGCAGTTTTGAGTAAAAGATGGTCCAGACTTTGTAGTGAGTACAATGTGTTTTATTGAACTATTAGCACAGTTCTCAATGAGTTCAACTCTCTGCTAATCTAAATGTAGTAACTCAGTCTAACTGAGCCAGCCATGCTCTAAGCCACGTGCTGGGGTGTGATGCTGAGGGCACACCCTGTCTCACTCTGTAGCTGTTGGTCTGTGGAAAAGAGGCGGGGTGTGAGTGCCTCATCCCTTTTATAGTGAGATACCACCCCTGAGTGTCCTGACTGCTCATTGGTCATGTCCTATTCTATGTGTTCATTAGCTGCATGTTTGCATATCATAACATTCAGAAGCATGGGCTGGGAAAACAACACCAGAACCAGCAATGAACTGGGCACCCTAACATAATTAGACATTGAGAAACTGTTTGCGCGGGACTGTATTGCCTCATTTTGCACGCTGCAGCAAAGTATCAGAAAAGAGAGGGCGAGAGCAGCAGGACGCAGGAGGGAGTGAGGAGGAAGAAGGGGAAACAAACACACAGCGGCAGTGGGTGGGGGTGGATATACAATTAAATCCCAGGAGGGGGCCAGCCACCACACTAGCAGGTAAGCTAGCAGCAGGACGTATGAGCCGAGTGTCAGGCGGATGGGGGTTGGGGGGTGCGGCTCATCTCCTTTGGGGAGAGTGTGCCTGGTGATGGGTGGGAGAAGAAACTGGGGGGTATCAAGGGGGGTAAATGGGGGGGGGGGCGGAAACGGTGGGGGTCACTTGCAATGGGACGGGGGATGTTAACAGGCTCAGTGGGAGAACAGAGGGACAAGTGGGGCGAAGGATACTAGGCTGGCTACAACCGATCGCACATGGCAGCAAGGAACACAAAGGCACCGCAAACAGCCACTTTGGATGGCCCCCAAACAAAGGGAAACCCCGGAATGCAGGGGCGCATCCACAAGGTAAGTATGAGTGATCCCTCGGGGGGGGGGGGGGGGGGGGGGGGCAGAAACCCCCCCATCAGAATAGTCATCTGTAACGTCAGGGGACTGACCAACCCAGTGAAAAGATCCAGAGTCTTCACCCACCTGAAAGGTTTGAAGGCCGACATCGTCTTCCTTCAAGAGACACACACACCTGAGGGAGAGGGAATGACTGCGGGTAAGAAAGGGCTGGGCTTGACAGACATACCATTCGTGCTACGGGATGAGCGCCAGGGGGAGTGGCCATACTGCTCAATAAGAGGACGTTGTTTACAGTGACAAATAAGGTTACAGACTCAGGGGAACGGTATGTCATGGTCAGAGGTGTCCTGGAAGGGGCAGCAGTGGTGTTAATGTGTACGTTCCCAATTGGGACAAGATGGAATTCATAAAGAAGACCATGGCGGAAATCCCTTACATAGTGTTTGAGGGGGGGGGGGAGAGACCTTAACTGCGTACAGCACCCACAGACAGACAGTTAATATTGGAGAAAATATCAAACGTCGTGAAGGGACTATAGGCACATTCATGGAACAGATTGGGGCACTGGACCCATGGAGGTTCACACACTCTGGGGAGACACAGGTACACAGGGTCTACACCCGAATCAACTTCTTTGTAGGGGGGAAAGCGGTGCTTCCAGGGGTAGTGAAAGCAGAATACTCCGCAATCCTACTCTCCGGCCTGGCTCTCACTACATGGATGTGAGGTTGGAGATGGGTCGGGCTTAATGCCTCCCATGGAGGTAGGACACAGCCCTCCTTGCCAATAAAGCATTTTGAGAAACGATATCACAGGTCATAGACAGGTACGTTATCAATATTCGGAATCAGGAAGTTTCACCCGCTATGTTCTGGGAGGTGCTGAAGGCTGTGATCAGCGCATACAAAGCGCGCAGCGACAGGAAGAAAGGGATGGCTAGGCAACATCCCTTCCATACTGGACCCCATAGCCACGGCCCCGACCGTAGAGCTTCTGGAGGAGAGAAAAAAGCTACAAATGGACTTCGACCTGCTGTCCACAAGGTCCGCCAAGCAAAGGGGACTCTACAAATACGGAGACAAAGCCAGCCTCCTGCTGGCTCACCAGCTGTGAAAGCACCCAGCCACGAGGGAAATAGCTCAGGTTAGGGACAACGGCGCCGAGGTCCCAGGTTCGATCCCGACTCTGGGTCACTGTCCGTGTGGAGTTTGCACATTCTCCCCGGGTTTGCGTGGGTTTCGACCCCACAACCCAAAGATGTGCAGGCTAGGTGGATTGGCCAAGCTAAATTGCCCCTTAATTGGAAAAAATGAATTGGGCACTCTAAATTTTAAAGAAAACAAGGCGTTTGAGGCCTTCCACTGGGGGCTGTGTACCTCCAAGGCTCCTGAAGGGGTCTTGAAGATGAAGCAGTTCCTCGATGGACTGGACATGCCAGTTGTGTGGGGAAGATAGGAGATGGGGCCTGGAGGCACTATTAGAATTGGGGGAAGTCATGGAGTGACTTCTTGCAGGTGGGGAAGACGCTGTGGCGAGATAGATTCCTGACGGCCTTCTAAAAAATTGCACCAGCACTGGCCCTGCATCTGTGAGAAATGTCCACAGACTCGCTGGTAAGGGGCTCCCACCAACAACACTGGTGGAAGCCTCCATGTCGCTGATACCCAAAAACGTTAGAGACCCGTCTGAGTACAGGTCCTACAGACCCATCTTGCTGCTCAATAGAGATGCGAAAATCCTGGCAAAAACCAGGTGGCTGGAGAGCTGCACACCGGAGGTGCTCACAGAGTACCAGACGGGCTTTGTCAAGGGCAGGCAACTAACATCGAACATCAGGCAGCTGCTGAATGTGATAATGACTCCATCCGGAGAGTGAACACCAGAAATTATCATCTCCCTGGACACAGAAAAGGCCTTCGACAGAGACGAGTGGAAGTACCTCATAGAGGTACTCGAGCAGTTTGGGCTTGGGTCAGGGTTCACCTCCTTGGTGAAACTACTGTACAGCGCTCTTAAGGCAAGCATACGGACCAACACCACCAGTTCTAAATACTTCCAGCTGCACAGAGGCACGAGGCAAGGATGCCCTCTATCCCCGCTGCTGTTTGCGCTGGCAAGTGAGCCACTGGCGATCACCCTCAGAACGGCGAAAGGCTGGAGAGGTATCCAGCGGGACAGGGTGCGTAGTGTCTCAATCAATGCGGATAACCTGCTCCGTTACATCTCAGACCCCCAAGCCAGTATTGAAGGGATCATGAAGCTCTGAAAGAAGTTTGGAGCTTTCACGGGCTACAAACTCAACCTGAGCAAAAGTGAAGACTTCCCAGTGAACCCACAAGGGAGAGGGACAGAGCTGGAGGGACTGCCATTCAAACAAGCCGAAAACAAATTCTGCTAGCTGGGATCCAAATTGCCCACCACTGGACACAGGTTCACAAATGGAATCTGATGAGACTGGTGGAGGAAGGTAAAAGGGACCTGCAGAGGTGGGGCCCACTACCACTCTCACTGGCAAGGTGAATGCAGACAATCAAAATGAACGTACTGCCCAGGTTCCTGTTCAGATCTCTCCCGATCTACACCCCCAAGGCCTTCTCCAACACGATACATAAACTAATCATGATGTTTGTGGGAGGGTGGGGAAGAACTTGAACCCGAGGATCCAACAAAAGGTCCTACAAAGGAAAAGAAGTATGGGAGGTTGGCCCTCCCAAGCCTACAGTTCACCCACTGGGCAACCCCAGCAGAAAGAGTGAGGGGATGGGTGAAGGAACCGGGAGCGGAATGGGTGAGGATGGAGTAAAGTTCCTGCATAGGGACGTCCCTCAGAGCCCGAGTCATGACCGCACTCCCATCCCCTCCGACTAAACACTCAAAATGCCCAGTGGTAGACACACTCCGAACGTGGTATCAAATGAGATAACACCTCGGCCTAACTGAACTGTCCACTATGGCCTCCACCTGTAACAACCGCAGGTTCACGCCCATAACAATGGACACCACCTTCAAAAGGTGGAGACAGGACGAGGGGATACTGATG
Organism: Scyliorhinus torazame; assembly: GCF_047496885.1. Classification (NCBI taxonomy): domain Eukaryota; kingdom Metazoa; phylum Chordata; class Chondrichthyes; order Carcharhiniformes; family Scyliorhinidae; genus Scyliorhinus; species Scyliorhinus torazame. The sequence continues at coordinate 192,287,042 of NC_092712.1, read as the reverse complement.
GTTAGCAACATGTACACAGACGACAGACTGGCGACCCTGGAGGAACTCACGGAGAGGTTCTACCTAAAGGGAACAAAATGAGGTATATACAGGTGAAGAACTTCCTCAGTAGGGAAATGACGACGTACCCCTGGACGCCAGGAAACTCACTAGTTGAAGAACTGTTGGATGCAGGCTGAGGGAAAGGGAACTATGGAGACCTGGACGGATGACTGTTGGTGGAGGTATGTCCGCCCCTGGATCGAAGCCTTATGCAGTTAAAGGTGGTGCACAGAGTACACTTATCCAGAACCCGAATAAACAGGCTCTTCCCGGACGTGGAGGACAAATGCGAACGGTCGCAGGGAGGCACGGCCAACCACACCCACATGTTCTGGGCATGGTCCAGTCTTTTCAGGTTCTGGACAACCTTCTTTGAGGCAGTGTCCAAGGTTGTGGGAGTGAGCGTGCTCAAAAGTGGCGGTCGTTGGGGTTTCAGATCAGCCAGAACTCTTTATGTGGGGGGGAGGAGGGGGGGGCGCGGTTGGAGAAGATAACATGTTGTCATCTGTGGGTCGGAAGTGGGTGGAAGCCATTCACCAACTTGTTACCAGATCTGTTCGTAGTGTAGAATGAAGGGGGGAGGGGTGGGGGGGGGGGGGGGGGGAAGCTGGGGGTGCAGAGACACAGTTAAACATGGGTCGCAAAGGAAAGGGAAGTAGAGGAGGGTGAAAGGAGAGTGAAGGGGTGGGCAAAAGCCCACTAAAAAGACCGCTGAACATAGCCGCAGGAGACGGGCTTGAGGGAAAGCAGGAAAAGGCATAGGGAGTAACAACACACCAGGCAAGACATGCTAGGGCCAACACTGGCAGCCCAACTGAGGCAGAACTGCCAAAGGAGGCACAGCCACGGGGGAAACATGTAAATATGTATAATGATCCCTGACTGTTTGTATCATTTTTGCTTTCTTCTTCTTGTTCTTCTTTGGCTTATCTCTCACTTATAATTTTACAGTTTTCTTTGATTGCTTTGCTTAATACGACGTGCGGTGATGAAACTTGTAAATTTAAAGTATGAACTGGAATGTGTAACATAAAAATATGAAAACCGATAAAAACATTTGTTTAAAAAAGAAAAGGAAGAGACAAATGATGGGAGTATATGCTAGAGATGGTGCACTCTGGTCAAACACCAGAAGAGCAGAAATGAGAACCAGGTTTCATAGTGTGAAGATGAGCACAAAGTGGAGCATGACTACTACTGCTAAATAGCAATATAGGACACAAAAATACATTGGTTGCCCATCAGCCCTCACAGGCAAAATGTAAAACATCCCTTGGCACTATTTTGAAGAAGAGCGGGGCCGTTCTCACAGTGTTCTGGCCAACATTTATTACTCAACCGACACCTATAACAAATAATTTGGTCATTACCACTTTGCTATTTATGGGACCTTGCTGCGTGCAAATTGACTGCCATATTTCCTACATTACAACAGCAGCCACATTTCAAAAGTAATTCATTGGCTGTGAAGCATTTTGGAACTCCTGTGAAATGTGAAATATAAATGCAATTCTTTCTTTAATGGACAGAAAATCACAGGCTGTGTGCCCCGCAACATGATCTCTGCTGGAAGTACAGGAGTGCAGAATTGCCCTTCATGTTTCAATCCCACTGCTCTTATGTTTAAACGCATACTTCACACATAATTGGATAGCACAGAGTGGAACAGTTGCTTGGTCCCCAGACCATACGTCGCTGATGCTGTAAGAGCAAGCTATTATGGATCTGTTCAAAGGCATCATGCGTTTTCGCGATTGAAGGACAGAACTAATGTTATACCCCATATTCTTCAAACATTCTATGATTTGCACAATATTTTACAGGAACTTGTCCACACACAGTGATTTAGCCCAAGCTTGTAAAAGTCAATGAAATGAAATGTAGTGACCATATGGATAAATTGGCTTATTTACCAATAATATATAATCTGCTTGCTTTATAGAAGCTGGAGAACTTAAAGTTAGTCTCCTGCTCAACCCAAAGAGCAACAATCAATGCCATCCTCAGTCCTCAGCCCAGAGTGGCACAGCAAGGTAGCTGGTTCCTGATGTGTTTCCTGTGCGTACGTGGAATACCTCACTGCTATAAACATTGAAAACAATTGTGAACTTCACTTCAATTAGTAGTGCAATGTAGATTGGTGTCTCCTTGCAGTTCTCCCTGGGTCAAATGCCACACCTTTAGTCACAGCATGCTTGTTGTTTTTGAGTCTCATCTTTCACTGTTCCTCAGTCACACATAGCCAAGCAGACTCTGGTGCAGTAAACCTTACAGCCTGGTTTAAAACCTGCTGGGAATGATAAACTTTCTGTCTTCCCTGAGTTGGTTCGCCTGTAAGATACCTGGCAATGTGTAGCTGCAGTCAAACTGTTGGGCAGAAAACTCCTTTGTAATTTTCACTTCTGACACTGCTACACAGATGTTTCGAAGTATTCCCCTCCTTAAGCTAGTGTGACACAAAATAACATACTATTTTTAAATTTCAAATCCACAGCTTTCTAAGTCAGCATGAGTTTTCTTGATTGGTCTTTATGAATGATATTATATTACATTGCTCCTTTTCTCAAACTCTTTGCTAATGTTTATTAATCCATTTTGCGGAGGAATGAGAAGACCCAGAATAACACCAACCATGAAATAATAGCCAGTTAGCACTCTCTACTGTCACTCCACCACCATTCATTCAAAATAATTTTTTGTTAAAATTAATAAAATCAATAATGTTGGCTGCAAGAAGTTATCACAGGAACCAAACTGGAAAAATGGGTAAAACGTGAGCTATCAGAGAAACAAATATTCATACAAAGCTAAAAACAAGCTGGAGTACCACAAGTCCATAGCCAAGCATGTCTGGCGTTGCCATGGCCTCACATTATGTGGTCTGTATGCACATTGTTTCCACTTGTCTCTGTCCTTAAGTATTGCTCATAACATAGTGACTTACATGGTTAAACTGTGAACTTTGTGTACCTGAAGTCGGACCAGTTTCAAATTTAGCAAAAACGTTGTATACTCGATTAGCTCTTCTCTTTAACATCTGCTGATACATTATGACCATTGGTACAACATCTATATTTATGATTATCATACCATTCCCAAAACCACATGAAATGCCCCCTCAGTAGCATCACCCTTCATATTAAATATTCAAGTTTGTAGAGAATGTCTAGTATGTCAATTTTTGTGAATTTTATTCATGTTGGATAGATGTAATAGTGGCTTTGATTCTGAATCATAAACAGAACTGTCTCTCTGTATTTAAAATAAAATGAAAAGTGTATGTTTCAGTTATTATTTTACACATGTAACGTTTAAGAAAGGTGTACATTTCTCCAAAGGACCTGCAAATATTTGTGATTTCCCTTCACTATAATTTATTTTTGATAAGTTCACAAAGAAAATAGTGGGTTTAGGATGAAACTGTAAATGTTTATTTGCCAGTTCAATGTGTGGGTAGAAAAAACCTCATGTTAATTTAATCCGTTTTCCAAATGATAGCAGCAGTATAAAAATGGTTGCTCTCATCCTTGTAATCAGTTGCTCAGAGCACAAGGGCAGCATTCCCCAGTGTCTCATCTGTGAACTAATCTTTCATTTCATAGCAGATCTTTCCATATCAAACAACACAAATGGCTCAATTTGCATGACAGGATTTGTAACGGGGCAAATCTAGTGTCAAACTCGATTAAAGATTACACTAGAGAGCTATCATAATCAGCACTCTAATGAGCCTAAAGAGTACATATAAAGTCTCCCCTCTTTGTCATTCCAGTCATGTAAAAAGGGAATGTGTTTCTTTTCATCCACAATCCAGTTCTTTATTTTGCTCATTATGCCCTGTGTGGATCGCAAGTCATGTCAGGCTGGTTTCAGAGGGGGAGAATAGGGAATAATAAAGCAAACATCACTTCACAAATGACACTGCTTGGTATAAGCCAACGTTTGAAGCCCTAATTCTTCTAATCTGCAAAATAGTGAATACTAATGGGTTTTTGCTTTTGTGACTGCTGATGCATATAAAGAAAAACTTTAATGAGCTGCCTGGGTTGTGCTTACAGATACCTGTCAAATGTCTGTCATTTTAGCTATCATTGGTGCATTTTAAGGTAGGGAACAGCCAAAGGATGACAGTATTTGTGCAAGCATTCTTCATACTAAATTGTGCAATTTTCCTCATGTCATAATTTTATCATGTACAGCAAGCTAGGTGGCTTATAAAGATGGGACAAAGGATGTGTTCACTCTCTCTAACTGTCTTGGAAGAATTCAGCCAATTCTTGTTCTCAAGTGGATATTGTGTTAAGCAGAATCCACGTACCATCATGAAAAAGCTTTAAAACACAGCCCATACCGACTTAAGTCACACAATCCCTTCTCTCTAACTTGTTTCTAAACAATACATAAATCTTGGTCACAATTATTACAAATCCTCTTCAGCACTGCATCCTGTGTCTCTGAAAACTACCTCCCTGACCTAGTCAGTGTACCTCTGATCTTCTGCACCCCAGAAGCTGTCACAAGTCTCCCTCCTTCCCAGGAGTTGAACACACAATAGAGAATAGGCCCTGGCTGTGAGGTTCAGCAGCCATTAACCCCTACCAGCTGTTCCTGCAGGGAGGCTTCTGTGGCTGAATGTCCTTTCTCTGTGGAGGCCCTCATTTCCACTAATCTAACTATTGTTTGTTAGGAATGCTGACAGAAGAAAAGAAATTTTTCTTGTGTCCATGCAAGCGTGTGTATCTGTGTGCGAGAGGAGGAGAACTGAAAGCTAATTTTCTTTTGCTGGCATCCTAGCAGAAGAAACAGGCCTGCCATAAATTAGCAAAGATACTTCCTTGCTTGTTTACTTTAAGCGGTTAAACAGTTTAAAAGAGGCCAAAATATCTTTGGAGATATTTGAAAAAAATATAAAATTGGCTCAGTAACTGCACATTGCTCTTCCAGAAAACAGACCAAGCCACACTGATGTTAATTTAATTCTGATATATTTGAAGAAATCAATATTTTCTACAATATTTTTATAATACGGTAAAGATGTAGGATGGGTCACAGTTAAAATATTTCAGTGCTGTTTGGAAAATTGACATTTAAAAAAATTATCTACAATTGTATCCTTTGACATGCTTTTGGGTTGGGAAGGAGGAATCTCTTGATGCCAAGAGGTGACAGGCAAAAGAATGAAAAAATGTAACAAATAAGCTTATTGCAAGTCTGTACAGTTCCAAATAGTAGCCTTTCCAGGGTACAAATCAAATCTGGAAACAGACAATTACCAGATAATGTGGCGTTTCTTGTGGAAAAATAGGTCTCATTTGATTACTTTAATAATTGTGGCTCCAAGTGCGTAAGGAGGTTGCAGCAATTGTTTAAAATGGTCTGGAATTAAAGCAAGGCCATGCCAGGATATGTGTAGTCTGTTTTATTAACAAACTTATACAGGAAAATTCTGAGCTTTCAAAAGACAGCTTTTTCAGACCTCATTTTTTTCTTAATTTTACCACCTCATTTTGATTATGGATACACAACAGTTGGCCCATTTCAATTCAAATTAACAATAATCCATGTACAGATCGTATTTTCCAGGCAATTAGACTATATGGGTGAGGCAAAGCACTTTGAGTTAATAAACCTCAACTCTGCATCTGTTCCCATGTCCAGTCTGTTGTAATTTTCTTTCACTCTGCCAGAAGAAATCAAAATATCTTGTGTTAGTACAAAACTTGGACTTGTAGCTGTGAGAACACGTAAGAACGTTTGAAACATCTTTTAATCTGAGGTGGTTGAAAAAAATCATAAACAACAGCTGAAGCATGTGGCACATACAGCACTCGTCCTGTTGTGACAGCCAGCACTATCAGCGTCAGTCAATTATCTTCACAAACGCCTCTTGTGCTAATGAGCACTCACAAAAATCACCAGACTTTTCTGGCAAGGAGAAAAGATCAGTTTCATTGCTTGCAGAACTAATTCAGCGCACAAAAGTGGAGGCTCCACCATCGCTGCCTCTTTTACTGCCCCTTTTGTGCTCTCTTTTGATGTGCACTGAAGAGATCGGCCTATGTTTGGGGCTCTTCATCTCCAGTTCATTGCCTGCCATTAACATACATATCCATATGAAAAGTTTGGTAAGTCACTAACAGCTGTCCAGAATGGAGTTTCAGAAATAAGGAGAAAAAAGGACCAATTCCTTCTTAAAATGGTGACAGAACCTTTTAGCCCTTTTTGGCAATGATATACCTAACCATTTAAAGTGTCTTTCACTCAGAAAGTAACAGGCATAATACAACATTCACAGGCACAGCAGCTTCCATCGTTGCAAAGCAGTCATTATCCAAATTCAAAAAAGTTAGTGAGATCCCATGTCCATTTGAACTTTCACCACCCCTATCACTAAATAGCTGTGAATTGCATTTTCTCTGCTTTTTTTTTGAAGAAACTGCAACCTTTTAGTCAAGTGCACCCCACTGAAAAGGTAACTGCATGATTTCCAGTTTTTTCATAGACTGACAGAATGAAAGTAAATTGACAGTCAGGACAGGCAGCCAGGCATGAAGCCCACTACAGTAGTCATTCAGGAGACAGGAAGATTTACATCAGGCTACTGATGGGCTGTCTGAAATTGCTGCTCGTGAATAGTTCCAAACTGCAGTGAAGTACCCAGAATAGAAATTCAACGTATCCAGCGAGAGAGGGGAAAAAAATGTTTTCCAGATGATTGCCAACAGTCTTCTTGGGCACTGCTGGATGACTTTATCACATGTGGCTGTATTAAACAAATAGTGAATAACTGGGCGTTATAATACTATGCAATATGCAAGGCTTCCACAACTCGTATGCCATGTGTATCCAAGAAAACCTTCTGCATTGGTCGTAACCATTCAAAGATTTGTCATTACTTGAAATACGAACATGTACAATATACTTTCATTCATGTAAGCTAGTCTCCAACATGTTTTCAAGCACATCCTACTAATTTATAAATCCACCTCCTCAGCCCTGTCCACCCTACCCCCAAAGTTCATGACCTTTGGGTCATAATTTACAACATGTAGCACCCAGAGTTTTCTAAATCTCAGTTTGAACTTGGATGGATGAATTTGTGTCCAATTATTAAGGTTCTGATGTGCTACTAGAAGGGCTATTACCAAAACCAAAACGCACAGCAGGCTACAAGTTACTAGTGCCAGCAACGTTTTTTCTACAATTGATCCTCCAGTCATATATCAACTGCTTGTGTTACTTTTAAACAAGAGTTCAATCCCACTTGTTGCTTCCTTTTTTGATCTTTCATAGTCTTTCTCACAAGCATCTCTCCCACATCAATCATCCAAGCACTTCTGCCTATCATTATCTGAAAATTAAATCTTATTTATTATACATCCTGTTTGTTGTCTTTTTTCAAATTCCAGCATTCATTAAAAAAAAAGCCTAGAATGACTTCTTAAACACATTTCTGTCTTTGCTGCAATTATACAAACTGCAGCTGTGATTAGTCCGCCACAGGGGGAAAAGAAAAAGACACCCTTGAATCAAAATGGAGGGACCTGACTGTGTATTATTGTCTCTCAATGCTGAAGTTTATTGCTGAGACCTGCTTATCCACTTGCACTGCAAACCATGGGAACTGCAGTCAGGTGGAAAGTGATTCCCTTCTCTGCTTGATAGCCCTAAGTATCGTAAGAGCAGCTAAACCCACTGAAACCCTTTCCAGTAACTGAGACATTAAGGATAATCTTTATGAGAGTTTTGCATGAGCCTTCTGTTTGTCTGCTGTTGTTAGAAGTGGAGTTAATGATGAGCTTCCACTGGTTGCCTTTCCTCCTAGGCCAAAAGCGCCTGTTTAACTTAAGTACCTCCTCCCTCAAGCCCTTGGGAAACCACTCAAGAGGGATTTGCTTGGCTCAATGTTCATGACACATAATGAAAACAATTTTACGCTGCAGAGGGAAGTATCAGGCAATTACTGACGTGACAGCCACCTGCAGAAGCGAGCCCTCGGCTGGAGCATTGGGCTGTTCATGAATATTTTATGGTGTGATGTTATTCTGAATGGCTGGGGCAGGTGAAGGGGGCCGAGGGTGTAAGTACACAGCTGGAGGCTGTGTAGCAAGCCCTGTTTCTCTGCAGCAGTCCATAGTATAACACCAAGAAGATTTTTGACCCTGGATGAGTCTTTGCAAAAGTAGCAAGAGTAAAGGAAAGATGATGTGACAAGTCATGGTGGGCACTCCTCAGAAAACTCTTGTTGGCCAATTTTACACATCATGTCTCACTTGAAAAGCCACTGTATCAACTCTTTCAGAGGTTTGTGATATAATTTGCTAACTTGAGGTCTGAATTGTGATTAGAAAGGCAGTTCAATTACGCCTGACCTCTGACCTGGTTCAACTGTTACCCGATCCTTGTTGTATTCTGTAATAAGGAAAAGTTATCATAATTTATCTGCATTGACATTGTGTACTATAGTTTAAAAAAAATAGGTTTCAAGTTGTCTGAAGAGATAGAAAATCTGGGTATCAGTATTATCAGTTGTATGAATTTGAATGCTAATGTGTTCAACCACTATTGGCACGCATCTAACAATAAAAGGGCGTACTTGCCACACCCTAATGTTAGAAGGAGGAGGTACTGTTAGAGTAAGCCTATTGTTGTACATAACGAAAGATTAAAGATCAAAAAAGGAGTATTGCACAAGATTATGATTACTCGTGTGGAATGCTTCAAACATTACCTAATTGTTAGCACAGGAAAAAGACACAAAGTGCAGCAGTTAAATTTCTAACAATTGGCAGCCTTCTATTTTTCTGTATTTATTATTAGGAGCACAGCCAGTCGAGTGACCTATTTGTTAAGGTTAAGCCTATGTGAAAGGAGAATAACAACACAAAGGCATTGAGGACAGGGGAAAAGCATCTGAGTATATAAAGGATCAAAACAAATGGAGATTTTGTATAAAATATGGTGGATAAATTATCGGGGTGGCCTGCAGAGCTGAATGATGCTGGAAAAATTCCCTGCTCAGACAGTGTGATCCGAAGAAAATAAAGCAAACCATAATGTGGACTCCATGAGCAATTGCCTCACAGTGGCCATTTATTTCGGTTTCTAATCTCCATCAGGTACTAAAATCTGGAGTTATCAGATGGTTAATTGGTCTTCACCATTTGCACTTTGGAGAGAAGAATTATCTGCCATGAATGCCCTGCATACAAATGGGTATCCTTGGAACAATGTTATTAATAGAGCAACATAGGAGCAAAACACATGAATAACCCAAACCCACCAAACAAAGATCCTTACAGAGTGCATTCTTACACTCCCCGGCCAAATGTAGAGTAGACCGAATGAGGATTTCATGTATCTTGTTTGAAATGACGGATTAATGAGGAATCTCAAATGAAAATGACAGTCAGGTTTAACAATGGAAGTAAAATAAATATGTAACACAGGCTAATTAGCATTGTCTTTCGAACACTTGTTTTATCCCTTTCACTCAAAATGTTTTAACCATTGTTTTGGCTCAGAAAATAGAGCAAATGGTCAATTCTAATTTTTTTTATTTCCACAGTTTTGGAAAGATTTGAGCTGGTAAAATTATTTTCTCAGATGTTACATTCTGCAGAAAATAAATTGAAGCTTAATAAGGAGACTACAAGTCACAAATTCTTTGCAGGAAGAAGTCCCTATTACCTATGCCATTTATAAATAGGCTGATGCTGTGTCAGAAGTTGAAGATAGCAAGATAGGAGATGGAAGCTCTCATTATGAATAAGGTTGAGAATTCATTCACAAAATCAAAGGATTTTTCAAACTGGATATTAATGGAAATATAGATTATATTAGATACAAGGAGAGGAAAGAAATCTGCTTCAGCACAAAATGCCATAGAAAGTCATAATGCATCTCAGAAGAATTGCTGTATTGATAACCTCTTGCAACAAAACGTACCTCCATGTGTACTAAATAGGACTTCACAGCCATAAATAAAACATTTTAGAAATGCTCATTTTCCTGTGGTGCGATTTGTCAATTTCAATGTCAATTTTAAGAATTCAAATTCAGCTATGCACCAATCTCTGGATATGATGGCTGATTTAAATATCTTTCAGCAGATCTATCACCAAAGAGATGACTAAAACAGCTAAAACAACTGAATGGAACAAAGCTAATCACATCATACTAATTATCAAAAACTATTCTGATGATAAAGCCCTTTAGTTTCTATAAATTTCAAAGATCACATTGTACTGAGCTGTTAACCTTAATCAATCCCACAAAAATAACACCAGTGAAGGAAAATTCTGTTTGAATTTTTAACAAATTGCCTATGTTTTGATATTCATTAAAAGCAATGTATATTACGATTTTATTTTCTATTGTTCATTTCCTTTTCTATTCTTCTTCATAAAGAAAAGATATTGCTGCACCTGGAAGAAACACTATGAATGCTGACAAATACAGATCTTGGGTATACTCTCCAGAGATGCACTTGAGCAGTGAAGGAAAGGTGACCCCTGTTTATTTTTATATTGTTTTTTCAACTCTTCTCATGCCACTGATCTAAGTTGATAACATTGAAAACTTACTGGTACCTTACCAAATAGCCATTTTCATATATGTGGCTTAATAATGAGACTATTTGACTGTAGGGTGCATCACATTGAATCCTGTCCTGACTTGACAGCCATACAAGTTTACTTTCTGGTATGGATATTGGAATGATGAGCTGTTGGAAAACTATCCAATTCCCCCCTTTTCCAGGTCACCAATGTTCAGGTCAAATGTTACCTCAGCTGAGTTATGCCAGTTCAAAGCCGGGATCAATGAGATCTATAAAGCTCAATAGCATACATTGGGCTGGATTCTCCGATTCTGAGTCGATGACCCCACGCCGGCTTGGGAATGGTGGAGCTTTTACGCCAGAAAAAATGGCGTAAAACGACCACAAACCCTCTTTTTTGCTGGGGGCTAGCATGTCAGCAGCGTAGAGCACTCGGCTGTATCTGCCGATACGGCCCAGGGAATTGCCAGGTCCGTGGCCACGCATGAGCACGGCGGTGGCCTGCAGTGGCCACGCTGTGCTACACGGCGAGGTCACTTGCGGACCCACCCTGTGAAATAGTGCCCCCCTTTTGGATGGCTCGCGCGCCCCAGACCACCCCCTCACAGTGCTCCCAGTCCCTGATAAAGTCACCCCCTGCCCGCGGATCAGCCCTCCCCCGACTGTGGTGGCGCTGGACTGAGTCCGCAGCCGCCACACCGAGTTCCCGACGGATGAGACCACACAGGACCGACGCCGTCAGGAACCCGGCCGGTTGGGCGCGGAGTATCGTGGGGCGGGTCTCAGGCAACGTCCTGAAGCTGTTGATACGTCACGCAGCGTACTCTCCAAGTACGCCGCCTTGGAGGAGGCGGATCATCGTGAAAGCAGCGCGGCCCCCAATTCTGTCGGGAACTTTGAATCTCCGGCTGATCTCCGAACGTGATTCTGGGGTTGGCGACCAGAGAATCCAGCCCAGTGTATTTACCTGCATAACCACTCAGTTTTCCATATAGCTAGGATGGCATTGAACATAAACCCTATTTGTCCTAACAAATCTTGCCCTTTCCACGCGTTTGCTCTAACTGCCCACCTTATCATATTTCCTCTCCAAAACAGACCTACTTTGTAACCTCCCCGATAATATATTTTGGGTTGACTACTGTTCAGATAGAAAGGATCTGATTGACTTCCTTTCCACCTCTCAACTTCTTGATTTTTAACTTTCTAGCTTTTGGCTTTTCACCATTGTAAACAATTTTATTGGATTAACTGTTTCCTCATACTCCTCAACACTTCAATAACGTCACCTCAAAATCTTCTGCTCCCCAGAATAAGCCCCAACCTTGCCCCCAGAGGAAGCTGGAGTACAAAATCTGATATGAAATTCTGGGGTAGATTTTGTCCCTGAATGGATTTTGGGTTACTGACAGGTGGAACGTGTGGCTCGTCAGTCATTCCATGAGGATTTAAATTGCCCCAATGAGTATTATGGATGCAGTGGGCAAGAGGGATGAAAGACATCAACATGGATGAACACACAGAAAAACATTAGTGATCTCACTGGTTTATTCACTTTCTGCACAATTCAATGGGAAAAACAGCATTCATGGACAGCAGAAACCTCGTAATGATGTAATACAAGATTAAAGGGCAGTCTTCATGAAAATATTGATAGAAAGGCTGTTTAGGAAGACCTTTAACAATGATTATAGTACAATGGAGAAGAAGCAACAACATTAATTAAGGGGAATATACAAAATGTTAAATGTATATATACAAGTAAATACATGTTATTAAGTTGTGTAATATCAAGAGTTCCATTTCAGTTCAACAGAATCATTTCTAACCAGCAGACTTCGATAAAAGGAGCAAAAATTATGATTAGGAGCGCAAATAGTGGTCTAGTGCTATACTAGACGACTATTTCAAAGCACATTTGAATTTTAAGGATGTGTTTGAATCAGCATTGGAGCTGTGTGCAGAATGTCTTAAATTTAGTATCAGAGCTGAATAAAGAAAACTCAGTAAATTTGGGGGGACTTTTACTAGGCCACAGAGTTGGGTTTAGAGTTGAGGGAGGTAAGAAAATTAGAAAAAAATGAGGTCAGACGATGATGACGACGTATTCTCGTGTCCTCCCACTTTTACTGGAGGCGGCATCTGTGCGCTGAAGACAGCCCACTTGGCAGCAGCGGTACGCCAATTGAGATTGCTAATGAAGCAATTAGCAGGTATTTTCCAAGGGCAATGGAATTTTCCCAGAAGCCCTCAGGGCCCCCTGCAGTCTCTGCAGCTTGTCAATTCGCAGGCGGTGAGTGCGCGGCAGGAAGTCATGGAGATAATATGCAAGCTGAACGTGAAAGGTGCAAATCGGCAAATCTGAAGCCATCCGCAGTCAAAGGCTTGCAACTGTCCAAATATTTCCTGTAGACTGATATCACGGATAGTGCCAGTGGCAAAGAAATGGCCGCCGTTTCCTCCAACCATTTTGTGCCTCCATTTCATACCGCCCCCTCTCATCCCATTCACCTCAGAGGCACCCTCGCTGCAACACAAGGAAGGTTGCTGGCTGCCCTTGCAAAAGTGTGCAAAAGTATGACTCTCCTGCCTCCTCAACCTGCCCCTAATTGGATGGCAATTGCCAAGGCGCCTTCGGAATGAAACACTTTATGGCAGATTGTGCAGGCCGTCCTGCTGCTGTGGTGATTGGGCTCGTGACTCACATATGGCTCCTTCCTCCAGAAAAAAAAAAACATAAACTGGGAAAATTCAGCCCGTTGGAGTTAAGGCAGGAAATAAATAAATAATTGCTGTCAGCTCTGAAAACAGGAGCTGCACATTATCCACAGGATTATTTTGTCTATCTAACAAAGAATGGATTTATCACCATAAAAGTCAAGTTTGTCAATTCACATATCGAAGACTGAGATTTTAATAGGAGATTCAAGTTCTAGTTTCGAAGGATTCTCCTACATGCAAATTTCTAAACTGATCCTAGTTTTTTGCCAATGTGCCACTGGTGAAGCTAGATCCAGATTAACTCACAGCATTTCAGCATGGAATTCACAAAAGAGTAATATGTTTTTTGAACAATTGGATTGAAGGAGCTATGTGTGCGAAAGTTATTCACCATACTTATTGTACAACTGTTTTGCATGACTCCTTGATCAGAGATCACATTTAATAAGTCAGATAGGTGAAAATGAATTCCTGAATGTGTATTAAAATATAGAGCAAAGCCAGAAAGACTGCAGTTTTCAACAATTCGCAAACACTTACAGGGAGAAATTCCGATATCTTAAGCAGAAACAGCTATTTTCACTCTTTATGCTGATCAACCGTTTAAATTATGGCAAGAGATTGGGAGAACCCCACAGAATTTCCAAGTGATGTGTTTGTATTGTATTGTGTGGAACTTAGAACAAAATCACCTTACTATCTTGAAATCATAATGCATTAATTTTTATTTTCATTTCAGATTTTAAAGCCTTCAAAGCACATACAACAACTGGAAAACAAACAGACAAGCACCAACACATTAAGGAGGAATATATGGCTGAACAATTAGGATTTTCATCTAACGAAAAGTTTCTAACATGAACAAAAATAATTAGCAGTCACTTGCCCAATGGCATTGTGGTTAAATACACCATTGCCACAATTTCCCCCAAAATGGCAAACGTGTCAATCTCGGCGCGAAAACAGGTGAGATTCCCGCCGGCCCCTGCAGCACGATCCAGAGTGCAATTTTTAGGCACTTTGCAAAAATTAATTTCCCCACGTGAAAACTGCCGCACCTGAGGCGCTGCATTTAAACGGCTTCACAGCACTTCACTCAAGCCAGGAGGATGGCAGCAAAGAAGACAGCTCCTCCATTCATGGAGGGGGCTTTCACCCATATGCTGGATGCTAAGGAGGAGAGACAGGCAGCAATGTACCCTTGGGTTGACAGGAGATCCTCCAGCAAGATAACAAATCCTCCCTGGAGATGCTCGCAGCACTGATCAGTGACAGCAGCCTGCCCAGAGGACGGGGTGCAATGCCGCAAGAAGATTTGGTTTTGCGAGGGTAATTGCTCCCTGTCTCCTGTCTGCACACCACCTTTCTGTTACCTCTCAGAATGTCACCTTGATCTCATGAGCTGCCACCTAGCAGGACCCCAGTACCCCACCGCCCACAAGCTTCCTCCCACACCCTGATACTCCTCGTAAGTATCCCTGCTTATGCGCAGTGCTGACATATGCCAGGTATACACGACATCTGACCCGTCAGGCAACCAGCTAACATCATCCCCATTTCTGTTCGTGCAGGATAAGCTTGCTCACAACTGCCATGAATGAGAGGAGATGGGCAGTGGGATGCCTGAGCTGAAATTCCTGACTCCTTTTGAGGAGAGAGCCCTGGAGCTCACAGGAGGGCAGCAGGAGTGGGCCTGTGCTGACAACGAGGTGGGCCTGCGGGATAAAATTGAGGAATCTCTACATGTTCATCCAGGTGATGAATCTCACGTGAGTTCTGTGTTTCCCAGACCATTGACCTGGCCATGTGCTAATACCATGTTTCTTTCCTTGCAGGAACATCGCCCGCTCAGCTTGGCCTGTTCACTAGCAGTGTCCCACCGCCCACTCTTCACATGAGCTCGGAAGAGATATCTAAACAAGACAGCGAAGAAGCATCAATGCTATCAACCACACCATCCACCAGCACAGAGACACACCTCTGTTGGCGATATTAACAGATAGGACTCGGGCATGATTCTGTGAACCCTAGACCTTCACCCCTAATCCCCCTCTCGCGTCAAGGGACAAAGGAATGTAGGGCCGAACTTCACTCGGACATGTGCTGGGGAGTCAGCCTGCTGGCAGCAGACACACAGGCGTCGGACAAAAGCAGCATCTGAGGAGCAGCACAGATCATTCCTCACATCATCACCCTCCTGCAGTGACTGTGATGGTGACAGTGAGTGGGTGTTCTCCATGACTGCAACGACATGGCTCAGGTGTAATACAGTCTCCGTCATAAGGTGGAGTCTTTGACAGCAGATGGTGACAGATAGCACCATGAAGGACACATGCACCTGATACACCCTTGGTCTTCTTCAGCGGCTTCATGCCCCTACACAGCTAGTGTGGCTTCCAGTCCCTCATCCTACCCTGTGGCCCCCTGGTCTTGTTCTGCAGGGTATTCCCACCGAGCCGCAATGTTGCTGTTGGAGGTTTTGTTCCTCCAGCGCTGTGATAAGTAAGGTAGCCAACTCCACTGGTTCCATCTCAATATCGATCGGAATCCTGCAAGGGATAAGCGAGAGAGAGCCAGGTTGGTGTCACAGCTGCTAGCCATTATCTGGCCTGACCCATTGGCCTTTCTGAACTGGAAGCAGCCAGCCTCAGAGCTTCGCCGGCTGCGATCACATACTCACAGCCCTCCCATCTCCAGAACATATCCGGCCCTGGCAGATGGCCTCACCCACTTAGACTCACCTGTAGTCTTCCACCTGGGTCTTCCCTCCCTTAAGCTCACTACCACTGGGAGTTCTTACAGGAGGATCATCTGCTCCCTCATCCTGACTGGCCAAGGTCAACTGGGCAGTTATGTCCACCTTGCGGGAGCAGCTGGATCCTGACTGGCAGATATTGGGGTCTTGACAGAGAAGCGACCCCATTGCCTCTGGATCCCGTGCCACCAGGTTTGGAACCTGAACCATGAGGATTTATCCAATTCCTCGACTTTGAAATTGTGCTGACATTGCTAAGGGTTAACGATTGATGGCCAATTGGTTCTGCTGCACTATCAATTACGACGAGACGAGAGTAGAGAGTAATCAAGGCTTTATTAAGCAGAGATGTGTTGCCTCCTGCAGCTGCTGCCGAAATGGCTGCAGCTCGGTGAGCACACACATTTATAATCCGCCTACTGGGCGGAGCCAGCAGGCAGGGATCTACCCCCGTACCTGTAGTACAGGGGCCTTACCGTATTACTTCTCATATACATAATATATACAAACAGTGGTGACTACCACATTCACCCCCTGTTAAAAAAGAGTCCAGCGGGGGCGGTGGAAAAACTATTTACATGTATGTGAGCATTTGTAAAGTGTACAGTTTAGGGAAAGTTCACAAATTTAGCCGGTCGGCTGCCTTGATCCTCCGTTGTGAGCGCCGCAGTCCCGGTGGCGATGCAGGTGCCGGCTTGGTCGCCGGTGACTCTGGGAGCGTGTAGTCCTCATCTTCATCCCCGGGTGGTACCAAGGGGAGGACGGATCATCCTGGAGCGGGGGCTGTGGTGAGGTGCGCTGGGGGGAGGATGGGTGGTGCCGGGGCAGTTAGGGGGGGGGGGGAGAACCAGCTGGTGCCAGGGCCCTGAGGGAGACTGTGTCTTGGCGGCTGTCGGGGTACGCTACGTAGGCGTACTGCGGGTTTGCATGGAGTAGCTGTACCCTCTCGACCAACGGGTCCGCCTTGTGGAGCTGCACGTGCTTGCGGAGGAGAACGGGTCCTGGAGCTGCCAGTTGCATTAGTTGCAGTGCAAAGTAGCGATCGGATGGAGTGGAGGGCATCAGGGAGTACCTCCTGCCAGCAGGCGACTCGAAGATTTTTGGACCGTAGGGCAGCACGACGGCCTTCCAGACCGTCCCGTTCTCCCGCTCCACCTGCCCGTTTCCCCGGGGGTTGTAGCTGGTCGTCCTGCTTGAGGCAATGCCCTTGCTGAGCAGGAATTGACGCAGCTCATCACTCATAAAGGAGGATCCCCGGTCGCTGTGGACCTAAGTGGGGAAACCGAACAGGGTGAAGATGCTAATGAGGGCCTTGATGACTGTGGTTGACGTCATATCGGGGCATGGGATGGCGAAGGGGAATCTGAAGTTTTCATCGACCACGTTAAGGAAGTACGTGTTGCGGTCGGTGGAGGGGAGGGGCCCTTCGAAATCCACGCTGAGTCGTTCAAAGGGACGGGAGGCCTTCACCAGGTGCGCTCGGTCTGGCAGGTAGAAGTGCGGTTTGCACTCCGCGCAGACCTGGCAGTCTTTGGTGCCCACCCTGACGTCCGCAATGGAGTAGGGTAGGTTGCGGGCCTTTATGAAGTGAAAGAACCGGGTGACCCCTGGGTGACAGAGACCATCGTGTCGGTCCACTTGTGCGCTGGCACATGCACCTCGGGATAGGGCATCGGGGGGCCCATTGAGCTTACCGGGGCGATACAAAATCTCGGAATTGTCGGTGAAGAGCTCCATCCTCCACCTCAAGATTTTATCATTTTTGATCTTGCCCCCCTGTGTGTTATTGAACATGAAGGCAACCGACCGTTGGTCAGTGAGGAGAGTGAATCTCCTGCCGGCCAGGTAATGCCTCCAATGCCGCACAGCTTCTACGGTGGCTTGGGCCTCCTTTTTGACGGAGGAGTGCCGAATTTCGGAGGCGTGGAGGGTGCGGGAAAAGAAAGCTGGCTAAGGATGGCTAAGCGGCTGATGCTGAACACGCACTTCTCCTTGATATACGTAAGGTTCCGGTGTTTGGCGGTGTGGAGAAATTTGGAAAGGTTAGCGTCGTGGTCCTGCTGGTCGTGGCCGCAGATGGTGACGTTATCCAGGTACAGGAAGGTGGCCTGCAGTCCGTACCGGTCAACCATTCGGTCCATCTCCCGTTGGAAGACCGAGACCCCATTAGTGACGCCGAAAGGAACCCTAAGGAAGTGGCAAAGGCGGCCGTCTGCTTCAAACGCAGTGTATTGGCGGTCCGCCTTGCGGATGGGGAGCTGGTGGTAGGCAGATTTCAGGTTCACTGTAGAGAAGACCCGATACTGTGCAATCTGATTGACCATATCAGATATGCGTGGGAGGGGGTACGCGTTGAGCTGCGTGTACCGATTGATGGTCTGACTGTAGTGAATGACCATCCTGTGTTTCTCCCCAGTCTTTACAACTACCACTTGGGTTCTCCAGGGGCTGTTGCTGGCCTCGATGATGCCTTCCCGCAGTAGCCGCTGGACCTCCGACCTGATGAAGGTCCTGTCCTGGGCACTGTACCGTCTGCTCCTGGTGGCGACGGGTTTGCAATCCGGGGTGAGGTTTGCAAACAGGGAAGGTGGGTCGACCTTAAGGGTCGTGAGGCCGCAGACAGTAAGGGGTTGTAAAGTCCCGCCGAATTTCAGAGTTAGACTTTGGAGATTGCACTGGAAGTCCAGGCCGAGGAGCAAGGCAGCGCAGAGGTTGGGGAGGACGTAGAGCCGGAAGTTGCTGACCTCTACGCCCTGGACGGTGAGGGTGGCGGCGCAGTACCCCCGGGTCTCCATGGAGTGGGGTCCGGAGGCCAGGGAGATTCGTTGGGTAATGGTGTGTACCGTGAGGGAGCAGCGCCTTACCGTATTGGGGTAGATGAAGCTCTCCGTGCTCCCGGAGTCGAGAAGGTAAGGTGTCCTGTGCCCATCGACTTTCACAGTCATTGTCGCGGTTCCGAGGTTGTGTGGCCAGGACTGGTCGAGCGTGATGGAGGCGAACTGCAGCTGGTGTTGGTGGGCCCCGGGCTGGTCGGCGGCGGTTGTGGGCGATGAGTGGCTCGATGAGGTGCCCGACAAGCTGGGGTCCTGAGGCGCCGTCCAAAATGGCGCCAAAGATGGCGGCGTTAAAGATGGCGGCGCCCACGGGCCGCACGAGGTCTGATGGGGGGAAGATGGCGGCGCCCACGGGCTGCATGTGTTCTGATGCGAAGAAGGTAGCGGCGCCCATGGGCCGCACATGGGTTGCGGGGATGAAAATGGCGGCGCCTATGGGTCGCACGTGGGGGGTGCAGGAACAATGGGCCTGGTTACAGCGGCAATCGACTGGGCCTGGCACACTGCACCGAAATGTCCCTTCTTCCTGCAGGTCTTGCAGATTGCGCTCCGTGCCGGGCAGCGCTGCCGGGGGTGCTTTGTCTGCCCGCAGAAAGAGCACTTGGACCCCCGGGGTTGGCTGGCTGCCGCGCGGCACAGGTTTGGGTTTGGCTGGGGGCGGTCGCTGGTGGGGTCCATGATGTCCAGGAGGGGGGTGCCGTGCGGTCGGGGCGTACGCTTGTACATTATGGGAGGCTACCGTTAGTGAGGTCGCGGGTTGCTTGGTCGCCGCGAGGTCGAGCGTACCCCTTTATAAGAGGCGCTGCCGGATGTACGCCGACACCCATGCCCGTAACAAAAGCGTCCCTGATTAGGAGTTCGGTATGTTCAACGACCGAAACTGCCTGGCAATCGCAGTTCATCGCCAGGGGGTGCAGGGCACGCCAGAAATCTTCTAATGACTCACCGGGGAGTTGTTGCCGCGTGGACAGGAGGTGCCTGGCGTAGAGTTTGTTGATTGGCCGGGTGTAGTTCTCTTTCAGATGCGCCATGGCCCCAGTGTAATTGGGCGCGTCCCGGATAAGGGGAAAAGTATTGGAGCTCAACCATGTATACAGGATCTGGAGTTTCTGTGTTTCTGAGGGTTATTATGTCGCTGATCCGATGTAAGCTTCAAAGCCAGCTAGCCAGTGGTCGAAGGCTAACGTGGCATTGTCTGCTTGAGGGTGTAGCTGCAGGGATCTGGCTTGATGCGGAGGTTCATCACTGTAAAATCTCTGCTTAATAAATTGATGCACTATCAATTACGATGAGGCGAGAGTAGAGTAATCGAGGCTTTATTAAGCAGAGATGTGTTGCCTCCTGCAGTTGCTGCCGAAATGGCTGCAGCTCGGTGAGCACACACATTTATACTCCGCCTACTGGGCGGAGCCAGCAGGCAGGGATCTACCCCCGTACCTGTAGTACAGGAGCCTTACCATATTACTTCTCATATACGTAATACATACAAACAGTGGTGACTACCACAGGTTCCATGAGCAAGAGTCTCAAGAATGTTAGAGGGCACAATTGCTTTCTGATTCAGGAAGAGTCAAAGGTAATAGGCATCCTTCTTAGTCAGGCTGCACGATTCAGAGCTCTTCATTGCTGTGATGCTTCAAACTAAAGCCTCCTAAACAGTTACTCCATATGTTGAGTCCCCCCTGCTCCTGGCTTGCCACTATGCTGCTATCTCTTTCAGGGTCTTAGGCCTGGCACCAGAACGCTCATCACACCCCACCCCATGTGCCCTGAAGCCGTCCCCGCCCTAGACTCCTATGCCATAGACTGCATACTCACACAACACAGGAAGCAGAATTACACAGCACCAAAAGCAGACTCCAGAACCACGGACCCCAACCTGCACCTGAAAGCTGACCTCCTCTCTCTGTCACCAATACCCCTCTCCCACCCCTGCCCTGCCTCCTAACCCCCTCTCCCCCATTCAACCCCCCCCCCCACACCCCACAACCCCTCACCCAGACACCCTGACCGGACCGAAAAATACATGTAGATAAATGAAGTCAGGATTGGACTGCGAGGGCCTTTTGATCAATTTGCCCATTGACATTTGTTGTGTAAATTCAAAGTGTAGCGCAGTGGTTAGCACTGTGGCTTCACAGCGCCAGGCTCCCAGTTTCGATTCCTGGTTTGGGTCACTGTCTGTGCGGAGTCTGCACGTTCTCCCTGTTTCTGCGTGGGCTTCCTCCAGGTGTCTGGTTTCCTCCCACAAGTCCCGAAAGACATGGGCGGGATTCTCCGACCTCCCGCCGGGTCGGAGAATCCCCGGGGCGTGCGGCATGAATCCCGCTCCGGCGGCAGCTGCCGTATACTCCGGCGCCGGTTTTCGGGCGGGGGCGGGGTTTACCACACGCCGGTCGTGGGCTGTTGGCAGCGGCCCCCCTGGCAATTCTTCGGTCCCCAATGGGCCGAGCGGCCATCGGTTCCTGGCCAGTCCCGCCGGCGTGAAATGGACATTGTCCCTCATGGTGGGACCTGGCTGGTCGGCTGTCTAGTGGAGTCCTCGGGGGGGGGGCGGGATCTGGCCCCGGGGGGGCCCCCAAGGTGGCCTCGCCTGCGATCGGAGCCCACTGATCTACAGGCGGGCCTGTGCCGTGGTGGCACTCCTTCCACCCGCGCCGGCCTCTGTAGGGCTTCGCCATGGCCGGCGCGGAGAAGGACCCCCCTGCGCATGCGCAGGAACACGACGGCCGGTCTGCGCATGTGCGGAACCACGCCGACAGTTCTGCGCATGCGGCAACTCGCGCCGGCCCTTCGGCGCCAGTTGGCGCAGCGCCAACTCCTGCGGCGCTGGCCTAGCCCGCAGAAGTGCGGAGGATGCCGCAACTTCCGGTTGGCCCGACGACGGATTGGTTTGCACCGTTCTTGGCGCCGGCGTCGGGCCATCCCGCCAATTGCGGGAGAATCCCGCCCATGCTGTATGGTGAATTGGACATTCTGAATTCTCCCTCTGTGTACCCAAACAGGCACCGGAATGTGACGACTAGGGCATTTTCACAGTAACTTCATTGCAATGTAAGCCTACTTGTGACAATAAAGATTATTATTATTACTAAATGAAGCGTGGCCTCTTGCATGAGGTATTAAAGAGTTACTGACACACCCCGTGGCAAACCTCAGTAGGAATGAGAGGAAACGAGAAGCAAATAGAATAATAGACCAGTTCAATGAGATTAGGGAAAAAAAGTTCTCAGTGAGGTTAGTCAATCTAATGAATACAATGTGGGTAATCACATTGATCAGAAAAAAAAAGTTAAGTGTATCAACAAAAGAACTGAAGGAATAAGACTAGGCCATTTGGTCCTTTGAGTCTGCTCCGCCATTCATTAAGATCACGATCTTAAGGTAAGATAGTGTAAGATTGATTCCAATCCTTGAAGTAATTTTCTGCATTGAATCTAACAGCAGAGAAGGTTTCTCATGTCT
This sequence comes from Scyliorhinus torazame, assembly GCF_047496885.1. Classification (NCBI taxonomy): domain Eukaryota; kingdom Metazoa; phylum Chordata; class Chondrichthyes; order Carcharhiniformes; family Scyliorhinidae; genus Scyliorhinus; species Scyliorhinus torazame. Next base: position 192,264,664 of record NC_092712.1, on the reverse strand, counting down.
GTGCTGCCTCTTTGAAAATCCAAAGGAGTTCCACATCCTAGCTCTTTCCCCAGTGTCCTGCAATCTCTTTTTCTTCCACCACTCGTTTCAGCAGCGTATTTCAGATCATAATAACTCACTGCAGAAGAAAGTTGTCCCCTTTCTTTTTTCTGCCGATGATTCTCCCGAAAGATTTCTTTTCTTAAAATTTAGAAGTACCCAATTCTTTTTTTCCAATAAAGGGGCAATTTAGCGTGGCCAATTCACCTACCCTGCACATCTTTTTGGGTTGTGGGGGTGAGACCCACGCAGACACGGGGAGAATGTGTGAACCCCACATGGATCCGCGGAAGGGATCGACCCGGGTCCTCAGCACCTTGAGGCAGCAATACTAACCACTGCGCCACCATCCTGCCCGGAAAAATGTCTAAGTTGGGTAGCGAGCGGGAATTGCCGCGAGCTTCCTGGCGCTTGGCCCAGCGAGGCTAGCAGCGTAATTCCACTTAACGATGCCTCAAGGGCTACTCGTTACAAACGAAGGCTCGCTAGTTCATTCATAGAATCATAGAATTTACAGTGCGGAAGGAACCCATTTGGCCCATTGAGTCTGTACTGGCCCTTGGAAAGAGCACCCTACCTAAGCCCACACCTACACCTTATTCCCGTAACCCCACCTAACCTTTTTTTTTGGATACTAAGGGCAATTTAGCGTAGCCAATCCACCTATCTTGCACATCTTTGGACTGTGGGAGGAAACCGGAGCACCCGGAGGAAACCCACGCAGACACGGGGAGAACATGCGGACTCCGCACAGACCGTGACCCAAGCCGGAAATTGAACCTGGGACCCTGGAGCTGTGAAGCAACTGAGATAACCACTGTGCTATCGTGCTGCCGGCACCGCTCTCACCAGCCCCCCACTAACAAGTTCGATCAGCACTTAAGCTGCACTTGCTCAGCCAACTCCAGTCAGCTCACAGCAATGCGCCGAGGAGACCAGCCCCAAGATTTGGGGATGCTGACCCTGGGAGGCTGCTAGACGCCGTGGATGCCAGGAGGGATGCCCTGTTACCCCGAGCAACCCGGAGAGTCACCCACAAGGTAGCCATTGCTGCCTGGGGTGAGGTGGCAGCAGCTGCCAGCTCGGGGAGTGTGACCAGGTGGACTGGCCTCCAGTGCTGAAAAAAGGTCAACGACCTACACTGGGCAGCATGAGTGAGTAGACACCAACCCCCCTGTGGTGATATGCATTTACAGATCAATATGTATAGTTGTCTATCAGTGCACATAGTTATTGGTACAACCTCCGCCCAACAGGTGGAGTTATAGGTCCATCATGCGACTCGAGACACCTGCCAGTTGGGGTAAGTTGCATAAGAAGATAGTCACACTTAGAGTAGCTCCAGGAGAATTCATTGAATTAATTTAGTAGCCATCGTCTGTATTATAGTTTGATAATTATTCACGTATTTGTTAATAAATCATCTGAAGAGTTGAACTACTATATATTCTGTGTACATAATTACAATGGTTATATCACAGAACACAACATGGTACCAGGAGTGCAGAACACTAAAAGATAACAATGGAGGGAGCAAAATAGGCTGAAGAACATAAAGAGAAGATTCTTCCGCTGATCTGGTGAACTACGGCCATCTGCAACTCAACGCAACAAAAGAATGTGAAATTTGAGATGAAGGGTTTGAAGGCACCCCACCAGCTTCAAGTCTTGGGTAACATAGATGAAAATTGTGTTCAAGCAGCAATTTAGACTCTATGTTGGAGCCCTTCGCCTGCAGGCACAGCCTGATGAGAGGCGTATTGCGTTGCTTCTCACGATAGCAGATCCTCAAGCAGTAGAAATATACAATATCTTCGCCTTTGACAGCAAACACGAAAGCAAAAGCTTTGATGCAGGAATACAGTACTTTGACCTACCGAAGAAAAATGACACATTTGAATGTTATATATTTTGTACGTGTACCCAAAGAGCAGGAGAATCTGTTAATTTGTTTGTTACCGACTTACGGTTGAAGGTGCAGGCGTGCAATTTTAATACTCTAAACTCGTCGAGGATCCGCAACCAGATAGTGTTCGGCGTATCAATGACAAAGTACGTGAGAGGTTATTGGGGGAAGAGGACCTGAAATTAGAAAATGCTATCAAGATCTACCATGCATTAACTCAAGCCAGATTGCATATGTCAATTCATCACTATTGTGCATTCCTTTAGATACAGCCTTGCAGGCGTCCTTGCCTAAATAGTACTCCTATGCAATGGTAGTCCAGTGGCGGGTGGTGGTACCTTGCTGACTTTCAGTGGAGGAGACTGCAGATGCCCCTGTAGGATGACTTCATGTAGTTCTGTTCCAAGAATGTCCAGCTGTGACTGCAGCAGCTCAACCTGCATGTTGTAGCCTGGGCTGACTGGGTGACAAGCCACAGCAAAGGCATTAGGGTGACAGTAGAGAGAGAATGAAGGTGTCATCCTGAGAAAGGGCAGAAGGTTCATGTTCCATGGAAGCCCAAAGTTTAGCAATAGCCAGTGCATTCAGCCATTTCTTGACTTAGGTTTGATGTTCTGTGTAGCCTAGCAGGTGCGTTTAGTCACGGGTTTCCTCGCGCCCACAATGCCGAGACGCACATGGCTATTCAAAGCAAGTTGCATTGTATAAGGGGCCTCAACGGGGAACACGTGGTCGAGGCCGCACACTGCCCTGTTTTGTCCAGTGGGGAGCTCTGCTCGCCGGAATTTCCCAATGGCGTCCGGATCTCTGAGGCCACCAAAGCGATCTCTGAGCTCCCCCAGCCCAAATGCACTATGGGAGGGTTACCCCTCACCCCACAATACTCACACAAAGCACCCCCAGCCCAATAGGACGTGTGTACAAAATGCCAACTTGATGCCCTGGCATTGCCCATGCCAGCTGGCAATGCTACCTGGGCATCACCAGGCTGGCACCCAGGTGGCACCACCAGGGTACCAGATTGACACTGCCAAGGTGGCCAGGTGGAATCAACAGTGCCAGAGCACCACTCTGCCCAAAGGGCATGCAGCTGGGGGCCTCCAATCCCCTGGGTGACCCCCACAAGTGCCATTCCATCTGGTCCCCGTTTGGGGGGACCAGTGCTGAACGGCACTCACCCAAGGTCGACGAAGCAAAAGGGGTGAATCCGAAAGCCTCAGGTACATTGGGAATCTGCACATTAACGTGAGACTCATCGCATGTCTCACAAGATCGCATCGGGTTTCGCAAGGCATTGCAAGCTGGGTAGATCCTGGGAGCGGGGCCTCCCAGCTTTTACTGGCCATGCTACACCGCAGCGTGTTGCTTTTTCGGTGCAGCATGGCCATTAGATTGTGTCCATGATGTGAATTGAATTGGGTGAATACTGGCATCTAGGAACTTCAGAAGGAAGCTGGGATGGATCATTCAATCATCATTTCCGGGGGAAAATGGTTGTAATTGAATGAGCTTTTCCTTTTGCATTGGCATGCTTGGCTCCCTCATCATTGTGTATGTTGATGTTGTGAAGCTTCCTTCTCCGGCTAGTTGTTTAATTGTCTGCTGCCATTCATGACTGCAGCATGCGGGACCTCAGAGCTTTGATCTGATCCATTATATTACATGCAAATTCCATCTTCAGTAGATATGTAGTCCTGTAGTTTTGTCAGGTTGGCACCTCAATTTTAGATTTTGATCCTGGTAAGCCCTCACATAAACAGGGCTGGTCGCCTAGCTTGATGGTAATTGCAAAGTGAGTGATGTACCAGGTTTTGAGGTTACAGATTGTGACTACATACAAATCTCCCCCTGCTAATGGCCCATGGTGGCTCATTGATGAGCTGCTGGCTCTGTACTGTATCTTTTCAGTCAGCACAGTGGTAGTGCAAAACGAAGTAGAAGATGTCCTCAGTGTGAAGATGGGACTTCATCTCCACAAAGACTGCAGTGATCATGCCTGCCTATACTATCATGGGCAGATACATCTTTTTTTAATTCATTCACAGGATGTGGGCATTGTTGTTTAGGCCAGCATCTGTTGCCCATCCCTAATTTTCCTTGAGAAGGTGACAGTGATCTGCCTTCTTGAACCAGTGCAATCCCTGAGGTGAAGGTACATTCATAGTTCTGTTAGGAAGGGAGTTCTAGGATTTTTACCCAGCGATAGTAAAGGAATAGCAATATATTTCCAAGTCATGATAGTGGCTTGGAGGGGAACCTCCAGATGATGGTGTTCCCATGTGTCTGCTACCCTTGACTTTCTGGATGATAGTGGATATGGGTTTGAAAGGTGCTGTCTAAGGAGCCTTGAGGAATCCCTGCAGTGCACCTTGTAGCTGGTACACACTGCTGCCACTGTATGTTGGTATTGGAGGGGGTGAATGGTTGTGGGAGGAGTGCCAATCAAGCGGCTGTTTTGACTTGGATGGTGTCTACCTTCATGAGTATTGTTGGAGATGCACTCATCCAGATAAGTGGAGAATATTCCATTATACTCTTGATTGTGCCTTTGACAGGCTTTGGGGAGTTAGGATGTGACTTATTCATCCCAGGATTCTGTAAGCCTACTTGTGACTATAAAGATTATTATTTATTATATTATACGATGCAGTTGGTGAGCTTATTTAAAGATGAATTATTTGACATTTGTGTGAAGTACTCAAACGTCTGGTGACATTGCAACCAGGTGCTTGGTTCGCGACTCCGAGCATAGACCACCATAGCTATCTACTTCCCTCTGCCTTTGTATAGTTTTTTCTGGAGGGCCATCTGATGCCCTGTGCATTGAGCACTTCTCTTCTCTTGTTCACGTCCTCTACTAACATGTCTAGAGAAGCATCAGGGAACTTCTGCCCCATTGTGCCATAGTTCTGTGTTCTTTTTGTGCACACTCTTCTGCACCTACTCCAGTCAGAATTCTCTCAGAAAAATGCAGATTAGCTTTAAATGATGCTCGCTTTGAACAAACTTGGGCCCCCTGCTGAAATGTACAGTAAGGTGACCAACCATCCCTCATTATATGGGATTGTCCAGTAATTGGGTCCACTGTCCCGCATCCCGGATTGCATCCTGTTTTTTGTGTAATTTGGACTTTTAAATCTGGCGCATGTGTAACAGGCCCTCTGCTCCTGTTTATGTGCGTGCTCTTACAGATCTGGCATCATCTCCCCTCTTCCCCCTGTTCTCCCATTGGTGGCATACCCTCTCAACCCTCAAACTAATAGACCACAATGCCAGAGTGTCCCTTAATTTTCTCCATAGAGTTTTTCACCCTGGTGTTAAGATGCAGAGTGTTGTGTTTGATTCTTTGTATTCACGAAGGAATCCACCAAACACTGTGACTTGTCCAGACCAGAATCTTTTATTGAATCTTGTGTGGTAAGATAGCAATCTGACACAGTGCATGTTATCATGGAGCCTCCTTATTACTCCTCTGGAACTTGCACCTCGCACTGACCATTCACATGTATGTCTTATTACCCTCTCAATCTTCTTCTGAAGATGGCCATATGTGTCTCCCCTTAGATCGGAATCACAGGTTACATGACCTTGGCCTAGAGACTGCATGATGTGTCTGTACCGCCACCTGCTGGTTGGAGGTCACACATTATCCATGTATGAGATAGCCCAGAGGCCTATCACTACATCCCCTTCCTCACAAAACATTAAGATAATTTTTTTTTACAGGTAACATTAAACGTTATGCATTCGGGCAGCACGGTGGCGCAGTGGGTTAGCCCTGCTGCCTCACGGTGCCGAGGTTCCAGGTTTGATCCTGGCTCTGGATCACTGACCGTGTCGAGTTTGCACATTCTCCCCATGTTTGGTGTGTTTCGCTCCCACAACCCAAAGATGTGCAGGTTAGGTGGATTGGCCACTCTAAATTGCCCTTTAATTGGAAAAAGAAATGAATTGGGTATGCTAAATTTATTTTTAAAAACGTTATACATTCATTACATGTAGCTGGTAAAGTGAGCGCGTTTTCCTAAAGTGTCCATAAATATGCTGTGCCTGACAAGCATCCATTTCCTTTGTACAGCCCTCATTGTTTCGAGTTTATCATAGAATTTACAGTGCAGAAGGAGGCCATTCGGCCCATCGAGTCTGCACCGCCTCTTGGAAAGAGCACCCCATCTAAGGTCAAAACCTCCACCCCATCCCCACAACCCAGTAACCCCACCCAACACCAAGGGCAACCCTGGACACTAAGGGCAATTTAGCATGGCCAATCCACCTAACCTGCACATCTTTGGACTGTGGGAGGAAACCAGAGCACCCGGGGGAAACCCACGCACACACGGGGAGGATGTGCAGACTCCGCATAGACAGTGACACAAGCCGGAATCGAACCTGGGACCCTGGAGCTGTGAAGCAATTCTTGCCCACCTCGTCAGAAACTGGTTGACTTGTCGGCATCTTGCTTCTCTTGCGCTTCGCCCTGTGCCTTTGAAAGGTCTGTGTCCAAGACTGCGATTCTTGTGTTACTAGTCGCTTTCTCATCCACTTTCTTGCTTGATGTTGCTTGCTACTTGCGACTGATTTTGTTGGCAGTTGGTTGGTTGCATGAGGTAGTTCCCCCAGTCTTCTCTTTATTCTCTTAATTTTTAGGGCACGGTCTCTCTTGGTTTTGTTTTTTTTCTTTGTAGCAGCCTCTAGCGTGGCAATGGTTGTCGTTGTGTGTTGTGTTGTTTACAGAGGTTTAGGCATCGCATCATCTCTGGGTGGGGTAATCACGCCCACTTCTGCGGCCTCATCGACATGCTGGATTACCTCGGTTTCTAGTGCCGGCATGAAGGATGGAACTGGGGTTGTCGGTTTCACCTCTTCTTGGCGTGCTGGAGCAGCGGTGACTTGCTCTTCATCACTGGAGATGGCGAGTTGCCTACCATAGCAATCTCCATCTTCATTTATGTCCTCCCATTCGTCATCGGTGTCGTCGACTGCTTGGGAGTAAATTACCGGAGCCGCTTGTAAAGGGTCACCACATACCTCCGAGGCCAGTTTTTCCAAGATTGGGATGACGTCTTGCGTCTCTAGTTTATTCAACAGCTGATCTTCGGTTGTATCAGCAGCTTCAATTTCTAAGTGTGCCATCTCCAAACTCCCACTCTCCATAGAGTCCAGCACGGTCTGGGCGTCCCCCGTGACCACCTCGTTATTGCTTGCAGACCACCGGAGCTATGCCACTGGAGCCTCATCTGTGCTGCTGGAGAAGAGATGTACAAGCAGCTCATAGTGTTCATTATCCGTCTCACCTTCCATGTCATCACTTTATGCATTATCTGCGATAACGTCAAATAGATATTCATAGTAATCGTCCTCGGATTCAGCATCATCGGCAGTCTTTTCACCTGAAAAATATAACTTTGCATGCGGAATTATTTGTTTACGAAAGCGAGTGCCAAGCTCAAAATCAGCCTTTTGTTTGGCAACCAAAGCTTGATTTAAAATTCCACCCTGTGGAACTTTAGTGGTACTGAAGAAATTGAGGAACGATTCATTGGATATGGTTCTTGTCATTCTTCTCTGTGCTCCGACACCTGTACTTTGGTTTAGTTCGAATTGTTCTGACTGTAACTTTTTTGTCCTCCCTCCAGTCGATTGTGCAGCCAGTGCAGCCGATGATTTGTGGTTCAGCAAAGAACGATGTCAGCGGCCGCAAGTCCAACTGATACACTTTAGTGATCACCTCATTCGTGAAGTACTCATTAGGCCCGAATGTAAACTCCAGAGTGAAGCTCCACGGCTTTCCATTCTCTGCCCATTTAACACTCACACCTCGCAGTAGCAGTAATACGGGTTCATTGTGTTCTCGTATCATGCCATTGAGCCTGTGCACATTCTTCAAGACTGTTAACCAGAATTGCAGAATGCTCACCGGCATTTCTGTCCCCTTGTCTGATTTGTGTTCTCCACTAGGATTTCTTCTAAATCCTCATACACCGTGCACACTGTAATGCCTTGCACTGTGACCAGCTATCTTCTAGAATATTTTGCCGCTAAACTAGATTCAAGGATTCACACGATTTTATCCCAAGTACTGAATCCATGTCCATGTCTACAATGTAAAAGAGTATTGCGTGCTTCATGCCTGCCACTGGGAGCACTAGTTCACAAACATCATAGGTCTCCAGAGTTCTTGTTCCGAAGTCTATCATCAGCCCTGGCTGATCAGCAAAGTCCCGCTGTATGTTTAGATTTTGCAAAGCATGTCGACTCATGAGGTTGGCCGTCGCTTTAGGGACAAAGTCACAACGAATGAAAGCATCATTCAGCATTACCTTTGATTTGAGTATGGACGTAAAGGTTTTCAGAGTTTTCTTATTATCTTCATTCTTTCTTACGACTTTGTTTTCATCTTTGTTTCTCGCTGCAATGAGATTGAGGAAAAACTGTTCTTCAGTATTTATCTCATCTACTGCATGCACCGCTCGTGCATGGTTCATGGTGGAACGTACAAAACATTGTTTTACAAATTGCCCAACATGGCTGCACCTGGAACAAACTTTTCCAAAGCCCAGACATTGCCGCGGGGCATGTTGAGTGCCATACTTTTGGCATAAGTTGGCAACGATGGCTCCTGTCAACCGCTTAAAATGGCCACATGCACTGAGACCACGTATCTTCATGACGTGCGTCACAGCACTAATGGTGCTGGCTTCTCACTCCATGTTGGCGCCAAAATATTTTGAGCAGAGTGCGCCTATTCTTTGTGCAGCTATCTTGCTCGCCTGGCAAATCACTGCTTTTTCCAGCACCAAATCTTCCTCCCGCAATAATGTCGCCCAAAGCTTATCATCAAGTAAACCAAAGACAATTTGGTCACGGATTAATGAAGATTGCAGGTCACTGAAGTTGCATGACTGGGCCTTCAGCCTCAAGCCCTCAAAACTGTCAAATTATTCACCAGGTCTCTGGGTACGCTTACGGAACATATAGCGCTCAAACGTTTCATTCTTCTTAGAGGAACAATGCTTATTGAAGTGCTTCATCACTTCATCAAATTTCTTGTGATCTTCCTCATTATTAAACACAAACGAGTGTACAGTTCGAGCGCTTGTGCACCTGCCACTGTTAGCAGCAATGCGATTTGCCTTTCATCAGGCTGGGTCTATAGAACAACAGCCGAAACATAAAGTTCAAATTGTTGTTTGAACAGCCATTGCTATCTTTAAACATTCAGCACTCGTGGTACCATGTTGTGTTTGGTCCTTTGTACTTCACGAAGGAATCCACCAAACACTGCGACTTGTTCAAACCAGAATCTTTTATTGAGTCTTGTGTGGTAAGATAGCAATCTGATACAGTGCACGTTATCATGGAGTCTCCTTATTATTCCTCTGGAACTTGCACCTAGCAGTGACCATTCACATGTATGTCTTATTACCCTCTCAATTTTCTTCTGATGATGGCCGGATGTGTCTCCTTTTATAGCGGAGTCACAGGTCATATGACCTTGGTCTAGAGACCGCATGGCGTGTCTGTACCACCATGTGTTGGTTGGAGATTGCATATGTTCCAACGATATAGCCTATAGGCATATCGCCACTTGGAGCAGCATGTTTAATGTTGGCTTTGCACAGCTGTTATGTAAAGTAGCAGGAATAGGCGGTGGAATTCTCCGTTCCTGAAACTAAAGCCGGGATTCTCCCTTCTGGGGACTAAGTCCCACGCCTGCGGGAAACCGATGGCAACGACTCCGGCGTCAACGGCCCCCCAAGGTGAGGAATTCGCACCTTTCTCCGGGGCTAGGTGGACGCCGGAGTGGTTGGCGCCGCTCCAGCCGGCGCCGAAGGGCCGGTGCGGGTTCACGCATGCGCGGAATGGCCCGCATGATTCCGTGCATGCGCAGACCGGCTGGCGTATATTCGCGCATGCGCAGGGGGTTCTCTTCTCCGCACCGACCCCCGGGCAATATGGCAGAGCCCTACAGGGGCCCGGCGCAGAAGAAAGAAGTGCCCCCATGGAACAAGCCCGCCCGCAGATCGGTGGGCCCCCGATTGCCAACGTGCCCCCCCCCTCCCCCCCGGGGTCGGATCCCCCCACGTCCCCCCGAGGACTGCCCCCGCACACTCACCTGCCAGGTCCCGCTGTGCGTGAGGCGAGTAATTCATGCCGGCGGGAATGGCCAAAAATGGACGGCCGCTCGGCCCATTGAGGCCTGGAAATCGCCAGGGGGGGGGGCCACTGTCAACGGCCCCCAACCGGCGTGGCGGGAATCCGGCCGCCGCCACCTGATAAATGCCGCCGGAGAGTACGGCAGCTGGCGTCGGGGCGGGATTCGCGCCTCCCACCGGGGATTCTCCGACCCGGCGGGGGGGTCGGACATTCCCGGCCTAAGTGTTGATGCTGGGACAGGAGCCATGGAGTTCCCCGACAGCAAAACTGGCGCTATGCCTCGACCAATTCAGTGACCAGGGAGAGGCTTGCATCGGCACCATGTGGAACACAATCAATTCCAATGAGAAATGGTGCGTGATTCACCGGGTCCGTGATTGGCACCCGGGAGGCTGGCGAGCTGTAGCCGCATATACACATTACAATCCCCGCACACACTGATGATCCCAGCCAACAAGATGTCGCTGGTTGCGCGCTCAACCCGCTGATGGGTCGGCTGGGGCCAGAGGGCACCTAGCGGGTGGCCTGGGGGGGACACCCAAACAACCTGTGGCCCTAAGTTCACAGTGGGCAGTCAGCGATGTGCGCAGCCGCATGTTTGCCTTGCAGGCTGCAGCAATGCTGTTCCATGCCTGAGCACCCCGACCCCACAGCCCATCTCCTGACCAACCCCGCCTCCCCCCCCACTCCCCCCGGCCCTGGCAGAAGCCCCCCAGCCAATGGTATGACTGTCAGAAAACTATGGTGATGTTGGACACTTTCCGTACCCCCTCCCTACCCTTCAGCAGCCATGGCGCCTGTTTCACGATTAATAAAGGCACAAGCGCACCTCGCCACCTGGAATTCACCCAAGTGGAGGCGGAGCATCGGGTGGCCCCAAAGAATACCGGGTCAGGTCTGCTAATGATAGATCAACGGCGTTTACTGTACGTGCCTTCGGGAATGCATTGACACCGCTGTCGAGGCACTGGAGAATTGCGGTTTGGCATGAAACCGGCGGCCGCCACGATTTTGGCGTCAATACCAAATCTCCGCTCAATCGCGTTTCCCGATTCTGCTGTCAACCAACGGAGAATCCCGCACATCTTGATACAAAACCCCCTTTGTTTGGAGCTGTTTAGCTTGAGGGTCTTAATTTCTTAATTCCCTGTTCCATCAGCCTAAGAAGAACAGAAGTAGATTTTGCAGCTAAAATGGGATATTGAAGATTTTATTAAGTACAAGTACTGGATGGCAGAATGGCTCAATCTGACATCTTTTAATTCTATCATTTGGATTTGAATCCAATCCAAGTGAGAGTCTCCTCTATCTATTCAAGACGAGGGTTTCCAGTGAAATGAGTTTGAGCCAGTTCCTCGTAAATGCCAGGTTACTGCACAAAGCTTGCCACAATTTGCCACACTTCATCATTAAACTGGCAACCTCATTCAGACAGCTCAAAGATGACATGAAGTGAAAGTGTCCTACTGGTGCAGCTAGAAATATTCTCTTCAAGCTGGAGGTAAGTCTTACTGCTGAAGCTGAATATGAAAAGCTTTCATTTACATGTAGCTGTGGTACACCTGGCCCCAGACTGCAGAATGCTAAAACTGAATGACAAAAGGTGGGGGGAAAACATGTTCCATTCTTTGACACAAAGAAGAAACATTGGGACTAACAAGATGTTCAGCTGTTCTGATAGCAAAAGCAACATTATGGCCCCAATCCAACACATGCACTATTAACACATACTACAAAACATGTTTTGTTATAGAAGAGAAGGTGTATTGCTGTAACTATGTTGTACTTTGGAAGCATGTGGTCTACTTTGCAATCCCTTCCTAATTTTCTCATACAACTGTGGTTCTATGTGGTTGGTGTTGTTTATGTTAAGATACAGGTGTGTTGCATGATGCAGATGTGCTTCTATTGTTACTGACATTAACATGTTTAATTAGCACTAATTTGATGTATGTAGCACATAAAAGTTATGTAATTATTCCACTACATTTGTGTATTGATTCACAGGCTAAGTGTGTTTTGAATCTCAGCCAGAAGCACTTTTGACCACCCTGAATGTAGGAAATTGCCCAGATGATACAAATATTTAATGTTCAATGGAATTGTGTTTTGTGTTTCTATATTTTAATACAAATGTTTGAAAACCTGAGACTTATTTTCCAATGGCAAGCTTTCTTTGCCTCGATTGCATAGCCCAAACACACTTATAGTGCATGCTCACATATGCTTATCATGTACATTCACAGACACTGAACATTCAGCAGAACGAAGAGATATTACTGGCATATTTGTCAGCAACAGCTGAGCTGTAAACATGTATAACAAGCTACCCAGTCCAGGAAAGGAAAACTGTGTGGAGAATATTTGTAAGATTATATCCAAATTATGTTCAAATAAATGTTTTGTAAATCTCTGATTTTGATGTGATCTGTGCCTTCATTCATTTTATTGTGACTGACCCATGATTTCCTACCAATTGTGAAACATCCAAAATATATCTGACAATGGTTTTGCAAACAGTAAGCTGCCTTATGCATGGTAGCTCTAGAACGATTCTGAACGTGTTCTAATCAAATGCGTTTATGATTTAACTGGAAGAAGTGAACGCAGATGGCTGGAATTCCGCGGTTCTCTGGTGGGAGTTCTGTCATTTAAACCGTTTCCCAGGAGGTTCCATCTGTCAACGTTATGGCAGGAAATCATGGATCAGGGGCACCGATACAAGGGTTACCCAGCTAGGAAATGTTCCTCATCGAAAAGCAGGATAATAATAATAGCTTATTGTCACAAATAGGCTTCAATGAAGTTACTGTGAAAAGCCTCTGGCCGCCACATTCCGGCGCCTGTTCGGGGAGGTCGGTACAGGAATTGAACCCGCGTTGCTGGCCTTCTTCTGCATTACAAGCCAGCTGTTTAGCCCACTGTGCTAACCCAGCACCATACTAAGGATGCTGGAAACCTGAAATAAAAACAGAAATCGGCAGGCCAAGAAGCACCTCTAGAGAGAGGAGTTAACTTTTCAGTTTTGATAACAGGTCATCGACCTGAAACAAATTCAGTACTCTCTCCACAGAAGCTGTTGTCACCGCTGAACATTTCTAGCATTTTCTATTGTTATTTCAGGAAATCATCCTGCTGTGTTTACAATGCTTTACCACGTGGTGAGCAGTGTGATTTTTTTCCCAATGTGAAGTCTCTTTCCTTCTTCCTAAGATTATTAAATTATTGGTTGAAAGCAATAAGCAATTTATTTTCATGGAGAATTTAAAATCTTTTCTAAATATTCCTAACTTTTTAAATGTTACAATTGGCCCATTTACCAATTTAGTTTTCATTTACATTTATTTCAGAGAAGGTAAGGTGGCAATTTCTTTTCATTTTACTTTGCAAAATGATCTGATTTTACTATTATTAATAATTCACTGACATCGAATCTTCATCCTTCACATCCCAGTTTATCTCAGGTGTTCTGAATGTCATGTGGAGGATTAAATGTATCCTTCATTGGAATTATGTCATTACTCTCAAAGGATTCTTTCAACTGAGATAAGGAAGCTAAATGGAGATTTTTAAAAAGATAGAAATAGACACAGAGGGTTAGTAAATGTGAGGTCACTGAGAAAGTTTAATCGCAGTTCAACCCTAGAAGATAAAATCATCACGTTTAGCCAAAGGGGTTGGCTAAGCGATGAGATCAGAGACTCCGAAGCTAACATTGCCCAGTAAAACCTGAGCTGATCAGATAATCTATAATTATACAGATAGCGCGAGAGAGAAAAATAAACTTTGATGTGATTAGTGGTAAAGCAGCAGCAGAAGAAGAGTACAGCGAAGAATATGGAAAGGCACGAAAAGCACAGAGCAAATTAAACAATAATGGAAAAGGAGAAAAATAATGTTCAAAATAAGTATGTAAGATGATTCAGAAAGCGAATAGCTGAGGCAGGGATGAGAGGTGGTGAGAGTCATGTGGGGAGGCAATTTTAATCTAGCCCACCATCAGGAGACTGATGGGATTGGGATCAATACTTGTTTTACATCCCACCCCATTTTATTGGTTAGGATGCAAAAGCATTGTTCCATCCGATCCTGTGTGTCCCCACCTGGCAACCCCCAAGGTTCCACACTAACAGAAGGAAAGGACAGTGAGACGTACAAGTGAACAACCAAGTCGAACTGAAAAATTACCAGCAAAAGAAGAACAGGCAGCAGAAAAAAGTGGTAGGAGCAGATGAGAAAAGTAAATTAATCTTACTGTCCTGAATAAGAGGAAAAGCTTAGTAGTCTTTATTTCATATAACAACTCAAGACAAATGACTACACGGGAGGTATTAGTTTTGATGAAGGACATGTGAGAAAGACAAAGATTTTTCATTTTAAAATTAATCGATGCTCAAGTGATGTATCTGTGAAAATAATAAATAGGATTAAATGTAATCAGGAATCAAGATAGTAAAGTGGGCAAATGCTGCAATCCTACTGTGGAAGCTCTCCAAAATGCAGATGAACTATGCATATTATTAGAAAGGACTGCTGTTGTTGAATGTCTGCGGAGAGAGCACCTGGAAGATTAAAGCTGTGGACACAACATTAACAAAGTGCAGGCCACACTGAATTAATGAGCACTACAGATAGATATTCAGTGGAGTCTTAATTTATTTTCCCTTTCTAGCCTATCCTTTACAAAAATGACAGCATCCCCTTATCGATTTTACACTTGGAGATCAATCAGAATTGCCCTGACTCAGACAAAATTTACAGCACTCGCTGACAGAGCCTGGAGCATCTGGGTCTGAACAGTAGTTAACAAGGAAGCAATATATAATGTTTGTAGTAGGAGATGGGCTTGGTTAAAAAATAAGCTAATCTGTACTGGAATTTCCTCCTTTCTGTCAAGTCAGTCTGCCCAGCTTTTTGGCCCCTTGTTATGAATTTCCCTCAAGTCATACTATTAATTATAGCATGTTCCTAGGATTCATGTATTTAAGCCCACAGGGAGGTCATCTACTCTGCTGTTTTAGATAAAATATAAACTAACAGATCACTCCTACTTAAACAATGTGAAGTGTCATTTTGATGTACTCCATAAAGAAGCCTGAGGTGTTCCATCAAGAGCTATGATCAATTCTGACAGCCCAACAATATCAACACTAAATGATGGGCCTGTGTGTTCCTAAACAGCCTCAATGGAAATCACTGCATCCGGAGGTCCATTGTGTAACTAACCAGCTGTATCAAATGCAATAATTATGGAAATAAATCGAGCACAATTCTAATGCAGATTTTGTATATTTTTGGTTGTTTCCAACAAATTATATGGAGCTGCTTATGTGGTAATTAGAACAATCTAAAGATGAATTGCAGTCGATGAACATCTGAACCTCTATTTAAAAAGTGTCAAAAAAGTTGGAAATGTATAAGTTTATTTAATTTATTTAAATAATTTATTTAAAGCTAAGTGTTTCAAGATGCCTGGGAGGAGACAAAAGAAATCTGATCAGGACAGTGAATAATACTGTAACTAATTCATCTGGCTTTCAACTTATTGTACAACTGCTGTTGCAAAACAAAACCAAAGAGCAAGAATAAAATAAAGTAACCATCCTCATGTTTCGTTTCACAGGCCATGCCATATCATACATGGATTGTGCCGCACCTCTGTTATACACGGTGAACTAGAACCTTGTCTTCCATGTGGGTTGAATCAGGTGGAGCAGTACTACTTCAGTTCAAATCTTGTGATTTAATCAGTGGAGACCTGTAATTTGTCACTATCTACCATGACACCCATCTTCAACTAAAAATATGTTCAAAATGGAATAAAACTGCAAGTGCCACCTGTATACGTTACATTACACAGACTAGATGGCATTTCAAGAACTGAGCTTGCTCCATGCCATTTAATGAACTGTTAAATCTTCAAGCTCACGGTCAGACGTCATCTGAATCCCCTTACATTACAAAGACTTGAACACACTCCAGCTTATGTGTCATTCTAGCCCTAACAGTTCAACAGTGTCCAGGGCTGCTTTTACATGAAAGACAGGTTATCAGTCTTCACCAGAATATACATTGATACTAACAAATAGTCAACAATTGCAATGCAATAATAACAAACTTCCATATCATTTTACATTGTACAACGATCCTCTTCTAAATATTAAAACTATTCACTTGACTGACACATTGCCTAATTTCTGCCTTCTACCAAATGTGAGATTTTGTCAACTAAGAATACTGTTGAATTGTGACCATATTGCAAAGGACAAACAACTGTCACAAAATTATTAAGGCTTCCTTAATAGTTTAATGGGTAAGTGAAACATTCATGTAATTCTGAGCCACATGGATCAAGATACGTGGGCAGGGCTAGTTGAGGTAATCTCAGCTCGGGTGGCAGGGAGAACGCTACAATTGGCCTCGGTGCCTCTGGGGTTAGAGAGGGGTAAAATATCAGGCAGATTTCCTGCTCTTCATCATTAACCAGTGACCCTTAATGGAAAGTGCATGTGTGGATGGAAGAAGAAGACAAGATAATGCTTGGTTAGGATCCTCTCCATCGTTGAATGGGTTGCTAATACTGACTGCCTATATTCATACACAAAAGATGAGCTGACTTGCAGGAGCTAGTGGAAAGTTACTAATGTCTGCGACACAATGGACTTAATTTTCAAATCGGGGTGTCAGCTATAGTTCAGTCGTAGCACTCTCATCTCTGAATCACGAGGTTCTGGGTTCAAATCCTACCACAGGGCTTGAGCACAAAAATCAAGGTCGATGCTCCAGTGAAATACTGAGGGAGCACAGGACCTATGTCTTATGGTCTAAGAATAGAGATGAGAAAATATCAGCTATGATTGAATGGCAGAGCAGACTCGATGGGCCAAGTGGCCTAATTCTGCTCCTATGTTTTATGGTCTTATAGGACTGGTGGACATGCTGGGCGGGATTCTCCAATAATGGGGCTATGTCCCCACGCCATCATGTAAACCGGCGCCAACCACTCCGGCGTCAACAGCCCCCGAAAGTGAGGAATTCTCTCCTTTCTAGGGGGCTAGGTTGACGCCGGAGTGGTTCCTGCAGCTCCAGCTGGCGCATAACGACTGGCGTGAGTTCGCACATGCGCAGAATGGCCGGCGCATTTCCGCGCACACGCAGAATGGCCGGCGTATTTCCACGGATGCACAGGGGTCCCCTTATCCGCGCCGGCCCCTGGGCAATATGGCGGAGGCCTATAGGGGCCCGGTGCAGATTACAGTAGACCCCCACGGAACCAGCTCGCCCGTCGATCGGTAGGCCCCGATCGCAGGCCAGGCAACCGTGGGTCCCCCCCCTCCCCAGGATGGCCCCCACACACTTATCTTCCAGGTCCCACCGTGTGTGAGGGGAGTAATCCACGCCGGCGAGACTGGGCCAAACACGTTGGTCACTCAGCCCATCGAGGTCTGGAGAATTGCCGGGGGGGGGCTGCTGTCAACGGCCCCCGACCAGTGCGGTGGGAATCCCGCCGGCGCCCGAAAAACACCACCGGAGAGTACGGAAGCCGGCATCGGGGCGGCGGGGCAGGATTTGAGCCTTCCCCCTGGGATTCTCTGACCCGGTGCAGGGTCGGAGAATCCCAGCCACTGTCTTTCAAATGAACCGTTAAACCAAGGTCCCATCTGTCTGTTCAGTTGGATGTAAAAAATCGTATGTCGCCATTTCGAAGAACAGCAGGGATGTTTAGGTCAATACTTCTTCCCTCAATCAACCACATCCATAAACAAAATGTTGGTGGAATATGGATGTTCGTCTGTGATTTTGACACAACCAAAGCAGACCCTAACTCCATGATGGTTTCCAGTTCCCAACCACCCAGCATATCTATGTGGCTCATTTGATACCATCTTCAAATGTTCCTGCCCTAATAGTGTTGGAAGCAGGTTCAGCAACCAGTTAGTGGCATTGACCTTTGCAAGAAGCCAGGAGCTGCCTGTTAGAGCAGGAGCATCAATGGCAGATAGCACAGTAGTGCCTGCTGTTGCTTTGCTCAAGAGAGGAGGCATGCATTCAGAGGGCTAGGTTCTCAGTACTAAGAAAATTCACCTCCTGGCCCTCCCGGGATCATTAACGAGCTCCACTTTAATTGGAGGAGAACCGTTTCCATCACCACCACCCACGCCCGATCCCCACCCACCAGCCATCCTCTCTTTCAAAGATGTGTCATTTTCCTGGGATGTTGGGATCCAGTGACGCGCTCTGGGAACGCAATTTTCAATGTGCACCCGTACCCCTACTCACCCTCTCCGGCAATTGGAAATAAAACGGAAATTCTTTTTATTTTAATAAATGTTTTTTATTGGGTTTTTGAACAAAGTATATTTACCGTTATGTACACAGAATAAGATATATATATGAGAAGCGCACACACAAACATATTTAAAAAAAGTAATAATTAAAAATAAATAAAAATTAAAATAAAATAACTGGTAACGTATCATGCACCAGCTCAACAGCAGCAACTCTGTACAATTGGCAATATTATTTACAACACATAAGTAGGCATCAGTTGTGGGGGGGGTGGGGTGAAGACTGGGGAGGTAAATATACATTTGGGTGCCGGAGAAACAATTACAGAGGGCAATACGCGAATGGGTTTGGGGTTGGTGTTAACTTGCTTCTCCCGGACGGGTTTTGCTGTCGTTTTCGTCTCGTGCTCACCTCCGCTTCAGCCGTTTTTCACCTGGATTCTCCTTGTTCTCTGTTCCTGTAGATGCCAAGGTTGTTATCGTTTCCCGTGCCCTCCTTCCGGCTGTCATTTCCCTGTCTCCCCCCCCACCTCCCTGGTTCTCCTCTATTGTTCCCTGTCTCTTCACTCTTCCCCCCTCCCCCCCCCCCCTTCTGCCCCCTCCACCCCTCCTGTCGTTCACCTTTCTTTCCTCTTAGCTTTAGCTGTTCTTCCCCCTGCCCCCCTCTCCCGGTTGGTCTCTCCCTCTCATGCCTTGGCTACTTTTCCCTGATTCTTGGCTACCTGGCTATTCTTCTGCTCGTTCGTTGGCCACAAACAGGTCCCGGAACAATTGGGTGAATGACTCCCACGTTCTGTGGAAACCGTCGCCTGACCCTCGGATGGCGAATTTGATTTTCTCCATTTGGAGAGATTCCGAGATGTCGGACAGCCAATCTGCAGCTTTGGGTGGTGCTGCTGACCGCCAGCCGAACAGGATTCTACAGCGGGCGATCAGGGAGGCACAGGCAAGGGCGTCCGCCCTCCTCCCCAGGAATAGATCTGGCTGGTCTGAAACCCCGAAGACCACCACTTTCGGGCATGGCTCCACCCTCATCCCCACCACTTTGGACATTGCCTCGAAGAAGGCTGTCCAGTACCCTGCAAGTCTGGGGCAACACCGGAACATGTGGGCGTGGTTGGCTAGGCCTCCTTGGCACCATTCACATCTATCCTCCAACTCCGGGAAGAACCTACTTATACAGGTTCATGTTAAGTGGGCTCTATGTACCACTTTTAGTTGCTGAGCCTTGCGCACGTGGAGGTGGAGTTGATCCTATGCAGTGCTTCGCTCCAGAGTCCCCAACCTATTTCAATCCCCAGGTCCTCATCCCATTTCTTTCTTGTTGCGTCTAGTATGGTGTTGGCCCTTTCTACCAGTCGGTCATACATGTCGCTACATTTTCCTTTATCTAGTGCGCTTGCGTCCAGTAACTCTTCCAGTAATGTCTGTCATAGCGGTTGTGGGTACGTCCTTGTCTCCTTTCGCAGGAAGTTTTTAAGTTGCAGTTACCTTAGCTCGTTCCCCCTGGCTAGCTGGAATTTCTCTGGTCAGTTTGTCCAGTGTTGCGATCCTGCTGTCTGTGTATAGGTTCCTGACTGTCAGTGTCCCTCTGTCCTGTCCCCACGTTTTGAAGGTGGCGTCAGTCAGCGCTGGTGTGAACCTATGGTTGTTGCAGATGGGAGCTTTGTCCGACATTTTGGTCAGGCCAAATTGCTGCCGTAGTTGGTTCCAGGACTGGAGGGTGGCTATCACCACCGGGCTGCTGAAGTGTATTTTTGGGTGGGGATGGGAATGCCGCCGTGGCGAGGGCCCGGAGGGAGGTCCCCATGCAGGCGGCCTCTTCCGCACGCACCCCCTCGGCTTCTGGCTCCTTAATCCATCCTCTTATTCTCTTGCTTGTCTAGTGCTTTGAAAAAGGCCTTGGGGATGTAGATCGGAATGGATCTAAGTAGGAAGAGGTACCTGGGCAGTACGTTCATTTTGATCGTCTGGACTCTCCCCACGAGGGAGAGTGGGAGTGTGTTCCATCTTTGCAGGTCCTTTTTTACTTTCTCTTTCAAACTGATGAGGTTCCATCTGTGGATCCCTTTCCAGTCATGGGCTATTTGGATCCTCAGGTAGCGGAACTTGTGTCGGGCTTGTTTAAACGGCAGTCCCGTTAGTGTTGCCCCCCTACTTGTGGGTGTACCGGGAAGATCTAGCTTTTTCTCATGTTGAGTTTGTAGCCCGAGAAGACGCCAAAGTCTTTCAGGAGCGCGATGATTCCGTCCATGCTGCTTTGTGGGTCCGAGATGTAGAGGAGCAGGTCATCTGCATAGAGTGAGACTCTGTGCTCTCTGCCGCCCCTTCGGATCCCCCTCCAGCTTTTTGCTGCTCTGAGCGCAATTGCTAGTGGCTCGCTCGCCGGAGCGAACAGCAACGGGGACAGTGGGCATCCTTGTCTGGTGCCCCGGTGCAGTTGGAAGTATCGGAAGTTGTTGTTGTTGGTCCATACGCTTGCCATGGCAGTGTTGTATAGGAGTTTTACCCAGGAGGTGAACCCTGTTCCAAGCCCGAACCGCTCCAGTACCTCTATGAGGTATTTCCATTCGACCCTGTCGAAAGCCTTTTCTGTGTCTAGGGAGACGATCACCTCTGATATTCTCTCCCCGGAGGAGGTCGTTATCACGTTCAGCAAGCACCTGATGTTCGAGGTAAGCTGTCTACCTTTGACAAAGTCCATCTGGGCCTCTGCGACCACCTCTAGTATGCAGTCTTCTAGCCTTTTGGCTAGGATTTTGGCCAGTATTTTGGCATCTGCGTTCAGCAGTGAGATGGGTCTGTATGACCCACATCCGTTGGGTCTTTATCTTTCTCAGGTATCAGCGAGATTGAGGCCTGTGCTAGCGTGGGTGGAAGTGTGCCCCTAGCTAACGAGTCTGTCAACATCTCCCGCAGGTGCAGGGCCAGTGCTGTCGCAAACCTTTTGTAGAAGTCTGCCGGGAACCCATCTGGTCCAGGCGCCTTCCCCACCTGCATGGAGCTAATACTCTCCATGATCTCTCCCAGTGCTAGTGGTGCTTCCAGGCCCCATTTGCTGCCCTCCACCACGACTGGTATGTCCAGTCCATCAAGGAACCGTTTCATCCAGGACTCCCCCACTGGGGGCTGTGAGGTGTACAGCCCTTGGTAGAAGGCCTTGAAGGTTTTGTTGATCTTTTCTGGTTCTGTTTCTAATGTGTCTCTGGTATCCCTGATTTGTGCAATTTCTCTGGTGGCTGCCTGCTTTCTCAGCTGGTGTGCCAACAGGCGGCTGGCTTTGTCTCCGTGTTCGTATAGGGTCCCATGTGCCTGGCGGAGTTGGTGCACTGCTTTCCTGGTGGAGAGCAGGTCAAAGTTTCTTTGTAGCTCTTTCCTCTCTGCCAGGAAAGCTGCAAATTCCAGATGTGCTGAATCTTCAAATAGGAAGTCGATGGGGGTATTTTTAATTCAAATTAGCCTACCATTTTCTGCGACAAAATTATGGTATTACCAGATACGTATTCATTTTATTTTTACAAGTAACAGGGAGTTTGGAAAGGATCCTGTTCGGCTGAATTCTCACCTCTTTCTCCCCATCAGAAATTGCAGCCACAGTGGGACGAGGAAGTTGACACAGTGGAAATGGGAGGACGATATTATGTTTTGCAATATTGGACACTTGGAATAGCAGACAATTAATCAAGCACAGTCCTGAAACTGGCCCATTAAAACATACCTCAATCTTTTTTATTCATCTTAAAATTGGCTTCTCCACTTATGAAGCAGCAAGACCTTTGACTGGAGGAAGTCTCAAATTTAGCAGTTGTTGGTGCACAAGATCAGTAGCTGTGATTTCTACTTCCTCCATTGAACACCAAAACAAGTTGGCCAATTGCACATTAAATGTGTCCCCGTAATGGAGAAGGGCGACTGATAAGGGAGGGAGTTGCGGGGGCAGGACAGGAAGAGACTGCAAACAATGTGGGGTCCTCTCATCTCAAATGAGACGTTCTAAGAAAGGGTCACAGTGATCCAGCAAAGATGATCCCACCATGATGCTGCTGTCCATAGTCCAACCAGGTGCCTAGCTTGTACAATGACTATGTGGTGATTGATATCACTGGCATTTTATCTTCCTTCCTCAGATGTGTAATCCTCCAGAGACAATAGGACAGAGATACTCTCCATTGACACTTCACCCTCTTTCTCACTACCAGGTGCCAGCTCAGGTACAAGTACGTCGAGGGCTTTAGTTCGTCAGCTCCGCAGCTAGTGCACAGTGGAGAGGGTACGGCACACTCACATGAGGAGCTGGCAGTGGCACAAAGTGCCCAGGGGGTGCCAGCTATTGGTGGTCTGCTACAGACCAGGATCGAGCTTATTCTGAGGCAGGTGATGAGTCTCTGGAGTAGTTCAGCAGGTGGAAGATTCTGCATGTCCAGCGGGATGTGCGGGGAGATATGGTGGAGATCCCTGAGGGCCCGCGTGCCATGGTGTCTGTCATGAAGGAGTCCATGAGGTATTGTGTTAGCAATGATCTCCGAGTGCATGTCCTCCTCCATTGCTGACTCTCATGGAGAGGCAGCTGCAGCAACAGAATCTGGAATCATGCTCGAACCTGCAAACTCACACACTGGTCGTGACCTTAGGAGGTCACTGCCACTGTGAAAGACGGATGCGGCATCTAGTCTAGGTGCTCATCCATCAATTATGAGCAGGGAAGTCCAGACATGCCTCACACTGGTGGACAAGCTGCCTGTTATCACTGTGGGCTCCTCTAACGCCACTCCGTACAATGGTGACAGCACCTCTGCTATTGTGCCAGTGACCATGGCATCCGCAACGACTGAGAGTGCCCAGCCATGTTGCTGGGTATACCCTCCTAGGCAGAGCCTGCTCAAGCACCCCCTGTCCAGAGGCTGACCACCAAGGCCAATAGGACAGCAAAGTCAGCAATCTGCCTCCAATGCTGCTGCCAGCGAGTGTAGGTTTAAGGCCACATGAGCACAGGATGAAGTTTTCACGGGTGACATTCTTTCATTTTGTCAGAGTTATGTATTGTTTTGTGTGACAGTAGCAACCATATTATGTTATCTTTGTTTGAAACTCTGGTAAATCAAGATTTTGTTTCAATGGCCCTGAGTGCCCGTCATGTTTTCCATTTACACAGGCCTCATCAGTGCCTTGTGATAGACGATGGAGGTATCAAACTCTCTTCCAGAGGTTGTGAGGTGATTTTGGTGTTATGGGCTTGCCTCCTCAGAAATATGTGTGAAGGAGACGGCGCCTTTGTAGTGAGATCAAAGACATGTCTTGGCAACCCAGGATTGAGAGGACTGTTGGGCTGCTGAAGGTGAGGTTCCGCTGCCTGGACCAAGCAAGCGATGCATTGCAGAATGCGTATCGCTTGTCGTTATTGTGTGCTGCACTCTTCACAATCTGACGCTAGCAAGTGGGAACTCATTGGAGAATGAGAATAGGCAGGCAGCTCCACAGGCCTCAGAGGAAGACTTTATGATCGGTCTGATGAGGAGCTCAGGCAGGCACAGGATAAGGATGTGGACATGGACTTGAGGAACCTTCAGGGAGGCAGAGACACCAAGGATGCCTTGATTCATCACATCTTCAGCTGGGTTGCCAAGGCATGTCTTTGGTCTCACTGCAAGGACGCCGTCTCCGTCTTGCTTTGGCTCTGAAGCACGCTTGGTAGGTCTGTCCTATCCAGCTTTTTCTTACCCTCAGTTTGTCCTTCTCCCTCAGGTGTGTCTCCTGGAGGCTCTCGGGCCTTTTCGATGGTTGAAGATTCTGGATCTTTTCACCGGGCCGTTTAGTCCCCTGATGTTACTGGTGAGTATTCTGCTGGAGTGTTTCTGTTCCCCCTCCTCCTGCAGGCTCAGCAATACTTATCACGTGGCCATGCCCCTGCATGCTGGGGTTCCCCTTTGTTTATGGGCCATCCAAGATGGCCACTGTTGTCTTCTTTGTTCTGCCGTCTCCATTGGCAACCTATGGTAACAATCATTCTACCCTCCCCCCTTCCTTCCCCTCACCTAATTGGCAGTGCTCCTGGTATCAGCCACTGGGAAATCCCACTGTATAACTTCATCCAAACCGCCATTCACCACTACTGTTTCCTGTCACTCTTCATATACATGCTGCCTTTATCTTTTTATTCTATGGGCTTTAACTTTGTTGACAAGTCTCTGATGTGACACTTTATGAAACAATTTTTGGAAGTACAGTGAAAAGTATTTTTCCGTGGCCAAGGGAATGTGCACAGTACGTAATCCACACTTGTTCAGGTCTCTGTTAATTTTGTGCTAGATTATCATTTGTAGAAGTTTTCCCATCACCAAAGTTAAACTGACTAGCCTGTGGTTTGGTCGATTTATCCTTGCACCTTTTTTTGAACAAGAGTGTGACATTTGCAATTACCCAGTACTCTGTCACCACACCTGTATCTAAGGGGGATTGGAAGTTTATGGTCAGTACCTCTGCAGTTTCCATCTTACTTCCCTCAGTATCATCAGATGCATCTTATCCTGTCCTGGTGGTTTATCAGTTAAATAAATCTGGAATAAGAGGCTAGACTCACTAATACTGTCACAAAGTCCCATCTGGTTCACTAATGCCTTGTGGGGCAGGATTTTATGTTGTTTGAGCGGGCAGGCGCCTGACCATGAAGCACGTGAAATTGTGCCACGCATCCCACCATCATCGTGCACTCACACAATTGTTTGATCGACGGGCGCACAAGAGAGTCAGAAATGTGTTACTGACAATCAAGCAGGCAATTTAGCCCATTAAGGGGCGACACGGTGGCACTGTGGTTATCACTGCCGCCAGGGACCCGGGTTCAGTTCCAGGCTTGGGTGACTGTGTGGACTTTGCACTTTCCCCCAGTTCTGCCTGGGCTTCCTCTGGGTGCTCCGGTTTCCTCCCACAGTCCAAAGATGTTTAGGGTAGGTGGGTTGGCCATGATAAATTGACCCGTAGAGTCCAAAAGATGTGCAGGTTGAGTGGGGTTACAGAGTTATGGGGATAGGGCGAGGGACTGGGCCTAGGTAGGACGCAATACCAGAGGTCGGTGCAGACTCGATGGGCTGGATGGCCTCCTTCTGCACTGTAGGGATTCTATGATAAGGTGCCAAATGAATGCAATTTTATCTGGCCCGTCTGGTTTTATGGTTGGCAGGTGGGCTGATTGGTCAGGCGGCCTTTATATTTTACCTTCACTCTTGATCCAGGGCGGGATGAAATGTTAGGGCTCAAATTAAATTTATAATAGATGCCTGCCGACTGAAGTTTTTGTTTGAATGTGCTGCCTCGACACTCTCTGCATAGGAACAAAAGTAGGCTATTAGACATCAAGTCTGGTCCACCGCTCAATGAGAATGAGAAAAGATCAACCTTTAACTTCCACCAGCTGCATGGGCGGCACGATGGCGCAGTGGTTAGCACTGCTGCCTCATGACACCGAGGACCTGGGTTCGATCCCAGCCCCAGCCCCAGGTCGCTGTCCATGTAGAGTTTGCACATTTTCCCCGTGTCTGCGTGGGTCTCACCCCCACAACCCAAACATGTGCAGCGTAAGTCGATTGGCCACGCTAAAGTGTCCCTTCATTAGAAAAGAAGAACTGGGTACTTTAAATTTATAAAACAAAAACTTCCACCAGCTGCTTTAGTGGGATTTGAACCCATGTCCCCAGGAATTAGCTGAAGCCTCGTGATTACCACTTCAGTGACATTACCACAGTGCCACCGTCAATTGATACACTCAAGCATAAAAATAGTTTTGACAACAGGAATAAGATCATAAGAGCAGGACCGAGAAAATCAATCAGCATAGGGCACAGATGCTGCGAATGCCAAAGGTGAGAGAGTGATGGGTGGTTAATGAAGACGTCCAGATGGTCTACTGAAACTATATTTAAACTAATACTTAAATTTCATCTCGGAATAATGTGTTAGAAGGCTTCGGATCAGCCTTTGCCACTTGCTGTAACCAAGCTTGGAAGATACATTCAAATCTTTTAAAATTCATTCAGGGGACTTGGGCATCGCTGGTTGCGCCAGCATTTATTGCCCATTCCTAATTGCCCTTGAGGGGGCAGTTAAGAGTCAATCACATTGCTGTATGTCTGGAGTCACATGTAGGCCAGATCAGGCAAGGACAGCAGATTTCCTTCCCTAAAGGACATTTGTGAACCAGATAAGTTTTTACGCCAATCCAGATTTTTATTGATTTCACCATCTGCAGAGGCGGGATTTTAACCTGGATTACTCTGGGTCTCTGGTTAGCTCGTCCAGTGATAATGCCATTCCCCCACCGTCTCCCCAGTCGCCATGTTTTGTCTTTGGCTATCAAAATCATTTTAGCTACTCTGCCACACATACTTGCATCAAGTAGGCTATGGCTACCACCTTTCGAAGGACTAGCTATTTTAACAACTTCATCATTTATCAGCAGGAGACAACACCAGCGAAATCCATCAACAGAGAGAGGATACATTGGAAAACCTGCCAAGGAGCCACAACATCATGAATTAGAGTTTGAAGGAGTCTACCTCTGGCATGTGGAAGTCATCAATAGATTCCATTTAATAAAAGCGCAGATAGTCATGGACCATGCCCTGAACATCATGCAACAGCACACTTTCTGAGATGCTAGTATATTATGACAGCTCACAGTGCCTGCATTTGTCACGCAAGGCCAGCTTGAGGATACTTTTATTCTTTCCGGGATTGGGGGTGTAACTGGCAAGGCCAGAATTTATTGCCTATCCCTAACTTCTCATGAACTGAGTGGCTTACATGGCTATTGTAGAGGGTAGTTAAGAGTCAGAGGTAGACCAGATAAGGTAAGGATAGCAAACTTTATTCCTAAAGGGCATTAGCAAACCAAATGGGTTTTACAATATTTAATGATAGACCAGCTTTTAAGTCCAGATTTAATTAATTGAATTCAAATTCCACCAGCTGTTGTAGTGGGATTTGAACCATGTCCCCAGAGTAATAGGCTAGGCCTCTGGATTACTAGTCCAATAACATTCCTGGATGGATGGCTCCTTGGTGATAAGGTTATTCTCTGTTTACTTGGCTCATGATGCAATTTTCACCTCTGCAATTTTCCACTGAACAGCATCTCAATAATGTCCATTGCAGTACTTGAGACATCATTGAGCAGGTCTTTGGAATATTTAAACAATATTCAGATGTTTGGACCAGTTGGAGAAGTGCAGACGAGCAAGGTTGTTTGCCATGGACAGATCCTGGATGTGGATGCGTTTCAGAGCTGGGAGAAGAAGGAACCTACCAGAAACATTTAAGAACAAGTGAGAAAGCATTGGTTCATTTGAATTGCAGACTCCAGAATCTCACTGTCACCATTATTCCATTCAATCTGGTCCAGTGATCTCTCCCTCCTTTCCCAGACAAATGAAATCACCTCATAAGATATACGTAAATAAGGTCAGCAGCTCCTAACGTACAAAACTGCACAATTGGCAGGAATAAAAATTAGTTCTTTCATATTAAATTACTACATTCCACTCAAATTAATGTTCATCCAGGTTCTACCCCATAAAGTCGCTCCACACTGTGCTTTTCCTAACTCCTGCTGCAATGTGGTGATGCCCCTGTGGCTTCGTCATGGTAGGTGGTCATGATGATTGCCTGCAGACGGATCGTGGCCACTGTACCAGCTTTATGGCCCAACTGAATTGGAGGCACTTGAATGGACAAAGGCCAGAGAAGGGCTCAGATACATGACCCTCCTGAGACTGTGCAGCATTTGTACCTCCCGCAGAACCAGTGCCACTACACCATTCAAAGAGATACCAGCTCTTAGATAGATTACAGAGAACTCATCCATTACACCAGAGCACCACACCTGCTAGTAATGGACTCCTCCCTATTCTCAGTCATGATGTGGCAGGTACTTGGCAGGTTTTCCAATGCATCCTCTTTCTGATGGTACAATTGCAAGATCTTTCTCTGAAAGACTGGAGCATTATAATAATAATTATTGTCACAAGTTGACTTACATTAACACTGCAATGAAGTTACTGTGAAAAGCCCCTAGTCGCCGCATTCCGGCGCCTGCTCGGGTACACTGAGAGATAATTCAGAATTCTCAGCTGGTACAGGAATTGAATTTGTGCTGCTGGCCTTGTTCTGTATTACAAACCAGCTGTCTAGCCCAGAGCTAAATCAGCCCCCGATTTAAAATCTTCATCCTCACACTCTTCAGCAACGCTTGGAACCAGTTAGTTTGTTGCCTTAGTTCCTGCACAATTAAAGAATAATTGACTGCAACATATTTTAAAACAATTAATATAATTTACTTTTGCCCTACTGGGGCTGTATATATTTTAAGTTTATTGCTGCTGTGCTTGTTCCTTCTGTGTTGTAAACTTTGCCATGCTGATTATGGACATGTCCTGTTAATAACTTCTATGTGGGGCAGCATGAGGGCGCAGTGGTAACACTGAGGACCCGGGTTCGATCCCGACCCTGGGTCATTGTCCATGTGGAGTTTGAACATTGTCCCCGTGTCTGCATGAGTCTCACCCCGCAACTGAAAAAGATGCGCAGGGTCGGTGAATTGGCCACGCTAAACTGCCCCTTAATTGGAAAAAAAAAGGATTGGGTACTCTAAATTTATAAAATAAAATAAATAACTTTGTTGTGGTATTATTGCACTGATGGGTGAGTTCAAGGGATACAAATGATCCTTTCAGTGCATGCGAAACTAACCCTAATGGACTTTCATCACTGTTAGGTATCTTTGTTGTTGGGGGTACTGCAATATAGTACTTTCAGAGACAATACTCGTCTGCGGATATATGATGGCAGAGAACTGTAACTTACATAAATGCCACATAGATGACTTCTGTACTACTCCACACAAATGTCACAATGGTCATTGTGAACAGTAGTGAGTATGTAATTTCAGAATTTGTCTAAAATGGATGACAACTGTTCTTCAAGGACCAAGTTGAAACTGGTCATGCCTGTATTTTGGAGTTTGTAATCCAAAGTCTTCAAAGGAGCAGAATATTAGTGAAAGTTATTTCTAACAGTGCCTAAAAACTCCAGAATCGTCTTATTATTTACTGCAGATGATCAATAATGAAATCAATGTAAATAAACCATGCTCTATATGGGAGATAGCTGTGCATGTCTAGGTGCTAGAGTCCTCCACAGTCCCCAACCTTCTTCCACTGCTGTGTGCACTGCATGTGGTCGTTCAATGCAATTCTATTGCTGTATCAAATTCTGCTGAAAGCAGGAACATGAAGATCTGTATTAACATACAGTAAGACTAAACTTTGAGTTAACTATGGACGCGGTTCGACAATCACGATGCACCCGGTGCGTCGGCTGAATCCCGAGAGAGCCACAAATTGGTCTCGGTGAATCACCTGACTCGGTCCGCCTGGTGCAATCTGAATCTCAACCTCACTGGGCGAGATCCTGATGTGCATATTTAAAAGAGCCACTCGACCATTTAAATACCCAAATGGTGTGTGCGTCCAGCGGGCAGGAATCAATGGCAGTGTCTGCAAGACCTCGGCAGGATGTGTTTAGTACAGGGGCGGGATTCTCTGATCCTCCGCGCCAAAATCGCGCTCGGCGCGGGAGCGGACAATGGGCGTCAGACCGGCGATCGGCTCCAACGGTGCTCCTGTGATTCTCCAGTCCCCGCCAATCGGGCGTGCGCGATCGATGCGGCGCCGGTCGGGGGCTATTGAAAAAGGCCGCCTTGGTGGGTGGCGGGGGGGATCATTCACCAGGGGGGGCCTCCAGGACGGCTAGGCTATTGATCAGGGGCCATCGATTCACGGGCGCGCGCGATCTGGATGGGGCCTATCTTCTTGGTGCCGGTCCGCAGTGTGGGTCGGCCATGTCGCGTGGGCGGCTGACACAGACCGCTGCCGTGCGTATGCGCGGACCCCCGACCGAAAGTGCAGGGCCCCCCTGAGAATCACAGAATCACCCTGGACTTACTCCAGGTAAGTCCAGAGTGACTCGCGCCGTTTTTTCGCAGGCGTGGGGACATAGCCCCATTACTGGTGAATTCCGCCCCTGCTTTCCACAAACTAGATGTAACAGCATCTCGGGGGGGGATGGGGGGGGGGGGTTTAGAAGGGGGTCACAATGGCCATTAGAGATCCCAGGTGGTCAGGGACAGGGCAGGGTAATATCTTGGCACTCCCCTGCCTACCGGGCACCTTGAGGGTGCCACCCAGGCACCTGGGCTTTGCCACCTGAGCACCCCGTCACTGCCAGGATCCCATAGTGGTACTACCAGGGTGCCGGGGCACTGCCAGGGTTCGGGCCCGGGGAGGGCCTTGCCCATTGGAGGATGTGTGAGGGGTGTTCTCAGGGGCCTCAACAGGGTTGGGGAGTCCAGAAAGCAAGGGGTGGGCCTGAAAGGGAGGACATGTCATGATCAGGGCTTCCGTTCAAAATGGCCGAGAGAGTAAGGGGAAGTATAGCTCGGTTAGGGAGATTAACCATCCTGGAATGTGCGAAAGTAATTTTCTGCAGCAGTATGTTTCTGGTCCAACAAGAAGGAAGGCACTTTTGCACCTCGTTCTGGGGAATGAGTTGCCCAAGTGGATCATATATCAGTGGGAGAGCATTTAGGGGACAACGACCATTGTCTCACAAGGTTTATGTTAGCCAGGGAAAAATCCAGGGCTGGCACAATTAATTGGGGAAAATGCAATTTTGATGGGATGAGAATGTATTTCAGTGGAGTGAGCTGGATTCAAATGTTGGCAGAAAAGACAGTGGTTGAATAATGAGCCACTTTCAAATAATTTAAAGTTTTTCAGGCAATGAGAACGTAACAGAGAAGGTTGATAAGGGTAACACTGTTGATGTGGTCTCTATGGATGTTCAAAAGGCATTTGATACAGTGCACGCAACAGAGATGCGAACAGAATTCTAGCTCAAGGAATAAAAGGGAAAGTAGGTACTGGGATAAGAAACTGGCTAAATGACAGGAAACAGAGAATAATGATAAATGGGTTTTTTTCAGATTGGAGGAAGGTTTATGGAGTCCCCCAGGATTCAACGTTGGGACATTTGCTCTTCCTGATATATGGGTGCGATTCTTCCAAAAGATTCTAAGTGTGGTAGTGAGCGGAAACTGCCACAAGCTTCCACCAGGGCTGGCAGAGCTAGATGATTGGACCAGCTGCCCCTCCGTCCTGAAGTGAACCGCATGGCCCTATGGGCATTGGCCGGGAGGAATGCCTCCCAAATCCATCCCATGGAGTAGAGATGGTGGCCACCAGCTCCCTCATGTTCCACTCCTCTGACGACGACGCGTCTCGCACTCAGCATCTGGAACAGTGCGGCACGGCTAAGCATGTGCCACCGTCAAGTGCACCGGGGCCCTCCAGGGCCAGAGCCCCCAGAGTATGCTCACCGGGGGCATTAAACGCCAGGGGATGTGGCAAGCAGCGGGCTGCCTCCACCACTGATGTGCATCCTGGGGACACACCAAGACGCAGCGTTAGAGCAAGGAAGACGAAGCACGCCGAGGATTACTGAGGGCACTGGGGGAGGGAGGAGGAGAGGGGGAGGTGGTGTAGGTATGGGGTAAGGGGGGATGAGGGAATGGTGGGAGAGTGGGGCAGTACCATTGGGAGAGTGGGACAGTGTGGGACACTTGTGGAACATTAAAACCCTTTCACCACACTAACATGACGCCTCTGTCACTTTCTTCCACTATGAGGGCCGACCTCCTAATCCTTGCCCCATTTCCACAGGCATGGGGGTCCTACCATTCCCCCTCCCCTACCCACACACTGCGTGCTGGTAATGGGTATGAGGGAGCACTCAGCAGACAGGCCAGGGTCAGACTGGCATAGAATGAGGAGAACCGGTGCTCACTCTCTGCGTGTTAACATTATACCTGCCCTTAACAGTGACCCGCTGACAGTGGCAACATAGTCCCAGCACCCTAGAGTGATATAACACATACATGGGGCAGTGGGAAATAAGGTGGGGGGGGGGGGCGGTGGGTGGGGAAGGTATCGATGACAGACGAGGCCACACCCTTAGTGAAGCGGGCGAGTATGAGAACCTCCCTGGACATCTGGGCTTCATGGGCCCTCACCACTGCCGCCCATCCTGCAGCCTATGGCTGGTCCTCCGTTTCCTCCCGGTATCATTCTACAACCCCTGCTGGTCTGGCACCTCCTCATCACCCTCGTACCCCTCCTCAGAGGTTGTCACAGTTTCCAGCTGCTGTGGAAATTGTCATGATATGCAAACATGCAGTTAATGAACACATAGAATACGACACGACCAATGAGCAGTCAGGACACTCAGGGGTGGTATCTCACTATAAAAGGGATGAGGCATTCACACCCCACCTCTTTCCACAGACCAACATCTACAGAGTGAGACAGGGTGTATCCTCAGCATCACACCCCAGCACGTGGCTTAGAGCAAGGCTGGTTCAGTTAGACTGAGTTACTACATTTAGATTAGCAGAGAGTTGAACTCATTGAGAACTGTGCTAATAGTTCAGTAAAACACATTGAACTCACTTCAAAGTCTGGAGCATCTTTTACTCAAAACTGCACCAAGTGGCAGCTTGAGTTATTGCAAATTACATAACACAACAGAAAGCACAGCAGAGCACCACGAAGCAGGCAACCCTCTGGTGGGTGTACTGCAGGGCACCACCAAAGTGGCCGAGGCATCTGAACCACATTTTCCTATGCACCGCTCAATGGAAGCCCGGGTGTCCACATGGGCCTTGTTGTATCGGGTCTCCGCATCGGTCTCTGGCGTCCGCACTGGCGTCATTAGCCAGGTCCTCATCGGGTACACTTTGTACCCCAAGAGACAGCTGGCCATCCTGGGGTGGTCTTCGAAGAGGCCACGGATGTCTGACTGCCGCAGGATATAACTGATGTGTTGGGTGTTCTGGGTCACAAACAGGTCACCAACACTGGAAGTGGTGCAACTCTATTTTATTATAAGGTTAACTATATTAACATACTTGAACTGTGGGTAAATGCAATACCAGCTTTAACTGTTGACCCTTGCCTAGTCCTAACCAGGTGATGCACTCAGCACATGGTGAATGTCTGTGATGCAGGCTGTGAGCTCTGTGCTCCGAGCTGGCTGCTACTAGAATGAGCGGGAACTCTCCTATCCCCTGTCTTTATAGTGCGTGTGCTCTCACTGGTGATTGGCTGCGGTGTTGTGTATGCTGATTGGTCCCACTGCATGTCCATCAATGTGTGTGTGTGTCTGCACCATAACATACTGGTGTATATTATGACAGCCTCCCTTTTATATGAAGAATATGTGCCTGCGTGACAATAAATATCATGTAGTGAATGTACCTGACTATGTGTGTGCGTATTATTTACATGACTATGTACATGAGGCTAATCTATTTACACGGGAAGGTGCCTGGTGCCGAGAAATAGGGTGTCACACCAACCCAACAAAATGAACAATTATATACAAACTACTGGAACGATGAAACAGGATAACAGAACAGATCAAAGAGTCCAACATCGTAAAACTCATAAGTCAAGTCTCTGAGATGGGCGACGAATTCTGGTTGACCGCCTCACGGGTGGGTCAGGAGCCACCGGCTAAGGAACGGGCTGGGCCACGGCAGAGTGAGGAGGATGCAGAGTAATCGGAATCTCCACATAGTCCAGGTTGGGGACAACAGGAGGGCGTGACACCGGTGGAGGATCACGTAGCGAGCGTGGAACGAGACGAAGGGCACGCCGATTGCGGCGGCAAATGGAACCTTCTGGTAGACGAACCAGGAACGAGCGGGGAGACACCTGCCGAAGAACCACAGCAGTTGCAGACCAGCCACCCTCCGGAAGATGGATGCGGACGTTGTCATCCGGCGCCAGAGCAGGGAGATCAGTCGCCCGAGCGTCATGCGCCGCCTTGTGTTGTGCACGAGACTGTTGCATCCGCTGAAGGACCGGAACGTGGTCGAGGTCTGGGACGTGAATGGACGGCACCGTGGTCCTGAGGGTGTGACCCATGAGCAGCTGGGCTGGCGACAGGCCCGTGGAGAGTGGGGACGAACGATAGGCCAGCAAGGCGAGGTAGAATTCGGATCCTGCATCGGCAGCCTTGCAGAGGAGCCGTTGACGATGTGGATGCCCTTCTCCGCTTTGCCATTGGATTGGGGGTGCAGGGGACTGGATGTCACATGCACAAAGTTGTACCTGCTGGCAAAGTTGGACCATTCCTGGCTCGCGAAGCAGGGGCCATTGTCCGACATCACAGTGAGTGGGATGCCGTGACGAGCAAAGGTCTCCTTGCAGGCACGGATGACCGCCGATGATGTGATGTCATGCAGGCGTACGACCTCTGGGTAGTTAGAAAAATAGTCTACAATCAGAACATAGTCCCTGCTGAGCGCATGGAACAGGTCAACGCCTACCTTAGACCAAGGGGATGTGACCAACTCATGGGGCTGTAGGGTCTCATGTGGTTGGGCCAGCTGGAACCGCTGACAGGTGGGGTAGTTGAGCACTGTGTTGGCGATGTCCTCATTGATGCCAGGCCAGTACACAGCCTCTCGGGCCCTCCGTCGGCACTTCTCCACGCCAAGATGGCCCTCGTGTAGCTGTTCCAAAACGAGCTGGCGTATGCTGTGCAGGATCACGATACAGTCCAGCTTCAGGAGGACACCATCGACTACTGCCAGATCGTCTCTGACATTGTAGAGCCCTTGAGCCACCCATCCGTCATGTGGCGCATGACACGCTGTAGTAGGGGGTCAGCCGCAGTCTTGCGGCGTATGTGGATAAGGCGGTCATCCGTGGCCAGCAGATTGGAGGCCGTTAAGGCCATATGGTCGTCAACCTGGCAGACGAACCCCTCTGGATCACACGGGGTATTGACTGCCCTGGACAGAGCGTCGGCTATGATCAGGTCCTTGCCCAGGGTGTATAGGAGCTGGAAATCGTACCGCCGGAGTTTAAGCAGAATGCGCTGGAGGTGAGGGTCATATCATTCAGGTCTTTTTGTATAATGTTGACCAGCGGGCGATGGTCATCTCGACAGTGAATTGGGGGAGGCCGTACACGTAATCATGAAATTTGTCGACCCCAATCAACAGGCCCAGGCACTCCTTTTCGATCTGCGCGTAGCGCTGTTCCGTGGGTGTCATGGCACGTGACGCATATGCAACGGGGGCCCATGATGAGGAGTCATCGCGTTGCAGGAGCACCGCCCCAATGCCGGATTGGCTAGCATCCATTGAAATTTTTGTTTCCTTCGCGAGATCAAAAAATGCCAACACCGGGGCCGTGGTAAGTTTGGTCTTAAGCTCCTCCCATTCGCGCTCGTGGGCGGGAAGCCATTGGAAGTCTGTCGACTTCCTGACCAGGTTCCGGAGAGCTGTGGTATGGGAGGCGAGGTTGGGGATGAACTTCTCCAGGAAGCTGACCATGCCCAAAAATCGGAGGACCGCCTTCTTATCCGCTGGCTTCTGCATGGCCGTGATGGCTGCCACCTTGTCCGCATCCGGCCACACACCCAACCGGGAAATGTGATCCCTAGGAACTTGAGTTCCATCTGGCCGAAGGAACATTTGGCTCTGTTGAGGCGAAGGCCTTGGTCCCGTCTTCGTTTGAAAACGCGCTGGAGGCGACTGATATGCTCCTGCGGAGTGGTGGACCAAATGATGATGTCGTCAACATAGACGCGCACATCCTCAATGCCCTCCATCATTTGCTCCATGATCCAGTGGAATACTTCTGATGCCGATATAATCCCAAACGGCATCCTGTTGTAGCAATATCTGCCAAACGGTGCCAAACGGGGTATTAAAGGTACACAGCTTTCTGCTGGACCTGTCTAGTTGAATTTGGCAGAATCCTTTTGAGGCGTCAAGTCTGGTGAAGATGTTGGCCCGAGCCATCTCGCACGTGATCTCCTCGCGCTTGGGGATAGGATAATGCTCCCTTATTATGTTGCGATTCAGATCCTTTGGGTCAATGCAGATCCGGAGCTCGCCGGAGGGCTTCTTTACGTACACCATGGAACTGACCCAGTCGGTTGGTTCCGTCACTCTGGACAGCACTCCTTGGTCCTGGAGGTCCTGCAGCTGCTGCTTGAGGTGGTCCTTGAGGGGTGCTGGGACTCTGCGAGGTGCATGAACCACAGGCGTGGCGTCTTGCTTGAGCAGGATTTTGTAAGTGTATGGAAGCGTGCCCATGCCTTCGAAAACGTCGCGGTGCTGGTCGATGATGGCATTGAGTTGCGCCCTGAAGTCCGCATCCTGGAAGGCAAGCGTGTCCTCTGGAGAGAGAGAGTGTACTCATTGAATGAGGTTTAGGAGTTTGCACGCCTGTGCGCCTAGCACAGAGTCCTTCGAGGAGCCCACGATCTCAAAGGGAAGGATGGCTTTTCGCGAGTTGTACGTCACTTCGAGTTGGCATAAACCGGTAGCAGGAATGACGTTGCCATTGTAGTCCACTAGTTGGCAGGTCAACGGAAGAATGGTTGGTTTAACCCCAAGGGTCTGAAAGGCTGACCACGCTAGGAGATTAGCGGAAGCACCAGTGTCCAGGCGGAATCGTACCTGGGATCGGTTGACCCTCAGGCTGGCACACCACTCGTCGTCTGGATCAATGCTGTGCACCGACAGCGGCTGGTGGTTTTGATTCGGGGACAGCCTGTTCTTTGTTATAACAGCGACTCAAAAAGGCTCCCTCGGGTCCTCGGTGTCACTGGTCGGCGGGAAGTCGGAATCGGACTCGGTTTGGGGGTAGGTAACTGCTTGTTGCAGGGTTCTTCGGAGGTTTATTTCATTTCCTGGTTCAATTTGAGGCATTCTGCTGTCATTCCTGGTGAAGGAAGGTTGTTTTACAACTTTAAAAGATTATTTCTTTGATTTGGGACGTTTCCCCTTTAAATGGGCGTGGTCCGGGGCCTCTGACGTAATGATGCGCGTGACGTAGCACCTAGGAGGCGTTTGCACATGCACAAATCGCGGTTCCTTTACTGATGGCCGTTTTCGTGATTGCGCACGCGCGGCGTCGCGCAACTGCGCAAGTGCAGTCCCTTTAGAAAGATGTCCGCTGACCAAAATCGTTCTCTGCTCCGGGATTTCGGCTTCGAGGTGAGTACTGGCACTTCTCTTACCTTTCCTTGCTGGTTGGAGTGTGTTTTCCTCACAGTATTTGCCGAATTTGTCCAGGACTGCCTGGAAGTATCTCCTGTTTTGCCCCTTGGAGAACTTGAATTTTTAAAAGATTTCTTCTGCTCTGGCACCGGTGATGGTGAGGAGAAGCTCTGTTTTTTCAGGATTGGCCAGGTCTTCTAGTTCGGCTGCCAGCAGGAAGATTTCAAACTTTTGCCGGAATGCCCGCATGTTTTCGCGGAGATCGCCGTGGCATTGGAGCTGCTGCGGAACCCGGATCTTGAACATCTTGCCTGGGTATCGTTGCTGGTTGTCACTGTACGCTGAGGTGCCGACGATGCGGAGCGGCGGCTGCGGGTTGATGTTCTCCATACTTCAGGATGCCGGAATGCTGATTAGTTGCAGGTGGGTCTCAGAAGTGCTAGTATGCAACCACTCCTTGTACCATGATGTGTTGGGTGTTCTGGATCACAAACAGGTCACCAACACTGGAAGTGGTGCAACTCTATTTTATTATAAGGTTAACTATATTAACATACTTGAACTGTGGGTAAATGCAATACCAGCTTTTACTGTTGACCCTTGCCTAGTCCTAACCAGTTGATGCACTCAGCACATGGTGAATGTCTGTATTGCAGGCTGTGAGCTCTGTGCTCTGAGCTGGCTGCTACTAGAATGAGTGGGAACTCTCCTGTCCCCTGTCTTTATAGTGCGTGTGCTCTCGCTGGTGATTGGCTGATTGGTGCCACTGCATTTCCATCAGTATGTGTGTGTCTGCACCATGATATACTGGTGTATATTATGACAGTAACTGTCATGCACACTCCCTGGGAAGCATGCACAGATGTGCATGATCTTAAGGTGGTGGTCG
This sequence comes from Scyliorhinus torazame, assembly GCF_047496885.1. Lineage (NCBI taxonomy): Eukaryota > Metazoa > Chordata > Chondrichthyes > Carcharhiniformes > Scyliorhinidae > Scyliorhinus > Scyliorhinus torazame. The sequence continues at coordinate 192,226,256 of NC_092712.1, read as the reverse complement.
CACATGAGCTGGATGTTCAGGGAGTGGAACACTTTCCTGTTAATATCGGGCACTCCCAGGCGGCCTGGTGTGTGCAAGGCTTAATCCGTGCAGTCTATCAGCCCCTAGAACTGGGGATCCCGGCAATGGCGGAGAATCCTGCTGCCTGAGTATCTTGTTGGACTTGGTCCGTGTCAAAGTTTATATAATTCTCTGTCCTGACAAACAGGGCATCCGTGACCTGTCGGATGCATCTGTGAGCTGTAGCCTGAGAGATGCAGCACTGGTCCCTGTTTGAGCACGGAAGGATCCCGAGATTTAAAAACTGAGGGCTGCGGGACCTTTATTGTCATGGAGAGCAGGTGTCCTCCTCCTCCTCCACGTGGCGCCAAGTCTGCGAGTACATAGCACAGGTGCCACACCGTCTCCTTGTTGAGGCGGAGCCCCCTGCAGCATGCACTGTCTGTCATCTGCTCGTAAGACCATGTCCCATTTCGTGACCCTCCATTCCTCCACTGACCTCCCCCAGAGCCGGAATGCCCTACCAAGGCACGCCCGGCTGCAGCAGCACCCCCCTTCCCCCCTCCCCCACCCCCCTACCCCACTCACCAGAGCCCAGACCCTGTACCCCTGACACTCGCTCACAATGTTCCCTGGACCAGGTGCTGGTCCCTTACCTGTTGCACTCACCCTCCCTCCAGCCGGATACATGTCCCGTGCTGGGCCTATCCCCTGGGTGTTCGAATCTTGGCTGATGCATCATGGTGTTGTCTCCTGCAATGTTTAGGCAGAGTGACTAGGCACCATGGTCTGATTGGGATGCTAGGCAATAACTCACACATGATAAATCACATCGATGCCAGGGGTTGTGGCAAGCAGCAGGCTGCCTCTACCACTGATGTGCATCCTGGGGACACACCCAGATGCAGCGTTAGAGCAAGGAAGACTAAGACCACTCTCGGGGATCCACTTGGGATGTGTGCAGTGCTCAATTAACCATGATTGCCAATTCCCTGTTAGCAATAGCCTTCAGCCGCATGGCGAGAGGCCTCTGCAGTCAGCGGGAGTTATGGGTGGTCAGTGGGGCAGATAGGTAGGGACCTCGGAACGGGTACATACAATCCAGGAGTTGGCAGGGCAGAGCCTCACGCGGTTGCCCTCCCCAGCCCAGCACCCCAGCCCCCAACTCCGACCTCCATGGAGGACCACCCTGAGGTGATATCCATCACTGTATATACACAAGGGGTTAATGTAAATGCACTGCAACTAAGTAAACACTAGAGGGAGCACCAGAGACATTATGACATGCAGACATACAGTTAATGAACACATAGATTAGAACACAACCAATGGGCAGTCAAGACACCCAGAAGTGAGACTATCACAAGAGCGCATTACACAACCCATATATAAGGACAGGGCACACATGCTTTGAAGTTTTAGTGTGAGTCATCCTAAAGTCTGTATAAAAGACAGACAGAAAGCGCACATCAGTAAGCATTGCGCAGGTCAAGGAGACACAGTATGAGTGAGAGAGATACAGACCGAGTGAGAATTTGGTAATTTGGTGCAGTGAGGTAACCAGGAAAGGTAAGTAGTTCATCTAATTTTGCTGTTTTTCAGTTAAAAGTGCAGTGTAGATTAGTGTCTGATTGGCTGAAGCTGCCCCCACCCTAATTGCTGAGAGGCAGTTATCTGGCAGTCACCTGAGGCCTGTTAAGGGGCACAAAGGTACACATTGTTTTCTTCTCTTTGAAGTTTTAGTGTGAGTCATCCTAAAGTCTGCATAAAAGACAGACAGAAAGCGCACATTAGTAAGCATTGCGCAGGTCAAGGAGACACAGTCTGAGTGAGAGAGATACAGACCGAGTGAGAATTTGGTAATTTGGTGCAGTGAGGTAATTCGGTGAAGAGTGGGAGAAGGTGCTTTTTCCCTACTGTTTTGTTCTCTCTCTTTCTTAGGGCCTAATTTCGGGAGCAGTTCGGAGGAGGAGGAGGAGCAGTCTCTGTGTATAAAAACCTAACGGTAACTTCCTGTTTTCCAGTTTTTTTCCCAAAAGTGACGTCAGAGGGAAGCTGTGATCTGAGTGGTTGATAGCAAATCTGCCCCAAATTTAAAAAAAAACACAGCTAAACTCATAAACTTAAATTAAACTAATTAATTAATTAGTGATGGCTGGTCAGGTGATGTGCTTGAGCTGCTTGATGTGGGAGCTGGCAGATCCCATTGCAAGCTGCAGTGACCACATCTGCAGTAAGTGTTGGCTGCTCGAAGAGCTCCGGCTCAGAGTTGATGAGCTGGAGTCTGAGCTTCAAACACTGAGGCACATCCGGGAGGGGGAGACTTACCTGGACACAGTGTTTCAGGAGGCAGTCACACCTGTCAGAGTAAGTAGTTTAAATCCTGCCAGTGGCCAGGGACAGCAGTGTGTGACTGCAAGTCAGGCAGGTAAAGGGAACCTGCAGTCAGGAACTCAGGAGCCTCAGCCCTTGACTCTGTCCAACAGGTATGAGGCACTTGCTCCCTGTGTGGATGGCGAACAGGGCTGCAGGATGGATGAGTCAGCTGACCAAGGCACCATGGTTCAGCAGGCCATTCAAGGGGAGGGAGTAAATAGGCAAGTTGTAGTTGTAGGGGATTCTATTATCAGGGGGATAGATAGTATCCTTTGTGAGCAGGATAAAGAGTCCCGCATGGTATGTTGCCTGCCCGGTGCTAGGGTGCGGGACATCTCTGACCGGCTTGAAAGGATACTGGAGAGGGAGGGGGAGGATCCAGTTGTTGTGGTCCATGTCGGTACCAACAACATAGGCAAGTCTAGGAAAGAGGACCTGTTTAGAGATTATAAAGAGCTAGGATTCAAATTAAAAAACAGGTCCTCAAGGGTCATAATCTCCGGATTACTGCCCGAGCCACGTGCAAATTGGCATAGGGAGGCAAGAATAAGGGAAGTTAACACGTGGCTGAAAGAGTGGTGTGGGAAAGAGGGGTTCCTTTTCATGGGACACTGGCATCAGTTTTGGGACAGGGGGGACCTATACCGTTGGGATGGTCTCCACCTGAACCGAGCTGGGACCAGTGTTCTGGCGAAAAGAGTAAATAGGGTGGTCAATAGGACTTTAAACTAAAGATTGGGGGGGGAAGGAAATGTCAGGGAACCAAGAGGTGAAGTAATCAGTGGGAAGCGTAGCTGCTTAGGAATACAAAAAAGCACGAAAAGACAAAACTCAGGAGAGGTTACGATAGTCACCATCCCACAAAATATGACACAGTGTATGGAAAGGCTCAGTAAACCAAGGTCCACCACACTAAGAAAACAAAAAGGGACGGTCAATAGAGAATTAAAGGTGCTATATTTAAATGCGCGCAGTATACGGAACAAGGTAGATGAGCTTGTGGCCCAGATTGTGACTGGCAGGTATGATGTGGTAGGCATCACAGAGACATGGTTGCAGGGGGTTCAGGACTGGCATTTAAACATCCAGGGATTCCCAACCTATCGAAAAGACAGGGAGGTGGGCAGAGGGGGCGGGGTTGCCTTGTTAATTAGGAATGAAATTAAATCAATAGCACTAAATGACATAGGGTCAGATGATGTGGAGTCTGTGTGGGTAGAGCTGAGGAACCACAAAGGCAAAAAAACCATAATGGGAGTTATGTACAGGCCTCCTAACAGTGGTCAGGACCGGGGGCACAAAATGCACCACGAAACAGAAAGTGCATGTCAGAAAGGCAAGGTCACAGTGATCATGGGGGACTTCAATATGCAGGTGGACTGGGTAAATAATGCTGCCAGTGGACCCAAGGAAAGGGAATTCATTGAATGTTTACAGGAGGGCTTTTTGGAACAGCTTGTGATGGAGCCCACGAGGGAACAGGCCATTCTGGACTTAGTGTTATGTAATGAGCCAGACTTGATTAAAGATCTTAAAGTAAGGGAGCACTTAGGAGGCAGTGATCATAATATGGTAGAATTCAATCTCCAATTTGAAAGAAAGAAGGTAGAATCAGATGTAAAGGTGTTACAGTTAAATAAAGGTAACTACAGGGGCATGAGGGAGGAACTGACGAAAATCGACTGGGAGCAGAGCCTAGTGGGAAAGACAGTAGAACAGCAATGGCAGGAGTTTCTGGGAGTAATTGAGGACACAGTGCAGAGGTTCATCCCAAAGAAAAGAAAGGTTATCAGAGGGGGGATTAGGCAGCCATGGCTGACAAAGGAAGTTAGGGAATGCATCAAAGCAAAAGAGAAAGCCTATAATGTGGCAAAGAGTAGTGGGAAGTCAGAAGATTGGGAAGGCTACAAAAACAAACAGAGGATAACAAAGAGAGAAATAAGGAAAGAGAGGATCAAATATGAAGGTAGGCTAGCCAGTAACATTAGGAATGATAGTAAAAGTTTCTTTAAATACATTAAAAACAAACGGGAGGCAAAAGTTGACATTGGGCCGCTCCAAAATGACGCTGGTAATTTTGTGATGGGAGACAAGGAAATAGCTGAGGAACTAAATAAGTACTTTGCGTCAGTCTTCACAGTAGAAGACATGAGTAATATCCCAACAATTCCGGAGAGTCAGGGGGCAGAGTTGAATATGGTAGCCATCACAAAGGAGAAAGTGCTAGAGAAACTAAGAGGTCTAAAAATTGATAAATCTCCGGGCCCAGATGGACTACATCCTAGAGTTCTAAAGGAGATAGCTGAAGAAATAGTGGAGGCGTTAGTTATGATCTTTCAAAAGTCACTGGAGTCCGGGAAAGTCCCAGAGGATTGGAAAATCGCTGTTGTAACCCCCCTGTTCAAGAAGGGAACAAGGAAAAAGATGGAAAATTATAGGCCAATTAGCCTAACCTCGGTTGTTGGCAAGATTCTAGAATCCATTGTTAAGGATGAGATTTCTAAATTCTTGGAAGTGCAGGGTCAGATTAGGACAAGTCAGCATGGATTTAGTAAGGGGAGGTCGTGCCTGACAAACCTGTTAGAGTTCTTTGAAGAGATAACAAATAGGTTAGACCAAGGAGAGCCAACGGATGTTATCTATCTTGACTTCCAAAAGGCCTTTGATAAGGTGCCTCACGGGAGACTGCTGAGTAAAATAAGGGCCCATGGTATTCGAGGCAAGGTACTAACATGAATTGACGATTGGCTGTCAGGCAGAAGGCAGAGAGTTGGGATAAAAGGTTCTTTTTCGGAATGGCAACCGGTGACGAGTGGTGTCCCGCAGGATTCAGTGTTGGGGCCACAGCTGTTCTCTTTATATATTAACGATCTAGATGACGGGACTGGGGGCATTCTGGCTAAGTTTGCCGATGATACAAAGATAGGTGGAGGGGCAGGTAGTATGGAGGAGGTGGGGAGGCTGCAGAAAGATTTAGACAGTTTAGGAGAGTGGTCCAAGAAATGGCTGATGAAATTCAACGTGGGCAAGTGCGAGGTCTTGCACTTTGGAAAAAAGAATAGAGGCATGGATTATTTTCTAAACGGTGACAAAATTCATAATGCTGAAGTGCAAAGGGACTTTGGAGTTCTAGTCCAGGATTCTCTAAAGGTAAACTTGCAGGTTGAGTCCGTAATTAAGAAAGCAAATGCAATGTTGTCATTCATCTCAAGGGGCTTGGAATATAAAAGCAGGGATGTACTTCTGAAGCTTTATAAAGCATTAGTTAGGCCCCATTTAGAATACTGTGAGCAATTTTGGGCCCCACACCTCAGGAAGGACATACTGGCACTGGAGCGGGTCCAGCGGAGATTCACACGGATGATCCCAGGAATGGTAGGCCTAACATACGATGAACGTCTGAGGATCCTGGGATTATATTCATTGGAGTTTAGGAGGTTGAGGGGAGATCTAATCGAAACTTACAAGATAATGAATGGCTTAGATAGGGTGGATGTAGGGAAGTTGTTTCCATTAGTAGGGGAGACTAGGACCCGGGGGCACAGCCTTAGAATAAAAGGGAGTCACTTTAGAACAGAGATGAGGAGAAATTTCTTCAGCCAGAGAGTGGTGGGTCTGTGGAATTCATTGCCACAGAGGGCGGTGGAGGCCGGGACGTTGAGTGTCTTTAAGACAGAAGTTGATAAATTCTTGATTTCTCGAGGAATTAAGGGCTATGGAGAGAGAGCGGGTAAATGGAGTTGAAATCAGCCATGATTGAATGGTGGACTGGACTCGATGGGCCGAATGGCCTTACTTCCGCTCCTATGTCTTATGGTCTTATGGTCTCTTTCCACAGACAGACATCTAGAGAGTACATCAGGGTTGATCAGAAGCATCACACCCAGCACGTGGCTTAGAGCAGACTGGTTAGTTAGACTGAGTTACTATAGCAAGATTAGCAGGAGAGTCAAACTCATAGAGAACTGTGATAATGGTTGAATAAATCACATTGAACATATTTCAAAGTCTGGAGTATCTCTTGGTCAAAGCTGCATCGAGTTGCAGCCTGTGTTATCCCAGAGTACATAACACATCATGGTACCAGTAGTGCTTGTTCAATCTATTTAGTTCAACTCAGCAAGATCCGTGACTACCAGCAACAACACCCAGGCAAGATGATCGAGATTCCGGTTCCTCAGCAACTCAGGTACCACGGCAATCTTAGTGCCAACTGGCGTGCATTCAAGCAGAGATTTCAGCTTTACCTGGAAGCAGCCGACCTAGATGGCGTGGCCAATGCTGAGAAGATAGATCTTCTACTCACCATTGCAGGTGAAAGTGCAACAGAAATCTTCAACTCCTTCAAGTACACCAAAGGGCAGGACAAGAGAGACTTCCAGACAGTCCTGGACAAGTTTGAAAACTACTGCGAGGTGAACACAACAGAAATCAGTAAAACTGGCACCTATACTCACCACAAGGCAAAGGTAGACTTGCAGCAGAAGCAAACGGCAATTTTGATTGGCAGCCATCTTGCGCAAGGAGCCGCACATGCGCAGTTCCCGAGAAAACGCGAACCGGCGAAACAATGTTTTGCGCATGGGCGAGAAGCCGCGCATGCGCAGTTGCGAAAAGAGCGCACAGTGAAGGAAAAGCGATCTGCGCATGCGCAATCCATTCCTACGATCTATGTCACAAGCGTCATGATGTCAGAGGCCCTGGACCACGCCCACTTAAAGGGGAAATGTCCAAAAATAGTGAAGAAGAGTTTTAAAGCCAGAAAACACAATTCTTTCACCACGAAAGACAGCACAATGCCTGAACTTCGACCAGTAGCTGAAAGTAACCTCCGCAGAACGCTGCAACAAGCAGATCGCACCGCCCTAAGAGATGATTTAGTCCTTGAAGACTCCGACTCAGACGGTGATTTCATCATTGGATATGGCGACCTCAGTACCAAATCCGAACCGCAACGAGATGTGTTGTACATTGAAGCATCCGATACAGTCATGGGCGAGTTCTTCAGATTTGAGGATCATCCAGCATAGATGACATCACGACCCATGAGTACAGGATTCTGCTGCGGCCTGGCGCCAAGAGACAGAGAGTGGTTCAAGCCTCCACAGCGAGCTCGTTGACAGACTCCACGATGGAAGCAACGCAAGACTCCAGAGCACAGTCCTTGCATGAACAAGACCATGAAGGTATAGCAACCTTATCTGAGCAACCAGCAGCAGACGATGCAAGTCTGCCACGCTCACGTGAACAACAAAAAGACTATGACAGCCTCCCCAGATTATTTGAGCCACCAGAAGGAGACTCTGACAGTCTACCCAGCTCATCTAACTGACAAGAAGACACTGAAGGTCTACCCACTGTATGTGCGACAAGTGACAAAGGCTTCACAATTCCCATACAAGATATGCGACATCTCAGCGAGACTGACAGATCTCAGCTAGTATGTACAGAGGCACTCGACAATCAAAGTGAGGCTACTAATGACTCCAGTGACACCACGTTAATTCAAACCTCATCTACTCGAGCCTCTCCACAAGAACCTGAAATGACTCCAGACGGGGAGCATCAAGAAATCAAAGGTGATTCAGCTGAACCAGAAAGGGCTCCAGACGGGGAGCATCGACAAGCCAAAGATGATTCCAGTGAACCAGACATGACTCCAGACGGGGAGCGCCGAGGAATCAAAGACGAAACGCTCAATGCAACAGCAGATACCACAAAGGACACTGGCACCAGTAACTTTGTGAAGGACTCGAATTCTCCACTCGGAATGGTCATTGAGCGCAACAAACACAACAATAAAACCTACAAAAACAACAACACAGACAACAACAAGAAGCATACCAAAGGCACCAACATCAACAACAAGCACGACAAAACCAACAACACTGGAACAACGACTGGTACGACATGGTACAACTCTGCCAATGCAGGACACTGTGACAGTGCAACTCAAGACAATGGCAAGTGTGCAGACATACCATGGCATGATACCGCATCTTACAAATTCATGTTTGCTGCACTAAAAACAAGCAGACCAGCTTTCAAGGCAGCTGACATACGGCATCAATACCGCAAGCACAGACACCAGTCCAGGTCAGACAAGAAAGATAACATCAAGAATCGCTACCACAAGCATCGAAAAAAAAAAGTCCAAATCAGACAACAAGGTGATTTAACCATTTGCACACCTCCCGATGACTTCTTGGTTCCTTAAGCACAGGGACACTGACAGCGTTCACAAGGAAATGACAACATCAACATCGCCACTTCATCAACAAAAGAAGAAAGCCGCTCGACTGTATCAATTCATTAATTTTGGACACATAAATATTACTTGGTATTGTATAATCATCAATGTCATCATAACTTGTACATGTCATCACTTATCTACCTGTTTTGTTCAATTTTCTTTAACAAAGTACAGAAAATATGTAACACGAAAAAAGGGGGGATGTGGTGATATGCATCACTGTATATACACAAGGGGTTAATGTAAATACACTATGACTAAGTAAACACTAGAGGGAGCACCAGAGACATCATGACATGCAGACATACAGCTAATGAACACATAGAATAGGACACAACCAATGGGCAGTCAAGACACCCAGAGGTGACACTACCACAAGGGGGCATTACACAACCCATATATAAGAACAGGGCACACATGCTCTGTCTCTTCCCACAGACAGACATCTAGAGAGTACATCAGGGTTGATCAGAAGCATCACATCCAGCATGTGGCTTAGAGCAGGCCGGTTAGCAGGAGAGTCGAACTCATAGAGAACTGTACTAATGGGTGAATACATCACATTGAACTTACTTCAAAGTCTGGAGTATCTTTTGGGCAAAGTTGCATCGAGTTGCAGCCTGTGTTATCCCAGAGTACATAACACAACACACCCCAGCCGAGGGTGGACCCCTCCCTTCCACCGGTTGCCCCCCACCCCCTGCCGAGCACAGCGGCTGCAAGCCCAGTGACCCCAGGCCCATTGCCTGTGAGCAAAGGTGGCGACTCATCTCCTTGGCTCCCCACAGAAGACTTCCCGCCAGGTTCACGTTTTTGAAAAGGAGTACTAATCGGCGCCAGCGTGACACTTGCTGGGGAGGGTGCTGGATCACGGGAGTCTGTTGGATATGGGTTGGCTCCATTTATTGAATGGAAATAGGGCTTAAGTGGTGATTATTGGTTTCTTGCCACATTACGGCGGGATCCTGATTTCGCCCATAGGAGTGGGCCGGTTGCATCGAAAACGGTTTGGTGCTAGGTATGGTTCTCATATTTGGCCTTTCCCACTATTCACCGGCCTCATCATGCTGTCGTTCGAGCAAAGCGAAGCCACTGAATCACGTCCATATTATGGACCGAGGCTGTGGTGTGCAGGGCGTAATTTCAAAATTGGCACATGGTCCAAGTAAACTGTGATGAGGATAGTCTTGAACTTCAAAAGGAGATAAGCAGGTTGCTGATTTGGTCAGACAAGTGGCCGATGAATTATAATGTAGAAGTGTGAAGTGATTCATCTTGGCAGAAGGAATATGGAGAGACAGTATAAAATAAAGGGAAAAACTCCAAAGGAGTTGCAAGCACAAGGGGATCTCAATATATATGTAGATAAATCATTGAAGATGACAAAGCATGTTGAGAGAGTAATTAACAAAGGATGAATAACTTAGGCTTTATTAATAAGGGCATTGAGTACAACAGTAAGGAGGTTTATGTTGAACTTGTATAAGACACTAGTTATGCCTCATCTGGAGTACTGCATCCGGTTGTGAATGCCATACCTGAGGAAGGAAGGGAAGGCTATGGAGAAAGTGTGGAGGATATTCAGAAGAATGATTCCAAGGATAAAGAACTGTAGCTATGAGGATAGATTAAAGAAGTTGGGGCTGTTTTTCTCCAAGAGACAAAGGCTGAGAGGAGACTTGATAGAGGAATTCAAGATCCTGAGGGGTATGGACAGGGTAAATAGTGAGAAACTGGTCTCACTCAAAGAGAGCATCAAGCACTGGAGGCACAGATTCAAAATGATTAGCAAAAGGAGTAAAAGTGATGTGTGGAAACACATTTTCATCCAGAGGGTGGATGGAGGCTGAAACAAACGTCCTAAGAGGGTGGTGGATGCAGGTTTAATCAAGGTATTCAAAAGGGAATTAGATTGCTACCTGAAGAGAATGACAAGGGAGTGGCACCAGGCAGAATGCTCTTTGAGCGAACCCGTGCAGACTTGATGGGCCAAATGGCCTCCATCTGCACTGTAAAGATTCTGTGAAATAAAGAACTGCATCAACCTTCTAACACAGTAGGCTGAGGGCAAGATGAAAGGGTCTCCAGGTCAGGCCTTGTCAACTCCTATTACAATAGTAAGCATGCAACAAAATCTTTTAGCTACGTAGATATAAGAGTGCATGAGATGAGCTTGCATTGGCCTGGGCATCTATTGGCAATTTGTAAATGGGATGGATGTTTTCCCACTGACCTCAGGAGGGCTTTGGTGTTCAACATAATCTGGCCCATTAAAATACCTTCTGGCATTCTCTGCTCTATCATGTGGTAAATTAAAGAACACTAGTATTTTTACATCAAATATCTTTCAGCATCCGTTATTGAGTTTATTTTCAAATAATTTTCCAAGCTTCATATGCATCTTGTGCTGCTAATGTACCGCAACATTAATGTTTTCTGTTTGAGTTCGTCAGGTGTACACTTTTTTCCAGACCCCAAGCTGATCTGCTTTGCCCTCCTTTGCATAGCTATGAACGGCCCTCCAACACCAAAGTGTGCTTGCATTGCTCGAATACTGTGTTTATAGGCAATGGCTAAGGCATCATCATTGAATTGGACATCTTCTCTGTTGGTGTTCACTCATTTTCTCTGACAGTGAACACGCCATGACTGAATTATCAAAGTTTTTCACATTTACCATGGTTGAGTGGCTTATTAGGTACTTGGATGATGGATCATTATTGCTGCGGGTTGTGATTGGCCGCTACCTCTTTTTAAATTCATACAAATTGCATGTTTGAATTCTAAGGATTTCTACACTTTTGTTAGTGGTGGGTAAAGAAAATATGCTCTTCTCCCAGTTTGATGAAAACAAAAATATTGGATCCCGAGTATAAAAACATACATTGCATTTCAAATACATTCTACGTTGAAATACAGTTATTAGCACAATGAATGGAGGATGCAGAAAATTTGAGAGTGTAACAGAGGTAGCCTGAAGCTTGCGTTGATACTGAGTGGTTTTTGTGTATGCGTTAGGGTGCCAAAATATTTCTCCTATCTTTAGCTAATTGAACTGCAATGCAAGAAGTAGTTGTGTGATAATATCACCGAGAGATTTGTGTGACAGATGGAGAGTAACCCTTACAACCCGTATTCCTGGTTCTTGCAGACAATAAAAAGGTTTGAAAATAGAACATTAAACAATGCGAATGCTACTTTTGCTATCTTGCATTAAAAAACATCATTGAAATCAGAAAGTTCATTTACAAAGGACTGGCAGTTGCAATCAAAGCAATAATGTAGTGCTAAGAAAAAAGGGTAATTGGTTTGGTAAAGATCGCTTTCCATTACACCATAAAGCACTACACAATAGGAAAGGTCACCAATTAAGTAATCATGAATACCAAGTACTGAAGCTGATGAAAATGGGGCAGTGGTTTAAATAGATTTGCAAGCAATTTACCTTTTCACAATGTTGGCAATCTGATGCAATTTGCTTGCAATTTTGTCTGCTTTCAGTAGCACTCCAAGCTGACACTACACAGACCAAATGGCAAGGAGACCTACATATAAAATGTACAACTATCTTGGCTGCATCAGGGTACCAGGACAGTGGTTCATCAGGAAAATTACAACAATTAGCATAAGTGCAGAAAAATCAACACTTTAAATGTCAGGCTCACTAGCTGTGCTAGGGACTTTGAGAGCAACATCCCCACTGCTGGCTTAACTGTGAATATGAAGCAATCACCAACAAGTCCTGAGGACTGATGACTTGCAATTGGTGTAATAATTCTGTATATCTGAAAGAAGCCTTCCAGCCACCAATACAAAGCAAATATGTATTTTCATATCTTTCTCTTCTTTAAATTCATTTCAACATTTCAGTTATTTTAAAAACTCAGACATCAGTATTATCAAGCAATTTAGACTGGATGTAGCTTTTCTTAAAAAAAAGAAACCCATAAAATAACCTTGTTTTTGATCATTAAAAGATCTCCTGAATTTTTTTTTCTAGTTTCTTCTTGTCAACACTAGAAGACATTTATTCCATTTAATCATTCAATTATAATGGTGGTTTATATGTAACCACTTTTATTATATGTACTCTGCCAGATATTTACAATTTGAAAGGATATTAATTTTCTAGCAAGCCATTTTCTGGCTCCAAAATTACTTGTGGATTGAAATCCAACTGTTAAACAAGGACCACGCTGACCAGTAACCTTTGGCACGGAGACTGGCAGATTACGTGGGGGTCAGTGGGGGGGTCATTATTTTCCATATGGGGCTATTTTCAGCACCTATTTGCTCCAGAAAGCCACAGAAAATGTGGCACTATTAGCCTGGCTGTGTTGATATTGGAATTCTCTTTCCAGAAATGCCAACCCACGGCCTCAGCAGTTCATGTGCCAAGGGGGATGCTCTGAATCTTTTTACAAAATGCAACCCGCCCCCCACCTGCTGCCACCTTCCAGGACACAGGATCATGGTCAGGAATAGCACCATGCCACTGGGGCCTGACAAACCGCCCGCCCCCCCCCCCAATCAGAAGATTGGCAGACCTCCTCATTTGACATACTCGCACCAAATTACACCAGGTCAGTGAGGAAGGAATTCCTAGCAGTGAGAGTCCCCAGCTGCCCCAATCCCCATCCCAATCAATATTCTTGATTGGAGAAAGGCTAAATACCCAAACAATAATAATAATAATAATCTCTATCATTGTCACAAGTAGGCTTAAATTAACACTGCAATGAAGTTACTGTGAAAAGCCCCTAGTCGCCACACTCCGTCGCCTGTTCGGGTACACTGAGGGAGAATTCAGAATTCATCTAACAAGCACGTCTTTCGGAACTTGTGGGAAGATACCGGAGCACCCGGAGGAAACCCACGCAGACACGGGGGGAACGTGCAGACTCCGCACAGACAGTGACCCAAGTGGGAATCGAGCCTGGGCCCTGGTGCTATGAAGTAACAGTGCTAACCAGTGTGCTACCGTGCTGCCCATTCATCACAGAAAATGGCAGCATAACTTTTCTGACGTATTTGAGTTCTAGTGAAGCTGTAGCTGTTCTACCAGCCTCCTGTCAGCGATATATCTAGATGTCAGAGCAAATTCCCCCCCTTGAACATGCATCCACACACCCCATGTATAAAAGGTCTTTCTGTGTGCCATCACCTGAGAAAAACTGTTTTGGAATGTTATTCAATTTTTTTAATGTCAATTGGCAGATATCTGCTTAATTTATTTTGAGAAAACCTGGGCCGGGATTCTCCGAACCCCCGCCGGGTGGGAGAATCCCCGGGGAAGGCGTGAATCCCGCCCCACCGCCCCGACGCCGGCTGTCCTATTCTCCAGTGCCGTTTTTTGGGCAGTGGCAAGATTCCCGCCATGCTAGTTGGGGGCCATTGACAACGGCACCCCCACCGATTATCCAAGGCCCGATGGGCTGAGCGGCCATCCAGTTTTGGCTAGTCCCACCAGCGTGAATTACTCACCTCACGCACGGCAGGACCTGGCAGGTGATTGTGCGGGGGCAGTCCTTGGGGGAGCGCGGGGGGAATCCAACCCCGGGGGGACCCCCACGGTGGCCTGACCCGCGATCGGGGCCTACCGCTCTGCGGGCGGGCTTGTTCCGTGGCGGGACTTCTTCCCTCCGCACCGGGCCCGTGTAGGGCTCCGCCATATTGCCCGGGGGCCGGCACAGAGAAGAGAACCCCCCGCGTATTGGCCGGTCTGCACATGTGTGAGATCACGACGGCCGTTCCGCACATGTGCAAACTCGCGCCGGCCCTTTGGCGCCTGCTGGTGCGGCATCAACCCCTCCGGCGTCCACCTAGCCCCCGCAAGTTTGGAGAATTCCTCACTTTGGGGGGCTGTTGATGCTGGTTTTCCCACCGCCGTGGGGACTTAGTCCCCAGAAGGGAGAATTCTAGATCATAACCACATAGAGTGTATGAAAGATTTCCTCATGTTGCTTTTGGTTCCTTTGTCATTCACCTTCAGTGCCCTTTGGTTCTCAACCTTTCTGCTAGTTTCTCACCGTCTACTTTGGCCAGATCCCTCATGATTTTGATCATCTCTATCAAATCTTCTCTTAAGCTTCTCTTTTCTGAGGAGCAAAACATCAACTTTACCAATCTATCCATGTAATTAAAGTCCCTCAACCCCAGAATCATTCTCATGTATCTTTTCTGCACTATCTCCTTCCAAAAGTGCAGTGCCCAGAATGATGCTTGACCAGTGTTTAATGAAGACTAACCATACTTTCTTTGCTTTTGGACTCTCTGTCTCAATTTATAAAATCCAAGATCCTACATGCCTTATTAACCACTTTCCGAACACTGCCACCTTCAACAATTTGAGAACATATACCTCAGTTCCCTCTGCTCCTGCATCCCTTTTTGAATTGTATCTTTTTTTTTATTGCTGCTCCTCATTCTTCCAAAATATATCACCTCATATTTTTCTGCATTAAATTTTATCTGCCCCAGCTGTCTGCTCGTACCACAACCTGTTTAGACCCTCCTGTCCTCTATCACTATCGTCCCCACAGTTCACAATACTTTCAAGCTTGGTGTCATCAACAAATATAACAATTGTGCTCAGCACATCCAAGTCTAGGTCATTAATATAACTCAATAGGTGCTGTGGTTATAATACCACTAATGCTACAACCCCACCATCCTCAGTCTGAAAAACAACTTTTCACCACTTCTCTCTGTTTCCTGTCACTCAACCAATTTCCTATCCATGCAATGTTCATTTTATACCACGGGTCGCATCCTTCAGACCATTCACACCAGTAGAAACATCTGATCCTACTGACAGCACCCTCCCGCTGTGATTCAAGGCGGATAGTTTGCACCTGAACCGAAATGGGACCAGCGTCCTTGCAAGGAGGTTTGTTAGTGCTGTTGAGGAGGGCTTAAACTAATTTGGCAGGGGTGAGATTCTGAGAGAAGGTTCAGCAGGAGGAGATGCACAGCAAAATGAGAAGAGAAAGCAAGTGAGTCAGGAAGGCTTAGAAATTCTAGACCAGCTAAGTCTTAAGGGAATTTGGCAGGATCGGATGATATTTACTTTAATGTAAGGAATCTGATGAACAAGGCAGATGGTATGAGGGCACAAATTAGAACATGGGGCGAAATTATCCTACCCGCCCCACCACATTTCTGCCCCGACCGGCCGGGGGGAGTCTCCGTAACACCGGCCGTTCAATGGGGTTTCCCATTGTGGGGCAGCCCCACGCCGTCGGGAAACCCCCGGGCGCCGGCAAAATGGAGACTCCCGCCGGCGGAGAATGACACCCCAGGGGTATGATTTAATTGTTGTTTGCAGAAACATGGTTGAGAGAGGGGTGGTATTGGCAGCTCGATATCCCAGGACATAGGATCTTCAGGTGGGACAGAAAAGGAGGTAAAAGAAGGGGTGGCACTTTTTTGATCAGGGGCATCAATTACAGCAGTAAGGAGGGACAACATCTTAGAAGGCTTTTCAAGTGAAGCCTTATTCGTGGAACTTAAAAACTAAAAAGGAGCAATCACAGTGCTCGGAATGTTCTATAGCCCCCCTAACAGTCCGAGAGACATAGATGGCAAATTTCAGAGAAGTGTAAAAGTAATAGGGTAGTGATAGTGAGGGATTTAAACTTCCCCAATATTAACTTGGATAGTCAGAGTGTGAAAGGTTTAGACGGAGGGAAATTCTTCAAATGCATCCAGGAGAAGGTTTTAAGCCTGCACATAGAAGGTCCTACAAAAGAGAAGGCGGTCCTGGACTTAATTTTAGGTAACAAAGCCGGGCAAGTGGTTGGAGTATCAATGGGGAGCATTTTGAAGACAGCAATCATAACTCTGTTAGATTCAAGACTGTTATGGAAAAGGACAAGGATGGGCCTGAAAACAATGTTCTAAACTGGGGCAGGCCGATCAGGTATAATTTGGCCAGAGTAGACTGGAAACAGACACTTTTTGGTAGATCTGTGACAGAACAGTGAGGTGCATTCAAGAAGGAAATAGGGAGAGTACAGGGCCAACATGTTCCAGTAAAGAAAAAGGGTGGGACCAACAAATCCAGTGAACCCTGGATGTCGAGGGATATGCAGCATTAAATAAAAAGAAAAAAAGAAGGCATGTGGCAGATATCGAGGGTTCAGAATAGTAGGAGAGGAATATAGTACGTGCAAGAGGGAACTTAAGAAGGAAAGTAGATAACAAAAAGAGGGCATGAAAGGATATTGGCAGATGAAACATAGGAAAATCCGAAGTTGTTTTACAAGTACATTAAGGGTAAAAGGATAACTAGCGAAAGAGCAGGGCCCTTTAAGAACCACAGTGATAATTTGTGTGTGGAGCCGGAGGACGTAGGTAGGGTTCTAAATTAATACTTTGTGTCAGTGTTCACTAGTGAGAGGGTCGGTGTGAGTGTGGAAATCAGGGAGAAGGACTGTAATAAAGTTAAAGAAATTAACATAGACAGAGAGGAGGTTATTAGCGGTCTGGCAAATATAAAAGTAGACAAATTTCTAGGGTCAGATGAAATGTATCTCAAGCTATTGAGTGAGGGGGGAAATAACAGGGGCACTTGCAATAATGTTCAATTCCTCTCTGGCCACAGGAGAGGTGCTGGAAGACTGGAGGATAGCCAATGTGGTACCACTAATCAAGAAAGGAGGATGAGATAAACCAGGAAACTACAGGTCGCCACCTCAATGGTGGGGAAACTATTGGAAGCAATTCTGAGAGAAAGAATTAATTTACATTTGGACAAGCAGGGATTAATCAAGAACAGTCAGCATGGTTTAGTTTAGCGGGGGTCTGTCTGATCAACTTAATTGAATTTTTCAAAGAGGTGACTGAGTGTGTAGATGAGGGCAATGCATTTGACATAGTCTACTTGGAATTCACCAAGGCTTTTAATGAGGTTCCACAAGTGAGACTGATACCGAAGATAAGAGCCCATGGGATCCAAGTAAATTTGGGAAATTGGGTCCAGAATTGACTGAATGACAGGAATCAGAGGATGATTCCTGATTTTTAAAAACAGGTTAAATGGATATGGGGACCAGGTAGGGAGGTGGATTTGAGACCATGAAGAGATCAGCCGTGATCTGATTGAATGGCAGAGCAGGTTCGAAGGGCTGAATTGGCAATTCTACTCCTAATTCCAATGTTCCTATGGTTGAGGGGTGTTTTTCTGACTGGCAGCCTGTGTCCAGTGCGGTCCCACCGGGATTAGTGATCGGGTCCTTGCTGTTTGCGGTTTTGTAAATTATTTAGCCGTGAATGTAGGAGGGTTGATCAGTTAACTTCGCGGATGATATAGAATTGGTGTTGTTATGGGCTAGGGTTTAGAGAACCCCAAAGTGTATTATGGAGTTCACCTGACCCACAACTTTTACTAGATTGTGGTATGGGGAGCACACGGCCCACTCTACAGGTGTGGTACTGCAGAAATGGAAACGTATTTTTTAAAGCAAAACAATGTTTATTCTATGAACTCAAATTAACCTTTTTAAAACATACAGTGAACATCTTAGCAACCATTAATTCAAATACAACCCCCAAAGAATACAACAGTAAGTAATGCTTAATAGCTTCCCAAACAACACCCAGAAGACACAAGAAACACCTTTTCACAGAAGCACATTAAGTTTACATTTACTACTGAGAACATTTATAATTCTGAATTCACCAAATGATCAAGAGATAGTCTTTTGATGGCAGAGAGAACAGAAGTACATCTGCTTGGTCTGGCTTCAGCTCCAACACTGAAAACAAAACTAAAACACACCCTGCAGCAAACAGCCTAAAATGAAAGTAAAAAGCGGACAGACAGACCAGCTCCACCCATTCTCTGACATCACTGCAGTAATAAACACCCATTTCTTAAAGGCACTCTCACATGACAGTGTGGTTGTAAATAGTGATCAGTGGCAAATGGAATTCAATCCAGATATGTGTGAGGTGTGATACACGTGGGCAGGACAAACAAGGCAAGAGAATACATGATGAACGGCAGGACCCTGGGAAGCACAGAGGATCAGAGAGACCTTGGTGTGCATGTACACTGGTCCTTTGACGTAGCAGGGGAGTAGGATACAGTAGTTAAGAAGGCTTATGGTATACTTGGCTTTATTAGCCGAGGCATAGAGTTTACGAACAAGGAGATTAGTCTGGAACTCGATAAAATGTTGGTTAGGCCACAGCTAGAGTATTGTGTGCAGTTCTGGAATCCACATTATAGGAGAGATGTGATAGCACTGGAAAAGGTGCAGAGGAGATTTCCCAGGATGTTGCATGGGCTGGAGAGTTTTAGTTATGAAGAGAGATTGGATAGACTGGAGTTGTTTTCCTTGTAGCAGAGGAGACTGAGGGGAACATGATTGAGATATATAAAATTATGAGGGGAATAGATAGAGTAGACAGGAAGAAACTTTTTCCCTTGGTGGAGGGATCAATGACCAGGGGGAATAGATTTAAGGTAAAGGACAGGAGGCGGCTTAGAGGCGATGTGGGGAAATCAATTTCATCCAGAGGGTGGTGTGAGTCTGGAACTCACTGCTTGAAAGGGTGATGGCGGCAGAGACCCTCATAACATTTAAGAAGTATTTAGATGTGTATTTGCGATGTCAAGGCATACAAGGCTAGGGGCCACATGTTGGAAAATGTGATTAGAATACTTAGATGGCTGTTTTTGACCGGCACAAATGCAATGGGCCAAAGGGCCTTTTCTGTGCTGTAAACACCTATGATTCTATGATTCCTCTCTCTTTGCTCTTATTAATTTTAGATTTTTTAATTTACCCTCTGAACACTCTATATTCAGATCATTTACACTTGTATTAAAATGACATCTATCATAGGCACCTTTTTTCTCCTTTATCTTTCTCTCTATCTCTTTTATTATCCAGAGGGCACTGGCTTTGATGTCCTACCTTCCCCCCTCAAGGAAATGTTCCTCAACTGTACTCAAACTATCTCCTCTTTAAAGATAATCCATTGGTCCTTTATAGTTCTGCCTGACAATCTTTGAATCCAGTTTACCTGGGCCATATCCACTCTCACCCCACTGTAATTGGTCCTCACCCAATTAATAATTTTTATCCTGGGTTGTTTCTTGTTCATTTCCATAGTTAACCTAAACCTTACGATACTATGATTAATGTTTCCTAAACTGACATTTTATCCACTTGACCCATCTCGTTCCCCGGAACCAGATTTTGCAATGTCTCCCTCCTCAGTGTGTCAGAAATAGACTGGTCTAGAAAATCCTCCTGAACACACTTCAGAAACTCTCCCCTCTCTCTTTCTGCCCTTTACAACATTAGTATCTCAGTGTTTATTAGAATAATTAAAGATTCCATTAATCCATAGTTTTTGTACACCTTTGTAAGTTTGCAAATTTGTTTGTCTACATCTTGTTTGCCAGTTGGTGGTCGATAAAATACACACCGGAGTTTAGTGTTACATCCTTGATTCCTCCAGGCCATCCTCTCTCCAACACTGTAATATTTTTTATCAATACTGCCATCCCCACCTCCCTCATTTCTTCCCTTCACTAGCTTTACAGAACAACTTAAGATATCTTTTATTCACCGTGGCCCCCACCCCCGATCGAAAAGTTGGTCTTGAGCTGACTGACTTTAAAAGACCATTACACATAGGAGCAGGTTTAGGCCACTCGGCCCATCGAGTCTGCTCCGCCATTAAATCATGGCTGATATTTTCTCATCCCCATTCCCCTGCCTTCTCCCCATAACCCGTGATCCCCTTATTAATCAAGAACCTATCTATCTCAGTGTTAAAGACACTCAGTGAATTGGCCTCCACAGCCTTCTGCGGCAAAGAATTTCACAGATTCACCACCTTCTGGCTGAAGAAATTCCTCCTCATCTCTGTTTAAAGGATCGTCCCTTTAGTCTGAGATGGTGTCCTCTGGTTCTATTTTCTCCTATATGGAAACATCCTCTCCACGTCCACTCTTTCCAGGCCTCGCAGAATCCTGTAAGTTTCATTAAGATCCGCCCTCATCACTCTAAACTCCAACGAGTACAGACCCAGTGTCCTCAACCGTTCCTCATATGACAAGTTTTTCATTCCAGGGATCATTCTTGTGAACCTCCTCTGGACCCTTTCCAAGGCCAGCACATCCTTCCTTAGATACGGGGCCGAAAACTGCTCACCATACTCCAAATGGGGTCTGACGAAAGCCTTCAGCCTCAGATGCACGTCCCTGGTCTTGTATTCTAGCCCTCTTGACATGCCTGCTAACATTGCATTTGCCTTCTTAACTGCCTACTGAACCGGCATGTTAACCTGAAGTGAATTGTGAACACGGATTCCCAAGTCCCTTTGTGCTTCTGATTTCCTAAGCATTTTGCCATTTAGAAAATGGTCAATGCCTAAATTCCTCCTTCCAAAGTGCATAACCTCATACTTTTCCACATTGTATTTAATTTGCCACTTCATTGCCCACAAAGGCTGTCCCGTAGTGATAATAAACCGGGACAGTCTGACCAAACTGAAAGTGGGACTTCCTCCCCTCAGCTGTTAGCCAATCTAATTGGCCAGCAGGCGAGTAGCCCCACCAGCACTAGAACTCAAACGTGGCCATTGCTGGAACTACAGGTAGTTTAGAGGAGAAGATCCATGGATGTGATCCTGGGGTGCTTGTTCAGGAAGGGATCAGGGACCATGGGAGGGGAGGGAAGTGTGGTGGTATTGTGGAAGTGAGACGGGGAGACACAATGGGAGGGGGCATCATCTTTGGCTGGATGTCTCTGATGAGCACAGGGCATCTCCAAAGGAAGTATTCCCCTTTGTTCTTTCCTACCTTTTGGTCAGTACTCTTGAAAGAGCAGCCTGGTTTCCTTTGTTCGGCCTTCCCCAACCACATATATGCTTGTGGTAGAGGCAGAAAAAGACCCTACTTGGCCATTCATTAGTTAGTTACGGGCCACAATAGGCCTAAGGGTGGGTGGGCTGGCTGATGCCCGTTCAATAGGGGAGAACTCGGAGCTGGGCAAGAAGGTGGTGGGCTGTTCTATTTTATATGCTTCCCTAACCTTCAGTATGCTGGCAAGATGGGGTGGGAGGGAGGGGGTGTAAAATTCCACCCCCCTTGTGTCCAGGAATATTTAGTGCCCAGTCCTATTATTTTTTTGAACCCGATCTCTGTATGGTTGCAGCATCATATCCCACATACCTATCTGCACCTCCAGCGTACCAGCCTTATTCACCACACTCAGTGAATTTCGATATATAATTTAGATCTTGGGCAAGATGCAACCAAATTAGCACAGAGTGCCGTGATGAGCGCGTCTAGCTGGGTGTCTCCCCGCGCTCACAGACTGAGGAACACCATGCTATCTATCAGGACTCTGTTTCAATTCGGGGCCTCATAAGGGAACACCCTGCCAAGGCCGCACCTAGTCCCGTTTCCTGCACTGAGGAGCTCACTCGCAGGAGCTCCTCAGTGCAGGAAGAGATTGGGACACAATCTCTCGACCCACCCCTCGCATGACCCCCAAATCCCTCAAAGCCCCCCACCTCACATATGCAGGGCACCCCTGGGCCCGATCACTGCCACAGGATAAATGCCAGCCTGACACCTGACAATGTCACCGGGACACCTTGGCACTGCCAGCCTGATAGTGCCAAGGTGGCACCAGAAGTGCCAGGGTGCCAACCTTCTCTGGGAGACCCCCACAAGTGCCACTCGTCTGATCCCTGTTTGTGGGGACCAGCACTGAACGGTGCTTGAACGAGGTCCCTGAGGCGAAGGGATCAGATCCCAGGGCCTCAGTAGATCAGGCGAGCGCACATGAGAAAGTGACTAACTGTCTCACTCTAATACGCAGATTTGGAAAATACTGATCCTGTCTATTCAGGTTATGACATCTCGCGAGATCGAGTTAGATCTCACGAGGCGTGGCGAGCCGGCTAGACCCCGGAAGAGGGATCTCCCAGCATCTACTGGTTGCGCTGCATCACCTTTCAGTCGCAACACGATCGGTAGATTGTGCCCCTTATTTTGTTCTCCTAACTTTAACCCCACCTTATGCCTTACAATTTTTACTCCATGTCACCTGTCTCTCCCAGTCATTTGTGCACCTTGATTCTCCTTTTGAATTTTACATCCTGGCTCTCGTTCTATTACCACACTAGTTTAAACCCTCCCCAACAGTCCTACCAACCAAAGTAAGGACATTAGACCCAGTCCAGTTGATGGCAGTGTTCCTTGATAATCTTACAATTCACTGCTGTATTTTGTATTCTGCCCAGACCTGCTCCTTGTTAAATGAAGAAAAAGTAGTCAGACAGGTATGGATTTTCTTTCAGTCTTCACTTGGCATAGAAGACCATCTTCGTCTACAGAAGAAGCTGTTTTTGGTCAGATCAAGATATGATGGTCTGAGGAGAGGAACTGCTTTCTGACAGCTATGGTTACTGGGAAGAAAGATAATGCACAGGTGGGACTAACACTGACCAAAGCCCACTCCATTGTATTTCATGTAATCTCTAATTATAGAGGTGCACCAGTGAAAGGGCAGGTGACAGCATAGAGAGAAACCTGTTTTACTTACACAGTGGCGGATCCTTCACCATCAGATCTGATGTACATCAGCCTGACAGCTAATTAGGGTAGACATGAATTTTTCCAATGTAACAGATGTTCACTAATCAGGCCAGATTTGGAGCCCTTACACCAGGCTACATTTCATGCACAATTTAACTATCTAAAAGGAATAAACCATTTAATGCATTGTACTGAAGGCACAGCTGTTTTACAGTCTAAAATGTTCCTTCTAAAATTTCCCCCCGTGAAACTGATGCATTTTCAAATAACTCTGACAGGGCATTTGGACTGAATTAAAGTAAAGTCGTAAAAAGTCACTGGCACTCAAGAACTAAATGCTTCTGTACGGACAGTATGATGAAAATACATTATTGCCCTTTGCCTCTCAGAAGGTCAGCATAGATTTTTTAAAGTCTTTCCACATAGCATGTATAATAAATTAATCCTCTGTGTTACAACAGTGATTATTACACAGTGCTTGTGTTCATTTGCATATCATAGCAGGATTTGACAAAGTAATCTCATTATGACATTGTGAGATGCTCAATCCATAAGAATGACATGCTTTTAAAGGTCATTGCAGGCAATTCATATTCAACAAACTAAGGA
Source organism: Scyliorhinus torazame (assembly GCF_047496885.1). NCBI lineage: Eukaryota > Metazoa > Chordata > Chondrichthyes > Carcharhiniformes > Scyliorhinidae > Scyliorhinus > Scyliorhinus torazame. The sequence continues at coordinate 192,202,449 of NC_092712.1, read as the reverse complement.
CAAAACTAAAGTTGTGCTGCATTTAGCATGGGAAGCCTTTGCAATGGATCACATATCTTCCAACTGTTTTGGATCATCAAACTCTACAGGAAATGTGGGATTGCAGCCTTTTGTACTGGAAACAGAGAGCTGACAAAGTTAATATTTGCCACTGAATTTTAGCTTTTACTTACAATAGTAGAACAGATCTATTTTGTATCTTTTCCAAAACAAAATGTGAACCTCAATAACAGTGAAGTATTCAAGTAAATCATAGATTAATCTGCACCTCAACTCCAACTATTACACCCCACCACACCTGACTCCGTAACCTTTAACACCCTTGCCCAACAAAAATTTATCCATCTCAGTTTGAAATTTCAATCTGACCGAGCCTCAACAGAGTTCTTTGGGGAGGGAGGTCCCAATTTCCACTATCTATTCTTTAAAAAAGTGCTTCCTGATATCACCCCTGAACTGTTTGGCTATTGCTTCTTCTGGACTCTGTTGCCGGAGAAAATAGTTTCTCTCTATCTACCTTGTCAAATTCTTTAATCACCTTTAACGCTGCAATTAGATCACCACTTAATCTGTTATGCTGGAAGGAATACAAGCCTTGCCTATGGAATCTGTTCTCATAATCCTCCAAGGCCAATGTATCCTTCCTGTGCTGTGATGCCCAGAACTAAACATTTTATCATTAAACAAGTAAGCACATGTCGGGTCTAATCACTAAACCTAACTTTGTCTATGACTCTTGACCAATGTGCAAAAACATCTCAGAACAAACTCTGTTATTGACACCAGTTAAATGGTTGGTTAGCTCTTTGACAAGCCTTAAAACGTTATTATTTCACGTCCGTTATTACCAGCTGCTAGTTTTTCATTACTGCTAATGAAATCCAATCTTTATAATTGTACATTTCAAAACTACGCATTTCTCCTGTTTTGTTAATAAGTTGCACATCACAATGAAACATTATTAATGGGTGAAAATACACTCAATGTTGAATGATTTCCATAGTCCCATTTCACATACAGTGCAAGTTAATAGAAAGCCCAGCTTTTATCACAAATTATTAACAAGTTAGACTGACGTATCTCAATTTTAATCATTGGTTGGCTAAAAATGAAAATAATTTTAAATTGTCGACCAGATCTTACTTAAAATTATTCAAATTTACTGTCAATAAATGAATGAAACACAAATATTCCGCTGTACACTGCTGGTGTTAAGATAATTATGAACAAAGGAATAGCTTGAAAATAACATTGCTTTCAAGCTGAAAGCTTGCATTAGTCAAGCAACATTTTATAAAATCTTGAAGCTATGAACTGTCCTGTGTCTATGTTACCCAGTTGCATTTAAATCGAATAAAAAATCCTGTAGCTCTGGTGTTTAGAGTAGTCCTTTTCCATTTCTAATCCAATTTAGTTCAAAATACTTCATGAAACAATGATATTTGTGTCTCCATAAATGTTGTTTTCAACCTTGTCTTATGAATCTAATCCAAAGACAACAAGAGCCTTAGAAAAGGAAACTGCTGAGACATGCTGAATTGTTTTGGAAAAGAGGATCCGACAACATGGGTTGGGTTACTGTCTGTGCGGGTAGTGGGGGGTGAGTGCCGGGATTCCCATGGCCCAGGGCGCGATCGATGGGATGCACGTCGCCGTGCGGCCACCTGCGGATAACTGGGCCGTGTTCACCAATAGGAAGGGGACCTATTCCATGAACATCCAGGTGGTCTGCGATCACCGCATGATTATCCTGCATGTCTGCGCCCGGTACCCGGGAAGTGTACATGACTCATACATGTTGTCGCGGTCTTCCGGCATGTACGAGGGATGCCGCCCCCGGCTGAGGGGCTGGTTGCTGGGCAACAGGGGTTACCCGTTGCGGTCGTGGCTGATGACGCCTATACGGAGGCCACAGAATGACGCGGAGAACAGCTACAATGATGCCATGCAGCGACAAGGGGTGTGATAGAGAGGTGCTTTGGCGTGCTCAAAATGCGTTTCAAGTGCCTGGACCTCTCTGGGAGCGCCCTCCAGTATCCGTCAGATAGGGTCGGCCGCATCATTGTGGTGTGCTGCGTCGTGCACAACATAGCCCAGCAGAGGGGCGATGTTCCGCAGGCAGAGGAGGGCGGAGTGGAGGAGCAGCAGGAAGAGGCGCAGTCCTCCCCAGATGAGGGGGATGGGGGCAATGGTCAGGGCAGACGGGCTAGACGTGGGCGGGTGGCTGTCCACCGTTACTGGCTGGGCCAGCGGGCACGGGACAGGCTGATAGCCGCCCGCTTCACTGACTAGGGGGCGTGGGAATCGGCGAGTATGGCCACATACCGCACACCATGGCAACACCCGAACACCCTCACCCCCCCAACCCATCCACCCACCCAGCACCCTAACCCCCCCAACCCCACCCAACCCACCTGCATGCACACCACTCCCCCATTGCCGATCCACCTGTGGCACAACGGCCGGGCTCACACAGTTTCCGGTGGACGCATGTCTATTGCAGGCCATGGAGGATGATGACAACCCGCCCTGCGATGAGCTCCTGACTCCACATCGTTGGACGATGTCTGACCCATGGCCACAGTACCACCAACCACCCGGACCATCCCTGCATGCGGCTGTGACACTGCAGCGCACGGTCCCGTCCTCTGCCCGGGGGGATGGTGAGGGCGGCCCAGGGGGAAGGGGGAAGACTCACCTGAGGCCGACGTAAGACCACCCCTCACACACACACTGGTGCTCAGCGTACATGACCCCCCTGCATGTTTCGGACAGAGCACAAAGGCAGCTTCTGTAGGTGTTAAAGTGATTTTAATAACAAACAGTGCATACGCGTACCCAAGCCCCTATAACTAATCTGTGCCCTGCACCCGTGCCAACTTACTCAGTGTCTAATTGTTTGGCCTTACGGGCCCTTTGACTACGCCTAGGTGGTTCCCCAGACGGTACAGCAGAACTGGAGGTGGATTCCTGCGATTCCTGCCCTCTGACTCGGGATCCCTTTGGCGGCCGTTTCCTGGGGCGTCCTGGCCTAGATGGGCCAGGCTGCGGCCGGGCGACTGGGATGGCGAGCTGCCAGCCTGTCCTGCCCGTTGCCCACCCGATGCACCTGGGACGGACGGGGAAGGAAGGAAGGGGGGGGGGAGTTTGAGGTGCTGCAGTGTTCCTGGACCTCCCCTACAGGGGGACCAGGGATGGGCGCCAGCAACTCCTCCTCCCTCGGGGTGCCCAATGGCCCCCAGGCCTCTACATGGGTCGGGGGTGCGAAAGGACCGGCCATCCGACGCCCCTCCGACACCTGGCGCTGCCAGTCCTGGAGGCCCGTGCTGTATCGACAAGGGTCTGCAGGTTTGCAGCCATGGAGCTAGGGAGTTGGCCATCCCTGTCTGTGACTGTGCGACGCCGGCTAGCACATGGGCAATGGCGCCGATGCCCTCAGCGATGGCCTGCTGAGACTGGACCATGGCCTGCAGGGATTGGGTCATTGCCTGCTGACACAGGGCCATGGCGTTGAGCGCCTCTGACATCTGCCGCTGGCGCTGGCTCATGGCTTCCTGTGAGAGGGCAGCCATGTCCGGGGCCACAGACGCCGCCTGCACAGAAAGCCCCAGGCCTCGCAAACCGCTCCCCATGAATGACACCGTCGCACCCATTGCCTCCACCGCGGACGCCACCCGTGCGGTGTCAGCCTGGGTGGCACGCATGACCGGCAGCACTCCCTGCTCCTGGACGCGGGTGCACTCCTCCACCTGCGACTGCAGACGCTGCAAGACGGCCGTCACCCTCTTCGCTCGTCCCAGGTTCGGTGGTTGCATCGGAGCTATAGGTGGGTGTGGTAACTCCAGGAACCCGGGATCCATCTGGGCGGCAGATGTTCGCTTGCGCCAGGATGTCCTCCGACCTCCCGGCCCCTCTGCTGCTCCTACCTCCACCTGCTGTACCTGTACGGCTGTGAGGTGCGCACCAGTGAGTGTACCAGACGCCTCATCACTAAAGTGCCCAACCGAGGTGAGTGTCTCTGCGCTGGTGGAGGGTGTTGGAGACAGCAGTGGCGTTGTGTGGTGCGCATCGTCCGACTCTGAGTCCATGGTACTTAGGGGTGGCGGATCATCTCCAGCCATCCACTCTGTGTCACTGTCCGGTATTTCGGTTTCCTGGGTAGGGGTCTCCTGGGTAGGGGTGTCCTGGGTAGGGGTTTCTTGGGTAGGGGTGTCCTGGGTAGGGGTGTCCTGGGTAGGTGTTTCCTGGGTAGTGGTGCCCTGGGTAGGGGTGCCGTGGTGGGCTGTCCTGGGTAGGGGTGTCCTGGGTAGTGGTGTCCTGGGTAGTGCTTTTGTGGATCGGCTGCGAGGGGGCCTGTGGCTGCCCCGCACGTCGCTGGGTGGCACACGCCTGCGTCGCCGCAAACGCACGAGACTGGGGGGGGGGGGTCGTCTCCCTATTGCTCCAGGTCTCTCCGTCCCCCGTGGTCGCCCTGGGGCATCCTGCGGGCGTCGCCTGCCAGAGGGTCCGGGTCTCTCCGTATCCCGTGGTCACCCTGGGGCATCCTGCGGGCGGTCGGCATCTGCGGGGATGGATGCCTCGAAGTTTGCTCCTGCGATACACAATGAAGCATGCATGGTTAGACACGCAGGCGGTGATCAGGTGATATGGGGGAGGGGGGATATGGGGGAGGGGGGATATGGGGGAAGGGGGATATGGGGGATATGGGCAGGGGGATATGGGGATATTGGGAGGGGGGATATGGGGGATATGGGGGAGGGGGGATATGGGGGAAGGGGGATATGGGGGATGTGGGGGATATGGGGGAAGGGGGATGTGGGGGATATGGGGATATGGGGAGGGGGATATGGGGAGGGGGATATGGGGGAAGGGGGATATGGGGGATTTGGGGAAGGGGGATATGGGGGATATGGGGAGGGGGATATGGGGGATATGGGGAGGGGATTATGGGAGATATGGGGAGGGGGGATATGGGGGATATGGGGAAGGGGATGTGGGGGATATGGGGGAGGGGGATATGGGGGATATGGGGGAGGGGGGATATGGGGGAGGGGGGATATGGGGATGCGCTGTCGGTGGCTCACTTGCAGGTGGGCCCCCAACCTCTGCATCGGCAACCTCCCGGTCCTACGGTCCGCCAGCCAGTTCCAGGGCCCTTTCCTCATGTACGGTGAGTGGCCTCTCATCAGCGGGCCCCCTCCAGTCATCTCATGCTCCCTATTGTTGTGTGCGCATTTCTGCTGTGTGGGGGGGCTGGTGGGTGGCAGGGGTAAAGGGCAACAGTGTGAGACAGGTATATGAATGCACGTCATCGGTTGGGCGTATAGTGCAGAGGTTAGAGTTAGGGTTGGTTTCACCTGGGGGGGTGCCGCACATCGGGCATGAAGGGGGGGGGGGGGACTCACCCAGGCTGCCCTGACGAGGTCGTTCACCTTCTTGTGGCACTGGGTGCCTGTCCGTGGTGTCAGGGCCACAGCGCTGACGGCCTCTGCCACCTCCCTCCACAGACGCTGGCTGAGGCGTGGGGCGACCCTGCGGCTGTGTCCGGGGTACAGGGACCCCTCCTCTCCTCCACTGCGTCCAGGAGCGCCTCGATGTCGCGGTCCTGGGCTGCGCGGCGGGCGGCCATCCTGTCCGGTGTTCCAGGGTGGGGGGGGGGGCGCGTCTTTTGAGCCGTCACGCCATGCGGCGTCACCGTCCCCGTCGGGTGACGCCATCACGAATGGTGTCATGCCGCTGCTAGCCTATTCGGGGCCGGAGAATTTCCGTGGTTTGGGGGGCCCCGACGTCGGAGTGATCCGCGCCGTTTTTGGCGCCGGGTCCCGGACATCGCGCCAGTTTTCAGAGAATCCCGCCCATGAACTGTGTTAAGGGACCCCTGCCCACTTATCGAAGGAGCCCTTATTCTGCATACTCAACAGAGGAATGGATTAACCCTACCCTGTAAGACCCATGCGGGTTAGAACATCATTACGATTCTGAAAATTATTACAGCTAGCATAAAGAATAACAACAAAATGTGGATCTGAGGAATAAGGTGAAAGAAGTAAGACATACTGATATTTGGGTTTGAATAGTACTCAATGAATTGTCAGCTTTAACTATGTTAAATTGCTGAAAGAGGCCTTAAATTCATAGGTGCAAATGAACGACACCAGGATTCAGCAGACTACATGTTGAAACAATTTCCAGTACAAAAAGAGGGCAATCAGGCTCAGGATCAGTGCCTCATGAAATGATATGAGGTGATAAATGCTGCAAATATTATGGGCACGACCTAACGGAAAGGTTTCCAAGTGTGGCACCGAGCAGAAAATGGCAGGTGTTTCCCCACAGCCGAACCGGTAAGGCCGTCACCAGTATTTAATTAGGGCACTTAATGACAGCCCACGAGCTTCACGCCACAAATGACTGTCCGACGGCAGATTTGCGGGATTGCGCCTAGCAGCTCCCTGCTAACGAGGATGAGCAGCACTTAAACCAATCCTGCAGACCAAACCTCAGACTGCACGCAGCCATTCCATCGTGCAGACCAGCTCCATGATTCAGGGATGCCGACCTGGCCAGACTGATGGATGTGGTCGAGTCCAGACAGGACACTCTGGGCGGTATTCTCCGGTCTCCGACGCCAAAATCGCGTTCGGCAATTGGCTGGAGAATCCATGTGCGCGCCGAAATAGGGGCGGCGCCACTTTTGCGACGCTCCACCTCCTACAAAAAAGATGCACTCACACCGCATGCCCTAGGGATTGCCTCGGGATGTTGCCTAAGGCCCTCCCCCCCGATGCTCTGCCCCCGATGGGCCAAGTTCCCAACGGCGTCGGTCACTCATGGTATTTACTTTTGGGTACTCGGCGTGGTGGCTGCGGAATGAGTCCACCGTCACCACAGTCGGGGGGACGAATTGATCCGTGGGCAGGATCGGCTTTGGCGGGGGCGGGGGGCACTGGTGGGGGTGGTCCAGGGGTGGCGAGCCTGGCCAAAGGGTTAATTATTTGGCGAGCCGGGTCCGCGCACAGCCGGCGCCATGTTGCACGGCACGGCCGCTGCAGGCCGCCACCATGTGCATGCACGGCTATGGGCCCGGCAATTCTATAGCCGTATCTGCAGCTAGAGCCGGGTGCTCTACACTGCGTGCCAGTTTGCGCCATTTTTTTTGTCGTAAAACGCCATCATTCCCACGCCGGAGCCAGCACTTAGTCTCAGAATCGGAGAATCCATCCCCCTGTTCCCTAAGCTGCTCAGAGGGTCAGCCACAAGGCAGTCAGTGCCGCCTGGGAGGCAGTGGCAGCTGCCGTCAGCTCGGGGAGTGTCACCAGGAAGACTGCCACCCAGTGTTTCATGAAGATCAACAAACTCCACTGGGCTGCACGGGTGAGTTGACCTCCTGGCACAGTCATGCCTGCTGCCCCCGGAGGCCCCCTGCACCGCCACGGCCCTGCGTCTGGCACTGCCCCCCCAGCACAATACACAACGTGCTCCAGCGCATGATGGCGTCCACCATCACAGTCCACCTATGCCCTTGAGCACAACGTCAGCAGCATCAGTGGAGGTGTCCAACGCATGACTCAGTCAGTGACAGCCATGGCTGAGCACCTTGGCAGCATGTCCAAGTTGCTGGGGGGCGAATCCCTGATGCAGGTGGACCTTTCCGAGGCACTGCGGAGCATGTCCCAGTCTCAGGTGGACAATACCGAGACATTGAGGAACATGTCCCTGTTGCTAGGGGACATGTCCCAGTCTCAGGTGGACCTTGCCGGGACAAAGAACAAAGAAATGTACAGCACAGGAGCAGGCCCTTCGGCCCTCCAAGCCCGTGCCGACCATACTGCCCGACTAAACTACAATCTTCTACACTTCCTGGGTCCGTATCCTTCTATTCCCATCCTATTCATATATTTGTCAAGATGCCCCTTAAATGTCCCTATCGTCCCTGCTTCCACTACCTCCTCCGGTAGTGAGTTCCAGGCACCCACTACCCTCTGCGTAAAAAACTTGCCTCGTACATCTACTCTAAACTTTGCCCCTCTCACCTTAAACCTATGCCCCCTAGTAATTGACCCCTCTACCCTGGGGAAAAGCCTCTGACTATCCACTCTGTCTATGCCCCTCATAATTTTGTATACCTCTATCAGGTCGCCCCTCAACCTCCTTCGTTCCAGTGAGAACAAACCGAGTTTATTCAATCGCTCCTCATAGCTTATGCCCTCCATACCAGGCAACATTCTGGTAAATCTCTTCTGCACCTGCTCTAAAGCCTCCACATCCTTCTGGTAGTGTGGCGACCAGAATTGAACACTATACTCCAAGTGTGGCCTAACTAAGGTTCTATACAGCTGCAACATGACTTGCCAATTCTTATACTCAATGCCCCGGCCAATGAAGGCAAGCATGCCGTATGCCTTCTTGACTACCTTCTCCACCTGTGTTGCCCCTTTCAATGACCTGTGGACCTGTACTCCTAGATCTCTTTGACTTTCAATACTCTTGAGGGTTCTACCATTCACTGTATATTCCCTACCTGCATTAGCCCTTCCAAAATGCATTACCTCACATTTGTCTGGATTAAACTCCATCTGCCATCTCTCCGCCCAAGTCTCCAGACAATCTAAATCCTGCTGTATCCTCAGACAGTCCTCATCGCTATCCGCAATTCCACCAACCTTTGTGTCGTCTGCAAACTTACTAATCAGACCAGTTACATTTTCCTCCAAATCATTTATATATACTACAAAGAGCAAAGGTCCCAGCACTGATCCCTGTGGAACACCACTGGTCACAGCCCTTCAATTAGAAAAGCATCCCTCCATTGCTACCCTCTGCCTTCTCTGGCCTAGCCAGTTCTGTATCCACCTTGCCAGTTCACCCCTGATCCCGTGTGACTTCACCTTTTGTACTAGTCTACCATGAGGGACCTTGTCAAAGGCCTTACTGAAGTCCATATAGACAACATCTACTGCCCTACCTGCATCAATCATCTTAGTGACCTCCTCGAAAAACTCTATCAAGTTAGTGAGACACGACCTCCCCTTCACAAAACCGTGCTGCCTCTCACTAATACGTCCATTTGCTTCCAAATGGGAGTAGATCCTGTCTCGAAGAATTCTCTCCAGTAATTTCCCTACCACTGAAGTAAGGCTCACCGGCCTGTAGTTCCCGGGATTATCCTTGCTACCCTTCTTAAACAGAGGAACAACATTGGCTATTCTCCAGTCCTCCGGAACATCCCCTGAAGACAGCGAGGATCCAAAGATTTCTGTCAAGGCCTCAGCAATTTCCTCTCCAGCCTCCTTCAGTATTCTGGGGTAGATCCCATCCGGCCCTGGGGACTTATCTACCTTAATATTTTTTAAGACACCCAACACCTCGTCTTTTTGGATCACAATGTGACCCAGGCTATCTACACCCCCTTCTCCAGACTCAACATCTACCAATTCCTTCTCTTTGGTGAATACTGATGCAAAGTATTCATTTAGTACCTCGCCCATTTCCTCTGGCTCCACACATAGATTCCCTTGCCTATCCTTCAGTGGGCCAACCCTTTCCCTGGCTACCCTCTTGCTTTTTATGTACGTGTAAAAAGCCTTGGGATTTTCCTTAACCCTATTTGCCAATGACTTTTCATGACCCCTTCTAGCCCTCCTGACTCCTTGCTTAAGTTCCTTCCTACTTTCCTTATATGCCACACAGGCTTCGTCTGTTCCCAGCCTTTTAGCCCTGACAAATGCCTCCTTTTTCTTTTTGACGAGGCCTACAATATCACTCGTCATCCAAGGTTCCCGAAAATTGCCGTATTTATCTTTCTTCCTCACAGGAACATGCCTGTCCTGTATTCCTTTCAACTGACACTTGAAAACCTCCCACATGTCAGATGTTGATTTGCCCTCAAACATCCGCCCCCAATCTATGTTCTTCAGTTCCCGCCTAATATTGTTATAATTAGCCTTCCCCCAATTTAGCACATTCATCCTCGGACCACTCTTATCCTTGTCCACCAGTACTTTAAAACTTACTGAATTGTGGTCACTGTTACCGAAATGCTCCCCTACTGAAACATCTACCACCTGGCCGGGCTCATTCCCCAATACCAGGTCCAGTACCGCCCCTTCCCTAGTTGGACTGTTTACATATTGTTTTAAGAAGCCCTCCTGGATGCTCCTTACAAACTCCGCCCCGTCTAAGCCCCTGGCACTAAGTGAGTCCCAGTCAATATTGGGGAAGTTGAAGTCTCCCATCACCACAACCCTGTTGTTTTCACTCTTTTCCAAAATCTGTCTACCTATCTGCTCCTCTATCTCCCGCTGGCTGTTGGGAGGCCTGTAGTATACCCCCAACATTGTGACTGCACCCTTCTTATTCCTGATCTCTACCCATATAGCCTCACTGCCCTCTGAGGTGTCCTCTCGCAGTATAGCTGTGATATTCTCCCGAACAAGTAGCGCAACTCCGCCTCCCCTTTTACATCCCCCTCTATCCCGCCTGAAACATCTAAATCCTGGAACGTTTAGCTGCCAATCCTGCCCTTCCCTCAACCAGGTCTCTGTAATGGCAACAACATCATAGTTCCAAGTAGTAATCCAAGCTCTAAGTTCATCTGCCTTACCCGTAATGCTCCTTGCATTAAAACATATGCACTTCAGGCCACCAGACCCGCTGTGTCCAGCAACTTCTCCCCGTCTGCTCTGCCTCAGAGCCACACTGTCCCTATTCCCTAGTTCTCCCTCAATGCTCTCACCTTCTGACCTATTGCTCCCGTGCCCACCCCCCTGCCATACTAGTTTAAACCCTCCCGTGTGACACTAGCAAACCTCGCGGCCAGGATATTTATGCCTCTCCGGTTTAGATGCAACCCGTCCATCTTATACAGGTCACACCTGCCCCGGAAGAGCTCCCAGTGGTCCAGATAACGGGAACCCTCCCTCCTACACCAGCTGTTTAGCCACGTGTTTGTCTGCTCTATCTTCCTATTTCTAGCCTCACTGGCACGTGGCACAGGGAGTAATCCTGAGATTACAACCCTCGAGGTCCTGTCTTTTAACTTTCTGCCTAGCTCCCTGAACTCCTGCTGCAGGACCTCATGCCCCTTCCTGCCTATGTCGTTAGTACCAATATGTACAACGACCTCTGCCTGTTTGCCCTCCCCCTTCAGGATTCCCTCTACCCGTTCGGAGACATCCTGGACCCTGGCACCAGGGAGGCAACATACCATCCTGGAGTCTCTTTCACGTCCACAGAAGCGCCTATCTGTGCCCCTGACTATAGAGTCCCCTATTACTATTACTCTTCTGCGCTTTGACCCTCCCTTCTGAACATCAGAGCCAGCCGTGGTGCCACTGCTCTGCCTGCTGCTGTTTTCCCCTGATAGGCTATCCCCCCCGACAGTATCCAAAGGGGTATATCTGTTCGAGAGGGGGACAACCACAGGGGATTCCTGCACTGACTGCCTGCCCTTTCTGGTGGTCACCCATTTCTCTGCCTGCACCTTGGGTGTGACCACATTTACATAACTGCGATCTATGACGCTTTCCGCCACCTGCATGCTCCTAAGTGCATCCAATTGCTGCTCCAACCGAACCATGCGGTCTGTGAGGAGCTGCAGTTGGGTGCACTTTCTGCAGATGAAGCCATCCAGGACGCTGGAAGCCTCCCGGACCTGCCACATCTCACAGTCAGAGCACAGCACCCCTCTAACTGACATTGCGTCAATTAATTAAAATTAAAATTTGTCTTTTTTTTTAAATACTTTTTTTTTTAAATTGCAAAGTTACTGTCAACTATCTGTTTCCTAGCACTAGATTTCTAATAGAAATGCGATAGCTAACTATAGTTACTCTCCGATCTCTGGCTTAGATATCCTCTAAATTATAATTAAGTTATTATGTTTAATTAGTTCCCAAATACTCAAATTTTTTTTAAAATTTAGGTTAGAATCCCAACCAGCCACTCAGGTCACGCTGTGCAGCATGTCCCAGTCTCAGGTGGACCGTGCCGGGACGCTGTGCAGCATGTCCCAGTCTCAGGTCGACATTTGTGGCTTTCCTTTACCACTTTAACAAACCCCACTGTCTTATCCTGTTTTCCCACAACAGCCTTCCCAGTGCTTTTCTTCAACCACCAACACTGTGACTTTACATGGCCTAGTTTATTACAGTGAAAACCTTTGAAACTTTTCATTTCTTTTCCAGCCTCCTGGATTTCTTTTTTAATCTGAGGTGCACTTTCCTTATTATCTCCCATCAGATCACCTTTACCTTTACCACTTGAGTATTTCTCATGTCCCCAGTTTCTATCCCTCACAGGCTGAAACTGATGTCAGAAACCAAGCTTTGATTTATGAGCTAATTCATAATCATCTGCCATTTCTGCTGCTAATCTCGCAGTTTTAACCCTCTGCGCTTCCACTTAAGTTCTCACTACATCAGGAATTGAATTTTTAAACTCCTCCAAAAGTATAATTTCTCTGAGAGCTTCATACGTTTCGTCTATTTTCAAAGCCCTTATCCACCTATCAAATTTACTCTCTTTGATCCATTCAAACTCCATGTATGTTTGACCAGGTTCTTTCCTTAAATTTCTAAACCTTTGTCTGTAGGCTTCAGGCACTAGCTCATATGCACCTAAGATGGTTATTTCACCTCCTCATACGACCCAGATACCTCCTCCGGTAGTGATGCAAACACTTCACTAGCCCTACCTACCAGCTTTGTTTGAATCAGTAATACCCACATGTCCTGTGGCCATTTCATTTGTTTAGCCATCTTCTCAAATGAAATTAAAAAGGTTTCTATCTCCTTCTCGTCAAACCTTGGCAATGATTGGACATATTTAAATAGATTCCCACCAAGCCTTCGACTTTGACGCGCTTTCTCACTATCCTCATCACTATCATCCAACTGTATGTTTCCCTTTATGCCTGCCAATTTTAACTGCCTGTCATGTTTCATGGCCATTTTTTGAAGTTCAAACTGTCTCTCTTTATCTTTTTCCCTCATCTGTATCTCCCTTTATCTTTCTTTTTGTTCTGCTAGGGTTATTCTTTCTGTTTTCCTTTCTTCTCTCTCTTTTTCCTCTCTCTTTCTCTTTCGTTTCCCTCTCTCGTTCATATTCAAGCTGCATTAATTCTTTCTCATGTTCCATTTGTTTTATTTGTGACTGAATTTTTTGCCATTTCCAATGAGTCAAACTGTATCTCAGGCAACTTTAAATGCTTAGCCACCGCCATAATGACCTCATCTTTTCCCATTTTGTCAGGTAATGTTAACGGCAATGTTTTTGCCAAATCTAACAGTCTGCTTTTAGTCTCTGTCCGTAAGGTACTGTGTGTGGCCGTCTCCACCCCCAAAAGCTTCAGAGCCTCTGAAAGAGCCATTGTCCACAACACACTCCCTACTTAAACTAAAATACCACACCTGAAAAGCAACCACAATATGCTCACTCCTTACTGTCTTTAAGTTCACTAAGCCAATCCAATAGATAGACTTTTATCCCCCTCGAGCCCCCAATTTGTTGTGGGCCAGGGTTTAGAGAACCCCAAAGTGTATCATGGAGTTCACCTGACCCACAACTTTTAATAGATTGTGGTATGGGGAGCGCACGGCCCACTCTACAGGTGTGGTACAGCAGAAATGGAAAAGTATTTTTTAAAACAAAACAATGTGTATTCTATGAACCCAAGTTAACCTTTTTAAAACAAACAGTGAACATCTTAGCAACTATTAATTCAAATACAACCCCCAAAGAGTACAACACTAAGTAATGCTTACGCTGTCCTTTTAACATCCAGAAGACTTACAAAAAACCTAATCTTTAACAGAAGCACATCAGGTTAAAGTCACTACTGAAAACATTTATAATTCTGAATTCACCAAATGATCAAGAGATAGTCTTTTCATGGCAGAGAGATCAACAGTACACCTGCTCTGTCTGACTTCAGCTCCAACACTGAAAACGAAACTAAAACACACCCTGCAGCAAACAGCCTAAAATGAAAGTAAAAAGCCGACAGACAGCCCAGCTCCACCCACTCTCTGACATCACTGCAGTAATAAACACTCATTTCTTAAAGGTACTCTCACTACAGATACTTATATACACACCCATTTATAAACACCCATTTCTTAAAGGGACTCTCACATGCAGGAGCACCAGGCCTCAGTTCACAGTGGGTTACCATCAACCTCCTGCCTGTATATTCACCCGCTGACAGTGCCGACACAGGCCCATCACCCTGGACCGATGTAACACAGACCCTGGGAGGGTTGAAAAGGGCAATGGTGGGTGGGGGTGGGTAATGGGTGAGTGAGTGGTGGAATAGTCTGGGGGCAGAGGGGGGGAGAGGGGAACATGAGGTGGAACAGGTGAGGGGGGGTGGGTTGACACAGGTGTGGAAGAATGGGAAGGGGAGAGGGGGAGAGATGACGGTTGAAGCCACGTCCTATGAGAAGCAGGGGTGGATGAGTGTCCTCCTGGTCCTCCAGGCATGCCGGACCCTTGCCACCACTGCATGGCCTCCACACTCCAGCTGATCCTGCGGGTTCTCCCTGGGCTCATCCTCCAGTCCCTCCTGGACTGGCCCCTCCTCTTCCTCCCCCTCCTCCTCCACCTCCAGCACAATGTCCCGCTGCTGTGCCAGGCTCTGGAAAGCACAGCAGACCAGCACAAAGCAGGCTACCCTCCAGAGGGTGTAATGCAGGGCACCACCAGAGTGGTCGAGGCATTGGAACCCCAGTTCAGCAGTCTGATGCACCACTCAATGACAGCCCGGGTGGCCACATGGACCTTGTTCTATCAGGTCCGCATCAGTCTCCGGCCTCCGTACTGGCATCATTGGCCAGGGCCTCAGTGGGTTCCCCTTATCTGCCAAGACACAACTGGTCACCCTGGGGTGTCCCTTGAAGATGCCAGGTATCTCCTACCACCCCAGGATGTAGCTGTCGTGCACACTACGGGGAAGCTTGCACTCATGCATGATCCGGAGATGGTGGTCACACACGAGTTGAACGTTCAGGGAGTGGAATCCTTTCCTGTTGGTGAAGGGTGCTCCCAGATCGCCTGATGTATGTAAGGCGACATGCATGCCATCTATTACCCCCTGGACCTGGGGCATCCCGGTGTTGGTTGACAATCCTGCTGCCCGGGCATCTTGATGGTCTTGGTCCAGGTCAAAGTTTATGTGGTCAGCTGCTCGGGCAAACAGGACATCGATGACATCACGGATACACATGTGGGCTGTTGGTTGTGAGATGCCAGACAAGTTCCTACTCGAGCCCTGGAATGACCCTGAGACGTAGACGTTCAGGGTTGAGGTGAACTTGACAGCCGCAGGGAGTGGGTATCCTCCTCCTCAGCTTGGTGCCAAATCCACAAGGACATGGCACAGGTGTCACACCATCTCCTTGTTGAGGCCCATGCTGTCCGTCATCTGTTCAAAGCAATAGCGATGACAGTACACCTTGGGCTGTCGCCGACCTCCCCCTCTGAGTCCCTCCCTGGCCTGATTGGCAGCTAGATCCTCAGGGTGTGGGACGGGCCCTCGCACATATACCGTCGACTTGAGACTCTGCTGCCTTCTCCGGCATCTGGCCACTTGCCGTGCCACCACCAATGCGATGGCAGTGTCCTTGGGGTCAATAATATAATCCATAGTGTAATATTTGTAAGGAATTGGAGAAAGTGTGAGACTGACAATCAGCTAGGGCTTCCACCCTGGGGTAACCTCGGATCCTTCAAGCGTCCCCCACCCTCACAACCCCTGCCATCCCTCAGGGTGCCATCCAACATGCCCTGCACACGAACCACCGGTCACAGCAGTAGCCCCTGCTCACCGGACCCCCACACTGTATCACAGACACCTGTTAGAAAGGTGACCTGGACCGGGCCCTGGTTCCCTCCACGGTCCACATGCACACCCTCTGGTCGTGGTGATGTCGTCAGTACTGAGGCCCAGATCTTGGCTGTTCTAATGTTGGCTGCTGCCTCTATGGTGTTGATGCCTCCGGGGTTCAGGTCAAGTGTCCAGGCCTCACAGCCTGTTTGTGAGGCTGGGCAGTAACAATCCCCTGTTTCATGGTATGTGTACCCATGGAAAATCCACTTGGGATCTGTGTGGTGCTCATATTATCAGAACTGACAATTCCTCATTCGCAATAGCCTTCAGCTGTATGGCCAGTGGCTGCCATGATCAGTGTTTTTCAAGTGCCCTCACCACATTACAGGGCTCTGTCGCGGAGGTGTTCGGTGGGATAGACAAGCAGCAGTTGGAGCTGCCCCCGTTACACGATCCGAGGGGTGGCATAGCGGCCTGTGGGTATTGAACTCCCTCGCCACCCAGTCCAGGGGCGATCCCCCCATCGATGATGGCCCAATGCCCCCCGACCAATTCCACACCCCCAAGCACTGGTGCAGCAGCCCTGGTGTCTCCGAGCTGACTGCCCGATTTCAAAGATGGCTCCTCGGATCTCCACAGCAGCCATTCCGCTAGCTTCACATTTTTAAATAGGTGTACTGAACAGCGCCTGTGAGCCTGCTTTTTGGGAGGTGGTTACATCACAGGAGGCCAGTCAGTAGGGGGTCCTTCCTGTTAATGGGATGGAGATTAGTCTTAATTCGTGATTATTGGTTTCTGCCACGCTGCTGCTGAATCCGGATCTTGCCAACGGAGCGGGCTGTTAGATCGGAAACTGGTCGCTGCCCACCCGGCATGGTTCTCGATTTTGGCCTCTCCTGCTATCTAACCATCCCGCTTGTTTCTGCGCCCGGCTGGCAGATCGCGCCCTATATATTTACAGGCAGTGTTACAAAACAATCATGAATCTATCCTTAATATGACTATTAAAAATTATTAAAATATGAATTACAACAGCAGAATATTCTGTTGATCTCCTGATATAACTCCGGCTGGTGTCCCGTGGAATCCCCACGAAATGCCAGAGATTCCATTTTGATGTGACTTCTGTCCAACCCTTACTTGGTAAATGACTGGAAGGGGGAATGTCCAAGGTCAGGGACGCAATAAGCTATAAAATCCTGCTCCTGATACTATCTTCGGCTCTCTCCGATGGTGGGCTTGGAGGTAGGAAGGGCATTTAATTAGGCAGATGGTGGCATACCTGAATCCTGCCACCTTCCTGCTTCTGCCAGAATTACGTTCTGGTCAGGAGGGCCCATGTTCGACCTTCCCACCTTGCCGTCAATTAAGGCCCTTAAGTGGCCAATTAGTGGCCACTTATGGGCCTCATCGAACTGCCACTGATATTCACCCAGCTACAGGAGGACCTGTCACCATGTGGCATGCATACCAGTTGAAAATGTGTGGTCAACTCGTCACCGCCTGAGGGTGTCCCTGGATCAAAGGCACTCAGTGCCTGAACGAGGGACTGAACATTGAGAAAGGGGCAACAGGCTGAGAGCTACCCTGCTGCCCTTGTTACCAACCTCCCTGCACCCCTTTCTACAGCCCACACCTCGGGGGCTGACAGGTGGATGCTGGAATTTACAGCTGGTGTAAGATTATCAGATACCAAAGATGCATACAAAGTGGAGCCACGCATTCCATCAAAGGGAAGTGTCCTTCCAGTGACCCTGATAAATTTGGTCAGGATGTTGCTGTCATAATATACACCAGTATATCATGGTGCAGACACACACTGATGGACATGCAGTGGGACCAATCAGCATACACAACACCGCAGCCAATCACCAGTGACAGCACAAGCACTATAAAGACAGGGGACAGGAGAGTTGCCGCTCATTCTAGTAGCAGCCAGCTCTGAGCACAGAGCTCACAGCCTGCATTCACCATGTGCTGAGTGCATCATTTGGTTAGGACTAGGCAAGGGTCAACAGTTAAAGCTGGTATTGCATTTACCCACAGTTCGAGTATGTTAATATCGTTAACCTTAAAATGAAATAGAATTGCACCACTTCCAGTGTTGGTGACCTGGTTGTGATCCAGAACATCCAACACATCATGGCACAAGGAGTGGTTGCATACTAGCACTTCTGAGACCCACCTGCAACTAATCAGCATTCCGGCATCCTGAAGTATGGAGAACATCAACCCGCCGCCGCCGCTCCGCATCGCCGGCAATCTCGGGGTCAATTGGAAGATTTTTAAACAGCGCTTCCAGCTCTTCATCGAAGCCATGGACAGGGAGAACGCCTTGGACACCAGGAAGATTGCTCTGCTCCTCTCCACGGCCGGGCAACACGCCATCCACATCTTCAACCCTCTCACATTCGCAGACGACGAGGACAAGACAAAGTACAAGACGGTTCTCCTCAAATTCGATACCCACTTCAGCATAGAGGTCAATGAAAGCTTCGAAAAATACCTGTTCCAGCAGCGCTTGCAGGGTAAGGATGAGCCTTTCCAATCCTTTTTAACACATCTCCGCATCCTTGCGCAGTCCTGCGGCTACGGGCTCATCTCCGACTCCATGATACGCGACCAGATCGTATTTGGTGTTCTGTCGGACCCCCTGAGTCAGCAGATCCTCAAAATTAAGCAAATCACCCTAGCGACTGCCATCGAGACCTGTGTCCTGCATGAAAATGTCACCAGCCGAACTCCCACATACAGGCGGCTGAAACGGCTCGGCAAGGTCCTCACGAGGCGGAACGAGTCCAAACAATTGAACACCTCTGTCATGATATACATCAGCATATCAGCAATCACACACACACTGACACACTGATGGACATACAGTAGGACCAACCAGCATACACAACATCGCAGCCAATCACCAGTGAGAGCACACACACTATTTAGGACAGGGGACAGGAGAGTTCCCGTTCATTCTAGTAGCAGCCAGCTATTTATAACCAATGGCAATTGTTGCTACTTGGCAAAATTATTGAAAAGGTTTTAACAGTGTTCTTTTAAAACTTAAAATTTTTGAAAATTCAAATTGAATTACTGCAACCTGCAAGCTTAGCTCTGATCTCAACTCAGAACTAAATTTACGATTTGCTTAACACAAACTTGTATAACTTTTACAACTTAATTAATTCTTTATCTTAACAATTTTTCTTTTAACAAGTTTTTCTTACATTCACAAACATGTTGGCTGCTATCAATGAGGGAGCAGTTAGCTGTGGTGATTTATACCGGAGCAAAGTCAACTGTCATCGCCAGATTTACACTTTTTTAAATGGTGTCAGTGTGTTTCTTTAAGTTTCTATTAATTCACAAATAAAATGAGATAAACATTATTTCAAGTAAGTAAAACTTAAGATTCTGGCAATTTCAATCAATTGCTTTCAAAAATAATAAACTTTTATCAAAGAGGTGGAGAAACCCACTGGTTTCCTTTAATTAATTCAAAACGTAACTTTGCTGGAGTTCACTGACTCGAAGGAAAGGTATCCAATTAAACCACAAGCTGCCTGTTATCTCAAGCTGCTGTTAACGCTTTGAGAGACTTCTGCTTTAACTAACATGCAGCATCCAGTTTGTTAAAATATTTATTGTTTCTCGCCACTACAGTCCAAGGATACAATTTTAGCTTAATCAACTATAGATTTAAAAACACTTATTGAACTAAACCCTCTTAAACAGAGGTCCCATCAGTCCTTACAAAACACTTATTGAACTAAACCCTCTTAAACAGAGGTCCCATCAGTCCTTACAAAACACTCATTGAACAAACCCTCTTAAACAGAGGTCCCATCAGTCCTCACAAAACACTCACATATGAAATTAAACCATCATTTTTGATGTCACATTAATCCCAAAACCTAACCTAAAACCGAATCATCAATTATGAAATCCCATCAATTAAATTTCTAATCCCCAGACTGACCCTTGATTTCGTCGAGACGATCTTTCCGTACCATCCGCGAGTGACCAGACTAATCAGACCATAAGAAGAGGGGAGAAATCAATGCGCGGTCATTTTCGAGCTACACATTGTGGGCCCTTTTTCACTCTCCTTTGTCCAAAATCAGTCTAATTCTGATCTCGCGGTTGGTCAGAACCGTCTTGAGAAATCCCGGGTTTCCGGCACCAAATGACAAACTTTAAATTTCTTTACCCGTCAGTCTGGCCTCAATAAAACTCGAGATGGATTTGTAGGCACAGCATTAGTTATTTTTATTTGACTTGCAAGTCTGACTCGTTTCACACAAACACAGGACGCATGCTGCCTCCTGAGTGTCCAGAATCGAGTGATTCTGTAGAACAAAGAAATCTCTACCAACACATTCAAATGGCATCAAGTTTCACATACACAATTCCCATAGGTCATCCTATACCCCTCCTGACCTGGCCATACATCCTAATTGGCTCACTTCTCATCCCTTCCTCTGGCCTCCTATTACCCAGCATCCTTTTCTCCTCCTCTACTGGACACCCCTCCCCCTTGCCATGCGTTCTGAAATCCTTTGTCTGTGAACTAACAGAATTAGACCGGCCTATATCTAATTACAGTAACTAATATCTCTAAAGCAACTATTTTATACCACATTCGTCTCCAGGAGGGGGAGAATGCGAAAGCTGACAGCGTGGGTCCCCTGCAAGTCCCATGGATAAGATGGAATTTCACACTCCTCTCCTTGGCGGATGTCATGGTGGGCGGAAGCAGAAAACATCATCAGGGCAGGAAAATCCGTTTTAAGCCGCCGTAAAACCAGTTTGTGATCGAGCCATCAAGTCTCCAATGGCGAGCTACATTACCCGACGCACAATGTCAGGGCCGTCTTTGGCATCAATTGTAATCTCATGCATACTCATTAAAAGGAGTGCTCATTGGAATCGTCCCTCCCAAGGCAAATGTGTCTTTCCATAGAATTCCTACAGTGCAGAAGGCGGCCATTCAACCCATCGAGACTGCACTGACCCACTGAAAGAGCACCCAACCTAGGCCCACCTCCCTGCCCTTTCCCCATAACCCCACCTAACCTGCTCATCTTTGGACTATGGGAGGAAACCAGAGCACCCGGAGGAAACCCATGCAGATACGGGGAGAACGTGCAAACGCCACACAGTCATCCGAGGCCGGAATTGAACCCAGGTCCCTGGGGCTGTGAGGCAGCAGTGCTAACCACTGTGCCTTCCATGCCGCTCACACTCACCACCTTCACCACATTACATAAACATTACGAACCTCTCAAGCCATATTTCTCTCGAGATTTGAGCTAATTTGTCTACCTCGTGCAGCGCTTGCGGCATGAAGGATTTTCCATCAGGCTCATCTGGTATAAGCACTTCACTCTCAGGGAAGTGCTGGGCCGGCGGTGGGTGTGACGAAATGGTAAGGTGGTGGTGGCATCAAGTGAGCATCAGGGTGAGGCCCTGACTCGGTGAATGGCTATTTGGGATTCCTATCATGTAATCTCTTGACAAAACATCAAATGACAAAGAGTCGAGTATCCTCATCCAATGGATAAGGGGAAGGGAATGCTGAAGCACACCCTGTGTATGACCTAATTTCAGGGACAATTATTTGTTTGCAAATTAACAAGCCCTTTATCCACCAGTGACTTGGTAGTCACCATGTGAAGAAATTTGGCCGGATTCTCCATTCCTGAGACTAAGGGCTGGATTCTCCGATTTTGCGGCTAAGTGCTGATGCCGGCGTGGGAACAGTGGCGTTTTACGATGTCAAAATCGGCACCGAACCATCGCTGACACCGGCCGGAGAAGGCCGGGTCCATGGCCGCGCAAGCGCACGGCGACGACCTGCAGCGGCTATGCCATACAAAATGGCTCCGGCCTGCCAGATAGTGCCCCCCTGTACACCTCCAAACCTCCCTCCATCAATCCCCCCCCCCAGCCCCTGCCGAAGCTCTCTTGGCAAGCGGAATGGTTCCCTCCACGACTGTGGCGGTGCTGGCACAGTCTGCAGCCGCCACGCGAGGTTGACGAAATCTCAGAGCACGCGTGTCCCGCGCCATCGGGAAGTCGGCCCATCGGAGCATCGGGGGAGGGCCTTCAGGTGAGATCCTGAGGAGGTTCGCAATGGCGTGTGGTGTACTCCCCGATGATGCCGTTTTGGAGGGAGCGGAGCATCTAAAAACAGGCGCCGCCCCAATTTCGGAGTCAAAAGGGATTCTCCGAATCAAAAGGGATTACGCAAAAGGTGTCGAGCAATGGAGAACCCCACCCTAAGTGTTGACGCCGGGCAGGATTCATGGAATTCTACAACAGCAAAACTGCTGCCGTACCTGGACTGATTCACGGCCGTTGAGGGGCTAGCATCGGTGCCACGTAAGACACAATGGATCCCAATGGAAAGCGGTGCCGGATTCGCTGGGGTCAGGAGCAGCACTAGAGTGGTTGACAAGCTGCAGCCGCATATTAGCACTTCACTCCTCACACACACTCGTCCCAGCCATCATTGGGCAGCACGGTAGCCTTGTGGATAGCACAATTGCTTCACAGCTCCAGGGTCCCAGGTTCGATTCCGGCTTGGGTCACTGTCTGTGCGGAGTCTGCACATCCTCCCCGTGTGTGCGTGGGTTTCCTCCGGGTGCTCTGGTTTCCTCCCACAGTCCAAAGGTGTGCAGGTTAGGTGGATTGGCCATGATAAATTACCCTTAGTGTCCAAAATTGCCCTTAGTGTTGGGTGGGGTTACTGAGTTATGGGGATAGGGTGGCGGTGTTGACCTTGGGTAGGGTGCTCTTTCCAAGAGCCGGTGCAGACTCTATGGGCCGAATGGCCTCCTTCTGCACTGTAAATTCTATGATAATCTATGAAAGGCATAAGGAGAGGCATAAATATCCTGGCCGCGAGGTTTGCTAGTGTCACACGGGAGGGTTTAAACTAGTATGGCAGGGGGGTGGGCACGGGAGCAATAGGTCAGAAGGTGAGAGCATTGAGGGAGAACTAGGGAATAGGGACAGTGGGCCTCTGAGGCAGAGCAGACAGGGAGAAGTTGCTGAACACAGTGGGTCTGGTGGCCTGAAGTGCATATGTTTTAATGCAAGAAGTATTACGGGTAAGGCAGATGAACTTAGAGCTTGGATTAGTACTTGGAACTATGATGTTGTTGCCATTACAGAGACCTGGTTGAGGGAAGGGCAGGATTGGTAGCTAAACGTTCCAGGATTTAGATGTTTCAGGCGGGATAGAGGGGGATGTAAAAGGGGAGGCGGAGTTGTGCTACTGGTTCGGGAGAATATCACAGTTGTACTGCGGGAGGACACCTCAGAGGGCAGTGAGGCTATATGGGTAGAGATCAGGAATAAGAAGGGTGCAGTCACAATGTTGGGGGTTTACTACAGGCCTCCCAACAGTCAGCGGGAGATAGAGGAGCAGATAGGTAGACAGATTTTGGAAAAGAGTAAAAACAACAGGGTTGTGGTGATGGGAGACTTCAACTTCCCCAATATTGACTGGGACTCACTTAGTGCCAGGGGCTTAGACGGGGCGGAGTTTGTAAGGAGCATCAAGGAGGGCTTCTTAAAACAATATGTAGACAGTCCAACTAGGGAAGGGGCGATACTGGACCTGGTATTGGGGAATGAGCCCAGCCAGGTGGTAGATGTTTCAGTAGGGGAGCATTTCGGTAACAGTGACCACAATTCAGTAAGTTTTAAAGTACTTGTGGACAAGGATAAGAGTGGTCCTAGGATGAATGTGCTAAATTGGGGGAAGGCTAATTATAACAATATTAGGCGGGAACTGAAGAACAGAGATTGGGGGCGGATGTTTGAGGGCAAATCAACATCTGACATGTGGGAGGCTTTCAAGTGTCAGTTGAAAGGAATTCAGGACCGGCATGTTCCTGTGAGGAAGAAGGATAAATACGGCAATTTTCGGGAACCTTGGATGACGAGAGATATTGTAGGCCTCGTCAAAAAGAAAAAGGAGGCATTTGTCAGGGCTAAAAGGCTGGGAACAGACGAAGCCTGCGTGGAATATAAGGAAAGTAGGAAGGAACTTAAGCAAGGAGTCAGGAGGGCTAGAAGGGGTCACGAAAAGTCATTGGCAAATAGGGTTAAGGAAAATCCCAAGGCTTTTTACACGTACATAAAAAGCAAGAGGGTAGCCAGGGAAAGGGTTGGCCCACTGAAGGATAGGCAAGGGAATCTATGTGTGGAGCCAGAGGAAATGGGTGAGGTACTAAATGAATACTTTGCATCAGTATTCACCAAAGAGAAGAAATTGGTAGATGTTGAGTCTGGAGAAGGGTGTGTAGATAGCCTGGGTCACATTGAGATCCAAAAAGACGAGGTGTTGGGTGTCTTGAAAAATATTAAAGTAGATAAGTCCCCAGGGCCTGATGGGATCAACCCCAGAATACTGAAGGAGGCTGGAGAGGAAATTGCTGAGGCCTTGACAGAAAGCTTTGGATCCTCACTGTCTTCAGGGGATGTCCCGGAGGACTGGAGAATAGCCAATGTTGTTCCTCTGTTTAAGAAGGGTAGCAAGGATAATCCAGGGAACTACAGGCCGGTGAGCCTTACTTCAGTGGTAGGGAAATTACTGGAGAGAATTCTTCGAGACAGGTTCTACTCCCATTTGGAAGCAAATGGACATATTAGTGAGAGGCAGCATGGTTTTGTGAAGGGGAGGTCGTGTCTCACTAACTTGATAGAGTTTTTCGAGGAGGTCACTAAGATGATTGATGCAGGTAGGGCAGTGGATGTTGCCTATATGGACTTCAGTAAGGCCTTTGACAAGGTCCCTCATGGTAGACTAGTACAAAAGGTGAAGTCGCACAGGATCAGGGGTGAGCTGGCAAGGTGGATACAGAACTGGCTAGGTCATAGAAGGCAGAGAGTAGCAATGGAAGGATGCTTTTCTAATTGGAGGGCTGTGACCAGTGGTGTTCCACAGGGATCAGTGCTGGGACCTTTGCTCTTTGTAGTATATATAAATGATTTGGAGGAAAATGTAACTGGTCTGATTAGTGAGTTTGCAGACGACACAAAGGTTGGTGGAATTGCGGATAGCGATGAGCACTGTCAGAGGATACAGCAGGATTTAGATTGTTTGGAGACTTGGGCGGACAGATGGCAGGTGGAGTTTAATCCGGACAAATGTGAGGTAATGCATTTTGGAAGGTCTAATGCAGGTAGGGAATATACAGTGAATGGTAGAACCCTCAAGAGTATTGAAAGTCAAAGAGATCTAGGAGTACAGGTCCACAGGTCATTGAAAGGGGCAACACAGGTGGAGAAGGTAGTCAAGAAGGCATATGGCATGCTTGCCTTCATTGGCCGGGGCATTGAGTGTAAGAATTGGCAAGTCATGTTGCAGCTGTATAGAACCTTAGTTAGGCCACACTTGGAGTATAGTGTTCAATTCTGGTCGCCACACTACCAGAAGGATGTGGAGGCTTTAGAGAGGGTGCAGAAGAGATTTACCAGAATGTTGCCTGGTATGGAGGGCATTAGCTATGAGGAGCGGTTGAATAAACTTGGTTTGTTCTCACTGGAACAAAGGAGGTTGAGGGGAGACCTGATAGAGGTCTACAAAATCATGAGGGGCATAGACAGAGTGGATAGTCAGAGGCTTTTCCCCAGGGTAGAGGGGTCAATTACTAGGGGGCATAGGTTTAAGGTGAGAGGGGCAAGGTTTAGAGTAGATGTACGAGGCAAGTTTTTTACGCAGAGGGTAGTGGGTGCCTGGAACTCGCTACCGGAGGAGGTGGTGGAAGCAGGGACGATAGTGACATTTAAGGGGCATCTTGACAAATACATGAATAGGATGGGAATAGAGGGATACGGACCCAGGAAGTGTAGAAGATTGTAGTTTAGTCGGGCAGCATGGTCGGCACAGGCTTGGAGGGCCGAAGGGCCTGTTCCTGTGCTGTACTTTTCTTTGTTCTTTGTTCTTTTGTTGAAAATGGCACTGGTTGTGCTGGAGCATGCCCATCCCATTGATGGGTCGGCTGGGGCCAGAGGACACTGAGGGGGATGGCCTGGGGGGGGAACCGATACGACCGTGGTGCTAGGTTCACAATCGGCAGTCAGCGGTGTGCGCAGCTGCATGGCCACTTGGCAGGCTGCGGCAAGGGTGTCCTATGCCCATCCACCCTGTCCGTGTGGCCCACCTTCTGGCCACCCCCCGCTACTCCCCCCCGGCCCTGACAGAAGCCCCTTCGGCCGGCGGCACAACTGTCAGCAAACTATGGCAATGTTGGATGCTGTCCGTACGCCCGCTCTCCTATTCATCAGCCATAATAATAATAATAACCACTTATTGTCACAAGTAGGCTTCAATGAAGTTACTGTGAAAAGCCCCTAGTCGCCACAATACGGCGCCTGTTCGGGGAGGCCGGTATGGGAATTGAACCCGTGCTGCCGCCTTGCTCTGCATTACAAGCCAGTTGTTTAGCCCACTGTGCTAAACCAGCCCCTGTTTCACAATTTTTGAAAGCACAAGTGAACCACGCAGTCTGGAATTCCCCCCAGTGGAGGCAGAGGTTTGCTCAGGCCCCGGAGAATACCGTCAGGCCGGCTAATGATATGCCAACGGCGTTTACTGTATGTGCGGAGTGGAACACATTGACGCCACTATCTAGGCACCGGAGATTTAGGATTTGTCGTGAAACTGCCCCCCCCCCAACAATTTTGCCGTCAAAACCAATTCTCCGCCCAATTCCGACGGAGAATCCCGTCGGCATTTGCCGATTGAGAATCCCAAACGGGATTCTCTGACCCTGAGGCTAAGTGTTGACGCCGTTGGAAACGCCGTCGCGTTTCTCGACGGCGCCAACATGGCCTCAGGATCAGCAATTCTGGCCACTGCAGGGGGCCAACAAGGCACTGGAGCGATCCACGCCGCTCCAGCTGCTGATCCTGGCGTCAACTGGGTGCCGCGGGGTCTGCATGCGCAGTAGCTCCCTTCTCCGTGCCGGCCCCGACGCAACATGGCATAGGGCTACAGTGGCAGGCGCGGAGGAAAGGAGGCCCCCAGCCCGAGAGGCCGGCCCGCCGATTGGTGGGCCCCGATTGCGGGCCAAGCCCAACGGAGGCCCCCCCAGGGGTCGACCCCCCCCCCCCCCCCCACAGGCCGCCCCCGGATCCTTCCACGCTGAGGTCTCGCCGGCTGAGAGCAGGTTAAAATGGTGCCGGCGGGACTCGGGTTTTTTGCGACGGCTGCTCGGCCCATCGCGGGCCGATTATCGGCGGGGGGGCCGCTCGCCGCCGCGCCAACCATGCCGGCACCAATGGTGCCGATTCTCCACTCTGTGGAGAATCGCGTCCCAGCGTTGGGGTGCGATTCGCGCCGGTCGCGGGGATTCTCCGGCCCGGCCCCGGGCTGAGATAATCCCGCCCCCCGTCCTCCTTTGGAGCCTCCTGCTGACTCATGTCTTTCTCTCATGTATGCTGCAGAGAGAAGTCCGTCAGGAAGATGGATGCTGCATTGATTACAACCATTGTTATTGCATGCAGTCAGAAGACAAGGAGGAGAAGATGATGATGGCAGCGCCAGGTTTGCCAAATGGAGGAGATTTACCCTCATGAGCAAGGGGCCACAGGGCTCCATCCAGATGCCAAGGTTGAGGCTCCCAGAAATGTTGTTCTGTAAGCACCTCACAAGACCCAGGATGTATACAACACACATGTCTTTCCTGCGATGAGCGAGGGACAGCATCACTGATGCCGCTGCATGCCCAAGGATCTAGTGGCTCACATATATCACATTCTTCACCACTTGGCGCCACAGGGACTGGGAGGACATTCGTTGCCAGTGGCTGTGAAAATTACCACCACCCAGAACATCTGTGCCAGTTGTGCTTTCTAAGGCTCAACTGGGGACCTCTGTGGGATCTCTCAGGCTTCCATGCAAAAACTCATCCAGGAAGGAACAGATTCTCTCTTTGCTAAGGTCCACAATTATGTGACCTTGCGAGAGGTCAAGCAAGCCAGGAAACCAGGACATCGAGTTTTGTAGCTATTTCCCACTTCCCACAAGTACAGAGTGCCATCGACTGCATTCATGTGGTTCTATGATGTCCCTGGCAACAAGGACTTAATACATCAATAGGAAATGCACCCACTCATTAAATGTGTAATTGATATGCAACCAAAACAAGCAAATCCCATAGGTTTGTGCAAGGTTTCCTGGAAGTGTTCATGATTCCTATATCCTGCCAACCTACCAGTACTGACCCAGTCGTGTTGGCATGCCGGCGTGATCGTCTCAGACTGACTGCAGATGGAATCCCCCATTGTTCGCTGTAACCGAAGGAGTGCAGCTGACATCCCTTCCTCATAGGCCCTTGACAGTCTCTGCAGCTTCAGCAACTTAGACTAGGGGCTTTACACAGTAACTTCATTGATGCCTACTTGTGACAATGAGTGATTATTATTATTATGAAGTCCAGATGTTTGTCATCTGACTGGGACTCAGCAGAATCATGGCCACCAGCCCTCCTCCGTACAACGGTGGCTTCTGATCTCCTTGCCTCAGCCTGCTGTGCACCAGATTGCATGCTGTGCTCACCAGATTGTGATCCTGAGGTCCCATTGAGGTGTGCATCTCTGCACTGGTGGACAGTCTGGGTGAGTGCTGTGACAGATCTTCAAAACTGCTTATTTCAATTTCTTCATCTGGGGTGCCCTCAGAACTGGGTTTGAAGGATGGGCTTGCATTCCAGCTGCAGCTGTCATGATCAAGTGTAGATTAAATGAGTGCTGGCAGAGGACTTGAAAAGAGGAGGAAGCATTCAGAGTGTCATCGCTTTTTGGATGAGCTGGGCATTTTTTGCCCACTTCATCTTCATCAACTCCAGTCAATGCGATTACATGTTCCTCAAAGTGAGTGAGGAATCTGATGTTGGCCACTCATCCCCCCGATCGGGAGCCTCACCCTGCATAAAGACAGAAAAAGAAAGTGTGAACAGGCCACATTCAAAGACAGATGATAAGTTGCCTGCCATGTGTGTGTGTGGTGAGTGGGGCCATGGACAGGATGACGACATGAGCTCGAGAGACCATGTGGCTGATGGAGATGTGAAGACATGTTTGAGAGTGAGCGGTGATATCTCTTGAGCCGGCAGTGTGTGAAATCAGTGTGAATGATGATGGGCTGGTGAGCACGTGAGGTAAAAGTAATAACGCGATGAACTTATCCTGGCGGCACAACTAAGATCATTCTTCCTCTTTCTGCACTGAGTAGCGGACCTCTTGTGCTGGTGCTTAGTGACGATGCCACTTAGTTGGTGGTACGCGGAGTAAAGGACATTGTGGTGGACCTGAACCATGTCCAGCAGGCAGTCCAAGGAGGTGTCCCTGAACTTGGGGGCAACAGTCTTCTGTGGTTTTGGAGTCTTCCCTTGCAGTGTCGGTGTGCGCAGATGAGCTTTAAATATGGTGCCCGGAGCAAGGCCACGTTGAGGTCACAGCTTGATGGGTGAATCGGAGGCTGCCCCCATGTTTTCCGTGTGTGCATCAATAACAATCTCTGCAGCATATGATATGGTGTGAAAACCCTCCATTGTGGCCAGCCTGCTGTTCACGGCTGCCGCAGCACATGACACAATAAATGGAAAATCCCACCCAGAGAATCTGGCTGCAGCCAAAGAGCAGCACGCAGAACTGGATTGAGGGACAGTTCATGGTCATGGGTGTCTCATGGTTAGGGTGGGGAAAGGAGGCAAACCACGGGCGAAATTCTCCGTTATCGGCGGAAACTCCGCCGATCGGCGCAAAAAACGGCGCAAATCCCACTTGCGTCACGTCATAAAAATGGGCCGATAGTCTGCGGCCCGAAATGGGCTAGCAGCGACGTAACGGGATCCGCGCTTGCGCAGTGGTTCACGCCGTGCAGCGTCATACGCGCTGCACAGCGTGACGGCTCATAAGGCCGCGCAGCTCCCCCCACCCGACCGGAACAGCCGACCGCAACACCCGACTTGATGGCTGGCCGTCACTCAGCCCCGAGGTTCGAGTCACGCGATGTGGAGGCGCTCCTGGATGCGGTGGAGCAGAGGAGGGACGCCCTGTATCCCGGGCACGGCCGCAGAGTTGCCCCACGCCACAGCCGGCATCTGTGGAGGGAGGTGGCAGAGGCCATCACCGCTGTGGCCCTAACACCACGGACAGGCACCCAGTGCCACAAGAAGGTGAACGACCTCGTCAGAGCAGGCAGGGTGAGCGTCCCCCATATCCCCCATATCCCCTCTCCCCCAAATCCCCCCTCCCCCATATCCCCCCTCCCCCACATCCCCTCCTCCCCCATATCCCCCATATCCCCCATATCCCCCCACCCCCATATCCCCCCCTCCCCCATATCCCCCCCTCCCCATATCCCCCCTCCCCCATATCCCCCCTCCCCCATATCCCCCCCTCCCCCATATCCCCCATATCCCCCCTCCCCCATATCCCCCCTCCCCCATATCCCCCATATCCCCCCTCCCCCATATTCCCCATATCCCCCCATCCCCCATATCCCCCCTCCCACATATCCCCCCTCCCCCATATCCCCCATATCCCCCCTCCCCCATATCCCCCATATCCCCCCTCCCCCATATCCCCCATATTCCCCCCTCCCCCATATCCCCCCTCCCCATATCCCCCCTCCCCCATATCCCCCATATTCCCCCCTCCCCCATATCCCCCCTCCCCCATATTCCCGATATCCCCCCCTCCCCATATCCCCCGTCCCACATATCCCCCCTCCCCCATATCCCCCATATCCCCCCTCCCCCATATCCCCCCTCCCCCATATCCCCCATATCCCCCCTCCCCCATATCCCCCATATCCCCCCTCCACCATATCCCCCATATTCCCCCCTCCCCCATATCCCCCCTCCCCCATATCCCCCATATCCCCCCTCCCCCATATCCCCCCCTCCCCCATATCCCCCATATCCCCAAGTGAATCCAGCCCTAACCTTAACCTCTGCAATGCACGCGCAACCGATGGCGTGCATTCATATACCTGCCTAACACTGTTGCCTTTTACCCCTGCCACCCCCCCCCCCCCCCCAGGAGAAGCGCGCACACAACAATAGGGAGCATGTGAGGACTGGAGGAGGGCCCGCTGATGAGAGGCCACTGACCGTACACGAGGAAAGGGCCCTGGAACTGGCTGGCGGACCTGAGGACCGGGAGGTTGCTGATGCAGAGGTCGGGGCCCCACGAGCAAGTGAGCCACCAACAGCCCGTCCCCATATCCCCCCTCCCCTATATCCCCCTCTCCCGTATCACCTGATCACTGCCTGATGTCTAACCATGCATGCTTCATTGTGTATCGCAGGACCAAACGTCCAGGCACCCATCCCCGCAGATGCAGACCGCCCGCAGGATGCCCCTCGGAGACCACGGGAGACGGAGAGACCTGGAGCAACAGGGAGACGACACCCCCGTCACGTGCGGGAGCGACCACCCAGCGATGAGGGGGGCAGCCACAGGCCCCCGTCACATCCGAGCCAGGACACCACTACCCAGGACACCACTATCCAGGACACCCCTACCCGGGACACCACTACCCAGGACACCCCTACCCGGGACACCACTACCCGGGACAGCACTACCCGGGACAGCACTACCCGGGACAGCACTACCCGGGACAGCACTACCCAGGACACCCCTACCCGGGAAGACGAAATACCGGACAGTGACTCAGAGTGGATGGGTGGAGACGAACCCCCACCCCAAAGTGCCATGGACTCAGAGTGGGACGAAGAGCACGACACAACGCCACTGCTGTCACCAACACCCTCCACCATCGCAGAAACACTCACCACGGTTGGGCACTTTAGTGATGAGGCGTCTGGTACACTCACTGGTGCGCACAACACAGCCGTCCCGGTACAGCAGGTGGAGGTAGGAGCAGCAGAGGGACCGGGCGGTCGGAGGGCAGCCCAGGCCAAGCGAACATCTGCCGCCCAGATGGATCCCGGGTTCCTGCAGTTACCACACCCACACATAGATCCGATGCAACCACCGACACGGAGACGAGCGAATAGGGTGACGGGTGGCTTGCGGCGGCTGCGGTCGCAGGTGGAGGAGTCCACCCGCGTCCAGGAGCTGGGAGTGGCCCCGGTCATGCGTGCCACCCAGGCTGACACCGCACGGGTGGCGTCCGCGGTGGAGGCAATGGGTGCGACGGTGTCAGACATGGGGAACGGTTTGCGAGGCCTGGGGCCTTCGTGCAGGTGGCGTCTGTGGCCCAGGAAATGGCTGCCCTCTCACAGGAGGCCATGAGCCAGTGCCAGCGCCAGATGGCAGAGGCGCTCAACGCCATAGCCCAGTCTCTGCAGGCCATGGCCCAGTCTCTGCAGGCCATGGCCCAGTCTCAGCAGGCCATCGCTGAGGGCATCGGCGCCAGTGGCCATGTGCGAGCTGGCGTCGCACTGTCGCAGACAGGGTTCGACAACCCCCTGGGCTCCATGGCTGCAAACCTGCAGACCCCTGTCGATACCAGCACGGGCCTCCAGGACTGGCAGCGCCAGATGTCGGG
This sequence comes from Scyliorhinus torazame, assembly GCF_047496885.1. Lineage (NCBI taxonomy): Eukaryota > Metazoa > Chordata > Chondrichthyes > Carcharhiniformes > Scyliorhinidae > Scyliorhinus > Scyliorhinus torazame. Next base: position 192,170,086 of record NC_092712.1, on the reverse strand, counting down.
GGCGCGTCGGATGGCCAGTCCGTTCGCATCCCCCACCCATGTAGAGGCCTGGGGGCCATCGGGCACCCCGAGGGAGGAGGAGGTGGTGTGGTCCGTCCCGGCTCCCTCTGTAGGGGAGGTCCCGGTACACCGCGACACCTCGGACTCCCCCCCTTCCGTCCCAGGTGCATCGGGTGGGCAACGGGCAGGACAGGCTGGCAGCTCGCCATCCCAGTCGCCCGGGCCGCAGCCTGGCCCATCTAGGCCAGGACGCCCCAGGAAACGGCCGCCAAAGGGATCCAGTGTCAGAGGGCAGGAATCACAGGAGTCCACCTCCAGTTCTGCTGTACCGTCTGGGGAACCACGTAGACGTAGTCAAAGGGCCCGTAAGGCCAAACAATTAGACACTGAGTAAGTTGGCACGGGTGCAGGGCACAGATGAGTTTTAGGCGCTAGGGCACGTGCATGAACTCCTTTGGTTATTAAAGTCAATGTTACACCTACCGAAGCTGCCTTTGTGCTCTGTCCAAAGTGTGCGGGGGTGTCATGTACGTTGAGCGCAAGTGTGTGTGTGAGGGGTGGTCTTACCTCAGCTCCAGGTGAGTCTGCCCCCTTCCCCCTGGGCCGCCATCAACATCCCCCGGGCAGAGGACGGGACCGTGCGCTGCAGTGTCACAGCCGCATGCAGGGATGGTCCGGGTGGATGGTGGTACTGTGGCCATGGGTCAGACATAGTCCAACGATGTAGAGCCAGGAGCTCATCGGAGGCGGGTTGTCATCATTCTCCATGGCCTGCGATAGACACGCGTCCACCCGCAACTGGGTGAGCCCGGCCCGTTGTGCCGCCGGTGGATCGGCAATTGGGAGTGGGGGGGTGGTGTGCATGCGGGTGGGGTGTGTGGGGTTGGGGAGGGGGGTGAGGGTGCTGGGTGGGTGGATGGGTGGGGGGTGTGGGTGGTCGGCTGTTGTCATGGTGTGCGGTCTGTGGCCATACTACCCGATTCCCACGCCCATCTAGTCAGTGAAGCGGGCGTCTATCAGTCTGTCCCGTGCCCGCTGGGCCAGCCGGTAACGGTGGACAGCCACCCGTCTGTGTCTACCCCGTCTGCCCTGACCATTGCCCCCATCCCCCTCATCTGGGGAGGACTGGGCCTCTTCCTGCTGCTCCTCCACTCCGCCCTCCTCTGCCTGCGGCACATCGCCCCTCTGCTGGGCTATGTTGTGCAGGACGCAGCACACCACAATGATGCGGCCGACCCTATCTGACCGATACTGGAGGGCGCCCCCAGAGAGGTCCAGGCACCTGAAACGCATCTTCAGCACGCCAAAGCACCTCTCGATCACTCCCCTTGTCGCTACATGGGCATCATTGTAGCGGTTCTCCGCCTCATTGCGTGGCCTCCGTATAGGCGTCATCAGCCACGATCGCAATGGGTAGCCCCTGTCGCCCAGCAACCAGCCCCTCAGCCGGGGATGGCGTCCCTCGTACATGCCGGGGATGGATGACCGCGACAACACGAATGAGTCGTGTACACTGCCTGGGTGACGGGCGCAGACGTGCAGGATCATCATGCGGTGGTCGCAGACCACCTGTACGTTCATCGAATAGGTCCCCTTCCTATTAGTGAACACGGCCCTGTTATCTGCAGGTGGCCGCACGGCGACGTGCATCCCATCGATCGCGCCCTGGACCATGGGGAACCCGGCAACGGCAGAGAAGCCCACGGCCCGGGCATCTTGGCTGGCCCGGTCCACGGGGAAGCGGATGTAGCGGTGCGCCATGGCATAAAGGGCATCTGTCACTGCCCGGATGCACCGATGCACCGATGTCTGCGATATACCGGACAGGTCCCCACTCGGTGCCTGGAATGACCCCGTTGCATAAAAGTTCAGGGCCACCGTAACCTTGATGGACACGGGGAGAGGGTGTCCCCCGCCAGTGCCACGCGGTGACAGGTGTGGCAGCAGGTGGCAGATGTGTGCCACGGTTTCCCGGCTCATCCGGAGTCTCCTCCTGCATTCCCGGTCCGTGAGGTCCTGGTATGACTGCCGGGGCCGGTACACACGGGGCGCCCTCGGGTGCCTCCGTTGCCGTGGGGCCGCGACGTCCTCCTCCCCCTCCTCGTCCTGTCGGTCAGGTGTCCCTCCAGCCTGGGCGGCTGCCGCCTGCCCCTCTGCGGCAGCCTGCGCCGCCTCTCTGGCACGCTCCTCCTCCTCCTCCTCCTCCTCCTCCTCCTCATCCAGGGCAACATAGACATGAGCGGCTGCCACCACGGCGGCCAACATCGCTGGATGGTCTGAAAACATGACGGCCTGGTGGGGGGGAGGGGAACGACGACATGTCATCATTGCCCATATCCCCTCCTCCCCCCAGCCAGGTGGCATGGACCGCATGGGTCCAACTGTTGGAGGCTGGCACCTGGCCAGGTGGACCAACTCATTTGCCCTCCCATCACCCACCCCGGCACGGACCCCCCCCCCAACCTCCACCCCGGCACGGACCCCCTCCCCAACCTCCACCCCGGCACGGACCCCCTCCGCAACCCCCAACCTCCACCCCGGCACGGACCCCCCCTCAACCTCCACCCCAGCACGGACCCCCCCCCAACCTCCACCCCGGCACGGACCCCCTCCCCAACCCCCAACCTCCACCCCGGCACGGACCCCCTCCCCAACCCCCAACCTCCACCCCAGCACGGACCCCCCCCCAACCTCCACCCCGGCACGGACCCCCTCCACAACCCCCAACCTCCACCCCGGCACGGACCCCCTCCCCAACCTCCACCCCGGCACGGACCCCCTCCCCAACCTCCACCCCGGCACGGACCCCCTCCCCAACCTCCACCCCGGCACGGACCCCCTCCCCAACCCCCAACCTCCACCCCAGCACGGACCCCCCCCCCAACCTCCACCCCGGCACGGACCCCCTCCACAACCCCCAACCTCCACCCCGGCATGGACCCCCTCCCCAACCTCCACCCCGGCACGGACCCCCTCCCCAACCCCCAACCTCCACCCCAGCACGGACCCCCCCCCCCAACCTCCACCCCGGCACGGACCCCCTCCACAACCCCCAACCTCCACCCCGGCACGGACCCCCTCCCGGCACTCCCCCGGAGCCCAGCCTACTCTAACCACCCCGCCCCCCCCCCCCCCCCCCCCCGCCGCACACACACACAAGCCGAGACACACCTCTCCTCAGGCAATCAGTCTGCGGCCACGCCATTTCCTGCCCAGAGCCAACCCCCCAGGCCGTCACTCACCTCCTCGCTGGTCGGCGTGAGCCTGGAGCACCGGGTCACGCCGATGAAAAGGAGGTTTGATTCACGTCGACGTGAACGGTCATCACGTCGACGGGACTTCGGCCCATCCGGAAGGGAGAATATCGGCAGGCCGAAAATTGGCTGCCTTGCGCAGACCCGTGACATTCTCCGCGGCAGCGGCGCCATTAACGCCCCGCCGACTTTTCTCCCTTCGGAGACTTCGGCGGGGGCGGGGGCGGGATTCACGGCGGCCAACGGCCATTCTCCGACCCGGCGGGGGGTCGGAGAATGACGCCCCAGGTCTCCACAAATGGAAAGCCGACGTGATGATCACGCCGGGAGGGGGTGCTGGGGGACCATTATAGACCCTGGGTGGTTGGGGAGATGGCAGGGCTATGCCAGGCACCCTGGTACCCTGGCAGTGCTAATCTGGCAGTGCAAACTGCCCCTTGTCTCTCTATTTTAATGATAGACAAATCTCATTCATATTCATATCTGCAATTACACATCCAATTTGAACAAGACGTATTCATACAGAATTCAAAAAAGGCACTCCTTTCGAATAAGCCTTCACTAACAACAGGACGAGGTAAATATGTTCTCACATTCTAACTTTTAAAAACAAATTAGTCTGTCATACATAGCCATGGTTCAGTGGGTAACATTTTCACCCCAGGGATTGCAAGTTTTAGATGCAAATCTCATAAAAGTCTAATCAGGCACTCCTCCCTGTCATCTGTCAGATGAGAACTTAAACTGAGACACTGTCTACTCTCATAGATGAACAGAAAATATCCCACAGAAGTATTGCAGAGGAGAGCAGAGCTTTTATCCCTGGTATCCTGATCAATATTTATCCCTCACAAAAACAGATTATCTGGTCATTATCACATTAATGCTTACAGGAACTTGCTCTGCAAAATTTGGCAGTTGAGTTTCCTACATTACAACAGTGACCACAGTTCAAAATTACCTCATTGGCTGTAAAGAATTTTGGATGACCTGCAGTTATGAAAGATGCTATTTCAATGCAAGGCCTGAATTTTCAGGATGGCGGGGGCTTGATCAAGGAGTCGGCAGGGACCCGCTGACTCCGTCACCCTATATGATTTGGCTGGTAGTTCCTCAGTCCCTCCGGTAATAATGATGTGAAGATGCTGGCGTTGGACTGGGGTGGGCACAGGAAGAAGTCTTACAACACCAGGTTAAAGTCCAACAGGTTTGTTTCGAATCACTAGTTTTCGGAGCGCAGTTCCTTCATCAGGTGATTTTACTCTCCCCATCCCCCACAGATTCTGAGGTGAGAGAGTGTGAAATTGATAGATCAATATTCTCTCCGGGTTCCCACCCACTCGAAACAAATCTGTTGGACTTTAAGCTGGTATTGTAATCATCAATTCTGCTCCCAAGACATGGTCACTCGTTCCATCAAGTCTGTTCCGTCATTCCATCATGGCTGATATTTTTCTCATCCCCATTCTCCTGCCTTCTCCCCATAACCCCTGATTCCCTTATTAATCAAGAACCGATCTATCTCTGTCTTAAAGACACTCAGTGATTTGGCCCCCTCAGCCTTCTGCGGCAAAGAGTTCCACAGATTCACCACCCTCTGGCTGAAGAAATTCCTCCTTGTCTCTTAAGTGGGGGAGCGCCCCTAAATGATGGTGGTTTCTGATGAAGGCCACCCCCCCCTCCCCCACCCCACCACACCCACACCCACACACCTTTCCCACCTGAGATCTAACATTTCTTATTTTTGGGTTCCAATCTTGAGCCGGCATCTACCCGCCAACCAAAAATTGAGGCTGGGTGGGAAACAGTCATTAAATGTCCATTAATTGGCCACTTAAGAGCCTCAATTGGAGCAAAGGCGAGGCCTTGCCCGCCCAAGTGTAAAATCGCTGCAGGGCCAAAGTGGGTGAGAACCTGGAGAGAATCGATCTATCAATTTCACACTCTCTCATCACAGAACCTGCGGGGGATGGGGAAGAGTAAAATCCTAACCCAAGTCTTTGCAAGATGCTGCTGAATTCACACATCATTTCATGTTTAAACACTGGTCGGGGAACGCTTTGGAAATATTGGAAAATAATACACTTCCATTTGGACCTCACAATAACTCTTATTGCTTTCCCATCAGATTGTCAGTGAGCCACATGAACTCCTGTAAAGTTGTGTTGTCTCATATGTAATCCAAATAAGTTGCTATCAAATTCATAGCTTATCTCCCTACACAAGAACTCAAAAGGGATCACTTTCACTCCAAACAATTTGCAAGAAAACGTCCTTGCTCTAAAACAAAAAGGAAGGAAGTTATCCAGCGAATGTTCAGGCTTTTGCCCATGCTTTATTTTAATGTTTCTGAAGTAGTTCAATGAAAACTCTTTATCCTAATAACCCTTACCAGTGATGGCAGGTGAGGTGCCTTAAGGCACCATCAGTGAGATGTTTTAAGTGAACTACTACCTTCCATTTGTTATTTTAAATAATCCATAGGAGGTCTGCGAGTGCAGTCTTTCTTTTTATATTTTTTGTTTTCTTTATCCCGCCTCCCTGAAGGCAGTGGACTGGTGTTGAAATTGTCATTCTTACTGGTGCTGGCAGACCTCTGGCACCTCACTCAAGTAGCTATTTATTATTTATGGTCTTTAACTATGGGGCTATCAGAACTGAGGTCCATTAAAAATTCGCTCAATATCAAAGGTAGGGAAATCTTCAACCTGGAGTTGCTGGAGTACAGTAAGTAGAATGACCCTTGTCCAATTTTGCTATTCCCTAGACTGGAGTATTGGTTGAAATAGGTTCAGCAAGGGATTGATATGAGATCTGCTGGCTGTATCAATCTGCACCATGTTTCATGAATTTACCTGAGACAATTGGATAGGTTGGCTATCATTTTCTCTAGGTGTTGCCATACTCCAGGCACTGAACTCAGATTCATGAATAAATGGTTTGATGCGCAACTGCTCTTCGTCCTGCCTTGATGGACATGGACAAAGTTTCAGTGCAGTTAGGACTCATACTGTGATATGAGTTCATCATTTTCTCATCAATGTTCATCAGGAAACACACATTAACAGAGAGTGCTGTGTTATCCATGCCACATACAATAATTTTGTATGGCAATCTACAAAAGTAAAACTGTGCTTCACAAGCTTCCTTTGCAGAATTAGGAGTGATCTGACGATGAGACTGCCATACTTGATCATTGGCCCTGTCATGTTTCAAGATTTTCGACTGTGTCATTTTAGGGCTGATTTTGAGATATTGCCAAGGTTTTGTTGGAGTGTCAGTGTTACCCTGTGAAACTGGCTGCAACTTCTGGAATCCATATATGTGAAGTTAAACTTGGCAATCCAAAGGTTTCTGTAGTATCTTGTAAGACTGGCGACCACCACGTAAACAGTTTATTAAGGTAAGTAACTATTTACAAAGCGTGAGTTAAAGGCACCGTACTCCATGACTCCACACGCCAAAACTGGCAAGGAAAACCCTCGCTCTGCTCCAGGATTCATGCGCTGTGGCCCGATTGGCTATAACATCACTCCCCTTTAAGTTCCTAAGTGACATGTTTCAGTAACAGTATTATACAGTGTAGCCATCTAAAATAGTCACCTGCAGAGGATCATGGGAATTGTGGTGAACTTGGGGCACAGACAAGTACACAGCCTCTGTGTATTGTGCAGAGAAGCCAGACCTGACAGAAACTTGCACCTATTAAAGGTCAATCACAATTTCCCCAGGACAAAAAAACTCAAATCAAGGAACGGCAGCAGTAGTATACTAACCGGCACCACTTCCCCTTATTTTGAAAGGCATACATGCCTGGGACAATGACAGCTAGGTCCCACCTAGCCATCGAGGTATCCGCCCCCCAATTGGCCAGGATCAATGAGGGTGATCGAAGCCCTATTGATCCATTGGATCTGGCGTTAGGACCGCCCCAAAGGGCGCGAAAACCCAGGGAATTAAGAAGAACTGCAAACCGAGAGATCGGCCTCTTTTGGACCGGCCTTTGTGCGACCAACTGCAGCATATCAACCAGCCAAGTTCAAGGACTCCCGAGCGCTGCCTGAAGGATGGGCCCAGCCGAGACGAACCTGATGACTTCCAACTGACCCACATGGACACAGATAAAGGCCAGGGGCGGGATTCCCCGACCCCCCGCTGGGTCGGAGATTAGCCGGGGGCTGGCGTGAATCCCGCCCCCGCCGTGTCCCGAAGTCTCCGCCACCAGAGATTCGGCGGGGGTGGGAATCGGGCCGCGCCGGTCGGCGAGGGCATGAATCGCACAGTGCCGGTATGCAGGCCCACCCCCGCCGATTCTTCGGCCTGCGATGGGCCGAAGTCCCGCTACTGGAATACCTGTCTCGCCAGCGTGGATTAAACCACCTTTTGAATGGTGGGACAAGGAGGCGCGGGCGGGCTCCGGGATGCTGGGGTGGGCGCGGGGTGATCTGGCCCCGGGGGGGTGCCCTCACGGTGGCCTGGCCCACGATCGGGGCCCACCGATCGGCGGACAGGCCTGCGCCGTAGGGGCACTCTTTTTTTTCCGCCTTCGCCATGGTCTTCACTATGGCGGAGGCGGAGGAAAGCCCCTCCCCTGCGCTTGTGCGGGGATGACGTCAGCAGCCGCTGACGCTCCCGCGCATGCGTCGCCCGACGAAGACCTCTCGGTCCCAGCTGGCGTGGCGCCAAAGGCCTTTCCCGCCAGCCGGTGGAGCGGAAACCGCTCCGGCGCGGGCCTAGCCCCTAAAGGTGAGGGCTTGGCCCCTAAAGGTGCGGAGATTTCCGCACCTTTGGGGCGGCCCGACGCTGGAATGGTTCCCGCCACTCCATCACGCCGGGACCCCCCGCCCCGCTGGGTAGGGGAGAATCCCGCCCCTTATCTCCCGCACAGAGCCGGTCACCCCGAAGTTAAGTAAAGGTCATCTTAGTTATTGGGTATAGTTTAGTGCGTAGCCACGTGTATCATTGCATATAGAGATAAGTCTTGTGTTTATTAATGAACAGTCTTTTGAACTGATATACTGGTTGTGTGGTCATTTGGTCAATATAAGAAACAGCTTGTGGTTCACATAGAAATAAAGAAGTCAACAAAAGAATCTCAACACAGTCCTTTCTAAGGAAAGTTGGTCCAAGGGCTTCCTGATTCTCTGGGAGCATTATAAATCACTAGCGGTTGTTCCAGCAGGAGGGGGAAATTCAGTTTGACTGTGAATGGGTTGACTCTTGACTTACAAAGGTACATCAGCGCAGTTATCTTCTTCCGTTCCCATTGGAACTTTACTGGGCTCTTCCTCGGGATAACTTGCTGCAGAATTACTTTCATTCATAGCAATATCATTGACAGGTACACTAGGGGTGGACTGCCCCACTGGCTCTGTGTGCCATTCTCTTCTTCGCAAATGGTCCAGTTGTTTCTTCACCTTTTTACCTTGGACACTTATTTCATACAACAGTGGGCCTGTTCCGGCTGTAACCATTCCAGGGATCCGATTTGGACCAGCACCAAAATTCTTTGCATATACCAAGTCGTATTGGGAGGGTGAAGGAGGTCTTGTTGCGGTGCGATAGTCTGCCCTTGTCGTTGGCAGGCCAGGTGCAGGCAGTGCCGATGAACATTCTGCCGCATTTTTGTTTCTGTTTCAGCATCTGCCTGTCTTTTTACTGAAGTCATTTTTTAAGGGGGTGGATAGGCTGGTTGCGTCATTTGTGTGGCTAGGATAAGGAAAGCGGTGCTCCAAAGAGGGCGACAGTTGGGGGAGGGGTTGGCTCTTCAGAACTTGCTGTGCTATTACTGGGTGGAGAATGCAGAGAAGGTACGGGGCTGGAGTAGGGAGATGGAGGCCTTATGGGTGCTGATGAAGGCGGGTTCCTGTAAGGGATCAGGGTAGCAGACGCAGGCAATGGAGCTGCTACCGTTTGACCCAGGGAAGAATTCAGGGAGTCCTGTAGTGGCAGCCACGCTGAAGATTTGGGGCCAATTCGGGCAGTACATTAAGTTGAAGGTAAGCTCGAGGGTGATGCTGAAAAGAGGGTGTTATGGGCCAGGGTTTAGAGAACCCCAAAGTATATCATGGAGTTCCCCTGACCCACAACTTTTAATAGATTGTGGTATGGGGAGCACACGGCCCACTCTACAGGTATGGTACAGCAGAAATGGAAAAGTATTTTTTAAAAGCAAAACAATGTTTATTATATGAACTCAAGTTAACCTTTTTACAACATACAGTGAACATCTTAGCAACCATCAATGCAAATACAACCCCCAAAGAGTACAACACGAAGTAATCCTTTAAGCTTTCCTTTTAACATCCATAAGACTTAAAAACACCTTTCAACAGATGCACATTAGGTTTGCATTCACTACTGAGAACATTTATAATTCTGAATTCGCCAAATGATCAAGAGATAGGGCGGGTTTCTCCCCAACCCGATGGGGCGGGGAGTCCCGGCGGGACGGAGTGGCGTGAACCACTCCGGCGTAGGGCCGCCCCAAAAGTGCGGAATCCTCTGCACCTTCAGGGGTAGCCCGCCCCGGAGGGTTTGCGCCCGCCAGCCGGCGGGGACGGGGTTGGCGCCACGTCAACCGGCGCCGAAGGGCCTCCGCCGTCCGGCGCGAGTTGGCGCATGTGCAGGAGCGCCAACGTATGCTGGCGTCATCCCGGCACATGCACGGAAGGGTTCGTCTCCGCATCGGCCATGGCGGAGGACCACAGCGGCCGATGCGGAGGAATAGAGTGCCCCCACGGCACAGACCCGCCCGCGGATCAATGGGCCCCGATCGCGAACCAGGCCACCATGGGAGCACCTCCCTGGGCCAGTTCCCCCCGTGCCCCCCCCCCCCCCGAGAACCCCGGAGGCCGCCCGCGCCGCCAGGTCCTGCCGGTAAGGACCTACTCCAATTTACGCCAGCGCGACTGCCAAAAAACGGGCGGGACTTCGGCCCATCGTGGGCCGGAGAATTCGGGCGGCCCCGGGGCTCATTAAGTCACGTCAGCTCCCCGCCATTCTCCGAGGCGGGCGGCGCGATTCGCGTCGGGGCGATTTCTGGGGGGCCGGGGAATTCGGAGAACGGCGGGGGCAGGATTCACGCCGACTCCCGGCGATTCTCCGACCCGGCGGGGGGGTCGGAGAATCCCACCCATAGTCTTTTGATGGCAGAGAGAGCAACAGTGCACCTGCTCTGCCTGACTTCATTCCAACACTGCAAACGAAACTAAACATACCCTGCAGCAAATAGCCTAAAACGAAAGTAAAAAGCTGACAGACAGCCCAGCTCCACCCACTCTCTGACATCACTGCAGTAATAAACACCCATTTCATAAAGGTACTCTCACTACAGACACTTATATACATACCCATTTATAGACACCCACTTCTTCATGGAACTCTCACATGACAAGGGGACCATAAGTTTGAGCCAAGGAGGATGAATGCGAGCTTCCAAGAATGGGAGGAGGGAGGGGTGAGGGAGATAAAGGATTTATTTTTGATGGGCTGGTTCGCAATCTTGGAGGAGTTGGGAGTGAAGTTTGGGCTCTAGCGTGAGGAGGATTTCAGATATGTGCAGGTGCAGAAGTTCGCGAGGAAGGTCTTTCCGAACCTTCTGGTGACATCGGCCTCTTCATTTCTGGAGGAGGTGCTGTCAGTGATGGGGCTGGAGGGTGTAATCATTTCGATGATTTACGGTAGGATTATGGAAGAGGATAAGGCATCCATGGAAGGGATTAAGACCAAGTGGGAGGAGGAGCTGGGGCACTTGAGAAGAGCTATGGAGCGAGGTGCTGAGGAGGCTGGGGTTGATTCAATTAAAAGTGGTGTACAGGGTGCACTTAACAAAGGCAAGGATGAGACGGTTGTTTGAGGGGGTGGAGTATAGCCATCAGCGGTGTGGGAGGGGCCCAGCTAATCATGTTCACATGTTCTGGTCTTGCCTGAAGTTAGAGAAATTTTGGAGGTCATTATTTAACACCATGTCAGAAGTCCTGCAGGTAGATTTGGAGCCTGGTCCCCTGGAGGCAGTGCAGGCAGGTGTGGGATCAGATGTTTTAGCCTTCGCCTCATTGATCACTCGCAAGTGGGTGCTGTTGGGGTGGAGGTCAGCTTCTCCCCCTGTGTCTCAGCGTGGCTGGGGAACTTAATGGAGTTCTGGGCCAGGATTCTCCGAGCCTCCACGCCGAAATTGCGCTCGGCGGGCGGGGGGGGGGGGGGGGGGGGGGGCGGAGAATGGGGCGTCAGACCCACGATGCCTTCACGCAATTCTCCGGCGACCGAAAATCGCCGGCAGTCGCGTGCGCGCAATTGACGCGACGTCGGTTGGGGGCCGTTGAAAGGGGCCTCCATGGTGATTCTCTGCAGACAACTGGCCGAGTTCCCGCCGGCGTGGTTCTAACATGAGTCCACCCGGCAAGAGCTCAGAGTTGCGGCTGCGGTGGCCGTCCTGGTGGGGGGCGGGGGGATCCGTCACCGGGGGGGGGGGGGGGGGGGGGGGGCTCCACGACGGCCAGGCCCACGATCAGGGGCCACCGATCGGTGGGCACGTGATCTGGGGGAGGCCTACTTCTTCGGCGGCGGCCTGCTATATGGGCCCGCCATGTCGCGCAGGGAAGTGCCGCATGCGCGGACCCCTGACCGGCAGTGCAGGGACCTGTATCGGCTGCAGGAGCTGCATGGAGTAGACTTTCTAGAAAAAAGTCCGGAGTGATTCGCGACTGTTTTCCCGCGGGCGTGGGGACATAGCCCCATTATTGGAGAATCCCGCCTCTTATATTTAGAGAAGGTGAAATTTGCTGAGAGGGGTTCCACAAGAAATGGGGTTTGTTTATCTTACACATTGGGGATCAGGTTGCTGTCAAGGGGTGGGAGAGCAGTTTGGAGGGGTTGATTAATTGAATGATATTTATTGTCATATGCACCGAAGCACAGTGAAAAGTATTTTTCTGAGGCCAAGGGAACGTACACAGTACGTACATAGTAGACATAGGAATAATTGACAGAGTACATTGACAAATGTGAGAGTCGATGCAGACATGCCAAATTTCTTTACCTTCCGTAGGAAGTAGAGACATTGTTGGGCTTTCTTGACTGTTGCATCAACGTGAGTGAACCAGGACAGACTGTTGGTGATGGTGACCCCCAGGAACTCAGACAGATAGACCATCTCCACTTCGGTGCCATTGATGTAGATGGGGTGGCGGGTGTGAGGGTGGGGGGTTGGTGGTTAGGGGTGACGTGCGACGCTTCCTGAAGTCGATGATCAATTCCTTGGTCTTTATGACATTCAGGTAAAGGTTGCTTTCGGTACACCATGCAGCCAAGTGATCTATCTCCTTTCTGTAGTCTGATTCGTCGTTATTTGAGAAACGGCCCACCACAGTATCATCTACAAACTTATCGATCGAATTGGAGTTGAATCTTGCCACACAGTCGTGTGTGTATAGGGAGTACAGTAGAGGACTGAGCACACATCCGTGCGTGGCCCCGGTATTGAGGACAATTGTAGAAGAAGTGCCGTTACCTGTCCTGACCGGTCTGTTGGTGAGGAAGTCAAGGATCCAGCTGCACAGGGAGGGGTCAAGTCCAAGTTTTCAGAGTTTGGTTATTAGTCTTGCCGGGATAATGGTGTTGAAGACGGAGCTGTAGTCTATGAACAGCAGCCTGACGTAGGTGTCCTTGTCGAGATAGTCGAGTGCTGATTGTAGGGCTAGGGAGATAGCATCTACCGTGGGTGGGGATTTGTGTTGGGTTTGTGTTTATTCTTTGTAAAAATGTTAAAATATTGAAAATTTGAATTAAAATATTTTTTAAAAAAACATATACCAAGTCATCCACCTCAAATATACTCTCAGCTTTTTTCAAGTCATGATGTCTCTTATGTCCATTCTGTTTTGCCTCCACCCTCTCTGCCAAATTTGTAAATACCAGATCCAACCTTGTTCTTTTCCATTTGCCAATTAGTAATTCGGCAGGTGTAACACCTGTGGTGACATGAGGTGCTGTTCTATGGGCGATCAGGAAAGAGGCCAGTTTGGTTTGTAGAGGGGCTGATGACTGCTTAATTGGTTGGATGTCTCTCTCAGCCAGTCCATTTGAAGCAGGGTGGTATGGAGCAGTTTGAAGATGTTGAAAGCCGTTGGTTCTTGCGAGATGCTGGAATTCTTCACTCATGAATGCAGACCTATTTATTATTCAAGACAAACGCTTTGGCAACCCGCGGGTGTCGAATGTCTGTCGCATTTTCGTTACAATTGCTGATGTGGTTGTGGACTTCATTTCGTGTATATCCAACCACTTGGAGTGTGCATCTATTATGGGCAGCAACATGGTGCCCATGAAAGGGCCCACAAAATAAACATGTAGTCGCGCCCATGGTCAACCTAGCCACTCCCAAGAGTGCAATTAGGGCAGCAGATGGCAATCTTTGCTGCATTTGTCATTGGTCACTTTGTTTGACCAGATTCTCTATATTCATCCTGTGCCAACACACATAGCTGCGTGCGAGCATCTTTACCTTTGTCATCCCAGGATGGGCACAGTGCAACTCTGGTAATAATAATTTTCCAGTGGGAGTGGGAATGATGACTCTTACTCCCCATACTAATACGCAGTCTTCACTCTATTTTGCACCGAGTTTCCTTACTCATTACTTTCTGTCCACTCATCCCCAGCACCATGGGCAGCACGGTAGCATAGTGGTCAGCACAGTTGCTTCACAGCTCCAGGGTCCCAGGTTCGATTCTCTGCTGGGTCACTGTCTGTGTGGAGTTTGCACGTTCTCCCTGTGTCTGCGTGGGTTTCCTCCGGATGCTCCGATTTCCTTCCACAGTCCAAAGATGTGTAAGTTAGGTGGATTGGCCATTCTAAATTGCACTTAGAGTCCAAAAAGGTTCGGTGGGGTTACTGGGTTGCGGGGATAAAGGGTATAGGGTAGAGGCATGGGGCTTAAGTAGGGTGCTCTTTCCAAGAGCCAGTGCAGACTCGATAGGCCAAATGGCCTCCTTCTGCACTGTAAATGCAATAATTCTCTGATTCGATGACTGCCAGCGGTTTACTGCCAAACGTGGTGGATCTCGCCGACTTGCACACTTTGCAGTTCCATCAGCCCCCTTTTGTTACTTTCCACATCCTGGGCAATCTCTCATATCTTCTTTCCTGTAATTTCTTCCTCTGCTAATAATTTATTTTGTATGGCCGTGTCGTTAACACTTCAGACAAGCCTGTCTCTCAACATATTATTGAATGCAAGCTCGAACTTGCACTGTTCAGCTGCTTGTCTTAGGCACACCACAAATGCCGCCATCGTCTCCCCTTGGGTACTTGTCATCAAATTAAATTTGTATCATTGTATTAGCACTGAAAGCTTTGGATGATGATGTCCCTTAACTAATTCCACAAGTTCCTCAAAAGTTTTGGAGTCAGGGGCATTGGGAGAAGTTAGACCTCAATCAGGTTATAGGTCAGAGCTCCGCAGGCTGTTGACAGGATTTCCGCTGCTTCTCTTCCCCACCCCCACCAATCTCATTGGCCTTAAGAAAAAGTGTAGATGTTCAACATAAAGCCGTCACTGGTCTGTGTTCGAGTCGAATAGCTCAAGTTTCCCCAAAGGGGGCATTTTGACACCAGTCAACCTGCTGAATGAATTTTCTCAAAAAGAAAAGGCTTCTACAAGAGGTCTGCTCTCCCGATTTCTGCAGCAGGAGGAAGACACTCCGATTAATCCTCATCGCCAAATGTAGTATCCTGTAACACCAGCGAGCACCAAGTAGATCAATGAATAAATGGTTTATTAAGGTAAGCAACTATTTGTAGACAGTAAGATAAAGGCTACCTTACTCCAGACTCAAAAGCTGGCAAGGAAAACCCGCATTCAGCCCCAGGGTTCGTGTGCTCTGGCCCGATTGGCTGAACAGGTCACACAAACCTCCGCGAACTCACCCCGCAAAGGGGCATGCTACCACAGCTGCTATCAGTGATCCGACACACAGGGCAATGATCCATGTTGAGGCACTCTCAGAGTGCCAGCAATTAGAAATCATTGAACTGATAAGAACGTCACCTTTTATGCTATTTGTATTGTTGTAAAAGTTCTGAAAGAATTATGCCTTGTTGAATGAGGTGCAACTGGGTTTTTAGCTTATTTTTATTACGAACCCTGAAAACATAATCGTATATTTATCGAATGTCAAATTTATCCATAATGATTTTATGATATTTCAGCTTCTACATAATCCCATATATACGGATCAATCATTTATTTTGTTCTCTGCAAAATTTTAAATGCAAGTGAACGATAATCAATGAATTTTACTTTCTGTTTTTCTGCCTGAACTGAGAGGATACTTCAGTGTAATTAATTGCTCATCTTTCTTGATGACATCACTATTGCTGGACACCTGTGCCACTGTGCCACCCGTGGCACAGTGCTTAACACTGCTGCCTCACAGCGCCAGAGACCCAGGTTCGATTCCGACCTCCGATGACTGTCAGTGTGGAGTTTGTACACTATTCCAGGGCGGTATTGTCCGACCCCCCGCCGGGTCGGAGAATCTCCGGGGGGCGCCGCGAATCCCGCCCCGACGCCGGCTGCCGTTTTCTCCGGCGCCGTTTTTCGCCCAGGGGGCCGTTGGCAGTGGCCCCCCGGCAATTGTCCGGGCCCCGATGGGCCGAGCGGCCGTCCATTTTTGGCTAGTCCCGCTGGCATGGGTTACATATGGTCCCACATAGCGGGACCTGGCAGGTAAGTCGGCGGGGGCGATCCTAGGGGGGGGTGGGGGGTGCACGGGAGGATCCAACCCCACGGTGGCCTGACCCGTGGGGGCACTTCTTCTTTCTGCACCGGTGATGCTCAATCAATTACTCCAGAAGCGAGATTGGATGACAATTGAAAGCTTGATTGGACTAGATGTTTTCCCCAGCAGCGCAGGTACAGAATGCAGCTGCTAGGGAGACACAGGCTCTTATACTCCGCCTTACTGGGCGGAACCAGCAGGCAGGCTTCACCAATGATCTTCCTGTCTCAGGTACCTCCCACACCAATGATCGTACAGCCTCAACCTAGGCACCGTAATGCCCCTAATACCGACAACCACATTCACCCCTGTTAAAAAAAAGAGTCCGGCGGGGGTGGTGGTCTCGAGTCATACAGTGGCAGAGGTTATGGTGGTATACATCGGTGGTACAGTGTTTTGCCTTATTACATGTCACAACTATTTACAGTATTCATTTTACATGTACATATCAGAATGAAGCAATTAGTCGATCGGGGGCCCTGGTTGTCCTTTGTGATCATCGCAGTTTCATCAGTGATGCAGGCGCCGGCTCGGGCATCCGTGACTCCGGGAGCGTGACTTGGCTTCTTCGGTAGCTTCATCAGCCCTGCGTGGGACCAGTGGAAGAACCGATCCACCTGGGAAGGGGGCAGCCGTGGGGTGCGCCAGTGGGAGGGAGGGTGGGGCTGGTGGGGGTGTGTGGGTGGGGATCCAACGGGCGCCAGGTCCCGTAGGGAGACCGTATCCTGCCGGCCGTCGGGGTACTCCACGTAGGCGTACTGAGGTTTAGCGCGAAGGAGGTGGACCCTCTCTACCAATGGGTCCGACTTGTGCGCCCGCACGTGTTTGCGGAGCAGAATGGGTCCAGGAGCAGCCAGCCAGGTTGGGAGCGAGGTCCCGGAGGAGGACTCCCTAGGAAAGTCAAGGAGACGTCCATGAGGTGTTTCGTTTGTCGTGGTACACAGCAGTGATCGGATGGAGTGGAGGGCATCGGGATGGAACTGCCAGCGGGAGACTGGGAGATTCCTGGACCGTAGGGCCAGTGGGACGGTCTTCCAGACCGTTCCATTCTCCCTCTCTACCTGCCCGTTTCCCCGGGGGTTATAACTGGTCGTCCTGCTCGAGGCGATGCCCTTGCTTAGCCGGAATTGACGCAGTTCGTCACTCATGAAGGAGGACCCCCTATCGCTGTGTATGTAGATGGGGAAACCGAACAGGGTAAAGATACTGTGGAGGGTTTTTATGACGGTGGCTGCGGTCATGTCGGGGCAGGCAGGGGATGGCGAATGGGAACCGGGAGTACTCGTCAATCACGTTCAGGAAATACATATTGCAGTCGGTGGAGGGGAGGAGCCCATTGAAGTCCATACTGAGGCGTTCAAAGGGGCGGGAAGCATTTATCAGGTGCGCTTTCTCTGGGCTGTCGAAGTGCGGCTTGCACTCAGCGCAGATTTGGCGCAGTTCCTGGTGGCTGTCCTGGCCTCCTCGATGGAGTAGGGCAGGTTGCGGGTCTTGATAAAATGGAAGAATCGAGTGACCCCCTGGGTGACAGAGGTCCTCATGGAGGGCCCAGAGTCGGTCCACTTGTGCGTTGGCACATGTGCCGCGGGATAGGGCATCAGGAGGCTCTTTTAGCTTCCCAGGATGATACAAGATCTCATAGTTGTAGGTGGAGAGCTCGATCCTCCATTGTAAGATCTTGTCATTCTTTATCTTGCCCCGTTGTGCATTATCGAACATGAAAGCTACCGACCGTTGGTCAGTGAGGAGCATGAATCTCCTGCCGGCTAGGAAATGCCTCCAGTGCCGCACAGATTCTACTATGGCCTGGGCCTCCTTTCCAACGGAGGAATGACGGATTTCTGAAGCATGGAGGGTGCGTGAGAAGAAGGCCACGGGCCTGCCCGCTTGGTTGAGGGTGGCCGCCAGAGCTACATCGGACGCGTCGCTCCTGACTTGGAAGGGAAGGGATTCATCGATTGCGTGCATCGTGGCCTTTGCGATGTCTGCCTTTATGCGGCTGAAGGCCTGGCGGGACTCCTCCGACAGGGGGAAAACCGAGGACTGAATTAGTGGGCGGGCCTTGTCCACATAATTGGGGACTCACTGGGCGTAATATGAAAAAAATCCCAGGCAGCGTTTCAGGGCCTTGGAGCAGTGGGGGATGGGAAACTCCATGAGGGAGCGCATGCGTTCGGGATCTGGGCCTATGACTCCATCATGCACTATGTAGCCGAGGATGGCTAGACGGTCGGTGCTGAGCACTCATTTGTCCTTGTTGTAGGTTAAGTTAAGGGTTTTTGCGGTGTGGAGGAATTTGCGAAGGTTGGTGTCGTGGTCCTGCTGGTCGTGGCCGCAGATGGTGACGTTGTCGAGGTACGGAAAGGTGGCCCGCAAACTGTACCGGTCAACCATTCGGTCCATCTCCCGTTGAAAGACCGAGACTCCATTTGTGACACCGAAGGGAACCCTTAGGAAGTGGTAGAGCCGCCCATCTGCTTTGAATGCAGTGTACTTGCGGTCGCCCGGGCAGATGGGGAGCTGGTAGTAGGCAGATTTGAGGTCCACCGTGGAAAACACCTTGTATTGTGCAATCTGATTGACCAAATCAGATATGCGGGGGAGAGGGTAGGCGTCAAGCTGCTTATACCTGTAATGGTCTGACTATAATCGATTACCATCCTGTGCTTTTCCCCGGTCTTTACAACCACTACTTGAGCTCTCCAGGGACTGTTGCTAGCCTCGATAATACCTTCCTTCAGTAGCCGCTGGACTTCCGACCTAATGAATGTCTGGTCCTGGGCACTGTACCGTCTGCTCCTGGTGGCGACGGGTTTGCAATCTGGGGTGACATTCTCAAAAAGGGAAGGCGGGTCGACCTTGAGGGTCGCGAGGCTGCAGACAGTGAGGGGGGGGGGGGGGGTATAGGGCCGCCGAATTTAAAGGTTAAGCTCTGGAGATTGCATTGGAAATCCAATCCCAGGAGCGTGGCAGCGCAGAGGTGAGGGAGGATGTAGAGTCGGAAATTTTTTAATTCTCTTCCCTGGACCGCGATGTTCGCTACGCAGAATCCCTTGATCTCTACAGAGTGAGACCCGGAGGCCAGGGAAATTCTTTGGTTAACTGGGTGTATGGGAAGAGAACAGCGCCTTACCATGTTGCGGTGTATGAAGCTCTCTGTGCTCCCGGAGTCGATCAGGCAGGATGTTTTGCGGCCGTTGACGAGCACGGTCATCGTCGTGGTCGAGAGCGTTCGGGGCCGAGACTGATTCAGGGTCACCGAGGCGAGTCGTGGAAAAAGTTGAGGATTTTCCTCGGGGGGTGTGTGATCATCTGAATCGGGGTCCTGAGACTCCAGCCAAGATGGCAGTGCCCACGGGTCGCACATGGCTGGGGGTGGGCAAGATGGCTTCGCCCACGCATGACACGTGGTCCTTGGGGAACAAGATGGCGGCGCCCGGGGCCCGCACATGGCTCGGGAAAATGAAGATGGCGGCGCCGCGGCCCGCACGTGGCCCGTGGAGAGAGTTGTGGTGGCGGCCCCGGTTCGCCCCCGGAGACAGCGGCGACCACCCGGGCCTGGCATACCGCCACAAAATGGTCCTTTTTGCCACAACCTTTGCAGGTGGAGGAGCGGGCCGGGAAGTGCTGCCGGGGGTGCTTGGCTTGCCCGCAAAAATAACAGCGGGGCCCCCCCGGGGTTGCCTGGCAGTTGCACGGCACAAGCTTGTGGGGGGATGGGGGATGCATCGGGGTCGGTCGTGGGTGGGTTCCACGATGCCCAAGGGGCTGCCGCACGGTCGGGGACGTACACGCGGGCGTTTTGGGAGGCTACATCCAAGGAGCTAGCAAGGGCCCGTACCTCCTTGAGGCCTCGTGTCTCTTTCTCCAGCAGCCGCTGACAGATTTGGGAGGACAGCATACCTGCAACGAATGAGTCCAGGATTAAAGGTTCTGTGTGGTCGCTGGCTGAAACTTGCGGGCAGTTACAGTTCCTGCCCAGTACCAGGAGCACGCGGTAGAATTAATCCAGCGTTTCCCCCGGGATTTGTCGCCTTGTCGCTAGCGGATGTCGGGCGTAAACCTGGTTTACTGGGCGAATGTAGTGTCCTTTCAACAGGGCCATCGTGACCTCAAAATCCTCCGCATCCTCGATGAGAGTGTAGATCTCTGGGCTCACCCACGAGTGGAGAACTTGCAGTTTTAGTCCTCTGTGGGTGCTGTTGTGGCCGTCCTGAGGTACCCTTTGAAGCCCGCCAGCCAGTGTTTGAAGGTTGCCGCTGAGTTTGCCACGTGGTGGCTGAGTTGCAGACACTCCGGCTTGATTCGGAGCTCCATTCTTTAAAATCTAGTCCAATAAATTGTTGCTCGATCAATAACTCCAGAAGCGAGATTGGATGACAATTGAAGTCTTTATTGGACTTGATGTTTCCCCCAGCAGCGCAGGTACAGAATGCAGCTGCGAGGGAGGCACAGACTCTTATACTCCGCCTTACTGGGCGGAACCAGCAGGCAGGCTTCACCAATGATCTTCCTGTCTCAGATACCTTCCACACCAATGATCTTTCAGCCTCAACCTAGGTACCGTAATACCCCTAATACCGTCTACCACAACCGGCCCCTGTAGGGCTCTGCCATGGCCGGCGCGGAGAAGAGAACCCCCCCGAACATGCGCTAAAATACACCGGCCGGTCTGCGCATGCGCGGAATCACACCGGCGGTTCCGTGCCTGCGCGAACTCGCGCCATCCCTTCGGCGCCGGCAAGACTGGCGCCAACCCGTCCGGTGTCCACCTAGCCCACGAGGCAGGTGAGAATTCCTCACCTTGGGGGCCCGTTGACGCCGGAGTCGTTGGCGCGGTTTTCCGCTGGCGTGGGGACTTAGTCCCCAGAAGGGAGAATCCGGCCCCTGTGTCTGCGTGGGTTTCCTCCGGGCACTCTGGTTTCCACCCACAGTCCAAAGATGTGTAGGTTGTGTGGATTGGCCATGATAAATTACCCCAGGTAGGGATACGGGGATAGGGTAGGGGATCGGTTGGGTGCTCTTTCAGAGGATCGGTGCAGACTCAATGGGCTGAATGGCTCCTTCTGCACTGTAGGGATTCTATGATTCTCTGACCCACTCACTAACATCGGGAAAGGGGAAATCTATGCCACTGAGATCACAAGATCCTTCTTGGAGGTTTTTTGGACATCAGTGGCAAATGCCTTTGCTTCGCCGCTGACCGTGAAATCTGGGCAAATATTTGAAATGCAACTGCCAAGTTAGGCTGAGCTTCCAAGGGATAAAAGTCACAGGACATAAACACTGGGAGATGTAGACTCTTTGAGACAGATATCAGAATCAATGTGCTTCAGATAATGAAAATTAGCTTGACTGTTTTGGCACTCGTTCACAACTATCCTTATTGAGATTGTGCAAACTCATCTGAGTGCAGCAATGGTAGCCAGGTAATATTTTGCTGTTTGGAGTTAGAAGTATCAAAATAGAACAAAAAGGTATATTGTATGTCAGTCAGGCCAACAAAGACTGCAAAAGGAGAGTCAGGATATGTTAGATCAGCTTTCCCACATAAAATCAGATAAATGTCAATTTAGATAGGTGTGAGGTGGGAAGGTAATGTAAATAATGAAGCCACATACTTCCTTGGAAAATAAATGTCTAATTGAGGAAGAGGAGCAGAGGGATCTGGGGGTATAGATACACAGATCACTAAAAGTACCATCGCAGGTTAAGAAGGCCAGAACAAAAAGGAAACAAATCAGTGGGGTTCATTTCTTCAAATGAAAAGCAGAGAAGTTATGTTAAACTATTTTTAGAATCTTGGTTAGATGACTCTTGTAGTGCTGTGAACAGTTCTGGTGTCCATATTATAAAAAATATATGAAGGCTCCCTACCCGCGCCGCGCAGTTCGCACTTGTTTAGTGATTCTCCGGGGACCGTAAAATTGCGGGAGCGGTGCCGATCACGATTTTGGCGCAAATGACCATTCTCCGCCCCCGCGCCGGAGGCTCGGAGAATCCCACCCCTATGTCCAGGAAACCCACTGGCGGGGGTGCCCTGCCAGTGGGAAAAGTGAATCACAATGACTGGGGAATTCCAGCCACTGTTTCTAAAGAAGCCCCTCACGTACAAGAATTCTATTCGTCCGTTGTTAAATCCTGATTAATTGTGGCTGGTGAGCCGACACATGACTGAATAGTTTTTCCAAGTGCAACATTGCGTTTTATGCTTCCATACCACATTGCTTTACAACTGTTGCATATAATGTTATCAGTATACCTAAGTGTATGTTTTAAGAGCCTAAACTTCAAAACTGGATGTTCAGTGCAGATAATCTAAGGTTTACGATGGTTATGCAAGAGCAATCCAGATGATGCCCATGGGGTTATTAACAATCATTTACTCCTTTGTAGCAACCTCATAAATGTGTAAAGGTTTCTGCTGTTTGATAATTTTAGCAAAGCATTCCTTTAGAATGTGCTTACGATTAAGGTAGAAATAATGATCATAAGAATTTTTAGTCGTATGGCTGATAAAGGACAATCGAATATGTACTGATATAAATAATAAACAAAAGTAAAATAAAATTAATGGATTTTAACAAGCACTTGGCAAAAACAAAGTAGGAAATAACAATGCCCTCTTTATTCATGCTCTTCGTTTCTACAGTAAGCTGGAAAACAAGTAGTACTTAGTTTGATGAGAATTTGCAGCTCGTAGTAGGCAGTGTTTGTTGTTTAATTTAGAATAAAATACAAAGCCTTCAAGGGAAGAATAGAAACCTCAAACATAAACCACACGAGAACTTTCTTTCTCAGATGTCGACTCACCTGATACCTATTTCTGACATTTTAACTTTCTATTGCAAGCTGCTCTTTTTTCTCTTTCCAGAAACATAATGCTGTTGGGCAAAATGAACTATCACAAATGAAATTGCAATTCACAGAAAAATAACAGGGAAGATTTGTGAAATAAAAATTAAAAAAATTAACAGTGAAAGCAACAACAGAAATTACTAAAAACTTTGAAAGCATTTATTTATGAAATTAAAATAGAATTTAAAGTAAGGAAAATGGCTAACCTGATTAAGACATGAAAGAGTGAGATTGCAACTATACAGTATCTATTACTCAGTCGGAGAAATAAGTTATTGATGTATTCGCTATGAAAAGGTGCTGTTTTATCATTTGTCTTTGGATGTTGTGTTAAGGCCATAAGAGTGCAAATGTTAATAAGTAATATGTGTATATACTTAAAGAAGCAATTAAAATTTCAATATTCATTTTAAAATACAGTTACCAAGAATTAATGTTCTTCTTTAATCTATTTCTGTGGACGAGCGTGAGTGCCTATGTCATAATTAAGCAGACAATGAAATTAAGATAAATTTAGAGTTGCAATGTCAGGATTGCTAAAGCACCCCCGCATCTTTGCTGATGTTAATTCAGCTCCCTTCCAAGTGAATTCTCCTGATGATGTAATCAGCCCTTGCTGTTTAAACAAGACTATTTGCAAAATTAGTATAAACAGACAGAACCACCTCCACCAAAAAATTAAAGCTAATCATAACTCTTCATAATTGTTATCAAAGAGGCACTGACAACCAAGCTCCCTTAAAAAAAAGGCTTCATGCAGATTACTGCAGCCTTGAGTTTTGCAAGGCTAGGATTAATACATCTAAATACTTTGAATAATGCAGACTAAAATAGCATTATTTCATTATAATTCTATTTCGCATAATTAACTGTAATCAAAATCCTACACTTGATTTGCTGATTATTGACTTTGAATCCTAAGGACCACAGAATTGAAATTCCTGGGAGGAAACTTTGTGACAGAAAATAACTGTACTTTTTTTTTTAACAGCTGCCTCACCTGCACTTTTCATTTCCTATGAGGTGCGGTGGCAAAACTGCATCTTTCAACTGTCCCTCTTTTATCTGATGCAGTGGATGACAGGTAATCTAGTTGAAAGTTCCTAGAATTGCACCACCAGAAAAACACTGGCTGATGAAATCTGAGCAGTTATCAGCCTAACCATCACCTGTCAAGCTTACTGCTTCAATTTAAGGGTGCATCAATTTTCTGAAGAGGAAATCAAGGGCAAAGAATAAAAGCAGCACAGATAAACAGTGACAAAGGCCCTTTCTGCTTTTTATTTATGATGGGATGTACTATCACAGGGTGTACTGTGAAGCTTTATCAGCTGCCCTGATACATTCCAGATAGGTAGGAATTCTTTGGTCATTGATGAAGTGCCATACTTAAACTTACTGAAAGGGCAGGAGATTCTAACTGAAAATTACTTTCACTAAATACCACAAAGATATTGAAGCTGGAAAGAGCCAGAGAGATGGAACAAATGACAGTTGCATGTAGCAATGAACCTCACTGTTTCCTCCACTGGCAGACATGACTGATTAGAGTCAGAACATGAAAGAATGTTTTCTCAAAGCCGAAGAGCATATTGTGTAAAGTGTCAGGTACAAAGAGTTCATATGTTCTTCTCAGTAAAATGTGAAAGCATTTTCTGCCAGCAATTTCTACTGTGTGCTCTGTCATTGTTCCTATTTAGTTACCAGCCAGGTTTACAGATGCGAGTCCTCAAAGATTCTGAAATTCAGCCACAAGAGCAATCAAAAGAAAACTACATCAATTTAAAATCAGGACAGAAGGCAAGACAAGTTCTCAGTACGAAAAAATGAGAATCCACTAGCAGTTTAGGCATTATAGTATAAAATGTTTATTTTGGATTAATTAAGGGAGTAAAGTGCTTGGTGAATTGTTATATTCATTTTTTAAAAAATGATCTGAATGCTCAAATCACAAAATTTCTCAAATATTTGTGAATTGTGAGATCAATTTTACCATGTGTCCAATCGCAGGGTCAGCAGCTCTGAAGTCTCAAAGCTCCACCAGGTGAAATGGTCACCACCCTTGCAGCCAGGAATCTTCAAGAGCTCAGCAAAGTAAGTGTGAAAAAAAAGAAAAATGAAAAGAAACCCACCAGTCAAATTGTTGCGGTTGCAGTGCCTGTTTTTCCTGGCCTTGGACCCGTCATTGTCCCTTTGAGCATCTGGCTTTGATGCCACTCACCTCCTTCTAACCCCTCCGCCTGCCGGAGAGAGGATGCCTCCATTAAGCTTGTAGCCACTGTGCATTGCGAGGGAGGCAGTCCGCTATCAGCAAAATGGTAAATGGAGCCTAGCAGTATGTAAATCAATTGCCTGCCCCCTTGTAGGGGACAGCCAAATCGCTTTGCAGCACACCTTTGGAAAAATGCCCTGGTAGCGGGCCTGGAAAGGGGACATCCTGGCGCTTTTTTACCTCACCCATTCCCCTCCCTTCCAAACCCTCGCCCTTTCCCCATCAAACTCCCTCTCCCACCCGACGTCCAGCCCTCCACCAAAAGAGCAGTGAAATTCAGGCTAAGGCACGTTTCTTTTGCTGTGAAAAAGCACTCTTTTTTTAGTAAATTATTACAGTGATGGAGGAAAGAAGAATCAGAAAATGTTTGTCAAATTGATACCATGTGGATATTTTGACCGAATTTTGGCCAATAGGCAGTAACTGTTGGCAAAACAATAACAAAGATATCCTGAACATGTCATGCTGAAGATAGTACTGCTCTAATTTAAAGTTATATAAAGAAATGTAACATAAAATAGAGCATTTGCATACAAACTCATTGAAGTGCCATTGCTGACATTCCATATTGTATTTTTACCCGTTAGTGTCTCTATTTTTTCAGGTCATCATAAAATTTGACTGTGAGTATGAAAGTCTTAATGCAAATATATATAATTTTACAAGACACATCTAATAAAACTCTCAACTAACAACTTTTAGTTTTAATGTTGAAAAATATGGACATGAAATTTAACTTAATCAAGTTAAATTTTAAAAAGTCAGCCCTTCGTGATGGCAGCAGCATAACCTTCGATTCATTCACCTGTTCTCTGCCTGAAGGCAGGTCTTTGGTTCACTGTCTGCTGATGCTTCATCCTGAGCAGTTTTCTTGACAGGTTTTGTTTGCCATTGCCTTGCTTCCACTCTCTGAGGCTGGGTGCCGAGGCAGATCCCAAATCTGCCTCAACTGGACCAAGAAGTGAACCCACGCTGTTGTGGCATTATGCTAAAACTCATGCTAACCGTCTAGCCAACCAAACTAACCAGCACCCCAGAGCTTTATACAACACCAAAATACAGATTAGAAAAAATCCCAAGGCAGTTTACGAAGCTGTAATCAGGCACAAATAATTTAGTAATACATAAATATAGACAGGATAATTGTCATGATTTGTAACATAGGTATAAAGCATGTGGACACAATGATGCAAGAATCTCATGAACTGTTCTGTCTCCAAAACCAGGGAAAATATGATGTTATGTAGTTGATATTTTGTGTGGTGAATAATATGGGCTTCCTTTAGTTAAAAATAGTTAACTTTAAAAGAAGCTGAAAGTTGCAGAGAACTAAACAGTTGCTCATAAACATAATTTCCAACTGGCATTAATTTGTTAATGACCTTGTTTTCAGCGTGTGAATGTTGCATTTTCACTCTTTCAGCCAGCTCATGTTTTAGAATGCTACTAAGTTGAACCCATGGAGAATCAACAAGCAGTATCTGGATCCTCTTTGGCTCATTTCTCAGAAGGGGGAATATTACAAAAAAGTGAATGACCATGATGGAGGAAAAAGAATAGGACTAAAATAAAGAATCTGCGAACATAATATGCATGATCCTATGTATTTTGCACAATCCAACTAACCAACAAAGTTTCTAACAGTTCAGCATAAATTGACAAGGTTTTGTTATATAACTACTTAATCGCAATAAAATGTTTACAGGCAAGCTGAAAAATTATCAACTAGTCAGTATTAAAAATATAGATTTAATTGAAAATCTGTGTCACATTTTCTAAGTATGCCGTACATTCATACTCCTTTCTAAATGTTGGCACACTGCCAGACTAAGTGCACTGTAATAGCCACAGAAACAGGGAGAAAATGGACTATAAACTACAGTGCAGAATGCTGTCCCTGCATAGGTTCTGTCACACTAACACAACACCAGTAAAACTCTGATTTTATGGTTTGACATTCTCAGACATATTACACACAAAGTAACAGACTACTGGATCACAAATTACACAGAATTAGAATTAGTATTTTGTTATTATTTCTAAAGACAATGTTAAGTATTTATCTTTCCTTTTCACGCAAACTAATTACTGTTCATTGTACAGTAATAATGAACAGAGGCTAATTCACCCATATTTATTTGCACATTTCTTTCCATTAGCCATAGTTTAATCTAATGAATCACATTTAGTACAAAGGCTGTTTATGTGACTTGATTCCATTTGTGTCAGATAAGAATTTAACAAAAAAGGCACTTCACTAAAAAACTAAAACAGTTAAAAATACTTTGTGTAAAAGTCTTCATATAGGTAATAAACAAAGCCATTTTCTTCTCTATTTTCAATACACTGAGTCTGTGGGCCTGTACTAATTTTCATTTTCTATACAATTTCAAATGAATAATGCATTTAAACATTTAATTGTACAACAAAATGAATATGAGGTAGAACTGAGAAAACCACTGAATACATTTACGAGCGTGATTTCAGCATTTGCCTACTGAAAACAAACACTTTTCTCTTGTGATGCCTGTGTTATTTATGGCTTTTTACAGCTGTTTATTAGCATTCTTTGTCACCTCACATATTTGTGTTCATGTTTTCTCTATAGTTTTCATATTGGTTTAATATGAAAATAGTTTTATTTCAAATATATAATTTCATTTGCTATTACAAATGATACGAATGCTAAAAAAAAATCTGAAAACTCATTTTCCATGTTTTCTTTTGCCTTTCCTGAATCTGTGTGTAATGTATTTTGCTCAAAATTGATTGCTTTTGTTTCTATGAACATCATTGACTATAATCATTAGAGTCAAGAATATTCTTTAATAAACAGTAATATAATATTTAAATTTGAATAAAAGTAAACTGTGGTTCAAAATGATTAATTCCTACCTTTACAAAACTGGACATAAATGGTTCTTATCTTATTTGGAATGATACATTAAAATTAATGCTAATTACACCCAATTTGGTCATGCAAATTAAAGTAATTGCAACTCGACATTCTCATCATACTCACATTTCATATCTTCAGTAAACTTGCTTGTACTTCAAAGTGTGTGACACTGCTTTCCATTACGAAAAACGGCATTTCAGTCCTGCATAAACCATATCTTATTAAAGCAAATATGCTTTTTACACATCACTCCCCGTCGAACTGGAAGAATGGTGTTTAAATGCCTCTTAGACACAAAAGAAGTGTACTGTGTGTTAACACTATACTTTGATATAAAAATGAAATATTTGATTAAGATCATAAAAAGAACTGGATACGTTATTAGACTGGTGATGATATATGCAATTGATTTACACAGTTACTGTTCTTATTGTTAGAGTTCTGAATACCTTCAGTCACAATTTCCAAGCCTAGAGAGTTTACAATCCTGTTGGACATGGGCGGCAGTAATAATATATCACTGCTGGACTGTCTGCATATAATGACTTTGCTTTCTACCCCCTACCTAACTATGTCAACTAGCAGCACAGTCTGTTCTGTGTTCCTCCTACACAGTTATCAGCCATCTACTTACTGGAACATTTTCTTCCATGATCATGGTGCAAATAACATTATTTGCATATTCTTTGTGCTCTTGACAACTTTTTGCAAAAATATACAAATTGTTCAACAATGAATTTGAGCACTTCTCCCTACGCTTTTTCTGGCATTTCCCTCTAACTGACAATACCTTCATCCCCTCTTTGTAGTAAATCTAATTGCAGGAAATTGACTTTGTCAGAGATTAGATCAAAGGGAGCGAGAGAAAGAATTATCTACCTTAAATTTTTCCAGCTTAAATAGAAAAAAAGAACAAAACGCACACATTAGTAAGATGTTATCCTAAAAGGTTAAGCTTCCCTTTTCATTGCTAACTAAAATAAACAAACAAATAAATAAATTCATTTTTTAAGAAGTGAGGATGCAGCTAAAACACTAGTTACAGTGGCACTGTGCCTGTCAAGTATTATGTGAGCAATAACAAATTAGCAGGAGTTTGAGATAATTAAAAAACACAAACTAATTGCTGTGGATCATACATAAACATTATTTTTAACCCAATCTCCTCAGACTTTCTTATATGCCATCAGTAATTACAGGAGGTCTGTTCTTTAACTATCTTTGCACAGGGTGTGATTCAAACATAAAAGCCCTCATATTTACAGGGAGGCGGGCAGGTTGTAGAAGGGGCATGTTTGCAAGGAGAAACTCTGAAATGCAGTAATGTGGAGGTACTGATGAATTTAATGGCAGGACCTCATTATAATTTTTTTAATACTCCACTTCTCGCCTGGTGGCCGGACAGATTGAGAGGCTTGTTGGTAGCTGGGCGGGGAAGACAATAGCAGAAGGCAGCAGCCAGGGATAGCTCAGGATATCCCCTGGAAATTCGGAAATATCATGGGTTGGTGGGGGAGGCTAAACTGGCAATTGAGAGGGAGGGATCCCGGGCTTGAAGGCGGGGCAGTCAAGATATTTTCTTGAGCAGCCAAGACGAGCACGTCTTCTCCTCCCATCTCACAATGAGTGTTGAAAAAGCATGTCTCAGCTGGATCCATCAGCTCATATTGATGTAAACGGTGAAGTTAATAACTGAAATAAAACTTGAAGAGATTAGTGGTGGAGTGTTCATGAGGGTAGCGGGGCTGAATTTTGCCGCCAAAGATTGTGGGTGGGATTCTCTTTCCCACCAGCTCTCTTTTCCGGCGCAGCGCTCCCCCGCTAGCAGTGGGATCCTCCATTCGGCAGCTGGCCAATGGGAAATCTGCGTTCGTGAGTGCACTGCCGGCAAAGCGGAGGTTCCCGCCGACAGAAAATCTGGCCCGAAGTCTTTCTGCCAGGGCCATAAGTGAGAGTGGGCCCCCTTTGGCAGGACACTGGGGCAACAATTTAACTGTGGTGGTCAATTAACAGGATTCTGCTGGGACTGCTATCCAATTGAGGATGGCGAGATGCCACCAGAGCTGCCTGCCCAATCAGAGGGCTGGCAGACCAGTGGGCTCAATTAGTGGTGGCCAATGATGATCTGCTGCTTGAAGGCTGGAGGATTTTAATGTTGAAGCACCCTCGAAGAACAACTACGTTTATTTTTAAATTCGGACGAGGCAGGCAGGCAGGTTCCAGTATTCAATGGAGAGATGGGGTTGCCTAACATGTGAAGGAAGCCACTGCAGTTGGGGGGGTCCTTCAAAAGCACATGAGGCAGTTTTTGAGGTGCGCCCCTTGCCAGGCCTGACATAGTGATAGGATCTCTCAATATGTTCAAATGCCAATTAGGCTGGGAAGTGCCCCTTCTTTGCTCTTTCATGGTGAACTAGCTGTCCATTGAACAATCCAAACACTTTAGTTCCCACCACTGGTCATATGATGTGAGGTGAGAGTGGCAGGCCTTGACATCAAACAGCATTTGACCGAGAATGGCACCGAGGAAACCTAGCAAAACTGGAGTCAATGGGAATCAGAGGGAAACTCTCCACTGGTTGGAGTCATATCTAGACCAAAGGAAGATGGTTATGATTGATGGAGATCAATCATCTCAGTTCCAGGACATCCCTGCAAGAGTTCCTCACGATGGTGTCCTGGGCCCAACCATCTTCAACTGCGTCATCTTAAGTCAGAAGTGGAGATGTTTGTTAATGTTTGTACACTGCTCATCACCATTCGCGATTCTGCAGATACTTAGGTCAGTCTGTGTACATGTTGCGCGGGGGCCGGTGTCACCAGTGGGATCAGAGCATTGGAACAGGATCACCGGCCTTTTTGCCCGACGCTGGATTTCTCCACCCGATCGCGAATCTCGTTTCTGGCGTCACAAAATGGAGAATCAAGCCCACTGTTTAATAGGAAAACCAACGTGGTGCAGATATTTACAAATGTGGCCCGGACGCAGTGGACATCACGGAGGGTGGGTCAAGGGAGTGACATAGGTAGTTACCCCCAAAGTCCATTGGAGGACCACCCTCTCCCCCCCACACAATGCAAAATTTGATGCCGACTTGTGACAATAAGCGATTTTCATTTTTTATTCATGTTTCTGTGAAATTGCTTTAACTATGCTGTGATTGACAGCTTCCGCACCCACCCAGCTGTCTGCATTGTTTAATTAATCTCCCTTCACCTCTGAGACTATCAAGTAGTCAGCTGTGAAACTAACCAGTTAAATGTTTTAAGTGCTGTCACTTCCTCTTTTTCTCTGCAGAAAACACTGAACTGCCTTTGACATGATCCAGGAGTAGTCAAGGGCAAGATAACAGTGACAGTGAAGATGGAGCAGCATAACTTGATTTCACAACCATAATCACCAGTTCAGATACTTACACAATGCACAATTTATGCAATAACATAGAGGTGAGACCTGCATGTGGTGGGACGCCAGGCACAAGTGGATTGCAGCCAAGGAAGAGTACAAGGATAGTTCTGATACCAGGTCACTGGGGGGCAAGCTTGCACAAGGGTTCTACTACAGTGGACTTAGATGATGGTTTCAATGGGGTAGGATACAAAAGAATACTGATGGGTATACACAATTAAATTATTGGTGCATTGGAAAGTCTGGCAGAAAGTGTGTGAATGTCAAGTACTATGTAGGAACTTGGCAGTGATCTCCGTGCAGAGCTCAGAGCCTACCCTCTACTGTGTAGAGGTAGTGATCAACTCAATTAGCACATGGACAGTATGGTAGCACAAGTGGATAGCACTGTGGCTTCACAGCGCCAGGGTCCCAAGTTCGATTCCCCACAGGGTCACTATTTGTGAGGAGTTTGCACGTTCTCCCTGTGTCTGCGTGGGTTTCCTCTGGGTGCTCCGGTTTCTTCCCACAGTCCAAAGAAGTGCAGGTTAGGTGGATTGGCCATGCTAAATTACCCTTAGTGACCTAAAAGGTTCGGAGGGGTTATTGGGTTACTGGGGCTAGGGTGGGAGTGAAGGCTTAAATGGGTTGGTGCAGACTCGATGGGTCGAATGGCCTCCTTCTGCACTGTATGTTCTATGTTCTACTTTCTATGTTCTACATGTAGATCCACCCATCATGAGGAGTTTGATGGCTGATCTTGCAACTTCCATTGTAGTACAACCAGTGCTGAAGTGCAATCTCAGGCTGAAGCCATTAAAGTTCATGTTGTTGTCTACATGGCTGTAGATGGCAGTGTGCATTGGGCCTTGCTGCTGAGTGTTACAGTAGGTCAGTAATCTTTTCCTTGATGAGGCCCCACCCCAGGGGAGTAGCAGTGACTCTGTGGGCACATTGGCAGAGTGGCAGTATTGTGGGGGGACAAATGTTATTATCCTGAGAGAGGACAGCATATTTGTGTACTTTGGAGCCATTGCCACTTCCAAAGGTGGTCCCTTAGCAACGAGAAATCCATTGTGGACAGATTGCTGGACTGCTGTGAGAGACTGCAAATCCCTTTGAGTACTGCCTGCAGCCATGGTAGCAGCAATCTGATCCTACTCAGCAACAAGCAGAGATCTCACAACTTCAGTCATGGCTTCCACTTCAGCACTGAAATGTTGCGTGGTTTCTGCCTGCCATGAAATGGAAGATGGAAGTCCTCTCTCAGGAAAGCAGCATTTGCCCGATGACTTCTGAGAAGGCACTTGGCCAACGTCCTTGCTGTTGTCTGTCAGCGAACTAAGACTACTGCTGGCCATGCCACGATGGTGCAATTCATAGGCAGGTTTTCTAGGCCCAGATCTGCTCCAGGCTATTCTGCAGAGCTACCTGGGTTGTTCTCCAGTGAATGCCAGTAGTCTAGCCGCTATCCTGCAACTACTGGGGCAGCACTGCATACGTGCACTAGATCAGGCAAAGACTCATGGAGGGCAGGATATAGAGAAATGTACAAGGATGATTATGGCTTTTATATCCAACATGAAATGATTCAATATGTAAATGTATTTATTTTGTGATGGTTCTTTGCACTGTAATGATCAGTGACAAAGAGAAGGTAAGATTCGGGATTGTTGGTGAATGGGGAATTGGGGTTGCAATTACTGATACCACATTCAAATGACTTGTTTATGGCCTAGGTTTCCCATCTTTTCATATTGCTCCGCCTCCACGTCCACCTCCTCCTTATACTCCAGTTCCTCAGTCGTTCACTGTGGCAAAAGATGTTCCCTCAGGGTGGCGAAGTTCTGCAGCATGCAGTCGGCCATGATGAATCTTGACATGCTTTCCATCGCGCGCTGAAGGGTTATTCTAGAGCAGTCCAGGCAGCAAGAACATTGGTTCAGGAGCCCAATTGTCTGTTTTATCACATGTTGTGTGGCAGCATTGCTTTCATTGTATGTATGTTACCGTATGTTATAAATGTGTACATAGGTTTGGCACCAGAGTTATTAACCATGTGGTCAGTAGATGGCCCTTGTTGTCCAGAAGCTCCCCTTTGCTTTGCCATGGTAGCTCAATTGACATAGCAGACTTCCACAGAATGAAGACATAATAACTGCTGCCAGGATACTGGGTGTTGATTCCCAGCCTATGGTAACGCACACGCCGCATGTCGAGGGAAAGGAACCCCTTTCGCTTGCATTAGAAGTAGAGTTGATGTACAGCTCTCGCAAAGTGATGTCAATGCTACCCTGTAACATGGGAATGCCTGAAATCTTAGTGAAGCCATGTGTTCATTTTGCCTGCTTCTCTCTGGCAAGAAAAGTAGTTAGCTCATAATAAATAGAGAACCTCAGTAGGCTCCCTCACTCAACAGTGGAGAAAAACTGTGAGATGTTAGAAATATGTCTAGCACCACCTTGATAGGAACCAGGGACATAAAAGTTCATAGCATGGTTACCTTCAGACAAAATCACAAATATAGTCCTTGCCCTGTCTGAGGTTGAAGTTGTGGCTGCAGATGATGGCAGGTTGCAATGTGAGCATCCTTACTAAATGCAGACATCCTCGCATATTGCTCCTTAGTGATGTTCAGGTAGGAGATATGTTGAGTATCCTGGGTGAATAGAGCCCTTCTCGTCCCAACCTCCTCCTTCTTCCAGCAGTTTGCCCGGCTTTGCAATTCCTCTTTCCAGTGAGCCCGGGGGCACTGGGGTAACTCCAACCCCGATTATCTGTCCAACCGACCACCCAAAACTCCCACTGTCGCGGCATCTGGCCGTGTGGCTAAAGGCTAGTGCTAATAGGGAAAATTGGCAATGGTAATAAAGTGAGCACTTCACAGCTCATAAGTGGATTCCCATGGGTAGTCGTGCCATGTCACAGGTGAGAATTATTGCCCAGCATCCCAATCAGACCGTGAGGCCTGAACACTTTGCCAAAATACTCGAGGCCTCAACATCACAGATTCAGCAGCGAACATCTGAACACCCAGGGGCTGGGCCTCAGCACTGGGAGCATCCCTGAGACCAGAGGGTGGGTGGGTGCACTGGTGAGAGAACCAGTGCCCAGTGCAGGTAACATTACCAGGGGGTGTCTGGGTTACAGGGTGTGGTGCCCTGTGGCCCCCGTTATGGCTGGAGATGCGTGGGCAGGGCAGGTTGGATGGCATCCTGAGGGATGGCAGGAGATTTGAGGGGAGGGAGGGGACTGGATGGTGGAAGCAGCTCTCACCCTCTCCAATTTCTTCCAGATATTTCACGGGATGGATGATGTCTTGGACCCTGCGGAAGCTTCCCTCATGGTGCTGGCCGGGCAGGGGGGGGGCAGATGCCGGAGAAGGCAGCGGCAACAGCGTCGACAGAGGTTCGACGCGGCGGCCCACATGTTGAGGACCCAGTTGCCCATCAGGCCAGAGAGGACAGAGAGGGACCCGGGAGAGTTTGGGGGAGGCGGCGGTGGGGGGGTGGCCCAAGGTATACAAGTGTCGCTGGTCATTTGAACAGAAATTGGACAGCTTATGCCGCAGGAGTCGCAGCCTCGACAAGTGGATAGTACAGCGCCTGTGCCATGTTCTTGCGGAATTGGCACCATGTGGAGAAGGAGGATACTCGCTCCCAGTAGCCATCAAGGTCACCAGAGTCCTGAACTTTTAAGCCTCAGGATCATTCCAGTACTCGACTTGGGACTTGTGTGGCATTTCACAAGCTACAATACACCCCCTGGAGGTTCACCTGCTTTGTGGTGGTCTGCTTTGACCTCCAAAACTTGGCACAGCAGCAGGGCGACGTGCTGGACTTGGAGGGGGAGTTACATGCGGCCATCTATTCCCCCCCCCACACCCATTCCCACTTGTGCCACCCCCACCCACCCTGCCAGGATCTGTATTGCATCATTCCAGGGTGATGGACCTGTGTTGCCACCGTCAAATGCAGGGAGTGATGATAACCCGCTGTGCGCTTAGCTAAATCTATGCCATGGTCTGCTTCCTGCCTGTCTGGTAGTGCTTGTTCACACCCATCACCTGGTACGCCTTGTGGGAAGGGTGGGGTATCCAAAAGCACCACGCCCATAGGCCCCTGGGGGTCACCTCGGGACAGAGAGGCAGCTGGATTGAGCTCCAGAAAACCCAGTATCATCTGGCTCTGTCAGCCCTGGCTGCTCCCCAATGTTTGCACCGTAGTGTTGACACACTCAACGATGCTCCTCATTGACTGGGACATGCTCTGGTGCATCCCGGCAAGGTCCACGTGTGACCAGGATATATCCCCCTGTGACCGGGACATGCTTTGGAGTGCCTCAGCAGTGCCCAACTGAGACTGGGACATGCTCCGCAGCGTTTCAGAAAGGTCCACCTGAGACTGGGACATGTCCCCCAACGAGTTGGACATGCTGCCCAGACCCTCAGCCCTGGCCGTCACTGATTGAGCACGTCGTGCACCAGGTTCTCCACTGCAGTTGCCACCCTAGCAGTGTTGGCTTTGGTGCCATGCATTGCCACCGCCATCTCCTGCGCTCCTAGCCTTTGGGTCCCCTCCAGTGGACCTGCTGGAGTGTTGCTGACATTCCCCTCTGAACCTCACAGCCGACCCTATCTGACTGCCTCAGCTCTGGGTAAACCTGGTCCAGTGGCTCAGCATCTGACTGTGACCCAGCTTAATCCTCGGATCCAACACACCTCCGATTGCTGTCTCACCTGGACATTCCTGCCTCCACCTGGTGTGCATCAGCAACTATGTGGTGCTCACTAAAATGTGCCTCAGAAGACGGTCTACTACTTTTTCCCACCGAGGTGTGTGTCTCTGCCCTGGTGGAGGAAGGGGATGAGAGCTATGACGCAGTTATGATGGTCTCTGTAGAGCTCCCCTCCGAGGTCTTCTCTTGGGAGGCGGGTGGGAGTGGCAGCCATCCCGGATGGGCCGTCACTATCAGTTGGAGATTCTGTATGGGATTGGACATGTGGTCAGTGAGAGGGAAGGTACATTCTGTCTGGCATTAACATCTCACATGTGACAGGTCATCTTCGTGGGAGCTGATAGGTTTCACCTCTGCGCTGGACCTCTACGGTGGTGACTGTCTTCGGCCGCTCCCGCGACCTCCAGGGCCTGTTGCTCTGATGCCCGGCACCCCACCGCCCATGTGGGCCAACTTCTTCTGCAGGGACACAGAAGAGACATCGTGAGCTGAACGCTTTGTGCATCATGAGAAGGGTGGGGGGTGGACGGAGGATGGGGGGGGGGGGCAATGGGGGCAGGCTTGGGCAGCACTGCTGCATATGGGTGGGCTGGGACATGGTTTGGTGCTGGGCGGAGGCAGTGGCAGGTGCATGGCCGTCGTCGGGTGTGGGTGAATGGGTGGCTGGCGGGGACGGTGCTCACTCACCCATGCGGCCCGGTAGAGGTCGTTGATCTTCTTATGGCACTGGGTGCCAATCCTCCTAGTGACGCTCCCTGGTTGATGGCCGCTGCCACTTCCTCCCAGGCGACACTGGCTTCCCTGTGGCTGACCCTCCGAGCCCCTCTGGGGGACAGGGCATTCTGCCTGGACTCGACCGCGTCCAACATTTTTGCCAGGTCAGCAATCCCGAATCGTGGGGCTGGTCTCCTCAGTGGCCTGCTTTCGAGCTGTGTGGGTTTGCTCTGAGGGAGCAGTTTAAGTGCTGACCCCCTTCTTTAGCAAGGAACTAGTGGGCGCGGTCCCGATGAATCGGCCGGTGAAACAATCATTTGCAGTGTGAAGCCCGTGGAGCCTCATTAACTGAATCAATTAACGTTTCTTACCACAGAAGGCCTCACTAGGTCGCGGCAGTTCACACTCGCTACCCCACTTAGAAACGTTTCCGTTAAATCGTGCCCTATGTTTCTGAGGCACTTTCTGTTCAGTTTACACACCTGTATTCGATTTGGGCTTTAAAATTTTCTGGCAACAAAAGTGTCAGGAAAAAACTTCAGAACGATATAAACATATCGGTGTGTGAAGCAGATAGGTGGCAGATGCATTCAATGTAGAGACGCGACATGATTGAGGAGGGAAAATACAGAATGGGAGTGTATAAACTCAGGTGAAACATGCTCCTCGTGACTCCACAGGTTATTGTAACCCAAATCATTCCATGCTTGTCTCCACTCTCTCCTTTACTCCCAGGCCCAACATGCCAGTTGTCCAGCATGAGAGTTAGCTGAACAATTGTCAAATCAACAGGCCACTGTTCAGTCATCCATGGAATCAGGGCCTCGGGGCAGGCATTCCCTCATATTTCGAGCTGCCAGCCAATCAGAGGCTGGCAGGCCTTTTGCTCAGCAGCATCACTGGAAAAGGAATGGTTGCTTCTAGAATGACACCCACCGGAGGACCATAGAATCTCTTCAGGTCCAAAGGAGGCCATTTGGCCCATTGACTCCGAAAGAGCATCCTACCCAGGCTGACTCCCCGGCTCCATCCCGGTAATCTCGCCTAACCTTCATATCCTTGAACACTAAGGGGCAATTTAGCACAGCCAATACACATAACCTGCAAACCTTTGGACTGTGGGAGGAAACCGGAGCACCCGGAGGAAGGATCACGGAGTGACTCAGGCCACAATTAAGTGATGGCGGAGGGGTTTCATGGAGAAGGGGTCATGGGGGAGAGAGGCGGAGAGGAGTCAGCAGCAATGGAAGGAGATGAGCACTCACGGCAGCTGTCACCCTTTCCCAATGCTGTGGCTGTGGATCAGACACTGAGCACCCACTCAAGGACATCAATTGGCAAGTCCATGCATGGCTCTTTCCACCACAGACTTGAATAGGGTGGAGACAGAATGGTGGTGGTGTTCCCACCCACTATCCTGCCTGACTAAATATGCTCCTTGCCTCCAAACATACCATGGACAAATTGCAACTTACCACCACCTTTTCGAGAGCATTTAGGGATGGACAATGAATATGCCTACATCTAATGAATAATAAAAACACTCATGATGGACAGAATAGCCTCTTATGGGACTTTAGAAGAGCTCCACAGTTACCTGCTCCATGAGGTCCACATTACTGCTTGTTATTCAGTGGTTATTAGGAGATTTGTGAGAACAACCCATCAAATTGTTGTTTATTTAATAAGGAGGCAGGTGTGCAGAACATGTGTTGCAATGTTGAAGGTACCATCTAGAGACATTATGGTAAGGCCTACTTGCCTCTTTGGTAGCTCAAGGAAATGTTCATCATTAAATGCAAAAAGTTCTTCCTGGTCACCACTCTGGTCAAAATTCCCCCCTCAATCAACATTGCCAAAAACAGATCATCTAGTCATTCATCAGAGGTTGTAGGAACTTGCTATGCACAAATAATTGTCAGATTAGCATGCACATGACTTGTCTCACTTGATAGCAATTCATGAGATGTGAAGTGCCAGGGGACATTTCTAAGAGATGTGATGAGGCACTCTGCAAGAGCAAGTGTGTTTTTATTAGGCAGTCCCATTCTTTCAACAGTAATTATAAACACTGCAAATAACTTTGAAACTCAATTAAGAAAAGCTCTGATCTCCCTTGTACAAGTAGTGGTGCATTATTCTGAGTCCCATGGTAAAGTACATTACTTCTACACAAATATCTACTTCACCCATAAATGCGGTACAAATTAGAACGACAATCAACTGAACTCTGAATGCACGAATCTCTGTCAGATTTCCTGCCATATGAATGCTGACACACAGGGTGGTGTCCTGCGGGGTCAGCAATAACTTTAGAAGCAGACTGTGGAGTGCAGTAATGTGTGGCACAGTCAGGTAGCAATGTAGTGCAGTGTTGAAATCAACAGGGGGCTAAGGAGCATAAATGTTCAGCCTACACGCAGGATATGAGGTGGGTGGTAATAGTGCCCCCCCCCAAGCACAGTTAACACCACACCAATTGGAGACAGAAGAATAGTGGCAAAAAAACTTGTGATCTTCTCAGCTTTAAAGCAGTCTTACAATTGGAAATGTTCAAAGCAGTTGGGAGAAAAAGGCATTTTGGAGATTGTTACTAAATGCCTCAAGATCACATACAATCACCATAAGATGACAAAGTATTATTTAGCACCTCGAGTTTTTTTTCAAAGTCTGAAGAATGTGCAAAACCAGAATAACATGGAATTATCTGCAAAGGTTACATGCAAAACTATGGACAAACAATTGAGTCAGTAGCTTGACTTTACCTATCTGAATACTTTAATTTTAAACAACATTCTGAAGATGTCCAAGTTGTAACAGTTTCAGCTTCACAAACTATTCAAAAGTTATTTTTCTCTCTACAAATATGGGGTTGATTCTGAAGTGTGATCTTTTGCAAAATTTCCAGGATATTCTCACCAAATGTATTTTAGACCATTTATTATTTTCACAGTTTCAGTGCTACCTAACATGATCAACAAATATACCGCACAATATCTGTTCACATCTATCGCTGTGCTTACCATGAGCTCTATTCAATTAATAATTTTTCTCACTTTTTGCAAGAGTTTGAAAACGGAGCATGCCAGTTTAATTATCAATGCAAATTTCTGAAAGATGTACAATCTGAGACAACAATTTCGCTGCTGTGTAGCTTTTGTGTTGTATATACATCATTACATTGCTAACAGAATGATGTAAAAAGCACATCCAGTACATTATTTATGGTAACACTATATATGGTTAAAAAGTGCATCATGTAATTTTCACTCTGAAGTTTCTGTCTCATTGGGTAAATCCAAAGTTAGAGGCCAACAGGAGAGAGTTATGTTGCTATCTGAATTCACATGATAGAGCTGCCGATGCACCATGACTGAATTAGTAAATTGTGTTGTTAGAATTCCAGGATTGATATTGTTGTGGAGATTTTGCTCCACTACAGCACCCATTTATAATTATGGTCAGCGGAATGTTCAGTTCTATTTTCATTCTATTGGACTTTTAAGATTTTTAACCAACGTTTTGGGGATCAATTCTGCAATTACATCTATTTCTAGGTGAAGAATGTAATGAATGTCCTTGCAAATGGGACATTACACTTCCTATGTGCTCCTGTTTCACTGTCTACTCTTGTTAATGTGAAGACATATTTTATGTGAAGAAAAATCCATTCATTTGAATTAAGCAATGTAAATAATATAGAAAGGTGGGAATTTTGTGGTAAAAATCTCAATTCAAATAATTTGAGCAAAGCAATTATGAATGAAGTGGAGTGGTCTATAAAACCCTGATACAATACTAAATATGCATTGTGAAAATCTGAGGCAGCTGAAGGGAAAGTTCTCTTAAGTTTACGAACATTAATATGAATAGATTACAGAAAATGTGCTAATATTCAACAGGACAAATTGTGGATTTAGGATGAAGGGCAGTCAGCCATTCAGTGATATGTAGGTGATTGAAAACATTCTACACTGTTGTAGTATTTTTATCTTTTTGTATTCTGGTTATTTTTGCACTTGAAATAAGATACTCCTTGCAAAGAAATAATTATGTCAGTTGAAATTGGATTGTCATGATGGACAGTGGCAATGGGGCAGGATATATTTGGAAGCAGGAGAACCATAAATACACTCTACATAAAATGCTCCTCAATTCAATATTTGTCTGTCACCAAAAAAATTGTTTGATGGATTGTGCATAGTGTTAATTATTGCATACAAATCTAACAAAATAAATTGCTTTAGCTTCTTATTAAGGAGTCTTTGTTGTCCCAAAATGTGTTTTTCGCACATTGATTACTGGACCAATGTGGCAAATGCTGTGTTCCTTATCAGGCAAAAATTTATGGCAGGCTGATTTGTCTCTCCACAGAATAAATGTTTGCTAACATGACTGAAAATATTATCTCTGTCAAATGCCAAATCTTATCTCCAATGTTCCTCTAATCTCATTATGTCAATTAAACAGTTTAATAAACTTATAAACACTTATCTAACTGAGGTGACAATGTCTTGCTGAGATACCCAATTTTCTGCTAACCAGCCTTTTCTAAAACAGATAATACCATTTTATTACACAAAGGTCACCAGGGAAATTAACTCCTCTCCTATCAAATCCAAAAAATCCACTTGCACTGAATGACAACATGTGGCTCCTTTGATTATACCCTTCCTTCAGATACCCAATGGAATAGGGTCAGTGACCTTTTCTGCTAACTTTAGTCCAGAACTGCTGCAGCTAGCAGCAGGGAATTTCAAACTTCCTGCTCTCTGCAGAAATGCTAGTCTAATGCCATTACAGGGGTACAAACAAAAATAGGGTAGTAAGCTCTATGGTACAATTGAAATGACAGTTCTTGTTTACTGGGCAAGAGGAATGCATTCTGCATTACAATGTTCATTGAATATCAAAAGAGTTGCAGATTTATGAACTATACACAAAACAGGAATAGCAATTTGTTAAAAAACTAATGCAATGCAATGCTAAATTACAATTCAAAAGAGAGAAATTTACTTTTTTTTAAAAAATAATTTTTATTAAAGGTTTTCATAAAATATCAATAACAAAATGAGAAAGAAAAAAAGAACCCAACAGGGTTAAGTACAAAACACAATCTCAAAAAAGCAACCCCCCAAACCCCTCCCCCCCGTACCTAAATAATAAATTAACATTAACACCCCGACTTAACACAACAGGTGTATACACCCCCTCAGACCCTTCCAGTGTAAATAACATAGACAAAAATAAAGTAAACCCCCCCCCACCCCCCCACCCCGAGCTGCTGCTGCCATTGACCAATGTCTATCGTTCTGCCAGAAAGTCTAAGAACGGTTGCCACCGCCTAAAGAACCCTTGTACCGACCCTCTCAAGGCGAATTTCGCCCTCTCCAATTTAATGAATCCTGCCATATCGCTGATCCAGGATTCCACGCTTGGGGGCCTCGTATCTTTCCACTGAAGGAGAATCCTTCGCCGGGCTACCAGGGACGCAAAGGACAGAATTCCGGCCTCTTTCGCCTCCTGCACTCCCGGCTCCTCTGCCACCCCAAATATTGCGAGCCCCCAGCCCGGTCTGACCCTGGATCCTATCACCCTCGACACCGTCCTCGCTACACCCTTCCAAAATTCCTCCAGCACTGGGCATGCCCAGAACATATGGGTGTGATTTGCTGGGCTCCCTGAGCACCTAACACACCTGTCCTCACCCCCAAAGAACCTGCTCATCCTTGTCCCGGTCATGTGTGCCCTGTGCAGCACCTTAAACTGTATGAGGCTGAGCCTCACGCATGAAGAGGAAGAGTTCACCCTCCCTAGGGCATCTGCCCACGTCCCCTCTTCGATCTCCTCCCCCAACTCCTCCTCCCACTTACCTTTCAACTCCACCACTGAGGCCTCCTCCTCCTCCTGCATCACCTGGTAAGTTTCCGTGATCTTCCCCACTCCCACCCCCCCCCCCCCCCCCCCCCCCCCGAGAGCACCCTGTCCTGTACTGTGTGTGGCAGTAGCCGTGGGAATTCCACCACCTGCCGTCTGGCAAACGCCCTTACCTGTAAGTACCTGAAGGTGTTTCCTGGGGGGAGCCCGTACTTCTCCTCCAGCTCACCCAAGCTCGCGAACTTCCCGTCCACAAACAGGTCCCCCAACTTTCGTATGCCTGCCCTGTGCCACCCCGAAAACCCTCCACCTGTCTTCCTGGGGCGAACTGGTGGTTCCCCCGTAATGGGGTCTACGCCGAGACCCTAACCCCTATGCCGCCTCCACTGCCCCCAAATTTTGAGGGCCGCCACCACCACTGGGCTCGTGGTATACCTCCTTGGAGGGAGCGGCAGTGGTGCCGTTGCCAGCGCCCCCAGACTCGTACCCACACAGGACGCCGTCTCCAGCCTCTTCCATGCAGCCCCCTCCCCCTCCATCACCCACTTGCGCACCATTGTCGCATTGGCGGCCCAGTAGTACCCACAGAGGTTGGGCAGCGCCAGCCCCCCCCTATCTCTACTCCGCTCCAGGAACACCCTTCTCACCCTCGGAGTCCCTCGCGCCCACACAAACCCCATTATACTCCTGTGAACCCGCCTGAAAAAAGCCTTCGGGATAAACACGGGGAGGCACTGGAACAGGAACAAAAACCTTGGGAGCACCGTCATTTTGACTGACTGCACCCTACCCGCCAGGGACAGCGGCAATACGTCCCACCTCTTGAACTCCTCCTCCATTTGCTCCACCAGTCTTGTAAAATTAAGCCTATGCAGGGCCCCCAGCTCCTGGCCACCTGGACCCCCAAATATCTGAAATTCCTCTCCGCCCTTTTTAGTGGGAGCTCGCCAATCCCCCTCTCCAGGTCCCCTAGCTGAACTACAAACAGCTCGCTCTTCCCCATATTGAGCTTGTACCCCGAAAAGTCCCCGAATTCCCTAAGGATCCTCATTACCTCTGGCATTCCTCCCACCGGGTCCGCCACATACAGCAGCAGGTTGTCCGCATAAAGCGACACCCTATGCTCCTCCCCACCCCGCACCAACCCCCTCCAGTTCCTCGACTCTCTCAGTGCCATAGCCAGGGGTTCAATCGCCAGTGCGAACAGCAGGGGGGACAGGGGACACCCCTGGCTCGTCCCTCGGTGCAACTGAAAGTACTCGGACCTCCTCCTATTTGTGGCCACACTCGCCATCAGGACCCCATACAACAGCCTAACCCACCTGACAAACCCCTCCCCAAACCCGAACCTCTTCAG
The DNA here is from genome assembly GCF_047496885.1 of Scyliorhinus torazame. NCBI lineage: Eukaryota > Metazoa > Chordata > Chondrichthyes > Carcharhiniformes > Scyliorhinidae > Scyliorhinus > Scyliorhinus torazame. Next base: position 192,125,948 of record NC_092712.1, on the reverse strand, counting down.
CACCTCCCACAGGTACCCCCACTCTACCCTATCGAAGGCTTTCTCAGCGTCCATCGCCACCACTATCTCTGCCTCCCCCTCCCTCGCCGGCATCATGATAACGTTCAAAAGCCTCCGCACATTCGCGTTCAACTGTCTCCCCTTCACAAACCCCGTCTGGTCTTCATGGATGATCTGCGGCACACAATCCTCAATCCTCGTGGCTAAGACCTTTGCCAGCACCTTGGTATCTACATTTTGCAAGAAAATCGGTCTGTAAGACCCACATTGCAGGGGATCCTTGTCCCGCTTCAGGATCAAGGAGATCAGTGCCCGGGACATCGTCGGGGGTAAAGCCCCCCCCCTCCCTTGCCTCAGTGAAGGTCCTAACTAACAGCGGGCCCAACAGGTCCATATATCTTTTAAAGAACTCGACCGGGAAACCGTCCGGCTCCGGTGCCTTCCCCGCCTGCATGCTTCCTATCCCTTTGATCAGCTCCTCCAGCCCAATCGGGGCCCCCAGTCCCGCCACCAGTCCCTCTTCCACCTTTGGAAACCTCAATTGGTCCAGGAAACGGCCCATCCCTCCCTCCTCCCGTGGGGGCTCGGATCGGTACAATTCCTCGTAGAAGTCCCTGAAGACCCCATTGATGCCAACCCCACTCTGCACCACGCTCCCTCCCCTGTCCTTAACTCCCCCGATCTCCCTAGCTGCGTCCCGCTTCCGAAGCTGATGCGCCAGTATCCGGCTTGCCTTTTCCCCATACTCGTAGACCGCCCCCTGGGCCTTCCTCCACTGCACCTCCACCATCCTGGTGGTCACCAGGTCGAATTCGGCCTGGAGGCTGCGCCTCTTTCTCAACAATCCTTCCTCAGGTTCTTCCGCATACCTCCTGTCTACCCTCACCATCTCCCCCACCAGCCTCTCCCTCTCCCCCCACTCCCTCCGCTCCTTGTGGGCCCTGATGGAGATCAGCTCTCCCCTCACCACCGCCTTCAGTGCCTCCCATACCATCCCCACTCGGACCTCCCCGTTGTCGTTGGTCTCCAAGTACCTCTCTATACTTCCTCGGACCCGCTCGCTCACCTCCTTGTCCGCCAACAGCCCCACCTCCAAGCGCCACAGCGGGCGCTGGTCCCTCTCCTCCCCCATCTCCAAGTCCACCCAATGCGGGGCGTGGTCTGAAATGGCTATTGCCGAATACTCGGTATCCTCTACTCTCGCTATCAGCGTCCTACTCAAAATGAAAAAGTCGATTCGAGAATAAGCCTTATGGACATGTGAGAAGAATGAAAATTCCCTAGCCCCTGGCCTTGCAAATCTCCAAGGGTCCACCCCTCCCATTTGGTCCATAAATCCCCTCAACACTCTAGCCGCCGCCGGCTTCCTACCCGTCCTAGACCTGGAGCGATCCAGTGCAGGATCCAACACCGTGTTAAAGTCTCCCCCCATTATCAGGCCCCCCACTTCCAAGTCTGGGATCCGACCCAACATACGCCGCATAAAACCCGCATCGTCCCAGTTCGGAGCATACACATTGACCAGTACCACCCTCTCTCCCTGCAACTTACCACTTACCATTATGTATCTACCGCCATTATCTGCCACAATGCTCGACGCCTCGAATAACACCTTCTTTCCCACCAAGATCGCCACCCCTCGATTTTTGGCATCTAGCCCCGAGTGAAACACCTGACCTACCCACCCTTTCCTCAGTCTTACCTGGTCTGCCACCTTCAGGTGTGTCTCCTGGAGCATAACCACATCCGCCTTGAGCCCCTTCAGGTGTGCGAACACGCGGGCCCGCTTAACCGGCCCATTCAGCCCCCTTACATTCCAGGTTATCAGCCGGATCAGGGGGCTACCATCCCCCTCCCCCGCCGACTAGCCATGACCCCTCCTCGGCCAGCCACACGCCCGCACCCCACACCCGGCCCGTTCCCCACAGCGGCATACCCCCGTCTCGACCCACCCCACTCGCTCCAGCTCCTCCTTGATCTTAGCAGCAGCAACTCGATTCCGGCTGCAACATGCCAAACTTCACCCCCTTCCTGTGCAGCACCGCCTTTGCTCGATTGTACCCGGCCCTCCTCTTCGCCACCTCCGCCCTTCAGTCCTGATATATCCGAACCTCCGCGATCTCCCACCTGCTGCTCCTCTCCTTCTTGGCCCATCTGAGCACACACTCCCGATCGACGAACCCATGGAACCGCACCAGCACCGCCCGCGGAGGCTCGTTAGCCTTGGGCAGCCTCGCCAACACTCTATGGGCCCCTTCCAGCTCCAGGGGCCCCTGGAAGGACCCCGCTCCCATCAGCGAGTTTAACATGGTGACCACATAGGCCCCCATGTCCGGCCCCTCCAGCCCCTCCGGAAGGCCCAGAATTCGCAGATTCTTCCGCCTCGACCGATTCTCCATCTCCTCGAACCGCTCCTGCCATTTCTTATGGAGCGCCTCGTGCGCCTCCACCTTTACCGCCAGGACTAAGATCTCGTCCTCATTGTCAGAGATCGTTTGTTGAGCCTCTTGGATCGCCACCCCCTGGGCCGTCTGTGTCTCCAGCAGCTTATCAATAGAAGCCTTCATCGGCTCTAGCAGGTCCGTTTTAATCTCTCTGAGGCAGCGCTGGATACCCTCCTGTTGCTCTTCCGCCCACTGCCTCCACGCTGCCTGCTCTCCGCCCGCCGCCATTTTGTCCTTCTTCCCTCCCTTCTTCTGGTCCACCACCACCTTTTTTGTCACCCCGCTCCTAGTTAAAGCCATATACTGACGGGGAGCTATTATTAACTCCTTCCCACACCGGGAAACGTCGAAAAAGTGCCCGTGGGGGCCCTGAAAAGAGCCCAAAAGTCCGTTTTTGCAGGAGCCGCCGAATGTGCGACTTAGCTCCGCATAGCCGCACCGCAACCGGAAGTCTCGAGACGGAATCCTTTTGGCAGCGTTCGCTTCACCAATCTGCCCCAAAATGTCTGTGGAAACTCCTGAAAAAGTTCTAAGAGTCCGTTCCAGACGGGAGCTGCCGAATGCGCGACCTACTCCTCCATGGCCGCCATCGGAAGCCTCGTCCCCGCTTCTTCAGTGGCCTTGGTGAGATCTTTTCACAGTTGTTCCCTCTGCTGTTAGAATTCACTTTTGATAAAGGCCCTCGGGTCAGTTTGCAGCTTTAAGCTTGCCCTTCCCCCGCCTGCATGCTGGAAGAGGCTCTGTTTATCCTGTTGCAGCCAAATCATTTACTGTTTCTGCCGGGTCTGGAAGCCAAAAGACATACATTCCTGGGGGACACTGTCAGGGGAATGTTGCAGTCTTCTTCCCACACCGGGAAATGTCAAACAAATGCCGTGGGGGCCCTGTAAAAGAGCCCCAAAGTCCGTTCCAAGCGGGAGCTACCGAATATGCGACCTAGCTCTGCATAGCCGCACCCGGAAGTCGAGAAATGTACTTTTAACTGACTGTACAAGATTTATTTTCAAATCTAAAATATATGCTTCTAAGTATAAATATATTGGTTTCAAATATTAATGAAGATCCCAAAGCTAAACACACGATTCAATTGTGTCTGTGTGTGTAGCTGTTTCAAATGTATATATTTATATATATTGAATAGCCACATTTTGAAGCCTCTTCAAACCTCCAAAGAAATGCTTGCCCAATTAAATATGCTGCATTCTGTCACCATACCTCGATGTAAAATGCAAATAATACAAATCACTGTAACAATTCTCAAGCACAGCCATGAGCCTTTTTTACTGTCTTGGTCACCTCCCTCATGCTCTACTCCAGGCATCTACTCTCTTGCCCCTATGGAAACCATTCCACAACTTCACTTGCATGCCTCCTGATTATGGTTTTTACCAGGAGAAAGAAAGAAGACAGAAAGAAGGAGACAACGAAATAAAGAAGGAGGGATAGAAGAACAGAAGGAAAGAAAGAAGGAAGGATAGAAGGAAAGAAACAAACAAAGAGAGAAACAAAGGAAGGAGGGCGGGAGGGAGAGAAGGGGGAGTGAGGGAGGGAGGGAGTTAGGAAAGGAAGGAATGGGCTCTGAGTAGATCACCATCTTGATTGCATAAGCAACACCCTTCATAAACCCCTCAGTGTATTTTATAACAATTCAGGGAGGATTCTCCACCGCCGCTGCTGGTAGCAGAGTTCCCAATGCAATGCAGAATCTTGTGCGATGCTCCGGTCTCCCACTGGGGGCAACTTCGATGTTCATGTCCCACGCCAGCCGGGGGATGCAAATAGGTCCTCTTTGTCTCAGCAGAAAGCACTTAACTGTTTTTGATGTGGTCAGGGGGGTATGGTGGGGGTGTCAGGTGGGAAGATCTGTTGTGCGGTCTGGTGGTGGCTCTGATGGGGCTCAGGGGGGTACGGTGGGAGGGTCTGATGGGGGTCTAGTGGAGGTTGATAGGGGATTGGGTCACCTTGTGTGTGTGCTATGGGGCGGGAGGGCGCGGTAACCAGGCAATTCATGTGGTGGGGGGTAGGGGGGTGCAGGATATGCATTGTGGAGGATGGGCAGCTGCCAGACCTTGGCTGCCACTTTGACCTGGCAGCCTGACAGCGGGATTTGGAATGGAATCCTATGTGCTCCCTACCATGGATAAATTTGCACAGCAAGAGAGAGAGAATTGCTTCTCTGTGTCGCTCCTACTGCCAGCGCAAACCCAAAGCCATTCCATTCTGGCGGGAGAACAGTGGACGGGTTTCTCCATTGCTGACGCCGAAATCGTATTCGTCGATCAGGCGGAGAATCCCCGTTTTCGACCGAATCAGGGCCAGTAATGTTTTTTGGGATGCTCCGCCCCCTCCAAATCGGCATCATTGAGACGCGTGCTGCACGCCGTTGAGGCCCTCCCCCGATGGGCCGAGTTCCCGACTGCATGGGTCGCATGTGGTCTGAGTTTTCATAAATTAGTCGTGGCGGCTGCAAACTGTGTCTAGCACCGACACAGTCGTGGGGGGGGGGCCATGCTGCTGGCCGGGGGAGGGGGGGGGGGGCTTTGGCGAGGGCTGGGGGGGACTGGTGGGGGGGGCCCAGGAGGTGGTGAGGGAGTGTCCAGGGGGACACTATTAGGCCGGCCGAGTCCTCGCGCGGTCGGCGCCATGTTGTACGGCGCGACTGCTGCAGATCATCGCCATGCGCATGCATGCGCGGCCACAGAGCCGGCAATTCTCAGACAGTTTATGTTGGAAACGTCGGGATTTTTATGTGGCGCGGCTGCTAGCCCCCCACCGAGCAGAGCATCAGTGCGGGGACAGCGCTGACTTTTTCATCACAAAACTAGGCACTTCCTCCGGATATAACCTCACAATTGGAGAATCCTGCCAATAGTCTCTCACATGGAGAATCCATCCCTCAGAGTGAGCACTTCCATTTGTCTTTGCAGCAATAAAAGAACAAACAGAAGAGAAAATTAATGACAAGGATTGAAGTGGAAAAATCACCGGAAAGAAATTTTCGTTGACTAATCTTTCTGTGGGATAGCTTCGGCAGCAACGGAAGATTCTCGGGACTGAACCCACTCCGTACACAGACGTGGGGCGAAGAACTGCTGCCAATGTAGAAGGTTTAAGCCACATTTTTCGACAGCAACTGTGAGTAAGACTGACAGTTAAGTAAGACTTGCTTGCGCTAAAGTGAGTGAGATCTAGGCTGCAGGAACTGTGCATGGGCAAAGTTCAACAGGCTGTGAGGAATTGAGATATAAAAAAGTCGGCCAAAAGTGCAGGGGCCGCTACTCGGGAGAAAAGTCAAAGTGCTCGGGCAAAAAGAGGAAAGATTTCCTCGTTGTTTATTTAGGGGATTGATTGTGCCATATGTTCCAACAAATTTGGAAGGGAAGAAATGTAGACCCTAGGAGCCGGGATACAAAAATTGCAGGAAAAACAGGCATCATGGACACGTTTGATGAGGATCATGCAACATGGAATTCATATGAAGAAAAGTTCCAATTGTTTTTAATAGCTAATCAGACACAGGAGGACCTAAAGGTCACCAAGGATGACTGGGATCTACCCGGTAAGGTAGAAAATTGTCCAGGTGTGTTCTGTACACAAGAAACAGGACAAATGCAACCCAGTCAAATACCACCCTATCAGTCTACTGTCCATCATCAGCAAAGTGATGGAAGAAGTCATCAACAGTGCTATCAAGCGGCACTTACACAGCAAGAACCTGCTCATGGACGTTCAGTTTGAATTCTGCCAGGGTCATTCAGCTCCTGACCTCATTTCAGCCTTGGTTCAAACATGGACAAAAGAGTTGAATGCCAGAGGTGAGGTGAGAGTGACTGCCCTTGACATCAAGGCAGTATATAAACACGGCACGGTAGCACAGTGGGTAGCACTGTTGCTTCACAGCTCCAGGGTCCCAGGTTCGACTCCCGGCTTGGGTCACTGTCTGTGTTTCCTCCCACAAGTCTCAAAAGACGTGCTGTTTGATGAATTGGATATTCTAAATTCTCCCTCTGTGTACCCGAACAGGCGCCGGAGTGTGGCGACTAGGGGCTTTTCACAGTAACTTCATTGCAGTGTTAATGAAAGCCTACTTGCGACAATAAAGATTATTTTTTAAATTTTATTTGACTGGGTGTGTCATCAAGGAGCCTGAGCTAAATTGGAGTCAATGGGAATCAGACGGAAAACTCTGCGCTGGTTGGAGTCGTACGCGGCACAAAGGAAAATGGATAGGATTGGGTCTGTTTTATTGTCATGTGTACCGAGGTACGGTGAAAAGTATTGTTCTGCGTACAGTCCAGACCATTCCATACATGAAAAGAACATAGGACCTCCATGCATACACAATGTAAATACATAGGCACAGGCACTGGGTGAAGCATACAGGAGTGTTGTATTACACAATAGAGAAGATGCGTGAAGAGATCAGATCAGCCCATAAGAGGGTTGTTTAGGAGTCTGGTAACCGCGGTGAAGACGCTGCTTTTGAATGTTAGTACATGTTCTCAGACTTTTGTATCTCCTGCCCAATAAAAGAAGTTGGAAGAGTGAGTAAGCCGGGTGGAAGGGATCTTTGATTAAGCTGCCCGCTTTCCCAAGGCAGCGGGAGGTGTAGACAGCGTCATTGGATGGGAAGTGGGTTTGCGTGATGGACTGGGCTGTGTTTACGTGTGTTGATCTTCCACCACCGATGAACAGTGGCATCCATGTGTACCATCTACAAGATGCACTGCAGTAACTCAACAAGGTTCCTTGGGCAGCACCTTCCAAACCCACGACCACTACCATCTAGAAGGACAAGAGCAGCAGATACCTGGGAACCCCACCGCCTGGAGGATCCGCTCCAAGTAACTCACCATCCTGACTTGGAAATATATCGCCATTCCTTCACTGTTGCTGGGCCAACATCCTGGAACTCCCTCTCTAACAGCACAGTGGGTCAAACCCATCTCAGCTCCAGGACATCACTGTTGGAGTTCCTCAGGGTAGCATCCTAGGCCCAACCATCTTCAGCTGCTTCATCAATGACTTTCCTTCCATCATAAGGTAGAAGTGGGGTTTTTGCAGGTGACCGCACAATGTTCAGCACTATTTGCAACCCCGCAGGTAATGAAGCAGTTCATGTCCAAATGCAGCAAGACCTGGACAATATCCAGGCTTAGGTTGACAAGTGCCAAGTAACATTTGCGACACACAATGACCATCTGCTACAAGAGAGGATATAACCATCGCTCCCTGACATTTAATGGCATTACCATCAGTGAATCCCCGACAATCAACATCCTGGGGATTACCATTGATCAGAAACTGAACTGGACAAGCCGTATTAATACTGTGGCTACCAGAGCAGGTCAAAGGCTAGGAATCCTGCGGCGAGTAACTCGCCTCCCGACCCCCAAGGCCTGTCCACCATCTACAAGGCACAAGTCAGGAGTCTAATGGAATACTCTCCACTTGCCAACAACACTCAAGAAGCTCAACAGCATCCAGGACAAAGCAGCCCGCTTGATTGGTCCCCCTTCCACAAACATTCAAACCTTCCATCACCGATGAACAGTGGCAGCCATGTGCACCATCTATAAGATGTGCTGCAGTAACTAACCAAGGTTCCTTAGACAGCACTTTCCAAACCCATGACCACTACCATCTAGAAGGACAAGAGCAGCAGATACCTGGGAACTCCACCACCTGGAGGTTCCCAACCAAGTCACTCACCATCCTGACTTGGAAATATATCACTGTTCCTTCACAGTCGCTGGGGCAAAATTCTGGAAATCCCTCCCTAACAGCACAGTGGGAGCATCTACACCTCAAGGACATACAGCGGTTCAAGAAGGCAACTCACCACCACCTTTTGAAGTGCAACTAGGAATGGACAATAAATACTCATTCCTGGACAACACCGATCATTCCTGTATTAAAATAGGATGGCTCAGTGAGAATTTTGTGGAGATTTTAAGACTATGTTCACCTAGTTGTGTGCGTAAATAATTATCCACTGCCATTGATTGAAGATGGTTGCTGGACTATCTGGAGGACGGAAATTCAGTACAATCGATCCTTCGCAGGCATATCTGCAGGTGACTGTGACTGCCGAATCAGCAGACATCGCGCCGTTTCGGGAGAAATTCGCCCCAGGAATCCATCATCACCACACAATGTTTGTTTGTTCAAAAACGAAAAAAAAAATGATGTGGAGATACCGGCGTTGGACTGGGGTGAGCACAGTAAGAAGTCTTACAACACCAGGTTAAAGTCCAACAGGTTTCTTTCAAATCACTAGCTTTCGGAGCACTGCTCCTTCCTCAGGTGAATTCTTTCTAGTCACTCTTGGTTCGAAGAGACCCAAGACCCTTTGAGTCCACACATATATACATGAATCTAGTGCTGCTCTCTAGTGGTTGTCTTACACTCTGATGTAGTCATTAACCCTTTATGTATCTTCATATACATATCACTACACCTATCAGAAGAAAAATTGCTTCGGAAATGCAAGTATTGCCTTTGTCTACCTGTGAAAGTGTCATGAGAGCTACATGTTCTGTTACAATGTTGTTTAATGGGAACTAGTATGTTTAGCTTAATAAACTGCATGCAATCTGTTATTGTTACGGTTGAAGTTTAAAAGTTTAAATGTTGGTTTCTTTTCGATAAAAGAAATCTGTGCCTGCTCCTTTTCAAAGATCCATGGACCCAATTCTTAGTGGATTGAATGAAATGCAATGTTATTTAGATGACATACTCATCACAGGTTCGAGTGAACAGGAACACGTGGCTAATTTGGAACTGACCCTGAAGTAGTTACACAGCCACAACCTGCGTGTTCAGACTTTTTCAACTAATCCAGAAATGACCTTGGTCATATTATCGACAAAGATGGTTTACACAAAGAGCCAAAGAAAATGTCAGTTATCTTAGAAGCATCATGTCTTCAAAATGTGACACAATTAAGGTCATTTTTAGGATTGATTAATTATTATTGTAAATGTGTGCCAAATTTAGCAATGCGATTGAAGACTTTACACATGTTGCTGTGCGTCAAACAGGCATGGCACTGATCAGAAGAATGTGAAAATGTATACAATTTAGTGAAAAAAAGCTTTGCAGAAGTCAGAGCTGTTTGTTCATTATAATTCCAAGATGAAGTGGCAATTAGCTTGCGATGCCTCACCCTATGGAGTTGGTGCAGTCGTCTCGCACATTGTGCCTTCAGGAGAGGAACAGCCAACAGCATTTGCTGCATGCACTCTGACTAGCAAAGGAGTGAATTACGCTCAGCCATAAAAGGTAACTTTGAAATAATTTTTGGTGGAAGAAGGTTCCACCATTAACTTTATGGACGTCATTTTATGCTTTTGATGAATCATCGACCCTTGACTACAATCTTTGGGCCTTATAAAGGTATACATTCTTTGACAGCTAGTAGATTGCAAGGATGGTCATTGATATTGTCAGTACACACTTATACCGCAAGTCCGAACCGAATACCATGCAAATGCTTTATCACAATTACTGTTCCAAGTCAAGAATTGTATTTCTTGCTCGTGGATAGTGTACCTGTGACTTTATCTGACGTTCAAAGATATACAAGAACCGGTCCAGTGATGGGGAAGGTGATGGAATTGCTCCAAATGGGAACGCTGTCAGGCGTTCATAGGAAATCTCCAGACCTCAAGCACTACATCACATGCAGACTTGAGTTGACAGTACAGAATGGAGTTCTAATATGAAGAATTTGTGTGATTATTCCTCCATGCTTGCACAGTAGAGTCGTTGACCAACTGCATGAAAGACATCCTAGTGTGGTAAAGGTGAAGGAATTGGCACACAGTTATTTTTGGTGGCCAGAATTAGATGCTCAAGTTAAAGAGGAAGTTGGGTAATGCCAATCTTGTGCAAATCTAAGGAACATTCCACCATTACAACTATTATTTCCATGGGAATGGCTGACTCAGATGCAGTGAATACACATTGATTATGCTGGTCCACTGGAGGGTCACAGGACCTTAGTAATGGCCAGAAGTCGTGCTACGTAAGGGCTTCTCACTGCAAATGAAGGCTCACCAGCCGACTCGCCGGCACCACACTCGCTAGCCCTCCGCTAACAAGGTCGATCAGCATTTAAACAGCACCTGCTCAGCCAACCCCAGCCAGCTCACAACAATGGCACCGAGGAGTCTGGTCCCAAGATTTGGGGATGCAGACCTGGGGAGGCTGCTAGACACTGTGGAAGCCAGGAAGGGTGTCCTGTTCCCCCGAGGGTCAGCCATAGAGCCAGTTCTGCCTAGGACAAAGTGGCAGTGGCTGTGAGTGACGGGAGTGTGACAAAGAGGACCGACCTCCAGTGCCGGAAGAAGGTCAACGACATACATCGGGCAGCAGGAATAAGTAAACACCAACACCCACCCACCCCCGGCCGAGACTTTTCCACCCCAATTCTCCATGCGACCCCAACCCTCCCTCCACACTCCCCTCCCCCTTCAACCCCCCCAACCCTCCATTCACACCGCCCCTCCCACCACTATGAACAATGCATGTTGCGAACAATGCCCTCTCTGTGTCTCTCAGGAAAAACTCTCCCACAACCGCCGGGAGAGGGCCCAGACTGGCCGGACATAAGAATCCTCACCACCTTCGAGGAGCAGGCCCTGGAGGTGACTGGGGTGCCCGAGGACAGAGCAGTCACCAACGGGGAAGCTGGTGGATGCTGCAGAAGTGAGGAACCATTGCGCTCTACCCAGAGGAACTGTCAAATGTGAGTAGTGATTGCCTTACTAACTGAGGCATTCCTCCCACTGACCACATGTCCATTCTCCTGCAGATCCTCCAGCTGATAGCGCCGGCTCATCCCGGGTGGCCCCCTCTCCAGACCCTCATGAGACCACTTCACAAGAGAGCTCCGAGGAAGACGCCGGAATAGTCATGTCACAGCTGTCATCCTCACCCTCCACCAGCACAGATACATGCACTTCAGTGGGAAATGTTAGTGGTCAGGTTTCTGGGCACAGTTTGCTGAGTACAAAATTACTGCTGATATACAGCAGGTGGAGGCAGGAACCCCCAGGCAAGACAGCAGTAGGAGGTCTGCTGGATCTCAGGATCCAGCTGGATCCCAGCATGACGCTGAGCCTGTGGAAAAGGTCACCCCGGAGCTGATCGAGATGTTCGAGTGTGACATTCAGAGGGAGATGTCAGTGTCACTCCAGCTGGTCCTTGGAGGAATCCCAGAGGCTATGAGTGCAGGAGATGTCGCCAGCAATGCATGGCACCGAGGCCAACACCTCTAGGGTAGCGACCGCAGTGGAGAGTCTGGTGCATGACGTTGGCACCATCAGTAAAGGTGTCCAAGGCATGACACAGTCGGTGATGGCCATGGCTAGGGTCTCGGCAGAATGTCCGACTCGCTGGGGGATGTGATGTGACCCAGTACCAGGCATGGTAGCACAGTGGTTAGCGCTGTTGCTCCACAGCATCAGGGACCCAGGTTTGATTCTCAGCTTGGTTCACTGTCTGTGCGGAGTGTGCACGTTCTCCCCGTGTCTGCGTGGATTTCCTCCGGGTGCTCCGGTTTCCTCCCACAAGTGCTGAGAAACGTGCTTGTTAGGTGAATTGGACATTCTGAATTCTCCCTCTGTGTACCCGAACAGGCGCCGGAGTGTGGAAACTAGGGGATTTTCACAGTAACTTCATTGCAGTGTTACTGTAAGCCTACTTGTGACACTAATAAAGATTATTATTATTATTGGTGAGGTTCTGCGGGATATGTTCTGCGCTCAGATGGGAATGGCCGAGGCGCTGTGGAACTTGTCCCAGTCACAGGTGGGCATTGCCGAGGTGCTGTAGGACACGCCCCAGTCACTGAGGAGCATCGCCGATGGCGTCGATATGATGGTGCAGACCTTAGGCAACTCAATAGCCACTTAGACAAGTGCAGGATAATAAAGGAAAGCTAGCATGGATTCATTAAGGGAAAATCATGTCTAACTATCTTGCTGGAGTTTTTTGAGGAGATAAAAGAGAAGACTGATAAGGACAATGCTGCTGATGTGGTGCATATGGATTTTCAAAAGGCATTTGATACAGTGCCACACAACAGAGATTTGAAGAACATTTTAGTTCATGGGGTAAAAGGTAAAGTGGGCACTGGGATAAGACATTGTTTGAGTGACAGGAAACAGTGAGTAGCAATTAGTAGTTTTTTTTTAGATTGGAGGAAATTTGTAATAGATTTCCCCAGGGGTCAGTGTCGGGGCCCTTATTCTTCATGTTATATGTTAATGAAGTAGATTGTGGTGTATAGGACATGATTTCAAAATTTGCGGGTGATATCAAAGTTGGAAGCATCAGCTGTGATGAGGATAGTCTTGAACTTTAAAAGGGCATAAACATATTGGTGGATTGAACAGACAAGTGGCAGATTAAGTTAAATGCAGAGAAGTGTGAATTGATTCATTTTGGCAGGAAGAATCTGGATAGGCAGTACGAAATAAAGGGAGAAACTCTAAAGGACCTGCAGGAACAAAGGAATCTCTGTGCATTTTTGACATAAGTCATTGAAGATGACAGGGCATGTTGAGAGAGCAGTTAATAAAACAACCGGGCCTAAGTTTTATTAACAAGGGCATTGAGTACCAGGGTAAGGAAGCCCTGCTGAACTTGTATAAGACATTGGTTATGCCTCATCTGGAGTACTGCTTCCAATTCTAGGTGCCATACTTGAGGAAGGATGTGAAGGCATTGGAGAGAGTACAGAGAAGATTCACAAGAATAAGTCCAGGTGTACGACACTCTGGGCTAGTGTGTGGTCAGTTCCAGCTCCACTTTACAACATAAGTGAATTAACCAATAGCTCTTAGAAAAATACCCAAAGTCTTTGACGCTTGACTGCACAATAATTACATTCACCAGGTTTGTAAATGTTAACACCAGGGGCGGGGTTCTCCGCCGGCGGGATGCTCCCTTTTGCCGGCAACCCGGGGGTTTCCTGACGGTGTGGGGCTGCCCCACAATGGGAAACCCTATTGACCGGCTGGCATAACTGAGCATCCCGCTGGCTGGATGGGGCAGAAATGTGGCGTGGTGGGACGGAGCATCCCGCCGCATTACTTTTTATTAATAATAAGATCTAGAATGGAAGATGCAGCAAATACAACTGGTTAACTATTATCTGATTTCTAGTTCTTTAACTTGCCCCACACCCTCTACATAGGCACACACAAGACAGACAAACACAGAGGGAAGGAGAGGGAAGGAAGAAAAAGTATTTGTTTCAGATTGTTGTTACCAGCACATTACACCACTTCAAATTTTGCTTTTAGTTCAAGGTTTTGCTGTAGATTCATTCAGGTCTCTGCCATTTTAATTATACAGCACTCACAGCCTTTCTGGAGAGAGAGAGAGAGAGAGCATCTATTGGTCTTTGTTTGCAGCCTGCAACGCTTTTCCTGTTGATTCATTAATTCAGGTTCTCTGCAGCTTCAGGAATACAGCACTCACAGCCTTTCTGGAGAAAACATGAAGGAGAAAGAGTAAGTCCTTGTCCCTGTGCTTCCAGGAATTTACTGAGCTCTTTGGGACTCTGAAAATCATTCCTTTGGGATAGGAATCAATCACCACCTGTTACCGGGCAGAGTACGGCCTTTTGGTGGGTGGGTGGATGCCACACCAGAAAATGGGTGCAGAGGGACGGAATATCCTGCCCACAAAATTTGGCCCTTGGCTACCCAGTAATTACAGTCACCAGGGACGGGATTCTCCCCTACCCGGCGGGGCGGGGGGTCCCGGCAGGATGGAGTGGCGGGAACCACTCCAGCGTCGGCCTGCCCCAAAGGTGCGGAATTCTCCACACCTTTAGGTGCCAAGCCCTCACCTTGAGGGGCTAGGCCTGCGCCGGAGTGGCTGGCGCGCTGCCGGCCGGCGGGAAAGGCCTTTGGCGCCACGCCAGTTGGGGCCGAAGGGACTGCGCCAGCCGGCAGAAGTCCGTGCATGCGTGGGAGCGTCAGCGGCTGCTGACGTCATCCCCGCGCAAGCGCAGGGGGAGTGTCACTTCCACATCGGCCATTGTGGAGGCTATGGCCGAGGTGGAAGGAAAAGATTGCCCCCATCGCACAGGCCCGCCCGCGGATCGGTGGGCCCAGATCGTGGGCCAGGCCACCGTGGGGCACCCCCTGGGGACAGATCGCTGGACCCCCGAGCCCGCCTGCGCCGCTAGTCCCGCCGGTAAGGTAGGTGGTTTGATTCACGCCGATGGGACTGGCATGACAGCAGCCGGACTTCAGCCCATCGCTGGCTGGAGAATCGCCGGGGGGGGGGGGGCCCGCCGACCGGCGTGGCGTAATTCCCGCCCCGCCAAATTTTCGGTGCCGGAAAATTCGGCGGCTGGCGGGGGTGGGATTCACGCACCCCCCCCCCCCGCGATTCTCCGACCTGGCGGGGGGTTGGAGAATCCCGCCCCAGGTTTGTAAATGTAAATCCAATTGCTTTTTTTATTTATAACAAGAATTAAAATGAAATGTGCAGAATATACAACTGGTCAACTCTTACCTAATTCCTAATCCACCACTTTAAACTTGCCCACACTCTCTATACATGCACACACACACATGGCAAACAAACACAAAGCAGAAGAGGGCTGAAAATAATAATTGAAGTAAAAAGATAAGAATCTTTGTTTCAGATGGTTGTTTCTAGCACCTTTCTTCAAACTAGCCTTTCAGTTTGACTTTTTCTGTTTCCAATCACCAATGGTTTTCACTGTGGATTCATTCTGGCCTCTGCAGTTTCAGAAATAGAGCAGCTTTTCTGGAGATAACAAGAGCGCGAAACAGAGAGCAAGTCATTTTCCAGGCACCTGACTTCCCTTTTCTTGAGTATCTGGAAATCATCCCGCTCGAGTAGAACTTAATCATCACCTGTTGCTGGGGCGAATATGGCCTTTTGGCCAATTTATTGGCCACCAGCCAACCAATGCAACCAAGTCCCGCCCCAGCTCTCAGGTGCCACAAAGTCTGAGTTTTGTTGCTTGAAAGCTAGCAGTGTTATCTTTTGTAACCTTTGAATTCCTTTCTTCCCATGCTCGACTTAAAAGTATACATCCATTAAGCATCCATGGAACAAAATTATATGGCAAAAAAATAAAGAAAGGGGAAATAAGGGAATCATCAGTAAGGACCCCTACATATCTCTCTCCCTAAAAGGAATGAAATGTCAGGGCACAGACGTTTCATTATGAGGTATGTTAGACATAAATCACAAACAAATATCCGTCCATCCATCCATCTATCCCCATTATATAAGTTTCCTTCCCAGTCTCTACATTGGCAACTAGTCAGTCCTTAAACCCATGAGAAAGCACCCACAATCTCATTATCCTCTCCCAGAATGTGCAGGGTTTAATAATGAACCACTGTAATAAGACTCCAATGGAATAATCTTGCGTTCTGGGTTTTTAACTTTTTTACAAAGTGGATTATGGTCTGCATCAATTAAATTTTGTTTATTGTCATGCGGACATATATTCAAAAGTGCTGAAGGGCTAGTAGAACTGCCCCTACCCCCAGGTCACTGGCATCTGTGGCCATTTGAAATAGTCCGGGGTGGCCAGCACTGGCTCACCCACCAACATGGCCCTCAATCTCCCAAACTCTACTTGGTGTTCTGTGGATCACAGCATTTTCACTTGTTTCCGTAACATATCTAACTTGCACTGCATTTCAGTCTCTAACTGAACCAGTCTCCGTAGCTTTAGTTAAGATGGATGCCGTTTTAGTGCTTTTGAGTTTCCAACGTGTACATCATTATTACTTAACGGAGTGCACTCTGTTGTTTCTCTACAACTCTGTCTATATTTTTTCTGTGTCTTTATTAGATCTTTCCTTTATTTTTCTGCAGAGAAGTTTGCATCTTTGGTTTTAGCACTCCCTCTGATATCCTCAAGCGATGCTTTGCTTTCACTCTCAAAAAAACAAAGAAAATGTGCGTCCAACTGCACTTGCGTTCAGCAAGTTTTCCCCTTACTCTACAAAGATTAAACATTGATCCGTAAGATGGCTCTTGCATTACCTGTATTCAGAGGACCAGCAACCCACTTTGAAAGGAAGGCGATTTCAGTGCAAAAGGTCTAGGGTCACACCATCACCAATTTTCTCAACATACCAGATCTGAGGAGGAGGGTGAGGTGGGAGTTGTGAAGAGGCATCAGAGTGATTGGATTGCTCTATGTGCCTGCCATAGCTGGAGATAAGTGGGAACAATGAGAGATTGGTGTGAGGCTGGGAACATTGGCAGGTGTGCGAAGGTGAGGTGGAGTATTTGGATGGTATCTATGAGTGCTGAGTGGTACACACTACTGATGGGTGAGTAATGGGGTGTGGTGATTGAGCAATGCGGGATGTTGGTGGAACAGTGAGTTGGAGATATCAGGTGATAATGCATTCACTAACCTGGCCACCTGTGTCAGGTCATTCAACCTCTTCAGGCATTGTTGCCAGGTCCGCAGCTCCAAATACCAGAATTACCCTCCATGGCCACCTTCACCAAATGCCTTTTAATGGGTGTCGTTGCTGGCCTCCAAGCCCCATGTAGAATCACAGTGTTTCTCCTCCTGCCTAGCTGCTGCATCTGAGACCGTGATGCCCCTTCTCTGCCTTGGTGTTCCATTTTATTTGTTTGGAATGCAGCAATTGCATTCAGCAACATCATCTTGTAATCATGCAGCTTCTCTTTAAAAGAGACAGACTGTTTTTGTGACAAAAGTCTGGTTCTACTACATGTGATAAGCAAACACCTCTGCACTCCATGCTGAGCACAGGGGCAGTCAGCAACGTAGCAGTTGCTCAGTCTACCACTCCAATCACACAAATGAGGTGGTTGCATGATGTTTGCATGCTGCCCACATTCACTGGAACTGTTGAGGGCATGTCATGAATTGTGACCTCTGAGCACCGATTTTTAGCCAAGTGTGTCTGTTTTACCACTGTTAAATTGAATCTAATTTCTAAGCCTTTGTGTTTGGTTGGCTTTATTTGTTTCAGAAGCAGCAGGATTTTGTTTTTGGGGGACTCCACCCATAGAAATGTGTTAATTTGCATCCCTAATGGTTAACCCATGGACAGAGAGACAGTCAGAGGGCAGACTCCCAAATTCCTCTCCCGTTACAATGAAAAAAAGGAGAAACAGATGTGAGAATGGTCAGTTCATCTCTGACTGTGCTGTGATTCAAATAATTGAAAGCATTGCCCAAAGAAAATTGTTACATAGCTCAACACCAGAGACAGTTTGGCTGTTGTAAGGTTGTCTTCTACGAGGAGGAATTGGAATTAAATGAATAAAGAATAAGATTTTCTATTGTGGTTCCTCACCGGGTGAAATTGTTGCAGCGGGGACAGGGTTAAACTGCGACGAGCCATTCATAATAATAATAATCTTTATTAATGTCACAAGTCGGCTTACATTAACATTGCAATGAAGTTACTGTGAAAGCCCCTAGTTGCCACACTCCGGCCCCTGTTCGGGTACACTGAGGGAGAATTCAGAATGTCCAAATCACCTGACAAACATGTCAGTTGGGACTTGTGGAGGGAAGCCGGAGCACCCGGAGGAAACTCACGCAGACACAGGGAGAACGTGCAGACTCCACACAAACAGCGACCCAAGCCGGGAATCGAACCTGGGACGCTGGCACTGTGATGCAATAGTGCCAGCCATTATGCTACGTGCTGCCCAGAAGTCCATTGGCCTCGGTGGCACTGGAAGTTCCCAGTCATATGAGGGCTCATAAAATTCCGCCACTGAGTGTAAAATAACCTGACTAAGTGATTGGTATATGGCTTTGCTCCACTGAAGTGTTAATAATCAACATACCTTTTGGAAAATTGGAAAAGTATAATGAGGGCACATCTGAGGATTACAATATCCAATTCATGAAATAAGGGAATCTAATTGTTACACCCAAGTCATGCAAATTTGATATCTATCTTGCTCACAGATATTTAAAGGCCAAAATCAAATGCAGGTTAAGCCAGATAACTTTGGCTTTGCAGAGAATATCTTTATACTTGTCTATATATGGGTGAACCTGATCGTAAGGGACAAGAAGACTACTTACAAGAGTGACCTATGATGCTAAGCCCAAGGGAAAGCATGAGCAGTCGCTCAATTTGTAACAACCCTCTTGTGCCCTTTCACTTTGTGCTGTCACTTTTACATTGGGATGTAACTTGGAGATGGATATGTGAGGTTCATTGTTCTACTGACAAGCCTGACTAAACATTCATTCAAGGTGCAGGACTGTGCAGTTGTTACAGCTTAAATGGAACGCAGGGATATATGCTTTAGAGAGCACTTACTCATGTGGCATTATGTGATATTAAAATACTGATTTGGGTAGACAGATTAGAGATTTCCATGAGCAATATTATTGTATGAACATTTAACATGTCACATCAATTTTTTCTCTCTACAATTTTAACTGACATGTTAACATTATGGGTTAATGCCTTCAAAAAATAACGGAGAGAGGAATCTTTCATGGGCACTTTAAACATTTCCATGATAATATGGCAAACAATAATTTTTACTTTATTATGAACAGTGCTTTCAATCTGCAGGAAAGAAACACAACTTTGGTAAGAGAAGAATTTGGGTATTAGGGTTAGCCGATCCACTCCTGCCTGTTTTACATCCCTGTCAAAGGTGAATTCTATCTCCTATGGATAATGTTTGGGAAAACTGCTCAATATGGCCAATAGATATAGGAACAGGGTTAGAGCGTTCAACACCTCAAGCATGCTCCGCCGTTCAATAGGATCATGTCTGATCCGACATTCCACACATCCACTTTCCTGCCCTTCCCAGTAACCCTTGATTCCGTTATTGATCGAGAATCTATCTTAGCCTTAAATATAAATGTTATACTGTCAATTCACTGTGAGACCGTGAGAACGAGAGAATGCTAGGCTTTATTATCCAGTATCTGTTGTACAAATGAGTGCCACCCATAGGTGGCCGGTCAATATATCCCCCGGTGAGGGCGGAGCCAGAGGCAGAGCCCACCGGGGTTCCAGTACAGTACCTGGAAGTAGACCGTATTATCATTTCCAGGTCATAGGTCACAGCACTATACAGACAGTTCATACTTAGGTGAATACATTCACCATATTCACCCCCTGTTAAAAAAATCAAGTCCAGCGGGGGTGACGTGGGGTCATCAAATGTTCAGTCTGTCTGGAGGCCGGATCGTTCTTTTAGACCTCCTCAGCTCTGGTGATGCGGCGGGCATGGTTGTTGCAGGTGGTGACTCTGGGGGCGTGTTGTCTGGAGCGTGAGCTTCAGTCCGGTGTGTCGGAGACGAGAGAGGGGTGGGGGTAGGCAGGGGGGTGGTGGGTGGCAGCAGTGCAGGCGCGGGGCAATATAGGAGACCCAGGGGGGCGTAAGGGGCGCTGGGGGTGGGGGTAGGCAGCAGGGGGGGCGCGTTGACAGGGGAACCAGCTAGCGCCAGGTCCTGTAGGAAGATCGCATCTTGCCGTCCGTCCTGGTGCGTGACATAGGCGTACTGGGGGTTGGCGTGCAGCAGCTGAACCCTCTCGATCAGGGGGCCGGTCTTATGGCTCCTCGCATGCTTCCAGAGAAGGACATGTCCCGGAGTTGTCAGCCAGGATGGAAGCGAGACCCCAGAGATGGACTTCCTAGGGAAGACAAACAAACGGTTGTGAGGGGTCTCGTTCGTGGCTGTGCAGAGGAGTGACCTAATGGGGTGGAGGGCGTCACGGAGGACTTCGTGCCAGCGGGGGATCGGGAGACTTCTAGACTGGAGGGCCAGAAGGACGGCCTTCCATACCATCGTGTTCGCCCTCTCCATCTGCCCGTTTCCCTGCGGGTTATAGCTCATAGTCCTGCTCGAGGTGATGCCCTTACTGAGCAGGTACTGATGCAGCTCATTGCTCATGAACAATGTGCCCCGGTCGCTGTGGACTTACGCAGGGAAACCGAACAGTGTGAAGATGCTGTGCAGTGCCTTTATTATCGTGGCCGTGGTCATGTCGGGGCACGGGACAGCGAAGGGGAAGCGGGAGTACTCATCAATGATGGATAGGACGTATATATTACGGTTAATGGAGGGGAGGGGCCCTTTGAAGTCAATACTGAGGCGCTCAAAGGGCCGGGAGGCCTTTACCAGCTGGGCCTTGTCTGGCCGGTAGAAGTGCGGTTTGCACTCCGCGCAGACTTGGCAGTCCCTGGTCATGGCCTTGACCTCCTCAGTGGAGCAGGCCTTAATAAAGTGGGTAAGCCGGGTGACCCCCGGGTGACAGAGGTCATCGTGGATAGTCCGAAGTCGGGTATCTTGCGCGCTGGCGCATGTGCCGCGGGACAGGGCATCTGGGGGCTCATTGAGTTTCCCAGGACGATACTTGATATCGTAATTGTAGGTGGAGAGTTCAATCCTCCACCTCAAGAGTTTGTCATTCTTAATCTTGCCCCGTTGTGCGTTGTCGAACATAAAGGCAACCGACCGCTGATCGGTGACAAGGGTGAACCTCCTACCGGCTAGGTAGTGCCTCCAGTGCCGCACAGCTTTCACTATGGCTTGTGGTTCCATATCGACCGAGGAGTGTCGGATTTCGGAAGCGTGGAGGGTTCTAGAGAAGTAGCCTACTGGTCTGCCCACCTGGTTGAGTGTGGCGGCAAGGGCGACGTCTGACGCATGCTCTCTACCTGGAAGGGGATGGACTCGTCCACCACGTGCATTGCGGCCTTAGAGATGTCGGCCTTGATGCGGCTGAAGGCCGAGCGGGCCTCAGACGTCAGGGGAAATGTGGTGGTTTTAATAAGTGGGCGGGCTTTGTCCCCATAGTTGGGGACCCACTGGGCATTGTAGGAGAACAGCCCCAGGCATTGTTTGAGGGCCTGGAGGCTGTGGGGAGGGGGAAGTTCCATGAAAGGACGCATGCGATCGGGGTCGGTCCCTAGGACTCCGTTCCCCATGATGTAACCGAGGATAGCTAGTCGGGTAGTGCGGAAAACGCACTTCTCTTTGTTATATGTGAGGCTGAGAGATTGGGCGGCCTGGAGGAACCTCTGAAGGTTGGCGTCATGGTCCTGCTGATCATGGCCGCAGATGGTAGCATTGTCCAAGTACGGGTATGTAGCCCGCAACCCGTACTGGTCCACCATTCGGTACATCACTGTCTGAAAAATCGAGATCCCGTTAGTGATGCCGAAAGGGACCCTGAGGAAGTGGAAGAGTCAGCCGGCTGCTTCGAAGACAGTGTAGTGGCGCTCTCCCGGGCGGACCGGGAGCTGGTGGTAGGCCAACTTCAGATCGACCATTGAGAACACCCTGTACTGTGCGATCTGGTTGACCATCTCCGCAATGTGGGGTAGGGGGTACGCATTCAGTTGCGTGAACTGGTTTATGGTCTAGCTGTAGTCCACAGCCATCCGATTCTTTTCCCCGGTCCGAACGACCACCACTTGTGCTCTCCAGGGACTGTTGCTGGCCTCGATGATCCCTTCCCTCAACAGTCGTGGACCTCCGGCTTGATAAAAATCATGTCTTGGGAACTGTACTGCCTGCTCCTGGTGGCGACGGGCTGACAGTCGGGAGAGAGGTTCGCAAAGAGGGAAGGGGGGGGGACCTTGAGGGTCGCGAGGCTGCATACCGTGAGGGGGGGTAAGGGTCAGCCGAACTGTAGGGTCAGGCTTCGGTGACTGCATTGGAAGTCTAATCCAAGCAGTAGGGAGGCACAGAGGTGAGGGAGGACATACAGCTTAAAACGAGCGTACTCGGTGCCCTGCATCACGAGGTTAACGATACAGTACCCCCAGATCTGAACCGAATGGGGTCCGGAGGCAAGGGAGATTGTTTGGGATGTGGGGTAGATGTGGAGAGAGCAGCGCCTTACCGTGTCAGGGTGAACAAAGCTCTCCGTGCTCCTGGGGTCAAAAAGACAGGGGGTCTCGTGCCCGTTGACTCGGACGATCATCATGGAATTGTTCAGGTGCTTTGGCTGCGACTGCTCGAGGGTGACTGCGCCCAGCTGTGGGTAGCCTGTGTGGTCGGCGGTATCACAAAATGGCGGCACCCATGAGTCTCACGTGTCGGGCTAGGTCGAAGATGGTGACCAAGATGGCCGCCCCCATCGGTCACACGTGTCGGTCGGTGCCGGAACCGACGGCCAAGATGGCGGCCCCCACGAGTCGCACGAGGCTGCTGACGCGTCTGAAGGAGGCGTTCCCGGCTGGCACGCAGCCACATTGCGGGGACTGCTGGCCTGTGAGTCCATGGGTCGGGCCTGGTGAGTTTTCGACTTCTGGGCTTTAGGTCAGCCCAGACAGACTCTGGCGAAGTGTCCCTTTTTGCCACAGTCGCTGCACATCGCTATGCGGGCTGGGCAATGCTGCCGGGGGTGTTGACCCTGGCCACAGAAGTAGCACTGCGGTTCCCCGGTCTGGACGGGCAGCTGCGCGGCACAGGCCTGTGACATAGTCGGGTCCGATGGGGGCCGCGACGATGGAGTCCATGAGGGGTTTTCCGGGTCCACGGGGAACGCACTGAGGCTCTGGTAGGCCACCGCTAACGAGGTGGCTAGTTTTACCGTGTCCCACAGGTCAGTGGTCCCGTTTTCCAGCAAGTGCTGCCTGATGTAGTTCGATCAGACCCCAGCCACGTAGATGTCCCGTATCTGTAGGTTCATGTGTTCCTCCACCGTCACATTTCCTTGCGAGTAGGGTCAGGTGTTCCAGGTATTCGTCCAGCGATTCCCCGGCACGTTCACAGCAAGTAGTGAGGAGATGTCGGGTGAACACCTCGTTTACGGGCTTCATGAAATGCGCCTTGAGGGTCGCAACCGCCGCCTCGTACGTGGTAGCTTTCTCTATCATCACGGCGATTCGATGACTCACCCGAGCATGGAGGAGTCGCAGCTTGAGGGTGGGAGTTGTGGAGGAGTCGAGGTAGGCCTCGAAACAGCGAAGCCGGTGTTCGAAGATCTCCTTGGCCTCTGTCGCTCGCGCGTCAAGTTCAAGCTGATCTGGCTTTCGAGTGGCTTCCATGGTGCTGTCGATGGATAATAAATTGTTATACCGTCAATTCACTGTGAGACCGTGAGAACGAGTGAATACTAGGCTTTATTATCCAGGAACTCGCTGCCAGTATCTGTGGTATAAATGAGTGCCACCCACAGGTGGCCGGTCTATAAATCCCCCAGTGAGGGCGGAGCCAGAGGCAGAGCCCACCGGGGTTCCAGTACAGTACCTGGAAGTAGACTGTATTATCATTTCCAGGTCATAGGTCCCAGCACTATACAGACAGTTCATACTTAGGTGGATACATTCACCACAATAAACAAGGAGTCAACCTTCACAGCTCTCTGTGGAAAGGAGTTCCAAAGACTCTCAACCCTC
Organism: Scyliorhinus torazame; assembly: GCF_047496885.1. Lineage (NCBI taxonomy): Eukaryota > Metazoa > Chordata > Chondrichthyes > Carcharhiniformes > Scyliorhinidae > Scyliorhinus > Scyliorhinus torazame. Next base: position 192,102,105 of record NC_092712.1, on the reverse strand, counting down.
TGAAAGAAAAAAATCCTCCTCATCGCAGTCTTAAATTGGCATCGCGTCATTCTGAGATTATGCCTTCTGGTCCTAGACTCTCCCACGAGGGGAAACATCCTCTCAGCATTTACCCTGTCAAGCCCCTTAGGCATCCTATATGTTTCAATGAGATCACCTCTCATTCTTCTAAATTCCAGTGAGTAGAGTCCCTGTTTATCCAGTTTAACCTTTGTTCATAAGACAATCTCTCCACACCGGGGATCATCCGATTGAACTCTCTCTGAACTGCCTTCAATGAAATAATCAGCTGGATTCTCCAATGGCGGGATCCTCCGTTTCGCCGGTCGCGCACTCATGCCCGCTGATTTCCTGCTGGCGTGGTGGTGCCCACAGTGGGAAACCCCATTTGCCAGCTGCAGGGACGGAGAATCCCACTGCTCGCGAGGGCGTGCTGCACCAGAAAACAGATGTGAAGGGACGGAGAATCCCACAATATCGTTCTTTAAATAAGGAGATCAAAATTGCTCACAGTATTCCAGATGTGGTCTCACCAGTACTTTATACAGTTGCAGCAAGACTTCCCTACTCTTATATTCCAACCCCCTTGAAACAAGGGCTAATATTCCATTAGCCTTCCTGATTACCTGCTCCATCTGTGTGCTAGCTTTCTGTGCTTCGTGCGCAAGTACCCCCAAGTCTCTTTGTGTTGCACTTTTCTGCAGTTTTTTCTCTATTTAAATAATGCTCTGTTCTTTTGTTCTCCTTTCCAAAATTAACAACTTCACATTTTCCCACATTATACTCCATTTGCCAACGTTTTGCCCAATTACCTAAACTCTCAATATCTCTTTGAAAACTATTTGTATCCCTCTCTGTGTTGTCTGCAAATTTGGCTACCTTCTTCCAAGTCATTAATATAGATTGTAAATAGTTGCAGTCCGGGCACTGATCCCTGTAGAACCCCACTAGTTACAGGTCATCAACCTGAAAAAGAACCCCTTATCCCCACTCGCTGTTTCCTGCCCATTGGCCAATTCTCTATCCATGCCAAGATACTTCCTCCACACCATGGGCTCTTATCCTATGACTTAATTTTTTTGTGAGGTACCTTGTCAAATGCCTTCTGGAAGTCCAAATAGAGCACATCTATGGTTGCCCTCTATCCACTCTGTTCAAACTTCCTTGAAAAAATCTAATAAATGAGTCAGATACGATATCCCTTTCGTGAAGCCATGCTGACTCAGTTTGATTAGATTATGATTTTCCAAATGGGCTGCTATTACTTCCTTAATACTTAATTGCACCATTTTTTCAAAAATAGATGTAAAGCTACTTGGTCAATAGTTACCTGCTTTTTGCCTCTTTCCGGTTTTGAATAAGGGTTTCACATTAGCAGTTTTCCAATCCTCTGGTACATCTCCAGAATCCAAGGAATTTTGGAAAATTACAACCAATGCATCCATTATCTCTGTACCTACTTCTTTTTGGATTCTAGGATGCAAGCCAACAGGGCCAGGGGACTTATCTGCCATTAGCCCCATTAGTTTGTCTAATACTTCACTAGGGATGATGACGCTATTTAATTGCTCCCCTGTATTCTTAAATATTAATGAAATGTTCGAAGTATCTTCCACAGGAAAAACTGATGCAAAAATTCTGTTGAACTCCTCTGCCATTTCCTTGTTCCCCATAACTAATTCCCCAGGTTAATTTTCAGTGGGCGGGTTTCTCCGTTGCCTAAAGCTGAAATCCGGAACGTCGATTGGGCGGAGAATGGCTCCCAGCGCTGAAATCGTGGCAGGTGCCGGTTTGACACGGGTTCGCGATGCTCCTCTCTCTTCAAATCTGTGTCATCGAGCCGAGCGCAGTCGCAACCACATTTGCATATCATTATCGGGCCCACCCACAATGCTCCACCTCCAATGGGCCAAGTTCCCGACGGCGCGGGCCACGTGTGGTCTCAGCGGTCGTGAGCCTGACGTGGTGGCAGAGAAAGAGGGAGCGCGGACAGTGTCCAACACCGCCATACTCCGCCGACAACCATGCAACTGGCCAGGGGGCTTCTGCCAGCATTGGGGGGAGTAGTGGGGGGTGGCCAGGAGGTGGGCTGTGGGATCAGGGTGGATGAGTACGTGGTCCAGCACAACCGGCGCCACCTTTTCAGGTGCGATCAGTGCACATGTGCGGCTGCAGCTTGTCAGCCCTGCGCTTATCCAGCACGGAGCCGGCGATTCTCCCATCGTTTTACGTGCGTTCTGTGCCTGTTTCACACAGCGCCAGTGCTAGTCCATCACCAGTAGTGGAATCGATGCGGGTGTGGCGCCGAGTTTTCCATCGTGGAACACCGCGATCCTCCATTAGCACTTAGGCGCAGGAACGGAGAATCCAGCCCAGTCTATTTCAGATTTTTGCCATTTTCCTATGTTGGTGACATAATTGAGCAAATAAATATTTCAAAATCAAACATAAGGCCAGAAAAGTGTTATGTTTGCTCCTCGTGGATCAATTTTATGAAAGCCGCCTTTCTTTGCAATTCATTTGATATTGTGGACCTGTTTTCAATAATGCTGTAGAGTTTGTGAATTTTTTTCTACACCATGCTTACTAATTGAGATTTCATGATATATTCTGTTTTGCTTTTATTAGCAAAATGAAATATCTTTGTACCATCTCAAAGGTAACTCTTTTGCCAGGATTCCATTCATTAGATTTCATCAAACACACCATTCCATTTTGTTGTGGGATAAAATACTTGGCCAATTCATCTAATATCAGGGGGCGAAATTCTCCTACCCGCCCCGCCACATTTCTGCCCCGACCGGCCGGCGGGAGTCTCCGTAACACCGGCCGGTCAATGGGGTTTCCCGTTGTGGGGCAGCTCCACGCCGTCGGGAAACCCCCGGGCGCCGGCAAAACGGAGACTCCCGCCGGCGGAGAATGACGCCCCAGATTAGGTGCATTATCTTGCCCCACAGAATTTGTTTTACTAACTTTTGGCATTTATGTTTTGAAGCAAAATAAAGTGTGGAGTGCAGCATGGTAGAACACATAATAGTGTTGCATGAGTGATCGATCAGTTGAAAAGGCACTGATTACAACAACAAGGAATTGTATTTATATAGAGCCTTTAATTTGGTAAACTTGTCTAAGGTGCTTCACTGGAACTTGTCAAATAAAATTTGGGGTTGGATTCTCCGGTCCAATAGCATGTGTTTCTCGGTGGCACACCATTCACAGGTGCCGGGATTCTCTACTCCTGCCGCTTGTCATTGGGATTTCCCATTGATGCCACCCCATGCCACCAGGAAACCTGCAGGTGGGCATGTACTTCTGGCGAGAAAAGAGATTCCCAACAGCTGCAATCAATTGATGGTGGGAAGGTGGCTACAAACAAATGGCTACATTGGCAAAACAATTCTAATCTGTAGCTGATCTCCCTCCTACACCTCGCTCTAACTTCCCCCAAACCCCTGCTTTAAGATCCCGCAGTCCCCCAAACTCTGCTCTAATCCCCGCTCCAATCTTAGATCCAAACCCCCATCCTTCCATCCAACCTCAACTTTTCATCCAACCTCACCACCCCAACATTCCCCCTAAGGCTCTTGCTCCCCTCCCTCCCCAACACAGCATCCAATTGGTTGTAACATGACAGCAATTTGACTGACCATATTTCAAGCAGGAACATTCCCTGTGTGCTGCTGCTGTTTGTCACCTTCAGGTTTATCATTCCCTGGCGGGCTTGTAAAACAAATACAGGAATCACGAAGCTGCCTGAAACAGCAGCAGCAACTATTGAAATTGACCTGACACTGACAGACCTGCTTAAAAAATATCAGACCTCTCACGCTGACAGAAGTATTTCAGCTCTGGAGCTCTGGCTGTTCAGCGTGGAGAAGAAGAAACTAAAACACCCAGCCTGGTCTCGGGCCCTCCCGCCCCTAGACACAGGGCCCAGTGCTTAGCTCCATCGGCCCTCTATTATCCCGAATGTAAATGAGGATGATATTTCCAAGGGGCAGCATCCAGAAGAGAAATAGACAAGAGGCAAAGATAGATCCTTAGGGGACACTAGAGTTAACAGCACGGAAGCAAGAGGAGAATCAAAGTATGACCAGTCACCATACTGCGTAAAATAAGAAAAATAATTAAACAGTGTGAATTTATATTTATTTGGTGTTACAATGAATTTTAAATGCAACTTCCATGAAAATAATATATTGGCAGTTCATGGCTGACTCAATTTAAAGATAAAGCTTGGGCCTCTTGTGGGTGGTGAGTTTCATTGATTTTGGTCAAGTCACCTGTGTGAACAGAATGAAACCTGGTTAGGAGACCCTGCTACAATGTTCAACAATCAACCTCAACAAATTGATCAAATAATATTAATGGAACCCATGCTGATATATACAAAGCTGGACTTTAACATTTTTTTAGTCTTTCACAGATATGGGGGTCACTGGTTAGGCCAGAATTTTATTGCCCATCCCCAATTGCTGGTGACAAGGTAATGGTGAGTCACCTTCTTGAACTGCTGCTGACAATGTGATGTAGGTACACCCACAGTTTTGTTAGGAAGGCACTTCCAGGATTTTTACCCAGTGACATGAAGGACATTGAAGTGGTGTTCCCCTATATTTCAGTTGCCCTTGCCTTTCGAGGTGGTAAAGGCTGGGGGTTTGGAAAGTGCTGTCGAAGGAGCCTTGGTGAGTTACCGCAGTGCAGCTTGTAGATGTTGTGCTCTGCTGCTACTGTGTGTTGGAAGTGGAGGAAGTGAATGTTTAAGGTCGTGGATGGGGTGCCAATCAAGTGGTCTGCTTTAACCTGGATGCGCCTAATTTAAAGATGATAACTCAGTGACACGGAAGTTAAAAGGGCAGCACAGTAGCACAGTGGGTAGCACTGTTGCTTCACAGCGACAGGGTCCCAGGTTCGATTCTTGGCTTGGATTACTGTCTGTGCGGAGTTTGCACGTTCTCCCTGTGGCTGCGTGGGTTTCCTCCGGGTTCTCTGGTTTCCTCCCACGAGTCCTGAAAGATGTGCTGTTATGTAATTTGGACATCCTGAATTCTCCCTCTGTGTACCCAAACAGGTGCCAGGATGGGGAGACCAGGGGCTTTTCACATTAACTTCATTGCAGTGTTAATGTAAGCCTACTTGTGACAATAACAATTATTATTATAAAAGGAAATGGACATGATTATACATGGTCATTTTATTTGCAAGGAAATAAATTAAGAAATTAATATGAATTTAGCATTAAGCTTTTTCTCAAAACCTTTCAGCACATTAACAACTATATCGGAGCAAAATATTTTTATGTCCATTAATGCATGAAAGCTATCATGTTTGGTAATATTACATATTAAGAATCTTTATCTTTGTTTTTTAAAACTGACTTTGTTTTGTCTTATGTCAACTCGTGATGTTCCAAGAGAAGGAAGATTACTGCCAGAGTTGTCGTACTTCAAATAAAGTATTAAACAAATATGTCGCATCGCAAATAAAACATTCAGCCCTCTTAAATGGATGTAAAAGATTGAATGATTCTATTCAAAGAAGAGTAGGGAGGATATGCTTGTGTCATGGTTAACCAACACCATTAAAATTGGATAACTGACCATTTGTCTTATTCCTGTTTATTCACGTTGGCCGCCATTTATTCCTACATAAATACAGGAAGAACATTTTCCATGTATATCATTGCTGTAAAGCACTTTGGAGTATCCTGATGACAAAAACCACACTATGTAAAAGTAAGTTTTCTTTTTTTTAATAAACGTGATACATAATTTTCTTAACACGAAACTACCTTTGATAAATAAGGCTGAGCATTCTTATTAATGTTGGAAAAGAACTGAGTTATACTAAAAAAAACATAATTAAGTGAATGAATGTGCATAAGATTTTTAATGCTATAAATATATGTTGATGGGATAACAGTATTTAATGCTCTTAATCCACTGATGCAGAATGCAGGAGGTTTAAATCAATGCCAGAGTGAAAAAGCAACAGGGACAGAATCGGTAAGATTGATCCTGACCAAAGCTGCCCCACCAGCGCTGAAAGCTTTACTTCGGTAATGTCTCTGTTCATCAACTAAATCAATGCAAAACAACCTTTCAATAGCATCCAATTATCAGTTTACAGTGCAGCAAGTCATCCTTCGTAAATCAGGAAACTTTAAATGTCGAAACAGACAGAGACAAGATAAAAGTTAATAGAAATGCAAATAATGTCCTTAATATAGCACTAAAAACCATGCCTGAAAATGTACATTGTTTAAGACTTATGACTACAACAGCTTAAAAGCTGCATTTATGACTATTTCATTTACTTCACTGGCTTTTGCCTGACCTTTAATTGCACATAGATCAAAGGCATAAAGACGATGAGAGACACATTTAAGGAGTTGTGGGTTCGAACGATAGTGCATTAATAAAATACACCAAATCCAGTGAGCTAGATCGCCACTTACGATATTAGAATTTAAACTAATACAATAGATGAATTCAAGCGCCAGTTGATTTCATATACTTGTATGTCTGATAAATAGAAACACAGAATTGCTACAGCGCAGAAGGAGGCCATTTGGCCAATCATGTCTTCATCGGATCTCTGAATGAGTAATTAACTCAGTGCTATTCTCCTACCTTCACCACACCCTCAGGCAGTGCATTCCACACCTTTTCACTCACCATGAAAAAGTTTTCCTCAGCTTGCTTTTGCTTCTTTTACCAATTATTTTAAAGCTGTGCCTTCTCGGTTCGAACTTTTCACGGTGGGAACAATTTCTCTCTATCTAATCTTTCCAGACCCCTTATGATTCCAGACCCCTCAATGGGCAGCACGGTGGCACAGTGGTTAGCACAGTTGCTTCACAGCGCCAGGGTCCCAGGTTCGATTCCCAGCTTGGGTCACTGTCTGTGTGGAGTCTGCACATTCTCCCCGTGTCTGCGTGGGTTTCCTCCGGGTGCTCCGGTTTCCTCCCACAGTCCAAAGATGTGCAGGTTAGGTGGATTGGCTATGCTAAATTGCCCTTAGAGTCCAAAAGGTTAGATCGGGTTACTGGGTTAGGGGCATAGGTTAGAAGTGTGGGCTTAAATGGGGTGCTCTTTCCAAGGGCCGGTGCAGACTCGATAGGCCGAATGGCCTCCTTCTGCACTGTAAATTCTATGATTCTATGGTTTTGAATACCTATTCAAAATCTTCTCTCAGCCTTCTTTTCTTCAAGGAAAACAGTGTCAACTTTCTAATCTAGCATCATAACTGGAGTTCCTGATCCCTAGAACCATTTTCATGAGTCCTTTCTGCATTCTCGCCAACGCTTTCACATCCTTCTGAAAATGACCCGTCCAGAACTGGATTATGTAATGTGGTTGACTCTTAAATGCCCTCTGAAATGGCCCAGCAAGCCACTCAGTTGTATTCAACTGCTACGAAAACACAAAAAACAAATGAAACTGGATGGACCACCTGGCATCGGACCAGGCAGTGGAAACGACAACGGTAAACCCAGCCCTGACCACCCTGCAAAGTCCTCCTTCTTAACATCTGGCGGCTTGTGCCAAATGTTTTGAGAGCTGTCTCATAGACTAGTTAAGCAACAGCCAGACATAGTCAGGCAGGACAGACCCAGCAGAGTTGGTGGCACAGTGGTATACAGTCGAGAGGGAGTTGCCCTGGGAGTTCTCAACATTGACTCTGGGCCCTCGACCCCATGAAGTCTCATGGCTTCAGGTTAAACATGGGCAAGGAAACCTCCTGTTGATTACCACATACCGGCCACCATCAGCTGATGAATCAGTATTCCTCCATGTTCAACACCACTTGGAGGAAGCACTGAGGGTGGCAAGGGCACAGAATATGCTCTGGGTGGAGGACTTCAATGTCCATCACCAAGAGTGGCTCGGTAGTACCACCACAGACTGAACTGGCCGGGTCCTAAAGGACATACCTGCTAGACTGGGACTGAAGCAGGTGGTGAGGGAACCAACAAGAGGGAAAAACATACATGACCTCATCCTCATCAATCTGCCTGCTGCAGTTGCATCTGTCCATGACAGTATTGGTAAAAGTGACCACCACACAGTCCTTGTGGAGACAAAATCCCATCTTCACATTGAGCATATCCTCCATTGTGTTGTATGGTACTACCACTGTGCTAAATGGGATAGACTTTGAGCAGATCTAGATACTCAAGACTGGGCATCCATGAGGCACTGTGGGCCATCAGCAGCAGCAGAACTGTACTAAGCCACAATCTGTAATCTCATGACACGGCATATCCCCACTCATTATCACTAATCCAGGGGGTCAATCCTAGTTCAATGAAGAGTGCGGAGAGTGTGCCAGGAGCAACATCAGGCATACCAAAAAAATGAGGTGTCAACCTGGTGAATGCACTTGTGCAGGACTACTTGAGTGCCAAACAGCATAAGCAGCAAGTAATAGACAGAGCTAAGCAATTCCACAACAAACACATCAGATCTAAGCTCTGTCCTGCCACATCCAGCTGTGGATGGTGGTGGTCAATTAAACAATTCCCTGGAGGCGGATGCTCCACAAATATCTCCATCCTCAATGATGGAAGAGCCCAGCATGTATGTGCAGAAGACAAGGCTGAGGCATTTGCAACAAGCTTCAGCCAGAAGTGCAGAGTGGATGATCAAACTCGGTCTCCTCCAGAGTTCACCAGCATCACAGATGTCAGTCTTCAACTAATACGATTCACTCCATGTGATATCAAGAAGGTGCTGGAAAAGGCTATGGGTCCTGACAATATTCCGGCAATTGTACTGAAGACTTGTGATCCAGAACTGGCCACATCATTAGCCAAGCTGTTCCAGTACAGCTACAACACTGGCATCTACCCGGCAATATGGAATATTGGCCAGGTATGTTCTGTACACAAGAAACAGGACAAATCCAACCCAGCCAGTTACCACCCTATCAGAGTACTCTCCATCATCAGCAAAGTGGTGGAAGGAGTCATCAACAGTGCTATCAAGCGGCACTTCCTCAGGAATAACTTGCTCACTGACGCTCAGTTTGGGTTCTGCCAGAGTCACTCAGCTCTTTGGTTCATACATGGGTAAAAGAGCTGAATGCCAGACGTGAGGTGAGAGTGACTGCCCTTGACATCAAGGCAGCATTTGGCTGAGTATGGCATCAAGGCGCCCTAGTTAAACTGGAGTCAATGGGAATCGGGGTGAAACTCTCCACTGGTTGAAGTCATACCTGGCACAAAGGAAGATGGTTGTGGTGGTTGGAGGTCAATCATCTCAGCTCCATGACATCACTGCTGTGGTTCCTTAGGGTAGTATCCTAGGCCCAACCATCTTCAGCTGCTTCATCAATGACCTCCCTTATATCATAAGGTCAGAAGTGGGGATGTTTGCGGATGAGAGCACAATATTCAGCACCATTCTCGACTCACAGATAATGATGCAGTCCATGTCCAAATGCAGCAAGACCTGGACAATATCTAGGCTTGGGCTGACAAGTGGCAAGTTATATTCGCGCCACACAAGTGTCAGGCAATGGCCATCTGCTACAAGAGAGGATCTAACCACCGCCCCTTGACATTCAGTGGCATTACCATCATTGAATCCCCCATAATCAACATCTTAGGGGTTACCATTGATCAGAAACTGAACTGGACTAGCCATATTAGTACTGTGGATACCAGGGCAGATCAAAGGCTAGGAATCCTACAGCGAGTAACTCACCTCCTGACAACACCCCCCCCCCCCCCCACCCCCACCCCCACCCCTCCCCACCCCCCACCCCCAAAAACCTGTCCACCATCTACAAAGCACAAGTCAGGAGTGTAATGGAATACTCTCCACTTGCAGCTCCAACAACACTCAAGAAGCTCAACACCATCCAGGTCAAAGCAGCCCATTTGATCACTCCCCCTTCCACAAATATTCAAACCCTCCACTACCGATGAACAGTGGCAGCCTTGTGTACCATATACAAGATTACACTGCAGTATCTCACCAAGGTTCCTTAGACAGCACCTCCCAAACTCATGAGCACTTCCATCTCGAAGAACAAGGGCAGCAGATACCTGGGAACCCCGCCACCTGGAGGTTCTCTTGCAAGTCACTCACCACTCTGACTTGGAAACATATCGCAGTTCCTTCACTGTCACTAGGGCAACATCTTGGAACTCCCTCCCCAACAGCACAGTGGGTGTATCCACACCTCTAGGACCGCAGTGGTTCAAGAAGGCAACTCGCTACCACCCTCTGAAGGGCAATTAGGAACGGGCAATAAATGCTGGCCTAACCAGCGATGTCCACATCCCGTAAATGAATTTTTAAAAAATAATTAAATCCAGCTGAGTCTGAACTGGTGTCCTGGACAAATTTATCATCACCAAAATGTGCCCTGTACACCAAAGTTATTCATATCTATCAGGAAAGTCAAGCCCCTGGGGAACTCCACAGCAAGCCTTCCTCCAGCCTGAGTAACATCCATTAGCCACAATTCTGTTTCCTGTCACTCAGCCAGTTGCTGTTGCCTCTATTATTCTGTGGGCTATAACTCTGCTCACAAGTCTGTTGTGTCACATTGTATCAAACGGCTTTTGGAAGTCCCTGTACACCACTTCAAATACATTTCCCACATCAACCCTCTCTATTATCATTTAAAACTCCTCCAGCATGTTAGATCAACACTATTTTCCCTTCAGGAATACATGCTGGCTTTCCTTAATTAGCCCACATGTGTCCATGCGACCATTAATTTTGTCCTGAAATTGTTTTGAGAAGGTTATTGACCACTGAAGTTTAACTGACTGGTCTGTAGTTGCTGGGCTTCTATGACGCCCCATGTGGTGTGTTTTGTGACAGCAGACATGGCCTGCTATTGGCCAGTGGTGGGATCTTCTGATCATTCTGCTGTCAATGGGCTTTCCCGTTCTATGCACCCCCTTTCTGCAGGTTCACTGTCAGCGGATCGGAAGATCCCGCCAGCGAGAATGGCTGGAAAATTCTAGTCAATAGCTTTTAAGCAAGAATAGAAGCAGGACAAGGGCTATGGGGTGGTAAATCAAAAATGAAACCCTGTGGTAGGGTGGAAGTCAGGAGAGATTAATTGATGAAAGCGATGATGGTGCAAAGCAAAAAGAGACGGTAATTGGACAAGTAAGGAAATAAAAGATGGGTCTATAGGAGATGTAAATGAGAAAAGCAGGATCATCACCAACAACTACCATCCAATGAAAATGGAGCAGAGATTATGAGTGGAAATGATTGAACCCAATGTTGAGTCTGGAATGTTGTCAAGTGTGTCATAGAAAGATCAGTTGCTGTTCTTTGAGCTTCCATTGATCTTCATTTGTTCAGTATGAAAGGTTGAGGACAGAGAGGTCGAAGTTGGAGTGGGGTGAAGAATTATGGGGACAGGCAACAGGCAGCTCCGGATTATGTCTGTGGACTGAATGGAGGTGTTCTGCAAACCAGTCACCCAAATCTGTGTTTGGCCTGCCAACATAAAGACCTTATCGTTTGCAGTGAATACAGTACATTGAAAGAAGTACAAGTAAATCGCTGTTTCAACTGGACAGAACATTTGGGGCACTTGACATTGGGAAGAGAGTGAGTAAAAAGGCATCTATTGTACTTGCACAAGAAGGTGAGGGGGGGGGGGGGGTGGCGAGACTAAGAGTGATTGAAGAGTGGATCAAGGTCTCACAGAGGGAATGGTGCCTTCCAGATTGCTGAAAGGGTAGGGTAAGTGTAACATCACAACGCAATTCCAACAATGCTGAGAATTACAATTGTCTGTCCTTGACAAAAAGGCGTCCTGACTCGAAATGTTAGCTCCCTTCTCTTTCCACAGATGCTGTCAGACCTGCTGAGATTGTCCAGTATTTTCTGTTTGTGTTTCAGATTCCAGCATCCACAAATTGCTTTTATCCAATTGTCTGTCTCCTCCCTGCTAATCAATTTTTAATCCAATTCTTTGTTCTTTGCTTCAAGCTGTACAAACAGTCCAAAGCCCGATACCCTTTTCCACTCTGTCACCTCAGGGTACCATCCCATGGGTCAGCTTTGCAGCAGATATACAAGATGATAGGGCGATGTTTCGGTACCAGATCACCATTACTGTCTCAGCATGTGCGATCCCACTGATGCATGGTCACCACTCGTGTTCTGACAACAGGTGCCATAGCTTTGTATTTGCCTTGCTGCTGTTCCTGAGGTTTCTATGCCATTCCCAAGACAGTGAATCTAAGCCAGCAGGTGCTGTCAAGCATGCGCTTGATCATTGTTAGATGGCCTCATTCATGCAGTAACGCCTTCCACCATTCCTGCCTTTCAGGATTACTGCAAATTACATGAAACACAAGAGCAACTGTATCAAGAAAACACATTAAACACACATAATTCTGCACTGAGTAACTCCATAAAATCAATTCACTTTAATATCTGCTGATTACAATTCTTTCATTATGTATGAAAGAAAGCATCTATTGTTCAAAAGGCAGGCAAAATGGCACACTCATGCTTCCTGCAAGAGACCTTGGATATCAATCAGGCATAAAAATTCTGGCTTATATTCTCTTTCTTTAGCCCAGTCACTGGGGCCAATTTCAACACTCCTACTAACAGCTCAGCAACTGAAATGGGCTGAGTCAAGTCAATGGTAAATCAAATTTTACATGGTCCACAAAGTGAATCGACCTGATGAACACAATACCTTTACTTCCTATTTCCCCCCCTTGTAATTGCTCTTTATTTGAGGTCAGACCTATTTTATTATTCTCCCATTTATGTATAGGAATGCTCATCTTTAAATTATAGGTGGATCCATTAGCAAATTAATGAATATTATACATTGAAGTAAAGAATCATGCTGGTCATTGAAGTAATATGTATGTGTGCAGACTGTGAATCTAGTGGTGGAGTGTATAATAGTGTGCAAATTTATCAGATCGGAGGAAGAAGAAAGTCTTGCTTTAGTCCTGGAATCATCTCATAGAATGGTTACAGCTGAAAAGGTTGTCCCAGTTTTTGGAACAACAAAATAAGAAGTTAACAAGAATTCCTCAAGTAAGATGGTCTAAATTCAGTACAAATAGAGCAATTTGTATTAGTATGTTATATATCAACATACGTTTGGGGTAGCATTCATGTGTGTGGAGGGTGACAATGCCCAATGGTGGGGGATGCACGCACAAGCCCTCTTTGAGATCGGGACACCCTTTCAAAATGGCGGCCCGATCTCCGAGTTCAGCTCCACAGTGCTAAAAAATATTCCAAAGGCGTGAACCAATGGCAGTGTTGTGCTCTCCCTCAAGCGCTGTGCGGCCGATGAATGCTGGGAGAGCCCTCTCGTGGGCTTCCTGAAAGTTTCCATGCCCGCGAGGCGTCAGAGTAAGATTTCCTCCTACAAGGGGCGGGACCAAACGGCACATGCCAAAGCTGGTTTTAACCTGACTTCAGCGACCTTACCTGGCATCCACCGGCCTCCTTAGATTCACCGGCCTCCCCATTGAGGCGGCAGCCATTCAGTGCTGGTCCACACAAACATAGAGCAGGTGGAACGGCACCCGGGGGTCTCCCAGGTCATCGGAGTACCCTGGGTGGTCAGGTTAGTGTAGGGTGGCTCCTTGGCCCTCCCCCTGGAATGCAGACACATTGGCACTGCCAAGGTGCCCATATGGCACTGAACAGTCTGGTAGGAGTACTGTCTGGGTGCCAGTGCAATGTTGCCCAGGTGCCAGGGTGGCACTGCCAAGAGTCAGAGATGTTGGGGGCCATGCCCATGAAAGTGGGGTGGGGAGGGTATGAAGGGTGGTAATGTGCAGGGCAGGCAAGTAGGGCCCTCAGAATGTTGGGGGGTGATGGGTGGGGGGTCCTGGAAGGGAGAGGGTGTAGAAAGGGGGCTTGGGGGGCCTGAAGAGGAGGACATACAGGGACCCTATAGCAGGTTGTCCTCACTTGGGTGGGGGGGTTAGTGTCCATGTGTGTGTGGGGGGGAGGGGGACCCACAAGCTCACTTTGAGATTTGGCCACCCTTTCAAAATGGCAGCCCAACCTCTGAGTTCAGCTCTACAGTGCTAAACAAATTCTAAGTGTGGGCTAAACTAGTGGATAACTCCCCAGGGCCCCAAAAAATGACTAGGGGTGCAATTCTCCGGCCTCTTGCGCTCATGCTCAAGGGTAACGAGGCCAGTGAATTACACGAGAGGCCAAAATCGGGATCCGTGCCAGGCGACAAACAGTTAGTGATGCAACCAGCCCGCTCACATAGGCAAAATTTGGATCTCGCCGTAGCGTGGCGAGAAACCAATTCTCACCACTTAAGCCCTATTTCCAAACAATTAACGAGAACGGCCCCATACCAATGGCCTCCCGTCATTCAGCGGCCTCCCCAGCAATTGCTCACGTTGGCACCAATGAATACTCTTTTTGAAAAACGTGAACCTACCGGAACGGCTTCTGTGGGGAGCCGAGGAGGTGAGTAGCCATCTTTGCTCACAGGCAAAGAGTCCGGGGGTGCTGGGTTTGCCACTCCTGTGCATGATGGGGGGTGGGGTGTTATATTCTGGTGTTTGGCACATTGGAACAAATGCATTAAAGAACGTCTAGTTCTTAGACTAGTTAAAGTTTTATTTTTGAACAATTGCGTAGGTAAGATAACTATCAGAATATTATCAAAAACTACTAACTATAATAAATTAATTACAAGCTACTACAAATTATGGCTATCCACTGCACAGATCCTCTATTAACTCCCTGAGGTAACAGTGTCAATTGGTTGTTCTCTATTGCCACCTGCTGGTTAGAGGTCTTGTATATCATTATATACGTGATTGCTTATGCATATCATCACATCCCCTTTCCTTTGGAAATGGGGGTTTTATATACATTATCACAATTTACTTTACAATATACATGATGTACATAATGTGTTCATTATTCACATATTTACAGTTCATCACAAGTTCAATCTTATCAGTTTTCTTCTGTGTCTTGTCGACCTTCTGAACAATCGTTGAACCTGTGGGTTTGCTTGATTTTCATTTGTCGTTGAAGATGATTCTTGCTGTTTTACTTGGCTTTGAACATTTTCATCTTGCTCTGGTTCTGCATGCTGAGGTATCTCTTGTTCTGTTGTCCTTGAATTACTTACAATATTGTCCCGTGGTTCCATAACAAAAGGTTGCTGAATCTTCAGCAAGGCTCAGTTGTTTCGTCTTAGAACTTGCCCATCTTCAGTAATGATGATATATGATTGAGGACCTGGTGATTGTAGTACGTTAGCACACTTCAAACATCCATTTCTATCAGGATCTTCTACCCTGACTATGCCATCTTTTTCCAATGGTTGCAAACATCTTGGGTGGGATTCTCCGACCCCCCGCTGGGTGGGAGAATCGCCGGGGGTCAGCGAGAATCCCGCCCTCCTCCCAATTCTCCTGCCCCCCAAAAACTGGCCCGGCATGAGTCGCGCCGCCCGCCTCGGAGAATGGCGGGGTCCGGCGCGACTCAATAGGCCCCGGGGCTGTCCAGATTCTCCGGCACGCGATGGGCCGAAGTCCCGCCCGTTCTATGCCGGTCCCGCCGGCGTAAAGTAGAGTTGGTCCCTTACCGGCGGGACCTGGTGGCACGGGTGGGCTCCGGAGTTCTTGGGGGGTCGCGGGGGGATCTGGCCCCGGGAGGTGCCCCCACGGTGGCCTGGCCCGCGGTCGGGGCCCACCGATCCGCGGGCGGGCCTGTGCCGTGGGGGCACTCTAATTTCTTCTGCACCTGCTTCTGCACTGGTCATCCGCCATTCCCAGTGCGGAGGCCCGTTGCTGCTGGTTGGCGTGGCGCCAGGCCCCTATCCCGCTGGCCGGTGGGGCGCCAACCACTCCGGGGCGGGCCTAGCCCCTGAAGGTGCGGAGGATTCCGCACCTTTGGGGCGGCCCGACGCCGGAGTGGTTCACGCCACTCCGTCCCGTCGGGACCCCCCCCGCCCTGCTGGGTACGGGAGAATCCCGCTCCTTGTCATTTTGTCATACTACCTCTTCTGCCTCCTTTTTTGAAATGTGAGCTTCCTTACAAGTTTTCGATTTGCTTGTTCCATTGGAATGTATGATAAGGTTGTTCTAAGTTGTCTATGGTGAAGTTTTTGACAGGTTGCGAAATTTTCGATCATGACTTGAATACCTTGATTGATACCTGGTCAGTATACTGTCTCCCTGTCTTGTCTTTTACATTTTTCTATGCCTAAGTGTCCTTCATGAATCTTTTACAGAATTATTGGTTATAACAATCTTGGAATTACTATTCTATTTTGCCTTAGCAAAAAAACCATTTGCTGCACTTAGCTCTGATCTGATGTTATAGTAGTTAGAGCAGGATCCTTTCGGCCATCCCTCTGTGAGATATTTTAGTACCTTTTGTAAGATTTCATCTTTCGTAGTTTCATCTCTTATTAGTTTTGACTACTCATCTGAGACTGGAAGGAATTCCGTCACAAAATTCACTTGTGCTTGTACATCCTCCTCCATGTTTTGCCTTCGGGTGCATCACAACACTAATGGCATTGGCTGCCGCTCTGAGTTTCGCGCCAAAATTCCTCAGCTTTAGAGTGCTAATCTGCTGCGCAGCTAGCTCGCTGGCCTGGCAGGTCTTATTAGCATCATCAAGCTGAAGGTCATGTTCCTTTAACAGCCCCTTCCGTACCTTGTCATTACAAATCCCGAACACGATGTGATCGCGGATCATCGATGCTTGCAAGGTAGCAAAATTCCATGACTGAGCCTTCAATCGCAAATCGGTCAAAAAACAATTCACCTGTCTTCTGGGTGGACAAGCGAGAAATATAGCGCTCGAACGCCTAATTTTTTTCCAGTGTGCAATGCCGATCAAATTGCTTTACAACTTCATCGACGTTTTTTGCCATCCGCTTCTCTATCAAAAATGAACGTTTTAAATATTTCTATCGCTGGTGGACCTGCTATAGTGAGCTGCAACGCTATGCGCCTCTCATCAGATTGTGCATGCAGACCAAGGGCTGCAACATAGAGTGTGAATTATTGTTTAAAAAGGCGCCAATTCACATCTCATTCCCAGTGACCCGAAGCTGGTGTGGTGCCTTCAGACCTTCCATCCTGGACTTCGAAGCCAAGCAGTGCATTGAGTATGAGTTGTCAGTAGTTCATGAGATTACTAGAAGATTTTTTTCTTTTTTCTTCTCAGGTTATCTGTAGCTCTTCGGATCTTCAATAAATCGTGTTTTCTTGTTAGATCTTCAACCCTGGTACCATGTTACATTCTGGTGCTTGACCGGTTGGAATAAATGCACGAAAGAATGTCTAGTTCTTAGACTATTCAAAGCTTTATTGTTGAACATTTGCGTGGATACGATAACTATGAGAATATTATCAAAAATTACTAACTATTATAAATTCATTACCAGCTACTACAAATTGTGACAATCCACTATGAAGACCCTCTATCAACTCCTTGAAATAACGGTGTCATGTGGTTGTTCTTGACTGCCACCTGTTGGTTTGAGATCTTGTATATCACTATATACATGATTGCTGTTATATTACATGATATGTTGTTACTCTTTGGTTTACTGCCAAAATGGTCTGATGATTGTATTTCAATGAAACTATCAGTCTTCACTTTAAAGCAAATAACATTGAATGAATAATAATATAAATACTAATGAGTTTGTTCACTCTCCAAAGCTATAACTGATGTAAATCAAAAGAAGTATTACTTATGTTTAACTACACTTGCCTACTAAGCTATATCTCTCTAACACTCTGCTGTCCAGTAACTCCTGGATCGAAGAGGCTTGAAGATCCTCTCAGTTCAGTTTATATACATGGATCTAGTGCTGCCACCTAAAGGTTATCTAATACTATGATGCAGTTGTTAACCTTTTACATACCAGCATATATACAGATCACTACAATTGCTTATGCATATCATATCATCACATGGGAGTCCTCTGCAGGGGTGGACCACCATGGGGGGGCTTAGTGACTGGAGAGATGGAAGAGCATTGCAGAAGGAAGTGACAGAATTATCATAATAGATTTGTGAAAAGGTGTTTAATGTGTTGTACAAAGTCCACTCCCGATGGTGCCGCACCCCTCCAGCCCCTCCCCTCCCTCCTCCGGTGCCCTCAGTGATCCTCAATGGACGTGGCCTTCCTAGCTCTACCATACATCTTGGTGTTTCCCCAGGATGCACATCAGAGGTGGATGCAGCCAACTGCTTACCATGACCCGTGGCCTTCGATGCCCCTGGCAAGCATCTTCTGGGGGCTCTGGGGCAGGAGGGCCCGGGCTCATTTGTTTGCGGCACACGCACAGCCATGCCGCCCTTCCCATGCGCTGTCTGTGAAATGTGGCCTCATCAAAGGGTTGGGACTCGAGGGAGCTGTTGGGCCACAGCCACAGTCCATGGGAAGGGTCCAGATTGGCACTCAGTGCCCCCACCACCTGGTCGGTGCCCTTAGGGCCATGGGGTTCACCTTGGGTTGGGGCAGCTGGTCCGAGCCCCGGCTGCCCCTGCATCATTTGGCTCTGCCAGACCTGACGGTTCCCCATGGTCTGCACCATTGTGTGGATGCTCCCGGCGATGCTCCTCAATGGCTAGGCCATGCTCTGCAGTGCCTCAGCCATGCCCACCTGCTACTGGGACAAGCTCCGCAACGCCTCGGCCATTCCCATCCAAGAGCGGGACATGGCCCACAGAACCTCATCAAGCTCAGCCTGGTACTGGGTCACATTCCCCAGCGAGTTGGACATCCGGCTGAAACCCTCAGCCATGGCAGTCGCCGATTCCGTGATGCCTTGGACACCTTCACGAATGGTGCTGACATCATGCACCAGGCTCTCCACTGCCGTCGCCACCCTGGCCTCAGTGCCACTCATTGCTGGTGTCATCTCCCGCACCCCTATCCTCTGGGACCTCTCCAAGCGGATATGGATCTGCTGGAGTGATGGTGATATCTCCCTCTGAATGCCCTGGTTGGTGCCTATCATCTCCATCAGCTCCGGGTATCTCTGCACCACAGGCTCAGCATCAGGTTGGGTCGTGGGACCCAGCAGACCTCCGACTGCTGTCTCTCCTGGGGGTTCCTGCCTCCACCTGATGTACATCAGCAGCTGTGTGGTGCTTACCAGATTTCCCCCCAGATGCCTATCCACGAACATGCCCCACCAAGGTGTGTGTATCTGCACTGGTGGAGGGTGGTGATGATAGCTGTGCCGCGACCACGGCGGCATCCTCAGAGCTCTCCTCGTGGTCAGGAGTGGGTGCCACCCGGGATGGGCCGGCGCCGTCAGCTGGAGATCAGTGCATAGTTCTGTATATAGTTAGCAATGCAACCTCCAATCAGCTGGTAGTGATAGAGGTCTATCATGTGACTCAATACACCCGCCAGTTGGTAGTAAGGGGCGGGATTCTTCGAAAACTGGCGCGATGTCCGGGACCCAGCGCCAAAAACGGCGCGGATCACTCCGGCGTCTGGCCCCCCCAAACAACGCAAATTCTCCGGCCCCGAATGGGCTAGCAGCGTCGTGGATGGTGACGCCGCATGGCGTGACGGCTCAAAAGACGCGCCCCCCCCACCCCGGAAGACCCGACAAGATGGTCGCCCGCCGCGCAGCCCCGAGGTTCCAGGACCGCGACATTGAGGCGCTCCTGGACGCAGTGGAGGCGAGGAGGGAGTCCCTGTACCCCGGACACGGCCGCAGGGTCGCCCCACGCCTCAGCCGGCGTCTGTGGAGGGAGGTGGCAGAGGCCGTCACCGCTGTGGCTCTGACACCACGGACAGGCACCCAGTGCCACAAGAAGGTGAACAGCCTCGTCAGGGCAGCCAGGATGAGTCGCCCCCCCCTCCCCCCCCCCTCCCTGCCCGATGTGCGGCACACCCCCAGGTGAAACCAACCCTAACCCTAACCTCTGCACTATACGCGCAACCGAAGCGTGCATTCATATACCTGTCTCACACTGTTGCCCTTTACCCCTGCCACCCACCCGCCCGCCACAGGAGAAGCGCGCACACAACAATAGGGAGCATGAGAGGACTGGAGGGGGCCCAACTGATGAGAGGCCACTCACCGTACATGAGGAAAGGGCCCTGGAACTGGCTGGCAGACCTGAGGACCGGGAGGTTGCCGATGCAGAGGTTGGGGGCCCACCAGCAAGTGAGCCACCGATAGCACGTCCCCATATCCCCCCTCCCCCATATCCCCACATCCACCCTCCCCCATATCCCCCATACCCCCCTCCCCTGTATCCCCCATATCCCCCTCCCCCATATCCCCCCTCCCCCATATCCCCCCTCCCCCATATCACCCATATCCCCCCTCCCCCATATCCCCCAGATCCCCCCTCCCCCACATCCCCCATATCCCCCCTCCCCCATATCCCCCCTCCCCCGTATCACCTGATCACCGCCTGCGTGTCTAACCATGCATGCTTCATTGTGTATCGCAGGAGCAAACATTGAGGCATCCATCCCCGCAGATGCCGACCGCCCGCAGGATGCCCCAGTGTAACCACGGGATACGGAGAGACCCAGACCCTCTGGCACGCGACGCCCGCAGGATGCCCCAGGGCGACCACGGGAGACGTAGAGAACTGGAGCAATAGGGAGACGACGCCCCCGTCTCATGCGGATGCGGCGACGCAGTCGTGTGCCACCCAGCGATGAGGGGGGCAGCCAAAGGCCCCCATCGCAGCTGAGCCACGACACCACTACCCAGGACACCCCTACCCAGGACACCCCTACCCAGGACACCCCTACCCAAGACACCCCTGCCCAGGAGACCCCTACCCAGTAAAACCGAAATACAGGACAGTGACACAGAGTGGATGGGTGGAGACGAACCGCCAACCCAATGTACCATGGACTCAGAGTCGGACGATGCGCACGACACAACGCCACTGCTGTCACCAACACCCTTCACCATCGCAGAGACACTCACCTCGGTTGGGCACTTTAGTGATGAGGCGTCTGGTACACTCACTGGTGCGCACAACACAGCCATCCCGGTACAGCAGGTGGAGGCAGCAGAGGGGCCGGGCGGTCGGAGGGCAGCCCAGCCCAAGCGAACATCTGCCGCCCAGATGGATCCCGGGTTCCTGGAGTTACCACAGCCACCCATAGCCCCGATGCAACCACGGAACCTGGGACAAGCGAAGAGCGTGACGGCCGGCTTGTGGCAGCTGCAGATGCAGGTGGAGGAGGGCACCCACGTCCAGGAGCTGGGAGTGGTGCCGGTCATGCGTGCCACCCAGGCCGACACCGCACGGGTGGCGTCCGCGGTGGAGGCAATGGGTGCGACGGTGTCAGACATGGGGAGCAGTATGCGAGGCCTGGGGCTTTCCGTGCAGGCGGCGTCTGTGGCCCAGGACATGGCTGCCCTCTCACAGGAGGCCATGAGCCAGTGCCAGCGCCAGATAGCAGAGGCGCTCAACGCCGTGGCTCTGTCTCAGCAGGCCATGGCCCAATCTCTGCAGGCCATGGCCCAGTCTCAGCAGTCCATAGCCCAATCTCTGCAGGCCATGGCCCAGTCTCAGCAGGCAATGGCCCAATCCCTGCAGGCCATGGCCCAGTCTCAGCAGGCCATCGCTGAGGGCATCGGCACCATTGCCCATGTGCTAGCCGGCGTCGCACAGTCACAGACAGGGATGGCCAACTCCCTGAGCTCCATGGCTGCAAACCTGCAGACCCTTGTCGATACCAGCACAGGCCTCCAGGACTGGCAGCGCCAGGTGTCGGACGGGCGTCGGATGGCCGGTCCGTTCGCATCCCCGACCCATGTAGAAGCCTGGGGGTCATTGGGCACCCCGAGGGAGGAGGAGTTGCTGGCGCCCGTCCCTGGTCCCCCTGTAGGGGAGGTGCAGGAACACTGCAGCACCTCGGACTCCCCCCCCTTCCGTCCCAGGTGCATT
Organism: Scyliorhinus torazame; assembly: GCF_047496885.1. Taxonomy (NCBI): domain Eukaryota; kingdom Metazoa; phylum Chordata; class Chondrichthyes; order Carcharhiniformes; family Scyliorhinidae; genus Scyliorhinus; species Scyliorhinus torazame. Next base: position 192,080,191 of record NC_092712.1, on the reverse strand, counting down.
GGGTGGGCAACGGGCAGGACAGGCTGACAGCTCGCCATCCCAGCCGCCCGGGCCACAGCCTGGCCCATCTAGGCCAGGACGCCCAAGAAAACGGCCGCCAACGGGATCCCTAGTCAGAGGGCAGGAATCGCAGGAGTCCACCTCCAGTTCTGCTGTACGTCTGGGGAACCACCAACAACGTAGTCAAAGGGCCGGTAAGGCCAAACAATTATACACTGAGTAAGTTGGCACGGGTGCAGAGCACAGATGAGTTTTAGTGGCTATGGCACTTGTATGCACTGTTTGTTATTAAAATCTCTTTAACACCTACAGAAGCTGCCTTTGTGCTCTGTCCGAAGCGTGCGGGGGCGTCATGTACGTTGAGCACCAGTGTGTGTGTGAGGGGTGGTCTTACGTTGGCCTCAGGTGAGTCTGCCCTCTTCCCCCTTGGCCGCCCTCACCATCCCCCCGGGCAGAGGACGGGACCGTGCGCTGCAGTGTCACAGCCGCATGCAGGGATGGTCCGGGTGGATAGTGGTACTGTGGCCATGGATCAGACATCGTCCAACGATGCGGAGCCAGGAGCTCATCACAGAGCGGGTTGTCATCCTCCATGGCCTGCAATAGACACGCTTCCACCGGCGCCAGTGAGAGCCCGGCCGTCGTGCCGCAGGTGGATCTGCAATGGAGGGGTGGTGTGCATGCGGGTGGGATGGGTGTGGTTGGGGGGGTGGGGTGAGTGTGCTGGGTGGGTGGATGGGTGGGGGGGGGTGAGGGTGTTCGGGTGTTGCCATGGTGTGCGTTTTGTGGCCATACTCGCCGATTCCCACGCCCATCTAGTCAGTGAAGCGGGCGGCTATCAGCCTGTCCCGTGCCCGCTGGCCCAGCCGGTAACGGTGGACAGCCACCCACCCACGTCTAGCCCGTCTGCCCTGACCATTGCCCCCATTCCTCTCATCTGGGGAGGACTGCGCCTCTTCCTGCTGCTCCTCCACTCCGCATCCTCTCCCTGCGGAACATCGCCCCTCTGCTGGGCTATGTTGTGCAGGACGCAGCACACCACAATGATGCGGCCGTTCTATCTGACCGATACTGGAGGGCGCCGCCAGAGAGGTCCAGGCACTTGAAACGCATTTTGAGCACGCCAAAGCACCTCTCTATCACTCCCCTTGTCGCTACATGGGCATCATTGTAGCTGTTCTCCTCGTCATTCTGTGGCCTCCGTATAGGCGTCATCAGCCACGACCGCAACGGCTAACCCCTGTCGCCCAGCAACCAGCCCCTCAGCCAGGGTGGTGTCCTTCGTACATGCCGGGGATGTAAGACCGCGACAACACGTATGAGTCATGTACACTTCCCGGGTGCCGGGCGCAGACGTGCAGGATAATCATGCGGTGATCGCAGACCACCTGGATGTTCATGGAATAGGTCCCCTTCCTATTGGTGAACACGGCCCTGTTATCTGCAACTGGTTGCACGGCAGCGTGCATCCCATCAGTCGCGCCCCGGACCATGGGAAACCCAGCCACAGCAGAGAAGCCCACGGCCCGGGCATCCTGGCTGGCCCGGTCCACAGGGAAGCGGATGTAGCGGTCCGCAATGGCATATAGGGCGTCTGTCACTGCCTGTATGCACCTGTGCACCGATGTCTGCGAGATGTCGGACAGGTCAACACCTGGCGTCTGGAATGACCCTGTGGCATAAAAGTTCAGGGCCACCGTAACCTTGACGGACACGGGGAGAAGCTGTGTCCCCCAGTGCCATGTGGTGCCAGGTGTGCCAGCAGGTGGCAGATGTGTCCCATGGTTTTCCAGGCTCACCCGGAGTCTCCTCCTGCATTCCCGGTCCGTGAGGTCCTGGTACGACAGCCGGGGCCGGTACGCACGGGGCCTCCTCGGGTGCCTATGTTGCCGTGACGCCATGACGTCCTCCTCCCCCTCCTCGTGTTCCTCCTCCACTACGTGCTCCCCCTGCTCCTCCTCCTCCTCGTCCTGTCGGGCAGGTGTTCCTCCAGCCTAGGCGGCTGCCACCTGCCCCTCTGCAGCATGCTCCTCTGCGGCAGCCTGCGCCACCTCTCTGGCACGCTCTGCATCCTCCTCCTCCAGGGCAACATGGAGAATAACGGCTGCCGCCACGGCGGCCAACATCGCTGGCTGATCAGAAAACATGACGGCCTGCCGGGGGGGGCGGGGGGGGTGGAGAAACGACGACATGTCATCATTGCCCGTACCCACCCTCTCCCCAGCCAGGTGGCATGGGCTGCATGGTCGCGACCTGGCCAGGCGGACAAACTCCCTTGCCCTCGCACCCCCCGTCCCCGGCACTCACCCCCCCGTACCCGGCACTCACCCCCCCGTACCCGGCACTCACCCCCCCTACCCGGCACTCACTCCCCCCATACCCGGCACCCACCCCCCCCTACCCGGCACTCACCCCCCCTCCCCGGCACTCACCCCCCGTACCCGGCACTCACCCCCCCGTACCCGGCACTCACCCCCCCTGTACCCGGCACTCACCCCCCCGTACCCGGCACTCACCCCCCCGTACCCGGCACTCACCACCCCTACCCGGCACTCACTCCCCCCGTACCCGGCACTCACCCCCCCTACCCGGCACTCACCCCCCCTCCCCGGCACTCACCCCCCATACCCGGCACTCACCCCCCCCGTACCCAGCACTCACCCCCCCCCCGTACCCAGCACTCATCCCCCCGTACCCGGCACTCACCCCCCCCCCCCCGTACCCGGCACTCATCCCCCCGTACACGGCACTCATCCCCCCTTCCCCAGCACTCACCCCCACTACCCGGCACTCACCCCCCCCGTCCCCAGCACTCACCCCCCTGTACCCGGCACTCACCCCCCCCATACCCGGCACTCACCCCCCTGTACCCGGCACTCACCCCCCCCCCCGTTTCTGGCACTCACCCCCCCCCCCCCCGTACCCGGCACTCACCCCCCCCGTACCTGTCACTCATCCGCCCGTACCCGGCACTCACCCCCACTACCCGGCACTCACCCCCCCGTCCCCAGCACTCACCCCCCTGTACCCGGCACTCACCCCCCCATACCCGGCACTCACCCCCCTGTACCCGGCACTCGCCCCCCCCCCGTATCTGGCACTCACCCCCCCCGTACCCGGCACTCACCCCCCCCTGTACCCGGCACTCACCCCCCCCGTATCTGGCACTCACCCCCCCCCGTACCCGGCACTCACACCCCCCGTACCTGTCACTCATCCCCCCGTACCCGGCACTCACCCCCCCCATACCCGGCACTCACCCCCCCTGTACCCGGCACTCACCCCCCCCGTATCCGGCACTCACCCCCCCCCGTACCCGGCACTCACCCCACCCCCCGTACCCGGCACTCATCCCCCCCCCGTACCCGGCACTCCTCCCCGTACCCGGCATTCCCCCGAACCCCACCCCACCCCCCCACCCGCTGCACACACACCCACACACACCTCTCCCCCACACACACAGACTGCGGCCACGCCATCACCTCTCCTGCGGCCCCCCCCCAGGCCATGATCTATCTCCACGCTGGACGGCGTCAACCATCAGCACAGGTTTTCGCCGTTAAAAAGGTGTTTTGATTTACACCAACGTGACCCATGGTCATGTCGGCGGGACTTCGGCCCATCCGGCCAGGAGAGTATCGGCAGCCCGGAGTCCATTGTCTCCCGCCCGCCCGTGCCATTCTCCGAGGCAGGCGGCGCGATTGACGCCCCGCTGACTTTTCACCCTTCGGAGAATTCGGCGGACGGCGGGGACGGGATTTACTCTGGTATTTCGTTGTTGGATTGATCTGGCATTTAAGCTCTGGGGTGAAATTCTCCGGTATCGGCACGATGGCCACCGACTGGAGCCCAAAACGGCGCAAATCAGTCGGGCATCGCGCCACCCCAAAGGTGCGGAATGCTCCGCATCTTTGGGGCCGAGCCCCAACCTTAAGAGGTTAGGCCCGCGCCAGACGAATTTCCGCCCCGCCAGCTGGCGGGAAAGGCCTTTGTTGCCCCGCCAGCTGGCGCGGAAATGACATCTCCGGGCGGCGCATGCGCGGGAGCGTCAGCGGCCGCTGACGGCATTCCCGCGCATGCACAGTGGAGGGAGTCTCATCCGCCTCCGCCATGGTGGAGACCGTGGCGAAGGCGGAAGGGAAAGAGTGCCCCCACGGCACAGGCCCGCCCGCGGATCGCTGGGCCCCGATCGCGGGCCAGGTCACCGTGGGGGCACCCCCCGGGGCCAGATCGCCCCACGCCCCCCCCAGGACCCCAGAGCCCGCCCGCGCTGCCTTGTCCCGCTGGTAAGGTAGGTGGTTTAATTTACGCCGGCGGGACAGGCATTTTAGTGGCGGGACTTCGGCACATCCGGGCCGGAGAATCGTGGGGGGGGGCGCCAACCGGCGCGGCCCGATTCCCGCCCCCGCCGAATATCCGGTGGTGGAGAATTCGGCAACCGGCGGGGGCAGGATTCACGCCAGCCCCCGCCGATTCTCCGACCCGGCGGGGGGTCGGAGAATCTCGCCCCTGGTTCCTCAACTGGCCTATTCTGAAACAGGACTTCAACCTGTGCATCGTAACGATGCCACCTTGGTAAAAGAATTGAAATGCGTGCTCGGATAGCTACCCCAAGGATTGTTAAGAGACTGATTGTCAATCAAACTTCCTGCTGCTCTTCTTTAAAGAGACTCCATGGTATTTTGTACTTTATTGCCCTCCCCAAACAACAAGTAGCTGAATAGAAGTGTTGCTTCTGATTATTTCAAGTGCTGCTGAAAGGTATACTCACATTTTACTGTTCATTTGCTGCTGGGATTTGAAGAAGACTTTTGAAATATGACAGAAAACATTCTGGGACAGTTTGTCTGTATTTCATTGACACCCCTTAAACATTTATTCCTAAAAATTTCCATGGACTTCATCTAAAAAGAGTAAATGCTGTGCTACTCTTCCTTATTGGATACCTTGTAAAAAATGCAGCTGATCACTTGGATTTGGATTTTGTTTATTGTCACGTGTACCGAGGTACAGTGAAAAGTATTTTTCTGCGAATAGTTCAACAGATCATTAAGTACATGAAAAGAAAAAAGAAAATACATAATAGGCAACAGAAGCTACACAATGTAACTACACAACACCAGCATTGGTTGAAGCATACAGGGGTGTAGTGTTAATGAGGTCAGTCGATAAGAGGGTCATTCAGGAGGCTGGTAACAGTGGGGAAGAAGCTGTTTTTGAGTCTGTTCGTGCGTGTTCTCAGACTTCTGTATCTTCTGCCCGATGGAAAAAGTTGGAAGAGTGAGTAAGCCGGGTGAGAGGGGTCTTTGATTATGCTGCCCGCTTTCCCCAGGCAGCGGGAGGTATAGATGGAGTCAATGGATGGGAGGCAGGTTCATGTGATGGACTGGGCGGTGTTCACGACTCTGAAGTTTCTTGCGGTCTTGGGACGAGCAGTTGCCATACCAGTCTCTGATGTAGCCAGATAGGATTCTATGGTGCTTCTGTAAAAGCTGTTAAGAGTTAATGTGGATACGCCGAATTTCCTTAGTTTCCTTAGGAACTACAGGGGCTGTTTTGCTTTCTTGGTGGTAGATTCGACGTGGGTGAACCAGGACAGATTTTTGGTGATGTGTACCCCATGGAATTTGAAGCTGCTAACCATCTCCATCTCGGCCCCGTTGATGCTGACAGGGGTGTGAGCAGTACTTTGCTTCCTGAAGTCAATGACCAACTCTTTAGTTTTGATGGAATTGAGGGATAGATTGTTGTCGCTGCACCACTCCAATAGGTTCTCTAACTCCCTCCTGTATTCTGACTCGTCATTATTTGAAATCCAGCCCGTATGGTCGTATCGTCAGCAAACTTGTAGACTTCCATCAACAAGTGAATCTTCCAAATTCAGTGTCATTGAGGATGTCCATCTTCCAGCCTCAAAGTGTTCCTGGAGATTCATCTTCTTGTTCAGGAGGTCCGTCTACTTTCTTCAACGGAGGATCAGTGATATTGAGCATTACTTCAACATGGCATGCAGATATTATAACGGGGCTCAAACCGTAGTTTTAAAGGGCCCACTGTTGCTATGGGAGATCAATGGCAGGTGGACGAGCAGTGGGGTATGTGATGAATGAATGGTTTCTGCTGAATATTTCCTCCTGACAATCATCTTTGTCCTCAGCTGTTACTCCTCAGCATGGTGGGTTTAACCATATGGGATGCGTGAGGGAAAGGATAGTGTTGGTGTGTTGAGGACGCCATAGAATAAGGGCAGGCTTGAGTTGGAGTAGACCTTCTCTAGTAGACCTTCACCTTAAGGTCTTGGCCTGTGATCCACATGAGGTCGTGGCCTTGTTGGTTAAGGAGGTTGCAGTAAGAAGGAGGAATGAAAGGAGGAAATGAAGCCAGGCAGGGCTGTACCTGCTGACAAGAGAGAGTGGCAGGAGGGATAGCAGTGCCTGGTGGATTCCTCCAACCCCGCCCCAGCCCCTGTCTTCCATAGAATCCCTACAGTGCAGAAGGAGGCCATTCGGCCCATCAGGTCTGCACCAATCCTCTGAAAGAGCAGTCTACATAGGCCCACTCCACTCCCCCACCCTATCCCCATAACCCACCTAACCTGCAAATCTGGACAATAAGGGGTAATTATGTAACGTGCACATCTTTGGACTGTGAGTGGAAAGTGGAGCACCCAGAGGAAGTCCACACAGACACAGGGAGAACATGCAAATGCCCCCACAGACAGTCACCCAAGGCCAGAATTGATCCTGAGCCCTAGGTACTGTGAAGCAACAGTGCTAACCACTGTGCTACCGTGCTGCCTTCCAACTGCTGGTGCAGGGCGTCCCTCCTCCTCTGGACCTCCTTCACCAGGACCTTTGGCCACGTCTGAGAGCCTGTACAGCATCTCTCTCAGTCTTTGGGAAATCCTGAAACATGCTGCTTTGTGCCAGCCAATGCATTCCATACCTTCAGTAGATAAACTATTCCAAGAAAATTGCTTCTAATCAGTGCTTGAGTGTTAAACCTGCAGGTGTCTGTTTTAGCACCACAGGCAAGCTCAAATTATGGTTATCAACAATTAGGGCCAAAATTGTGTGCTTAAACCAGAATTTCAAACAGGCATATCTTATTAGTACAGCACATATTTTTCAACCTTTCACCAAAATAGTCCCCTTTCTTTTCTGAAAACGGACCAGATATTTTGAAAGAAATCGCATCACCCCAGACCAGCTCCTGCTGCAAAGGTTTTAAAATCCAAGTTGAGTCTGTATAAATTTAGAATTCAAATACATTGTGCACCAAGAAATTGGGAAAGAAAATAGTTGACTGAACAATTAAAAACATTACATCTTGTGGTGGAATGATCCAGCAAGGATCTAAATGTCTCTCTCAACATTATCAAACAAAATAAAATACAGGAGTAATTTTCACTTTCCTCTTGGGCCTTTTTCCAAGGTTGAGCTGGAAATAGGGTTAGCTGCTTAATCCATGAACCAATTATGCTTGTTAAGGACCCAAATAGGAATATTTTATGGCATTGCCTGTACCTTGTTGCTGGTGGTGACTACTGACTACTCCCCACCTCCACCCCACCCTGCCACATGCCAGCTCAGTGGATGAGGCAGGGGCCACTAGAACTCAAGGCTGTATATCCCATTGATGAGGCCACTAGCATGAAAGGCTGTAATTTCGGTCAACATTGATCGAATGAAAGTGTTTACTCTCCATTCATATGGGCCTGCTGGCCAAGATTTAATTAATTCCTACACTACTGTGCAGACCAACAAGGGAACCTCCATGTTGATGCACCCTTGCGGTCCTTGACCTGCTGTTGCAGCCCCAATAGTGTTCCAGAGCTGCTGGCCCTCTGCTGGGACGAGCAAATTTGAATATTTGCCAGCCGTATCTGGCCTTTGTAGCAGGGGCAGCATGGAAGCATGGTGGTTAGCACAATTGCTTCACAGCTCCAGGGTCCCAAATTCGATTCCCGCTTGGGTCACTGTCTGTGCAGAGTCTGCACATTCTCCCCGTGTGTGCGTGGGTTTCCTCTGGGTGCTCCGGTTTCCTCCCACAGTCCAAAGATGTGCAGGTTAGGTGGGTTGGCCATGCTAAATTGTCCTCAGTGTCCAAAATTTCCCTTAGTGTTGGGTGGGGTTACTGGGTTATGGGGATAGGGTGGAGGTGTGCGGTTGGGTAGGGTGCTCTTTCAGAGAGCTGGTGCAGACTCGATGGGCCAAATGGCCTCCTTCTGCACTGTAAATTCTATGATATTTGATGGGAGCAAGCGCAGAGGCAGCCTATCAGGAGGGTGCTTTCCAGAAGTTTGTTGATTTTACCTCACTGTGAGACAATGCAGACTCAGAACTCTTTTCTTGGTGCTGATGTTAAGGTCCTGGAGTCTGCTGCAAAATCTATCCCATTGTTTCTGGCTATTGGTCTATAACTGACTATACACTACATCAAAGAAGTTTGATCTATCCCTTATTAGAGGGCTACGGGGATAGGGCTGGGGAATGGAACTAGCTAGGTTGCTCTTTTGGGAGCGGGTGCCGATACGATGGGCTGAATGGCCTCCTTCTGTCTGTAAATAACAAACATGTGTTTGTGTGTGTGCGTATGTGTGAAAATCAGCATGGAGATTGATGTGCTTCGAAAAGCACACCTTATTTGGCTAATAGGGAAACTGATTGATACCAGCAGTAATCCAAGTTATTACTGAAGAAAATATATGGAGATTGAGTGTGTTATGAAACTTGGGTAGATAAATAAATAAATAAAATGTTTAAATATCATAATGATTGATGAATGGTAATTGGCTCATTAACTAAATGCAGCACAGATGATTAATCTAAATTGACAAACAAATTGAAAATAGAGCTTAAGGCAAAATTAGATAGCATATTAACATTAGACAATATTTGATTTGTGCCATTGCAAGGATTGAAAAAAATGACAAGACACATCAGAAGGAATACAGGGAAGAAGAAACAGTGCTTCAGTCATTTATATTTACAATAAGCAAAATACTGTGGATGCTGGAATCTCAAACAGAGGAAGCTGGAAAACTCAGCCTGGCTGTCAGCAACTATCTATCAGTTTTCATGAAGGATCCGTGACTCGAAATGTTAACTTTGCTTCGCTCAGCAAAGATGCTGGCAGATTTGGGGAGTTTTTCCAGCTTCCTCCGTTCTTGTTTGTATTTGCAAGATCAATTAGCTTCAGAGAAGTTTCACTATTAAATGGTCAACGCCTCTGTTAAAATAGCAAACAGAGGAATTACTTGAAAACATGTTTGTTTAGCACTCATACATGAATATCACCACCATTAATTTCCAGTCTAAAACATGCAGCAATTAATAGTAAAGAAAAGATGGGTTTATTAGAAGTAAAATAAATTAAAGTTCTTTGAGATCAAAATGATTAAAATTGCTTTCGGTTGTACATTATCAATCATTCACAGGTATGGTGAATTGTGGTTCTGATACAAGATTGGCAATCCAGAGTCTGGAGTGTGTTCAAACGTCACCATGGCAATTTGCGAATTGAAATTCATTGAATATTTCACAATTACTATTAAAAAATTAAATTTATCTGGAATGTCATGTTAGAGTACCTTTTAAGAACTGGATGTTTAAGCAATGTACCTTTAAGAAAACAGTGATGTCATAGAGTGGGTGGAGCTCAGCTCAGTTCAGCCATTTTTGAAGTTTCAGTTTTAAACAGTGCCTGGCTGGTTTTGCTGAGAGCAGTTTAAAAGTGCCTGGCTGTTTTTCTGTGAGCTGATTAAAATGAGAAAGCCAGTTTGAGACAGCAGCTTGAGAAGTTCTGGTTTGCTGTGAGTTGCTTGGAGGGAGAAAACCAGTTGGAAAAAGCAGGTTGTGTGTGTCTAGAGAGTTTGCAGGAAGAAAGCAAGGTGCTGGAGCTGAAGTCACCCAAGCTAATATATCTCTGCCATTCTACAGAAAATATATATATATCCTTTAACCTGATGTGATTTTGTTTAAAGGTGTCAAGTCTCTTGGAAGTTTGAAGGAACATTTTAAGGAATTATTTACTGTTGCAATATTTTCTGAGTTATCTTTGAAGTAAGGGGTGTTCAGAGATCCAATGTTTATTTAAGATGTTAAGTTGAGATCATGGATTAAACAGTGTTTTGTGTTTAAAAACCCACGTGTCCATAATTGTAACCCCACACCTAGGGAAAAAGCCGTGTGCTAGGAAAAGCAACAAATCCATTAAAGGAAGAGGTTGGTTGAACTCCATGATACATTTTGGGGTTCTGAAAATGCCTCGCCCATAACAGGAATAATAAGCTTGTATCAGTAATCATGAAGCTACCGGATTGCCATAAAAGCCCATCTGGTTCACTAATGTACTTTAGGGAAGAAAGCCTGCTGTGCATAGCTGATAATTCCAGACCCACAACATTGTCATAACCACCATTTGCCTAGCAGTAGTTTCAAAATTGCTATTAAAAAGCGCAAAAGAATCCAATTGGACAGACCACCGACATTGACCTTGACATTGGATTTGAACACAACAAAAGCACACTCAGCCCAGGCAACCTTGAAAATCCTTCTGGGACTTATCAAAAATGGGAGAGCTGTCTTACAGACTAGTCAGGTCTAACAAGAGTCATACTAACAGAATCATACCTATTAGCCAACATAGCAAATGCTTCCAAAACCATGCATGTGTATGTCCAGTGCAACAACAGGCAGTGGTATACAGTTGGGTGGGAGTGGCCATGTGAGTCTTCAACATTGATTCTTAAATGACATGGTATCAGATAAAATATATATGTAAAATATCTATCTATTATTTATCACCTACCGTGGGCCACCTCTCAGAGGATGAACACCACTTGAAGAAAAATGAGTGTGGTCTGAATGGGGGTTTCAATCTCCATCCCTAAGAGTGATCTATAGAAGTACCACTAACTGAGCCAGCTGGACCTTAAAGGACTGAGCCTTACTGAGCTCATGTGAGAGAACAAGTGAAAACATACCTGATCTTATCCTCCCCAATTTACCAGTCATAGAACTATACAATCAAACAACCAATGGATCAGATCAAAGATCTTCCGTTTTGCCCATCCAGTCATGCATAGTGATGGAAAATTAAACAATTTATGAGAGGAAGAGGATGATTGAACATTTCATCCTCAATGAATGGGGAGCACAACACATCAGTGCAAAAGGCAAGGCTGAAGTGTTTGCAATGATCTTCAGCCTGAAGTGCCAAGTGGATGATTCATCTTGGTCGTCTCCTGAGGTTACACCATGAAAGGTTCAAATCACTCCACATGATGCTAAGAAGCCATTGAGTACAATGAATCCAACAAATGCTATGCCCCTCAAAGAACAAAGAACAAAGAAAAGTACAGGGCAGGAACAGGCCCTTCGGCACTCCAAGCTGACCATGCTGCCCGCCTAAACTAAAATCTTCTACACTTCCGGGGTCCATATCCCTTTATTCCCATCCTATTGCCCCTGAAGATGCCCCTTAAATGTCACTATCGTCCCTGCTTCCACCACCTAGTTCCAGGCACCCTCTACCCTCTGTGTAGAACATAGAACATAGAACAATACAGCGCAGTACAGGCCCTTCGGCCCACGATGTTGCACCGAAACAAAAGCCATCTAACCTACACTATACCATTATCATCCATATGTGTATCCAATAAACTTTTAAATGCCCTCAATGTTGGCGAGTTCACTACTGTAGCAGGTAGGGCATTCCACGGCCTCACTACTCTTTGCGTAAAGAACCTACCCCTGACCTCTGTCCTATATCTATCACCCCTCAGTTTAAGGCTATGTCCCCTCGTGCTAGCCATTTCCATCCGCGGGAGAAGGCTCTCACTGTCCACCCTATCTAACCCCCTGATCATTTTGTATGCCTCTATTAAGTCTCCTCTTAACCTTCTTCTCTCTAACGAAAACAACCTCAAGTCCATCAGTCTTTCCTCATAAGATTTTCCCTCCATACCAGGCAACATCCTGGTAAATCTCCTCTGCACCCGTTCCAAAGCCTCCACGTCCTTCCTATAATGCGGTGACCAGAACTGTACGCAATACTCCAAATGCGGCCGTACCAGAGTTCTGTACAGCTGCAACATGACCTCCTGACTCCGGAACTCAATCCCTCTACCAATGAAGGCCAACACTCCATAGGCCTTCTTCACCACCCTATCAACCTGGGTGGCAACTTTCAGGGATCTATGTACATGGACACCTAGATCCCTCTGCTCATCCACACTTTCAAGAACTTTTCCATTAGCCAAATATTCCACATTCCTGTTTTTCCTTCCAAAGTGAATCACCTCACACTTCTCTACATTAAACTCCATTTGCCACCTCTCAGGCCAGCACTGCAGCTTATCTATATCCCTCTGTAACCTGCTACTTCCTTCCACACTATCGACAACACCACCGACTTTAGTATCGTCTGCAAATTTACTCACCCACCCTTCTGCGCCTTCCTCTAGGTCATTGATAAAAATGACAAACAGCAACGGCCCCAGAACAGATCCTTGTGGTACTCCACTTGTGACTGTACTCCATTCTGAACATTTCCCATCAACCACCACCCTCTGTCTTCTTTCAGCTAGCCAATTTCTGATCCACATCTCTAAATCACCCTCAATCCCCAGCCTCCGTATTTTCTGCAATAGCCTACCGTGGGGAACCTTATCAAACGCTTTGCTGAAATCCATATACACCACATCAACTGCTCTACCCTCGTCTACCTGTTCAGTCACCTTCTCAAAGAACTCGATAAGGTTTGTGAGGCATGACCTACCCTTCACAAAGCCATGCTGACTATCCCTGATCATATTATTCCTATCTAGATGATTATAAATCTTGTCTCTTATAATCCCCTCCAAGACTTTACCCACTACAGACGTGAGGCTCACCGGTCTATAGTTGCTGGGGTTGTCTCTGCTCCCCTTTTTGAACAAAGGGACCACATTTGCTATCCTCCAGTCCTCTGGCACTATTCCTGTATCCAATGATGCCATAAAAATCAAAGCCAATGGTCCAGCAATCTCTTCCCTGGCCTCCCAGAGAATCCTAGGATAAATCCCATCAGGTCCCGGGGACTTATCTATTTTCAGCCTGTCCAGAATTGCCAACACCTCTTCCCTACGTACCTCAATGCCATCTAATCTATTTACCTGGAGCTCAGCATTCTCCTCCACAACATTATCTTTTTCCTGAGTGAATACTGACGAAAAATATTCATTTAGTATCTCGCCTATCTCTTCAGACTCCACACACAACTTCCCATCCCTGTCCTTGACTGGTCCTACTCTGTCCCTAGTCATTCGCTTATTCCTGACATACCTATAGAAAGCTTTTGGGTTTTCCTTGATCCTTCCTGCCAAATACTTCTCATGTCCCCTCCTTGCTCGTCTTAGCACTCTCTTTAGATCCTTCCTCGCTACCTTGTAACTATCCATCGCCCCAACTGAAACTTCACACCTCATCTTCACATAGGCCTCCTTCTTCCTCTTAACAAGAGATTCCACTTCTTTAGTAAACCACGGTTCCCTCGCTCGGCACCTTCCTCCCCGCCTGACCGGTACATACTTATCAAGAACACGCAGTAGCTGATCCTTGAACAAGCTCCACTTATCCAGTGTGTCCAACACTTGCAGCCTACTTCTCCACCTTATCCCCCCCAAGTCACGTCTAATGGCATCATAATTTCCCTTCCCCCAGCTATAACTCTTGCCCTGCGGTGTATACTTATCCCTTTCCATCCTTAACGTAAACGTCACCGAATTGTGGTCACTGTCCCCAAAGTGCTCACCTACGTCCAAATCCAACACCTGGCCTGGTTCATTACCCAAAACCAAATCCAATGTGGCCTCGCCTCTTGTTGGCCTGTCAACAAACTGTGTCAGGAAACCCTCCTGCACACACTGTACAAAAAACGACCCATCTAATGTACTCGAACTATATCTTTTCCAGTCAATATTTGGAAAGTTAAAGTCTCCCATAATAACTACCCTATTACTTTCGCTCTTATCCAGGATCATCCTCGCCATCCTTTCCTCTACATCCCTAGAACTATTTGGAGGCCTATAGAAAACTCCCAACAGGGTGACCTCTCCTTTCCTGTTTCTAACCTCAGCCCATACTACCTCGGAAGATGAGTCCCCATCTAGCATCCTCTCCGCCACCGTAATACTGCTCTTGACTAGCAGCGCCACACCTCCCCCTCTTTTGCCTCCTTCTCTGAGCTTACTAAAACACCTAAACCCCGGAACCTGCAACATCCATTCCTGTCCCTGCTCTATCCATGTCTCCGAAATGGCCACAACATCGAAGTCCCAGGTACCAACCCATGCTGCCAGTTCCCCTACCTTATTTCGTATACTCCTGGCATTGAAGTAGACACACTTCAAACCACCTACCTGAACACTGGCCCCCTCCTGCGACGTCAAATCTGAGCTCCTGACCTCTATACTCTCATTCTCCCTTACCCTAAAACTACAATCCAGGTTCCCATGCCCCTGCTGCATTAGTTTAAACCCCCCCAAAGAGCACTAACAAATCTCCCCCCCAGGATATTTGTGCCCCTCAGGTTCAGATGTAGACCATCCTGTCTGTAGAGGTCCCACCTTCCCCAGAAAGAGCCCCAGTTATCCAGAAATCTGAATCCCTCCCGCCTGCACCATCCCTGTAGCCACGTGTTTAATTGCTCTCTCTCCCTATTCCTCATCTCACTATCACGTGGCACGGGCAATAACCCAGAGATAACAACTCTGTTTGTTCTAGTTCTGAGCTTCCATCCTAGCTCCCTGAAAGCCTGCCTGACATCCTTATCCCCTTTCCTACCTATGTCGTTAGTGCCAATGTGGACCACGACTTGGGGCTGCACCCCTCCCCCTTAAGGACCCGGAAAACACGATCCGAGACATCACGTACCCTTGCACCTGGGAGGCAACATACCAAACGTGAGTCTCTCACGCTCCCACAAAATCTCCTATCTGTGCCCCTGACTATAGAGTCCCCAATTACTAATGCTCTGCTCCTCTCCCCCCTTCCCTTCTGAGCAACAGGGACAGACTCTGTGCCAGAGGCCCGTACCCCATGGCTTACCCCTGGTAAGTCGTCCCCCCCACAAGTATCCAAAGCGGTATACTTGTTTCTCAGGGGAACGACCGCAGGGGATCCCTGCACTGACTGTTTTTTCCCCGTCCCTCTTACAGTTACCCATCTATCTCCAATCTTTGGTGTAACTAATTCCCTGAAGCTGCTATCTATGACCCCCTCTGCCTCCCGAATGATCCGAAGTTCTTCCAACTCCAGCTCCAGTTCCCTAACTCGGTCTTGGAGGAGCTGGAGATGGCAGCACTTCCTGCAGGTAAAATCAGCAGGGACACTAACGGCATCCCTCACCTCAAACATCCTGCAGGAGGAACATTGCACTCCCTTCCCTGCCATTCCTCTAACTTTCTACCAAGATCTGGCTAACAACTAAATTAAATTTTTTTATATATAAAAAAAAAAATTATTAATAACAATAATAAAATATGGTACTTACCTCACACCAAAGGGTTTTATTATTAGGTTAGAGGAGGAGGGCGGGTGGGAGACACTACACGTGTAGTGTCTCGGGTTTCCTCTCCACCAGAATTTATTGGTGAGGGTCTTCCCAGAAGTCCCAGAGTTAAGTAAAAAACTTAACTCGTACATCTCCTCTAAACCTTGCCCCTCGCACCTTAAACATATGCCCCCTAGTTATTGACCCCTCCACCCTGGGAAAAAGTCTCCGACCATCCACACTGTCTATGCCCCTCTTAATTTTGTAGACTTCTATCAGGTTGTCCCTCAACCTCCGTCGTTCCAGTGAGAACAAACCGAGTTTAGTCAAACTCTCCTCATAGCTTATGCCCTCCATACCAGGCAACATCCTGGTAAATCTCTTCTGCACCCTCTCTAAAGCCTCCACATCCTTCTGGTAGTGTGGCAACCAGAATTGAACACTATACTCCAAGTGTGGCCTGACTAAGGTTCCATACAGCTGCAACATGAGTTGCCAATTTTTATACTCAATGCCCCGGCCAATGAAGGTAAGCATGCCATATGTCTTCTTGACTACCTTCTCCACCTCTGTTGCCCCTTTCAGTGATCTATGGACCTGTGCACCTCGATCTATCTGACTGTCAATACTCTTGAGGGTTCTACCATTCACTGTATATTCCCTACCTGTATTAGACCCTCAAAACATACTTACTGCAGAGATGTGTGCTCCAGAACTTGCTGTGCGTCTCACCAAACTGCTTCAGTACAGCTACAGCAATGGTAATTATCTACCAAAATGGAAAGTTGCCCAGGTATGCCCTGTCCCAAAAAGCTGGATAAATCCAACTTGGCCAATAACTGTCCCATCAATCTACTCCGAAGATGATGGAAAGTGCCGTTGACAGTGCTATCAAATGTCTCTTACTCATTGGTAATCTGCTCACTGAAGGTAGGTTAGGGTTCCGCCTTGGTACTCAGGTCTGGATCTCATTACAGCCTTGGTTCAAACCTCGAAAAAAAGAGCTGAATTCCAGAGGTGAGTTTTGGCATCAAGACAGCATTTGTCAGCAAGGAATCCGAGCAAAATTGAAGTCAATGTGAATCAGAGGTACAACACTCCACCAGCTGACATCATACCTAACATAAAGGTTGTGATTTTGGAGGCCATCACCTCAATCACAGGACATTGTTGCAGGAGTTTCTCAAGGTAATGTTTCAGCCCAACCATATTCAACTGCTTCATCAATGACCTTCTCTTCATTGCGAGGTCTGAAGTGGGGATATTCATTAATGAATGCACAGTGTTCAGTTGCATTCACAATAAATAGTGGCCTTGCCAGTGACAACCACAGCCTCAGAATGAATGAGAAAAAATAGAACATATTTCGTTCAAATCTTATATATATATTGTGATGAAGAAGTCAAAATCAAACACCTCAAATATTTATTTTCTACTTTTTCACAGGTGCTAATAGAAATAATGGAAATAATTTTAGAATCAACAATACAAATTTAAATAATGCAATGTTTTTCTCTAAAACTACATTGTACATAAGAGTTATTTGCCAGAGGTGGTTGCAGAGGACCAGACGGGCTTTGTCAAACGTAGACAGCTTACCTCGAACATCAGGCCCCTGCTGAACGTGATAATGACCCCCTCTGGGGAGTGAGTACCAGAGGGGATCATCTCCCGAGACACAGAAAAGGCCTTAGACAGACGAGAATGGAAATACCTCATAGAGGTACTGGAGCGGTTCGGGCTTGGAACTGGGTTCACCTCCTGGGTAAAACTCCTATACAACGCTGCCATGGCAAGCGTACAGACCAACAACACCAACTCCCGATACTTCCAGCTGCACCGGGGCACCAGACAAGGATGCCCACTGTCCCCGCTGCAGATCGCTCTAGCGATCGAGCCACTAGCAATTGCGCTCAGAGCAGCAAAAAGCTGGAGGGGGATCCAAAGGGGCAGCAGAGAGCACAGAGTCTCACTCTACGTGGATGACCTGCTCCTCTACATTTCGGATATACAGAGCAGCATGGATGGAATCATCGCGCTCCTGAAAGAGTTTGGCGCCTTCTCGGGCTAAAAACTCAACATGTGCAAAAGCAAGATCTTCCCGGTACACCCACAAGTGGGGGGCAGCATTAACGGAACTTTAAACAATCCTGACACAAATTCCGCCACCTGGGGATCCAAATAGCCCATGACTGGAAAGGGATCCACAAATGGAACCTCACCAGTCTGACGGAGGAAGTAAAAAAGGACCTGCAAAGATGGAACACACTCCCACTCTCCCTCGCGGGGAGAGTCCAGACGATCAAAATGAACACACTGCCCAGGTATCTCTTCTTTCTTAGATCCATTCCGACCTACATCCCCAAGGCCTTTTTCAAAGCACTAGACAAACTAATCATGGCGTTCGTATGGGGGGGGTGGGGGGGGGGGCGGAATGCTAGGATCCAAAAGAAGGTCCTAAAAAAACAAAATCCAGGGGGGGCTAGTCCTCCCAAACCTACAATTCTACCACTGGGCGGCGACGGCCGAGCGAATAAGAGGATGGATTAAGGAGCCAGAAGCCGAGGGGGTGCGTGCGGAAGAGGCCTCCTGCACGGGGACCTCCCTCCGGGCCTTCGCCACGGCAGCACTCCCAACCCCACCCAAAATACACTCCAGCAGCCCGGTGGTGATAGCCACCCTCCAATCCTGGAACCAACTACAGCAGCAATTTGGCCTGACCAAAATGTCGGAAAAAGCTCACATCTGCAACAACCATAGGTTCACACCAGTGCTGACTGATGCCATCTTCAAAAGGTGGGGATAGGACGGAGGGACACTGACAGTCAGGGACCTATACACGGACGGCAGGATCGCAACACTGGGTGAACTGACAGAGAAATTCCAGCTAGCCAGGGGGAACGAGCTAAGGTATCTACAACTCAAAAACTTCCTACGAAAGGAGACACGGACGTACCCACAACCGCCACGACAGTCATTACTGGAAGAGTTACTGGACGCAAGCATACTAGATAAAGGAAACTGTAGCGACATGTAGGACTGACTGGTAGAAAGGGCCGACACCGTACTGGACGCAACAAGAAAGAAATGGGAGGAGGACCTGGGGATTGAAATAGGTTGGGGACTCTGGAGCGAAGCACTGCAAGGCTCAGCCTGACGCAGCTAAAAGTGGCACATAGAGCCCACTTAACAAGAACCCATATGAGTTGGTTCTTCCCGAGGTGGAGGATAGATGTGAACGGTGCCAAGGAGGACCAGCCAACCACGCCCACATGTTCTGGTCTTGCCCCAGACTTGTGGGGTACTGGACAGCCTTCTTCGAGGCAATGTCAAAGGTGGTGGGGATGAGGGTGGAGCCATGCCCGAAAGTGGCGGTCTTCGGGGTTTCAGACCAGCCAGATCTATTCCTGGGGAGGAGGGCGGACGCCCTTGCCTTTGCCTCCCTGATCGCCTGCTGTAGAATCCTGTTTGGCTGGCGGTCAGCAGCACCATCCAAAGCTGCAGACTGGCAGTCCGACCTCTCGGAGTCTCTCCAAATGGAGAAAATCAAATTCACCATCCGAGGGTCAGACAACGGCTTCCACAGAACGTGGGAGCCATTCACCCAATTGTTCCGGGACCTGTTTGTGGCCAACAAACAAGCAGAAGAATAGCCAGGTAGCCAACAATCAGGGGAAAGTAGCCAAAGCATGAGAGGGGCAGATAGACCAGGAGGGGGGGGGGGGGGACAGCTAAACCTAAGAGGAAAGAAAGGCGAACCACAGGAGGGGGCAGAAGTGGGGGCGGTGGGGGGGGAGAGGGAAGGGACAGGGAACAAGAGAGGAGCACCAGGGAGGTGGGGGGGAGGCAGGGAAATGATAGCCGGAACGAGGGCATGGGATACGAAAACAAACTTGGCATCTCCAGGAACTGAGAACAAGGAGAAGACAGACGAAAGATGGGAGGAACGGCTGAAGCGGAGGTGAGAGCGAGACGACAACATCAGCGAGATCCGTCCGGGACAGGCAAGTGACAACACCAACACCAAACCCATTTGAGTATTGCCGAGTTTCTCCAGCACCGAAATGTATACATACCTCCCCAGTCTCCACCCCCCACCCCCCACTCCCCACTCCCCAAACAGTTGCCTACTTATGTGTTGTAAATAATTTTGCCAATTGTACAGAGTTGCTGCTGTTGAGCTGGTGCACAATACCCTACCAGTTATTCTATTTTATTTTTATTATTACTTTTTTGTTTGGTATGTTTGGGTGTGCCCTTCTCTTCTATTTCTTAATCTGTGTACATAACGGTAAATATACTTTGTTCAAAAACCCAATTAAAAACATTTGTTAAAAAAAAGAGTTATTTGAACATCAGGTTTTAATGATTTTGTGTTACCATATTTCACAACTTACAGATTTATCACCATTCCTGCTCGCAAATATTGCAACTTCATGAAATAAGTACATTCACTTTAGTAATGAGTTGGCTTTCCAGTTCATGTACCATAAAAGCACCTTTGCAAAGCCTGATGCATCTGTCTTTTCTAACAAAGAACAGCATATTGGCTGAAGAAACACTGGGAAGAAGAAAATCAGATTAAATAATTAGTGTCAATTAGCCCAAGCAAAATCATTCTGCAAACAATTGGTCTCAAGTGCCCTGCTTAATTATGTACAACTTTCACTGCTCCTTATCAAGTCAAGTGTCTGCCTTGATTCATGTTTGACTCTTGAGTTTCCCAGAGGTGTAATTAATTATTGTCTGGTAAACAAATCCTTGGTAATTAATGACACCAACAAATAATACACTTTCTTATTGCTAAAAGCAATATTTTATCTATGCTACTGTAGCTTTAACATGTACCAAATGCTCAAACTTCAGAATATTTTAATTTAATATATATGCTGCAACTCAAATCAGGGCAATAAACTTCACTGTCATTCCATAGGTAAAGAGCTGACATTGATGAAAAAGTGAATATATTATATTGTGATTATTTGTCAACATACTTTAAGTTGAATAAATGTATTGACATTTTTTTCAATTTATAATTCTCCATTTTGCCTCAACAGCAAAAGTCAAATGGCAATATTTTATTGGAATATCTCTTGAATTTGTCTTTTTCTTTTCAATAAAAGAATACACTTCGCAATAAAATGGATATGTTATCCAATATTTTAGGAATCGGGTGATTTTGAAAGTAGAATTATTTCCACAGGCTGCATGGTGGCACAATGGTTAGCACTGCTGCCCCACAGCACCGAGGACCTGGGTCCGATCCCGGCCCCGGGTCCTTGTCCTTGTGGAGTTTGCACATTGTCTGCATGGATCTCACCCTCACCTTCAAAGAGGTGCAGGGTAGGTGGATTGGCCACACTAAATTACCCCTTAATTGGGCAAGTTTTTAAAAAAAAATTATTTCCACATCAAATCTTGGAATACATTTTATGGACATGAGTCACAGTGATCACTTACAGTAAACTTCAAAGAGTTTAATTGCACAGGCAATTATGCAGCTAAATTCATATTTGCATGTTCTAAAGAAACATACATGTCATGACAATGTATAGAATTTTTACCCTATCACCCTTTGATGACTGGGTTGGGCGTGTTAACATATATGTCAAAACATTTCTTCAAGGGAAGAAAAAGGAAAGTAGTATTTTGGGAAACAATGAAGCATGCTTAACTTGCCAATAATTCTTATTGTGGTTTTTCATATTTATGCTCAAAATTATTGAAATTAATCACCAAATTAACTTCATTATTAACATATGTGTACAATTCACAAACTGCTAATTAATACATTGCACATTGCTCCTATGTCAATCCCTTTAATGTCAGTTAGCCGAGGATCAATAGTCAAAAAATTTAATTTTTTGAAGACCATAAAAAAGTGAGATGATTATGTGAGAGTTTAAATAAGTAACAGACCTGTTAGAATCAATTCTTTATTTCTAGAATGCACAAATGTTTTAAAACATTAAGTCTTTATTTCCATTGTTTTGCCAATGAGGATTACAAAATTAAATTATTGCACAAAAAACAAATATAATACATATTTCATATCAAGGTAAAAGTTGTTTCCAGACAAAGTCGACATTTCTGGTTAAGACTCAATTAAAACAAAATTGAAAAAATACAGTTGCCTACAGTTTCTTTATTTTTTCGTGGAACAGTTCATCAATAACATTTAATGCAAAATAGTTACAACACATAATAATACAATGCAAATCTATTTACACAAATTATTTAATACAAACCTTTATGTCAAATTGCTGATGCAACCAGGGCACATAACACAAAGTACCGAGGAAGCAGACAGCAGGCACAATGACATGTTAAATTGCCCACATGATGTATAGCTTAATGAACCCCCTTGTGTTGATCAGGCTTGGCATTAATCAACAGCCATGAACAGATTCCCTTATTTTCTCAATGCTTCTCTGATAAACTGCAATTTCATTTAACCTTGGACAGGAACTTTAATAGCTTCCATGGGACAACTGTCAGTACTTTCCTGGGTATACGGTGATTAAATTGCAAGGCAGAAGGGTTGCGATGAATTTTCTTCACGAAAGTGAAGATTCTTCAGCCTCATTAAGAATCTGTATGCAACAAAGGAAAACTGTTGAATATATGATGCTGACATTAGGGGGAATTTCCTGTTGTTTTCATAAATTATTTGCAAAGTGCAGAACAAAAAGAAACAATAATTGTGCCAAGATAAACAGAAGCTTGATTTGTGTTACATGCCCTAATTTGCTTCTAGATTTTTTTCCAAAATATAATTTATGAAACACAAATCGGAAGTACTGTACATGAGGTTCTAGATATGGAAACATAATATGGTGGCATAAAAATACATTAGTTTCATGATAAAATCAGAAATGTATGATAAGGTTTTATTTACTGGTGAGGTGAAGCACGTCTGCTGCAAAACAATTACTATGCAAGTCACTGTGCATATATTTACTGGTGCATGTTCTGCACTTTGACAATGAAAAATAAGAGATATGTACGTATACTTGACTGAGTTGAAGAGTGCATAGTTCTAAAATTGTACACATTGCAAACTGGAATTATTCACAGCAATGTAGAGATGTCCATGTAACAGAGATAGTCACCATGTTCACAATACTGATCAGTTTGATTAAAACTATGTGATACATCTTTAATAAATGACATAGTTACCCCCAATAATAGCTTAGCTTCATTGTGTTTTCTCTGGTTCAGATAGCTCAGTGGTTTAAAATACTGAATATTTTCTTTAATCAGTAACAGATCAGTCTTACCAAATATCCCACCCAGCTTTCTTTTCACATCAATGTTCAATGAATCAAAGATATCAGCTAAAAATCTGCAGCCATTTAACACCCATTAATCACCAGGGTAACTGTTGCTATCTGTTAAAAACAATAGCAGAGGGCAGGGAAGGGGAATAGAAAGTAGGCAAATGGCCAAACAATTGTCAGGTCAAAGAACACTTATCAAGGGGTTTAACCCGACCAAGTGTGTTCAATAAAGTCATTTAGGCTTCTGTCTGAACCAGAAAGGAAAGAAAATACAATATCGGATGTTAGAAAGGTAACAGCAGAGTGAAGATTATGCTACTTTAGCTGATGCATTTGTACACAATCACTTCTTAATATTTGAATATACCAGTTGTTTGGTTTTATGGCTTTAAACTGTCCAATTGAAAGTATGAATTAAATAATTTTACCAAAGCGCTTCTTTGATTAAACATTGATTATGGATGGATTATCAATGCAATGACTCCACTTGGTCAAATGTCACAGGTGAAAATTTTACTTAATACTTGATATATTCTTTTACAACAGTTCTATGCACTTTTATATTTGTCCGTCTGCAGTTCAGGGGAGCAGTCTACCCGAATAGGAACAGAGTGCCAGAGCACTCGGAGCGCCGAGAAAAACCACGCTGTCTAACGGTCATTCGGGTAGATCAGGGGCCTCAGCGAGGAATGCACGGCCATTTTTAAGTGGCATCCTGATGCCTTGACCCCCCCATTGCGACCCCCAAACCCCAACCCACATATAATGGGGTCCTAAGCTCTCCCACACCCCTCCCGCACCTGCATAGGGTACCCGAGGCCTGATCCCCATCATGTGAAAAACGGCAGCTTGGCACTTTGACAATGCCAGCCTTGCACCCAGGAAGTGCCCTTGCCAGCTGGCAGTGCCACCTGGGAACATTGGCAGTGTCAGGCTGGCACCAGGTAGCAGTGCTAGGGTGCCAGGCTGGCAGTTCCAGGGTTACTGGGTGGCACCAGCAGTGCCAGGATGCCATCCTGCCCAGAGGGCAAGCATTTGGGAGCCTCCAATCCTCTGGGAAATCCCCTCAAGTGCCGTTATGCATGGTTTCCTTTTATAGAGACCAGAACTGAACGGCGCTCGCCCAAGGTCTCCAAGTCGAGGGGGTTTGATCCCATGCACAGGTTAGAACGCGTGAATGCAGATTACAACAAAGTGATCCTGCCCACATTCGGCGGGATACACATCGCAACGTCTCACGAGACCGCGTTAGATCTCACGAGGCGTGGCGAGCCTGGCAGATCCCTGAAGAGGGATCTCCTGGCATCTATTGGTTGCTCAGCTCTGCTTTTCGGATGCAACACGGCCAGTAGGTCTCACCCGGAGTATTAAAAGATGCTTCCATAACTTAATGGTGGAATCATAGACCCATGAAGGAGCAAATGAATTGGCAACTGTGCCTTTAGCTACCGAGGGCATAACCTTTGGGAATCTGACCCTGAACTCCTCTACTTCTCCTTCCTTGAAAACACTCCTTAAAACCCATCACATTGGGCATCTGACCTAAAACCTCCTTATATGATGTTGTTTAATAAATGCTCTGGAGGAGCACCACGTCACACTTTACTGCATGAAAGGCAGTTCTTTTTCATCAGTTTTCTGCCTGAAGGCAACTCATTCGTGATTATTTGCCAAATGTTTGTGATTTCTTTTACTACAGATAGGGCAAGGCGACAGGCCATAAGTCTGCCTCAGCCAGTATAGGCATCAAATCCCATGCTACTGCCATTAGCCTGATGCATATGCCAGCCGTGTAGGCAACTGAGCTAACTGGCCCTCATTCATTGTAGGCAATGGCCTAAGTCCTTCGGTCACGTCCACGCAGGAATTGCCACGACGGGACGGAGAATTCGACGGACAAGCACTTCGGGTGGGAATTTTCAGTCCCGGTGCAGGCTGGACCGGAAAATCACATCCAATATATAAATGGAAATTGTGCATAATTTTGCCATTATGATAAGGTTTTAGAAAGGAAATTACAAGGAGTTAATGCATTGGCATGTACCCTCCAATGCAAACTACAGCAACGTCAAATACTTCAGTTCTTGTATTATTGCAACACAATTTCACATCACATCAATTGAAGCAGCCCAAGAGAATTCTAATCTGAAGTCACCAATTGGAAGTAATGTTTCCTTTTTGGAAGTTGTGTGAGTCTGTGGAGGTTGTCTCATACATTTATATTTTCATTCTCACAACGGTTACAGTATAACTGCAATAATGTGTATTTATACTTTAAAAATTTGACATTCTTGGCTGCCTTCATGTTGTTAATATTAGTACAACTCTGTAGGGATCCTTTGAGGACATCCTTCAAGCATTTCTTCCATCCTCATGGCATAACTAAGGTCTGAGCTGAGCATTTGTTTCGTGGATTTGCTATCAGGCATCTGAACAATATGTCCTGCCCAGTGGAGGCGATTTTGAGTGATTAATGCCTCGACACTTGACATGTTGGCTAGGGAGAGGGCGTTGTCATTAGATTACCTTTCTTGCCACCAGCTTTGGAGGATCTTGTCAAGTGACAACTGGTGGCACTTCTCCAATGTTTTGATGTGCCTGCTATAGGTTGACCAAGTCTCCGAAGCATATAGGAGGGCAGAAATCACTGCTACCCAGTAAACGATGACCTTTGTCTCAGGACTGATACCTTGGTTCTCCAATACTCTTTTTCTCAGTTGGCTGAGGTTTGAGCTTGAGCATTTGAGGCGATGGTGAATTTTATCATCTCTGTCTGCCTTTGTCAAGGGCAGGCTCCCAAGATATGGAAAATGGTCCACATTTTACAGGATCATACATTGATCATAATTGACAGGGGGAGGAGCAATCCTGAAGATGTCAAATATACCTGCTGACTCATGGGAGCAGGTATGTGACTGTGACTGACCAAAATGTAGAAGCTTCATTTTGGAAGGCACCAAACACATCAAGCGACTTCATCAGAAACTAGCAAAGATGAAGTCGAGGCATTGGAGAGAGCGCACAAATCTTCAAGTAACTCATCCAGCTGACGTTTCAATCATCACCTGCCCCGCATATGGAAGAGACTGCAGATCTCACGTTGAACTTACAACCACATCAAAATTCATCAAAGCAGAATGAAAACATGCCATCCTCACTCCCATGGGACTGCCTCATTAGAATATTAGGAGAGAACAAATAGGATCGTTACCACCTTAAAGATGTTCGCAATATTTATTTTTTGCCACTGGGCTCCGTGCATGCATTTTAGTACAGAAAGAAGTCCTACAACACCAGGTTAAAGTCCAACAGGTTTGTTTCGAGTCACTAGCTTTTGGAGCACTGCTCCTTTATCAGGTAATGAAGAGGTAGGTTCCACAAACACATATGTAGACAAATTCAATGATGCAAGATGATACTTTGAATGCAACTCTTTGCAGGTAATTATCTCTTTACAGGTCCAGATGGTACGAGAGGGATAATCACATAAAGAGGTGTGAATTGTCTCAAACCAGGACAGGTGGTAGGATTTTACAAACCCAGGCCAGATGGTGGGGGGTGAATGTAATGCGACATGAATCCTAGATCTTGGTTGAGGCCGTAGTCAGGCGTGCAGAACCTGGCTATCAGTTTCTGCTTGGCCATTCTGCGTTGTTGGGCGACCTGAAGGCCGCCTTGGAGAACGCTTACCCGAAGATCAGAGACTGAATGCCCTTGACTGCTGAAGTGTTCCCCGACTGGAAGGGAACATTCCTGCTTGGCGATTGTCGCGCGATGTCCGTTCATCCGTTGTCGCAGCGTATGCACGGTCTCGCCAATGTACCACACCTCAGGACATCCTTTCCTGCAGCGTATGAGGTAGACAACTTGGCTGAGTACATCTCCACATTTTATTACAGAGGCAGAGAGCTTGAATACAGAGTTGTATGGAGGCAGCAGTACAATTCATTGTTGCCAGCTTGCATCACTCATTGGGGTTCCTGGGCATGCTAACTTGGGAGAGAATGTTGTTGTTGGACCATTTTTCTTTCCACTGGATTTGGAGGATCTTGTGAAAGCACCTGGTATTTCTCCAGTCATTCAAGGAGCCTGCTGTAGGTTGTCCGGTTTCCGAAGCACATACTTGGGGGAGATCACCGCTGCCTGGTCAGCCATGATTTTTGTCTTGGGTTCGAGACCGGGTCTTCAAGTAATCTTCTCCTCAATTGGCTGAAGGCCAACCTGGCACATTGGAGACAATGATGGATTGTGTCATCTCTATCTATCTTCATCAAGAAGAGGCTCACAAGATATGAAAAATAGCCTGCATTTTTTAAGATCATGCCATCAATTTTAATAATAAATGTGAAAAGGAACACCCCTAAAGAAATAGTTATCAAGCTAAAAATATCAAAATTAATTGGAAAAATGTAAAGATTTGGACCAGAATTTGCACCGTCTCCAACTGGGCACATTGGATGACTTGGGGCAGTGTTTTACGATTGTGGAATTTTATTGTCTGACTAAAGTCACTGAACATTTGAACGGCTCACTTCATTTTATGGCCCTTACCCACAGTGACAGGGTCATAAAATACCACCCTTCGATGTAACAGAGGAATATCAAAAATACTCATGCCTAATTGTTGGGGTTAATTTAAATTAACAGACGAAAAATTGGGTCGAGGTCCTTTCAACTGTGTATTCTCCCAACCTAATTTTTCTCTCTATGTTATGGCAAAGCAATTCAATGCACCCAGATACATGCTGGAAAACCTGCTTCATTATTTCAAGCAAAAAATATATGGATCCAGTTTAGATTAGAGGAAGTGCTGGTACTTTTCAATCCGAAAAATACCAAACCTTTCATCACCAAGTTCTAACTTCAAGGAATAAGATTCCGGTTATTGCACCGCACATAACTCAAACAATTATAAACGTTTGCAACATACACATGCTTTTGAAGGTGGCAGGAGAAATTGAGAAGGCTGTTACAGAAACCCAAGGGCCCAACCAGTTTTGGGATTCTTTAATTAATCACTTCTATGGAGGCAGCTGCATGTGCCTCCATGTTCAGGTGCCCTACTTCTCGCCTGCCTCCAACGGCAGTGGTCATCTTTCCTGATGAGGCTGCTGGCTCTTTGATTGGGTGTGTAGCCACGGAGAGACCACACTCTGTCCTTAAGAGCCAATCAGGAGGCTGCTTCTGGTATCTTGGGTGAGCAGGTTCACTGACGTCAGAGATGGGCTCAGGATCACATCTGGGCCAGACATTGGAGTCAAGTGCTCACTGGAAAATCCAGCACATATGATCATGAAACAACAGCAGGAAGAATGCAAAGAGCATAGCCTTGTATGCCTCAGCACTTGCAATGCCAAGGCACAGAAAGCTGTGGGCCAAGTGCAGGAAAGTGGGATTAGGATAGTTAAAACATTTCCTAATTTCCAGTTCCGCTGTTCATCTGAAATCCCAACCTCTGATTTTATTTGAATAGTTATTACTGGGCTCTCAAAAGCAGTTGAATCAATTAACTATATTGATTGTTTATAAGTGAAATCAATTCAGAATATGGTGGCATATGAAGATACATTGGAATTTCAGTGTGGTACATGAGACCCATGGGGCCGGGCCAATTAGGCGCAAAAAGACCACCGATTCATCATTTTGTTAGGGGACCCGGACCAAAAAAAGTCCCCCTCTTTGGCTGGATCGCGTGCCCTGGACTGCCCCACCACAGCGTCCCCAGCCCCGAAAATGTCCCCATGGATCGGCCCTCCCCCGACAGTGGCGGCGCTGGACTGAGTCTGCAGCCGCCATGCTGAGTTCACGACGGATGAGACCACACGTAGTACCACGCCGTCGGGAACTCGGCCAGTCAGGGACAGAACATCGCGGGGCGGGCCTTAGGCAACGGCCTGAGGCCGTGGATACAGCATGCATCAGAGGGAGTAGCATCGCGAAAGCGGCACCGCCCCTTATTTTGCCGTCATCGGGGATTCTCTGCCCCATTGCCAAATGCGATTTCGGCGTCGGGGATCGGAGAATCTAGCCCCACGTCTTTCAGCCATTGGAGCATCCCAAAATGCTTTGCAACTAATTAGGTACCTTTGAAGTGCAATGTAACTGCTGCAGAAAATGCAAAAGCCAAATTGTACACATCAATGTTCCACAAGTAACGATTAAATAAATGACCACGACATCAGATTTAAGTTTAGGTTGAGAGATAAATGTGGGCCAGGACACAAGAAGATCTCTGCTGCGTTACTTTCAATAGTGCTGTAATGTTTTTAATGCCTCCCTGAGAGGAGGGATAGGGCACCCACTTAACACCTCATCAAAAAGACGGCACATTTAACATTTTTGCACTCCCTGAGCATTGTACTGGGGTATTTAATCAAGAGGACTTTGTGTTAAAACAAGCTTGTCCAATTGTTCCATATTGGGGTGGAGCACATTTCAACAATTTTATCACTCAAATGAGCAAATTTCAGAAAGATAAAGTTTGTTACAACATGAATTTCAAAAAGAAACAGGTATGAAAAGGTTGGTGGAGGTTACTGGTTATGGAGGCATGGGCTTGTGTAGGGTGCTCTTTCCAAGGCCAGTGCAGACTCGATGGACCGAATGGCCTCCTTCTGCACTGTAAATTCTATGATTCTATGAAACAACAATCTGGACAACAAACAATGGGTAATAACTAAAGCAGAATATTAGAGTGTGACTAGGGTGAGAGAGTGTCTGTTTCCAGCTCACTCCTAAGCTCAGAATGCTCACTCGCTCACTTTCACCCACAGTGAGAGTGGACGCGATGCATGATAATGTGTGCAGGTGTGCGTCAGTGAGAACCCTGACATTGGGAGTGAGAAAGACTCATGGACACATTCTGTCCCCTCGCACACACACATGCCTCACACACTCTTTCCCCCCTCACCCTCTCACCAACCCTCCTCACTCTCTCTCTCTTACAAAGTCTGCAATCACTCACTCACTCAGGCATCATTGGGCCCCGCTCCGAAGGACTGGGCCCTGCTCTGGAGGCCTGAATCCTGTTCTGGATGCCAGGGCCCAGCTCCGGACATCTGAGCCCGATGCCTGGCTCTCCATCGCTGGCCTTCAGCTCCCAGGCACTCAGCTCCTCAGGCTCCAAACACACGACCGCCGGTGCTCACTGTACCTCCAACCACATATTGTTTCTCTCCCACATTTGCTGCTGATCGGTTAGAACTGATCAGTTGCAAACATGGGAAAGAAATCACCTGTGATTGGAGGAGCAGTTCCATGCAGAATCTTCCCCTGAAACTTACCTGTTTGACCAGCACGTTGACTACTGGTTCTGTGGGCCACATCTGGCCCCATGGGTCGCATGTTGGACAAGCCTGAACTAAATTCAGATAACAAAGAATGAGATAATTTCTGATGCAAAGATGTTGCAATTCTGAAATTTTATGCATTTGTCCATAAATTTATTTTGCAAAATTAAACTAGAATCTGTCATACAATTATGTTGCAGGGATCCATCATTCACTATGTTACATTGGGAAAACATCTTCACTCATTTGTCTTGAATCTGCAACTTGGCACATTCTGGTGACATTGGCTGGAATTTTCCAGTCCCCCCAGAGCAGGCTTTCCCACAGTGGAGGTGGCTTATCATTGGCTGCCAGTAGGATCATCATGGAGCTCATGGAGGTGCTTAGGTCGCGACTGGTCCAAGGTGACCGCGCTGAAGTGTGGGTAGTCGGCGGCGTGATCGGAGGTGCTGGGGTGGCCCCGCGATGGCTGTCCATGTAGGTCGTACGCGTCGAGCGGCGTAGCAGATGGCGGCCCCCGTTGGTCGAGAGTGGCGGGCGGTGAGGAAGATGGCGTCCAAGATGGCGGCCCCCATGGATCGCAAGTGGCCGGCCGCGTTGGGGAGGATGGCCAAGATGGCGGCCTCCATGAGTCGCACATGTTATGCAGAGGCGGAGTCGGCAGACACGCTGCCACCTTGCGGGGTCTGCGGGCCTGTGAGTCTGTGGATCGGGTCTGTGAGTTCGAGTTCTTAGACCTGGCCAGGCAGACCTTGGCGAAATGTCCTTTTTGCCCGCAGCTGCTGCAGTTCGCCTTGCGGGCCGGGCAGTGCAGTCGGGGGTGTTGGGACTGGCCGCAAAAGTAGCAGGGTAGCTCCCCATGATGGGCGGGCGGCCGGCCGGCACAGGCCTGGGGTAGTCTCGGGTCGGGGGCCCACGAGGGGGTCGCGTGATCTGCCGGGATCGCAGTAAGGCTCTGAAAAGCGGCCTCCAGAGAGGTAGCCAGTTTTACCGTGTCGTCCAGGTCCTGGGCCCCTTTTTCGAGCAGACGCTGTCTCATATAGTTCGATCGGACCCCCGCCACGTAAACATCTTGGACGGCGAGCTCCATGTGCTGAGTGGCCGTAACGGCCTGGTAGTTACAGTTGCGCGCGAGGGCTTTGAGGTCGCGTAGGTAATCATCTAGCAACTTTCCGGGGCGCTGGCGGTGAGTGGTGAAGACGTGTCGCGCGTATACCTCGTTCACAGGCCGCACATAGAGGCGTTCGAGTAGTGCGAGGGCCTCTGTATAGGAAGTGGCTTTGTCGAGCTGGACAGAAATGCGATGGCTCACCCATGCGTGGAGGAGGCTCAGCTTCTGTTCGTCAGTGACGGATGGCGTAGACGACGCGGCGAGATAGGCCTTGAAGCACCGAAGCCAATGTGAAAAAATGTATTTCGCCTCCGCGGTCTGTGGATCGAGTTCCAGCCTGTCAGGTTTGAGGGCTGATTCCATAGTAGTATTTAAAGCTGATTAAATTGATGCGACCATCAATTCACTCAAAGACACGTGGAGAAGTAAACCGTGGTTTTAATCAGCTTAGAACTGAGCCTGCCTGGGACCGGTACAACACTGAAAGTGGCCCCGCAGGTCAGCAGCTCTTATACTTCCTGTAAAGGGGGTGGAGCCATGGGCGGATCCCATACATGCCCCAACATATCCCCTGTGGGTGAAGCCACAAAATGGCCCATAGGTAGAGCCCACAGGGTTAATAACATAACAGTGCACTGGTGAATTATCAGTAATTATACATTCACCACAGCTACCACTGGAGGTTAATAGCAAAGATGCATATAAGGAAAAGGTGGATGAAGTTATGCTGATAAAGTCTGGGTTTGAAGATGCACATTCGGAGCATAAACGCCAGCATAGATCAGTTGAGCTTAATGACAAATTCTGTGCTGTAAAATCTATGTAATTCGCTGATGTGCTATGCATTTGGAACAGAATGTCATGATATGCAAACATGCAGCTAATGAACACATGGAATAGGACACGACCAATGAGCAGTCAGGACACTCAGGGGTGGTATCTCACTATAAAAGGGATGAGGCACTCACACCCCGCCTCTTTTCCACAGACCAACATCTACAGAGTGAGACAGGGTGTGCCCTCAGCATCACACCCCAGCACGTGGCTTAGAGCAAGGCTGGTTCAGTTAGACTGAGTTACTACATTTAGGTTAGCAGAGAGTCGAAATCATTGGAACTGTGCTAATAGTTCAATAAACACAGTGAACTCACTTCAAAGTCTGGAGCATCTTTTACTCAAAACTGCATCAAGTGGCAGCTTGTGTTATTCCAAATTACATAACACAACACATAACAATGACCTTGACAGGACAACACGAAAATGTGGGTATTTGTAGCATATGGAGTACTTTTTCATCAAGCCAGAAGCTATGTTTGCAAAATTCGGTCCATTAGATCGTTGTCTTAGTTTCTTCACTGTCCTTCATGCTGGGTTCTCTGCTTCAGCTTACTTCATACACCTCCCTGCTCCTTCCATTGCTGTAACTCCTGCATTAAAAAGGAATTATAGTAAAAGCCTTTGGGGTTTATTTTGGGGGAAATGATGAGAACAGGAGTTATGTGGGAGCTGTGCTAATAAGACACGCCTGTTTGAAAATATGGTTTCAACCCACAATTTTGATTGGCAGCAATTTTGTGGAGTCGTGCCTGCATTCACTTCTACTGTCACTGTGGAGTACAGTGGCTGACACTCAACAGGACATTTTGGGATGATTCAGGATCTGTGCAAGAGGACTCGCTGGTTATCAGAGGCTGCACTGGAGATTCCTGCAAAGGAGAGACAGTGGAGGAGGGATGCCCTGTTCCTCGAGTGGAGAAGGAGGTGACACAAACAACTGCTGCAGGGGGATGTGGGAAGAGATCATTGAGGAAATCACAGCCAGGAGCACAGTTCCCCGGACATGGCTCCAGTTCTGCACAAAATGCAAGGATTTGACAGAAATACTCAAGAAAAGATCCCATCACACAAACATATTTTTTTCTTTTTTTAATTTAGAGTGCCCAATTCTTTTTTTTCCAATTAAGGGGCAATTTGGCATGGCCAATTCACTTACCCTGCGCATATTTGGGTTGTGGAGGTGAGGCCCACACAACCACAGGGAGAATGTGCAAACTCCACATGGACAGTGACCCGGGGCCGAGATCGAATCTGGATCCTTGGCGCCTGAGGCAGCAGTACGAACTAGTGCAACACCGTGCTGCCCAACACAAACATATTTCTCAATAATTGCATCACCACCAGCATTTCAACATCAACACACTTCACTTTTCATCTAAATATATACTGCCACTCGCACAGCCCAAAACACTGCATCTTTCACTGGCACAATTTACACATTAGTCACATCTCACAGGTCTTCAACCATATAAACATCACACAAATACAAACACACCTCATTCACAATCAGCACTCTTTCTATCAGAATAGAATAAGATATAGCAAGTGGCAGCAGAAGTTAAACAGACAAGGGGAAGCCTGGCTCCATGAAATCATTCCCTTTCAGGAGGCAGTACTGGCCAAGATTGGAAGGGCAGTAGGAGACGCTGTGGTCATAGGCAGTGCAGAGGATATAAGTCCGAGATACATGACCTCACTAGCTTCCTTACTGATCCTCTACTATTCCTGATCCTTAATACTACAAATCTATCCACAGTCCCACGCTCCATATGCTGTTTTTGTGCACATCCTCCTATAGTGGTCACACATGCTGCATCCTAATCTTTCCAATATTATCATTATGGGCTCGCAGGTCAATCTCTGACCCCGACCTCTCACATCACCTGGAAAACTAACAAAGGAGGAAGGCACGCTAGCATTGTGGATAGCGCTATTGCTTCACAGCTCCAGATTCCCAGGTTCTATTCCGGCTTGGATCCCTGTCTGTGCGGAGTCTGCACATCCTCCCTGTGTGTGCGTGGGTTTCCTCCAGGTGCTCCGGTTTCCTCCCACAGTCCAAAGATGTGCAGGTTAGGTGGACTGGCCATGATAAATTTCCCTTAGTGTCCATAATTGCCCTTAGTGTTGGGTGGGGTTACTGGGTTATGGGGATAGGGTGGAGGTGTTGACCTTGGGTAGGATGCTCCTTCCAAGAGCAGGTGCAGACTCGATGGGCCGAATGGCCTCCTTCTGCACTGTAAATTCTAATTCTATGAAATTCTAATTCTAATTCTATGAAATTCTATGAAATTCAATGAATGGAGGAGAGTGAGGAATAATACATGGTGTCAATAGCTACCTCTGTCCCTGGCCCCAGCTCAGAGATATGGAACAAAACATAGCATAGAGACTAGATTATAATATGGACACAGCAGGGATCAGTGAGTAGCAGCAATGCCAGCTTGAAGGGTCACCATAGGTGCTGCCTTGCCAGGGTCATGGTGAAATGCTGGTTCTTCCCTCGAATTGTCAGATGGGGGCATCGCAGAACCAAGCTTCAGAAGAAGGCTGATGGGTCTGACAAACCAAATGCTTGGCACAATGGGCAGCCTGCTTGACAGCTTGCAGGTTGTGACTGAGGGAATAAGAGAGTCAACCTCCACCTTAACCTGTTGTCATGTGAGAGTACCTTTAAGAAATGGGGGTTTATAAAATAGCTGTAGTGGATGTACCTTGAAGAAATGGGTGTTTATCAGCGATGTCAGACTGTGGATGGAGCTGGTCTGTCTGTCTGCTTTTACTTTCGCTTTGGGCTCGCAGCTACAGGGTGTGTTTAGTTTTGTTTTAGTTTTGGAGAAGCTGCAGTCACAGCAAGATGTGTGTGAATCTCTGCAAGCTTATGAATGTTGATTTGGTGATTTCAAAGTGGTAACTGTTCTCAGTAGAGAAGTTAAACCTGATGTCTTTGTGTAAAAAGGGTTCTTTTTGTCTTATGGATGTTACAAGGAAAGATTAAGAGTTACTTAGAGGGACTTCCGGGTGCGGCGATGACCAGCTGAGTCGCACGTTTCGGCAGCTCCCTGTGAAACGGACTTTTGGGCTCTTGATAGGAGCCCCAACGGCAATTTTGACGGCTAAAAACACTGTGCGGTAAACCAGAAGGGAATCCCCCCTGGATACGGATGGAAAAAGGAGGAGAGAGTGGCCAGATTGCAGTGGATCCTTTAGAACAGCGGCAAGGAAGGCAAGCAAAAACCAAGATGGCGTCGGAAGGTGGCAGTTTAACATGGGGCCCTGAACAACAAGAGTTCTTGAAATGCTGTGTGGAAGAGATCAAAAAGGAAATGAAGAAAGAGCTGTTGGCCCCGATACAACAGGCGATCGAAGGGCTAAAGGAGGAACAAAAGACCCAGGAGCGGGAGCTTCGGGTCGTGAAGGCAAAGGCAGCCGAGAATGAGGACGATATACAGGGCCTGGTGGTGAAGACGGAGACGCAGGAGGCACATCAGAAACGATGTGTGGAAAGGTTGGAGGCACTGGAAAACAACGCAAGGAGGAACAACCTGAGGATTCTTGGTCTTCCTGAAGGTGTGGAGGGAGCGGACGTCGGGGCATATGTGAGCACGATGCTGCACTCGTTAATGGGAGCGGAGGCCCCGGCGGGTCCGTTGGAGGTGGAGGGAGCATACCGAGTGATGGCGCGAGGACCGAGAGCAGGAGAAATTCCCAGAGCCATAGTGGTGAGATTCCTCCGTTTTAAGGATAGAGAAATGGTCCTTAGATGGGCGAAGAAAACTCGGAGCAGTAAATGGGAGAACGCGGTGATCCGCGTTTATCAAGACTGGAGTGCGGAGGTGGCGAGAAGGAGGGCGAGCTTTAATCGGGCCTAGGCGGTGCTTCATAAAAAGAAGATAAAATTTGGAATGCTGCAACGGCAAGACTGTGGGTCACATATCGAGGGAGGCACCACTACTTTGAGACGGCAGATAAAGCGTGGACTTTTATTGTGGAAGAAAAACTGGAATGAGCGGGTTATTAAAAAGAACGTTCGAACAAAGTGGTGGGGCGAATGTGGGGGGCAAAGAGGGGTTTTATGTACTAACCCTGCGATGTGGTAACTTTTCTCTCTCCCACAGGTGGTGATGGGGGGAGGAGGGGAGGTGGAGGAGATGGGGCGTTGGCCATTGGGGGCGGGGCCAAGGGAGAAGCGCGGGCTTGGTTCCCGCGCTATGATAATCATGGCGGGAATAGAGAAGCAGGAAGGGGGGGGTGTCGCACGGTGCCAGCCGAGGTCACGGGGGGAAGCCGAGGTCAGCCAGAGTTTGCTGACTTCTGGGAGCAACATGGGGGGAGTAATTACGCTAGCGGGGGATCTAGCGGGGGGGGGTGGGAGGGGGGAATTACTGGGTTGCTGCTGCTGGGGAGAGGGGGGAGCTGGTATGGGAGAGGATGGGCGGGGGGGGGCACCGCCTGGGGGAGATACAGCTGCGTGGGAACCGGGTGAAGAGCTGGAAAAAGGTGATGGCTAATCGACAAGGGGGGGGGGTAGGAAGCCCCCCAACTCGGCTGATCACGTGGAACGTGAGAGGGCTCAACGGGCCGATAAAGAGGGCACGGGTACTCGCACACCTTAAGAAACTTAAGGCAGATGTGGTTATGTTACAGGAAACGCACCTGAAACTGATAGACCAGGTTAGGCTACGCAAAGGATGGGTGGGGCAGGTGTTCCATTCGGGGCTAGATGCGAAAAACAGGGGGGTGGCTATATTAGTGGGGAAGCGGGTAATGTTCGAGGCAAAGACTATAGTGGCGGATAACGGGGGCAGATACGTGATGGTGAGTGGCAAACTACAGGGGAAGACGGTGGTTTTGGTAAACGTATATGCCCCGAACTGGGATGATGCCAATTTTATGAGGCGGAAGCTAGGACGCATTCCGGACCTAGAGATGGGAAAGCTGATAATGGGGGGAGATTTTAATACGCTGTTGGAACCAGGGCTGGATAGGTCGAAGTCCAGGACTGGAAGGAGGCCGGCAGCAGCCAAGGTACTTAAAGATTTTATGGAGCAGATGGGAGGTGTAGACCCGTGGAGATTTAGCAGACCTAGGAGTAAGGAGTTCTCGTTTTTCTCCTATGTCCATAAAGTCTACTCGCGAATAGACTTTTTTGTGCTGGGTAGGGCATTGATCCCGAAGGTGAGGGGAACGGAGTATACGGCTATAGCCATTTCGGATCACGCTCCACACTGGGTGGACTTGGAGATAGGGGAGGAAACAGGAGGGCGCCCACCCTGGAGAATGGACATGGGACTAATGGCAGATGAGGGGGTGTGTCTAAGGGTGAGGGGGTGCATTGAAAAGTACTTGGAACTCAATGATAATGGGGAGGTCCAGGTGGGAGTGGTCTGGGAGGCGTTGAAGGCGGTGGTTAGAGGGGAGCTGATATCAATAAGGGCACATAAAGGGAAGCAGGAGAGTAAGGAACGGGAGCGGTTGCTGCAAGAACTTTTGAGGGTGGACAGACAATATGCGGAAGCACCGGAGGAGGGACTGTACAGGGAAAGGCAAAGGCTACATGTAGAATTTGACTTGCTGACTACAGGCACTGCAGAGGCACAATGGAGGAAGGCACAGGGTGTACAGTACGAATATGGGGAGAAGGCGAGCAGGTTGCTGGCACACCAATTGAGGAAAAGGGGAGCAGCGAGGGAAATAGGGGGAGTGAGGGATGAGGAAGGAGAGATGGAGCGGGGAGCGGAGAGAGTGAATGGAGTGTTCAAGACATTTTATAAAAAATTATATGAAGCTCAACCCCCGGATGGGAGGGAGAGAATGATGGGCTTCTTGGATCGGCTGGAATTTCCCAAGGTGGAAGAGCAGGAAAGGGTGGGACTGGGAGCACAGATCGAGGTAGAAGAAGTGGTGAAAGGAATTAGGAGCATGCAGGCGGGAAAGGCCCCGGGACCGGATGGATTCCCAGTCGAATTCTATAGAAAATATGTGGACTTGCTCGCCCCGGTACTGACGAGGACCTTTAATGAGGCAAAGGAAAGGGGACAACTGCCCCCGACTATGTCTGAAGCAACGATATCGCTTCTCTTAAAGAAGGAAAAGGACCCGCTACAATGCGGGTCCTATAGACCTATTTCCCTCCTAAATGTAGATGCCAAGGTCCTGGCCAAGGTAATGGCAATGAGAATAGAGGAATGTGTCCCGGGGGTGGTCCACGAGGACCAAACTGAGTTTGTGAAGGGGAGACAGCTGAACACGAATATACGGAGGTTGTTAGGGGTAATGATGATGGCCCCACCAGAGGGAGAAACGGAGATAGTAGTGGCGATGGATGCCGAGAAAGCATTTGATAGAGTGGAGTGGGATTATTTGTGGGAGGTGTTGAGGAGATTTGATTTTGGAGAGGGGTATGTTAGATGGGTGCAGCTGTTGTATAGGGCCCCAGTGGCGAGCGTGGTCACGAATGGACGGGGATCTGCATATTTTCGGCTCCATAGAGGGACAAGGCAGGGGTGCCCTCTGTCCCCATTATTGTTTGCACTGGCGATTGAGCCCCTGGCGATAGCGTTGAGGGGTTCCAAGAAGTGGAGGGGAGTACTTAGGGGAGGAGAAGAGCACCGGGTATCTTTGTATGCGGACGATTTGTTACTATACGTGGCGGACCCGGCGGAGGGGCTGCCAGAAATAATGCGGATACTTGGGGAGTTTGGGGATTTTTCAGGGTATAAATTGAACATGGGGAAAAGTGAGTTGTTTGTGGTGCATCCAGGGGAGCAGAGTAGAGAAATAGAGGACCTACCGTTGAGGAAGGTAACAAGGGACTTTCGTTACCTGGGGATCCAGATAGCTAAGAATTGGGGCACATTGCATAGGTTAAATTTAACGCGGTTGGTGGAACAGATGGAGGAGGATTTCAAGAGATGGGATATGGTATCCCTGTCAATGGCAGGGAGGGTGCAGGCGGTTAAGATGGTGGTCCTCCCGAGATTCCTCTTTGTGTTTCAGTGCCTCCCGGTGGTGATCACGAAGGCTTTTTTTAAAAGGATTGAAAAGAGCCTCATGGGTTTTGTGTGGGCCGGGAAGACCCCGAGAGTGAGGAAGGGATTCTTACAGCGTAGCAGGGATAGGGGGGGGCTGGCACTACCGAGCCTAAGTGAGTATTATTCGGCCGCTAATATTTCAATGGTGAGTAAGTGGATGGGAGAGGAGGAGGGAGCGGCGTGGAAGAGATTAGAGAGGGCGTCCTGTAGGGGGACTAGCCTACAGGCTATGGTGACAGCCCCATTGCCGTTCTCACCGAGGAACTACACCACAAGCCCGGTGGTGGTGGCTACACTGAAGATTTGGGGACAGTGGAGACGGCATAGGGGAAAGACTGGAGCCTTGGGGGGGTCCCCGATAAGAAACAACCATAGGTTTGCCCCGGGGGGAATGGATGGGGGATATGGAATGTGGCAAAGAGCAGGAATAACGCAACTGAAAGATCTGTTTGTGGATGGGAAGTTCGCGAGTCTGGGAGCGCTGACCGAGAAATCTGGGTTGCCCCAAGGGAATGCATTCAGGTATATGCAACTGAGGGCTTTTGCGAGGCAACAGGGGAGGGAATTCCCACAGCTCCCGACACAAGAGGTGCAGGACAGAGTGATCTCAAAGACATGGGTGGGGGATGGTAAGGTGTCAGATATATATTGGGAAATGAGGGACGAAGGGGAGACTATGGTAGATGAACTAAAAGGGAAATGGGAAGAAGAGCTGGGGGAGGAGATCGAGGAGGGGCTGTGGGCAGATGCCCTAAGCAGGGTAAACTCGTCGTCCTCGTGTGCCAGGCTAAGCCTGATTCAGTTTAAGGTATTACACAGGGCACATATGACTGGAGCACGGCTCAGTAAATTTTTTGGGGTGGAGGATAGGTGTGCGAGGTGCTCGAGAAGCCCAGCGAATCATACCCATATGTTTTGGTCATGCCCGGCACTACAGGGGTTTTGGATGGGGGTGACAAAGGTGCTTTCAAAAGTAGTAGGAGTCCGGGTCGAACCAAGCTGGGGGTTGGCTATATTTGGGGTTGCACAAGAGCCGGGAGTGCAGGAGGCGAGAGAGGCCGATGTTTTGGCCTTTGCGTCCCTAGTAGCCCGGCGCAGGATATTGCTAATGTGGAAAGAAGCCAAGCCCCCGGGGGTGGAGACCTGGATAAATGACATGGCGGGGTTTATAAAGCTAGAGCGGATTAAGTTCATCCTAAGGGGGTCGGCTCAAGGGTTCACCAGGCGGTGGCAACCGTTCGTCGAATACCTCGCAGAAAGATAGACGGAATGGGAAAAAGAAGGCAGCAGCAGCAGCCCAGGATCGGGGGGGGGGGGGAGGGTTGGGGGGGGGAGGAGGAACCAGTAGGACTCTCAGGGTTGTTAATATATACTGTATAGTATGTATAGGTCGTTGCTACAGATAATTATATATTGGACTGTTAAATTATATTTTTGGAGAGTGTTACTTGTGACAAGGCAGTTGCCAATTAGGGCTAGTTTTCATTTTTGTTATTTATTATTTATTCTTTTTTTTTTTGTTTATAAAATAGGCCATTGTTATTTGTGTTGTTATAATATTGTGTAAAGGATGCACAATGTACTGTGTTGGTTGACCAAAAATTTTCAATAAAATATTTAATTAAAAAAAAGAGTTACTTAGAGAGTACTGTATTCTTTGGGGGATTTGTTGGTGTTGATAGTTGTTAAGATGTTTACAATGGGTGTTAACTGGTTTTATAAATAAACAGTGCTTTAATTTAAAAGTACTGTAGATTTCTGTTGCATCACACCTGCAGAGCAAGCCCGTGTGCTCCCCATAACCACAATCTATTAAAAGTTGTGGGTCAGATGAACTCCATGATACATTTTGGGGTTCTCTAAACCCTGACCCATAACACTGTGGAGAGACTTACATCATGATTGAGGTTTCCACTGTAGACATTGCAACTTCCCTGAAATGGCAAAGTGCTCAAGTGGAAGCTCAGGCAGCTACCATGGTGACTCTGGACTCCTTGATTGTAAAGGGCTTGCAGCATGTCTCCCATTCCCAGAGATCTGTCCGTCAGCATTCTCTCCCCATTTAGCACCATTCCTGCTACTTCCCTTACCACTTCAGCACTGTCCTTGCTGTTGCCTGCCTGTCACCCAGGCGAACCAGACTGCTGGAACCAATGCTCAGATGGTGCAGTCTCAGGCAAGGCCATCATGGCTCAGAGTCTCTTGTGGGTATCTGAACTGCCCTCTGCAGATTCTGAGCAGCCATCCACCTGGTCTGCTGCTGCCACTGGCAACGCACTTCTTGGAAGCACCAGAGTAGGGAAGAACACTTGTAAGAATTCACTGAGGATAAACATCAAGATGACTGGTTTAATATTTGTATGTAAAGTTCGTTGTGTTATGGATACATTGATTTTACTCTAGATGAAGGCTGATGATGATAACTGAGCAATGGTGGAATTAAAGGACTTTATTGTTGTGCTTGTATGGGGTAAGAGTTGAAAGAATTGATTGCTAAATGATGGATTCTCAATTCTAGGAGGCATGTGGTAATAGTGATGCAGAGTCTCATGGTGGACACCATTCCTCAAAAGTACTCTTCAACTTGATGGCAACAAGCATTAATTACCAGTGTGAACTATATATCTGGAACCCTCTGCTGCTCCCCCCTGGCCATCTTTGTATTATTCCCTTTGCTCAGGCTCTTCTAACTCCTTATCTTTTTCTTGTGGATCCTGAGGTTGACCCTCTGGCTGATGGTAACATGACCACCAGATTATGGAGCATGCAGAAAATCACCATGAGTCTGAAACATTCTTTTACCCTCCCTTCCTTGCTCTCCTTCTCTCCTCCAGCAATGCTGCTCTGTCTAGCCTCATCTCCTCCTCCAGACCAAGGGGGATCCCTCGCAAGATCACCATAACCAGGCACTCCCTATTTCCTGGTGACTCCTATAAAGCGTCCAGGAAGCATTCACCCCTTTTAAGTGAACTCCTGAAAATGAAAATGAAATGAAATGAAAATCGCTTATTGTCACAAGTAGGCTTCAAATGAAGTTACTGTGAAAAGCCCCTAGTCGCCACATTCCGGCGCCTGTTCGGGGAGGCTGGTACAGGAATTGAACCGTGCTGCTGGCCTACCTTGGTCTGCTTTAAAAGCCAGCTCTTTAGCCCTGTGCTAAACCAGCCCCTCCTGAGGAAACTATTGGGAAATACGTTGATGTATTATACGTGAGGTCTTGACAAGGAGTTCCAGTAATTCTCCTGATATTTCTCAAAAGTCTCTTTCTGTGTGCTACAGTCAGTCAATTGCCAGCAGCAAAAGACCAGTAAAACTGAACATAGTTTCAGAGAAGTGCTCACAATACTCGCCAAGAGCTTCTTTATTTCTGTTCAGCAAGCTGTTGTTAGGAGTGGTCAGTAACTAAAGTACTCACCAGTAAAATGGCATACACCTCTCTAATGAGTGTTAGCCAGTTTATTTGGTCAGTAGATTGTTAATCATCCTCAGGGTGGCGTTTCTGGCATGCATTTAAACTCCTTTACCAAGATGATGTCCTGCACTAAAGGTGAGCGAAATATATGTTGCAGCTCAAGATCCATCAGTGACTCTTTAGCACCTAAAGCACCTGGGGTAAATACCCCTTAGAAACTTAAAAAGAAAGCCATTAATTCCTTCCTAACAAGCAAAAATACTGACCATGGAGTCAGTGCATTAATATGTGTTACACCTGATTACTTCAATTTTAGAAGAATGGACAAAAGAATACAATGCCCTCCCCTTGAAAGCTGACACAAAGATTATTATACTTAAATGCATAATTAGCCCTTGTGCTTAGTCTAACACATAAGAGTAAATTAGCCCTTCATTCTATCAGGAGGAGGGGGAGTTCCAACAACAACCACTTGTATTTATGTAGCCCATTTAATGTAATACCATTTCCGAGGTGTTTTACAGGAAGGTTATAGACCAGAATTTAACACTGCTCCATGAAATGAGATATTAATGCAGATGACTAAAAGCTTGGTCCATCAGGTAGATCTTAAGATATCATAAAGAAAGAAAGTGAGATAGAGCGGCAAAGAGGTTTAGAGAGGGAACTCCATAACTAGGCAGCTGAAAGCACAACCACTAAAGATGGTACAGTTAAAATGCCAGGAATGCATAAAAGGGTCAGGATTAATGAACACAGGTTGTGGAACTGAAGGAGATTACATTGATCAGAAGGGGTAAGATCACGGAGGAATTCAGAAACAAAGGGTAAGAATTTTAAATTCCGCATTGTTTAGAATCATAGAATTCCTACAGTGCAGAAGGAAGCCATTTGGCCCATCGTGTCTGCACCGACCCTTCGAAAGAGCACCCTACATAGGCATACACCCCCTCTCTATCTCCGTAACCCCATAACCCAACCTAACCTATACATCTTTGGACAACTTTATCATGGCCAATCCACCTAACCTGCACATCTTTGGACTGTGGGAGGAAACCGGAGCACCCGAGGAAATCCATGCAGACATGGGGAGAAGGTGCAAACTCCACACATACAGTCACCCAATGTCGGAATCAAACCCGGGTCCCTGGTGCTGTGAAGCAGCAGTGCTAATCACTGTGCCACCATACTGCTCACAACCTGGAGCCAATGTAGACCAGTGAGCACAGGGTAATGGGTGAACAAGATATGAGCAAC
Source organism: Scyliorhinus torazame (assembly GCF_047496885.1). NCBI lineage: Eukaryota > Metazoa > Chordata > Chondrichthyes > Carcharhiniformes > Scyliorhinidae > Scyliorhinus > Scyliorhinus torazame. The sequence goes on along the minus strand of NC_092712.1, from coordinate 192,036,437 downwards.
AGTGCTGTGGGTGACTTCTAGTTTATAAGGTATAATATGAGAGGTCAGCCAGGTGCATTGGAATATTCACATCTTGAGGTAACGATGGCATGGATGTGAATTTCTACATCAAATAAAACATTTGCTTTGAGATGCTCTTCAACCATAACATATTATGTAGAATTACATAGGGCCAAATGTTTTGAAATTTTCCCACTTGCTGGACCCACTTTGATAAAAAGTGCCCAAACAATCCCAACGCATGCCCTCCACCCACCCCCAACGTCCCTCATACTCTTCATGCTATCTCTAAAGCCACAGACCCAGTGTCCGCTATGGAAAGACCTCAAAAGCCGTATGGAGATGAAACTCCTAACAACCTAATGAAGCTCTTAATCCTACACACTTGATTGTGGAAAAAAAAAATTCCCATCCCAGAAACCTATTCAGAGCTTTGAAATCTCCTCAAGTGGTTAACCGCCTATAAAAACAAATTTCTATTTATAACCCACATTAAAGATAGCTACTCTTCTACTAGCCTCCTTAAGCTGTCAATAAAATTGTGAATTCAGAACCCCCTGCTGAGATGATCAGAACTTTTAAAGCCCAGCCAAGCATTCAGAATGACTTAATGATAACCGTTGAGTAAATGTCAACACAGAACTCAATTTTTGCTGCTGTCTTTTTCTAACCTGCAGCTGATGTCATGCTGATGAAAGCAGTCCTGCAAAGGGTTTATTTTTTAACTTTGAGCAACAGCTACAGCTGTTTTTTAAAAAGTATAAATATGAGATGATTTTTTAAAAATCATCAGATCATGGCAGTTATATAGACCTGATCTGCCCTTCAAGAATGTTTATATTTACTCCCACACTTGTCCACTCCCACACTGCTGTTAAGGGCCTTGTAACAGACAAAATGGGGACTGTTTGAACCCAGCACTAAGTGTTATCACCTCCTATCCACTGCAACAGACAATTCGATCTGTCAAAAACTGGGAAAGGGCTTACATATCCGGGCCCGCTCACCATTTCTAAAGGCCCGCTGAGTCCTCCCAACCCACAGACAGACTATTTGGCCCAACTGGCCTGTATTGACATTTATATTCCACACAAGCCTCTGCCCATCCCTCTTCATCTAATCCTACCAGTACATCTTTCTATTCATTCCTCCCTTATGTGCTTATCTGGATTTCCCCCGAAATGTATTATGCTGTTTGCCTCAGCGACTTCTGTTGGTCGCAGTTCCCATACTTTTACGAAGCTTTGAATAAAGACCCCTCCCCAGAATTTGTCTTTATCCAATCACCCCTCAGTCTTCTCTTTTCAAGAGAGTGAGAGTCACAGCTTGCTCAGTTTTTTGGGTATAAATTATATCCTTTCAGTTTTGGTGTTATCCCTGTAAATATGCTTTTGCAACTAAAATAGAAAATATTGGACAATCTCAGAAAGTCTGACAGCATCTGTGGAGAGAGAAGGGAGCTAATGTTTCGAGTCTGGAGACTCTTTTTCAAAAATATTTTTTGCATCTTCAGCTATGGAGGCCAGAAGTGCCCATAGTGCTCCAGGTGGGGTTTATTCAAGGTTTGAAAGTATAACTTCCCCATTTTTCAATTATATTCTTCTGAAAATGAGTCACAGTACTTCCCGTACAGTACTTTTACTAACCTGTTGATACTTTTAGCGAATTGCCTTCTGAAAATATAAAATACAGTTTACAGAGGTAACCCAAGAAACATGCACATGACTTTCTACTGTATAATATTTGGATTATGTGAAAAGTTAGCTGAATATAGTTCATCTTTAAAACTGGAACTAAAGAACTATTCTCTGTATTCTATTAAAATTAAATGGGAAAGCACGGAAGGAAGGAGAGAAGATGACTTTGCCAAGTCACAATTTATGCTTTATTCACACATGTTCTTCTTTATGAAAAAAAGCCACGTTTAAAATATTATTTAAATATCAAATCCATGGATATTTTATCAAACTTTCATTGCATAGAGTGCTGACTATACCTATATGGTGGTGGTATGATGCTTTAGTTTGAATAGTTTGGGGTGTATTCTAATTTACTTTGTGAGTGATGCACGATCAATTACAATTAAAGGCGAGGTAGTAACATAACTGAAGGCTTTAATAGACTAGAACTGTTCCCCAGCAGCTTCGGTACAGAATGAGGGCTGCTGGGACGGCACCGGTTCTTATACCCCACCTGTCAGGGCGGAGCTACATACCAAACAGCCAATGGTAAACTCCTAGGTTTAATCAATGGTCTTCAGCCTCTCAGGTACTGCAATACCTGATAATACCACAATGAGTCAATGTAGTTTTCTGCCATGTCCAGAAGATTCACAATCTCCTTTCCTTCAGGAACAAAGCAACATCAGAACAGCAATAGGCCATTGCGCCCCATTTCACAATTCCGTGAGATTGTGGCTGATCTGAGATTAAACTCTAATTATATCCTTTGACTGAATATCCCTTCATATGCAAGGCTAACAGAAATCTATTGATCTCAGTTTTAGATGAGTAATTGAATCAGCATTTATTGCTTTTCATGAGAGAGAAATCCATCTCTCGGGTGATTGTCTTGGCTCTGATTTTAAGGTCATATACCACTTTCCTGCTCCTCCCCATTACATTTTTGATCTATCCCATCAGATCCTGTCAAAATCTTAAAAGTCTCAATTAGATCCCTCCTCAATTTTTTATATTCCGGAGATACAAGCCCAATTTATGCAATTTTACCTCATAATTTAATCTTTGGAACCATGGTAACAGATTGGTGAATCTGTGTTACATTCCTTCCAAGCCCAAGATTCTATGGCCGCTCCCACCCAACGGGATATTACTATCCCGCCGAAATAAATGGCAAGGGGAGGCACGCCATGGTAGGACCGTGACATCCTGGCCCAAGGTTAATGACAGTAAGATCTTTATTATACGGTACGCGCAGGGAATAGGTGCTGCCGATTAATCAAAAACATCGGTTAACGTAAAGTTCCATTTACCGATGGAATACAGCACAATACTTGTAGCATGCACTTTGATATAAAATAATACACAAGTACTCATGATGGAAAGACCAGTATTCGTTTTACTTCTAATCTTCAACAGGACATCAAAACATAGTTTAAAATATAAAATAATACAGTCTGCAGGTATTGAAGAGAACTAATCCTCAGCATTGCCTTACAACTGTCCCTGAAGATGTAGAGGACGTAAGAGATTGGCCCTGGATACTTTATTGAATAATTTCCTGATGTCAGCTTGCCCATTTGCCTTCCACCTTTTCTGCATGAAAGTAGAGTGCAGAATATGCAGCAGCATAACCTATTTTGCAGACTAATTTGCCTTTCAACAAATTTAATCAATGTATCAAAAGCTGAAGCAGCATTAGCCCACGTTATTTTCTCCTCTTCATTGAAATCTTCTCCAAAGTACTTTTCAGTCTCCTTCGGCTTTTGAGGATTCACAACACTCTCCATAATTTCTGCATCACAAATAGCATGTGTCTCTTCAGCCTCCTTGTCAGCTTCAACCCACTCTTCAATCTCAATTCTGCAAAACCTGCTGATTGTGTCTGTGGAAGGAGTATTATTCACCATTTTCTTTATTTTTCGATAATGTATTTGTTCTAGGTCTTAAATGAAATCCTTCAAACTCTTCTTTGCTCGGTGAAACTTGCATAAACATAGCACTCGACAACCATTTCTTCCAAACTTTCCTCAATGTTACATTTTTGACTGATTTCCAGGCACAAGCCACATTACAAATCTTGGGGGGGGGGGAACAACACACACGATTTTCCCCCAAAATGGCAAAGTGTCAGGCTCTGACTGAAAACCAGAGTGTTTCTCCCCAGAAACATAGCCAGGATTTCACTTCTTTCGAACTCTGTCAAAAAAAATGCAGCAAGGCCACAGAGATCATGGGCTCTATTTTTAAAGTGAAGTTAAAGGTTCCCCCTCCCCTCTACAGGACACCAGAACCCCTGGCAGACAAGTGGAACACCCCCAAACCTTGCACATGGAAGGCATTCCCACCCCCACCTCTCAATGGTCGGGTCACCACCCGCAACACCACGCAGGCATCAGGGTGGCCTGATCACCTCCCAACCCCACCCCCATCTTCGCTGGCATCAAGGTACCCCCCATTCTCAGTGAATGCCTACCCACACTGTCATGCAGACACAAAACCCCTCCACCATCACCCCCCCTCCCCCCCCCAACATAATGGCTTCCCCCAATGGGGTTACCCAGATGTCATGCCCCTGGTTCCTCAACCTGGCACTTCCTCGGTCGTGCCAACCTGGCAGTGCCCCCTGGTAATGACAGGGCACTGCCGAAGTATGCCCCATACCACCCGGGGGTTATACTAACCTATGCATCCTGGCGAGGTCATCACAACTGAATTTAGTTTCCGGTTGCTGCTGTCTTGACGTCACATCAGCCACTGGAAGGGGGGCGTTGCCTGAAGATGCGGCGTCAAGCTGTTTAATTACATGTAAATGCGTTCTAATTTATTGAAATCAGGTTTATGTCCTTTCTGTATGTGATCCTGATTCCGTCATCGGGAAAGGCCTGGGAATATCCCGCTCGTAAATTTTTCCACAGCTTCATAGTCCACTCAATTTTGTTCACCGGAAATATCTAACCATCCAGTGTCATGAAGAAGTTTAAAACATGTAGGCCTGGATTCTCTGTTTCTGAGTCTCAGTGTTGACGTCAACGGAGAATCCGTGGACTTTCACGTCAGAAAATTCACCGCCAAACCCGCACCGATTCCGCTACCAGTGAGGAGCTAGCCCCAGTGCTGCATGGAACACCATAGATTTCCATGAAAAACATTGTGGGATTTGCCAGGTCCGTGGTTGACAAGCTGCAGCCGTGCTTAAGCAATACACCCCCCACACAGCGGCCATACAGTTGATGGGTCGGCCGGGGCGAGAATGCACCCACGGATGCCCCGGGGGGGGGGGGTCAGCTATACGACCCAGGACACCAGGTTTAAGCGGGCAGTCAGCGGCAGGTGCAACTGGGGTGGACGTACCTGTCCAGCCCGACCCCACAACCCACCTCCTGGCCACCCCCCCACTGCTCCCCCCAGCCTTGGAAGAAGCCTCCCTCCCCCGGCTAGCGGCACGGTTGTCGGCAAAGTATGGCAGTGCTGGACGTTGTTCATACGCCCTCTCTGTCTCTCAGCAGCCACCACTCCAGGTTCACGGTTTGTGAGAGCACACCTGGACCGCGCCGCAGGAACTCGGACCATTGGGGCCAGAGCATTGTGGGTGGGCCCACTAATGATATGCGAATAGTGTTGCAATTAGCGCAGCGTGGGTCACATTGACTCCGTTTTCGAGGAGGTGGAGCATTGCGATTTAATGTCAACATGGCGCCTGCCGTGTTTTCAGCGTCGGGAACTATTCTCCGCCTGATCGCTTGCCCCAATTTTGGCGTCGGCTAACGGAGAATCCCGTCCGTACTCTATCCAGCAGAAAGTTCACAAGGTTCAGTCAATTGCATTTTACCATGAAGTTCTTCCACCTTTTCAATGAGCACTGGGCTGGAGAACGTTTCATAAATCACTGTCTAGCTGCTCTCATTAGAGTATGGCACGCTTCAAATAGCTTTATTTAATTTGGAAAGAGCAAAAATCTTCAGCAAGTGTTCTTTTTGACTCCTGGTATCCAATATCGCAGCTGAGCCAACATTATATTGTTTCATCAAAACCTTTCGATTCTCACTCTTTTCAATAGGTTGACAGATGTCAGTCTCTGCTTCAGCATCAACATAACTCTTTTGTGCTTCTCACCTTGGCTTTTTCCTGGTTTATTCAATGCTATATTTGCAAGATGGGGTTGAGAATACATAATAGCAAAAGTAAAAATTACAATAGTGGCTACAAACACGGAGGACTGCCAGTGCCTTTACCAGAAGCTTTCCCAGTCATACCAAGGTGGCCTGGGATATCTTTGCATTCAGGATAACTTTGGGATTGCTTCAGGTTGGTAAATTGATGATTCATATTCGGGGAACATTGGAAATTCTGGAAAGTATGGAATTCATTGGTAGAGTGCTGGATAACATAAATTTTACTCTATGTCCTTCCAAAGGTGTGGTGTCCACACCGTACACAATACTCGAAATGCGGTTTGTATATCAGTTGCAAATCATCCCATTCCATTCGTCTTTTGGATTATTTCCAAAAGGACAGCACAGTAGCACATGTGGATAGCACTGTGGCTTCACAGCGCCAGGGACCCAGGTTTGATTCCCTGCTGGGTCACTGACTGTGCGAAGTCTGCATGTTCTCCCCGTGTCTGCGTTGGTTTCCTCCTGGTGCTCCAGTTTCCTCCCACAGTCCAAAGACGTGCAGGTTAAGTGGATTGGCAACGATAAATTGCTCTTAGTGACCAAAAAGGTAAGGAGAGGTTGTTGGGTTACAGGGATAGGGTGGAAGTGAGGGTTTAAGTGGGTCGGTGCAGACTCGATGGGCTGAATGGCCTCCTTCTGCACTGTATGTTCTTTGTACCTGACCACTCCCTTTTAGTGATGTGTATATATGGACCTGTAAATCACTTTGGATCTCTATTCCTTGCTATTCATTATTTGAAAAATATTTTGATCCATTTTTTATAATGCAAAAATATTATCTCAATTTATGTTTTTTGAAGTCTTTTGAATCCCGCCTGGAATCATACACGTCATGTTCATAGGTATACCCCTGTCTACTACATTAGTCACATCCACAAAATGTCTTGTTAGACATAACCTAGCCTTTACAAATCCATGTTGGCTCTTTCTCATCAGCTCAAATTTCTCTAAGTGCTCAGTCACTCTGCCCTTAATTATAGATTGAAATAACTTCCCCAGAACAGATGGGACACCAATAGGCCTATAATTTCCTGGTGTCTTACTTTCACCTTTCTGAAATACTGGAGCTGGCTACTTTGCAATTTTCCATTCTCAAGTGAAAATTCCTGAATCAAGGGAGATTCGGAAGATTATGACTAAAATCTCCATAGGATTTCATCAGGCAGAATTGAAAGGGCTTCGGAGGTTTGCTGCCTTGCCAACGGAAGAGTAGCGGGGAACGCACCCTCGTCAATTATGGCAGACCCGCTGTCATTTCACAATCCTGAGTGGGTCTGTAAACTTGTGAGGCAAAACAAAGATTCAGAGGAACTGAGTGGGGCTATAAAACAAGGGAGAAAATGAAAATTCAGAGGAGCTAGGTGGGGTCTGTTGCTCTATTTATTTATCTTGGTGAACCACCAGCCTTTCCCTTATATCGATCAAATGACCACACAACCAGTTAGTTAGTTCAAAAGATGGTTTATTTATATACACAAGAGTTATCTCAACATGCAAACACAATATCTACTACGAGTTAAACTACACCTATCAGCTACAATAACCTATACTTAACTTCAGGGCAACCGACACTGTGCAAATAGATATGGCCTTTATCTGGATTTCACTTGGCTGGTTCGAAGAAAGTGGCTCTGTCTCTGTTGGACTCATCCGTCAGGTAGCGATCGTTGGTCTTGAACTTAGCTGGCTGTCCCTGCTGCAATTGGGTTAGGCACAGGCCGGATCCAAGAGAGACAGAACACATGATTGTGCTCTCTTTTATCCCCTTGGGATTTTGCGCTCTTTTCGGTGGTCCTTAACCTTGGACCCAATAGTTCGACAGGGCTCTTATCACTCTCTTCGATTTCGACCAATAAAGGGGCGGGTGCCTTGGTAGCTGGGTGGGTCCTTAGCGGTCATTGACCTTGGCAGTTGGGCTTTCTGAGCAAGGGGAGTGGCGCTGATCAGTCTTCCCTTACAGGAAAGGAGCCACCAGATTTTCGGCGGGAGCAGTATCCAGGGGCCTGTCGGGAAGGTAAGAATAACTTTAAAAACTTCCCTCACAGGAGAAGCAGCCTCCAGATTTTCGGCGGGAGCAGCGTCCAGCGGCCTGTCGGGAAGGTAAGAATAACTTTAAAAACTTACCTTTACAGCTGCAGGAAGTCGGCCATGGGGATTTCTGGGATGATTTGTTAGTACCTGTATATAAGTTGGGCGGTTGCTAAACCCGAGGCACTACACTTGTAGTGTCCCCCACCCTTCCACCTCCTCTACCTAAGGGGTTGAGTGATTATCAGGTAAGCTCTTCCTTTCTTTTTCTTGTTTTATCTAGAGAGGATGGCAGGGAAGGCAGTACAATGTTCCTACTGCAGAATGTTTGAGGTGTGGGACGCCGCCAGTGTCCCCTGCTGATTTCATCTGTGGGAAGCGCAGCCATCTCCAGCTCCTCAGAAACCGTGTTCGGGAACTGGAGCTGGAGCTGGATGAACTTCGGATCATTCGGGAGGCAGAGGTGGTTATAGATAGTAGCTTCAGGGATGTAATAACTCCGAAGAATAGATGGGTGACGGTGAGGGGGGCTGGGAGGAAGCAGTCAGTACAGGGATCCCCTGTGGTCGTTCCCCTTCGTAACAAATATACCGCTTTGGATACTGTTGGGGGGGGGGGGACTTACCAGGGGTAAGCCATGGGGTACAGATCTCTGGCACAGAGTTTGTCCCTGTTGAGCAGAAGGGAAGGGGGGAGAGGAATAGAGCATTAGTCATTGGAGACTCCATAGTTAGGGGGACAGATAGGAGATTCTGTGGGAACGGGAGAGACCCGCGGTTGGTGTGTTGCCTCCCAGGTGCCAGGGTCCGCGATGTCTCAGATCGTGTTTTCGGGATCCTTAAGTGGGAGGGGGAACAGCCCCAAGTCGTGGTTCACATAGGTACCAACGACATAGGTAGAAAAAGGGATAGGGATGTAAGGCAGGAATTCAGGGAGCTAGGGTGGAATCTTAGATCTAGAACAAACGGAGTTATTATCTCTGGGTTGTTACCTGTGCCAAGTGCTAGTGAGACGTGGAATAGGGAGAGAGAGCAGTTGAACACGTGGCTACAGGGATGGTGCTGGAGGGAGGGATTCAGATTCCTGGGTAATTGGGGCTCATTCTGTGGTAGGTGGGACCTCTACAAATGGGATGGTCTACACCTGGACCAGAGGGGTACCAATATCCTGGTGGGGGGGGTGATATTTGCAAATGCTCTTCGGGAGGGTTTAAAGTAGATCAGCAGTGGATTGGGAACCTGAATTATAGCTCCAGTATACAGGAGGTTGAGAGTAGTGAGGTCATGAGTAAGGTTTCAAAGTTGCGGAGTGTACCGGCAGGCAGGAAGGTGGTTTAAAGTGTGTCTACGTCAATGCCAGGAGCATCCGGATTAAGGTGGGTGAACTTGCGGCATGGGTTGGTACCTGGGACTTTGATGTTGTGGCCATCTCAGAGACATGGATAGAGCAGGGACAGGAATGGTTGCTGCAGGTGCTGGGGTTTAGATATTTCAGTAAGCGCAGGGAAGGTGTTAAAAGAGGGGGAGGGGTGGCATTGTTAGTCAAGGACAGTATTACAGTGGCAGAAAGGACGTTTGATGAGGAATCGTCTACTGAGGTAGTATGGGCTGAGGGTAGAAGCAGAAAAGGTGAGGTCACCCTGTTAGGGTTTTCTATAGGCCTCCAAAAAGTTCCAGAGATATAGAGGAAAGGATTCTGGATAGGAGCGAAAGTAACAGGGTAGTTGTTATGGGTGACTTTAACTTTCCAAATATTAACAGGAAACGTTATAGTTCGAATACTTTAGATGGGTCCGTTTTTGTCCAATGTGTGCAGGAGGCTTTCCTGACGCAGTATGTAGATAGGCCAACGAGAGGCGAGGCCATATTGGATTTGGTACTCGGTAATTTGGAGGTAGGTGAGCACTTTGGTGATAGTGACCACAGTTCTATTACGTTTACTTTAGTGATGGAAAGGGATAGGTATATACCGCAGGGCAAGAGTAATATCTGGGGGAAAGACGATTATGATGCAATGAGACAAGACTTAGGATGCATCGGATGGAGAGGAAAACTGCAGGGGATGGGCACAATGGAAATGTGGAGCTTGTTCAAGGAACAGCTACTGCGTGTCCTTGATAAGTATGTACCTGTCAGGTAGGGAGGAAGTGGTCGAGCAAGGGAACCGTGGTTTACTAAAGCAGTTGAAACACTTGTTAAGAGGATGAAGGAGGCTTATGTAAAGATGGGACGTGAAGGTTCAGTTAGCACGCTCGAGAGTTACAAGTTAGCTAGGAAGGACCTAAAGAGAGAGCTAAGAAGAGCCAGGAGGGGACATGAGAAGTCTTTGGCAGGTAGGATCAAGAATAACCCTAAAGCTTTCTATAGATATGTCAGGAATAAAAGAATGACTAGGGTAAGAGTAGGGCCAGTCAAGGACAGTAGTGGGAAGTTGTGCGTGGAGTCCGAGGAGATAGGAGAGGTGCTAAATGAATATTTTTTGTCAGTATTCACACAGGAAAAGGACAATGTTGTCGAGGAGAATACTGAGATTCAGGCTATTAGACTAGAAGGGCTTGAGGTTCATAAGGAGGAGGTGTTAGCAAATCTGGAAAGTGTGAAAATAGATAAGTCCCCTGGGCCGGATGGGATTTATCCTAGGATTCTCTGGGAAGCTAGGGAGGAGATTGCTGAACCTTTGGCTTTGATCTTTAAGTCATCTTTGTCTACAGGAATAGTGCCAGATGACTGGAGGATAGCAAATGTTGTCCCCTTGTTCAAGAAGGGGAGTAGAGACAACCCCGGTAATTATAGACCAGTAAGACTTTGTGGGCAAAGTCTGGGAAAGGTTTATAAGAGATAGAATGTATAATCATCTGGAAAGGAATAATTTGATTAGAGATAATCAACATGGATTTGTGAAGGGTAGGTCATGCCTCACAAACCTCATTGAGTTCTTTGAGAAGGTGTCCAAACAGGTGGATGAGGGTAAAGCAGTTGATGTGGTGTATATGGATTTCAGTAAAGCATTTGATAAGGTTCCCCATGGTAGGCTATTGCAGGCAATACGGAGGCATGGGATTCAGGGTGATTTAGCAGTTTGGATCAGAAATTGGCTAACTGGAAGAAGACAAAGCGTGGTGGTTGATGGGAAATGTTCAGATTGGAGTCCAGTTACTAGTGGTGTACCACAAGGATCTGTTTTGGGGCCACTGCTGTTTGTCATTTTATAAATGACCTGGAGGAGGGCATAGAAGGATGGGTGAGTACATTTGCAGATGACACTAAAGTCGGTGGAGTTGTGGACAGTGCGGAAGGATGTTACAGGTTACAGAGGGACATAGATAAGCTGCAGAGCTGGGCTGAGAGGTGGCAAATGGAGTTTGATGCAGAAAAGTGTGAGGTGATTCATTTTGGAAGGAATAACAGGAAGACAGAGTACTGGGCTAATGGTAAGATTCTTGGTAGTGTGGATGAGCAGAGGGATCTCGGTGTCCATGTACATAGATCCCTGAAAGTTGCCACCCAGGTTGAGAGGATTGTTAAGAAGGCGTACAGTGTGTTAGCTTTTATTGCTAGAGGGATTGAGTTTCGGAGCCATGAGGTCATGTTGCAGCTGTACAAAACTCTGGTGCGGCCGCATTTGGAGTATTGCGTGCAATTCTGGTCACTGCATTGTAGGAAGGAAGGATGTGGAAGCATTGGAAAGGGTGCAGAGGAGATTTACCAGAATGTTGCCTGGTATGGAGGGAAGATCTTATGAGGAAAGGCTGAGGGACTTGAGGCTGTTTTCGTTAGCGAGAAGAAGGTTAAGAGGTGACTTAATTGAGGCATACAAGATGATCAGAGGATTAGATAGGGTGGACAGTGAGAGCCTTTTTCCTCAGATGGTGATGTCTAACATGAGGGGACATAGCTTTAAATTGAAAGGAGATAGATATAGGACAGATGTCAGAGGTAAGTTCGTTACTCAGAGAGTAGTAAGGGCGTGGAATGCCCTGCCTGCAACAGTAGTGGACTCGCCACCATTAAGGGCATTCAAATGGTGATCGGATAGACATATGGACGATAAGGGAATAGTGTAGATGGGCTTTCGAGTGGTTTCACAGGTCGGCGCAACATCGAGGGCCGAAGGGCCTGTACTGCGCTGTAATGTTCTATGTCTGTGGCTGTACTGGTTGCTTGATTGGAGTTCTATTGTCCTGGGAAAATGGGCCATTAAAATGTAAACGAGCGGGGGTTTCGGTCAGGTCTGGTTATTTGTATTTTAGATACACATCGGCTGTGTATCTGTCTGATTCCTGTGTTGGCCATAATTCCCACGGTCCTTTGCAGGTGGCCATTTTAGATGGCTACATTCTGTCCTTTTGATCCTGAACACGAAGCGTGGTTCCTGTTCATCCTTGGTGGACCGGTCACCCTTGGTCAAGTCAAAGTTCTACTCTACTCTATCTTATGATTTGGGACATTTACCTAATATTTCATTAACACATTTATAAATTAATTCATCTCTAACGGTTACTATAATTTAGGTCACTATAAAACATTTAATTTATCCGCACAGTTGATCTCTAGCTAACGCGATCTCAGCTACTCTCATGCTGCTGGTGAATATCAAAGAACTTATATACAGTACAAAATTTAAAACAGTAGCATCACATTTCTACTTAATCCTAATAAAGTTAAAGAGGTACATGGTTTATTTTTCACAGCGATTGTTATATGAGTTCAATTTTGTTGAATTCCAAAGAAGGGGGTTTAGACTTGTTATGGGACAGGGCTTAGAGAACCCCAAAGTGTATCATGGAGTTCACCTGACCCACAACTTATACTAGATTGTGGTATGGGGAGCACACGGCCCACTCTACAGGTGTGGTAGAGCAGAAATGGAAAAGTATTTTTTAAAGCAAAACATTGTTTATTCTATGAACTCAAGTTAACCATTTTAAAACATACAGTGACCATCTTAGCAACCATTAATTCAAATACAGCTCCCAAAGAATACACCACTAAGTAATGCTTTAAGCTTTCCTTTTACCATCCATCAGACTTAAAACATCTTTTACCAGAAGCACATCAAGTTAAAGTCACTACTGTTATTAGTTTTAAATCACCAGGATCAACTTACAGTCTTTAGATTACAGAGAGAGACCCCAATTTCCTCTTCTGGCTGTGACTGCAGCTATCCAGCTCTGAAAACGAAACTAATACACACCCTGCAGCAAACAGCCTAAAACAAAAGTAAAAGGCTGACAGACAGCCCAGCTCCATGCACTCTGACATCACTGCAGTAATAAACACCCATTTCTTAAAGGTACTCTCAGATGACAGACTATATATTGGGGAGCGGGGGGCTTTTAATCGCCATTTACGGAGTCAGAGTGTTTGAATGACACTGTAGATTATTGCAATTACTAGAAGGCCCTCTACTATGTATGAAAGGGGGTTCCATTTGGCAATGTTTTCACACCAGGTGGGGGTTTGTATGTCTGTCTTTATGTGTGGTGTAGTGTAAGGGCTGGGGGTGACCGGTTGTGTGGTAGTGTTCGGGTCTGGTGTGGGGTTTGCAACAAACGACCGTTGCGTGCGCAGTTGCAGAAGTCCAGCAATGATCCAAACGCATGTCAGTAGTCCTTGCTTCATCCTGTGTTGTTTGTTTTCCATGTAACCCTGTGGATTCAAGCATAGTATCTGTTATTATCTTTGGTTAATATCTCGTTTTATTAGTCTTTCTCTCCTTACTCCAATTACCCGTTATGATTGTCACCATGGGTGACTCCCTCATTTTTTTTTTAAATTCCATTTTGGAGAGACAAGAAATGCAAATTTTTAAAGTACAGAGACTCTTGCAGCTTGTGGTCGATGCAGGGAGTGGTCGGACAATTTCTTCAACCAGTCTTTTCTTTACTTGCAACCAGTGGTGGTTGAGGCTTATCTTAACCAGCCGAATTTCAGGGCGGCCAGTTTTATAGATTTTTGTCCCAGGGCTCAGAGGTAGTTTGCATGTAGCAGTGTGTATAGCAGCAGTGATCAGCAACCAATTGTGTCGTACGTGTAAATAGCATGTGGGGAACGACCAGGGGGTCGCGGGGGGTAAAGGAAAGAAGGGATGAGCGTACGGAACGTGGCAAAATACATTTTTATACCACAACCAAAAAGAGAGTAGAGAAGGTGAAACTAAGGCCTGCCAAAGGCAATGCAGAGTGTAGAGAAACATTCCAGAGCATATGAAGTGAAGGGAATATGGGGTACGTGTGGGCCGCTGCGGGAGAAGAATGGGTGGAATCCCCGGTAGGGCGGGGGTTAGTGCCATTACTCCACTTCCCGAGCTTAACTGACCGGATTAATTTGGGGTCCTCAGGGAGGGCGGGGATCAGTGCAGTGATTCCCTACCTGGGTGACCTGGATGAACGGGAAGAGTTTGTAGTCATGTGGAAACCTGTCATAAAGACTGGAGAACAGTGATCTGTTTCCCAACAAACGTGTGCCTTTAACTGACATTGGGCATCTTACGCACGAATCAGAAGAATAATTTTGTGTCGGATGACATTAATTAAGACCATGTAGTAGAAGAAGAAGAAGGAAAAAGGCAGGCAGGCTCCATCAGAACTTTGGACACCGTAATACTTAGGTGGTGTCTCTTTCTCATCATCTAGACACCTCAGGGTTCTGTACCCAACAGTGTTGGAAAAGCATTACCAAAACGAGACTCAGTAGCTGAATCATCACCATCTCCCCTTTGCCAGGCTCGTGTTTGCCATTTCTGTGCCTTGCCCGCGTGGGCCGTCGGATGGTCCGAATCGTCGTGCCTTATCAGTCTGCAAGAGTTGTCGCGGTGCCAACGAGGGGCTTGTTTTTTGTGAGGCGTAGGGGCGGTGGGAGTGGAGGGCAAGTTACTGTGGTCGGGCGGTGGATGTGGCGGTGGCTGGGGGAGGGCATATAGGGGGTCAAAGATATCTAAGTTATGGTTCCAGGGGGGTGGGGTGACTGGTGGCAAAGAGATTGCGTCAGTGTTCAGGGATAGTAATCAAATCCGAGAGTCTCTCGCTGTCGTCGGAGTCAAGTGCAAGGTGAAAGTCTGTACCTGTGGGCGGAGACACGTTCGGGTCTGTGGCCGTGGACAAGGGATAAATACTGGCATGGCTGGGGGAGAGTTGGCGTAGGGGTTGGACTAGGTTGTCGATGGGAGGGGCGTAATCATCTCCTATTGCCAGAGAGATGTGGTGGGAGTGGCTACATTGTGATCCGTAGACTTTGAGTTGGTTGATGTGGAACGAACCAGTTTTACCGTTGGGGTACGTCATCTTGTACACGGAGGGGCTCACTTTGTCTGAAAAGGAGTAGGGACCTGCAAATTTGGGGGAGAGGAAAGAACTGGGATTGTAAAGTGAAACCATTACTTGCTGACCGACTGTGTACTTTACGGGGTGGACGGTTTTGTCAAAGCATGCTTTACTCTGCTTCCTTCTAGCGCCTAATCAGACAGCTGCAGCGAGTTGTGCCGCTTTAATGTTGTCTGTAACTTGTTGGACTACTTTTTCGTGGGTGAGGGCGGTTACTGTAGGGCTTGCCAGATCGAGGCCTAATAAATATTCAATACCCTTCATGGGCCATCCGGTCATGAGAGTGCGGGGGGTGAAACCTGTGGAACTGGAAACCGTGTTCTGAATAAATATGAGAGCAAATGGGAGGACTGTGTCCCACATGGTATTGTTCTGTTGCACCATCTTTATAATGGTCGCTTTTAAAGTTCAATTCATTCTCTCGACAATGCCACTGGATTGGAGGTGATATGCTATATGGAATTTCTGCCTGATCCCGAAAATTATTAAAACATTTTGTATGACTCTGCCAGTGAAGTAGGAACCTTAGTCTGACTCAATGCTGCGGGGGAGACCCCAGCGTGTGAATATCTGTTGGGTCAAAATCTTAGTGGTGACCTTTGCTGTGTTTGTCCGTGAGGGAAATGCTTCTACCCATTTAGTAAAGGTGTCGATTACAACCAGCACGTACTTGAAACCGTTTCTGCAAGGGGGAAGGGGACCGATGTAATCGATTTGCAAATTTGTCCAAGGGCCATTCACAGGTCAGGTGTGTCTTAAATGTCCTTTCTTTGAGTAATGTTTGGGATTGTTCTGAGCACAGATAAGGCAATTCTTGACATAATGGGTTACATCTCTTTTTAAATCGGCTACCAACACACAAAGGTCCTAAATGGGCAATGGTATGTATATCCCCTGATGTCCATGTCCATAGTGAAATTGGTAAATGAGATGGTTTCTGTCCTGGGTGGGGACCACATAAATTCCATTTTTTAAAACTATGCCGTCTTGTACAGTCAGTGCGTCCTTCCATTTATCATAGGGGGCTGGGAAGTTGCCGTCTAAAACCTGTTTGAAGGTGTTGTCTACTTTTTGGGTTTGAGATAGATCCTCAATATTGATCTGGGAAATCTGGACTGAGTGTATCGGTTCGCTTTCGGGTGGCTGCCAGAAGTGACCATGGCGTGATCCTGCTTTAGCTAAGGCGTCCGACTTTACATTACCGGGTGGGGAGGAGCAATGATGGCTTCTTACTTTAATAATACTGTAAGTGCGATCTGAGGCTGTCCTGAGTATGTGCTTTAACAACGGGGCAGAGGGTAGGGGTTTTCCATCCGCTGAAACAAAACCTCGAGATTCCCAGAGGGGCAGGAATTCTGTTAAACTGTTGCACACATACAGGCTGTCCGAGTGTGTGTCTGCGGGGGTTGGAAAAGAATTGGGGTGCTAAATTGCATAGGCTGTGGCTGCGAGTTCTGCTGCTTGGGAACCTAGGTGGCCGGGCAATTTTAAAGATATCTCTTCTAGTGGACGTCCCTGCGCATCTTGCACGTAAATTCCACAACCAGTAATTCTAACTCCATTTTCGGTTGTGGAAGAAACGTGTGCATATATTTTTTAAGTATCCCCTGTGGTTTGGGAATCCTGTGTCTTACTGCCTGCTTGTGGGTGTAGTGACTTTGGGATAAAGGGTCCTGTGTGGTGTTGGGCTGCTATGATCAGGCACTCATGTGGGGTTCCTGCACACATTGGAGATTATCGTCCAGAAATGTGTGGGTTTTGGTGCATTTTGCCGCAAAGTCCCTGCCTTGTAACAGTAGTGTCCAGTGAGCTGCTCTGATTTGGCTGACTGAACCGTCTTTTAATCTACCGTCTAGTAATAGTTGAATGAGGGTGTGCTCGGTCAAGTTTGTGACTGAGTTGTATGGCTGTTTTCATTTCCAGTCGGGTTCCTCCTGCTACATTTTGGGGTTCTGGCAAAGCTGACCTTATGGACTAGCTAAGGCTCATAACTATTTGCTTTACTTCCTCCCTCTCATCTCAGCCATACATAACCTTTTGTTGGCGCACCTCCTCAAAGAAGCTGTGCGGTTCTGCAGTGGGCTGGAATGGACTACTTTTCGTGCAAGCCTCTCTTAATTGGGTTATGGATAGTGGGGTGGTGGAAACGATATCAGACTCCTCCTGATCTAATGACCTGCGTTCTGTGGTAACCGGATTCATGGGGGTCGAAGTGTGAGTGGGGGGGGGGGGGGCGGTGTGCTGCCTGTGCAGTCGGTGCTGCGGGTGCTTTTCGTTTTGGGGCGTGGGGGGTTTGATTTGATTTCCCGTGTCCTCTACGTATTTTGGGGCGCTTTTGTTTAACTCTTACCAATCGGGAGCTTCTTCCTCATCTAAATCCTGCCCAAAATTGTACCTGAAGCCATTCTGTACTGAGAGTAGCAAATGTAACCTTTCTATCTTCTGTCAGCATTTAGCATGGTCAACGGTACTCTGCCTCTGTTCCTTAGTGGAGTTGTGGAGCGCTTTCAAAGTTGCTTTTAAATCTGCGCATTTGCTAGTTAGCTGGGCGACCTGTTGTTCTGGTTCCTCTCTTACCAGGACTGCGCGCTGTGTATCTTGGTCGGCTTTATCACACTGGGTCTGGAAGTTACTAAGGTGAACTAGACAAGATTGATGTGCGCGTTTTACATTGGCTATTTCCTTGTCCTTAGCTGCTAACTGTTCCCGGAGTTGCTCAATTATCTTCTCGCTTTTGTTACTGTTTCCCTCGTTCTTTTCTTCCTTCTCAATTAACTGCCTATGGAGCGTCTTCACGATCTCCTCTGTGCCTCGCAACTGTGCCAAACAGGACACTATTGCCATCGGCTTTCTAACTTTCCCTACATTTTTCTTGTGAACCTCATTAAGATCCTTCCACCAAGTCTGTCCTATCGTTCCTGGACCTGACTCATCATTAGCGCAGAAATTCGACCAAAGGGGCCAGCTTTTCCCCTTTAAGCATTTCCTTAACTCTTCCTCCCATATGAAGCATTGCTCTGCTCTGTTGGTTGCTGCGACCTCGGGTTCCTGTGGATTCATCAATTTTTCCATTGCTTTAGTGGCCATTACTTCTCGTATCTCTTTCTCTACTTTTAATTTGGGACAGGGGAATAAGGCGGCGATTTGAACAGTGGGTATGGCTTAAGCGCTTTTCCGGCTCACAATCCCTCAATAGTTGTACACAATTCTAACGAGTTTACCTTACTCTTCCTGTTAGGTACGCATGCGGGTTAGTACACACTTCCGAAATTCATTATTTGGTCGATATGGGACTTGCACTTGTGGTTCTTTCTCTTTCTCGCAATTGGATTCGAAGTTTGTGGGTTCTCTCGGAGTGACAAAGTCACTTCTAATCGAGGCCCGTCAGAGTTTGCCAATAATGCTGCTCAATTTATTTATCTCGGTGAACCACAAGCCTTTCCCTTATATCGATCAAATTACCACACAACCAGTTAGTTAGTTCAAAAGGTGGTTTATTTACATACACAGGAGTTATCTCAACATGCAAACACAATATCTACTACGAGTTAAACTACACCTATCAGCTGCAATAACCTATACTTAACTTCAGGGTGATCGGCACTGTGCAAATGGATAAAGGCCTTTATCTGGATTTCACTTGGCTGGTTCGAAGAAAGTGGCTCTATCTCTGCTGGGCTCATCGATCAGGTAGCGATCGTTGGTCTTGAACTTAGCTGGCTGTTCCTGCTGCAATTGGGTTAGGCACAGGCCGGATCCAAGAGAGACAGAACACATGGCTGTGCTCTCTTTTATCCCCCTGGGATTTCGCACTCCTCAACCTTGGACGTAATAGTTCGACAGGGCTCTGATCACTCTCTTCGATTTCGGCCAATAAAGGGGCGGGTGCCTTGGTAGCTGGGTGGGTCCTTCACGGTCATTGACCTTGGCAGTTGTGCTTTCTGAGCAAGGGGAGTGGCGCCGATCAGTCTGTGGCTGTACCGGCTGCTTGATTGGAGTTCTATTGTTCTGGGAAAATGGGCCATTAAAATGTAAACGAGCGGGGGTTTCGGTCAGGTCTGGTTACTTGTGTTTTAGATGCACATAGGCTGTGTATCTGTCTGAGTCCTGGGTTGGCCATAATTCCCATGGTTCTTTGCAGGTGGCCATCTTAGATGGCTACAGGTTATAAACCAGAAAGAAGGAGAGTTCAGAGGAGCTGAATGGGCGAGAAAGCAAGTGAAAGAATTCAGGGGAGCTGAGTAGGATTATAAACCAAAGGAAAGAGATGATGTGGCGAACCCTGTCATGGCAATCTCTGCAAGACGTGCCAGATCATTGACATGGATACCACTATCACACGTGAGAACACCACCCACCAGGTACGCGGTACATACTCGTGTGACTCGGCCAACGTTGTCTACCTCATACGCTGCAGGAAAGGATGTCCCGAAGCGTGGTACATTGGCGAGACCATGCAGACGCTGCGACAACGAATGAACGGACATCGCGCAACAATCACCAGGCAGGAATGTTCCCTTCCAGTCGGGGAACACTTCAGCAGTCAAGGGCATTCAGCCTCTGATCTCCGGGTAAGCGTTCTCCATGGCAGCCTTCAGGACCCGCGACAACGCAGAATCGCCAAGCAGAAACTTATAGCCAAGTTCCGCACACATGAGTGCGGCCTCAACCGGGACCTGGGATTCATGTCGCATTACATTCATCCCCCACCATCTGGCCTGCAAAATCCTACCAACTGTCCTGGCTTGATACAATTCACACCTCTTTAACCTGGGGTTACCCCATCTCTGGATCTGTAAAGATTTAATCACCTGCTAATGCTCACATTCCTAGCATTGTTTGGCATCTTTGAATTTGTCTATATATGTGTTTCTGGAACAGACCTCTGCATTCACCTGAGGAAGTAGCAGCGCTCCGAAAGCTAGTGACATCGAAACAAAGGAAAGAGAGAGAGAGTTCAGGGAGGCTGAGTGGGGTTATAAACCATAAAGTGTACAGATGCACTTTTACAAACTTCAGTGAACACAAAAGGCATTTATTAATAAGAATTGTACAGCAGCTGCACGGCTGTAGCTAGCTCCCAAAATGTCTCTGTACGTAGTCCAAGTTTCTGAGCCATATAGAAGAGTTGGGGGGCGACTGCATGGAACACGAGGATCTTGGTGTCAGCATGGATGTCTTGGATCGTTGAAGACTCTTGTCCTTAGGCGGCACTCATGGATTGGATACAGTGTTGGATCTTTGCATTGATATCAGGATACTCATAGCACCAGAGGCAGTGTCAGGATAATTTATCCTCATCGCCAGAGGTAAAGATGTACTTTCACAGACTTTGTTAGTGAACACAAAAGTTATTGATTAATAAGAAATGTACAACAGCCAATAAATGTTGCATCTCTCCAAAATTGTCTCTTCCTAGAGAGAGAGAGAGACAAAGAGAGAGAGAGAGAGAGTGAGAGTGAGAGAGAGAGACAGAGACAGAGCGAGACAGAGAGAGAGAGAAAGAGAGAGAGAGTGAGAGTGAGAGAGAGACAGAGACAGAGCGAGACAGAGAGAGAGAGAGAAAGAGAGGGAGAGGGAGGGAGAGAGAGAGCGAGGGAGAGAGTTCAAAGGAGCTGAATGGGGTTATAAATCAGCAAGAGGGGAGTTCAGAGGGGCTGAATGGGATAATAAGCTGGAGAAAGAGAGAGAGAATTCAGAGCAGCTGAGTGAGGTTACGTACCGGAGAAAGGGAGAGTTTCAAGCAGCTGAACAGAGTTATTAACTGGAGAGCGAGTTCAGAGGACCTGAGCAGGGTTATACATCAGCAAGAGATTGTGAATTCATAGGAGTGCACTGGGAGTATAAATAAGCAAGAGATTGTGAAATTGCAGGAGCTGAGTGGGACTACAAATCAGTGAAAGAGATTATGAATTAACAGGAGCTCAGCGGGAGCATAAATCAGTGATATTTTGAATTCACAGGAGGTGAGTGGAATATATATCAGCAAGAGATTGAGAATTCTCAGGAGATGAGTGAGTCTATAAAGAAGCAAGAGATTTTGAATTCACAGGAGTTGAGTTGGACAAGAAATCAGCGAGTGTGAATTCACAAGAGGAGAGTGAGACTATAAATCAGTGAGAGATTGTGAATCAGTGAGCGATTGTGAATTCACAGGAACTGAGTGGGATTCTAAATCAGTGACCGATTATGAATTCGGGGGAGTTTAGAGTGACTGTAAATCAGAGAGAAGTTGTAAATTCACAGTTGTGGAGTGGGAATACGGCACTGAGGACCCGGGTTCGATTCCGGCCCCGGGTCACTGTCTGTGTGGAGTTTGCACATTCTCCCCATGTCTGTGTGGGTCTTGCCCCCACAGCCCAAAGATGTGCAGGGTAGGTAAATTGGGCAAGCTAAATTGCCCTAAATTGGAAATAAATAATTGGATACTCTAAATTAATTTTTAAAAATGAATTTAGCCTTGAGGAGGAGTTTATAGAATGTATCCGTGATAGTTTCCTAGAACAGTATGTAATGGAACCTACAAGGGAACAAGCAGTTCCAGATCTGGTCCTGTTTAATGAGACAGGATTGATTAATAGAACATAGAACGATACAGCGCAGTACAGGCCCTTCGGCCCACAATGTTGCACCGAAACAAAAGCCATCTAACCTACACTATGCCATTATCATCCATATGCTTATCCAATAAACTTTTAAATGCCCTCAATGTTGGTGAGTTCACTACTGTTGCAGGTAGGGCATTCCACGGCCTCACCACTCTTTGCGTAAAGAACCTACCTCTGACCTCTGTCCTATATCTATTACCTCTCAGTTTAAAGCTATGTCCCCTCGTGCCAGCCATTTCCATCCACGGGAGAAGGCTCTCACTGTCCACCCTATCTAACCCCCTGATCATTTTGTATGCCTCTATTAAGTCTCTGCTTAACCTTCTTCTCTCCAACGAAAACAACCTCAAGTCCATCAGCCTTTCCTCATAAGATTTTCCCTCCATACCAGGCAACATCCTGGTAAATCTCCTCTGCACCTGCTCCAAAGCCTCCACGTCCTTCCTATAATGCGTTGACCAGAACTGTACGCAATACTCCAAATGCGGCCGTACCAGAGTTTTGTACAGCTGCAACATGACCTCATGACTCCGGAACTCAATCCCTCTACCAATAAAGGCCAACACTCCATAGGCCTTCTTCACAACCCTATCAACCTGGGTGGCAACTTTCAGGGATCTATGTACATGGACACCTAGATCCCTCTGCTCATCCACACTTCCAAGAACTTTACCATTTGCCAAATATTCCGCATTCCTGTTATTCCTTCCAAAGTGAATCACCTCACACTTCTCTACATTAAACTCCATTTGCCACCAGCTTATCTATGTCCCTCTGTAACCTGCTACATCCTTCCACACTGTCGACAACACCACCGACTTTAGTGTCGTCTGCAAATTTATTCACCCACCCTTCTGCGCCCTCCTCTAGGTCATTGATAAAAATGACAAACAGCAACGGCCCCAGAACAGATCCTTGTGGTACGCCACTTGTAACTGAACTCCATTCTGAACATTTCCCATCAACCACCACCCTCTGTCTTCTTTCAGCTAGCCAATTTCTGATCCACATCTCTAAATCACCCTCAATCCCCAGCCTCCGTATTTTCTGCAATAGCCTACCGTGGGGAACCTTATCAAACGCTTTACTGAAATCCATATCCATTCCCTGGCCTCCCAGAGAATCCTAGGATAAATCCCATCAGGCCCCGGGGACTTATCTATTTTCAGCCTGTCCAGAATTGCCAACACCTCTTCCCTACGTACCTCAATGCCATCTATTCTAATGGCCTGGGTCTCAGTATTCTCCTCCACAACATTATCTTTTTCCTGAGTGAATACTGACGAAAAATATTCATTTAGTATCTCGCCTATCTCTTCAGACTCCACACACAACTTCCCATCCCTGTCCTTGACTGGCCCTACTCTTACCGAGTCATTCGCTTATTCCTGACATACCTATAGAAAGCTTTTGGGTTTTCCTTGATCCTACCTGCCAAATACTTCTCATGTCCCCTCCTTGCTCATCTTAGCTCTCTCTTTAGATCCTTCCTTGCTACCTTGTAACTATCCGTCGCCCCAACTGAAACTTCACACCTCATCTTCACATAGGCCTCCTTCTTCCTCTGAACAAGAGATACCACTTCTTTGGTAAACCACGGTTCCCTCGCTCTACGCCTTCCTCCCTGCCTGACCGGTACGTACTTATCAAGAACACGCAGTAGCTGATCCTTGAACAAGCTCCACTTATCCAGTGTGCCCAACACTTGCAGCCTACTTCTCCAACCTATCCCCCCCAAGTCACGTCTGATGGCATCATAATTGCCCTTCCCCCAGCTATAACTCTTGCCCTGCGGTGTATACTTATCCCTTTCCATCACTAACGTAAACGTCACCGAATTGTGGTCACTGTCCCCAAAGTGCTCTCCTACCTCCAAATCCAACACCTGGCCTGGTTCATTACCCAAAACCAAATCCAACGTGGCCTCGCCTCTTGTTGGCCTGTCAACATATTGTGTCAGGAAACCCTCCTGCACACATTGTACAAAAAACGACCCATCTAATGTACTCGAACTATATCTTTTCCAGTCAATATTTGGAAAGTTAAAGTCTCCCATAATAACTACCCTGTTACTTTCGCTCTTATCCAGGATCATCCTCGCCATCCTTTCCTCTACATCCCTAGAACTATTTGGAGGCCTATAGAAAACTCCCAACAGGGTGACCTCTCCTTTCCTGTTTCTAACCTCAGCCCATACTACCTCGGAAGATGAGTCCCCATCTAGCATCCTCTCCCCCACCGTAATACTGCTCTTGACTAGCAGCGCCACACCTCCCCCTCTTTTGCCTCCTTCTCTGAGCTTACTAAAACACCTAAACCCCGGAACCTGCAACATCCATTCCTGTCCCTGCTCTATCCATGTCTCCGAAATGGCCACAACATCGAAGTCCCAGGTACCAACCCATGCTGCCAGTTCCCCTACCTTATTTCGTATACTCCTGGCATTGAAGTAGACACACTTCAAACCAGCTACCTGAACACTGGCCCCCTCCTGCGACGTCAAATCTGTGCTCCTGACCTCTATACTCTCATTCTCCCTTACCCTAAAACTACAATCCAGGTTCCCATGCCCCTGCTGCATTAGTTTAAACCCCCCCAAAGAGCACTAACAAATCTCCCCCCCAGGATATTTGTGCCCCTCAGGTTCAGATGTAGACCATCCTGTCAGTAGAGGTCCCACCTTCCCCAGAAAGAGCCCCAGTTATCCAGAAATCTGAATCCCTCCCGCCTGCACCATCCCTGTAGCCACGTGTTTAATTGCTCTCTCTCCCTATTCCTCATCTCATTATCACGTGGCACGGGCAACAACCCAGAGATAACAACTCTGTTTGTTCTAGTTCTGAGCTTCCATCCTAGCTCCCTGAAAGCCTGCCTGACATCCTTGTCCCCTTTCCTACCTATGTCGTTAGTGCCAATGTGGACCACGACTTGGGGCTGCTCCCCCTCCCCCTTAAGGACCGGAAAACACAATCCAAGACATCACATAGCCTTGTACCTGGGAGGCAACATTCCAAACATGAGTCTCCCTCGCTCCCACAAAATCTCCTAGCTGTGCCACTGACTATCGAGTCCCCAATTACTAATGCTCTGCTCCTCTCCCCCCTTCCCTTCTGAGCAACAGGGACAGATTCCGTGCCAGAGGCCCGTACCCCATGGCTTACCCCTGGTAAGTCGTCCCCCCCACAAGTATCCAAAGCGGTATACTTGTTTCTCAGGGGAACGACCGCAGGGGATCCCTGCACTGACTGCTTCTTCCCAGTCCCTCTTACAGTTACCCATCTATCTCCAATCTTTGGTGTAACTAATTCCCTGAAGCTGCTATCTATGACCCCCTCTGCCTCCCGAATGATCCGAAGTTCTTCCAACTCCAGCTCCAGTTCCCTAACCTCAAACATCCCTCACCTCAAACATCCTGCAGGAGGAACATTGGCATCCCTCACCTCAAACATCCTGCAGGAGGAACATTGCACTCCCTTCCCTGCCATCCCTCTAACTTTCAACCAAGATCAGGCTAACAAATAAATTTTAAAAAAAATAATAATAATAATAATAATATTATATGGTACTTACCTCACACCAATGGGTTTTATTATTAGGTTAGAGGAGGAGGGCGGCTGGGAGACACTACACGTGTAGTGTCTCGGGTTTCCTCTCCACCAGAATTTATTGGTGAGGGGAGGGGGGGGGAAACCTTCCCAGAAGTCCGCGGGTCGAACCTCCGGTTCCCGCCTTAAAAAATTTTTTTTTAAAAAAAATACAACAGCAAAGAGGAACAGAAGCGGGAAATGATCTCATAGATAGGGATCCTCTCGGAAGGAGCGATCACAATATGGTGGAATTTAAAATACAGATGGAGGGTGAGAAGGTAAAATCAAACACTAGTGTTTTGTGCTTAAACAAAGGAGATTACAATGGGATGAGAGAAGAACTAGCTAAGGTAGACTGGGAGCAAAGACTTTATGGTGAATCAGTTGAGGAACAGTGGAGAACCTTCCAAGTGATTTTTCACAGTGCTCAGCAAAGGTTTGCACCAACAAAAAGGAAGGACGGTAGAAAGAGAGAAAATCGACCGTGGATATCTGAGGAAATAAGGGAGAGTATCGAATTGAAGGAAAAAGCATACAAAGTAGCAAACATTAGTGGGAGGCTAGAGGACTGGGAAATCTTTAGGGGGCAACAGAAAGCTTCTAAAAAAACTATAAAGAAGAGTAAGATATATTATGAGAGTAAACTTGCTCAGAATATTAAAACAGATAGTAAAAGTTTTTACAAATATATAAAACAAAAAAGAGTGGCTCAGGTCAATATTGGTCCTTTAGAGGATGAGAAGGGAGATTTAATAATGGGAGATGAGGAAATGGCTGAGGAACTGAATAGGTTTTTTGGGTCGCTCTTCACAGTGGAAGACACAAATAACATGCCAGTGACTGATGGAAATGAGGTTATGACAGGTGAGGACCTTGAGATGACTGTTATCACTAAGGAGCTAGTGATGGGCAACCTAATGGGGCTAAAGGTAGACAAGTCTCCTGGCCCTGATGGAATGCATCCCAGAGTGCTAAAAAAGATGACTAGGGAAATTGCAAATGCACTAGTGATAATTTACCAAAATTCACTAGACTCTGGGGTTGTCGAAGCGGATTGGAAATTAGCAAACGTGACACCACTGTTTAAAAAAGGAGTTAGGCCGAAAGCGGGTAATTATAGGCCAGTTAGCTTAACTTCGGTAGTCGGGAAGACGAAATAGTGAGGCATCTGGATGGAAATTGTCCCATTGGGCAGATGCAGCATGGGTTCATAAAGGGCAGGTCGTGCCGAACTAATTTAGTGGAATTTTCTGAGGACATTACCAGTGCGGTAGATAACGGAGAGCCAATGGATGTGGTATACCTGGATTTCCAGAAAGCTTTTGACAAGGTGTCACACAAAAGGTTGCTGCATAAGATAAAGGTGCATGGCATTAAGGGTAAAGTAGTAGCATGGATAGAGGATTGATTAATTAATAGAAAGCAAAGAGTGGGGATTAATGGGTGTTTCTCTGGTTGGCAATCAGTAGTTAGTGGTGTCCCTCAGGGATCAATGTTGGGCCCACAATTGTTCACAATTTACATAGATGATTTGGAGTTGGGGACCAAGTGCAATGTATCCAAGTTTGCAGATAACACTAAGATGAGTGGTAAAGCAAAAAGTGCAGAGGATACTGGAAGTCTGCAGAGGGATTTGGATAGGTTAAGTGAATGGGCTAGGGTCTGGCAGATGGAATACAATGTTGACAAATGTGAGGTTATCCATTTTGGTAGGAATAACAGCAAAAGGGATTATTATTTAAATGATAAAATATTAAAACATGCTGCTGTGCAGAGAGACCTGGGTGTGCTTGTGCATGAGTCGCAAAAAGTTGGTTTACAGGTGATTAAGAAGGCAAATGGAGTTTTGTTCTCCATTGCTAGAGGGATGAAGTTTAAGATGAGAGAGGTTATGCTGCAATTGTATAAGGTGTTAGTGAGGCCACACCTGGAGTATTGTGTTCAGTTTTGGTCTCCTTACCTGAGAAAGGACGTACTGGCGCTGGAGGGTGTGCAGAGGAGATTCACTAGGTTAATCCCAGAGCTGAAGGGGTTGGATTACGAGGAGAGGTTGAGTAGACTGGGACTGTACTTGTTGGGATTTAGAAGGCTGTGGGGGGGATCTTATAGAAACATATAAAATTATGAAGGGATTAGGTAGGATAGATGCGGGCAGGTTGTTTCCACTGGTGGGTGAAAGCAGAACTAGGGGGCATAGCCTCAAAATAAGGGGAAGTAGATTTAGGACTGAGTTTAGGAGGAACTTCTTCACCCAAAGGGTTGTGAATCTATGGAATTCCTTGCCCAGTGAAGCAGTTGAGGCTGCTTCATTAAATGTTTTTAAGATGAAGATAGATAGTTTTTTGAAGAATAAAGGGATTAAGGGTTAAGATGTTCGGGCCGGTAAGTGGATCTGAGTCCACAAAAGATCAGCCATGATCTCATTGAATTGCGGAGCGGGCTCGAGAGTCCAGATGGCCTACTCCTGCTCCTATGTTCTTATGTTCTTATGAGAGTAGAGTTGTACTATAAATCAGTGAGATATTGTGAATTCACCAGCTGATTGGAACTATAAATCTGTGATGGATTGTGAGTTCACAGGAGTTGAGTGGGAACATAATCAACAAGTGTGACTGAGGATTCACAGGTTCTGAGTAGATCAATAAATCAATGAGTGATTGGGTATTCACTGGAGCTGAGGGGGTGTATAAATCAGTGAGGGAATTCAAATTCACAGGAGCTGAGTAGGACTATAAATCAACGAGAGATTGTAAATTCACAGGATCGCAATGGGGCTATAAGTCATTGAGAGATTATGGGTTGGATTCACCAGTCACCCTCGGGGGACCCCCACAGTGACCCATGTATTAGGGGGAACCCCAAGGAACCCTCTAATAGGGGGACTCCCACAGGAAGCCCCTTCCTAAAGCCACCCCCCTCCACAAGTAAGTGCAGCAAAGTAACATGCTTGAGTGATTGGAATGCACTAGTGCTTGGGATGCACTTAACTCTCTTTGATGTGGTCAATAAATACAAACATTTGGTGTTTTACCACTTAGACTACTGAAGAGTGAAGGGATATGAATGGTCATAATGGCAAATGGTTTTTACGAGCTTTCAATCACAAACCACCTGAAAGCGATGAACGGATTTCAGACAGTGGATCTACGGGAACCAGATGCAGGTACAGCTGCTCAGCTTCGAGGAATGGAGCTGCAAGGTAAGTATTACAGCAATAATGCTTCCCACTGCTCCTGTCTGGACTGCTCTCTAGCTTCCATATAGGGGTTTCCCTTCTGGGGGGTGAGCGGGACTTTGAAGGGGGGAGGATGTCTGTGTGCAGGGGGTGGTCTGTGTGTGGGGAGGGTATATGTAGGGGGTTCCTTTAGGCAGGGGCTCTCTGTGGGGATCTCCCTACAAGAGGGCTCCCTGTGGGGGTTCCTTCTATTACAGAGTTCCCTGAGGGTGTTGCCCTATTACTGGGGTCCCTGTGGGGGTCTCCCTATTACAGGGTTCCTTTGATGGTTCTCCCTATTACAGGGATCCCTGTGGGGGGTCTCCCTATTACAGAGGTCCCAGGGGATATCCCTATTGCAGGGGTCACTGTGAGGTCCCCCCCTATTTTCAGAGGTCCCTGGGGGTGGGGTAAGCCACCCCCATATTTGGGGGTGGGGTGTGCCCAGGCAACCCAGGGGTTAAGGATTGCTGTGCAGTGCGGTGGGGTGCATTAGGGCTGATTTGCATTGTGGTGGGGGGGGGTCTCGGATGGTCTCTACCATCATGGCCCTGGCATGGTGCACCTCGCGCTTGGCCAAGGGGGCCTTGGCTCACTACGAGGTCCACCGCTTCAGGACACGATTGTAGAGACCACTGTGAACCTCGCTCACATGATTCCCAGTAGTGGGGACCGGAGAATCTTTGGAGGGCGGAGCATAGGGCCCCGCGTCCTCTAAATAGATCCAAATAGGTCATTACGGCCCAGTTGCATTTATTTCCATGCTCCCGTTGGTATGCGCCATGGAACTTGTTCACGCCACCAGCGAGAAATCGGAGCATGGCAATCAGGTCGATGTCCACCGCCGATCCCGATTTTGCCCCTACCCCCAATTCTCCGTCCCACCGGGGAACACATTCTGGGTGTCCCGGTGTCAGACAATTTTGCCCTACATGTTTCAATAAAGTAATCTCTCATTCTTCGAAACTCCAATGAGTACAGGCCCAACCTACTCAACCTCTCCTCATAAGAAAATCCCCCCACACCTGGGATCAACTGAGAGAACCTTCTCCAATGGCAGTATATCTTTCATCAGTTAAAACTGTTCATAATATTCCAGGTGTGGTTTAACTACTGCCTTGTATAGTTTTAGCAAGCCTTCCCAATTTTAAAATCTATTCCTTTGAAATAAAGGCCAACATTCCATTTGCCTTACCAATTACCTGCTGAACTTGCATGCTAGCATTTTGTAATTTATGCACGAGTCCCCAATCCCGCTCTGCTTCAGCTTTCTGCAGTCTTTCTCCATTTAAATAACATTCAGCTTCTTTTTTCTTCCTAACAAAATGCATAACTTCACATTTTCCTACATCCTGGGGCTAAGTGTTGACGCCGTCGTAAACGCCGGAGCGTTTTACGACGGCGTCATCTGGCCCCTAGGATCAGCATTCCTGTACCACACAGGGGGCCAGCCTACCACTGTAGAGCCTCACGCTGCTCCAGCTGCCGATACGGGCATCAGCATGGGCGGCGCGGGTCCGAGCATGCGCGCCATGGCCGGGGCGAGTTCGCGTATGTGTGTGGGTTTCTGCCTCCTCGCCGGCCCCGACGCAACATGGCGGAGACCTACAGGGGCCCAGCGCGGAGGAACATAGGCCCCCACCGGGATAAGCTCGCCCGCCGATCGGTAGGCCCTGATCGCGGGCCAGGCCACCGTGAAGGCCCCCCGGACTTAGATCCCCCCTCCTCCCCACCAGGACGCCCCCCACAGCATGAACGCCGAGGTCCCGCCGGGTAGGACCACACGAGAACGACGCCGGCGGGACTCGGCGGGCACTCGGCCCACTGCGCGGGGAGAATCGCCTAGGGGGCCGCGTTGAGCTGCCCCCGACCCGGTGCCGTGCCAACCACGTCGGCACCAATGCCGCCGATTTTCCGGTTGCCGGAGAATCGGTGGACCGGCGTTGGAGCGGCGTCACGTGATTCGCGCCCCCCCCCCCCCCCGCCAGTGATTCTCCAACCCCGCGCAGCGTCGGAGAATCCCACCTTATATTCCTTGTTGTTGGCGGAGCTCTACATCACAAGCCAGCCATCCAGTCAACTGAGTTAACCGACTCCCTGAACCAGCTGAGGTTATACATGAAGGCCCCGCCTTCTCAATCTTGCCCTTGCCTGAGTTGTGATGACCCTCAGGTTAAATCACCACCAGTCAGCTCCCTCTCAAAAAGGGGAGAGCAGCCTATGGTCCTCTGGGACTTTGGCGACTTTCACATTATATTCCATCTGCCTCGTTATTGTCCATCACTTAACCCCTCAATATCCCTCTGTCTCATCAACACTTGCCTTCTTATTAATTTTTGTGTCATCCACAAACTTGGCAATAGTACTTTCACTTCCTTCATCCAAGACATTAATATACATTGTAAGTAATTATGGTGCCAGCACTGATCCCTGTGGGACTCCATTAGTTACAGGTTGCCATTCTGAAAATGCCCCGCTTATCCCAACTCTCCGTCTTCCATCAGTTAGCCAAACCTATACCCATGCTAATATAGTACCCCCAACACCAAGGGTTCTCATCCTATTAAGTAGGCTTTTGTGCGGTACCTTATCTGAGTAGGATTATAAATGAATGAGAGATTGTGAATTTAAAGGAATTAAATGGGACTCTAAATGAGCATGACCTTGTGAATTCATAGGAGCCCAGTGGGACTAAAAGCAGCGAGATTTTTCAAATTCATCAAAACTGAGAAGAAATATGAATCAGCGAGAGATTGTGAATTCAAACAAAAAAAGACCATAAGAAATAGGAGTAGAAGTAGGCTATTCAGCACATCGAGCCTACTCTGCCTTTCAATGAGATCATCATGACTGCCTGATGTAATAATCCTCAATTCTATTTTCCCACCTGCTCCCCATAACCCTTGATTCCTGTCTATCTCAGCCTAGAAAATACTTAACAATCCAGCCTCTACTGCCCTCTGTGGTAAAGAATTCCGCATATTCACTACCCTCTGAGAGAAGAAATTCCTCCTCATCTCGGTCTTAAATGGGTGATCCTTTACTCTGAGATTATGCCTCCTTGTTTTAGACTCTCCCAAAAGTGGAACCAACCTCTCAGCATCTACTCTGTCATACCCTCTGAGAATCCGATATGTCTCAATAAGGTCACTTCTCATCCTTCTAAACTTCGACCAGTACAGACCCATCCTACTCAACTTCTCCTGATAAGAAAATCCCTCCATACCCAGGATTAATTTAGTAAACCTTCTCTGGACTGCCTCCAATGTCAGTATATCTTCCTTTTGATAAAGCGAACAAAAATGTTCACAGTATTCCAGGTGTGGTTTAACTACTGCCTTATATAGTTTTAGCAAGACTACCCGATTCTTATATTCCATTCCCTTTGAAATAAAGGCCAACATTTAATTTGCCTTCCCTATTACCTCCTGATCAAAGCTATGAAGGGGGTGATTAGCAGTGCTATCAAGCGGCACTTACTCAGCAATAATCTGCTCATGAAAGCTCAGTTTTGGTTCCACCAGGGTCACTCAGCTCCTGACCTCATTACACGTGAGACTAGTGCAAGAATATTTCAGTGAGATATTGGAGCACGATTTGCACCACATGTTGCGCCTGGTGCTGAATGCATCACAGGAGAGCTCCAAATCGGGCTTCACGTTGAGTGCAAAACCGCGGGTTACCCGCCCCATGGCACCTGGCATGATCTGGAACCATTATTCATTTAAATACGCACGGCCTAGTTGAGGCTGCATTCTGCCGGCACTTGGGAGTCACCGGCTGCCTCGGCAAGGCCACAACCAGGCGCCCATTCGCACTGGCCTCCACAAGTGGAAACCAGGCATGTGTCCACTCTAGGGGTCTCAGAGACCATTAGAGCCAGCCCGGGTGGTCGGGATTTAGGCAGAGCAGTACCTGGCGCTTCCCCTGGCATCCAGGAATCCTGGCAGTGCCAAATGCCAGGTTGCCAGGTTGGCACTGCCAAGGGGAGTGTCCTGAGGGGGGATATGCCTATAAAAGGCAGGGGGGAAGGGGGCGGGAAGAAGGGGCTTCATAAAGGTTGGGAGAGTGCAGGTGATGTTGCGAAATGGGGAGTCCTAAAAGAAATGTAGGGGGGGCCTGAGAGGAGGTAATGCCCAAGTCTGCAGGGTGTGCCATTGTCTCTGGGTGGGAGGTATGGGGACCCTGATGAGTGAGATATGGATGTGAGTGGGACCACAAATAAATGAGATATTGTGAATTCACACGAGCTGAGTGGGATATAATCTGTGAGAGATTGTGAATTCAGAGAAGCTGAGTCGTTCTATTAATCAGCGAGAGAGATTGTGAATTAACTGGTGCTGACTGGGGCTAAAAATCTTCGATAGAAATTGTAGGCACGATTTTCCCACCGCACTATCCCCGACGCCGATCCAGCTGCACTGGGAGCATCACGGGAGAGACTCAAAATGGACTTTGCATCAGGGGCAAAACCGCGCGTGGATCACATGACCCTGTGTTGCCCAGTGAAGGTGAAACCAGTGTTGGGACTCAGCAGCCGCTCCTACGAGACATCACCAGAGCACCGTTTAGTATTGGTTCACACAAACATGGACCAGGTGTAGTGGCACCTCAGGCGGTCTCACAAGGCATTAGAAAACCCTTCAGTAGTCGGGGGCAGGACCGGGTGGGTGGTACACTGGCACCGGAGACCCTTGACACTGCCAGCCCCTGGCCAGGTGGCACTGCAAGGGTACTGGGAGACTGCTAGGCTGGTAGTGCCCAGATACCAGGGTATCCCTCGGGCCTAAAGAAAAGTTGGGGAGTAAGGGGGTGGTCGATTTAAAACGGATGCCCCGATCTCTACACCTCAACTTTCAGGACCCCTCTCCTTTCAGGACCCCCCCCCCCAACACCATCCCTAACCTTACTTCAGCCACCACATACCCCCCAGCCCCGCTTTTATGGGCATGACCCCGACTTTTGGCACTGCCAACCTGGCACCTGGGCACGTTGGCACTGCCAGCATGGCACCCTCGAAGTGTCCTTGGTACCCTGGCAGTGCCACCAGTCACTCTGGCAGTGCCAGATTTGCACTGCCAGAATGCTCGGGTGCCAGAGTACTACCCTGCCCTGCCTCCGTCCATCCGGGGTCTCTAATGGCATCCGAGGCCTCCTGAGGTGCAACCTTGCCTGGTCCATGCTTGTGAAAACCAGTGATAATGAATGCCTGGTTGAGGCCTTGCAGGCATGGCCGTTGACTCCTGGGCGTCGAGTGAATGCAGCAGTGGGATATTTAAATGAGCCTAATGATCATTTAAATCACATTATCTGGATCACGCCAGTGAAGGTGTGATCCAGGTCGCGCCGGGCGTAGCGAGTCGGGTGACTCACCTTTGACCCAGCGCCCAGCAAGAAGCCTGATTTGGAGCTCTCCGGGGATTCACCTGTCTCTCCCAGCTTCATGTGGCAACCCCGTGGCAGAATTGTGTTCTATATCAGGGAGAGAACGAGAAATTGAAGGAGCTGAATGGGACTATAAATCAGTGAGTGCCTATGACTTCACAGGAGCTGGGTTGGTTACAAATTCAGAGTTGCTGTGTGGGACTATAAATCAGCGAGAGATTGTGAATTAATTGGAGGTGAGTGTGACTGTAAATCAGGGAGAGATTTGAAACACAAAGGAGCTGAGTAGGACTATAATTCAGCAAAAGATTTTGCATTCACAGGAGCTAAATGGAATGATAAATCAGCGGGATATTGTGAAATCAGATGAGCTGAGTGGGACTTAATGAAAAATATTGTGAATTAACAGCTGCAGAGTGACTCTAAATCAGCAAGTGAGTGTTAATTCAGTGGAGCTGAGTGGGGCTTAAATCAGCGTGAAATTGTGAATTCACAGGAGCTGAGTGGAACATATAAATGCGTGAAATATTACGAATTTAGAGGAGTTGAGCAGGACTATCAACCAGTGAGAGATTGTGAATTCACAGGGCTGATTGCCCATAATTTAATGAGAAAGTTCCAATTTACAGGTGCTGAGTGAGAGAATAAATCAGTGAGAGATTGTGAATTCACAGGAGCTGAGTGAAATTAGAATTCAGCAAGAGAATGTGTATTAACAGGTGTTGAATGGTTCAGCGGAGCTGATATACTCCAAAACAGCAAGAGGTTTTGAATTCACAGGAACAGAGTGGGGCTATAAATCAGAAAGAGAGTGCAAAATCAGAGGAACTGAGTGGGATTATAAACCTGCAAGAGATTGTGAACTCAGAGGCACTACAAATCAGTGAGACAGCCTGGGCAGATTCTCCGGCGGCCAACGTCAGAATCGTGAAACGTGATTGGGCAGAGAATTGGTTGTGAAGCCAAATTCCTTACTGGCACCAGGCGCACGCCAGAATGCCATGTTCCATGCCTCGACAGTGGCATCAATGCATTCTACTCCACACGTTCAGTAAACGCCGTTGGCATATCAGTAGCAGGCTTGACCCGGTATTCTCCGTGGCCTCCGCCGAGGGAATTACCGATGGTGAGGTTCACTTGTCATTTCAAAAATCAGGAAACAGGCGTTGACCTGATGAGGAGAGAGAGGAGGTAGGACATGCAGAGAACCGACCATGGGCTGCCGATCTTGTTGCTGGCAGGGCTGGCTGGGAAGGGGTGGTGGTGGGGGGGAATGTCTGCCAGGCCCAAGGGGGGGGAGACTGGGGGGTGATGGTGAGAGACCAGGGTATGAGTCATGGGGTTTGGGTGACCCTCCCACGGGACTGTGGTGTACAGGCACAGACCTTGATAGAACAGAATGCCCCGCCTCTCATCCACAGCGTCGAGGAGTCTTGTGAGCCTAGCATCACCAAAGTGAGGCGATGGTATGTGTGCTCCGATGCATGTGTTGATTTGGAGAGAGTGGTACGGGAACCCTTTAAAACAGTTCCTCCTTGTTAGTGGTGAGCTGTTGAGGCAGGCAGCCAGTAATGTCGAGAATATCATGCAGGCTCATTTTTGACACTAAATGGTGTTGAACACGGGCTATAATCTTGCCAACCCTGTCATCGCGAAGCACCCCGCCAAACGTGCCCAAAACCGGACTTTGAAATTTTTCCTTTGAATCCTGCCCTTGGTCCGCGACAGATATTGTGAATTTCACAGGAGCAGAGTGGGACAATAAATTAGAAACAGATTGTGAGTTCAAAGGAGCTGTCTGTGATGGACTTTCAATCAGTGAGAGATCCTGAATTCACAGGACCTGATGGGACTCTGAGCAGCAAGAGATTTGTGAATTAACAGGACCTGAGTGGGGCTATAAATCAGCAAGAGATTGTGAATTCAGACCAGCTGAGTGAAACTGAATTCTTAAGAGCTGAGTTGAACTTTATCAGTGAGTGATGGTGAATTCAAGTGAGTTTAATGCAAATATATTTCAGTTTCACAATGTGAATTCACAAGCGATGAAATCAGCTAGAGATTTCGAATTCAGAGGAAATAACTGGTGCTATAAATCACTTGAGCGAGAGCGTAACAAGGCTGGAGAATCGTGCCCAGTGAATTCACGGGAGCTAAGTGGGGCAATAAATCTGTAAGAGATATTGTGAAATCACAGGGGGTGAGTGAGATTAGAAATCAGTGAGAGATATCTGCCCATTGGGATTCTCTTTTCCCGCCTGCAGCACAACCCGACCCATTGCTTTCCCGGCCATTGCCATTGCCCTCTCCTTGACTTCCATGGCGATTTAGAGTGCCCTTTCTTCAAACGGGCTGTGGATTCATAAGTCCGGGATGCCTCCGGTCTTCTCCCACTCTGAGCGGGTATGAAATGATTTATCCTTGGGGATACAGAAAGGACATGTTGAGATGCTGAGACATGAGTTTGATGTGGGGGTTTGTACCTGGTGTGTGCAAGGCTCCTGGCCAAGGAGGGTAATACAAGTGCTGCAGTTCATTGAGGGTGGGCTGGAAGGGAGATACAATTAGGTGGGATGTTGTTGGCCTCTAGGGGATTGGGGGCATGTGTGAGGGGTGAGGGACAGAAGTGATTCCAGGAGCACAGAGTTTGTTACTCACCCAAGCTGTTCGAAGGAGGTTGTTCATCATTTTACGGCAGTGCGTGCCGGTTCTCTTCGTTAAGCCAGCATCATTGACGGCTTCGGCCACCTCACCGCAAGCTTGACTGAGAAAGGAAGACTTGTGTCTCCGCCCTATCCCGGGGAAGAGAGTGTCCCTCCTCTCCTCAACAGCGTCCAGCAGTCTTTCAATGTCAGCATCCAGGAAGCAAGGTGCAGTTCCTCTAGTCGCCATCTTCTTGCATAGAAATGAGAGAGTGTTGTAGGTGGGGCGCGTAAAAGCTTTTCTACCTTGTCAAGCTCTAAGGGCTAATCGCAATGCAAGCAGGGCCGGGAATTGCGCGGGCTGAAAATTGCCCGTGTGCTGGCCCATTTACATGTCCTGAAAAGCTTGTTGCCAGTGCTCCCAGTGGCAGCACACATTTATAGCAATTCTCCACAGGTGGCAGAACTTAATCTCCAGAATCCTAGCATATAAATCACAGAGAGTTTGCAAATTCAGAGGAGTTCAGTGGTTTGGTATTTCAGTGAGATTATGAATTCAGAGGAGTTGATTTGGAATGTAGGAAATTATGAAATCTCATGAGTTGATTCAGACTATAGATCAGTGAGAGATTGCAAATTCAGAGGAGCTGATGGGACTTTGAATCAGCGAGAGAGATTATGAGCTCACAGGGACTGTGTGAGATTATAAATGAGCAAGAGATTCTGAATTCACTGAAGCTGAGAAGGGCTATAAATTAGTGATACATTGTGAATTCACAAGGGCTGTGTCAGATGATAAATTAGTGAAGGAGCGTGAATACAGAGGCATGAGGTTATAAATCATTGAAAGTTTGTCAATTCACAAGAGATCAGTAAGTCTGTAAATCAGAGAGAGAAATTGTGAATTCAGGGGAGATCAATTGGTCCATAAATCTGCAAGCATGATTGTGAATTCTCAGATGAGTGAGACAATAAATCAGTGAGAGTTTGTGAATTCAGGGGACCTCAGTAGGATTAAAATCAGTGAGAGATTATTAATTCAGAGGTGCTGAGTGGGACAATAAATTAGCGAGTGTTTGTGATTTCACAGGAGCTGAGTGGACTATTAATTCAGTGAGAGATTGTGAATTCACAGGAGCTGAGTGGAATGATAATTCAGTGAGAGATTGTGAGTTCACTTGAGCTGAGTGTGTCTACAAATCAGTGAGGAATTGTGAATTCACAGGAGCTGACTGGGACTATAAATCAGTGCAAGATTGTGACTTTCAGAGGAGCTTTGTGGAGTTCCAGTGCTGAGTCAAGCTCACATTTGGATACAAAAATTGAGATGTGACATCATATGGAAGCAGGTAGGTGATTGTCCCGTGATTATTTTCTATTTATCTTATCTAAAGTGGGAATGTTAAATCAGGGTAAGTAAACAATATATTGAAATAATAAGAATATAAGCATAAACAAAATCATTA
Source organism: Scyliorhinus torazame (assembly GCF_047496885.1). Lineage (NCBI taxonomy): Eukaryota > Metazoa > Chordata > Chondrichthyes > Carcharhiniformes > Scyliorhinidae > Scyliorhinus > Scyliorhinus torazame. Next base: position 191,998,329 of record NC_092712.1, on the reverse strand, counting down.
ATCAAAATGTAATGAAGAAAATGAGTAATTAATTTATTAATTATAATGTAATAAACATGGCTGGTTAGGTAATGTGTTGCGGCTGTAGTATATGGAGGCTCATGGATGCCTGTATGTTTCAAGGCAACCACATCTATTGTCATTGTTTACAGCCTAAGTCATCTTTTCTCAAAGTAATGGAGCTTAAATCTGAGGTATAGACACTGCCAAGTATCAGGATGGGGGAAAGTTAATTGGACACTTTGTTCCAGGAGCCTGTCATAACCCTTAGGCTAGGGTCTTCTTATTTGACCCATGGTCAAGGACAGAAAGGTGTGACTACGAGTGAGGCAGGTAAGGTGACCCAGAAGTCTGAAGTGGAGGAGCTTTTGCCTTGCAATGGATCGGCAGATTTGATGTTCTTGCAGCCTGTTTGGACGGAAGCAAGGCTGCAGGTTGGATGAGTGGACTGAGCACTACCTCATGGTACAGGAAACGTCCAAGCAGGAGGGTGTGACTAGGAATGTGGTAGATGTAGGGAAAAGTATAGTCAGTGGGGTAGACACAGTTTCCACAGCCGAGAGTGTAAATCTGGACAGCTGTGTTGTCTGCCAGGGTTTAGGACATGAACTCGATGTTGGAAAGGAATGTACAGTGGGAGGGGGGGTGGATCCAGTTGTGGTGGTCCATCTGGGTACAATGACATAGACAGGAAGAGAATAACATTCTGGACATGGAATATGACCTACTAGGGGCTATATTAAAGAGCAGGACCTAAAAGGTAATAATCTCTGGAGCCACAAGAAAATTGGCATTGGATAAATAAGATCAAGGAGTTGAATGAAAAGCGTAAATACCGTTGTGGGAGAAATGAGTTTGAATTCGTGGGACACTGGCACTAGTAGAAAGTGGGAGCCATAGCATTGGGACATGTACGCTGCTGGGACCAATATTCTAGCAAGTCATATAAAGAGGGTGGTAGAGAGGGATCATGAGAGGGAAGATGCAGCAAATTAAAGGAAATGTACAACGCAAGAGAGCCAGGTAACATTAAGGGCAACAAAAATCAGTGTGACAGGAAGGAACAGAGCATACAACCTTAAGAGTGCACCAGCAGATAAGGCTAAAGTTTTCAAAAATATAAGAAGATAGAACTAAAGGCTCGGGGCACAATCTAACCAAATTCGGTCCAAGTGTGGTAGTGAGTGGGAATTGCCGGGTGCTTCCCGATGGCCGACCCGGCAAGGCCGTCACTGGTATCTAATGTTAATTAAGCCACTTAATGAAGCCCTACGGGCTTTACGCCATAAATGACTGTCCTGCCAGCGGATTCGCTGGGACCACGCCTGCTGATGAGGGGGAGCAGCATGTAAACCGATCCCGCAGAGCAAACCCCAGACAGCATGCAGCCATGTCAGCGCACAGACCAGCTCCGCAATTCGGGGATGCTGATCTGGTCAGGCTCATGGGCGCAGTTGAGTCCAGAAGGGATGCCCTGTTGCCCCAAGGGGCTTAGAGGGTCAGCCATAGGGCGGCCAATGCCATTTGGGAGGTGGTGGCAGCAGCCGTCAGCATGGGGAGTGTGACCAGGAGGACCGCCAAACAATGCTGCAAGAAGATAAACGACCTCCACTGGGCCGCATTGGTGAGTTGGCATCAGCCTCTGGCACCAGCGTCGTCTGACATCCCAGAACATTCCTCCCCTCCGTCTCCCCTGACAACCCTGCAGCTGGCGCCACCCCCACCCCCAGCACAATACTGCAAAATGCCCCAGCAAACCCCACCAATACCTGGCAATGGGACGGCACGAATATAGTGGTTAGCACTGCTGCCTCACAGCGGCAGAGACCCGGGTTCGATTCCAGCCTCAGGTGATTGTGTCGAGTTTGTACGTTCCCCCCATGCCTGCGTGGGCTTCCTCCGGGTGCTCCGGTTTCCTCCCACAGTTCAAAGATGTACAGGTTAGGTGGCTTTGTCATGGTCAATTGCCCCTTAATGTCCTGGGATGTGCAGGTTAGGTTGTGGGATTACGGGGATAAGGCAAGGTGGACACTCATAAATGTTGAATGCGCATTTGAAGGATCGGTCCAGATTCGATGGGCCGAATGGTTACCTTCTGCACTGCAGGGATTCTGTGGTGCCCATGCCTGTCCCCCACCAAGCCGGTCTCCCGACCAAAGTTTTATGAAGTGTTCAGCTTACAATGCTCCCCTCTGTAACCCTGTAGGAGTGGTTGGTGCACAATCGACAGGAAAGGGCCAAGATGTGCGGTGAGTTGCCGGACCTCAGTGTCCTCCCCCTACAAGGAATGGGCCCTGGAGATCATGGGGGTGGCCGAGGACAGATGGGTCACTGACATCGAGCTTGGTCTGCACCGCAGAAGTGAGGATCCACCGGCCCCCACCAACATGACCTGTCACACGTGAGTTGTTCATGCCAGCATGATGATCCTTCCCTCTCATTGGCCACATGTCCTTTCTCCTGCAGGATTTCCAGCTGGTGGTGCCAGCCCATCTGGGTGCACCCCCACCTCCCAAGAAAACACCTCAGGGGAGAGCACCGAGAATGCCTTCTTCGATGTGGCACAGCTGCCATCCCCACCCTCCACCAGCGCAGAGACAGACCACGGTGGGAAGAAGTAGTGGACAGTCTTCTCCGGCACAATCTGGTGAGCACAGCACAGTTACAGATGTAGATCAGATGGAGACAGGAACGGCCAGGTGGAGACAGCAGTCGGAGCTCTGCTGGATTCCCGGACCAGCTGAGTCCCAGTCAGATGCTGAGCCTCTGGACCAGGTTTACCCGGAGCTGATACAGTCGATAGGTTGCGGTTGTGAGATTCAGAGGGGGTGTCAGCGACACTCCAGCTGGTACACAGCCGACTGGAGGAGTCCCAGGACATGGTGCCGACAATGTGTGGCACCGAGGCCAACACTTCTAGGGTGGCAACTGCAATTGAGAACCTGGAGCACATCGTCAGCAGCATGAGTGATGGTGTCCAAGGCATAGCTCAGTCAGTGACAGTCTTGGCTGAGCGCCTCAATAGCATGTCCGAGTCGCTGGGGGATGAGTCCCTGACACAGATGGACCTTTCCTAGGCACTGCTGAGCATTGCCGAGCGCTGTGAAGCATGTCCCAGTCTCAGGTAGGCTTTGCCGAGCGCTGTGAAGCATGTCCCAGTCTCAGGTGGGCATTGCCGAGCGCTGTGGAGCATGTCCCAGTCTTAGGTAGGCCTTGCCGAGGCGCTGTGAAGCATGTCCCAGTCTTAGGTAGGCCTTGCCGAGCGCTGTGAAGCATGTCCCAGTCTCAGGTAGGCTTTGCCGAGCGCTGTGAAGCATGTCCCAGTCTCAGGTGGGCATTGCCGAGGCGCTGTGAAGCATGTCCCAGTCTCAGGTAGGCCTTGCCGAGCGCTGTGAAGCATGTCCCAGTCTTAGGTAGGCCTTGCCGAGCGCTGTGAAGCATGTCCCAGTCTTAGGTAGGCTTTGCCGAGCGCTGTGAAGCATGTCCCAGTCTCAGGCGAGCATTGCCGAGCTCTGTGAAGCATGTCCCAGTCTCAGGTGAGCATTGCCGAGCGCTGTGGAGCATGTCCCAGTCTTAGGTAGGCCTTGCCGAGCGCTGTGAAGCATGTCCCAGTCTCAGGTTGGCATTGCCGAGCGCTGTGAAGCATGTCCCAGTCTTATGTGGGCATTGCCGAGCGCTGTGAAGCATGTCCCAGTCTCAGGTGGGCATTGCCGAGCGCTGTGAAGCATGTCCCAGTCTTATGTGGGCATTGCCGAGCGCTGTGAAGCATGTCCCAGTCTCAGGTGGGCATTGCCGAGCGCTGTGGAGCATGTCCCAGTCTCAGGTGGGCATTGCCGAGCGCTGTGAAGCATGTCCCAGTCTTAGGTAGGCTTTGCCGAGCGCTGTGAAGCATGACCCAGTCTCAGGTGGGCATTGCCGAGCGCTGTGAAGCATGACCCAGTCTCAGGTGGGCATTGCCGAGGCGCTGCGGAGCATGTCCCAGTCTTAGGTAGGCATTGCCGAGCGCTGTGAAGCATGACCCAATCTCAGGTGGGCATTGCCGAGGCGCTGCGGAGCATGTCCCAGACTTAGGTAGGCATTGCCGAGCACTGTCAAGCATGTCCCAGTCTCAGATCAGTATTTCTGAGGTGCTCTAGAACATTTCCCGATCGCTGAGGACAGTGTCCCAGATGCAGATGGACATTGGTGAGGCTCTGCAGAGCACGGCCAGCTCACTGAGGGGCATCGACACCATGGAGTGGACATTGGGGAGCCGCCAGGGCTGGCAGTGCCAGATAATGCAGGGGCTCGAACCAGCTGACCCTCCATCTCGAGGTGATTCCCAGGGCCCTACGGGCACTGACCAGGAGGAGGGAGCATTGGAGGCCGACCCGGAGCCCCCCACCGCAGAGTCGGTGGGGGTCTCCAGCTCTCCCGAATCCTCCCGCCCTGACAATGGTGCGTCTCTGGGTCAACATGCGGAACAGGGTGGCACGGCAGTGCATGTGCCACCGCCAAGTCAGCAGGGGACCTCTGGCCCCAGGCCCTCCAGAGGATGCCCACCACGGGCAACAAAGGCCACGGGTCGTGGAAGGAGAAGCTGCCTCCACCTCTGATGTGACATTGAGGATTCCAGAGAGGGCACAGGGGCGGGAGGGGGTGCAGTTAGAGGACGACACCATCAGAAGCAAGGGACAGTTGGTGTAACGATTGTATTTCTACACCATTAAAATACATTACACCCGAGACATGTGAAGCTTCCATCACGTTATTCCACACTGCGGGTTGTCCTGCACTCCCCCTCCCAAGTTACTCTTTCCAGGCCCAAGTCCTGCTAGCTCCCTGAGACTAGACCTGGATCCCAATCTGTTCAGGTGATGGGTGTGAGCGAGCACTCAGCAAACAGACAGGAGTCAGACTATGGCATAGATTGAGTAGCACCAGAGCTCAGCTCACATCGGGTTATCATCACCCTCCTGCCTTGTCTCTTGACCCGCTGACAGCACCGACACAGGCCCATCACCCTGGAGTGATGTTCCACAAACCTTCAGCAGGTGGAACAGGGTGGTGGGGTGGGGGAGGAAGCAGGGAGGATGGGGTGGCACAGTTGTGGGTGCGATGGGGAGAGGGGGTGCGATAATGGGTGATGCTGTGTCCTATCAGAAGCGGGAGAGGATGAGTGCCTCCCTTGTCCTCCGGTCGTGCCGGACCCTCGCCGTTGCCACCTGTCCTCCATTCTCCAGCTGCTCCCCCGGGTCCTCCCCAGACTTCCTCTAGCCCTTCCTGGTCCGGCTCCTCCTCCTCGGCCGCAAGTTCCTCCTCCTCCACCTCCAACATGTCATCCCGCTGCTGTGCCAGGTTGTGGAAGGCACAGCAGACCATACAAAGCGGGTGACCCTGCGGGGCTGTACTGCAGTGAACCATCAAAGTGGCCAGGGCATCGGAACCCCATTTTCAACAGTCCGATGCACCGCTCAATGACAACCCGGGTGGCCACATGGGCCTCGTTATATTGGGTCTCCTCATTGGCAACGGCCTCTGTACTGGCGTCATTAGCCAAGACCTAGCGGGTATCCCTTATGCCCCAAGATCACCCAGTCACCCTGGGGTGTCCCTCGAAGATGCGGGGGATCTCTGACTGCCCCCAGATATAGCTGTCATGCACATTCCCGGGATGTGTACACACACATGCATGATCAATAGGTGATGTTCGCATTTAAGTTGAACGTTCAGGGTGTGGCACGCCTTCCGTTTAATGAAGACCTGCTGATGATGGGGCGGGTCCATCCGGAGTCCCCCCATGAGCCAAGCAGTGATGAGGAGAGCAGCCCTGACAGCAGGACTTGACCCAAGACCCAGGACAACCCCGAGCTCAAGTCCGAGGATGAAACGGATTTCCCGTCACAGCTGTGTCCAACATCCTCCACCATTCCAGAGTCACTCACCTCGGTTGGGCACTTTAGTGAAGAGGCTCCTGGGACCACACAGCTGACCAGGTACAGCAGTGGAGGTAGGAACACCTGAGAGGGCGGGTGGTCAGAGAGTAGACTGACCCCAGGGACTAGCTCCCGTCCCGACGGGATTCGGGTTTCTGGATCGGACAGTCCCATCGACTGTGGAGATGCAGTCACAGACCCAGGGACTACATGAGGAGTTGTTTGCGAGCATCCAGTACCGGCAGGTGCAGTTGGAGGAGTCCGACCGCTGACAGGAACAGAAGATGGTGCCGACCAGGAGTGCCACCCAGGCCAAAACCGCACGGGTGGCGTTCATGTGGAGGCTTTGGGAGCGAGTGTCTTGGCTATGGATCTGCATGTCCAAGGCCTGGGGCATTCTGTGCAGGTGCTGGCAGAGGCCCAGGACAAGTTTGGCACCTCACAGGCAGTCATGTGCCAGAGCCACCTGGAAATTACAATGGCGACCCTGAGCGAGGCCCAGTCACATCTGGCCATGACTGAGAATGTTGACACAGAGGGAGGTCGCCCAGTCCCAGAGGGGGATGACGCAGTCACTGGCTGATGTGACACAAACCCAGAAGGTGGTGGCACAGTCAATGGGTGATGTGACGCAGTCCCAGATGGCGATGGTCCATTTAATGTGCTCCATGGCCACGAGCATGCAGATGCTGATCGAGATCAGGGCGAGCCTCCAGGACTGGCAGCGCCAGGTGACAGGGGAGGCTCGGAATAGCTCTGCTCGAACCCCTGTCCCATGGAGAAACCCGGGTGCCACCGGGCACCCCGAGGGAGGAGGAGGTGATGGGGCCCATGTCGGTGACTCCCACAAGGGAGGTGCCGGAACACTGCAGCATCTCAGAGGCAACCAGAGCATCCCGTGCTCGTCGGCCCTGGTGCACTGATCGGGTGGCCTCCTGTGCCTGCCTGGGCCCCATGTTCTACCCTCCCTCCCCCTTCCCTGCATCCTCCTCATTGGACGAGGCCTGGACTCCATCCTCCATTTCCAGCACATTGGCCCTCCACTGCACGATGTTGTGCAAGACGTAGCAGGCCACCACAATGTGGGCGACCCTCTCAACATCATACTGAAGAGCCTCTCCATTGCGGTCCAGGCACCTGAACCGCATCTTCAGGATGCCGAAGCACCGATCAATCACGCTCCTGGTCATTGCATGGGCGTCGTTGTAGCGAGTCTCCGCCTCGGTCTGTGGCTTCCAGATAGGTGTCATCAGCCACGACCGCAGCGGATGGCCCCTGTCACCGGGTGCAGGTGTCTTCCCCCATTCCACCGCGGTGCCAGGTGTGCCATCATCTGGCAGATATGTCGCACTGCCTCTGCTCAGCCGGGCAGGTGAAGAATCAATGGGCCTAATGGCCTGCTTCTGCACTGTAGGTATTCTAATGTAAAGGATCATTTAGGTAACAGTGGATTGAATTTTTTAGATGGTGTGGTCATGCCTTTCGCCATCTGAAAAGTCATCGGGAACAGGCCACTACCAACTCTGACTGTCCTGTAGCCAATGTATGCCCGAATGAGCATTGATTGGCTGCAGGCGGGGCTTCCACCCCTCACTCGGGAGGAAGTCTTGCCTTCGAGGTTAGACAACTTGATTGTCCAGCAACTCTTCAGTCCCTGCAGCAACAGCGCTTCAGTGGACGGAAGGGGAATGGCACTAACCTGCCTGAGCCAAAGTGCCAAAGTCGGACGGCAAGATGAGTGTAAGGGGCCCCAGAGCAGGGATGGTAGGAAAGGCCTGGAGGGCCGTGAGAGGGGTCCTCTTGGTCCCGGGGTGGGAGAGATGTCTGGAGATCACTGGCTTTAAGGGAAGGCTCCCCCAGTCAGAAGGGAGTTTCTAATGGAGGTGACCCCCAGCCCCGTCCCATCGAGATCTACCCTTCTCCCGTTGAGTTTTAATGTTCCTGCCAGCCGAAAAATTGAGGCTGGGTGGGAACAGCCCTGAAGTGGCCATCAATCGCTGTGCGGTCAAGGCAGGCAGGGATCTAGAGGGAACCCCATCCCTGCAAATTGATGCACCCCACATCCATCTAAAGGGCAGTGAGTCGGGGAGCATAAAATTCAAGCCAGCGGTCTCACATGATTGAATTTCACCTTTGCTTTGAGGGGGCCCAAGACCAGAGCTTTAAACTTAAATAAAGGCAATTACAATGCTATGGAGATGCCTACGGCACGGTAGCACAGTGGTTAGCACTGTTGTGTCACAGCACCAGGGACCCGGGTTTGATTCCCGGTTTGGTTCACTGTCTGTGTGGAGTCTGCATGTTCTGCCTGTGTCTGCGCGGGTTTCCTCCGGGTGCTCCGGTTTCCTCCCAGAGGTCCCGAAAGACATGCTTGTTAGGTGAATTGGACATTCGGAATTCTCCCTCCGTGTACCCAAAGAGGCGCTGGAATGTGGCGACCAGGGGCTTTTCCCAATAACTTAATTGCAGTGTTAATGTAAGCCTACTTGTGACACTAATAAAGATGATTATAAAGTGAACTGGGAAAATAGATTAAGGGTAGGTCAGTCGAAATGCAGTGGCAGACATTTGAGGAGATATCTCACAATATTCAGCAGAGATACATTCCAGTGAGAATTAGACTCTGGGAGACAAATGCACAATCGATGGCAAACGAAAGAAAAAACATGCAACTCTGTGAAGATTAGTGGTAGATATGAAGATAAAACTTTAAAAAACAGCAAAGAGTGAGTATGAGAGAAAGCTGGCTAGAAATATAAGCAAAGATTGTAAGAGCTTCTTCCAACTGTTTGAAAAGGAAAAGAGTAACTAAAGTGAATGTGGGTCTGGGGAATTAATATTGTGAAATGAAAAACTGGCGGAAGTGTTAAACAGATATTTTAGCCTGGATTCTCCATTTGGGAGACTATGGGCGGGATTTTCCGTTCCCGGCGTCAATTTCGTAATCGGCGATCGGGTGGAGAATCCCTTTTGATGCCGAAATCGGGGGCCGTGCTTGTTAGACGCAGGTTTTGTATGCTCCCCCCCACACCCCCCTTCGAAACGGCGTCATCGGGCACGTGCCGCACGCCGTTGGGGCAGCCTCAGCCTGTCACCTGAAGGCCCTTCCCCGGTGCTCCGCCCCCGATGGGCTGAGTTATCGAACGCGCGGGGGATGTGTGGTCTCAGTGGTCGGAAACCCAGCGTGACGGCTGCAGACTCTCTCCAGTGCCACCACAGTTGGGCGGGAGCCGTGCTGCCGGCCGGGGGGGCTTTCGTGAGGGCTTGGGGGGAACTGGTGGGGATGGCCAGGAGGGCACCATCTGGCATGTCGGGTCCCTGCACGGCCGGTGTCATGTTTTACGGCGCGACTGCTGCAGGTCGTCGCCATGTGCATGTGCGGCCATGGACCCGGCCTTTCTCCGCCCATTTATTTTGTGGAGGCTGGGAGGTTTACGCGGCACGGCTGCTAGCCCCTCACCAGTCACAGGAATGGTTAGAGGGCGCCGTCGATTTTTTTCCATGTAAATCGCCACAGATCCTCCACATTTAGCCTCATAAATGGAGAATCCAGCCCTATATTCTCCCACTGGAGCTGAATTGCACGAGTGGTACGACCCCCTTATGGTCATAAAGCAAGATACAATTCTGTATTCCTTGCCACGCAAATTTGTGCATGGTGCGGAATACAAGGGGATTCCCAGAGGAATTCTGATATCAGGCCACCATTTGGGTGGCACCCACCCCACACCGCAAATCGGCCCCGACCCGACATCAGTGTCAAGTTAATGGCATTGGAATTCAGTGCTTGGGGCCAATGCTTCGAAAAGGTTAAGTACTTGGGTCCAATCAGTGGCAGTGACGTTTAGTTCTGCAGATTTCAATAGCACAATTGACTAGTTCATGACGGGTGACGTGGCATATCAGGAAAACGACTGCCTCTTGTGGCAAATGAGGCACCGCCGATTGGAGTGAAGCCTCATCTATCATGGCGAGCATGCTCCAGTTCACGAGGGCTGCAGAGTTGACAAGCCTTCCATCAATCCAGCCTCACACTAATTCCTGTCAGTCAAACCTCCCTGACAAGTGGTTTTGAACTTCCATATCGCTTAACCCTTTTGTTCTCAGAGTGCTGTCTGCATGTGGGGCTCTACTCACACTGCAGTCATCCTCGCCAAAGTGAGAGGGTCTTCATGCCTCATGAGCCAGGGATTCAACGCGTTCCTGAGTCCCCCACTCTGCCCTTGCAGCCTGGCCTCTCATGGAACCCCACCAAAGAACCTCCCAGTCGCCCCCAGTGCTGATCCTTTGTAATCACCTCCTGTCATCCACCTTCCAGTTCCCACTAAGCACTGACACTCCCTGAGCGGCGACTTGGGCAAAAGCCCAGCAGGGCACAGGAAGCGATTCCTGTATGCCGGCCTCCAAACCCCCAAAATAAAGGAAAGGTAAGGCCTGTGAGCAACCCGTCCCCTCAAGATTGAGAAACTGAACCCCAGGCCGGACCCTGAGTTGAACTTATCTGTACTCCTCACGTCCTCTCCTGTCCATCCTGAGCATTGAACACCCTGAAAAATCATGGCTGCCTGAGAGTTCACCTCCGCTATCCTCCTCTGTGGTAAGGCCACCAGGTTCATGTTTATGTAAACCTCTTGCAAATAACATCAGTGTGACGTCAGTGAGGGGGGGCGGGGTGAGGTTTGGAGAGAGTGCTTGCTAATGATCTGCTAATGTATTAAAATGAAGTTTCCAGGCTTCCCTGGCATGTTTCACATTACTCCGCCAGTGTGGGGGAGGGGATGAAAATCAGAAATCCCAATCATGCTGGAGAGAACTACATTTTCCAATTCTCCCTGGAATTTGAGCCGGCGCCGCAGTTCTCACTGACGGCCATGGTGTTTGACATCGACTTCCAGAAACGTTTGTTATTATAACGCAAGAACTGCGGGGGAGAAATTGGTCAGCGGTTGGCTACAGGATGAAATAATTGGTGTAACTGCAACACGTGCTCAATGTGATTGATCTGAGGATAACTCCAAATGACTCGTCCGATCTCTTCTGGGTATAAGTGGCAAGTTCCAGTTTCAATCAAGCATCCGGATGCAGCTCACTCGTTGGACTGAGAGCAAGATCAGCTCGCATGGATACCGCCAGAAATCGGCACTGCGATCCGAGAGGCTGAATTTTATGCTCTCCAAGAAGGGGTTGACATGTGGGTGGGGGGCTTAGCATTGGATGCCATTCTTGATATTGATCAGCTGCCTCCCATTATAACTGCAATTTTGTGCATGGTGGGGGAGGCATCAGGTAACCCGTCTACTAATTGGTCAATTGAGGGCCTTAAGTAGTTAATTGACAATCACTTAAAGGCCTCTCCCGGCTCCTGCTGCAGATTTTCCAGCGGGGGAGTGAGAAGCCCACATTTTCACTGCTTGGGGACGTGGCGTTCAAAACGGGAGAGGCAGGGGTAGAGGGAATGTTTCTATCACAGCCCCCATGGGTCACAGGAGGGTATCCCTTCTGGAAAGATCTTCCCATCCCACCTCAGTTCCCCGTCCACCCTGCTCTGTCCACACTGACTCCCCACCCCTGCCTCTTGCCCCCCACTCTCACTGGGGCCGCCAGCCTGGCCCGAGCAATATAGCCCCCACCGCTAATTTAACTCGCTTTCCGGCTCCTGCTAGGGTCTCCATTGGGGATTGGACTACAGTCCCAGCAGTGGGCACCATTCCCATTTGATTGGCTGGCCGTTTCCAGAGGCAGGACTACCTCCCCATATGAGAATGTAAATCTTACCTCCAGGTATTTGAAGGTTGAACGACCATGAAACTGCTACAAGGTGAGACGCCAGAGCAGGATGTCCCAACATTTATGCTGGGGGTTGGGAGGGGGCAACAGGATGGGGGGTTGCACAAAGAAAAATGACTTCCAAGCTGTGAGAAGGGGAGATTTTTTTCCCAAAAATATACATTACTCATAAAATTTATCAAAGTACACTGGGCGCGATTCTTCACTCCCACGCCGGTTGGGAGAATCGCCTGGGCCGCCGAAATTTCCGGGAACGCCGGTCCGACACCCTCCCGCGATTCTCCCAAGCGGCGGGAACGGGCCGGTCGAGTTTCGCGGGCCGCAGGCCGGAGAATCTCCGGAGACACCCAAAATGGCGATTCTCCGGCACCCCCGCTATTCTGAGGCCCGGATGGGCCGAGCAGCCAGGCCAAAATGGCGGGTTCCCCCCAGCGCCCTCCACACCTGGTTGCTATAGTCGTGGGCGGTGTGTGAACGCTGGGGAGGCGGCATGTGGGGGGGCAAGGGGGGATCCTGCACCGGGCTTCACCTTGAATGTGGGGTGGCCCGTGATCGGTGCCCACCGATCGGCGGGCCGTCCTCTCTGAAGGACGACCTCCTTCCTTCCGCGGCCCCGCAAGATCCGTCCCCCATCTTCTTGCGGGGCGGATTTGTACAGGACGGCAACCACGCATGCGCGGATGACGTCCGTTATGCGGCGCCGGCCGCGTCATCTATTCAGCGCCGCTTTTACGCGGGCGACAAGGCCTGGCGCGGGTAGATGACGCGGCCCCGTTACTGGCCCATTGTCAGGGCCTGAATCGGTCGGGACCGGGGCCGTTCCGCGCCGTCGTGAACCTCGACGGCGTTCATGACGGCGTGGCCACTTCGGCGTGGAAGTGGAGAATCCCAGCCATTGTATTTGAGTTCAAATGTGACATTTCATACAGTGTGATACAGATCAGTTTCTTTTACATGATCATTTAGGGCAGCATGGTAGCACAAGTGGAGAGCACTGTGGCTTCACAGCGCCACAGTCCCAGGTTCGATTCCCCTCTGGGTCACTGTCTGTGGGAGTTTGCACGCTCTCTGTGGGTTTTCTCTGGTTTCCTCCCACAGCCCAAAGACGTGCAGGTTAGATGGATTGGCCATGATAAATTGTCCTTCGAGACCAGAGGGGTTGTTGGGTTGCGGGGATGGGGTGGAGTTGAGGGATTAAGTGGATCGGTGCAGACTCGATGGGCCGAATGGCCTCCTTCTGCATTGTATGTTCCATGTTCTATTGTCATTACAGGTTATATTTACATTTATATTTCATGTCAAACATTCTATGGTGCATACAGACTGAAGGATTTCACATGGGCCTCAGTGTAATATGCAGGAGGGCCTGAGACAGCGGTCCTTCCCCATTGAGCCTTTGCAGTAGCTGTGCATTGCCAAATGCGCACTCCTGGACCTTGGAACCTGCCTGTCTGCAACATTCAGTTGTCGACAGCTCTTTGCACTGGAAGACCAACATGTTTCAGGCAGACCAAGTTGATAGTCCTCCAGCAGGACTTGCTGGAGCACTGCTCCCTGTATTATGGAGCTGTTCAGGATGAACCTCAACATAAACCCTTGTGTCTCTTTCAAGACCTGCTTTGCAAAGATCGTCCCAGAAGGAGGTGGGGAATGGAATTCCCCAACACATTGAGAGCAACCTGCAGAGGTGGTTAGACTTCAGGCATGTCAGAAGGATCTGGTAGGAAGGGTGCTTCTCATTACCAGGAAAGTTCTGCCAATGAGGAATTCTGCTAAATTACTTTGGCAGTCTGCTCAGGGAAGCATCTAATGGGATCTACCATCTCCTTTTCCTGTGGAGTCTCGAGGATGTTTGGGGGGCGGTTGCTGAGAAATTGGTGGTGACACCATGAGACAGGACATCCTGCCTCTGTTTCTAGCATCTCTGACTTTCCCAAGAGTACGGTGGGAATGATAGGAGCGCAGCCCTGAAAACCCGCTTGCGGTCTTAAACAGGCTAATTAATCACATCAATGAGGTGTTAAATGCCCGTCTGTAACTTCCTGGAGGTGACTGATGTTTAGGAGCCGTTTTCCTCAGACCAGCTGACGTCAGGAATGCAGCAAGTCAGGAGGTCTGAAAACTTTGTGCAGGTTCGTATCGGGGCAGCTCATAGGTGTACGGGTTTCCCCCATTGAAGGAAAGGTTGGAGCAGCACACCACAGGACAGGGGAGATGCTAAACGTAAGAACTTTGGCAGCTCAGAGGGCTGTCACCCTGAAGGCATTGCGTTGGCATCAGAGCATTGACCAAAGCTGTGTACTCTCCACTTGAACACCAAGAAATGTGCAGTTGGAAATGTACCCTCAGAAATCAAGGCCATTGAAGCTGCAGAGCAGCAGCCTGAACAGGAAGTGGGTAACCCCATGCATTAAGAAGCCAATATTTATTACGAGAGGAATTGAGCATAAAGGTAAGGGTGTTATACGACACTTTTACAGGGCATCAGTGAGACTACATCTCAAATATTGTGAGCAGTTTTGGTCTCCTTATTTAAGGAAGGATATAAATCAGAGGTGAGCAACCAAGGCTCGTGAGTGAGCCGCATGAGTGGCCCTCCTTTTATCTCAGTGCACCACAAGGTCAACTATGTTCACTAACTATGATCCGCATTACCCACTAACTATGACATGCATTTAATACACACTGAATATTTCATGACCAGTTGTAGAAAATGCTTGATCATTAATATGTTAATAGAACTGTCATCAACTTCAAGTGGAATAAACAAAATAAATATTTATGCTTGATTGGACACAGAGGGAGCGCACGGCTCTCACAGTCAATGTTGTGTGCAATCAGCAAGCACCTTACTTCACATACCCTTGCTTTACGTGCATACAACTTCAGTCATGTTGGTAGGAAAAAAGCTACGTGGATGGAAATCAGTGGAATATGTCAACCCTGAGCGTGCGAAACAGTCAAAATGTCTCGTGAACCTTGAGGTTCTTCACAGCCGGACCCTTTCAAGGATCAGCTATGGACCTCCGTCTACGGCATTTCAGAGTAAGCCGCACATGAAGAAAAATGAAAGTCATCATAATCCTCGAGGACGATAGGTTGCTCTCCCTTTCTGAGAGAGAGCTGACTGGTGGTGATTCAACCTGATGGTCACCAAACCTCAGACAAGGGCAAGATTGAGAACGCGGGGCCTTCATGGATTACTTCAGCCGATATGGGAATTGAACCCACGCTGTTGGTGATGCTCCGCATTATGAACCAGGGGCGTCATTCTCCGACCCCCCGCCCGGTCGGAGAATGGCCGTAGGCCGCCGTGAATCCCGCCCCCGCCCCCGCCGAAGTCTCCGGTACCGGAGATTGGGCGGGGGCGGGAATCGGGTCGCGCCGGTTGGCGGGACCCCCCCCGCTGGATTCTCCGGCCCGGATGGGCCGAAGTCCCGCCCAGAAATTGCCTGTCCCGCCGGCGTAAATCAAACCTGGTATTTACCGGCGGGACCAGGCGGCGTGGGCGGGCTCCGGGGTCCTGGGGGGGGGGGGGCGCGGGGCGATCTGACCCGGGGGTGCCCCCACGGTGGCCTGGCCCGCGATTGGGGCCCACCGATCCGCGGGCGGGCCTGTGCCGTGGGGGCACTCTTTCCCTTCCGCCTCCGCTACGGCCTCCACCATGGCGGAGGCGGAAGAGACTCTTCCCACTGCGCATGCGCGGGAAACTGACAGCGGCTGCTGACGCTCCCGTGCATGCGCTGGGAAACTGTCAGCGGCCGCTGACGCTCCTGCGCGTGCGCCGCATTTCCGCACCAGCTGGCGGGGCAACAAACGCCATTTCCGCCAGCTGGCGGGGCGGAAATCCCTCTGGCGTCGGCCTAGCCCTTCAATGTTGGGGCTAGGCCGTCAAAGATGCGGAGCATTCCGAACCTTTGGGCCGGCGCGATGCCCGTCTGATTGGCGCCGTGTTTGGCGCCAGTCGGCGGACATCGCGCCGTTGGGGGAGAATTTCGCCCCAGATGTCCAACCAACTGAGCTAACCAAGCACCAGATTCTCTCTTCACCAAGGCTGAACAGCACACCAGATTCACCATTACTCAGAGGGAACTAGGCTTCATTGCCATTGCTGGATTCCCCCAAGTGCCAGGGCATTATTGGCTGTACCCATTAAGTGACCAATTAGAAAGATTTATCAATAGGAAGGTCTATCGCTCCCTGAAATTGCAAACATGGTGGAGCTTCCTTCATGTCCGTGCACACTGTCCTGGAAGTTGCTATGGGACTTACGTTCTCAACTGGTTTAGACTTCTACAGCTATTCCATCCCAAATCCCCCAGGTCCACAGATGGCCTCGAGGAGACAAGCGCCAACTTTAAGGAGATGGCTTCTCACCCCTCTACAAATGTCAGTATGAGAATAACCTGCTCATCAGAACCCTCACTGAACGGTCCATCAGGCTGCTGAAGGTAATTTTTCTGTCTTCACAGCTCGGGTGGCACCCTGCAACACAGACCTGCAGTAATTCAAATGGTTGTGGCCCAACAAAGAGAAATGACCCTCAAAGATTCAGATCAGTGAAATAACTGAGGCTGAGATGTGTTCGACAGATGTCCTCACTGTGAAGGTCTCCATTGGGGCCCTCTCTTTGGACAGCTCTGCACGCATCCATGCAGGGGCAGGCCTTGCCACCGTGCTCTGCTCCACAGATGCTCCCTGTGTGAGAGTGGACACGACCGTCAACGATGATGACGGATTGCAAGAGGTGTGGCACCCTTTTCCTCTTTGGTGAACTCCTCAGCCTTTGATTGGCACTCCTGATGGCCTGAGGGAGGCTGCCGCTGTGGTCCAACTGGCATACCCCCCAGCTACCTTTGGGTCACCTGCACGACTGACCTGTCCAGGCTACAATGTGCTTCATGCATTTCATAGACCTCATTGCTCTAGTTCGGGATGTTGCCGGGACTTGATGGTTTGAGTTATAAGGAGAGGCTGGATAGACTGGGACTTTTTTTCCTTGGAGCGTAGGAGGCTTAGGGGTGATCTAATAGAGGTCTTTAAAATAATGAGGGGCATAGATAAGGTAGATAGTCAACATCTTTTCCCAAAGGTAGGGGAGTCTAAAACTAGAGGGGGTTTAAGGTGAGAGGGGAGAGATTCAGAAGGGCCCAGAGGGGCAATTTCTTCACTCAGAGGGTAGTGAGTGTCTGGAATGGGCTGCCAGAGGTAGTAGTAGAGGCGGGTACAATTGTGTCTTTTAAAAAACATTTAGATAGATGTGGTAGTATGTATTAGGGGTCATGTGGGACTGGAAGCCCTAATGTCATTGGCTGACAGATCCCGGGTCCTGGTTGGCCGTTGACCTCTAGCTCCGCCCTGAAGGTGGAGTATAAGAAGCCGGAGTCCTCCCCCGCAGGCCATTCTACTATCGAGCTGCGGGGGAACAGACACGCTTAATAAAGCCTCATCGACTTCACTCTATTCGTCTCACGGAGTCTTTGTGCGCTACAATTTATTAAGCGTGTCTGATCCCCCGCAGCTCGATAGTAGACGGGCGATTATACCATTTCCTAAGGGTCCCATTTGGCATCACAAACGGGGTCTCGGTCTTCCAACGGGAGATGGACCGAATGGTTGATCAACATGGGTTGCGGGCCACGTTCCCGTATCTCGACAATGTAACCATCTGCGGCCACGACCAGCAGGACCACGACGCCAACCTCCAAAAATTCCTCCAGACCGCCAAAGCCTTGAACCTCACGTACAACGAGGACAAGTGCGTTTTTAGCACCAATCGGTTAGCCATTCTGGGCTACGTAGTGCGCAATGGGATAATAGGCCCCGACCCGAACGTATGCGCGCCCTCATGGAATTTCCCCTCCCGCACTGCTCCAAAGCCCTGAAACGCTGCCTGGGGTTTTTTTCATACTACGCCCAGTGGGACGCTACAATAGTTACATGGGTAAGATGGGTATAGAGGGTTATGGGCCAAATGCGGGCAACTGGGACTAGCTTAATGGTAAAAACTGGGCGGCATGGACTGGTTGGGCCGAAGGGCCTGTTTCCATGCTGTAAACTTCTATGATTCTATGATTCTATGACTGCCCGAAGCTGCATAATGCGCTATGCATTCTGTCCAGTTGGATTCACTGGTGCTGCAAGCAATCCATGTGCTACCTCATGTGGCTCTCATTGGAGTTGGCCATCCGCTCATTTGAGGAACTTATGCGCTTGAAGCCCTGAGTGACGGTGGAGCTCATCTGTTGAATTGACTCCTTCATTCACAGTCCAAAATTGTGCACTGCCTCAAGGGGACTCCAATAGGTGGGAACACATACAATGCTGTTAGCACAAGTTACTACCCCCAAACTGCAACTCCCGAGTCCCCTTCATCACTGCCCAGCTGAGCATCACTGTAACTGTCCTCCCCACTCCGAGGGGGACTGCCCACAGAAGCCTGTGCTTTAGATATCTCTTCCTGATCACGAGGGCTGTCCTCCTCAGCCAGTGGCATCCTCTCTAAGCATGTAGGAGGATCCACCAGGGTGAAGGTCATGTTGGTAGATGATGCGCTAATCAGTCAAGAAACTGCATCCTCAGATATATCTTCCTCTTGTTCTTTTGTGAGGGACGACTTTGTGGATTGGAGGATGGGAGTCTTTATAGGCTATTGGAGCCTATAAAAGACACAAGAAGAGCTTTAAGACCTTGAAGGTTCTAGGTCCTTCCACAACAACAAATGCTCGACACCCTTTCGGGTGATGGGCATCCTGCGCCTTCTGTCTCCTCTGAGTGTTTTGGGGCTGTGTCCAAGGGCTTATGGTGGTCACACTCATTTTGCTACATCCTAAGAGGTCATTGAAGTTTTTGGAGTAGAATTGAATGTGCAGAAGGAGGCCATTCGGCACATCGATTCTGCACCGGCCCCTGGAAAGAGCACACTACCCAAGCCCACACCTCCACCCTATCCCCGTAACCCAGTAACCCCACTTAACCATTTTGGACACTAAGGGCAATTTTTCATGGTGTCATGTGAGAGTACACTTAAGAAATGAGTGTTTATAAATGGGTGTGTATATAAATATCTGGGGCGAAATTCTCTGGTATCGGCGCGATATCCGCCGACCGGCGCCAAAAACAGCGCAAATCAGTCCGGCATCGCGGCGCCCCAAAGGTGTGGAATCCTCCGCATCTTGGGGGGCCCAGCCCTAACCTTGAGGGGCTAGGCCCGCGCCGGACTGATTTACGCCCCGCCAGCTGGCGGAAAAGGCCTTTGGTGCCCCACCAGCTGGCGCGGAAATGACATTGCCGGGCGGCGCATTCTCGGGAGCGTTAGCGGCCGCTCACGGCATCCACGCGCATGCGCTGTGGAGGGAGTCTCTTCCACCTCCGCTGTGGTGGAGACCGTGGCGAAGGCGGAAGGAAAGGAGTGCCCCCACGGCACAGGCCCGCTCGCGGATCGGTGGGCCCCGATCGCGGGCCAGGCCACCGTGGGGGTACCCCCCGGGGCCAGATCACCCTGCGCCCCCCCCTGGACCCCGGAGCCCGCCCGCGCCGCCTTGTCCCGCCGGTAAGGTAGGTGGTTCAATCCACGCCGGCGAGACAGGCATTCTAGCAGCGGGACTTCGGCCCATCCGGGCAGGAGGGTCTCGGGGGGGCCCGCCAACCAGCGCGGTGTGATTCCCGCCCCCTCCGAATCTCCGGTACCGGAGAATTCGGCAACCACCGGGGGCGGGATTCACGCCAGCCCCCGGTGATTCTCCGACCCGGCGGGGGGTTGGAGAATCTCGCCCCTGTAGTGAGAATACCTTTAAGAAATGGGTGTTTATTACTGCAGGGATGTCAGTGGAGCTAGGTTGTCAGTCAGCTTTTTACTTTCATTTTAGGCTGTTTGCTGCAGGGGTGTTTTCGTCCGTTTTCAGAGTTGGATAGCTGCAGTCACAGCCAGAAGATGTATTAGAATCTCTCTCTGCAATCTAAAGACTGTAAATCGATCCTGGTGATTTAAAACTATTAACAGTAGTGACTTTAACCTGATGTGCTTCTGCTAAAAGGTGTTTTAAGTCTCATGGATGTTAAAAGGAAAGCTTAAAGCATTACTTAGTGTTGTATTCTTTGGGGGTTGTATTTGAATTAATGGTTGCTAAGATGTTCACTGTATGTTTTAAAAAGGTGAATTCCATGATACACTGTGGGGTTCTCTAAACCCTGGCCCATAACAAGTCCAAGCCCCCTTCTTTGGAATTCAATAAAATTGAACTCATGTAACAATCGCTGTGAAAAATAAACCATGTACCTCTTTAACTTTATTAGGATTAAGTAGAAATGTGATGCTGCTGTTTTAAATTTTGTACTGTATATAAGTTCTTTGACATCCACCAGCAGCATGAGAGTAGCTGAGATCGCGTTAGCTAGAGATCAACTGTGCGGATAAATTAAATGTTTTATAGTGACCTAAATTATAGTGACCGTTAGAAATGAATTAATTTATAAATGTATTCATGAAATATTAGGTAAATGTCCCAAATCATAAGATAGAGTAGCGTAGAACCTTGCCTTGACCAAGGGTGACCGGTCCACCAAGGATGAACAGGGATCAATCGTGTGATTTTTTGCTTTAAAAAATACTTTTCCATTTCTGCTGTACCACACCTGTAGAGTGGGCCCTGTGCTCCCCAGACCACAATCTATTAAAAGTTGTGGATCAGGTGAACTCCATGATACACTTTCGGGTTCTTTACACCCTGGCCCATAACAATGGCCAATCCACCTAACCAGCACGTCTTTGGACTGTGGGAGGAAACCGGAGCACCCGGGGGTAACCCACGCCGACACAGGGAGGATGTGCAGACTCTGCACAGACAGTGACCCAAGCTGGGAATCGAACCTGCGACCCTGGAGCTGTGAAGCAACCATGCTAACCACTATGCTAACATGCTGCGACATTTGAGCGGGACTTTCCTTGTTGCGCTCACAATATCCCTGATTTGCAACAATGCCCATCACAGATTTCCCTCCTCTCCCTTCACTAAGGCCCCACGTTCTGCATCAGTAAAACTGGGAGCTGCCTTGCCCTCTTTCCATGCTGGTGAAATCTGATATTGGAGTGGAAGAATTAAAGAAGTCAGATGTGTCTTTGGTTTACTCAGATTATAGCACCAGTAAAGAAATATTACACAAATCTGACCACCACTCAGTTATGGTTAATCAACAAGCGAAAGCTGCCTCTTGCGTAGGCTTGGCCACCTCACTGTAAAGTGTGCAGCCATCTTGGAATAGCTTCCTGTTATGTCACAAGGTTAGTAAGCAGTTGGACTCATTGGTCTCATTGAGCTATTTACTCCGAAGGGGATGATACGAAGTTAAGTCTCCCCAAGTACTTTTTGACTGGGAAGATATTCATCCGTAAAATCTTCACGTGGTGTTGTTGGAAAAAGCCATTTGCTTCAGGTTCAATTGTCCAGAAAGCACCCCCCCCCCCCCCCCCACCCCCCACCCCCACCGCCCCCGCTCCTTAAGTTCATTGGTTTCTTCTCACTTGTAATTTTTCATTGTAACATTCTGCACTCAAATGCAAGAGAAACGATGGAAAGCAAAGTTCAGCATTCCATCATTCATCCACGTTATTTGCAATAATACTCTGAACAAGAAGTGTAGGTACAAACCAATTAGACTTGCAGGGCATTTTCTTTGAATTATTCTGGCATTAGAGGGGATTCTCCTGAGGTTGTTCCCTTCAGAACATCACGATGAGAGGGAGCTGAAACATTTGTTTTTACTCACTTTCTACCACTTTGATGAAAGCTTCAAGCTGCAGAGAGGTGCTGTTTTATCCTGCCCGCTGTGGAGGCAACCTGCTTCAGTTCCCACACCCTTTCCGGCTCATTGGATGGCAGACCCACCCCGAAGCAATTAACTCCCTGCCACAGCTAAAATAACAGCTGCTTCATATTTTGCATCAGGATGGATTTGCGGCCTGTAATTGAACCTGTCTCTCAATATCCCTGCTCCCCACCCCAGGAAAGTTAGCCCCTTTGGATTTGCATACCGAGGTTCTACGCACAGCTTGACACAGCCACAAACAAAGGCGGCCATCAGAATGATGGCAATGTTGGTTCCGTTTTTTTCTCCCTTGATCGAGAGATTTGTACAATGTGCCCAGTGGACTCAGCCCATTTTTAATTTCCAGATAGAAGCAAGATGACTTGGGTGATGGCTATGGTGCAGGAATAGGTATGGGCCAGATTTGTGTCACCCATAGTAGAATTGTGAGCGACTCACAACTGTTGATTAGGGTCTTACCCATATAGGAGAGGGAGTATCAACCCTACATTTCTAGTTACTGTTTGATCATGGCTGTATGCTCCTTTCAGTATTGGACATATGCCCCTGTCCCTCTATTTGCCCTGCATTAGCAGGGAATCCGCATCTCCTGGAACTCTCCAGTTGCAATTTCAGGAATAGCATCCAAGTGTTTGTTACACACAATGATCAGCATCCCCGCACCCCCCCCCCCCCCCCCCCCACGCCCCCACCACCACCAATAACTGCAACTTCACCTTAAGGGAGCAGAGAGAGCCAGACCTGCGTCCACTATTCAGGCAGCTCGCTGGGTTTGAAAAGAAAAATCAACAGTGATGTCGCAGGAAAGTGGTAAGCTGAAAAAGACAACAACTAGGAAACAAAGCTAGGAGGATAAAGGAGTAGAGAATCTGAAAGCAGAACCAAGAAGCAAAACAGCTAATTGGGTGAGTACAGTTATATATTCTAGAATAATAAGAAGTAGAGACGAAGGGTCTAAGTTAATATTAGTTAATACTAGGAACATAGGAACATTAGGCCATTCAACTTCTCGGGCCTGTCCTGCCATTCAATGAGATGATGGCTGATCTGTGAACTAACTCCATTATCCTGCATTTGGCCCATAACCCTTAATGTCTTTGCTTAACAAAGATCTATCTCAGATTTAAAATTAACAACTGCTCTGGCTTCAGCTAATGTTTGTGGGAGAGAGTTCCAAACCTCTACCATTCTTTGAGTGAAGAAGTTCTTCCGAACATCTCTCCTGAACGGTTTAACCCTCATTTTTAGACTATGCCTCCCAGTTTTAGAATTTCCAACCAGTGGAAATAGTTTATCTTTATCTATCCTGTCTTTCCCTGTTAATATCTTGAATACTTCGATCAGATCACTCCTTAATCTTCTAAATTCTTGATAAAACAGATCCAATTTGAGTAATCTCTCCTCGTAACTCAACCCCTGTAATCCAGGTATCATTTTTGTAAACATCCGTTGCACTCCCTCCAAGGCCAAATATCTTTCCTAAGGTGTGGTGCCCAGAATAACTCACAGTACTCCAAGTGGGGTCTAACTGGGGTTTTGTATAGCTACAGCATAAACCCTGCATCTTTATGTTACAGTTCCCTAGATATAAAAGCTAGTATTCCATTAGCCTTTTTGATTATTTTTTGCAGTTGTTCCTGGCATTTTAAGTACCTATGCACCTGAACCCCCAGTATTTTTGAACATGCACTGTACCTACCCTCTTTCCATTTAGAAAGTACTCTGCTCTATCCTTTTTTGGTCCAAAATGGTTAACCTCACACTTGCCTACATTCAATTCCATTTGCAATAATTTTGCCCATTAACCCAGTCTGTCAATATCTCCTTGCAATTTTCTGCTATCATCTAGGCTGTCTACAATGCCACCTATCTTTGTATCATCTGCAAATTTGGATATGTGACTTTCTGTGCCATCATCCAAGTCATTAATGAAAAAGTGTGACTAATTGAGGCTCCAACACAGATTCCTGTGATACACCACTATTCATATCCTGCCAATTAGAGTAATTACCCATTATCCCCACTCTCTGGCGCCTGCCACTCAACCAATTTCCTAACCATGTCAATAGTTAGCACTCAATTCCGTGGACTTCTTTTTTCGTTAATAGTCTTTTGTGTGGGAATTTATCAAATGCCTTCTGGAAGTCCATATAAATGACATCCATAGACATTTCCCTGCCACTACCTTAGTCAGTTCTTCAAAATACTCAATAAGATTAGTCAGGCAAAACCTTCCCTTCACAAATTTATGTTGGTGCTCCCTGATAGCCCAATATATTTCAAGGTGTTCAGTTACCCATCCTTGATTATAGACTCCATCAATTTCCCCACCGCAGATGGCAGGCCAACTGGTCTACAATTCCCTGGTTTCCCCCTTTCACCCTTCTTAAAAAGTGGAATGACATGTGCAATTTTCCAATCCAGAGGGACTGCCCCTGAATCTAGAGAACTCTGAAGATTATAGTTAGAGCATCTATAATGTGCTCCCCTACTTCCTTTAATACCCTCAGATGGAACCAGTCAGGCACTGGGATTTGTCACTCTTTAGTTCCATTAATTTCCGAGTAAGTGACAGTGTTCTTAAGTTAATTGTATTTAGTCCCTGTCCTCTAGCGACTATTAATTTTTTCGGGACTTCTGGTAAGTTATCCTCCTTTATAACTGTAAATACTGAGGCAAAGTAATTGTTCAACATGACTGCCATTTCTCCATTATCACCTTTTAGATTCACAGGATCTGCTCAGACGAGGAAACCACTGCTCAACCGAAGAGGAAAGAGTCCAATTGGACCACTCCAGAAGGCCGCTGCCCTAGACTCGACATGTATGCTCAAGCCGTCAGAAGTCTCCTCAATGCCAGATTCATCAGTCGCATTCACAAGACAGCCCCGAACATCACCCAAGCACGACACAACACCATCCGTGCTCTCAAGACCAACATCGTCATCAAACCAGCAAAGGAGAGGCCACCGTCATACTGAACAGAACGGACTACTGCAAAGAAGTGTACCGACAACTCAACAACCAGGAACACTACAGACAGTTACCTGCAGATCCGACCAACTAAACAACTGCCAACTCAACAGACTGATCAAGACCTTGGATCCAGGCCTTCAGAGCACCCTACATGCTCTCATCCCACGTACTCCCCGCGTTGGAGATCTCTACTGCCTTCCGAAAATACACAAGGCCAACACACCAAGCCGTCCTATCATATCAGGCAATGGGAGAACCTCTCTGGCTACATCGAGGGCATCTTGAAACCCATCGTATAAGGAACGCTCAGCTTCTGTCGTGACACAACGGACTTCTTACGGAAACTCCGCACCCATGGACCAGTTGAACCAGGACCATTCCTCGTCACAATGGACGTCTTGGCACTCTACACCAGCATCCCCCATGACAACGGCATTGCTGCAACAGCCTCAGTACTCAACATCGACAACTGCCAATCTCCAGACGCAATTCTGCAACTCATCCGCTTCATTCTGGATCACAGCGTCTTCACCTTAGACAGCAAGTTCTTCATCCAGACACACAGAACAGCCATGGGGACCAGATTCGCACCTCAATATGCCAACATCTTCATGCACAAGTTTGAACAAGCCCTCCTCACTGCACAGGACCTTCAACCGACGTTATACACCAAATACATCAATGACATTTTATTCCTTTGGACCCACGGTGAAGAATCATTAAAACGATTACACGCTGACATCAATAAGTTCCATCCCACCATCAGACTCACCATGGACTACTCTCCCAAATCGGTTGCATTCTTGGACATACTCATCTCCATCAAGGGCGGTCACCTCAGCACTTCGCTTTACCGCAAGCCCACGGATAACCTCACAATACTCCACTTCTCCAGCTTCCACCCTAAACACATTAAAGAAGCCATCCTCTATGGACAAGCCCTCCGTATACAAAGGATCTGCTCAGATGAGGAGGAGCGTAACAGACATCGACAGATGCTGAAAGATGCCCCTGTACGAACAGGATATGGCGATCGACTCATCGATCGACAGTTCCAACGCGCCACAACAAAAAAACGCACCAACCTCCTCAGAAGATCAACACGGGACACAACCGACAAAATCACCTTTGACGTCCAGTACTTCCCCGGAGCCAAGAAACTACGACATGTCCTTCGCAGCCTTCAACACGTCATCGATGAAGACGAACATCTTGCCAAGGTCATCCCCACCCCCCCACAACTTGCCTTTAAACAACCGCGCAACCTCAAACAAACCATTGTTTGCAGCAAACTACCCAGCCTTCAGAACAGTGACCACAACACCACACACCCCTGCCATGGCAATCTCTGCAAGATGTGCCAGATCATCGACATGGGTACCACCATTACACATGAGAACACCACCCACCAAGTACGCGGTACATACTCGTGCGACTCGGCCAACGTTGTCTACCTCATACGCAGGAGGAAAGGATGTCCCAAAGCGTGGTACATTGGCGACACCATGCAGACGCTGCGACAACGAATGAACGGACATTGCACGACAATTGCCAGGCAAGAATGTTCCCTTCCAGTCGGGGAACACTTCAGCAGTCAAGGGCATTCAGCCTCTGATCGCCGGGTAAGCGTTCTCCGAAACGGCCTTCAGGACACGCGACAAAGCAGAATCGCCGAACAGAAACTTCTAGCTAAGTTCCGCACACATGAGTACGGCCTCAACCGGGACCTTGGATTCATGTCGCATTACATTCACCCCCCACCATCTGGCCTTGGCTTGCGAAATCCTATCAACAGTCCTGGGATTACCCCTCTCTCTGGATCTGTAAAGACTTAATTACCTGCAAATGCTCGCATTCAAAGCATCGTATTGCATCTTTGACTCTGTCTATATATATGTTTCTGGAACCTACCTCTTCATTCACCTGAGGAAGGAACAGTGCTCCGAAAGCTAATGATTTGAAACAAACCTGTTGGACTTTAACCTGGTGTTGGAAGACTTTGTACCTTTTAGTGGGCCTACATTGCTCTTCACCACCTGCTTTCCCTTTACATAACTATAACATTTATTCTTATTGATTGTGATATTGCTTGCACGTTTCCTTTCATAAACACTTTTAGTCACTCTTCCAGGCTGCTTTGTGACCCTTTGCTGGTCTTTGTATCTATCTCATTCATCCGGATCTGTGCTATGTCTTACATTTTTATAAACCCTTTCTTTTAGTTTTATGTTGTCCCTCACCTTTTCAGTTGTCCATGGGCTGTTTAGCACAGGGCTAAATCATTGGTTTTGAAAGCAGGCCAAGGCAGGCCAGCAGCACGGTTCAATTCCCATACCAGCCTCCCCGAACAGGTGCCGGAATGTGGCGACTAGGGGCTTTTCACAGTAACTTCATTTGAAGCCTACTTGTGACAATAAGCGATTTTCATTCATTTCATTTCATTTTTATGAAACAAAGCCTTTTCATCTCAGGGGTATATACTTGCTCTGTATCTCATAAATGTTTCTTTAAATATTCTTCACTGATCTTCAGTCATTGACCCATCAACAGATCTTCCCAGTTTACCATGAACAGTCTTTGTCTCATCCCGTTAAAGTCAGCCTTACCCAAGTCTAAAATTCTAGTATCTGAAACGTGTGTTTCACTTTCAAATGCTACACTGAATTCAACCATGTTGTGATCACTATTTGATAAATGTTAGCACACAGTTATGCTTCTAATTAAATTGGGCTCATTACTCATAACTAAATCTAATATTGCCTGTTTCCTTGTTATATCTAGAACATATTGCTGCAGGAATCTATCCCAGACACAATCCAGAAAGTCACTACATTTCTGGCAGGTGCCTGTCTGCCTCTCCCAATCTATGTGCAAGTCGAAATCCCCCATTAATACTACTCTGCCTTTGCTACACAATTGCCTAATTTCTGCCTTTTTACAATCTAGCATCTCAGAACTGCTCCCAGGGGTTGATACACAGCACCCATTACAGTTTTGGATCATTTTCTCTTCCTCAGTTCCACCCATGTGATCTCCACTGGATGCTTTCCCCTCATTATATCCTTCCTCACCATTGAAGTGATAGTATTTGTAATCAGTAAGGCAACTCCACTTCCTCTGCCATCTTCCCTGTTCCTCATGTGAACTTTATGACCAGGTACATTTAGTTCTCAGTCCCGACCATCCTGCAGCCATGTCTCCATAATAGCCACTATACCATCATGGTCAATGTGCATTTGTGCCTGCAGCTCATCTAGTTTATTCCTTACACTCTGTGAATTAGTATGTAGAACTCTTAATTGGTCTGCTCCCCCTGTCCTGTTCCTCAGCACTGAGGTTTTATTTGCTTGTTTATTATTTTTCACTTTTGGTTTAACCAATATACTTCCTATAGTTTTAGCATTAGCTGCTGTTCCTGAGCTTAGGTTCCTTACTATTTCATTAATTCAGTATTACAATTAAATAAGGGTAAGTACAAAGACATGAGGGAGGAGCTGGCCAGAGTTGATTGGAAAAGGAGCCTAGCAGGGAAGACAGTGGAACAGCAATGGCAGGCGTTTTTGGGGGTTATTAGGGAGGCACAACAAAAATTCATCCCAAGGAGGAGGAAACATGCTAAGCGGAGGACAAGGCATCCATGGCTGACGAGGGATGTCAAGGACAGCATAAAAGCTAAAGAAAAAGCATACAAAGTGGTGAGAATTAGTGGGAAACCAGAGGATTGGGAAGCCTTTAAAAGCGAACAGAGGACAACTAAAAAAGCAATAAGAGGGAGAAGATGAAGTATGAGTGCAAGCTAGCTAGTAATATGAAGGAAGATAGGAAGAGTTTTTTTCAATATATAAAAGGTAAGAGAGAGAGACAAAAATAGACATTGGACCACTGGAAAATGTGGCTGGAGAAGTAATATTAGGAAACAAAGAAATGGTAGACGAACTGAATAGTTACTTTGCATCAGTCTTCACGGTGGAAGACACCTGTGGGATGCTAGGGCTCCAGGAGAGCCAGGGGGCAGAGGTGAGTGCAGTGACCATTACTAAGGAGAAGGTTCTCGGGAACCGGAAAGATCTGAAGGTGATAAGTCACTTGAACCGAATGGACTACACCCTAGGGTCCTGAAGGAGATAGCTGAGGAAATTGTGGAGGCATTGGTGATGATCCTTCGGGAATCACTGGAGGCAGGAAGGGTCCCAGAGGACTGGAAAGTGGCTAATGTAACACCACTGTTTAAGAAGGGAGGGAGGCAGATGATGCAAAATTATAGGCCGGTGAGCCTGGCTTCGGTCATTGGTAAGATTTTAGAGTCTGTTATTAAAGATGAGATCGCGAAGTACTTGGAAGTGCATGGTAAAATAGGACTGAGTCAGCACGGCTTTGTCAAAGGGAGGTTGTGACTGACAAATCTGTTCGAGTTCTTTGAGGAGGTAACAAGGAAGTTTGACAAAGGAGAACCAGTGGACGTGATTTATTTCGATTTCCAGAAGGCCGCATAGGAGACTGTTAAATAAGTTAAAAGCCAATGGTGTTAAAGGTAAGATCCGAGCATGGATTGAGGATTGGCTAACTGGCAGAAGACAGTGAGTGGGGATAAAGGGATCTTTTTCAGGATGGCAGCCGGTGACTGGTAGTGTGCCTCAGGGGTCTGTGCTGGGACCACAACTTTACACAATATACATTAATGATCTGGAAGAAGGAACTGAAGGCACTGCTGCTAAGTTTGCAGACGATACAAAGAGCTGTAGAGGGACAGGTAATATTGAGGAAGCAAGAGGGCTGCAGAAGGATTTGGACAAACTAGGAGAGTGGGCAATGAAGTGGCAAATGAAATACAATGTGGAAAAGTGTGAGGTTATGCACTTTGGAAGGAGGAATTTAGGCATAGACTATTTTCTAAATGGGGAAATGCTTCGGAAATCAGAAGCACAAAGGGACTTGGGAGTCCTTGTTCATGATTCTCTTAAGGTTAATGTGCAGGTTCAGTCGGCAGTTAAGAAGGTAAATGCAATGTTAGCATTCATGTCAAGAGGGCTAGAATACAAGACCAGGGATGTACTTCTGAGGCTGTAAAAGGCTCTGGTCAGACTCCATCTGGAGTATTGTGAGCAGTTTTGGGCCCCATATCTAAGGAAGGATGTGCTGGCCTTGGAAAGGGTCCAGAGGAGGTTCACAAGAATGATCCCTGGAATGAAGAACTTGTTGTATGAGGAACGGTTGAGGACTCTGGGTCTGTACTCATTGGAGTTTAGAAGGATGAGGGGGAATCTTATTGAAACTTACAGGATATTGCGAGGCCTGGATAGAGTGGACATGGAGAGGACATTTCCACTTGTAGGAAAAACTAGAACCAGAGGATACCATCTCAGGCTCAAGGGGCGATCCTTTAAAACAGAGATAAGGAGGAATATCTTCAGCCAGAGGGTGGTGAATCTGTGGAACTCTTTGCCACAGAAGGCTGTGGAGGCCAAATCACTGAGTGTCTTTTTTTTAAAAAATAATTTTTATTAAACGTTTTCATAAAATATCAATAACAAAATGAGAAAGAAAAAAGAACCCAACAGGGTTAAGTACAAAACACAATCTAAAAAAGCAACCCCCCAAACCCCTACCTAAATAATAAATTAACATTAACACCCTGATTTAAGACAACAGGTGTGTACACCCCCTCAGACCCTTCCAGTGTAAATAACATAAACATAAACAAAAATAAAGTAACCCCCCCCCAACCCCCCGAGCTGCTGCTGCCATTGACCAATGTCTAGCGTTCTGCCAGAAAGTCTAAGAACGGTTGCCACCGCCTAAAGAACCCTTGTACCGACCCTCTCAAGGCCAATTTCACCCTCTTCAATTTAATGAACCCTGCCATATCGCTGATCCAGGATTCCACGCTTGGGGGCCTCGTATCTTTCCACTGAAGGAAAATCCTTCGCCGGGCTACCAGGGACGCAAAGGCCAGAATTCCGGCCTCTTTCGCCTCCTGCACTCCCGGCTCCTCTGCCACCCCAAATATTGCGAGCCCCCAGCCCGGTTTGACCCTGGATCCTACCACCCTCGACACCGTCCTCGCTACGCCCTTCCAAAATTCCTCCAGCGCAGGGCATGCACAGAACACATGGGTGTGATTTGCTGGGCTCCCTGAGCACCTAACACACCTGTCCTCACCCCCAAAGAACCGGCTCATCCTTGTCCCGGTCATGTGTGCCCTGTGCAGCACCTTAAACTGTATAAGGCTGAGCCTCGCGCATGAAGAGGAAGAGTTCACCCTCCCTAGGGCATCTGCCCACGTCCCCTCTTCGATCTCCTCTCCCAACTCCTCCTCCCACTTACCTTTCAGCTCCACCACCGAGGCCTCCTCCTCCTCCTGCATCACCTGGTAAGTTTCCGAGATCTTCCCCACTCCCACCCACCCACCCGAGAGCACCCTGTCCTGTACTGTGTGTGGCAGTAGCCGTGGGAATTCCACCACCTGCCGTCTGGCAAACGCCCTTACCTGTAAGTACCTGAAGGTGTTCCCCGGGGGGAGCCCATACTTCTCCTCCAGCTCACCAAAGCTCGCGAACTTCCCGTCCACAAACAGGTCCCCCAACTTTCGTATGCCTGCCCTGTGCCACCCCGAAAACCCTCCATCTGTTCTTCCTGGGGCGAACCGGTGGTTCCCCCGTAATGGGCTCCACGCCGAGGCCCTAACTTCCCCCCTAATCCGCCTCCACTGCCCCCAAATTTTGAGGGCCGCCACCACCAC
This sequence comes from Scyliorhinus torazame, assembly GCF_047496885.1. Classification (NCBI taxonomy): domain Eukaryota; kingdom Metazoa; phylum Chordata; class Chondrichthyes; order Carcharhiniformes; family Scyliorhinidae; genus Scyliorhinus; species Scyliorhinus torazame. Next base: position 191,967,088 of record NC_092712.1, on the reverse strand, counting down.
CGGGCTCGTGGTGTACCTCCTTGGAGGGAGCGGCAGCGGTGCCGTTGCCAGCGCCCCCAGACTTGCACCCACACAGGACGCCGTCTCCAGCCTCTTCCATGCAGCCCCCTCCCCCTCCATCACCCACTTGCGCACCATTGTCGCATTGGCGGCCCAGTAGTACCCACAGAGGTTGGGCAGCGCCAGCCCCCCCTATCTCTACTCCGCTCCAGGAACACCCTTCTCATCCTCGGAGTCCCTCGCGCCCACACAAACCCCATTATACTCCTGTTGACCCGCCTGAAAAAAGCCTTCGGGATAAACACGTGGAGGCACTGGAACAGGAACAAAACCTTGGGAGCACCGTCATTTTGATTGACTGCACCCTACCCGCCAGGGACAGCAGCAACGCGTCCCACCTCTTGAACTCCTCCTCCATTTGCTCCACCAGCCTTGTAAAGTTAAGCCTATGCAGGGCCCCCCAGCTCCTGGCCACCTGGACCCCAAATATCTGAAACTCCTCTCCGCCCTTTTTAGTGGGAGCTCGCCAATGCCCCTCTCCTGGTCCCCTAGCTGAACTACGAACAGCTCGCTCTTCCCCATATTGAGCTTGTACCCCGATATGTCCCCGAATTCCCTAAGCATCCTCATTACCTCTGGCATTCCTCCCACCGGGTCCGCCACATACAGCAGCAGGTCGTCCGCATAAAGCGACACCCTATGCTCCTCCCCACCCCGCACCAACCCCCTCCAGTTCCTCGACTCTCTCAGTGCCATAGCCAGGGGTTCAATCGCCAGTGCGAAGAGCAGGGGGGACAGGGGCCACCCCTGTCTCGTCCCTCGATGCAACCGAAAGTACTCGGACCTCCTCCTATTTGTGGCCACACTCGCCATCGGGACCTCGTACAACAGCCTAACCCACCTGACAAACCCCTCCCCAAACCCGAACCTCTTCAGCACCTCCCACAGGTACCCCCACTCTACCCTATCGAAGGCTTTCTCAGCGTCCATCGCCACCACTATCTCCGCCTCCCCCTCCCTCGCCGGCATCATGATAACGTTCAAAAGTCTCCGCACATTCGCGTTCAACTGTCTCCCCTTCACAAACCCCGTCTGGTCTTCATGGATGATCTGCGGCACACAATCCTCTATCCTCGTGGCTAAGACCTTCGCCAGCACCTCGGCATCTACATTTAGCAAGGAAATCGGTCTGTAAGACCCACATTGCAGGGGATCCTCGTCCCGCTTCAGGATCAAGGAGATCAGTGCCGGGGACATCGTCGGGGGTAAAGCCCCCCCCTCCCTTGCCTCATTAAAGGTCCTAACTAACAGCGGGCCCAACAGGTCCATATATTTTTTATAGAACTCGACCGGGAAACCGTCTGGCCCTGGTGCCTTCCCCACCTGCATGCTTCCTATCCCTTTGATCAGCTCCTCCAGCCCAATCGGGGCCCCCAGTCCCGCCACTAGTCCCTCTTCCACCTTTGGAAACCTCAATTGGTCCAGGAAACGGCCCACCCCTCCCTCCTCCCGTGGGGGCTCGGATCGGTACAATTCCTCGTAGAAGTCCCTGAAGACCCCATTGATGCCAACCCCACTCCGCACCACGCTCCCTCCCCTGTCCTTAACTCCCCCGATCTCCCTAGCTGCGTCCCGCTTCCGAAGCTGATGCGCCAGCATCCGGCTTGCCTTTTCCCATACTCGTAGACCACCCCCTTGTCCTTCCTCCACTACACCTCCGCCTTTCTGGTGGTCACCAGGTCGAATTTGGCCTGGAGGCTGCGCCTCTTCCTCAACAATCCTTCCTCAGGTTCTTCCGCATACCTCCTGTCAACCCTCACCATCTCCCCCACCAGCCTCTCCCTCTCCCCCCCGCTCCCTCCGCTCCTTGTGGGCCCTGATGGAGATCAGCTCTCCCCTCACCACCGCCTTCAGTGCCTCCCAGACCATCCCCACTCGGACCTCCCCGTTCGTTGGTCTCCATGTACCTCTCTATACGTCCTCGGACCCGCTCGCTCACCTCCTTGTCCGCCAACAGCCCCACTTCCAAGCGCCACAGCAGGCGCTGGTCCCTCTCCTCCCCCATCTCCAAGTCCACCCAATGCGGGGCGTGGTCCGAAATGGCTATTGCCGAATACTCGGTATCCTCTACTCTCGCTATCAGCGCCCTACTCAAAATGAAAAGTCGATTCGAGAATAAGCCTTATGGACATGTGAGAAGAATGAACATTCCCTAGCCCCCGGCCTTGCAAATCTCCAAGGGTCCACCCCTCCCATTTGGTCCATAAATCCCCTCAACACTCTAGCCGCCGCCGGCTTCCTACCCGTCCTAGACCTGGAGCGATCCAGTGCAGGATCCAACACCTTGTTAAAGTCTCCCCCCATTATCAGGCCCCCCACTTCCAAGTCTGGGATCCGACCCAACATCCGCCGCATAAAACCCGCATCGTCCCAGTTCGGAGCATACACATTGACCAGTACCACCCTCTCTCCCTGCAACTTACCACTTACCATTATGTATCTACCGCCATTATCTGCCACAATGCTCGACGCCTCGAATAACACCTTCTTTCCCACCAAGATCGCCACCCCTCGATTTTTGGCATCTAGCCCCGAGTGAAACACCTGACCTACCCACCCTTTCCTCAGTCTTACCTGGTCTGCCACCTTCAGGTGTGTCTCCTGGAGCATAACCACATCCATCTTGAGCACCTTCAGGTGCGCGAACACGCGGGCCCGCTTACCCGGCCCATTCAGTCCCTACATTCCAGGTTATCAGCCGGGTTAGGGGGCTACCCACCCCTTCCCCCGCCGACTAGCCATGACCCCTCCTCGGCCAGCCACGCGCCCGCACCCCACACCCGGCCCGTTCCCCACAGCGGCATACCCCCGTCTTGACCCACCCCACTCGCTCCAGCTCCTCCTTGATCTTAGCAGCAGCAACTCAATTCCACCCCCCCCCCCCCCCCCACCCACCCCCCCGGCTAGGACCCATCCTAGCTGGTTTACTCCCCCCATTGCACTTCCGCAAGTCAGCTGACTCCTGCTGACCCCGGCCACTCCCGCCTCCCCTTCGACTCCTCCCATTGTGTGGCACACCCTCCTCACCCGCTCCACATCCACAGGCTCTCCCCCTCCGTTCTAAGCGCGGGAAACAATCCTTGCTTCCCCGCCCCGGTCCCGCCCCCCCCTCCCCCCCAGTCTTCGGCGCGGTAAAAAAATCCTGCGCTCTCCACCTACCAGGCCCCGCCACCAACCAAAACAGTGCCCAACCCGCCCCATCCACCCTCCCCAACCTGAAAGAGAAAAACACAGAGAAAAAGAAATCCAAAACAATGCAAAGGCCCCCCCCCCAATCCAAAAATAGGCATAACATATCCACAGCAGTCCCTAATCGCCCATCCCGACCCTCAGTCTGTGTCCAGCTTCTCGGCCTGAACAAAGGCCCACGCCTCCTCCGGAGACTCAGAATAATGGTGCCGGTCCTTGTAGGTAACCCACAGTCACGCCGGCTGCAACATGCCAAACTTCACCCCCTTCCTGTGCAGCACCGCCTTTGCTCGATTGTACCCGGCCCTCCTCTTCGCCACCTCCGCACTCCAGTCCTGATATATCCGAACCGCCGCATTCTCCCACCTGCTGCTCCTCCCCTTCTTGGCCCACCTGAGCACACACTCCCGATCGACGAACCGATGGAACCGCACCAGCACTGCCCGCGTAGGCTCGTTAGCCTTCGGCCTCCTCGCCAACACTCTGTGGGCCTCCTCCAGCTCCAGGGGCCCCTGGAAGGACCCCGCTCCCATCAGCGAGTTTAACATGGTGACCACATAGGCCCCCACGTTCGGCCCCTCCAACCCCTCCGGGAGGCCCAGAATCCGCAGATTCATCCGCCTCGACCGATTCTCCATCTCCTCGAACCGCTCCTGCCATTTCTTGTGGAGCGCCTCGTGCGCCTCCACCTTTACCGCCAGGACTAAGATCCCGTCCTCATTGTCAGGGATCTTTGGTTGAGCCTCTCGGATCGCCACCCCCTGGGCCGTCTGTGTCTCCAGCAGCTTATCAATAGAAGCCTTCATCGGCTCTAGCAGATCCTTTTTAATCTCTCTGAGGCAGCGCTGGATACCCTCCTGTTGCTCCTCCGCCCACTGCCTCCACGAAGCCTGGTCCCCGCCCGCCGCCATTTTGTCCTTCTTCCCTCCCTTCTTCTGGTCCACCACCACCTTTTTTGTCATCCCGCTCCTAGTTAAAGCCATATACTGACGGGGAGCTATTATTAACTCCTTCGCACACCGGGAAACGTCAAAAAAGTGCACTTGGGGGCCCTGAAAAGAGCCCAAAAGTCCCGAGAGGGTATCCTTTTGGCAGTGTTCGCTTCACTAATCTGCCCCAAAATGTTCGTGGAACCTCCTGAAAAAGGTCTGAGAGTCAGCTCCTGACGGGAGCTGCCGAATGCGCGACCTACTCCTCCATGGCCGCCATCGGAAGCCTCGTCCCCGCTTCTTCAGTGGCCCTGGTGAGATCTTTTCACAGTTGTTCCCTCTGCTGTTAGTATTCACTTTTGATAAAGGTCCTCAGGTCAGTTTGCAGCTTTAAGCTTGCCCTTCCCACGCTTGCATGCTGGAAGGGGCCCTGTTTATCCTGTTGCAGCCAAATCTTCCACTGCTTCTGCCGGGCCTGGCAGCCAAAAGACACAACACTCCTGGGGGACAACATCAGAGGAGTGTTGCAGTCCTCTTGCCACACCGGGAAATGTCAAACAAATGCCGTGGGGGCCCTGTAAAAGAGCCCAAAAGTCCGTTCCAAGTGGGAGCTACCGAATATGCGACCTAGCTCTGCATAGCCGCACCCGGAAGTCATCACTGAGTGTCTTTAAGACCGAGATAGATAGGTTCTTGATTAATAAGGGGACCATGGGTTATGGAGAGAAGGCAGGAGAATGGGGATGAGAAAGTATCAGCCATGATTGAATGGCGGAGCAGACTCGATGGGCCGAGTGGCCTAATTCTGCTCCGATGTCTTATGGTCTTGCCCTGTTACTTGTTTTTGGAACAGTTTTGTATTCCCCTGAGGTCTTCCTCCACTCCCCTCCCCCGCCCCCACCATTTTCTACTTTAAAGTCCTTGTGACCACCTTATTTATCCTTTCCATTAGAACACTGGTCAGAGATCGGCATGGCACAGTGACACAGTTGTTAGCACTGCTGCCTCACAGCTTCAGGGACCCGGGTTCAATTCCGGCCTCGGGTGACTGTCTGTGTGGAGTTTGCACATTCTCCCCGAGTATGCATGGGTTTCCTCTGGGTGCTCTTGTTTCCTCCCACAGTCCAAAGATATTCAGGTTAGGTGGATTGGCCATTCTACATTACTCTTTAGGATGGGTTGCAGGAATAGGGTGGAGGATTGGGCCTAGGTAGGGCTGTCTTTCGAATGGTCAGTGCAGACTCTATGAGCCAAATGGCCTCCGACACTGTAGGGATTCTATGGTTCTATGGTTCAGGTGGAGACCTTCCCACTGGTACAGATCCCTCCTGGTGTACTGCAGTGGCTGGAGCTCAGACACCAGCTCATCAACTCTGAGCCGAAATTCCTTTAGAGAGCAGCACGGTAGCACAAATGGTTAGCACTGTAGATCCACAGCGGCTGGGTCCCAGGTTCGATTCCCCGCTGGGTCACTGTCCGTGCGGAGTCTGCACATTCTTCCCGTGTCTGCGTGGGTTACCTCCGGGTGTTCCGGTTTCCTCCCACTGTCCAAAGACATGCAGGTTAGGTGGATTGGCCATGATAAATAGCCCTTAGTGACCAAAAAGGTTAGGAAGGGTTATTGGGTTACAGGGATAGGGTGGAAGTGAGGGCTTAAATAGGTCGGTGCAGACTCAATGGGCCTAATGGCCTTCTTCTGCACTGTATGTTCTATGTTCTATGAGTTCACTGCAGCTCACAATGGGATCTACCATCACCCACATCATGCAGCTCCAGCATATCGCCTGCCCAGCCATCTCGACTTAGTTAATTCATTGGTTTTGCAGTGTTTTTTTCAGCTTCAGTGAAATCACTGAGGGTAAGTTACTTATATTTACAGCTCTGATACTACGCCCTGCGAGACAGCTCCCTGGAAACTAGGCCTTGAATTTCTGAAGTAAGTTCCTTTTTTAAAATTAAAGTACCAATTCTTTTTTTTCTAGTTAAGGGGCAATTTTAGCGTGGCCAATCCACCTACCCTGCACACTGTTTGGTTGTGGGGCTGAGACCCACGCAGACACAGGGAGAATGTGCAAACTCGACACGGACAGTAACCTGAGGCAGGGATCGAACCTGGGACCTCAATGCAGTGGGTCAGCAGTCCTAACCATTGTGCCACCATGCTGCCCTGAGGTAACTTACTTATATTGACAGCTCCAATACTCCACTCTCCGAGACTGCTCCCTGGAGATGACATTATTTGATATTAAAAGGATAATTAAAAAAAAATTTTTAGAGTACCCAATTCATTTTTTCCAATTAAGGGCCAATTTAGCATGGTCAATTCACCTAGCCTGCTCATCTTTTGGGTTGTGGGGGCGAAACCCATGCAAACACGGGGAGAATGTGCAAACTCCACCAGAATGGTGACCCAGAGCCGGGATCGAACCTGGGACCTCGGCACCGTGAGGCCGCAGTGCTAACCCACTGTGCCACCACGCTGCCCTGTAAAAGGATAAATGTAACTTCAAGGGATAAGACATGGCAGCAGAACTCAAGCTATGGGCTGTTCTTCTTGCCCAATCCATCGAGACCACTCCACCATTCAATCATGGCTGATTTCAACTCCATTTACCCACTCTCTCTCCATCGCCCTTAATTCCTCGAGAAATCAAGAATTTATCAACTTCTGTCTTAAAGACACTCAACGTCCCGGCCTCCACCGCCCTCTGTGGCAATGAATTCCACAGACCCACCACTCTCTGGCTGAAGAAATTTCTCCTCATCTCTGTTCTAAAGTGACTCCCTTTTATTCTAAGGCTGTGCCCCCGGGTCCTAGTCTCCCCTGCTAATGGAAACAACTTCCCTACATCTACCCTATCTAAGCCATTCATTATCTTCTAAGTTTCTATTAGATCTCCCCTCAACCTCCTAAACTCCAATGAATATAATCCCAGGATCCTCAGACGTTCATCGTATTTTAGGCCTACCATTCCTGGGATCATCCGTGTGAATCTCCGCTGGACCCGCTCCAGTGCCAGTATGTCCTTCCTGAGGTGTGGGGTCCAAAATTGCTCATAGTATTCTAAATGGGGCCTAATTAATGCTTTATAAAGCTTCAGAAGTACATCCCTGCTTTTATATTCCAAGCCTCTTGAGATAAATGACAACATTGCATTTGGTTTCTTAATTACGGTTGAGGACTCTGGGTCTGGGTGTGAGGGAGGGATCTTATTGAAACTTTCAGGATACTGCGGGGCCTGGATAGAGTGGATGTGGAGAGGATATTTCCACTTGGAGGAAAAACCAGAACCAGACGACACCATTTCAGACTAAAGGGACAATCCTTTGAAATGAAGATGAGGAGGAATTTCTTCAGCCAGAGGGAGGTGAATCTGTGGAACACTTTGCCGCAGAAGGCTGTGGAGGCCAAATCACTGAGTGTCTTTAAGGCAGAGATAGATCGGTTCTTGATTAATCAGGGGATCAGGGGTTATGGGGAGAAGACAGGAGAATGGGGATGAGAAAAATATCAGCCATGATTGAATGGCGGAACAGACTCGATGGGCCGAGTGGCCTAATTATCCCCTATGTCTTATGGTCTTTTTAGTGCAATCACAGAAACCTGGTTGAAAGAAGGGCAGGACTGACAGCTGAAGGTCCCAGGGTACAGAGGTTGCAGGCATGATAGAGGGAAGGTAAAAGAGGAGGGGGAATTACATTAATGATTAGTGAGAACATCATGGTAGTACTCAGGGATGATACCTTAGTAGGTTCCACAAATAAAGCCATATGGGTAGAACTTAGTCATAAAAAGGGCCCGATTACATAGCTGGGAGCCTATTATGGGCCTCCAAACAGCCAGGGAGAGATAGAAGGGCAGATATGTCGTCAATGGGCAGCAAAATAGCATAGTGTTTAGCACTGTGGCTTCACAGCTCTAGGGTCCCAGGTTCGATTCCCGGCTTGGGTCACTGTCTGTGTGGAGTCTTCATGTTCTCCCCGTGTCTGCGTGGGTTTGCTCCAGGTGCTCCTGTTTCTTCCCACAAGTACCAAAAGACATGCTACGAGGTAATTTGGACATTCTGAATTCTCCCTCCGTGTACCCGAACAGGCGCAGGAATATGGCGACTGGGGGCTTTTCACAGTAACTTCATTGCAGTGTTAATGTAAGCCTACTTGTGACAATAAAGATTATTTATTTTAAATCTCTGAGAATTATAAGCAAAATCGTTTAATAACAGTATGGGATTTCAACTTCCCCAATGTTAACTGGGATAGTCAAAGTGTAAAGGGCTTACAGGGGATGGAATTCTTAAAATGTATCCAGGAAAGATTTTTATGCCAATATGCAGAAAGTCCTACAAGGGAAAGGGCAGTATTTGATCTAGTTTTAGGGAAAGAAGCTGGGCAAGTGGATGATGTTTCAGTGGAGGAGCATTTAGGAAACAGTGACCATAACTCAATAGAATTTAATGTAGTTATGGAAAGGGACAAAGATAGACCGGAATAAAATAATATTAATAAAATAAGACAATACTCCAGCCTCATTACGCTCTCATTCAAGCGAAACAAGGCTGGTGAATCGCAGGAGAGGCCAAAAATGAGAACTGCGCCAGGCGCCAAACAGTTTGCGCTGCAACAGGCCCGCTCCCGAAGACGAAATCGGCATCGCCTCACAGCATGACGAGAAGCCAATTATCACCACTTAAACCCTATTTTCATACAATTAACAGGAGCCACCCCTTTTCCAATGGCCTCCCATCATTCATCAGCCACCCCAGCAAGTGATCACACTGGCGCCGATTTGTACTCCTTTATAAAAACGTGAACCTGGTTGAAGGGCTTCTGTGAGGAACCGAGGAGGTAAGTAGCCATCTTCACTCACAGGCAAAGAGCCAGGGAGCTCTGGGCTTACCGCCCCAGTGCTCAGCAGGGGGGATGAGGGGAACCTTGACGGGGGTGGGGGAGTAACTCTCAGCTGGGGAGGGGGGTGGTTGACCGTCCTTGTTATTGTGGGACACCATTGGAGAGGGGGAGGCATCAGGTGAGGCAGCTGGGGGGCAAGCGCTCGCGGAACCACCATGACAACCCCTGGATCGTGTTTACCCATTCTGGGGGCAACCCTTGTCCCTGCCCATCTGGCCCACTGATCACCAATAACACCATCGACTGCTGAGGCTTCCAGCCTTGTGGCTGAAGGCTATTGCGAATAGGGAATTGGCAATCGTAGTTGAGTGAGCACTTCACACAACCCAAGTGGATTCCTGTGGGTGGCAGGGCCATGTAGCATGTGGGAATCATTGCCTAGCATCCCAATCACCTTGGCACCCGGACACTGTACCTGAACATTACGGTAGTCAACACCACAATCGCAGCAGCCAACATCTGAACACCCAGGGGATGGGAGGCAGCTCCGAGAACATGTCCACGGCCAGAGAGTGGGTGAGTGACATGGGGAGGGACCAGTGCCAGGTCCAGGTGATGTTGTGAGCGGGCACTCGGGGTACAGTGTCTGGAGTCTGGTGATGGGGGGTCTGCTGCAGCCGGGTGTGCGTGGGCCAGGCATTCCAGGTGGAGGAGGAGGGGGGGATCAATGGGGGAGTGGAGAGTCCCAGATAGGGAGCCACCACCGTCTGCCAGTCTAACAGGTTCTCCCAATGCCTTACAGATATTGAATGCTATGGCAGGGATATTGGACCCAGAACCTGCCCTTGTGGTGCTGCTGCTAGGCCGGGCGGCCAGATGCTGGAGACGACGGTGATGTGTTATGTACTCTTGGATAACGCAGGCTGCAACTGGATGCAGCTTTAACCAAAAGATACTCAGACCTTGAAGTTAGTTCAAAATGATTTATTGAACCAGTAGCACAGTTAGCACAGTTTTCTTTGCGTTCGACTCTCTGCTAACCTAAGTGTGGTTACTCTGTCTGACTGAACCATTCTAGCTCTTAGCCACATGCTGGAGGTGTGATACTGTACATACACCCTGACTCACTCTGCAGATGTTCATCAGTGGGACGAGGTGGAGTGTGAGTGCCTCGTGCCTTTTATAGTGAGATACCACCCCTGAGTGTCCTGCCTGCTCATTGGTCAGGTCCTGTTCTCTGTGTTCATTAGCTGCCTGTCTGTGCCTGTCTGTATATCATTGTCTGCATGTCTGCATATCATGACATCTCCCCTTTTATTTTATGTTTTGTTGGCACATGGGAACGTACTTACATGTGGTGGCATATATTAACATATTTACAAGCGTTGACATATGTAAACGTATTTACATGCGAAGACAGCTGTCTAATGTGAGAAAACAGAACATAGCAAACAAAACAAATGTTCATAAGTCCAGTCTCTGGGACTTGCGTCTGATCCTTGTCGACCGCCGGAGAGGTGGTGGTGGGGACGACGGCGCCTTGACAGGCGGGATGGAAGCCTGACTGGTGGCCTCATAGTTCGAGGTACCAGGTGGTGGCAAAACAACGGACGGAAATGGAGAAGAAAGCGGTTGCGGGCAGGCAACTTTGCGCAGTGTTGTCTGTTTCGTCGCACAACAGAACCATCAGCCATACGTACAACATACGAGCGGGTCGCAGCCTGTCGAAAAATGACAGCTGGAGCAGACCAGCCACCATCCGGTATCTTGATCCTGACAGTGTCTGCCGGAGATAACACAGGCAAATCGGTGGCATGAGCTGGTTTCAGAGCTGCTGCACCTTCTGCAGCACCGGGAGGTGATCCAGGTTGGGCAAGTGTACGGCTTGAAGTGTCGTCCGCAGGTCCCTGTTCATCAGGAGTTGAGCAGGCGACATGCCAGTGGGGCCACCCTGTACGCATGCAGCGCGAGGTAGATGTCGAAGCAGAATCCGCGGCCTTGCTGATGAGCTGTTTCACAATGTGCACCCCTTTTTCAACCTTCCCATTGGACTGTGGATCATGTGGGCTGGAAGTGACATGTTTGAAATGGTATGACTTGGCAAATATAGACCACTCATGGCTGTTGAAGCACGGGCCATTGTCACTCATGACAGTGAGTGGGACACCATGCCTGGAGAACGTCTCCTTACAGGCCTTGAGGACGGTCCGAGATGTGAGGTCTGAGAGCTTCATGACTTCAGGGTGATTGGAGAAATAGTCAATAATCAACATATAGTCACGACCATTTGCACGAAAGAGGTCGATGCCAACCTTGGACCACGGGGAGGTCTTGATTTCATGCTGCTGGAGCGTCTCCTTGCTCTGCACTGGCTGGAAGCGTTGACAGGTCGCATAGTTGAGGACCATGTTCGAGATGTCCTGGCTAATACCGGGCCAGTAGACAGCATGCCTGGCTCTGCGTCTGCACTTCTTGATGCCCAAGTGTCCCTCATGGGTTTGGCGGAGCATCAAGCTCTGGAGACTGAGTGGAATGACAATCCGGTCCAGCTTGAGGAGGATACAATCAATCACAGTCAGGTTGTCCTTTACATTGTAAAATTGAGGGCACTGCCCTTTCTGCTAGCCATTGGCGAGGTGGTGCATGACACGCTGCAACACGGGGTCTTTGGCTGTTTCCCTGCGGATACGAACCACCTTCTCATCAGATGCCGGGAGGGGGCTAGCACACAGCTGCACCTGGGATTCAATAAGCCGGATGATTTCCAGCGGTTCACTAGACAATGCGATGGAGCGGGACAATGCATCAGCGATGATGAGCCCCTTGCCAGGCGTGTACACCAGGTCAAAGTCGTACATTCTGAGTTTGAGGAGGATGCGCTGCAACCGAGGCATCATGTCGTTCAGGTCCTTGTGGACAATGTGAACCAGAGGCCTGTGATCCGTCTCGACAGTGAATGTCGGCAGCCCGTAGACATAGTCATGAAACTTGAGAATGCCAGTGAGAAGACCCAGGTATTCCTTCTCTATTTGCGTATACCTTGTTTCGGTGGGCGTCATGGCCCTCGATGCGTAGGCTACCGGTGCCCAGGATGAAGTGTCATCGCGTTGAAGCAGCATCGCACCAATGCCATCCTGGCTCGCATCTGTCGAGATCTTCATCTCCCTATCTGGGTCGAAAAATGCCAAGACGGGTGCAGTGGTGAGCTTGGCTTTCAACTCCAACCACTCTGCCTGATGTGCTGCCTTCCACTCAAAGGCAGTGGACTTTTTCACCAGGATTCGTAGGGCCGTGGTGTGTGAGGCCAGGTTTGTGATGAACTTGCCCAGAAAATTGACCATGCCCAGAAGCGCAACACCGCCTTCTTGTCTTGAGGAACCTTCATGGCTTTGATGGCCTTGACCTTGTCCGTGTTCGGGCACACGCCCTGCTGAGAGATTTGGTCACCTAGGAACTTGAGTGTCGACATGCCAAAGCAACATTTGGACCTGTTCAGCTTCAGGCCATTGGCACGGGCAATGCGGAATACCTGCTGGAGACGGGAAACATGCGCTTCAGGGGTCGTGGACCATATGATGATGTCGTCCACGTACACATGAACCCTTTCAATGCCCTCCATCATCTGCTCCATGATGCGATGGAAGCTCTCTGATGCCGAGACAAGGCCAAACGGCATGTGGTTATAGCAGTATCTGCCAAACGGTGTGTTGAAGGTGCAGAGCCTTCTGCTGGATTCATCCAGCTGGATTTGCCAAAATCCATGTGACGCATCTAACTTGGTGAAAAAACGTGCGTGTGCCATCTCGCTGGTGAGTTCCTCCCGCTTCGGGATGGGGTAATGTTCATGCATTATGTTCTTATTGAGATCCTTGGAATCAATACAGATGCGCAGGTCTCCTCAAGGCTTTCTAACACATACAATCGAGCTGACCCAGTCAGTCGGTTCGGTTACCTTGGAAATGATGCCCTGTTGCTGAAGATCCTTGAGCTGTGCCTTCAGGCGCTGCCTCAGCGGAGCCGGGACCCGGCGTGGTGCGTGGACCACTGGCTTGGCTTCAGGTCATAGCAGAATCTTGTATCGATATGGCAGCGTGCCCACCCCGTCGAACACATCCGGATACTGAGCGAGGATGTCGTCAATGCCGGCCTGAAGATCCACATTGGAGAATGTCGTTGTGTAAACCCGCTGCACGAGGTTCAGCTGCTTGCAGGCATGCGCGCCAAGTAGGGATGCCCTGCCTGGCTTGACAATTTCAAAACGTAACCGTGCATGGGTGCTCCAGTTGGAGACGAGTAGATGGCAGGATCCCAGTGCCGTGATGACATTTCCGTTGTAGTCCAGGAGCCTGCAGGCTGCTGGAAGGTCCTTGGGGGGCTTCTTGATGCGTTTGAAATCTGCCTGTGAGAGGAGGTTGGCAGAAGCACCTCTCTCCAGCTTAAACTGGATGGAGCAGTGGTTGACCTGCATCACCGCACGCCATTTGTCCGCAGAACCACAGCAAGGATGGATTGAATTTGTGATGAGTTGGATGTGGCATATTCACATTTGGTAATGATGCCCACACAGTAGGCGGAGTCCAGGCATTTTTCCTGTGGATCCGTTGTGCTGCCAGGATCAGAATCCTGTGATCATTGTTGCACACTCTGAACAAGCCGTCGTCGGAATTGGGAGTGCTGGCCCCTGACTGGTGGTGCAGACCTGCATAAGGCTGCATAGTGTCCAGGCTTCCCGCAGTTTAAACATCAGCTGCCTCTTGCAGGGCAGTGTTCCTTTAAGTGGGCATTGCCGCAGTTCGAGCACGTCATGACTTTGGCGTCCTGACGCTCCGCGCATCGTCGCACATGCGCAGTGCGGGTTTAGGCCACTTTGTTATCCCGTTTACATCGTGCATGCGTGTGGCCCCGGGAAAAGCACGAGAAATGGCCGCTTTCATCAATGCTGAGGTCTGCACACTCTCTGCCTCGTGGGAGGCAAGTTTCTAATTTTCAGCCGATTTGTACTGGTGTCTTGCGAGAGTGTCTTTAGGAACTCGACGTTGAGCAATGTACCTTGAAGTAAACAGTGATGTCATAGAGTGGGTGGAGCTCAGCTCACTTCAGCCATTTTGCAGTTTGGTTTTGCAAGTTTGAAAAGTGCCTGGCTGGTTCTGCTGAGAGCAGGTAAAATGTGCCTGACTGGTTTTGCTGCGAGCAGTTAAAAAGTAGAAAGCCAGTTTGAGACAGCAGCTTGAGAAGTTCTGGTTTGCTGTGATCTGCTTAGAAGGGAGAAAGCCAGGTTTGAGAAAGCAGCGTGGGTGTGGCTGTGGGTTTCCAGAGAGCTGCATGAAGAAAGCAAGGTGCTGGAGCTGAAGTCACCCAAGCTAATATATCTCTGCCATTCTACAGAAAACATATATATCCTTTAACCTGATGTGATACTTTAAAGGTGTTAAGTCTCTTGGAAGTTTGATGGAACATTTTAAGGAGGTATTTACTGTTGCAATATTTTCTGAGTTATCTTTGAAGTAAGGGATTTTAAGAGATCCAATGTTTATTTAAGATGTGAAGTTGAGTTCATGGAATAAACAGTGTTTTGTGTTTAAAAACCCACGTGTCCATAATTGTAATCCTACACCTAGGGAAAAAGCCGTGTGCTAGGAAAGGTAACAAATCCATTAAAGGGAGAGGTAGGTTGAACTTCATGATACATTTTGGGGTTCTGAAAATGCCTCGCCCATAACACTGGGCATAACGATTTTTGGCGTGCTCATGCACTGTGCATGTTTCAATCGCGACTGGCAAGGTCATATGCTTGATTTTCAGCAGCTGCTCTCTCAGAGGATCAGAGTAAACTCCAAAACGATTTGGTCTCTGATCATGGAGTCAGCAATATCACCAAAGTTGCAGGACAGCGCTAGCAGATGGAGGTTAGTTAAGAAGGAGTTGAAAGATTCATCTTTACCTTGTAGACGCTGTGTGAATATGTAGCGCTCGAAGATTTCATTGGTGTCCACTTCACAGTGAGTGACTGTCAAACTTGTCCAGGATGGTCTGAAACTTTGTCTTGTCCTGGCCTTCGGTGAAGTGAAAAGCGTTGAAGAGTTCGATGGCTTGACCACCCGCTGTTGAGAGGAGAAGCGCGATCTTCCTTGCATCAGACGCACCTATGAGGTCTGAAGCTTCGATGTACAGCAGAAAGTTTTGATTGAATGTCCGCCAGTTGGCACTGAGATTGCCGGAGGTCCTGAGCTGGTGAGGAGCCTGAATCTTCTCCATGGTGCCGGGATACATTCGCTGGTCGTCATGGAATGGACTGAAGTAAACCACCTAGATTAAGCAGTCTCCTGGTAGCATGATGTGTTATGTACTCTTGGATAACACAGGCTGCAACTGGATGCAGCTTTAACCAAAAGATACTCCAGACCTTGAAGTTAGTTCAATCTGATTTATTGAACCAGTAGCACAGTTAGCACAGTTCTCTATGAGTTCGACTCTCTGCTAACCTAAGTGTGGTTACTCTGTCTGACTGAACCAGACTAGCTCTTAGCCACATGCTGGAGGTGTGATACTGTACATACACCCTGACTCACTCTGCAGATGTTCATCACTGGGAAGAGGCGGAGTGTGAGTGCCTCGTGCCTTTTATAGTGAGATACCACCCCTGAGTGTCCTGCCTGCTCATTTGTCATGTCCTGTTCTCTGTGTTGATTAGCTGCCTGTCTGTGTCTGTCTGTATATCATTATCTGCATGTCTGCATATCATGACAGACGGCAGTAGCAAAGTCAGCAGATGCTCGAGACAATGGCCCAAGTGCCGGACCCCACTCCACACCCTGAGGATCTGGCCACCTATCAGGCCAGGGATGGACCCAGAGGGGGGTACCACGATGACCCAGAGTGTACAGGCATCACTAATCCTTTGAATAGATAACGGACAGCGCTTGCCGCAGGAGACTCTGCCTCAATAAGGAGATGGTGCGACACCTGTGCCATGTCCTCACAGACTTGGGCGGAAAACTGCATTATCTTTGACATGGACCAAGCCCAATAAGATGCCTAGGCAGCAGGTTTCTCGACCATTGGTGGGATTCCCCAAGTCCAAGGGTAATAGGTGCCACGCATATCGCCTTGCGCTCACTGAGCCATCTGGGGAGTCCGAAATTAACCGACAGGGGTTCCACTTGCTCAACATACAGCTCAAGTGTGGCCACCAGAGGAAAGTCATGCACACGTGTGCACACTTCGCGGCGAGTGCCCATGACAGCTACACCCTAGGGCAGTCGGTCATTCCAAGCCTCTTTGAGCACCACCCCAGAATGGGCGGCTGGCACTTGGGGGATAAGGGGTAACCGCTGAGGACCTGGCAATGGAGCCCTCTGGAGGCCGGTGACCAAAGTGGGGACCTGGTGCAACGAAGCCCAAATGACCACCCGGGCTGTGATTGAGCAATGCATCAGACTCCTCAAGTTGCAGTTACAACGCCTCGATCACTCCAATGGTGCACTCTAGTACACCATCTGGAGGGTCACCCGCTTTGTGGTGGTCTGCTGTGCCCTCCACAACCTCGCACAGCAGCGGGGCAACAATCTGGAGGACGGTGATGAGGAACATGTGGCCACCTCCGAGGAAGACGGGGATGAGGTGGCGTTGGACCAGCAGGGGCTGAAGGACAAGGCCGGTGATGAACCTGAGGTACAGAAACCTGGAGGCTGCCCTAACAGGCAGCAGCGGTGAGGGTCCGGCAAATCCAGAGAGCCAGAGAGGCCCTCATAGTTACCTGATTCACTTAGGATGTTCATCAAGCCCCAATCCTATTTACCACCCTCCCAAGGATGTGTCACATCATTCCAGGGTGCTGGATCTGTGTCGGCACTGTCAGCGGATCACTCTCAAGGGCAGGAGGGTGATGATAACCTGCAGAGAGCTGGGCGCTGGTGCTCCTCAATCTGTGCCACAGTCTGACCCCTGCCTGTCTGCTGAGTTCTCACTCACACCCATCACCTGCACACGGTGTGCCCGGGGGAGAGGGGGCTGCCTGGAGAGATGGGCCAAGGGCTTAGAGGTTGCCCGCATTGCAAAGAAAGTGACAGGGGTGTCATATTGGTTGTGCTCAAGAGTGTTTATTGTGTTTTACAATTCCGCACTCTCCTGAAGGTGCTGCTCTCCCACCCCAACCCTACTCCTTCACCCCTCCCCCAGTGCCCTCAATGATCTTTGATGTGCTTTGCCTTCCCAGCTCTACCACTACATCTAGGTGTCTCCCCGGGATGCATATCTGAGGAGGAGGCAGCCAGTTGCTTATCTCATTCTGTGGCCGTCGGTGCCCCTAGCAGACATCCTCTGGGGGCTCTGGGGGATGGAGAGCCCTGGCTCACCTGTTGACGGCACATGCACAGCCGTGTCGCCCTGTCCCGTGTGCTGGCTGTGAGATGCGGCCTCATCAGAAGGATGGAATTTTGGGGGATCAGATGGCCACGATCCGCACGCCATGGGACGGGTCCGGGTGGTGCCCAGGGCCCCCTCCTCCCGCTCAGAGCCCATAGGGCTCTGGGTTCACCTTTGGACGGAGGAACAGCTGGTTCGAGCCCTGGCTTCTTGTCAGATGGCCTGATTTATTACAAAAACACTTGTAGCTAAAGCTATGAATGATTTAGCTACATTAACTGTGGATAAACTATATACAAAGCAATAGATGAATAACAGAATTATCATGCACAAACAACCTCCTCTTTACCTTCCTCCAGCCATGCTGAAGGGTCACCTGACTCTAACATTCACTTATATATAAATGGGACTCCTAGTGGTTAGTCGGTGAATTACAACACAATCATGATATCACCACATCCCCTTTCCTTTGAAGGAATAAATTAATACATTATCATCAGTCTATTTATATGTGATATCATTAGCCTGTGAGTCTAACATTATTATTTTTTTAAAATGTTAACGTCTGGTTTAATAAATATATATTTATACAAATTGAGTGGATCAGGTTTTCTTATGACTCTGGTTGATCTTCTCAAAGTTTGACCTTGCTGCTCAGAACTTGTAGCTTCAATGTTCTCCATGACATTCTCATGCTCAGGAACTGCTGAACTATCTGACACTGCAGCTGATGTTGATTCTGATGTAGATTCATCATCCATCACATTGTTGTGAAAGTCTTCTCTGGTTTTCAAGAGTGCGCAGTGATTTCTTCTTAAAACCAACCCTTCTTCTGTCTGTACATTGTAGGAATGAGGTGCTACTTCTTCAAGTACAATGGATTTTCTCAACCTTCTTTTCTTGAAGAGTTTGATCCTTCCTGGTCTTTTGTTGGATCTCACGTAGTTTCGTATCTGATATGGGTAGTAGTGTGGAAATAAGATTGACATGCAGATCTACATCTTCAGCAATTCACTACTAATACTTTGTATCGGCGCTCTCGATACTGCATCTGCTGAGAATCTTCTACTCTCACCATGTCATCATTACTCAGAGGTGATAAAATTCTAGACTCTATCATATAACTGATTTTGTTTTGCTTTAATGTTTTGCATTTCCTGCAGCATCACTGCATTCCCCTCCTTCTTTTCCAAGTATGGAAGTGTGGTACGCAACCTTCTATTCATGAGTAACTCTGCTGGCGATTTATCATGTGACAATGATGACGCCATGTAACTCAATAGTGCAATATATGGATCAGATTGGCTGTCCATTGCTTTCTTCAACAATTGCTTAATAATATGTACACCTTTCTCGGCTTTCCCATTGGCTTGAGGTTACAACGGACTCAACGTGACGTGATTGAAATCATACATGACTGAGAGGAGTTGCCACTTTTACAGCTAAAACAAGGACCTTTGTCAGTCATGACGACTTGAGGAATTCGATGTCTAGCACAAATTGACTTGGTTATACAGTATTACACTGCTTGCTGTTACGTTTGACAGTAGAGCCATTTTGGGAAAGTTTGAAAAATTGTTTATGATCATTAAATAATCTTTTCCTCGTAGGTGAAAGAGATCAATAGCTACTTTCTGCCATGGAGCCGTAGGAAAATCAGACATTTGCAAAGGTTCTCTTGTTTTCTTGCAATGATGGTCTGGCATGTGTCACAACAACTGACCATCCTTTCAATATCCTGGTTTATACCTGGCCAGTTAACAGAGTCACAAGCTCTCAGTTTACATTTTTCAATCCTTAGATGTCCTTCGTATATCCTCTTTAGTATATCCTTGCGAAGAGATTGAGGTATGACTATATTGTTCAAATGAAGTACCACTCCATTAATGATACTGAGTTCCGGTCTTATATTGGAGAACTCCATACATTAACCTCTGGGCCAGTGTGAGTTGATGTTCCTCATCAACTCTTGAAGAGTTTGATCCTTCCTGGTCTTTTGTTGGATCTCACGTAGTTTCGTATCTGATATGGGTAGTAGTGTGGAAATAAGATTGACATGCAGATCTACATCTTCAGCAATTCACTACTAATACTTTGTATCGGCGCTCTTGATACTGCATCTGCTGAGAACAAATATTTGCCTGGCGTGTAGATGAGATTGAAGTCATAGCGATGTAACTTCATCATCAACCTCTGAATGAGTAGAGACATCTGGTTGAGATTTTTCTTGGTGTTAACCAAAGACGATTGTCTGTCTCAACTGTGAAAGTTGGAAGCCTATAGATGCAGTGTGGAATTTCTCCAAGCCTATAATTAAACCCTAGCATTCTTTTTCAATTTGAGTGTACCTCTGCTCTGTTGTTGTCATGGATCAGGATGCATAAGCGACTGGTTTCCAATCGTCATGCTCGAGTTGCAGAAGAACTGCTCCTAGACCATCTTTGGACTCGTCTGTTGACACTTTCATCTACTTAGATGGGTCAAAAAATGTGAGAACTGGTGTGGTGGTTAGTGAAGTCTTGAGCTTCTTCCACTCTTGCTCATGTTGCTCAGTCCAAGTGAAATCCATTGACTTGTGCAGGAGATCACATCGATATGTTGTTTTTGCTGATATGTTTGGAATGAATTTCCCTATAAAATTGATCATACTCATCACTCTTAAGATGGCTTTCTTGTCATGTGGTTTTGGCATGTTGAGAATTGCTTGGATTTTGTCCTTGTCAGGTTCAATGCCATGCGATGAGAGCTTGTCATTGAGGAATAAGACCTCAGTTACTCCAAATTGGCACTTTTGCTTATTGACTGTCAGCCTATTTCCCCTGACGCTTGTTAGAACTTTAAGCAACCTCGTATTGTGCTCTTCCATGGTTGAGCCCCAAATGATGATATTATCCACGTATACATGTATACATTCGATGCCTTCAATTACGTGCTCCATGGCATGGTGAAAAATTTGATGCTGAAATTATGCCAAACGGCATTCTCAGGAAGCAGAACCATCCAAATAGAGTATTAAAAGTGCAGTATTTTGTACTTTGTTCCTCCAGCTTTAGTTGCCAGAAACCCTGAGATGCGTCAATTTTCATAAAAAATTGTGCACCAGCCATCTCAGATGTGATTTCCTCACGCTTTGGTATTTGGTAATGTTCTCTTTTGATATTCTTGTGTTTAAGATCCATGCATAAGCGAATATCAGCATTCTTTTTCTTTACACAAACCATGGAGTTTACCCAGTCGGTAGGTTCTTCTATCTTTCTGATTACATTTAATTTTGTTATTATGTCTAGCTCCTTTTTGAGACAATCCTAAAGAGGTGCAGATACTCTTCTTGGTGCCTGCATCACAGGTTTTGCATCCTCTTTGAGTTGTATCTTGTAGGTAAATGTTAGTGTACCAAAATCTGTGAACACATTGCTGAATTTGCTGATGATGTTCTCAGAATCGTCGGAGTGTTGATCCAATCTGTTGTGGATGCTATTTACCAACTCGACCTAATTCTTCACAGGACTGATCACCTAATAATGAATACAAGCCCTCGGATACAATTTAGAATGGACGGAATAAACTGTGTTCTTCAATACTCAGGTCACAAGCACCATAACATTTAATGCTTGAACCATAATAATCTCTCAGAGATATTTTGTGATTTCTTCCAATTGGCTGAATTTTTAGACTTTCCAATCAGTCATGCTGATTAAATTGACTTTGGCACCCTGTCTAACTTCAATTGGACCACTATACTGTTCATTTCAAGTGGTAGCAGCCATTTGTCCTCATCAACCTCATTTAATTATATTTTATTAATTATATTACTTTAACAGAGTTACAAAGCCAGAGCTCAGAGTGTGGATAGGGGCAAACCCCTAATCCAGCTCCTTGCCTGCTCGAAAAAACAATTCAAATTGAATCCAATTCATGGTCCCCAAAAGAGGGACATACCAGATCGAGGCATAACACCTGACCTCGCGCACATCTTGGCCAAGAGGCCGAGAAACGGTAGCCTCATTTATTTTAATGGAGTATCGGTTTGCATTTTATTTAAGTGCTGGAGAAATTGTTGATGTCTCTAAAAAATTATTCTTTTGTGATATTACTCCAACAAACAATGATGGTTCATCACTGGGGACTGTCAGTGGGATTCTCCAAACCCCGCCGGGTCAGAGAATCCCCGGGGGGCGGCGCGAATCCCGCCCCGCCGCTGGTTGCCGTATTCTCCGGTGCCATATTACGGGCGGGGACGATGTTAACGCCAAGCCAGTCGGGGCCATTGGCAGGGTCCATCCCCCCCAGCAATTCTCTGGGCCCTGATGGGCCGAGCGGCCGTCCGTTTTTGGCCAGTCCCGCCGGCGTGAATCACTCAACTCGTGTACCGGCGGGACCTGTCAGGTAAGTCGGCTGGGGCGGTCTTCGGGGGGGCGCTACCCCAGTGATCTTTCCACGGGGGGGGCCCCCACGGTGGCCTGGCCCGGGATCGGGGCCCACCGATCTGCGGGCGGGCCTGTGCTATGGGGGCACTCTTTCCTTCCGCGCTGGCCCCTGTCAGGCTCCGCCATGGCCGTTGCGGAGAAGACAACCCCCGCGCATGCGGCAAAACACGCTGGCAGTTCCACGCATGCGTGAGATCACGCCGGCCCTTTGGTGCATGCGCGAACGTGCACAGTCCCTTCGGCGCTGGCTGGAGCGGCGCCAACCCCTCTGGCGTCCACCTAGCCCCTGGAAGTGCGGACAATTCTGCACTTTCGGGGGCTGTTGACGGTGGAGTGGTTGGCGACGGTTTTCCTGCCGGCGTGGGGACTTAGTCCCCGGAAAGGAGAACACCAGCCTGTGTCTTCCAATGTGCTGACTGAACTGGGGTTGAGCTTAGAGTAACAATTCTGAGCAAAGTGATTTTTAAATTTGCATCTGGAACAAAACTTGCCAAACGCTAGGCACTGCCTTAATTTGTGCCTTTGACCACATCTTTTGGACTCAAATACTTTGTCCTGATCTTTAACCTGTTTGTTGGTGTGCAAGGAGCTGCAGGAACTTTCCCGCCATTTTACAGACATTTCCCGCCTTTTTGGAAAAAGGGTGGTAACCGGTGTGCTTTCCTCCAAGAGGACGCCGCCATTACTGAGAAACATTTAGAATGCTGTGCTGCTAGCTCGTGAGCCTGACAAATCTTAACTGTTTGTTCCAAAGACAGCTCTGATTCCCTCCGCAAACGTTCCCTCAGCTTATTTTCATTCACACCAAATACAATCTAGTCCCGAATCATGAAAGATTCTACTGCAGAAAAATTACAGGTTATGGCTTTTAGCTTTAAATCAATGATGAAATGATTTATGGACTCTCATGTCTTCTGTAAATATGATCTAAACACATAGCGTAAATACATTTAATTCTTTCTGGGGCTGCAATGGGCATCAAATCTTCGAATTACTTTGTTAAAATTTTTACTATCTTCATCGTTTGCAAATTT
This sequence comes from Scyliorhinus torazame, assembly GCF_047496885.1. Taxonomy (NCBI): domain Eukaryota; kingdom Metazoa; phylum Chordata; class Chondrichthyes; order Carcharhiniformes; family Scyliorhinidae; genus Scyliorhinus; species Scyliorhinus torazame. The sequence goes on along the minus strand of NC_092712.1, from coordinate 191,944,237 downwards.
AAACATACTAAACACAGCAATTGCTTCAGGCCCTGCCGCTGTTAGGAGCATCACTACCTTATGCTAAACTGACTGATCTTCAAAAATTACTGCAGTAAGAAACAGATTAAATTGTTGTTTAAACAGATGCCAATTGCTATCCACATTACCATGAAAGCTGAGACTCTTTGGTGGCTTCAATGATCCCATTCTGTAAATTCTGTAGTCAGCAAAATCTTCAAATCTCTGTGGCAGGCTTTCTTAACAACATCCAACACTGGAACCACGTAATGTTCTTTTCGGATGGCCTGACTGCTGTCTCGCCTCGGGGGTTCTTGCCCCCACCTGATGTACATCAGCAGCAGTGTGCTGCTCACCAGATTGTGCCCCAGAAACCTGACCACTAACATTTCCCACCGAGGAGCATGTATCTGCGCTGGTAGAGGGTGGGGATGACAGCTATGATGCAACATTACGGTGGCATCCTCGGAGTTCTCCTCTGCGGTGGTCTCATGGGAGGCTGGTGAGGATGCCACCCAGGATGGGCCGGCATGTCAGCTGGAGGACCTGCGGGAGAATGGACAGGTGGTCAGTGGGAGGGATGGGTCAGTCAGTAAGGCAATAACAACTCACATTGGACAGGTCCTCCGGGTGGAGCCCGGTGGTTCCTCACATCTGCGGCATTTGCCCGGCTGTGCATTGGTGACCGCTTTGTCCTCGGCCACACCGGTCACCTCTAGGGCCCACTCCTCAAAGTGGTGAGGATTCTGATGTCTGGCACATCTGCCAGTTTGGGCCTTCTCCTGGCAGTTGTGGGAGAGCTTTTCCTGAGGAGACACAGAGAGGGCATTGTTAGCCACATGCATGGTTCACAGTGGTGGGAGGGGGTGGGTGTGAATGGAGAATTGGGGGTCACATGGAGAATTGGGGGGTGGATGCTCCAATGGGGGCGGAGAAGTCTCGGGGGGGTGTTTACTCACCCGTGCTGTCTGGTGTAGGTCATTGACCTTCTTCCTGCTCTGAAGGCCAGTCCTGCTGGTCACTTTCCCGGAGCTTACAGCCACCGCCACTCAATCCCAGGCGGCACTACCCTATGTCTGACCCCCTCCTGGACCCTTGGGGGAATGGGTCATCCCTCCTGGCCACGATAATGTCTCGCAGCCTCCCCAGGTCAGAATCCTCAAATCATAGGGCTGGTCTCCTCGGCGCCATGGTTGCAAGCTAGCTGGGTTTGGCTGAACCAGTGCAGCTCGACCTCGTTAGCCGGGGGCTGCCGAGAGCGGTGCCGGCGAATCAGCTGGCCAGCCTTCATTTGAGACGAGAAGCCTGTGAGGCTTCATTAAGTGGACCAATTAACGTTGAATTGCATTGCCGGCCTCGCTGGGTTGAGCGCTGGGAAGCTCGCGGCAATTCCCACTCGCAACAACATTTTGAAATCTTTCCAGGGAATTGCGCCCAGGATCTGTCCAAAGTTATCTGGGAGCAGCTACCTGTAGGAAAATCTACATCAGAGCAGTGCAATTAATTCAAAAAGGAAATGGAGAGAGTACAGGATGAACAGGGTGGCACGGTAGTACAGTGGTTAGTACTGTTGCTTCACAGCACCAGGGTCCCAGGCTCGATTGCGGCTTGGGTCACTGTCTGTGCGGACTCTGCGTGTTCTCCCCGTGTCTGCGTGGGTTTCCTCCGGGTTCTCCAGTTTCCTCCCACAAGTCCCGAAAGACATGTTGTTAGGTGAATTGGACATTCTGAATTCTCCCTCTGTGTACCCGAACAGGCGCTGGAATGTGGCGACGAGAGCTTTTCACTGTAAGTTCATTGCTGTGTTAATGTAAGCCTACTTGTGATCATAACATGTTCCCATGATAGTAACGAGTGGGAGAAAAAAGCCCAGAAAACCTTGGATCCCATGGGACATCCAGGGTTGGATAAGGAAAAAACGGGAGGTTTATGGCAGATACCGAAGGCTCAGAACAGCAGAAGCCCTCGAGCAGTGTTTTCAAACTTTTTTTCCCAGACCACATTTGCCAACTGGCTGACCTTCGGGACCCACACAACGTTCGCTTTCCCAGCCTATCCTGTCAAGGCAGTGTTTAGGACATGAAAGTATTCTTCCCCAGGCAAGGGAGGGAAGGAAAAACATTGAGTTTCCCTGTTTGTAATCACTATGTAGTAGCCGTGGTGGATGGAATTTATGACAGCATTGATTGAGGACAAGATCAGACAGCTGTGATTGATGTCTATGAAATTCACTGTCCAGGTCCACACATGGGAGATACTGAGGCACTGGAGGTATTCTGCCTTAATGAATAATTAATCCTGGGGGGAGGACATTTTTGGTGCGATTCACGTTTTGCTGGGGATGATATTCTGTGGGGAGCTGAGGAGGTGAGTAGCCATCTTTGCTCACAGGCAAAGAGCCCAGGGGCGCTGGGCGTGCCATCCAAGTGTTCAGTGGGGCACCCTCAGCTGGGGATTGGGAACCCTTGGCTGGGGGTGGGGGACCCTCCGCAAGGGTCGGCTGCCATGGGAAGGGGACAGAGGTGCTGGTGTGGGGCAACCGGGAGGGGAGGGGCAACCGCTTGCGGCACCACCATGCCAACCCGTGGATCATGTTTACCCATTCCGGGGACAATCCTTATCCCTGCCCGTCTGCCCCGCTGACCACCTATAGCTGAAAACTATTACGAATAGGGAATTAGCAAACGTGGTTGAGTGAGCACTTCACACAACCCAAATGGATTCCCGTGGGTAGGTGGGTCGTGGAGCATGTGGGAGTCATTACCTAGCACCCCAATCGCACCTTGATGGCTGGACACTGTGCTTGAACACTGGGAGGCAACACCACACACGCAGCAGCCAACACCCGAATACCCAGGGGATGGAACACAGCTCCAGGGACATGTCCACAGGCGCAGGGTGGTGAGTGCCATGGGGAGGGGACCATTACCCGATCCAGATGATGTTACGAGCGGGTATCTGGGGTATAGGGTCTCGGGTCAGTTGATGGGGGCGCTCTGCGGCCGGTTGTGCATGGGCGGGGCATTCCAGGTGATGGGGGGAGATCAATGGGGGAATTGAGGGTCCCGGGGTGGGAGCCACCGTTGTTTGTCAGTCTAACACCCTCTCCCTATTCCTTACAGATATTGAACGTTACGGCAGGGATATTGGATGCAGAATTTGCCCTAGTGTTGCCGCTGGTAGCATATGCGGCCAGGTGCCAGAGATGGCGGCAGCAGCAACGTCAGCAGATGCTCGAGGCGGCAGCCCATGTGCCTGTCCACTAACATTTCCCACCGAGGTGTATGTACCTTAGCTGCGGGCGGATGGGGATGACAGCTGTGCCACATCCTCAGAGCTTTCCTCTGAATTGGTCTCCTGGGAGGCTGGAGAGGGTGCCGCCCAGGATGGGCCAATGCCATCGGCTGGAGGATTAGCGGGATAATGGATATGTGGTCAGTGAGAGGGATGGGTCAGTCAGTAAGGCAATAACAACTCATGTTTGACAGGTCCCCTGAGGTGGGGTCCCGGTGGATCTGCACCTCAGCGGCGTTCGCCAGTGTCCGCATGAGTGACCACTCTGTCCTCGGCCACAGCAGTCACCTCGTGGTACATTGGCGAGACCATGCAGATGCTGTGACAACAGATGAATGGACATCGCGCGACAATGCTCCCTTCCAGTCGGGGAACACTTCAGCAATCAAGGGCATTCAGCCTCTGATCCTCGAGTAAGCGTTCTCCAAGGCAGCCTTCAGGACGCGCGACAACGCAGAATCGCCAAGCAGAATCTGATAGCCAAGTTCCGCACGCATGAGTATGGCCTCAACTGGGACCTTGGATTCATGTCGCATTACATTCACCCCCCACCATCTGGCCTGGGCTTGCAAAATCCCTACCAACTGTCCTGGTTTGAGACATTCACACCTCTTTAACCTGGGATTATCCCTCTCTCCATTCGCACTGTCTGGACCTGTAAAGACTTAATTACCTGCAAAGACTCACATTCAAAGTATCATCTTGCATCATTGAATTTGTCCATATATGTGTTTGTGGAACCCACCTCTTCATTCACCTGAGGAAGGAGCTGCGCTCCGAAAAAGCTAGTGATTCGAAACAAATCTGTTGGACTTTAACCTGGTCCTGCAAAACTTCTTACTCTGCCCATCCCAGTCCAACGCCGGCATCTCCACATCGCGGTTCCCAAAAGGGAATAAAGACCCTGAACGAGCGCGTTTAGCTGCGTGTTTCCCGGCACTCGCAGTGCACAGAAACACATGGCTATTCAACGCAACTCGCTTTGAATAAGGGGCCTGAATGGGGAATGCGTGCCCGAGGCTGCACATAGCCTCGGATTTTTACAACGGGGAGCGCTGCTCGCCAGAAAGCCCCATTGTAGTGAGAGATGGGGACGTAATTTAAAATATCCGAGGCCCCGAAAAGAATCCCCCCCTCCCAGCCCGAACCCCGTATGGGAGGCGGAGGGTGCCCCAGCCCCCCTCCCCTCACCCACACTGAGCAACCCCAGCCCAATCGCGCAGGCACAAAAAATACCAGGGTGCCAGGCTGGCACTGCCAGGTAACCCAGGTGGCACCAGCAGTGCCAGAGTACCACCCTGCCCAAACGGCATGCAGCTGGGGGCCTCTCATCCCCTTGGAGACCCCCGCACGTGTCATTCCATCTGGTCCCCGTTTGTGTGGAGCCCAAGGTCTCTAAGGCAAAGGGATTGATTCCCAAAGCCTCAGGTACTTTGAGAATCCGCACATTAGAGTAAGGCTTGCTTCCTCGCTCTAATATGCAGATTTGCCAAAAAGTGATCCCGCCCATTCTGGCGATATTCGCCTTGCGAAGTCTCTCGAGATTGCACTGAATCTCGCAAGGCGTTGCGAGACGGGTAGATCCCGGGAGCAGGGTCTCCCGATTTTTAACGGCCACGCTGCACCGCAGAGTGCAACTTTTCTGGCACAATGTGGCTGGAGGATTGCACCCCATGTCTTACAAATTTGACTGAATTTTTTGAGGAGGTGATCAGGTGTGTAGATGAGGGTAGTGTAGTTGCTGTATCTATATGGACTTTAGTAAGGCTCTTGACAAGGTCCCACATGGGATGCTAATGAAGAAGATAACAACCCATGGGAGCCAGTTTGGCAAACTGGATGCAAAACTGGTTTAGTGGTAGGATGCAGAGGGTGACAGTTGAAGGCTATTTTTGAGACTGGAAGCCTGTGTCCAGTGGTGTTCCACAAGGATCAGTGCTGGGTCTTTTGTTTGTGATACATTAATGACCTGGATGTGAATGTAGGAGATATGATAAGTAAGTTTGCAGATGACAAAAAAATTCGTGATGTGATAAATAGTGAGGAGCAAGGCATTAGATTACAGGACAATATGGATGGGCTGGTTAGATGGGCTGGAGAGTGGCAAACGGAATTTAACCATGAAAGTGTGAGGTAATACATTTTTGAAGGCCTAACAAGGCAAGAGAATACACAATGAATGGTCGGACCCTAGGCAGTACAGAGGATCAAAGGTGTGCATGTTCACGGATCTCTCAAGGCAGCATAATAATAATAATCTTTATTATTGTCACAAGTAGGCTGACATTAACACTGCAATGAAGTTACTGTAAAAATCCCCTAGTTACCACAGCCTGTTCGGGTACACAGAAGGAGAATTCAGAATGTCTAATTCACCGAACAGCACATCTTTCGGGACTTGTGGGAGGAACCGGAGCACCCGGAGGAAACCCACGTAGACACGGGAGAATGTGCAGACTCCGCATGGACAGTGACCCAAGTCGGGAATCTAATTTGGGAAGCAGGGCAGATTGATAAGGTGCTTAAGAAGGCCAATGGGATTATTGCCTTTATTAACGGAGGCATTGAATATAAGCGCAAGGAAGTTATGCTGAAGCTGTGTAAAATGCTGGTTAGGCCCCAGCTGGAGTACTGTGTGCAGTTCTGGTCACCCTATTATAGAAAGGATATTATTAAACTAGAAAGAGTGCAGAAAAGATTTACTAGGATGTTGCCGGGACTTGATGGTTTGAGTTATAAGGAGAGGCTGGATAGACTGGGACTTTTTTCCCTGGAGCGTAGGAGGCTTAGGGGTGATCTTATAGAGGTCTATAAAATAATGAGGGGCATAGATAAGGTAGATAGTCAACATCTTTTCCCAAAGGTAGGGGAGTCTAAAACTAGAGGGCATAGGTTTAAGGTGAGAGGGGAGAGATTCAGAAGGGCCCAGAGGGGCAATTTCTTCACTCAGAGGGTAGTGAGTGTCTGGAATGGGCTGCCAGAGGTAGTAGTAGAGGCGGGTACAATTGTGTCTTTCAAAAAGCATTTAGATAGTTACATGGGTAAGATGGGTATAGAGGGTTATGGGCCAAGTGCGGGCAACTGGGACTAGCTTAATGGTAAAAACTGGGCGGCATGGACTGGTTGGGCCGAAGGGCCTGTTTCCATGCTGTAAACGTCTATGATTCTATGATTCTATGATTGCCTGGTTTGGATTGTTTCAGCCATTAAGAGAGACTGGATAGGCTGGGGTTGTTTTTCTTGGAGCAGAGAAGGCTGAGCGGGGAACTGATTGAGGTGTATAAAATTATGAGGGACATAGATAGGGCAGACTGGAAGGTACTTTTCCCCTTAGTAGAGGGTGTCAATAACCAGGGGGCATAAATTCAAGATAATGGTCAGGAGGTTTAGAGGGGATGTGAGGAAAAACTTTTTCACTCAGAGGATGGTTGGAATCAGAAACTCACTGCCTGAAAGGATGGTAGAGGCGGGAACCCTCACAACTTTGAACAAGTATCTAGATCAGCACTTGAAATGCCAAAGCATACAAGGCTATGGACCAAGTGCTGTAAAATGGGATGAGAGTAGTTAGGTTCTTGAAGGTTGACGTGGATGTGATGGGCCGAAGAGCCTCTTTCCGTGCTGTAAAACCCTATGGCTCTATGGCTAACTTCCATTCTCACTCTTTGTTAGCAGGTTTAGGAATACTCAGAGCCAATAGACCATCTAATTTTTTGTAGTACGCAGCCAAGTCAGTTAATTGTGCGGGCTCTTTAAATAGTTTTGCGCAACCTTGCACATGCGGTAACTTAATGGGGTTGGCCTCCGCACGGCCTGCAGCAGAACCTTTGAGTTGCTGTGCCACGGCGCAGGGAAAATTGCTCAGAACTAAAGTCACATAAATAGTCAATTTGTATTTTTTTCTGACATTATCGTTATTTTACTCATATCTATCTTTTAGTTAAAATGAGCAAAATAAGGAAAATGTATCCCAAGTTACTTGTGCAGACTTCTGCTTCCCTTAAACCACAACTTCGCCCACTTAGAGAAATTCGGAAGATGGCAGCAAATTAATCAAATAAACCCTCCTGTTGATTTAGCTGTGACTAGTTGTACAAGAATGACCCCAGTAACTAGCCTTCTACTTTTATGTCTCTGAGATCTGTGTACCCTAAATTCAATAATGTAGGAATACATTGTAGGGTTGATACTGAGTGACCCATAATGAATATTTTCCTTTTATATATTTCTGGTCAATGAATATTATTATTTAAAGGGTGAATGATAATGAAATTATTCGAGAAACTAGATGGGAGGAGTTTGGAGATCAACAATGTGAAGGAAGTGAATTAACACACAGTTGTAAATGACAAGGTCACTAAATCACTCAAGCCTTGTTGCATTTATACTGTTCTTTTAATTTGGATTCTGGGAGCTTGGCATCTAGGAGCCAGCTCCTGGGTAGATGCTGTTAAATCCATTTTCTGTAGCCTGATAACAGACTTAAAAGCCCTATCTTTACAGACTAAAAGAATATAAAAACAGTTGTCGTATTTTTTAAACCTTTATTGCTTTGCTATTGAATAGAAACATTACTATGGCACAAAGCTTTGGATTTCTTGTCTCTTTTTAATTTAGATTTTGTCATGACTCCACCAATAAGTGGTCATCCTTTGATGGCCTTGGCAGCTTCTAGTATTCAATGTGTCTCATCTTTCGTATTGACTCCAGTTAATTTGGCTCTTTGATACTGTGCGGCTCAATCCTCCCAGTCAATTTTCCTGATATCATCAGCATTCACCGATTAAAAGAAATTAATATTTAGTTATAAAAAACGTAGAAATAGGCAGTGGTAAAAACAAAATCATGTTCAAGTTGTCATAATTCTTTCTAGCAAGGTTACGAACATTGGGATTCCCTTTATAAGGAGGATGCTATTTTCTTGCTTGGGCGGGTATGTAATCACCCAGGAATTTTAAAACGATAGAAAATGGATGAGTAACTGAACATTGTCCTTTAACCATTGGGACCTGGTTTGAAAACCAGCTCAGACTGATGCGATGTAGTTCTCTGACAGCTTTAATGATCCTGTGAAATTAACTTGCATAGTTTCAACACAGCTCCAAGCAGACAGGAGCAATTGTCGTAAAACTGATCATAATTATGCAGTGTATGATCAATCTAACTTAGAGAAATCACAAGGATGAGTGCTATGGGAAACAAAACCAGCACACTGGTGCAGTGGAGGGTGACTTTGCACAATTAAAGTGAATGCACATTCCTAAATTATTAGATAGAGGACTCTACTCTTCTGCTACTCCAGGTTAATCGGGGAGTTCTTGAAACTGACATTAGAAACACAAAGTTGAAATGATTTTCAGCACCTAACTTCAGCACTGCACTGGCTTTTCATCAACTTTATTGGCACTAATTATATTTTCCTGTGTTACCCTGAAAGAATATTTTTATTCTTCATGCATTTATACAATTTCTATATAAAAACTGGAAATAATTTGGATTTGATTGCCACTTATCATAATGCATTCTATATTCTGACCTTTTATATGTATTTGCTTCAACTTTTTCCACTTTCAGTACTTAACTTAAATTTATGCCTCCTTACTATCAATTCACTGAACAGTGTCAAACACTTTCAGTACCATACCCATCGTTATTCGATCTTCTGTACTGTAATTAATCGTCATTATTTTTCATCTGCCCCATCATGGCTATATGAAAAGCTCAGAATCCCATTTGCCCTCTTTAAAGCTTGTTAACCTTTTACATTGCTTTTAAATATTCACGTATTGGTCCACCTAAATATTTTATGCCTCCACTCCATTTAGAATTTTCCGAGCGTTGGGTATGTTTTTACTCTGTTCTTTATCTCACATTTATCTCACTCAACTGTATTTACCAAAAATCTGCCCACGTTCAACTCCATGTCATCTCCAACGTTTTCTCTCACAGTTTGCCATGCCATGCTGTCATCAGCAAATATTTAGATTAGTCCCTCTGTATTTAGCCCAAATCAATTGTACTTATTGAGAATGACAGGTCCCTAGATCCCCAGCCTGCCAATAGCTACATCTTGTAAACCAAGTACAGCACTTAAAATTACTCTATTTCCAATCCTATGGTCAACTGATTGTCTAAGCTGTGGCTTTGTCATGGAACTCATTTCAGAATTTTTATTTGCCGTTTTAATAAATACTTTTCAGAAATCCAAACATATGACATCAATTTGTCCATACAGTTGATAATTTCTTCAAGCATTCTGGTTAAATTAGTCCTTTAACAACTGATCCTAACAATCCTTAATCAGCCCACACCGTTCACCATTGACATTTGTAAATATAATTACCAGCAGTTGGCCCACTACTTTGAGACCAAAATAATTAGCTGGCTTATCCATTTCCACTTTGTTTTAACAGAATTGTAACATTCATTATCTGTATTGCTTTGGTCCAATTTCTGTTTCCAAAGAATTTCTGGATCATATTTTGCTTCATGTCTTTTTTTAGCTCTATCAAAAGCTTTCCAGAGTTTGATCCATCTAGGCCAGTATTGAGCAACTGTCAGTCCTATTAATCCCGTTGATATGATTTCTTTTTCATACTTACATGAATTAATGATTACTCCATGTGCTCGTTTGGTACTCTTGTAATGTCGCATTCATCAATGTTGTTTCCAAATTTCCTCCCTCAATCAATGGTATTAAAAATAAACTAAATGCTCAAACACACAAAATTGCCGATTATGGATTATACTGTGCACAAAATGACAACCACGTTACAACAGTCATTGCATTTCAAAGTAGTCCATTGCATGTAAACACTTTGCAATGTTTCTGAGAGATGTGATAAAGTTGTAAACAAGCCCTAAACTTCCTCAATAGCAGTTATGCCATAGTTGATCAGGAACGTTATGCAGTCATGAGCAGAGAGAGTTTGTACATAATTTTCCTGAACATGCTACCGTGTCCAGAATTGGTTGTGCTTCTAGTCAAGCTGTTCCAATACAGTTACATCAGCATTTACCCGACAACGTGGAATGTTGCCTAAGCATGTCCTGTCCACTAAAAGCAGGACAAATCTAATCAGACCATTTATAATCCTAAGTCTAGGCATTTATCGGGCTGAGTTTCAACATTGGACACATCTTTAGTTGAAACATTAATTTTAGCAGCAGCTTAAAGCAAAGGGACAATGTTTTTGGACTTATTCTTGACTCCTCGAGAGGATTAAAGAAAGTTGAGGGGTGAAATATAAAAGGAAATTAGGAAAGCAAAGAGAATGCATGAAAGAACATTGGCCAGCAAAATCAAGGTGATCCCAATGATATTTTAGCGATACATTAAGAGTAAGAGGATAACTAAGTAATAGTAGGGCCCATAAAGGACCAAAAATGTAGCCTAAATGTACAGGAATGTTTCTTCATGAATATTTTGAATCTGTTTTCACGAAAGAAGGGGACGATACAGATATTGTAGTGACGGAGGAATGGATGTGATGAGCATAGGGAGGGAGGAAGCATCATTGATAAACCACCAGGACTGGATAAAATGTAACCCAGGCTGGTAAAAGAAGGCAGGGAAAAAATAGCAGCGGGTCTGACCATCATTTCCAATCCTTACTGGATGCAGGTGTGGTGATGGAGGATTTGGAGGGCTGCTAATGTTGTACCTTTGGTTAAAGAGGGAGCAAGGGATAGGCCGAATAATTACAGTTCAGTCAGTCTAACCTCAGTAATGGGCAAAATATTGGAATTAATTCCGAGAAACAGGAAAGTACAAATTAATCAAGGATGTTCAACATGGATTTGATAAGGGAAGATCGTATCTGACTAATTTTTTGAGGTGGAGGCGGTGGCACAGTGGTATTGCCACTTGACTAATAATTCAGAGACCCAGGGTAATACCCATGGCAGATGGTGGAATTTGAAAACTCAATAAATAATCTGGAATTAAAAGTCTAACGACGATCATGAAACCATTGTTGATTGGTGTAAAAATGTATCTGGTTGTCCTTTAGGGAAGGAAATATGCTGTCGTAACCTGGTCTGGCCTACATGTGACTCCAGACCCACTGCAATATGGTTGACTCTTAAATACCCTCTGAAATGACCCAGCAAGCCACTCAGTTGCTACAAATGGAGCAAAACCAGCCCTGTCGACCCTGCAAAGTCCTCCTTACCAACATCTGGGGGCTTGTGCCAAAAGTGGGAGGGTTGTCACACAGACTAGTCAAGCAGTAGTCTGGCATAGACATACTCACAAAATCATACCTCGTACATAATATTCCAGACATGCATGTCCCACCAGCAGGACAGACCTCATTCTCACTAACCTGCCAGCCGCAGATGCATCTGTCCATTCTGTCCATGACAGTATCGGCACGAGTGACCACTTCACAGTCCTTGTGGAGATGAAGTCCCATCTTCACATTGAGGAAACCTTCTATCATGTCATGTGTCACTACCACCGAGCTAAATAGGATAGATTTTGAACAGATCTAGCAGCTCAAAACTGGGCATCCACGAGGCGCTGTGGGCCTTCAGCAGCAGCAGAATTATATTCAACCACAATCTGAAACTTCATGGCCTGGCATATCCCCATTCTACCATTACCAACAGGCCAAGGGTTCATTCCTGGTTCAATGAAGAGTGCAGGAGAGCATACCAGGAGCAACACCAGGAATACCTAAAAATGAGGTGTCAACCTGGTGAAGTTACAAAACAGGGCTATTTGTGTGCCAAACAGCATAAGCAGCAAGTATTAGTCAGAGCTAAGCAATCCCACAACCAATGGATCAGATCTAAGCTCTGCAGTACTGCCACATCCAGCTGTTAATGGTGGCGGACAATTAAACAGCTCGCTGGAGGAGGAGGCTCTACAAATATCCCCATCCTCTCTGCATATCAGTGCAAAAGATAAGGCTGAGGCATTCGCAAAAATCTTCAGCCAGAAGTGTGGAGTGCATGATCCATCTCAGCCTCCTCCGGATGCCCAACTCATCTCTGAAACAGAGCAAACATAGAAACGAGATAAGCCATACAGCCTCTAGAGCCTGATCTACCATATAATTAAATGATGGCTAGTCTGTGCATCTGAATCTTGCATTTAGTTTCATATCAATTTTATTATGTTCTTATTCAAATAGCATTCAACGATTGAAATGCAATCCAATAAGATAAGTAACTGGCAGGCATTTACAAAGATAACATATGCACATTACTTTTTTCTTTCTAAAAGTTGTACAATATTTTAAAATCGTTTTACTGATTATTTTTACTTGTACTGGTCAAAACATTTATCTAAAGCTGTTTCTAGATGCAAAAACGAAATTGAACCCTAATTATGATGAATTTATGATTGACATGTCATTCTTTTGATTATTGTTGTTAAATCGCTGCTAAAACAATATGATGCCATACAAAGACAAATACAGACTGGCAGAGTCCATGATGCGTGCATTGACCATGTGTCATCTGTGGCCATCATACTATCGTTGAGCATCTCAAAGAAAGAGGGCAGCTGTACTTCTCTGATCTTGAATCACAGCAGTGAATGGAACGACAGATGTAGTGCTGCTCTCCAAAATAGGGAGGATCGTCCTCCTGACAAATGAGAACGATTGATGGTCTTTTGCCTTTTTTTTGTAAAAACTGCCAGCTGCTTTTCACAGTTCAAGGCAAAGCCACATACTAAGACCCCCACCATACAACGGTCCATATTAGTCAAAGAGGTGCTTGCATTTCTCATCAGGTGAAGAATCCCTCCGAACCACCAAAAACTGGATTTTTATTGATTTTGCGTTAGAAGCTAAAACTGATGTTCGGTGATCTCTTGGAACATATCTGACACATCAGCTTTATTGTGCTCAATTGTCTTCTGTTTTATGCTGCCAGTTGTGTGCACGAAACCACTTTACATCAATATAAAATTACAGTATAAATGCAGTCTAACCATATCACAAAGTTATTAACAAGTGTGAAACATCAGTTTATTCATGGTAAAACCTTGACTCCAAGGTTCAACTCACTTCAAAGTCCAATACATTCTGAGTGTTGCTGAACAGAACATTGGCTGAGAAATCCAAATTTATTGAAATGTTATTAATTTCATTGAGTTTTGCTCATCTCCAAAACTTTGCTGCCCATACACTATCCTGCACCAAATCCTGTTTTCCCCTATTTCCTTGTGCTCACTGACCTACATTAGTTCTGGATTTAGCAATGCTTTGATTTTTGAATTCTAACACTGTTTTCAAGTATCTCCCTGGCCCTGCTGTCTGCCCCGTCCTGCACCCTCCTCACACACCTCACCCCCACAATATCTCTGACCTTCATCAGCCCCACACTCCCCCTCTTGGAGCCCAGCTCTCCTCCAATTCTGATATCTTGCATATACCTGATTTTAATTTCGCCATAATTGGCTGCCATGCCTTCAGCTGCCTCGGCCCTAAGCTCTGGAATTTCTTCTCTAACTCGCTCCAATTCTGTTACATCTCTCTTTTTTTAAGATGCAGCTTAAAACTTACCTTATGCCGCATGAGACCTGGTATCGAATTTTGGTTGAACATGCTCCCAAAAGGTGCCTTGGGATGTTTTAATATATTCAAGGTAATATGAATCCAAGTGGTTAACTTTGTAGATTCTCCAACCAGAAGAGACATTTTCTCATCTACCCTGTCCCTTAAGAACTTTACACATTTCAATTAGATCATTTCTCATTCTTCTGAACCCCAGTGAACATAAGCCAAATTGACTTAGTTTCTCCCCACTTGACAATCCCCTCATCCCTTTACAGCAAGTATGTCCTTCCTTAGACCACTTGGTGTGCCAACAACACACAAGTAGCTCAACACCAGTCAGGACAAAGCAGCCCACTTGCCTAGCATTCTATCCATTCTAACTGAAACATTCACTCCCTCAACCACTTATGCACAGCCACTTATGCACAGTGACAAAGATGTGTACCATATAAAAGATGCTCTGCAGCAACTCACCAAGGCTCCTATGGCACCATCTTCCAAACCCATGACCCCCACTACCCAGAAGGGCAAGAGTAGCAGATACTTGGGAACACCACCATCTGCAAGTTTCCCACCAAGTCACTCACCAACCTGACTGAAAATTGTGTGGTCTTTTCTTCATTGCTGCTGGATCAAGATCTTGGAACTCCCTTCCTAACAGCACTGTGGATGTACCTACACCATATGGAATTCTGTGGTTCAAGATGGTAGCTCAGCAACACCTTCTCAAGGCAATTAGGGATGGCCAATAATTACTGACTGAGGCAGCAGAGTTCTCATCCCACGAAATGTTTTTAAAAGGCGAAAGCTGCACATGGTACTCCAGGTAGGCCTCACCAATGCACTGTTCAGTTGTAGTCAAACTCTGGGCTGGATTCCAAACACCTGGAAGGGTGAGCCTAGGTGCAGGCCCCGATGGAAAACTGTCTTCTTGGATAGTACCACATCTAGAATGTGACACCATTTTTAAACTGTACGGAAAGAGCCAGCATTGTGCACGACTCCAATTAACTGTAGCCTTAGAAGCAGTAGTTTGAGAATTTCAATCGGGATGTGGGGGGAAACGGAGCTCTGGGACATGTTAACATGGAGTTGTCGTGCAGCCATCAGGGTGCCAGGAGACAGCACGGTGACACAGTGGTTAGCACTGCAGGCTCGCAGCACCAGGGACCCGGGTTCAATTCTGCCCTCAGGCGGCTGTCTGTGTGGAGTTTGTATGTTTTCTCCGTGTCTCCGTGGGTTTCCTCCGGTTGCTCCAGTTTCCTCCCACAATCCAAAAATGTGCGGGATAGGTGGATTGACCATGCTAAATTTCCCTTTAGTGTACAGGGATGAGTAGGTCAGGTTATGGGATTACAGGGATATGGGATTCAGTGTACGGCTGTCATCCACCTGAAGAATGTGGTTGAGGCAGCGCAGATGTCATTAGCTTGGCAATGAGTCTATGCTGGTGGAATTAGCACACTCCAAGATCTTGTCCTGCAATGAGACACTGAGGATACATCCGAGACAGTGAAGGTGGAAACTGCTCAGATTTTTCTTCTGCCTCGTAACATTATTCAGGCCTCACATGTGTAAAGGAGTGCGTTGAGGACACAGGCTTGATAGAGTCACAGTTTAGTGTTCTCAGTCAGATTACTGTTATTCCACACTCAATCAGTTTGGACACAATAGCTGCAGCTTTTGCGATGCATGTGTTGATTTCAGCATCAATGACAGATTGCTGGTGACTGTGGAACCTCGATATATGAAGCTATCAACAGCCTCCAGCATCACATTGTCAATGTTGATGGATAGCAGTATGGCTACATCATGACATTTATCGTCCCCATGCTGATGGTCAAACCAAGTTCTTCATTGGCATGAAAGAGTCTTTCAGTTATCGCTGAAAGTGTTTCTTGGTGTGGAATGCTAGTGCAGCATCATCAGTGTAGAGAAACCCTCTGATGAGGATTTGACACACCTTTGTCTCGACACGGAGCAAGTTATTTGCTGATGTAAAGCACACTTTTGGAGAGGTAAGGCACCTATGCTTAGACATGAACGTGCATAAAAAGTGGATGAGGGCCGGGATTCTCCGGTATCCGGCGGGCGGGCTGTACCGGCGCCAAAGAGTGGCGTGAACCACTCCGGCGTCGGACCACCCGGAAGGTGCGGAATCCTCCGCACCTTCGGGGGCTAGGCCGGCACTGGAGTGATTGGCGCCGCGCCAACCAACGCCAAAGGACCTCCGCTGGCCGGCGCGAGTTGGCGCATGCGCAGGATGAGGTTTGTATGGGAGTGCCCATTCCATCGAACACGCTGTGGTACCGCGTGATTGAGGTGTTGGGTGCTCTGAGGTACAGACGAACCAACACGGTTGCGATTGGTACCACGCAGTTTTATTCCATCTAACTATTTATACATCAGACTTGGTACTCAGCACGTTGTGACTGTGTGAGTGTCTTGCTATGAGGTCCTGGCCCTGTGCTGTCTCCAGATGGACTGCCCAGGAAGTGTCGTGTTTCTTGTCTTATACTGTGTCTGCTCTTGTCTGTGATTGGCTGTCGTGTTATGTGTGCTAATTGGTCCGTTGGTCTGTCTATCATTATGTATGTGTTATGATGTATGTTTGAATATCATGACAATGATGTCATCAATTTCAGCCTGGACGTTCTCATCAGGTGAGGCCATCGCCTGTGAGGATGACATGGTGTGGACTCGCTGAACCAGGTTCAGGAGTTTGCAGGCCCGAGCACCGAGCAGGGATGCTCTGTCAGGTCCCACGATCCCAAATCGCAGTGTCGCTTTAAATGACTTATTGGAAACTCCGAGTTGGCATGAGCCACTGGCAGCTATGGCATTGCCATTCTAGTCAAGGAGCTGGCAGGCCGGTGGAAGAATGCTTGGTCTGAAGCGGATGGTGTCGAAATCGGATTTCGAGATGAGGTTTGCGAATGCGACGGTGTCCAGTTTGAACTGGATGCGAGCCTTGTTGACTGTGAGGACAGCGCACCACTCATCGTAGGGATCCACGCTGAGGATCGGGAGGTGCTTCACTGACTTGGAGAAAGGCAGCGCATGCTTCGTAATGATGCCCATCCGGTATGGAGATTTGAGGCACTCAGCATCAGGATCTGTTGGGCTGTCGGGGTCGGAGTCTGGCAAGGCCTGCTTATTAAACGGACGCTTCTGCGCCGTGGCTGGGATCGCTGGATGCTGGGCAGTGGAGCAGTTCTGCAAAGGACTGCATAGTGGCCAAGCTTGCCACACTGTAGACACCGTCATGATTTTGCTGGACATTGCTGCTTTAAATAGGTGGAGCCACAATTCGGACAAGTCATGACGCCAACGTCAGCGCGTTCCGCGCACCATCGCGCATGTGCAGTGTGGTCGAACGACGTACGCACCTGCGTAGTCTGGTCGTCGGTCTCGCTGTCCCCTTGGTCATCGCGCGCATGTGCAGGGGCCCGGGAAAAGCGCGCAAAATGGCCACTCTCGGCGATACTTAGGCCCTGCATTTGTGCGATGGCCTGCACCCGTTCCGCCTATGGGAGGTTAGCTTTGCCGTTTCTGCTGCCCTGATGTCGGAGTACCGATTGGCAGCATGTTCGTGGAGAACGCACGTTTCGATGGCGATGGTGAGGGTGAGCTGCTTGACTTTCAGGAGCTGTTGGTGAAGGGAATCGGAGTGGACCCCAAAAACGATCTGATCCCGGATCATGGAATCAGTGGTCGAATCATAGTTACATGACTGCGCGAGGATGCGGAGATGGGTCAGAAAGGATTGAAAAGGTTAATCCTTGCCCTGAAGCCTCTGCTGGAAAATATACCGATCAAAGCTTTCATTCACCTCAATGTCACAGTGGCTGTCGAACTTCAGCAGAACTGTTTTAAATTTTGTCTTATCTTCACCTTCAACGAATGTAAGGGAGTTGTAGATGTGGATGGCGTGGTCCCCAGCTGTGGAGAGGAATAGTGCGATCTTCCTGGCGTCCGATGCGGCCTCGAGGTCGGTGGCTTCGAGATAGAGTTGGAACTTTTGTTTGAGGATCTTCCAATTTGCACCGAGGTTGCCGGCGATGCGGAGCTGCGGAGGAGGGCAGACGTTTTCCATGTCACCGGATGGCTGATTGCTGGTCAACGTTGATTCACTCAAGGTAGGTCCGTCAATTTTCAGCATCACTTACTGGTACCATGATGTGTTGGGTAGGCTGGGTCGATGTGGACTGCACTTGATGCAGTGTAGCGAGAGACAGACCTCCAACACTTGATAAGATGCAACACGATTTTATTTACCATCTAAACTATTATACATGTTCAACTGTGGGTTGACACTATGCTGACTTGACTGGAGACCTGATACTAGCCTAACCAGACTTACTAGCTACCACATGGTGTTTGCACTGGCCAGCTCACTAACTCTGACTGTCCCAGAGGCTGGGTCCCGAGAGAGCGGGAAAACTGGTGCCTTCTGGCTTTATAGTAGTTGTGTCCTGTCTGGTGATTGGCTGCTCTGTTCTGTGTGCTTACTGGTCATCCTGTGTGTCAATCACTGCCTGTCTGCACTCCATTATATACATAGATGTATGTTATGAGACCGGCCATCGCGGAGCTTTACACGCGGAGGGAAAGAATGCCCCCATGGCACAGGCCCGCCCGCAGATCGGTGGGCCCCTATCGCAGGCCAGGCCAGATCCCCCCGCACCACCCCCGAGGACTACGCAGGCTCCCCTCAGAGCCAGGTCCCACCGGTATTGGCCTTGTGTAATTCACGCTGACGGGACCGGCCAAAAATGGGCGGCCGCTTGGCCCATCGGTGACCGGAGAATCGCCGGGGTGGGGGGGTCACTGCCAACGGCCCCCCGAACGGCGCAGTGTGATCCCCGCCCCGCCAAAATACCAGCACCGGAGAATTCGGCAGCCCCGGAGCAGCGGGACGGGATTCAGGGGGTCGGAGATTCCAGCCCGAGTTCTCTGGAACTGTCAAGCGGTCAAGTTGTTTAAATCCCCTGCTCTTTAAATTATGATGAAAAAGTAGCCAGCCTGCAATAGAAAAAATTAGTATTTGCAATTTAATTGTAAATATCAGCCTGGAGGTTATCATAAATCAGCATACGCTGTCTGACTGCTTCCATGGCCTATCATTATGGGGCCTGTAAATTCAAAGTTTGATTGACAACCTGATTGGCTGCCGTTGTTGTAGGATAAACTTTGCTCTTTGCAGCATTTAGGGAAAACTCAATAGCCAGACAATACCAAGATGAAAAAGGAGAGTAAACCATGCATGTTGCTGAGCAATTTCCTGGACATTTCTGAATGGACTTTCCACGCTAAGCAGGCCCTGCACAATTTTGTACATTTCAATCAAACCTCCCCTCAACCTCCTCTGTTCCAAGGAGAACAATCCCAGTCTATTCAATCTTTCCTCATTGCTGTAATTTTCCAGTCCTGACAGCCTCCTCTTAAAGTTTCCCTGTACTCTCTCTAATACAATTACATTCTTTCTATAATGAGGTGACACAAACTACTCACAACACTCAAGTTAGGCCTAACTAAAGTTTTATATAGTTCGAGCAAAGCCTCCTTGCTTTTATATTCTATGCCTTGGCTAATAAAGGATAAGATTCCATTTGCCTTCTTAATGACCAGATCGACCTGTCCTGCTACCTTCAGGGTTCTGTGGGGATTCATTCCAAGGTTCCTCACTGGAGATAACAGCTGCAGGTAGGGCAATTGTTTTCCCTCTCTCAGCATGATCGTGAGGCCTTGGAGTTCTTCTAGTGTTGCTGGTAACTAGCTACCAAGACCACATGCGTAGACCTCTCTGGCCTGCAGGTCTGCTTTGGTCTTTGTCCCCAGTTCCTCACGGAAGTCCCAACTATTCTAATAATCTGGGACAATAAATCAGTCTTTCAGAAATGTTACCAAATCATTAATAAGTTTAAATGTTAATATACTGACCCAAAAGATAGCCATATTTTTATTTAATTTGTTGCTTGCAGTTTGGATCAAACTGCAGTTAAGCATATTTCTTGAAAAATATGAGAAAATAATTATGCTCCTGAACCTTGGATTTGATGAGCCACATTACCACAATTCACTTCAGAACTCAAGATGACATTTCCATTGCCTGACAATATTTAAGTTTGCAACAAAACCCAAAAAGCATTTTAATCAGATTTATTGCACAGTCTATAATATTTAATATATTACCTTATTCCATAATCACAAATTTGTTGTTCTTAGAATAGTAATTATCAAGAGATTTTCAACTGCTAAGAATCACTATATATGCACCGACCGTAAGGCAGAGGCTTCCCCAAACTTCAATTTTCTACTCTGAAATTTTAATCACTAGTTGAGGGAAGGGCAAGACTGGCAACTAAATATCCCAGGATATAGATGCTTCAGGAGGGATAGAGAGGGAAGTAAAAGGGGTGGAGGAGTTGCATTACTGGTCAGAGATGATATCACAGCTGTGATTAAGGAGGGCACGATGGAGGATTCGAGCACTGAGGCAATATGGGTAGAGCTAAGAAATAGGAAGGGTGCAGTAACACTGTTGGGACTTTACTACAGGCCTCCCAAAAGCAAGTGTGAAGTAGAGGTACAAATATGTAGACAGATTATAGAAAAATGTAGGAGCAATAGGGTGGTCGTGATGGGAGATTTTAACTTCCCCCACATTGAATGGGACTCATGTAGTGTTGGAGGCGTAGATGGAGCAGAATTTGTAAGGAGCATCCAGGAGTGATTTTTAGAGCAGCAGCACAATTCCGTAAGTTTTAGAATACTCATGGACAAAGACGAGAGTGGTCCTCAAGGAAGAGTGCTAAATTGGGGAAAGACCAAGTATAACAAAATTCAGCAGGAGCTAGGGAATGTGGATTGGGAGCAGCTGTTTAAGGGTAAATCCGCATTTGAAATGTGGGAGTCTTTTAAGGAAAGGTTGATTAGAGTGCAGGACAGACATGTCCCTGTGAAAATGAGGGATAGAAATGGCAAGATTAGGGAACCATGGATGACGGGTGGAATTGTGAGACTAGCTAATATGAAAAAGGAAGCATACATAAGGTCTAGGTGACTTAAATCTGATGAAGCTTTGGAGGAATATCAGGAATTTGTAAGGAGTATCCAGGAGAGTTTTTTTAGAGCAGTATGTAAATAGTCCAACTCGGGAAGGGGCCATACTGGACCTAGTATTGGGGAATGATCCCGGCCAGTTGGTTAAAGTTTCAGTCGGTGATTACTCTGGGAATAGCGATCACAATTCCGTAAGTTTTAGAATACTCATGGACAAAGACGAGAGTGGTCCTAAAGAAAGAGTGCTAAATTGGGGAAAGGCCAAGTATAACAAAATTCGGCAGGAGCTAGGGAATGTGGATTGGGAGCAGCTCTTTAAGGGTAAATCCACATTTGAAATGTGGGAGTCTTTTAAGGAAAGGTTGATTAGAGTGCAGAACAGACATGTCCCTGTGAAAATGAGGGATAGAAATGGTAAGATTAGGGAACCATGGATGATGGGTGGAATTGTGAGACTAGGTAAGATGAAAAAGGAAGCATACATAAGATCGAGGCAACTTAAAATGGATGAAGCTTTGGAGGAATATCGGGAATGTAGGACAAATCTCAAACGTGCAATAAAGAGGGCTAAAAGGGGTCATGAAATATCTTTGGCTAATAGCCTTTTATTCGTAAAAAAGGAGCAAGAGGTTAACTAGAGAAAGGATTGGCCCACTCAAAGACAAAAGAGGGAATTAATGCGTGGAGTCAGAGAAAATGGGTGAGATTCTTAATGAGTACTTTGCATCGGTATTCACCAAGGAGAGGGACATGACGGATGTTGAGGCTAGGGATGGATGTTTAAATACTCTAGGTCAAGTCGGCATAAGGAAGGGGGATGTTTTGGGTATTCTAAAAGGCATTAAGGTGGACAAGTCCCCAGGGCCGGATGGGATCTATCCCAGATTACTGAGGGAAGCAAGGGACGAAATAGCTGGCGCCTTAACAGATATCTTTGCAGCATCCTTGAGCACGGGTGAGGTCCCGGAGGACTGGAGAATTGCTAATGTTGTCTCTTTGTTCAAGAAAGGTAGCAGGGATAATCCAGGGAATTATAGACCTGTGAGCTTGACGTCAGTGGTAGGCAAACTGTTGGAGAAGATACTGAGGGATAGGATCTATTCACATTTGGAAGAAAATTGACTTATCAGTGATAGGCAGCATGGTTTTGTGCAGGGAAGGTCATGGGCGTCATTCTCCGACCCCCCGCAGGGTCGGAGAATGGCCGTTGGCCGCCGTGAATCCCGCCCCCGCCGAAGTCTCCGAAGGGAGAAAAGTCGGCGGGGCGTTAATGGCGCCGCTGCCGCGGAGAATGTCACGGGTCTGCGCAAGGCAGCCGATTTTCGGCCTGCCGATATTCTCCCTTCCGGATGGGACGAAGTCCCGTCGACGTGATGACCGTTCACGTCGACGTGAATCAAACCTCCTTTTCATCGGCGTGACCCGGTGCTCCAGGCTCACGCCGACCAGCGAGGAGGTGAGTGACGGCCTGGGGGGTTGGCTCTGGGCAGGAAATGGCGTGGCCGCAGACTGATTGCGTGAGGAGAGGTGTGTCTCGGCTTGTGTGTGTGTGCGGCCGTGGGGGGGGGGGGGGGGGGGGGGGGGGGAGGGGGGGGGTGGTTAGAGTAGGCTGGGCTCCGGGGGAGTGCCGGGAGGGGGTCCGTGCCGGGGTGGAGGTTGGGGGGGGGGGGTCCGTGCCGGGGTGGGTGATGGGAGGGCAAATGAGTTGGTCCACCTGGCCAGGTGCCAGCCTCCAACAGTTGGACCCATGCGGTCCATGCCACCTGGCTGGGGGGGAGGAGGGGATATGGGCAATGATGACATATCGTCGTTCCCCTCCCCCAACAGGCCGTCATGTTTTCAGACCATCCAGCGATGTTGGCCGCCGTGGTGGCAGCCGCTCATGTCTATGTTGCCCTGGATGAGGAGGAGGAGGAGCGTGCCAGAGAGGCGGCGCAGGCTGCCGCAGAGGGGCAGGCGGCAGCCGCCCAGGCTGGAGGGACACCTGACCGACAGGACGAGGAGGGGGAGGAGGACGTCGCGGCCCCACGGCAACGGAGGCACCCGAGGGCGCCCCGTGTGTACCGGCCCCGGCAGTCATACCAGGACCTCACGGACCGGGAATGCAGGAGGAGACTCCGGATGAGCCGGGAAACCGTGGCACACATCTGCCACCTGCTGGCACACCTGTCACCGCGTGGCACTGGCGGGGGACACCCTCTCCCCGTGTCCGTCAAGGTTACGGTGGCCCTGAACTTTTATGCAACGGGGTCATTCCAGGCACCGAGTGGGGACCTGTCCGGCATATCGCAGCCATCGGTGCATCGGTGCATCCGGGCAGTGACAGATGCCCTTTATGCCATGGCGCACCGCTACATCCGCTTCCCCGTGGACCGGGCCAGCCAAGATGCCCGGGCCGTGGGCTTCTCTGCCGTTGCCGGGTTCCCCATGGTCCAGGGCGCGATCGATGGGATGCACGTCGCCGTGCGGCCACCTGCAGAGAACAGGGCCGTGTTCACTAATAGGAAGGGGACCTATTCAATGAACGTACAGGTGGTCTGCGACCACCGCATGATGATCCTGCACGTCTGCGCCCGTCACCCAGGCAGTGTACACGACTCATTCGTGTTGTCGCGGTCATCCATCCCCGGCATGTACGAGGGACGCCATCCCCGGCTGAGGGGCTGGTTGCTGGGCGACAGGGGCTACCCATTGCGATCGTGGCTGATGACGCCTATATGGAGGTCACGCAATGAGGCGGAGAACCGCTACAATGATGCCCATGTAGCGACAAGGGGAGTGATCGAGAGGTGCTTTGGCGTGCTGAAGATGCGTTTCAGGTGCCTGGACCTCTCTGGGGGCGCCCTCCAGTATCGGTCAGATAGGGTCGGCCGCATCATTGTGGTGTGCTGCGTCCTGCACAACATAGCCCAGCAGAGGGGCGATGTGCCGCAGGCAGAGGAGGGCGGAGTGGAGGAGCAGCAGGAAGAGGCCCAGTCCTCCCCAGATGAGGGGGATGGGGGCAATGGTCAGGGCAGACGAGGTAGACACAGACGGGTGGCTGTCCACCGTTACCGGCTGGCCCAGCGGGCACGGGACAGACTGATAGACGCCCGCTTCACTGACTAGATGGGCGTGGGAATCGGGTAGTATGGCCACAGACCGCACACCATGACAACAGCCGACCACCCACACCCCCCACCCATCCACCCACCCAGCACCCTCACCCCCCTCCCCAACCCCACACCCCCCACCCGCATGCACACCACCCCCCCACCCCCAATTGCCGATCCACCGGCGGCACAACGGGCCGGGCTCACACAGTTGCGGGTGGACGCGTGTCGATCGCAGGCCATGGAGAATGATGACAACCCGCCTCCGATGAGCTCCTGGCTCTACATCGTTGGACTATGTCTGACCCATGGCCACAGTACGACCATCCACCCGGACCATCCCTGCATGCGGCTGTGACACTGCAGCGCACGGTCCCGTCCTCTGCCCGGGGGATGTTGATGGCGGCCCAGGGGGAAGGGGGCAGACTCACCTGGGGCTGAGGTAAGACCACCCCTCACACACACACTTGCGCTCAACGTACATGACACCCCCGCACACTTTGGACAGAGCACAAAGGCAGCTTCGGTAGGTGTAACATTGACTTTAATAACCAAAGGAGTTCATGCACGTGCCCTAGCGCCTAAAACTCATCTGTGCCCTGCACCCGTGCCAACTTACTCAGTGTCTAATTGTTTGGCCTTACGGGCCCTTTGACTACGTCTACGTGGTTCCCCAGACGGTACAGCAGAACTGGAGGTGGACTCCTGTGATTCCTGCCCTCTGACACTGGATCCCTTTGGCGGCCGTTTCCTGGGGCGTCCTGGCCTAGATGGGCCAGG
The DNA here is from genome assembly GCF_047496885.1 of Scyliorhinus torazame. NCBI lineage: Eukaryota > Metazoa > Chordata > Chondrichthyes > Carcharhiniformes > Scyliorhinidae > Scyliorhinus > Scyliorhinus torazame. The sequence goes on along the minus strand of NC_092712.1, from coordinate 191,919,492 downwards.
CTGCGGCCCGGGCGACTGGGATGGCGAGCTGCCAGCCTGTCCTGCCCGTTGCCCACCCGATGCACCTGGGACGGAAGGGGGGGAGTCCGAGGTGTCGCGGTGTACCGGGACCTCCCCTACAGAGGGAGCCGGGACGGACCACACCACCTCCTCCTCCCTCGGGGTGCCCGATGGCCCCCAGGCCTCTACATGGGTGGGGGATGCGAACGGACTGGCCATCCGACGCGCCCCCGACATCTGGCGCTGCCAGTCCTGGAGGCCAGTGCTGGTATCGACAGGGGTCTGCAGGTTTGCAGCCATGGAGCCCAGGGGGTTGTCGAACCCTGTCTGCGACAGTGCGACGCCAGCTCGCACATGGCCACTGGCGCCGATGCCCTCAGCGATGGCCTGCTGAGACTGGGCCATGGCCTGCAGAGACTGGGCCATGGCCTGCAGCGAGTGGGCTATGGCCTGCTGAGACTGGGCCATGGCCTGCTGAGACTGGGCCATGGCCTGCTGAGACTGGGCTATGGCCTGCTGAGACTGGGCCATGGCCTGCTGAGACTGGGCCATGGCCTGCTGAGACTGGGCTATGGCGTGCTGAGACTGGGCTATGGCGTTGAGCGCCTCTGCCATCTGGCGCTGGCACTGGCTCATGGCCTCCTGTGAGAGGGCAGCCATTTCCTGGGCCACAGACGCCGCCTGCACGGAAGGCCCCAGGCCTCGCAAACCGTTCCCCATGTCTGACACCGTCGCACCCATTGCCTCCACCGCGGACGCCACCCGTGCGGTGTCAGCCTGGGTGGCACGCATGACCGGGACCACTCCCAGCTCCTGGACGCGGGTGGACTCCTCCACCTGCGACCGCAGCCGCCGCAAGCCACCCGTCACCCTATTTGCTCGTCTCCGTGTCAGTGGTTGCATCGGATCTATGTGTGGGTGTGGTAACTGCAGGGACCCGGGATCCATCTGGGCGGCAGATGTTCGCTTGGCCTGGGCTGCCCTCCGACCGCCCGGTCCCTCTGCTGCTCCTACCTCCACCTGCTGTACCGGGACGGCTGTGTTGTGCGCACCAGTGAGTGTACCAGACGCCTCATCACTAAAGTGCCCAACCGTGGTGAGTGTTTCTGCGATGGTGGAGGGTGTTGGTGACAGCAGTGGCGTTGTGTCGTGCTCTTCGTCCCACTATGAGTCCATGGCACTTTGGGGTGGGGGTTCGTCTCCACCCATCCACTCTGAGTCACTGTCCGGTATTTCGTCTTCCCGGGTAGGGGTGTCCTGGGTAGTGCTGTCCCGGGTAGTGCTGTCCCGGGTAGTGCTGTCCCGGGTAGGGGTGTCCTGGGTAGTGGTGTCCCGGGTAGGGGTGTCCTGGATAGTGGTGTCCTGGGTAGTGGTGTCCTGGCTCGGATGTGACGGGGGCCTGTGGCTGCCCCCCTTATCGCTGGGTGGTCGCTCCCGCACGTGACGGGGGTGTCGTCTCCCTGTTGCTCCAGGTCTCTCCGTCTCCCGTGGTGTGCGAGGGGCATCCTGCGGGCGTCGCATGCTGGAGGGTGCGGGTCTCTCCGTCTCCCGTGGTCTCCGAGGGGCATCCTGCGGGCGTCGCATGCTGGAGGGTCCGGGTCTCTCCGTCTCCCGTGGTGTGCGAGGGGCATCCTGCGGGCGTCGCATGCTGGAGGGTGCGGGTCTCTCCGTCTCCCGTGGTCTCCGAGGGGCATCCTGCGGGCGTCGCATGCTGGAGGGTACGGGTCTCTCCGTCTCCCGTGGTCTCCGAGGGGCATCCTGCGGGCGTCGCATGCTGGAGGGTGCGGGTCTCTCCGTCTCCTGTGGTCTCCGAGGGGCATCCTGCGGGCGGTCTGCATCTGCGGGGATGGGTGCCTGGACGTTTGGTCCTGCGATACACAATGAAGCATGTATGGTTAGACATCAGGCAGTGATCAGGTGATACGGGAGAGGGGGATATAGGGGAGGGGGGATATGGGGACGGGCTGTTGGTGGCTCACTTGCTCATGGGGCCCCGACCTCTGCATCAGCAACCTCCCGGTCCTCAGGTCCGCCAGCCAGTTCCAGGGCCCTTTCCTCGTGTACGGTCAGTGGCCTCTCATCAGCGGGCCCTCCTCCAGTCCTCACATGCTCCCTATTGTTGTGTGCGCGCTTCTCCTGGGGGGGGGGGGGGGTGGCAGGGGTAAAAGGCAACAGTATTGGGCAGGTATATGAATGCACGCCATCGGTTGCGCGTGCATTGCAGAGGTTAAGGTTAGGGCTGGATTCACTTGGGGATATGGGGGATATGGGGGAGGGGGGATATGGGGAGGGGGGATATGGGGGAGGGGGGATATGGGGGATATGGGGGAGGGGGGAATATGGGGGATATGGTGGAGGGGGATATGGGGGATATGGGGGAGGGGGGATATGGGGGAGGGGGGATATGGGGGAGGGGGATATGGGGGATATGGGGGAGGGGGGATATGTCGGAGGGGGGATATGGGGGAGGGGGGGATATGGGGAATATGGGGGAGGGGGGATATGGGGGAGGGGGGATATGGGGGAGGGGGGGATATGGGGAATATGGGGAGGGGGGATATGGGGGAGGGGGGATATTGGGGGGGATATGGGGGATATGGGGGAGGGGGATATGGGGGATATGGGGGAGGGGGATATGGGGGAGGGGGGAATATGGGGGATATGGGGAGGGGGGATATGGGGGAGGGGGGAATATGGGGGATATGGGGGAGGGGGGATATGGGGGAGGGGGGATATGGGGGATATGGGGAGGGGGATATGGGGGATATGGGGGAGGGGGGAATATGGGGGATATGGTGGAGGGTGGATATGGTGGATATGGGGGAGGGGGGAATATGGGGGATATGGGGGAGGGGGGATATGGGGGATATGGGGGAGGGGGGAATATGGGGGATATGGGGGAGGGGGGATATGGGGGATATGGGGGAGGGGGGATATGGGGGATATGGGGGAGGGGGGATATGGAGGATATGGGGGAGGGGGGAATATGGGGGATATGGTGGAGGGGGGATATGGGGGATATGGGGAGGGGGGAATATGGGGGATATGGGGGAGGGGGGATATGGGGGATATGGGGGAGGGGGGGATATGGGGGAGGGGGATATGGGGGATATGGGGTATATGGGGGAGGGGGGGATATGGGGGAGGGGGGGATATGGGGGAGGGGGGGATTTGGGGCAGAGGGGATATGGGGGATATGGGGGAGGCTCACCCTGCCTGCTCTGACGAGGTCGTTCACCTTCTTGTGGCACTGGGTGCCTGTCCGTGGTGTTAGGGCCACAGCGGTGACGGCCTCTGCCACCTCCCTCCACAGACGCCGGCTGTGGCGTGGGGCAACTCTGCGGCCGTGCCCGGGATACAGGGCGTCCCTCCTCTGCTCCACCGCGTCCAGGAGCGCCTCCACATCGCGTGACTCGAACCTCGGGGCTGAGCGACGGCCAGCCATCAAGTCGCGTGTTGCGGTCGGCTGTTCCGGTCGGGTGGGGGGGAGCTGCGCGGCCTTATGAGCCGTCACGCCGTGCAGCGCGTATGGCGCTGCACGGCGTGAACCACTGAGCAAGCGCGGATCCCGTTACATCGCTGCTAGCCCATTTCGGGCCGCAGACTATCGGCCCATTTTTATGACGTGACGCAAGTGGGATTTGCGCCGTTTTTTGCGCCGATTGGCGGAGTTTCCGCCGATAACGGAGAATTTCGCCCCATGTCTTACAAACCTAATAGAATTCTTTGAGGAAGTGACAAAGTTAATTGATGAGGGAAGGGCTGTAGATGTCATATACATGGACTTCAGTAAGGCGTTCGATAAAGTTTCCCATGGCAGGTTGATGGAAAAAGTGAAGTTGTATGGGGTTCAGGGTGTACTAGCTAGATGGATAAAGAACTGGCTGGGCAACAGGAGACAGAGAGTAGTGGTGGAAGGGAGTGCCTCAAAATGGAGAAAGGTGACTAGTGGTGGACCACAGGGATCCGTGCTCGGACCACTGTTGTTTGTGATATACATAAATGATCTGGACGAAGGTATAGGTGGTCTGATTAGCAAGTTTGCAGATGATACTAAGATTGGTGAAGTTGCAGATAGCGAGGGGGACTGTCAGAGAATAGAGCAAAATATAGACAGATTGGAGAGTTGGGCAGAGAAATGGTAGAAGGAGTTCAATCCAGGCAAATGCGAGGTGGTGCATTTTGGGAGATCAAATTCAAGAGTGGACTATACGGTCAATGGAAGTGTCCTGTGGAAAATTGATGTACAGAGAGATCTGGGAGTTCAGGTCCATTGTACCCTGAAGGTGGCAACGCAGGTCGATACAGTGGTCAAGAAGGCATACAACATGCTTGCCTTCAGCGGACAGGGTATTGAGTACAAGAGTCGGCAGGTCATGTTACAGTTGTATGGGACTTTGGTTAGGCCACATTTGGAATACTGCGTTCAGTTCTGGTCGCCACATTACCAGAAGGATGTGGATGCTTTAGAGAGGGTGCAGAGGAGGTTCACCAGGATGTTGCCTGGTATGGAGGGTGCTAACTATGATGAAAGGTTCAGTAGATTAGGATTGTTTTCGTTGGAAAGACGAAGGTTGAGGGGGGACCTGATTGAGGTCTACAAAATTATGAGAGGTATGGACAGGGTGGATAGCAACAAGCTTTTTCCAAGAGTGGGGGTGTCAATTACAAGGGGTCACGATTTCAAGGTGAGAGGGGGAAAGTTTAAGAGAGATGTGCGTGGAAAGTTTTTTACGCAGAGGGTGGTGGGTGCCTGGAATGCTTTGCCCAGCGGAGGTGGTAGAGGCGGGCACGATAGCATAATTTAAGATGCATCTAGACAGATATATGAACGGGCGGGGAACAGAGGGAAGTAGATCCTTGGAAAATAGAAGACGGGTTTAGATGAAGGATCTGGATCGGCGCAGACTGGGAGGGCCGAAGGGCCTGTTCCTGTGCTGTAATTTTCTTTGTTCTTTGTTCTTTTAACCCGTAAGGGGGAGGGGGAGAGCCATTTAAACAGGCCCAACACAAATTCCGCTACCTGGGGATCCAAATCGCTCATGACTGTACAGGGATCCACAAATGGAACCTGACCAGCCTGATGGAGGAAGTAAAAAAGGACCTGCAGAGATGGAACACACTCCCACTGTCCCTGGCGGGGAGGGTGCAGACGATCAAAATGAATGTACTGCCCAGGGTTCCACTTCGTGTTTTGGTCCACCCTGATCTACATCTCCAAGGCCTTTTTTAATTCACGAGACAAATTGATTATGGTGTTTGTGTGGGAAGGGAAGAACGCAAGGATCCCAAAGAGAGTACTGCAGAGAACGAGGTCTATGGGGGGGCCGAGCCCTCCCAAATCTGCAATATTACATGGGATGGCAACAGCGGAGAGGGTAAAGGGGTGGATATAGGAGCCAGAAGCCGAGTGGGTGCTTATGGAGGAGGGCTCCTGCAGAGGGTCCTCCCTCCGGGCCCTAGTCACAGCAGCACTCCCATCCCCACCTAATAAATACTGAAATACCAGTGGTGGTAGTAACACTCTGGTCGGGGATCCAGCTGCAACAATATTTTGGGATCACCAAAATGCCTGATAAGGCCTCCATCTGCAACAACCACAGGTTTACGCCTCTGACAATGGACGACACCTTCAAAAGGTGGAAACAGGATGTGGGGACACTGACAGTTAGGGACTTTTATATCAACAACAGACTGACAACGCTTGAGGAACTGATAGAAAAATTCCAGCTTACGGGGGGGAACGAACTAAGATACCCACAGATTAAAATCTTCCTACAAAGGGAAACGAGGATGTATCCACGACTACCATGGCTGTGGTGACATGTATGGGTGACTGCTAAAGGGGGCCAACACCCAACTGGACGAGATGAGGGAGAAGTGGGAGGAGGACTTGGGGTTTGAAATAGGGTGGGGACTCTGGAACGAAGCACTGCACAGGGCCAACTCCACCTCCACATGCGCAAGCCTAATGCAGCTAAAAATGGTACACAGAGCTCACTTAACTAGAACCCAAATGAGCAGGTTCTTCCCGGAGGTGGAGGACAAATGCGAACAGTGCCAAGGAGGCCCGGCCAACCATGCCCACTTGTTCTGGTCTTTCCACAGACTTTCTGGGTACTGGACAGCCTTCTTCAAGGCGTCCAAGGTGGTGGAGATGTGGGTGGAGCCTTGCCCAAGAGTGGCAATCTTCGGGTTATCAGAACAGCCAGATCTCTTCATGGGAAGGAGGGCCGATGCCTTTGCCTTTGCCTCCCTAATCCCCCGCCAGAGAATGCTGCTCGGCTGGTGGTCAGCAGCACCACCCAAAGCTGCAGACTGGCTGTCCGACCTGTCAGATGGAGGAAATTAAATTTGCCATCCACAAAACATGATAGCCATTCACTCGATTGGTCCAAGACATGTTTGTAGCCAACAGCTAAGAAATCGAAGACCAGGAGAGGGTAGTCACGATACAGCAAGGAAGGAGGGGGGCGGGAAGTGGAGGGAGGGGGGAGGGGGGGGACATGGAACCCAACCATGCCCAACAAAAGAAGCATGAAAAGCAGCATCACGCCAACATAACTGGAGCAGGGTACAAGTACAGATGAGGAAAGAAGGCAAGCTAAATGACCTGGGGGAGGGGGGGGGGGGGGGGCGGGGAGGATAAGGGGTAACAACTAGAATCAAACAACTACTGGGGGAACAAAAAACAGGAAATCGTAACCACCACTGTAAATAATGCAAGATAAAGAACAACGATACATGTATGTAAACAATTGAAATTGACCGAAGTGGAAATATTTTTCTTTATCCTCTGTCTCCTAATGTTTGTCCACACTTATCAAAGAACAAACAAAGAACAAAGAAATGTACAGCACAGGAACAGGCCCTTCGGCCCTTCAAGCCCGTGCCGACCATGCTGCCCGACTAAACTACAATCTTCTACACTTCCTGGGTCCGTATCCCTCTATTCCCATCCTATTCATGTATTTGTCAAGATGCCCCTTAAATGTCACTATCGTCCCTGCTTCCACCACCTCCTCCGGTAGCGAGTTCCAGGCACCCACTACCCTCTCACCTTAAACCTATGCCCCCTAGTAATTGACCCCTCTACCCTGGGGAAAAGCCTCTGACTATCCACTTTGTCTATGCCCCTCATAATTTTGTAGACCTCTATCAGGTCTCCCCTCAACCTCCTTCGTTCCAGTGAGAACAAACCGAGTTTATTCAACCGCTCCTCATAGCTAATGCCCTCCATACCAGGCAACATTCTGGTAAATCTCTTCTGCACCCTCTCTAAAGCCTCCACATCCTTCTGGTAGTGTGGCGACCAGAATTGAACACTATACTCCAAGTGTGGCCTAACTAAGGTTCTATACAGCTGCAACATGACTTGCCAATTCTTATACTCAATGCCCCGGCCAATGAAGGCAAGCATGCCGTATGCCTTCTTGACTACCTTCTCCCCCTGTGTTGCCCCTTTTAATGACCTGTGGACCTGTACTCCTAGATCTCTTTGACTTTCAATACTCTTGAGGGTTCTACCATTCACTGTATATCCCCTACCTGCATTAGACCTTCCAAAATGCATTACCTCACATTTGTCCGGATTAAACTCCATCTGCCATCTCTCCGCCCAAGTCTCCAAACAATCTAAATCCTGCTGTATCCTCTGACAGTCCTCATCGCTATCCGCTATTCCACCAACCTTTGTGTCGTCTGCAAACTTACTAATCAGACCAGTTACATTTTCCTCCAAATCATTTATATATACTACAAAGAGCAAAGGTCCCAGCACTGATCCCTGTGGAACACCACTGGTCACAGCCCTCCAATTAGAAAAGCATCCTTCCATTGCTACTCTCTGCCTTCTATGACCTAGCCAGTTCTGTATCCACCTTGCCAGCTCACCCCTGATCCCGTGTGACTTCACCTTTTGTACTAGTCTACCATGAGGGACCTTGTCAAAGGCCTTACTGAAGTCCATATAGACAACATCCACTGCCCTACCTGCATCAATTATCTTAGTGACCTCCTCGAAAAACTCTATCAAGTTAGTGAGACACGACCTCCCCTTCACAAAACCATGCTGCCTCTCACTAATACGTCCATTTGCTTCCAAATGGGAGTAGATCCTGTCTCGAAGAATTCTCTCCAGTAATTTCCCTACCACTGAAGTAAGGCTCACCGGCCTGTAGTTCCCTGGATTATCCTTGCTACCCTTCTTAAACAGAGGAACAACATTGGCTATTCTCCAGTCCTCCGGGACATCCCCTGAAGACAGTGAGGATCCAAAGATTTCTGTCAAGGCCTCAGCAATTTCCTCTCCAGCCTCCTTCAGTATTCTGGGGTAGATCCCATCAGGCCCTGGGGACTTATCTACCTTAATATTTTTTAAGACACCCAACACCTCGTCTTTTTGGATCTCAATGTGACCCAGGCTATCTACACACCCTTCTCCAGACTCAACATCTATCAATTTCTTCTCTTTGGTGAATTCTGATGCAAAGTATTCATTTAGTACCTTGCCCATTTCCTCTGGCTCCACACATAGATTCCCTTGCCTATCCTTCAGTGGACCAACCCTTTCCCTGGCTACCCTCTTGCTTTTTATGTACGTGTAAAAAGCCTTGGGATTTTCCTTAACCCTATTTGCCAATGACTTTTCGTGACCCCTTCTAGCCCTCCTGACTCCTTGCTTAAGTTCCTTCCTACTTTCCTTATATTCCACGCAGGCTTTGTCTGTTCCCAGCCTTTTAGCCCTGACAAATGCCTCCTTTTTCTTTTTGACGAGGCCTACAATATCTCTCGCTATCCTTGTTTTGTATACCACAAGAAACTCAATCAAACCATTTATTTAAAAAAAAGAAACTCTTCAATAAAGTGCTGGAAATGCAGTGCAAATTCATCATCTAGAAAGAAAAAAAACAAGAGTTTCAGGTGTAAAACCTCCTGTGAACTGTTTTACTTGAATAATCTTAAACTGTTTTCATTTTGCAATTAATTCTTTCTAATTCTTGGGGTTTATGCAAGCAGAGATTACCACCAAATAAGCACTGGATTCATCAGTGCAGGTGGCTGGGAAGCCCCAGGGAATAAGAGAAGAATTTTAATATTTTAAAATAATATAGCACTATTCATGACTTCAGTGTTAAAAATGCTTCACAGCCAGTTAAGTGCTTTTTGAAGTGGAGTCACTGGTGTTTAGTAGGAAAGCCTAGTGTTAGCAAAGCTACGCAGGCATTGCTGGCGGATGCACAAGACCTCAGCAATAGTTCTGGCTTGGGCTAGCTACAACATAAAAGCAAGTTTATACAAATCATAGAAAATTCCCTGCAAAATAAATTCAAAGCTGAGGATATCTACTTTAGTGTCGGAATTCTGCTCCCAAGACCAACAGAGAGGTCTGCACAGGGGTCTATTCCTGTGCTGTAGTTTTTATGTACTGAAAGTTCAAGCAGGAGCATCTACTTTGTTGAAACATTTTAATAATTTCTGCTTAACTTTATAAAATGGTCAGATTCCTGTTGTGATATGATGTACATGTCCCTTTAAGGGAGCACATCTTAAACCGCTGTCAATCACTCCCACCAAGGCAGGCTGTGATATAGCAATCCCATGATAGCGCCTACTCAGTTTCCCAGTTAACACTGTATGTATATAATCTTATCTCCAAATAAAGAACCCCCATTATTGTTTTTGCAGTCCTTGTCATGTGTTTGGTAGATTTATGGCAAAAAGAAGAAATTAACATGGTGGCAGCATGGTTTATAAAGATTTGACTGGGAAGTATAGAAACCACAACCCTTTCAAATGCAACAGACGAGCTGGTGTGGCAGTGAAACAACTATCAAGTACTCACCATGGCTAAGTGATTCTGTAGCACTGCAGGAATCCTACACATTGTATCTTCATTCTGGGACATCGCAATTTGCTCCGGGTGAAATTGTTCAAACTCAGAAGAGCTTGAGTAATTTAAACCTTTCTGTTGCGCAGTTGGTCCAGGAACAGGCATCAAATAGCCAACTCCAGGGGTTCCAGCTTTAAGCAGAACTCCACAGACAGGAGGATTCATTTCTGCTACAGACCTCTCTTCAGGAGGTCAGGGGGCGATTAAACACCAGACACTGAGGTAGAGGAGAAGAGTCTGTCCAGTAACAGCTCCCAACAGCTCCTAACAGTTTGAGGAAGGCTGTAAAAAAAAAACTTCCAATGTTTAATTTTACCTTTCAAGTCAATTTTTACACCAAAATAATTGTTTTGTGGGTAGAGTTGAATTAAACCTAACACGTCAGAAACAGATCAACAGCGCCAACACTGTAGTCAAACCTATGACCACCTAAGTGGCTGTGGCAACATAAGGTACTGCAACTCAGGGAGCAAAATTAAGTTCAGAAAGACTAAAGCCTGAATGTTTGTTCCTGTTCCAAATCATATTGATAATCATGTAAAAGGCCACACAGGATACCTGCAAAATTTCCAAAACTTGATAGGAAGGCAACTGAGCTCCTTTCTGAGTTTACTTTATTCTGACAACACGTTGTAGTCTACCTTTTGGACCTCAATACTTCTGAACTAGATGAAACAAGCCATTAAGATTAAAATTGCTTTAGGCAATGAAGTCCTCCACAGACTGAACGCTTCAGGTCTCGGAACACAGGAACATAGGAACAGGAGTAAGCCATTCAGTCCCACCATTCAATGAGATCATGGCTGATCTGTGAACTAACTACCTTTGGCCCATATCCCTTAATATTTTTGCTTCACAAAAATCTATCGATCTCAGACTTAAAATGAACAACAGTTCTAGCTTCAGCTACTGTTTGTGGGAGAGAGTTTCAAACCTCCACCACATTTTGAGTGATGACGTTCTTCCCAATGCCTCTCCTGAATGGTCTAGCCCTACTTTTCAGACTTAGTTTTAGTTTTTAGATCGGCTGGGTGACATTCTTAAAAATACGGATAAAATATGGTCTACACTTGGAGATCATTTGCAAGTGAAGCTTAACTTCAGAATACACCGTTTGGAATTCATGGGAAAGATTCTCTTTCGGCTGATGCCGGAATCGGGAAATGCGATTGCACAGAGAATTGGTTTTGACGCCAAATTCAAGGCAGACGTCAGTTTCACGGCAAATCGCAATTCTCCGTTGCCTCGACAGCAGCATCAATGCGTTCCGCTCCGCATGCATAGCAAACACCATTGACATATCATTAGCGGGCCTGACCCGGTATTCTCCGGGGCCTCCGTGATTCTCCACCTCCACTGGAGGGAATGCCCGATGCCGAGGTTCACTTGTGCTTTTAAAAATTGGAGCTGATAAGGGAGAGAGAGGAGTTAGGACATGGAGAGGCGTGACCGTGGGCTGATACTGGCTGGGCTTGCTGGGGAGAGGAGGGGGCCTGCTAGGGGTGGTGGGGGGTGGGGGGGCGGGGGGGGGTGACGGAGGGACAGTCTACGGGCCGGGGCTGGGGTGAACCTCCACAAGACTGGGGCAGTGTCCAGGCACAGACCACCATTGCCACGGCCTGCAAGGCAGCCATCTTGTTGCACACCCCACTGACCACCCACCTTGGCTCCTGATTCTGCAGTGATACCGGCCGTATGAGTGCTCCCACCCCTGCACCCATGCACCCACTCTCCCACCCCACCACCCATGCACCCCACTGTCCGCCATACCAACCCCAGCAGCGGAACGTGGCGTGGAGGGACAGGTGGCAGCTGCCCAGGATGGAGAGCCAGCTGCCCAACATGCCGAGGAGGAGAAGGTGCCAAGAAGGCACTGCATAAGTCCTTGTGTGTACCGGCACCGCCTGTCATTCAAGGACCTGCCGGACCAGGCATGCTGTCGAAGACTCCGGCTGAGCAGAGAGACAGTGCAACATATCTGCACACCTGGCACCGCGGGGTATAGCAGAGGACACCCGCTCCTCGTGGCCGTCAAGGTGACGGTTGCCTTGAACTTTTACGTGACAGGCTCCTTCCAGGCGCCGAGTGAGGACCTGTCTGGGATCTCACAGACCTCGGTGCACAGGTGCATCCACACCATCACAAAGGCTTTATATACCCAGGCGGCTCAATCCTTCCACTTCACTGTGGACTGAGCCCACCAGGCTGCCCGAGCAGCGGGGTTCGATGCCATCACCGACAAGCCATGGATCCAGGCGGTGATTAACGGGATGCATATCCCCCTACAAGCGCCTGCAGATGACAGGCTGCTCTACACAAACCGAAAGGGGTTCCACTCGGTGAACGTACAGCTGATATGTGATCATCAGCTTTGCATCATGCAGATCTGAGCCCGAAACCCGGGTCGTGTGATGGACGTCTTCATTCTTGCACACTCAATGATTCCTGACCAGCAGCTCCCACTGTGAAACATACCTGCCTAACCATGGGGTGTGGGCCCTGGGTTGTCTGTAACTGCGGATCTGGCCCATGGGATGGAGGATGATGATAACCCACTCTGCGATGAGCACTGTTTCTCCACATCGTTTGACAATGTTTGACTCCTGCCCATGGTAGCACTTTCCACCATCCAAGGTGGCCGTTCAAGAGCCGGCTGGATTTAGCACTTGGAGAGAATGGGATCAAAGGCTTTGGGGAGAAAGCAGAATTAGGCTATTGAGTTGGATGATCAGCCATGATTGTGATGAATGGCAGAGCAGGCTCGAAGGGCCAAAAGGCCTACTCCTGCTCCTATCATCTATGTATCAATGTCCACCTTGGTGGTCCCTGCATGTGAGCTGACCATTCCACCACACTGTGCCATCGAATCCTTTGGGTGATGATGGTGCGGATGGGTGGGTAGAGGGGGGCAAGGGAGGCGGAGCCTGGGAGTCCAGTCCACCCACAATGTACGCCCATTTCCCCCCTTCCCTCGGCCAGCCCAGAGCAGTTTAACTGGGGTCTAACCTGCTGGCCTAATGGGCCCTAATGCTACGCCTAGGTGCTTCCCCAGATGATACAGCAGGAGCGCAGGTGGCCTACTATGATTCCTGCCCTGAGACCTGGGTCCACTTTGGCGGGCGCCTTCGTGCAACCGGACCTGGATGGGCCCGGCTGCTGCTCGGGTGTCCCAGGTTGTGTGGTGCCACCCAGTTCTGCCCGCTGCCCACCAGTTGCATGAAGAATAGGAGGGGGAAGTCTGAGATGCTAGGGTGTTCTGGCGCCTCCTCTGCGGGAGCCACCGGCACGGGCCCCATCATCTCCTCCTCCCTTGGGGTGCCTGAGAGCCCCTGGGATACTCAGTGGGATGGGGGTGCAAAGGGAGCTAACCCCTGAGGCTCCCCTGATACCAAGCGCTGCCATTTATTGAAACCCCCACTGCTCTCGACCAGGGTCGGCATGCTTGCGGCCATGGAGCACAGGGAGTGAACCATCTCCATCTGGGACTGCGCCACCTCACTCTTTGACTGTGCCACCACCTTCAGGGTTTGTGACACATCAGCCAGTGACTATGCCATCTGTCTCTCGGACGGGGCCACCTCCCTCTGTGTGCGCCACATCAGCCAGCGCCTGGGCAATGCCACCAACGTTCCCAGCCATGGCCTGCTGTGACTGGGCCATGCTCAGGAGCACCACTGCGAGATCCAGGTGGTTCTGGCACATGGTTGCCTGTGAGAGGATAGCCCTGTCCTGGGCCTCGGCCACCGCATGCACAGAATGCTCCAGGCCTTGGACACGCTGATCCATAGCCAAAACCGTCACCCCCAATGCCTCCAACGTGGATGCTACGTGTACAGTTTTTGGCCTGGGTGGCACGCATGGCCGGCACCACCTCCTGCTGGTGCACGTGGTTGGACTCCTCCACCTGCACCTGCAGGTACTGGATGCTCGCCGACAAGCCCTCATGTAGTCCCTGGCTCTGTGATTGCATCTCCACGATTGATAGGACTGTCCGTTCCAGGAGCCCGAAACCCATCTGGACGGCAGCTAGTTCCTGGGGTCAGCCTGCCCTGTGACCATCCGCCCCCTCGGGAGTTTCTACCTCCACCTGCTGTACCGGAGCAGCTGTGTGGTGCACCCCAGATAGTGTCCCAGGAGCCTCTTCACTAAAGTGCCCAACCGTGGTGAGTGTCTCTGGGATGGTGGAGGGCGTTGGAGACAGCTGTGACGGGAAGTCAGTGTCATCCTCCGTCCTGGGTTCTGGAGTCTCCTGAGCCTCGGGTGGAGGGCTGGTGTCTGAGTTTCTCTCATCGTCGATGCTCAGGTCATGGGGGGGCTCTAACTGTGGCACTGGCTGGGGGTGGGGGACACTGGCAGGACCCACCTCATCACCAGCAGGTCCTGTAAGACAGAAGATAAGATGAATGATTAGACCGCGGACCAGGGGGAGGGGGGGTGAGAGTGTGGGTGGGTGTAGGGGGCGGGGGTGATGTAGGGTGAGGGTGTGTGGGGGTGGGGGTGGTGTGGGGTGAGGGTGTGGGTGAGGGTGGTGCGGGGATGAGGATGTTGTGGGTGTGATGTGGGGGTGCTTTGGGAGCGGAGTTGGGGGGGGAGGATGTTGACACAGATGTCATGGGGAACCGCCACTAAGCGGGGTCTTACTTCCTCGCCCGTGGCCGAACTGCACCTCAATGACTTCCCTTTCCTCAGTGCCGCTGACCATGTCTAGGGCCCTCTGCTCTGCCACAGTGAGGGACCACAGGTCCGCCAGTCTCCCTTCTACCTTCTCCCCATCCCGGCGGATGTGCGCAGCCTTCTCTTGGTGGGGGGGGGGGGGGGGGGGGGGGGGGAGACGACAGACAACGACAGTGTTAGATAGTCTGACGTATGCAGCCCAGGGGTGGATAGCTCGTGGCTTCAGTGGGCCGAGCACCCGGCCACGGTGGCCGGTATGGGTGCCGTCCTGTGGTGGGGGGTTTGGTCACCCCCCAGGTTGGGGGGGGGGGAAGGGTTACAGGCATGTAGAAGAGGGTTTGGTGCCAGGGGCACAGTGTTGCTTACTCCCCCTGGCCGCCTGAGGTCATGCAGCTTTTTCCGGCACTGCTGGCTGGTCCGGACGGTGTTGCCCACGGCGCTGACCACCTCTGCCACCTGCACCCATGCACTGCAAACAACAGTGGCTGGCATCCTCCTGTCCGGGCTGGGTTACAGGGTCATCCTCCTTTCCTCCACCGCGTCCAAAGGGGTCTCCTGTTCAGCATCAGTAAATATCGGGGCCGTTCTCCTTGCTGCCATCTTGTTGGCTGGGATGGTGTGTATGAGGAGTAGAGTGTGTGTATGCGGCTGCAGCTTGTCAGCCTCCTGAGTGTCAATTGCGAAACCGGAAAATCCGACACCGTGTCTCTTTAGATCCGATTGTGTTCCACATGGCACTGTTGCTATCCCCTTAACAGCCGCAGAACCAGACCAGATGCAGCACCAGTTTTGCTGTTGTGAAAGTCCACAAATTCTGCGCTGGCATCAACACTTTGGGCAGGATTCTCCAATTGCCAACGCCAAAATCGTGTTCGGCGATTGGCCGGGGAATCACTTTTTATGCCGAAATCAGGGGGCGGAGCATAGGAAAAACGGCGCCACCCCCCGATTTCGGCATAAAAAGCAGCGCGGCCACGGTCCCGGCAGTTCTCCGTCCGTAACTGCAGGCAAAAGCAGGAGTTTTACGTGGCGCGGCTGCCAGCCCTCCATGGGGCGGAGCATCGGTGCGGGGGCGGCACCGTTGTTTTGGGCATAATACTAGACAGATGCTCCAGACATAGCCTCAAAATCGGAGCATCCAGCCCGAAGTATTTCTGCCGGTGTTGAATCATTTCTGGTTTGTGCTGGTGCTGGGAGCAGCACCCAAAAGCGATTCCCTCATCTCAGCCATTCAAAATTAATGCATGGTGGGGAGCACAAAGGATTCTGTTCCAAATCCTGCTATCAGGCCATCGTTTTGAGCGGGTGTCAAAATATTCCCACTTCCCCAATGCAATGCAAATCCTGCCCATCCCCCTGCTGACAAGTCGGGGAATCCTCCCCCCCACCCCCGTAGCAAGCAAATATGAGGGAGAACTGATCCCCCCCCACCGACACCCCCATCAGAGACCTACCACCAAAGACCCCATCAGACACCACCAACGTTGACCCCGATCAGACATTCCCACCAGAGCCCCATCAGAGACCCTCATCAGACCCCCACATCAGACCGCCCCACCAGACCCGACCCCCGATTAGAGACCCCCCATATTGGAGAATCTTCATCAGAGACCCCCTATATTAAGAACCCCTACCAGAGACCCCCATTTCAGAAACCCCCCATATCTTAGACACCCCATCAGACACACCCCACCAGAGCCCCCATCAAAGAGAAAATGTTTTAAGTAGGCTGCAATTGACAGGGTAATAGCTTCCAGACAGCCAGGTGTCTGGATTGTTTATTTTTAGTTCCCTTCACGTTTGAATGCATCTCGAGTACCCTACATTGAACCTAACCTCAATGGTTACAAACCTCTAGCTATGATTGACAGCTCCTGCCAACATCAAAAGTCGTGAAATTATTTCTGCTGAGAAAAGCAGTAAATCAAAGCGCTTAACTCCTAAATATGGTGTTTCTCATATGGGAGAGGGGCCTCTGATTGGGGATCTCTGATATGGGGGTGTGATGTGGGTCTCTGAAATGGGGGTCACTGGTGAGGGACTCTGGTGGGAGTCTCTTGTGGGGCTCTCTGGTGGGGGTCTCTAGTGGGGGTGGTCTGATGAGGGGTCTGGTGGGTGGTCTGATAGGCGGTATGATGGGGTAAGGTGTGGGGGTTTGATGGTGGACCTGAAGGGTAGGGGCTGGGTGGGCAGGATTTGCATTGCGGGGGAGGGAACTTTCTGATAGACTTTCGGGAGCTTACGTTAAATACTTACCCCCTTGGCTCACTCCGAGGTCCAGGGCATCAGGGCCACGCTGACAAATATTACACCAATCCACACCCACGTGAATTCTGGCCCAGAGGGTGGGAGCATCACAAATACATGGAGGATCCAGTGTCCAAACCAGTTAATGGGATGCAATTGGGTTCAAATAACCTATTCTCCCCCTGATACGGGGCACGAACCTCAATGCTGCCACCAATCGGGGACCAGAGAATCGGAATCGATTTTTTTTTGTCCAAAACAAGGGGCCTCATTCTCCGACCCCCTGCCGGGTTGGAGTCTCCGGCACCGGATATTCAGCGGGGACGGGAATCGGGCCACGCCGATTGGCGGGCACCCCCGCTCGATTCTCCGGCCCGGATGGGCCGAAGTCCCGCCGATAAATTGCCTGTCCCGCCGGCGTGGATTAAACCACCTTTTGAACGGCGGGACAAGGCGGCGCGGGCGGGCTCCGGGGTCCTAGGGGGGGCGCGGGGCGATCTGACCCCGGGGGGTGCCCCCACGGTGGCCTGGCCCGCGATCGGGGCCCACCGATCCGCGGGCGGGCCTGTGCCATGGGGGCACTCTTTTCCTTCCGCCTTCGCAACGGTCTCCACCATGGCGGAGGCAGAAGAGACTCCCTCCACTGTGCATGCGTGGGAAACTGTCAGTGGCCGCTGACGCTCCCGCGCATGTGCCGCCCGGAGATGTCATTTCCGCGCCAGCTGGCGGGGCAACAAAGGCCGTTTCCGCCAGCTGGCGTGGCGGAAATTCCTCCGGCGCCGGCCTAGCCCCTCAATGTTGGGGCTCGGCCCCCAAAGATGCGGAGCATTCCGCACCTTTGGGGCGGCGCGATGCCCGTCTGATTGGCGCCGTTTTGGGCGCCAGTCGGCGGACATCGTGCCGTTTCGGGAGAATTCCGCCCAAGATTCTCCGCCGCATTGGGTAGCAGACAATGACTCAAGTTTAACATCAATGTTACTTGTCCGTCCTCTATCCCTTGATTCTATTTCTGCCCCAAATTGTGTCGATCTTAGCTTTCAAAAAATATTTGTGTCTTCACAGATTATTTGTGCAATAAATATTTTATGTAAAATTGTCATGGCATGCAATTGGTGAAATACTCAGGGCGAAATAACATTTATTGATTGATAGTATCTCTGGCTGGGTATCAGTCTGTTCTATTCAAGTTTAACACTGATGCGTATAACTTCCACTGTGGTGTTGAAATCCCTTGATTCTCCATCCACTTAAGTGAATAATTTTTTTTTTACCTTATAATATATTTTTGGTAATATCACTTGATGGATTAAATTATGTGAAGAAAATGAATCATTTTTCTAGAACCAGCTGCATGTTGTAAAAATTGTGGTTTGAACCTTAATATTGTGTTGCATTACAGATATTGTTCATTCAACTTTTCTGGTAATACTATTCTATCTTACCAATAAATCCTCATTGATATGAATTACTTTCTCATTGTATTCCACCTGCTGATAACACATCATTCTGAAAACTACTGAGATCAGTTTTCACAGAAGTACAATTGGTAGTGTCTTAGTATGGAAAAGTAACCTTAAAATGTTTAACATAGCACTACACAGACAAATAATAGTGAAGAAAATGCTGGAAAATGCCTTTTCCATCTGCCACTACCATCATTATTCTTCTATTAGAAAGTCTATATTTTGTCAAGGACTTTGTCAGATGATTATTAAACCCATCCTTGAATAAAAATATTCTCGGATCTTGATACACAGTGACGATGATGAACTACTGATTGTTGTATGAAAACATTAAAGGCATTGGGATAGATCATTTGGGACTTCGCAACATTGGCACTGAGAGACAAAAATATTTTTTTAGTAATAGCAAATTTGTAATTTTGTAAACATGAGTTTATGCATTGATATTTTAAATATCATCTTGACAGGAAATCTAAGTAAATATATCTAATACTGTACACAATGAATTCACAGTAACTTGTACAAAATACAACACATTTTAAAAATGTAGATTTCTTAACTTTAGATAAGTCCTGTACATCATAAATCAAATGAGATTTTTATTTCTGAGTTTAAACAGTGCAAAACATTCTTTGATAAAGAGAATAAAGAGGTCATGTACGAGCTTATGTGACAAGGATGTAATATGCTTGAGCAATTGCTTGGTTATCATAAACTACAAGAACTACGGTTAGATCAGCGACCTGTCATATTTGAAACCATGAGTTTCTTTACGGCTGAAATTTTATTCCCATGATAGCACAGACATAAAGAGGGAGCAGAAAACTGGGATCTGAGCCAATGCAGCCAATTTACTTTTGGCCTGGCATTTCCCCTGGATGTGAAAAGCTGGCACAGGAGGCTGGCACTATTGCGTGCTACAAGCATCATCACAGCATTCATTTGGTGTCCACTGGGAGCCAGTGTTGATGCTCTGCGAACTCTGATCAAATGCAACCTAATGCCAGACCAGTGATGTGCATTTAACTGTTGGAGCAAAGCAGACTCCTGTAACCCTTTGATGAGATTAGTCCTTGAGTTATTTTTGCCAGTCTTCATTTCTTGGCATTGCACCTTTACTTGTCTCTTTGGATTGAATGTTTATTTGTGGCTTTTTGTTTGGTTTCAACTTTACCGCTGGGCTCCACCATTCAAAACTGGTTCGCCCCATTCAGTCTTCTGCGCCATCTCTGCACAAAACACGGCAGAAAATGCACAATTTCAAACTCTGCTGCCAATGGGAAGTGAAGATGCCACTTTAAGAAGCTGCCCAACATATTTCTGCTCCTGTCCAGAAAATCCTAACTTCTGCAATCCCAGACCATGAAATCACTCAGACTGGGAATGTACAGCTGCATGAAAATAAGGGAAGCATGGAAATCCTGGAGAATTCCCGTCTGTGTGCCGTCAGCAAAGAATATATAAGGCAAAATGCGGCAACAGTACCGATGGGCCAAATGCACAATTTAAGCCACTTAGTTCTTTACAACAACAATCACAGCTTATATTTCTATGGCACCTTGAGTGTAATGAAAGGCCATTCACAAGAACATTATGAAGCAAAGAACAACATCGAGCCACAAAACTGGGAGATACATGAGCAAAAGCTTGGTCAAAGCTAGGTTATCAGGAGTTTCTTAAAGGATGAAGGCAGAGAGGCAAAGTGGTTTTGGGAGGGGCGGTCTCTCCCAGAGTTTAAGATGAGGAAGCTGAAGGCATGACCGTCAATGGTGGTGCAACTAACATTGGAAATGCCTAAGGGGCCAGAATGAGAGGAGCTCAGATATCTCAGAGGATTGTGGGGCTCGTGGTGATTGAAGAGACAGGGAGGAGAGAGGCCATGGAGGGATTTAAAAATAAGGATGAGAATTTTAAAATTGAGGTGTTGCTTGACCAGGGACCAATGTAGATCAGCGAGCACTGTGTGATAGGAGAATGGCACTTGTTTTGAATTAATACAGGAGAAGCAGAGTTTTGGATGGCCTCAAGTTTATGGAGGGGAGAACGTGGGAGACTAGCCAGGAGTGTGTCAGAGTATTTGGGTCGAGAGGTAACTAAGGCATGAACAAGGACTTCAATGGCAGATGTGCTGAGGCAGGTGACAATTGGGCAATGTTAGAGATGGCAAGAGTATAGGTTAGAAGCTCATCTCAGGCTCAAACATTACACAAATTTGGGAACAGACTGGCTTAGCCTCACACTGTTGCCAGGAAGAGGGATGGAACTTGGTTATTGCCCACTCACTTGACCTGTCTAAATCCTTATGCAGCCTATTTTTGTCCTCTTCACGTCATGAGGTAAAAGCAGGCAGCGACAGATACCCAGGTGAGCCAATCAACATACAGAACAGAACACGACAAATCACCAGACAGAACACCAGAGGGGGGCTTCCAACTATAAAACACACGAGGCATCAGCCTGTTGTGTTATTCACCCTGGGGTAACACGGACTGCAACACAATGCAATGAAATGATCAAGCATACACTAAACGTAGGCGTTGGTTCAATAAGATTTATTGAACTTCAGTAACGAAGCACACAGCTGCCTGTGGGTTGACCCTCTACTACTCTAAGTAAACTAACATTAACTATCTAGACCAGACTAGCTCTGATCCATGTGTAGAAGGTGTTGAATGATTTGTACACCCTGACTGTCACTACAGTTGTCACCAGTGGAAAGAGCCAGAGTGCTGATGCCTCGTATGTTTTATAGTTGGAAGCCCCCCTCTGGTGTTCTGTCTGGTGATTTGTCGTGTTCTGTTCTCTATGTTTATTGGCTCACCTGGGTTTCTGTCACTGCCTGCTTTTACCTCATGATGTGCATGGTGCATATTATGACATCCCCCCTTAAAAAAAAAATGTGTTGGCTGCTTAGAGCATATACGACATATTTACAAAAGTAACTATATACAGCAATTGGTGAGTGAATGGATATGTACATGTAAGGTGTCTAGCGTGCAGAAACATAACAGTATATATACAAAGGAACTATTTAGAAGTCCAGTCGTTGGGGCTGTCGTCGGATTATTGTGGACCCCCTGAGAGGTGGAGGCGGGTATGATGGTGTCTTGACAGGTTGGCATGCAGCCAGATTGGTGGCCTCATGGAGCGAGGTGTCCGGATAAGGCAGAACGACATCTGGGAACGTGAGATCCAGTGGTAGGCAGGCAAGTTTGCGTAGTGCCCTTCTGTTGCACCTGACAATAGATCCATCAGCCATGCGAACCACAAACGACCTGGGAGCAGCCTGTCGAACAACAACAGCTGGCGCTGACAACCTCCACCAGACAACTTGATGCGAACAGCGTCCTTCGGAGAGAGCACGGGCAGATCAGTAGCATGAGCATCATATGTCAGCTTTTGCCGGGTTCTGATCTGCTGTATCTTCTGCAGCACTGGAAGGTGATCCAGGTCAGGTAATTGAATGGCCGGAACAGTCGTCCGCAGGTTACGATTCATAAGGAGCTGTGCCGGAGACATACCGTTGGACAGAGGGATTGCCCTGTACGCCAGAAGAGCAAGATTAAAGTCAGAAACTGAGTCCGCAGCCTTACAGAGCATCTGCTTCACGATATGGACCCCTTTTTCGACCTTCTCATTAGATTGCGGGTAATGGGGGCTCGAGGTGATGTGCTGGAAGTGGTATTGCTTTGCAAAGTTGGACTATTCTTGACTATAGAAACAGGGACCGTTGTCGCTCATAACCATGAGCGGGATTCCATGCCTGACAAATGCCTCCTTGCAGGCCTTTATTTGTATTTTTAAAAATATTTTTTTATTAAAGTTTTGCTAAATTTTTCACAACAAATAGTAATAATCCTAACACAGCAAAACAGAGTGAACATTAACATAGTGCAAAAAGAGAATATACAATAGCAATTGACTAGACGTGACCCCATGCGCCTCAGTCTTCCCACACCCTCCCAACGGAGCACTCACCCCCACTCCCCTATTTGCAGGCCTTTATGACAGTCCTGGATGTTAGGTCCGACAGTTTCACTACCTCGGGGTAACTGGAGAAGTAATCAATTATCAGGACGTAGTCACGCCCGTTGGCGTGAAAAAGGTCAACGCCGACCTTAGACCATGAAGAGGTCACGGTCTTGTGCTGCTGGAGTGTTTCTTTGGCTGAGCAGGCTGGAAGCGCTGGCAGGTCGTGCAATTTAGGACCATGTTTGATATATCCTCATTGATGTCGGGCCAATAGACAGCCTGCTGGGCCCTGCACCTGCACTTCTCAATACCGAGGTGTCCCTCGTGTATCTGCTTGAGCACCAAGCTCTGGAGGCTGCGCGGAATGACGATGCGATCCTGTGCCTCAATGTCGTGTATGAAGTCTACCTGCTCACATGGTGAGGTGATGGCACACGACAGGGCATCCGCGATGATAGCTCCTTTCCAAGTGTATAAACCAGTTCAAAATCATACCTGCGGAGTCGAAGGAGAATGCGTTGGAGCCTGGGTGTCATGTCATTTCAGTCCTTGTGTATAATGTGCACTAGGGGTCTGTGGTCCATCTCTACTGTAAAGGTCGGGAGACCATAGACATAATCGTGGAATTTCACAATGCCAGTGAGAAGACCCAGGCATTCTTTCTCTATTTGAGCAATACGTTGCTCAGTGGGGGTCATGGCTCTTGACGCGTAGGCCACTGGAGCCCAGGACGACGTGGCGTCCTTCTGGAGGAGCACTGCCCCAATGGCGTCCTGGCTGGCGTCTGTGGAGATTTTAGTCTCCCTCGCAGGGCCAAAAAAAGCTAGAACAGGAGCAGTGGTTAGCTTCGCTTTCAACTCAAGCCACTCTGCTTGATGTGCGAGCAGCCACGGGAAAGTGGTGGACATCTTCGCCAGGTGCCTGAGGGCCATGGTGTGTGAAGCGAGGTTGGGAATGAACTTCCCCATAAAATTTACCATCCCCAGGAAGCGGAGGACCGCCTTCTTGTCCTCTGGGGTCTTCATTGTGTTGATGACCTTGACTTTGTCCAAGTCTGGTTGCACACCCTGCTGGGAGATCTGATCACATAGAAACTTAATTGATGACATGCCAAAGGAGCATTTGGTTTTATTTAATTTCAGGCCGTTGGCATGTATGCGCCTGAAGACTTGTTGCAGACAAGAAATATGTTCCTCCGGGGTCGTGGACCATATGATGACGTCGTCAACATAAACCCGCACACCGTCAATGCCCTCTAGCATGTGTTCCATTAGTCGATTAAAGATTTCGGAGGCTGAAATAATATCAAACGGCATGCGGTTGTAACAATGTCTTCCGAAGGGTGTATTAAACGTGCAGAGCTTCCTGCTGGACTCGTCCAGTTGTATCTGCCAGAAGCCACGCGATGCATCCAGCTTTGTAAAGAATTTGGCATGTGCCATCTCACTCGTCAGCTCCTCCCGCTTCGGGATCGGGTAGTGTTCCCTCATAATGTTGCGATTCAGATCCTTCGGATCGATACAAATGCTCAGTTCTCCAGAGGGCTTCTTGACACAGACCATCGAGCTGACCCAGTCAATTGGTTCCGTCACCTTGGATATTATTCCCTGATCTTGGAGCTCCTTCAGCTGCGCCTTTAGACGGTCTTTTAGGGGCGCCAGCACCCAGCGTGGCGCATGGATGACAGGCGTGGCATCAGGCTTGAGCAGAGTTTTATAGCAGTAGGGCAGTGTACCCATCCCACTGAACACATCCGGGTATTGCAATAGTCTCTCCTCAATGTTGGCCTGAAGAGTGCTGTTGGCAGAGGACATGGCATGTACGCGCTGGACGAGATGGAGTAGCTTGCATGCATGGGCACCAAGCAGAGAAGCCTTGCCGGGCTTGACGATCTCAAACCGTAAAGTGGCCTTGATGGCCTTGTTAGACACATGCAGGTGACAGGACCCTAACGCAGCGATGGCATTCCCATTGTAGTCGAGCAACTGGCAGGCCGGCGGAAGAATCGTTGCTGCCTCTGGATACGAGCAAGATCTGCTCGGGATATTAGATTGGCCGGAGCACCGGTGTCCAGCTTGAACCGGATGCTACAATCGTTGACTTGTACTGTGGCACGCCACTCGTCCGCATAATCCACATTGAGGATGGGTGTGTGTTAGCGAATGTGAGGAGGCCTTGTCATGCATGGTGATGATGCCCACTCGATATGGGGACTCTGGACAGTCGTCCTCTGGATCCGTGACAGGATCAGGTTCCAAATCCAGCAGCCCTTGCTGCACACTTCGAACGCGTCTGCGTTGGAACTGGGATCGCTGGCCCCCTATCGGGGGTGCAGACCTGCACAAAGCCGCATAATGGCCAAGCTTCTTGCAGTTGAGACATCGCCTGCCTCTTGCAGGGCATTGCCGTTTTAAATGGGCAGTGCCGCAGTTGGGGCACATCATCATGTCGACGTCATGACGCTCAGTGCGTCGTTGCACATGCGCAGTGCGGTCAGCCGCCGCTCGCACCTGCGCAGTGTAGTCTTCGGCTGCTTTGTTCTCCCGACTGTGGTGCACATGCGTGAGATCCCTGGAAAAGCGCGCGACATGGCCGCCTTCATCGATGCTCAGGCGCCGCATTCGGGCGATGGCCTGTACATTCTCAGCCTCGTGGGAGGTAAGTTGGTCCTACTCTGCCGACTTAAGGCGGGAATAGCGACGTTTCACCTGTTCATGGACTTTGCACATCTCGATGGCCACTGGCAGGGTCATATTTTTTATTTTTAGAAGCTGCTCCCGCAGGGCGTCTGAGTGGATGCCAAACACAATCTGATCCCTGATGAGGGAATCAGTGGTGTCACCGTAGTTGCAGGATTGCGCTAGAATGCGAAGATGAGTGAGAAAAGACTGGAAAGGCTCATCATTACCCAGAAGGCGCTGCTGGAAGACATAATGCTCGAAGATTTTGTTCGTCTCGACTTCACAGTGACTGTCGAATTTGGTTAAGACGGTCTGGAACTTGGTTTAGTCCTCACCGGTGGCAAAAGTGAGCGAATTGAAGATTTGGATGGCCTGGTCCCCCGTGGACAACAGTAGCAGCGCGTTTTTTCAGGCATCGGACGCACTTTTGAGGCCCGAGGCCTCAAGGCATAGACTGAAATTCTGCTTGAAGACCAGCCAGTTGGCGCCAAGGTTCCCGGGGATCCAGAGATGTGGAGGTGCCTGGATCTTTTCCATGCCGCTGGAAGGCAGTTGCTGGTCGTCAGTGAATTTTCGAAGGTAAATTACTTAGAAGCAGTAGCCTCTCCTAGTACCATGTTGTGTTATTCACCCTGGGGTAACACGGACTGCAACATGATGCAGTGAAATGATCAAGCATACACCAAACATAGGCGTTGAATAGGATTTATTGAACTTCAGTAATGAAGCACACAGCTGCCTGTGGGTTGACTCTCTACTACTCTAAGTAAACTAACATTAACTATCTAGACCAGACTAGCTCTGATCCATGTGTAGAAGGTGTTGAATGATTTGTACACCCTGACTGTCACTACAGTTGTCACCAGTGGAAAGAGGCAGAGTGCTGATGCCTCGTGTGTTTTATAGTTGGAAGCCCCCCTCTGGTGTTCTGTCTGGTGATTGGTCGTGTTCTGTTCTGTATGTTGATTGGCTCACCTGCGTGTCGGTCACTGCCTGCTTTTACCTCATGATGTGCATGGTGCATATTATGACACAGCCTAGCTCTGCATTATCAGAAAACTTGGATTAATTACCCTGTCTTTCCATTGATGTCATTAATACAGATTGGAGATGTCAGAAATTCACTTCCGGTGGCCGGGATGTGCTAAGCAGACACATGAAAGGTGGCTCTCCACCTGGAAACCTGAAATGAGACACTTTTAGTCCAAAACCGACCACTAAACCCGGGGAAGAAGACCCCCCATATTCCTCGATAACACCTCGAGGAATGCCAGGCAACAACCTGAGGAGCCGAAAAGACGGCAGAAAAAAAAAAATCTGGAGAGGAAGATTTAGGCGATGGCGAACACCTGGGGCGATGATGATCTGGCTACAACCGAACGGGATGGGCGCCAGAATACATGCCGGGCAAACCCCCGATAAATGAATGGAGGGACTTCCTAGCACAGGAGATCCAAGCCCTCAAAGACAGCATTAAACTCGAAATGATGATGAAGGCGGCGGTAGAGGAGGCGCTTGTTCCCCCTTCCAGCAGCGCTGAAAAAGACGGAGCAGCATCTGAAGACACAGGAGGCGATGATCAGAGGGCTGTAGAAGGTCACCAGAGCGACTGGATCGCCTCACTAGAGACGGAGATGGCAAGAATGGTGGCAATGCAAGGGATGCTAAAGGAGGAAGGTCGAGGATCAAGAGAATCGGTCGCGCCGCCAAAATCTTCACATTATGGGCCTACCGGATGGTACCGAGGGCAGGAACCCTACGGAGATGCTGGGAAAACTGGTTGGAGGGGAAAGCTTCCCCAAGCCCCCAGAAGTAGTCAAAGCCCACAGGTCACTCCGGCTAATGCCTAAGGCCAGGGAGCAGCTGCGAGTCATCATTGCGGAACTGCAGCTACCAAGACCGGGAAAAGATCCTGAACTGGGCAGGGTCCTGTAAATGGGAGGAACACTCAATCCGTGTGTATCAGGATATTGGAGCCGATCTGGCCAAGTGCCGGGCGGAATTTAACACACCCAAGGTGGCCCTTTACAAGAACAATGTGCGGTTAAGGATTCCCGGCAAACTCTGGGTGACTTCCCAGGGTAGGGAGTATTACTTCACCACACCAGCAGAAGCAGACAAATTCGTGCACAAGCCCAGGCTGGGAAAGCAACGACACCAGCGGTGAATCAGACCTTAAGTTGCATCGGTTAAAAAAGAAAGAGAGACTATTTGCGTGGAACTGATCTGCCTTGTCTTCGATCTGACGATGAGTCTCAGAAAGGAGGGGGTGAAAGCAGTAAGATACAGAATGGGGTGAGGAGGGGAGAGGGTGGGAAGAGAAACACAATGGGTGGGGGAAGGTATGGAGCAATCCCCAGGGGTGCGGTGGCCACCACACTAGTGGATAAGCTAGCACAGGGAAGTATGAGTGAGGGGAGGGACATGGCATAGCTGCTGATGGACAGAGTGCCTGGTAGCAGGGAGGGGAGAGCACTCTAGATTGGAGGGAAAACTAGGGGGATAAACAGAGGGGGGACAGCTATGGTGGGGAAAGCACGCAGGGACAGGGGAGGGAAGGGCGGCGCAGAGTGGACAGGCCCAGGGGGATAGCCAAGAGGGAGGGGGGAGGGGCAGAAGGCTGGCTATGACAGATCACACGTGTTGACATTGCCAAATGATATTGGGTTGGATTCTCCGATCTCCCACCGTTGTGTTTGTCACCGCGCGTAATTGTACCGTATTTCCCCAAACACAGCGGACGGGATTCTCCGAGCCTTGGTGCCGAAACCGCGCTCAGCACGGAAGCGGAGAATGGGGCGTCAGATCCGCGATTCGCAGACCGGAGAATCACCGCCAGTCGCGCACGCACGGTCGACTCGGCGCCGGTCGGGGGCCATTGAAAGAGGCCCCCGCGGCGAATCTCAGCCAGCAGCTGGCCGAGTTCCCGCCGGCGTGGTTCTAACATGGTTCCACCCGGCGGGCACTCAGGGTGGCAGCTGCGGACTCAGTCCGCGGCCGCCCTGGTGGGGGGCGGGGGGATCCGTCAGCTGGGGGGGGGGGGGGCCTCCAGGACGGCCAGGCTCGTGATCGGGGGCCACCGATCGGCGGGCACGCGTGATCTGGGGGGGGGGGGCCTATATTGTGGGGGCCGGTCTGCCGTGTGGGTCCGCCATGCGCGGACCCGCGGCCGGAAGTGCAGGGCCCCGTATCGGCAGCCGGGGCTGCGTGGAGCGCTCCGGTGCCCTGCTGGCCCCCTGTGGGCCACGGAATCGCTGGCCCCCATTCGTGCTTACGCCGGCGTCAACATTTAGCAGCCGTTTTGGAGAATCCCGCCCTGTGTTTGTGAGGTCAATTTTTAAAGTGACTCGCAGTAAGTTCTCTTTAGCGTTAAATCAGGAGTATAATTCATTCAAACATTCAAACCCAGGCAATGGTCGCAACTTAATACTTACCCAGAAGCACATAAAAAGAAGGCAGGAAACAGAGTTTTTACAACTATGAAGAACTTAAAAGATAAAGTACCACAGGGATGAATATCAGTTCGCATGATAGAAAATCAGAGTCCAGTGAAGATTCCTTCATGCTACAGTTCAGGCAGGGTCAGCTAGTTGAAGCAGGATTTGCTCAATTTCTTTGCAGTTGATGGGGACGTTGCAAATTGAGGTTGGTACAGTGAGGTTTGGCCTGCTCAGCAGGCAATAGCTGGAATCTGCCAGAAAAATAGACTCTGAGTAGGCTTAGACTTGATGCTGGCTGTTGGTCAGCCTGGAGTCCTGCTTTGATGGTTTCAGGCTGGAGTTTTAATAGCAGAGTCAGTTGCAAGTATAGAAATGTAATGTTAAAAACGTTCCAAAGACCAGGGGCTGGCTTCTCCGATCATGAGGCTATGTCCTCACGCCACTGTGGGAACAGTGGCATTTTACGCCCGAAAATGCGGCGCAAAACGGCCACTGATCCTCCGTGTAGCTGGCGGCTAGCAGGAAGGCAACGTAGAGCACCCTGCTCTAGCTGCCGATACAGCCCAGAGAATTCCCGGGTCCGTGGCCACGCAGGCGCACGCCGGCGGCCTGCAATGGCCGCGCCGTGCAACATGGCTCCGGTCCCTCGTGGATCCAGCCGTCGAAAATGTTCCCTCCCCCCCTTTGGCCAGCTCGCCCGCCATGGACCACTCCCCCACAGTCCCCCCTGCCAGCGGATCGGTCCTCCCCCGGCTGTGGTGCCGCTGGGCTGAGTCCGCAGCCACCACGCCGAGTTCCCGACGGGAGAGACCATGAGAGACCCACCTTGTCGGGAACTCGGCCGATCGGGGGCAGAGCATTGCAAAAGCGGCGCCACCCCTGATTTGGTTGGGAACATTGATTCCCCAGCTGATCGCCGAACGCCATTTCGGCATCGGCTACCGGAGAGTTCCGGCCCAGGAGCGCGATTCTCCGTTTCAGAGGCTAGGAGAGGAATTCTCCGCTTGACGATGCCGGTTTGACACCAAATCGGGATGCTCCAGCACCCCGAAAATGGCATAAACGCATCGCTCCCCACGCACCGTTAAAGTACAGTAGGCATATCATTAGCGGGCCTATTCTCCGGAGCATCCGAGATTTACTGCTGTCGATGGGCTGAGTTGCGCAGCTGATGGTCACAGACCAGCTGGATGTTCATCGAGTGGTACCCCTTTCGGTTAGTGTTGAGCGGCCTGTTATCCGTCAGTGCCCATAGGGCGACATGCATCCCGTCTATCACCCCCTGGACCCGGGGCATCTCAGCAATGACAGCGAACCCCAATGCCCGGGCATCCTGGTGGACTTGGTCCACATGGAAATGGATGTAATGATCCGCCTGGGCATTTAGTGCCTCCGTGACAGCGCAGATGCATCTGTGCGCCGAGGTCTGTGAGAACCCGGACATGTCCCCATTCGGTGACTGGAAGAACCCCGTGACATAGAAGCTCAGGGCGACCATCACCTTGACGGTCACTGGAGGCGTGCATCCTCCCCCATACCCCTGCGATGCCAGGTGTGCCATCATCTGGCAGATCTGTCACACTGTCTCAGCCGGAGTCTCCAAGGTACACACGAGGCCTCATGGGGCATCGCCTTGGCACCTCCTGCTCCTCGGCCTGTTGGGTAGCCGGCCCTCCAGCCTGTGCGGCTGTAACCTGCTCCTCTGCAGCCCGTTCCTCTGCATCCGGTCCTCTGCTGGCTGTTCCGCTGCTGCCCACTCTGCTGCTGCCCACTCTGCTGCTGCCCACTCCGGTGCTGCCCACTCTGCTGCTGCCCACTCTGCTGCTGCCCACTCCGCTGCTGCCCACTCCGGTGCTGCCCACTCTGCTGCTGCCCACTCTGCTGCTGCCCACTCCGCTGCTGCCCATTCCGGTGCTGCCCACTCTGCTGCTGCCCA
Organism: Scyliorhinus torazame; assembly: GCF_047496885.1. Classification (NCBI taxonomy): domain Eukaryota; kingdom Metazoa; phylum Chordata; class Chondrichthyes; order Carcharhiniformes; family Scyliorhinidae; genus Scyliorhinus; species Scyliorhinus torazame. The sequence goes on along the minus strand of NC_092712.1, from coordinate 191,889,187 downwards.
CTCTGCTGCTGTCCACTCCGGTGCTGCAGCTTCCACCTCCTCTCCGAGCTGCGACCATCTACACAGCGCCAGAATGGCAGGTTGAATGCCAAATGCCATTGTCTGCACCTGGTGAAAGGCCAGCATGTTAGCATGGCGCATACTCCAAGCCAGATTCCTTAGGCTACACGGTGACCCCGGTTGGCATTGCAGGCCCCACCCATGCATGTCCCTCCCCTACCCCTGCATCCCTGCCGGGTCGTTGTCCGGCACCATGGGGGCCCCCAGTCCTGGCACCCGTCCCTGTGCCAGGGGTACCGTTGGTTGGCACTGCCCTCACTGGGGGGTGCTGTGGGTGTTGCCCTGGGTGGTCCGCCAGTGGGATGGCAGACCGTTGGGCGGGGTATTTGGGGGCGAGGAGGTGGGGCCGCGTGTGTCGGGGGGTGAGGTGCGAAGGTGGGCGCATCCATACGCCCGGTGTCACTGTGTAAAACCAGGGGCCGGGGTGGGTGGTCAGTGGGTGGTCAGCAAGATGGCTGCCGTAATGGCGGTCGGTGCCTGGCCACTGTCCCAGTCCTGTGGGCGGGGGGGGACCCGATACCCAGGCAGTGTGCACGACTCTTTCATCCTGGCACACTCGGTTAATCCTGACATGTTCGAGGGGCGACACCCACCACCCCCCCGCCCCCCCAGCTGAGGGGTTGGCTCCTGGGTGACAGGGGTTACCGGCTGCGACCCTGGCTGATGACACCTATCCAGAGGCCACAGACCCACGCAGAGACCTGCTACAATATTGCCCATACAGCAAGCATGAGTGTGATCGAGTGGTGCTTTGTCATCCTGGAGGGAAGGGAGGGAGGGGCGCACCGTCACCCACAAGGATTGCACGGATCCCCTCCCCCCACCGGCCAGCCCGGACAAGCCCACCCCCACACCCTTCAGACAGAGCACCGAGGCAGGTTTCAGCGGTGTTAACAGGTGTTTATTGTGGAGAAATATATACAGTCTGGGCCCTAACCCCTATAACTGAACCGTGCCCTGCACCCGTGCCAACCTAACAGATGTCTAAGTTTCTGGCCTTACGGGCCCTAACACTACACCTAGGTGGTGCCCCAAACGGTACAGCAGGACTGGAGGCAGCCTGCTGTGGCTCCTGCCCTGTGACAAGGGTCCCCGTTGGCGCGCGTCTCCTGGGGCGAACTGGCATAGATGGGCCCAGACGCTGCTTGGGTGTCCCAGGTGACATGGTGCTGCCCTGTTCTGCCCACTGCCTACCAGATGCACCAGGACAGGAGGGGGGTGGGAGTCCGAGGTGCTATACTGTTCCGGCACCTGCCCTGCGGGAGGCACCTCCTCTTCTCTCGGGGTGCCTGATGGCCCTCGGGCTACATCGTGGGATGGGAGTGCGAGCGGAGCCATCGCCTGAGGCCCCTCTGCCACCAGGCGCTGCCAGTCCTGGAGGCCCGCTCTGATCTCGACCAGGGTCTGCACGCTCGAGGACATGGAGCACAGGGAGTGGGTCATCTCCGTCTGGGACTGCAGCACATCACGCTGCGACTGTGCCACCACCCTGTGGGTCTGTGCCACACCAGTCAGTGACTGGGCCACGTCCCTCTGGATCTGGGCCACTTCCCTCTGGGACTGGGTCATCCCGCCCAGTGTCAGCGCCATGCTGGCCAGCGCCTTGGCAATGCCCCCGACGTTCCCAGCCATGGCCTGCTGTGCAAGGTGGCTCTGGGACATGGCCGCCTATGAGAGCGCAGCCCTGACCTGGGCCTCGGCCACCACCGGCACAGAATGCCCAGGCCTTTGACACACTGATCCATAGCCGAAACCGGTGCCGCTAATGCCTCCACCGCGGACGCCATCTGTGCAGTGCCGGCCTGGGTGGCATGCATGACCGGCACCACCTCCTGCACACGGATGGACTCCTCCACCTGCGCCCGCAGGTGCTGGATGCTCGCCGACATCCCCTCTTGCAGTCCCTGGGTCTCTGTCTGCATCTGCACTGCGGCTGGGACTGGATGTTCCAGGAGCCCGGGACCCGTCTGGACAGCAGCTGGTTCCTGGGGAAGGCCTGCCCTCTGACCATCCCGCCCTTCGGCTGCTCCTGCCTCCACCTGCTGACCGGACCAACTGTGTGGTGCGCACCAGATAGTGTCCCAGGAGCCTCCTCACTCATGCGCCCAACTGAGGTGATAGTCTCTGAGATGGTGGAGGGTGTGACTGGGGGCGGGGGACTGCAGATGGACCGGCCCCATCTCCGGCAGGTCCTGTAATACACCTGACGACATTTATGGCTAGACAGCGGACCGGGGGGGTGCGTGGGGGGGATGGGGTTGGGGGTGTGGGGGATGAAGGAGGTGAGGGGTGAGGGGGGTGAATGGTGTGCTGATTTAGTGGGTGGGGGTGTGGGGGGTGAGGGGTGAGAGGGGTGTGGGGTGGGACACATGTGGCATGGGGATCCGCAACTAAGCAGGGTCTCACTTGGTCGCCCACCGCCGACCACGTCCAGTGCCCTCTGCTCAGGCATGGTGAGGGGCCGCAGTTCTGCTGGTCCCCCGCTCCCGGCGGTTGAGCGTGGCCTTCTCCTGGGGGGGGTGGGTAACACAAACAGCACAACCGTTAGACGTCCTGATGCAAGCAGCCCGGGTGTTAGGTAGATGGTGGAAACAGTGGCCAGGGCTGCCATGTGGGGCAAGTTGGGGGTTTGTCTGTCCCCTAGGGGGGGAGGTGCCGGGTTGTGGGTGTGTGGGGTGGGGGCTTGGTTTGTGCCAGGGCACAGCGCTGCCTACTCACCCAGGCCGGCCTGAAGAGGTCATGGAGTTTCTTCCTGCACTGCATGCCAGTCTGGGCTACGTTGCCAACGGCACTGACCGCCTCTGCCACCTGCGCTCAGGCACAGCGAATGGTGGCCTTCCTCCCGGGTGAGGGTACAGGGTCATCTGCCTCTCCTCCACGCGTCCATGAGGGTCTCCAGCTCAGCGTCCCTGAACCGTGGCACTGCTCTCCTTGCAGCCACCTTGCTGGCTGGGATAGTGTGTGTGGGGGGAAGGACCGTTTAAATGCGGCTGCAGCGTGTAAGCCTCATGAGCGCCAATCACGGACCTGGCGAATCCGGCGCCGTTTTCCATGGAATTGGTTGCATTCCCCGTGGCGATGATGCGCGCCCATTTAAAGTAGCTGAATCGGTGCAGCTGTTGCACCGTTTTTTAAGTCATAAAGCGCCACTGCTTCCACGCCGGCTTCGGCACTGAGTCTCAAATTCGGAGAATCCATCCCTGACACCGGGACAGAATCGCTGGATTTATATGACAGCAAAATTGGAGCCCGAGCAAATCATCAACCATTAATTGAAAAACGGTGTTGGATACGCCAGAGTCGGGATTGATACTTGAGAGGCTGACAAGCTGCAACCGCATATTAGCAAACTGCTCCCCACACACATTCATCCCAGCCAACAAGATGGCAGCACGGAGGGCGCCATCCCGATTTGCAGACGCAAAGCTGGAGACCCCACTAGATGCCGTGGAGGCGGGCCACCTTATACTCTAGGGGTAAGAAAGTTACCACCTGCCGCCATACACTATCCTGGCCGCAGGTGGCAAGTGCTGTGAGTGCTGTGGGCCCCACTGGCTGGGCAGGATGGCAGTGCCACAAAAGATTGCACACCCTCCTCAGGGAGAGTAGGCAGCTCTGTGCCCCTGGCACTAACCCCATCCCACAAACCCATAAGCCCCCACCAGGTGGGCGACCAAACCCCCACCAAACACCCCATGCCAGCACCCATACCAGCTGCGATAGCCGGGTGCCCTGGCCAGGAAGGCCACCAGCTACTCACCCGCTATGCTGCATGCGTCCGACAGTCTAACACTGTGCGCTTTCTGTCTCTCCACCGCCCCCCCCCAATCCAGGAGAAGGCGGCCCACAATCGCTGGGTGAGAGACAAGACTGGAGGGGGACTGCTGGACCCACAGCGGAGCAGTGGGGCAGCGGGAACTGGACCTGGTCGCTGTGCCTGGTAAGACAGCAGTCGCTAAGGTAGAGGTCGGCATCAAGCGAGCAAGTGAGACCCCGCTGAAATGCGGTTCCCAATGGCACGAGTGTCAGTCCCCCCAACCACGCTCATCCCTTCCCACACCACCACCACCACCTCCACACCCACCCCTGACCACCCCACTCCATCCCTCCATCACCACCACGCACTCACCATCCCCACATCCCGCCTCCAAGACCAACACAACATCACCCTACAGCTCCTCTCCACCACAATCATACATCATGTCTTGTGTCTTGCAGGATGGTGTTCCCCACCCCCGACCCCAACTACAACGCCAACCCCAAGCACATAGCAGCGAGGAAGAGGACATGGACAGCGGCGGGATTCCTCGAACCGCAACCCGAGACACCCGGAGCACCAGTCGCGGTACGACACTGACTTTCCGACACAGCTGTCTCCAACAGCCACCACCATCCCAGAGACACTCACCTCGGTTGGGCACTTTAGCAAAGAGGCTCCTGGGGCACTATCTGGTAGGCACCACACATGCGCTGTGGTACATCAGATGGAGGTAGGAACCCCCGAGAGGGTGGACAGTCGAAGGATGGCCCGACGCTAGGGCAAGCTGCCGTCCGGAAGGACTTTGGGCTTCTGGAAAGGGCAATCCCATCGATAATGGAGATGCAGTCACAGAGCCAGGGACTGCATGGGAGAGTTGTCAGCGAGCATCCAGCACCTAAAGGTATAGTTGGGGGAGTCCAACCGCCTATAGGGGCAGGAGGTGGTGCCGGCCATGCATGCCACCCAGGTCAACACCGCACTGGTGGCATCCACGGTGGATCCTTGGTCCGAGCGTTTCGGACATGGGTCAAGTTCCAAGGCCTGGGGCACTCTGTACGGTGCTGAGGCCCAGAACAGGGCTGCCCTATCACAGGCAGCTATATACCGGTGCCACCTGGACACAGTCACAGCAGGTCATGGCTGGGGACACGGTGGCACATTGCCCCAGTGCTGGCTGACCTGAGCCAGGAACGGAGGTAGGTGGCACAGTCACTGGCTAATGTTGCAGAGACCCAGGGGGAGATGGCACAGTCACCGGCTGATGTGGCACAGACCCAGAGGATGGTGGGGCGGTCACTGTGTGATGTGGTACAGTCCCAGAGGAACATGGTTCACCCCCTGTGCTCCATGGCCGTGAGCATGGAGACCATGTTCGAGGCGGGAGCGGACCTCCACGACTGGCAGTGCCAGGTAACAGGGGAGCCTCAGGAGTTATCTCTGATCGCACCGCCATCCCAAGGAGTAGCCCAGTTGACCACCGGGCACCCCGAGGGAGGAGGAGGAGGAGGTGATAGGGCCCATGCCGGTGATTCCTCCAGGGGAGGTGCTGCAACACCACAGTGCTTCGGACTCCCCCCTCCTGGCCCTGACACATCTAATGGGCAGCAGGAGGAACAGGGCGCCACCACGCCACCTGGGACACCGGAGCAGCAGCCGGGCCCATTCACGCCCAGTCTCCCCAGAAGGTCACAGGGGGCAGGACGCTCAGCAGACAGCCTCCACTCCTGATGTACCACATGGGGATCCACCTAGGCATGGTGTTAGGAATGGTAGGCCAGAGAGGTAGACACCAGTTAAGTTGAAACGGGTACAGCACACAGTATAGTGCTCGGGGCAAGGGCACAAACCTGTATATATATAGAAGGGCACAGAAGGGCACTGGGGGTGGGAGGAGATGGACGGATGGTGGTGATGGGCTTCACCAGGGAACCGAGTTCAGCCAGCACTCCCTGCTCCTGTGCCCTACCCCCATCCCTCTCCACCCGATCCCATCCCCACACCCCATCCCCACCTCCACCACCCCAAAGGTTCAGTAGGACCGTGTGATGGAATGGGCAGCTCGCATGCAGGGATCCCCCAGGTGGATGGTGGAAAATGCTACCGTGGGCAGGAGTCAGACGTTGTCAAACGGTGTGGAGTATCAGAGCTCATCGCAGAGCGGGTTGGCATCATCCTCCATCCCATGGACCAGACCCGATGTTACTGCCAACCTAGGGCCCGCACCCTGTAGTGAGGCAGGTACAAATCACGGAGGAATTGCAAGTGGGGAGTTGGGGGGCAAGGGGGCAAGGGGGCGGGGGTGTTTATGGGAGGGGGTGGTCAGCCAGGGGGCGTGGTGAGATGTGCGAGCCGTTGGCCAAGCCCCCAAGTTAGGAGGGGGGTGGGTTCACCCATGTAGCCAGTGTCGCTCTGTGCAGCCACGGGCCACCATGGGTGGTCAGTGGGGTGTGCAGCAAGATGGCTGCCTTGCAGGCCACGGCAATGGCAGTCCAAGCCTGGACACTGCCCCGGTCCCAGAGGTCACCCCAACACCAAGGCTCATCCCCTGGTCACCCCACCGTCACCCCCCCACTACACCCCCCTAGCCTGGCAGACGCCCCCCATTCCCCCCAGCCAGCGCTGCCAGCGGTAAGACCGGAAACCCACGGTCACACCTCCGGGAACATGTCCTACCTCCTCTCTCTCCCTCAGCAGTCACGGTGCCTGGTTCCCAATTTATAAAACCACTGGGCAGAGGTGGAGCATAGCGGAAGGCCCAGAGAATACCGGGTCAGGCCCGTTAATGATATGCCAATGACGTTTACAGTACGTGCGAAGTAGAATGCATTGACGCTACTGTTGAAGCACTGGAGCATGGAGTACAGTCGGGCGCCCGATTTTCAGCTCACATGAGATTCTCCGCCCAATGACGTTTCAGGGGCTGTTTAGCACAGGGCTAAATCGCTGGCTTTGAAAGCAGACCAAGGGTGGCCAGCAGCACGGTTCAATTCCCGTAACAGCCACCCCGAACAGGCGCCGGAATGTGGCGACTAGGGGCTTTTCACAGTAACTTCATTTGAAGCCTACTTGTGACAATAAGCGATTTTCATTTCATTTCATTTTCATTTCATTTCATTTCCTGATTCCATCATCACTGGATGGAGAATCTGCTCCACAAACCTAGGTCATTTGATGTTCCCCATTAATGAGTCAGTTGCAGACTAACAAGCAGTTTCTATGCCTCTGGTCAAAATCCGTCAGTGCTGCTGCAGATATAATGAGTTTTGATGGCTCTCCCTTTATAACATGACCAGGCTGTGGTGACAGATCATCTGCTGGTCCTTCATTTTGTTGATTGTAATGTGTCCTCACAATGAGAGGTATGAATTTCACAAGGGTGAGGGCTGAACTTTTGCCCTGCAACTGCTATTGGAAAGTGTCCGACACTAGTTAACTTGTGAATCATGCGACCTGTAGCAGCCATCTTTTCATTTAGCAATGGTCCACTTTTTACATAAGCAAAAAAGCAAGGTTTAATTTAAACAGTTTGTGGTCTCTTTCATATCTTCGGAACATGACAATGTATTTCCAGTTTACTTTAAATTCAATTATCTATTGTGATTTGCTGGTTTTTTGTCAGTCCCCAGCTTTACAATGATTCTTTGCAACATTATACCTGGCCTATTTTCCACGTTGTTGGGTAGATGTTATGTTCTAATTGTACTGGAACAGCTTAGGAGTATGGCTAGTTCTGGAGATCTCCTGATTGCGGTAGCTGTAAATAGCAGCAGCAGGAACTGGCTTGATGGGTGGAATGACCTTTTCATGCTCTTATGATAAGGTGCAATGCAAAAGATAGACAAAGGAAAATTTGCTGATCTTGTGAGATCATCAAATCATTCTGGAATCAGAATGTTTGCACGATGCTTCTACGGCTCACTTTGTGTTCCACCTCTCTCCTAGCTGTAGTATAAAGGATTAATGTTAAATATGTAAATAAGTAGTCTCTATAATCAATGACATCAGATCACATGACAACAGAGCATGGAGAGAGATAGTTCTATGTAGAGCATCATGCTAAGCCTGTATTGTACATAGTTAGTATAATATTAAAAGTCTGTTAGAATTTGCCAACAGCCTTGCCTCCAGCAGTATCTATAAATCGCAATCATGAACAACCCCATTTATAACCCACAACAACTATAACAGGCTGGCTTTCTGAGCAAGACACTTAGGTACCTCCTTCCCAGTTTGGTGATAAAAGTACATCACTCATGGTTCTGACTTCTGCCACTGACAGTTCTCTGGGTTAGACATTCCAAACATTCAGAAGGATCAAACATACTACAATTACAGATGTCTTTAAATTTAGTGAACACAGTCTTCCATTAAGAGATGCATTCAACTTTTAATGCCTCAGGGCCCCCATTGTAAATAGCATAAAATGGCTGGGCAGGTGATCTGCCAATTATATTATAAAGAAGTTAAAAGCAGCAAGCTTTTGCGTTGGTGACATCACCTAGGTGTGCTGCCAACTCAACAACTTGCCACCCCATTCACTTCTACACTCCATTAAAATTGGCGCCATCACGTACCTTTAGTCAGGCTTCAGGATTACTACAATATCTCACAAATCCTGATTTATTATAACTTCCGACTCATTCATTTTATTTATTATGCTTGTGACATTCTTGTCAAGGGTGTCATGTATAATTATAGTGGATTTCCTATTGTGCAAATTAGATGCAGGGAGGATTTAAAAGAACAGAAAATGTTGGAAACACTCAGCAGAGCAGGCAGCATCTGTGGTGAGGGAAACAGAGTTAATGGCCTCCGTGTTATAGACAATGAGGGTGAGTGACATTATGGATTGGAAACCCGAAAATACTGGATGTCCTTCAGCTTTGGAATCGGGGGCGGTGCCATTTTTGCGATGCTCCGCCCCCTCAAAAACAACAAACTCGGGGAGTACCCCGCACGCCATCAGGACTGCCTCAGGACATCACCTGAGGCCCTCCCTGATGCTCCGCCCTCGATGGACTAAGTCTCCGACGGTGCGGGGCATGTGTTCTCACAACTTTTGGCGACCTCGCGTGGCGTCTGCGGACTGTGTCCAGCACTGCCACAGTCGGGGATGATGGGGGATGGGGGGGGGGGGGGTGACATTCCGCTGGCAGGGGGGGATTCATCGGGGACTGGGGGGACTGGTGCGGGGTGGTCCGGGGGTGGCGAGGGGGGGCTACAGGGGGACACTTCCTACGACCGTACCCGCAGGTAAAGCCGGGGGCTTTATGCTGCGACTTTCTGGTTGTAGGACCCGATGGATCCTGTGACCATAGCTGCAGAATTGGAGAATCCAGCCCCTGATCTTCATAGATTCCCTGGTAGGAAAAATGAGGAGAGGCAATATAAAACAAAACATATAATTCTAAAGTGAACAGTGGAACTGAGGGACCTAGAGGTATATGAAAATAAATCATTGAAGTTGTCAGGGCAAGTTGAAAAAGTGGTTAATAAAGCATACGGGGGTCTTGGCTTCGTAATTAGCAGCAAAGAGAAGAAAAGCAAAGATGTTATGATGTACCCACCTCAGCTGGACTATTATATCCAATTCAAGGCACCAAACTTTAGGAACAATGTGCTGATGATCAGATATGATCATAATGAATGGCGGAGCACGCTCGAATGACAGAATGGCCTCCTCCTGCTCCTATTTTCTATGTTTCTATGAAGGCATTAGAGAGGTTACAGAAAAGATTCCTGTGAATTGTTCCAATGATGCCAAACTTCAATTACATAGATTGATTGCTAAAGCTAGGGCTGTTCTCCTTGGTGAAGAGAAGATTAAGAGGTGATTTGATAGAGGTATTCAAAGGTCTAGACAAGGTAGATAGAGGAAAACTGTTCCCATTGGTGGAAGGATCAAGAACCAGAGGTCACTGATTTCAGTTGATTGGCATAAGAAGCAACAACGATTTGGGGGAAGATTTTTTTAATCCAGCGAGTGTTTAGGATCTGGAATGCACTGTTTGAGAATGTGGTGCGGGATGGGGGGAAGATTCAATTGAGGCCTTCAAAAAATATTTGGATAATTTCTTGAAAAGAAAAAATTGTAGGGCTATTGGGCAAAGATAGAGTTCCAGCATGGACATGATGGGCCAAATGATCTCCCTCCGGGCTCTAAACGTTCAATGATTCCATGATTCCAAGTTAGTGAGCCACTTCTGAACCTCTGGACCCTATTTTGGGTAGGTCGCTGACTGGTAGTTGTTAAAATGGACCAGGCCTCCCACAATAGCTCCCGCACTAATGGCCACACTTGCAGCCAGCTTTCTGCTGGGAATTAAAACACCCCCTTAAATTTAAGGCTCCTGCTGCAGGGGGAACCTTCAGCATTGCAGTGATTGTTTTCAATGCTGTATACCCTGCATTTCAATGTTATATTGTGACACTCTCACACAGTACTGTAAACAATTAGGACGTTTAAAAATTGTGGCTCCAACATGAAGCTGTCGAGTTTATCATAGGACCCACAATTCTTTGTACAAAAGAGCCATGATGTTACTTCTCCAGTGCCAAAATTGCTCATAATTACAAATGATTTTCCTCTACAACAGCACAACAGGGAACATGACTGGCACGAAGGACAGACGGGAAGGTAAGTAATCTTTTCAACTGACATGAAATTAGCAGAGTTCTTCCTTAAGTCCCATTTACAACAAATAATCAGTTGATCCAAACTGATAACAATTTCTCTGCATTTTGTCTCACGTCAGCCCCTTCCACTTTATGCACTGGATAGATTCAGATTGCCAGTCCAATGCATGCAGTGCAGTTTTCCATAGAGCAGGAAATGACTGGGGATGAGAATCAGACTCATGTTATTTACACCAGTCTCATTTGCATCACAGTAGTCCACACTACAGCTGCAAATTTTCATTTGCTGAGAACTTACAGCTGAGCTGTAGCAATGTTCCCCCTTCATTCAATTACATTCAGTTATTCGTGTTTTAGTGATACACTATAACAGTACTATTACAGGAAAGTGTGCTACCTGATCAAAGTTCCCAATGCATAAAGCTCATCATAAAAGGTTGGCAAGAAAACAAAATCTACTGCTGAAAGACTAAACTTGAAACAAATTTATAGAATGTCTCAGGCTGTATGCCTAACAATGAACAGGAATAAAAATGTATTGAAATTGTATTGCAACACACCAGAGAGGAACGTGCTGTATGAAGGAAAGTTGAATTTTACTGCACTTTCTGTAATTTTTCAATTTGAAATGTTTAACCCTCCCAGCTGTATACCTGACAAGGAATGTATACCATAAATATGAAAAGAATTATAATTTTATAGAGGCATCTAAGAGTGGAACACACTGTAGGGAGAAAAGTCAAATTTAATGCCACTTTCTATGATTTTCAAGTTGAAATGTTTCTGATGTATTTTTACAAATTTTATGAATGACACAGAGCGATACTAACAGCGCGCGTTCAATTCCCATACCAGCTGAGGTTATCAATGAAGGCCCCCCGCCTTCTCAACCTTGCCCCTTACCTGAGGTATGGTGATGCTCAGGTTAAATCACCACCAGTCAGCTCTCTCTCAAAAGGGGAGAGCAGCCTTGGAGACTCACTTAGGTGTAAACACAAGACAGAAATCATAAGCAATGTGCCTGATAGGCACTTAAAGGTGGCAATTGCATGTCACAAATAAAGTGATTTTCCTGAGCAAAAATTAAAATAAGTATGGGTTATCTGTGATTACTGAATCTTTGCTGTGAACTCTATGGTAAATCAGTTAAGAAGGTAAAAAACATGAAGTGAACTTTACAAGGCAGAAAACAAAAGCCATGCAGATAATGAAAGTAGCTTTTTATTTTTGACTTTGCACCTTGTTTCTAAAGTCAAATACGAAGCCCTGAAATTATTCAAAATCTGATCTTTGCATAGAGATGCACCAGGTTCATTGGTACCAATATAAGTCTAATCAATTTAGCTGATGCTTGTTAAAACTACACCAGCTTTGCTCTTTCTGTGCTGAAGATGGACTGCAAATGTGCAGTCCAATACATGTTCCTACTTCTGATTGTACTTGAAAGTAAAAAGTGAAATCTACAATATTCAGTTTTTAAAACCTCCCTGATGACATTATGGATGTATTCTTCAGAGGTGTGGGCTTCCAAGCTCTGGCAACATTAAGATATCATGAAGTAAGAACATCACTGAACTTGAAAACCAACTTCAGAATGGAAAAGATAGAAATTTGTTTGTTGACAAATCTGGCAGGTTTACTGTGGGGTTGTCACTGATTAAATTACACCTCTTTGGAATCAATGGCCCTTGCACCCGATTATAGATATATAGATATATATAGATATATATAGATATATACAATTACAGTGCAGATGGAGGCCATTTGGCCCATCGAGTCTGCACCGGCTCTTGGAAAGAGCACGCTACCCAAGCCCACATCTCCACCCTATCCCCATAACCCAGTAACCCCACCCAACACTAAGGGCACTTTTGGACACTAAGGGCAATTTAGCATGGCCAATCCACCGAACCTGCACATCTTTGGACTGTGGGAGGAAACCGGAGCAACCGGTGGAAACCCACGTACACATGGGGACAACGTGCAGACTCCGCACAGACAGTGAGCCAAGCCGAGAATCAATTCTGGGACCCTGGAGCTGTGAAGCAATTGTGCTAACCACTATGCTATCTTGATGACCAAAAGATTATGTGTAATTTTGAAACAATTTATGTTATGGCGAGTAATGTTCTTGAATTTATTACAAATTACATTACGCCAACCTCATGTAGCATTTTATGTGTCTAATGAATAGGTAATTTTAGCGATTTTTAGTTTTCAAGACTTGTTGATGAATTGGAAGTTACCTTATATTCATACATGTTACTGAGGATGATTATGAAAATTGAGTGTCACAATCATCTTGTTTGGATAACTTTAAGTATCTGAAATATCTCCATTCAATATGACTCTTAAGATTGATGTTTTTGCTCTTTCAGTGTTGTGATGATGTTTTTATAAGCATGGCCAGGATTTTTCAGGTGGCAGGGTTCCCGACCCACCACTTGATGAGTCAGCAGTGAATGCATCCTCACCAATACTAGTTGCCCCGCAGTCATTTAACGGTTTAAGGAGTCTTAACTGGCTGGAGATGGAAATTCCACCTCTCATTTATGAGAAAGTCCTACCTCAGGGAGCTGCTGGCCAGGCCAGGAACTCCCTAACCCCAGCAGCGCCAGATGCCAGCGGACAGGACTGGGTTTACAAACAGTCCTCAGAGCCTAAGGGTCGGGGACCAGGACCAGATGTGTATAGGGTGGTGAGGTCCAGTGGGGTTGGGCAAAAGTCAGGTGGGGTGATAGTGAAGATGCCAATGATGGAGGGACCACCTGGTAGTGGCAGACCTTGTTCGGGCGGATGAAAGTGTTGAAAGGACAACTTCAATGCCTGAGCCGGGTGACTTCCTTAAGCTGCACCCCCCTCCTGCCACTGAACTCTTCCTGTCAGCCTAAACATTGAGCCTAGGTGGAAATGACCCTTACATCATCATTAATTGGACATTTAAGGGTGTCAGTTGGGGCAAGGATGGACAGACCAGCCTCGGGGAGGCAGGAACAGGTGGGATGGCAGTTGGAAGGCATTCTGAGGAGTTTTACAGGTCCCCCCCCCCCCCCCCACAAAAGAACCTGCAAAGCTTCCAGTGGGAGAATGTAAAATTCTGTCCCATATTGATGTATTGCATTGTTGTTGCCTGTTCTTCTATGAACTTATTCAAATGGATCAAGCACGAGCAGGAATGTGATAGCTAGTTATGCACACTAGGAATGTGTTATAAGTAACCTTGGGACAAAAAGTGCTATCACAAAGGTAAGTAAAAAAGGATGTATTTGTATACATCATTCAACATTCCAATGTGTTTCACATCCAGCAAATTACTTCTAAACTGCAATCGCACTATGTTGTGTAGACAATTTGCACACAGCTATACCTCAAGAAGAATGGCCAGTTTACCTGTTTCCTTGACCGTGAAAGTGAGGGGAGAAATCTTTGTGCTCTTTCTGAAGTAATACTGAGGAAACTTATACATCGACCTGAACCAGCAGATGGTCTTGGGTTAGTTAATGTCTCATCTTAAAGACAGTGGGCTGGATTGTCCGCCAGCGGCTTACTCCATTTTGCTGGCAGCCCGGGAGTTTCCCGACTGCATGGGGCTGCCCCACAATCGGAAACCCCATTGACCAGCCAGCATAACGGAGCATCCTGCCAGCTTGCTGAAATAGAAATGTGGCAGGGCGGACAATCCAGCCCAGTGACTCCCATAATAGTCCCTCACTACAATGCTGCAATATCAATTTAGATTATTCCTCAAAAGGGTTTAAACCCATAATGTGCTATCTCAAAAATATGAATGCTACCAACTGAACCAAATTGAAACTTATATGTATCAAAATATATGACAATAAATGAATATAAATGAGGAAAGCCATTTAACGCATTTAGCTGTTCCATAAGACCATAAGGAATAGGAGGAATAGGCTTTTCATTCCCTCAAGCCTGCTCCACAATTCAATAGGATCATGACTGATCTGACATTCCTCACGTCCACTTTCCTGCCCTTTTCCCAAATCCTTGAGGCCCTTATTGATGAAGAATCTATCTACTTCAGCCATAAATATATACAAGAAAATTATTACAGCATTTACCACCTCTTGAATGACTTCCATTTTTACTTCCACTGCCCTACCAGAATATAATTTTAGGAACTAATCACTGTTTGATTGAAGATGTGCTTCCTGATGTTAGTCCTGATCTTGCTTTATACCAGCTTGTACCTATGACCCTTGTAATCCAGTTGTGTTTAACATGAAGTATGGTTCTGTATTAACCTTCCTTGGTTCAACTTAGTATCTCTAGTAACACTCGAAGGTCATCTGTCATTCATTTTTCAAGGTAAAAGTTCAAGTGTACTATTTTCCCCTCATAACTCAATCAACCAGATATTCTCTCTTCCAAAGATTTAGATGTTTCCCTTGTTACGTGTGAGCAGACTGGGCATAAGGTATTGCTTAATCGGACCACTATGCTTCTTCAATAGATGACCTCAGAATTAAAGGGTGCTATATCAAGCATTTCCAATGCTGATAGACTGCATTGTATGGTAGTGCAAATTAGAAATGTAGATGTGTGCTGCCTATGAAAAATCACAGATAATGTATTCCACAATTTATGGTTTGTGCCGGCACTGACTCGGGCTTTCCATTGACAACACCGATTTGCAAAATTATCCCCATATTCTGTTGATGCAGCAACATATAGGGCAGCATGGTAGCACAGTGGTTAGCACTGTTGCTTCACAGCACCAGGGTCCTGGGTTTGCTTCCCGGCTTGGGTCACTGTCTACGGAGACTGTACGTTCTGCCCGTGTCTGTGTGGGTTTCCTCTGGGTGCTCTGGTTTCCTCCCACAAGTCCAGAAAGACGTGCTTGTTAGGTAATTTGTACATTCTGAATTCTCCCTCTGTGTACCCGAACAGGTGCCGGAATGTGGCGCGATTGGCTTTTCACAGTAATTTCATTGCAGTTAATGTAAGCCTACTGATAACAATGAAGATTTTTTTAAAACATAGCTCGGCATTTCTACTTGTTACTCTTCAATGACTGGGCATTATCCCACTGCTTCAGACATGACACCCATATTGGGTGGAATGTGGCTTATTAATTGGTATTGGAGAACACTATCCGCAATTCCTAGTACCTATTCCCCCCTATATTAACAGTTGAACTACACAATGAATACTGCCTCTGATTCCAGCCTTTGAATCCAAAACTAATAATACGTTAGTTCAAATAGGGTGATCAAATTACGCGCAAGTGCCTAATGAATTCAGGATTTGGTAGCGAAGTCTTGAAAGAAGTCTTTGCATAATAATAATCGCTTTCTGTCACAAGTAGGTTTCAATAAAGTTACTGTGAAAAGCCCCTAGTCACCACATTCCGGCGCCTGTTCGTAGAGGCCGGTACGGGAATTGAACCCGCGCTGCTGGCCATGTTCTGCATTACAAGCCAGCTGTTTTGCCCACTGTGCTAAACCAGCCCCTGCATATCCAGATTCACAGCACATATTGTTAACTAAATGACATTGTCATATATATATATTTGGAAGAATATGGGAATAACATTGCTCATTCAAAACTGGAATTAATTTAGTGAAGAAATTAGACTGCAGTCTCTGCCAACTGGCTATCCTTTGTTATCAGGGGCTACCATTAAAGTTGACACAATAATCAACATCAGAACCCAGGCGACAAAGACATCCGGATGAACTAGACCTGCAATTAATGCGCCTCCTCGCTGAGGTGGTGCTCTTCTTTACACCCCTCTCCAGCCGTTATTCCCAATGGACAACCATCCAACATTCGCCATGTGATATCCTGATCATCGAGCATGAACATCGAAACGTGTCTATTATATAGAGCCCGTGCACCGGGACCTAACATGTCGCTGCCCAGTAAGTCCTTCAACGCGTGCACGCAAAAGTCAGCTGCCAGTCTCATAGGAATGCATCCAGAAGGGACGTGGAACCTCGAAGAGTGTGCCAAGAAGTGGGGGCAATGTTCCGTCAGGGTCTCCTTCCAATCACAGCAGCAACACTCATCAACCTGACTGACACCTCCACATTATATCATCAACATCACAAGTGACAATCAGAACATGCACAGGGAGGAAATAATCTTAGGCCAGCTTCAAGGAAGAATTGAAAAATGCTGATGTTTTTATTTGCATTGTCCTCCAGTCCGGAGCACAAGTTTGAAGAATTCGATGACCCATTGCGAATTACCTGACGACCTTTGGTGTTTAGCCGTCGCAAATGGACTCGGGTTCAATCTCCCCACCACCTTGTCCGCAATGGGCCCGCCCAACACATTCTTCAGACATTCGAGTTTAAGGGGGGTGGGGGGTTCTTAACCGGAGCAATGAGCAAGGACTATATAACTGTTTACTCACAGGGTCGAAAGCAGTGGATATATTGATCAAGAACCAACTCCTCACCCTTCCCCATACCACCTACCATTGAGGGGGGTTTTGCTTAAATTGGGGAAATTATTTTAGTTCCTAGAAAGTGATGTTGCTTGTGTTTTTTAATAAAAGTGTGCCTTCCTGATTACATGTCCCGTTAAAAGTTTTCATCGTCACATCATCTGCACACAGAGCTGCGTTCTATCCCAAATCTCTTAAATCTTTCCAGGGTGCAATATCACAAGCCATTGCTCAAAGTAGGCGCGTTGCATTAAAATACCACATTAGTGCAGTTTCATAGCCATCTGTTCCTAAATAAATGTGTATATTATTGTGCCTTATGGGGTTATGGACTTCTTCGAAAATCCAACGACAAAAATGGACTTGGCCCCATTTCTTGAAATGCAATTAGTAGAAAGTTTTGCATTACTACACGTAATTTATTGCAAGTAATTGCATTCTTTGAATAATCCACTAATTGCCTTCAAAACAAATCGAGATCATGTTCTTAAACTTAACACGACAGGATTATAATATCGAGAAGCATCGCTGACCTCTCCAGCTCAGAGATCCGATTACAAGTCGTAGTCAAGCGGAAATTTAAAAAAAAACGCCTCACACCCTCAACAAAAAAAAAACGTTTTTTTTGTCAATCTCTTTGTCTGAAGACTTTTCATTAATTGGCTCCAATGTCAAGTTTACAGGTTGGCACGTCAACATGCGAGAAGCCAATTGACCAATTAACCAAGTTAGAGGGGCGAAAGAAGAGACTTATTCTTGTAATCGATGAGTTCGGTGTAACGAATTTTATTTTTTACTGAAACTCATCGATTTAAACAGAATGCTTGCGAAAAGCATTTTTTTTTAAACTAGAGGCTTTCCATTTAACTGCCGCAATGGGCATTCCTATTGCATTCCTGTGCGAAAAAAGCTGCGATGGTAAACACGTTTGAAATCACAGAGGGCGAACACCACATTTTAAACTTTTATCACATCAAGCTCCTAAAATTTCAAATGGTCTTTATAAGAACACAGTGTTAAAAATCCAATTATTCCATTGGAGCTGGGTTAGACAGTGTCTTAAATGCGAATAACCAAATCATACATTATGCACAAAATGCTCAGGTCTTTGGGGAACTCAATGGTATCGTAGTAACTAAATGGGGTAATTGAAATACATTCTAAAACACGCTGGGAAAAGGTATGACTGAAATATGTCGAAATAGCAATGTGCTGCCACTAACTTCATTTGCAGAAGTAACGCACGCCCGGGCAGCTGCGGGCTTTCACCCTCTTTTCCACATAGATTTTGTCTTTTGTATTGTATTTACTTCGACCGCAAGGGGTTTGACTGGTAAACATGCAAATATTATTGCGTTGTTTTTTTTTTAAATGAAGAGCTGCCTCAAAGGGATCAGTGTTAATCACTTCTCAAAAAATGCCACTGATTATTTGGGAGTAAAATGCATCGCTTAACATAAATCACCAATTTATTTAAAGAACCTGTTGAACTGTGGGAGCTGCGGACTGTATATCAAGTTACAGTTCGACCTTGGCAAGAACGAGAATATTTCATAGTTCTGTTGAAAATATAACACTGACTCGACAAGGTTTATGCCGTCTTAAGTTTCAGGCGCTGGCTTCTGCCATCAGTCCATCTGCACGCAATGTGCATCTTCCCACTTACCTGTGTGCGTCTTGCAGACGGTGCTCAGCTTTCCATTTTCTTCCTCGACATCGCGTTCCCTCGACCCCCACAAGTTCAGCCTGACCTGCGAACTTAGTTCAATAAACCTTTTAATTTGTTTTGATTTGTTGTTTAAGATCTGTGTGACCTGTAGTGCATTTTATTTTTTTAAAAACAGGCAACTGTCAAATGACTTTCATGATTCAGTCTCAAAACTCCAGTATAAAGGAGTTTCCCCATCCTCTAAGAACATAAAATAATAAATCTATAACGGCATCAATTATATATTAATCGCTCCTTTTCCCTGTATCTTTCCATTCTCTTACTACCTTTTTTCTATGTATTTATTCCTCTGTATCTTATCTCCGTCGCATGTGTTATGAATTTCGACGTTTATTACCCAACTTATAAGATATACAGATAGATAGATAGATAAATGGATGGATAGATAGATAGATAGATAGATAGATAGAAAGAAGCAAACGACGGGACATGTACAGAGAGAGAATTCTGATTGCTTAACCTTAATTCATAAATATCAGTAGTTTAATATATCTGTGTACACACATGTAAGGCTTGTACAGCAGGATGTGTTATTTCCTTATGGACAAAAAACAGGTCTTGCTTTCCATTATACTTACAAAATTATTCACATTATTTATGCTACATTGAGCGATCTAATTTCTTCGTGATAGTCAGCTAATTGCTCTGGCAGGTAATTAGAAGCAGTTTACGCCGCAAAGGGCCCCGCAGTTCACCTCGTATTATATAGTTGCTCTGTAAATTATACCATATTTGCAAAGATCTTTTGAGCAAGTTCCCGGCGATCAATGGTGAAATACTTTTTTTTTCTTGGATTGGCACTGAATTATTCTGAAGCACGCGATATTAAACACATTTGTTCGTGCTCAGTGGTCCAGAATAACGTGCCCATTATGGAAACGAATGGGACAGGTTTAGAGCAAGATTTCATGATGGCAATGTATAACAGGCATGTGGGAAAATGATGGTATAAATAGGGACATCTGTTCAGTGCTGCCCATAAACGTATATACCGCGCATATCCGTGTGTCTTATATTTCATGCTATTCTATTTAAGGCCGTGGATGCAGTTTTCCCGAACACGTTTCCCGGGATATATTGATAGGAATTAATCAGTGCAACACAATTATTGTGTAAAATGCGGCAGATATGCATTTAGAAATCTTTGTACCAGTAAGACCTTGAACAAGGATTTTTTTTAACACACGCTTTGATTACACCAGAGGACGAACAGGTTCCGAGATTATTTGTAATTAAACACTATTCCCAAAGTAACATCTATCTTCCTCGAGCTGCGATTGCAATTGTCAACCGTCTGGAGGAGACGGTTGATAATCTCCTTGTGGTACCACTGTGTTTTTCTAACAGGATTCAAACATGCCTAATCGATAATGTTGAAGTGTGTGTGTGTGCGTGGGGGGGGGGGGGGGGGGTCGAGATAATGAGAATGGACGCGTTTGCATCTCTCCCATACACACACACATACACAAGTGCAGTGTGAATTTTCAGCAACAAAAAAGGAGCAAAGCTCTGCCAGAGACACAAACTGTGAAAAGACAACCAGAGAGACAAGGAGCGTCACGATAATGACAAAGACAAATGCAGATATCAATGGGAGAGGGTGTCTCAGACACGTGGAAGATACGCATGGGACAGTGAACTGCAAAGACAAAAATATGCGGGAAACGGGAAGTCACGGGGCGGGGGGGGGGGGGGGGGGAGAGAGAGAGAGAGAACGGGGATAAAAATGGCTGGTGGGAATAAAATTAGAGAGAAAAAATGATGGTTGAGCCAGCGAGGAGATAGATAAGTGGGAACCAGGCAACAAAGGAAGACGCCGGGATAAATATCAGACTAAAAATACAGATAGATTAAAGCGGCGTCGATGAAACTGAAACAGCGAGTTAATGAACAAGCAAAAAGCCGGGAATCAGGTTGTGGAGATGCGGGTGGGATCGAGAGAGTTAATGAGGGATGGAAAAGCGAAAGGATGGAAAAGGGAATAGTGAGGAGGAAAGTGAGGCCAGTGGCAGGAATCTTGGTGGACAAAATAGATATGCGGAGAAAAAGAAACACAAATATGAGAGAGGCCAATAAGTAAGTGTTTTTATTCACCTTGGAAGTACAAAGATAAACATATGACAATGTGCACTGGATAATTGCGATGTCAACAGATCAAAATTTATTGCAAGCTTCATAACAGATACCCCGGGCGTGAAGTGTTTTACAGAACCGTCCATCCACCGATTCAGTCTCATTAATTACAACCTGGTTCAAGCGTTTGCCTAAATCATGTCGGGACCTGAGCAGAAACTTAATTCCGCTAACAGTGGCGGCTACCTAGAGACAGCGCCAGAACGTCCGAGGGTGCAGGCGGGTCTGATCGGTGGATTTTTCAACGTCTCCGCGATTTCTGTTACAGAATCCAGTAACAGATACGTCCAGCTGTGCCTCCGGTTGATCTTAGGATGTAAATTAGATACCTAAAGCTGTTCTCCAAATCGAAGAAACAGAGAAATTAATCTGTGCAACTATCAATCATAGCCTGTAATAAAGCAACCGACATGGATGAGACAGATGATATGATTAAGGAGCTGTGGTCGTTTTAATTAACTTTTTGCTGTCCTGTAATGATCAAACCGGTCAACAGACCCGGTCAATAAGCATGTTAATATCAAACAAATAAAACTGGGGATGATTAAAAACCTCCTGGTTTATTAAATTTGAAATTCAAATGAAATTTATGCCGCAGGCACACGTAGAATGCTAATGTATGTTGTCTTTATTAGGCCAGAACTTGCCTTCTGCTGCAATGATAAGTCTCTCCTCTGACACTGAAAAAATCTGCTTGAAAGTATTTTCTTCTGAATTATTTGCGATCACTACAATTGGATAAAACACAGTAATCCCGGATTCGAACTATTCCCATTTACCAGCTTGCAAAGGTGCTATTACTAGAAATATTCCAGAAAAAAAACACTTTGATCAAAATGTATAAAATACATTCACCTCGTTTTTTAAAGAAATGCGCCGCGCAGCATTGTGTCACTGAGGTTTTATGCAATAAATCAGGGGGGGGGGGGAAGCAAAACCAGAGTATAGCTGGATTATTTCCCCGTTTTAATTTGCCTAATTATTCCTTTCTTAAAAGCAGCAAAAGTGTAGAAATTGAGCAGATACACAAATCAGGTAAACTTAACTGTGAAATCCTTAGCAAATGATTTAAATGCAGTGGATTTGCCTCTCATTAACTTGAGTTCCATATTTCTGATTATTTTGCACGTCAAACACAATTCGGCTGTCCGCCTTTGCCCGTGCCCCTTTGTATTTCTCTTATGTGGGGGAGAAGCCAGCACCGGGAGAGATTTGACTGGAGGAATGAAACAGGAGCACAAACCGGCGGCGCCTCCCGCAACAACAAATTCAGAAATCCACACGCCGCAAACTTTGTCTAAACATACACGGGTTAAACATGGTTTTGATGGGAAAACATCGCTCTGCAAAAATACACCTACATATTAAAAGCATTCTTGAAAATGAATGCTCCAAACTAGGAACCCTTTTAACCAATCGAATAGCAAATATTCTACAGAGTATGGAACAACTGTTCTCTTCAATCTGTAGTTCGATTGCCTAAACATACATGTCTCCAATAAGTTTACTTGTTCTCGTCACTTTATTTTCTCCCATCAAGAAACGTGTGCTGGTATCCTATTAACATCCCCCTGGATGTTCTCTGAAGTTTGGTTGCACCTGTGTGACTGAATGCACAAAGGTGTAATTACATATATTTATAATGAAATGGCACACTTAAGATATAGTTGAGCGCTTTAAGGCATTGATAACTTGTTGAAAAGTACAGCTAGGTGTAATGTTTGCAGTAAAGAAAACATTGAAAAACAATGCAATAGTTCACCTAAATCGATCACGATCAATAGCTTCGATGAGGAGCAGTATCTTAACGACTATTGTCTTTTCTGAAAACATTAAAGGTTGGAGTTCCCTGCCTGCTGCTTTGTCAGACTGATTTACTGCACCCTTCTTTTTGGCAGGAACGTGCACCCACATTTTGTGTCTCACGCTTTATATATTTCTCACTGCTCTGTTTTCGAACAGCTCGTGTTGATGTTTTGCTAAGTTGGAAAGGCGGACTCGGAGTCTCCTTTATTGCTGGTTTACTTGCTGTTTCTGAAAGGTAAGCATGTCGTTTACCCATGTATTTGTCAGCTGTTCTCAAACAAGCTTGAATCACACATATTTGACCAAGTACGATCATTGACAGGAGCGTGAAAGGGTGAAGTAAACCATAAATTATGCCTATTTGAGGGAAATATCAATTATATACATTTTAATCTATAGATATTTATTACATATGTATCATTAAAGAGGTCGGTAAGGCAAACTTAATTCTTTTATTTGTTAAACGGAGTTCCCTCCTTTTCCCACCCCTTCCTCCTTCTGGGCTGTCCAGTCACGCCTTCTCAACATGCTAAAATCATCACCATCAACAAGCTCAAATAAACACGGCATTAATTTTCATGAATACGATCGTTTCAACAAAGGCTTCATAGAGTTCCTTTTAAAAAAAATATACATTAAATATTGAACAGAATGCGCCCGCATTCGGTAACCCGCGAAACCAAACTTTAAACTTATTTGTGGAAAGGCCAGCGTTTCACACATGGTGTGTAGCTTGTCTAACCTGGGCATCAGCCTGCTCTCAAAGTCATTCATTGTTATTTATGGTTTGGAAGAAAAAAATCAGCAGGCGTTTAAGTGCAGCAGACAAACTTCAATGGCGGGATTGGTTTCGTTCAAAGCTTTAACCTGTTTTTGCACTTTAATGGATCATGGGGAGAAAAAACAGATTGGCAAAACGAGTCAAAACAAGGAGATCTAATTAAAGGAACGATTACTTCCGTGAAACTTGACTTCGAGCAAGGTTTCAGAGACGGGTGATTCTCTCGAACGGGGTTTCTGCTCAGGCTGAGAATAGATCCGTGACACTTTGATGTGATGTTACCGCACTGGTTCAACATTATATTTTTGGGGGAGGGTTCGTTGGCGAGGGGGGGGGGGTGTAAGTGGTGATGGTGGGGAGTTGTAAATACGGAAAGTATCAAAGCACTTAAAACACCAACAGAAAGAGAAACTAATCCAAGCGAACTGGGGACACACCAGGAGCAAGCAAGTGCTTGAGAGCGAGGGCAAGGGGGTGGGGGGGGAGTCAATCATATTTATTTAAGAGAGCGAATTTGTTTATATTCAACTTGCACAAACACGGGCGTAATGCATCCAAAAGTGTTGGGGAAAGTCTTGGCAGCGCATGAATTTCAGATGTTAAAAGGGGTGAGGACTCCAGGTGGCTGAGGTTATGCAGAGGACGAGACAACCTTTAGAGACAAAAGGCAGACAGGTTTGTTGAGTCCATGCTGCCAATTGAGCCCCTGAACTGCTGAGCCCTGCTGCAAGTGTTTGGTGTTTGCCCCTCTCTCTGCGGAGGAGCTGAGTGGAAGAGCGTGCTGCCTGACGTCACAATGCCCGGTGTCACGGCGGCGGCGCTACCGATTGGCTGCCGGCGGCTTAGCGGTACTTCAAAGGCGAGAGACGCTACAATTGTGGTTGAATGGGGCGGAACTGATCATTGTATTGCACACCTCGAAAAAAAAGTGCTCTGATTTATAAATATAAAAAAAAGAGATCCTCTGAGGAGGGCAGTTTTTTGTGATGGCAACTTCACTTCTGGGGGTGAGTCTAAGGATTTTCTTGCTGGTTTAATTAGCCCTTTGTTGTTGGGATCGAGGTGGTTTAAAAAAAGTCCCAGTCAAGGCAGGCGCTATCAGTCTCCTGTTGAGCCTTTTTTTGGAGAGCAAGAGGTAAAAGAAGGGCCGAGTCACATTTTGGTTTGGCACCGCTCTGAGGGCATTTGCACCAACTTCCTCTGAGCGCGATCCCACGGAAAGAGACAGAGGGAGGCCCTTTTTTTTTTACATTTCAGCAGAGTTACCTGTGAAATTTTAAATTGCCTTCTGATTTATTCTTACGATCCTCCAGGTTCTACAGGTATGTTAGTTATATTCTTTCTGTTGCAGTTTGCGGGGTTGGGTGAGGCCCAATTCTGTGTTTTATCTTGAAGTTTGCATAATGTTAAAATACTAAAGAGATCACTTTAAATGCTGACAATCTGCCGCTGTTTTCTATTGAGTATGGCAGCTCCCAAGTTTTCGGAACACATTTACTGCCAGTTTCGCGTCTAACTTAAAGGGCTTAAGTATATTTAAATGGGCGGTCAAAGTTTAAATCTTGTCGGTGGAAGCTGGCTGTAAAGGCAGTTGTTGTGTTAATGTGCAAGTATCCAACTGGGCTTATTGCAACTGTATGCATTTGTCTTTTGTTTGTCCTCTCTTTGCAGGAAGAACCGAGACTAGGATCAACTCCTCTGGCAATGTTGGCTGCTACATGCAATAAAATCGGCAGCCCGAGCCCGTCTCCCTCTTTGTCGGACAACACGTCTTTTGGAAAAGGATTCCATCCTTGGAAAAGATCCCTTTCAAGTTGCAACAGCGGTTCCAGCCTTTCCGGCTTCGGGGTCTCCAGCTCCAGGAACGGGGCAGGATTGTCAGACTCATTCAGCGTCAACTGTTCATCGGGCAGCAGCGCGTTCTCCCTCACCTCCAACACCTCTTCCACATCGCCCTTTGGCAACGAGTACTCCGTCTTTCAGTCCCCCGTCTCCAGCAGCTCTCAGGACGCTGCCCAGCCCGTCTTCATCTCCAAAGTTCATACCACAGTGGACACGCTGCAAAACAGCTTGCAGGGCATCTACCCCCGAGTTGGGATGGCACATCCGTACGAGTCCTGGTTCAAACCGTCCCATCCCGGGATAGCAGGGGACGTGGGGAGCAGCGCATCGACTTGGTGGGACGTGCACCCGGGGACAGCGGGCTGGATTGACGTGCAGAACCCCAACGGGGCCCTTCCATCGTCCTTACACGCGAGCGGGCTGCAGTCCTCGCTGCACTCCCCCATGGGCGGCTACAACTCGGACTATTCCGGCCTGAGCCATTCGGCTTTCAGCACAGCGGGCATCAATGGGGCATCTTCTCACCTCCTGAGCAGCAGCCAGCACCTCATCACCCAGGATGGCTTCAAGCCCGTGTTACCCCCCTCTTACCAGGACTCTGCCCCCTCCCCGCTGGCTGCCAATTCCATGCTGGGCAGCCCGGCTGCCCTGGGTGGGTCTCCCCGCTCCTCGGCCAGGCGCTACTCGGGACGGGCGACCTGTGACTGCCCCAATTGCCAGGAGGCTGAGCGCCTGGGGCCAGCCGGGGCCAGCCTGCGGAGGAAAGGGCTGCACAGCTGCCACATCCCGGGCTGCGGCAAGGTGTACGGCAAGACGTCGCACCTGAAAGCCCACCTGCGCTGGCACACGGGCGAGAGACCCTTCGTCTGCAACTGGCTCTTCTGCGGCAAGCGCTTCACCCGCTCGGACGAGCTGCAGCGCCACCTGCGCACCCACACCGGCGAGAAGCGCTTCGCCTGCCCCGTCTGCAACAAGCGCTTCATGCGGAGCGACCACCTGAGCAAGCACGTGAAGACCCACCAGGCGGCCGGCCTGGGGGGCGGCGGGCCCGGGGGAGCCGGGGGCCCCGACAGCAAGAAAGGCAGCGACACCGACAGCGAGCACAGTACCCCGGGCTCGCCCCGCTGCCGCTCCCCGCCAGACCTGCTGCAGGCAGCAGCCCAGGGAGGCCCGGCTGCCGCCCTCAACGGCCACAATCACGGCCTGGAATGAAGTCGCTTTAAGGAAGCAACAGCAACAAAAGTATGATTGGAACTTTAACAGAGATTTACGTGTAAGTAACAAAAAAAAGTGGGGGGGGGAAGCTGTGTAAAAGAAAATCAACAAAAAACGCACCCAACATCTGCTTTGCTAGGATAGACTAGATAGCTGAGGACAAAAAAAATCAACTGGCTTAAATTCCACCAGGTCCCCCTTCTGAAATTGTCTGATTTATTCCTTCAGGTAGAAATACCTTTCCCTACTTTCCAATTTACTCACACGATACAGTCAGCCTCCTGCCCGCTTGCAATCGCGGTTTAAACAAACCTTCCGTCCTTTTCTCGACCATTTTCAATTTTCTTTCCAATACAAAATCTTCCCTTGCGGCTGGATTACAAACCCTTTTGTTGAGTTCACCCAGAAGCACACACACAAAATGCAGTGTGTGTTCCCATCTCTGCAAAGTCGGTATAATTCGTTTGGTTACTTTTTTTAAAAAATCTGCAAATCGACCGTGCACACGCAAAGATTTCTCGAGAATCTTACCTGCTTTCCCAAAACCTTCTACCCGTTAAAACGCACAATAGGAAGAGAATTCACAGGGCGAGACGTATTCGGTTTTCCTTTTTTTGTCCTTAACTACCTGAAGAAGTTGCATCACTTGTAGCTCCGAGTGCAAATTCTGCTTGTGGAGGAGACGATTTGTATGTATAGTATTTTTCGCCTGTAAATTCTTCGACAAGTATTTCAACATGTATATTAAGGTACTTATTCTTCTGGTTTTGTCAACACAAAAAATAAAGTGACGAATTGATTTTAAAACGGTCGACGGTGCTGTGTAGTGAGAATGGAAAGGTTACCAACTTTGTAAAATATCAACAAGGCTTTGTAAAACTGGGGACATGATTAAGATTAGTTAATTATTAAATAATTACTCCACCGATATGTAGGTGCGAGACGTTATTTGTCCAGGAGACGATTTGTATAGTATTTTCCTGTAAATTCTTCTGAAAAAAAAATATTTGAACATATATAAGGGTAAATTTAAGGGGAATTTTTTTTGGTTGTTGTCAAGAAAGTTACAGTGACATGTCGCTGAATAATTCATTGCGATTTTCTGAACTTAATAGATCTTGAGGTGTATCCAGGACGCACTTTGAGAACTTTTTATTTTCTTTTTATTTTTGGAAATTGTGAAAAAAAAATCTTATAGAATGAAGCAGAGGATGTTTGGTAAATGTTGAATGGCTTTTTATTTTATTTAATGGAGCATGTATCTACTTATTTGCATATACTGGGAGTCAGATAGTTTAAAGGCACATTTCGCATTTATTTCTTAACAAGTGGGTCTGCAGCAGACCCCAAAAAATAGAATAAATCCTGGAGTAGATCTGACCTGTTTGCGTGTATTTGTTTTTTTAAATAGAAAAGTATTTAAACTTTCTTATAAACTGGAAATCTAGGCTATGATCTTGAAACGACCACTTTATGATAACAAGCTGGTAAAATATAATTAGGTGCACCTATTGGAGTAACACAGCGTTACAGACAACTGGAAAGACGCTAACGAGTGCTATAGGTTTCTGAACGCTATCGTCTTCTGTGCACTTTTAAAGTGTGAAGTTCTCTCCATTCGAGAGAAACTATCCCTCGGCTGTATTTATTACATTTCCTTTGTATCTCGGCACAGACATGGAATTAATTGTATATGAAATGTGTGTACCAAAATAAAATAATATATGTACAGCAAACTTCAACGGTCAACCGCTATTTTAGGTATATATAGTTCTACAAAAGAGAATTCAATGTTTTTTTTTAAGATGCGAAATAGCTATTGGAAATACCCCATGCCTCTCCAGGACCATCATTTTTCATCTATTGATATTTGTTCTATCCCTCTATTTTACAAGTTCGTAATATATTTTGACTGCAAAGAAATGCATGAAATAAAACCACGAGCTGAATTCTGCATGCATTCTTGCGATTCAAACCGGAGGCTTTTGTAAAGTGCAGCTCCAATTAGCTATGGGAAGATCCCCGGAATATGGATCGACAGAATAAAACACACCTTCAACGGGGAATTGCTGCCATATTAAAATAAAATAATGTCCTGCATTCATTCCTTACAAGTTACATGCTGTGGTTTAGCTGACCTCCCGAAGAAAACCTCTGAATATTGTCTCCTCGTCGAGTTAAATGGTAAGAGAGAGCGAGAAGGAATGCTCAGAACAACTACCGTTTATGTTGACATTCCAGTTAAAACTTTTTGTTGGTTGGGGGTGGTGGTGGTGATGGTTTGACTTACGTTGTAAGCAGTCTTCTCCTTTTCAATGGTTCAAGTCATTGTGTGCATTAACAGGAGGTACTTGCATGTTAAACATCCTTTGAGTTATCTCAAATAACTAGACTGCATTGCAACCGTCAACCATTGATATCAAAGGGGCTCTGTTAATTATAAAAGCCCATATGTATGCGTGTGGAACATTTCAAAGGCCTGGGTTTTCGCTGAAACTGTTCAGGGAAGTTATTTGAATATCGTTAGCTCCAGTTGTAAAAGACTCAAGGAGCTATCCAAGCCATTACAATACTCATTGTGCCGCTTAGATAAAGCTGCTGCCTTAGTAATTACCAATTAACTAGTAGCGATGGGATTTGGCCTTTAGAGGCTCAGTTACAATTGCATACATTTCACGTCACGATAAATTAAGGGAATTTACAGAAAGATCTCATATCAAAGTTGTAAACTCGAGCTAATTTATATTGATTATCGTTCTCATTCATACTTTTTTTCTCTCCTGATCATGTAAGTTGCACTGTCCAGGGCCACGGTGTAAGTCAGTTCTCAAATACAGTATGCTGCAAAAGCAAGATTCTCTTCCATTTCTGCACACGGCTGGCCCATTGCAATAAGAATGCAGTTGCAATGAAATATATCTATTTCACTATTTTGTCTTTTGTTTCCATCTCAGCGTCCCACTGTGAACAAGTCAAAGGTCAGGGCGCCTTCTAAACAATTTTGCCTGTTTGACAATCTTTGTGGTGTCTGGAATTATTGTTCTACCTTCCCATTGGAATATGCTGTTTCCTGATGGAGTTCATTTCTGTCCGGTGATGTCACGAACAATATATTTTCGTTGCTTCTTTAAAGCAACATCCTGATTTTAAATCTTGCCCTTGCGATTATTTTTGGTAAGAATTCTTTTAAATCGTGGAAGCTGCGTTTTGTTCCACGGCACACGTTCAGCCGAATTCAAAGCTCATTATATCGTAATACAAGGTGTATATAGAAAAGGGAATAGAGGCAGTAGAAAGTAAACGGTTTCTTATCTGATTTGAGACCAAAGGTTGCAGATCACAGCTCACAGATCAAGGCAGAGCTGCGATCGCTGCTGCCCTGTGGGTCAACCTGTTGTCCATCAACAGGTGAACTCCCGACTACTGGACGCTTCACAGCCTTTCTTCTCGAGGGGTCACTTAATGCAAGCACTTTGAAATCGTCCTGTGATGAAAATTACTTTACACAGCAGCCGTAATATAGATTTAAAGCTCTAATGTGACCACAGGGCTTCAGAACCCCGGATTTTTTAAAACGAGAATATAAGTTTAAATGCAGTCTGAAGGACGTGTCAAACGAACCGTTTTCTGCCGTCTCCACGTTTCATTTAGACTGCTGACAGATAATTTGGAAAATTCTAAAGCTGCTTGCTCTGAGCGGGGTTTTTTTTTGTGGTGGGGGGGGGGGGGGGGGGGGGTGAATGTGTTGTTCTGGAAGCAACTTGCGGGCTTGTTCACTGTACAAGGCGCCCAGTGAGTAATTGCCTTGGCTGATAGCCGTGCTGGTGGTGATGAGGCAATGCTAGCTAGCCTGAAGAGAATTGGCACTGTAACGAAAATAGGGTCGGGATCAGATGGAGTTCTCCTGTGTTATTGACATGGCTAAATGTTGCTTTATATCGTTTCTGGATGTGTTTCTTTGAAAACTGGTCGCAAATGTAGTATTTTTGAATTAGCCTTTCCATTCTTGAGACGAGTTGGAACGGCAACCCCTTCTGATTTTGACGATCCAGAATTGTGCTTGTGTGTGTGTTGGAAGGATGGTGGTGGTGGGGGGGGGGGGGGGGGGGGGGGGGAATAAATCGTCCGACACACATTTTGGTAAATTATTACAATCCAACTCTTTGAATGGCTGAGCGGAGTTCACCAGATAAAATGCAACCAGGCGTTCTATTCGAAAGCCCAATAAGTAAATACATTGTGTAAAAGGTGGTCAACAAAGATCAAAAACAGGTAGCGATTCGCTTTTTGTCGGCGGTGGGGGGGGGGGGGGGGGGGGCTATTTTTGTTTTCAATATCAAGGTCAAACTTTCAAACGAGGACATTGTCCATCCAAAGTTTTCAATGACAGATTTCTGTTCCAACGATGATCACATTTCCTTAGTCAAAGCTAATGATGTTTAAATTGATATTTGGAACACAAATTAACGTCATTATTATTTTTTCCCCTCTGGCTGTTAAACTTGATAAAGTGATCCATCTATTAGTTTATATTTCCAGTTAAAATGTAGGCTGGCTGAAATCCTCAGATCTACTAAAAGAAACGTTCCCCTATACAAAATCGGTACTGGCTGAGTTTTGAGTTATGCTGAAACAATATAACATTAATATATATATATTAGTGAGATGCTTTGCATGACCGAATTTCCAGTTCAGTGCTTCCGGCCCGGACATTAGCATCATCAAAAAACATCTCCCCCCAAATTAAAGTGAATCCCTGGAAGCAAAACAATGGAAATTTGCGTCTTCTTTCAGCAAATGCATCAAACTGATCTGCACTAATTATTTATAATGGTCCAATTTAGTTGAAACGCAAATGGTTTGAAACCATTTTCAGTCATTTCAGCAATCAGTCCCAGCAGACTATAAACTGCTCCAGAGAAAGCTTTCGTGCTATTAAGCGTTTATTAGGGCACCAGAAACATACAAAGAACCGCAGCGATTTATAGAGAAACAACTTACGCAAAGCTAGAGCAACGTGTACATTTAGTTCGTGCACAGGCGCCTTGGGATGAACGAATAGTTCAATATCCAAAATTCTAACAATAGTGCCCGGAGATTATGTTTATTCAGATAGGATGGGTTCAGGATGGAAAATCTGGCATTTCGTCCATTCGATTTCTCTCAACAAGGCAGGCAGAAGGTTCAATATTTTCTGTTCCTCGATTCTTTGTAGCATTTCCATTAACTTGAGCCTTGTGCATGGCTTGTTTTAAGAGAGAGAGAAAAAAGACATCCTCGGAAGTTAAAACATCTCAAGCTGCCTGACAGAGGTTTGTGCACAGTCATGTTTTAGGTCTCTGTACCCTGGCTGGACAGCGTCACCTCGCGGTTCTACCACAGCGCTACAAACACACGTCCCAGGGGCGGCTGTGATATGTGTGCACCTGCGTGTGCCAGACACAACTACCTTCCCCTCCAACTGTGGGTATTTTATGTTTTGCAGTGTTTATGTGCTTTAATTAATATTGCACCCGCGTGCAAGTTCTGCATTGTTTGTCTATGCTCGTAGTACTTTTAAACAAAAATATCTTTGTTTTGGAAACATTTTTGTAGCTTTTAAATTATCGTTTGGGCGTTTCGGTACATTAAAAATTAGTTTAACACCACAGTGTATGGACTCGCATTTCGACTGCTTTCCCCAGGTCTATTGTTTCAGAGGATTGTAGTTTATATTACACAGAAATTTGAAGAACTGCACTCCTTGAATAAAAGTACAAATGTTGTCACAACACCCGCTTAATGAGATTTTAAAAAACATGTATATATTTTTTAAAAGCTCTTGGTACACATTGGATAATCCAGAATCTTAGCAGAGTTCCAGATGCACCGGCGGATTTGCAATAACAGGGTGACCTCCGCGGGCTGGCTCACTTGCTCTGTGTCCCATTGCTCTGCAATGGTATTTATTATTTACTATTATGGAACAATCTTTCTAACACAATGATGGCAGATTGGTTTGTTGTAACTTGCTGTGAGAGCACATGCAAACTATTTAAAACGATCATTTTACACTCTTGTCAGTAGATTTTAGACTGCAGTTATACTGCACCGACTGGTTTCACACCGATATCTGTGATGTGCTGCGCACAGTTAGAAGAGCCGGAGTTTTGCTTTTACTGCTGATCGGGCTGCATTGACCTGAGACTGCGCCGTTTTGGGGAACACACGCACAGGACCATTGGTTCCTATGGGCAACTGGCTCGGATTGTTATGAGATTGCAGACCAGGGCGTTAAGTCTGTGCTAATGTCAAGATGAAATACCTGCTGGTGCCAAGTATCAAGTGAGCAGATTGAAAACGTTTTTTTTCGTGACTCCACCGATGTTATGCTTAATGGGACCAGGATCATTTCGGATTAACGCGGTACTTGCCGTTATTTTCGCACACTCCAAATGTATTTGGTTCTGAAATGGTGCCTCGCGCCATTATTGTGCGAAATGAAACCTGTGCAAAATAAATGTTATCCAGGAGAACTGCAAATAGACGAGATCAAAACAAATGTTTTACATGTCAGTACCTTACTTTCCAGCAGCTTTTAAGTATTTTAGGATTGCATTTATGATATGTAGAACTGCTTTGTTTCCCCCACTAATTCTGTCTTTCAGATTCATAACCTTATAAAGTCAATGACGAACTGGGAATTCACTGATGTACGATGTTAAACTTGTCAGATCAAATTACTTGGTGCTAAGTCTTTCTTTGACTGAGTTAAGGAATTGTTTGTGTTTTTGGAGTTTGTGACTGGTCCAGAATGTGTTTTTTTTTAAATCAGTTAAAATGTTATTCCATCATTACTGTTCAATGTTTATTTATTTCAGCTTGTTTTGTATTTATGAATCCTAAAAATATAGAGAACATTTTACAATAGTTTTCATAAATTATTGCAATAAAATTAAAACGCGAATCGATGTTTTTCAATAAAAATAGAAGCAAATGAACAGTAGGATTATATTTCCCATCTGTAGCAAGCCAGGACAATCTATATATTTGAATATCTGGGGAACAACGTTCCTCATTCAGGCAATGATATTTGAACTGCTTCAGTCCCGTTTGTTTATATATCTAGTCGAAACGTTTTAAATGTTTTTCCCTCTGAAATCCTGTCACAAATGAGATAATAGAAAAAGGACCACACCTGTTTTTTCACATTGTTGAGATTTTAAAAAAAATTACAGATACTGGAAACCTAAATTAAAGTAAACAAATTATTGGAATTACACAACAAATATATTATCAGTCCAAATAGTACCTAAAGTTTCCTTATTTTATTCTTTCTTGATGCTGGTAGGTCTGCTGTTTATTTTCAATGTTTCTTGTTATTTTTCCCAATGTACTTCATACTGATTCTTTGAACTGATAAAAGTGAAAAGTAAAAAAATAGGTACCTACATGAAGGCCATTATAGTTGTTTCATTGTGTGTTGTACATGAGGAAATGTTTTTGGATAGCTCAAGCATTTTTTCCATCACAATGGTTCCTCTGCTTTCAAGGAAAATGGAACAATAAGAAATGCCAGTTTAATAACCTGTGCCACGATGCAATATGTCCATACTTCCAAAAGTATTTGATAAAAGTTGAACCCCCAAAACCTGTTAGTTAAGCAATAAGCTGTGATTATTTAACGTACAACTTGGGAATGGATAGGAAACTGAAGAGTAGAAAACAGTAGTACTTATTGGAGAATTATGTCAGGATGGAATCATATTGCATGTGATGCCCCAAGGATTGATCTTGGGACCGCATCTATTTTTAATTTTCCACCAATGATTTAATTTCAAAAAGCTAACACCAGCTGGCCAAATTTACAGGTTATATCAAACTAGGAGAAATGGTTTAATTGGAGTAGAAAGCCTAAAAATTACAGTCAGCTGAAACATGTGAGTAGGACGATGACAGATCACCTTGAACACAGATGTTTGTAAAGTGCTGCATATTGGAAGGAAAAATATGTGACATGCGTATTTCATAAATGGTATTTATACATGGACAATGAAATTGAAATTGAAAGAGACCTAGGTAACCTGGTAAGCTTGATGCTAATCATGCTAAATTAGATCAGCAATCTCAGCAATCAACAAAGCCAACAGGACGTTAAACTAAATAACCAAAACAGTAGAAAACAAATCAGACTAAGTCCTGATCAAGCTTCACAATGTGTTATTGGTGCTGGTTTAGCACAGGGCTAAATCACTGGCTTTGAAAGCAAACCTAGGCAGGCCAGCAGCATGGTTCAATTCCCATACCAGCCTCCCTGGACAGGTGCCGGAATGTGGCGACTAGGGGCTTTTCACAGTAACTTCATTTGAAGCCTACTTGTGACAATAAGCAATTTTTATTTCATTTCATGTCTGATCAGACCATTTCTTGAGCGGCATGCCTGATTCTGATTGTCAAGACATGATGAAGACATTGTAGAATTGGAGGCAGTGAACAGAAAAGCAATGGCACTGATGCCTGGAATTAAAAGTCTAAGTTAAAATGTCCCACCAAATAAACAGTTCCTTTTCAGTCTGTGAAGGAGGAATTTGAGAGGTTATCTCAGAGAGGTGTAAGGATATTTGTGGGAGTGGGTAAGTTAAAGCTGAAAAATTACTTTAAATTGCATTGAGAGAGTAGGTCAAGGAGACTTCAACAGTAGCACAGAACAGGTAATAATGAATCAGCAGCCCATTTACCACAGTGCAATTTTTCTTTAAAGTGGCTTTATGGAAAGCAGCAAGTTGTAAAGCAGGCTGCTGATTTGTTATCACCCGTTTTGTGCTACCACTGAAGGCCAATGTCATGGCCATCGGTATAAATTAGCAAAAGCAAATTTACTACATATATCAGCAAGTTTATTTTCACAAAAGAAGTGATGGATTTAATGCAAAACACACTAGAATAATTTTGGAAGCTACAATTGTGTGACGTTAGGGTCTTTTCTGATTGATGAATTAAGGTGGGCTAAATCACCTCCCATAGCCATATTATCTTGTGATTCTGTGAAAAAAAATGGGAAAAGTATTGTCTTCAATTTTGAAGCCGTTTAAGCAAAATAAATAAGTGACTGAAGAACATTTGGAAAAATAACTAATTATTAATTGAAAATCGATTACACATTTTGCGCTGAAATGTTGGCATTGCTAAATTGAAATCAATCCTGCCATTAACACCATTTTTCATCTTCACCAATATGAATGATGTTACAGCCGATATTTACAGAGGCTACATTTTGGAGTGAAATGCAGATCTGCTTTTGAATGTTATATATTTAAAATTCCATTCAATGAATACTTATAAACTTCCCAAGCAATACTCAGTAAAAGAGCAAAATGTTTTCAATAGTTCCAAGAGTTATTACAGAAAACAAGTAATGTTTTAACAAGTTTGTTCTAAATTCAGTACTATATATATTTTTGCAATCACAGCCAAGCATCTTTGCAAAGTGGTAAAACATTTTTGACGTGAATATTGGACACACATCCTGCCTAAATGATTTTTAAGCTTGTTATCCAAAATGTCAAAAAAATCAGGACATCTATTATATCCACAACATCAGTGAAACTTTAATAGTTTAATATTTAACATGATGATGCTAATCTCTTTCCTTATTCTTAATATGGTATTTCATTGTACTGATCAAGTAATCGCTTTCTCAAAATTACATGGCTGTGAATCTACCAGAAGAATTTAATTTGAAAAGGTGTTTTCCAACCGTTTTGTTGTTCGGAGTGAAAATTCTTAGGTTGGGCCAAGTGATGGTCAAATCAGGAGGGGTAGAGAAGCATAAACCATTATCATCCTGACTATGTCACAAACATGTATTTTATATTCATTGATGGGATGGAGGCATCGCTGGCTAGGCCAGCATTTATAGCCCATCCCTAATTGTCCTTGAGAAAGTGACCGTGAGCTGCTTTCTCTACCCATGGCAGTCCATATGGTATAGGTATACTCATATGTGAAGCAATGACGTGCTTCAATATTATTTTCAAAATTGCTTCAGTGCATTTCATACATCTGAAGATAACCAAAAGTCGTTAGCTACACACTTGTTTGTGAAAGCAATATCTCTTTAATGAATACATTTTCTTCAATAGATGAGACATTTGCATTTCTCAGAATCTGTTGTATCATAATAAGCACTTCAAATATAAATGATGCAATGAATTTTATGAAAAGGTGAATTGAAATAAATTGATGGGCTAAATGGTCTTACCAAGTAATTAACATTCTTTTACATTATTTAGGTCCTACACATGAGAAAACTGGCTCTTGCAGATACATTGTTTAATGCATTATTTTCTTGCACAATTGTTTTATTTTGTGAGCATAATTATTTTACAAGATTGCAACACATTTCTGGATGTCCTTTGCAAGTATTGTTAATGACATAAAAGATAAAAAATATATCCAGTGAAATTAATGATGGGAATGACAGGTTCAACTAGGCCGTTGGAATAAGTTATTGGCATGATTGCTGAGTGCAAATTTACAGTATACCTTCAAGAGAGAGCTGGACCAGTTCCTGGTTGGGACAGAGATTGCATCAAACAAGGCGCACAGGTGCCAGTCAGAAGAGTCATATTTAACTCAAAACATTAACTCTGTTTCTCTCTCCACAGATGCTGCCAGACCTATTGAGTATTTTCAGCACTTTTTATTTTTATTTCAGATTTACAGCATCCACAGTATTTTGCTTTTAATGCTAAACAAAATAAGCTGGCATGATTGTACAGGCTAGTTTTCCTTGCCAAGAGGGACCAGAGAAGAATTTTCAAGAACATTTTTCCTAATTGGTTTTGGGTTTTTGTTTTTTCTTTTGTCTCTCTAAGGAGATTACAGGCCACTTGTTGGAGGGGGGTGGTGGCATGGAGAGGTACGGATTTTATTCGCATGAGGCTGGATAAAGTAGCTGATATCTTCTTGTTTGGTGTTTTCAAATACTATAAAAATAGTGCAATACTAATGCATCAGTAATAAACCTGCTTAAACTGACTTTCTACCACATTAATGGAAAAATGGAGAAACATAATGCACTACACAATTTCTTTAGCACTACAACAGCCTTATAAAGTTTTAAATTCAAGGCCATCGTGAGTTTTCCATTATTTTATGTTGCAAGTCACTAAATTGTCTAACTTTAATGCTGTACTGAGTGAGTGTTACACTGCCTGTGGTCTTCTGGATGAGCTGTTAAAGTGAAGCACTGTGTTTTGAAGTTCTCCCCAGTGACCTGGCCAATATTTATCTCCCAGCCAACATAACTGAAACAGATTATCTGGCCATTATCATGTTGCTGTTTGTGACACCATGCTATGTGCAAATTAGCTATTGTGTTTCCTACATTACAACAGCGACTACACGTCAAAAATATTTGGTTGACAGTCAATTGCTTTGGGACATCTTGAGATGATGAAAGGTGCGATATGTATATAAGGTTTTTCTTCTTCTTTACCTCATACACAAGTGTGCAGCTTCATTTAATGCTTGGATATTTAAGTACATACTGCTGCTACCCTATTTTTATATATTTTGAATACTATTCAAGCAATGGCAGATTTCCTGGATTTGAGTTAACCTTTCAAACACAAACAACTATAAAAGAGTCACTCTATTTCAGGAGTTTACTGAAAACTTAAATGATCCCAAATAGTCCTAGTTCCCACCTGATAAACATTCTATGTTGCTGAAGATGTACACCTCAACCTGTTACTTTGGTTCGTATTTTACCAATATGTCATTTCTGTGTAATGAAAAATGTTTCTTCAATCCCAGATGTATCTACCACACATACCAAAGAACTCATTCACATCATTTGATCAGCTGAGATCTGAAAATTCATTTGTGCTATGGGGAAAAGAATGGCTCTAAATCATAATGCTGATTCTGAGAACCAGTGCAGACATGATGGGCTGAATGGCCTTCTCCTGCAGCGTAACAATTTTATGATTGGGTAATTCTCTGTGAGTGGTAAATGGCCATTCGTTTCCTGGACCATTATTGCTGACAAAAATGCAAGGTGTGGATTACTGTAGAATCTGAACATTTCTTTTAACTGGGTAACAAAGTGCAAAGTAACACCATTCTGTGATCATGTTACTTACCTTGGCAGAAGGAGCAAAAGATGCAGTCCAACCACATTTTTTC
This sequence comes from Scyliorhinus torazame, assembly GCF_047496885.1. NCBI lineage: Eukaryota > Metazoa > Chordata > Chondrichthyes > Carcharhiniformes > Scyliorhinidae > Scyliorhinus > Scyliorhinus torazame. The sequence continues at coordinate 191,850,639 of NC_092712.1, read as the reverse complement.
ACCTTTGCTGGGGTCTAGAACGTTAATAACACTGAGAAAGAACTCTTACATCAACAATAGAATATTACACCAATCTGAAATTTTGTAAAAACTGATAACAGTATTTCAGGGATATTGTGAAGTCATTTAGAATATTTAAAGTCAATGCTGAAACAATGTGTATTATAATTGGGAGTCCAATGAAAGTTACATGATTTATACATTATGATTCACAATATCATCCCTTTTCTGTCTATTTTGGAATAGTCTTTGTTTAGGTATCATTGCAGTGATCATTTGGTGAAGACTTGGAGAGAGTATAGGTGAAGGAACAGAAGTTGAATTTTCTTGTAGCAAGTTGAAAGTCATAAAATGGGTTCAATGAATGCCAGTTTGGGCAAAGTACATATACTGACCCAATACTGGATCAGGCCATATTTCAGGCATTCCTGGCAGCCACCAAAAACAGGAGTTAGGCTTTTTACAAATAGAAATGATGGACCAATTCCAATTTATGTCCTGTTTTGGGAAATCAGTTATTAAACAGTGGGGTGGGAGTCAGGCCCACTCGTCTCCAGGTTATACAAATGACTGGTTATAAGTCACTAAAAGATAAATTCAGATCAAAATAAAACAAAAACCTCTGCTGTGGATCCAGGCAGAGCAGGTCTGCTCCTCTGACTGCACAATATCCTGATCGCTCCTGCTCCCATTGCTACTTTACCCTCGAACCACGACCGTCACTCCGCCACCTCCCCATCACCAATACGGGACTTGTCTTCTAGATGCTGCTGGCATAAAGGCATACGGCCCAATGTTAATCACCTTCAATTTGCAAACTTCCCATGGAGATGTGATAGGCGTTGGCCACTCACTCAATTAATAATAATGAGGGCTAATCTTGGGCCTTTGCACTAGCACTTGGGTTTTGTGCCTGGGGTGTCAAAATCAGGCCCATCAGTATTTTAACACTATTGGATAGAACTTTATTGAAACAGAATTAACAGATCTACTTGGAGTGGATAGTGTGGGGAGTTGGAGTGGGGAGGTGTGAAGGGTGCTGAATCAATTTGTTTCAGAAATGTGTTTTGCTGAGGTGGTTCAAATCAGCAATGGCATGGCAGTGTCAATAAAAGCTTCTCTATGTTAGGGATTCCCAATAGAGGTTAGAATGACTGCATCTGATATTGCAATTGAAGGCTAGAGGAAGTGGAAGAAAGGGAGGAAGATGTGGGTAGACTGTACCTTGGTTCTCTTGCTTTTCCTGCAGTCGCTGCTGGAGGGAGTGATGGCCCAAAGGGACATTCCATTTCCTTTGGACTGGAGAAAGAGGCTCGCCACACAGTATGAATGGACGTTTTGGTTGCTGTTAGCAGTAGGCATATAGAACATAGAACATTACAGCGCAGTACAGGTCCTTCGGCCCTCGATGTTGCGCCGACCTGTGAAACCACTCTAAAGCCAATCTACACTATTCCCTTATCGGCCATATGTCTATCCCATGACCATTTGAATGCCCTTAGTGTTGGCGAGTCCACTACTGTTGCAGGCAGGGCATTCCACGCCCTTACTACTCTCTGAGTAAAGAACCTACCTCTGACATCTGTCTTATATCTATCTCCCCTTAATTTAAAGCTATGTCCCCTCGTGCTAGATGTCACCATCCGAGGAAAAAGGCTCTCACTGTCCACCCTATCCAATCCTCTGATCATCTTGTATGCCTCAATTAAGTCACCTCTTAACCTTCTTCTCTCTAACGAAAACAGCCTCAAGTCCCTCAGCCTTTCCTCATAAGATCTTCCCTCCATACCAGGCAACATTCTGGTAAATCTCCTCTGCACCCTTTCCAATGCTTCCACATCCTTCCTATAATGCGCTGACCAGAACTGCACGCAATACTCCAAATGCGGCCACACCAGAGTTTTGTACAGCTGCAACATGACCTCATGGCTCCAAAACGCAATCCCTCTGCCAATAAAAGCTAACACACTATACGCCTTCTTAACAACCCTCTCAACCTGGGTGGCAACTTTCAGGGATCTGTGTACATGGACACCGAGATCTCTCTGCTCATCCACACTGCCAAGAATCTTACCATTAGCCCAGTACTCTGTCTTCCTGTTATTCCTTCCAAAATGGATTCAGTATCACAAAAGGTTTACTGGCTTCACCAGGTTAGGAAAGGTGATTAGTATCACAATTTCAGATGCGACTCATTAGTCCCTGACTTCCCCAGCATTCTCCTACGCAGCATTCCTCAGAATAGCTGAAATACACACATCCCTGTGGGTGTTCAAATAGAGATAGTTAGGTAGTCACATGGTGAGCCCCACACCACATCTGAGCAGGAGCAGATATGGCAGTGGAGAGTCCCTCAGGGAGAGTGCAGGACCTCCAAGTTCTGCTCAACTAAATGTAGATACTGACTGTCAGGATCATCCACGGTGGACCAGCAATGGGAAATGTGTGTGCTTCTGTCAGAATTCCCATAGCCAGTGAGCACTCGAGGAGAGTGAGCAGAACAGCTAACCTCTAGCATTGGTGCCATGGGGCGCGATTCTCCGACTCCCCACCGGGTCGGAGAATCGCCGGGGGCGGGCGTGAATCCCGCCCCCGCCGTGTCCCGAATTCTCCGCCACCAGAGATTCGGCGGGGGCGGGAATCGCGCCGGTCGGCGGGCCCACCCCCGGCGTTTCTCCGGCCCGCGATTGGCCGAAGTCCCGCCGCTGTCAACCCTCGCCCGCCAGCGTGGATTAAACCTTTTAAACGGCGGGACAAGGCGGCGCGGGACGGCTCCGGGGTCCTGGGGGGGGGGGGGGCGGGCAACCTGGCCCCGGGGGTGCCCCAATGGTGGCCTTGCCTGCGATCAGGGCCCACCGATCCGCGGGCAGGCCTGTGCTGTGGGGGCACTCTTTTTCTTCCGCCTTCGCCATGGTCTTCACTATGGCGGAGGCGGAAGAGACCCCCTCCCCTGCGCATGTGCGGGGATGCCGTGAGCGGTTGCTGACGTTCCCGCGCATGTGTCGCCTGGTGAAGACCTTTCGGCGCTGGTTGGCGTGGCGCCAAAGGCCTTTCCCGCCAGCCCATGGAGCGGAAACCACTCCTGCGCGGGCCTAGCCCCTCAAGGTGAGGGCTTGGCCCCTAAAGGTGCGGAGAATTCCGCACCTTTGGGGCGGTCCGACGCCTGAGTGGTTCCCGCCACTCCATTACGCCGGAACCCCCTGCCCTGCCGGGTAGGGGAGAATCCTGCCCCTGATGTCTTAGTTAGTTGCACTGATGCCCACCTCCATGGAAAGAGTGGCAAGCTGAAAGGGGAATCTGAGGCTATTGAATATATTTTGGTCTTGACCAATAGCTTGTTCACTCTGACTGTCACTTCACACAGGACGAAACAAAGGGCAGGATTCTCCGTCCTGTCACACCCATTTTCTGGTGCAGTGCATCCCCAGCGGCAGCGGATTCGCCGTCCTGGCAGCAGGACAATGGGGTTTCCAATTGTGGGCACCCTCATGTCGTCGGGAAATCCGCGGGTGTGAGTGCGCTGCCAGTGATACGGAGGATCCCGCCGAAGGAGAATCCAGCCCAAAGTCTCTCATTGGTGGCTCAGCACCTCACTGAAATGCAGCCAAGTGTTCTCCAGCTCATGGCTACCTTGAAAATATTGGTTAGAAATGAGAGGGAAGACAAAGAAAGGGCACATAGAAGTGGGGTGTGCTCTACTCAAGGCACTCTCATCACTACCCCGTCCCCCTCTGACAGAACCTCACATGCAGCCTCCTGTCCCAATGACCGAATTGATCACTGCAAATGGTGCAGTCTTTTTGAGGCTCTCAGGGCGCTCAAATCCAGAGAATGTCCGTCACAGGCTTCATATCTCTCAGAGAAGGGAAACAAGCAGTTTTCCTCTAGCTCTGCTGATGCACGGGGTAGCACTACATTGAAAAAATAGAAAGCAGTGAGAAGGATTTATTAGTTGTACAAGAGGATTCATTTGGGTGTGTCCAGCAATGTTTATGACATTTGCTGAAAAGGGAGGCATGGCACTGAAGCTTTTCAGCTTCCACTCATCAGGACAAAATGCAAGAATGCCAAATTACAAATGATTGGAACAACAGTTCAGAGGAGGTTCATAGATGATCCCAGAAATCAGGGGCGGGATTTCCCACCCCCCACCTGGTCTGAGAATCGCCTGGGGGGGTGGTGTGAATCCCGCCCCGTCGCTCCGATGCCGGCTGCTGAATTCTCCGGCACCGGTTTTTGGGCAGGGGTGGGGATTGCGCCGCGCTGGTCGGGAGCCGTTGGCATGGCCCCCCCCCCTCCCCCCGGCGATTCTCCAGGCCCGGATGTGCCGAGCAGCCGCCCATTTTTGGCCAGTCCTGCCGGCGTGGATTAGACAAGGTCCATACCGGCGGGACCTGGCTTGGAGGGCGGCTTGCAGAGTCCTTGGGCAGCGCAGGGAGATCCGGCCCCGGGGGGGCCCCTCGGTGGCCTGGCCCGCGATCGGGGCCCATCGATCTGCGGGCGGGCCTGTGCCGTTGGGGCACTCTTTCCCTCCACGCCGGCCTGTGTAAGACTCCGGCGTGCGGAGAAGAAACCCCCTGCGCATGCGCAGGAAACACGGCAGCAGTTCTGCGCATGTGCCAGAACACGCTGGTGCTCCCACGCATGCGCCAACCCGCGCCGGCCGGAGGAGGCCCTCCGGCGCCGGTTGGCGCCGCGCAAACCCCTCCAGTGCCGGCCTCGCCCCCGGAAGTGCGAAGGATTCCGCACATTCCTGGCGGCCCAACGCCGGAGTGGTTCGCGCCACTCCTTGGCGCCGTTACGGCCTGCCCCGCCAATTGCGGGAGAATCCCGGCCCAGGGATTTGTCATATGAAGTGAGATTGAGCAGTTTAGGCCAAACACCCTAAAGTTTAGAAGAATGAGGGCAAATCAAATTGAGGCGCATAAGATGATAAAAGGTATGGAAAAAGTAGACGTGGAGCAGATGCTTCCTTTTGTGGGGCATTCTCGAAAGAGTCTCAGGAGAAGGGGTAGCAAATTTGAAACAGAGATGAGTAGAAACTACTTCTCCCAAAGGATCATGAATCTGTGGAATTCGCTACCCCAGAATGGGTTGGATGCTGGGACAGTGAGTAAATTTAAGGAGGAGATAGACATATATTTAATTAGTAATAGGTTGAAGGGTGATGGAGAATGTGCAGGAAAGTGGAGCTCAGGCCATGATGAGACCAGCCATGATCCTATTGAACAGTGGGGCAGGCTGGAGAGGCTAAATTGCCTACTCCTGCTTTTAGTTCTTATGTTGTTATGTTCTAAGAAAGAACTATTTTGTCTAATTCCACCTTCAAGCTCTTAGTCTGTAACCCTGTAGGTAACAGCACCTCAAGCACATATCAGATTAATAAGGGGATATCTTGATTAATAAGGAGATCAGGGGTTAGGGGAGAAGGCAGGAGAATGGGGATGAGAAATATATTCGCCATGATTGAATGGCGGAGCAGGCACAATGAGCAGAATGGCCTAAATCGGCTCCAAAATCTTATAGTCTTCTGCCACAGAAGAAAATGGATGCTGATTGGTTAGCAAGTCAATTCTGATTGGCTCAGGTGTTGCCATGGAGTAAACAACTGGGAGCAATAGGCTACCCATGCTTCTGTAGACATTTTGGTTTCTGTTTTGCAAGCACAGGTTGGTTGAGATGTGCACTGCCTATTATGGAAAGCTGGAGGAACATATATGATTTGATCAGCTGGACCATCCACAAAGCAAGGGGGATTTTCTGGCCCTGTTTTCGCCAGGAGGGCGGAGAATCTTATTTTTTTAAATTTAGAGTACCCAATTCATTTTTTCCAACTATGGGGCAATTTAGCATGGCCAATCCACCTACCCTGCACATCTTTGGGTTGTGGGGGTGAAACCCATGCAAACACAGTGAGAATGTGCAAACTCCATGCGCACAGTGACCGAGAGCCAGGATTGAACCTGGGACCTCGGTGCCGTGAGACAGCAGTGCTAACCACTGTGCCACCGTGCTGCCCTGGGAGGGCAGAGAACCTAACAGGAGTCCCCAGCAGCTTTATTGCCATTAGGATTTCCCATTCCGATTGTCCCTGCCCCCCCCTCCCCCCCACCCCCCCACTCCCCGGCATAAGAGTGGGATCCCAATTACCATACATTTTAATATCATCAAATGTTTCATCAAATGGAGTGTAATCATCAGCAAAGACTGATTGTGCTGAGAGTTCAGCTTCTGCATTGTAACGTCTGTGTATATCTATGCAAATCATGTAAAATGCATCCCCAATGGGAAAGATTTTCTATCTGTGCTAAATGCAAAAAAAATCTGTTTATAGAGAACTGGCTTGGAAACTATCTACACACAGCGTATAAAGAGGAAATCAGCCCCACTTTTTGCATGCAGTCCTCTTTCCCTTTTATCAAACATTATTTTCCTTAGGCTGATAAAAAAAACATGTTCCTGATCAATATCCAGTGCCTTTTTAGTAACAGCAAATGGGGACACCATTAAACACTGATGTGATGTGTTTATTTTCAAACAGTCAGCCAGTACTCACACTAGCCAAAGGCTGCGGAACATACCTGATGGTGAGATGCCACTTCTGGTAGAAGAAAATTGGAGGGAGGGGAGAATATTGGAGACATATTAAATCATTTGTTTCTAGCATTAAAAAAGATAATAAATATTTGCATGTTGAAACATTCAACACCTCAAAGTACTTCTCACACCAATTTTAAAGTGCTAAGGCTGTTATATAGGCACACGTGACAGCAGCACCATTCATCCAACAATCATAAGGTGAATGAATAGCTGTGATGATCTGTGAGGAAGGTATTTTAATCAAGACCTGAGAGAACGCTCTATTCACCTTTGAATAGTGCCATGGGATCTCTATCAACCATGTTTAAAGAGCATAATGGGCCAGATATTTGTGGAGTTGGGCTGACTCCAGAGGACTTTAAGATGGCAGGCAGGACCTGGATGTGGAATTCCCATCCCATTTCAGGCATGTTCCATTTTTTCCAGCACGGGAAAGATACAGGATGTGAATCACAGAGGTGGGAAATACAACAGGACCATTTGAAATTAGTGTTAAGTTCAAACAGACTCCACTTTGGCTGTTCCATGGACCTTAAGACAATGCACAATGTGGGTGTCACAAATTGATGGAGGAGCTGCAAATGCTCTTCAAGGGTAGATAAGGTCTGCCTATGTACAAGCTATTTAAATTCCTAACCCTTTAAACATGAAAAATAGGCTACTGCTGTCTGAGTGAAAAAAAAACAAATACTTGCATTAATTGACAGGTCATTTGTTGTAATTTATGGAAAGGAAACATTACTATCTGTTTCTGCAGTTTAAATAGACTTCATTTTTGTCATTTGCAAGGATTGTTATTGGAGATAATGTTTGGCTGAGTTTCAAAGCCCCCAAACCACTTATCTCGGCAGAGAGTTTGGGCTGGAATCTCCACCGGTGGGATGCTCCATTTTGACGGCAGCCCGGGGGTTTCCCGACGGCGTGGGGCTGCCCCACAATGGGAAACCCCATTGACCAGCCAGCATAATGGAGCATCCCGCCGTTGGGGCGAAGCAGAAATGTGGCGCGGCAGGAAGGAGAATCCAGCCCCTTATTCCTAGCTCACCTATTGATTGGGAAGAGTTCATTCTGGGTAATCATTTGGCCAGTGGTAATAGTATCATGGCGACGTGTGTATGGCAGCACAGCTTGATTGTGCTAATCTTAACAAACTCCAAAGAATGACTATGTCCAAACATGAGGAACCTATTGCCAATAATGAGCAATTGAAGGAAAACATGCGGCAGAATTTTCTGTTCCTGAGACTAAGTGTTGACAACGGGGCAGGATTTGAGGATGTCCACGACAGCAAAACTACCTTCGCACTTGGACAAAATCAGCGACCGTTGAGGGGCTAGCACCGACGCAACATAGAACACAATCAATTCCAATGAGAAATGGTGTGGGATTCGCCGAGTCCGTGGGAGGCTGACAAGCTGCAGCCGCATATACATACTTCACTCCTCACACACACCATCCCAGACAACAAGATGACATTGGTTGAGCTGGAGTGTGCCCATCCCAATGATGGGTCAGCTGGGGACAGAGGGCACCTAGGGGAGTGGCCTGGGGGGAGACCGATATGATCTGTGGCCCAAGTTCACATTAGGCAGTCAGCAGCGTGCACAGCTGCATGTTTGCCTTGCAGCCTGCGGCAATGGTGTTCCATGCCCATCCACCCCAACCCCACAGCCACCTCCTGGCCACACCCCTGCAACTCTCCCCAGCCCTGGCAGAAGCCCCCCAGCCAGCAGCACGACTGTCAGCAATTGCGATGGTGGATACTTTCCGGATCCCCTCTCCTGTTTCACGGCGCCTGCACAAAGCACAAGAGAACCTCGCTGTCAGGAATTCGCCGCGGTGGAGGCAGAGAATCATGGAGATTCCTTGAGAATACCTGGTCAGGCCCGCTAATGTTATGCCAAGGGTGTTCACTGTACGTGCAGAGTGGAACGCAATGACTCCGCTGTCGATGCACCAGAGAATTGCAATTTGGCGTGAAACCTGCACCTGACACAAATTTGGTGGCAAAACTGATTCGCCACCCAATCGCATTTCCCGATTCCGGCATCAGCCGATGGACAATCCCGCCCCTGATCTGTGTGGAGAACCAACTTTCACACCCAAAGATGAATTTGCTAATGGAAACATGAGAATGGATGAGAACAATTGAGCATCAGTCACAGGAGGTAGAACATTTCACAGAGGACTTTGAAATGACTAAAGGGTAAAATTGCAAATGCAAACTCGACAAAGATAGATTTTCAGTTCAAACTTGATGAATTTCAAGTATCAGAAGTATCTATAATAAAAAATGCCTTCCTCCAGGCAGTCAGGAAGAGACTGGAAGGGGTAAGAGTGGGGCAGATTTGGAAGTGGGGAGACCAAAAGGGGGAGGGGATGGGACAGACTGAACAGGGGGGTTGGGGTGGGGTGGACCGGAAGGGAGGGAGAACACTGGACTGGAGGGGAGAAGGGGTTTGTCAGGTCAGGCAGTAGGGTGGGGGTTCAGGCCTGGGGGGGAGGGTGGCGGAGTGGGGTCAGCTTGGGCTGGGGGGATGGTTGTTGGGCCAGGGTGAGGGCGGTTGGGCTGTTGGGGTCGTGTTGTGTCAGATCGGGGGTGGCGTTGATGTGATGGGTCCCCTGGGGGGGGGGGGGGGGCGCGGTGGTATGTGTAAGGGGTGTCCCATACAAGCCTGGATCGGGGCATTTAAATACTTACTCTGGTGTTAGAAGTCATTTTTTTCCTCTAACTATCCAGAGGAATTATCAGGGTAAAATTGACAGATCCATTTGAAGTTAGCGATTTACATGAATTCTGTTGAATGGTTCCCAGCCCAGCGTAATTATCCGTAGGATGTTAGCACTTCCGGGCAATTGCCAGATAAACCGTTGCGTAGGAACATCCTAAAGGGATTCCCCAGTACATCATTGGGGTACTCCTTAATGCGATGTTGGGGAACCAGAAGGTTATGGTCTACTGATTCTGAATTACGATATTCCTATAATGTTCAAATGCTGCTAATCCTATTAGATACTAGTATCAATTTTTGCTTTGGTTAAATCTTTGTAAATTGCATTGTAGGACATCTGTAATTGTGAAACAAACTGAAAAGTTTATCTTTCTAGTGTCATGAGAATGTCACTTTAAGAAATGTTTGTCTGCTCATGTTACTGCAGTGGTGTCAGAGTATGGGTGGAGCTGGGCTGTCTGTCAGCTTTTAGTTTCACTTTGAGAAAAGCTTGGGTGTGTCTGTTTTTTTGGTTTCGTTTTAGTGTTGAAGCTGCAGTTAACCAAAGAATGTGTAATGTTGTTCTCTCTGCCATGTAAAGACTATCTCTTGATCATTTGGTGCATTCAGAGTGATAACTGTTCTCAGTCGTGAATTTAAACCTGATGTGCTTCTGTTAAAAGTTTTTTTTAATGTCTTATGGATGTTAAAAGGAAAGCTTAAGGAATACTTCGTGTTGTATTTTTTGGGGGTTGAATTTGAATTGATGGTTGCTAAGATGTCCACTGTATGTTTTAAAGAGGTTAACTTGAGTTCATAGAATAAACATTGCTTTGCTTTAAAAAAATACTTTTCAATTTCTGCCGTGCGCTCCCCATACCACAATCTAGTAAAAGTCTTGGGTCAGGTGAGCTCCATGATACACTTTGGGGTTCTCTAAACCCTGGACCATAACACTAGTATGTAAAAAACTCTATGTTAGGAGATTATGATGTTAAGTTTTTGTAAAGTGTTAAGCCATTGTCAAGAAACCTTCACTGTTCACTTAGTGAAGCATTCTTTTTTCTGAGGAGGATGTGCTAAGCTTTGCAAATACTTACCTTGTTCTGTAGTTGGAGGCCAGACATTTCAATTCCGAGTGGTCTTTGGACCTCCTGCACACTGGGAATGGTTCCTCAAGCGCAGTTCATTTACTTTCACATCTTCAGTCTGGAGACTCAGGAGAATGGAATCTCAGAATGTGAGATTGAAACACTGGAGGTGAATTCTTGTTACAACAATGTTTAGAGAGAATTCCAAAGAAATTTAATCAAATATGGAGATTAGAAACCCTTGTATGAATGATAGAGTTTCAGTGAGACCGTTTGGTTTACAGCAGGACAAGCATCTGGGTGGGTTGTTGAGAAATCCATGGAATCTGCTTTGGTTGCATCTGTCATTTACCTTGGAGTGTGGTGTATAACGACAGTTCACTGTTAATTCACATATACCTCATACGTACTCTGAAAATTGTAGCATCAGCTAGATATTGTAAATTGTTTATCTGTCTAAATTTATATACATTTGTAAATATTTAGAAATGTTGGGTTTGTTTCTTGGGTTTGTTTTGAGATATTTCCAACCTTTTGTCTGGAGTAATATAGTTAATGTTTCTTGTTTAATAAATGTGTAATTCTTTGTGTTAAAAGTTCATCAGCAGACTCTTGTGAATTTATTGTGTACCTTTCTTCCACATTTGAAAAACAACTTTGAATCTATCAGGCTAGGTTCTCCTCTTGAATCTAACTTGTCGAGTAGTAACATCAGCTGGGATTGTAGCTGTATGAGTATGAGCTCTTTTAGATTTTTAGAAGTTAATTTTTATTTTGTCTCCACTTGGCTTCTGAGGCTTGCTCATTGTGGATACCGAGTGAATGGCTATGGAGGTAGTATGGGAGATGGGTGGGAGGTGGTGAGGAGATGAACATTAGAGGGCCTAAGAGCCTTTTATAAAACTGGGCTGAAGTGTCTGAGAATTGAGGTGAGCCTTTCTAACCATCCCATCTCAGCACTCGTCTGTTTCTGTGGCCTGCTTCAAAATGCTGCTGGAGGTGCCAGGCTCAACCCAATTATAGTTCTGTCTTCCTAGAGTGATAATTGCTTATACAGGGGCCTGCTGTATCAGGAGCTTCCCACCTCCGTGGTGAAAATTTGTCCCTATATCTGACAGAGCAGCATAGCATTGGAATGTCAACTGATATAATGCTCTGAAACCCTAGTATGGGAACATAAATTCACAATTTTCTGTTCATGTCCATTTTATTATTTCTGTGCCTTTCTTGTGCACTTTGATTTCCATATGCTCAAAAAACATAACTTATGAGAAAGTAAAGTAGAAAACTGCATAGAGTGAAGGTGGAAAGCATGTTCATTATCTGAGAGTACTATTTTTATTTTGCCACAGTTGATTCTTACTGTCACTTTCAGTCAAAAAAACAATGATAAATGCAGAGTGACAAAAACAGGGTCTCATTTAAATATGATATTGTTTTGCTTCAAGGATCCTTGCCGTTGAAATAAAAATTTTTACAGTAAAATTGCTGCAAAATGTCTGTCACTTCTTATAGTGACTGCTACTGTAATTTGGTTGAAATACTGATTACATCGGCAATTTAGATTGTGCTCTGAACACTTGCATCTGACTGGTGTGACAAGAAAATGATAAAGTGTACACGCACATGACAGTTTTGTGTAAAAAAGTGACAATAGATGAGAACTGACAATACAAAGTGACATTATTAGAGAGAAATGAATAAGTTAAAGAAAAGGAGTTGGAAATTTGGAGAAAATAGCAGTGAGTGGCCAATCAGAACTTTAGAAATGACGATAATAAGGACAAGTGAATACCAAAAGTGGTGTATCCCTTTATGCCAACCTTCATTGACAATAACCTGGCTTAAAGAGCTTCTTTTTAATGGCACAAACTATCATGAAACTACCACGGTACTACAAATACCGTTTAACTTCTGCTGCTTTTCAGAAATTTCATTCTCTTAAACATTTCTCAGATATTTTGCCTGGAAATTCTAGTTTGCTCTATTTTTCTTTAAATTGTGAAGATCCTCAATGTAGGCACCACTGGGTTTCAAAGAACAGATGATTGTAGGCAGAAGCAAGGAGCTTCTAGGTTTGTGGTGCTAGGAAAGAGTTACTCAGAGTGGAGGGCAATGCAGGGAGGAGGAAGAATGTGTGGGATCGTGGATGGTTAAGAAACTGAAAATTAAAATGTTATTTATCAGTGGCAATAGACAGAGTATTGAAGCTGTTGCATGTCATCAACAAGATCAGTTACCCTGTTACTCTAAATAACTCAATTTTGTGTGTTTTTAAATCAGAGCACACAGCGCCCATTTATTGCTTTGTAAAAAGTCAGGATCAGCTTTGTTGGTTGCTGAAATGGACATCCTCACTGGTAAAGTGTGTTTGCAAGACATTTCAGCAGGCCATTCAACAATGGCCCCATGGAGAACTGTGCAAATGTAAGGTAACTAAATGTCATGAGCGGGACAAGATGCACTCAAAAATCCTCAAGAGACAAGGAAGGAAATTGCAGAAATGGTGGCAGAAACGTTACAGTAGTCATTGAATACTGACAATGTGAGGGCTGAAGAAAGGCAGGTGTTACTCACATTGATAAAATAAATAGAAAAAAGTGATTCAGGAAACCGCAGACTGGTGAATTTGACATCCATTGTGGGTAAAGTTATGTAAACCCTTACTAAAGACAAGATCATGGACCAGTGTAGCCATCTGGGATGGCCACTTCCTGATTACAAAATGGACACTCTGCAAAGATTGCAGGGAAAATGGACAATACTAAGAAAGCAAGCAGGTGCAAGGTTTGTCTGTTGATTGGAGCTGTAGCTCCCAGATAAGACCGATACTGCAAACCATTTCCATACTAATGAGCCATCCCCGGGAACAAAAAGGTAACATTTAAGTAAACAATACCAAGACAGACACCCCGGCGCCAGAGGAGACCAGAACAAAGCAGGTCAACGGCCACCTAGGACACGCCCAGCCATCAGGGCACCCACCCCTCTATTGAAGAAATCGATAGGAACGATTGGGAAACAACCCAATTAATTGGGACCAAGTTCAAGGCCCACCCAAAAGCACGCAAAGCCCCTTTTGGGTATAAGAAGAATCCCCCAAGAGAGAATCGCTCTCTTGCGACCCGGCTCTCACCAAGGAGAGACCTACACAACAGCAACATCAGAACAAGTAAGTCCAAGGTCAATGCACGCTATGAGACAGACGCTCCTAGCTGTTATTCCATACCAATTCGCCCCCAGCAGCCTCAGAACCGAACAACGGCCATTGTTCCTCTGACTGAGTGGGTGCCCAAAGCTAAGTATAGGCCTTTAGCAGTAGTGATAGTTTAGTTTGTAGAGTTTTATGCATGAGTATATTTGACTGTGTGTGTAAATAAATGAGCATTGAGTTTGAACTTACTAACTGGTGTATCGAGTTTTTGATCAGTATTCGGTTTTGAACCTTGTGGCGGTATTGAAAGATACATGGCGACTCTAGAGCAAATGTAATTCGAATTAAGGAAGGCAACCATCTTCAGAGCCAAATTAAGAGAAACACAATTAGCAACACCATCTGGATAGAAATAAAACCATAAAATAGAGCTAATGTGCTTTTATGTAGGGCTACCTAATTATCTAATATTTTGGTTTTCTCTGAGGGGTGACAAAGGAAGTTGATAGGGATATGGAGTGGATGTGATATACTTGGATTTTGGTGACGTAATTGATATTCATCTTCTGAAAAAGCTGATTCTGAAAATATAGGAAGTGGGAATTATTTTACAATGGATTTGCAATTTATTGACCAGTAGAATCCAGAGGGTGGTGGTATAGGGCTTGACCTCAATATGTGAACATGCCATGAACGGGGTCAGACAGGAGTCGTTTGGGACCCCTTTGTTTAATATCTTCACAAATGATGTGTAGCCAGGAGGCACAAGCACATTGGCTAAATTTGAAGACGATATAAAGCTGATAAATGTGGCAGACTCCAAAGCTGAACAAGTTAACTACAGGAGGACTGCAAGATACTGCTAAACCGATGGCAGGTGAAATTCAATTAAGAGGCATGCAAGAGTTTTCAACTCGGGATGAAAATATCTATAAAGGGAATATTAATTAAATGGAAAGAAAGTACCATACTTGGAAATGGAAAGAGGAATGAGAATCCTGATTGACATTGAATCGAAGCTGCGGTGACAGAGCTTTGTGGCATTGAACAAAACAAATCAGATATTGGAATGTATTAAAAGGTCAATATTGAGCCAAAATAGGTAAGTAATTCCGAAACATTATAAATGATTGGTGTGGCGACATTTGTACTACATAGTGTTCTGATTGCCCGAGTACAGTAAGAGTATTGCAGCTACTGACTGGATACTGAAGAGAACGACTATAATGATTGAGAGGTTGAAGGGATTGGATTATGAGGAGTGATTATGTAAATTGGCCATGTTCTCACTGGTAAAGTGAAAGTTGAGAAATGATATGATTGCTGTTGTTAGAATTCAAAAGGGAATAGATCATGTAGACTGTATTCTATTCATTTGGAGATTCATCCTCCAGTGAGGAGGAGAGGAGGAGGAGAAGAATAGGGAGGAGGCCAGCTAAACAGGGGAAGGAGCAACATGAAATGAGGGAGGGGGGGAATAACGTGCTGAGGGGTGAAGGGCCAGTGAGGGCAGGCTGCAGCAGGCATAGAGACGCAGACAGAGGCCATACCCTGCCAATTGTACATATAGAGGTCTGTATGACATACAAATGATAGCGAAATGGTGCCTTTTGTGAGCCATTGTGACATCTTTGTGTCACATGCTTACCCCTGAAATAGCATCCAATTGTGTGGGTGGCCAGCTGATGCCTGTGGCATTAAAATTCAAAGTGGTGCTAAACCTTTTCAGATTAGGATAATTTCAGGCTACCTGTGGAGATCAGAGTGGCATAACCCAGTCTGTAGCACATTGCTGCATTCAGGTTTTTACAGATGCCATGTTAATCTGTGCAGGGAAATCCATTGCCCTCCCCACTGACAACATTTGTCAGATGGAAAGATCCTGGTTTGCGGCCATGGGAGGTTTTCCCAGGGTTCAAGGAGTATTTGATTGCACCCATGTCACCATTAAGGCACCAGCAGGGCAGCCACTCCCTGTATATAAACAGGAAGGGTACCACTCAATCAATGTCGAGATAGTCTGCAACCGCTCACCATGTAGCACAGTGGTTAGCACTGTTGTTTACAGCTCCAGGGTCCAAGGTTCGATTCTCGGCTTGGGTCACTGTCTGTGCGGAGTCTTCAGGCTCTCCCCGTGTCTGCATGCGTTTCCGCCGGGTGCTCCGGTTTCCTCCCACAGTCCAAAGATGCGCAGGTTAGGTGGATTGGCCATGTTAAATTGCCCTTAGTGTCCAATAAGGCTAGGTGGGGTTACTGGGTTACGGGGATAGGGTGGAGGTGTGGGCTTAAATAGGGTGCTCTTTCCAAGGGCCGGTGCAGACTCAATGGGCCGAATGGCCTCCTTCTGCACCGTAAATTCTCGGATTTTATGTATCATGCAGAGAACCTGGGGACCAGTGATGACTCTTGCATTCTCAGACTTTCCAAATTGCCAGAATGTTTTATGGACTGGATACATTGGAAGAAGGCTGCTGGGTGACAAAGATACTCTTTGAAGAAGTGAGTCATAACACCTGTTAGAGATCCTAGGACCTTAATTACGATACAAGAGATACAACAGAACCAGGTCCATCACAAATGGGAGCATCTTGATGGAATGAGACAAGAGAGGTTCTCATGCTGAGAAATTCCAATAGTTCTGTCTGTACAAATAAGTCATCAACTGTGTCAGTGTTTCCTCCCTCTCCCTCCTCCATTACAAGAAAACCAGTTTGTCACCCTGGGCACATTCAAACATCCAGTCCGTGTCACTCATTTGGATGCACATTATTACATATTCAAATCAGACCATCAATAGAATTAATCTCTTTGCAGTCTCACACATAGTGATCGAACCAGTGCTCTTATGCAGAATGCAGAATCAATAATTCATTTATGCACACAGAAACTCACAAGTGTGCAAATAATATGAATGATAAATTGACCCATGTGCACCCACATGTGTCCACGTAGGGATTTCTTGAATCTTTTCCGGGTGCTGTGGTGTTGTGCTTCCCTCCTTGCTGCCAGCTGTGGTGGAAAGAGGCTGCTGACCCATGTGCCCTCTTGTTTGTGATGACTTTGGCAGCCTTCCTCTGGTCACCTGAGGCCGTGAGGGCCTGGCATGATAGGAATCTCCAGCACTGTGGCAGGATGCCCACTTGTCAACGTGGCACTCAAAGGTATCTCTGACCCATCAGAAGCACCATGGGAGGTGCCCCCAGATGGCAACAGTTTCTGCTCACCCTCTGCCACAAGGTCCATTTGTCCTCCCTGCTTTCCTGAGAGGGACGAGGAGCTGGATGTGGCTCCAGGTTCCTCATCCTCTGATCAACCTGGCTCTGGGAGCCTGAGTTCAGAGTGAAGATCAGGATTTTCTGCCCCTGTTTTCATTGGGCAGCTTTTGAGACAGGAGTGGAAAATCTCATGAGATCTTCCAAATCACCTTTCACGCAGATGTAAACACATGACGCGAACCACCCCCCCCGCCCCCCAAATGGCACCCCGATCTTCAGTGGACTAAGTTGCAGCTGGAGCGGGTGAATCAGATGTCATCTTGCTAGTGTTAGGTACTCGCCCCTTGAGGTTATGTTTTTCTATGTCCGGAACTATATGTCATAGAAAGCTAGGTTGTTGTTTTTGCTTCAACGCTGTTCTTTCTGCCAGCTCTCGGCCTTTGCCGAATTCCGGGAATTTCTGTCCAAGATGATGGCGTTCAGATCAGAATGAAGCCCATGGTTGCTTCAGTAATCTGGATTTGCCAGTCTAAGACAGTCACCAGTCTGCAAATGGAGGAAGTTGTATGTTCGGTAGAGTGGGTGATCCCAGTGTTCATGGTCTGGATGGACATTGCAGTCACCCTTTGCTCCCCAATGCACGAGAGCCTTCAAAATCACAAACCATCAATACCTCATTCCTAACAACAAACCAGACATTACACACCCTACCCTCCCCAGCCCCCAGAACTTTCTTTTTTTTAATTTTAAAGAATGCCCCTTGTAACCTCACCACTCCAGGGCCTTCCTCCTATCTCACATCTATAATAGATCGCTTCCACTCATTGACTGCCAACTCCAGGGGCTCCTCTTTGATGGGTGTGAGGATAGCCAGGTTTGCTACATTGCCTCCTGTTTTGCATCTCTCCCTGCAACTGAAGTGCAACATTGCAATGATTTGAATCTCCTGTGCAATCATTCGTTCTTACGTATGGCCTATGAGAATTCTATAGACTGCACAAATTGCATGTTAATTCATACTCACTAACTGTTTAGCATTTTACACCCAACCCCGTTTCCCAACACCCCCTTCATAGGCCCCAGTGACATATTGAGTGACATTTTTGCATCCTGCCACCTCACACTTTTAGGGAGCATGTAAGACACCCTCAAATGGAGCCTCCAGAAACCCTCCATGGGTGTACATCTCCATAATAGTGCCTGTCCTTATCTCAACAGATCATTCAGGCATTGGAGCAATTGAATCCTGGTTCTTTGTTCTGGGAAGTTGCCGCTTTCCATGAGCAGGCATGAGTACTTTCTACTTGTCAAGGTGAATATAATCATCTGTAGACTTTGCCAGAGGGGATTGAAACATTTTAATTATTCATTATTTTATATTATTTATTGCTGCAACCTTGGGAGCAGAATAACGGAATGTGAAGAACGAGAGCTCTTGTTGACCAACAACAGAGGTCTTCAAAGCCAAGGGCAGGCAGCACCAGAGGGGGAGCTGGTCTGAAAGCAGCCATCCAGGGAAGATATCCACGAACAGTGGCATTGGCATATCAACATAACCTAAGCACAAGAACAGAGATGTCAGAGGGGTGATGCCAGAGTCATGTGTTACAACACTCTGGGTCAGTTCCAGTCCCATTTGTGCAGGAGTCACAACACAAGTGAACAAACCAATAATTCTTATAAAGAAACCATGGTCTTTGGCACTTGACTGTCCAATAATTACAGTCACCAGGTTTGTAAGATTAAACAAAGTTATTGGGCGTCATTCTCCGACCCCCCGCCGGGTTGGAAAATCGCCGGGGGCTGCCGTGAATCCCGCCGCCGCCGGTTGCCGAAGTCTCCGGCACCAGATATTCGGCGGGGGCGGGAATCGGGCCGCGCTGGTTGGCGGACGACCCCGCTCGATTCTCCGGCCCGGATGGGCCGAAGTCCCGCCGATAAATTGCCTGTCCCGCTGGCGTGGATTAAACCACCTTTTGAACGGCGGGACAAGGCGGCGTGGGCGGGCTCCGGGGTCCTGGGGGGGGCAGGGGCGATTTGGCCCCGGGGGGTGCCCCCACGGTGGCCTGGCCCGCGATCGGGGCCCACCGATCCACGGGCGGGCCTGTGCCGTGGGGGCACTCTTTCCCTTCCGCCTCTGCCACGGTCTCCACCATGGCGGAGGCGGAAGAGACTCCCTCCACTGCGCATGCGTGGGAAACTGTCAGCGGCCGCTGACGCTTCCGCGCATGTGCCGCCCGGGGATGTCATTTCCGCGCCAGCTGGCGGGGCACCAAAGGCCGTTTCCGCCAGCTGGCGGGGCAGAAACTCCTCCGGCGTCGGCCTAGCCCCTCATTGTTGGGGCTCGGCACCCAAAGATGCGGAGCATTCCGCACCTTTGGGGCAGCGCGATGCCCGTCTGATTGGCACCGTTTTGGGCGCCAGTCGGCAGACATTGCGCCGTTTCGGGAGAATTTCGCCCATTGTTTATACCAAGAACTATCATGAAATATGCAATGAAACACAACTGGATAACAACAAGCTAATAAATACTATCCACTTTCCTGCCACACCCTCCATCCATACATATGATACAGACAAACACAAAGGAATGGGTGAAAAATAATAAGGATGAAACTCAAAAGATAAGAGTGTTTCTTTGGATGGTGGATCTTTAGCATCCTATCATCCTTTCTTCACAGCAAGCTGGCAGATTAGAGTCTCTGGTTTTCAACCAGTAATGGTCCTCCATGTAGAGTCATTCATTCAGGGTCCCCGCAGTTTAGAAAATTCAGCACTCATATGCAGTCGGCTTTCTGGAGAGACACTTAATTTCTCATCAAACTGGATTTTCAACTCAAAGTTCTCATTCAGGCCTATATCTTTCTGTGGAGATATTCTATTTCACATCAAACCTTCCTTTAAGCTCATGGTTTGACCTCTGGTCTCTGCAGTCTCAAGAGAACGTGCTGGAGAGAGTGGCCTTCTGGAGCGAATTAGTTGGATGTTTTTTGGAGAGAGTTAGTTGGATCTCTTCATCAGGCCACTAGAATTAAAACTGAGACCAAACTGAAACCTTGGGACTCTAAAACGTCCTCCAGTGGAATAATATCCAATCACCACCTGTTACTGGGTAGAGCACAGCTTTGTGGGCCAATTCATTGGCTATCAGCCCAATCAATCCAGCTGAGATCCACCAATCTCTGTCATTGGTGCCAGTCATTGGTGCCGGTTTGAACCAGCACAGACTAACAGTGATCTTTCCTGCTGCTGAAATCCTCTGCTTGAAGTAAAGATACAGGCTGCCTTAAAGACACATGTGCATAAATCATCCATGGATCAAAAATGTAACAGCAAAAATAAAATAAAAAGTAAATAAGGGAATAAATAGGAAGGACCCTTACAATTCATTCTCACGTATGGCCTATGAGAATTCTGTAGGCTGCACAAATTACACATTAAGTCATATTACAATGGTCACTGGGAAATGTTGAATTTTTCATGAAGAATTTCAGCCACATGGATTTGGTGGCAATCTCAAACCAGCGACCGTCAAAGTTACAGCCATGCTCAATTCATACGCCAGTGGTGGCTTCAAGGGTGTGATAGGCATCATATGAGACATCTCACAGGTTACCATACATAGGTGTAGAAAGGAAGTGACTGATGCCCCCCCCCCCCCCCATTCCATCACGTCAATGCCTTTATCTATTCCCTACTGGTGAAGACAGCCAATTAGCCACATTCAGTGTCATTTCCTCAAATGCAAGATATCATAGACTGTACTCATGTGACCATTAGAGCTCCCTGAGAAGCCAGCTGCACGTGTAAATCATAAAGGGTTTCACTCCTTGGACATACAATTCGCTTGTGACTACAGGAGAAGAATCATGCAGGATTGTGTTCATTTCCCAGGGAGCTGGCCTGCTGCATACAGCACAATTCACTTCTCCGTGGGCTTTTAGAAGCCCCAACCCAGGCTGACGGATGAGTGGTGACAAGGGCTATCCATCGTGTACGTGAATGATGACACCAGTGAGGCATCCACAGAGTGAGGCAGAGGAGCACTACAATCAAGCTCGTACCCCCACCAGAGGCATTTTAAAACACGCCGTTGGTTGCTTAAAATGGGCTTCCACTGGCTGGAGCAGTTTGGAGGGGCTCTGCAATATTCTTTCCAGCGAATGTCACAAATAATCATGGTCCACTGTATGCTGCACAACCTGGCTGTGCAGCGTGGACACATGTTGCAAAGGGTGGAGCTCTCTCCTCAGATGGTAAAAGCCGTCAGTGAGAATGGTTGAGTGAATAAATGAATGAATGAATGAATGAGTGAGTAAGTGAGTGAGTGAGTGTGAAGGACAACCCAATCTACACAAAGTTCACACAACAACGGCATCTACATGACCATTGTTCCATCGCCAGACCTCCATCACCTTCAATGTAGACCTAGCCCTTCCATCTTCCCTTGCAGAGTTAAATGTCAACGTGCACCTTCCACCACCGAAAATAGAATGAGGAAGGGACTTTTTCACACACAATCACAAGTGAGTGCTGATACCAAAGACACCTGAGGAACGTGGGTGAACATCCATGTAACAACCAGCCTTGCACACATATTCTAATCCAGGATCATCTTTAAAGTGCATCAAATGTATTTGCATCTGTCTGAGTTATATCCAATGAGAGTAATCTGGGCCAATCTCCTCTAGTGTGCGTAGAAGAGGTCCAGTTGTGGCTGCAGTTTAAGCCATGCCCAAGAGAATGATCATCAAAAAAGTGACAATTCACACAAACATTCAATAAAGAATGCAAGAAATTGCAATGTATCTCATTTTGGAATAATGTCTATGTCCCTATCTCCTCTGGAACAAACAAATGCGACACACATGGGATTAATGCTGTGGCCATATGATCTGATACCATGACAGGCCCCAAAAATGAGCAATATGTACACCTAACTATAAAAATGACATTATTTTGTGTGTAAATTGCGAAGCGCAAAACAGATGGATAAATCACCTGTGCCACCTTTGTGTTCCTACATTTAAATCATTTTTTCGATCGAGGTGAAACCCCCAAATCAGCAGCCGAGGTGGAGGTAGTCTGCCCAGTGTGATACTCTGTTGCCTTAGATGCCCATGGTGGGTGTCTTCTGGAGGTGTGGGGCCTTAAAGGATCCATGCTACTAGGGGTCTCCTACAAAGATGCAGGGGTACCTCTTGGCCTCGCCTGCTAGAGTTATTGGTTTTAATAATGGAGGGAATGAGGAGGCATCACTGGGGTATCCTGAAAGGAAAATCCCTGGCAGCTGGCACATACTGTTCCTCCATCTCTGTGAGCGAAGTACGAAGTCTTACAACACCAGGTTAAAGTCCAACAGGTTTGTTTCGATGTCACTAGCTTTCGGAGCGCTGCTCCTTCCTCAGGTGAATGCAGAGGTCTGTTCCAGAAACACATATATAGACAAATTCAAAGATGCCAAACAATGCTAGGAATGCGAGCATTAGCAGGTGATTAAATCTTTACAGATCCAGAGATGGGGTAACCCCAGGTTAAAGAGGTGTGAATTGTATCAAGCCAGGACAGTTGGTAGGATTTTGCAGGCCAGATGGTGGGGGATGAATGTAATGCGACATGAATCCCAGGTCCCGGTTGAGGCCGCACTCATGTGTGCGGAACTTGGCTATAAGTTTCTGCTCGGCGATTCTGCGTTGTCGCGGGTCCTGAAGGCCGCCTTGGAGAACGCTTACCCGGAGATCAGAGGCTGAATGCCCTTGACTGCTGAAGTGTTCCCCGACTGGAAGGGAACATTCCTGCCTGGTGATTGTTGCGCGATGTCCGTTCATTCGTTGTCGCAGCGTCTGCATGGTCTCGCCAATGTACCACGCTTCGGGACATCCTTTCCTGCAGCGTATGAGGTAGACAACGTTGGCCGAGTCGCACGAGTATGTACCGCGTACCTGGTGGGTGGTGTTCTCACGTGTAATAGTGGTATCCATGTCAATGATCTGGCACGTCTTGCAGAGATTGCCATGACAGGGTTGTGTGGTGTCGTGGTCACTGTTCTGAAGACTGGGTAGTTTGCTACTTGGGTAGCAGCAAAGTCATCATCAAAGTGGGGCTCAGCAGGGGCCTCATCCCCAGCAGGCCTCTGATCATCTGGCACCTGACTGTCACAGCTTCCTTCAGCTGCTGCAATCTGTCTCTAGTGTGTTCACCAGATTGTACACAAGCCGTCCATGGACAATGTGGGTGTAATTGTGCTGGCAAAGGTTGCTAGTGAGGTGTTAGTGTAACCTCTGGGACATTGGCTTCTTCATCACCAGAGGAGCAGGCTTCAGGCCCTTGCCATGGCTGTGGCCTGGCCCTTGGATGGTTATATTCTGTAATGGAGAACAAACAGAATCACATTCGGAATGATCACAGTTTGAGAAAATCCCATTTTATCAAGAGTCTCCTATGAGTCTATATGCTACAACCAGGATGGTTTCCTCTTCCTCCTCATGTCTGGTTGGAGTAGCCTCACCATCTGTGACAGATTGCATTCCCTTCTCACCAGCGATCTCCATCGCCTCTTCCTCAATTGACTGTCAGCAGTCAGAGTTCTGGAACTCTTCTTGTTTTGTGTGTCTGCTTGTCCTGCATGACCAAGTGCAGAGTTAATGACAGAGCCACCTAACCCCCTGCCTACATGCATCCCCATCATACATATGTGCCTGTCATTCATACATTGCATCCAAGTGCACACAAAAGTCAAATTTCCACATGTTTTGGCCTCAATTGCCATGTAACACGAAGGCTGATCATGCATTCACCTGCCTGGCTTCGGGGCCCATTCGCACATAAATATTATTGATGATTCCAAAAGAGACCCCTGCTCAAGATATGATACTGGCAGCAGAACAGGTCATCAAGCTCCTTCCTGCACTAGATCCAGGCCCTGTTTTGGATCTCACAGTCGCTCATCTCCTCTGGATTCAGGCTGCCTTGTTCAAGCAGGAGAATCTTCTGATGCCACCTTTAGGAAACATGAAGGGGCTCATGTTGAACTGGTGGTGGGGTGGGGAAGGGGGGGGGGGGGAACGGGGACAGGGGATGCAGCGCTTCCATTAGGAATTTGATGGGTAAATTGGGGGTGGGGTGGTCTTGTGAAGATAACCTCAGTTTTCTAGCAGCGAAGCGCAGTCTCCCTTTTTGAACAGGAGGCTCTTTCATGGTCCATCCATTGCCACCTGACAGCATGTTTCACCAATGAGCAGCTTTCCTCACTCTGGAATTGCATATGACCTCTGTGCAAGCCACTTTAAATTTTAATAGTAACCGTGTGGGAAACCAGAAAGGGCAATAGTGTGAAAGTAACATCCACTTCCAATTCTGCCGTCTGGAATGGTATGCCATTCACAAAACACTGCCCATTTTTTCCAAAGCTCTCCACCACTGGGACTTTCTTTGCTTCTTGTCTAGGTCTCTTTATATAAAATTTTAGAAACTGACTGCTTTGATTAGTCAATATTTCTATTCTTATTGTACGTTATGACTGCCAAGATCGTGGAAGGTGAATTAGAAAGAGTTTTGCCTTGCAATTCCTGAATTACAATGTCATTGATATTATCTCTATGTACAATTGTTAGGTTAATTTCAGACCATAACATTTCCAACTGATCTTGGCTATCCTGTGCATTCCATTTGCCCAAATATTCCTTAGTGTCGTAACAACACCTAACTTTCGATGAATAGTTAAAACTATACAAATGAGTAAATTCATAATATCCCCATTGCTCAGCTCTGAAATACAATTTAAAACGAATCAGCCTGGGTGGTAAGAGTAGAAATTGCAGAGGCACTGGCCATTATTTTTCTATCTACTTTAGATATTGGGGTAGAAACAGGACAGGAGGACTGTAAATATTACATTCTGGTTCAAATAAAGCCAGAATGATAACCTAGTAACTACAGGCCAGTCAGTTTAACCTTCATGGTAAGAAAGCTTTGCAAAAAAATCATGTGGGACAAAATTAAAAACCACTTGGCCAAGGATGGATGAATTGAGAGAAGTTATCGTGGACTTTTTATAGGCAAATTGTGTTTAACTAACTTTATTAAGTTTTTTAGTGCGGTAACAGAGAGATAGTTGATGAGGTCATACAATTGATGGAGTATATTTGCATTTCTAAAAGGTGCTTGACACAGTTCTACATAATAGGCTTTATAGCAAAGCTGAGCTCCTTGTATAAAATAGGCAATGGCATCATGGATAACACGTTGACTGAGGGAGAATTCAAAATGTCCAAATTGCTTAACAGCGCGTCTTTCGGGACAGTGGGAGGAAAGCGGAGCACCCAGAGGAAAAACACGCAAACAAAGGGAGAACGTGCAGACTCCACACAGAACGTGACCCAAGCCAGGAATCAAACCTGGGACCCTGGAGCTGTGAAGCAACTGTGCTACTCACTTGTGCTACTGTGCCGCCCATATGCAATGACACTTGAAGTTCCTTTTGATTAAAATTCTCTACCTCTGTGATGTATTCCAAAATGTAACAAAGACCGGGGCTGGATTCTCTGCAGCCCCGTGCCAAAATTGCGTTTGGCGCGGGGGCGGAGAATCGAAGTTCCCGACACAATTGTGCCCGGCGCCGCTCCAGCGATTCTCTGGGCCCCGAATATCTGCGTGTCCGTGAATTACGCTGCGCGACTGGAGGGGCATTGCCAGCGGCCCGCCCAGCAATATACCGCTCCCGACCGGCCGAGGTCCCGACGGCATGGAACTAATATGGTCTGGCCGGTCGGGTCTCACAGTTGCGGTTGCGGACTCAGTCTACGGCTGCCCCACGGGGGTGGGGGGATCGCACATGGGGGGTGGGGGGGGGGGGGCCTTGTGGGCAGCAGGGGCAGCGACCGGGCCATCCGATGCAGGGGCGCACGGCCGATCAGGGAGCCTAGTTTGTTTGTGTTGACCCGCGGTTTGAGTCCGCCATGGCGCTCGGCGCAGCTGCTGGAGGACACCACTGTGCGCATGCACGGACCCGGATCCAGAGGTGGGGGGGGCCCACATCCACAGCCAAAACTGCGTGAAACTCCCCGGGTCCCTGCTAGCCCCTTGCAGTTAAGTGAATCGTGTTCTTTTTTTTCCAGGAAACACGGGAGTGCAACGCAAGCGTTTTTATGCCGGCGTGGGGACATAGCCCCATTTTGGGAGAATCCAGCCCAGGGTCCCAAACCTGGGAATAGCAGAGTGAAAGATGTTACATTGTACAGTCTTCTACTAAGGCTTTCTGCAGACTCCTTTTACTGCACAAACAGACAAGCTTATAATCACAGCTTCGCACAAGTGAGGTTCTGATCATGTGACAGCTGGCTATTGGCACATGATGGGACAATCCATATTAATGAAGGAGTTTAGATCCCCCATTGTCAAAGCCAGTAAAATGCTACCAAAACAGATTGGGGACACCAAGCACCTTTGTTGCATGCGTTTTGTTGGCCGTTCTTGGCAGTTTCTGGAATCAGATCTGGTGGCCTATTTTTATATTTTGCAGAGAGTTCAGACAACGGCAGGTGTGAAGTCAATCACATAACTGCACAGACATGTCCCCTGGTAATCCTGGGGGGGTGCGGGCGGGTGGAGGGGGGGGGGGTGCGAAGATTGTGCTTCAGGGGAAAGCCTGGAGAATTCTACCCACAGTGTCTTTGCTGTTTTAGCTGTTCCTTTCCTTCCCTATCCAAGGTGCTACGGCAGCAGATCAAACAAAAGATTAATATTTCACGTGGTGCACAACTCACCTTTGTGACAAAAACGAAAGAGAGGTAGCATTTCAGGCCAATGGCATTTTATCAGAATTGCTACCATTACATATTTATCTTGACCAATTATCAATCATAGGTTTAACTTGCTATCAATATACAACTTCACATGTGTATCCACATACCGAGTCCAGTAGAGTTCCTTACTTTGAGAAGTAGAATGTGATCTGAAATGGAATTTAATGCAAAATGTTTCTTTAGGAAATTAGTTCTGTTCAATTATCCATTTTGCTCCTTGTTTGCCTACACCATGATACTTATGTGGTTGGGTGAAACCTTTCTGTTCAATTTGAATAAATGACAAGAATAACATTAAATGTTAAAGGTTTTTTTCTCTCAAAAACTAAACTTTAATTTGGTGAGGTTACCTTTAGGACTGGACAAATACATGGGCCAACTGACCACTAATTTAAGTGCAGAATCTTTTTTAAAGGATATATATTCTTAAAACATTTGATGCGTGCTAAACAGCACTTATTCTTTTCTGATCTGACATGTTGTCAGGCTGATGTTTTTCCAGTAAATGCTCAGCATCTGCTGACAGATAGAATTTAATCCATCAGAAAACTGCAAACTGTACTTTAATTAGTACTGCGTGTGTTATTTGTTCGGAGAAATTCATCCTCGGTGACTTCTGATATTTTATATTAATTTGGTCATTTTTGTTTAAAGAAGGACAAGATTATGTCTAGTGATGAATGGTTAAATTCTATAACCCAAGTTACTAATAGGAAATAAATACAGTACATTTTAACTCCCAGCGGATTTCAGGTGAGCAGAGAGCAGGTGGGGTGAAAATTGTATTCTGAGACCCAGGAAGTTGGGAGGGTGAAAATGGAAATTTGGCCAACCAGAGGCAGCCAGTCTGCACCAAAAGAAGATACATGTTATATTTCTTTTTTATCGCAAAGAGAAAAGGTTCGAAGTGCCCACACTCGGGATTCTTGTAAAACATGATGAGCGGGTTATTAAGAGTGTTTCTCAATACAATCAAGATGGTGATCTGCTCAGACCCCATGGAAACACTCTGCTGACATCACCACACATCATGTGATGCATAACCAGCATGGATGTATTCCCAGATTCATAACACCCCTCCCTCTTTACTTCATTTGTGCAATAACAACAATTAACATTTATACAACAGGTCTCCTGATACATTAACATTTATGCAACAGATCCCCTGATATGTTATTTCTACACATATGTACAATTCAATAAGACATCCTCTGTGGTAGGTGACTATTCATTTTTGGTAGAATTCGGCGTTCTTGAGCTTGGATAATTGTGACCTCAGAAATGTCTTCAATTCCTTTCTATGGTTGGTAGTTCTTGAGTAGTTATTTCAGTATCTGTCAGCATAGGCATTGGAAAGACCTCAGAAACAGGACCTGAACTCGTCACTATCTCTGGTTTCCATTCCAAAGTATAGATCTCCAGCTCTTCTAAAGGTCGAACCTCATGAGACTAACTTTATGTAGCAAGTAACTGACCAGCATGTAGTTGTCAATCTCTTTCATCATCCATCTGTACGGTATCCGCTAGCTGGTACCCATTTATCGTTAGTGGTCTCAATCCTAGCTAACACTCTCTCTCCCTGGTTAAATACTTGTCTTTTAAAGATTTCCTCCCTCCTAGAAATTTGTGCTTGTTGCTGTTATTTGACAATCTCTGAAGTATCATGTGGAGTGAGCAAATCAAACTATGTTCACAGTTTCCTCTTGAACAATAGCATTACCGGTGAACTTTGTGTGGTAACACATACAGTGTACTGATAAGATATTAGAAATGTGTTTACTCTTCTTGATAATATTCCCCAGTCTTTCAATATTTTGATAGAATGCTTTAACAATTGCACAAAATGTCCTACAAACTAATTAGTTGTTGGATAATATGGAGCTGACTTGATATGGTGTATATCGTCCCTTTCAAGTAGTTCTCAAACACCTTCGAAGTAAACTGTGCACCATTATCACTGACAATCTGCTCCGGTGTTCCAAATCTTGCGAATATTTTGTCTAGTTTCTCAATGATCTGCTCAGTCATCATTAACTTCATTATCGCAAAAAGAAAAATTGAATACTCTAAAAAAAAATTTTTTTAAATAATTTTTTTAAAACGTCATTATCGTGACTGCTAGCCATTTTGAGTGTGCGCCCACAATCACCAAGCCCATTTAATACTCCAGTGGGCTAGCATAATCAATGCATATTTTCTGCCTTGGCTGCGTTGGACATTCCCATGGACGTAACGGTTGTAATGGTGGAGCGTTCCTTAGTTTTACACAAGATTAGCGACGCTTCCAGTGGCGGCTATGAAGGAGTAAGTCGCACATTTGGTGGCTCCCATTCTGGTCGGACTTTTGGACCTTTTCCCCTGATTTTTTAATGGATTTGAATTGTAGAATGGATGTTAGTGGCAGTTCTCTACTGAATTCCCACTTCGGTGCATGGAGAAAAGGACTAGAGGTGTTCGTAAAGGCACAAACAAGAAGACAGAGAGGTCTTGGGCTGTAGTTGCAACAGGGGACAGCATGGTGGAGGGGCGAACCTCTGGCTTGTCGACCCAGCAGTCTATGGAGCAGCTGATGCAAGTCATCCAGGAGGGCTTTGCTATGTAGAAACGGGACTGCTTGGACCCGATAAAAGTGTTGATTGAGCGGTTGGAGCTCAGGTTGGACGCCCAGGATCTGGTGATCCAGGAGGTGGAGAAGGCGCTGGCTGAGCAGGAGGAGCATCAGACTGAGGTGGAGCTGGAGGTGAGGATGCTGAGGGACCAGCAAAAGAAGCTTCTGGAGAAGGTGGAGGACCTAGAGAATAGGCCCCGCCGGCAGATCCGAAGGAACGGACGCTGGGGAATATGTTGCAGGCATGTTTGAAAAGCTGCTGGGGGATGGGGCATTCTCCGGCCCTGGGAGGTGGATAGGGCTCACAGAGCACCTGTGAAGAAGCCATGAATGGGAAACCCCCCCCGAGAGCTATGCTGGTGAGATTCCACAGGTTCTCGGATAAGGAGCGTATTCTGCAGTGGGCCAAGCAGACACGGAGCTGTAAGTGGGACAATAGCATCCTACGGGTTTACCAAGACCTGAGTGTGGAGGTGGCCAGGAGGAGAGCAGGCTTCAATCAGATCAGGGCGATCCTTTTCAAGAAAAAGGTGAAGTTTGGACTTATACCCAGCCCGTCTCTGAGTCACGCATGAGGATCAGCACTTTTACTTTGAGTCGCCTGAGGACGCGTTGGACTTTGCAAGAAAGAAAGGGCTGACAAAGGACTGAGAACGTTTTGGACTTGGCTGCAGCGTTCGTGTTCCTGTTTTCTCTGTTTTGTTTCTCTGTTTTTGTAAAATGTTTCTCGTTTTGCTTGGAACCAGCAGTAGAGCTGAGTGAGTTTAGGTTTTCATTTGCACTGTTGGGGGATGGAGGTGTGCTAGTTTTGATCTTGGTGTTTTTCGGTTGGGCAATTGTGTGGGGATTGTTTGATGTTGGAGATTGTTTGCATGAGCGGGGGGGGAGGGAACAATAGGTGGGAGACTATCTGGCACCGGGGATGGGGGCCGCCAAGCTAGCTAGGTGGGGGCAATGAGTCCCCCAACTAGGCTGATCACCTGGTATGTTCGAGGGTTAAATGAGCTGGTCAAAAGGGCACGTGTGTTCGCGCATCTTAGGGGATTGAAGGCGGACGTGGTAATGTTGTAGGAGATGCACCTTAAGGTAACGGACCAGGTTAGACTGAGGAAAGGCTGGGTCAGCCAGGTGTTTCATTCGGGACTAGATTCAAAGACTAGAGGGGTGGTGATCCTGATCAATAAGCGGGTGGTGTTTGAGGCGGGTAGAATAGTCTCGGATGTGGGAGGTCGGTATATTATGGTCAGTGGGAAACTGGAGGGGGTGCAGGTGCTATTAGTGAATGTATATGCACCAAATTGGGATGATGTGGAGTTTATAAATAGGATGCTGGGGAAGATACCGGACCTGGACTTGCACAGGTTGGTCATGGGAGGGGACTTCAATACAGTTATGGACCCAGGCTTAGACCGGTCAAGCTTGAAAACGGGCAGGGTGCCAGCAATGGCAAAGGAACTAAGAGGGTTCATGGAGCTGATGGGGGGGGTGGATCCATGGAGGTTTGGGCAGCCGAGGGCAAAGGAGTTCTCCTTCTACTCACACGTGCATAAAGTGTACTCCATTCTTGATTTCTTTATTTTGAGGAGGGTCTTTCTGGCTGGGGTAGTGGACATGGGTATTCGGTGATTACAATCACAGACCATGCACCGCACTGGGATGACCTGCAGTTTAGTAAAGACAGTAACCAGCACCCGCACTGGAGGTTGGATGTGGGACTTTTGGCGGAAATTGGAGGATTTTTGAGGAAATGCATTCAGAGCTACCTGCAGGTCAATGACACGGGGGAAACTTCGGCAGCGGTGGTTTGGGAAGCACTGAAGGCGGTGATAAGGGGGAGCTGATCTTGATCCGGGCTCATAGGAAGAAGGTTGACAAGGCAGAGACAGACAGGCTGGTAAAGGAGGTATTACAGATCGATAGGAGGTATGCGGAGACCCCAGAGGCAGGGCTCCTGAGGGAATGGCGGAGGCCGCATGCGGAGTTTAGCTTGCTGACCACAGGGAGGGCAGTGGAGCGGCTGAAAAAGGCTTTATGAACATGGGGAGAAGGCCAGCAGAATGCTTGTACAGCAGCGTAGGAAGAAGGAGGCAGCTAGGGAGATAGGGAAAGTAAAGGATGGTGAGGGTAACCTGGTTGGTGATTCAGTAGGGGTGAATAAGGTGTTTAGAGATTTTTACAGCAGGCTGTACAGGTCAGAACCCCCTACGGGGCCAGAGGGGATGAGGCGCTTCTTGGAGGGGCTGAATTTCCCAACAGTAGACAGAGAGCCGGTAGAAGTGTGAAAGTCAATATTTTCCCGCTTCTGTAGTAGAAAGATTCAACACACTCATTAAGACAAATAACAAACTTTATTTTCGAAAACAACTGCATGCAGTAATGGCTGAAACTTGAAGTCAGAGAGCAGTCAACAAAACTGCTGAGTCTTTCACAAGTTCCGCGCTTTCGCGGAGAATTAGCTCAATATTTATACATTATCATTATCAAGATTATGTGACAACAGTATGGTCAGGAGTTTGATCGGAAATACAAAGGGAAGCATAGACCAGACCATGTTTGGTCATATCACTCATACCATTACTTAGTCCTTGGAGGGAACATTGAAAGGTCGGAATAGACTTGTTCCTTCCTGAATTCATCTTGTTTTAAATTCCTACGGCCCTGGGTTATGACGAGTTAGTTTTATCAGGAGTTGCCGAGGTCCGATGTTTTGGAATGGCTCGACCTTCGTTGATCTTTTCAGACTTCAAGTTATGCAGAGTTGGCCTACGGCCATACTAGTCTGAAAATGGTTAGGGCAGCATTCTTTACATGGGCCTGATGAGCTGGAATGAGTAGTTTCAGCCTTTCTTATATTGTATCAAACCTTTTGACCAGTCTTCCCATTGACCAGTTTTCTCATCATGCCATTACTAAATTTGTATCATATCACATTCCCTCCTTTTGTCATATCATGACAACTAGTTAAATAGGTATATCCATGACTCGTTTGAAAATGCATTTACACAAGCAACCAAACAATCCTATCCCTAGTAGAATTAGGAGTAGTAGAATTAAGGCCTTTACGATTCAATCAAATAATCCGTGACCCAACCATCCTAGCCAACCCGGCGGGTTACAGTCATGAAATTCACTGCCAATCTCTTGAATTTGAGCAGCCTGTCTCTTAATATGGTCGGCCAGGTTAGTGATATTTTCAGAGCCATCTGGAATATAAGTACAGCAGTCCTGACCTATGATACCGCACGTTCCACCCTGCTCGCAGCGCCAAAATGTGAAAATCAATATTTTCCCGCTTCAGTAGTAGAAAGATTCAACACACTTGTTGAGACAGAATAACAAGCTTTATTTTCGAAAACAACTGCATGCAGTAATGGCTGAAACTTGAAATCAGAGAGCAGTCAACACAACTGCTGAGTCTTTCACAAGTTCCGCGCTTTCACATAGAATTAGCTCAATATTTATACATTCTCATTATCAAGATTATGTGACAACAGTATGGTCAGAAGTTTGATCGGAAATACAAAGGGAAGCATAGACAAGACCATGTTTGGTCATATCACTCATACCATTACTTAGTCCTTGGAGGGAATATTGAAAGGTCGGAATAGACTTGTTTCTTCCTGAACTTATCTTGTTTTAAATTCCTACGGCGCTGGGTTATGACGAGTTAGTTTTAGAGCACAGGGTTTTCGCTCTAGGCGGATGATCTGCTTCTGTACGATTCGGATCCAGTAGAGGGATGGAGGAAATCATGACGACTTTAGAGGAATTCGGCCGGTTTTCAGGGTATAAGCTAAACATGGATAAGAGTGAGCTGTTTGTGGTTCAGGCCAGGGGACAGGAGGGGTGATTGGAGGGGCTTCCGTTTAGGTCAGTAGGGGGTAGTTTTAGGTACCTGGGCATCCAAGTGGCACGGGAATGGGACTGGCTGCATAAATTGAATCTGGCCAGGCTAGTGGACCAAATGAAGGTCGATTTCCGGAGATGGGACGCGCTCCCGTTGTCGCTGACTGGGAGGGTACAAACGGTGGAAATGACGGTCCTCCCGAGGTTCCGAGTTGTATTTCAATGTCTCCCCATTTTGATTCCGCGGTCCTTTTTTAAGCGGGTCAACAGGGTGATCACGGGCTTCATCTGGGCGGACAAGACCCCATGGGTAAGGAAGGTAATGGTCGAGCAGAGCCGGGGAGAGGGCGGGCTGGCGCTGCCAAATTTTAGCAACTATTACTGGGCGGCTAACATAGCCATGATCAGGAAGTGGGTGGTGGGGGAGGGGTCGGTGTGGGTGCGTATGGAGGTGGCTTCATGTCAGGGCACCAGTCTGGGGGCGTTGGTAACTGCGCCTCTGCTGCTCCCGCCAGTGCGGTACTCCACCAGCCCCGTGGTGGTGGCGGCCCTGAGAGTTTGGGGCCAGTGGAGGCGGCATGTGGGAGCAGTGGGAGCATCGGTCTGGGCCCCAATTTGTAATAACCACCGGTTTGCCCCGGGTAGTATGGATGGGGGGTTCCTAGTATGGCGGAGAGCAAGGATTAAGAGGATGGGGGATATGTTTATAGAGAGGAGCTTTCCGAGTATGAGGGCGCGGGAGGAAAAGTTTGGGTTGGCGAGGGGAAACAAATTCAGGTATCTGCAGGTGTGGGACTTCCTTCGTAAGCAGGTGGCAACCTTCCCGCTCCTGCCGCTGAGGGGGATTCAGGATAGGGTAATTTCCAGAGGGTGGGTAGGGGAGGGGGGGTGGTGGTGGGGGAGAGTAGTTTAGGTTAGAATCGGGGTGTAATAAGGGTGGAACCTGTACGACAGGTAAACGGCTTTTGCACCATGTTTGTGGTTTCATGTTTATTGTCTATTTTGTTGTTGTTTCTGTGCCAAAAATGCCTCAATAAAATGTTCATTAAAAAAAAAAGATTGGCATTGCCCAACTTTCCCTTGTTATGGGCCAGGGTTTAGAGAACACCAAAGTGTATCATGGAGTTCACCTGACCCACAACTTTTAATAGATTGTGGTACGGGGAGCACACTGCCCACTCTACAGGTGTGGTATAGCAGAAATGGAAAAGTATTTTTTAAAGCAAAACAATGTTAACCTTTTTGAAACATACAGTGAACATCTTAGCAACCATCAATTCAAATACAACCCCCAAAGAATACAACAGTAAATAATCCTTAATAACTTGCCAAACAACAACAGAAGACAACAGAAACACCTTTCAACAGAAGCATATTAGGGTTTCATTCACTACTGAGAACATTTATAATTCTGAATTCACCAAATGATCATGAGATAGTCTTTTGATGGCAGAGAGAACAGCAGTAAGCCTGCTTGGTCTGGCTTCAGCTCCAACACTGAAAACAAAACTAAAACACACACTGCAGCAAACAGCCTAAAACGAAAGTAAAAGGCTGACAGACAGCCCAGCTCCACCCACACTCTGACATCAGTGCAGTAATATGAGCAGCCAAACATTTCTTAAAGAGACATTCTCATGCCACCTCCCCCCATGAAAAAAAACCCATCAACTTCAAGATGTTTCATTTTTCACCTTTTCACTATCCTTTAAGAAATGCACACAGTAAATATACTTTTTGTTTCAAAAAACAACACACGGAAACAGGGATAATAATAGAACCAATTTTGTTTTCTTCATTCTCCACTGAAATCCTTATCGATTGACAGTCTATTTGAACAAAAAGGTCTCTGCACGATCCGTCCATTTCTCTACGCCGCGGCATTTCTCTTTAAAGTCAGATACTTTAGTTCAATCTGATCACAGAGTTCCTTGTAATTCTCCAACACAGGAGCATTGGTTATCACAGCTTTCAGGCAGTCAAATTCTGTTGAAAGTCCGCTGTCAACTGAAATTTTTGACGTTTCTTCAGCAAGTCCATCAGTGGAGCAATAACGCTACAAAACCTTTGCACAAATGCTCGATCAAATCCACTCATGCCAAGAAATCTCATTATTTCCACTTGTCTTGAGGCTATCGGAAACTCTTCAATAACTGTTAGTTTCACATCCGGTGTGACCATTCGACCCTGTCCGATTGTATGGCCAAGGAAAGTGACATGGGTTTTTCCAAATTCACTTTTGGCTAGGTTTATCACCAAACCCGCCTCCTGAAGTTGATCGAATAACTGCATCAGTTGTTTCAAATGTTCTATCTAGGTCTGGCTGAAAATTACCGGATCGTCGATGTATACCGCCCAATTGGGTAATCCAGAAACAACTTTGTTTGTTAACCATTGAAATGTGGCTGGTGCGTTTTTTATGCCAAATGGCATAACTTTGAATTGGTATATACCATCTGGAGTCACAAAAGCTGAAATCTCCTTCGCTCTTTCAGCTAAAAGTAAATTCAGTTTAGAAATAAAAACTGATTGTCCCACTTTCTCAATGCAATACTCCAAATGTGGGATAGGATAAGAGTCTGTTCTTGTAACTGCATTAACATTTCTATAGTCCACAAACAACCGTTGGGTGAGCTCCATTGGCTGCAACCCACTTCAATTATGCCATTTATAAGCATACTCTCAGTCTCTTTGTTAACCTGTGCCAATTTTAAAGGGTTAAGTCTATATGGATGTTGTTTGATTGGAACACCATTTCCCACATCTACATCATGTATAGCCATTTTAGTACTTCCCAATTTATCTCCACAAACTTGCCCAAGTGATATCAATAACTCTTTCAGATCAGTTTGTTTTTCCTCTGGAAGGTAACTCACAATTTATCCCAGTTTTTAAGAACATCCTCGTTTTTCAATTTAATTGGAGGTATGTCAAATTCACAGTCATCTGGATTTGGTTCATCACTTTGAGATGGAATCATTAAAACCTGCTTTTTCTCTCCTTCCCTTTCAAAGCACCTTTTAAACATATTCACATGACACACTCGGTGAGTCTTCCTTCTATCTGGTGTTCTTACCACATAATTTACCTCAATTAATTTCCTTTCAATATGATAAGGTCCACAAAACCGTGCTTTTAAAGGTTCACCTACCACTGGTAACAACACTAAAACTTTATCTCCACTTGCAAAACTACGAACTTTGGATTTCTTGTCCGCTACACATTTCGTCACATTTTGTGCAACTTTTAAATGTTGTCTAGCCAATTCACCTGCTCTATTTAATCGTTCCCTAAAGTTTGACACGTAATGTAATGTAATTTCCGATTTCTCACTCACCAATTTTTCCTTAATCAATTTAAGTGGTCCTCTTACCTCATGCCCAAAAATTAGTTCAAAAGGACTAAATTTGGTTAACTCATTCGGTGCATCCATAATTGCAAACAGTACGAATGGAATTCCTTTATCCCAATCCTCTGGATAATCTTGACAATAAGCCCTCAACATTGCCTTTAATGCCTGATGCCACCTTTGTAACACTCCCTGCAATTCTGGATGGTACGCAGTTGATTTAAATTGTTTTATTCCTAAGCTATCCAAAACTTCTTTGAATAACCTTGAGGTAAAATTTGATCCTTGATCCAATTGTATTTCTGTGGGTAGTCCATATCCAGTAAAGAACTTAAGTAATTGCTCCACAACCTTTTTAGCTGTAATATTACACACTGGAATGGCCTCTGGAAACCTAGTAGACACATCCATTATAGCCAAAAGATATTGATTCCCACTTTTTGTTTTAGGAAGCGGTCCTACGCAATCAATTAGGACCCTTGTAAAAGGTTCCTCAAATGCTGGAATGGGTATTAAGGGCGCTGGTTTTATAACTGCTTGAGGTTTCTCTATCACTTGACATGTGTGACATGATAGACAAAATTTAACTACATCATTATGTAGTCCTGACCAATAAAAAGGTTTTTGGATTTTAGCTTGAGTTTCCCTTATTCCCAAATAACCTCTCACTGATACCTCATGTGCAACTTGCAACACCTCCTTTCTGTACCCTACCGGCAATAATACTTGATGAACTTCTGCCCACTTTTCATCTGCCTGCATATGTAAAGGTCTCCATTTTCTCACCAAGACATTACTTTTACGGTAATAACACTCTGGTATACACTCAGATTCCTCTTCCGTGTATGCTTTCTGATACATCCGTTTTATTACTACATCTTTCTGTTGCAACTCCGCCAATTTTCCTGAACTAAAAATATCCGCCTCATCCTCCACCTGTTCTTGTTCTTTTTCAACCATCTGATCAAAAATCGTTTCTGATAATTACACTTCATCTTCATCTTCACTCTTTGATTTCTCCTCTTGTCTTAACCTGCGACTTTGCGACCTTGTCACTACACAATCCGGAAAAATCCCAGGATATTCGCCCTTTAACACTTCAGTTGTCTGATTTGCCACTGGCATATCAACCACAGTAGGCATCACTCCCACCTGCGACCCAGCTATATCATTACCCAAGATAAACTGTATTCCTGGACAAGATAGTTTCTCTATTACTCCTACTACCACTTCACCACACATCACTGGACTTTCCAACCTTACCTTATATAATTGAACACTACTGTTCTCACCCTGAATTCCACATATTACCACCTTTTCTGGCAACATTCTTCCCAAACTACATAATTCCTCATCTCTTACCATTAAGGATTGACTAGCTCCCGTATCTCTCAGAATTGTGACTTCTTTACCTGCTCCTCCTGATACACATGAGTAAACATTACCCACTCAAGCAAATTCTGTAAAGAGATCTGGTACCTTCTTATCAATCACCTGTTGATCAGGCTGTACAATCATTGCACCTCCTTCGCTTCTCTTGGGCTTTCCTTTACCACTTCAACAAACCCCACTGTCTTATCCTGTTTTACCACATCAGCCTTCCCAGTGCTTTTCTTCAACCACCAACACTGTGATTTTACATGGCCCAGTTTATTACAGTGAACACATTTAAAACGTTTGAGGTTTTTTTCACCGTCCTGGATTTCTTCTTTAATCTGAGTACACTCTCCTTATTATCTCCCATCAGATCACCTTTGCCTTTATCACTTGAGTATTTCTCATGTGCCCAGTTTCTGTCCCTCACAGGCCGAAACTGATGTCGGAAACCAAGCTTTGATTTATGAACTAATTCATAACCATCTGCCATTTCTGATGCTAATCTCGTAGTTTTAACCCTTTGTTCTCCCACATGAGTTCTCACTACATCAGGAATTGAACTTTTAAACTCCTCCAAAAGTATAATTTCTCTGAGAGCTTCATATGTTTGGACTATTTTCAAAGCAATTATCACCTACCAAAATTATACTGTTTGATCCTTTCAAACTCCATGTATGTTTGACCGAATTCTTTCCTTAAATTTCTAAACCTTTGTCTGTCGGCTTCAGGCACT
Source organism: Scyliorhinus torazame (assembly GCF_047496885.1). Taxonomy (NCBI): domain Eukaryota; kingdom Metazoa; phylum Chordata; class Chondrichthyes; order Carcharhiniformes; family Scyliorhinidae; genus Scyliorhinus; species Scyliorhinus torazame. The sequence goes on along the minus strand of NC_092712.1, from coordinate 191,812,152 downwards.
ATTTCATATGCACCTGAGATGGATTTTTTCACCTCCTCATACGTCCCAGATACCTCCTCCAGTAGTGATACAAACACTTAACTCGCCCTACCTATCAGCTTTGTTTGAATCAGTAATACCCACATGTCCTGTGGCCATTTCATTTATTTAGCTACCTTCTCAAATGAAATGAAAAAGACTTCTACCTCCTTCTCATCAATCCTTGGCAATGCTTGGACATATTTAAATAGATCCCCACCAAGCCTTTGACTATGACGCTCTTTCTCACTATCCTCATCACTATCATCCAACTGTACATTTCCCTTTATGCCTGCCAATTTTAACTGACTGCCATGTTTCATGACCATTTTCTGAAATTCAAACTCTCTCACTTTATCTTTTTCCCTGATCTGTACCTCGCTTTCTCTTTCTTTTTCCTCTCTATCTCTTTCGTATTCAAGCTGCTTTAGTTCTTTCTCATGTTCCATGTAACTGAATTTTTGCCATTTCGAATGAGTCAAACTGTATCTCAGGCAACTTTAAATGCTTAGCCACCGCCATAATTACCTCACTTTTTCGCATTTTGTCAGATACTGTTAACTGCAATGTTTTTGCCAAATCTAACAGTCTGCTTTTGGTCTCTGTCCTTAAGGTACTGCGTGTGGCCGTCTCCACCCCCAAAAACCTCAGATCCTCTGAAAGAGCCATTGACGACAACACATTCCCTACTTATACTAAAATACCACACCTGAAAAGCAACCACACAATATGCTCACCCCTCACTGTCTTTAAGTTCACTAAACCAATCCAATAGATAGAGTGTTATCCAGGACGAGCCCCCAATTTGTTATGGGCCAGGATTTAGAGAACCCCAAAGTGTGTCATGGAGTTCACCTGACCCACAACTTTTAATAGATTGTGGTATGCGGAGCACACTGCCCACTCTACAGGTGTGGTACATCAGAAATGGAAAATAATTTTTCAAGGCAAAACAATGTTTATTCTATGAACTCACGTTTCTGAAACTGTATGTTTCTTTTTGAAACATACAGTGAACATCTTAGCAACCATCAATTCAAATACAACCCCCAAAGAATACAACACTAAGTAATCCTGAATAACTTCCCAAACAACATCCAGAAGACAGAAGAAACACCTTTCAACAGAAGCACATTAGGTTTACATTCACTCCTGAGAACATTTATAATTCTGCATTCACCAAATGATCAAGAGGTAGTCTTTTGATGGCAGAGAGAACAGCAGTACACCTGCTCTCTCTGGCTACAGCTCCAACACTGAAAACAAAACTAAAACACACCCTGCAGCAAACAGCCTAAAACAAAAGTTCAAAGCTGACAGACTGCCCAGCTCCACCCACACTCTGACATCACTGCAGTAATACGAGCACCCAAACATTTCTTAAAGCAACATTCTCATGGCACCTGTCAATTTGAGCATCTAATCCTGGACACCAAAAATGCCAGTTCCTTCATGCTCACCACACCAGGATGTCCCTCATTCAGTTGGTCAAAGACTCTACTGGATATGCATGGAGGAAAAATCACACGGATTCTCCATAATAGTACTCCATTCTGTACTGTTAACTCAAGTCTTCGAAGTGATGTAGGATTTGAGGTCTGGATTTTTCCTATGAATGTCTGTCAACATTCCTTTTCGAATCAGGTTCATCACTTGCCCCATCACTGGATCAGTTCTTGTACACCTTTGATGTTAAGATGAAGACTGAGGTACACTATCCGCGAACGAGAAATACACAATGCCGAAACTCTGCGTTTGAGTGATTATGGTCTCCACCTAGAGCTGAATTGCACGTGATTTGTGCTCCTGCCATTTTGTGCAGGAGGCCCGATAGCGGGGTACCACGGCTGGCCACCCCTCCCCCTCAGTGAAATTCAGCCCCACCCCCTGTATCACAATTCAGCCCCCCAACCCTGGATTCTATGGGTCCCACCACCTTTCCACCAAATACGGGGGTGATCCGACCTACTCCCTTCAGAGACCCCCTAAATAAGGAGACTCCCCCTAAAGACCCTCTAAATAAGGAGACCCATGACAAACCCCCTAACTAAAGAGACCCTCTCCATAGACCCCATAAATAAGGGGAACCCCCACAGATCCCCTAAATGAAGAGACCCCCTAAAGACCCGCTAAACAAGGAATCTCCCCCTCAGACCCCTTAAATAAAGAGATCCCCCTAAAGACCACCTAAATAAAAAAAACCTCCACAGACCCCCTAAATAAGGAACCCCCACAGAGATGCCCTAAGTAATGAGGATCTCCCCCCCCCTCCCCACACACAGGCACCTCCAGAAAAGAGACCCCTGTCAGTGAGTCCCCCAGAAAAGAGACTCCTATCTGGAAGCTAGGGAGCAGCCTTGACAGAGGCAGTGAAAAAAGTCACTGCTTCAACACTCACCTGACCAATACACCTGCTGGTTCTGACACAGGAAGCAGCACTTGTTGTCATGATATGCAAACATGCAGCTAATGAACACTTTGAATAGGACACAACCAATGAGTAGTCAGGACACTCAGGGGTGGTATCTCGCTATAAAAGGGATGAGGCACTCACACCCCGCCTCAGGGGCAGCACGGTAGCATTGTGGATAGCACAAATGCTTCACAGCTCCAGGGTCCCAGGTTCGATTCCGGCTTGGGTCACTGTCTGTGCGGAGTCTGCACATCCTCCCCGTGTGTGCGTGGGTTTTCTCCGGGTGCTCCGGTTTGCTCCCACAGTCCAAAGATGTGCGGGTTAGGTGGATTGGCCATGCTAAATTGCCCATAGTGTCCAAAATTGCCCTTAGTGTTGGGTGGGGTTACTGGGTTATGGGGATAGGGTGGAGGTGTGGACCTTGGGTAGGGTGCTCTTTCCAAGAGCCGGTGCAGACTCGATGGGCCGAATGGCCTCCTTCTGCACTGTAAATTCTATGACTCTATGACTCTTTCCACAGACCAACATCTACAGAGTGAGACAGGGTGTATCTTCAGCATCACACCCCAGCACGTGGCTTAGAGCAAGGCTGGTTCAGTTAGACTGAGTTACTACATTTAGATTAGCAGAGAGTCGAACTCATTGAGAACTGTGCTAATAGTTCAATAAACACATTGAACTCATTTCAAAGTCTGGAGCATCTTTTACTTAAAACGGCACCAAGTGGCAGCTTGTGTTATTCCAAATTACATAACACAACACTTGTCAACTCCTGGAAAGAGAAAACTAGTCAGCTTTGTTTAAACCCCTCAGATCCTTAAGATGCAAGTCATTCATTCATTTCCCTTATTTGGCTGTGATTGACAGCTTCCACACACACTGCTGTCAGCTTTGCTCCATTCGTCTTCCTTCATGGTTGAGTAACCCTGAAGTGCTCTAACCAATGTTTATAAACATAAATCTTTGATTGACAGCTCCTGGCCCACTTTAAACTGAATTAAGTGCATCCAATCGCTTCCCTTCACACATGAGTGATTTTGAAGTGAGCATCTGGAAATGTACAGCACTTAATTCTGACAGGGGTCTCTTTTCTGGGGGGCTTCCTGACAGGGGTCTCTTTTCTGGGGGTCTCTTTACTTAGGAGGTTCCTGTAGGCTTCTGTCTACTTAGGGAGTCTCTGGAGAGGCAGTGGGGAGTGTCTGTTGGGGTGGGGTGGGCAAGTCTTGCATTATTGGTGGGGGAGAGTGGCCCTCAGATGGACTTGGGGGCCAAGTACCTTAAGGAGTTATACCCTTGGCCCACTGCGAGGTCCACCATGTCAGGGCCACGTGATTGCCTGTAGTAATTTTCGCCCACGTGATTCCCGGCCCAGAGGACCAGAGAATCACACAGGCCTGAAGAATATGGTGCTCAGCCCACTAAGTGGATGCAAATGGGTCTCAATGGCCCATTTGCATCCGTTCTCTGGTGCAGGGTGCAAATCTTGATCCAGACGATAGCGCTGGGGAATTCGCCACCTCACTGGGAACTCTGCTGCTGGTGCCGTGAGGCAGAGAATTTCACCTAATATTGACAAAATGTTCTTTAGGGTCATGCTTGATTTGTAATGGCAATCGGGATAAAGCATCAGCATTTGCATGCTTCTTGTACTTGCGATGCTGGATATTGTAAGTGTGCACCAACTTTCTCAATGATGATCTCTGCAGTCTAGCAGCTGCCAAAGAAAGAACACCTTTATATGGCCCAAAGATTGTAATCAAGGGTTGATGATCTGTCAACAGGGTAAAATGACATCCATAAATGTAATGGTGGAACCTTCTTACCGAAAATGATGCTCAAAGCTTCTTTTTTGAGCTGAGCTTCATTCATTTCTGTGTTAGTCGGAGTTTGTGAAGCAAATGATATCCGTTGTTCCTGACCTGAAGGTTTCTCTGCGGCAACTGCCTCAGGGCAGCTTTTAATTCATCCAGTGTTCCTGTTCATCCAAACCGGCGATGAGCAAGTCATCTGAATAACATTGCACTCCATTTACCGCACTTAGAATTTGCTCCGTGGATCTTTGAAAAAGAGCAGGCACAGAAGTTATTCCAAAAGGAAGTCTTCTGTAATGAAACAGATCTTTGTGCATTATGATAGTGAGTAGTGGCTGTGATTCGGCAGTCACATTCATCTGCAGATACATCTGTGAAAGATTCATTTCACTGAATTTCTGACTTCCAGAAAGTCCAATAAACAAGTCTTCGATCAGTTGCAGTGGATAATGATTTGCTCACAAAAATGGGTTAATAGAGTTTTGAGGGCAGCACGGTGGTGCAATAGTTAGCACTGCTGCTTCACGACGCCAAGGTCCCAGGTTCGATCCCATCTCTGGGTCACTGTCCTTGTGGAGTTTGCACAATCTCCCCATGTTTTCATTGGTTTCACTTCCACAACCCAAAGATGTGCAGGATAGATAGATTGGCCATGCTAAAATTGCCCCTTAATTGGAAAAAATGAATTGGGTACTCTAAACTAATTTAAAAAAAATAATTTAAAAAATAGTAGTTTTGAAATCTCCACATATTCTCACTGAGCCAGCCCGCTTTAATACAGGAATGATTGATGTTGCCCAATCACTTGAAACAACAGGTTCAAAGACTCCTGTTCTTACTATTCTTTCTAGTTCTTTAGGATTGATAGTGTACAGTACGGTTCTAGCTTGGAGACATTTGGGTGTGCTATCAGGTTTGATTTTTAGTTGTTCTTCAGCTCCGGTCATGGAGCCTAGTGAATCTTCAAACAACTTCTCGTACTTCATCAGAGGTTGTTGCAAGTTTCTCTTTCAATCCATTATTTGATGGACTGTTTCTCAGTTAAGCTTAATCTTAGCCAATAGCTAAATAGAGTAGGAAAGTTCCCATGGACAACAGGAAGAGGCAACTTTGCCGTCTGCCCATTTGCTTCTACTTTCACCATAATGCATCCTTTTAATTGTATGGCTTCTTCAGTGCACATCCTTAGGATCACATCTGATGGTTTAAAGGTAGATGCCTTCGCTTTTGATGGTAAATTGCCTCAGGTATTAGTGATACTGCTGTGCTTGCATCTACGTCCATTTTAATATCATGACCTTCATGTTTTGGATATGCCCAAAAACATTGTTGATCTCCCTGCATTGACAAAACATTTACGACATGATTTAATGTGCAAAAACAGAGTTCCATTTTGGGCATGTTTAGCTGCAGCGCTGAGGATGACCCTGATATCAAACAGGACTCTGCTTTTTTTGGCCTTGGAGAGGACTGCTCCCCTGCTGCCTAACTTGTCAGTGCAGGAAGACATTTTTAATAGTCACCCCGATCTCTCAACCATCTAACGCGGCCTCCGGACCCTCCTGATGCCCCAGCTTACCTGTTAGGGGATTCTTGAGACCCCTCACACCACTTCATAAGGGCAGGGCACCCCAGGGCTTGATCCCCGGCATGTGTACACCTTGGCACTGCCAGCCTGGAAGTGCTGCTGCCAGCCTGGCAGTGCCACCCAGGCATTGCCATGGTGGCACTGCCAGTGTGAGTGTGCCCAGGTGGCAGTGCCAGTGTGACTGGGTGGAAGCAGAAGCAGTACCAACCTGCCCAGAGCCCAGCCACCTGGGGGCCTTATATCGCCTGGGAGACCCCTCCAAGTGCCGTTACGCCTCATCCATGTTTGTATGGGCCAGTACTAAACAGCGCCTTGGCAAGGTCTCCAATGCATGGACGTTAGTTCCTGGGCCTTAGGAGAATCTGGCGCCGACATATTTAAATGAGCCTATCTGATCACTTAAATATTTTAATCTGGATCACGGCCAGTGTGGACAAGGCGTTACGTGTGTCGCAAATCTCGCGAGAGGCTTCTCAGAGACTGTGTCACCAGGTCAGGCACGACAAGGCTGTTCGATCATGTTCTCAGCTGTAGCTTTTGTTGTAGCTTGGTTTCTTGAGCTTCATCCACTAATTTGCAGATACGACTAGATTGTTACTTGAATGGTGATATGATTGTACCTTTGCAACCTTGTTCGTTGAGGCATCCATTTTGTGGATCTTCGCTCCAGCCCCTATCTGCGAGTGCTCTCTCGTAGCAAGCTTCATGATGTGGCAACTTCCACAGTAGAGTTAGATCACTTACAGTTGGCAGCTTCCTCTGAATTGCTTCACTGCATAACCCACAAACCAGCCTACCTCGAAAAGTATCATCAAGTGTTGTACCAATTCACATCAATCTGATCTCTTAAAGACACGATAAACTGTAAAATGGTTTCACCTTCTTCCTGACCATGGCAATGGAACCAACACCTTTCTGTAATCTATAACGGTTTAGGAGAGAAATGTCCCTGTACAATTTTCATTAATTCACTGAAGGACTTGTCACCTGATTTTGCTGGGTGAACAAGATTCTGTGGCACCACAAACGTTTTACGGCCAACTGAGCTGAGGTATGATGCGACTTTTAGGTCCTCCGCTCTCTGATTAGCTATTCAAAACAACTGGAATCTTTCTCAAATTAATTCCATGTTTCATAATCTGCATCAAACGTGTCCATGGCACCGTTTTTTCCTCCGGCCTACACTTGCTCTCTTTTGACTGTGTTAGAAAGTCTGACACAAAGAATCCCTTGAACAAGCAACTAGGATATCTTCCCCTTTATGCCTGAGTATTTTGGCTTTTCTGCCGAGTGGTGGCCCGTGCAGGGTCAGCAGATTTAAAAACCCTGTTCCTCGCCACCCATGTAGCTTCGCCATGTGCACGGTCCATGCAGCCATACCCCATCTACCTACACAAAAGCAAATCTTTCCCGACTGTCGGTCTTCTTTCTCACAGTTGATATTGAAAACTTTTGGTAAACCTTCACATCCGTGGCAGTGCTTCATCCGACATTTGGGTGTGTGCAAATCCGATCCCGAGAACCTTCCGTTGCTCCTGATGCTGTCCCACAATTAGTTGACGAAAATCATCTTTCCAGCGATTTTCTGCCTCAATCCTCATCGCCAGTTTGCTCTCCTGTTATATTTCTTTGTTGCCCCAAAAAGAAAAGGATGGAGATGCCCACACTCTGGATTCTTGTAAAATACAATGAGAGGTTTATTCAGGGTTTTGCTCAATACAATCAAGATGGTGATCTGCTCAAAGCCTGCGCAAACACTGCTGATGTCACTACACATCACATGACACATAACCAGCACAAATCTATTCCCCGATACATAACAGGAAGTCACATTTTGGTTAAATTTCTTAGAAAAGTAGATGGAATCAGGGTAAGCTGCAACTTGTCTTGTGAGGCTTGGAGGAGCACTGCTTCTCTCCCAGCCCCATAAAGGTGATGTTTTGTTTTACATTATAGGGTCATTTTATTCTCCTGACTGCTCCTGAATTGCCTTAACTGTGAATGGGGTCAGAGCAGTTTCTCTTCCTGAGTTAAAATTTGAGTCTGAATCCCATTGATGAGGCCTGTTTCTGGTCTGCGGTTCAGCCATCCAACAAGCAGTGAACAGTTAAAATGTGACTGTGACCATATTTATCTTGACCAATTATCAATCATAAGTTTAACTTGCGATCCATATAAAACTTCTTGGGTGGGTGGGATTCTCCGTCCCGCCAATCCCGCTTTCCGACGCGCCCTCGCCGGCAACGGGATCCTCCCCTCCGACAACCGACCAATGGGGTTTCCCATTGTGGCCATCTCATGTCATCGGGAAACCCGCAGGCATGGGTACGCTGCAGGTGAAGCGGAGGATTCAACCGACAGAGAATCCTGCAGCGCATGTGTATACAAATCCATATACAGAGTTCACACCACGCAGCGCATGTGGATACAAATCCATATACAGAGTCCAATAGAGTTCATTACTTTGAGAAAGAAGGGGCTGGATTCGCGTTCAGCAAGGGGGCGGAGAATGGTCGTCAAACCGGAAATTCAGACCGATAGCGCTCCCGCGATTCTCCAGTCCCCAGAGAATCGTTCGGGAGTCTCTCATGCACAAACTACGTGGCACGGGTAAGGGGCCATTGACAGAGGCCTCCCCCCCACGCCCGTGATTCTCCGCGCAAAACTTGCCGTGTTCCAAACGGCGTGCTTCTAACCACCTATCGGCCGTCGGGAATGTCGGTTGCAGCTGCGGACTAAGTCCGCGACCGCCCTGGTGAGGGGCGGGGGGGGGGATCGTTCACCCGGGGGGTGGGGGCGCTCATGAACGGCCAGGTCAGCAATCAGGCATCACGGGCGAACGCGATCTCGGGGAGGCCTACATTTGTGGTGTCCCTCCGCGGTCCGAGTCCACCATGTCCCACGGGGCTGCCACTGCAGGCCGCCGCCGTGCGCATGCGTGACTCCCGACCGGAAGTGCAGGGTCCCATATCCACAGCCAGAGCTGCGAAAGCACTCTGCAGGTAGGAGAATCACTCAGGACTTTCTTAAGGAAAGTCTAGAGTGAAACATCAAAGTTTTTTCGCTGATGTGGGGGCATAGCCCCATTATTGTTGAATCCAGCCCAAGGTGTGGTTTAATGTGGTCTGAAATGGAATTTTAAAATGTTAAACTTTTTAAAAGGAAATTAGTACTGTTGAATTATCTATTTTGTCCTTTGTCTGCCTAAATAATGATATTGATGTGGTTGGGTGACATCTTTCTCTTCAATATAAATAGATGGCAAGACTGGCAGCATTTCAGCAGAAACATGGTGGTAAGGATGAACCCTGCATTTTATAACTCCCCCTAACCCTGTGCTCACACCTAGAGAGCAGGTTAAATTCCCCCAAAGAGCCCATTCCTAAATTGTCAACTCATCCATTCTCTTGTTACCTGATCTGTTGAGTGCTTCAGCATTTTCTCTTTTTTATTTTGGATTTCTAGTATCTGCCATCATTTTTGCCTTGTGCTTAAATTATCGATCATAAAGAAGACATTTTGTCAGAGCTGCTCTCACTTTGTCACTGTAATTTTCCCAGAAGTATTGTGGAATCACTGTTGATGTGGCACAAAATACGTTTTCCACCAACCTTCCATCAGCTCAGCCAGAGTAACTGCAAGTCAATTCCACACCTTCATTTCTTTCTTCTCTTCTGCTCCTTTGTGAAATATATCGACTTCCTTTTGGGATGAGGCAGCCCACTAGTGCCCTACCAAAGTGGCTACTGTTCATAAGTAAACCTGCACATTAAGACTGATAAAAAGGCCTAGGGGTCCTTTCGAGGTCCCAGCTTTGAATAGGCGGCCATCTGAGGCAGTTGCTCAGGACAACAGAATCAGAAATAAAGGGCGGGATTCTCCGGGAATCGGCGGGGCGGCCAGAAACGGCGCAGTGGAGTGGCGGGAACCACTCCAGCATCGGGCCGCCCCGAAGGTGCGGAATCCTCCGCACCTTCAGGGGCTAGGCCGGCGCCGGAGTGGTTTGCGCCCCGCCGGCCGGCGTGGGAGGCCTTTGGCGCCGCGCCAGCCTGGGCCGAAGGGACTCCGCTGGCTGCCGCGGGTCCACGCATGCACTGGAGCATCAGTGGCTGCTGACGTCATCCCCGCGCATGCGCAGGGGGGGTTCACCTTCGCGCCGGCCATCGCGGAGGCTTACACGGCCGGCGGATAGGAATAGAGTGCCCCCATGGAACAGGCCCGCCCGCGGATTGGAGGGCCCCGATCGCGGGCCAGGCTATCGTAGGGACACCCCCCTGGGCCAGATCATCCCACGCCCCCTCCCCCCCACAGGACCCCAGAGCCCGGCCGTGCCGCCAGGTCCTGCTGGTAAGTGACCTAGTCCAATTTACACCGGCTCTACCTGCATAGAACGAGCGGGACTTCGGCCCATCGCGGGTTGGAGAATCGTCGGGGGGGGGGGCCTCCGACCGGTGTGGCGCGATTCCCTCCCCCGCCAAATCTCCGGCACCGGAGAATTCGACAGCCGACGGGGGCTGGATTCACGCCGCCCCCCCCGGTGATTCTCCGACCTGGCGTGGGGTCAGAGAATCCCGCCGCCCAAAGGCTCTCAGGCAGAAATAGGAAAGAGTACTGCTTTCCTTTTAATTCCTGCTCCACCTGATTTCTGTCAGGTGAAGGGAGTTAACATTTCCTGTTGCATGTCTTCATACCTATCTGAGATATGGATTTGATATTTGCCTTTAAACTCTGTGACCCGGGTTCAAAGTTTTAATTGATCACAAAACGACTGGACTGTTCCTCCCTAAGTTTGCATATCCTTTCTCACAGTATAGAAATTGAAAATATGCACCACTAAGAACCGATGTTCCAACTTACCCTCCTGTATTTTGGGTTGGCCTCACATTTAATATCAGCAGCGTTAACATGTTGCATTTCTTTCCCAGCACAAAATGCATTGAAGAATTTGTGAAAAATTACAGCAGCAATCTCACTTAAAACAGGAAACATTATTTACTGGCTAAATGTTAATGGGAATGTTTATTTAAATTGAATGTTTGGCCAGCGACTCATGCCTCCGGGTCATTCCAGGCTCGAGTGGAGACTGTGTGGCATTTCACAATCATCAGCCCACAAGTACATCCGGGGGGGTCACAGATGTACTCAGAGATCCCTGGAGTCTTCAAGTTCTACCCTACGCTAATGGGTTAGCTCATGGGGGACAAGGGATATCCAGTGAATTCATGACTGATGACACCAGTGCAGAGGCCTGAGACCGTGGCCTGCTATAATGAGACCCACTCTGCCATCTGGACTGCCATTGAGCGGTGCATCGGTTTACTAAAGATGTTCTGTTGCCTGGATTGCTCTGGCGGTGCTTTGAAGTATAATCCCCAGTGGTTTCCTGCATCGTTGTGGTCTGCCATTCCCTCCATAACCTGACACAGCAGCGGGGTGACATTCTGAAGAAAGAGGAGGAGCGTGCATCTTCCTCTGAGGAGAAAGTGGACCAGGACGGATTTCCTGATTCTCACGATTTTCTGCGCTCGCTGCCGAGCCCCGTGGATCTCTCTTTTGGGAATGGCGTTTCCCATTCCCAAGAGTTTAAGCTCTTGCCGCTGATCCCGTGGGCGGTGAGGGCGGGCTCAAGATTCTGCCCGATGTTAAATGTAACAGTGCCTCCCTACTGGCATTGATAATGCTCAGTTTCATTTTTAGTGAATTAACTGGTTCATGATTCACAAGAAATAAATGTGTCGCACTTTATGGTCTAATAGCACAGCCTAGTGGTTGCTTTGCAGCAACTGCAAGAAAAGTCACCATCAGAGAAAGATGGTTTAAAAAAGAAATTGTAAAAGAAAAAGAGAAGGAATCAAACATTTGGATGTTTGAAGTTCAAGTTTTTTCCTCTTCTTTATATCTGAGAGGACAATTAGATATCAATCTCAAATGCATATTAATTTTCAGTCGTCGACATATGCTACTCTTGGTTATGGAAAGAGAGCTCTGCTTCCAGCTGGTAAATTTTAAAGGTCTTAAAGCTTGAGTGAGAGCAGCTGTGCTTGCAGAACGTTTAAAAATTAATCTGCTTATAGCTGATTTTCTAAAGCCAGATGCCTATGCTGGTGCTGTAAGATCCTGATGCATGTGGCACTTTGAGAGGAAAATGAATGTTTTCCCAGACGCCAGCTTCAGTGAAACCGGCAAGTTTTCCTTGGGTTTGCAGAAGAGCAGCATGTTGGGAAGTTGGCAGCTTTAGCACAGCCCCAAAACCTATATAAAAGCAGCTTGTCTTTATAATGCACTTAGGGCCTATAGAACCATAGACATTTACAACACGAACGGAGTCCACGCTAAAGGATCGTGTTAATGCTGGCTCTTTGCTGAAGCAATCTAAAACTAATTCCATTGTTATGCTCGCTTTTCCTGCTTTGTATCTTTATCTCTTCAAGTGTTTATCTATGCTCCTTTGAAAAGATGTAATAGTCTCTGTCTCAAACGTTTCCTGTGGCAATGAATTCCATGCTCTAACAACTCTCTCCGGAAAAAAATTTCTCCTAAATTCTCCCTCAGCGACAGATCTAAATTTATGGCCAATCGCCTCTGATTCCTGAAGCAGAGGTAATAACTTTTCCCTAATTACCTTATCAAAGCCTTTTATAATTTTAAGAACGCTTGTTGAGTTTCCTTTTAACTTTGCTTGTTTAAATGGAGATAGTCCCAATAACTCAAGTCTCTCTTCACACTTCTTCACCCCAGTATCATCTTTGTGAATCTATGCTATATGCTGTCTATTTGTAAAACCCAAGGCGCAGCTAACCTTTTTTGCAGTTTCATGCAACTGCTATTGCATCTTGTTGTTAATGGGATGTTAATAGGATTACTAAAGTTAAGAATACAAAGGTTTGATTCACTAAGTACCTTGAGCATATAGCTCAGATGATTCTGAAGGGGAATTGTGAACATCTTGAGTTCATGGTCCATATTGGTGCCAACGACATAGGTAAAATAAGGGATGGGGTCCTGAAAGCAGAATATAGGGAGCTAGGAAGTAAATTAAAAGCAGGATCTCAAAGGCAGTGATCTCAGGATTACTCCCAGTGCACATGCTTGCGAGATCAGGAAGCGAAGAATAGATCAGATGAATGCATGGCTGGAGAGATGATGCAGGAGGGAGAGATTTGGATTCCTGGGATTGATTCTGGGAAAGATGGGGCTTGGACAAGCTGAACGGGTTCCACCCCAGTGTGACCAGGACTAATATCCGCGCAGAGGTATTTGCTGCTGTTGTTGAGGATGACTCAACAAGAGTGGCAGGGGGGTGGGAACCTGAGTGGGGAACAAATATCGAAATATAGAAATTAAAGACAGAAAAATAGAAAACAAAAGTGCAAGGCAGAAAACAGGGCCAGAGTACAAAAACTATGGTGCGATCTTCCGGCCTTGTTGTGCTCTCGCTCAAGCATAACGATTCCCAATTCCCTATTAGCGTAATGAGGCCGGTGAACAGCAGGAGAGGCCAAGATCGAGATCCGGGCCAGGCGCCAAACAGTTTGCGATGCAACCGGCCCACTCCAGTAGGCAAAATCGGGATCTCGCCGTAGTGTGGCGAGAAACCAATTATCACCACTTAAGCCCATTTCCATACAATTAACGAGAGCCACCCCAAATCCAGTGGCCTCCTGTCAGTCATTGGCCTCTCCAGCAAGTGCTCACGCTGGCGCCGATTAGCACTCCTTTTAAAAAACTTGAACCTGGCGAATGGGCGACGAGCTGAGGAGGTGAGTAATCATCCTTTTCCGCAGGTATAGCGTTTGGGGTACTGGGCCTCGTGTCCCTGTGCTCGGCGGGGGATGGGGACCCTCGGCTGGGGGTGGGCCGCCATGAGAGGGTTGGGGGGGGGAAACTGGCTGCACCAGTATATCAATCCCTGGATGGTGTACCCGTTCCTGGGGCAACCCTTGTGCCTGCCCGTCTGCCCCACCGACCACCCATAACCCCGACCGACTGCCAAGGCCTCTGGCTGTGCGGCTAAGGCTGTTGACAATATTGCTCATAGAGAATTGGAAATCGTGTTAAGTGAGCACTTCACAGATGCCAAGCAGATTCCAGTGGGAATCATGTAGGAATCAGGCAGCATGTAGGAGTCATTGCCTAGCATCCCAATCACACCTTGATGAATCGACACTGTGCTTGAACACTGTGGGAGACAACACCACACACACAGCAGTCAACATCCGAACACCCAGGGGATGGGACTCAGCTCCGGGGAACATGTCCACGGACGGAGGGTGGGTGATTGCCACGGGGAGGGGACCAGCACCTGGTCAAGGTAACGTTGTGAGTGGGTGTCTGGGGTACAGGGTCTGGGACCAGGTGAGGGGGCCCGCTGCGGCCGGATGTGCGTAGGCAGGGTGTTCCGGGTCGGGACGAGTGTATGTGTGTGGGGGGGTGGGGCGGGGGGGGGGGTTCAATGGGGGAATGGAGGGTCCAGGGGTGGGGGGAGCCACCACTGTTTGTCAGTCTAACACCCTCTCCCACTTCTTTACAGATGTTGGCGCAGAGGTTGCCCTATTGGTGCTGGTGCTATGTGATGTGGCCAGACGCTGGAGACGGCGGCAGCAGCAGCACCTGCAGATGCTCAAGGTGGCAGCCCATGTGCTATACCCTGCCCCACACCCAGCCGCCCATCAACCTAGGAAGGGACCCAGAGGGGGAGTCCGGCGATGGCCCAGGGTGTACGGTGCCACAGGTCCTTTGAACAAATGACAGAAAGCGTGCTGCAGGAGGCTCCGCCTCAAGGAGACAGTGCGACACCTGTGCCATATCCTCACTGACTTGGTACCACGTGGAGGAGGAAGACACCCACTCCCGGTGACTGTCAAGGTCACTGCAGCCCTGAACTTTTAAGCCTCAGGATCATTCCAGGGCTCGAGCGGGCACCTGTGTGGCACCTCGCAGGCCGCAGCCCACAAGTGCATCCGACAGGTCACGGATGTCCTGTATGCCCGGGCGGAAGACTACATCGTGTTTGACATGGACTAAGCCCAGCAAGATGCCCGGGCAGCAGGTATCTCCACCATCACCCGGATGCCCCAGGTCCAGGGGGTCATAGATGCCACGCACTCACCGTCCCCTATATCAAAGGAAAGGGGTTCCACTCCTTCAACATTCAAATCGTCTGCGGCCACCAGGTGAAGATAATGCAAGTGTGTGCCCGCTTCCCGAAGAGCGTTCATGACAGCTACAGCTGGGTCATCCCTGCCCTCTTCGAGGAGCACCCCAGGATGGGTGGCTGGCTCTTAGGGGATATCTGCTGAGGCCCTGGCTCCTGATGCCAGTACGGAGGCCGGAGATTGAAGTACAGACCTAGTACAATGAGATCCATGCGGCCACCTGGCTGTCATTGAGTGGTGCATCGGACTCCGCAAGATGCTGTTCCAATGACTCGACCGCTCCGGAGGTGCACTCCAGGCCACTTTATTATGGTCCGCTGTGTCCTTCACAACCTCACACAGCAGCGGGATGACAAGCTGGAGGTTGGTGATGAGGAACATGTGGTCATCTCCAAGGAGGAAGATGAGGACGAGGAGGGGGACAAGGCGGAGGGGGATGGGCACGAGGATGATTAGGAGGCGCCAGACCAGGAGCTGGAGGATGAGGCCAGGGAGGAACCTGAGGCCCAGCCGGAGGCTGCAGGACAGGTGACAGCAGTGAGGGTTCAGCAAGCCTGGAGGGCCAGGGAGGCCCTCATACTGGCACAATTCACTTAGGATGTGGCCTGGTCCATCATCCCATCCTTACCTCCCCCCACCCCCCTCCCCCCACCACTCCCATTTCCCACCTTCCTAAGGTATGTATCACTCCAGGGTGCTGGGTCTGTGTCGGCACTGTCAGCAGGTCGCTGTCGAGGGCAAGGGAGGTGATGCTAGCCTGCAGAGAGCTGGGCGCAGATGCTCCTCAATCTATGCCATAGTCTGAAGCCTGCCTGTCTGCTGAATGCTCCCTCACACCCATCACTTGCACGTGGTGATACATGTTGGAAGAAAGTGACAGAGGCATCCTACTGGTTGTGCACAAGGGTGTTTATTGTTCAATACAGGTTCCCACTCTCCCGATGATGCAGCCACCACCAAGCCCCCCCCCCCCCCCACGGCCCCCCACACCCTACCTACCCTGTCCCCCCTCCCTCGGGTGCCTTTAGTGATCTTCGATGTGCTTGATTGTCCTAGCTCCACCATCACATCTAGGTGTCTCCTCAGGATGCACATCTGAGGTGGAGGCAGCCAGCTGCTTACCTCGTCCCGTGGCTTTCGATGTCCTGGCAGGCGTCCTCTGAGGTAGGAGGGACCCAGCTCACTTGTCAACAGCACATGCACAGCCCTGTTGCCCTGTCCCATGTGCTGACCTGAGAAGCAGCCCCATCAGAAGTAAGGAACTGGGGAAAGCTGATGGCCACCATCCCCCTTCCTCCCGCTAAGTGCCCATAGATCCCTGGAGGCTGCCTTGAGACAGAGGGGCAGCTGGTTCGAGCCCTGGCTGTGCCTACTTCACCCTCCCCGATGCCTGCACCCTCATATCAACGCCCTTGGCGATGCTCCTCAGTGACTGGAACACATCCCCCAGTGACTGGGCCACGCTCTGCAGTGCCTGTTATGGGCCAGGGTTTAGAGAACTCCAAAGTATATTATGGAGTTCACCTGACCTATAACTGTTTGTTGAATTTGGCTAGGATGAGCATAAGCGCATGCCTTTCAGATGTTATTCAATGGATTTCTTAGGTGCTTTCAATCAAAAAAACAAGCTTTATTCTAAGAATTTAGTCAACATTTGTATAAATACACACAGCAAGAATTTTTATCAACTACAAACACAAAGATCCCACACAGCTACAGTAATCTATGTTTAACCCTTAATTAATTCACCCTTAACTGTTCCAATTGATTAACAAAATCCAAGTAAAACCAGAAACCTCTTTTCAAAGGTGTGGCCCAGCACACGGTAATCTCACTGGTATAAGGCTGGTTATTGATGCTCTGTTCCACTTTTCAAACAGCAGATTTGAATTCCTTCCAGAAAGCAATTATCTCTGTTATGTTACCAAATAGTCTGGAACAGCTTTTAAAATGAAGATAGAGAAAAACACTTCTATCAACCTGTGCAGTTCAAACCAGTCAAAAAACTCAAAGCGAAAGTAAATACTCACAGAGCCACAGCCCAGCTACACCCTCACAATGATATCACTGAAGCCATGCGATAAGACAAAACCTTTTTTGAACGGAAATTCCCATGACACCTCCCTCCAAGAAAGAAAAATAAACCATCAACTTCAAAGATGGTTTTAATTTTTCACCTTCTCATTTGCTCATTAATAACAATAGACAATAAACATATTTTTTAAACAAAAACAAAACAGGCAAACATTGATAATTATACAGTCCATTTTAGTTCTTCTTCTGCCACCATCGAACCTGCTTCACCACATTTGTGACAAAGCATCGGCCATCACGTTTTCTCGTCCTGCCACATGTATAAGTTTTAAATGAAATGGTTGTAATAGGAAACTCCATCGAAGCAGTCTGGCATTTTTATTCCTGAATCGCTCCAAAAAGGTCAATGAAATCCAAGTAGAAACCTGAAACGCCTTTTCAAAAGTGTGGCCCAGTATATGGCACTCTTACTGACTTTAAGACTTGGTATTGATGCTCTGTTTCCCTTCTCAAACAGCAGGTTTGAATTCCTTCCGGAAAGCAGGTATCTCTTTTCAAGTTATCAAGCAGTCTGGAAACAGCTTTTAAAATGAAGATACAGAGACACATCTTTTGAACCTGTGCAGAACAAATCAGTTCAAACTCAAAACAAAGTAAAACTCAAAGCCACAGCCAGCTCCCAACTTAAAAATGAAAGTAAACATTTCTTAAAGGGACACTCCCATGACAATTATGATCAGTATATATAATTGTTTCAGACAAATTGCTGGTAACATAAATGTTAAAATGTTGCAAAGCCAGAACCAAACTCAAAGTCTCCTTTTCAATTGTTGAATACTTCCTCCCGTGATCATTTAGTTTCTTGGAAAAATATTCAATAGGCCACTCTATTCCTTCATCATCTTCTTGCAAGAGCACAGCACCTACGCCCACATCATTTGCATCGATAACCACCTTGAATGGTTTTGTGTAATTTGGGGTGGCCAACACAAGGACAGTAGTTAACACAGCCTTCAGACTGTCAAATGCCTGTTGACACTCCGCCGTCCATGAAATTTGCTACTCTTCTTCAGAAGCCCGTCAGTGGAGCAATCTACTGCCAAAATGCAGCACAAATGTACGGTAAAAACCACTCATGCCAATAAATCTCATTATTTCCCTTTGTGTCAAGGGTATTGGAAACTCCCCAATAACTTTTGATTTCACATCCCGTGGGACCTTTTGTCCATGTCTAATTGTATGGCCAAGCAATGTGACTTGGGCTTTTCCAAACTCACTTTTGGCTCGGTTTACCACCAAACCCTCCTCCTGAAGTTGATCAAATAACTCCATCAGATGCTTCAAATGTTCTTTCCCTTTCTCACTAAAAATCACCAGATCATCTATGTATGCCGTACAATTGGGCAATCATCACATTACTTTGTTAGTTCACCATTGAAATGAGGCTGGGACATTTTTTATGCCAAATGGAATAACTTTGAATTGAATATACCATTAGGAGAAACGAAAGCTGAAATCTCCTTCGCCCTTTTTGATAAAGGTACCTCGCAGTAATCTTTAAGTAAATCCAGTTTGGAGATAAAAGCTGATTGTCCCGCCTTCTCAATGCAGTCCTCCAACCGTGGGATAGGATAAGTGTCTGTTCTTGTAACTGCATTAACCTTTCGATAGTCCACACACAATCGTTGGGTACCGTCCGGTTTCGGTACCATCACTATGGGTGAGCTCCATTGGCTGCAACCCACTTCAATTATGCCATTTTTTAAACATACTTTCAAATTCTTTTTGAACCTGTGCCAATTTTAAAGGATTAAATCTATATGGATGTTGCTTATTTGGAACAGCATTTCCCACATCTACATCATGTATAACCATTTTAGTGCTTCCCAACTTATTTCCACAAACTTGCCCATGTGATATTAATAACTCTTTCAGGTCAGTTTGTTTTTTCTCTAGAAGGAAACTCAATAATTTATCCCAATTTTTCCTGTTATCCATTTTAATTTGAGGAATGTCAAATTCAAAGTCATCTGGATTTGGTTCTTCACTTTGAGTTAGGATTGCTAAAACCTCCTCCTTTTGCTCTCCTTCCCTTTCAAAATATCTTTTTGAGCATATTCACATGACAAACTCGGTGGGTTTTCCTTCTATCAGGCATTCTTATCAAATAATTCACCTCACTCAATTTCCTTCCCATCTGATATTGCCACAAAACATTGCTTTAAAGGTTCACCTACCACTGGTAACAGAGAACATAGAAGATAGAACATAGAACAGTACAGCACAGAACAGGCCCTTCGGCCCTCGATGTGGTGCCGAGCATTGTCCGAAACCAAGATCAAGCTATCCCACTCTCTGACATTCTGGTGTGCTCCATGTGCCTATCCAATAACCACTTGAAAGTTCCTAAAGTGTCCGACTCCACTATCACAGCAGGCAGCCCATTCCACACCCTAACCACTCTCTGAGTAAAGAACCTACCTCGGACATCCCTCCTATATCTCCCACCCTGAATATTATAGTTATGCCCCCTTGTAACAGCTACATCCATCCGAGGATATATTTTCTGAACGTCCACGCTATCTATCCCCCTCATTATCTTATAAACCTCTATTAAGTCGCCTCTCATCCTCCTCCACTCCAAAGAGAAAAGCCCTAGCTCCCTCAACCTTTCCTCATAAGACCTATCCTGCAAATCAGGCAGCATCCTGCTAAATCTCCTTTGCACCCTTTCCAATGTTCTACATCCTTCCTATAATGAGGTGACCAGAACTGCACACAATATTCCAAATGTGGTCTCACCAGGGTCATGTACAGTTGCAGCATAACTCCGTGGCTCTTAAACTCAAGCCCCCTGTTAATAAACACTAACACACTATAAGCCTTCTTCACGGCTCTATCCACTTGAGTGGCAACATTCAGAGATCGGTGGACATGAACCCCAAGATCTCTCTGTTCCTCCAAATTCCTCAGAACCTTGCCGTTGACCCTGTAATCCGCATTCAAATTTTTTCTACCAAAATGAATCACCTCGCACTTATCAGGGTTAAACTCCATCTGCCATTTTTCGGCCCAGCTCTGCATCCTATCAATGTCTCTTTGCAGCCTACAACAGCCCTCCACCTCATCCACTACTCCACCAATCTTGGTGTCATCAGCAAATTTACTGACGCCCCCTCCTCCAAGTCATTGATAAAAATCACAAATAGCAGAGGACCCAGCACTGATCCCTGTGGTACACTGCTGGTAACTGGTCTCGTCTGAAAATTTTCCATCCACCACCACCCTCTGTCTTCTGTGTGATAGCCAGTTACTTATCCAATTGGCCAAATTTCCCTCTATCCCACACCTCCTTACTTTCTTCATGAGCTGACCATGGGGAACCTTATCAAACGCCTTACTAAAATCCATGTATACGAATATCAATTGCTCTACCTTCATCTACACACTTAGTTACCTCCTCAAAGAGTTCAATCAAATTTGTGAGGCAAGACCTACCCTTCACTAATCCGTGTTGACTATCCCGGATTAAGCTGCATCTTTCCAAATGGTCATAAATCCTATCCTTCAGGACCTTTTCCATTATCTTACCGACCACCGAAGTAAGACTAACTGGCCTATAATTACCAGGGTCATTCCTATTCCCTTTTTTGAACAGAGGAACAACATTCGCCACTCTCCAGTCCTCTGGCACTATCCACGTGGACAGCGAGGACCCAAAGACCAAAGCCAAAGGCTCTGTAATCTCATCCCTTGCCTCCCAAAGAATCCTTGGATATATCCGATCTGGCCCAGTGGACTTGTCGACCCTCAGGTTTTTCAAAATTGCGAATACATCTTTCCTCAGAACATCTACCTCCTCCAGCCTACCCGCCTGAATCACACTCTCATCCTCAAAAACATGGCCCCTCTCCTTTGTGAACACTGAAGAAAAGTATTCATTCAATGCCTCTCCCATTTCTTCTGACTCCATGTATAAGTTCCCACTACTGTCCTTGACCGGCCCTGACCTCACCCTGGTCATTCTTTTATTTCTCACATAAGAGTAAAAAGCCTTGGGGTTTTCCTTGATCTGACCCGCTAAGGACTTCTCATGCCCCATCCTAGCTCTCCTAAGCCCTTTTTCCAGCTCATTCCTTGCTACCTTGTAACCCTCAAGCGACCCTACTGAACCTTGTTTTCTCATTCTTGCATACTCTTCCTTTTTCCTCTTGACAAGACATTCAACCTCTTTTGTGAACCATGGTTCTCTCACATGGCCATTTCCTTCCTGCCTGACAGGGACATGCCTATCAAGGACACGCAGTATTTGTTCCTTGAACAAGTTCCACTTTTTATTTGTGCCTTTCCCTGACAGTTTCCGTTCCCATCTTATTCTCCCTAATTCTTGCCTAATCGTATTATAATTACCCCTCCCCCAATTATAAACCTTGCCCTGCCGTATGGCCCTATCCCTCTCCATTGCAATAGTGAAAGACACCGAATTGTGGTCACTATCTCCAAAGTGTTTTCCCACAAACAAATCTAACACTTGGCCCAGTTCATTACTCAGTACCAAATCCAATGTGGCCCCCCTCTTGTCGGCCTATCCACATATTGTGTCAGGAAACTCTCCTGCACATTCTTTACAAAAACTGGCCCATCCAAACTGTTCGACCTATAGAGGTTCCAATCAATATTTGGAAAGTTAAAGTCACCCACGACAACTACCATGAGACCTCCACATCTATCCATAATCTGTTTTGCAATTTCTTCCTCCACATCTCTATTACTATTTGGGGGCCTATAGAAAACTCCTAACAATGTGACCGCTCCTTTCCTATTTCTAACTTCGGCCCATATATTACCTCAGTAGGCAGATCCCCTTCAAACTGCCTTTCTGCAGCCGTTAAACTATCCTTGATTAACAATGCGACTCCTCCACCTCTTTTACCACCTTCCCTACTCTTACTGAAACATCTATACCCCGGAACTTCCAACAACCATTCCTGTCCCTGTTCTAACCATGTCTCCGTAATGGCCACAACATCGTAGTCCCAAGTACCAATCCACGCTCCAAGTTCACCTACCTTATTCCGGATGCTCCTTGCATTGAAGTAGACACACTTCAACCCACCTTTCTGTCTGCCGGTACACTCCTGCGACCTTGATACCCTCCTCAGTACCTCACTACTCTCAACACTGGCTTCTGGGCTACAGCTCATTTTCCCAGCCCCCTGACAAATTAGTTCAAACCCCCCCCGAAGAACCGGAGCAAATTTCCCTCCCAGGATATTGGTGCCCCTCTGGTTCAGGTGCAAACTGTCCTGTCTGTACAGGTCCCACCTTCTCCAGAATGTGCTCCAATTATCCACGTAACTGAAACCCTCCCTCCTACACCATCCCTGCAGCCATGTGTTTATCTGCACTCTCTCCCTGTTCCTCACCTCACTAGCACGTGGCACCGGCAACAAACCAGAGATGACAACATGGTTTGTCCTGGCTCTCAGCTTCCACCCTAGCTCCCTAAATTCCTGTTTTAAATCCCCATTGTGACTGCTCCCCCTCCCCTTTAAGGATTCTGAAAACACGGTCTGAGACGTCACGGACCCTGGCACCCGTGAGGCAACATACCATCCGTGAGTCTCTTTCGCTGCCACAGAACCGTCTACCTGTCCCTCTAACTATCGAGTCCCCAATAACCATTGCTCTCCTGCTCTCCCTCCTTCCCTTCTGAGCCACAGGGACGGACTCAGTGCTGGAAATCCATTCACCGTGGCTTACCCCTGGTAGGTCGTCCCCCTCAACAGCATCCCGCAGGAATATGTTCTGTAACTGCAAGGATCATTGTTGCCTGCCTGCCTAAGTGGAGTTGAGAGCTGTTTGTTCATTTTATATGCTGTTTAATGGGAAATTGTATGTTCGGGTCCAGAGATACATATATGTTCTTGTTCGGTTTGAAGTTTAAAAGTTTAAATATTGTTTTCCTTTTGTTTTCATAAAATTTGTAAATAATGAAGCCCTATTCCTTATGTAATCACTCCTGGAGCGAAATGATCTTTCCGCACAGTCTGAAAAAAAAGGTTGCAGTTTTGGTCCAGTATCTGAGCCACTGTTGGGATCTGACCAAGCATTCATAACACAGATAACAGTCTAATTTGTTTTGTAAGGGCCCCTCCTGTTGATTCCTTTCGTTCCTATTGCTTTTATTTTGTCTTTATCGTTTTGGGTCCAAGAATCATTAATCTAGACTTACGTTAAAGTCAAATAGAGTAAGAAAGGAACTTAAAGTGTTAAAATAGCATACTTTGCTTTGTATTTTGTGCAGAAGAATGCAGACCTTATGGCACCCAAGAGATTGGAGGGGTTTGTTTCGATTGGTTTGCTAGTGGCCAATAATTGGCAAGGGACAGTATTCTGCCTGGCAACCAACAGCGATTGGTTCCTGTCAGGTGGGGGCTTTCGTCAAGAACCCTAGAGAAACCACTAGACCCTCAGCTCTCTCTCTGATTTGCCACCTACTGTCTGAAACCAGAGGTTTCTGCATCCTGGAACAAAGATTCTTATCCATTTACTTTCATTATTATTTTACACCGCTCTTTTCCCTCTGTGTTTGTTTGTCTGTATGTGTGTAGAGGGCAGAGCGAGTTAAAAGGGTGAGTTTGAGGTTTGATAGTAGTTAACCAGTTGTATTTGTTGCCCATTCAATTATAGTTACTGTTAACAATAAAAAGTTAATTGTGTTTAAATTTACAAACCTGAAGACTGTAGTTAGCGGGCAGCCAAAGACCTCGGGTATTTTAAAAATAAAAGTTAATTTCAACCATGTTGCCTCTGTGGGTCACATGGGATTAGAATTGTAGGATAGTCACTCCGTCCTCGTTACTTACTTTAAATGCAGTGGCACCTTTCTTGCCCAACTTTCCGATTTAGGCTGGGTGAGGAAGATAGTGCAGTAGGTTCCCAAGGCCTTGTGTTGAGCCGGAGGTAGGGAAGCCACGGCTCCTTTTTTACAGCGCTGGCTGCCATAAAGCAGAAAGATTTAACAATCCAGCTGTTTTGAGAAGACAAGGTGAAGGTAAATGTATAAGGTAAGAGGCCTTGGCTCTTGGTCACATGCCCTCGTCCATCACCACATGAACGGTATTGCAGTCCGTCTAATGTGAACCCTGTAGGTACCAGATCCTTCTACTAAAACTCCCCCCAAGTCTTTATCCCCTGGATATAGATTGATATTATTTTACTTAAAGTTTGCTTTAAGTCTTAGATCGCTATAATTCTTGTGCTCTTAACTTTAGTGTTGCAACTATAAACCATTCTAACTCCAAATCACTCATGATTAACATTGCAACATTAACAGCATGCATTAACAATGTTCTTACTCCCCCATCTACCTCCTTCAATCCTTGGCCTCAGAGATTCAGTCGCTCTGCAGGTCTTACAGCCTTTCCACTTCTCATTCACCGTTTGATTGTGAGAGTGGCAGGAACATGTCATAATATCCACCAGTATATCATGGTGCAGACACACACACTGATGGACACACAGTGGGACCAATCAACACACAACACCTCAGCCAATCACCAGTTAGAGCACACGCGCTATAAAGACAGGGGGCATCAGAGTTCCCGCCCATTCGAGTAGCAGCTAGCTAGGAGGACAGAGCTCACAGCCTGCAACACAGACATTCACCATGTGCTGAGTGCATCGACTGGTTAGGACAAGGCAAAAGTCTTTAGTTAAAGCTAGTATTGTGTTAACCCACAGTGAGAGTATGTTAAACTGTTAATGACTCAATAAAATAGTGTTGCACTATTTCAAGTGTTGGTGTGTGTTCCACGGATCCAGAGCGCCCAACACAACATGATACCAGGGGTTGAGGGATATTAGCACTTCTTAGACCTACCTGCAAGTGATCTGCCTTCCGCCAGCATTCCGTCATCCTGCAACATGGACAACATCTGCCCGCCGCCGCCGCTCCGCATCGCCGGCAACCTAGGGGCCAACTGGAAGATATTCAAACAGCGCTTCCAGCTCTTCCTTGAGGCCACAGACAGGGAGGACGCCTCAGATACCAGGAAGATTGCTGTCCTCCTCTCCACAGCCGGGGACCTTGCCATCCACATTTTTAATTCTCTCACCTTTGCGGATGATGAAGATAAAACAAAGTTCAAGACGGTCTTCCTCAAGTTTGACACTCACTGCAGCGTAGAGGTGAATGAAAGCTTCGAGCGCTAAGTGTTCCAACAGCGTTTGCAGGGTAAGGATGAATCTTTCCAATCCTTTCTCACGCACCTCCGCATCCTTGCGCTGTCTTGCAGCTACGGCCCCACCTCCGACTCCATGATACGCGACCAGATTGTTTTCGGTGTTCAGTCGGACCCCCTATGACAGCAGCTCCTCAAAGTAAAGCAGCTCACCCTAGCGACCACCATTGAGAGCTGTGTCCTACACGAAAACGCCACGAGTCGGTATTCCCACATCCAAGCAGCTGAAACGGCGCGGCAAGGTCCCACGAGGCGGAACGGGTCCAAGCAATTGAGCAACTCAGGGCCTCAGCCTGGATGAGGGCAGCCATTTTGCGCGCTTTTCGTGGACTCCCGTGCTTGTGCGCAGCAAACGAGGGGACGGCGATATCGAAGAACATAATGTGCAGGCGCGCACCACGCATGACCGCACCGCGCATGCGAGGTGGCGCAGCGAACGTGCTGACGCTATGACATGCGGCAACTGTGCCTCCGCCCATTTAAAATGGCAATGCCCTGCCTAATCTCGACAATGCCTAAGATGTGGCAGACTTGGCCACGATGCTGCCTTATGCCGAGCAGCACAGCCTGCTAATTCATATCGCTTCAGCCAGCCTCGCAGGAATGTCCGGGCAATTCAACCCACGGTCACCGAGTACGATGCGGACCTCCCACACAGCAGTGACACCGAGGACCCGAAGGCGCCTTTTTGAGTCGGTATCGTGACAAAAAACAGGGTGTCCCCGAAGCAAAGACACCAGCCGCTGTCGGTATACAGCATCGATCCAGACGATGAGTGGTGTGCCACCCTGATGGTCAACCGGTCCCAAATACGATTCCGCCTGGACACTGGTGCCTCCGCCAATCTCATTGAGGTCTGACTCCCAAAGCCTCTGTGCCAAACCAGCCATCCTTCCATCAGCCTGCCAGCTATTGGATTACAATGGCAATGCCATTGATGCCAGTGGCTCATGCCAACTTGAAGTGACGCACAGATCACGCAAAGCCATCCTTCCTTTTGAAATCATGGGCTCCTCAAAAGCCTCCCTGCTTGGCGCGCAGGCATGCAAGCTGTTGAACCTAGTTCAGAGAGTTCACTCTCTCTCTCTTGCTGACGCGTCTGCCTTTCAGGACACCGACTTCAGGATGCAACTCGACGCCATCATCAACCAGCACCACGACATCTTCGAAGGCATGGGCACGCTCCCATATACCTACAAGATCTTATTGAAACAGAATGCCACGTCTGTGGTGCACGCACCTCGCAGGGTCCCAGCGCCCCTTAAGGACCGCCTCAAGCAGCAGCTGCAGGACCTCGGGACCAAGGAGTGATTTCCAGAGTCACGGAACCAACCGACTGGGTCAGTTCCATGGTATGAGTAAAAAAGCTTTCCGGCGAATTGAGAATTTGCATTGATCCCAGGGATCTAAATCGCAATATCATGAGGGAGCATGATCCAATTCCCAAGCGCGAAGAGATCACATGCGAGATGGTTCGCGCCAAGCTCTTCACCAAACTCGACGCCTCAAAAGGATTCTGGCAAATCCAGCTCGATAAATCCAGCAGGAAACTGTGTACATTCAATACCCCCTTTGGCAGATATTGTTACAACAGGATGCCGTTTGGGATCATATCTGCTTCAGAAGTGTTCCATAGGATTATGGAACAAATGATGGAAGGCATTGAAGGTGTTCGCGTCTATGTCGATGACATAATCATTTGGTCCACCACCCTGCAGGAGCTTGTCAGTCGTCTCCAGCGTGTATTCAAACGCATACGTGAGGAGGGCCTCTGCCTCAACAGAGCCAAATGCTCTTTTGGTCAGACGGAATTCAAGATCCTCGGGGACCACATCTTCCAGTTGGGTGTACGGCCGGATGAGGACATGGTGGCTGCTATCACAGCCATGAAAACGCCAGAGGACAAGAAGGCGGTCCTCCGATTTCTGGGCATGGTCAACTTTTTAGGGAAGTTCATCCCTAACCTCGCCTCTCATACCACGGCTCTCAGGAACCTGGTCAGGAAGACGACAGACTTCCAATGGCTCCCTGCCCACAAGCGCAAATGGAGAGAACTCAAAACCAAACTCACCACGGTCCCGGTCTTAGCTTTCTTTAATACAGCAAAACAGACCAAAATTTCGACCGATGCCAGCCAATCCGGCATTGGGGCAGTGTTCCTGCAACGCGATGAGGCCTCATCATGGGCCCCCGTTGCATATGCGTCACGCGCCATGACCCCCACGGAGCAGCGCTACGCCCAGATAGAAAAGCAGTGCCTTGGCCTTCTGACCGGTCTGGTTAAGTTTCACGATTACGTGCACTGACTTCCTCAATTCACCGTCGAGACCGACCATCGCCCACTGGTCAATATAATACAGAAAGACTTGAACGATAGACGCCTCGCCTCCAGCGTATTCTTCTCAAGCTCCGGCGATACGACTTCCAGCTGGTATACACCCCAGGCAAAGACCTCATCATTGCTGGCGCTCTCTCCAGGGCAGTGAACACTCCATGTGACCCAGCGGGATTCGTCTGCCAGGTTGACGCCCATGTGGCCTTCGTGGATGAACGCCTCGTCCCAATTCATCGCGAGACGGCGGCTGACCCTTTGCTACAGCGTGTCATGCGCCACCTAACAGACGGGTGGCTCAAGGGCCAATGCCCTCAGTTCTATAATGTCAGAGATGATCTGGCAGTAGTAGACGGGGTTCTTTTGAAACTGGACCGCATTGTCAGCCCGCATAGCATGCGCCAGCTCGTCGTGGAACAGCTACATGAGGGCCATCTTGGCATGAAAAAGTGCTGCCGACGGGCCCGAGAGGCAGTGTACTGGCCTGGCATTAATGAAGACATATCCAACACAGTGCTCAACTGCCCCACTTGTCAGCGCTTCCAGCCAGCCCAACCAATTGAGACCCTGCAGCCCCATGAGTTGGTCACGTCACCTTGGACCAAGGTGGGCATCGGCCTGTTCCATGCGCTGGGTAGAGACTATGTCCTGATGGTGGACTACTTTTCAAATTACCCGGAGGTGATACGGTTGCACGATATCACATTGTCTGCAGTCATCTGTGCCTGTAAGGACACCTTTGCTCGACACGGCATCCCACTCACGGTTATGGTCGGACAATGGCCCCTGCTTCGCAAGCCAGGAATGGTCCAACTTTGCCAGGCGGTACAATTTTGCCCATGTGACATCAAGTCCGCTGTACCCCCAATCCAACGGCAAAGCGGAGAAGGGAGTCCATATAGTCAAACGGCTCCGATGCAAGGCTGCCGATGCTGTGTCCAATATCTACCTCACCTTGCTGGCCTATCGCTCCGTCCCACTGTCCACTGGCCTGTCGCCAGCCCAATTGCTCATGATCCCCTTGTTGGTGCCCTTGGGGGAGGTATATAGATCTGCAGCCTGTAGGCCGCACTTAGTACAGTGCAGTCGCAGGCAGGCACTGTTCTAGCTTATTAAAATCACTGTTCACTTCAACTCTCCATCACGTGTGAATTGATGGTCGCATCAATTTAATCAGCTACAATATCGCTATGGAAGCAGCCCTCAAACCTGATCGACTGGAACTCGACCCTCAGGCAGCAAAGACAAAGAAATGTTTTCGCACTGGCTCCGCTGTTTTGAGGCCTGCCTTGCCCCCTCCTCCTCGCCCACTGTCATCTCCACGCCCGGGTGAGCCACAGAATCTCCACGCAGATCGAGGAAGTGACCACGTAGCAGATGCGATCGCGATCCTGAAAAGGCAGTACGTGAAGCCGGTGAATGAAATGTTCGCGTGGCATCTCCTCACCACTCATCGTCAACGCCCCGGGAAATCGCTGGAGGAATACCTACGCGACCTGAAGGTACTCGCTCAAAACTGCAATTATAAGGACATCATGGCCTCGTAGCATATGGAACTCGCCATCCGGGACACCTATGTGGCTGGAGTCCGGTCCATCTACGTCAGACAGCGCTTGCTTGAAAAGGGCGCCCTCGACCTAGAAGAGACGGTAAAACTATCCACCTCCTTAGAAGTAGCGTTTCAGAGCCTCAATGCTTTCCCCTCCGACCACGTGATTCCCTCGTGGACATCCGACCAGAGGGTGACCCAGCCTGTGCCGCCTGGCTGCCCGCCCAACCCGGGGGGCTGCCCTGCTATTTCTGCAACCAGAACCAGCTACTCAGGCAGAGTTGCCCGGCTCGGAACGCGACCTGTAGCGACTGCGGCAAGAAAAGACACTTTTTGCCAAAGTCTGCCTGGCCAGATCCAAGTCTTGTAAATCACAGGCCTGACTTTCAGACTCACAGGCCCGCAGACCCCGCAGTGTGGCGGCGTGCCTGCCGGTACAGCCCCTTTCGGGCGCGTCATCAGCCTCGTGCTGTCCGTGGGGGCAGCCATCTTTAACCCTACCCAACACGTGTGACTCATGGGGGCCGCCATCTTGGCTGCCATCTCCAACACCGCCTGACACTTGCTACCGACGGGGGCAGTCTTCTTGGGACCACCCCACCACCTCCAACCACGCCGGCTACCCGCAGCTCGGCGCTATCACCCTCGACCAATCACGGCCAAAGCAGCTCAGGAACTCATGATGACCGTCCGGGTCAATGGGCACGAAACGCCCTGCCTGTTTGACTCTGGGAGCACGGAGAGCTTTGTACATCCAGAAATGGTAAGGCGCTGTTCTCTCCAAATTTCCCCCACATTCCAATTTCCCCCACATTCCAAACAATCTCCCTCGCTTCCGGATCACATTCGGTGCAGTTCCGGGGGTACTGTGTCGCGAACCTCGCGATACGGGCGCTGAGTACGCCAATTTCAAACTGTATGTCCTCCCCGACCTCTGTGCTCCTCTCCTGTTGGGACTGGACTTCCAGTGCAACCTCAGAAGCCTGACCCTGAAGTTCTGCGGACCCCTACCCACTCTCACCGTATGTAGCTTCGCAACTCTTAAGATCGCTCCTCCTCTTCACGAACCTCACCGCCGACTGTAAACGCGTCACCACCAGGAGCAGGCAGTACAGTGCCCAGGACAGGACTTTTATCAAGTCAGAGGTCCAGTGGCTCTTGAGGGAGGGGGTCATCGAAGCCAGTAAGAGCCCCTGGATAGCTCAAGTGATGGTCTTCAGGACCGGGGAAAAGAACCGGATGGTTGTAGACTACAGCCAAACCATAAACCGATACACGCAACTCTATGCGTACCCCCTTCCCCGGATAGCGGACATGGTGAGTCAGATTGCACACTACCGGGTGTTCTCCATGGTAGATCTGAAGTCTGCATACCACCAGCTTCCAATCCGCCCAGAAGATCGCCACTACACGGCCTTTGAGGCAGACGGCCGCCTCTTCCACTTCCTCCGGTCCCTTTCGGCGTCACCAACGGGGTCTCGGTCGCCCACAGAATGATGGACCAAACTTGTGGGCAGCACGGTAGCATTGTGGATAGCACAATTGCTTCACAGCTCCAGGGTCCCAGGTTCGATTCCGGCTTGGGTCACTGTCTGTGTGGAGTCCGCACATCCTCCCCGTGTGTGCGTGGGTTTCCTCCGGGTGCTCCGGTTTCCTCCCACAGTCCAAAGATGTGCAGGTTAGGTGGATTGGCTATGCTAAATTGCCCTTCGTGTCCAAAATTGCCCTTAGTGTTGGGTGGAGTTACTGGGTTATGGGGATAGGGTGGAGGTGTTGACCTTGGGTGGGGTGCTCTTCCCAAGAGCCAGTACAGACTCGATGGGCCGAATGGCCTCCTTCTGCACTGTAAATTCTATGATCTATGATCTATGATCTATGATATAAACGGTGGACCAGTACGGGCTGCGGGCCACATTTCCGTCCTTGGACAACGTCACCATCTGCGGCCATGATCAACAGGACCACGACGCCAACCTTCAGAAGTTTCTCCAAACCGCCCAAGCCCTCGATCTCACCTACAGCAAGGAGAAATGCGTTTTCCGCACAACCTGACTGGCCATCCTCGGCTATGTCATAGAAAATGGAGTCCTAGGGCCTGACCCCGACCGCATGCGCCCCCTCCTGCAACTCCCCCTCCCCCACTGCCCCAAGGCCCTTAAAAGATGCCTTGGGTTCTTTTCATATTATACCCAGTGGGTCCCCAATTATGCGGACAAAGACCGCCCACTTATCAAAGCCACCATCTTCCCCCTGCCGACTGAGGCCCGCCAGGCCTTCAGCCGCATCAAGGCAGATATTACCAAAGCCGCGGTGCGCGTGGTGGACGAGTCCATCCCCCTCCAGGTGGAGAGCGACGCATCCAAGGTCGCCCTCGCCGCTACCCTAAACTAGGCAGGCAGGCCCGTAGCCTTTTTTCCCGTACCCTCAATGCCTCCGAGATACGTCACTCCTCATTCGAAAAGAAGCTCAAGCCATTGTGGAAGCTGTGCCGCATTGGAGGCACTACTTGGCTGGTAGGAGGTTCACCCTCATCACCGACCAACGGTCGGTAGCCTTCATGTTCAACAATACACATCAGGGCAAGATCAAGAATGATAAAATCGTGAGGTGGAGGATTGAACTCTCCACCTATAACGACGATATTGTATATCGTCCAGGGAAGCTCAGCGAGCCCCCCGATGTCCTGCCCAGCAGCACATGCGCCAGCGCGCAAGATGACCGACTCCGAGCCATCCACAATGACCTCTGTCACCCGGGGGTCACCCGGCTTCTCCACTACATCAAGGCCTGAACCTGCCCTACTCCACCGAGGAGGTCAGGGCCATGACCAGGGACTGCCAAATCTGCGCGGAGTGTAAGCCACACTTCTATCGACCAGATAAGGCCCACCTGGTGAAGGCATCCCGGTCCTTTGAGCACCTCCGCATCAATTTAAAGGGCCCCTCCCCTCCACTGACCACAACGCGCATTTTCTTAACGTCGTTGATGAGTACTCCCGTTTGCCCTTTGCAATCCCATGCCCCGACATGACCGCGGCCACTGTCATTAAGGCCCTGCATAGTATATTCACCTTGTTTGGTTTCCCCACTTACTTCCACAGTGACCGGGGCTCCTCGTTTATGAGCGACGAACTGCGTCAGTACCGGCTCGGTAAGGGCATCGCCTCGAGCAGGACTACCAGTTACAACCCCTGAGGAAACGGACAGATGGAGAGGGAGAACGCGACGGTATGGAAGGCTGTCCTTCTGGCCTTACGGTAGGAGTCTCCCAGTTTCCCACTGGCAGGAGGTCCTCTCCGACGCTCTCCACTCCATTAGATCACTCATTTGCACAGCCACGATCGAGACCCCTCATGACCGCCTATTTGTTTTCCCCGGGAAATCCACCTCCGGGGTCTCGCTTCCATCCTGGTTGACGACACCGGGGCCTGTCCTCCTCCGAAAGCACGTGAGGAGCCATAAGTCCGACCCCCGGTCGAGAGGGTCCAGCTCCTTCACGCCTGTGGTAAACCACTGTTGCACCTGTATTATGTGATGTACGGTAGTCCCTGCCTGCTGGCTCCACCCAGGAGGCAGGGTATAAATATGCGTATCCTCCAGTAGCAGCCATTTCGCCAGCTACTGTGGGAGGCCACATATCTGATAGCAATAAAGCCTTAGTTGGATTCAACCATCGTCTTTTGTCCCATTGATCGTGCCTCAATTTATTGCTCTGAGTTTCTAAGGATGGACCTCCGTATCAAACCGGATCGCCTGCAGCTGGATCCGCATTCAAGCAACGCCAGAAAGGACTTCCAGCACTGGCTAGCTTGCTTCGAAGCGTACATCAACTCGGCACAAACCCCTGTCCGGGGGGTTCAGAAGATTCAGATTTTACATTCCAGGTTGAGCTCCAAAGTCTTTCGTTAATCCAGGACGCACCGAACTACACCGAAGCCATGACTCTACTCACAGAAAACGAACATTCTCTTCGCCAGGCACGCACTCACAGTCGCTCTCAACTCCCTGGTGAGTCCACAGAAGACTTCTGGCGGGCCCTAATCCCACTAGTCCGGGACTGTGACTATCAGGCCATTACGGCCACGGAACACTCAGACCTCCTTATGCGGGACGCATTTGTGACTGGAGTTGGGTCAGATCTCATACGCCAGCGGCTCCTAGAAGGGGCGACGCGTGACCTCGTAGAGACTAAAACGCTAGCGCTCTCCATGACGGTCGCCCTGCGCAACGTCCAGTCCAACATCCCCAGCCGCATGGCCCACCCCTCCTACGCTTCGTGGACCCCACAGACAGCCACCCCAGCGGGGGCGCTGCCCACCCAATACGCCTGCGCTGCACGCCAGCCAGCGAACCCGGCGGGCCCCCGATGCTATTTCTGCGGCCAACAGAAGCATCCCCTCCAATGCTACCTGGCCCGCGCTGCCCTTTGTAAAGCCTGCGGGAAGAAGGGCCACTTCGCCGCGGTGTGCCAGGCCCGCTCAGTAGCCTCTATCGTCCTCACCCCCCTTGGTCACGGACAATGGGCATCACCATTTCCCCCCCCCTCAGACCACTTGCGGCCAGTAGGCGCCGCCATCTTCCCCTCCGCACAACACGTGCGTTTCATGGGCGCCGCTATCTTGTTCCGCCCCCGCAACGTGTGTGTGGTAGTATGCATTAGGGGTCATGTGGGACTGTGAAGCCATGATGCTATTGGCTGACAGATCCCGGGTCCTGGTTGGCTGTTGATCCCTAGCTCCACTCTGAAGGCGGAGTACAAGAACACGGGCTTCTCCCCGCAGCTCCAGTCTGTTGCTGAACTGCGGGGAACAAGTCACGCTTAATAAAGCCTCATCGACTTCATCTCTATTCGTCTCCCTCGTAAGTCATTGTGCGCTACAATTTATTAAGCGTGCTTAAAGGACTATGGAGCTCAGGATCGCCCCGGAATGCCTGCGGATCAGCGCCCACGCAGTGAACTCAGCAGCAGTTTTTAAACACTGGCAGGCTTGTTTCGAAGGCTACCTCCGAACGGCCCACGGCCGGATCACAGAAGACCAGAAACTACAGGTCCTGCACTCAAGGGTAAGCCCAGAAATTTACCCTCTCATAGAAGACGCAGAGGATTTCCCGACGGCGCTCGAAGCACTAAAGAGCGTCTACGTTCGCCCAGTGAACCAGGTCTACGCACGCTACCAATTCGCAACGAGACGGCAAAGTCCCGGAGAATCGCTAGAGGAGTTCTACGCCGCGCTGCTAATTTTGGGACGGGGCTGCGGCTGCCCGCCGGTAAACGCGACTGAACACACGGACATGTTAATTCGCGATGCGTTTGTGGCAGGTATGAACTCTCCCCAAATCCGCCAAAGACTTTAGGAAAAAGAGTCGCTAGGACTCTCAGAGACACGGGCCATCGCAGCTTCCCTAGATGTGGCCTCGCAAAACGCCCGCGCCTACGGCCCCGACCGCGCGGCAGCCCCTTGGGCTCCGTGGACCCCCGTCGCGACAATCCCCCCCCCTCCCTCACAGGCTTGCGCGGTTAAGACGCCAGATCGTCCCGGGGGGGCCCGCTGCTATTTCTGCAGGCAGGCGAAACACCCCCGGCAGCGCTGCCCGGCCCGCGCAGCGATTTGCAAGAGCTGCGGCAAAAAGGGCCATTTCGCGGCTGTGTGCCGGTCCCGGGGGGTCGCCGCTGTCCCCGGAGAAGAAAGAGTCCAGCGCATCCCAAACGCTCCCCAACCCCCCCAGCGCCCCAGGTGCGACCCGCGGGCGCCGCCATTTTGGGTCCCGGCCACCATGAGGGGAGGATGGGCACCGCCATCTTGTGACCCCCCAGCCATGTGCGATGCATGGGGGCGGCCATTTTGTCCATCCCCGACCACGTGCGACCCGTGGGGGCGGCCATTTTGTCCACCCCCGGCCACGTGCGATTCATGGACGCCGCCATCTTGGATGACAACAATGGACCCCAGCATCGACGGCTCCACGGGGTCCGAAGAAGACGCTGAGACACTACGACCACATCTGGCCTCGGTGACGCTGGATCAGGCACGGCCCCGGACGCTCCAGACGACGACAACAACGGTGCTGATCAACGGACACGAGGCACCATGCCTGATCGACTCCGGGAGCACCGAAAGCTTCATCCACCCCGACACGGTAAGACGCTGTTTTTTGACCATCCGTCCCAGTACGCAAAAGATTTCACTAGCTGCAGGATCCCACTCCGTAGAGATCAAAGGGTTCTGCATAGTGACCCTAACGGTGCAAGGAAGGGAGTTTAAAAACTACAGGCTCTACGTCCTTCCCCAACTCTGCGCGCCCACGTTACTGGGATTAGATTTCCAGTGCAACCTGCAGAGCCTAACGTTTCAATTCGGCGGCCCAATACTCCCACTCACTATCTGCGGCCTCGCAACCCTCAAAGTGGAACCGCCATCCTTGTTTGCAAACCTCACCCCGGATTGCAAACCCGTCGCCACTAGGAGCAGATGGTACAGCGCCCAGGACCGGACATTTATCCGGTCCGAAGTCCAGCGGTTGCTGAAGGAAGGCATAATCCAGGCCAGCAATAGTCCCTGGAGAGCACAGGTGGTAGTAGTAAAGACCGGGGAGAAGCAAAGGATGGTCATAGACTATAGCCAGACCATCAACAGGTACACACAGCTAGATGCGTACCCTCTCCCCCGCATATCCGACATGGTAAATCGGATTGCCCAATATAAGGTCTTCTCCACCGTGGACCTCAAGTCCGCCTATCACCAGCTCCCCATTCGCCCAAGTGACCGCAAGTACACAGCCTTCGAGGCAGATGGGCGACTATACTACTTCCTAAGGGTCCCATTTGGCGTCACAAACGGGGTCTCGGTCTTCCAACGGGAGATGGACCGAATGGTTGATCAACACGGGTTACAGGCCACGTTCCCGTATCTCGACAACGTAACCATCTGCGGCCACGATCAGCAGGACCACGACGCCAACCTCCAAAAATTCCTCCAGACCGCAAACGCCTTGAACCTCACATACAACGAGGACAAGTGTGTGCTTAGCACAAACTGGCTGGCCATCCTGGGATACATAGTGCGCAATGGGATAATAGGCCCCGACCCCGAATACATGCGCCCCCTTATGGAATTTCCCCTCCCCCACTGCTCCAAAGCCATGAAACGCTGCCTGGGTTTTTTTTCATATTACGCCCAGTGGGTCCCCCAGTATGCAGACAAGGCCTGCCCACTAATACAGACTACTACCTTCCCCCTGTCGACAGAGGCTCGCCAGGCCTTCAGCCGCATCAAAGCGGATATCGCAAAGGCCACGATGCGCGCCATCGATGAGTCCCTCCCCTTCCAGGTCGAGAGCGACGCCTCCGATGTAGCTCTAGCGGCCACCCTTAACCAAGCGGGCAGACCCGTGGCCTTCTTCTCCCGAACCCTCCACGCCTCAGAAATCCGCCACTCCTCAGTGGAAAAGGAAGCCCAAGCCATAGTGGAAGCTGTGCGGCATTGGAGGCATTACCTGGCCGGCAGGAGATTCACTCTCCTCACTGACCAACGGTCGGTAGCTTTCATGTTCGATAATGCACAGCGGGGCAAAATTAAAAACGACAAGATCTTAAGGTGGAGGATCGAGCTCTCCACCTTCAACTACGAGATCTTGTACCGTCCCGGAAAGCTGAACGAGCCGTCCGATGCCCTATCCCGCGGCACATGTGCCAACGCACAAATAGACCGTCTCCAAACCCTCCACGAGGACCTCTGCCACCCGGGGGTCACTCGGTTCTACCATTTTATAAAGTCCCGCAACCTCCCCTACTCTGTGGAGGAGGTCCGTACAGTCACCAGGAACTGCCACATCTGCGCAGAGTGCAAACCGCTCTTTTTCAGGCCAGATAGAGCACACCTGATCAAGGCTTCCCGCCCCTTTGAACGCCTCAGTCTGGATTTCAAAGGGCCCCTCCCCTCCACCGATCGCAACACATACTTCCTGAACGTGGTGGACGAGTACTCCCATTTCCCTTTCGCCATCCCCTGCCCCGACATGACCGCGGCCACAGTTATTAAAGCCCTTAGCACCATATTCACACTGTTCGGTTGCCCCGCATATATCCATAGCGACAGGGGGTCCTCCTTCATGAGTGACGAGCTGCGCCAGTTCCTGCTCAGCAAGGGCATAGCCTCGAGCAGGACGACCCCCGGGGGAACGGGCAAGTAGAGAGGGAGGATGGCACGGTCTGGAAGACCGTCCTACTGGCCCTACGGTCCAGGGATCTCCCAGTTTCACGGTGGCAGGAGGTCCTCCCGGACGCTCTCCACTCCATCCGGTCGCTGCTGTGTACCACCACTAACCAAACGCCTCATGAGCGCCTCCTTGTCTTCCCCAGGAAGTCCTCCTCCGGAACGTCGCTGCCGACCTGGCTGGCGGCCCCAGGACCCATCTTGCTCCGGAAACATGTGCGGGCACACAAGTCGGACCCGTTGGTCGAGAGGGTTCATCTCCTCCACGCGAACCCGCAGTACGCCTACATGGCGTACCCCGACGGCCGACAGGACACGGTCTCCCTGCGAGACCTGGCGCCCGCCGGCAACACGCACACCCCCCCGACACCGATCACCCCCTCCCTGCCACCGGTGCACCCCGCAACCGCCCCCTTCCCGGGAGGATCGGTCCTCCTCCCATGTCCGACCAGGAGTGAAACAGAAGCAGACACCGAAAAGCTCCCGGAGACGACAACGCGGGAACAAGCACCTGCACCACCACCGAGGCTGAGGCGATCGACAAGGAAGACCAGACCACCCGCTCGACTCGTGGCATCGGTGTAACACAAGAATGTTGTTGGGCTGTAACGAGAATGTTCTTTTTCCTCTTACGAATATTGTAAATAGTTCACAAACCCTGTACATAGCCCAATGTAGGGCAAAGTGTAGGGCATTGAAAGGACATGCCAAAAAATGTTTTTCCTCCCAGGACCAGCCTTGTAAACCCCTACCACCATGCGAAGCACCACCCCGCCGGGTTCATTTTAACAAGGGGTGAATGTGGTAGTATGCATTAGGGGTCACGTGGGACTGTGAAGCCGTGATGCTATTGGCTGACAGATCCCGGGTCCTGGTTGGCTGTTGATCCCTAGCTCCGCCCTGAAGGCGGAGTATAAGAACACGGGCTTCTCCCCGCAGCTCCAGTCTGTTGCTGAACTGCGGGGAACAAGTCACGCTTAATAAAGCCTCATCGACTTCATCTCTATTCGTCTCTCTCGTAAGTCATTGTGCGCTACAGTGTGTTCCATGGGTGTCGCCATTTTGTAATCCTCAAGATCTTCGGGCGCCACCATCTTGTCTACCCCTCAGCACATGAGCACCACCAGCGTTCCAGGACCCGGGCTCACCAACCGCCCCATTACCCAACGACCAACCAAGACTCACCTCCATGTCAATCGACTAGTCTCGTTCACATAACGTGACCAACGCATCCACCAGCGTGAAAGTCGACGGACATGTAACCTCCTGCCTGCTGGACTCCGGGAGCACTGAAAGCTTCATACACCCGGATACGGTAAGGCGCTTCTACCTCACGATACACCCCGCCAACCAAAAAATCTCCCTGGCCTCCGGATCCCATTGCGTAGCGATCCAGGGGTACTGTACAGTCACGCTCACGGTCCAGGGTGTAGAATTCAGCGGCTTCCGCCTCTACGTCGTCCCTAACCTCTGCGCTGCTCTAATCCTCAGCCTGGACTTCCAGTGCAACCTCCAGAGCCTAACTCTGAAATTCGGCGGGCCCTTACCACCCCTTACTGTGTGCGGCCTCGCGACCCTAAAGGTCGACCCACCTTCCCTCTTTGCCAATCTAATTCCAGATTGCAAACCCGTCGCCACCGGGAGCAGACGGTACTGCACCTAGGACAGGACCTTCATCAGGTCCGAAGTCCAGCGGCTGCTTCGGGAGGGCATCATCGAGGCCAGCAACAGCCCCTGGAGAGCTCAAGTGGTAGTAGTTAAAACTGGGGAGAAACACCGAATGGTCGTGGACTACCGCCAGACCATCAACTGGTATCCGCAGTTCGACACGTACCCCCTCCCACGCATATCTTTAAATAAAAAAAAATTTAGAGTACCCAATTCATTTTTCCAATTAAGGTACAATTTAGCGTGTTCAATCCACCTAGCCTGCACATCTTTGGGTTGTGGGGGCGAAACCCACGCAAACAGGGGGAGAATGTGCAAACTCCACACAGACAGTGACCCAGAGCCGGGATCGAACCTGGGACCTCGGCGCCGTGAGACTGCAGTGCTAACACTGCACCACCGTGCTGCCCTCTCCCACGCATATCTGACATGGTTAACCAGATTGCGCAGTACCAGGTCTTCTCAACGGTAGACCTGAAATCCGCCTACCACCAGCTCCCCATCCGTAATTCGGATCGTCCATACACCGCCTTCGAGGCAGAAGGCCGCCTATACCACTTCCTTCGGGTCCCCTTCGGCATCACAAACGGGGTCTCGGTCTTCCAAAGGGAGATGGACCGAATGGTCGACCAGTATGGGTTGCGGGCCACCTTTCCATACCTAGACAATGTCACCATCTGCGGCCATGATCAGCAGGACCCAGACGCCAACCTTGCTAAATTTCTCCACACCGCTACTCTCCTAAACCTCACTTACAACAAGGAGAAGTGCGTGTTCAGCACGAAGCGCTTAGCCATCCTCGGCTATGTGGTCCAGAACGGAGTTATGGGTCCCGATCCCGACCGCATGCGCCCCTCATGGAGCTCCCCCTCCCCCACTGCCCTAGGGCCCTCACGCTGCCTGGGGTTCTTTTTGTACTACGCTCAGTGGGTCCCAAACTATGCGGACAAGGCCCGCCCATTCATACAGTCCATCCAGTTTCCCCTGACGGCCAAGGCCCAACAGGCCTTCGCCCAGATCAGAGCTGATATTGCCAAGGCCACAATGCATGTTGTAGATGAGACACTGCCCTTCCAAGTAGAAAGCGACGCATCAGATGTCGCCCTTGCTGCCACCCTCAATTAGGCAGGCAGGCCCGTGGCATTCTTTTCCCGCACCCTTCATGACTCAGAAATTCGACACTCATCCGTCGAAAAGGAGGCCCAAGCTATCGTTGAAGCTGTGAAGCATTGGCCTTCATGTTCAACAACACACAGCGGGGCAAGATCAAAATGATAAAATCTTGCGGTGGAGAATCGAGCTATCCACCTCTAATTACGAGATTATGTATCGCCCCGGCAAACTCAACGAACCTCCTGACGCCCTATCACGAGGTACACATGCCAGCGCACAGGTAGACCGACTGCTGGCCCTGCACGACAGCCTTTGTTACCCAGGAGTCACACGGTTGTACCACTTCATCAAGGCACAAAATCTGCCCTACTCCGTCGAGGAAGTAAGGACAATCACCAGGGACCGCCAGGTCTGTGCGGAGTGCAAGCCGCACTTCTACCGGCCGGACCGCGCGGGCCTGGTGAAGGCCTCCCGCCCCTTTGAACGCCTCAGCGTGGACTTCAAAGGCCCCCTCCCCTCCACCAACCGTCACACATATTTTCTCAGTGTGATCGACGAATACTCCAGATTCCCCTTTGCCATCCCATGCCCCGATATGACGTCGCCACCGTCATTAAAGCCCTCAACACAATCTTCACTCTGTTCGGTTTCCCCGCCTACATCCACAGCGACAGGGAATCCTCATTCATGAGCGATGAGCTGCGTCAGTTCCTGCTCAGCAGGAGTATCGCCTCCAGCAGAACGACAAGTTATAACCCACGGGGCAACGGACAGGTAGAAAGGGAGAATGGGACGGTATGGAGGGCCGTCCAGCTGGCCCTAAGGTCCAGAAACCTCCCGGCCTCCCACTGGCAGGAGGTCCTCCTTGATGCACTCCACTCCATTCGCTCATTGTCCGCACTGCCACTAACAATACACTCCATGAACGTCTTTTTGCCTTCCGCAGGAAGTCCACATCTGGGGTGTCGCTCCCGACTTGGCTCGCAGCTCTGGGAACCGTGCTTCTCCGTAAGCAATTCTGACTCCACATTCACCATTGTATTACATTGTGTTATGTTGGTGCCCTTGTGGGCTCCGCCTATGGCTCTGCCCCTTCGGGGGAGGTAAATAGATCTGCAGCCTGTAGGCGGCACTCAGTACAGGGCAGTCGCAGGCAGGCACAGTTCTAGCTGATTAAAACCACTGTTCACTTCAACTCTCCGTCACGTGTGAATTGATGGTCGCATCATATGCCCATCCCGTTGATGGGTCGGCTGGGGCTGGAGGTTAACTAGGGAGTGTCCTGGGGAGTCATGGAGGCATACGATCCATGGAGGCATACGATCCATGGAGCTAAGTTCACAGTGGGCAGTCATTGGCCTGCATAGACACATGACTGCTTTGCAGGCTTCGGCAATGGTGGTCCCTGCCCAGCCACCTCAACCCCACGACCCATCTCCTGGCTGCCCCCCCAGTACCCCTCCCAGCACTGACAGATGTTCCCCCCGACCAGCAGCACACCTGTCAGCACATTATAGCGATATTGGGCACTTTTTGTATACCCTCTCTCTCTCAGCAACCACAGCACCCGGTTCCCAATTTTCAATACCATAAGTGAATTTACCACTATAGATTCTGCCTAGTGGAGGCAGAACACCATGGGAGGCTCAGAGAATGCTGGGTCGGTCCCATTAATGATATTCTAACAGCCTTTACTGTACTATTTATATGCCCATGCTTGGCGTGCAGCGTGCAACACATTCCCGCCACTGATGAGGCACCGGAGCATGACGTTCCTGTGGTGTTCTTTGTGATTCTTGTTCTCTGGATGGATATTGTTGTGTTCACAAAGACCACAGAAGCTAAGTTCATTAACAAAGCTAACATTTATTTACACAATTTATTAAAGCCCGACCATTTATTCCTATAGTAAACAATAATCTAGCAATCTACAATCTATACTCAACTAACACTAGTCTCTACACTCTATCTATAACTGTACTCTACGCTCTCTCACTACTCTTATGCTGTCCTCGCCAGCCTTCTCACAAAAGCCTGTGAATCAGTGCTTTATATAGTTATGCATCTTGCTCCATCTAGTGGTTAATTATGATATTAAATTAACCCTTAGTATTCTGAACATTTCCCATAATGTCACAGTTCCGTTGGGTGCCCTGCGCCGGCCTCGATTTTCAGCTGACGCGCAATTCTGCGCCCGGTCGCATTTCGCGATTCCAGCATCGCTGGCCAGTGATATTTTCTGGTAGATACACTTGTGGTTAATCATTCTAATGTCATTCTATAATCCAGGAAATTCTGAAAACCAGAAACGACTTGGTCCCAAGCATTCTGGAAATGGTGAAGTTGCAGTGCATCAATATCAACCTGAGGCCTCTGAATTATTCATGCATAAGTGCTGGCATTTGGAAAGATGGTGCTGTCTAGATGTTGTTCCCTCTTGAGACAATCAAACACTAGCCAGTGATGAATGTTTTTCCTGTTAGAGCCTCCTGGTGAAGCTGCAGTAATCCTACAACAAATGCATCCATGTGTGCAATGGTGTTTCAGCCTCTTGAAGGACACCATGGCCACTGACTTACTGATGTCATGGTTGACAGGACTGCACTATGAATAATCATAGAATTTACAGTGCAGAAGGAGGCCATTCGGCCCATCGAGTCTGCACCGGCTCTTGGAAAGAGCACCCTACCCAAGGTCAACACCTCCACTCTATCCCCATAACCCAGTAACCCCACCCAACACTAAGGGAAATCAGGCGATCTTGAGCGAGAGATATATACAGCTTCTTGTTTGAATGCAGCTCTCCAACTGAAAA
Source organism: Scyliorhinus torazame (assembly GCF_047496885.1). Classification (NCBI taxonomy): domain Eukaryota; kingdom Metazoa; phylum Chordata; class Chondrichthyes; order Carcharhiniformes; family Scyliorhinidae; genus Scyliorhinus; species Scyliorhinus torazame. The sequence goes on along the minus strand of NC_092712.1, from coordinate 191,769,198 downwards.
CTAAACCAAAAAGAGCCACAAAGCAGCTTTACAGCTCAAAACGGAAGTAAAAATACAGGCAGACAGCCCAGCTCCACCCACACACTGACATCACTGCAGCTATTTGATAAACACCCATTTCTTAAAGGTACATCCACCTGACACCGCCCCCCAAGAAAAAAAAATAAACCATCAACTTCAAGATGGTTTCATTTTTCACCTTTTCACTTTCCTTTAAGAAATAGTGACAGTAAAATACTTTTTCATTTGACAAAACAAAACACGCAGACAGGTATTATAACATAGTCCATTATAGTTCTTCTTCCTCCACCGAACCTGCTTCTCTTCATCAGATTCGTGACAAAGCATTGGCTATTACGTTTTCTCGTCCTGCCACATGTATTACTTTTAAAATAAAAGGCTGTAACAATAAACTCCATTGAAACAGTCTGGCATTGGTATTCTGAAATCGTTCCAAAAATGTCAATGGATTATGATCAGTATATATAATTGTGTCAGACGGATTGCTAGTCACATAAATGTGAAAATATTGCAAAGCCAGCACCAAGCTCAAAGTCTCCTTCTCAATCGTTGAATGCTTCTTCTGGTGCGTGTTTAATTTCTTGGAAAAATAACAAATAGGCTTCTCTAGTCCTTCATCATCGTCTTGTAGAAGCACCGCACCTACGCCCACATCACTCGCATCAACAGCCACTTTGAATGGTTTTGTATAATTTGTGATGGCTAACACAGGAGCAGTGGTTAACACAGCCTTCAGGCCGTCAAATGCCTGTTGGCACTCCACTGTCCACTTAAATTTGCTACTCTTCCTTAGCAAATCCGTCAGTGGAGCAACTACATTGCTAAGGTTCTGCACAAATTTCTGGTACAATCCACTCATGCCAAGAAATCGCATTATTTCCCTTTGTGTCGAGGGATTTGGAAACTCCCCAATAACTTTTGTTTTCACTTCCCGTGGGACCATCTGACCCTGTCCGATTGTATGGCCAAGGAAAGTGACTTGGGCTTTTCCAAATTCACTATTGGCTAGGTTTACTACCAAACTCGCCTCCTGAAGTCGATGGAATAACTCCATCAGATGCTTCAAATGTTCTTTCCATGTCTGACTGAAAATTATCAGATCGCCGATGTATACCGCACAATTGGGTAATCCTGAAAAGACTTTCTTTGTTAACCATTGAAATGTAGCTGGGGCGTTTTTCATGCCAAATGGCATAACTTTGAATTGGTATATACCATCTGGAGTCACAAAAGCTGAAATCTCCTTTGCCCTTTCGGATAAAGGTGCCTCCCAGTAATCTTTATGTAAATCCAGTTTGGAAATAAAGGCTGATTGTCCCACTTTCTCAATGCAATCCTCCAAGCGCGGGATAGGATAAGACTCCATTCTTGTAACTGCACTAACCTTTCCATAGTCCACACATAACCGTTGGGTAACATCCAGTTTTGGTACCATCACTATGGGTGAGCTCCATTGGCTGCAACCCACTTCAATTATGCCATTTTTAAGCATACTTTTAATTTCTTTGTTAACATGCGCCAATTTTAAAGGGTTAAGTTTATATGGATGTTGGTTAATTGGAACAGTATTTCCTACATCGACATCATGTATAGCCATTTTAGTACTTCCCAACTTATCTCCACAAACCTGCCCATGTGATATCAATAACTCTTTCAGGTCAGTTTGTTTTTCCTCTGGAAGGTAACTCAACAATTGATCCCAATTTTTAAGAACATCCTCGTTTTCCAATATAATTTGAGGAATGTCAAACTCAAAGTCATCTGGATTTGGTTCTTCACTTTGAGTTAGAATCATTAAAACCTCCTCCTTTTGCTCTCTTTCCCTTTCAAAGTAACTTTTAAGCCTATGCACATGACATGTGTGAGATGATCGACAAAATTTAACTACATCTTTATGTAGTCCAGGCCAATAAAAATGTTTTTGGATTTAGCTTGAGTTTGCATTACTCCCAAATGACCTCCCACTGGTACCTCATGTGCTACTTGTAACACCTCCTTTCTATACCCTACCGGCAATACTACTTGATGAACTTCTGCCCACTTTTCATCCACCTGCATATGTAAAGGTCTCCATTTCCTCATCTAGACATAATTTTTACGATAATAACACTCTGGTATACACTCAGATTCCTCTTCCGTGTATGCTTTCTGATACATCCATTTTATTTCTATATCTTCCTGTTGTAATTCTGCCAATTTTCCCGAACTAAAAACATCCGCCTCATCCTCCACCTGTTCTTGTTCTTTTCCAACCATCTGATCAAAAATTGTTTCTGATAATTGAACTTCAACTTTATATTCACCCTTTGATTTCTCCTCTTGTCTTAACCTGTGACTTTGCGACCTTGTTACTACACAATCCAGAAAGATCCTAGGATATTTGTCCTTCAACGCTTCAGTTGTCTGATTTTCCACTGGCTTATCAACCACAGTAGGCATCACTCCCACCTGCGATCCAGCTATACCATTACCCAAGATAAACTGTATTCCTGGACAAGATAGTTTCTCTATTACCCCCACTACCACTTCACCACTCTTTACTGGACTTTCCAACCTTACCTTGTATAATGGAACACGACTCTTCTCACCCTGAATTCCACATATTACCTTTTCTGGCAATATTCCTTCCAAACGACATAACTCCTCATCTCTTACCATCAAAGATTGACTAGCTCCCTTATCTCTTAAAGTTGTGACTTCTTTACCTGCTCCTTCTGGTACATATGAATAAACTTTACCCCACAAGTAAATTCTTTAAAGAGATCTGGCACCATCTTATTAATCACCTCTTGATCAGGCTGTACAATCTTTTGCACCTCCTTCGCTTCAATTGGGCTTTCCTTTACCACTTTAACAAAACCAACTGTCTTATCCTGTTTTACCACAAGAGCATTCCCAGTGCTTTTCTTCAACTACCAACACTGTGACTTTATATGGCCTAGTTTATTACATTGAAAACATTTGAAACGTTTCATTTCTCTTCCACCCTCCTGGATTTCTTTTTTAATCTGAGGTACACTCTCCTTGTCATCTTCCATCAGATCACCTTGACCTCTACCACGTGAGTATTTCTCTTCTCCCCAGTTCCTATCCCTCACCGGCTGAAACTGATGTCTGAAATCAAACTTTGATTTATAAACTAATTCATAATCATCTGCCATTTCTGCTGCCAATCTCGCAATTTTAACCCTCTGCTCTTCCACATGAATTCTCACTACATCAGTAAAATAAAATTTTTAAACTCGTCCAAAAGTATAATTTCTCTGAGAGCATCATACTTTTGGTCTATTTTCAAAGCCCTTATCCACCTATCAAAATTACTCTGCTTGATCCTTTCAAACTCCATCTATGTTTGTCCAGGTTCTTTTCTTCAATTTCTAAACCTTTGTCTGTAGGCTTCAGGCACCTTATATGGACCTATGCACCTTAGATGGATTTTTTCACCTCCTCATACGTCCCTGATACCTTCTCTGAAAGTGATGCAAACACTTCACTAGCTCTACCTACCAACTTTGTTTGAATCAGCAATACCCACATGCCCTGTGGCCATTTCATTTGTTTAGCTACCTTCTCAAATGAAATGAAAAAGCTTCTACATCCTTCTCATCAAACCTTGGCAATTTTAAATAGATCCCCACCAAGCCTTTGACTATGACGCTCAGGCTCATTATCCTCATCACTCTCAGACTGTATGTTTCCCTTTACATCCACCAATTTTAACTGACTGTCATGTTTCATGGCCATTTTCCAAAGTTCAAACTCTCTCTCTTTTTTCCTTTCCTCTCTATCTCCTTTCCTTTCCTCTCTCTCTTTCTCTCTCTTTTCCTTTTTCCTCTCTCCCTCTTTCTCTCTCTGTTTCTTTGCCCCTCATTGCGTATTTAAGCTGCTTTAATTCTTTCTCATGTTCCAGTTCATTAATCTGTAACGGAATGTTTGCCAATTCTAATGCATCAGACTGTATCTCAGGCAATTTTAAATGCTCAGCTACCGCCGTAAATATCTTGTCTTTTCGTATGCTGTCAGGTAACGTTAACTGCAATGTCTTTGCCAAATCTAAAAGCCGTTCTTTAGTCTCTGTTCGTAAGGTACTGCGTGTGACCTTCTCCACCCCCAAAAACTTCCGAGCCTCTGAAAGAGCCATTGTCCACAACACACTCCCCACTTGAATTGGAATACCACACCTGAAAAGCAAACACAAATATGCTCATTCCTCACTGTCTTTAACTTCACTGAGCAATCCAATCACGAAAGATAGACTTTTATCCCGGATGAGCACCCAATTTGTTATGAGCCAGGTCTTAGAAAACTCCAAAGTATATCTTAGAGTTTACCTGACCCACAAAATTTAATAGATTTTGGTTATGGGGAGCACAAGGGTCCACTCTCATACACACAAACTCCTGTTCCTCAGGGTGATGGTCTTCCCTGAGCTGTGCCAGTCAGCGATGGGCTCTTCTCCTCATTCTAATCAAAGCTACCAATAAGGCTATGTTGCCTACGGCCTGCATTCTACACTCCTCCTTATATCTATGAATGGATACAATTGAGCAATCAATTGTAGTTCCCTGGAATGGTCTCCCTCCATATAGAAGGCAGGAATACAGTCTCTTGCATCTGACATTCCCTCAGTCTGCACAGCACATACCAAGGCCACCCTTTGCAGGAAGATATCATCCAAGGACAACATGTGGCTGAACTGTCCCTTCAGATATGACTGCACAATGAAGGTATTAATTAGGGTCAAAATATCTAAGTCCCGAGATCCACAATTATCGTTGTATTGGGTGTCTCGGGTGTCCTTGACAATAACTATCAATACCCAATTCTTGAACTTATGACATCACTACTGTCATGAGAATGTCGCTTTATGAAATGTTTGGCTGTTCATATTACTGCAGTGATGTCGGAGTGTGGGTGGAGCTGGGCTGTCTGTCAGCTTTTTACTTTCATTTTAGGCTATTTGCTGCAGGGTGTGTTTTAGTTTTGTTCTCAGTGTTGGAGCTGAAGCCAGACAAAGCAGGTGTACTGTTGATCTCTCTGCCATGAAAAGACTATCTCTTGATCATTTGGTGAAATCGGAATTATGAATGTTTTCAGTAGTGAATGTAAACCTGATGTGCTTCTGGTAAAAAGTGTTTCTTTTGTCTTCTGGATGTTGTTTGGGAAGTTATTAAGGATTACGTAGTGTTGTATTCTTTGGGGGTTGTATTTGATTTGATGGTTGCTAAGATGTTCACTGTTTTAAAAATGTTAGCTTGAGTTCATAGAATAAACATTGTTTTGCTTTAAAAAATACTTTTCCATTTCTGCTGTACCACACCTGTAGAGTGGGCATTGTGCACCCCATACCACAATCTATTAAATGTTGTGGGTCAGGTGAACTCCATGATGCACTTTGGGGTTCTCTAAACCCTGGCCCATAACAAATTGGGGGCTCATCCGGGACAAAAGTCTATCTATTGGATTGGCTTTGTGAACTTAAAGACAGTGAGGGGTGAGCATATTGTGGTTGCTTTTCAGGTGTGGTATTTTAGTTTAAGTAGGGAGTTTCTTGTGGACAATGGCTCTTTCAGAGGCTCTGAAGTTTATTTGGGGTGGAGACGGTTACACGCAGTACTTTACGGACAGAGACTAAAAGCAGAGTGTTAGATTTGTCAAAAACATTGCAGTTAACATTACCTGACAACATGAGAAAATGTGAGGTAATTATGCCAGTGGCTAAGCATTTAAAGTTGCCTGAGATACAGTTTGACACATGGAAATGGCAAAAATTCAGTTACAACTTAAACAAATGGAACATGAGAATGAATTAAAGCAGCTTGAATACGAAAGAGAGAGAGAGGAAAAAGAAAGAGAAAGAGAGAGAGAGGAAAAAGAAAGAGAAAGGGAGCGGGTAAAAAGAGAGAGAAGAAAGGAAAACAGAAAGAATAGCCCCAGCAGAACAAAAAGAAATAGAAAGGGTGATACAGATCAGGGAAAAAGATAAAGAGAGAGAGTTTGAACTTCAGAAAATGGCCACGAAACATGACAGTGAGTTAAAATTGGCAGGCATAAAGGGAAACGTACAGTTGGTTGATAGTGAGAAAGAGCGTCATAGTCGAAGGCTTATAAGAACATAAGAACACAAGAACTAGGAGCAGGAGTAGGCCATCTGGCCCCTCGAGCCTGCTCCACTATTCAATGAGCTCATGGCTGATCTTTTGTGGACTCAGCTCCACTTTCTGGCCCGAACACCATAACCCTTGATCCCTTTATTCTTCAAAAAACTATCTATCTTTATCTTAAAAACATTTAATGAAGGAGCCTCTACTGCTTCACTGGGCAAGAAATTCCATGGATTCACAACCCTTTGGGTGAAGAAGTTCCTCCTAAACTCAGCCCTACATCTACTTCCCCTTATTTTGAGGCTATGCCCCCTAGTTCTACTTTCAAGCTAAAATCCAGAAACATTTTTATTGGTCTGGACGACATAAAGATGTAGTTAAATTTTGTCAATCATGTCACACATGTCGAGTAAACCTCAAGCAGTGATAAAACAAGCACCCTTAATACCCATTCCAGCATTTGAGGAGACTTTTACAAGGGTCCTAATTGATCACGTAGGACTGCTTCCTAAAACTAAAAGTGGGAATCAATATCTTTTGACTATAATGGATGTGTCTACAAGGTTTCCAGAGGCCATTCCAGTACGTAATATTACAGCTATAAAGATTGTGGAGGAGTTACTTAAATTCTTTACTAGATATGGACTACCTACAGAAATACAATCGGATCAAGGATCAAATTTTACCTTGAGGTTATTCAAATAAGTTATGGATAGCTTAGGAATAAAACAATTTAAATCAACTGCGTACCATCCAGAATCGCAGGGAGCATTAGAAAGGTGGCATCAGACATTAAAGACAATGTTGAGGGCTTATTGTCAAGATTACCCAGAGGATTGGGATAAAGGAATTCCATTCGTACTGTTTGCAATTAGGGATGCATTTAATGAGTCAACCAAATTTAGTCCTTTTGAACTAATTTTTGTTCATGAGGTAAGAGGACCACTTAAATTGATTAAGGAAAAATTGGTGAGTGAGAAATCGGAAAATACATTATTGGATTACATGTCAAATTTTAGGGAACAATTAAATAGAGCAGGTGAATTGGCTAGACAACACTTAAAAGTTGCACAACATGTGATGAAACGGTTAGCAGACAAGAAATCAAAAGTTCGTAGTTTTGCCAGTGGAGATAAAGTTTTAGTGTTGTTACCAGTGGTAAGTGAACCGTTAAAAGCTAGGTTTTGTGGACCTTATCAGGTTGAATGGAAATTAAGTGAGGTGAATTATGTGGTAAAAACGCCAAATAGAAAGAAGACTCACCGAGTGTGTCATGTGAATATGCTTAAAAGGTACTTTGAAAGGGAAGGAGAGAAAAAGGAGGAGGTTTTAATGATTCTAACTCATAGTGACAAACCAAATCCAGATGACTGTGAATTTGACATACCTCAAATTAAATTGGAAAACGAAGATGTTCTTAAAAATTGGGCGATATTGTTGAGTTACCTTCCAGAGGAAAAATGAACTGACCTGAAAGAGTTATTGATATCACGTGGGCAAGTTTGTAGAGATAAATTGTGAAGTACTAAAATGGCTATACATGGTGTAGATGTGGGAAATGCTGTTCCAATCAAATAACATCCATACAGTCTTAACCCTTTAAAAGTGGCACAGGTTAACAAAGAGATTGAGAGCATACTTAAAAATGGCATAATTGAAGTGGGTTGCAGCCAATGGAGCTCACCCACAGAGTTGGTACCTAAACCAGATGATACCCAATGGTTGTGTATGGACTATAGAAAGGTTAATGCAGTTACAAGAACAGACTCTTATCCTATCCCACGCTTGGAGAATTGCATTGAGAAAGTGGGGCAATCAGTTTTTATTTCTAAACTGAATTTACTTAAAGGTGACTGGGAGGTACCTTTATCCGAAAGGGCGAAGGAGATTTCCGCTTTTGTGACTCCAGATGGTATACATCAATTCAAAGTTATGCCGTATGGCATGAAAAACGCACCAGCCACATTTCAATGGTTATCTAACAAAGTTGTTTCAGGATTACCCAATTGTGCGGTATACATCAACGATCTGGTAATTTTCAGCCAGACATGGACAGAACATTTGAAACATCTGATTGAGTTATTCGATCGACTTCAGGAGGCGGGTTTGGTGATAAACCTAGCCAAAAGTGAATTTGGAAATGCCCAAGTCACTATCCTTGGCCATACAAATGAATAGGGTTGAATGGTCACACGGGATGTGACGACAACAGTTATTGTGGAGTTTCCAATACCCTCATCACAAAGCAAAATCATTTCTTGACATGAGTGGATTTGATTGAACATTTGTGCAAAGGTTTTGTAGCGTGATTGCTCCACTGATGGACTTGCTGAAGAAACATCAAAAATGTCAGTGGACAGCGCACTTTCAACAGGCATTTGACGGCCTGTTAACTGTGATAACCAATGCTCATGTGTTGGAGAATTACAATGGACTCTGATCAGATTGAACTAAAGTATCTGACTTTAAAGAGAAATGCCGAGGCATAGAGAAATGGATGGTTCGTGGAGAGACCTTCCTGTTCAAAGAGACTGTCAATCGAGAAGGATTCCAGTTGGAGGAAGAAGGGGAAAAAATAGACTATATTATTATACCTGTTTGCGTGTGTTGTTTTTTGAAACAAAAAAGTATATTTACTGTGTGCATTTCTGAAAGGCATTGAAAAGGTGAAAAATGAAACCATCTTGAAGTTGATGGTTTATTTTTTTTTCTAGGGGGGAGGTGTCATGAGAATGTCGCTTTACCAAATGTTTGGCTGCTCATATTCCTGCAGTGATGTCAGAGTGTGGGTGGAGCTAGGCTGTCTGTCATCTTTTTACTTTCGTTTTAGGCTGTTTGCTGCAGGGTGTGTTTTAGTTTCGTTTTCAGTGTTGGAGCTGAAGCCAGACAAAGCAGGTGTACTGTTGATCTCTCTGCCATGAAAAGATGATCTCTTGATCATTTGGTGAATTCGGAATTATAAATGTTTTCAGTAGTAAACCTGATGTGCTTCTGTTAAAAGGTGTTTCTTTAGTCTTCTGGATGTTGTTTGGGAAGTTATTAAGGATTACTTAGTGTTGTATTCTTTGGGGGTTGCATTTGAATTGATGGTTGCTAAGATGTTCAGTGTATATTTTAAAAAGGTTAACTTGAGTTCATAGAATAAACATTGTTTGGCTTTAAAAAGTGCTTTTCCATTTCTGCAGCACCACACCTGTAGAGTGGGCTGTGTGCTCCCCGTACCACAATCTATTAAAAGTTGTGGGTCAGGTGAACTCCATGATACACTTTGGGGTTCACTAAACCCTGGCCCATAACACTACAAACATGGTGTGCTATGACCAGCACACTGAGAACATGGAGTCTTGTAGGGCACATGCTGCCTCTGTGCAGCAAACATGGGCCTTGGTTTTGATTTTTAACCTTACTTCCGTTCTGACATGCCTCTGTAAGGATCAGATGCTATTTAGAATCATATCTCCCACAACATCAAAACTTAATGTTTTGATGCATTCATAATGTTCATAATGCATTCGATCCTTGAGTCCAGCACTCAGCTGAGACATGCTCTCCAAAGTTTGAGCAGGATATTTTTTTTAAAAATAAATAAATTTAGAGTATCCAATTATTATTTTTTCAATTAAGGGACAATTTAGCATGGCCAATCCACCTAATCTGCACATCTTTGGGTTGTGGGGGTGAAACCGACGCAGACATGGGGAGAATGTGCAAACTCCACATGGACAGTGACCCAGGGCCGGGATCCGAACCCGGGTCCTCAGCGCCGCAGTCCCAGTCCAAACCACTGCGCCACCTGCCACCCCTCGAGCAGGATATTTATAGAATGTCCCTTCAAATAGCCAAAACGTGTTGCACTGAACTCCTTCTATATGCCCAGAAACCCTTCCCCAATCATTTTTTTTCTTGCTTGTTTTTCGAACTGCATCATTAGTAAGATTGAAAATGTTGTTGCTGACTTTCGTCCGTGAGACCTTTACACCTTTAACACCCACCGATTCCTCCCATCCTTCTATCCTCACTGCCTCCATATACGTTTCCTCCTGTGACTGTCCAGTCACGCCTTGACCCCATCATTGCCCATGTAGATATTTTGTTTCTTTCCCCCAAACCCTTTAACGTTGATGTCCGCATACCCTTTGTCAACTTGACTCTTCCCCTTCTGAAGACCATAGGCACTCTGACTTTGTAGGACCTCTAACCACCATGAGAATGTTATGTATTGTAACCAATGCCCTCTGTCATAATCAGAGGCACTTTGGAGATTCTCCCACTTCCATGTTAGACTGTCGGCAAGCAACACCTCTGCAATAAACTCTGGTAACTGGTTAGATAACCTATGGTGTGGAAACCTGGTTCTGCTTTGTCTGTCCTGTGAGTAAAATGAAAACCCCTGAAACAGAATTACAAACAAAGCTGGTGACAAGGATGTTTTTCCAGTGGAAAAGTCAGAAAAAGACCTGGATCGCGAGGTGATGATCGGTTTTCGGGAGACCATTCCACCATCCATAAATGTGTGGTAAAACTGGCCATTGGGACCGGGGGTTTTAGTCTTGCTAAGAGAGCATGTTCATTTTAGAAGCGATAGAAAGCACTTAGGACGATTCGTAAATTATTTTCCTCAGGAGCACTCAGAGAGCCGGAGGTGGGAAAGGAGAAAATCTTTCAGCCAGAGCGTCGACTGTATGCTAATCAATTTGCACAATTGGTGGGCTCAGAAAAAACCCCACAAGCCTCCTAGCAAAGGGATAGCCAGGAAGTAAGGGGGTAGGCTATAAAAAACCAAGTTATTTATCATGTTGGGGAGTTTTTCCAGCTGCCGTCTTCACACATGGTGGGCTGCAGCGTCGGATCCTTGCACATGGGGCAAGAGAGACCTGCTTTTGGGAACAACAGCTGCAAGAAAGGTAAAGCAACGTGATAGCAACCAAGATTAAGCAGAATTACAGTTCAAATCTTCTGTTTTTAAAACAGATTGCTGTTTGCAAGAAAAAAATGTTCATAAAGCCACAGTCCAACCAAGAAACGCATATTTGTAAAGAAATGATACAAATTAAATTTGAAGAGAAAGATATTAGAGGGGAGGAAAAGTTAAAGAAAGCACTACAACTTAAAAACAGGTAACTGATGCCAGGAAAATGTGGTGCCATGGAACCGTTCGAGGGGAATGCGGAGTCATGGAGCTCCTATGAAGAGAGGTTCCAGTACAACCTTGCTGAAAAGAAGACACAGAATGAAATTAAAGTAGCAACTTTCTTCAGTGTAATAGAGCAGAAAACCTTCACCCTATTACAAAGCCTTGTCCATTCTGCAAAGCCTGGTACAATAACTTACGAGGAATTAACGAAAACTCTTGAACAATACTTCTCACCCAAAGTATTAATCATAGCAGAAAGATTTCAAGATGTAGTCAAGAAGAGTGTGAACATAGTCCACAATTTGTAGCAGTACGACACGCTGCAAGCCAGACTTGTGTGCAGATTGAGAACTGAGAATCCAGAAGGGATTGCTGACAGAACGCTCGCTGATACTCAAAACTGCTGTTGAAATAGCAGTGCCTATGAAATTCATAGCAAAAGAAGATTCCCAAATTGGAGCTGGCACCAAAATAAAAAAGATGAATACTGAGAAAAGAAGATCTGACAGCACAGTGGCACAGTGGTTAGCACTGCTGGCTCACGGTGACAAGGTCCCATGTTCGATCACGGCCCTGGGTCACTGTCCATGTGGAGTTTGCACATTCTGCTCGTATTTGCGTGGGTTTTGCCCTCACAACCCAAAGATGTGCAGGGTAGGTGGATTGGCCACACTAAATTGCCGCTTAATTTGAAAAAATGAATTGCGTACTCTAAATTTACTTTAAAAAAAGAGAGAGGATCTCTCAACATGTAGGCTAGTCATATATGTTCCCAGTTGGGACATTCTCCACAGGAATGTTGGTGTTGAGAAATCAAATGCTTTAATTGTGGCAAGAGAGATCACATAACAAAGATGTGCTCAGCCGGAGAAAATCCTCAAACCTTGAAGATGAGTAAATCTACAAAAATAAACTGCAGAATGACTGACGGTAATGAAAAGTCCCAGGAAGACATGTCTACATAGATGAAAGAGCCAAAACTCGATGTAATATTGATGAAAGCAATACACGGAGATTTGGGGTTAATCCAAAACTGAATTGGAATAAAATTAAAATAGAAGTAGATATGGAAGCTGCTGTATGCTGTTGACTGTTTCGATCCTAACAGCGTCGCCAATACTGTTGCAAATATTAATGATGCTGGTGAACCACAAGCCTTTCCGTATATCGATCAAATGACCACACAACCAGTTAGTTAGTTCAAAAGATGGTTTATTTACATGCACAAGAGTATCTCGACATGCAAACACAATATCTACTATGAGTTAACCTATCAGCTACAATAGCCTATACTTAACTTCAGGATGATTGGCACTATGCAAATGGATAAGGCCTTTATCTGGATTTCACTTGGCTGGTTTGAAGAAAGTGGCTCTGTCTCTGCTGGGCTCATCTGTCAGGTAGCGAGCGTTGGTCTTGAACTTAGCTGGCTGTTCCTGCTACAATTTGGCTGGTACAGCCTGGATCTAAAAGAGACAGAACACATGGCTGTGCTCTCTTTCGCGCTCTTTGGGGTGGTCCTTAACCTTGGACCCAATAGTTCAACAGGGCTCTGATCACTGTCTTTGATTTCAGCCAATAAAGGGGCGGGTGCCTTGGTAGCTGGGCAGGTCCTTAGCGGTCATTGACTTTGGCAGTTGGGCTTTCTGAGTAAGGGGAGTGGCGCCGATCAGTCAGTGGCTGTGCCGGTTTCTTGATTGGTGTTCTATTGTCTTGGGAAAATGGGCCATTAAAATGCAAACGGTGGTTTGATCAGGTCGGGTTATCTGTGTTTCAATTACACATAGGCTCTGTATCTGTCTGAGTCCTGGGTTGGCCATAATTCCCATGGTCCTTTGCTAGTGGCCATCTTAGATGGCTACATTCCGTCCTCTTGATCCTGAACGCGAAGCGTGGTGGATCACACTATTGATCCCTGTTCATCCTTGGTGGCCCGGTCACCCTTGGTCAAGGCAAGGTTCTACTCTTCTCTATCTTATGGTTTGGGACATTTTTTATTTTTATTTTGGAGTACCCAATTCAGTTTTTCCAATTACGGGGCAATCCACCTAGCTGCACATTTTTGGGTTGTGGGGGCAAAACCCACGCAAACACGGGGCGAATGTGGAAACTCCACACGGACTGCTGTGAGGCAGCAGGGCTAACCCACTGCGCCACCGTGCTGCCCGGGTTTGGGATATTTACCTAATGTACCATGAATATTAATAAATTAATTCATCTCTAACGATCACTATAATTCAGGTCACTATAAAACATTTAATTTATCTGCACAGTTGATCTCTAGCTAACGCTACCTAAGCTACTCTCATGCTGCTAGTGAATATCAAAGAACTTCAATACAGTACAAAATTTAAAACAGCAGCATCACATTTCTACTTAATCCTGGTAAAGTTAAAGAGGTACATGGTTTATTCTTAGCAGTGATTGGTACATGAATTTAATTTTGTTGAATTCCAAAGAAGGGTGCTCGGACTATATATATTGGGGACCGGGGGGCTTTTGCTCACCATTTACGGAGTCAAAGTGTCTGAATGACTCTGCAGATTATTGCAATTACTAGAAGGGCTTCTACTATGTATGAAAGGGGGTTCCATTTGGCAATGATATCGCACCAAGTGGGGGTTTCGATGTTTGTCTTTATGTGTGGTGTAGTGTCCGGGCTGGTGCTGGCCTGTTGTGTGGTAGTGCTCGGGGCTGCTATGGGGTTTGTAACAAAAGTCCGTTGCGCGCAGTTGCAGAGGTCGAGCGATGATCCAAACGCATGTCAGCAGTCTTTGCTTCACCTGTGTTTTCTGTTTTCCGGGTAATCCTGGGGGTGCGTTTTCTAGGTAATCCTGGGAGTGCAAGCATAGTATCTGTTATTATCTTTGGTTAATATCTCATTTTATTAGTCTTTCTCTCCTTACTCCAATTACCCATTATGATTGTCACCATGGGTGACTCCCTCATTTTTTTTTTTGAAATACCATTTTGAGAGACAAGGGGTGGTATTCTCCCCCCCACGCCAGGGTGGAGAATCGCTGGGGCGCCGCGCGAGTCGTGCCATGCCGCCCTGACACCCACACGCGATTCTACCACCCCCCGAAACCAGCGCCGCGAGAATCGCGCCGGGCCGCTCGGAGAATCGCCGCAAATGGCGAGCGGCAATACTCCTCCCCGGGTGGGCCGAGCGGCCAGCGAAAAACAATGACAGTCCTGCCGGTGCCGTTCACCATTGGTCGCTGCCGGCGGGAACTCTGCGGGAACGCTGGGGGGGGGGGGGGGGCGGCCTGTGGGGGGGAAGAGGGACTCCTTCACCGAGGGGGCCTCCGATGGAGTCTGGCCCATGATCGGGGCCCACCGAACGGCAGGCCGGCCTCTCCCCGGGCCTACGTCCTGGCACGGCCGGCCCCTGAACACCGACCCCATGTTGAGTCAGGGCCGCCGCGCGTAAGAAGTTCCCCGCGCATGCGCAGGATGGCACGGCCCAACTGTGCATGCGTGGGTTGGTGCGGCGCCCATTTGGCGCCGCGTAAGGACGCTGGAGCGGGGTGAACAACTCCAGCACCGTGCTGGCCCCCTGTGGGGGCCAGAATAGGTCATGCCCGGGCCCTGTAAACGACGGGGCGAACACTTGGCCTCAATATCGGAGAATCACGCCCAAGAAATGCAAATTTTTTAAGTACAGAGACTCGCGCAGCTTGTGGTCGATGTGGGGAGTGGTATGACAATTTCCTCGACCAGTCTTTTCTTTATGTGCAACCAGTGGTGGTTGAGGCTTATCTTAACCAGCCGAATTTCAGGGCGGCCAGTTTTATACAGTTTCGTCCCAGGGTTCAGAGGTAGTTCGTGTGTAGCAGCGTGTATAGCAACCAATTGTGTCATATGTGTAAATCGCAGGTGGGGAGTGACTAGGGGGTTGTGTAAGGTAAAGGAAAGAAGGGGTGAGTGTACAGAACGTGGCAAAATGCATTCTTTATACCACAACCAAAGGGAGAGCAGAGAAGGTGAAACTAAGGCCTGCCAAAGGCAATGCAGAGTGTAGAGAACCATTCCAGAGCGTATGAAGTGACAGGGACATGAGGTGCGTGTGGGCTGCTGCGGGAGAAGAATGGGTGGAATCCCCGGGTAGGGCGGGGGTTAGTGCAGTTACTCCACTACCTGAGCTTAACTGACCGGATGCATTTGGGGTCCTCAGGGAGGTCGGGGATCAGTGCCGTTATTCCCTACCTGGGTGACCTGGGTGGACGGTAAGAGTTTGTAGTCATGTAGAAACTTGTCCTAAAGACTGGGAGAACAGTGACCTGTTTTTCGACAAACATGTGGGAAGTGGGAACCTTGGTCTGACTCAATGCTGTGGGGGAGACCCCAGCTTGTGAATATCTGTTGGGTCAAAATCTTAGCGGTGGCCTTTGCTGTGTTTGTCTGTGAGGGAAATGCTTCTACCAGCGATTACAACCAGCACGAACTTGAAACCATTTCTGCAAGGGGGAAGGGGGCCAATGGAATCGATTTGCAAATTTGCCCAAGGGCCATTCACAGGTTGGGTGTGATATAATTGTCCTTTCTTTGAGTAACGTTCAGGATTGTTCTGAGCACAGATAAGGCAATCTGGGTTACATCGCCGTTTAAATCGGGCCACCAACACAAAGTTCTTAAATGGGCAATGGTATTGTCTCTGCCCTGATGTCCGTGTCCGTCATGAAACTGGTAAATAACCTGGTTTCTGTCCTGGGTGGGGACTGTCATGATATCCACATTAACATATCATGGTACAATCATACACACACACTGATGGACAGATCGACGGACCAATCAACACACGCAACATCACATCAATCACCAGTGAGAGCACACGCACTATAAAACAGGGAACACCACAGTTCCCGCTCATTCCAGCAGGAGATAGCTCAGAGCACAGAGCTCACAGCTTGCCACTCAGACATACACCATGTGCTCTAAGACAGTGTTAGGGCTGGGTCCACAGGTTAACTGGTAAAGTACGAACCACAGCCAGAAGTATACAGTAGATGTTATCAAGAATAATAAAATAGAGGTGTACCATCTACAACCGTGTTGGTTCGTTTGTATAGCGGAACACCCAACACGACATAGTACCAGGCTTGGAACCCAGCAACTGTGAGACCTACCTGCACATCTTCAGAGATCCGCCATCCTGCGCCATGGACACCAACAGCCATGCTGCAGCCGGCAGACAAGAAGGCAGTGCTACGCTTTCTCGGGATGGTCAACTTCCTGGGGAAGTTCATTCCCAACCTTGCCTCCCACACAACGGCTCTTCACCACCTGGTGAAGAAGACTACGGAGTTCCAGTGGATGCCCGCACACCAGAAGGAATGGGAGGAGCTCAAGATCAAGCTCACCACAGCCCCGGTATTGGCGTTCTTCGACACTACTCGAGATACAAAGATCTCGACTGATGCCAGCCAGTCCGGCATTGGGGCGGTACTCCTGCAACGGGACGACACTGCATCATGGGCCCCGGTCGCCTATGCCTCGTGGGCCATGACCCCCACAGAACAGCGCTATGCGCAGATTGAGAAGGAGTGCCTGGGTTTGTTAACCGGCATAGATAAATTCCACGACTATGTGTATGCTCTCCCTCAGTTCACCATGGAAATCGATCGTCGCCCCCCCGGTCAGCATCATACAAAAGGACCTCAATGAGATGACCCCTCGCCTCCAGCGCATTCTGCTCAAGCTCCGGAGGTACGACTTTCAACTTGTCCACACCCCAGGAAAGGACCTCATCATCGCGGATGCCCTGTCCAGAGCAGTGAGCACGCCATCCGAATCGGGGGGTTCGTCTGTCAGGTCAAAGCGCATGTGGCCTTCACTTCGGCCAATCTGCCAGCTAATGATGCAAGTCTGGCCCGTATTCGCCGTGAGACTGCGGCTGACCCCCTTCTACAACGTGTGATGTGCCACATGATGGAAGGGTGGCTCAAAGGACAGTGCCCACAATTCTACAATGTCCGGGACGACTTGGCCGTCATTGACGGTGTCCTCCTAAAGTTGGACCGGATTGTGATTCCGATTCCATACAGCATGCACAGGCTGGTCCTCGAACAATTACACGAAGGCCATCGCAGGGTTGAGAAGTGCAGGCGGAGGGCCCGGGAAGCTGTGTACTGGCCGGGCATCAGCGACGGCATCGCCAACATGGTGCTCAACTGCCCCACCTGCCAAAGGTTTCAGCCGGCGCAAACCCCTGAGACACTTCAGCCCCATGAGTTGGGCGAAGGTGGGTGTGGACCTTTTTCATGCGCTCGGCAGGGACCACTTCATCATAATTGACTATTTTTCAAATTATCCGGAGGTCATACGCCTGAACGACTTGACATCATCAGCTGTAATCAGAGCATGTAAAGAAACCTTCGCTCGCCATGGCATTCCGCTTACCATCATGTTTGCGAGCCAAGAATGGTCTTCTTTTGCCGCTTCGTATGGCTTCACACACGTGACGTCCAGCCCTCTGCATCCCCAGTCAAATGGCAAGGTGGAAAAGGGCGTCCATATCGTGACGCAGCTCCTCTGCAAGGCTGTTGATGCCGGATCTGACTTCTGTTAAGCCCTGTTGGCCTATCGCTCGGCCCCACTGTCCACAGGCCTCTCACCAGCCCAGCTGTTGATGGGTCGCGCCCTCAGGACCACTGTACCGTCCATTCATGTTCCTAAACCCGACCCATGCTCCAGTACTGCAAAGGATGCGACAGCAGCGTGCTCAGCAGAAGATGGCACATGACACTCGGGCAACTGATCTTCCTGCCCTGGCGCCTGGAGACAACGTCCGCATACACGTACCAGAGGGTGGCTGGTCGGCAACTGCCGAAGTTCTCTGCCGCGTGGCTCCCCGCTCGTTCCTGGTTCGCATGCCTGATGGCTCCATTCGCCGGCGTAATCGGTGGGCCCTTCGGCTGCTTCCGCGCTCGCTACGTGATCATGCACCGGTGCCACGCCCTCCTGCTGTCCCTGATGTCGACTTCGTGGAGCTTCCTGCCACTCTGCCTATTCCTCTATCGCCCGTGGCCAGGTCCATTCCTCAGCCGGTGGATCCTGACCCACCCTTGAGGCGGTCAACCCGAATTCATCGCCCACCGACTGGCTGGACTTATGAGCCTGTTTGCACATTGGACTCACTGAATTGTTATGCAACAATGTTAATGTTTTTCTCTTTTTGTCGTTCCAGGAGTTCTCTTTCGATATTTGATGATTGCACTTGTTTTGTTTGTGGTACAACCTCGTTGCTACGTTGCACCTGACACCTTCCTATGTATATAGTTTAGCCTCATGTACATGTTGTAGATATTGCACACACATATTCAGCTGCACTCACTACACACCAATATTTATTACCATATAGGCACATATTCTTGTGAAAGGGGGGATGTCATGATATTCATATTAACATATCATGGTGCAAACACACACACACTGATGGACAGATCGACAGACCAATCAACACACACGCAACATCACAGTCAATCACCAGTGAGAGCACATGCACTATAAAACAGGGAATACCACAGTTCCCGCTCATTCCAGCAGGAGGTAGCTCAGAGCACAGAGCTCACAGCGTGCCACTCAGACATACACCATGTGCTCTAAGATAGTGCTAGGGCTGGGTCCACAGGTTAACTGGTAAAGTACGAACCACAGCCAGTAGTATACAGTAGATGTTATCAAGAATAATAAAACAGAGTTGTACCATCTACAACAGTGTTTGTTCGTTTGTATAGAGGAACACCCAACATGACAGGGACCACATAAATTCCATTTTTTAAAGCTATGCTGTCCTGTACAGTCAGTGCATCTTTCCATTTATCATAGGGGGCTGGGAAGTTGCCGTCTAAAACCTGTTTGAGGGTGTTGTCTGCTTTTTGGGCTTGAGATAGATCCTCAATATTGGTCTGGGAAACCTGGACTGAGTGTATCGGTTGCTTCCGGGTGGCTGCCAGAAGTGACCACGGCGTGACCCTGCTTTGGCTAAGGCGTCTGCCTTTACATTCCAGGGTGGGGACGAGTGTTGATGGCTTCTTACTTTAATAATACCGTATGTGCGGTCTGAGTCTGTCTTGAGAATGTGCTTTAACAATGGGGCAGAGGGTAGGGGTCTTCCATTGGCTGAAACAAAACCTAGAGATTCCCACAGGGGCAGGAATTCTGTTAAGCTGTTGCACACATACAGACAGTCCGAGTGTATGTCTGCGGGAGTTGGAAAAGAGTCGGGGTGCTCAATTACATAGGCTATGGCTGCGAGTTCTGCTGCTTGTGAACCTAGGTGGCCGGACAATTTTAAAGAGATCTCTTCGAGTGGGCATCCCTGCACGTCTTCTACTTAAATTTCACAACCAGTAATTCTAATTCCATTTCCGATTGTGGAGGAACCAACTACATAAATTTTTAAAGCATTGCCTGTGATTTGGGAATCCTGTGTCGTACTGCCTGCTCGTGGTTGTAGTGACTTTGGGATAGAGGATCCTCTGTGGTGTTGGACTGCTATGATCTGGCACTCGTGGGGTCCCTGCATATTGGAGATTATCGGCCAGAAATGTGTTGGTCTTGGTGCGTTTTACTGTAATGTATTTGTAACAGTAGTGTCCAGTGAGCTGCTCTGATTTGGCTGACTGAACCGTCCTTTAATCTACCGTCTAGTAATAGTTGAGTGGGGGTGTGCTCGGTCAGGATCGTTACTGGGTTCAGGCCTGTGATGTACGCCAAGTACTGTACTGCCCAAAAGACTGCAAGCAAGTACCTTTCGCAGGCTGAGAATCCTTGCTCGACGGGGTCTAATACTCTTGAGGCATAGGCTATGGGTCCTAAGTGATCATATTGTTCTTGCAGGAGCACTGCTGATAGGGTTCGGTCAGTGGTTGCTACTTCTATGGCATAGGGCAAGTCTGGGTTTGGAACTTGTAAAGTGGGGGCTGTTTTAAATCATCAATGGCGTCTGTGTGCTGCGGAAGCCATTCCCATGGGACGTTCTTTTTCAGGAGCTCTGAGAGTGGGACTGCCTTAGTGGCAAAACCATCTATATGATTTCTGCAATACCCTACCAAACCTAGGACTGACTGGAGTGCAGTGACATTTTGGGGCAGGGGCAATTTAACGATCGACTCGATCCATTTTTCCTCAATTTCTCTCTTCCCGTGGGTGATGATGGTGCCTAAATAAAGAACCTTTTCCTTTAAAATCTGGGCCTTTTTGGGGTTGACCTTGCATCCGATGGATTGCAGTAGGCCTAATAATTCAGATAAGAGCTCTACGTGTTCCTCTTTTGTGTCCGTTTGCAAGAGCAGACCATCTACATATTGTATTAGGCATTCGTGTCGAGAAAATTTAGAAAGTCCGTTGGCCAATTGTCAGTGGAAAATGGAGGGGGAGTTATGGAATCCTTGTGGGAGGCTACTCCACGTGTACCGCTGCCCTTGAAATGTAAACGCGAACTTATACTGGCAGGCCTTGTCTAATGGGATGGACCAAAAGCCATTGCTGATGTCCAGCACTGTGAAATATTTTGCCTGCACTCCTTGTTTAAGCATGGTCTCGGGACTCGTGGCAACAGTGGGGGCTGCTAAAGGGGTTACCTTATTAAGTTCTCGATAGTCGATCGTTAGTCGCCATGAACCTTCGGGCTTTTTTACAGGCCAAATTGGGCCATTATTTGTGGACGCTATGGGTTAAATAACTCCTTGGTCTAAAAAACTGTTAATAACCTTTGAAATCTCACCCTCGGCTTGCTGTGGGAAACCGTATTGCTTTTACGGCTTTGGATTGTCTCCTGAAATCTTTATTGTACCTGGGATCTTCCCACAATCATGTTTATGTTGTGCGAACAAAGCTTTGTGTTTTATGAGGACCTCCCTAATCGTCTGGTCTGCACAAATTTTTGTGGATTAAATCAATAGTCACCTACCGAGCAAATCCTGTTTTCATAATCCCCTACTATGAGCATAGCGGGAGCCCTAGCTGTTTTGGCCATTCGCCATACATATTTGTTTACTGGGTCAAACAAAAGGTTATGTGAGTTCATAAAATCAATGCCTAACATGTGCTCTGCGGTTTGGGGAAAGTCAACTAAAACGACGGGGTGTCTGGTGCTAATGTTCCCTATCTGAATGGGTACGGGAGCTGTGATATATCCCGTTCAAACATGGTGGAGGAGTTCAAAGTGGTGTGGGATCCTCCTGTGTCCCAAAGAAAATCGACTGTATGTCCCCGGACTGTGCCTGTGTAGCGCACAATGACTTACGAGAGAGACGAGTAGTGATGAAGTAGTGACCATTCGGTCCATCTCCCGTTGGAAGACCGAGACCCCGTTCGTGACACCAAATGGGACCCTTAGGAAGTGGTATAGACGCCCGTCTGCCTCGAAGGCTGTGTACTTGCGGTCACCTGGGCGGATGGGGAGCTGGTGGTAGGCGGACTTGAGGTCCACGGTGGAGAAAACCTTATACTGGGCAATCCGATTTACCATGTCGGATATGCGGGGGAGAGGGTATGCATCTAGCTGTGTGTACCTGTTGATGGTCTGGCTTTAGTCTATGACCATCCTTTGCTTCTCCCCGGTCTTTACTACTACCACCTGGGCTCTCCAGGGACTATTGCTGGCCTGGATTATGCCTTCCTTCAGCAACCGCTGGACTTCAGACCGAATAAATATCCGGTCCTGGGCGCTGTACCGTCTGCTCCTAGTGGCGACGGGTTTGCAATCCGGGGTGAGGTTTGCAAACAAGGACGGCGGTTCAACCTTGAGAGTTGCGAGGCCGCAGATAGTGAGTGGGGGTATTGGGCCGCCGAATTGAAATGTTAGGCTCTGCAGGTTACACTGGAAATCTAATCCCAGTAATGTGGGCGCGCAGAGTTGGGGAAGGACGTAGAGCCTGTAGTTTTTAAACTCCCTCCCTTGCGCCGTTAGGTTCGCAATGCAGAACCCTTTGATCTCTACGGAGTGGGATCCTGCAGCTAGGGAAATCTTTTGCGTACTTGGATGGATGGTCAGAAAACAGCGTCTTACCGTGTCTGGGTGAATGAAACTTTCGGTGCTCCCGGAGTCGATCAAGCATGATGTCTCGTGTCCGTTGATCAGCACCGTTGTTGTCGTCGTCTGGAGCGTCCGGGGCCGTGATTGATCCAGAGTCACCGAAGCCAGTCGTGGTCGTAGTGTTGCGGCGTCTTCTTCGGACCCCGTGGAGCCGTCGATGCTGGGGTCCTTTGTTGTCATCCAAGATGGCGGCGTCGATGAATCACACGCGGCCGGGGGTGGACAAAATGGCCCCCCCATGGATCGCACGTGGTCAGGGGTGGACAAAATGGCCACCCCCATGAATCGCACGTGGCTGGGGGGTCACAAGATGGCGGCGCCCATCCTCCCCTCGTGGTGCCCGGGACCCAAATTGGCGGCGCCCACGGGTCGCACATGGGGCGCTGGGGGGGGTTGGGGAGCGTTTGGGCTATGCTGGGCTCGTTCTTCTCCGGGGATTGTGGCGACCCCCTGGGACCGGCACACTGCCGCGTAATGGCCCTTCTTGCCGCAGCTTTTACAAATAGCTGCGCGGGCCGGGCAGCGCTGCCGGGGGTATTTCGCTTGCCCGCAGAAATAGCAGCGGGCCCCCCCGGGATGGTCTGGCGCTTTAACCGCGCAAGCCTGTGAGGGAGGGGGGGGGGGTTTGTCGCGATGGGGGTCCACGGAGCCCAAGGGGCTGCCGCGCGGTCGGGGCCGTAGGCGCGGGCGTTTTGCGAGGCCACATCTAGGGAAGCTGCAAGGGCCCGTGTCTCTGAGAGTCCTAACGACTCTCTTTCTAAAAGTCTTTAGCGGATTTGGGGAGAGTTCATACCTGCCACAAACGCATTGCGAATTAGCATGTCCGTGTGTTCGATCGCGTTCACCGGCGGGCAGCTGCAGCCCCGTCCCAAAATTAGCAGCGCGGCGTAGAATTTTTCTAGTGATTCTCCGGGACTTTGCCGTCTCGTTGCGAGTTGGTAGCGCGCGTAGACCTGGTTCACGGGGCGAACGTAGATGTTCTTCAGTAATGCGAGCGCCGTCGGGAAATCCTCTGCGTCTTCTATGAGAGGGTAAATTTCCGGGCTTACCCTCGAATGCAGGACCTGCATTTTCTGGTCTTCTGTGATCCGGCCGGGGGCCGTTCAGAGGTAGCCTTCAAAACATGCTTGCCAGTGTTTAAATACTGCTGCCGAGTTCGCTGCGTGGGGGCTGATCCGCAGGCATTCCGGGGTGATCCGGAGCTCCATAGTCCTTTAAGCTCGCTTAATAAATTGTAGCGCACAATGACTTACGAGAGAGACGAATAGTGATGAAGTCGATGAGGCTTTATTAAGCGAGACTTGTCCCCAGCAGTTCAGCAACAGAATGAAGCGGCGGGGAGAAGCTCGGGGTCAACAGCCAACCAGGACCCGGGATCTGTCAGCCAATAGCATCACAGCTTCACAGTCCCACATGACCCCTAATACATACCACCACAGCCTGTAACTACTGCTCTGCCTGATTTGTCCCAGCGTGTGTCACAGACCCAAGTTGGGGAGTCCGATTTTGATTTCCCGTGTCCTCTACGTATCTTTGGGTGCTTTTGTTTAACTCTTGCCAATCGGGAGCATCTTCATCATCCAAATCCTGCCCGAAATTGTACCTGAAGCCATTCTGTCCTGAGAGTAGCGACTGTAACTTTTCTATCTTCTGTCGGCATTTAGCATGGTCAACGGTACTCTGCCTCTGTTCCTTAGTGGAGCTGTGGAGCGCTCTCAAAGCTGCTTTTAAGTCTATGCATTTGCTAGTTAGCTGGGTGACCTGTTGTTCTGTTTCCTCTCTAATAGAAACTTACAAGATAATGAATGGCTTAGATAGGGTGGACGTAGGGAATTTGTTTCCATTAGCAGGGGGCACAGCCTTCGAATAAAAGGGAGTCACTTTAGAACAGAGATGAGGAGAAATTTCTTCAGCCAGAGAGTGGTGGGTCTGTGGAATTCATTGCCACAGAGGGCGGTGGAGGCCGGGACGTTGAGTGTCTTTAAGACAGAAGTTGATAAATTCTTAATTTCTCGAGGAATTAAGGGCTATGGAGAGAAAGAGTGGGTAAATGGAGTTGAAATCAGCCATGATTGAATGGTGGAGTGGACTCGATGGGCCGAATGGCCTTACTTCCGCTCCTATGTCTTATGGTCTTATGGTCTTACCAGGACTGCGCGCTGTGTATTTTGGTAGGCTCTATCGTCTGGAAGCTAATAAGGTGAACTAGACAAGATTGATGTGAGCGTTTTACATCGGCCATTTCCTTATCCTTAGCTGCTAACTGTACCTGGAGTTGCTCAATTATCTTCTCGCTTTCGTTACTGTTTCCCTCGTTCTTTTCTTCCTTCTCAATTAACTGCCTACAGAGCGTCTTCACGACCTCCTCTGTGCCTCGCAACTGTGCCAAACAGGACACTATTGCCATCGGCTTTCTAACTTTCCCTACATTTTTCTTGTGGACCTCGCTTACGTTCTCCCACCAAGTTTGTCCTATCTTTCCTGGACCTGACCCATCATTAGCGCAAAGATTCGACCAAAGGGGCCATCCTTTCCCCTTAAGTATTTCCTTAACTCTTCCTCCAATATGGGGCATTGCTCTTCTGGTAAACCACTGTATTGTATTGTACTTACTGTTCTTACTGTTTGTTGCATGTCTGGGTTTGTCCCTGCTGGCTCTGCCTGTGGGTCTGCCCCTAGGGCTCAAGTATAAAGGTGGCTAACCTCCAGCCCTGCCTTCAGTCTGGGGACCGGTTGCAGCATGTATCTTTTAGCTGATTGAAGCCACAGTTTACTCTTCCTACTCTAGTCTGTCGTCGTTAATGGTACATCAGCTCTGCTCTGTTGGTCGCTGCGACCTCGGGTTCCTGTGGATTCATCAATCTTCCCATTGCTTTAGTGGCCATTTATTCTCTGATCTCTTTCTCTACTTTTAATTTGGGACAGGGGAATAAGGCAGCAATTTGAACAGTGGGTATGGCCTTAGCTATTTTCCGGCTCACAATCACTTGATAGTGGTATACAATTCTAACAAGTTTACCTTACTCTTCCTGTTAAGTACGCACTTCCGAAATTCGGTTATTTGGTCGATATGGGACTTGCACTTGTGGTTCTTTCTCTTTCTCGCAATTGGATTCAAAGTTTGTGGGTTCTCTCGGAGTGACAAAGTCACTTCTAATTGAGTCCCATCAGAGTTCGCCAATAATGTTGACTGTTTCGATCCCAACAGCATCGCCAATAGGAGGTAAGTTTTTCCTTTAAAAACACTTACCTTCACAGGAGCAGGCCAGTCGATTTCAGCGGGAGCGGTGCGCAAGTGATTTCTGGGAGGTAAGTTTCTCCTTTAAAAAAAATAAACACTTATTTTCTGTTTTTTTTTCCCGCGGACTTCTGGGAAGACCCCCCAACCAATAAATTCTGGTGGAGAGGAAACCCGAGACACTACACGTGTAGTGTCTCCCACCCGCCCTCCTCCTCTAACCTAACAATAAGACCCATTGGTGTGAGGTAAGTGCCATATTATATTATTACTATTAGCATTATTATATTATATTATGAGCATTGCGCAGGTCAAGGAGACACAGCCGGAGTGAGAGAGATACAGACAGTGAGAATTTGCTAGTTTGGTGCAGTGAGGTAACCCAGGAAAGGTAAGTGGTTAATCTAATTGTGCTGTTTTTCAGTTAAAAGTGCAGGGAGTGTCTGATTGGCTGAAGCTGCCCCCACCATAAACTTAAATTAAACTAATTAATTAATTAGCGATGGCTGGTCAGGTGATGTGCTTGAGCTGCTTGATTTGGGAGCTGGCAGATCCCATTGCGACCTGCAGCGACCACATCTGCAGTAAGTGTTGGCTGCTCGAAGAGCTCCGGCTCAGAGTTGATGAGCTGGAGTCTGAGCTTCAAACACTGAGGCACATCCGGGAGGGGGAGGCTTACCTGGACACTGTGTTTCAGGAGGCAGTCACACCTGTCAGAGTAAGTAGTTTAAATCCTGCTAGTGGCCAGGGACAGCAGGGTGTGACTGCAAGTCAGGCAGGTAAAGGGAACCAGCAGTCAGAAACTCAGGAGCCTCAGCCCTTGATTCTGTCCAACAGGGATGAGGCACTTGCTCCCTGTGTGGATGGCGAACAGGGTTGCAGGAAGGATGAGTCAGCTGACCAAGGCACCATGGTTCATCAGGCCATTCAAGGGGAGGGAGTAAATAGGCAAGTTGTAGTTGTAGGGGATTCTATTATCAGGGGGATAGATAGTATCCTTTGTGAGCAGGATAAAGAGTCCCGCATGGTATGTTGCCTGCCCGGTGCTAGGGTGCGGGACATCTCTGACCGGCTTGAAAGGATACTGGAGAGGGAGGGGGAGGATCCAGTTGTTGTGGTCCATGTTGGTACCAACAACATAGGCAAGTCTAGGAAAGAGGACCTGTTTAGAGATTATAAAGAGCTAGGATTCAAATTAAAAAACAGGTCCTCGAGGGTCATAAACTCCGGATTACTGCCCGAGCCACGTGCAAATTGGCATAGGGAGGCAAGAATAAGGGACATTAACACGTGGCTGAAAGAGTGGTGTGGGAATAAGGTGTTCCTTTTCATGGGACACTGGCATCAGTTTTGGGACAGGGGGGACCTATACCATTGGGATGGTCTCCACCTGAACCGAGCTGGGACCAGTGTTCTGGCGAAAAGAGTAAATAGGGTGGTCAATAGGACTTTAAACTAAAGATTGGGGGGGGGAAGGGAAAGTCAGGGAACCAAGAGGTGAAGTAATCAGTGGGAAGCGTAGCTGCTTAGGAATACAAAAAAGCACGAAAAGACAGAACTCAGGAGAGGTTACAATAGTCCCCATCCCACAAAATATGACACAGTGTAATAGAAAGGTTCAGTAAACCAAGGTCCACCACACTAAGAAAACAAAAAGGGACGGTCAATAGAGAATTAAAGGTGCTATATTTAAATGCGCGCAGTGTACGGAACAAGGTAGATGAGCTTGTGGCCCAGATTGTGACTGGCAGGTATGATGTGGTAGGCATCACAGAGACATGGTTGCAGGGGGTTCATGACTGGCATTTAAACATCCAGGGATTCACAACCTATCGAAAAGACAGAGAGGTGGGCAGAGGGGGCGGGGTTGCCTTGTTAATTATGAATGAAATTAAATCAATAGCACTAAACGACATGGGGTCAGATGATGTGGAGTCTGTGTGGGTAGAGTTGAGGAACCACAAAGGCAAAAAAAACATAATGGGAGTTATGTACAGGCCTCCTAACAGTGGTCAGGACCAGGGGCACAAGATGCACCACAAAATAGAAAGTGCATGTCAGAAAGGCAAGGTCACAGTGATCATGGGGGACTTTAATATGCAGGAGGACTGGGTAAATAATACTGCCAGTGGACCCAAGGAAAGGGAATTCATTGAATGTTTACAGGAGGGCTTTTTGGAACAGCTTGTGATGGAGCCCACGAGGGAACAGGCCATTCTGGACTTAGTGTTATGTAATGAGCCAGACTTGATTAAAGATCTTCAAGTAAGGGAGCACTTAGGAGGCAGTGATCATAATATGGTCGAATTCAATCTCCAATTTGAAAGAAAGAAGGTAGAATCAGATGTAAAAGTGTTACAGTTAAATAAAGGTAACTACAGGGGCATGAGGGAGGAACTGACGAAAATCGACTGGGAGCAGACCCTAGTGGGAAAGACAGTAGAACAGCAATGGCAGGAGTTTCTGGGTGTAATTGAGGACACAGTACAGAGGTTCATCCCAAAGAAAAGAAAGGTTATCAGAGGGGGGATTAGGCAGCCATGGCTGACAAAGGAAGTTAGGGAATGCATCAAAGCAAAAGAGAAAGCCTATAATGTGGCAAAGAGTAGTGGGAAGTCAGAAGATTGGGAAGGCTACAAAAACAAACAGAGGATAACAAAGAGAGAGATAAGGAAAGAGAGGATCAAATTTGAAGGTAGGCTAGCCAGTAACATTAGGAATGATAGTAAAAGTTTCTTTAAATACATTAAAAACAAACGGGAGGCAAAAGTTGACATTGGGCCGCTCCAAAATGACGCTGGTAATTTTGTGATGGGAGACATGGAAATAGCCGAGGAACTGAATAAGTACTTTGCGTCAGTCTTCACAGTAGAAGACATGAGTAATATCCCAACAATTCCGGAGAGTCAGGGGACAGAGTTGAATATGGTAGCCATCACAAAGGAGAAAGTGCTAGAGAAACTAAGAGGTCTAAAAATTGACAAATCTCCGCGCCCAGATGGGCTACATCCTAGAGTTCTAAAGGAGATAGCTGAAGTAATAGTGGCGGCGTTGGTGATGATGTTTCAACAGTCACTGGAGTCAGGGAAAGTACCAGAGGATTGGAAAATCGCTGCTGTAATCCCACTGTTCAAGAAGGGAACAAGGAAAAAGATGGAAAATTATAGGCCAATTAGCCTGACTTCGGTTGTTGGCAAGATTCTAGAATCCATTGTTAAGGATGAGATTTCTAAATTCTTGGAAGTGCAGGGTCGGATTAGGACAAGTCAGCATGGATTTAGTAAGGGGAGGTCGTGCCTGACAAACCTGTTAGAGTTCTTTGAAGAGATAACAAATAGGTTAGACCAAGGAGAGCCAATGGATGTTATCTATCTTGACTTCCAAAAGGCCTTTGATAAGGTGCCTCACGGGAGACTGCTGAGTAAAGTAAGGGCCCATGGTATTCGAGGCAAGGTACTAACATGGATTGACGATTGGCTGTCAGGCAGAAGGCAGAGAGTTGGGATAAAAGGTTCTTTTTCGGAATGGCAACCGGTGGTGAGTGGTGTCCCGCAGGGTTCAGTGTTGGGACCACAGGTGTTCTCTTTATATATTAACGATCTAGATAACGGGACTGAGGGCATTCTGGCTAAGTTTGCCGATGATACGAAGATAGGTGGAGGGGCAGGTAGT
Source organism: Scyliorhinus torazame (assembly GCF_047496885.1). Taxonomy (NCBI): domain Eukaryota; kingdom Metazoa; phylum Chordata; class Chondrichthyes; order Carcharhiniformes; family Scyliorhinidae; genus Scyliorhinus; species Scyliorhinus torazame. Next base: position 191,739,985 of record NC_092712.1, on the reverse strand, counting down.
ATGGAGGAGGTGGGGAGGCTTCAGAAAGATTTAGACAGTTTAGGAGAGTGGTCCAAGAAATGGCTGATGAAATTCAACGTGGGCAAGTGCGAGGTCTTGCACTTTGGAAAAAAGAATAGAGGCGTGGACTATTTTCTAAACGGTGACAAAATTCATAATGCTGAAGTGCAAAGGGACTTGGGAGTCCTAGTCCAGGATTCTCTGAAGGTAAACTTGCAGGTTGAGTCTGTAATTAAGAAAGCAAATGCAATGTTGTCATTCATCTCAAGAGGCTTGGAATATAAAAGCAGGGATGTACTTCTGAAGCTTTATAAAGCATTAGTTAGGCCCCATTTAGAATACTGTGAGCAATTTTGGGCCCCACACCTCAGGAAGGACATACTGGCACTGGAGCGGGTCCAGCGGAGATTCACACGGATGATCCCAGGAATGGTAGGCCTAACATACGATGAACGTCTGAGGATCCTGGGATTATATTCATTGGAGTTTAGGAGGTTGAGGGGAGATCTAATAGAAACTTACAAGACAATGAATGGCTTAGATGGGGTGGATGTAGGGAAGTTGTTTCCATTAGCAGGGGAGACTAGGACCCGGGGGCACAGCCTTAGAATAAAAGGGAGTCACTTTAGAACAGAGATGAGGAGAAATTTCTTCAGCCAGAGAGTGGTGGGTCTGTGGAATTCATTGCCACAGAGGGCGGTGGAGGCCGGGACGTTGAGTGTCTTTAAGACAGAAGTTGATAAATTCTTGATTTCTCAAGGAATTAAGGGCTATGGAGAGAGAGCGGGTAAATGGAGTTGAAATCAGCCATGATTGAATGGTGGAGTGGACTCGATGGGCCGAATGGCCTTACTTCCACTCCTATGTCTTATGGTCTTATGGCCAATACTGTTACTAATATTAATGATGTTGGTGAACCACAAGCCTTCCCTTATATCGATCAAATGACCACACAACCAGTTAGTTAGTTCAAAAGATGGTTTATTTACATACACAAGAGTATCTCGACATGCAAACACAATATCTACTACGAGTTAAACTACACCTATCAGCTACAATAACCTATACTTAACTTCAGGGTGATCAGCGCTATGCAAATGGATAAGGCCTTTATCTGGATTTCACTTGGCTGGTTCTAAGAAAGTGGCTCTGTCTCTGCTGGGCTCATCCGTCAGGTAGCGATCATTGGTCTTGAACTTAGCTGGCTGTTCCTGCTGCAATTGGGCTGGCACAGGCCGGATCCAAGAGACCTAACACATGGCTGTGCTCTCTTTTATCCCTCTGGGATTCTGCGCTCTTTGGGGCGGTCCTTACCCTTGGACCCAATAGTTCGACAGGGCTCTGATCACTGTCTTCGATTTTGGCCAATAAAGGGGCGGGTGCCTTGGCAGCTGGGCAGGTCCTTAGTGGTCACTGACCTTGGCAGTTGTGTTTTCTGAGTAAGGGGAGTGGCGCCGATCAGTCTGTGGTTGTACCGGTTGCTTGATTGGAGTTCTATTATCCTGGGAAAATGGGCCATTAAAATGTAAACGAGCAGGGGTTTCGGTCAGGTCTGGTCACCTGAGTTTCAAATACACATAGGCTCTGTATCTGTCTGAGTCCTGGGTTGACCATAATTCCCATGGTCCTTTGCAGGTGGCTATCTTAGATGGCTACAATGCCTTATCTCTGAAACTGTATGTCAACAAAATCTCAAGAACGTATCATTAAAACTGTCTGATTTGAGAAATTACATGGAAGAGGTGGTTCCAGTGAAAGGTTATATCTTGCTGCAAGTTGAAGTAAATGGTCAATCTGCAAAATTACCATTACGTGTGGTAATAGGAAATTTTCCTGCACTTTTCAGAAGAGCGTGTTTGAACTAAATTGGTAAGCTGTAAACCAATTGGTTTATGGAAAGAACACATTACAGAAACTATTAGAAAAACATAAGAAAATATTTGAAAACACTTTAGGAGAAATGACTAAATTTTAAGGGCAGCACGGTAGCATAGTGGTTCGCACAATTGCTTCACAGCTCCAGGGTCCCAGGTTCGATTCCGGCTTGGGTCACTGCCTGTGCAGAGTCTGCATGTTCTCCCTGTGTGTGCATGGGTTTCCTCCGGGTGCTCCGGTTTCCTCTCACAGTCCAAAGATGTGCAGGTTAGGTGGATTGGCAATGCTAAATTGCCCTTAGTGTCCAAAATTGCCCTTAGTGTTGGGTGGGGTTCCTGGGTTATGGGATAGGGTGGAGGTGTGGGCTTGGGCTTGGGGGGTGCTCTTTCCAAGAGCCGGTGCAGACGCGATGAGCCGAATGGCCTCCTGCATTGTAAATTCCATGAATCTATGACTGGAGTTGAGGCACAGTTTAAGATAAAATCTGATAACATCCCTAAATGCTTAAAGACAAGGGGCTGAATTCTCCGATTCTGGGGCTATGTCCCCACGTCGGCATGAGGAAAATGATCACCATTTCCCCGTTTTGCTGGGGGCCAGCATGCTGGCAGCATAGAGCATCAGGCTCTAGCTGCCGATACGGCCAGAACCGTGCTACATGGCGGAGGCAGCTCGCGGACCCGGCCTGCGAAATAGTGCCCCCCCCCATTTGGCTGGGTCGCGCGCCCCTGACCACCCCCTCCAGCCCCTAATAAAGTCCCCCTCTGCCTGCAGATCAGCCCTCCCCCGACTGTGGCGATGCTGGTCTGAGTCCGCAGCCGCCACGCCGAATTCCTGCCGGGTGCGACCATGAGTGACCCACACAATCGGGAACTCGGCAGGTTGGGGGCGGAACATCGGGGGTCGGGCCTCAGGCAATGGCCTGAGGCCGTCGTTACATGGCAAGGCATACTCAGACAGTACGGCGCTTGGAGCATCGCAAAAGCAGCGCCGCTCACGATTTTGTCAGGAACTCTGATTTTGTGGCTAATTGCCGAACACAATTACGCCATCGCCGACCGGAGAATCCAGCCCAAGGACTGTGTTATGCTATCAAACAAAAAGTCCAAGTAGAACTTGCCAAATTGATCAAAGATGGGACTGATTAAGAGTGTGACTATGAGCAATTAGGCAACCCCAATTGTCCCAGTTATCAAGTCAGATGGCCCAGCAAGAATCTGTGGTGACATTAAAATGACGATAAACCCAGTGTCATGTACTGACCAGTATCCCTTCCCATTAATAGAGGGCCTATTTTCAAGTTTGGCGGGTGGATGAAAATTCAGTAAGATAGATTTGTCCTCCGCGTACCTGCAGATAAAGGTAGCAACTGAGTCACAGTTGGAGGCCAGTGGATCCCACGATGCCGGTGGATACCGGGTAAGTCAGCCAAAGCCGGTTTATCACAGGTTTTGGCATGTGACGTTTGGTCCCACCTCTTGTGAATGGGATTCTGACTCCGATGCCTCGCGGGACTTGGCTGAATCCTACAAAAACTTCCGGGAAGCCCACGAGAGGGCTTTCCCGGCATTCACTGGCCATACCACGCACAAGTGAGAGAACGCAACACAGCCTGTGGATCACGACCTTCATGTCATTGGATAGCGGTGCGGAATTCACCCGCCAAGCCGATGGGAAACTCCCTGAAAAAACCACCACAAATGAAATTTGAAATGTTTCCATTGAATTCTGCCCCATATTGTCGATATTTCACTCTCGCTGGGTCAAAATCCTGGAACTCCCTTCCAACGCTCTGGGTACATTTGCACCGCATGGACTGCAGCAGTTTAATAAGGCTGCACACCACCATCAGGGGCAATTAGGAATGGACAGAACAAATGCTGACCTTGCCAGTGATACTTACAACCCATGAAATAATTTAAAGGAAGGTTTCTACTCCCCTTCAAAACTTGACTGCTGGGAAGAAAATATTGGAGATTGCAGAGAAGGCTGCTCCTTTAGGAACAGGAATTTGGATCAGAAGTAGGCAATTCAGCCCTTCGAGTCTGCTCCACCATTCACTCAGGTCATAGCTGATCACTCCCTGGTCTAAAATCCACCTCCCACCTGTTCCCCAAATCCCTTTAACCCATTTTTTACATCAGAAAAATATCGATCTCCCTTTTGAAACCATTTAATGACTCAGACTCCACCGCATTATGGGGCAACGAGTTCAACAAATTCACTATCCTCTGCACAAAGTAGTGCCTCCTCATCTCAGTTTTAATCTACCGCCTCTCAACCTATATCTGTGGCCTCTTGTTCTAGATTGCCCCATAAGGGCGAACATTTGGTCTACATTTACTTTATCAATCCCTTTTAGTATTTTATATACCTTGATCAGATTCCCTCTCATTCTTCTAAACTCCAGTGAGTATAAGCCCAAACTGTTTAATCTCTCCTCATACGTCAAGCTCTTCATCCCCGGAATCGATCTGGTGAACCTCCTCTGAACATCCTTCCTCAAATAAGGAGACCAAAACTGGACACAGTATTTCATCTCCTTTGAAGATGAAGAGCATCCCTCCATGAGATGCAACAACACAGATGCCAATGTACAGGTTGCTGAGTTAGTACTTGTTTCTTACATGACGCATAGAACAGAAATGTGCTGGTATCCACAAGATTAAGTTCCTCAGTGCCTCATTAATGCCAGTGTCAGCAGTTAAAATTGTCTCTCCTGATGCCCCACTGCTCCTTTGGGCTTCTTTCTGTCTGCCCAAGTGCTCCTGCTGGTTTCTTCTTCTGGTTCCTTACTCTTACCTTTTCTTTGTGAGTGAGTGATGAGTGATGAATGGGTGGGTGATGAGTGCGTGACTGAGACTTATTAGAGATGGTGTAAGTATTTATTTGTAAGCCTTCAGCCTTCTTCGGTCACCCCATTGACTCTGATTTGCAATCTTCAGAGATGGAAATCGGCCACAGAGCCTGGTAATCACTGCCCTGAGATTTCCACCACACATTAGGGAAGCAGAATGTGGGAACAAGCAGACATATCCTGGGGCTTCATTAGAATGTTTTCTAAATTGACTTCAACGTTGGGTAACCTACATTTCCCACCTGGAAAAATCCTGGATCTTTGCAGAGAATATTAAAAAGCAGAGGCCAGCTTTGCATTCTGACCCTTTTTCTGACCTTTGTGATCACATATGTGAAACTCTCACAGCAAATTTAAAAAATAATGAGTAGCAAAATAGTTCAAATCAGTAGTTACCTTCACATTCACTGATGGAGTCATTCTTCTCCTCAAGGTAGCTTCATTATTTGGATTCAGGAGCTTGCATAATTCTGTCGTACCTGTCCCATTAATCAGTCTCCGCATTACATCTGCTTAGGCATGACCTGCTACAATTGCACTGGGTAACACTTGCTCTCTTAAGCAGTCTGCTAGCCTTAACTTATGGAATCTGACTTACACCGTGCTATTTTCTACTTGTACACTTGTACAAAGTACTTTACAGCCAATGATGTACTTTTGAAGTGTAGTCACCGTAATAGTGTGGGAAATAGAATTCTATTGTGAAACAAATCGTACATTCCCATTGGCAGACTGAGTTAGTATAGGATGAAGGGAATCTTTGGCTTGAATCTAAAGTAATAAACTACATTAGTCCGCAGTAAGGTGAAATGTATGGAGCAATCAGTTGATCATGGTCACTCAGTTTAAACAGACATCTCAGCTTCATGTAAGATATAACATCCTTGTTTGGCAGGCCATCTTACTTATCTGAGACAGCGGTCTTCCTCATTCTGCTCCACAGTCTTGGGGGCAGAACCTTCTCTCCACCCGTTTCACTATTTAACACCCAATGCCCCAAAAGCCAGACTGCCCTGTTTGGTTTATGAGTTTAAAAAAATAATCATTAGTGCAATATAAGAAGTGACTTCAAGAGCAGGGAAAACGTACTGAACCGAGCAGAACAACTGAAGCAGAGTCGCATAGCCTGGACTTGTATTCCCTTAGTTTAGAAAATTAAGGGGTGATCAATTTGAGGGGTCTAAGATAATTAAAGGATTTGGTGGAGTAGCTGGAGAGAAAACTGCCCGAGAGAGGGAATCCAGATTAAGAGAATAGAACCTTAAAGTTAGAGCTAAGCTATTGAGAGGTGATGTCAGGAAATGCGCTTTCATGCAAAGTGGGAAGCTGGAACTCTGGGGCAGGATTCTCCGGCCATGCCTGCCCGAGGTCAATGGACCACGTCCCACCCATGGCGATCAGCCAGGTCGGCTGGTTTCGCACAGGGCTAAATCGCTGGCTTTGTAAGCAGACCAAGGCAGGCTAGCAGCACGGTTCAATTCCTGTACCAGCCTCCCCGAACAGGCGCCGGAATGTGGTGACTGGGGGATTTTCACAGTAACTTCATTTGAAGCCTACTTGTGACAATAAGCAATTTTCATTTCATTTCATCTTGCACCAAACAGCGGAAGAATCCAGCCCTTGGTTGCAAAAAAGCTGTTGAGGCGAAGTTGAAAATTTCAAAACAGGGACTGAAAGATTTTTACTTGACGAAGGCATTGAGTGACATGAAACCAAAGTATGCAAATGGTGTTAAGATACAGATCAGCTCTAATCAATGAGACAGACTCAAGGAATTGAATGACCTTCTCCTGATCCTATGCGCCAATGTGTTAAATTAATGGGATTGGCACAGCAACAATGGGCGGAGTTTTTCGATTTTCTTCCAAGGTGTCAACTCAGACCAGAAAGGTTTTGTGTAGCCCGCTGGCTGTGCTGTTGGTTTTCCCGCTGAAATGTTAAACATTTCTGGGGGGGGGAGGGAAGAAAGCCAGGAGGCTGGCCCCACGACATTATGCTGGCATGGTTTTGGCGGGGGGAGGGGGGCATTCCAACGTGGGGGGATGTTACAGCGGGAGGCCCGCTAATTATATTAAAATTATTTTTAAAAGCTCCCATCATTGCATGGTGGGAACCCAGTTAGGTCACTGGCAGGGTGGGTGGGACACGCAAGCAGGGAAATCCTGTTTGCGTAAGAGCTATTTTGGGACTCCCCCTCGATTCTCCGCCCCCTCCGCCATTCCCGCCTGCCGAAAACAACGGAAAATGCTCCACCCAAAACGGCACTATCGTTCAATGATGTGAGATGGAGATTTTGTACGCCATGCTTGAGATTTGATATAAACTTCACCTGTAAATGTTATATCCTTAAAGCAAGTTTCAAGATATTTTGAGATGGCTCATTTATCCTAAGTGTGGAAAACGACTTAGAAAATCCTGAAATTGACAACCACAAACTGACATAGCCAAATCTCATTGGGTTAAAATATTTTATTGTTTATTTGTGTTAGAGTTAAAGGAAACCGATGGATATTTGTGCCAAATGCACTGAATGCTTGCTCATAACTTTACGATTGCGTGATGCTATTGCGGGCAGCACGGTAGCATGGTGGTTAGCATAATTGCTTCATAGCTCCAGGGTCCCAGGTTCAATTCCCGGCTTGGGTCACTGTCTGTGCGGAGTCTGCATGTTCTCCCTGTGTCTGCGTGGGTTTCCTCCGGGTGCTCCGGTTTCCTCCCACAGTCCAAAGATGTGCAGGTTAGGTGGATTGACTATGCTAAAATTGCCATTAGTGTCCAAAATTGCTCTTAGTGTTGGGTGGGGTTACTGTGTTATGGGGATAGGGTGGAGGTGTGGGCCTGGGTAGGGTACTTGTTCCAAGAGCCAGTGTAGACTCGATGGGCCGAATGGCCTCCTTCTGCTCTGCAAATTCTATGAAATTACCGCGTACAAAACATAGACCGTACAAAGTTCCACCCTTTTTTTCAAATGACATCTAATTAATTAATACGTAATTTGACCATTACAGATAAATTACTTTTTATTAAATGCTTCCTGTGGATTTAATGGAAGCATTAGTGAAGAAAAAGATCATTTATTTCCAAAGAATCAAATTGCTTGATTGAGAAAAGTGGACTATTTGAATTGATTCCAATAATAACAACTAATTGAGATCTAATTTTCCTTAGCAGTCTTCCCAATTTCAGGAAAATGGAAGCAAGAAAGTAGCAGGGATGAATGCCAGTGGAACTCTCTGATCAATGCTTGCAATGATCGTGGCCAATCAGTATGTCTACCCAAATATGCATTTATATATGAAATGTTCGCTCTGTTAATGCTGAGTGAAGGAACACCAGGATGTTTTTGTCATCTTGAGTTACTATGGCATGTGAGAAAAGAACTACATTTTGAAAGGTCCCTTTAAGCAATACAAGGATTGATCACATGCTGAGATCTTCCTTGGATATCTGAAGGCAACTGCTTTGGTCTGCTGCTACACTTGGCTGAGGCCTATAATGACTATTTCCAACACTTCTTCCCATGATGTGCTCCTGAATCCAGCCAAAATTACTCAAATTAGGCTTACCCAAAAAAAACCATGAGGTAACCTACCTTTATTGGTTGCAGGATCTTTGCCCTGAATTACATAAAAGTACAGATGGAGCCAAGTGTTTGATTGGATATATCAGTAGTGTCATAGTGTCATGTGAGAGTACTTTTAAGACATGGATGTTTAAGCAATGTACCTTTAAGAAAACAGTGATGTCAGAGAGTGGGTGGGGCTGAGGTCAGGTCAGCCATTTTGCAGTTTTGTTGTGCAGTTTTAAAAACAGCTGTGTGTCTGTGTTTTGCAGTGAGCTGTGATGTCTGCCATAAAAAAACATCTCTGGATCATTTGGGTGATTTAAACTCATAATTGTAAAGCCTTTAACCTGATGTGATTTTGTTTAAAGGTGTTAAGTCTCTTGGAAGTTTGAAGGAACATTTTAAGGAATTATTTACTGTTGCAATATTTTCTGAATTATCTTTGAAGTAAGGGGTTTTAAGAGATCCAATGTTTATTTAAGATGTTAAGTTGAGTTCATGGAATAAACAGTGTTTTGTGTTTAAAAACCCACGTGTCCATAATTGTAATCCCGTACCTAGGGAAAAAGCCGTGTGCTAGGAAAAGCAACAAATACATTAAAGGGAGAGGTTGGTTGAACTCCATAATACATTTTGGGGTTCTGAAAACGCCTCGCCCATAGTAGGTATAAACCTTTCGAGAATATGCTGACTGTCAAATGTTTCTTATGTGTGGGATGCAGCTGTCATCTTGTTAACCTGAGGGACAGGATTCTAACACTCCCTTGCCGGCAGGTTTGAAGGTGGGCTGGGTGGGGCACGTAAAATCCAGAGGATAGCCTTCCTGCCATCTACCCCGACCTGTCTGAAATTTTACAGGGGGGACTGGAGAGACTTTGCATACTCTTGGGCCTATTGAGGTGCTTAAGTGGCCAGTTAATGGCCACTTAAGAGTCTCATCCCACCCCTGCAAGTATCTTAAAAAGTAGATTTATAACTGACTGCAGAACATCCACAGTTGCCTGAGCACTTCTAAGATGTGGCACCTGCCGTGAATTCAAACAGGCATGACTCCATAGAAGAACTTCATCGAATCCCTCCATGCAAAAGGCCCATTGAGTCTACACCAGCCCTTCGAAAGAGCACTCTACCTAGGCCCAATTCCCTGCTCTATCCCCGTAACCTCGCGCATTGTACATGGCCAATCCACCTAACCTGCACATCTTTGGACACTAAGGGGCAATTTATCATGGCCAATCCACCTAACCTGCATATCTTTGGGCTGTGGGAGGAAACCAGACCATCCAGAGGAAACCCATGCAGACACAGGGAGAACATACATTAACCTGCTTCTTGGCAGTGATTTCATGCCTTTGAACCTTGGTGCACTTGGTAGTCAGATGAAGAGCTCACTCCCAAAATCAACCCCATTTTTTCATCAGTGCACAGTTAAAACCATTACTGCATACAAAATAATGATGCGATTTTATAGAATGACCTGGGCATTTACTAGATTATAGTAAGCCCCATGTTTCGCCAGCAGCTGCTCATGTGAACCCCGCTCTATTACTTTTCCATTGTCAATAACAGCTATCACATCTGCATTCTGCACTGTCGTCAGACGGTGAGCGATTACCACACAGGTCCTTCCTTCCCTTGCTTTGTCAAGAGTCTCCTGGACAATCTGAAAAATGAGGAATTTTATTTAGAAGGAGTTACTGCAACAAGTCAAATTTTAAATTTTAATGATTTTTGGCTGTTAATGCTAAAAATACATTGATAAAGATCTCCTCTGATTTAAGTAAAAAGAACATAAGAAATAGAAAGAAGAGTAGAGCAGATGGCCCCTCGAATCTAATCCTGATCTGATCTCGTCCCCAACTCCACCTACCTGTATATTCCTCATAAACCCCTCAGAATTATGAACCTGTCTATCTCAGTCTTGAATACATCCAATGATTCAGCCTCCATACTACTCTGGGTAGACTGTACCAAACTTTGATGATCATAAGGTGGGATTTTACAGCCCCTCCCACTGCCGGGATCATTCGGTGAAGGGAAACGGAATTTCCCCATAATTTTTCAGACTCTGACTGAAAGCCGGCTTGTCTCCCTCCAGATGCACTGTCTCGTTTTCAGACTGCATTTGAGCCACTGAGAAACATCAGTGGGCAGGGTTAATGTCATCAGTCTGGCAGGGCGGGGCTTGCTACAGCCTGCAACACTGGCTCGACACAGATCAGGGTGCCATCTTTAAAGCCAATGGCACAATCATTGGTGGCTCCCCTCTCCCCACCTCACGGGCAACAATCATCATGGCAGTATCGCCAGCACTCCCATCACTGCTGCTTCCCCCCGTGCCTGCAAGTTCCCCTCCCTCTCCCCATGGCTACTTTCTGCTTCAAAGGTGTCAGTGCTCCCCCCAATCACCACACATAACAGGAAACCCCCTTCAATTGGGACCCCTAGCGGGACCGCCCCGACACTGCCTCCAGCACAGGATCGCACTACCCCTGGCATAGGTTGGGACTGTCAGGTTCAACTTGCAGTGCCAATCTGTGCCGGGGGCAGTTGCAGGGATTTATCTCTCCCCGGGGGTCTATACTTAGCTTTGTGACCCCAGAGGGATCGCCTTGACTGATTCTCATTTTTCTGAACCTGTTGTAAACCTCGCCCACGTGATGTCACATTAGCGGGATATGAATATTCAATGAGAAGGGATCTTGTGGCAAGGGTGGAGCTTGATAAGTAAACAAGATTTATTTAAATGAGGTTCCCACCCTTTCTGGTGATGAACCTCATTACATCACTGGCGGAGTGCGTGGAAAATGTGCTTAGGTGTATCCCATGAGAATCCGCATTCTCGATTCTCATGGGATTTTCCACCCATGTCATTGTTCTCACTGGCAGCTAACACGGGCCGAAAATCACCGCCGAGATGTCAAACTTTCTGGTTGATGAACTTTCATCCGAACTGCCAATAAACATGAAAAGGAAAATAGAAAACGATGAAGGTGAATGAATTAAAAGAGACAAACAGAACTCCTGCTGGAAAGTGGAGTAGGACATCTTCAAAGTGAACACTCCTGGAAGAGAAGTGGTAGTTAGTTAAACATTAATACTAAAGGAAAATAGTGCAGATACTGGAAATCTGAAATAAACACAGAAAATGCTGCAAATACCAGAGGCCAGGCAGCAATCGTGGAGAGAAAAAGGAAGTGAACATTTCAAGCTGATTACTTTCATCAGAAGTGAAAAGTATGCTGTATGCTGCGGTGCATATATGGATATTATCTGGTGACCAGCACTCAGGGTTGTTTATGAGTTTTTACTGTGTGAAAATCTGCTGCTGCATTTTCCCATAACAGTGGCTATATGACAAAAACATTTAATTGACAAGAAACACGTGAAATAACAAACGTACTGTTATGGGCCAGGGTTTAGAGAACCCCAAAGTGTATCATGGAGTTCACCTGACCCACAACTTCTAATAGATTGTGGTTTGGGGAGCACACGGCCCACTCGACAGGTGTGGTGCAGCAGAAATGGGAAAGTATTTTTTAAAGCAAAACAATGTTTATTCTATGAACTCAAGTTAACCTTTTTAAAACATACAGCGATCATCATAGCAACCATTAATTCAAATACAACCCCCAAAGAATACAACACTAAGTAATGCTTTAAGCTTTCCTTTTAACATCCATACGACTTAAAAACACCTTTTACCAGAAGCACATCAGGTTCAAGTCACTACTGAAAACATTTATAATTCTGAATTTGCCAAATGATCAAGAGATAGTCTTTTGACGGCAGAGAGAACAGCAGTACAGCTGCTTGGTCTGGCATCAGCTCCAATACTGAAAACAAAACTAAAACACACCCTGCAGCAAACAGTCTCAAATGAAAGTAAACAGCTGACAGACAGCCCAGCTCCACCCACACTCTGACATCACTACAGTAATATGAGCAGACAAACATTTCTTAAAGCAACATTCTCATGACACCTCCTCCCAAGAAAAAAAAATAAACCATCAACTTCAAGATGGTTTCATTTTTCACCTTTTCACTATCCTTTAAGAAATGCACACAGTGAATATACTTTTTAGTTTCAAAAAACAACACACGCAAACAGGTATAATAATATAAACCATTTTTGTTCGTTCCTCCAACTGAAATCCTTTTCAATTAACAGTCTCTTTGAACAGGAAGGTCCCTGCATGATCCGTCCATTTTTCTACACCTCGGCATTTCTCTTTAAAGTCAGATACTTTAGCTCAATCTGATCGCAGAGTCCCTTGCAATTCTCCAACACAGGAGCATTGGTTATCACAGCTTTCAGGCCATCAAATTCCTGTTGAAAGTCCGCTAGCCACTGAAATTTTTGACGTTTCTTCAGCAAGTCCATCAGTGGAGCAATCATGCTACAAAACATTTGCACAAATGTTCGATCAAATCCACTCATGCCAAGAAATCGCATTATTTCCCTCCGTCTTGAGGGTATCGGAAATTCCTCAAGGAAAGTGACTTGGGCTTTTCCAAATTCACTTTTGACTAGGTTTATCACCAAACCTGCCTCCTGAAGTCGAGCGAACAACTCCATCAGATGTTTCAAATGTTCTATCCATGTCTGGCTGAAAATTACCAGATCGCCGATGTATACCGCACAATTGGGTAATCCTGAAACAAGTTTGTTAGTTAACCGTTGAAATGTGGCTGGTGCGTTTTTCAAACCAAATGGCATAACTTTGAATTGGTATGTACCATCTGGAGTCACAAAAGCTGAAATCTCATTCGCCCTTTCGGATAAAGGTACCTGCCAGTAATCTTTAAGTAAATCCAGTTTGGAAATAAAACCTGATTTCCCACTTTTTCAATGCAATCCTCCAAACGTGGGATAGGATAAGAGTCCGTTCTTGTAACTGCATTAACCTTTCTATAATCCATACACAACCGTTGGGTACCGTCTGGTTTTGGTACCATCACTATGGTTGAGCTCCTTTGGCTGCAACCTGCTTCAATTGTGCCATTTTTAAGCATACTCTCAATCTCTTTGTTAACCTGTGCCAATTTTAAAGGGTTAAGTCTGCATGGATGCTGTTTGATTGGAACAGCATTTCCCACATCTACATCATGGATAGCCATTTTAGTACTTCCCAATTTATCTCTACAAACTTGCCTATGTGATATCAATAACTCTTTCAGGTCAGTTCGTTTTTCCTCTTGAAGGGAACACAACAATTTATCCCAATTTTTAAGAACATCCTCATTTTCCAATTTAATTTGAGGTATGTCAAATTCACAGTCATCTGGATTTGGTTCGTCACTTTGAGTTAGAATCATTAAAACCTCCTCCTTTTTCTCTCCTTCCCTTTCAAAGTACCTTTTAAGCATATTCACATGACACACACGGTGAGTTTTCCTTCTAGCCGGCATTTTTACCACATAATTCACCTCACTTAATTTCCTTTCAATCTACAAACCTTGCTTTTAAAGGCTCACCTACCACTGGTAACAGCACTAAAACTTTACCTCCACTGGCAAAACTACGAACTTTCGATTTCTTGTCCGCTAACCGTTTCATCACGTTGTGCAACTTTAAGTGTTGTCTAGCCAATTCACCTGCTCTATTTAATCATTCTCTAAAATTTGACATGAAATCCAATAATGTAATTTCCGATTTCTCACTCACCAATTTTTCCTTAATCAATTTAAGTGCTCCTCTGACCTCATGAACAAAAATTAGTTCAAAATCTTGACACTAAGCCCTCAACATTGTCTTTAATGTCTGATGCCACCTTTCTAACGTTCCCTGCAATTCTGGATGGTACGCAGTTGATTTAAATTGTTTTATTCCTAAGCTATCCATAACTTCTTAAAATAACCTGGAGGTAAAATTTGATCCTTGATCCGATTGTATTTCTGTGGGTAGTCCATATCTAGTAAAGAATTTAAGTAACTCCTCCACAATCTTTTTAGCTGTAATATATTGTACTGGAATGGCCTCTGGAAACCTAGAAGACACATCCATTGCAGTCAAAAGATATTGATTCCCACTTTTTGTTTTAGGAAGCGATCCTACGTAATCAATTAGGACCCTAGTAAAAGGTTCCTCAAATGCTGGAAGAGGTATTAAGGGCGCTGGTTTTATCACTGCTTGAGGTTCCCCCATCACTTGACATGTGTGACATGATTGACAACATTTAACTACATCTTTATGTAGTCCAGGCCAATAAAAATGTTTTTGTATTTTAGCTTGAGTTTTCCTTATTCCCAAATGACCTCCCACTGGTACCTCATGTACAACTTGCAACACCTCCTTTCTATACCCTACCGGCAATACTACTTGATGAACTTCTGGCCACTTTTCATCCGCCTGCACATGTAAAGGTCTCCATTTTCTCATCAAGCTATCACTTTTACGGTAATAACTCTCTGGTATACACTCAGATTCCTCTTCCGTGTATGCTTTCTGATACATCTGTTTTATTTCTATATCTTTTTGTTGTAACTCCGCCAATTTTCCTGAAGTAAAAATATCCCGCCTCATCTTCCACCTGTTCTTGTTCTTTTTCAACCATCTGATCAAAAATTGTTTCTGATAATTGCACTTCAACGTCATCTTCACTCTTTGATTTCTCCTCTTGTCTTAACCTGTGACTTTGCAACCTTGTTACTACACAATCCAGAAAAATCCCAGGATATTCGTCCTTCAACACTTCAGTTGTCTGATTTTCCACTGGCTTATCAACCACAGTAGGCATCACTCCCACCTGCGATCCAGCTATATCATTACCCAAGATAAACTGTATTCCTGGATGAGATAGTTTCTCTATTGCTCCTACTACCACTTCACCACTCTTCACTGGACTTTCCAACCTTACCTTATATAATGGAACACTACTCCTCTCACCCTGAATTCCACATATTACCACCTTTTCTGGCAATATTCTTCCCAAACTACAGAACTCCTCACCTCTTACCATTAAAGATTGACTAGCTCCCGTATCTCTTAAAATTGTGACTTCTTTACCTGCTCCTCCTGATACACATGAGTTAAACTTTACCCACACAAGTAAATTCTTTAAAGACATCTGGCACCTTCTTATCAATCACCTCTTGATCAGGCTGTACAATCTTTTGCACCTCCTTCGCTTCACTTGGGCTTTCCTTTACCCCTTTAACAAACCCCACTGTCTTATCCTGTTTTACCACATCAGCCTTCCCAGTGCTTTTCTTCAACCAACAACACTGTGACTTTACATGGCCTAGTTTATTACAGTGAAAACATTTGAAACTTTTCATGTCTCTTCCACCCTCCTGGATTTCTTTTTAAATCTGAGGTACACTCTCCTTATTATCTCCCATCAGATCACCTTTGCCTTTACCACTTGAGTAACTCTCATGCCCCCAGATTCTATCCCTCACAGGCTGAAACTGATGTCGGAAGCCAAGCTTTGATTTATGAACTAATTCATAATCATCTGCCATTTATGCTGCTAATCTCACAGTTTTAACCCTCTGTTCTTCCACATGAGTTCTCACTACATCAAGAATTTAATTTTTAAACTTCTCCAAATGTATAATTTCTCTGAGAGCTTTATACGTTTGGTCTATTTTCAAAGCCCTTATCCACCTATCAAAATTACTCTGTTTGATCCTTTCAAACTCCATGTATGTTTGACCAAATTCTTTCCTTAAATTTCTAAACTTTTGTCTGTAGGCTTCAGGCACTAGTTCATAAGCACCAAAGATGGATTTTTTCACCTCCTCATACGACCCAGATACCTCCTTCGGTAGTGATGCAAACACTTCACTAGCTCTACCTACCAGCTTTGTTTGAATCAGTAACACACACAACAGAAAGAGAAAGAGAGAGGAAAATTTCATTTCATTTGTTTAGCCACCTTCTCAAATGAAATGAAAAAGTCTTCTACCACCTTCTCGTCAAACCTTGGCAATGCTTGGACATATTTAAATAGATTCCCACCAAGCCTTCGACTATGACGCTCCTTCTCACTATCCTCATCACTATCATCCAACTGTACGTTTCCCTTTACGTCTGCCAATTTTAACTGACTGTCATGTTTCATGGCCATTTTCTGAAGTTCAAACACTCTCTCTTTATCTTTTTCCCTGATCTGTATCACCCTTTCTCTTTCTTTTTGTTCTGCTAGGGCTCTTCTTTCTGTTTTCCTTTCTTCTCTCTCTTTTCCTCTCTCTCTTTCTCCTCTCCCTCTTTCTCTCTCTCATTTTTTCCCATCTCTCTCTCTTTTGTATTCAAGCAACTTTAATTCTTTCTCATGTTCCATTTGTTTAATTTGCAACTGAATTTTTGCTATTTCCAATGAACCAAACTGTATCTCAGGTAACTTTAAATGCTTAGCCACCGCCATAATGACCTCAACTTTTCGCATTTTGTCAGGTAATGTTAACATCAATGTTTTTGCCAAACCTAACAGTCTGCTTTTAGGCTCTGTCCGTAAGGTATGCGTGTGGCAGTCTCCCCCCAAAAAAACTTCAGAGTCTCTGAAAGAGCCATTGTCCACAACACACACCCTACTTAAACTAAAATACCACACCTGAAAAGCACCCACAATATGCTCACCCCTCACTGTCTTGAAGTTCACTAAGCCAGTCCAAGACTTTTATCCCGGACGAGCCCCCAATTTGTTATGGGCCAGGGTTTTGAGAACCCCAAAGTGTATCATGGAGTTCACCTGACCCACAACTTTTAATAGATTGTGGTTTGGGGAGCACACGGCCCACTCGACAGGTGTGGTACAGCAGAAATGGGAAAGTATTTTTTAAAGCAAAACAATGTTTATTCTCTGAACTCAAGTTAGCCTTTTTGAAACACACAGTGAACATCTTAGCAACCATTAATTCAAATACAACCCCCAAAGAATACATGACTAAGTAATGCTTTTAGCTTTCCTTATAACATCCATACGACTTAAAAGCACCTTTTACCAGAAGCACATCAGGTTAAAGTCACTACTGAAAACGTTATAATTCTGAATTCACCAAATGATCTAGAGATAGTCTTTTAATGGCAGAGAGAACAGCAGTACACCTGCTTGGTCTGGCTTCAGCTCCAACACTGAAAATGAAACTAAAACGCACCCTGCAGCAAACAGCCTAAAAAGAAAGTAAACAGCTGACAGACAGCCCAGCTCCACCCACACTCTGACATCACTGCAGTAATATGAGCAGCCAAACATTTCTTAAAGCGACATTCTCATGACAATACGATTTAGGAGCAACGGTAGACCATTCAGCAACTCAAGCCTGCTCCACTATTCAATAAGATCATGACTATTGAGATTGTGTCCTCAATGCGACTTTCATACTTACTCTCCAATACCACTTTATTCCCTTGCTAGTCAAGAATCTATCTATTTCTGCCTTGAAAATATTTAATGATCCTGACTACCACTTCTGGGGAAGAGTTCCACACTTACAAACCCTCTGAGAGAAAAACGTTCTCCTCATCGCTATCTTAAATGAGAGACCCCTTATTTTTAAACTATGTGCCATAGTTCTTGTCTCTCCCACTAGAGAAACATCCTCTTAGTAAAGCAGTCTGTCAAGTCCCCTCAGGGTCTTTTGTTTTTCAAGAAGATCACCCCTCATTCTTCTAAACTCCAATGGAGGCCAAACTTTCCTCATAAGGCAAACCCCTCATCCCAGGAATCAGCCCAGCTCACCTTCTCTGAACTTCCAATGCAAGAGGCCAACACTGCTAGGATGGCGACAGCAGTGGAGAGCATGGTGCACGATGTGTCCAAGGCATAGTTCAGTCAATTACGGCCATGGCCGAGCGCCTCAACACCATGTCCGAGCCGCTGCGGAGCATGTCCCAGTCGCAGGTTGGCATTGCTGAGACACTCCAGTGCATGTCCCACTCACTGAGGAGCATCACCGAGGACTGCAGACATTGGGGAGTCTGCAGGGCTGGGAGAGCCAGATGACGCAGGGACAGCCGGGGCTCATCCTGCTGTCCCTCTGTCCTGAAGTGACCTTCAGGGCCCTACGGGCACCGACAGGGAGAAGCGGCCGGCAACCCGGAACTATCCTGTGGAGTACCAATAGTGGCCACCAGCTCCCCAAGTTCCTCCCCCTTGACAGCGCCGCAAACAGGGTGGCATGGTGGGGCATGTGCCACCAGCATGTGGGCCGGGGCCCTCCAGCCCCAGGGCCCCAGAGGACATCCACCAGGGGCATCGAAAGGCACAGGACGCGGTAGGCAGTACATTACCTCCACTTTTGATGTGCATCCTGGGGATACACCTAAACGCAGCAGTAGAGCACAGAAGGCTAAGTTGGTTGAGGATCACAGAGGGCACTAGGCGGGAAGGGGTTACGTGGGGTGTGGAAGGTGGGGCAGCACCATCTCCCCCTCTCCCCCACCGTTCTTCCACTAGAGATAGTTGGGGACACATATGTATAGCATTAAAAGATGACACCTATGGCACTTTCTTCTGCAAGGTGGGCTAACCACCAACCCCATGCCCAGGCATCACCAAACACTGCCTTCGACAGTGACCCACTGACAGCTCCAACACACAGTCCCATCACCCTAGAGTGATGTTACACAGACCCTGGGAAGGTAAAACAGGGTGGTTGGGGGGCTGGGGGGAGGGGGGATGCAATTTTTTTCTTTATTCCTTTATGGGATGAGGGCTTCGCTGGCTGGGCCAGCATTTATGCCCATCCCTGAGGGCATTTAAGAGTCAACCACATTGCTGTGGATCTGGAGTCACATGTAAGCCAGATTGGGTAAGGCTGGCAGATTTCCTCCCAAAAGACATGAGTGAACAAGATGGGTTTTTCTTTTATGACAATTGACATTGGTTTCATGGTCACCGTTAGACTTTCAATGTCAGATTTGTCTTTATTGAATTTGAATTCCACTATCTGCCCTGGTGGGATTCCAACCCAGGTCCCCAGAGCATTACCCTGGGTCTCTGGATTACTAATCCAGCGACGATACCACTACGTCACTGCCTCCCTGAGGGAGGGTGGGAGGGAAAGGAATAGGGGGGAAGGGGGGGGGGGGAAAGGAGGAGAGGGAGTGGGAGAAGGGTGGGGGTGGGGGTGAGATGACGGACAAAGCCACGTCCTATGTGAAGCACAGTAAGAAGTCTTGCAACACCAGGTTAAAGTCCAACAGGTTTGTTTCGAATCACTAGCTTTCGGAGCACTGCTCCTTCCTCGAGTAAAGGAGCAGCGATGTCTATCTGCAATTATACAGGGCCTTGGTGAGGCCACACCTGGAATATTGTGTGCTGTCCTGGTCTCCTTATCTGAGGAAGGATGTTCTTGCTGTAGAGAGAGTGCAGCGAAGGTTTACCAGACTGATTCCTGGGAGGCGGGACTGATGTATGAGGAGAGATTTAATTGGTTAGGATTGTATTCGCTGGAGTTTAGAAGATCTCAGAGAAAGCTATCAAATTCTAACAGGACTGGACTGGGTAGATGCAGGAGGAAGTTCCCGACCGTGGGTGTGCCCAGAACCAGGGGTCACAGTCTGAGGATATGGGGTAAAACATTTAGTTCAGAGATGAGGGGAAATTTCTTCACCCAAAGAGTGATCGGACTGTGGAATTCTTTACCACAGGAAGTAGTCGAGGCTAAAACATTGCATGTTTTCAAGAAGCAGTTATATATAGCACTTAGGGCAAAGGGGATCAAAGGATATGGGAGGAAAGCAGTATTAGGCTATTGAGTTGGATGATCAGCCATGATCATAATGATTGGTGGTGCAAGCTCGAAGGGCTAAACATTCTCCGCCTGCTTCTATTTTCTATGTTTCTATGTTTATTGTGTAGACAAAATAGCAGTCAATTCGAACACAAATTGAGCAAAATCTCATTTAAAAAAATATAACTTTAGAGTACCCAATTATTTTTTTCCAATTAAGGGGCAATTTAGCGTGTCCAATCCACCTAACCTGCACATTTTTGGGTTGTGGGGATGAGACCCACGCAGACACGGAGAGAATGTGAAAACACCACACGGAGAGTGACCCGGGACTGGAATCGAACCCGGGTCGTCAGCGCCGTTGGCAGCAATGGGGAGGACAAGTGGATAGCACTGTGGCTTCACAGCGCCAGGGTCCCAGGTTTGATTTCCTGCTGGGTCACTGTCTGTGCGGAGTTTGCACGTTCTCCCAGTGTCTGTGTGGGTTTCCTCCAGGTGTTCTGGTTTCCTCCCACAGTCCAAAGACGTGCAGGTTAGGGAGATTGGCCATGACAAATTGCCCTTAGTTACCAAAAAGATTAGGAGGGGTTATTGGGTTACGGGGATAGGGTGGAAGTGAGGGCTTAAGTGGGTCAGTGCAGACTCAATGGGCTGAATGGCGTCCTTCTGCACTGTATGCTCTATGTTCAATGCTGACCACTGCATCACCGCGCCACCCTTGAATTGAGAGAAATCTCATAAACAGCAAATCAAACCAACAAATAGTTGTGGTGGTGTGGGATGTGGGAGAACTGCTCACCAGGACATCCAAAAAAAACCTGCTTTTTTTGACTAATGCTCTTGGATTGATCACCTGAGAAAGATGATTGAGCCACTCCCTCAGTACTGCACCATGCTATCAGTCTGAAGTATATATCCAAACCCAAGACAGTGTGACTGAATCAATACATTTTTTACTCAAAGGTGAGAGCGCTAATTAGTAGTTACTCAAATGCAAATAGTGTGCGGGCTGCTAGCCCTGTTTTGGACAAATTCCTGGAGGTTTGATCACCTCCTGCCTCATACAACCACCACACTCCGCCAAATAGACTTTTCCCCACCCCCAATAATTGTCATAATGAATCAACAAAAAGGTTTAAAAAAAATGAAGAAAAACAATTTATTTCAACAGCTCTGTGATTTTCTTTTTCCTGTGTTGTTTGCAGTCGTGTCCAGAAGACTAATTTGTAATTCTCGAACACTTCAGGACCAGGGAAGAGTGACAACCCTAACTCGTGTACAAAATGTATTTTTCTATCTACCGTTCTCTTCATGATTTGCTTCAGTCTTCTGTGTGCTGTTGTGAGGTCTGTAGGAATGCTACAAACAACTGCCTGAGTTTCTCCAGCAACTGAGCACATTCCAATAAAACAAGCCTATCAGGTTTCAATCACTGCTCCCAGTCAACATTAACATTCCTGAATGAGGTGTTTTTTCCCCCTAATATGCAAATCTTGTGTCACTTTGGATGATTCTCAAGGTTTTCTTGAGGTGAAGTGTTTATTTTGCTGTTTCTAAATCGGATGCCTAAATATGGATTGTTCTTTGCAAGGGACCTCTTCAGCCAGATGTTTTTTGAGCCTCGACCACAGCAGTGCCTTATCCTCAAATTCTGGGTCTCATGCCAGCTGCAAGCCAAACTGTCCGGCATGCTAAAAGCAGCTGTTGAGTCAGGCCATCCTTTAAGCTATATTTCCTGTGTTGCTGGTTTTAGCAAGTCCCAGCAGATTAACATTTGGTGTGCAGCTGGCTGCACAAGACTCATGCTTCAGAATCCCGTGGCATTCGTGAAGGCCTGACACAATGCAGATGTTGCTTCGGCGATTCATTTGGATGCTCAAAGATTGGCATCGCAAACATCCTGCCGGGATGCTAGAATTAAGCTGATCAAGCAGGCTAATTGAAATGACCACACACCTCCAGCAACAACTTGTACTTATATAGGGTTTAAATATTAAAAAATCACAAAGTGCTTCACAGAAGAGCTAGCTGACCAAATTTGGCAATGAGCCAAGCAAGGAGACACCAGTAACCAAAAGCTGCCTTTTAACTCCTGGAATGTGGGCATCACTACCAAAGCTAGCATTTACTGTCCATCTCCGGGATCTGGCACCCGCTGGGTCCCCACCCACAACGGTCACCACCCTGACCTGGTACCGTCCCCTCCCCCTCCCTCGCCCCTGCGCCGCCCACCCTCCCACCAGTGAACCTCACCGCGGCCCCCACCCGAGCAGCATCCGTCCCCTCTCCGGATCCACTACTGGGTGACGAAGGAGAGGACAACACGCTCCCGGAGTCGCAGGTGACCACATCGGCGCCCACACCACCACCAGGAGTGAGGCGATCGCAGCGGAGGGTCAAAGCCACCGACAGACTCAATCTGTAACGTTGTTTTTCACCCCCGCTGAACTTTATTTAAACAGGGGGTGAATGTGGTAAACACCACTGGTAAGGCACTACGCGTATTACGGTACTGCTACTGTACTATAGGTAACACAGTAAAGCCCAGCCTGTTGGCTCCTCCCAGCAGACGACGTCTAAAAGTGTATGCTCTCCTGCGTTGCTCCCATTCTGGTTCCAACTGCAGGAAGCTCAATATCTTGTGCAATAAAGCCTCAATAGTCTCGCCATTTTTGTCTCGTGGTCATTGATGATACATCACAAGGTTAGCATTTACTGTCCATCACTGCCAAAGCTATCATTTACTGTGCATCAGCATTTACTGTCCATCACTGCCACGGTTAGCATTTACTGTCCATCGTTGCCAAGGTTAGCATTTGCTGTCCATCGTTGTCAAGGTTAGCATTTACTGTCCATCACTGCCAAAGCTATCATTTACTGTGCATCAGCATTTACTGTCCATTGTTGCCAAGGTTAGCATTTACCGTCCATCATTGCCAAGGTTAGCATTTACTGTCCACACTGCCAAGGTCAGCATTTACTGGTGTAGCCATCTCAGATGGTCACCTGCAAAGGGCCATGGGAATTATGGCCAACCAAGGGCTCAGACAGACTCAGAGCTTCTGTGTGTATTTGCCACCCCGATAGCTAGATGCGATCGAAACCCCCGCTCGTTTGCATTCTAATGGCCCATTTACCCAGAACTGTACTCCGGTAACCAATACAGATACAGACTAATCGGCGCCACACCCTTTACTCAGGGAGCCCAAACAGTCAAGGTCAATGACCGCTAAGGACACGCCCAGCCATTAAGGCACCCGCCACTTTATTGGCCAAAATCGAAGGCAGTGATCAAAGCCTGTCGAATTATTGGGTCCAACTTAAGAATCGCCCCAAGGAGTGCGAAATCCCAGAGGGATAAGAGACACAGCCATGTGCTTGGTCTCTCTTCGATCCAGCCTGTGCCAACCCAAGTGCAGCATAACGACCAGGCAGACAAGTTCAAGATCAACGATCGCTACCAGACGGGTGAGTCCAGCAGAAACAGAGCCACTTCTTCCACCCAGACATGCAAGATCCGGACAAAGGCCTTGTCCACCTGCATAGAGCCGGCTGCCCTGAAGTTAAGTATAGGTTATTGTAGTTGTTAGGTGTAGTGTAAATTGTAGTGTTTTGTGCTGCATGTCGAAGTAATCCTTGTGTGTAAATAAACTATCTTTGAACTTGAACTGACTAACTGGTTGTTTGGTCCTTTGATCGACATCCGGTAAAGCCTTGTGGTGGTATCATTTGATACCTGGCAACTCTAAAGAGCATCATTATAATTGGCAACATTATTGGCGACTGCGGTGCCGATTGGAAACACTGTCCATCCCTGCCAAGGCCAGCACTTACTGTCCATCACTGGCAAGGCCAACATTTACTGTCCATCACTGCCAAGGCGAGCATTTACTGTACATCAGTGCCAAGGTCAGCATTTACTGTCCATCAGCATTTACTGTGCATCACTGCCAAGGTCAGCATTTACTGTCCATCACTGCCAAAGTTAGCATTTACTCTGCATCACTGCCAAGGCCAGCGTTTACTGTCCATCACTGCCAAGGCCAGCACTTACAGCCATCAGCATTTACTGTTCATCACTGCCAAGGTCAGCATTTACTGTCCATCACTGCCAAGGTTAGCATTAACTGTCCATCACTGCCAAGGCCAGCATTTACTGTCCATCAGCATTTACTGTCTATAGATGCCAAGGCCAGCATTTACTGTCCATCAGCATTTACTGTGCATCACTGCCAAGGTCAGCATTTACTGTCCATCACTGCCAAGGTTAGCATTTACTGTCCATCACTGCCAAGGTCAGCATTTACTGTCCATCACTGCCAAGGCCAGCATTTACTGTCCATCACTGCCAAGGTTTCCATTTACTGTGCATCACTGCCAAGGTCAGCATTTACTGTCCATCACTGCCAAGGTCAGCATTTACTGTCTATCAGCATTCACTGTCCATCACTGCCAAGGTCAGCATTTACTGTCCATCACTGCCAAGGTCAGCATTTACTGTCCATCACTGCCAAGGTCAGTATTTACTGTCTATCAGCATTCACTGTCCATCACAGCCAATGTCAGCATTTACTGTCCATCAGTTTTTACTGTCCATCACTGCCAAGGCCAGCATTTACTGCCCATCACAGCCAAGGTCAGCATTTACTGTCCATCACTGCCAAGGTCAGCATTTACTGTCCATCAGCATTTACTGTCCATCACTGCCAAGGCCAGCATTTACTGTCCATCACTGCCAAGGCCAGCATTTACTGTCCATCAGTTTTTACTGTCCATCACTGCCAAGGCCAGCATTTACTGTCCATCACAGCCAAGGTCAGCATTTACTGTCCATCAGCATTTACTGTGCATCACAGCCAAGGACAGCATTTACTGTCCATCAGTTTTTACTGTCCATCACTGCCAAGGCCAGCATTTACTGTCCATCACAGCCAAGGTCAGCATTTACTGTCCATCAGCATTTACTGTCCATCACTGCCAAGGTCAGCATTTACTGTCCATCAGCATTTACTGTCCATCACAGCCAAGGTCAGCATTTACTGTCCATCACTGCCAAGGCCAGCATTTACTGTCCATCAGTTTTTACTGTCCATCACTGCCAAGGTTAGCATTTACTGTCCATCACTGCCAAGGTCAGCATTTACTGTCCATCAGTTTTTACTGTCCATCACTGCCAAGGTCAGCATTTACTGTCCATCACTGCCAAGGCCAGCATTTACTGTCCATCACTGCCAAGGTTAGCATTTACTGTCCATCACTGCCAAGGTCAGCATTTACTGTCCATCAGCATTTACTGTGCATCACTGCCAAAGTCAGCATTTACTGTCCATCACTGCCAAGGCCAGCATTTACTGTCCATCACTGCGAAGGCCACCATTTACTGTCCATCACTGCCAAGGCCAGCATTTACTATCCATCACTGCCAAGGCCACCATTTACTGTCCATCACTGCCAAGGTGAGCATTTACTGTCCATCCCTGCCAAAGTTAGCATTTACTGTCCATCACTGCCAAAGTTAGCATTTACTGTCCATCACTGCCAAGGTTAACATTTATTGTCCATCACTGCCAAGGTTAGCATTTACTGTCCATCACTGCCAAGATTAGCATTTACTGTCCATCACTGCCAAGGTTAGCATTTACTGTCCATCACTGCCAAGGTTAACATTTACTGTCCATCACTGCCAAGGTCAGCATTTACTGTCCATCACTGCGAAGTGAGCATTTACTGTCCATCCCTGCCAAAGTTAGCATTTACTGTCCATCACTGCCAAGGCCAGCATTTACTGCCCATCACTGCCAAGGTCAGCATTTACTGTCCATCACTGCCAAGGTCAGCATTTACTGTCCATCAATGCCAAGGTCAGCATTTACTGTCCATCACTGCCAAGGCCAGCATTTACTGTCCATCAGCATTTACTGTCCATCACTGCCAAGGTTAGCATTTACTGTCTATCATTGCCAAAGTTAGCATTTACTGTCCATCACTACCAAGGTCAGCATTTACTGTCCATCACTGCCAAGGTCAGCATTTACTGTCCATCAGCATTTACTGTGCATCACTGCCAAGGCCAGCATTTACTGTCCATCACTGCCAAGGTTAGCATTGACTGTCCATCACAAGCAAGGTCAGCATTTACTGTCCATCACTGCCAAAGTTAGCATTTACTGTCCATCACTGCCAATGTTAGCATTTACTCTGCATCACTGCCAAGGCCACATTTACTGTCCATCAGCATTTACTGTCCATCACTACCAAGGTCAGCATTTACTGTCCATCACTGCCAAAGTTAGCATTTACTCTGCATCACTGCCAAGGCCACATTTACTGTCCATCACTGCCAAGGCCAGCATTTACTGTCCATCAGCATTTACTGTCTACAGATGCCAAGGCCAGCATTTACTGTCCATCAGCATTTACTGTGCATCACTGCCAAGGTCAGCATTTACTGTCCATCACTGCCAAGGTTAGCATTTACTGTCCATCACTGCCAAGGTCAGTATTTACTGTCCATCACTGCCAAGGCCAGCATTTACTGTCCATCACTGCCAAGGTTTCCATTTACTGTGCATCACTGCCAAGGTCAGCATTTACTGTCCATCACTGGCAAGGCCAACATTTACTGTGCATCACTGCCAAGGCCCGCATTTACTGTCCATCACTGCCAAGGTTAGCATTTACTGTCCATCACTGCCAAGGTCAGCATTTACTGTCCATCACTGCCAAGGTCAGCATTTACTGTCTATCAGCATTTACTGTCCATCACTGCCAAGGTCAGCATTTACTGTCCATCAGCATTTACTGTGCATCACAGCCAAGGCCAGCATTTACTGCCCATCACTGCCAAGGTCAGCATTTACTGTCCATCAGCATTCACTGTGCATCACTGCCAAGGTCAGCATTTACTGTCTATCAGCATTTACTGTGCATCACTGCCAAGGCCAGCATTTACTGTCCATCAGCATTTACTGTCCATCACTGCCAAGGTCAGCATTTACTGTCCATCAGCATTTACTGTGTATCACTGCCAAGGCCAGCATTTACTGTCTATCATTGCCAAGGTTAGCATTTACTGTCCATCACTGCCAAGGTCAGCATTTACTGTCCATCACTGCCAAGGTCAGCATTTACTGTCCATCAGCATTTACTGTGCATCACTGCCAAGGCCAGCATTTACTGTCCATCACTGCCAAGGTTAGCATTTACTGTCCATCACAAGCAAGGTCAGCATTTACTGTCCATCACTGCCAAGGTCAGCATTTACTGTCCATCAGCATTTACTGTCCATCACTGCCAAGATCAGCATTTACTGTCCATCAGCATTTACTGTGCATCACTGCCAAAGGTCAGCATTTACTGTCCATCACTGCCAAGGTTAGCATTTACTGTCCATCACTGCCAAGGCCAGCATTTACTGTCCATCAGCATTTACTGTCCATCACTGCCAAGGTCAGCATTTACTGTCCATCAGCATTTACTGTGTATCACTGCCAAGGCCAGCATTTACTGTCTATCATTGCCAAGGTTAGCATTTACTGTCCATCACTGCCAAGGTCAGCATTTACTGTCCATCACTGCCAAGGCCAGCATTTACTGTCCATCAGTGCCAAGGTCAGCATTTACTGTCCATCAGCATTTACTGTGCATCACTGCCAATGTCAGCATTTACTGTCCATCACTGCCAAGGACAGCATTTACTGTCCATCACTGCGAAGGCCACCATTTACTGTCCATCACTGCCAAGGTCAGCATTTAGTGTCCATCACTGCCAAGGTGAGCATTTACTGTCCATCCCTGCCAAAGTTAGCATTTACTGTCCATCACTGCCAAAGTTAGCATTTACTGTCCATCACTGCCAAAGTTAGCATTTATTGTCCATCACTGCCAAGGTTAGCATTTACTGTCCATCACTGCCAAGATTAGCATTTACTGACCATCACTGCCAAGGTTAGCATTTACTGTCCATCACTGCCAAGGTCAGCATTTACTGTCCATCACTGCGAAGTGAACATTTACTGTCCATCCCTGCCAAAGTTAGCATTTACTGTCCATCACTGCCAAGGTCAGCATTTACTGTCCATCACTGCCAAGGTCAGCATTTACTGTCCATCAGCATTTACTGTCCATCACTGCCATGGTCAGCATTTACTGTCTACCATTGCCAAGGTTAGCATTTACTGCCCATCAGAGCCAAGGTCAGCATTTACTGTCCATCACTGCCAAGGTCAGCATTTACTGTCCATCACTGCCAAGGTCAGCATTTACTGTCCATCAGCATTTACTGTCCATCACTGCCATGGTCAGCATTTACTGTCTACCATTGCCAAGGTTAGCATTTACTGTCCATCACTGCCAAGGTCAGCATTTACTGTCCATCAGCATTTACTGTCCATCACTGCCAAGGTCAGCATTTACTGTCCATCACAAGCAAGGTCAGCATTTACTGTCCATCACTGCCAAAGTTAGCATTTACTGTCCATCACAAGCAAGGTCAGCATTTACTGTCCATCAGCATTT
The DNA here is from genome assembly GCF_047496885.1 of Scyliorhinus torazame. Lineage (NCBI taxonomy): Eukaryota > Metazoa > Chordata > Chondrichthyes > Carcharhiniformes > Scyliorhinidae > Scyliorhinus > Scyliorhinus torazame. Next base: position 191,711,489 of record NC_092712.1, on the reverse strand, counting down.
ACTGTCCATCACTGCCAAGGTCAGCATTTACTGTCCATCACAAGCAAGGTCAGCATTTACTGTCCATCACTGCCAATGTTAGCATTTCCTGTCGTTCACTGCCAAGGTCAGCATTTACTGTCCATCAGCATTTACTGTCCATCACTACCAAGGTCAGCATTTACTGTCCATCACTGCCAACGTTAGCATTTACTCTGCATCACTGCCAAGGCCAGCATTTACTGTCCATCACTGCCAAGGCCAGCACTTACTGTCCATCAGCATTTACTGTCTATCACTGCCAAGGCCAGCATTTACTGTCCATCAGCATTTACTGTCCATCACTGCCAAGGCCAGCATTTACTGTCCATCAGCATTTACTGTGCATCACTGCCAAAGGTCAGCATTTACTGTCCATCACTGCCAAGGTTAGCATTTACTGTCCATCACTGCCAAGGCCAGCATTTACTGTCCATCACTGCCAAGGTTTCCATTTACTGTGCATCACTGCCAAAGGTCAGCATTTACTGTCCATCACTGCCATGGTCAGCATTTACTGTCCATCACTGCCAAGGCCAGCATTTACTGTCCATCACTGCCAAGGTTTCCATTTACTGTGCATCACTGCCAAGGTCAGCATTTACTGTCCATCACTGGCAAGGCCAACATTTACTGTGCATCACTGCCAAGGCCCGCATTTACTGTCCATCACTGCCAAGGTTAGCATTTACTGTCCATCACTGCCAAGGTCAGCATTTACTGCCCATCACTGCCAAGGTCAGCATTTACTGTCCATCAGCATTTACTGTGCATCACTGCCAAGGTCAGCATTTACGGTCTATCAGCATTTACTGTGCATCACTGCCAAGGCCAGCATTTACTGTCCATCAGCATTTACTGTCCATCACTGCCAAGGTCAGCATTTACTGTCCATCACTGCCAAGGCCAGCATTTACTGTCCATCAGCATTTACCGTCCATCACTGCCAAGGTCAGCATTTACTGTCTATCATTGCCAAGGTTAGCATTTACTGTCCATCACTGCCAAGGTCAGCATTTACTGTCCATCACTGCCAAGGTCAGCATTTACTGTCCATCAGCATTTACTGTGCATCACTGCCAAGGCCAGCATTTACTGTCCATCACTGCCAAAGTTAGCATTTACTGTCCATCACAAGCAAGGTCAGCATTTACTGTCCATCACTGCCAAGGCCAGCATTTACTGTCCATCACTGCCAAGGTCAAAATTTACTGTGCATCAGCATTTACTGTGCATCACTGCCAAGGCCAGCATTTACTGTCCATCAGTGCCAAGGTCAGCATTTACTGTCCATCAGCATTTACTGCACATAACTGCCAAAGTCAGCATTTACTGTCCATCACTGCCAAGGCCAGCATTTACTGTCCATCACTGCGAAGGCCACCATTTACTGTCCATCACTGCCAAGGTCAGCATTTACTGTCCATCACTGCCAAGGTGAGCATTTACTGTCCATCCCTGCCAAAGTTAGCATTTACTGTCCACCACTGCCAAGGTCAGCATTTACTGTCCATCACTGCCATGGTCAGCATTTACTGTCCATCACTGCCAAGGCCAGCATTTACTGTCCATCACTCCGAAGGCCTCCATTTACCGTCCATCACTGCCAAGGTCAGCATTTACTGTCTATCATTGCCAAGGTTAGCATTTACTGTGCATCACTGCCAAGGTCAGCATTTACTGTCCATCACTGCCAAAGTTAGCATTTACTCTGCATCACTGCCAAGGCCAGCATTTACTGTCCATCACTGCCAAGGCCAGCACTTACTGTCCATCAGCATTTACTGTCCATCACTGCCAAGGCCAGCATTTACTGTCCATCAGCATTTACTGTGCATCACTGCCAAAGGTCAGCATTTACTGTCCATCACTGCCAAGGTTAGCATTTACTGTCCATCACTGCCATGGTCAGCATTTACTGTCCATCACTGCCAAGACCAGCATTTACTGTCCATCACTGCCAATGTTTCCATTTACTGTGCATCACTGCCAAGGTCAGCGTTTACTGTCCATCACTGGCAAGGCCAACATTTACTGTGCATCACTGCCAAGGCCCGCATTTACTGTCCATCACTGCCAAGGTCAGCATTTACTGTCCATCACTGCCAAGGTCAGCATTTACTGTCCATCAACATTTACTGTGCATCACTGCCAAGGTCAGCATTTACTGTCCATCACTGCCAAGGTCAGCATTTACTGTCCATCAGCATTTACTGTCCATCACTGCCAAGGTCAGCATTTACTGTCCATCACTGCCAAGGTCAGCATTTACTGTCCATCAGCATTTACTGTGCATCACAGCCAAGGCCAGCATATACTGTCCATCAGCATTTACTGCCCATCACTGCCAAGGTCAGCATTTACTGTCCATCAGCATTTACTGTGCATCACTGCCAAGGTCAGCATTTACTGTCTATCAGCATTTACTGTGCATCACTGCCAAGGCCAGCATTTACTGTCCATCAGCATTTACTGTCCATCACTGCCAAGGTCAGCATTTACTGTCCATCACTGCCAAGGCCAGCATTTACTGTCCATCAGCATTTACCGTCCATCACTGCCAAGGTCAGCATTTACTGTCTATCATTGCCAAGGTTAGCATTTACTGTCCATCACTGCCAAGGTCAGCATTTACTGTCCATCAGCATTTACTGTGCATCACTGCCAAGGCCAGCATTTACTGTCCATCATTGCCAAGGTTAGCATTTACTGTCCATCACAAGCAAGGTCAGCATTTACTGTCCATCACAGCCAAGGCCAGCATTTACTGTCCATCACTGCCAAGGTCAGCATTTACTGTCCATCAGCATTTACTGCGCATAACTGCCAAAGTCAGCATTTACTGTCCATCACTGCCAAGGCCAGCATTTACTGTCCATCACTGCGAAGGCCACCATTTACTGTCCATCACTGCCAAGGCCAGCATTTACTGTCCATCACTGCGAAGGCCACCATTTACTGTCCATCACTGCCAAGGTGAGCATTTACTGTCCATCCCTGCCAAAGTTAGCATTTACTGTCCACCACTGCCAAAGTCAGCATTTACTGTCCATCACTGCCAAGGCCAGCATTTACTGTCCATCACTCCGAAGGCCTCCATTTACCGTCCATCACTGCCAAGGTCAGCATTTACTGTCTATCATTGCCAAGGTTAGCATTTACTGTCCATCACTGCCAAGGTTAGCATTTACTGTCCATCAGCATTTACTGTCCATCACTGCCAAGGTTAGCATTTACTGTCCATCAGCATTTACTGTGCATCACTGCCAAGGCCAGCATTTACTGTCCATCACTGCCAAGGTTAGCATTTACTGTCCATCACTGCCAAGGTCAGCATTTACTGTCCATCAGCATTTACTGTGCATCACTGCCAAGGCCAGCATTTACTGTCCATCATTGCCAAGGTTAGCATTTACTGTCCATCACAAGCAAGGTCAGCATTTACTGTCCATCACAGCCAAGGCCAGCATTTACTGTCCATCACTGCCAAGGTCAGCATTTACTGTCCATCAGCATTTACTGCGCATAACTGCCAAAGTCAGCATTTACTGTCCATCACTGCCAAGGCCAGCATTTACTGTCCATCACTGCGAAGGCCACCATTTACTGTCCATCACTGCCAAGGCCAGCATTTACTGTCCATCACTGCGAAGGCCACCATTTACTGTCCATCACTGCCAAGGTGAGCATTTACTGTCCATCCCTGCCAAAGTTAGCATTTACTGTCCACCACTGCCAAAGTCAGCATTTACTGTCCATCACTGCCAAGGCCAGCATTTACTGTCCATCACTCCGAAGGCCTCCATTTACCGTCCATCACTGCCAAGGTCAGCATTTACTGTCTATCATTGCCAAGGTTAGCATTTACTGTCCATCACTGCCAAGGTTAGCATTTACTGTCCATCAGCATTTACTGTCCATCACTGCCAAGGTTAGCATTTACTGTCCATCAGCATTTACTGTGCATCACTGCCAAGGCCAGCATTTACTGTCCATCACTGCCAAGGTCAGCATTTACTGTCCATCACTGCCAAGGTGAGCATTTACTGTCCATCACTGCCAAGGCCACCATTTACTGCCCATCACTGCCAAGGTTAACATTTATTGTCCATCACTGCCAAGGTTAGCATTTACTGTCCATCACTGCCAAGATTAGCATTTACTGTCCATCACTGCCAAGGTCAGCATTTACTGTCCATCACTGCCAAGGTTAACATTTACTGTCCATCACTGCGAAGTGAGCATTTACTGTCCATCCCAGCCAAAGTTAGCATTTACTGTCCATCACTGCCAAGGCCAGCATTTACTGCCCATCACAGCCAAGGTCAGCATTTACTGTCCATCACTGCCAAGGTCAGCATTTACTGTCCATCACTGCCAAGGTCAGCATTTACTGTCTATCATTGCCAAGGTTAGCATTTACTGTCCATCACTGCCAAGGTCAGCATTTACTGTCCATCAGCATTTACTGTCCATCACTGCCAAGGTCAGCATTTACTGTCCATCACTGCCAAGGTCAGCATTTACTGTCCATCACTGCCAAGGTCAGCATTTACTGTCTATCATTGCCAAGGTTAGCATTTACTGTCCATCAGCATTTACTGTCCATCACAGCCAAGGCCAGCATTTACTGTCTATCACTGCCAAGGTCAGCATTTACTGTCCATCACTGCCAAAGTTAGCATTTACTGTCCATCACTGCCAATGTTAGCATTTCCTGTCCATCACTGCCAAGGTCAGCATTTACTGTCCATCACTGCCAAGGTCAGCATTTCCTGTCCATCACTGCCAAGGTCAGCATTTACTGTCCATCAGCATTTACTGTCCGTCACTACCAAGGTCAGCATTTACTGTCCATCACTGCCAAGGCCAGCACTTACTGTCCATCAGCATTTACTGTCCATCACTGCCAAGGCCAGCATTTACTGTCCATCAGCATTTACTGTCCATCACTGCCAAGGCCAGCACTTACTGTCCATCAGCATTTACTGTCCATCACTGCCAAGGCCAGCATTTACTGTCCATCACTGCCAAGGTTAGCATTTACTGTCCATCAGCATTTACTGTGCATCACTGCCAAAGGTCAGCATTTACTGTCCATCACTGCCAAGGTTAGCATTTACTGTCCATCAGCATTTACTGTGCATCACTGCCAAAGGCCAGCATTTACTGTCCATCACTGCCAAGGCCAGCACTTACTGTCCATCAGCATTTACTGTGCATCACTGCCAAAGGTCAGCATTTACTGTCCATCAGCATTTACTGTGCATCACTGCCAAAGGTCAGCATTTACTGTCCATCACTGCCAAGGTTAGCATTTACTGTCCATCACTGCCATGGTCAGCATTTACTGTCCATCACTGCCAAGGCCAGCATTTACTGTCCATCAGCATTTACTGTGCATCACTGCCAAGGCCAGCATTTACTGTCCATCACTGCCAAGGCCAGCATTTACTGTCCATCACTGCCAAAGGTCAGCATTTACTGTCCATCAGCATTTACTGTGTATCACAGCCAAGGCCAGCATTTACTGTCCATCACTGCCAAGGCCAGCATTTACTGTCCATCAGCATTTACTGTGCATCACTGCCAAAGGTCAGCATTTACTGTCCATCAGCATTTACTGTGCATCACTGCCAAGGCCAGCATTTACTGTCCATCAGCATTTACTGTCCATCACTGCCAAGGTTAGCATTTACTGTCCATCACTGCCAAGGTCAGCATTTACTGTCCATCAGCATTTACTGTCCATCACTGCCAAGGTCAGCATTTACTGTCCATCACTGCCAAGGTCAGCATTTACTGTCCATCACTGCCAAGGTCAGCATTTACTGTCTATCATTGCCAAGGTTAGCATTTACTGTCCATCAGCATTTACTGTCCATCACAGCCAAGGCCAGCATTTACTGTCTATCACTGCCAAGGTCAGCATTTACTGTCCATCACTGCCAAAGTTAGCATTTACTGTCCATCACTGCCAATGTTAGCATTTCCTGTCCATCACTGCCAAGGTCAGCATTTACTGTCCATCACTGCCAAGGTCAGCATTTCCTGTCCATCACTGCCAAGGTCAGCATTTACTGTCCATCAGCATTTACTGTCCGTCACTACCAAGGTCAGCATTTACTGTCCATCACTGCCAAGGCCAGCACTTACTGTCCATCAGCATTTACTGTCCATCACTGCCAAGGCCAGCATTTACTGTCCATCAGCATTTACTGTCCATCACTGCCAAGGCCAGCACTTACTGTCCATCAGCATTTACTGTCCATCACTGCCAAGGCCAGCATTTACTGTCCATCACTGCCAAGGTTAGCATTTACTGTCCATCAGCATTTACTGTGCATCACTGCCAAAGGTCAGCATTTACTGTCCATCACTGCCAAGGTTAGCATTTACTGTCCATCAGCATTTACTGTGCATCACTGCCAAAGGCCAGCATTTACTGTCCATCACTGCCAAGGCCAGCACTTACTGTCCATCAGCATTTACTGTGCATCACTGCCAAAGGTCAGCATTTACTGTCCATCAGCATTTACTGTGCATCACTGCAAAAGGTCAGCATTTACTGTCCATCACTGCCAAGGTTAGCATTTACTGTCCATCACTGCCATGGTCAGCATTTACTGTCCATCACTGCCAAGGCCAGCATTTACTGTCCATCAGCATTTACTGTGCATCACTGCCAAGGCCAGCATTTACTGTCCATCACTGCCAAGGCCAGCATTTACTGTCCATCACTGCCAAAGGTCAGCATTTACTGTCCATCAGCATTTACTGTGTATCACAGCCAAGGCCAGCATTTACTGTCCATCACTGCCAAGGCCAGCATTTACTGTCCATCAGCATTTACTGTGCATCACTGCCAAAGGTCAGCATTTACTGTCCATCAGCATTTACTGTGCATCACTGCCAAGGCCAGCATTTACTGTCCATCAGCATTTACTGTCCATCACTGCCAAGATCAGCATTTACTGTCCATCACTGCCAAGATCAGAATTTACTGTCCATCAGCATTTACTGTGTATCACTGCCAAAGGTCAGCATTTACTGTGCATCACTGCCAAGATCAGCATTTACTGTCCATCAGCATTTACTGTGCATCACTGCCAAGGTTAGCATTTACTGTCCATCACTGCCATGGTCAGCATTTACTGTCCATCACTGCCAAGATCAGCATTTACTGTCCATCAGCATTTACTGTGCATCACTGCCAAAGGTCAGCATTTACTGTGCATCACTGCCAAGATCAGCATTTACTGTCCATCAGCATTTACTGTCCATCACTGCCATGGTCAGCATTTACTGTCCATCACTGCCAAGATCAGCATTTACTGTCCATCAGCATTTACTGTGCATCACTGCCAAAGGTCAGCATTTACTGTCCATCACTGCCAAGGTTAGCATTTACTGTCCATCACTGCCATGGTCAGCATTTACTGTCCATCACTGCCAAGATCAGCATTTACTGTCCATCAGCATTTACTGTGCATCACTGCCAAGGCCAGCATTTACTGTCCATCAGCATTTACTGTCCATCACTGCCAAGGTCAGCATTTACTGTCCATCAGCATTTACTGTGCATCACTGCCAAAGGTCAGCATTTACTGTCCATCACTGCCAAGGTGAGCATTTACTGTCCATCACTGGCAAGGTTTCCATTTACTGTGCATCACTGCCAAGGTCCGCATTTACTGTCCATCACTGCCAAGGTCAGAATTTACTGTCCATCACTGCCAAGGTTAGCATTTACTGTCCATCACTGCCAAGGTCAGAATTTACTGTCCATCACTGCCAAGGTTAGCATTTACTGTCCATCACTGCCAAGGTCAGTATTTACTGTCCATCACTGCCAAGGCCAGCATTTACTGTCCATCAGCATTTACTGTCCATCATTGCCATGGTCAGCATTTACTGTCTATCACTGCCAAGGTTAGCATTTACTGTCCATCACTGCCAAGGTCAGCATTTACTGTGCATCACTGCCAAGGTCAGCATTTACTGTCCATCAGCATTTACTGTGCATCACTGCCAAGGCCAGCATATACTGTCCATCACTGCCAAAGTTAGCATTTACTGTCCATCACTGCCAAGGTTAGCATTTACTGTCTATCACTGCCATGGACAGCATTTACTGTCCATCAGCATCTACTGTCTATCGCTGCCAAGGCCAGCGTTTACTGTCCATCACTGCCAAGGCCAGCATTTACTGTCCATCAGCATTTACTGTCCATAAGTACCAAGGTCAGCATTTACTGTCCATCACTGCAAGGTTAGCATTTACTGTCCATTACTGCCAAGGCCAGCATTTACTGTGCATCGCAACCAAGGTCAGCATTTACTGTCCATCACTGCCAAGGTCAGAATTTACTGTCCATCACTGCGAAAGTTAGCATTTACTGTCCATCACTGCCAAGGTCAGCATTTACTGCCCATCACTGCCAAGGTCAGCATTTACTGCCCATCACTGCAAAGGTTAGCATTTACTGTCCATCAGCATTTACTGTGTATCACTGCCAAGGCCAGCATTTGCTGTCCATCACTGCCAAGGTCAGCATTTACTGTGCATCACTGCCAAGGTCAGCATTTACTGTCCATCACTGCCAAGGTCAGCATTTACTGTCCATCACTGCCAAGGTCAGCATTTACTGTCCATCAGCATTTACTGTGCATCACTGACAAGGCCAGCATTTACTGTCCATCACTGCCAAAGTTAGCATATACTGTCCATCACTGCCACGGTAGGCATTTACTGTCTATCACTGCCAAGGTTAACATTTACTGTCTATCACTGCCAAGGTCAGCATTTACTGTTCATCACTGCCAAGGCCAGCATTTACTGTCCATCACTGCCAAGGTTAGCATTTACTGTCCATCACTGCCAAAGTCAGCATTTACTGTCCATCACTGCCAAGATCAGCATTTACTGTCCATCAGCATTTACTGTCCATCACTGCCATGGTCAGCATTTACTGTCCATCACTGCCAAGATCAGCATTTACTGTCCATCAGCATTTACTGTGCATCACTGCCAAAGGTCAGCATTTACTGTGCATCACTGCCAAGATCAGCATTTACTGTCCATCAGCATTTACTGTCCATCACTGCCATGGTCAGCATTTACTGTCCATCACTGCCAAGATCAGCATTTACTGTCCATCAGCATTTACTGTCCATCACTGCCAAGATCAGCATTTACTGTCCATCAGCATTTACTGTGCATCACTGCCAAAGGTCAGCATTTACTGTCCATCACTGCCAAGGTTAGCATTTACTGTCCATCACTGCCATGGTCAGCATTTACTGTCCATCACTGCCAAGATCAGCATTTACTGTCCATCAGCATTTACTGTGCATCACTGCCAAAGGTCAGCATTTACTGTCCATCACTGCCAAGGTTAGCATTTACTGTCCATCACTGCCAAGGCCAGCATTTACTGTCCATCAGCATTTACTGTCCATCACTGCCAAGGTCAGCATTTACTGTCCATCAGCATTTACTGTGCATCACTGCCAAAGGTCAGCATTTACTGTCCATCACTGCCAAGGTGAGCATTTACTGTCCATCACTGGCAAGGTTTCCATTTACTGTGCATCACTGCCAAGGTCCGCATTTACTGTCCATCACTGCCAAGGTCAGAATTTACTGTCCATCACTGCCAAGGTTAGCATTTACTGTCCATCACTGCCAAGGTCAGAATTTACTGTCCATCATTGCCAAGGTTAGCATTTACTGTCCATCACTGCCAAGGTCAGTATTTACTGTCCATCACTGCCAAGGCCAGCATTTACTGTCCATCAGCATTTACTGTCCATCATTGCCATGGTCAGCATTTACTGTCTATCACTGCCAAGGTTAGCATTTACTGTCCATCACTGCCAAGGTCAGCATTTACTGTGCATCACTGCCAAGGTCAGCATTTACTGTCCATCAGCATTTACTGTGCATCACTGCCAAGGCCAGCATATACTGTCCATCACTGCCAAAGTTAGCATTTACTGTCCATCACTGCCAAGGTTAGCATTTACTGTCTATCACTGCCATGGACAGCATTTACTGTCCATCAGCATCTACTGTCTATCGCTGCCAAGGCCAGCGTTTACTGTCCATCACTGCCAAGGCCAGCATTTACTGTCCATCAGCATTTACTGTCCATAAGTACCAAGGTCAGCATTTACTGTCCATCACTGCAAGGTTAGCATTTACTGTCCATCACTGCCAAGGCCAGCATTTACTGTGCATCGCAACCAAGGTCAGCATTTACTGTCCATCACTGCCAAGGTCAGAATTTACTGTCCATCACTGCGAAAGTTAGCATTTACTGTCCATCACTGCCAAGGTCAGCATTTACTGCCCATCACTGCCAAGGTCAGCATTTACTGCCCATCACTGCAAAGGTTAGCATTTACTGTCCATCAGCATTTACTGTGTATCACTGCCAAGGCCAGCATTTGCTGTCCATCACTGCCAAGGTCAGCATTTACTGTGCATCACTGCCAAGGTCAGCATTTACTGTCCATCACTGCCAAGGTCAGCATTTACTGTCCATCACTGCCAAGGTCAGCATTTACTGTCCATCAGCATTTACTGTGCATCACTGACAAGGCCAGCATTTACTGTCCATCACTGCCAAAGTTAGCATATACTGTCCATCACTGCCACGGTAGGCATTTACTGTCTATCACTGCCAAGGTTAACATTTACTGTCTATCACTGCCAAGGTCAGCATTTACTGTTCATCACTGCCAAGGCCAGCATTTACTGTCCATCACTGCCAAGGTTAGCATTTACTGTCCATCACTGCCAAAGTCAGCATTTATTGTCCATCACTGCCAAGGTTAGCATTTACTGTCCATCACTGCCAAGGTTAACATTTACTGTCTATCACTGCCAAGGTCAGCATTTACTGTCCATCACTGCCAAGGCCAGCATTCACAGACCATCCCTAATTGTCTGCAAGAAAGTAGTGATGATGAGCTGCCTTCTTAAACCACAGCAGTTCATAGTGGTGAATATTTGGTAGCAAATGATACACTGGTGTAATTTTCAAGGGCAATTAAGAGTGAACCACATTGGTGCAAACTGGAGTCAGATACAGACATGGTACACGTACAGCCTGCAGGATATTAAGTGAACCAGTTGAGTTTTTGCAGCATTACTTATGCTGGCTTTTTATTCACATTTTTTTTTCAACTTAGTATGTTGAATTAAATTTACAAACTGCTATGATGGGATTTAAACATACAGCACTTGATTATGAGTCCGGGTCTGTTGATTGTTTGCCTAGTAACATAACCACGATACTGCCACTTATGGAGGAGAGAAAGGCAGAGACAGGTGATGAGGTTCAGGGAGGAAATTCTAGTACTTAGGGCCAAAGTGCTGATAGCACGCCTCCCCACGGTGGAGGAATGGAAATTGGAGATGTGTAAGAGGACAAAATTAGACAAACGCAGAAGGTTGAAGTGTCGCGGAAAGTTACAGAGACAGGGAGATGCAATGCCATGTAAGGATTTGAAATAATGATGAGAATTTCTGCTGGACCTGGAGCCACCTGCAAATGAAAATTAGCACATCTGGGGCGAAATTCTCCGGTATCGGCGCGATGTCCGCTGACTGGCGCCCAAAACGGCGCAAATCAGTCGGGCATCACGCCGCCCCAAAGGTGCGGAATGCTCCGCATCTTGGGGGGCCGAGCCTCAACCATGAGGGGCTAGGCCGGCGCCGGACTAATTTCCACCTCGCCAGCTGGCGGAAAAGGCCTTTGGTGCCCCGCGAGCTGGCGCGGAAATGACATCTCCGGGCGGCGCATGCGCGGGAGCGTTAGCGGCCGCTGACGGCATTCCCGCGCGTTGCGCAGTGGAGGGAGTCTCTTCCGCCTCCGCCATGGTGGAGACCGTGGCGAAGGCGGAAGGAAAAGAGTGCCCCCACGGCACAGGGCCGCCTGCGGATCGGTGGGCCCCGATCGCGGGCCAGGCCACCGTGGGGGCACCCGCCCCCCAGGGCCAGAGAGCCCCGCGCCACCCCCAGGACCCCGGAGCCCGCCCGCGCCGCCTTGTCCCACCGGTAAGGTCGGTGGTTGAATCTACGCCGGTGGGACAGGCATTTTAGCAGCGGGACTTCGGCTCATCCGGGCCGGAGAATCGCAGGGGGGGCCCGCCAACTGGCGGGGCGCGATTCCCGCCCCCGCCGAATATCCGGTGCCGTGAATTCGGCAACCGGCGGGGGTGGGATTCACGCCAGCCCCCGGCGATTCTCCGACCCGGCGGGGGGTCGGAGAATCTCGCCTCTGGTCTCTCCACAGTTGCTGACTGATCTGCTGTGCATTTCCACGGATTTCAATTTCAGATTTCCAGCATTTATTTGAAACGTTTTTTGTTTAAGACTGGGCGGGGCGGGGGGGGGGTGGTCTTACCTTTTCACTCTCTGTATCAAGTGCAGATGTTGCCTCATCTAACAGCAGAATCTTTGGCTCCCGTATGAGGGCCCGTGCAATAGCCACTCGTTGCTTCTGTCCACCAGAAAGCTGAGCCCCTTTTCCCCCAACTCGAGTGTTGTATTTCTAATTATGAAAAGGATCACAATTTAAAATGCTCACAGAATTCACAGTACTTGACTGGATATGCACAAGTGCTATTATGTTTAAAATGAGTTTGATAGCACTTTCCTTTCACCTAAGCTGTTATCACAAGGTACAGGGTTATTTCCTTTAGCAAAAATAGAAAATACACTTCCTGGTTTTATTTTAGATCCCCAGCAAATATTAACCTCTGTTGCTTTAAACAAAAGCTTCCATCTTAAATTCACCAGTCCTGAGTTTCTTTTGACTGATGTTTACTAGCACAAATACCTGTGGTGGCACAAATACATTTAAGGGCTGTAATTTAGTCGCGCTAGCATTTTGAGAAAATTATGATTGTCATGGTAAAAATGCCACAAGTATTTGAATTAATCATAGCAAACTATAAAACGTCAGTGGGAGGACTGGTTCTATCATCTGTTTTTCAGCACCTTATTTGAACTGCACAATTGCCATTCTTTTGCCCAGCAGTGAGTTCTGCTCATGTATGTTCACATACCTCATATTTAGAGTGCAGTCGGGGCATCCAAACAGTTTTTAAACTAGACTTGACCTTTCATTCGAGTTATACTGTGCAACAGATCTCGACTCTGATGTTATACTGTTACTTTTCTGTGGCATCATAAATCCAACTTGCCCAGGTTTTTGTTAAAATGTTTTTTTTAAGATGCCACGTAAACTAATGGTGGGATTAGGCAAAAGAACTTAAGAATGCTATCGTAGACCATTTCTCCCAGTGCTGGACAAAAGCATGCATTATTTGAAATGATTGATACATCCTGAAAAGCAGTAATAAATGATCAGTAAATTGAGATATGCAAATATGTGATTGCTGATCTGACAGTTATCACATTGCTGATCAAGTCTATGGTTAAAAAAATGTCTTTTAGGATTTAATTCAAGTAAACGACTCCATGAAACGGCACTATTATCAAGGTGCAGCTGATACCACATCTGGTGCAGTACAGCCTCTCATGGTAGCTAATGTGGTGGTTTTAATGCAAGGATTTTGGCGCAGGCTGCTCCCAGCTGTTCCATGATCTAAGCTTGTTGGAGAACATCCCAAAAGGGGGATAACATTCCTTTAACATTAAAATGACAAAAGAGAATAAAGCAGTGGCGCATTTTAATTGTAAAATGTAGTGCCATGTTACCACCAATGGGCAATGCTTCATAAGATAAGCGAGAATAAAATATCAACACTTTTACTTCAGATTGTTATTACTCACCATGCTATTCCATATTAAAACCTTAACAATGACATTTCTGAAGATTTAATCAAAGTCATTTTACAACCTGAATTGTCTGTTGTTTTGTAATGGTGGTATTGAATGTTAATTTGTATATCTACAAAGTGATGTGGTTACAGAGCACCGAGAGAGCCATCATATGAATAAGCAGAATTAACATGGATTTCTCCAAGGGAAGTAGGGTATGACAAATCTGCTCGCGTTTTTTGAGGTTGTACCTGGCAGGTAGGGAGAACCTCAAGGGTGTGGTGTAATCGGATTTTCAAAAAACATTCAGAAAGATGCCACCTTTTCAAAGATACACAAAATTACAGTTCATTTAATCAAAGGTAAGATATGAGCATGGATTGAGAATTGATTAATGGCCAGAAGACAATGGGAATAAATGGGTCATTTTCAAGTTGGCAGACTGTAAATAAAGGAACACCACAAGGGTTAGTCCTGGGCCTCGGCTGTTTACCATTTATATCAACAACTTGGATGAGGCAGGAAATGAGTGTATTGCATCCAAGTTTTCTGATGATACAAAGCTCGATTGGAAAGCAGTGAGGAGGATGTAAAGGGACTGCAATGGTTACGTGAGTGTGCAAGAACTTGGCAGGTGGAATATAATGGGCTGAATATAATGGTCATGAAGCTTGCCACATTTATTGGTTGGGAAGCTGGCAGCAACTTTGCTGGAGTAATTTCTGGGAGTTCTGAAAAAAAATCAAATACCCATCAGGCAGTCTGCTGCTTGCCTTTGGGGCTCCCGAGACTTTGAAGAATCTATTTCCCAGAGCTGCCAGCCACTCAGGTGTCCAGCAACTCTTTAGTTCCAAAAGCACTACTCGGAGAAGCGGCGACTCCAGCAGGATCTGGACCAGGAACACTGCTAAAGGCACAGTGGAGAGTTAAGAGAGGTGGGCTCGCTGGGCCAGTCAGAGAGGTTCCGGTGGAGGGAGCTCATTGGGGAGAGCAAATATATTATAGAGTGGTGCCCTTGTGACTGACATGGTCCCTCTGTGGGCGCAGGCTACCCAATCCGGAGCCTACCCACCTGCCTGCCTGCCGGCCACAGAGACACACGACATGTTGTCAGACCATTTACAGGCCTCAACAGGCCCAGGCACAGGAATGCCAAATTTCAGACACCTGGAGATAGGAAGGCGACAGGCTTTCAAGCATGCACCTTCCCACCCATCCGCCTTCCAGCAAACTCCTTCATAGGACCGAGGTGAAGAGAAATTCATTCACTCAAAAGTTTTGGTCCTTCGGAATTCTCTGACCCTGCTGTGGATGCTCAGCAGTTAAGTACATTCAACCCCGAGATGAATGGATTTCTGGGTACCAGGATAAATAAAGGAGTTATATAGAATTTTTTTAAAATATAGAATTTGCAGTGCAGACGGAGGCCATTCGACCCATCGAGTCTGCACCGGCTCTTGGAAAGAGCACCCTTCCCAACCACACACCTCCACCCTATCCCATAACCCAGTTACTCCACCCAACACTAAGGGCAATTTTGGACACTCAGGGCAATTTCGCATGGTCAATCCACCTAACCTGCACATCTTTGGACTGTGGGAGGAAACCGGAGCATCCGGAGGAAACCCACGCACACACGGGGAGAACGTGCAGACTCCGCACAGACAGTGATCCAAGCCAGGAATCAAACCTGGGACCCTGGAGCTGTGAAGCAATTGTGCTAATCACTATGCTACCGTGCTGCCCATTGTATGGACCAGCTATGACTTTATTGAATGGCAGAGTAGCCTTGAAGGACTGAATAGCTTACTCCTGCTCCGAATGTTTGTATTCTAACTGCAGGGTCAATTTATATATGTACATATTATTATTAATATTATTGCTGTTTAAAATGGATTAACTTACATCAGGGAGTTGTTCAATAAAAGAGTGAGCATTAGCTGCCTTTGCTGCCTTCTTAATGTCCTCCTGTGATACAGTCCGACTGTTGTCACCATAGGCAATATTCTCAGCAATGCTACAGTTGAAGAGCACAGGTTCCTGAGATACAATTCCAATTTGAGATCGAAGCCATTGGATGTTAATTTTTCTGGCATCAATTCCATCTAGAAACTACACAATTAAAAGAAATGTTAATTGTTTGCAAGCTTATCATGCAAGTGGATTCAAGTATTTTTACAGATTTTGCACACGTGTTTTGCATTTGTACGTGCAGTAGTAAATTGATTTCCTGCATCAATCTGCTCAATAAAGTGACATCTAACTTGTGCACTATTTCTATCATGTTTGAATAGTTTTAAATGAGACATCACGTTCATCTCACTTTGCGTCTCTCTTGATTATTCTGAACTAGATAACTTACTTCTATTCTACCCCTCATAGTGCAATGATGGAATGTATTTTACCATAAAAAGTCAAAACTACCTGACTTTCCAAACTTATGCTGAATATGCGATTTTCATTCATTGCTCCTTGCTTTAAACTCATGGGAATATTTTCAGTTGAACTTACAAATCAAAAACACAAGATGACTGATTACAGTGCCGACTGCGAGGTGAACATTTCAGTCATTCATCTGAAAATTCTCTTTCTCTATTTCAGCACAAGTGTTATCCTATATGTTCTAATCTGGGGGTGAACATCTCCTTTAAAATTGCACAAAGAGGAATTTCAGATGAAGCACAAAGAGGAATTTCAGACAAATACAGTTAGCATTTGTACTCTGGATTCTATAATTTCAGGGCACAAGTGCGATCAATATGAAGCAGTGTCTATTTTGCTTTATACCACCAGATGGAGCTGTTGTCTGTCAAAGACTGCAAAATGTTGATTCTGGTTTTGTGACGAGATTCAGAATTGTTGGCAATGTCACTCACCAGCCATCCCTTACCTAGTGCAGAGGCATGGATCTGAACACATGCGTACATTGCTCTGTGGCCTGTGCCCACACTCCACCCCAAAATATTTCTGCCTATATTTAGACGGGGGACCGTTTTGGAAGGTCGGTGAATGATTAAATAATGGAAAAACTGAAATGTGAAGTGTACGGATATGATGGGGGATCATATGTGCAAAGAATGGTCACTACCATTGAGCCAGAGCCCCCATTATTGAGCACAGAAAAAAAAACCTGTAATAACCACACTGTCGAGGCGATGCTGAACCTATAGGTAGAGAATCACCTGGCTGGGTATATAAGCTTACATAGACCAAAAATGACATTTACCATGGTCTGGGGGCATAGACATAGAACATACAGTACAGAAGGAGGCCATTTGGCCCATCGAGTCTGCACCGACCCACTTAAGCCCTCACTTCCACCCTATCCCTGTAACCCAATAACCCCACTTAACCTTTTTGGACACGAAGGGCAATTTAGCATGGCCAATCCACCTAACCTGCACGTCTTTGGAATGTGGGAGGAAACTGGAGCACCCGGAGGAAACCCACGCAGACACGGGGTGAACGTACAGACTCCATACAGACAGTGACCCAACAGGGGATCGAACCTGGGACCCTGGCGCTGTGAAGCCACTATGCTACCGTGCTGTCACACTGACCTAGACTTTCAATCAGATCTCAGTCACTTCAGGCATTCAGTAGTAACAATTTGGCATTTGCCTCGTTCATTTAGCTCAATAAAACATCTCTAGATGCATTGAATTACAGAAATGTAGACCAACAATTACAGCATTCCAGATAGTAGGTCAAATGCACAGTCCAAAGGCATGAAAGGATGAACCATGGGGGAATGCATGTCTGGCACTGGAAACCATAGGCGGGATTCTCCGATCCCCCGCCGGGTCGGAGAATCGGCGGGGGCTGGCATGAATCCCGCCCCCGCCGGTTGCCGAATTCTCCGGCACTGGATATTCGGCGCGGTTGGGAATCGCGCTGCGCCGGTTGGCGGGCCCCCCCCGGCGATTCTCCGGCCCGCGATGGGCCGAAGTCCCGCTGCTGGAATACCTGTCCCGCTGGCGAGAATCAAACCACCTCTCTTACCGGTGGGACAAGGCGGCGCGGGCATGCTCCGGGGTCCTGGGGGGGGGGGGCGCGGGCCGATCTGGCCCCGGGGGTGCCCCCACGGTGGCCTGGCCCGCGATCGGGGCCCACCGATCAGCGGGCGGGCCTGTGCCGTGGGGGCACTCTTTTCCTTCCGCCTTCACCATGGTCTCCACTACGGCGGAGGCGGAAGAGACCCCCTCCACTGCGCATGCGCGGGGATGCCGTGAGCAGCGGCTGACGCTCCCGCCCAAGGGCCGCCCGGCAAAGTCATTTCCGCGCCAGCTGGCGGGGCACCAAAGGCCTTTCCCACCAGCTGGCGGGGCGGAAATCAGTCCGGCGCGGGCCTAGCCCCTCAAGGTGAGGGCTCGGCCCCTCAAGATGCGGAGGATTCCGCACCTTTGGGGCGGCGCGATGCCGGACTGATTCGCGCCGTTTTTGGCGCCGGTCGGCGGACATCGCGCCGATTGCGGAGAATCCTGCCCCTTGTGACAGATAATTTCAAAAGATGTTCGGCGGTATTCTTCCCCCCCCCCACGCCATGTGGGAGAATCGCCGGGGCGCTGTGCGAGTCGCGCCATGCAGCCCCGACACCCGCACGTGATTCTCCCACCCCCCCAAAACGAGCGCCGCGGGAATCGCGCCGGGCCGCTCAGAGAATCGCTGCAAACGGCAAGCAGATTTTCTCCAGCCAGGATGGGCCGAGCGGCCGGCAAAAAAAAATGACAGTCCCGCTGGTGCCGTTCACCCCTGGTCGCTGCCGGTGGGAACTGTGTGGGAACGCTGGGGGGGGCGGCCTGTGGGGGGGAGAGGTGGGCTCCTTCACTGTGGTGGGGCCTCCGATGGGGTCTTGCCCGCGATCGGGGCCCACAGGCCTCCCCCCCTGGGACTACCTCTCTCCGCGGCCGGGCCCAGAACCCCGGCGCCATGCTGGTGAGGGGCCGGCGCGCGTAAGAAGTTCCCCGCGCATGCGCAGGCTGGCACGGCGCCCATTTGGCGCCGCGTAAGGAGGCTGGAGCGGCATGAACCGCTCCAGCGCCGTGCTGGCCCCCTGTGGGGGCCAGAATAGGTTGTGCCCGAGCCCTGGTCGCGCCATCGTGAAACGCGATGGCGTTCACGACGGCACGGGCACTTCGTCCCGGGAGTGGAGAATCCCGCCCGTTGCCTATTTCAAATGTCAAAAGATATGTGTGTTAAGTATGTTTTTCATGTGGTGATTGGTGATAGGGATTTCTTTTTAAAGATGTGTCCATTCAGTAATATGCAGGTACAGCAAGTGATTAGGAAGATAAATAGGTTGTTGTTTATTACAAAGGGAATGGAATATAAAAGTGGGGATGTTCCACGATAGTTTTGCAGGGTGTCGGTGAGATCACGGGCTGGGGTTCCCCAGCCGCCTGATTCTCAGCGACATGCCTTTCATTGGTGGCGGGACTCTATCTTCCTGTCATTTGTCAATGGGATTTCCCATTGTAGCCACAGGGGTGCACGGGGAATGCTGGCCCACATCTGGAGCCCTTTGTACAGTTTTGGTCTCCTTATTTAAGAAAGGATAGAAATGCATTTGAAGCAGTTCAGAGAAAGTTCACTCGATTTATACCTGGGATGGGGATTATTTTATGAGGAAGGTTCGACAGGCTGGACCTGTATCCTTTGGAGTTTAGAAAAATAAGAGGCAGTCTTATTGAAACATGTCGGCCGGGATTCTCCGAGCCCGCGCCGGGTCAGAGAATTGGCCGGGGGGGGAGGGGGCGCGAATCCCGCCATGCCGCTGATTCTCTCTGTTGACCGGAGAATCCACGGCAATCGCGCCGGCACGGTTGCCGTGTCGCTGGTCGGGGGACGTTGAAAGTGCCCCCCCCCCCGGCGATTCTCCGCGCTTGATGGGCCAAATGACCGCGAGTCCTGCCGGCGTCGTTTACGTATGGTCCTACCCGGCGGGACTCGCTGTTTTGACTGCGGGGGCCATCCTGGTGGGGGGGCGGGGGAAGCCTACTTCCGGGGGGGGGTCCTCCACGGTGGCCAGGCTCGCGATCGGGAGCAACCGATCGACGGGCGGGCTCATTCCGGGAAGGGCCTATGTTCCTCCGTGTGGGCCCCTGGAGGGCTCCGCCATGTTGCCCGCGGGCCGGCATGGAGACCCGCGCCGGCTTTCGGCGCCGGAGCAGCGGACTGCACTCCGGCACCGTTCTAGCCCCCTAGGAAGAGGTGAGTGCCTGGGCCTGGAGGTCACTCGCGCCGGTTTTGACGCCGGCGTCAACACTTGGCTGGGATTTTGGATAATCCCGGCCATAAGATTCTGAGGAGACTTGACAGGGTAGATGGAAAAAGGTTGTTTCTCCATGTGGGAGCGACTGGAACTAGGGGATCTCTCATCTGAGATGGAGATGGACATAATTTTTCTCTCTGTGGGTCATAAGTGTTTGGAATCAATTACGTAGGCCATCCTTTAAGTGGAGGCTCAGCGGTGAGTGGCAGCATGAGGGTTGTGTGGCTCGTTCATGGTCTTTGTGTTGCGTGAGGCATGAAGATGGGGAGGCGAGGACAGAAGAGAAGGGGTGGGTGCAGAGGCCAAGAGAAGGGCAATGGATGTAGTAAGTGGGGGGAAAGAATGGAAAACTGCGAGGGTCCCCGCGACATCTCTTGGTGTTCAGTTCAAATTGGGATAAAGCTGCAGCTGTTGGGGCCTTTGAAATATGGTGCCCATGCTGGAGACAGCGGGGCGCATGGCTTCCTGCCCGCCAAGTCACTAACAACGATAGGAAATGCCTGGCTACATAATTAATGATCCCAACATTGTGAATTCGGCTGGGCTCCACGGAGGGAAATACTCCTGCTTCCCACTCCCACCAGGTGACTTGGACCCGGAGCAGAAGACCCAAGCCGGAGAAACTGAGTGGGGCACATTTTAAAAGCGAACAGACCAGTAAAAGATGTTATGAAAGGAAGACTTCAAAAAGGGGAAGGAGGAGAATATCAACGTTGGATAGTTTGGAAATTGAAGGGAATTATTGGCAAATAGAAAGACTAGCACAGGGTAGAGAGACATGACAAGATTACTAAGAGCCAAGGATCTGTGGTCCGGCAGAACTCACACGATGATGACGATGATATTCTACAACAAAGTAGACAAAGAATTAGACATAGAATTTACAGTGCAGAAAGAGGTCAGTCGGCCCATCGAGTCGACACTGGCTCTTGGAAAGAGCACCTTACACAAGCCCACACCTCCACCCAATCCCAATAACCCAGTAATCCCACCAAACACTAAGGGCAATTTTGGACACTAAGAGCAGTTTAGCATGGCCAATCCACCTAACCTGCACATCTTTGGACTGTGGGAGGAAACCGGAGCACCCGGAGGAAACCCACGCAGACACGGGGAGAAAGTGCAGACACCGCAGTGACCCAAGCCGGGAATCGAACCTGGAACCCTGGAGCTGTGAAGCAATTGTGCTACCCACTGTGCTACCGTGCTGCCCTTTACTAAATACATCGGGCGTGATTCTGCCCTACCCAGCAGGCCGGGCGGTCCCGGCGGACCGAAGGACCTCTGCTTGCCGGCGCGAGTTGGCGCATGCGCAGGGGGGTTCATCTCCGTGTTGGCCATCGCAGAGGAATAGCAGCCGATGCGGAGGAATAGAGTGCCCCCACGGCACAGGCCCACCCTCGGATTGGTGGGCCCCGATCGTGGGCCAGGCCACCTCCCGGGACCAGATCCCTCCGCGTCCCCCCCCCCCCCCCCACCCCCAAGGACCCCAGAGGCCGCCCGCACAGCCAGGTCCCGCCGGTACGTACCTCCTCTAATTTACGCCGGCGGAACCGGCCGTAAACGGGCAGCCACTCGGCCCATCGCGGGCCGGAGAATCGCCGGGGGGGGGGGGCGCTGCCAGTGGCCTCCCATTCCCGCCCCAGCCAAATTCCCGGCGCCAGAGAATTCGGCAGCCGGCAGGGGCGGGATCACGCCACCCCCCGGCGATTCTCCGACCCGGCAGTGGGTCGGAGAATCCCGCCCCTGATTCTAATTTTGTGCTCCAATACACAAGAATGGATTTCTTCAGGCATCCCTTTTATTTAAAACAAGTCTTACCACTTCTCCTTTCAGTGGATCATAGAATCTTTCTATGAGCTGCACAGCGGTGCTTTTACCACATCCGCTGCTGCCAACCAGTGCTAAAGTCTGAGCTTTTCCAACCTTGACTGATAGTTTCTCGAGCACTGTTATATCTGGACGACTCTGATATCTGAAGTGAACGTTGGAGAACTTTAAGTTACCATTAAATTTGTCCTGTGATAAAACAAATGAAATGGCAAGATGATTTCAGCAGTGAAGTTGCCTGTTGCAATGATTACTTCCGTGTTATGGGTTTAAATAATGTAAGTACACATGCACATCAAGATGCTTGCTGATTCTTCAGGAACATGCTCAGGTTACTGACCCACCATTCTTTACTGGAACATCAACTCCAATGTCTAATTAAAATGCATATTCATAACAGGCAGGATTATTGAAATACAAAATTTCAATAATTTAGAAATATTGGAAAATTAGAAATATTGGAATAAATCACTTGAAATATCTGGCTATCCAAGGTTCCTTAGACAGCACCTTCCAAACTCATAGCCACGACCATCTAGAAGGTCAAGGGCAGTAGATACAGGGCAACATCACTACCTGGAGGTTCCCCTCCAAGTCACTCATCATCCTGGCTTGGAAATATATTGCTGTTTCTTCATTGTCGCTGGGTCAAAATCCTGGAATTACTTTTTTAAAGGGCACCCCAATCTCAAAGTTAAAGAAAAGGCCTCTGTCCATCGCCGGCTTGGGGCTTCAATGTCTGCACACCGCACCGCACCCCTCCCCCAAACATAATGGGAATTCCCCCACTAATGGGGTTCCACAGTGGTCCAGCCCGGCACCATCCTGGCCCGCCCATGGCCGTGCCAACCTGGCAGTGCCAAGGTGCCAGGACACTGCCCAGCCATGTCCCACACCACCCAAGGGCCGTACTCACCAACGAGCCCCCAGCATGGTCATCACAACTGATTGCCATTTTTGGCAACCAGTAGTGATTCCCACCGGCATTCCGTCACGCCGGTGATGGGGGAAACATCTAACAACCTCAGAAGCAAAGGCGTTAAGCTTTTTAAGAATATTAAAATGCAGGGGCTGTTTAGCACAGGGCTAAATCGCTGGCTTTGAAAGCAGACAAAGGCAGGCCAGCAGCACGGTTCAATTCCCGTACCAGCCTCCCCGAACAGGCGCCGGAATGTGGCGACTAGGGGCTTTTCACAGTAACTTCATTTGAAGCCTACTTGTGACAATAAGCGATTTTCATTTTCATTTGAATTCATGGTAATCAGGTTCACGTCCCTTCTGGGTGTGAATCTGATTAGGTCGCCGGTGGAAGTTGGGGAAGATCTCATACTGAGATCTCATCACTGTAAATCCCGTTATGGCCCCCTCGTGAGAGTTAGCAACTATAACGGGATTTGCGCCTGCGCAAACGGGCCCAAAAAATCGTGGCACATGGCTGCCATCACAAAGATAAAATGACCGGACATGAATGTGAATCCATGTAGGGATTCCTAAATGTCCAGCCACTGGACCCCAGGGATAAAAGATCTGGGGTTAAAAGGTCCCACTGCACCTGTTTTCTGGTGCGGTACTCTCCCGTCGGCAGCGGGATCCTCTTTCCCGCCAGCTGGCCAATGGGGTTTTCCATTGTGGACACTCCCACGCCGTCGGGAAATCCGTGGGCATGAGTACGCTGCCGGCGAAAGGGAGGATCACGCTGACGGAAAATCCAGCCCCTGGATTTCCATGGAATTTGATGGAAAACCCATCCATTACACCCGTGTAACCAAATGAAAATGAAATCTGATCACGTAAGCATCAGTGGAACCCTACGAGATAGGGGGCGAGATTCTCCGACCCCCGCCGGGTCGGAGAATCTCGCCCCCTATCTCGTAGGGTTCCACTGATGCTTACGTGATCAGATTTCATTTGGGTGTGAATCTGATTAGGTCGCCGGTGGAAGTTGGGGAAGATCTCATACTGAGATCTCATCACTGTAAATCCCGTTATGGCCCCCTCGTGAGAGATAGCAACAATAACGGGATTTGCGCCGGGTCGGAGAATCGCAGGGGGCTGGCGTGAATCCCGCCCCCGCCGGTTGCCGAATTCTCCGGCACCGGATATTCGGCGGGGGCGGGAATCGCGCCGCGCCGGTTGGCGGGCCCCCCCGCGCGATTCTCTGGTTTGGATGGGCTGAAGTCCTGCCGCTAAACTGCCTGTCCCGCCGGCGTAGATTAAACCACCTACCTTACCGGCGGGACAAAGCGGCGCGGGCGGGCTCCGGGGTCCTGGGGCTGCCCCCACGGTGGCCTGGCCCGCGATCGGGGCCCACCGATCCGCGGGCGGGCCTGTGCCGTGGGGGCACTCTTTCCCTTCCGCCTCCGCCACGGTCTCCACCATGGCGGAGGCGGAAGAGACTCTCTCCACTGCGCATGTGCGGGAATGCCGTCGGCGCCCGCTAACGCTCCCGCGCATGCGTTGCCCGGAGATGTCATTTCCACGCCAGCTGGCGGGGCACCAAAGGCCTTTTCCGCCAGCTGGCGGGGCGGAAATCCGTCCGGCGCCGGCCTAGCCCCTTAAGGTTGGGGCTCGGCCCCCCAAGATGCGGAGCATTGCGCACCTTTGGGGCGGCGCAATGCCCGACTGATTTGCGCCGTTTTGGGCGCCAGTCGGCAGACATCGCGCTGTTTCCGGAGAATTTCGTTCATGGAGTTTGAAATTGAAAATCGGCACCAGTGTCCTTCTTAATCACATAACAAGAAAACAAAGAGTATGATCATTCCAGAAAGATAAACACCGAACAGCAATCAACCAAAATGGCAGTGATGATACATATATATATATAAATACACAAAAAAGAATAAAATTGTTTGCAAACATTAAGCCTTGATATTATCAAAATTTTAGCTTCATTCTTAGATCTTAAAGCTTATTTATTTTTAGTTTACTCCTTGTATTTAAAATACTCACCAGTGTCAGCCCATCGGTTCCGTAGCTGTCTATAATTGGCACACGCTCGAAGAGAGCAAACAGGTTCATTGCAGCAACTTTGGCCTTGGCATAATCAGGAGCAAAAGAACTGGTTTGTCCAATTGCCACAGCACCATACACAATAGCATTAAAAACACTGTGGAATGAGGGTTTAGAAAATAATATTAACCCTGGTATATTATACAAATTACCATTATATTAAATTATTCAATCAGATAAGGTTGGCAGATAGATGAATATTTATTTTGGTTCACAAAAACCTTTAGAACTGTCTTCTGGCCCACCACTACAGAAATGTACTGCTTGAATCATGTGCCAGTTCCTTCCCCTTCAGACATCATGCCCTAAGAGGTCCTGGTTATGCTTGACCAAGTATTAAAGCCGTTTGCTGTTGTCTTCTGCAGTATGGCTGACCAGTAAACACTCCTGCTGTCCACCACCTGCCCTCAGACAGGCTGATAATCTACCTGTTTGGCTACATTATGAGTGGCCATCACATCCTGAAATGGGACTTGAACCCAGATCTTCTGACCCAGAGGTAGGAATACTACCACTGCACCACAAGACCTCCCTCAAGTGCCAGTACAAGTACTGTAATATGAAGGTCAGTATAAAATGACTCAATATAAAATTAATCCCACCTTGATGGTACTCAGAAATTCCAATACAGACAAATCTGGGGCAAAATTCTCCCGAAACGGCGCGATGTCCGCCGACTGGCGCCGCAAACGGTGCCAATCAGACGGGCATCGCGCCGACCCAAAGGTGCGGAATGCTCCGCATCTTTGGGGGCCGAGCCCCAACATTGAGGGGCTAGGCCGACGCCGGAGGAATTTCCGCCCCGCCAGCTGGCGGAAACGGCCTTTGTTGCCCCGCCAACCGGCGCGGCCCGATTCCTGCCCCCGCCGAATATCCGGTGCCGGAGACTTCGGCAACCGGCGGGGGCGGGATTCACGGCAGCCAATGGCCATTCTCCGACTCGCTGGGGGGTCGGAGAATGACGCCCCTGGTTCAAGCTCCAATAATTTAGGAAAATCATATTTAGTCCAAATTAACGAGTATCATTTTTCATTCTCTCTCCAGCACATCTTATGCAACTCACACAGTTGATCAGAAGCATGAACTATGACCTGGACAAGCATCAATTAATTATTAGAAATCACAATGAATTATCCTAATAGATTTAAGGTAAAGTATTTATGTTACTTACAGGAAAACACCTTCCACATCCATTGCATTTATTGCTATCAGGTATGCACCAAATCGAAAACTAGCTGCATAGCTGAAGTACTGGACAGCCTGGCTCAATGCAAAAGCACTACCATAGACCTGGGATTTCTTTTTAGCATTTCTGCAATACATGGACAATATCATGTTACAATAAATCCAGAACAAAGTTACATGGTGGACATTTAATTCAGATTTTCTAGTCCAGACCATACCAACAAATTTACCATGATTGAGGCAGAACTTATGTTAGTACTCAGATTTAATTGGATAGGTGGACAAAGGAAAATATTGAAGGTCTATCCAGTGGCATAGTGATCACACTGCTGCCTCACACGACAGGGACCCGGGTTCGATTCTGGCCTCGTCTGCCGGTCTGTATGGAATTTGCATTTTCTCCCCGTGTCTGTGTTGGTTTCCTCTGAGTTCTCCAGTTTCCTCCCACTGTCCAAAGACGTGCAGGTTAGGTGGATTGGCGGGGAGTACCCGATTATTTTCCGGGGCCAGGACCGAACCCGGGTCCTCAGCGCCGTGAGGCAGAAGTGCTAACCACTGCACACCACGCCATCCCAACTTGATGCCATCTATCACAATTTAACAGGTGAGTGTTCCTTTTAATTAGATTACACTGTGTTCTGAAATCGATTCTCGATGTTGTCTGAAACCATCGTACAAAGGAAGCAAAAGTGCTGAAAAACAAGATTTTGAAGCTGTGTGCCCACGCCGGCGTGGGAACGGTGGCATTTTACAACAGAAAAATGGCGTAAATCGGCACCAATCCTCCTTTTGGTTGGGGGCTAGCATCAAGGGAGCGAAGAGCACCCGGCGCCCCCCTTGGCCGGCTCGTGCGCCCCGGACCACCTTCCCAAAGTGCCCCCAGCCCCTGGCAAAGTCCTCCCTGTCTGCGGATCGGCCCTCCCCCGACTGTGGCGGTGCTGGACTGAGTCCGCAGCCGCTACACCGAGTTCTCGACGGATGGGACCATGAGAGACCCACGCCCCGGGAACTCGGCCGGTCGGGGGCGGAGCATCGGGGGGAGGGGGCCTCAGGCAATGACCTGAAACCGTCGATACTTCACGCGGCCACTGTCCGAGTACGCCGCTTTGGATGGGGCGGAGGATCGCGAAAGTGATCGGTTTGGTCGTAAACTTTGATTCTCCAGCCGATTGCCAAACGCGATTTCAGCGCTGCCGACAGGAGAATCCCACGCATGATTTTTTTGACACCTTATTGTTGTTTGTTTTATACTGTTCAGATTTCTTTTCTGAAGGTGTACAATCCAAATTATACTTGTGCACCAATACTGGCAACAGTATGAAATTGCCCGATATTGTGGCATATATTGTAACCACAAAAACAATTGGTGCTCCCAATTTATTTAAGAGCTCAATGAGTACCAAAACAGAAAATATTATGTAATTTTTTATTGTCTCATTAAGTGCAGACATAGGCTTAGGCTTATGCTCATTTATGCCATCATAACTTGCTTGGATGGGACTGAAATATATTAAGTTAAAGGCTTTCAGTTATAAACTGTGCGCTTTAATGAGCATGGATTCTCACTGAGTCTCTTGCAAATCCGCTGTCTTCGATCCCAGAGAATTCAATAAAAATGATGAGTATTTTAAATGAAAGGACAGTTCAGAATTCATTTTCATGGCTACGTCTCGATTTACACACCTATATGGCAGCTCTAGATTTTCATCGTACATTTTTTCAAATGTCGGTTCTACAGTTAGAGAAACAACAGTCCGGATATTTTCCACAGCTTCTGTTGCTAACTTTAAGTTAAAAGAAAAATATAGATTAAGCATTGTTATGGTGCCAAGTCTTCATTGCAATGCACTGTCATTCGTAACTTCTTTACAAAATTGGTCCCTAATCTGCATGTTAATTTGGAGAACCCGTTTGCTCCTTTTTTTGATGATTCCCTTTTTGCTCAGCAACACCTCTGCTCCCTGCACTATTTCTCGATGAGCATCCAATGTAGTAATTTGTATATCTGCTGGTATGTAAAGGGTTAACAACTGTATCATAGTGCTAGACAACCAGCAGATGGCAGCACCAGATCCATGTATATAAACTGAACTCTGAGGTTCTTCCTGCCTCTTCGTATCAGGAGTGACTAGATAGCAGAGTGGTAGAGAGATAGCTTAGTTGGCACGTCTAGTTAAACATTATTTATGCTTCTTCTTATGTACTTAATCATCAGTTATAGATGTAGAAAATGAACTAACTCATTGATATTTATATTTGTTATTCATTAAATGTTATTTGCTTAATTTTAAGACTGATAGTTTTACTGAACTACAACCATCAGACCATTCTGGAAATAAGCAAAAGAGTAACAACATATTACAATCACGTAATATGACATCCAAATCTCAGTAACATCATTCGTCCAGTTCCCAGAGGGACATATAAATGAGTATATGTGCTTCATTGCAAATTTCTCCCCTTGTTCTGACGTGGGAAGCTGCAAACTATTTGCTTGTCATTGGAATGTTAGAATGTTTCCAAGGAGAGAACAGCAAGTACGACCTTGTGTCCTACAACAAATTGTACAATATCCCTCCTATTTGTCGTGATCAAAGAAATATTTTAAATGCATTGAAGGATGTGAAAAATAGTAGGTGAAAAAAATTTCTGCAAATTATAATCATGCTTATGGTACTAACGGAGTATTCAAGGGACGGTTCTCAGCATACCAATTTCAAAAATAGCTTTGCAATGAAAAAGATGTCACGAACATTTTAGTTCAAAATCTGGGGCATCATTCTCCGACCCCCCCGCCGGGTCGGAGAATGGCCGTTGGCCGCCGTGAATCCCCCCACCGAAGTCGCCGGTACCGGAGATTGGGCGGGGGCGGGAATCGGGCCGCGCCGGTTGGCGGGACCCCCCGCTGGATTCTCCGGCCCGGATGGGCCGAAGTCCCGCCCAGAAATTGCCTGTCCGCCGGCGTAAATCAAACCTGGTATTTACCGGCGGGACCAGGCGGCGTGGGCGGGCTCCGTGGTCCTGGGGCGATCTGACCCCAGGGGGTGCCCCCACGGAGGCCTGGCCCGCGATCGGGGCCCACCGATCCGCGGGCGGGCCTGTGCCGTGGGGGCACTCTTTCCCTTCAGGCTCCGCTACGGCCTCCACCATGGCGGAGGCGGAAGAGACTCTCCCCACTGCGCATGCGCGGGAAACTGACAGCGGCTGCTGACGCTCCCGCGCATGCGCCGGGAAACTGACAGCGGCCGCTGACGCTCCCGCGCATGCGCCGCATTTCCGCGCCAGCTGACGGGGCAACAAACGCCATTTCCGCCAGCTAGGCCGCCAAAGATGCGGAGCATTCCGCGCCTTTGGGCCGGCGCGATGCCCGTCTGATTGGCACCGTTTTTGGCACCAGTCGGCGGACATCACGCCGTTGGGGGAGAGTTTCGCCCCTGGTGTGGTGTTTGAGGTGGCATGTTCATGCAATGACTGGACTGATAGAGGATCATTTTAAATTTCTGTGCTTCCAGGAAGGATCCTAGTCCATGGGCAGCACGGTAGCACAAGTGAGCACCGTGGCTTCACAGCGCCAGGGTCCCAGGTTCGATTCCCTGCTGGGTCACTGTCTGCGCGGAGTCTGCACGCTCGCCCCGTGTCTGCGTGGGTTTCCTCCGGGTGATCCGGTTTCCTCCCACAGTCCAAAGATGTGCGGGTTAGGTGGATTGGCCATGATAAATTGCCCTTAGTGACCAAAAAAGGTTAGGAGGGTGTGGTGAACCACGTATTGCTACTATATATATATTTACCGTTGTTCATTAGTCGCCCTACTGTTATCCACCACTGTATATATGTTCACTGTTGTTCTTATTCACTGTTACTTACTGTTGTTGTGGTGGTGCTTCTGTTGGTGCCGCCTGTGGCTCCGCCCCTCGGGGGAGGTATATAATTGGCAGACCTTTGGCCAGCTCTCAGTGTGGGAGCAGCAGCAGGCTGGCATACTTCTTAGCTTATTAAAACCACTGTTCTCTTCTACAACTCAACTCGTGTGAATTGATGGTGAATCAGACGGGTTATTGGGTTATGGAGATAGGGTGGAAGTGAGGGCTTAAGGGGTCGGTCCAGACTCAGTGGGCTGAATGGCCTCCTTCTGCACTGTATGTTCTATTTCAAAAATTATTCTTTAATTATTCATTTTAATGGTCAGTAAGCCACTTAATGTGTGCTTACAAACTTCACATATGCACTTTCAGCTGCCACCGGAAGTGTGTATGCATAAAATGAGCCATTTGCGAGTCTGTCTGTACATACGTGTGTGTGTGTGTGTGTGTGTGTGTGAGCGAAATCGATGCAAGTGGAATAGAAATGTTGCCCAATTTTTAAAAATATTTAAAACTAAATAAAAAACTATTTCTTCCCACGTATACTACTTTTCAAAACTGATAAAAATGAGCAGGACTATTGAGATAAATCAAAAGGTGTTGACTTTACCTTACCAGCTGCTTCAAGTTCATTTTTATCACGACTTGTGTATCCTGTCAGAGATTTCATTTCAACCACCCCGGCCACAGCAAGAATGGGCACTATTGCTAGGACCAACAGGCTCATTTGCCATCCAAATATGAATGAAATAATAACTGCAGTTCCCATGCTTGCAACATTTTGTGCTATTAGTCCTAGTCTTGAGCCTACAGTCTGGAATGAAATGAAAATAGATACGAGGTTTAGCTAATTATAATCTCAGTTTTAAAATAAACAAATGAGAGAAAGTGAGCAGTGTCAGGACGTGACGTCTATCCTGAACACTGTTTCTGCCTTTTTCCTCCTGTTACTTTGTTGTATCTTTCCCTTCCCTCAAAACGTCCTGAAGGATCTTTCACTTCCGCCATTCCTTTGGGATGCTGTTTTAATCTTTCCCACTTTCTGCTCGGTACCCTGATTTCCATCTTGAATTGGGAACCCCCACAAGTGTGGAACACTCAACACTTTCCAGGCTTTTGATTTCAATTAGATATAGTGCAGAAAAGTAAGATGATCAACTCCGCCATGTTACTGTTGGGCTAGCAAGATTGAAGATTATCCCCCTTTCCCCTCACAGTTCCTCAGAAAATTTCACCATCGTGATAACATGAGGATTTAATTCTTTGTGGATTCTTCTGCTCATGTGCCGTAACTTTGGTAGACGTTCAACAAAATTCCTGTTCCCATATGAGTAGAGCAGGAGAGCTCCCTCAGCAATTCACTCACTCCCTCCCCCCAGTGACTCCCCAAAGCAGAGCAATGGAATTTGAACGTCTACTCCCCTGTCTCTATTCAGCAGCACTGGGAAGGGACTGACAATGGGTTTCTTTATTTAAAATCAGGAAATGGTGTACTAAGTAGGGACATCTAAATAAATAAATAAACTATTTTGAGCTGTTGGGATTTATTACATACTGCATATGGCATTGGAGAAACAGAACATAGAACATAGTGCAGAAGGAGGCCATTCAGCCCACCGAGTCTGCACCGGCCCACTTAAGCCTCGCTTCCACCCTATCCCCGTAACCCAATAACCCCTCCTAACCTTTTTTGGTCACTAAGGGCAATTTATCATGGCCAATCCACCTAACCTGCACGTTTTTGGACCGTGGGAGGAAACCGGAGCACCCGGAGGAAACCCACGCAGACACGGGGAGAACGTGCAGACTCCGCTCAGACAGTGACCCAGCGGGGAATTGAACCTGGGACCCTGGCGCTGTGAAGCCACAGTGCTATCCACTTGTGCTACCGTGCTGCCCATAATGAAATGATATGGAGCTGGCAAAACAGAAGTGCAAGAGATGGGAAACGGCTTAGGCCCTGGATAGAGAGGTTGGGTCCAGATCTCCTGCAGCCATTGATGGGAGGGCAGGAACACCTTACCCAAAGTGTCAAGAATGGAGTCTTATAATGGGATTTTGCAGCGGGAACAAATGATTTGAACATGAGGATCAGGATTTTGAAGTCACTGTATTAAGACGTGGGAGGTTAGCAAAGTCCAGCAAGAACAGGGGCGAAAGTGACAGGGGATTAATAAGATCCAGTTTAGTTCGATTCATACAGCAGACATTTATATGAGTGCCAGTTTCAAAGCATAGACTTTACAGTGCAGAAGGAGGCCATTCGGCCCATCGAATCTGCACCGGCCCTTGGAAAGAGCACCCCACTTAAGCCCGCATCTCCACCCTATCCCCATAAACCAGTAACCCCACCTAACCATTTTTTTTTGGACACTGAGGGCAATTTATCATGGCCAATCCACCTAACCTGCACATCTTTGGAGTGTGGGAGGAAGCCGGAGCAGCTAGAGGAAACCCACGCAGATACGGGGAGAACTTGCAGACTCCGCACGGACAGTGACCCAAGCTGGGAATCGAACCTGGGACCCTGGAGCTGCTGAAGCAACTGTGCTAACCACTATGCCGCCGTGCCACCCGCACCCTTTTACCTCGTGCTGCCCATAAATGCTATGGATTTAAGTGGTGTTGAATTTCCTTTTCACCCCACCACTCATAAATTTGCCGAAATTCCCCAGTGGCGGAATTCAAACATTTTCTCTTGCTGGCCAGGAAGTTACAACAGCAGCATGTGTACCCAAAGCCAAATGGACTGTAAAGACCAGGGCCCTGATATTTATGGAGAGGCAGAAGAACATGCCAAGGCCAGTGACGCAGAGGTTCGGCTGAACTATTCCACTTCCCAGCAGTCAGCTGGCCAAATTGAGATGATGTTTGGCTCCCTGTGAGAAAACCAATGGTGGAAGGTTGCATCCAGGGACCATTAGGGCAATCCTTCTGTGGCCTGGTGGGGCCAGGCGATTGGGGTGACCATCATGGGAAGGAGATGGTTGAAGGTTTGGACTTGGGGCAAGGGGAGAAGTCAGCTGCAATCACAGATAGAGAGATCATCGATGCTGGTGCAGACAGGTGGTTGGGGTGGAGGTCTGCATTCAGGGTAGGGGGAGACTGAAATACCACAATCAGCAGAGGGGGTGGGGGGGGGTCAAAGATTTCTTTGGGGGACTGGAGTTGCACATTTGCTCTACTTAGACCAAAAGTGCTACTTCCTTGTCAAATCTTCCTTGAAGTTATAAGATGATACTTGAAAACACTACTGTTATTAGATATCATCGCACATCCTACTCAGGAACCTGTAGGGGACATTTTTTAAGTTAATAATTTCAGAAACAGATAAAACATAGTAAATAGCGAACTTTGGAATGTATACGAAAGATACGTTACGCACTGTTTGGACTTGTGATGCCTCTGTAGCCAGTCTTGTAGTCAGGGCTCCAGTGCTGTTATTCTTATCATCAAACCAAGCAATCTCCTAGAGACAGAGTGAAGCATTGACCATGAATAAAATGGAGCAAGAGAATGAAACATACCAGAAACTTAGTTATTCGTGACTTGTGGATTGCTGCATACTTTTAGCTTTGGCTTTTGCTAAAAAACACACTATGAAAATAGATTGAATGGGCAAGCCCCAACAAAACGTGAATTTTCCAGCTGTTTCACTGCTTTAGATCAACGATCTGGATGTCCTTGCGTATGTGTTAACTTTCACCATATGGGTGCTCACAGCTAATGTAGAAAGGCCAATCTCTCTACAATACATCAACACATTCTTTTCATCAGTTTTATGGTGACTAACACTTTTTTTTGTGTAAATATTTTTATTGAACATTTTTAAATTTATATAGAAATACAAAAACATACACAAAAGCAAGAACAGCCACCAAACCCCCATCTAGCTCAAGGCCAGTCCCTCTGTAGGACCACCCTTCAGATCCTCACCACCTTCACTGCCCCTATAAATGACAAAATCATGCTTTCCATTACTACAAAGAACACCTTTGGTCGAAACACCGGCAGGCATTGAAACAGGAACAAGGGGCGTCATTCTCCGACCCCCCCAGCGGGTCGGAGAATGGCCGTTGGCCGCCGTGAATCCTGCCCCCGCCGGTTGCCGAAGTCTCCGGCACCGGATATTCGGCGGGGGCGGGAATCGGGCCGCGCCGGTTGGCGGGCCCCCCGCTGGATTCTCCGGCCCGGTTGGGCCGAAGTCCCGCCGATAAATTGCCTGTCCCGCCGGCGTGGATTAAACCACCTTTTGAACGGCGGGACAAGGCGGTGTGGGCGGGCTCCGGGGTCCTCTGACCCCAGGGGGTGCCCCCACGGTGGCCTGGCCCGCGATCAGGGCCCACCGATCCGCGGGCGGGCCTGTGCCGTGGGGGCACTCTTTCCCTTCCGCCTCCGCCACGGTCTCCACCATGGCGGAGGTGGAAGAGACTCCCTCCACTGCGCATGCGCGGGAAACTGTCAGCGGCCGCTGACGCTCCCGCGCATGCGCCGCCCCGAGATGTCATTTCCGCGCCAGCTGGCGGGGCAACAAAGGCCGTTTCCGCCAGCTGGTGGGGTGGAAATTCCTCCGGCGTCGGCCTAGCCCCTCAATGTTGGGGCTCAGCCTCCAAAGATGCGGAGCATTCCACACCTTTGGGGCGGCGCGATGCCCGTCTGATTGGCACCGTTTTGGGCACCAGTCGGCGGACATCGCGCGTTTCGGGAGAATTTCGCCCAAGAACCGTGGCAACATATTCATCTTCACCAATTGTACTCGCTAGCTGACAATGGGAGACGATCCCATCTCTGTAGGCCTACCTTCACCCTGCTCACCAAACTTTTAAATTTTAGCTTCCAAAGCTTCGCTTAATCTCTTGCCAGCTGTACTCCTAAGAACCTGAAATGCGAGTTTGTCAGCCTAAACGGCAACACCCTAATTAGTTCCCCTCCCCGGTGAAGTGACCGGAAAACATTCACTTTTGCACCAATTCAGTTTATACCCGGAAAAAGCTCCGAACAACTAGTATCCCATTATATCCCCCATCGTTGGGACCGTATCCATAACATACAGCAACAGGTCGCCGGCATACAGAGACACCCTCTGCTCCTCCTCCCCTCCCCTCTCCCCTGCTCATTATCCCCCTCCACTCATCCAAGTTCCTCAAGTCAATGGCCAGAGGCTCAATCGCCAATGCGAATAGGAGAGGGGACATAGGGCACCCCTGCCTCATTCCCCGTGCAGTTGGAAGTATCCCAAGTTTACATTATTTGTCCGGACACTAGCCTTTGGTTCCTGGTACAACAATTTAACCCACGACACAAACTTCTGCCCTATCTAGAATCACTCCAGCACCGTGAAGATGAACACCACTCCATCCTATCAAAGGCTTTCTCTGCATCCAGCGCCACAATCACTTCCTGCTCTTCCACCTCTGCCTGAGACAGCACCACATTCAGCAGGCACCACACATTGGAAGACAATCGCCTACTCTTCACAAATCCCGTCTGATCCTCCCTGATGACCTGTGGAAGACACCCCTCCAACCTGAGTGCCAACACCTTTGCTTTAAACCCCCTCAGATATTTTGATCTTCACTTTCAAAAAGAAATAGCTTCACGTTGTGAAATACTTGCACATATCCGCACATTTTTGAATCCCGGCTGAGAGGGCTGGAGCATCACGAGAAGAGATTGAATAAACTGGGATTGTTCTCCCTAGAGAGGTGGAGGCTGAGGGGCGACCTGATAGAAGTTTATAAAATTAGTAGGGGTATAGATAGGGTGAACAGTTGGAGCCTTTTTCCCAGGGGGGGAAATGACAATAACAAGGGGGCACAAATTCAAGGTGAGGGGGAAAGATTCAGTGGAGATGTGCGGGGGATGTTTTTTACACAGAGGGTGGTAGTGACCTGGAATGCACTGCCAAATGAGGTGGTTGAGGCAGATACGTTAGCGACCTTTAAGACTTATCTGGGTAGGCACACGAACAGACGGGGTATAGAAGGATACAGGCGGTTGGTCTAGATAGTACAGGTGATCGGCGCAGGCTTGGAGGGCCGAAGGGCCTGTTCCTGTGCTGTATTGTTCCTTGTTCTTTGGCGTAGAGAATGGAGCTTCCAGCCCGTTAATCCGATTTAAATGGGTTCAATGACCCATTTGCATCTCCCAACTGGCACAGAGCGTGTAGCTCTCTCCTGCCACTGGTGAGGGACTGGAGCATCAGAATGGGATCAGCCAGCAACTAACCCATTTTAAACCCGACGCTTCATTCTCTGTCACATTCAGGAATCCCTCCACTGATGGTGGGCAGCGGAGAATCCACCCCTACAACTCAGAAGATAAAGATAAAAGCTGAGTGAGAAACTCAATAATGAACACTTACCATTAATGATAAATACCCACAGTTCTGATCCAATTTGCATTCTTTGATTCTGTTCACCAACAAAAACTTATATTTATAAAGCCTTTAATATAATAAAATAGCCTAAGACACTTCACAGGAGTGATATATACTTATATAGGGTGTTGAAAAGCCAGATGACCAAAAGCTTGGTCATGGAGAGAGGTTCTAAGTTGACGTTTAAAGAACAAAAGGGAGGGAATGGAGAGATATAGGGAGAGTGTTCCAGAGCTTAGGCGTCAAAAGACACAGCCACCAATTGTGGATCAATTAATATTGGAGATGGTTAACAGCCCACCAGAGGAGTGTGGGCTGGAGGGGATTATAGGGATCAGGAGCTGTGAGGCTGGGAAGTATTTGAAAAAGAGGATGTGAATTTTAACTGTGAGGTATTGACTGAACCAATGTATGCCAGTGAGAACAGGGGTGATAGGTGAATGGCATTTGGTGCGAGTTAAGACAAGGGCAGCAGGGATTTGGATGATCTCAAGTTTAAGGAGGGCAGATTGAGGGAGATCAGTCTGAAGTGCATTTGAATAGATTAGAAAGAGAAAGAGGCATAAATGAGGTTTTCAACAACAGATGAGCTGCAGAAGAGGTAGAGGTAGAGTTGGGTCATGTTAGGCAGGTAGATAAACAGGGTCTTAGTAATGTCACGATATGTTGCTGGAAGCTCAGCTCAGGGTCAAATATGACACCATCATTGCTAACAGTCTAAGACTTTGCTGTGAAAACCTTTCTCAGCCTATTCCTAATGCACTAAAATCCCAGTACATCATCTTCCCATCACCTTTACTAACCTGACGTAGCATCGCCTTGAAGGCCATATATCTCAGTTTCTGAGTAAGGGTTTCTCCAGCTTTTCCAAACATAAATCCCTGAAGACAACAGATGATAACTTTTAGATCATTAACTGGTTACCAGAAAGTTCTACAAGACAAAAAAGAAACTTTAAAAATCTGAACATTGCCATCAGACAGAGTTCATTTACCTGTGCAGTTAATGCACATTTTATTTTGCAAACATAGTTTCATCTCTCTGGCAGTGCCAATGCTTATTAGCCATATACAAAATGGCTGGGAACTGCACATTAATTCTGAGATTTTTTAATACTCTCCAAATTCAGAACAGGTACCTATATATTGGTGGCACAGTACCATTTTACTTAAAACAATTTAGATTGTCCTTTCCATGAAGGCCAGCATGTCCAAACTGTATCCAATCCATTTTCCTTTTTAAAAATTGATTCTTATTGTGGTGGTATGTATTAGGGGTCATGTGGGACTGTGAAGCCGTGATGCTATTGGCTGACAGATCCCGGGTCCTGGTTGGCTGTTGACTCCTGGCTCCGCCCTGAAGGCGGAGTATAAGAACCCGAGCTTCTCCCCGCCGCTTCATTCTGTTGCTGAACTGCTGGGGACAAGTCTCGCTTAATAAAGCCTCATCGACTTCATCACTACTCGTCTCTCTCGTAAGTCATTGTGCGCTACAATTCATTAAGCGAGCTTAAAAGACTATGGAGATCCGGATCGCCCCGGAATGCCTGCGGATCAGCCCCCTCGCAGCGAACTCGGCAGCAGTATTTAAACATTGGCAAGCATGTTTTGAAGGCTCCCTCCGAACGGCCCCCGGCCGGATCACAGAAGACCAGAAAATGCAGGTCCTGCATTCGAGGATAAGCCCGGAAATTTACCCTCTCATAGAAGACGCAGAGGATTTCCCGACGGCGCTCGCATTACTGAAGAGCATCTACGTTCGCCCCGTGAACCAGGTCTACGCGCGCTACCAACTCGCAAAGAGACGGCAAAGTCCCGGAGGATCGCTAGAAGAATTCTATGCCGCGCTGCTAATTTTGGGACGGGGCTGCAGCTGCCCGCCGGTGAACGCGATCGAACATATGGACATGCTAATTCGCGATGCATTTGTGGCAGGTATGAACTCTCCCCAAATCAGCCAAAGACTTTTAGAAAGAGAGTCGTTAGGACTCTCAGAGGCACGGGCCCTTGCAGCTTCCCTAGATGTGGCCTCGCAAAACGCCCGCGCCTACGGCCCCGACCGCGCGGCAGCCCCTTGGGCTCCGTGGACCCCCGTCGCGACAAACCCCGACCCCCCCCTCCCTCACAGGCTTGCGCGGTTAAAGCGCCAGACCATCCCGGGGGGGCCCGCTGCTATTTCTGCGGGCAAGCGAAACACCCCCTGCAGCGCTGCCCGGCCCGCACAGCTATTTGTAAAAGCTGCGGCAAGAAGGGCCATTACGCGGCAGTGTGCCGGTCCCGGGGGGTCGCCGCAATCCCCGGAGAAGAACGAGCCCAGCATAGCCCAAACGCTCCCCAACCCCCCCAGCGCCCCATGTGTGACCCGCGGGCGCCGCCATTTTGGGTCCCGGGCACCACGAGGGGAGGATGGGCGCCGCCATCTTGTGACCCCCCCCAGCCACGTGCGATTCATGGGGGCGGCCATTTTGTCCACCCCCGACCACGTGCGATCCATGGGGGTGGCCATTTTGTCCACCCACGGCCGCGTGCGATTCATGGACGCCGCCATCTTGGATGACAACAAAGGACCCCAGCATCGACGGCTCCACGGGGTCCGAAGAAGACGACGCGACACTACGACCACGACTGGCTTCGGTGACTCTGGATCAATCACGGCCCCGGACGCTCCAGACGACGACAACAACGGTGCTCATCAACGGACATGAGACATCATGCTTGATCGACTCCGGGAGCACCGAACGTTTCATTCACCCAGACACGGTAAGACGCTGTTTTCTGACCATCCATCCAAGTACGCAAAAGATTTCCCTAGCTGCAGAATCCCACTCCGTAGAGATCAAAGGGTTCTGCATTGCGAACCTAACGGTGCAAGGGAGGGAGTTTAAAAACTACAGGCTCTACATCCTTCCCCAACTCTGCGCGCCCACATTACTGGGATTAGATTTCCAGTGTAACCTGCAGAGCCTAACATTTCAATTTGGCGGCCCAATACCCCCACTCACTATCTGCGGCCTCGCAACACTCAAGGTTGAACCGCCGTCCTTGTTTGCAAACCTCACCCCGGATTGCAAACCCGTCGCCACTAGGAGCAGACGGTACAGCGCCCAGGACCGGATATTTATTCGGTCTGAAGTCCAGCGGCTGCTGAAGGAAGGCATAATCCAGGCCAGCAATAGTCCCTGGAGAGCCCAGGTGGTCGTGGTAAAGACCGGGGAGAAGCAAAGGATGGTCATAGACTATAGCCAGACCATCAACAGGTACACACAGCTAGATGCGGACCCTCTCCCCCGCATATCCGACATGGTAAATCGGATTGCCCAGTATAAGGTTTTCTCCACCGTGGACCTCAAGTCCGCCTACCACCAGCTCCCCATTCGCCCAGATGACCGCAAGTACACGGCCTTCGAGGCAGACGGGCGTCTATACCACTTCCTAAGGGTCCCATTTGGTGTCACGAACGAGGTCTCGGTCTTCCAACGGGAGATGGACCGAATGGTTGACCAGCACGGGTTGCAGGCCACGTTCCCGTATCTCGACAACGTAACCATCTGCGGCCACGATCAGCAGGACCATGACGCCAACCTCCAAAAATTCCTCCAGACCGCTAACACCTTGAACCTCACATACAACGAGGAAAAGTGCGTTTTTAGCACAAACCGGTTGGCCATCCTGGGATACGTAGTGCGCAATGGGATAATAGGCCCCGACCCCGAACGCATGCGCCTCCTTATGGAATTTCCCCTCCTCCACTGCTCCAAAGCCCTGAAACGCTGCCTGGGATTCTTTTCATATTACGCCCAGTGGGTCCCCCAGTATGCAGACAAGGCCCGCCCGCTAATACAGACCACTACCTTCCCCCTGTCGACAGAGGCTCGCCAGACCTTCAGCCGCATCAAAGCGGATATCGCAAAGGCCACGATGCGCGCCATCGACGAGTCCCTCCCCTTCCAGGTCGAGAGCGACGCATCCGACGTAGCTCTGGCGGCCACCCTTAACCAAGCGGGCAGACCCGTGGCCTTTTTCTCCCGAACCCTCCACGCCTCAGAAATCCGCCACTCCTCAGTGGAAAAGGAAGCCCAAGCCATAGTGGAAGCTGTGCGACATTGGAGGCATTACCTGGCCGGCAGGAGATTCACTCTCCTCACCGACCAACAGTCGGTAGCCTTCATGTTCGATAATGCACAGCGGGGCAAAATTAAAAATGACAAGATCTTAAGGTGGAGGATGGAGCTCTCCACCTTCAACTACGAGATCTTGTACCGTCCCGGAAAGCTGAACGAGCCGTCCGATGCCCTATCCCGCGGCACATGTGCCAACGCACAAATAGACCGTCTCCAAGCCCTCCACGAGGACCTCTGCCACCCGGGGGTCACTCGGTTCTACCATTTCATAAAGTTCCGCAACCTCCCCTACTCTGTGGAGGAGGTCCGTACAGTCACCAGGAACTGCCACATCTGCACGGAGTGCAAACCGCACTTTTTCAGGCCGGATAGAGCCCACCTGATCAAGGCTTCCCGCCCCTTTGAACGCCTCAGTCTGGATTTCAAAGGGCCCCTCCCCTCCACCGACTGCAACGCATACTTCCTGAACATGGTGGACGAGTACTCTCATTTCCCCTTCGCCATCCCCTGCCCCGACATGACAGCGGCCACGGTCATTAAAGCCCTTGGCACCATATTCACACTGTTCGGTTGCCCCGCATATATCCATAGCGACAGGGGGTCCTCCTTCATGAGTGACGAGCTGCGCCAGTTCCTGCTCAGCAAGGGCATAGCCTCGAGCAGGACGACCAGCTACAACCCCCGGGGGAACGGACAAGTAGAGAGGGAGAACGGCACGGTCTGGAAGACCGTCCTGCTGGCCCTACGGTCCAGGGATCTCCCAGTTTCCCGGTGGCAGGAGGTACTCCCGGATGCTCTCCACTCCATCCGGTCGCTGCTGTGTACCACCACTAACCAAACGCCTCATGAGCGCCTCCTTGTCTTCCCCAGGAAGTCCTCCTCCGGAATGTCACTGCCGACCTGGCTGGCGGCCCCAGGACCCATCTTGCTCCGGAAACATGTGCGGGCGCACAAATCGGACCCGTTGGTCGAGAGGGTTCACCTTCTCCACGCGAACCCGCAGTACGCCTACGTGGCGTACCCCGACGGCTGACAGGACACGTCTCCCTGCGGGACCTGGCGCCCGCCGGCAACACACACACACCCCCGACCATCCCCTCCCTACCACCGGCGCACCCCGTGACCGCCCCCTTCCCGGGAGGATCGGTCCTCCTCCCGTGCCCGCC
This sequence comes from Scyliorhinus torazame, assembly GCF_047496885.1. NCBI lineage: Eukaryota > Metazoa > Chordata > Chondrichthyes > Carcharhiniformes > Scyliorhinidae > Scyliorhinus > Scyliorhinus torazame. The sequence continues at coordinate 191,669,853 of NC_092712.1, read as the reverse complement.
CAGGAGTGAAACAGGAACGAACACCGAAACGCTCCCGGAGACAACTACGCCTGAACAAGCACCTGCACCACCACCGGGGCTGAGGCGATCGACGAGGAAGACCAGACCGCCCGCTCGACTCGTGGCATTGGCGTGACACCAAGAATGTTGTTGGATTGTAACAAAAAAAAATTTTCTCTTACTAATATTGTAAATAGTTTCACAAACTTTGTACATAGCCCAGTGTAGGGCTAAAACTGTAGTAACATGCCCAAAAGTTTCCTCCCAGGACCAGCTTTGTAAACCCCTACCACCATGCGAACCACCACCCCGCCGGGTTCCTTTTTAACAAGGGGTGAATGTGGTGGTATGTATTAGGGGTCATGTGGGACTGTGAAGCCGTGATGCTATTGGCTGACAGATCCCGGGTCCTGGTTGGCTGTTGACTCCTGGCTCCGCCCTGAAGGCGGAGTATAAGAACCCGAGCTTCTCCCCGCCGCTTCATTCTGTTGCTGAACTGCTGGGGACAAGTCTCGCTTAATAAAGCCTCATCGACTTCATCACTACTCGTCTCTCTCGTAAGTCATTGTGCGCTACACTTATACCATACATGACCATTTGATACCACAATGAAATTAAAAATATTTTTCTGGCAATGTTTAATACTGTAAGGTGCTGTCTCCAATTGTTTTTCCTGAGTCATCTCTCATAACTTTTTATGAAGACTCAACTCATGGAACTGTTTGTTCCTGCACAAGTGACTAAGAAACAACAAGGGCAGAAAATAGTGGTGATATTTGTTCAGAGTTCCGCCAACATTATTTGTAGTGTAGGACAGATTATAAATCAGGAAGTCAGAGGTGTGTGTAATAAGTGTAATATAGCATTCATGGGGGACTTTCATCGTCATATAGACTGGGCAAATCAAATTTGCATTAATAGTGTGGAGGGTGTATGGAATGTATACAAGGTAGTTTTCTGGACCAATAAGTTGATGTACCAACTATATAGCAGGCTACTTTGGATTTAATACTGTCCAATGAGAAAGGATTAATTAATAACCCTGTAATAGAGGTCCTTTAGAAAAGAGTGACCATAATATGCAAGGATGTTAGAATGAGTTTGATTGTGATTTAACTAAGTCCAAAACTACAGTCCTAAATCAGAACAAAGCAAAGCTACATAACTGCAAGGGGGGAGTTAGCTAAAATTGATTGGACACTACATAAAAGGCAAACAATGGCTAGAATTTACATAATTTGTACACACCTTACAACAAATATACCATCAAAGAATTCCTTTATTAGATTAAAGGAAAAGGCTTATAATGTTCACTTTGAAAATTGAAGGAATTTTACAATTCAGCAAAGGCAGAGAAAAGCGAAAATGAAATTAGACCATTAGATTGTAAACTTTTCTATATGGTTGTAAACAGGAGAGATTGGTGAAAATAAACATGAGCCCATTAGAGGCAGAGTGGTGAAATTAAAATGGGGAATAAGGAAATGGCAAAGACATTAAACAAATACTTAGTATATGTCTTCGCAAAAGAAAATTAACAATAAATTCCAGGAATAATAGCAAAAATGAATAACTTAAAGAAATCTGTGCAGGCAAAGAATTAATACTGAAGAAATTAAAGGGACTAAATGGCAACACATTCATTGGACCTGACATCCTGCAACTTTGTTCACAGAGCTGAAAATGAGTTTATGACAAAAATAATAATTTTTAATCAGTGGCTTGACTGTGCTTGTGAGTAACCTGGGGCAAAATTCTCCTACCCGCCCCGCCACATTTCTGCCCCGACCGGCCGGCGGGAGTCTCCGTAACACCGGCCGGTCAATGGGGTTTCCCATTGTGGGGCAGCCCCACGCTGTCGGGAAACCCCCGGGCGCCGGCAAAACGGAGACTCCCGCCGGCGGAGAATGACGCCCCTGATTTTAAATAACAGGAAATAGCCCTTATAAATATGCAAAATCATTGGCAGTCTGAAAATAGCTGTAACCAACACTACGGATTCCAAATTTTCTGATAAGCAGTATTTTAATATTGGTGTTCACCCATTTGAAAAAATTGTGTTGATGCCAGAATTAATTTACCACATGGACTTCAGCGGTTCAAGAAGGCAGCTCACCACCAGCTTCTCAAGGCTATTAGACATGGGCAACAAATGCTGGCCTAGCCAGCGAACCACACATCCCATAAAAATGTCAATGGGGAAAGATAGGTGTCATGACCAATCATTAACACTGACTATGCTGCTGCCTCCAATGGCATCATAGAAAAGTGAATTCATTTTTTTGCATTTTCCTCTTGTTAGACAGTCCCTCAGGATGGAGGGTGGAATGCTTCCACTCTAGCTTGATAGGTTCTGAAATATTGATACGTCAATGTGCGCTCTGCAGACTCAGTCACACTTAAGACAGATGGTGCTCAAAGGGTTGGATGGATGGGTCGTTTGGGGATTTGTGCCCCGGCCTCTGACGCCTCAACTTCACTTCTGCACATGTCTGATGAAGTCTCTAGACATGTTTAGTGCCATCTTCAATGAGCCATCTCCATCTTGGTAGGTCACAAGCCTGGATTTGCATGAGTTGGACCCTTGCAGAGATACTTTCAGGACATCTTTAAAATATTTGCGCTGTCCTCTTGGGAGTCTACTACCACGACTAAGTGCAAAGTAGAGCCGTTTCCGGAGAATCGTGTCAGGCCTATGTATGACTTATCCCGCCCAGCAGAGCTGATTTGGAGTGATTCAATTAGAACCTCGATGCTGATCATTGACTTGGGAAAGGATGCTGCTGTTGGACTGTCTTCCATGCGACTGCATATGGAGGTTCTTGCAAATGCACTGCTGTTAGCTCTTATCCGGTGCTTTAAGATGCCTGCTGTATATTGTTCAAGTACTGAATCATAAAGGAGCATGGGAATCACTGCTGCCTGGTAAATCATGACCTTAGTCTCAAGTTTGAAATCCTACTCCTCAAATAGTGATTGCAGGAGTTGGGCCTTGCCCCTCCCACAACACTGTAAGGTATATTTGCATAAACTAAGTGCATCTGACTTAAAAGTATAAATGCGGAAACTTTAAATCTTTTCGCTGGCAGCTAGGATGTAAATGGCTGTCATTATAAGATGCCATTAATTTGAGTACATTACTCATATGCCAACTCTTCAAAATTTCAAATGAATAAATGATGTGGTCCTTTCCCACTGTTTTCCCATTCTAACTTTTCCCATTCTGTTTGGAATAACGGTACAGCATACCGATGGGAAGCTCATGGCTTGTCCATGTTTTTTTTTTGTTTTATTTAATTTCTAATTTTGTTTCCCTTCTTTTTCATTTGATTATTTTATCCCTTCAGTTTTTCAGCTTGTTCAAAATAATAAATAAGAAATTGCATTTGATAAATGTTTTCCAATAATTTGCACGATAGCTATCCATCATAAGTTTCCAATGTTATATTTTTCGACAACTAAACTTTTTGTATTTGTTGTATTCACTTTGAAAATAATGTTACTTCCTTGAGACCACTATTGTTAAATATATTATTTATGGTGTAAGATACTTACTTGTAAGAAATATGTAACAAAGGAAACTATACCAATAACACAGAATAAAATAGAGTAAAGATTTGCTTGTTGCCTGATCACGTCTGTATCAGTTTGAGTGAAGATCTGGAAGGAGAAACAAGATCAATTAAACTTTGAAAGATTAAATTGTACTTTAGTTCAGAAATAAGTAGCATCAGGAGGAAAAATTTTGTGGGACTGAGTCTGTGGTCTGAAACATACAGATCACAATTGCTTTCATTTCAATGCATCTGCCACCCATTGCCTTCATTTCAATGAGGATGAAATCTTGCTGTGCAATTTTAATAATAAACATGTTATGTCAATAGCTCTTATAAATGAATTCCTTATTTAGGCAAAGCAATTTCATACAAATGTATTAATATGTTTATTTTCAATACCATATAGCAAGATTTCAATCCCTACATACCTTCATAGAATCCCTCCAGTGCAGGCCATTTGGGCCATCGAATCTGCCCGGCCCTCTGAAAGAACACCCTACCTATGCCCAATCCCCCACCCTATCCCCGTAATCCCACCTAGGGGCAATTCAGCATGGCCAATTCACCAAGCCTGCACATCTGTGGGAGAATACCGGAGCATCCGGAGGCAACCCTGCAGACATGGGGAGAACATGCAAACTCCACACAGTCACCCGAAGTCAGAATTGAACTTGTGTCCCTGGCGTTATGAATTAGCAGTGCTAATTGTTGTGGCACCTTGCCGCTTCTTCTTCCTCTGATTTCCATTCCTATGTTTATTACTCTCCCTCCTTTCTCATGCATGCTGTTCACGTTCCTCCACTCCAAGTTGCTGTCGCTCCTTGCTGTCCATTGTTTCCCCACTTCACATTCGCTTGAAGTTTCCGTGAGGTGTAAAAGCTAATCACCTGACTACCAATGGAGAGAGAATGAGGTGAACTTGATCTACACCAGCATGTGAGGAATGAGCTTCTAACACATGGACAGCCAATTTTTAACCTAACCCAAATCTGTAGGAGCCTTCAGATTGAAGTATCCTCCCCTTTCTCGCCCGAGATGGAAAATTGTTTCGTTTTCTGTTTCCCATCCGACCCTGACCTGCGCCTACTCGACAAAAAATCGAGGATGAGTGGGAAAAGGCCCTTAAATGGCCATAAAGTGGAGGGATCTTGGGGGGAATCCTGTCCATGCAATTTACGTTCTCCCCCCACCCCACCTCAAGGGGAGGTAAAATTCTGCCCATTGTGGGGGATGGGCAGTCTGGGGATATTGAGGGTGGGACTTAGCCATTTGCTGCTGAGACTAAGGGCAGCACGGTAGCACAGTGATTCACACAGTTGCTTCACAGCTCCAGGGTCCCAGGTTCGATTCCCGGCTTGGGTCACTGCCTGTGTGGAGTCTGCACGTTTTCCCCCTGTCTGTGTGGGTTTCCTCCGGGTGCTCCAGTTTCCTCCCACAGTCCAAAGACATGCAGGTTAGGTGGATTGGCCATGATAAATTGCTCTTAGTGTCCAAAAAGGTTAAATGGGGTTACTGGGTTACAGGGATAGGGTGGAGGCGTGGGATAAGTAGGTTGCTCTTTCCAAGAGTCGGTGCTGACTCGGTGGGCCAAATGACCTCCCTTGGCACGGTAAATTCTTTGATTCTATGATACTGGGAAAAGGAAATGAGAAAGGAGGTCAGAACATGGCTGAGTATGGTCGCAAACAATGTTCTGACACTATCCTCCAGATCAACCAGAGGAGAACACAGAAATACCAAGGCAATCCAACATAAATGAAACCCAAGTTATAAACAAATGAATACAAAAAGAAAGGCAGCAAGTTATTGCATGCAGTAAGTAACCAAAAGAAATATTTAGTGTTGCACACTTACACTGACAATCTTTGCAAATATAATGCAAAATGCAGGGTGAGTTGCTCCATTGACAATTGCACCTATGACTCCCAAAAATATGTATGGCCACTCCGATTTATTCAGCTTAAAAAGTTTTAGAAATGAAACGCTTTTCAGTTTTCCTTCCTATTATGAATAAATACAATAATTAGACTGAGCCAATTCCTTTGGAACATATGAATCAATGGAATATTGAATCCACCATGCTTGAAGAGCTTTCTGGTGAAGACACATATACAGTACAAATGGCACGATGCTTAAGTTAGAATATAAAATTCCAGCCATCTGAAAATCAGCTATTCAATCGAGCTATAGTCATTCCACCCAGCTGGAGGAGAATGATGGGTGTGGTTGCTCGAGACATACCCTGGAAGCTACGTCATTAATAAATAAAGCGGTTTATTGATGAAAGGCAAAGACAGTTAGATTACAGGCACAGAACACTATACCACAGGTCTTTATACTACAGCTCCCTGGTCCACACTGCCCGGGGTCCTGCTCCCAGGGCTCCGCGCAAACTCCCCATTCGCCGAGGTTTACACGCACTTGTGTGATTGACCCTGATCATGTGAAGCCCACCTTCTTAAAGGGGCCACGCTATCACAGTGGGCATAATTGTGTCAAAGTCTGCAGACAGTCTGAAAAAGATGGGAAGGGATCATTTATTATAATTGCAGTCACAAAGGATGCCGAGGACCATTTCATGGCTGTGGCCAGACCAGAAACCTGAGGGACTCAAACATGGAATTGTGGGGAAGATAGGTACAGATTTAGAAAGTGAAAACAAATTCATGGGCTGGGTTTCTCAGAGCCTCCACGCCGCAATCGCGCCCGGCGCGGGGGCGGGGAATAGGGTGTCGGTCCCGCAATGCCTCCCCGCGATTCTCCGGCAACCGCTTGACGCGGCGTCGGTCAGGGCCCGTTTAAAGAAGTCCCGTGGTGATTCTCTGCGGATGATCGGCCGAGTTCCTGCCGCCGTGGTTCATGTATGGTTCCACCCGGCGGGAGCTCGAAGTCGCAGCTGCGGTGGCCGTCCTGGTGGGGGGACAGGGGAATCCGTCGCTGGGGGTGGGGGGGCTCCACGACGGCCAGGCCTGCGATCGGGGGCTACCGATCGGCGGGCTTGTGCGATCTGGGGGATGGGGCTTACTTCTTCAGCGCCGGCCCGCTGTGTGGGTCCGCCATGTCGGCCAGGGCCGGCGCGCGCATGCGTGGACCCGCGGCCGGAGGTGCAGGGCCCCGAATAGGCAGAGGGAGCTGCGTGGAGCACTCCTCGGCCCTGCAAGCCCCGTTGAAAATGGAGAATCACGCCGGACTTTATGGAAAAAAGTCCGGAGTGATTCGTGCCTGTTTTCTCGCGGGCTTGGGAACAAAGCCCCATTATTGGAGAATCCCGCTTAAGGACTTTGGAAAGGAAGGGGAAATTGAAAATGGGTGGTAATTTGCAGGTACGGTGTTGTCATGTGTAGTCTTTTTCTGTAGCCTGGTGATGACTGCAGATTTTAAAAGGGGAGCCAGGGAATAAACAGAGGAGAGATCTGGGGCGGGATTCTCCCATTCGGCGGCAGAGTGCCCACCGACGGCGTGAACGGACCACTGGGAGTACCGAAGGGGCCAGCATGGCACTGGAGCGGTTCACGCCCCTCCAGCCTCTCATCCTGGCGCGAACTGTGCGCCGCGGGATTCACGCATGAGCGGTGGCCTCCGTCAATGCACCGGCCCTCGGCGCAACATGGCGCGGGGCTTCAGGGGCCGCCGCGTAAGAAAATAGGCCCGGGGAGCGAGAGGCCGATCGGTGGGCCCCGATCCCGGGCCAGGCCCCTTGGGCCAGGCCCCGCCTGGGTTGGAATCCCCACCCCCCCACAGGCCGCCCCCTAACCCTGCGCGCAGAGTTCCTGCTGGGTGCGGTGTGGATGGCGCCGGCGGAACTCTGCCTTTTTAGAGCGGGGAATCGGCGGCCTGGCCGCGTAGAGCGGATCGCGACCCGCGCCGATTCTCCGATCGCGTGCTGTCGTCGGGGAGGCGTGGCCAGGTTGCGGGGATTCTCCGGCTCGGCCCAGGCTGGGAGAATCCCACCCCAGAAAAAAAGGTTGAGTGGCTAGCAGTTTGGTGGCAATAGGATTGAGGGGCCAGCTGTGCGTCTCTTGGACAGGATGAGGCTGGGTAGAGCACTCCAGGTGATAGGATAGAATTGAGGTACTGGTATGAGCTCAGGGAGAGCACAGAGGGAACATTCAGGGAGGTTTGTCCCAAAGGGTTAAAGGAAGTGAATGAAGTGGCAGAAGCAGTTAAATAAATGACCATAATTTTCAAGCCAAAAAAAATCCAAAAATCCAATGAGCTCCTCATACCTACAGCTGTGTGTGCTGCTGCTGGTGGGAGGGATATCAGTGATACAGGTTACTTCATCAACCCGCTAAACCTATTCGAAAATGTGTAGATGATTTTAGATATCAGCCATTGTAGACTTTAATAGATTGAATAGAGCTTGTTTTACTTGAGAACTCTTGACCAACTAGTGGCAAACCTCTTTGAGGTGGAGAAGGTGTTGAGTTAGTTGAAGTATTTTTGGAGTCAAGGTGGTGTCATGGCAGCACCTAGTTGGGTCCTCTCAATATCAAAAATAGTCCGCCCTGGGACACCTCGTAATCAGATGCCTGAGCCAGACAGACTCACATTACTTCAGGAAACTGTTCATCATCAATAAGGCAGGGGGGTCGGAGAATCTCGCCCATGATTTTTTAAAATTGCAGTTGCTTTACATGTATGACCGGGAGTAAATGTGAGATTAAGATTGCATTACCTCTGCCTTATTTTCTTCCACTTCGGTTTCAATCTGAGTTGCGCTTCTAGTGCTTGATTTGTTGGATAATGTGCGCTTGGAAACAACATGGTCAGCTTCATCTTGCTCTGTTCCATTTTCTGTTCCTGTTTCTTCCTTTGTACTTTTAAATGCCTTTGGAAATATTGTTTATTGTAATTAATTAGAACATAAACTTACCAGCTGACAGAGTGAGCTGTATGTTTTCTCTGCTTGGCGATCATTTGCATAGTAACTTCTGAATAACTTCATTTTCACATTAGTATGATTTAATTGTGAATTAATCCGCGCGATTCAACCAAAACATCTCTATTTCCGTATTCAGGCCCCTTTGACATAGTGTTCCGATAAACCCCGCTATCCAACGGCAAATTGCTGTTATTTGTGGCCTCTGCGAGAAGGCCCCGTCGTGCCCGCACTTATGTCATTCTGAATTTTGAATTCAGCGCACCAGTGCAGGAAGCCTACTCGCGGATCGCCGCACAATTCTTAAAGGCAGCCTTGAGCTTTCAACGTCCCTTCAGTGCCTCGAATGCAGCCTCAGGGCCCTTCCACTTCTCCCAACTGACATCTTCCGAGGTCCTCGAGGCCGCCTTCACCCCACCTCTTATGGGTAAAGCATCGCCGTGCCTGACCCCTGACACGGGCAACCTGGCACACGGGCACCTTGGCCCTGCCAGGGTGCTCAGGTGGCAGTCCCAAGGTACCATGCTTGCAGTGACAAGCTGCCCAGGTGCCAGTGGGAGTACCAGAATACCACCCTGCCCAATGCCCGACCATCCAGGGGTCTCTAATGGCCTGGGAGTCCCCTCCGCTCATGTGCCGTTATACCTGGTCCATGTTTGTGAAAACCTGTACTAAAAGGCACCCTGGTGAGATCTCCCAGGTGCAGCCAGTGAATCTCGGGCCCTGGGAGAATCCGGCGAATTAATATTTGAATACGCATATCTGGATCACGCCCAGTGAGCGTCGTAAATCTTTGCGGCCTCATTCTGACACAAAGTCGGGTGCGGCAAGGCCGTTGAATCACACAGATTGTAATTTTATTGACTATTTTGATTTTGTCATGTTTGGCAGTACTGACACCATGAGCACAAGGTGAGATTGACTTTGACAACTGATAACCAGAGTATGCCAATCAGACACCCATGACACTTCGCTCTCAACTCTATTAGTATGCCCCCTCAATGAAAAAGTAATACTTTCCATAGAACTTCCAGTCAGTTATATAAATGCCAGTCTTTAACTTCCAAATAAGTACATAGTAAGTAAGCAGTATTGATTCTTACTCAACACTACAATCTGTTGCTTCAGTAATACGCTGCACACTGCATGAGGCCACCAAATTTTCACCGTTTTGAGATGAATTGTGACGTGGGCGAAATTCTCCGACCTCCCGCCGGGTCAGAGAATCGCCGCGGCACCGTGCGAATCTCGCGACACCGCTCCGACGCCGGGATGCCATTCTCCGATGTGTGGCAAAACGGGCATCCGCGCATGGCACCCGGCCGCTCGGAGAATCGTCGAAAACGGTCGCAGCGGCGATTCTCCGCTGGAGCAGGGATTCTCCGGGCTGGATGGGCCGAAGTCCCGCCGGCGTGACCGGATGTCACGCCGGCGCAGTTCTAACATGGTATAAAGCAGCGTCAGCCAGTCGTGCTGGCAGACTCTGCGGGAGGAGGTGGGTGACGGCGTGGAGCAGGCCCCGGGGGTGTGTATGTGATTGGCGGTGTTGTTGGGGGTCAGGAGCCCGGGAGGGGGACTGACATGGGCGTGTCTGCGGGCGGTGTGGGGGAGGCTGCCGGGGGTGGGGGTGGGCACACATCCGGGGGTGGTGGCCCACACATCTGGGGGCGGGGGGGGGGTGGCACACATCCGGGGGTGGGGGTGGGGTGGGGGGTGGCCCATACATCCGGGGGTGGGGGTGGGGAAGGAGCGGCGGGGGCGACAAAGGCTGTGGGCGGCCATGGTCCGCCATGGCAGAGCGGATCTAACGGCCAGACCCCCCTATGACGGCGGATATGCGGCTGTCCACCCAACCCGTTTGCTTCATGGCGCAGGCGGCCCGGCTGTCCTGACGTGTCCCACCCACCAAATTGGCGGCACCCACCAGCGGGTATGTCCAGGGCGGCACACATGGGAGCCCCCCGGTGCGGGCACTGCCACCAGATGGTGGCCCTTGCAGAGGGGACGGCCGACGGGTCTCAGGGCATGGAGGTGGTGGGGTGGGGCGCGTACTGGCAACCGGGCCGGCCATGTAGACAATGGCACATGGTTGTAGATGGGTGTATACCAATGCTGAAACCCTGTCTACTCCCACCCCCTACAGATAGTACAATGTGTAGCCATCTTCCAGCATTGTTGGCCGCCGTGGCGGGGCTGCTGCCCTGCATGAGGCCCAGTGGGAGCTGGAGCACGGGCGTGACTGGGAGGTGGCAGAGCCTGTTGTAGAGTAGCGGGCTGCAGTGGAGCACATGCAAGCCACCCAGGCCGCAGGGCTAGATGCCCGAGAGGCGCAGGAGGAGCACCACGCCGTGCGGGAGCCAAAGCAGGAGGATGACGAGGAGGAGGAGGAGAGTGTGCCACGGCCTGATGCGACAACGTGTGTACCGGCCCCGCACGTCCTTTGAGGACCTCCCGGACAGGGCGTGCAGGAGGAGACTTCGGCTGAGCCGGGAGACCGTCACCCACATCTGCCACCTGATGGCACACCTGGCACCACGTGGGACCGGGGGTGGGCATGCCCTCCCGGTGGCCGTCAGGGTGCCGGTCACCCTCAATGTCTTCACGACGGGGTCATTCCAGTCATCGAGTGGGGACCTGTCCGGCATTGCCCAGCCATCGGTGCACCTGGATGGTCACCGACGCGCTGTACGACATTGCGGGCCGGTACATACAGTTCCCTGAGGACCGCGCCCACCAGGATGCCCGCGCGACGGGTTTCGCCACTGTTGCTCGGATACCCATGGTGCAGGGGACGATGGATGGAGTGCACATCGCCCTGCGGCCTACGTCGGAGGAAAGGGTCATGTGCCTGAACAGGAAGGGTACATATTCAATGAATGTAAAGGTGGTCTGTGACCACAGGATGACGATCCTGCACGTCTGCGCCAGGTACCCTGGCAGTGTGCATGACTCCTTTATACTCTCCCAATCATTCATCCCGCCATGTTTGAGGGACACCCACCCCCGCCTGCGGGGCTGGTTGCTGGGCGACAGGGGATAACCGTTGCGGTCGTGGTGGTGCTTTGGGCTGCTGAAGATGCGCTTCAGGTGCCTGGACCACTCTGGGGGGGGGCCCTACAGTACCCGTCGGAGAGGGTCAGCTGCATCGACGTGGTCTCCTGCGTCCTGCACAACATAGCCCAGCCGAGGGGCGACGTGTTGGAGGAGGAAGAGGAGGACGGTCAGGATGAGGAGAACTCTTCTCCAGATGAGGGGGGTGGCGAGGGGGAAGAGATGCACGGGACATGGGGATGGACGGCACCAGGAGGCTGCCCAGCGCTGCCGGCTGGGCCAGCAGGCACGGATGTTGCTGGTAGCTGCACGTTTCGGCGACTATGGTGGGGGTCAGCACTGATGGGCATGGGCACAGACAGCAGAGTTCGGCACCTCCCACACCACCGACCACCCTCACCTCCCCCACCGCCGACCACCCTCACCTCCCCCACCACCGGTTGGGGGGGGAGTCCGAGGTGGCGTGGTGGTGTTCCAGCAGCCCCCCCCACCCCCCACCCCCTCCACCCCCCGCCCCGTGCAGGGGGAGCCAGAACAGGCCCCAGCACCTCCTCCTCCTTCGGGGTGCCCGGTGGCCCCCGGGGCTCTCCATGGGATGGGGGTGTGAGCGGATCCAGCACCCGGGGCACCACCATCACCTGGCGCTGCCAGTCCTGGAGGCCCGCGCTGGTATTGACCAGGGTTTGGACGTTCGCAGCCATGGAGCTCAGGGACTTCGCCATCCCTGTCTGACTCTGTACAATGCCGTCCATCACCCGGGCAATAGCGCTGATGTTCTGAGCGATGGCCTGCTGGGACTGGGCCATGGCCTGCTGAGACCGCGCCAGGTTGTTGAGCGCCTCTGCAATGTTCAGCTGGCCCTGGCTCATGGCTGCCTGTGAGACGGCAGCCCTGTCCTGGGCCGCGGAGGACGCGTGCACAAATAGCCCCAGGCCCTGAAAACTCAGTCCCATCGACATCGACATCGACATCATTGTCTCCACCGCGGACGCCACCCGTGCGGTGTTGGCCTGTGTGACACTCATGCCCCGCACCATTCCCTGCTCCTGGACGCAGATGCACTCCTGCATTTGCATCTGCAGGTGCTCGAAACCGACCGTCACACTATCACGCCCCTGGGTCCCTGACTGCATCGGGTCTATGGGTGGGCAGGGGAACTCCAGGAACCCGGGACCCGTCTGAGCGGCAGGTGTTTGCCGGGGCTGGGCTGCCCTCCGACCGTTCGGCCCCTCGGCTGCTCCTACCTCCCCCTGCTGTACTGGATCGGCTGTGTGGTGCGCACCAGTTAGTGTCCCAGAAGTCTCATCACTAAAATGGCCAACCGAAGTGAGAGTATCTTCGGTGGCGGAGGGTGCATGGGACAGCTGTGACGCAACCTCGGTGCCTTCATCGGACCTGCTTTGGGGGTACCCTGGGGTGCCATGTCCCGTATGTTCGTCCCCTCCGTGGTGGTGTTGTGTTGTCTTCTTTCATGCCTGTCTGTCCTGTGTGCTAGTGTCCTGTGTCGTCGTGCAGTGCCTGTCTGTGCCCTGTGTACCTGTGTCCTGTGTCGTTGTGCCGCACCTGTCCGTCCCCTGAGTGCCTGTGTCGTCGTGCCATGCCTGTCTGTCCTGTGTCGTCACGTCGTGCCTGTCCGTCCCCTGTGTGCCTGTGTCGTCGTGCCATGCCTGTCTGTCCTGTGTGCTTGTGTCCTGTGTCGTCCTGTCGTGCCTGTCTGTCCCCTGTGAGCTTGTGTCCTGTGTCATCCTGTCATGCCAGTCTGTCCCCTGTATGCTTGTGTCCTGTGTGGTCGTGTCATGCCTGTCTGTCCCATGTGTGCTGATGTCCTGGGTCGTTGTGTCATCACTGAACTGGGCTGTTGTTGGAGCTGCCCACCCCATCGCTGCTCGAGTCCCTGTGGGCTGGCCGCCCAGGCGCTGGCCGGGGGCGGTGTCTGCCAGGTGCGCCCGGTTGATCTGCGTCGGCTGGCCATCCAGATGCTCCACGTCAGTCACCGCGTGGCCCTGCGACACACAATACACCATCATGGTTAGGCAGGTGGAGAAGGATGTGGGTCGCGGTACAGGGTGAGTGGAGAGTGCTGAGGGGGAACGGCTGGGGGTAGTGTGATAAGGGAAGAGGGCTGAGGGGAGAGTGCTGAAGGGAGAGTGCTGAGGGGAGAGTGCTGAGGGGAAAGGGGCCAGGCAGGGGAGGGATCTCACTTGGTGGCGCGCCCCCGATCTCGGCATGGGCAATCTCCCGGTCCTCGGGTGCACCAGCTATGTCCAGAGCCCTCTGCTCGTGCACGGTGAGGGGCTGCAAGTCAGGTTCACCCCCTCCGGTTCGGGCACGCTCTCGTTGGTTATGGGCGCTCTTCTCCTGGGGGGGGGAATGACAGCATTGTTAGGCGGTCCGATGCATGCAGTTGGTTTTATGTTGCCATGGGTGCACAGGGCTCATGGCCAACGCACCCTGCATGGGTAGCTGCAGCCATGCGGGTCACGGCTGTGGTTGTACCGTCCCCCTGGGGAGGACGTGGGTGTTACACATGTGGGGGGTAGGGGGGTTGGTGCCATGGGCACATTGCTGGGTAGTCACCCTGGCTGCCCTCAGTAGGTCATTGAGCTTTTTGAGGCACTGCTCGCCAGTCCTGGGTGTCAACGCGATGGCACTGACGGCCACGCTCACCTTCTTCCACAGACGCCGGGCCACGTTGGGTGGGACTCTCTGGCCGGGTCCAGGGTACAGATGCCCTCTCCTCGAGGACATCCAGGAGCGTCTCCAGGTCGTGGTCTGTGAACCGGGGCGCTGCTCAGCGTGGCGCCATGTTGCTCCAGCGGCAGCCTGTGCATTTGCGTCGCCTTTTGTGCGACGCGGTGCCGCATCGATTGCGTGGTGCCGCCTATCCGACACTGCTCCGAGGCCGCGCCCCCATGCTTCATGCAGCGCCCCTGCGGGCCCCCTTGTACGCACAGAATGGGGTCCCGGAACGGTCGCCGACCGCGGAGTGAAACACTCCCGTTTTGGCGCCGGCGCCGACACTCTGCCGTCGGAGTGGAGAATCGCGCTCCTGGTGTCTGGATCGTTGCGGTGCTCATGGTCATATATTTCAATTATATAATCAACAAAATTTGGAACAAAGTAGTGAGAGTGGCATGCTAGATGGCAAGATTTTGGTATACATAACCAATCTGAGCTATTATGCTACCACAGTGATATAGTAATACATGATGCAAATTGTAGTAATATTCTACATGTAGCTGGTTATGTTGCAATGATATTGTATAGGTACTGATACTATAGTGAGTACTAGAGTGAGTTTGGGAATTTGGAGCTAGGTGGGAATTCAAAGCTGGGTGGGGAGGAGGTGATTTTTAACTCTGGTAAGTGACTGGTAAATAGTTTTTCTTTTCATTATCTAATTTATTGATTTATTTTTTCTTTTGTTTTTTCGAATTGTAGTTGTATAAGTTAACCTAAGGTTTAAGACATGGCAGGAGATCCCAGACCTGAGTCATGCTCCTCCTGTGCAATGTGGGAGCTCAGGGACACGTCCCTGGCTCCTTCACGTGCACGAAGTGTGTCCAGTTGCAACTCCTGTTAGACCGCTTGACGACTCTGGAGCTGCGATGGACTCACTTTGGAGCATCCGCCATGCTGAGGACATCGTGGATAGCACTTTTAGTGAGTTGGTCACACCGCTGGTGAAAGTTACTGAGGGAGTTAGAAAATGGGTGACCAAAAGACAGAGCAAGAGTAGGAAGGCAGTGCAGGTGTCCCCTGCGGTCATCTCCCTGCAAAACAGATATACCGCTTTGGATACTGTTGAGGGGTGTGGCTCACCAGGGGAAGGCAGCAGCAGCCAGGTTCATGGCACCGTGGCTAGCTCTGCTGTGCAGCTGGGCAGGAAGAAGAATGGCAGGGCTATAGTGATAGGGGACTCAATTGTAAGGGGAATAGAGAGGCGGTTCTGCGGACGCAATCGAGACTCCAGGATGGTATGTTGCCTCCCTGGTGCAAGGATCAAGGATGTCTCGGGCGGCTGCAGGACATTCTGGGGGGGGGGAGGGTGAACAGCCAGCTGCCATGGTGCACATAGGCACCAACGATATAGGTAAAAGATGGGACAAGGTCCTACAAGCTGAATTCAGGGAGTTAGGAGTTAAACTAAAAAGTCGGACCTCAAAGGTAGTCATCTCAGGGTTGCTACCAGTGCCACGAGCTAGTCAGAGTAGGAATGTCAGGATCGATAGGATGAATGCGTTGCTCGAGAGATGGTGCAAGAGGGAGGGATTCAAATTCCTGGGACATTAGAACCAGTTCTGGGGAAGGTGGGACCAGTAGATATCGCACGGTCTGCACCTGGGCAGGACTGGAGCCGATGTCCTGGGGGGCGGGGGAGTTGCTAGAGTTGTTGGGGAGGGTTTAAACTAATGTGGCAGGGGGGTGGGAACCGATGCAGGAAGTCGGAAGGTAGTAAAACAGGGACAGAAACAAAAGGCAGAAAGGGGGAAAGTGTAAGGCAGAGAAGACAAAGTCAAAAATCAAAAAGGGCGACAGTACAAGGTACAGTGACTGAGGGGAGCTCAGTGAATATGCCCAGTAATACTAAAAGGAATAAAACGGGAAGTAAAAACAGAAATGATAAGAGACACGGCAGGTTGTCACATGAAGATATGGGTTCAACGACAAGGAAAATTAGGAGAAAGGTTAAGAGGCAATATAAAACTTAGGAGAGGTTACTGATCGAGGTGTTAAGATTCAGAACAGAGGTAAAAAAGCCAACATAAGTGTACTTTACCTGAATGCTCGTAGTATTCGGAATAAGGTAAATGAGTTGATGGCGCAAATCATTGTGAATGACTGTGATTTAGTGGCCATTACTGAAACATGGTTAAAGGATGGTCATGACTGGGAGTTAAATATCCGAGGGTTTCAAACTATTCATAAGGACAGAGTGGATGGTAAGGGGTGTAGCTCTGTTATTTAAGGATGCAATCTGGGCAATAGTAAGGGATGGAATCGGTGCTATGGAGGATAAGGTTGAATCCATTTGGGTGGAAATCAGGAACAGTAAGGCGAAAAAGTCACTGATAGGAGTAGTCAATAGGCCACCAAATAGTAACATTATGGTGGGGCAGGCAATAAACAAAGAAATAACTGATGCATGTTGTCATTTGAGAGTACCTTTAAGACATGGATGTTTAAGCAATGTACCTTTAAGAAAACAGTGATGTCAGAGAGTGGGTGGGGCTGAGCTCAGATCAGCCATTTTGCAGTTTAGTTTTGCAGTTTGAAAAGAGCTTGGGAGTGTCTGTGTTTGCAGTGAGCTGGATCTCTGCCATGAAAGACTATCTCTGGATCATTTGGGTGATTTAAACTCATAATAGTAAAGCCTTTAACCTGATGTGATTCTGTTTAAAGGTGTTAAGTCTCTTGGAAGTTTGAAGGAACATTTTGAGGAATTATTTACTGTTGCAATATTTTCTGAGTTTTCTTTGAAGTAAGGGGTGTTAAGAGATCCAATGTTTATTTAAGATGTTAAGTTGAGTTTGTGGAATAAACTTTGTTTTGTGTTTAAAAACCCATGTGTCCATAATTGTAATTCCACACCTAGGGAACAAGCCGTGTGCTAGGAAAAGCAACAAATTCATTAAAGGGAGAGGTTGGTTGAACTCCGTGATACATTTTGGGTTTCTGAAAACGCCTCGCCCATGACGATGTAGAAATGGTACAGCAATTATCAAGGGAGATTTTAATCTACATGTCGATTGGTTTAACCAGGTCGGTCAAGGCAGCCTTGAGGAGGAGTTTACAGAATGTATCCGCGATAGTTTCCTAGAACAGTATGTAATGGAACCTACGAGGGGACAAGCGGTCCTAGATCTGATCCTGTGTAATGAGACAGGATTGATTCAGGATCTCATAGTTAGGGATCCTCTTGGAAGGAGCGATCACAATATGGTGGAATTTAAAATACAGATGGAGGGTGAGAAGGTAAAATCAAACACTAGTGTTTTGTGCTTAAACAAAGGTGATTACAATGGGATGAGAGAGGAACTAGCTAAGGTAGACTGTGAGCAAAGACTTTATGGTGTCTCAGTTGAGGAACAGTGGAGAACCTTCCAAGCGATATTTCACAGTGCTCAGCAAAGGTTTATACCAACAAAAAGGAAGGACGGTAGAAAGAGGGAAAATCAACTGTGGATAATTAAGGAAATAAGTGAGAGTATCAAATTGAAGGAAAAAGCATACAAAGTGGCAAAGATTAGTGGATGTCTAGAGGACTGGGAAATCTTTAGGGGGCAACAGAAAGCTACTAAAAAAGCTATAAAGAAGAGTAAGATAGATTATGAGAGTAAACTTGCTCAGAATATAAAAACAGATAGTAAAAGTTTCCACAAATATATAAAACAAAAAGAGTGGCTAAGGTAAATATTGGTCCTTTAGAGGATGAGAAGGGAGATTTAATAATGGGAGATGAGGAAATGGCTGAGGAACTGAACAGGTTTTTTGGGTCGGTCTTCACAGTGGAAGACACAAATAACATGCCAGTGACTAATAGAAATGAGGCTATGACAGGTGAGGACCTTGAGATGATTGTTATCACTAAGGAGGTAGTGATGGGCATGCTAATGGGGCTAAAGGTGGACAAGTCTCCTGGCCCTGATGGAATGCATCCCAGAGTGCTAAAAGAGATGGCTAGGGAAATTGCAAATGCACTAGTGATAATTTACCAAAATTCACTCGACTCTGGGGTGGTCCCGGCAGATTGGAAATCAGCAAACGAGACACCACTGGTTAAAAAAGGAAGTAGGCAGAAAGCGGGTAATTATGGTCAGTGAGCTTAACTTCGGTAGTAGGGAAGATGCTGGAATCTATCATCAAGGAAGAAATAGCGAGGCATCTGGATGGAAATTGTCCCATTGGGCAGACGCAGCATGGGTTCATAAAGGGCAGGTCATGCCTAACTAATTTAGTGGAATTTCTTGAGGACATTACCAGTGCGGTAGATAACGGGGAGCCAATGAATGTGGTATATCTGGATTTCCAGAAAGCCTTTGACAAGGTGCCACACAAAAGGTTGCTGCATAAGATAAAGATGCATGGCATTAAGAGTAAAGCAGTAGCATGGATTGGGGATTGGTTAATTAATAGAAAGCAAAGAGAGGATTAATGGGTGTTTCTCTGGTTGGCAATCAGTAGCTAGTGGTGTCCCTCAGGGATCAGTGTTGGGCTCACAATTGTTCACAATTTACATAGATGATTTGGAGTTGGGGACCAAGGGCAATGTGTCCAAGTTTGCAGACGACGCTAAGATGAGTGGTAAAGCAAAAAGTGCAGATTATACTGGAAGTCTGCAGAGGGATTTGGATAGGTTAAGTGAATGGGCTAGGGTCTGGCAGATGGAATACAATGTTGAAAAATGTGAGGTTATCCATTTTGGTAGGAATAACAGCAAAAGGGATTATTATTTAAATAATAAAATATTAAAAACATGCTGCTGTGCAGAGAGACCTGGGTGTGCTAGTGCATGAGTCGCAAAACATTGGTTTACAGGTGCAACAGGTGATTAAGAAGGCAAATGGAATTTTGTCCTTCATTGCTAGAGGGATGGAGTTTAAGACTAGGGAGGTTATGCTGCAATTGTATAAGGTGTTAGTGAGGCCACACCTGGAGTGGTCTCCTTACCTGAGAAAGGACGTACTGGCGTTGGAGGGTGTGCAGAGGAGATTCACTAGGTTAATCCCAGAGCTGAAGGGGTTGGATTACGAGGAGAGGTTGAGTAGACTGGGACTATACTCTTTGGAATTTAGAAGGATGCGGGGGGGATCTTATAGAAACATATAAAATTAAGAAGGGAATAGATAGGATAGATGCGGGCAGGTTGTTTCCACTGGCGGGTGAATGCAGAACTAGGGGGCATAGACTCAAAATAAGGGGAAGTAGATTTAGGACTGAGTTTAGGAGGAACTTCTTCATCCAAAGGGTTGTGAATTTATGGAATTCCTTGCCCAGTGAAGCAGTTGAGGCTCCTTCATTAAATGTTTTTAAGATAAAGATAGATAGTTTTTTTGAAGAATAAAGGGATTAAGGGTTATGGTGTTCGGCCCGGAAAGTGGAGCTGAGTCCACAAAAGATCAGCCATGATCTCATTGAATAATGGCCTACTCCTGCTCCTAGTTCTTATGTTCTATAGGTACTCATAATATAGTGATGTTGTATAGCACAGTGGGCTAAGCAGTTGGCTTGTAATGCAGAACAATGCCAGCAGCGCGGGTTCAATTCCTGTACCGGCTTCCCCAAACAGGCGCCAGAATGTGGCGACTAGGGGCTTTTCACAGTAACTTCAATGAAGCCTACTTGTGACAATAAGCGATTATTATTATTAGGTATTCATACTATAGTGATATTGTATAGGTACTCAAACTATTTTGAAATCATATAGGTACCCATACGATAGTGATATTGTATATGTACTCATACTATAGTGATAGTGTATAGTTACACATACTATAGTTATAGGTACTCATACTACAGAGATAATTGTATAGTTACTCATAATATAGTGAAATCATATCGGTATTCATACTATAGTGATATCGTATATGTACTCAGAATCATGAACGATTCTAGCATAGAAAGATACCACAAGAGCAAATCAGCTAGTCCCTCCCCTCATGCAGTCCACCTTAACCCTGCAAATTTTCTCTTAAGCTGCTTACTCAATTCCCTTTTGAAAGCCAAGATTGAACCTGATTCCACCATACTCTCAGGCAGTGCTTTCCAGATCCCAACCACCTGCCATGAAAAAACATTTTCCTTCATGTTGCTTTTTTGGTTCTTTTGCCATTTCCCTTATCCTCTGGTTCTCAACATGTCTGCCAAGGGAACAATTTATCCTTTATCTACTCTGTCCAGAATCTTTATGATTTTGAATATCTGTATCAAATATCCTCCCAACCACTCTTCTCCAAGAAGAACAACCCCAGCTTCTCCAATCTATCCACATAACTGAAGTCCCCTATTCTGGGACCGTTTTCGTGAATCTTTTCTGCACCCTCTTCAAAGCTTACACTTCCTCCCTGAAATTCAGTGCCTAAAACTAGACACAATATTTTGTTTGAAGCTGACCCAGTGTTTTATAAAAGTTTGTCATAATTTACTCGTTTTTGTACTCTTCTGCCTCTGCTTATAAAGCTCAGGAAGCCCTATCCCTTTTTAACCACTTCCTCAACCTGTCCTGACGCCATCAACAATTTATGCATATGTACCCGCAAATCTCTTGTATTATAGAAACATAGAAAATAAGAGCAGGAGGAGGGCCTGCTCCGCCATTCATTATGATCCTGGCTGATCATCCAACTCAATAGCACAATCCCGCTTTCCGCCCATATACTTTGATCCCCTAAGTGCTGTATAAAACTGCTTCTTGAAAATATATAATGTATTGGCCTCAACCACTTCCTGTGGTAACGAATTCCACTCGCTGGTTGAAGAAATTTCTCCTCATCTTTGTCCTAAATGTTTTACCCCATATCCTCAGACTGTGACCCCTGGTTCTGGACACACCCACGGTCAGGAACATCCTCCTGCATCTACCCTGTCCAGTCCTGTTAGAATTTTAAAAGTTTTTAATGAGATCCCCCCTCATTCTTCTGAACTCCAGTGCATACAATCCTAACTGATTGAATCTCGCCTCATATGTCAGTCCCGCCATCCCAGGAGTCAGTCCAGTAAATCTTCGCTGCACTCTCTCTATAGCTAAAACATCCTTCCTTAGAAAAGGAGACCAAAACTACACACAATATTCCAGGTGTGCCCTCACCAAGGCCCTGTATAATTGCAGCAATACATCCCTGCTCCAGTACTCTAATCCTCTCGCAATGAAAGCCAGTATACCATTTGCCTTCTTTACCGCCTGCTGTACCTGCATACTTACCTTCAGTGATTGATGTCCGAAGACACCCAGGTCTTGTTCCACATTCCCCTCTCCTAATTTATGGCCATTCAGATAATAGTTCCGCACCCATACCAACTTTAGAATTGTACCCTTTAACTTTATATTGCCTTTCCTCATTCTTACTTCACTCTCCTTTGCATAAAACTTCATCTGCTTTGAGTCCATCCTTTCCACTAGCCTGCCTAATGTTCCCTTGAGGTCTTTCACTATCCCCCAAATAATTCACAATCTTCTCAATTTTGTTAACTTTGAAATTCTGCCGTGGGCACCCATATCTATGTTTTAATACATATATCAAGAAAATCAGTGACCCTAGCTCTGACCTCTGAGAAACCCTGACTGTATCTTCTTCCAGTCCAGACTATAAGACCAAAAGACACAGGAGCAGAATTAGGCCACTCGGCCCATCGAGTCTGCTCCGCCATTCAATCAACGCTGATATTTTTCTCATCCCATTCTCCTGCCTTCTCCCCATAATCCTTGATCCCCTTATTAATCAAGAACCTATCTATCTCTGTCTTAAAGACACTCAGTGATTTGGCCTCCACAGCCTTCTGCAGCAAAGAGTTCCACAGATTTACCATCCTCTGGTTGAAGAAATTCCTCCTCATCTCTGTTTTAAAGAATCATCCTTTTAGTCTGAAATTGTGTCCTCTGCTTCTAGTTTTCCTACAAGTGGAAATATCCTCTCCACGTCCACTCTTTCCAGGCCTCGCAATATCCTGTAAATTTCAATAAAATCCCCCCCCTCATCCTTCTTAACTCCAACGAGTACAGACCCAGAGTCCTCAACCGTTCTGCATATGACAAGCTCTTCATTTCAGGGATCATTCTTGTGAACCTCCTCTGGACCCTTTCCAAGGTCAGCACAAAAGGTTAATCATTATTCTCTGTTTCTTGTCACTCAACTAACTTCATATTCATGCTGCTGCTGTCCCTTTTGTCCCATGGACTTCAGCCTTGCTGGCAACGTTTATGTGGTGATATTGTACATGCATTCATACTGCAGTGGTATTGTACACGATTCATATTCAAATGATGTCGTGCGTATGATTTACTATGGTGACCTGATGTGCATAGCTCATACAGAAGGGATATTAACCACATAAATCAAAGCAAAATAATACTGTACATGCAGCTTACACTGTTGCTGAACAGCGCCAGGGACCCGGGTTCGATCCCCGGCTTGGGTCACTGTCTGTGCAGAGTCTGCATGTTCTTATCATGTCTGCGTGGGTTTCCTCTGGGTGCCCTGGTTTCCTCTCACAAGTCCCAAAAGACGTGCTTGTTAGGTGAATTAGACATTCTGAATTCTCCCTCCGAGTAACCGAACAGGTACCGGAATGTGGCGATTAGTGGCTTTTCACAGTAACTTCATTGCAATGTTAATGTAAGCCTACTTGTGATACTAATCAAGATTATTATTATTATAATGCAACAATATGGTATATTTACTGATGCTGTCCAAATTGATTCATATTGCAGCAAATCTTGCCACAAACATAACACTAAAGTAAAATTAAATTTTATGTATTGTTACAGGGAAAGAAAATAGGCAAAATCTTCAGTCCTCCTGCCAGTGTTGGCGCCTTATACATTGTTTGCCAATGACCCATCTCTGCTTTGGAAAATGTTGTTCTCTTAGCTCTTCTTAAATTGTAAAGATGTGATAGCATTTAAGTTTTCCAGTTATATTTGTTGTATTTTGTTTTGAGATATTCACCAATGAAGAAAATGGTACCTGTGCCAATACAAGTGAGTGATAAACTCCATTTTCCTGCATCAGTTCTGCATGTGTCCCTTGTTCCATTAAAACACCATTTTGAAAGCTGGCTATCATATCTGCAGTCCTGATTGTTGATAGACGATGAGCAATCAAGATCGTAGTACGCCCTGTACTTGCCTGTGGAAATAAGAGGTGTTCAGGTTACACATTACCAGCCTTTCAAGAATTTACCAAGTTACTCATGGAAGATTTTATGATCTGATATAAAAAACAATCTGTTTGCAGATGATCCTCAAAGGTTTGCACAGCTATGGCAGGCATTCAAGAGATTCCCCATCCACGGTGAAAATGAACCCCAAAGTCTTCGACTTAAGTCTAGCGATGCCGAGACAGACAAAGTATAAGCTTCCAGTTGTTTTCCAGGAACCAATCACAAGCCTGAAGCCAGAGGTGCCACTCCACATAAAGCATGGCTGACCTGAGTCTCTCTCATTCTTACTGCCTTCCAAAGGCATGTTGGAAGGATTTGCAAGATGACAGTCAACCTTTTTTGGCCACTTTATGAATGCACCTTCTGTAGTCACCAAGTCTTGTAGTTGGACTCAACTTGAATCTTCTGGTTCAGAGGCAGGGACACTACCCACTGGATCACAAGATAGTCAAGGTCCTTAGCGCAATATTAAATACATCCGTTTCAACATCACCCACATCCTGAAAGCAAATAAAACAAATGGCAATGAATTCTCAGAGAAGTTCCCTTGATTACTGTAACTTTGGCAAAAGAATCAAGAAAACCTTCGTGAAACTCTGTATTCTCCGCCCCTTTTTGCTTTTCCCTGATGACAGTATGACAATGAATGGAAGGGATGGAAATGGAAGAAATGGTACATGGAGGTCCCACAATGCAAACACAGGGCTGGCTCGAACAATCAACTGCCCTTTTCCTGTCTTTATAAAAAAATGTTTCCAGAATTTCACTATGTTTAGAAGTAATTGCTCAATTGTTTCCTGAATAACATTAGGTATTTCCGCCAACTATAATCCCGCATGTTCCATGAATATATGATGACATTCTTTTTTTTTCTTTAGCTTAATATGTGCAATTATTTGTGTTTGCTAACTAAAATCTACAAATACCTTATCCAATGCTGCTTGAACAACAGCTTCACTCTCCGTGTCAAGGGCAGAAGTGGCTTCATCCAACAAGAGAATCTTCGGGTTACGCACCAGAGCCCGGGCGATTGCAATTCTCTGCTTCTGTCCCCCACTCAGTTGTGTACCTCTCTCCCCAACAAAGGTATTGAATTTCTGAAATAAAATATAAAAATATAGATCCTGTGAATGCTTCACTGTCCAAAAATGTAATTAGAAATCCTGGCTACATCCAGTTGACACATTAAGGACAGCAACATCATTTAGAGCAGGGTTTCTCACACTTCAGGTCATAATCCGTGGGTAGGTCGCAGGCGGGTATCGGGCGGGTCGTAGAGCAATCAGTTGCCATTTGCGGGAGAAGTGTCCAATAGCTGCGGCTAGCCTTTAAATTGGGAATGCTGGCCGCGACCAGCTTTTAAATGGAAGGATGCAGTCTTCCAGCAAGAAACGGCGGCAGAGAGCAGATCACATGCCCGGCATGTACACTGGTGTCAGGCGCCCTGTATATCTGTGTTTTTGATGCGAAATCAAAGAGGGAGATTCCTCAATTTTCTAGCTGCGAGCAAGCACGGCTACAGGGC
Organism: Scyliorhinus torazame; assembly: GCF_047496885.1. Lineage (NCBI taxonomy): Eukaryota > Metazoa > Chordata > Chondrichthyes > Carcharhiniformes > Scyliorhinidae > Scyliorhinus > Scyliorhinus torazame. The sequence continues at coordinate 191,644,958 of NC_092712.1, read as the reverse complement.
TGTGAAGAACTGAAGATGGATCATTTTGTTATAAGGAAGACAGGGCCAGAGACACAAACAGGCCAGGACATCACAACTGAACCTGCTGGAGAGAGCTGCTTGGGAGTCCAGGGCAGGACAAAGCAGTGCTGGTGTTAGCTTTGTACAGAGCTCCAGGGCCTCTAGTGATCAGCCAGCAAGGGACAGGGAGTCAGTGCAGCAATCCCCTGTGGTTGTCCCCCTCTCGAACAGGTATACCCCTTTGGATACTGTCAGGGGCAATAGCCTATCAGGGGAAAACAGCAGCAGCCAGAGCAGTGGCACCACGGCTGGCTCTGATGTTCAGCAGGGAACGTTCAAAGCGCAGAAGAGCAATAGAAGAGCAATAGGCACAGATAGGTACTTCTGTGGACATGAAAGAGACTCCAAGATGGTATCTTGCCTCCCTGGTGCCAGGGTCCAGGATGCCTCAGAATGGGTAGCAGGCATCCTGAAGGGGGAGGGTAAACAGGTAGAGGTCGTGGTACATATTGGTACTAACGACATAGGCAGGAAGGGGGATGAGCTCCTGCAGCAGGAGTTCAGGGAGCTAGGCAGGGTTAAAAGACAGGACCTCAAGGGTTGTATTCTCGGGATTACTCCCTGTGCCACGTGCCAGTGAGGCTAGAAATAGGAAGGTAGAGCAGCTAAATACGTGGCTAAACAGCTGGTGTAGGATGGAGGGTTTCCGTTATCTGGACCACTGGGAGCTCTTCCGGGGCAGGTGTGACCTGTATAAGAAGGACGGGTTGCATCTAAACTGGAGAGGCATAAATATCCTGGCCGTGAGATTTGCCAGTATCACATGGGAGGGTTTAAACTAGTATGGCAGGGGGGTGGGTACCAGAGCAATAGGTCAGAAGGTGAAAAGATTGAGGGAGAACTAGGAAATAGGGCTACTATGACTCTGAGGAAGAGCAGACAGGGAGATGTTGCTGAAAACAGCGGGACTGGTGGCCTGAAGTGCATATGTTTTAATGCAAGAAGTATAACAGGTAAGGCAGATGAACTTAGAGCTTGGATTAGTACTTGGAACTATGATGTTGTTGCCATTACAGAGACCTGGTTGAGGGAAGGACAGGATTGGCAGCTAAACATTCCAGGATTTAGATGTTTCAGGCGGGACAGAGGGGGATGTAAAAGGGGTGGCGGAGTTGCGCTACTGGTGAGGGAGAATATCACAGCTGTACTGCGGGAGGACACCTCAGAGGGCAGCAAGGCTATATGGGTAGAGATCAGGAATAAGAAGTATGCAGTCACATGTTGGGGGTTTACTACAGGCCTCCCAACAGCCAGCGGGAGATAGAGGAGCAGATAGATAGACAGATTTTGGAAAGGAGTAAAAGCAACAGGGTTGTTGTGATGGGAGACTTTAACTTCCCCAATATTGACTGGGACTCACTTAGTGCGAGGGGCTTGAACGGGGCAGAGTTTGTAAGGAGCATCCAGGAGAGTTTCTTAAAACAATATGTAGAGAGTCCAACTGGGGAAGGGGCTGTACTGGACCTGGTATTGGGGAATGAGCCCGGCCAGGTGGTAGAAGTTTCAGTAGGGGAGCATTTCGGGAACAGTGACCACAATTCAGTAAGTGCTGGTGAACAAGGATAAGAGTGGTCCTCGGGTGAATGTGCTAAATTGGGGGAAGGCTAATTATAACAATATTAGGCAGGAACTGAAGAACATAGATTGGGGTCGGATGTTTGAGGGTAAATCAACATCTGACATGTGGGAGGCTTTCAAGTGTCAGTTGAAAGGAATTCAGGACCGGCATGTTCCTGTGAGGAAGAACGATAAATATGGCAAATTTCGCGATCCTTGGATAACGAGAGATATTATAGGCCTCATCAAAAAGAAAAAGGAGGCATTTGTCAGGGCTAGAAGGCTGGGAACAGACGAAGCCTGTGTGGAATATAAAGAAAGTAGGAAGGAACTTAAGCAAGGTGTCAGGAGGGCTAAAAGGGGTCACGAAAAGTCATTGGCCCACTGAAGGACAGGGGAGGCAATCTATGTGTGGAGCCAGAGGAAATGGGTGAGGTACTAAATGAATACTTTGCATCAGTATTCACCAAAGAGAAGGAATTGGTGGATGTTGAGTCTGGAGAAGGGTGTATAGATAGCCTGGGTCACACTGAGATTCAAAAAGACGAGGTGTGAGGTGTCTTTGAAAAATATTAAGGTGGATAAGTCCCCAGGGCCTGATGGGATCTACCCCAGAATGCTGAAGGAGGTAAGAGAGGAAATTGCTGAGGCCTTGACAGAAATCGTTGATCTTCACTGCCTTCAGGTGATGACCTGGAGGACTGGAGAATAGCCAATGTTGTTCCTTTGTTTAAGAAGGGTAGCAAGGATAATTCAGGGAACTAAAGGCGGGTGAGCCTTACGTCAGTGGTCGGGAAATTACTGGAGAGAATTCTTCGAGACAGGCTCTACTCCCATTTGAAAGCAAGTGGTCGTATTAGCGAGAGGCAGCATGGTTTTGTGAAGGGGAGGTCGTGTCTCACTAACTTGATAACGTTTTTCGAGGAGGTCACAAAGATGATTGATGCAGGTAGGGCAATGCATGTTGTCTATATGGACTTCAGTAAGGCCTTTGACAAGGTCCTTCATGGCAGACTGGTACAAAAGGTGAAGACACACGGGATCAGAGGTGAGCTGGCAAGATGGATACAGAACTGGCTAGGTCATAGAAGGCAGAGAGTAGCAATGAAAAGGTGCTTTCCTGATTGGAGGGCTGTGACTAGTGGTGTTCTGCAGGGATCAGTGCTGGGACCTTTGCTGTTCGTAGTATATATAAATAATTTGGAGAAAAATGTAACTGGTCTGATTAGTAAGTTTGCGGAAGACACAAAGGTTGGTGGAATTGCAGATAGCGATGAGGACGGTCAGAGGATACGGCAGGATTTAGATCGTTTGGGGACTTCGGAGGCGAGATGGCAGAGGGAGTTTAATCCGGACAAATGTGAGGTAATGCATTTTGGAAGGTCTAATACAGATAGGGAATATACAGTGAATGGTAGAACCCTCAAGAGTATTGACAGTCAGAGAGACTTGGTGTACAGATCCACAGGTCACTGAAAGGGGCAACACAGATGGAGAAGGTAGTCAAGAAGGTATACCGCATGCTTGCCTTCATTGGCCGGGGCATTGAGTATAAAAATTGGCAAGTCATGTTGCAGCTGTACAGAACCTTAGTTAGGCCACACTTCGAATATAGTGTTCAATTCTGGTCGCCACACGAGCAGAAGGATGTGGAGGCTTTAGAGAGGGTGCAGAAGAGATTTACCAGGATGTTGCCTGGTATGCAGGGCATTAGCTATGAGGCGAGGTTGAATAAACTTGGTTTGTTCTCACTGGAACAAAGGATGTTGAGGGGCGACCTGTTAGAGGTCCACAAAATGATGAGGGACATAGAGTGGATAGTCAGAGACGTTTTCCCAGGGTAGAGGGATCAATTACTAGGGGGCATAGGTGTACGGTGGAAGTGGCAAGGTTTAGAGGAGATGTACGAGGTAAGATTTTTACACAGAGGGTTGTGGGTGCCTGGAACTCGCTGCCGGAGGTGGTGGAAGCAGGGACGATAGTGACGTTTAAGGGGCATCTTGACAAATACATGAAAAGGATGGGAATAGAGGGATACAGACCCCGGAAGTGTAGAAGGTTTTAGTTTCGACATAGACATAGAATTTACAGTGCAGAAGGAGGCCATTCGGCCCATTGAGTCTGCACCGGCTCTTGGAAACAGCACATTACCCAAGCCCACACCTTCACCCTATCCCCATAACCCAGTAACCTCACCCAACACTAAGGGCAATTTTGGACACTAAGTTTAGACGGGCAGCATGGTCGGCGCAGGCTTGGAGGGCCGAAGGGCCTGCTCCTGTGCTGTACTTTTCTTTGTTCTTTGTTCAAAGAAAAAACTGAAATCGGGAACAAAGCAGTATAAAGATGATTTCTTGAGGTGTGGCTTTGTTAATTGTGCCAGTGCAACTCATGATGCAAATTCCATGTGTGTTATATGCAGGGAAGTACTGGCAAATGAGATTTTAGAACTCTCAAAACTTCAAAGGCCTTTCAATGGCAAGTTCAAGACAAGCCACTTGATTTTTTTCAAAGCATGCAGCATGAACTTAAATTATCAGCTGAAGTGTAACATTGAATGACAAAGCAAGTGTGATCATGAGTCATGTCCAAAGATGTGCAGGTTAGGTGGATTGGCCATTCTAAATTGCCCTTAGTGTCCAAAATTGCCCTGAGTGTTGGATGGGGTTACTGGGTTACGGGGATAGGGTGTAGGTGTGGACCTGGGTAGGGTGCTCTTTCCAAGAGCCGGTGCAGACTTGATGGGCCCAAAAGCCTCCTTCTGCTCTGTAAATTCTATGATTCTATGATGAGGATCAAGCAGGCTCACCTGTCACATTAAAGGTAAGCAAAAAAGGTGTGTCACGAAGGCTTGCCAGCGTGGATCATGAAGGTCAGCCAGCATGGGTCACGAAGGTCACCCAGCATAGGTCGGGAAGGTCGCCCGGCATGGGTCACGAAGGTTACCCAGCGTGGATCGCGAAGGTCAGCCAGCGTGGATCGCAAAGGTCAGCCAGCATGGGTCGCAAAGGTCAGCCAGCGTGGATCGCGAAGGTCAGCCAGCGTGGGTCGCAAAGGTCACCCAGCGTGGGTCGCGAAGGACAAACCGGGTGTGTTTGGTGTATTTTAGGCTGTATCGTGAGACAAGGCAGGGATGCCCACTCTCTCCATTGCTCATTTGCCTTGGTGATAGAGCTACTGGCAATGGCACTTAGAGCGTAAAGGGGTTGACAGGGGATAGTGCGCGGTAGGGTGGAGCATAGAGTCTCGTTATATGCAGATGATCTGTTCCTCTACATATCGGACCCATTGGAAAGTATTGGAGGTATCATGGTCATTTTGGTGGAATTCGGCCTGTTCTCTGGGTATAAGTTATACATCGGGAAGAGTGGGGTCTTTCTGATCCAGGCGAGGGGGCAGAAGAGATGGTTGGGCGAGCTACCATTTACGGTAGTGGGGGAGAGTTTCAGGTATCTGGGCATCCAGGTGGCGCAGGGATGGAAGCAATTACATAAATTGAATTTGGGGTTGGTGGAGTAAATGAAGAGGAATTTTTAAGAGGTAGGACATGCTCCCGTTGTCATTGGCAGGGTGGGTGCAGTCCTTGTAGATGACGGTACTCCCAAGGTTTTTATCTGAGTTCCAGAACCTTCCGATTTTTGTTTCAAAGGCCTTCTTTAGGAAGATCAACACACGGGATTTGTGTGGGCGGGGAAAGCACCTTGGATGAAGGTGCTGTTGGAGCACGGTTGAGGGTGGGGGGGGGGGGGGGGGTGGGCTGGCCTGGCCAAACTGAAAGAACTATTACTGGCCAGCAAATATAGTTATGGTAAGGATGTGGGTAATGGGGGAGGGATCAGTATAGGAGCGGATGTAAGGCACTAGCTTGGGAGCACTGTTGAAAGCGCCTCTGCCATTTTCGCCGGCCAGGTTCTCCACAAGTCCAGTAGTAGTGGCGGCCCTAAGGGCGTGGGGACAGCGGTGGCAGCACCTGAGGCTGGAGGGGGCCTCGGTTTGGGCTCCGATTTGTGGGAATCTCAGGTTTGTTCCGGGGGGCTGGACGCAGGATTCCGGGGGTGGAATCGGACGGGGCAGACCTATTTGTGGAGGGCAGTTTTTCGAGCTCAGAGGGGTTGGTAGAGAAATATGAGCTGCCCAGCGGGAATGGGTTCTAGTACTTACAAGTTTGGGACTATGTGAGGAAACAGGTGCCATCCTTTCCTGACCTGCCGCCCCTGGGGCTGGAGGACACAAGTGGTGTTGAAAACAGGGGCTGGTGAGGGCAGGTTGTCGGAGATTTACAAAGAATTAATGGACTGGGAGGGTGCCCCGATAGGAGAAGTTAAGCATAAGTGGGAAGAAGAGCTGGTGAGGGTGCTGGAGGCTGGGTTGTGGGAGGAGGCTGTGAGAAGGGTGAATGCATCCTCTTTGTGTGCTAGGCTGAGCCTCATCCAATTTAAAGTATTGGGGGAAGGTGGTCCAGAGTTCAGAAGTGGCAGTTTGTGGAGTGTCGGAAGACTCAGGAAGTATTGGAAGAGTCCAGGGGGTGAGAGAGGCCAACGTTTTGGCCCTTGCCTCTTTGGTAGTCTGGAGATGGATCTGGCTGAAATGGAAGGTCTCGGGCCTGCCGAACCCGGGGGTGTGAACGAGCGACCTCACAGAATTCCTTAGGTTGGAAAAAATCAAGCTCACTTTGGGAGGATCTGTGGAGGGGTTTGCCTGGAGGTGGAAACCGTTTATTAATAATAAGAAGAATAATAATAACCGCTTATTGTCACAAGTAGGCTTCAAAGAAGTTACTGAGAAAAGCCCCTAGTCGCCACATTCCGGTGCCTGTTCGGGAAGGCCGGTACGGGAATTGAACCCGCGCTGCTGGCATTGTTCTGCATTACAAGCCAGCTGTTTAACCCACTGTGCTAAGTTTAGCAATTTCTTCCGGGATCATCATATCATAGAATCATAGAATTTACAGTGCAGAAGGAGGCCATTCGGCCCATCGAGTCTGCACCGGCTCTTGGAAATAGCACCCTACCCAAGGTCGACACCTCCACCCTATCCCCATAACCCAGTAACCCAACCCAACACTAAGGGCAATTTTGGACACTATGGGCAATTTAGCATGGCCGATCCACCTAACCCGCACATCTTTGGACTGTGGGAGGAAACCGGAGCACATGGAGGAAACCCACGCACACACAGGGAGGATGTGCAGACTCCGCACAGACAGTGACCCAAGCCGGAATCGAACCTGGGACCCTGGAGCTGTGAAGCATTTGTGCTATCCACAATGCTACCGTGCTGCCCAGTTAAGTCACGGTAGGACAGCACGGTAGCATAGTGGTTAGCACAATTGCTTTACAACTCCAGGGTCCCAGGTTCGCTTCCCAGCTTGGGTCACTGCCTGTGCGGAGTCTGCACGTTCTCCCCGTGTGTGCGTGGGTTTCCTCCGGGAGCTCCGGTTTCCTCCCACAGTCCAAAGATGTGCAGGTTAGGTAGATTGGCCATGATAAAATTGCCCTTAGTGTTCAAAATTGCCCTTAGTGTTTGGGGGGGGGGGTGTTACTGCATTGTGGGGATAGGGTGGGGGTGTGGACTTGTGTAGGGTGCTCTTTCCAAGAGCCGGTGCAGACTCGATGGGCCGAATGGCCTCCTTCTGCACTGTAAATTCTTTGACGTCAGCAGGAAGAGGAGCGGGAGGGGGGGGGGTGCTTAGGAGTTCAAAGAGGCAGATTGGGTGGAGGGTAACAGCAAGAAGGGTGGGGGCAGGGGTGTTGGTTATTTATTGTTATGAGATTTCCTATTTGTGGTTATGTTCGATGTACATATATATATAAATGCCTTAATAAAACATTCGAAAAAAAGCTTTCTCCCTATAAAGGTGGTACAACTAAATTTGAAGGGGGAGATTGAATACTTCACTTTACTGTTGAATACTATAGGTGCTAAAGTGGTGACCAATGTCTTAAATGCCTGTTTAACCCATCTGCAGCAGAAGTCACCATTTTGGTAAACGAATTGGAGCTTTCCCAAGAGGCTTGGTCAGCTGATTCATTTCCCTGGTTCTAAGATCTACCCGGCTCGCAACGCCTCGCAACATCTAACACGATCTGTATATGTTGGCAATTCTGCATATTAGAGCGAGACAGCTAGCCTCACTGTAATATGCAGTTTCCTGACTTACCCGAGGTGTGGGATCTTATCTCCTCCATCTCGGAGGCCTCGGGCGAGTGCCATTCAGGACAGGCCTCCATGAAAGGGGACCAACAGCACGGCACCCGTGAGGGTCTCCGAGGGGATCGGAAGTCCCAGGTGTATGCCCTTTGGGGTCCCTTTTAGTCATTATCAGAGGGGTACGCTGGCACTGCTGCTGCCACCCATGCACCCTGGCAATGCCAGCCTGGCACTGCCAAGGTGTCCAGGTGGCACTGCCAGCTGGTAGGAGCACTGCCAGAGTGTCAGGTTAGCACGACCAATGTGGCAAGCTGACATTCTTGAATGGGCGCGATGGGCTGGAGGGTTAAGGGGTGCCGGGGGAGGCCAGGGACCCACCCATTACCTGGTGGGGCTTGGGGGAATGTCCAGTCACTTCAGCGGCCTCAGAGAAAAAATGGCATCCCGCTCTCTCGCGACACTGAGGGTTTCCAGCGAGCAGAACTCCTTAGTGCACAAAGCGGGGCTATGTGCAGCCTCAGCCGTGCGTTCCCCGTTGAGGTTAAGGCCCCTTATCAAAAGCGAGTTGCGTTTTATAGCCTTGTGTTTCTCGGCGCCGCAAGTGCTGGGAAACACGTGGCGAAACACGCTCGCTATGGGACTTTATTCCCATTTAGTTAAACCGCGCCCAGGGTTTTGATGGTCAGTAGTCATCCCCATGTCAATGTCCAGAAAGAAAATGCTGGAAAATCTCAGCAGGTCTGGCAGCATCTGTCGGGAGAGAAAAGAGCTAATGTTTCGAGTTCAGATGGCCCCTTGTCAATGCTGTTAGAGCTTTGACAAAAGGTCATCTGGACTCGAAATGTTAGCTCTTTTCTCTCCCTACATATGCTGCCAGACCTGCTGAGATTTTCCAGCATTTTCTTTTTGGTTTCAGATTCCAGCATCCGCAGTGATTTGCTTTTATCCCATGTCAATGTCCCTGATCATGCATAGATTAGTGCAGATTGAGAGATCCCATTCCCTCCCCCTCATTTGAGTCATCATGCAGCCTGCACAGTTTTAGAATCACAGAAGATCCGCCTAAGACTGGGTCACCTGTTTAAAAACAATCCTATTGATCACAATACTCTCCTCTTTAATTTCAAATAAAGACACACTGCCTTTGTAAAAAAGTAATCAGCAAACATTGTTATCATCACTGCCATGCCTTTGTTCCATATACAAAGATGCATTGCTTAATTTTGTTGTATCTTGAGTAATTACATCCTAAGCACACGACAATAAAAGCATTGTCAAACATGTTTTTGATGCACAGAACAGCTCTTTAAAGGTTGCAGCTCCTCACTTACATCAGGAAGTTTTATGATAAAATCATAGGCATTTGCTTCTTTTGTAGCCATCTCAATTTCTGAATCTGTAACATCGGCACGTCCAAATCGTATGTTTTCAGCAATTGTTGTCGCAAAAAGTACAGGCTCTTGGCTGACCACACCAATCAACTTTCGAAAATGCCTGATATTTAGTGACCGTATATCATGGCCATCAACTGTAATCTGGTAGCAAAAAGATAGTGCACCAAATAATATTTTTTTCTGCATTGTAATATAAAACAGATTATACATATCGGAAACATAGTTACCTATCTATATTCTGGGATACTTGTCACAACAGGTAAACTAACATTGTGCACTATTTAGTTGAAAACAGCCTGATAATGGGACCAACACTTTGAGAATCTTTACCAATATATCCTCCAAGTTGTGATTATAATAAATTGCATGTTTCAAGAGGTGTAACTGAAGAATGCAATGCATTTTTGGCAATAGTCAATAATGCTGCAGTCTGCCTATTGTTATGGACGAGGTGTTTTCAGAATCCCAAAATATATCATGGAGTTCACCCAACCTCTCCCTTTAATGTATTTGTTGCTTTTCCGAGCACGCGGCTTTTCCCCTAGGTGTGGGATTACAATTATGGACACGTGGGTTTTTAAACACAAAACACTGTTTATTCCATGAACTCAACTTAACATCTTAAATAAACATTGGATCTCTTAACACCCCTTACTTCAAAGATAACTCAGAAAATATTGCAACAGTAAATAACTCCTTAAAATATTCCTTCAAACTTCCAAGAGACTTAACACCTTTAAACAGTACCACATCAGGTTAAAGGATATATATATTTTCTGTAGAATGGCAGAGATATATTAGCTTGGTTGATTTCAGCTCCAGCACCTTGCTTTCTTCTTGCAAACTCTCTGGACACACACAGACACACACAAGCTGCTGTCTCAAACTGGCTTTCTCCTTTTAATCAGATCACAGCAAACCAGAACTTCTCAAGCTGCTGTCTCAAACTGGCTTTCTATTTTTAAACTGCTCTCAGCAAAATCAGCCAGGCACTTTTTAGCTGCTCTCAGCAAAACCAGCCAAGCACTTTTTGTAAACTGCAAAAACCCAACTGCAAAATGGCTGAACTGAACTGATCTCCACTCTATGACATCACTGTTTTCTTAAAGGTACATTGCTTAAACATCCAGTTCTTAAAGCCACTCTCGCATGACACTATGCTCTGCACATATATATCTGTGCCTTTCAAAGCTGGCTTCACACACCAGCCAGTTTACACTCTACAAGGTATCAAGCCCAAGCAGTGTATTGATGTCAGATCAGAATTTGGCTTTTGGTCTACGCTGTCACTTATGGATCAATATAGACCTGAAGTTACATCAGCACAAAAGTATCGATTAAAAAATTCAATAATAATTTCCTTAGGACACCCAATTATATTATTTTTCGAACAAATCAAAGGACATAAGACAATCTATAAATTGTATCAGAATTTGATACTGACTATTTGAATACAACTCAAACCTTCAAAGTAAGGAAAAAAAGATTGTGAGGGTAACACGCATGATCATTCTTTACATTGTGGTAAAGGCTATTGTCGCAGTCTCAATTTCACTTCCTGGCAGGACTTCCAATTTGAAACCAAGGGCGGGATTCTCCGGTCCCCCAACATCGTGTTTCTCAGTGGCGCGCCGTTTGCTGGTGGTGGGGTTCTATCTGATGGGATTTCTCATTGAAACCACACTGCCACGAAACCCGCTGGTGGGGTGCGCTGGCAGCGGGAAAAGTGAATCCCAAAGACCAGAGAATTCTGGCCCAAGTGCTTCTTCAAACCCACATGGGAGTAAATATCATTAGGCGATAACAAATTGACAGCCCAATTTATTGTCTCTCCCTCAATTTTTATTCCCAACAAAAACAAATTAAATTATTTTTGTTCTACTTACCGTACTCATGAGGGCTGATTGTTAAGCCATACCATCCAACCATGCCAGCTGGTCCTGCCCCATGCAAAGCAGCTCAATTTCCTCCAAGATTCCAAAATATTCAGCATGAGCATACATTGCCTGTTTCGGCACAGGCCCTGGGGTACTTAAAAATCATCCAAAGCAAATGTGACATTGGGTTTTTGTTTGGGACACAGTGCACAGCCTTGTGAAATTGGTCAGCTTTTTTCCCCTGGTTTTCCACCCTGACCAGTTTCTACTGAAGATTAGTTACATTGCGAAATACTGCAGAGCTTCTGAACCTATAGAGCTGTACGTCATTGAGGATCATCAGCTCCAGAAAACTCCAGAATTGCCTGATCCTCAGTAGAAACCGGTCGTCGATGTTCATGTTTTCAGGCTGGAAAACGGCAGGGGGGAAATGAATTAATTCCATCTTGTGACCTTGTGTCTCAAAGACACCAGAAAAATATCCAATGTCATAGTGGCTTTGGATGATTTTTTGAGATTTTTGGCGAAAGATTCGAGAACAATATGAGGAAGAGGTTTTTTACACTGCGAGTGGTAATGCCCTTGAATTCACTGCCTTTGAAGGTGATAAAAGTGGAGACAATGAATGCAAAGGAAATTGAATGGCCACTTGAGGGAATTAAACTTGCGGGAGTGCAGGACCGCTAGCGGGTCTGGCCTTGTGGAGACGAAATCTCTGCAAAGGTCAGCTAGTGGTGGGAAATTCTTAACCCACCTGCCACTGGCCTCACTTCAGGACCTGATAAAAAATTCAGCCAGTAGGGTTGTTATGTCACAGTAGGAGGCCATTCAGTCCATCGACGCCATGCTGACTCTGTGTTGAGCAATCCAGTCAGTCCTATTTTGCTGCTCTCTGCCTGCAGCTCTGCAAGTTTAATTACTTCAAGTGGTCATTCAATTTCCTTTCCATTCATTGTCTCCACTTTTATCACCCTCGAAGGCAGTGAGTTCAAGGTCATTACCACTCGCAGTGTAAAACAACCTCTTCCTTGTATCTCTCTTGTGTCTCTTGTCAAAAATCTTAAACTTGCAACCCCTAGTTCTTGTGCCATCAGCTAATGCATTCACCTTTTTATTTGCCGATTATAACCTGTCATAATCTTGTACATGCCGACCAGATATCACCTCAATCTCCTTTGCTCCAAGGAGAACAATCCCAGCTTTTGCAACCTAACCTTGTCGCTAAATTCCCTCATCGCTGGAACCATTCCAGTAAATCTCCTCTACATTCTCTCAAGGACCTTCACATCCTTCCCAAAATGTGATGACCCAAACTGAACACAATATTCTAGTTGTGGCTAAACAGAGCTTTATAAATTTCAGCATAACTTCCCCGCTTATTACTCAATATATCTATTTATGAAGCTGAAGATACCATATGCTTTACTAACTCCTCTCTCAATATGTCATGCCACCTTCAAAGTTTGATGCACCTGAGCTCTGCACACTCTTTCAAACTGTGCCATTTCTTGCCTCTCCCTATCCCATCTGCCAAAATCCCACCTCACACTTCTCTGTATTAAATTCTATTTGGCACATATTTGCCCATTCTGATAACTGATCCACATCCTGTTGCAGTCGATTGGTATAATCCTCACCATTTGCCACAGATCCAATTTTGAAATTTTACTCTTGTGTGTTCCAACCTTAGTGCTGTTGCTGCCAGAACATAGCCCTTCATTTGTTTTTCTTTTTTGTACCACAACTAGCCTGAGTTCCAAGCTACCGACATTGGGATTGGCAAGATAGTTACAGGGCATGCTTACTTTCCATTTCAATTTTTAATACAAAAGCCATGAAATAACACAGTAGGTTAATAGTTACAACAATTCATGCTACAGTGTTCACCTAAAATTCCTCTCTCGACTCCGTCACTGCAAACGTTGATATTGATGTCTCAACTAAAGTAACACCGGAATTTCAGAAGTGTGTATGTTGAGTTCTTCACAGCTCAACCTCGAGGCCCATATGTTTTTCTCTTAATTAACTGTCTCATTGATATAAAATTGTTCTAAAAATACAAACACTGCTCTATGTTTTATTTTAAACATTACTACCATAGAATAATGTATAGGTCACACTCTGATCTGGGCTTTGTAATGACCTAGAAAATTAGAGAATGAATTTCAGGTGTTGATATAAAAACTGTTTCAGGCAGCAGGAACAAACATCATGAGAGTACATTACAATTATTTTTGCACGATTGATTACTTCGGTAATTATTTAAAAGGCAAATTCACAGTTCATAATGGCTTAGAGAACACAGACTCTGCCTAGTTTCTCACCATTCCTTCCTGGAGATCATAAAATCTCTGTAGTAACTGAATGGTGGTGCTTTTTCCACAGCCACTGCTTCCGACCAGAGCCACTGTCTGTCCACTGTCAATCTTCAAATTCAGACCTTTTAAAATCTATGGAAAGAAGCAGAGAAAATGCAAAATAAAGGCTCCAACTCTAAAAGGTGTGCAGGAGCAGGGGGGTCTGGGTGTATATGAGCATATATCTTTGAATGTGGGAGGACAGTTGGAGAGAGAGTTAATAAAGCATACAATATCCTGTGCTTATTAATAGGGGCATAGTGTACATAGAGTACAAGAGCAAAGAGATTGGGCGGGAATCTCTGACCCCCCACGAGGTGGGAGAATCGCCGCGGGTCGGCGTGAATCCCGCCCCCCAAAAACCGGCGTGGCGTGAGTCGCGCCGCCCGCCTCGGAGAATGGCGGGGTCCGGCGTGACTCAATGGGCCCTGGGGCTGTTTGGATTCTCTGGCCCGCGATGGGCCGAAGTCCCACCCGTTCTGTGCCGGTCCCGCCGGCATAAATTAGAATTGGTCCCTTACCGGCGGGACCAGGCGGCGCGGGCGGGCACCGGAGTTCTTGGGGGGTCGCGGGGGGATCTGGCCCTGGGAGGTGCCCCCACAGCGGCCTGGCCCGTGGTCGGGACCCACCAATCCGCGGGCGGGCCTGGGCCCTGGGGGCACTCTATTCCTTCCGCACAGGAGGCCAAGGTCATCCACCATTTCCGGTGCGGAAGTGACTCCATGTGTGCATGTGCGGGGATGACAGCAGCATGCGCTGGCACTCCCGCACATGCGCCGACTCGCGCTGGCCGGCGGAGGCCCTTCGGCGCCGGTTGGCGTGGCGCCAGGCCCCAATCCCGCTGGTCGGCGTGGCGCCAACCACTCCAGGGCGGGCCTAGCCCCTGAAGGTGCAGAGGATTCCGCACCATTGGGGCAGCCCGACACCGGAGTGCTTCACACCATTCCGTCCCGCGGGATCACCCGCCCCGCCGGGTATGGGAGAATCCCGCCCATTATGTTGAATTTGTATAAGACGCCAGTTCAGCCTCAGCTGTTGTATTGTCCAGTTCTGGGCTCCACAATTTAGGAAGGATGTGAAGCTATTGGAGAGAGTGCAGGAAAGATTTAGGAGAATGGTTCCCAAGATGAGAGGCTTTAATTACATGGATGGATTATTTTGGATCATCTGACTCGTCTCTTTAAAGATGTTGATTTACCTCTGCAGTTTCAACATTTTCAGTTTCTGTTTTTTCTGACTAGACATGGATACTATGTGCGTTTGTAAAGTGAGAAAATACAAAGTTAATTCTGATGGGCCAGCCGATTAAGTCAATGGACAATGGAGCCACATGTATGGAAAATCCCATCTTAAATCAGTGATCTGTGCAGAGCTAAGTGATTTTGTTGGAATTATGTCCAATGCCATAATGGAGGCAGGGAGATGAGGGAGGCCTAAGAACCACCTCAGCCAGTGTGGGGAATGAACCCATGCCGTCAGCATCATTAAATCCACAGTGGCCCCTTCATGTAGATTTTAATTTATTTCAAGTAAAGAGAGATTTAACCCCTTTTAGTATTATCAGAAGTCCATTAAAATCTGATAAATTAAACAGATTTTCTTTTCATTGTAAATGTAAAAAAAGATTATAATACCTGTATATCTGCTCGTGATGGGTAGCTAAAATGCACATTCTTAAATTCCACTATTCCTTTAATTTGATCTGGTTTATATCCTTCTTCCGAGAACCCATCTATGGCAGATTTCTTAAAGGAAAACCAAATTGAAGATTATCATAAATAATAATAATAACCTTTTATTGTCACAAGTATGAAGTTACTGTGAAAAGCCCCTAGTTGCCACATTCCGGCACCTGTATGGGGTGCCTGGTACGGGAATTGAACCCGCGCTGCTGGCCTTGTTCTGCATCACAAACCAGCTGTCTAGCCCACTGAGCTAAACCAACCCATATAATGTCATGAAGGAGAAAACACATCTTAGAAATTGTTATCATCGGTCAGAAACGAAGGGCGCGGTCCATCAGCCATGCTACACCAGAAAAGCAGCTCGTCGCGGCGCAGCGTGAAAGTTGGGAAGCCCTGCTCCCGGATTCTACCCGGTTCTCAATGCCTTGCGAGATCCAAAGCGACCTCCCACAGTGCGTTCGGGCTGCAGCGGGAGGTCGAGGATTGTTTCGGGGGCCTCGGAGATGGCATCCCAGTCTCTTGCTACAATAGGGAGCAGAGCTCTCCACTGTACAAAACAGGGCTATGGATGGCCTCAGCCACGCGTTCCATGTTCAGGCCCCTTATGCAATGTGAGTCGAGCTGTTGAAGACCTTTTTCCCTTTTGGAGAATCGCGCCCCCCCGAACCCCCACGCAAGGCAACCCCGGCCCGATCGTGCGCGCGCATAAAATGGGAGCATGGCACCTTGGCATTGCCAACCTGCACCCTGGCAGTGCTTATGTCATTTGGCAGTGCCAGCTGGGCACCTAGGCAGTAACAGGCAGGCACCCAAGTGTCATTTCCAAGTTGCCAGGCTGGCACTGCCAGAGTACCCAGGTGGCACCACCCCCAAAGGGCATGCAGCTGGTGGTCTCCGATTCCCTGGGCGACCCTCACGAGTGCCGTTCCATCTGGTTCCCGTTTGTGGGATCAGTGCTGAACGCACTCGCCCGAGGGCTGGGATTCTCTAACCCCGCCGGGTCGGAGAATCCCCAGGGGGGGCACGAGAATTGCACCCCACCGCCCTGACCTATTCTCCGGTGCCGATTCTTGGGCGCCCGCTGGATTGCCGCCGCGCTGGTCGGGGACCGTCGAAAGCAGCCCCCCCGGTGATTTTCTGGGCCCCGACAGGTCGAGAGGCCGCCAAATTCAGCCAAGTCCTGCCGGCGTGGGTTACTCAGGTCCCACACGGCGAGACCTGGAAGGTGTGTCTGCGGGAGCCGTCCTGGCGAGGGGGTGGGGGGATATGCCCCGGGGGGGGGGGGGGGGGGGGGGGGGCCACGGTGGCCTGGCCCGTTATCGGGGCCTACCGATTGGCGGGCGGGCAGGTTCAGCGGGGGCCTATGTTCCTCCCTGTCGGGCCCCTGTAGGGCTCCGCCATATTGCCCGAGGCCGGCGCGGAGACGGGAACCCACGCGCATGCACGGAATCACACCGGTTATTCCGTGCATGCGCAAACTCGTGCCAGCCATTCTGTGCCGGCTGGAGCTGCGGGAACCACTCCGGCGCCGACCTAGCCTCCTTGGAAGGGGAGCATTCCTCAATATCTGGGACCATTGACGCTGGAGTGGCTGCCGCCGCTTTTCACGCCGGCGTCAGAACTTGGCCACGGGATTTGAGAATCCCGGCCCAGGTCTCTGAGGCGAAGTGGTTGAATCACAAAGCCTCAGGCTCCTCAGGAATCTGCACAATAGAATGAGGCTTAATGCCTCACTCTAACATGCAAATTTGCCAAAAAGTGATCCCGTCCATTGTGGGCAGGATTGACATCACAACGTCTCACGAGGTCAGGTCGGTAATCATGGGCGAAATTCTCCGGAAACGGCGCGATGTCCGCCGACTGGCGCCCAAAACGGCGCAAATCAGACGGGCATCGCGCCGCCCCAAAGGTGCGGAATGCTCCGCAGCTTTGGGGGCCGAGCCCCAACATTGAGGGGCTAGGCCGGCGCCGGACGGATTTCCGCCCCGCCAGCTGGCGGAAAAGGCCTTTGGTGCCCCGCCAGCTGGCGCGGAAATGACATCTCCGGGCGGCGCATGCGCGGGAGCGTCAGCGGCCGCTGACAGTTTCCCACGCATGCGCAGTGGAGGGAGTCTCTACCGCCTCTGCCATAGTGAAGACCATGGCGAAGGCGGAAGAAAAAGAGAGCCCCCACGGCACAGGCCCGCCTGCGGATCGGTGAGCCCCGATCGCGGGCCAGGCCACCGTGGGGGCACCCCGGCGCCAGATCACCCCGCGTCCCCCCAGGACCCCGGAGCCCGCCCGCGCCGCCTTGTCCCGCCATTCAAAAGGTGGTGTAATCCATGCCGGCGGGACAGGCATTCCAGCAGCGGGACTTCGGCCCATCGCGGGCCGGAGAATCGGCGGGGGTGGGCCCGCCGACCGGCGTGGTGCAATTCCCGCCCCCGCCAAATCTCTGGTGGCGAAAACTTCGGGACACGGCGGGGGCGGGATTCACGCTGGAAGGCCTCAGAGCACATCCAACCAACATGCATTGGACCCACCTCCAGCATTTTCTAAAACTAAGTTTAGAAATATATGATGGAAAAAGCAATTAATTGAGCTGATGGGCTACTCAATGCTTTTTCCGCCCAAAACAACACATAGCTGAAAAAAATCAGTAAATTCTGTCCGATATTATTCCTCTCCTGGAGTGTTAACAGTCATCCCTGCAGTTTTTCTCTAAACTTGCACTGTTAATTCTGTTTTTTTACCATTTATCTCATGGAAAGAATCTAGTCATTTTAAAATCTGGGGCATTATTTTTCAGATTCCAGTTCCCAGCCTGCCACCTGAAGGGTTGGTGGAGAACACACCACACTGATTACAGCAGCCCCCCAGCCAGTTAATAAGTCTGTGGAGTGGTAATTGGCTTGAAATGGGTTTTCTGCCCCACACTAGGGAGCATGTCCCACCTCAGACAGTTGTTGATCCATTCGATTGCCCAGCAGCTCTATAGTCCCAGTGGTGCCAGAGGCAGCATTGCCAGGACTGGAATTACAAGTAGTCCCAGATTCTATGTCCCAGAGTGCAGGACCCAGTAAGCGCAGTGGGATCTCTCATCGGCAAGAGAAGGTGAGGCGCAGGGGAATGAAGCCAGCAGTGTGGGGTCTTAATAGAGAGGCCAGGGAGGGAGGGAGCACCCACATGGAGCAGATCTTGGAGCCGTGCCTAATGTGGCACCTTTGAGGAAAACACGCTGCCCAGCCCCTTATTGCTTGAGACTCTAGCAGGGTGATCTGACTGGCCTCCCCCTTGCCCCTGCACTCCTCCCACCAGTCTCAAAATTGAGAGCAGGCAGGAAGTGGACAGCCTGGCCTAGGTCATGCCCTCTACAAATAAAATTACTGACAGGTTGGGGCATGCAGGAGGGCAGCGGGAAGACCACTTGGAAATTTTACAGGCCCCCCCCCCGCCCACCCTTCACCTGCAAAACAACCAGTGGGGGACTGTAAAATTTTGCCCATGTCTTTCGGTTAATCAACTCCTCCCCCAAATATCTATCTAATCCTCTTTTAAATGTTTCCATATTATCTCAGACTAATTAAGTCCACAAATTCACAATCCTACCCATATGGTTAAATCTGAACTCCCTTTGCAAGTTTCCTTTTCTAATCTTTCACCTTTGTGTCCAGCTTAAGAGGTTGTGGCAAACTTGCACATATTGGACAGAATCATCTGCACATCGTCCTGCCGAAACAATGGGATAATGTGCAGGTCTACTAACTGAAAGTTAAAAAAATTAACTTATGCAATGTGCACTTTGCTGGCTATGCCAACATTTATTGTCCGTCTTTAATTGACCTTGAGGAGTTGATGATGATCTGCCTTCTTGAACCACTGAAGTTCCCAGTGAGGAACGGACTTTACCATGGCTCTTTCACAAAGTCATGACATTAGGACCTTGCCTCTGTGTATCCTAACCAATCAGGGAGGGAAAGCAGGATGTTGTGCAGAAACTGTCAAAGAAAGGGGCCGGGATTCTCCGAGCCGGCGCGGGCTCGGAGAATCGGCGTTGACGCTGGGACGGCCTGCAACACCGTTCCAACACCAGCGACGGGAGAATCGTCGCCAGCCGTGCGTGCATGATCGACACGGCGCCGGTCGGAACCCGTTGAAAGAGGCCCGAGCCGTTTCTCAGCAATCGACCGGCCAAGTCCCCGCTGGTGTGGTTCTAACATGGTTCCACCCGGCAGGAGCTCGGACCTCCGGCCGTGATGGCCGTCCTGGTGGGAGGTTGGGGGATCAGACTCCGGGGCGGGGGGCCTCCACGACAGCCAGGCACGCAATCGGGGGCCACCGATCGGCAGACGCGCGCGATCCGGGGGGTGCCTACCTTCTTCCGCAATTTGCGCAGACCGGCGTGGAGGCGGCTGCCGCGCGCATGCGTGGACCCACGGCCGGCTGCCACGCGCATGTGTGGACCCGCGGCAGGCAGTGCAGGGCCGCGTATCAGCGCCGGCGCTGCGTGGAGCACTCCAGCGCCATGCTGGCCCCCTGTGGGCCACGGAATCGCTGGGCCAGGAGGCCCGTTGCATCAACACTTAGCCCCGATTCCAGAGAATCCCGGCCAGGGTTTCTGATTCAGATCACGGTATGGGTTTGAATGTGTCAACTTAACCTGGATTTCTAAGGCACCCTGGGCTGGATTCTCTACTCCCGCGTTGAAGTGGCCGCGCCGTCGTGAACGCCATCGAGGTTCACGAAGGCGCGAAACGGCCCCGATCCTGACCGATTCAGGCCCTGACAATGGGCTAGGATCGGGGCCGTGTCATCTACACGCGCCAGGCCTTGTCGCCCGCGTAAAGGCGGCGCCGCATAGATGATGCGGCCGGCGCCGCATAACTGGCGTCATCCGCGCATGCGCGGGTTGGCCGGCGCCAACCCGCGCATGCGTGGTTGCCGTCCTCTCTAAGTCCGCCCCGCAAGAAGATGGCGGACGGATCTTGCGGGGCCGCGGAAGGAAGGAGGTCCTCCTTCAGAGAGGACGGCCCGACGATCGGTGGGCACTGATCACGGGCCACCCCACATTTGAGGTAACCCCCGGTGCAGGGTCCTCCTTCGCCCCCCTCGCAGGCCGCCCCCCCCCAGCGTTTACGCACCGTTCACGACGGCAGCGACCAGGTGTGGACGGCGCTGGGGGGAACCCGCCGTTTTGGCCTGGTCGCTCAGCCCATCCGGGCCTGAGAATAGCGGGGGCGCCGCAGAATCGCCATTTTGGGTGTCTCCGGCGATTCTCAGGCCTGCAGCCCGCAGAACTCGACCGGGCCATTCCCGCCGCTTGGGAGAATCGCAGGAGCGCGTCGGACCGGCGTCTCGGGAAATTTTAGCGGCCCAGGCGATTCTCCCAACCGGCGCAGGAGTGGAGAATCGCGCCTCCTACCTCGGCCCACCCTATCCCCAAACCCCAACTTTGAAATTGTGCAATTTAGTATGGTCAATCCACCTATCCTGCACATCTTTGAACTGTGGGAGAATACCGGAGCACCCGGATAAATCCAAGCAGACACGGGGAGAACTATTTCTGTAAAATCTTTACGTCTAGTACATTATCAGCCAAACGCCGCTATCTTAACATACAGGAGTTACAATTTAGCATTTGCTTCCTTACCTCATTTAATATTTTATAGATTTCAAATGCAGCTCCTCTAGCATTAGAAAATGCTTCAATGTAAGGTGCGGTTTGGCCAATCGAAAATGTTCCAAATGTGACACAGAAAAAAATCTAAAAATATTGATGAAAGGCAAGTTTAAAAATATGATTTATAAAACATCACAAATATAATTTTAAAGGACCAAATGTTCCTGAGCAGTGTTGTTAGTAATAGCATTATTATAATTGGTGAAAAATAATATCTCAGTGGGTATTTTGTAAATTTGGAGGAGGTGACAAACTGAATCAGCTGCCAATGACAGAGCCCATCTGATCCTCCATTCCAATGATTTCAATAGAAAGGGGTGTGCAGATGGAAGATCCTTTTCAGCCAGCTGTCCACCAAGTCAAAGTTGACAATTTTACCCTTTGATGTTTCAATTTAAAAAAATATAATATAGAAAAGCATTTCTACGACAACTGGCTGCCACTTTGCTTGAGCTAATCTGCATTCATTTTTTGTATTGCACATAATACAATGAAATTCTATCAGCCCGACGACTTGTCAGATGTATTAAGGTGTCACTGTCAAGGTTAGATAGGTATTAACATGCTGGATATTGTGTATGTATGAACAGACATAGCAAATCAGGTTTGGCTATAAGAACCCTCACAGATGAACTGTTATAACATTCAATAAATTTATATATTCAATAAATAAATAAATTTAGCGTTTTTCCAGTTAAAGGGCAATTTAGAGTGGCCAATCCACGTATCCTGCACATCTTTGGGTTATGGGGGTGAGACCTACGCAGACACAGGGAGAATGTGCAAACTCCACACCGACATGACCCGGGACTGGGATCAAACCCGGGTGCTGTGCGTCGTGAGCCAGCAGTGCTAACCACTGCGCCACCATGCCACCACAAGTTCATTTATGCAGAACCATTACTTGGTCAAGTTTCCACAATGTATCTAGAATCCATAGAATTTAAAAGCCATTGGAGTTAGCATCTTCAACAGAGGAAACGGAAGAGGTGGAAATAAAATTAAATGGAATGTAAAATGGGCTGCAGATTTGCTACTCCCATTTTAAACTATTACACAAAATCAAAACGTGCCCCATTAATTTTTACAATCCAAGGGCATGTACTGGCTCTATTTTTCCCATTCCCTACTGTCTACGAGCCATGCATCATCTGTGAACAGCATGCAGTCCAAGCAACCT
Organism: Scyliorhinus torazame; assembly: GCF_047496885.1. NCBI lineage: Eukaryota > Metazoa > Chordata > Chondrichthyes > Carcharhiniformes > Scyliorhinidae > Scyliorhinus > Scyliorhinus torazame. The sequence continues at coordinate 191,623,039 of NC_092712.1, read as the reverse complement.
GCATCTCGGCCACCACCGTGGCCACGTCAATAAATACACAAGGGTGGTCTGTGGCCATTGTTTCCTCTAATTTTCCTTCATAAAACTTCTCAGTACCTTCTAACAGCGGTGGAACCTTTCAGTACCACTTCGTGATAGTCTGCCGAACTGCTACTAAAACAAGAAGCTATTTGAAACATGGGTGAGAAAATATATTTTTAACACTGAATTTAAAAAAAAGAAGGAATATAACTCATGTCAAATTATCCCATGGGATATCAGACAAGCTGCAAATATATTACTATACTTACAGTAAGGACTGTTCCAATGGTGTATCCTGAGTTCTCAAGCACCAAAGTAGTTCCATACCAAAATCCTATTGCATAAGATCCAAATATTATAAAGTAGGCAAACCCAACAGACAGATTGGTAGTAATAGCTTTCTTTATACCAATCTTCTTTGCTTCTCCTAAATTCTTCTGGTACCTTGAAAAGATATATGGGGGATAAATTTAACAACTGAACACTAAATACTGCGTGATAGTTATCAATGTTCACCATACAAACCTTTCAATTTCTTTCTTTTGCCCTCCAAAGGCCACCACTGTTCGGACTGCCCCCAACGTTTCTTCTGCAACGGCTCCAGCTTTTGCATAAGCTGTCATCTCCAGATTAGTGAATGAGACTGTGAGCTAAACGTAGAATACATTGAACCTGAGGTCATCAATATATTTAGTCCTAAAATATTTTATCTTGGTGCTGTAAATTATAAATATTTCTGATGATCAAGTTACATTTCTTACTCTGAAATTATAACGGAGTAATAACCTGTAATATAGAAAATCAGTTGTTAGCCGGAACTTTCCGGCTGTTCACACCGATGGCGCAGCCCTGCCACAGGTTTCCCGGCGACCAGGGGTGCAGTCAACGAGAAATCCTGTTGACAACTGTGGGACTGGAAGATCCCACCGCTAGCCAATGATGGGCAGCCTCCTGCCCGCGGCGGGTTGTTTGGTAAATCCGGTCCATCACAACAACAATTTGTATTTATAAAACACCTTTAACGTAATGAAATGTCGCAATGTGCTTTACAGATACATTATAGAACAAAATCAACTAGATGGTCAAAAGCTTGAACAAAGACATGGGCCTTAAGTTTTCACCTGCCAGGCCGTGAAATGCTGATCAATTAACAGACAACCAGCATGAAATGTGCGCTGGGAAAGGCTCATCGCTGCTGGGGAGGATGGGCACTAAGAAAACAGAGGGTGATGGCTGGTGTTTCGAACATTCTCCCTCGGGGGCAGCCAGTGCGGAGAAGTCTCATGGGGCTGAAGATATGTAAAAAGATCATTTGCGATGAAAAAGTTATTCAAAGTGTGTCTAGGCAGCACAATTAATCACAAACCTCAGTCCCCAGACATCTTTTAAAATTTTATTTCAGCCTGCCATTTCATCCTGCCCTGGATCAAGGTTGCAGCCAAAACGTAAAGATCACTTGGAAAATCAGCCCTCCCACCAAGGCTTAGTCCAGCACACAATGAGGATGCATTCACCTTCCGCACAGCTTCCCTCCACACTCCGGCCCCCAACGCCCCTCCCAACTTGTCCTCCAACTTGAGCCTGACCTCCTGCACGGCAGCATTCTCACTCTTCATTAGCTCCCCATACATGTCCGCAACCCTGCCCTCCCCAATTTTATCCTCGGACAGAAGCTCATCCTGCAGCACCGGGGGCAGCAGCATCAGAAGCGACGACACCTCATTCCTAATAAAGTCCCTACGCTACTGATACCTGAACCTATTCCCCTTTGGTAACTGGTAAGTCCCATTCAGCTCCTACAGGTCTGAAAACTTCCCTCACACAAACAAATCCCTAAACCATTCTATCCCCATCTGCTGCCACCCCCGGAACCTCGCATCCAACCCCGCCAGCGCAAACCCATTATTATATTTTAACTAAGGCCCCATCTTTCCTCTTCGAATAACATAACAATTCCCATGACATGAAATAAAGAGGGAATTGTCCCTGTAATGTTCAATGGTTTGATTGATCTGTGTTTGATTATGTTATTCTGGTAACTGATCCTTGTTTATCGTACTCAATTGCTTCAGCTTGTTATTTGAGCCATAGAGCAATTGAAACAACAATGTTTCGAGAGAAGCTCTTAGCTGAGACCAGCTATGTGTGTACAGAAAATCCTGAGAGTTCTAAGATATTTTAAAGTACCGTATATAAACCTATTTGGATTTCAAACTAGTGTTACTTTTGCATCATTCTGAGATAATTCCGACATCCAAGAGATTCAGCAGACTGGCAAATAAGTAACAATATTGGTGAAAAGGTTGGTTGAGACAAGTTTAATTTTAGCAGTTCGAGCAACATTTATTTCATCGACTGCAGATTCTCGCATGTCCTGGATCTGATGGATTTTGAGGGTCAAGACCTACCTACCCACTATAAGGATGTATGGTCCAGATGTAGAAGTGATGTAAATGAAATAAATACTTATGAATTGTCTCGGAGCACAAGGCCAACAAACATTCAAGCAGATCACAGAAGGCACGTCTATATTTGATACGACATTCAAAGAATATTTGGGGTTAAAGGAATGTGTGATGGTCAAATAATATACATTCCATCAGAAGTGCCAGGGAAATTATGAGCCCATTAAGTATGAGTGACAGCATTGTGGCAATTGACTTCTACATATAAATTTGCTACACTAACCAACAAACTAATTTGTGACCAAATTATTGAACACACTTCAGTTTCATGAATTAGGCAACATCTTCTCATGGAGGGTGATGGAGAAAGCTACGGCCTTGGCTGCACAAACCAAATCTGTCATGTTAGATTCGCACAATTGTGAAACAATGCACCTTTAGACTCAGGGGGCGTCATTCTCCGACCCCCCAGAGGGCCGAAGTCTCCGAAGGGAGAAAAGTCGGCGGGGCGTTAATGTCACCGCTGCCGTCGGAGAATGTCACGGGTCTGCGCAAGGCAGCCGATTTTCGGCCTGCCGATGTTCTCCCTTCCGGATGGGCCGAAGTCCCGTCGACGTGAACGGTCATCTAACATGACAGATTTGGTTTGTGCAGCCAAGGCCGTAGCTTTCTAGTTTGTTGGTTAGTGTAGCAAATTTATATGTAGAAGTCAATTGCCACAATGCTGTCACTCATACTTAATGGGCTCATAATTTCCCTGGCACTTCTGATGGAATGTATATTATTTGACCATCACACATTCCTTTAACCCCAAATATTCTTTGAATGTCGTATCAAATATAGACGTGCCTTCTGTGATCTGCTTAAATTAAACCTCCTTTTCATTGGCGTGACCCTGTGCTCCAGGTTCACGCCGACCAGCGTGGAGGTGAGTGACGGCCTGGGGGGTTGGCTCTGGGCAGGCGATGGCGTGGCCGCAGTCTGAATGCGTGAGGTGTGTCTCGGGTTGTGTGTGTGTGTGCGCGGCGGGGGGGGGGGGGGAGTTGGTTAGAGTAGGCTGGGCTCCGGGGAAGTGCTGGGAGGGGGTCCGTGCAGGGGAGGGGAATGGGGAGGGGGTCCGTGCCGGGGTGGAAGTTGGGGGGGGTTGGGGTCCGTGCCGGGGTGGAGGTTGGGGGGGGTCCGTGCCGGGGAGGGGGATGGGGGGTCCATGCCGGGGTGGAGGTTGTGGGGGGGTCCGTGCCGGGGAGGGAGATGGGGGGTCCGTGCCGGGGCGGAAGTTGGGGGGGGGGTCCGTGGCGGGGTGGAGGTTGGGGGGGTCCTTGCCGGGGAGGGGGATGGGTGGGAGGTCCGTGCCGGGGTGGAGGTTGGGGGGGTTCGTGCCGGGGTGGAGGTTGGGGGGGGGGGGTCCGTGCCGGGGTGGAGGTTGGGGGGGTCCGTGCCGGGGAGGGGGATGGGGGGTCCGTGCCGGGGTGGAGGTTGGGGGGGGGGGTCCGTGCCGGGGAGGGGGATGGGGGGTCCGTGCCGGGGTGGAGGTTGGGGGGGGTCCGTGCCGGGGGTGGAGGTTGGGGGGGGTGTCCGTGCCTGGGAGGGGGATCCGTGCCGGGGTAGAGGTTGGGGGGGGGGTCCGTGCCGGGGTGGAGGTTGGGGGAGGGTCCGTGCCGGGGAGGGGGATGGGGGGTCCGTGCCAGGGTGGAGGTTGGGGGGGGGGTCCGTGCCGGGGTGGGGGATGGGTGGGGGGTCCGTGCCGGGGTGGAGGTTGGGGGGGGGATCCGTGCCGGGGAGGGGGATGGGGGGTCTGTGCCGGGGTGGAGGTTGGGGGGGGGGGTCCGTGCCGGGGAGGGGGATGGGGGGTCCGTGCCGGGGAGGGGGATGCGAGGGCAAGTGAGTAGGTCCACCTGGCCAGGTGCCAGCCTCCAACAGTTGGACCCATGCGGTCCATGCCACCTGTCTGGGGAGAGGAAGGGATATGGGCAATGATGACATGTCATCGTTCCCCTCCCCCCCACCAGGCCGTCATGTTTTCCGATCACCCGGCGATGTTGGCCGCCGTGGCGGCAGCCGCTCATGTCTCTGTTGCCCTGGATGAGGAGGAGGAGGAGGAGCGTGCCAGAGAGGCGGCGCAGACTGCCTAAGAGGGACAGGCGGCAGCCGCCCAGGCTGGAGGGACACCTGACCGACAGGACGAGGAGGGGGAGGAGGACGTCGTGGCCCCACGGCAACGGAGGCACCCGAGGACGCCCCGTGTGTACCGGCCCCGGCAGTCATACCAGGACCTCATGGACCGGGAATGCAGGAGGAGACTCCGGATGAGGCGGGAAACCGTGGCACACATCTGCCACCTGCTGGCACACCTGTCACCGCGTGGCACTGGCGGGGGACACCCTCTCCCCGTGTCCGTCAAGGTTACGGTGGCCCTGAACTTTTATGCAACGGGGTCATTCCAGGCACCGACTGGGGACCTGTCCGGCATATCGCAGACATCGGTGCATCGGTGCATCCGGGCAGTGACAGATGCCCTATATGCCATGGCGCACCGCTACATCCGCTTCCCCGTGGACCGGGCCAGCCAAGATGCCCGGGCCGTAGGCTTCTCTGCCGTGGCCGGATTCCCCATGGTCCAGGGCGCGATCGATGGGATGCACGTCGCCGTGCGGCCACCTGCAGATAACAGGGCCGTGTTCACCAATAGGAAGGGGACCTATTCAATGAACATACAGGTGGTCTGCGACCACCGCATGATGATCCTGCACGTCTGCGCCCGTTACCCAGGCAGTGTACACGACTCATACGTGTTGTCGCGGTCATCCATCCCCGGCATGTACGAGGGACGCCATCCCCAGCTGAGGGGCTGGTTGCTGGGCGACAGGGGCTACCCATTGCGATCGTGGCTGATGACGCCTATACGGAGGCCACGCAATGAGGTGGAGAACCGCTACAATGATGCCCATGTAGCGACAAGGGGAGTGATAGAGAGGTGCTTTGGCGTGGTGAAGATGCGTTTTCAGGTGCCTGGACCTCTCTGGGGGCGCCCTCCAGTATCGGTCAGATAGGGTCGGCCGCATCATTGTGGTGTGCTGCGTCCTGCACAACATAGCCCAGCAGAGGGGCGATGTGCCGCAGGCAGAGGAGGGCAGAGTGGAGGAGCAGCAGGAAGAGGCCCAGTCCTCCCAGATGAGGGGGATGGGGGCAATGGTCAGGGCAGACGGGGTAGACACAGGCGGGTGGCTGTCCACCGTTACCGGCTGGCCCAGCGGGCACGGGACAGACTGATAGACGCCCGCTTCACTGACTAGATGGGCGTGGGAATCGGGTAGTATGGCCACAGACCGCACACCATGGCAACAGCCGACCACCCACACCCCCCACCCATCCACCCACCCAGCACCCTCACCCCCCTCCCCAACCCCACCCACCCCACCCGCATGCACACCACCCCCCCCCATTGCCGATCCACCTGAGGCACAACGGGCCGGGCTCACACAGTTGCGGGTGGACGCGTGTCTCTTGCAGGCCATGGAGGATGATGACAACCCGCCCTGCGGTGAGCTCCTGGCTCTACATCGTTGGACTATGTCTGACCCATGGCCACAGTACCACCATCCACCCGGACCATTCCTGCATGCGGCTGTGACACTGCAGCGCACGGTCCCGTCCTCTGCCCGGGGGATGTTGATGGCGGCCCAGGGGGAAGGGGGCAGACTCACCTGGGGCTGAGGTAAGACCACCCCTCACACACACACTTGCGCTCAACGTACATGACACCCCCGCACGCTTTGGACAGAGCACAAAGGCAGCTTCTGTAGGTGTAACATTGACTTTAATAACCAAAGGAGTTCATGCACGTGCCCTAGCTCCTAAAACTCATCTGTGCCCTGCACCCGTGCCAACTTACTCAGTGTCTAATTTTTTGGCCTTACGGGCCCTTTGACTACGTCTACGTGGTTCCCCAGACGGTACAGCAGAACTGGAGGTGGACTCCTGTGATTCCTGCCCTCTGACACTGGATCCCTTTGGCGGCCGTTTCCTGGGGCGTCCTGGCCTGGATGGGCCAGGCTGCGGCCCGGGCGACTGGGATGGCGAGCTGCCAGCCTGTCCTGCCCGTTGCCCACCCGATGCACCTGGGACGGAAGGGGGGGGGAGTCCGAGGTGTCGCGGTGTACCGGGACCTCCCCTACAGGGGGAGCCGGGACGGACCACACCACCTCCTCCTCCCTCGGGGTGCCCGATGGCCCCCAGGCCTCTACATGGGTGGGGGATGCGAACGGACTGGCCATCCGACGCCCCCTCGACATCTGGCGCTGCCAGTCCTGGAGGCCCGTGCTGGTATCGACAGGGGTCTGCAGGTTTGCAGCCATGGAGCCCAGTGGGTTGGCAAACCCTGTCTGTGACAGTGCGATGCCGGCTCGCACATGGCCACTGGCGCCGATGCCCTCAGCGATGGCCTGCAGAGACTGGGCCATGGCCTGCTGAGACTGGGCCATGGCCTGCAGAGACTGGGCTATGGCGTTGAGCGCCTCTGCCATCTGGCGCTGACACTGGCTCATGGCCTCCTGTGAGAGGGCAGCCATTTCCTGGGCCACAGAGGCCGCCTGCATGGAAAGCCCCAGGCCTCGCAAACAGTTCCCCATGTCTGACACCGTCGCACCCATTGCCTCCACCGCGGACGCCACCCGTGCGGTGTCAGCTTGGGTGGCACGCATGACCGGCACCACTCCCAGCTCCTGGACGCGGGTGGACTCCTCCACCTGCGACTGCAGCCGCCGCAAGCCGCCCGTCACCCTCTTCGCTCGTCTCCGGGTCGGTGGTTGCATCGGATCTATGTGTGGGTGTGGTAACTCCAGGAACCCGGGATCCATCTGGGCGGCAGATGTTCGCTTGGGCTGAGCTGCCCTCCGACCGCCCCGCCCCTCTGCTGCTCCTACCTCCACCTGCTGTACCGGGACGGCTGTGTTGTGCGCACCAGTGAGTGTACCAGACGCCTCATCACTAAAGTGCCCAACCGAGGTGAGTGTTTCTGCGATGGTGGAGGGTGTTGGTGACAGCAGTGGCGTTGTGTCGTGCTCGTCGTCCCACTCTGAGTCCATGGCACTTTGGGGTGGGGGTTCGTCTCCACCCATCCACTCTGAGTCACTGTCCGGTATTTCGTCTTCCTGGGCAGTGCTGTCCCGGGTAGTGGTGTCCCGGGTAGTGGTGTCCCGGGTAGTGGTGTCCCGGGTAGTGGTGTCCCGGGTAGTGGTGTCCTGGGTAGTGGTGTCCTGGGTAGTGGTGTCCTGGCTCGGATGTGACGGGGGCCTGTGGCTGCCCCCCTCGTCGCTGGGTGGTCGCTCATGCACGTGACGGGGGTGTCGTCTCCCTGTTGCTCCAGGTCTCTCCGTCTCCCGTGGCCTCCGAGGGGCATCCGGCGGGTGTCGCATGCTGGAGGGTGCGGGTCTCTCCGTCTCCCGTGGTGTGCGAGGAGCATCCTGCGGGTGTCGCATGCTGGAGGGTGCGGGTCTCTCCGTCTCCCGTGGCCTCCGAGGGGCATCCTGCGGGCGTCTCATGCTGGAGGGTCCGGGTCTCTCCGTCTCCCGTGGCCTCCGAGGGGCATCCTGCGGGCACTCTGCATCTGCGGGGATGGGTGCCTGGACGTTTGGTCCTGCGATACACAATGAAGCATGCATGGTTAGACATCAGGCAGTGATCAGGTGATGTGGGGGAGGGGGATATAGGGGAGGGGGGATATGGGGACGGGCTGTCGGTGGCTCACTTGCTACTACGCCCCCGACCTCTGCTTCAGCAACCTCCCGGACGTCTGGTCCGCCAGCCAGTTCCAGGGCCCTTTCCTCGTGTTCGGTCAGTGGCCTCTCATCAGCGGGGCCTCCTCCAGTCCTCACATGCTCCCTATTGTTGTGTGCGCGCTTATCCTGTGCGGGGGGGGGGGGCGGGTGGCAGGGGTAAAAGGCAACACTGTTAGGCAAGTATATGAATGCACGCCATCGGTTGCGCGTGCATTGCAGAGGTTAAGGTTAGGGCTGGATTCACTTGGGGATATGGGGGAGGGGGGATATGGGGGAGGGGGATATGGGGGAGGCGGGATATGGGGGAGGGGGGATATGGGGGATATGGGGGAGGGGGGATATGGGGGAGGGGGGATATGGGGGAGGGGGATATGGGGAGGGTGGATATGGGGGAGGGGGGATATGGAGGAGGGGGGATATGGGGGAGGGGGGATATGGGGGAGGGGGGATATGGGTGATATGGTGGAGGGGGGATATGGGGGAGGGGGGATATGGGGGACGGGCGATATGCGGGAGGGGGGATATGGGGGAGGGGGATATGGGTAGGGGGGATATGGGGGAGGGGGGATATGGGGGAGGGGGGATATGGGGGAGGGGGATATGGGGGAGGGAGATATACGGGAGGGGGGATATGGGAGATATGGGGGAGGGGGGATATGGGGGATATGGGGAGGGGGGATATGGGGGGATATGGGGAGGGGGGATATGGGGGAGGGGGGATATGGGGGAGGGGGATATGGGGGAGGGGGGATATGGGGGATATGGGGGAGGGGGGATATGGGGGAGGGGGGGATATGGGGGAGGGGGGATATGGGGAAGGGGGGGATATGGGGGAGGGGGGATATGGGGAGGCTCACCCTGCCTGCTCTGACGAGGTCGTTCACCTTCTTGTGGCACTGGGTGCCTGTCCGTGGTGTCAGGGCCGCAGCGGTGACGGCCTCTGCCACTTCCCTCCACAGACGCCGGCTGTGGCGTGAGGCAACTCTGCGGCCGTGCCCGGGATACAGGGCATCCCTCCTCTGCTCCACCGCGTCCAGGAGCGCCTCCACATCCCGTGACTTGAACCTCGGGGCTGAGCGGCGGCCAGCCATCCAGTCGGGTGTTGCAGTTGGGTGTTCCGGTCGGGCGGGGGGGAGCAGCGCGGCCTTATGAGCCGTCACGCCGTGCAGCGCGTATGACGCTGCACGGCGTGAACTACTGCGCAAGCGCGGATCCCGTTACGTCGCTGCTAGCCCATTTCGGGCCGGAGACTTTCGACCAACGTGACATTTTTCCATTTTTCCATTTTTCCAACGTGACGCAAGTCGGATTTGCGCCGTTTTCTGCGCCGATCGGTGGACTTTCCGCCGATAACGGAGAATTTTGCCCAGGGTCACAGACACAACTTGCCGAAGCAGGTCAGGTGGAAGGGTAATGGAGAACAAGGGCCAGGATTCTCCCCAACTCGCGGGCGGGCCATACCGGCGCCAAAGAGTGGCGTTAACCATTCCAGCGTCGGGCCGGCCGGAAGTTGCGGAATCCTCCACACTTCCGGGGGCTAGGCCGGCGCTGGAGTGGTTGGCGCCACGCCAACTGGAGCCGAAGGGCCTCCACTGGCCAGCGCGAGATGGCGCATGTGCGGCAGTGCCAGCGTGTTCTGGCGCATGCGCAGAACCGCTGCCGTGATCCCTGCCCATGCGCAGGGTTTTTTTTCTCCACGGCGGTCTCTGTAAAGCTCCGCCATGGCCGGCACGGAGAAAAAAAAACCTGCGCATGGGCAGGGATCACGCCAGCGGTTCTGCGCATGCACAGAAAGAGTGTCCCCACGGCACAGGCCCGCCCGCAGATCGATGGGGCCCGATCGCAGGCCAGGCCACCGTGGGGATCGCCCAAGCCCGGGGCCGGATCCCCCCTCGCCCCCATGAGGTCTCCGCTGGCCGCCCTCATGTCCCGCCGATATGGACCTTGTGTATTTCACGCCGGTGGTACTTGTCAAAAACGGGCGGCTGCTCGCCCCATTGGGGCCCGGAAAATTGCCGGGGGGGGGCCGCTGCCAACGGCCCCGACCGGCGCAACGTGATCCCCGCCCCCACCCAAAAACCGGCGCCGGAGAATTCGGCAGCTGGCTTCGGAGCGGCGGGGCGGGATTCACGCCGCCCCCCCCGGCGATTCTCCAACTTGGCGGGGGTCGGAGAATCCCGCCCAAGATCTCAGCAACAGTTATCAACCTGTCATGGTCAGATATCTTTAAATCTGTTCCCAAATTGTGATACTGCTCATTGAGTCACAATACCGTGTCCGGCTTCTGAAGAGGCTCCAAGGTCTCTGTAACCTAGAAAGTCAATTTTGGGGGCTGCAAATGTGCATTTACCCTTTGAGCATCAAATTGTGTTGTGCAAGTCAAGTGAGCACCACTGATAACAGTTGATCATGTTCTGCTTTCTCCCCTCCATGGATAACAACATCATCAAGCTGGGCTAAGCATCCCATCAACCTCTGACCATTGATCCTCTGGAATGCATTAGATGGTGAACTTAGAGTATAGAGTGACAGTAGGTGGAGTAAAGCCTACACACAAGGCCATTCATACATTTCCAGCTCTGTCTCACATGATGGAGTTGCCATCATTCCACAGTGCTACTAACCTTTATAAACAATTTGTGCCAAGAACATGGAGGTCATGAAGCCTCTTTGGCAGCTACTACGCAAAGATGCACAATGGGAATGGGAATCACACAGCAAGCATGCATGTTTGAAACAATAAAGGCGAAGATAACCTCTTGAAAAACTTCACACACATTTCAGACCATTTGTGTAAACATAGCTCACAACAGATGCATCGGGATATGCAACTGGAGCTGTAGTCTCATAGTATATTGGAGGAAGTGAGAGACCAATTGCAACTGCATCATGGCCATTGTCATGAACTGAACATAAACACTACTGGAGAATGAGAAGCACTAGCCTGTGTCTATGATTGTGAACATTGCCACTTGTATCTCTATGGTAGAAAATTCATTCCCCATACTGATCACCAAGTGCTGATGCAATTCTGAACTACGTCAGGATCAGATCATCTACAGATGGTCAGATCATCTTTATCGGTATAAATTTGAAGTGATACAAGTTGCAGGTTCATGGAACCGTGTAGCTAGCATGCTGAGCTGTGCTATGATCATAGACAGTTTTAGCAATAGCGAAGCAACTTGCGACACTGAAGACAGACCGTCGGCCCAAAACGTCCAGCTCCGTTTGGTTGGAGACCCGATGTACCCCGGAGGATGCACTATGGAACTGCTTGGAAGTCCCAATGCAAGGCAATTGCCTCAGAAATTTCAACTTCTGATCAATAAATGCTCTGCTGACTTCCGGTTGCGGCGATGACCAGCTAAGCGGGCACGTTTCGGCGGCTCCAGCTCGAACGGACATTCGGGCTCTTTTCAGAGCCCCAACGGGGAATTTTTTCGGGACAAAACCCGGTGTGGGGTGAGACAAGAGGGAAAAAGAAAAATATCGGCGGCGGCGGCCAGATCTCGAAGAATCCTCGAGGACAGGGGCAGAAGGAAGAAAAGAGCAAGATGGCGGCGGAGGGAGCCCAGGCGACATGGGGACCGGACCAGGATGAATTTTTAAGACGGTGTGTGGAGCTGCTAAAAAAGGAGGTGCTGGCCCCGATGCTACAAGCAATTGAGGGGCTTAAGGAGACACAAAAGACCCAGGAGATAGAGCTCCGTGTGGTGGAGCAGATGGTGACTGACAACGAGGACGAGAGCCTGGGCCTGGCGGTCAAAATGCAGACGCACGAGGCGCTCCATAATAAGTGCATCGAAAGGATTGAAGTCCTAGAAAACAGATCATGGAGAAAGAACCTCCGGATCCTGGGTCTCCCCGAGGGAGTGGAAGGAGCTGACGGCGGGGCTTACGTGAGTACGATGCTACGATCGCTAATGGGAGCTGAGGCCCCCTCGGGCCCCTTGGAAGTGGAAGGGGCCCATCGGGTCCCTGCGAGGAGACCAAAGGCGGGAGAACCACCTAGGACGATGATCGTGCGATTTCACCGCTTCAACGATAGAGAGGCGGTTCTGAGATGGGCCAAGAAGGTACGGAGTAGTAGAGGGGAGAATGCGGTGGTACGAGTGTACCAGGATTGGAGTGCGGAGGTGGCGAGAAGGAAGGCGAGCTTCAATCGAGCCAAGGAGGTGCTGCACAAGAAGAAAGTGAAGTTCGGGATGTTGCAGCCGGCGTGACTGTGGGTCACGCACCAGGAGGGGCATTACTACTTCGAAACGGCGGAAGAAGCATGGACCTTCATTAAAAACGAGAAACTGGATCTGAACTGAGGGACTGATGTTGGAGGGGAAACGACAATGCTGATGTATATAGAGATGTAAATTGGGGAGGGGGTGACATTGAGAAATGTGGGCGCCGGTGGGGGGGAAGAAGAGACTCAGGCGGTGGATGGGGAATGGGAGTGGGGCGGCAGAGGGAGCTGCGCAACGAGGGGCGGGACGGCTCTAGAGAACACAAGGTTTCTTTTTCTTGTTCCCGCGTCAGAAAGATGATGGCGGGAAAATAGGCGCAAGGTGGATGGGAGTTCCTCACACGGGGGGGTCAAGGAGAGAGCGGGAGAAGCCGGGATCAGTTGAAGTCAGCTGACCTTCGGAAGCAATATGGGGGGAGTAACCATGCTAGATGGGGGTCTAGCAGTGGGGGGGGGGGGGGGGGGGAGGGAGGGGGGGAGGGGGGGGATAACTGGGTTGCTGCTGCGGAGATCGAGAAGGAACTGGTAAAAGAAAAGGTGGTCGGGGCGGGAATTCGCCGCCTGGGGGGCGGGTGGGTGCGCGGAACCGGGACATGGGACTGGCCCAGAGAGGGTGATGGCTAGTCGACAGGGGAGGGGGGTGGGCAGACCCCCAGTCCGGCTGATCATGTGGAACGTGAGAGGCCTAAATGGACCGATTAAGAGGGCCCGAGTGTTCGCGCACTTAAAAGGACTGAAGGCAGACGTGGCCATGCTTCAGGAGACGCACTTGAAGGTGGCGGACCAGGTTAGGTTAAGGAAAGGATGGGTGGGACAGGTGTTCCACTCGGGGCTAGATGCAAAGAATAGGGGGGTGGCCATATTGGTGGGGAAACGGGTGTCATTCGAGGCTAGGAACATTGTAGCGGACAGCGGTGGCAGATATGTGATGGTGAGCGGCAGACTGCAGGGAATGGAGGTCGTGTTTAGTTAATGTATATGCCCCGAATTAGGATGATGCGGGATTTATGAAGCGGATGCTGGGACGTATCCCGGACCTGGAGGTAGGAAACCTGATAATGGGGGGGGGGGGGGGGCACTTCAACACCGTGCTGGACCCAGTGTTAGATAGATCTAGATCTAGGACCGGAAGAAGGCCGGCAGCGGCCAAGGTGCTTAGGGGGTTTATGGACCAAATGGGGGGAGTGGATCCGTGGCGATTTATTAGGCCGATGGCAAAAGAGTTCTCCTTTTTCTCCCATGTCCATAAGGTGTACTCCCGGATAGATTTCTTTGTTTTGGGAAGGTCACTGATTTCGAAGGTGGAAGGAACTGAGTACTCGGCCATAGCTGTTTCAGATCATGCCCCACACTGGGTGGACCTGGAACTAGGAGAGGAGAGGGAGCAGCGTCCACTCTGGCAACTGGATGTGGGATTATTGGCGGATGAGGGAGTCTGCCGAACGGTGCGGGGATGTATCGAGAGATACCTGGAGGCCAACGACGACGGGGAGGTCCGAGTAGGAGTAGTATGGGAAGCACTAAAAGCGGTGGTCAGGGGAGAGTTGATCTCCATCAGGGCTCACAAGGGGAAAACGGAGGCCAAAGAAAGGGAAAGACTACTGGGGGAGATTTTGAGGGTAGATAAAAAATATGCGGAAGCCCCGGATGAAGGACTATACAGGGAGAGGGGACGACTCCAGACGGAGTTCGATCTGCTCACCACAGGGAGGGCAGAGGCACAGTGGAGGAAGGTACAGGGGATGAGATATGAATATGGGGAAAAGGCGAGTCGCCTGTTGGCCCACCAGCTGTGAAAGAGGACAGCGACGAAGGAGATAGGGGGAGTTAGGGATGAAACGGGAGCCACGGTGTGGAGAGCAGGGAAAATAAACGAGGTATTTAAGACCTTCTACGAGAGGCTATATAGGTCCCAACCCCCAGAGGGAAAAGAGGGGATGCAGCAGTTTCTGGACCAACTAAGGTTCCTGAAGGTGGAGCAGCAGGAGGTGGCAGGCCTGGGGGCGCCAATTGGGGTGGACGAGGTGACCAAAGGGCTGGGGAACATGCAGGCAAGGAAGGCCCCGGGACCAGATGGGTTCCCGGTGGAATTCTATCGAAAATATGTGGACTTGTTGGCCCCGCTGCTGGTACGAACCTTTAACGAGGCCAGAGAAGGGGGGACCCTACACCCGACAATGTCGGAGGCGACGATATCACTAATCTTGAAGCGAGATAAAGATCTGCTGCAGTGCAGGTCCTATAGGCCTATCTCATTGCTAAATGTGGACGCAAAGTTGCCGGCAAAGGTGCTGGCAACGAGGATAGAGGACTGTGTCCCAGGGGTGGTGCACGAAGACCAGACAGGGTTCGTAAAGGGGAGACAATTGAATGTCAACGTGCGACGGCTATTAGGGGTGATAATGATGCCCCCAGCAGAGGGGGAGGCAGAGATAGAGGCGGCAATGGATGCAGAGAAGGCATTTGATAGGGTGGAGTGGGAGTATCTATGGGAGGTGCTGAGGAGGTTCGGGTTCGGGGAGTGGTTTGTCAGCTGGGTTAAACTCCTCTATGGGGCCCCAACGGCAAGTGTGGTCACAAATCGGCAAAGGTGGGAGTATTTTCGACTACACAGGGGAACAAGACAGGGATGCCCACTGTCCCGATTACTGTTCGCGCTGGCAATTGAACCACTGGCCGTAGCGCTGAGAGACTCCAGAAAATGGAGAGGGGTGGTTAGAGGCGGAGAGGAACACCGAGTGTCACTCTATGCGGATGACCTACTGCTGTATGTGACAGATCCAGTGGGGGGGATGACAGGGGTCATGCAGATATTGAGGGAGTTTGGAGATTTCTCGGGATATAGGCGTAACATGGGAAAGAGTGAGCTTTTTGTGATACACCCTGGGGACCAGAGTAGAGGGATAGATGGCCTACTGCTAAGGAGAGTGGAAAGAAACTTCCGATACCTGGTGATTCAGATAGCCAGGAGCTGGGGAACCTTACACAGACTCAATCTGACACGGCTGGTGGAACAAATGGAAGAGGATTTCAAAAGGTGGGACATGCAGCCGCTGTCACTGGCGGGCAGAGTGCAGGCAATTAAGATGATGGTCCTCCTGAGGTTCCTATTTGTGTTCCAATGTCTCCCTATACTGATCACTAAGGCCTTCTTTAAAAAAATAGATAGGAGCATCACGAGCTTCGTGTGGGCAGGGAAGGCCCCGAGGGTAAGGAGGGGGTTCCTACAACGTAGCAGAGACAGAGGGGGACTGGCGTTGCCGAATTTGGGCGACTACTATTGGGCCGCCAACGTGGCGATGATTCGTAAATGGATGAGAGAGGGAGAGGGAGCGGCGTGGAAAAGGTTGGAGATAAAGTCCTGCAAAGGGACGAGCTTGAAGGCGCTGGTGACGGCGCCATTACCGCTCTCCCCGAAAAGGTTTACCACAAACCCAGTGGTGGCGGCAACATTAAGTACCTGGGGGCAATGGAGGCGACAGAGGGGTGTGCTGGGAGCCTCGGTGTGGTCCCCGATCAGGAACAACCATAGGTTTGCCCCAGGGAGGCTGGATGGAGGATTTCAGAGCTGGCACCGGGCAGGAATCAGGAGAGTGGGAGACTTATTTATAGATGGGACGTTTGCGAGTTAGGGAGCGCTTGAGGAAAAGTATGAGCTGCCTCTGGGAAATACCTTTCGGTATATGCAGGTGAGAGCGTTCACGAGACAACTGGTGAGAGAATTTCCGCTGCTCCCGACACAAGGGATCCAGGACAGGTTGCTTTCGGGGGTGTGAATCGGGGAGGGCAAAGTGTCTGAGATATACCGGGAGATGAGAGAAGAGGGGGAGGAGTTGGTGGACGAACTGAAGGGAAAATGGGAAGAGGAGCTCGGGGAGGAGATTGAGGAGGGTTTGTGGGCTGGTGCCCTAAGCAGGGTAAATTCCTCTTCCTCGTGTGCCAGGCTTAGCCTGATCCAATTTAAGGTGCTGCACAGAGCACACATAACGGGAGCAAGGTTGAGCGGGTTCTTCGGAGTGGAGGACAAGTGTGGGAGGTGCAGGGGAAGCCCGGCGAGCCACACACATATGTTTTGGTCGTGTCCGGCACTGGAGGGGTATTGGAGGGGAGTGACGGGAGTGATCTCGAAGGTGGTGAAGGTCTGGGTCAAGCCAGGCTGGGGTTGGCTATATTTGGGGTAGCGGATGAGCCGGGAGTGCAGGAGGCGAAAGAGGCCAATGTTGTGGCCTTTGCGTCCCTAGTAGGATTTTCCTCATGTGGAAGGAAGCGAAACCCCCCGGCCTGGAGACCTGGATAAATGATATGGCGGGGTTCATAAAACTGGAACGGATTAAGTTTGCGCCGAGAGGATCGGCTCAAGGGTTCACCAGGCGGTGGCAACCGTTCCTCGACTATCTAGTGGAACGTTAGGGGGAAGATAGATAGCTAGCAGCAGCCCGGCGGGGGGGGGTAAATTGTTTGTGTTCTAGATGGGGAGAGGGGGTGGGGGGAGCATTACTTCGTGTTATTTTGTTAGTTTACTATATTATTTAAACAATGTTATATAGCAGGTATCATGCTACCATTTTTGTTGATTTGTAAGGGAAAAAATTGTGTTTGAAAACTTTAATAAAATATATTTTTTTAAAAAAGATAAATGCTCTGCTGTCTGGGCCCCTCTCAAAAAGTCTCGACCTCTGAGTTAAAGGTGGAGACTTTGTAAGGTTCCAACTCACTTACCTGGATTGTTACCCAGGAAAAGTTTGACAGATTTAAATCATGTCTAACACTTGGGTAGCTATACAACTGAGCACTCACAACTCGCCACTAAGCTCCCTCCCTGAACTAACACCACTTAACCATCTGAAACCCAAACCCTCCAAATTCCCAACTTCCGACATAGAATCATAGAATTTACAGTGCAGAAGAAGGCCATTCGGCCCATCGAGTCTGCACCGGCCTTTGAAAAGAGCACCGTACTTAAGCCCACGCCGCCACCCTATTCCAGTAACCCCACCTAACCTTTTACACTAAGGGGCAATTTAGCATGGCCAATCCACCTAACCTGCACATCTTTGGACTGTGGGAGGAAACCGGAGCACCCGGAGAAAACCCACGCACACACGGGGAGAACGTGCACACTCCGCACAGTGACCCAAGCCGGGAATCGAACCTGAGACCCTGGAGCTATGAAGCAATTGTGCTAACCAATATGCCGCCGTGCCACCCGCACCGTTTTACCTCACACTGATCACCAACTCCCCCAACCTTCTGACCCCCCTCCGACTACTCCCCTGACCCTCCTGACCCTTTGATTCCCTGACCCGACCCAAGATCATCACCCTACACAACCTCATTACTCTATCACCTGACCTAGCTGGCACCCTACCCATCCGAACACCCTACCTACTTACTCACTTACCTCACTCACTGTCATTCACTAATGCACTGACAAGCTATTTAAATATCAAAAAGCATTTTAGTTGGTTAGTGAATGAAGACTTACCAAAATACTATACCTAGTTCTGTAAAAGGGGACACATCTTGGCTTTCCCCATCAATGAGGTCTCTCAAAACAGGCACTCCTGCATTTCTGAAAAGGCCAAATCGGAAGCCCGGGACAGAAATGCAGAGCTCCAGTGTCGGGAAAGAAAATAGGAGCAGAGTGACAGTCGAATGATGATTGCCATTCCTTGGGAGATCTGGCACTGTATGATCACAGTGATTTCCCACGCAACTGCATACCTTGTTGCACGTGAGAAGTTGAAGGCAGAATTAGTAACAAACAGCGTACTGCAGAGAATAAGCCAGTTTCTAAAAACCAAGTGGCCTGGTGCAATAGAGGAAGACCTGACCTCGTATTACAGAGCACCAAATGACCTCACATTGTTCAATGTTGACTGTATTGCATGGAAAGTAGACAGTTATCCCGAAAGCGCTTCAGAAAATTGGAGTAATCATGTCCATGGATGACATTTGGGCGTTGTTAAGATGAAACAATCCTGTGAAACAGTCTGGGGGCTGGCAATAGGTCGATATATAGAAGAGTTCATTAGAATCTGTGTAGCATATATACCCAGTTCAAAAATCCGCTGAAGTGTGTCTTTCATCTCTACATTCATCCCTGTTGCCAACAAGATGGTGGCAATAACTCAAACTTGATACTTTCGGGGAAGTGCTAACAGTTACTAGAAATCAACCTCTTTTGCTTCTTGTTTATGATCTGTATCGTATAAGGCTAGAAATTCCGATAACAAATTCCATAATCACCACTCCCGTCATTAACATTCTCGACAAGTTGTTTACAAAATGTGGTTTGCCATTGACTATCAGTACAGGCAATGGACCACAGTTGGTCTTCAGTTAGTTCACAGAGTTCGGGACAAATTACAGAATTCGCCACCATCTGACAACACACTGCAACCTGCAATTGATTTGTGGTAATGAAGGGCAGTCTGAGAGCTAGTGGGCGCGATTCTCCGATGCCGCGCCGGCTGGGAGAATCGGCGATCGCGCCATTTTTCCATGCGACGCCATTCCTACGCCCTCCCGAGATTCACCCAAGCGGCGAGATCGGCCCCGTCGAGTTCTGCGCGGCGCAGGCCAGAGAATCGCCCGAGACACCCAAAATGGCGATTCTCCGCTACCCCCACTATTCTCCGGCCTGGACTGGCCGAAGTCCCGACGGCGTGACCCCAGTCCACGCCGTCACCGTTCACACCTGGTAAATAAAGTCGTCAGCCAGTCGTGCTGGCTGACGCTGAGCAGTGATGAGGTGAGCGGATTGTTCCGGAGCTTCTGCGGACCGGGTCGGCTTCCCCGAGAACGCTGCGGCCAACGGGGGGGGTGGGAGGGGGTGGGGGGGTGAGGGAGAGTGTGGAGGTGGGAGGGGGGTGAGGGAGGGAGTGGAGGTGGGAGGGGGGTGAGGGAGGGAGTGGAGGTGGGAGGGGGGTGAGGGAGGGAGTGGAGGTGGGAGGGGGGTGAGGGAGAGTGTGGAGGTGGGAGGGGGTGAGGGAGAGTGTGGAGGTGGGGAGAGAGGGAGAGTGTGGAGGTGGGAGGGGGAGGGGGGAGGGAGAGTGTGGAGGTGGGAGGGGGGTGAGGGAGGGAGTGGAGGTGGGAGGGGGGTGAGGGAGGGAGTGGAGGTGGGAGGGGGGTGAGGGAGAGTGTTGAGGGTGTCGTCCATCCGCGGATGCCACATGTCAGCCGCCCTGATATGGCAGGACGGTGACGAGGACATGGCCGCAGGTTGTCGTGTAGCTGATGGGCACAGGCGAATGGCACACTGGTGAGGAGGACGGTGTGAACTGGCCGTTGGACTCAGACAGTGACCAGGTGTTAGGCTGGCTGCGTATCTGCAGCGCAACTAGGCCACCGGGGCACACAGGTATCCCATGCAACCCGGCTGGCGAGGTGTGGCAGAACCTCCGCGTAACATGTCATTTCTCTTCCCCCCACCACCCTCCTGCAGGTCACCATGTATGCCAACCAGACAGCGATGTTCATTGCCGTGGTTGGAGCCGCAGCTCTGCAGGTGGCCATCTGGCAGCGTAGACTGCGACAGCCCACAGTGGCTGCAAATGCATCGTTTGCTGCTGCAGCAGAGGGGATGGCCGCGGAGTGGCCCGTCGTCACCGCCCAGGCCGCAGGCGCTCAGGCCCGGGATGTCCAAGGGGTTGCCGTGGGGAACATTGACCCCCCGACGGTGAGGAATGCACAGGAGGCAGGCACTGATATCGAAGTGCTTGGGGGGAGGAGGAGCAGGAAGAGGAGCCACTGATGGTGGTGCCAGGGCGCCACAGGTGTCCAGCAATGCCGAGGGTGTACCGTGACAGAATGTCGTTCGAGGCCCTACCGGACATCACATGCAGGAGGAGACTACGGTTCAACAGGGAGACGGTCGCACATATATGCCACCTCGTGGCACACCTGCCACTTGGAACGGGTGGAGGACACGCGATACCAGTCTCCGTCAAGGTGGCGGTGGCTAACCTTTACGCTACCGGTTCCTTCCAGGCGCCGAGCGGGGACCTATCCGGGATCTCACAGGCATCGGTCCACAGGTGCATCAGGGCCGTGACTGATGCCTTGTACGCCTTCGCGGTACATTCAATTCCCCAAGGACCGAGCACAGCAGGATGCACGGGCACGTGGATTCGCCAAGGTGGCCGGGATACCGATGGTCCAGGGTGTCATCGATGGTGTGCACGTCCCCATGCGCCCACCTGCAGACAACGGGGACGTGTTCATGAACAGGAAGGGCGCATACTCCATGAACATTCAGGTGGTGTGCGATCCCCACATGAAGATCATGCACGTGTGTGCAAAGTACCCCGGGAGTGTGCATTCTGGCACAGTCGTTCATACCCGCAATGTTCGATGGATGCCACCCGCCCCCCTCGCCCCCGGCTGAGAGACAGGGGCTATCCATTGAGGTTATGGCTGATGGTGCCAATATGGAGGCCTCAGACCAACGCGGAGAGCCTATACAACGAGGCTCATGCAGCAACCAGGGGTGTGGTGGAGCGGTGCTTCGGGCTGCTGAAGATGCAGTACCGGCCCGACAGGGTCGGTCGCATAGTTGTGGTCTGCTGTGCGCTGCACAACATTGCCATGCAGAGGGCAGATGCCCTGGTGGAGGAGTCGGAGGGAGGACCCGACGGCAGCGGAGCTAACGCGAATGTAGGGGAGGAGGAAGAGGAGGATGGCGTGCATCAGGGTGGGGGGAGGGGGGCAGGACACAAGACACTGCCCGGGTGCTCATTATGTCCAGGAGGCTGCAGCACCGTCGAGGACAGCGGGCACACGACACGTTGGTGGCCGCACGGTTCACGCACCGTGGGGGAAGGATTCGCTGAACACTGCCACTTGCAGCATCAGTCCTGCACACGGGCACCACACAGCACCCACCACCACCCCCCACTCCCCCCCCGCACCGCGTTCACGGCACCAATTCCACATCACCTTACCACTGCGACACTACGGGATTGCACAACATTGATGATTGGGTAAGCGGTTGTGATCAGTGCCATGTTGAATGATGACAGCCCGCTCTGCGATGAGCTGTGAGCTGAGATTCGCCAGCCAAGGACTGACTCATGGCTATAGCTGAACCATGCGCTCCGGTGGTAACTGCCTTCATAACGGACATTTCATCACGTGCCCGTGTAGGGTAGCTGCCGCCGGAGTGCCGAGGACTACGGTCTCCGATTTTGGGAGGCAGGGGGGAAAGGGACAGCACATCCGGCACCGACGGTGAACCGCTCATTAACCACAGCTCCACTCGGTCACCCTCACGAGCCCCCTGGCACCGGACATAGCACAGAGTCTTACAAGTTAAGTGCAACAGTGAGTTTATTTGTGACATTCACATACAGATGCCCTATCCCCTACAACTAAACTGTGCCCTGCACCCATGCCAACTTATTATATGCCTATAATAAGGGGGGGGGGGGGGGAGTGTACCGGGACGTCCCTTGCTGGAGGTACCGGGACGGGCCCCAGAACCTCCTCCTCCCTCACGGAGCCCGGTGCCCCCGGGCCTCACTGTGGGACGGAGGTGCGATCAGAGACATGCCCCGTCGCACCACCGACACCTGGCGCTGCCTGCACGGTGTCAACCACGGTCCGAATGCTCGCAGAGACAGAGCCCAGGGAGTGCGGCATTCCTGCCAGGGCCTGTGCTATCTCAACCTGTGAGTGCGTTACGCCATTCATCACGTGCGCCAGGCGGTCTATGCTCTCCGCGGCTGACTGCTGGGACTGTGCCATCGCCTGCTGGGACCGGGCCATGGCATGGTGAGACTCGGCCAGGGCCCGGAGAGTGGCGGCAATGTCCTGTTGGCTTTGTGAGATGGCTGCCTGTGAGAGGGCCACCCTCTCCTGGGCCACGGATGACGCGTGCACGTGAAGCCCAATGCCTTGCAGAACCTAACCAATGGCCGAAGCCCTTCCACCCATTGCCTCCATCGCGGACGCCACCCGTGCGGTGTCGGCCTGGGTGGCTGCGATGAGCGGCACCACTCCCTGCTCCTGGACGTGAATGGACTCCTCCAACTGCGTGTGCAGGTACTGGAAGATGGCCCTCATCCCGTTATTCAGTCCCTCGGTGTCCACATGCATCGGTTGTCCGGGTGGGTCAAGTACATCCAGGAACCCGGGAACCGTCTAGGCGGCAGCTGTTTGCTGGGCCTGGGCTGCCCTCCGACCGTCCAGCCCCTCACTCCCCTCAGCTCCAGACTCCACCTGCTGTGCCGGCTCGGCTGTGTGGTGCACACCAGACCGTGACCCGGGAGCCTCATCACTTATCTGCCCAACCGAGGTGAGTGTCTCTGCGATGGTGGATGGTGTTGGAGACAGCAGTGCCGCTAGCTCGAGGTCATCGTCCGTTAGGAAGTCTGGTGTGTACTGGTCCCCCTCATGGCCCGGCGCAAGGTGCATGCGGCCCATGTCATGTCGCCCTCCAGGTGAATCCGTGGACTGTGTGGCCGTTCTCTGTGCGTCATCGTCACTGTCCATCCTGTGCCCCTCAGTATTGTCTCTGTCCGTCGTATGTGCATCCCCGCCCAGCGTCCCAGACTGAGAGGATGGCCCTCCTGTCCGACCGACTGCCACCCTCTGGCGTGCGTCCCTGGGTGCGCTTGAGGTTGTAGATGGTCGGCTTTGTCTTGGCCGAGACGACCCTGGACGTTCGGCGGCTGGCCCTGGGGAACACAACGATACGGGGTTCGTTAGACACGCTGGGCCAGGTGTATGGTGGTGGTGGGGGCAGTGTGTGAGGGGGGGAGGGGATTGAGGATGAAGGGTGCAGTGGCATGAGTGTGAGGAGGGGAGGGGATCGAGGGTGCAGTGGCCAGATGTGTGAGGAGGGCGATGACGGGCTGGGGGGGGTGGTGGGGGGGGGGGGGGGGGGGGGTGGTGAGGACATGCAGGGTTGTCTCACTTGCTTCTGCGCCTCCGACCTGGCATGTCGCGACCTTCCGGGTGGCGGATCCCCCAGCGAGGTCCAGGGCCCTCTGCCCGTGAACATTTAGGGGGTGCAGCACAGGAGAACCCCCTCCGGTTCTCATCCGCTCACGTTGGTTGTGAGCTGTCTTGTCCTGGGGCGGGGGTTGGATAAAGCATCACAATTAGGCGGGTATCATCAGAGCGAGCAGATATAGGCTATATTAATGCAGGGTGAGGAGACAGTTGGAGCCACGCCATGGCATCTCTCCAGGGGGGGTCCCGGTGCTCATGTGGGTCGAGTACAAGAGTACAACGTTGTGCACCCTGAACCCCCCCCCCCTCGTGCCCGGGGGGGGGGGGGGGGTTGGTTGTGATCCGGGGCACCCTCATGGCACTTACCCTGGCAGCCCGAGTGAGGTTGTGCAGCTTCCTCTGACACTGCTCCCCGGACCGGGGGGTATGCCCCACAGCACTCGCAGCGGTGCCAACTTCACGCCAACCGCACCTCACCATGCTGGACGGCTGCTGATACCCACGTCTTGGACAGAGGATGGCCCTTCGGTTTTCAACCTCATCGAGGAGGGTGTCCAGGTCCATGTCCCGGAACCTCGGTGCAGCTCGTCGGGTCTCAGCCATCTCTCCTCCTTCTCCTCCTCCTGGGTCCTTCCCTGTGAGGATTGCGCCATTTATGGTGCAGTGCCGAGTCATTTGGGCGTTGCGCGCTTACGACGCTGCTTTCACGCCACGCCCCCGAGTTCCTCGCGGCCCCGCTCCTAGCCCATTTTCGGGCCCTGAATCGATCGCGATCGGGGCCGTTTCGTGCCGTTATGAAACTCGACGCCGTTCACGACGGCGTGGGCACTTAGTCGCGGGAGCGGAGATTCACGCCCAGTGTGTTCGAGGGGAGAACATTTTGGTAATCCATTCACATCCTACTTCAAACATATCGATCCATGTCGCAGAGGGGTGAAGGCTGGAGGGCTGTTCTTATTATCATTATTACAGCTTGCATGAAGTCCCAGAGAGACACCGGCTGAAATGATGATAGGTTGTATCTTTTGCATGCCACTCACCATTCGTAAGCCGTCACCACCAATTAACGAGAATATCAGCTCACTTTAGATACCTGGGGGTGCAGGCTGCCCGGGAGTGGGGAGTGGGGGCTGCGCAGGTACAACATCTCTAGTTTGGTGGGGAGAGTGAAAGCTGATCTGGCAAGGTGGGATGGTCTCCCTCTGTCACTGGCGGGTCGGGTACAGGCGGTTAAAATGAAAGTGTTGCCGCGATTTCTGCTTATTTTCCAATGCCTGCCGATTTTTTGCCAAAGGCATTTTTCAGAGAGGTTGAAGGAATGATTACCTCGTTCATATGGGGAGGGAAGGTGGCCAGAGTTAGAAAGGTGCTGCTACAGAAGGGAAGGCAGGCAGGGGGTTTGGGTCTTCCGAACCTGATGTATTACTACTGGGCGACGAATGTGGAGAAGGTGCGGAGCTGGGTCAGAGAGGTTGATTCCCAATGGATCAGAATGGAGGAGAGTCTGTGCCGGGTGTCGGGATTGAAGGCACTAGCAACAGCGCCGCTCCCGATGGCCCCGGGGAAATACTCAGGGAGTCCGGTAATAATAGCTTCATTGAAAATTTGGAGACAGTTTCGCCAACACCTCGGGTTGGAAGGCAGGGTCAGGGGAAATGCCGATTCGGGGGAACCACAGATTTGAGCCGGGAACTGGGATGGAAATTTTCGGAAATGGGAGGAGAAGGGGGTTAAGACACTAAAAGATTTGTTTCTTGGGGATCGGTTTGCAGGTTGAAGATGCTGGAAGCAAAGTATGGGCTGGAGCAGGGGGAAATGTTTAGATACATGCAGGTTCCAGATTTTGCCAGAAAAGAGATACAGAGCTTCCTGGTGGATCCAGCCTCCACATTGCTGGAGGCGGTGCTGACGACAGGGGGGACTGGAGAACGGGGTAGTGTCAGCGGTTTACGGAGCTATTTTGGAAGAGGAGAAGACACCACTGGAAGGGATCAAAGGAAAGTGGGAGGAAGAGTTGGGAGAGGATATGGACGAGGGGTTCTGGTGTGAGGTGCTCCGGAAAGTGAACGCCTCCACCTCGTGTGTGAGGTTGGGGCTGATACAGCTGAAGGTGGTATATAGAGCACACACTTCACGAGGGCGAGGATGAGCCGATTCTTTGAAAGGGTAGAAGGTGTGTGTGGACGGGGGCCCCTCAAATCACATTCATATGTTTTGGTCCTGTCCAAAGCTGGAGGATTACTGGAAAGAGGTTTTTAGGGTAATCTCTAAAGTGGTGCACGTGAAACTGGACTCGGGCCCTCGGGTGGCCATATACGGGGTATCGGACAAGCTGGGGTTGGAAACAGGTGGAGGGGCTGATGTTGTAGCCTTCACCTCGTTGATCGCCCAAAGGCAGATCCTGATGGATTGGAGAGAAACCTCTCCACTCTGTGCCCTGGCGGGGGAACTGTTGGAATTCTTGACTCTTGAGAAGGTTAAGTTTGAACTGAGGGGAAGGATGGAGGGGTTCTACAATTCATGGGCATTATTCATTATGCACTTTCAAGAACTGGATAACATCGAACATTAGTTGTGGGGGAGGTTGGGAGCGTTGGGGGGAGGGGTGCGGTGTGTGTTAATGGTGACTATGGGTGATTCCTGATTCCTTTCTGTCATTTGTTTATGTGAACATGCGGGCTAATGTTTGGGGTTTGATGGGAGGTGGGATCGTTGTTATTGATATGGGGATTGACATATTTGTTCCTGATTATTGTTTATTGTTGTTGGGTGTAAATTTGGGAGAAAATGTGAAAAAGGAGAATAAAAATATTTTTTTTAAAACGAGAACATCAGAACGAAAGCAGAAGCAAAAGCATACTTTGACAAGCAAACAGGCATAAGGGAACCAAGATTTGAGGATGGAGATCAGGGGCGCAATTCTCCACAAACGGCGCGATGTCCGCCAACTGGCGCCCAAAACGGCGCCAATCAGACGGGCATCGCGCCGCCCCAAAGGTGCGGAATGCTCCGCATCTTTGGGGGCCGAGCCCCAACATTGAGGGGCTAGGCCGGCGCTGGAGGTATTTCCGCCCCGCCAGCTGGTGGAAACGGCCTTTGTTGCCCCGCCAGCTGGCGTGGAAATGACATCTCCGGGCGGCGCATGCGCGGGAGCGTCAACTGCCGCTGACAGTTTCCCGCGCATGGGCAGTGGGGAGAGTCTCTTCCGCCTCCGCCATGGTGGAGACCGTTGCGGAGGCGGAAGGGAAAGAGTGCCCCCATGGTACAGGCCCGCCCGCGGATCGGTGGGCCCCGATCGCGGGCCAGGCCACCGTGGGGGCACCCCCCGGGGTCAGATCGCCCCGCGCGCCCCCCAGGACCCCGGAGCCCGCCCACGCCGCCTTGTCCCGCCGGTAAATAGGTACTCTAATTTACGCCGGCGGGACAGGCAATTTATCGGCGGGATTTCGGCCCATCCGGGCCGGAGACTCGAGCGGGGGTCCCGCCAACCGGCGCGGCGCGATTCCCGCCCCCGCCGAATATCCGGGACCGGAGACTTCGGCAACCGGCGGGGGCGGGATTCACGGCGGCCAACGGCCATTCTCCGACCCACTGGGGGGTCGGAGAATGACGCCCCAGATTTGAATCAAAGGCTCAAACTCTGATCACAAACTTTCATCATGGCCAAGCCTTCATTCTTGCCTGAGGTATCCATTAGACTGTTGATAGAGCAGTGCTCCAAAGAAAACATTGCTTGATTGACAGCTCTTGCTCCAATCTTTTCTATTAGTGCAATATTAATTTGCAAAAGATAAGGGGCGAAATTCTCCGTTATCGGCGGAAAGTCCGCCGATCGGCGCAAATCCGACTTGCGTCACGTCGGAAAAATGGGTCGATAGTCTCCGGCCCGAAATGGGCTACCAGCGACGTAACGGGATCCGCGCTTGCGCAATGGTTCACGCCGTAACGGCTCATAAGGCCGCGCTGCTCCCCCCCACCCAACCGCAACACCCGACCGCAACACCCGACTGGATGGCTGGCCGTCGAACAGCCCCGAGGTTCGAGTCACGCGATGTGGAGGCGCTCCTGGACGCGGTGGAGCAGAGGAGGGACGCCCTGTATCCCGGGCACGGCCGCAGAGTTGCCCCACGCCA
This sequence comes from Scyliorhinus torazame, assembly GCF_047496885.1. NCBI lineage: Eukaryota > Metazoa > Chordata > Chondrichthyes > Carcharhiniformes > Scyliorhinidae > Scyliorhinus > Scyliorhinus torazame. The sequence goes on along the minus strand of NC_092712.1, from coordinate 191,595,507 downwards.
CAGCCGGCGTCTGTGGAGGGAAGTGGCAGAGGCCGTCACCACTGTGGCCCTGACACCACGGACAGGCACCCAGTGCCACAAGAAGGTGAACGACCTCGTCAGAGCAGGCAGGGTGAGCCTCCCCATACCCCCCCTCCCCATATCCCCCATATCCCCCTCCCCATATCCCCCCTCCCCCATATCCCCCCTCCCCATGTCCCCCCTCCCCCATATCCCCCATCCCCCCTCCCCCATATCCCCCCTCTCCCATATCCCCCATATCCCCCCTCCCCATATCCCCCTCCCCCATATCCCCCCTCCCCATATCCCCCCTCCCCCATATCCCCCATATCCCCCCTCCCCCATATCCCCCCTCCCCATATCCCCCCTGCCCCATATCCCCCCTCCCCCATATCCCCCATATCCCCAAGTGAATCCAGCCCTAACCTTAACCTCTGCAATGCACGCGCAACCGATGGCGTGCAGTCATATACCTGCCTAACACTGTTACCTTTTACCCCCGCCCCCCCCCCACAGGAGAAGCGCGCACACAGCAATAGGGAGCATGTGAGGACTGGAGGAGGGCCCGCTGATGAGAGGCCACTGACCGTACACGAGGGAAGGGCCCTGGAACTGGCTGGCGGACCTGAGGACCGGGAGTTTGGTGATGTTGAGGTCGGGGGCGTACTAGCGAGTGAGCCACCGACAGCCCGTCCCCATATCCCCCCGCCCCTATATCCCCCTCCCCCGTAACACCTGAGCACTGCCTGATGTCTAACCATGCATGCTTCATTGTGTATCGCAGGACCAAACGTCCAGGCACCCATCCCCGCAGATGCAGACCGCCCGCAGGATGCCCCTCGGAGACCACAGGAGACGGAGAGACCCGCACCCTCCAGCATGCGACGCCCGCAGGATGCCCCTCGGAGACCACGGGAGACGGAGAGACCCGGACCCTCCAGCATGCGACGACCGCAGGATGCCCCTCGCACACCACGGGAGACGGAGAGACCTGGAGCAACAGGGAGACGACACCCCCGTCACGTGCGGGAGCGACCACCCAGCGACGAGGGGGGCAGCCACAGGCCCCCGTCACATCCGAGCCAGGACACCACTACCCAGGACACCACGACCCAGGACACCACTACCCAGGACACCACTACCCAGGACACCCCTACCCGGGACAGCACTACCCAGGAAGACGAAATACCGGACAGTGACTCAGAGTGGAGTGGGGGGAGACGAACCCCCACCCCAAAGTGCCATGGACTCAGAGTGGGACGAAGAGCACGACACAACGCCACTGCTGTCACCAACACCCTCCACCATCGCAGAAACACTCACTTTAGTGACGAGGCGTCTGGTACACTCACTGGTGCGCACAACACAGCCGTCCCGGTACAGCAGCAGAGGGACCGGGCGGTCGGAGGGTAGCCCAGCCCAAGCGAACATCTGCCGCCCAGATGGATCCCGGGTTCCTGCAGTTCCCACACCCACACATAGATCCGATGCAACCACCGACCCGGAGACGAGCGAAGAGGGTGATGGGCGGCTTGCGGCGGCTGCGGTCGCAGGTGGAGGAGTCCACCCGCGTCCAAGAGCTGGGAGTGGTGCCGGTCATGCGTGCCACCCAGGCCGACACCGCACGGGTGGCGTCCGCGGTGGAGGCAATGGGTGCGACGGTGTCAGACATGGGGAACGGTTTGCGAGGCCTGGGGCCTTCCGTGCAGGCGGCGTCTGTGGCCCAGGAAATGGCTGCCCTCTCACAGGAGGCCATGAGCCAGTGCCAGCGCCAGATGACAGAGGCGCTCAACGCCATTGCCCAGTCTCTGCAGGCCATGGCCCAGTCTCAGCAGGCCATGGCCCAGTCTCTGCAGGCCATCGCTGAGGGCATCGGCGCCAGTGGCCATGTGCGAGCCGGCGTTGCACTGTCACAGACAGGGTTTGCCAACCCCCTGGGCTCCATGGCTGCAAACCTGCAGACCCCTGTCGATACCAGCACGGGCCTCCAGGACTGGCAGCACCAGATGTCGGGGGGGCGTCGGATGGCCAGTCCGTTCGCATCCCCCACCCATGTAGAGGCCTGGGGGCCATCGGGCACCCCGAGGGAGGAGGAGGTGGTGTGGTCCGTCCCGGCTCCCTCTGTAGGGGAGGTCCCGGTACACCGCGACACCTCGGACTCCCCCCCTTCCGTCCCAGGTGCATCGGGTGGGCAACGGGCAGGACAGGCTGGCAGCTCGCCATCCCAGTCGCCCGGGCCGCAGCCTGGCCCATCTAGGCCAGGACGCCCCAGGAAACGGCCGCCAAAGGGATCCAGTGTCAGAGGGCAGGAATCACAGGAGTCCACCTCCAGTTCTGCTGTACCGTCTGGGGAACCACGTAGACGTAGTCAAAGGGCCCGTAAGGCCAAACAATTAGACACTGAGTAAGTTGGCACGGGTGCAGGGCACAGATGAGTTTTAGGGGCTAGGGCACGTGCATGAACTCCTTTGGTTATTAAAGTCAATGTTACACCTACCGAAGCTGCCTTTGTGCTCTGTCCAAAGTGTGCGGGAGTGTCATGTACGTTGAACGCAAGTGTGTGTGTGAGGGGTGGTCTTACCTCAGCCCCAGGTGAGTCTGCCCCCTTCCCCCTGGGCCGCCATCAACATCCCCCGGGCAGAGGACGGGACCGTGCGCTGCAGTGTCACAGCCGCATGCAGGAATGGTCCGGGTGGATGGTGGTACTGTGGCCATGGGTCAGACATAGTCCAACGATGTAGAGCCAGGAGCTCATCGCAGGGCGGGTTGTCATCATCCTCCATGGCCTGCGATAGACACGCGTCCACCCGCAACTGTGTGAGCCCGGCCCGTTGTGCCGCAGGTGGATCGGCAATGGGGGGGGGGGGGTGGTGTGCATGCGGGTGGGGTGGGTGGGGTTGGGGAGGGGGGTGAGGGTGCTGGGTGGGTGGATGGGTGGGGGGTGTGGGTGGTCGGCTGTTGCCATGGTGCGCGGTCTGTGGCCATACTACCCGATTCCCACGCCCATCTAGTCAGTGAAGCGGGCTTCTATCAGTCTGTCCCGTGCCCGCTGGGCCAGCCGCTAACGGTGGACAGCCATCCGCCTGTGTCTACCCCGTCTGCCCTGACCATTGCCCCCATCCACCTCATCTGGGGACGACTGGGCCTCTTCCTGCTGCTCCTCCACTCCGCCCTCCTCTGCCTGCGGCACATTGCCCCTCTGCTGGGCTATGTTGTGCAGGACGCAGCACACCACAATGATGCGGCCGACCCTATCTGACCGATACTGGAGGGCGCCCCCAGAGAGGTCCAGGCACCTGAAACGCATCTTCAGCACGCCAAAGCACCTCTCGATCACTCCCCTTGTCGCTACATGGGCATCATTGTAGCGGTTCTCCGCCTCATTGCGTGGCCTCCGTATAGGCGTCATCAGCCACGATCGCAATGGGTAGCCCCTGTCGCCCAGCAACCAGCCCCTCAGCCGGGGATGGCGTCCCTCGTACATGCCGGGGATGGATGACCGCGACAACGCGAATGAGTCGTGTACACTGCCTGGGTGATGGGCGCAGACGTGCAGGATCATCATGCGGTGGTCGCAGACCACCTGTACGTTCATCGAATAGGTCCCCTTCCTATTAGTGAACACGGCCCTGTTATCTGCAGGTGGCCGCACGGCGACGTGCATCCCATCGATCGCGCCCTGGATCATGGGGAACCCGGCCACGGCAGAGAAGCCCACTGCCCGGGCATCTTGGCTGGCCCGGTCCACGGGGAAGCGGATGTAGCGGTGCGCCATGGCATATAGGGCATCTGTCACTGCCCGGATGCACCGGTGCACCGATGTCTGCGATATGCCGGACAGGTCCCCACTCGGTGCCTGGAATGACCCCGTTGCATAAAGGTTCAGGGCCACCGTAACCTTGACGGACACGGGGAGAGGGTGTCCCCCGCCAGTGCCACGCGGTGACAGGTGTGCCAGCAGGTGGCAGATGTGTGCCACGGTTTCCCGGCTCATCCGGAGTCTCCTCCTTCATTCCCGGTCCGTGAGGTCCTGGTATGACTGCCGGGGCCGGTACACACGGGGCGCCCTCGGGTGCCTCCGTTGCCGTGGGGCCGCGACGTCCTCCCCCCCCCTCCTCGTCCTGTCGGTCAGGTGTCCCTCCAGCCTGGGCGGCTGCCGCCTGCCCCTCTGCGGCAGCCTGCGCCGCCTCTCTGGCACACTCCTCCTCCTCCTCATCCAGGGCAACATAGACATGAGCAGCTGCCACCACGGCGGCCAACATCGCTGGATGATCTGAAAACATGACGGCCTGGTGGGGGGGAGGGGAACGACGACATGTCATCATTGCCCATATCCCCTCCTCCCCCCAGCCAGGTGGCATGGACCGCATGGGTCCAACTGTTGGAGGCTGGCACTTGGCCAGGTGGACCAGCTCACTTGCCCTCCCATCCCCCTCCTCGGCACGGACCCCCCCCCCAAACCTCCACCCCGGCACGGACACCCCCCCCCAACCTCACCCCGGCACGGACCCCCCCCCAACCTCCACCCCGGCACGGACGCCCCCCCACCTCCACCCCGGCACGGACCCCCCCCCAACCTCCAACCCAGCACAGACCCCCCCCCCCCAACCACCACCCCGGCACGGACCCCCCCTCAACCTCACCCCGGCACGGACCCCCCCCAACCTCCACCCCGGCACGGACCCCCCCCCCCAGCCTCCACCCCGGCACGTACCCCCCCCCCCAACCTCACCCCGGCACGGACCCCCCCCCCAACCTCCACCTCGGCACGGACCCCCCCCCCCAACCTCCACCCCAGCACGGACCCCCCCCCCAACCTCCACCCCGGCACGGACCCCCCCCCCAACCTCACCCCGGCACAGACCCCCCCCCAACCTCCACCCCGGCATGGACCCCCCCCAACCTCCACCCCGGCACGGACCCCCCCCCGCAACCTCCACCCCAGCACGGACCCCCCCCAACCTCCACCCCGGCACGGACCCCCCCCCAACCTCACCCCCCCCCCCCCCAACCTCCACCCTGGCACGGACCCCCCCCCCAACCTCCACCCCAGCATGGACCCCCCCTCAACCTCCACCCCAGCACGGACCCCCCCCAACCTCCACCCCGGCACGGACCCCCCATCCACCTTCCTTGGCACGGACCCCCTCCCGGCACTCCCCCGGAGCCCAGCCTACTCTAACCATCCCCCCCCGCCGCACACACACACACACAAGCCGAGACACACCTCTCCTCACGCATTCAGACTGCGGCCACGCCATTGCCTGCCCAGAGCCAACCCCCCAGGCCGTCACTCACTCCACGCTGGTCGGCGTGAGCCTGGAGCACCGGGTCACGCCGATGAAAAGGAGGTTTAATTTACGTCGACGTGAACGGTCATCACGTCGACGGGACTTCGGCCCATCCGGAAGGGAGAATATCGGCAGGCCGAAAATCGGCTGCCTTGCGCAGACCTGTGACATTCTCCGCGGCAGCAGCGACATTAACGCCCCGCCGACTTTTCTCCCTTCGGAGACTTCGGCAACCGGCGGGGGCGGGATTCACGGCGGCCAACGGCCATTCTCCGACCCTCTGGGGGGTCGGAGAATGACGCCCAAGAAGTTTCAAGTGCGTGCAGTTTCAACTATTGATACTTTCAAGGCTCAGGATGATTGACACTTTTAGAGGGCTATAGTGAAAGGAGTTTCTTTAAAGAAAATATAAAGTTATAAATGAATGACTGTTTTTAAAATCTTTTACGTACTTTCCATTGATTCTGTACGTTTCATTGGTTCAGTATTGAATTCACAGGTGAATGGATATGGAAGTGGAATCGCTTGGCATGGAGGATATGAGAGGCCATGAGTTGGGTGGGGCATGAGCTGGCATGAATGAGGCATGGAGGCTGTGTAAAGTCTGAGGGTTGAGGCTGGCAGGCTGTTCTTACTATCATTATTACAGCTGCCTTATAAACAGCTACCTCAACCATCTGCAGCCCTGTGCCTGCCTCCAAACAGTTGCCAGGGGTGGTAGTCCAAACTCCGGTCAGAATCTGTGCCCGCCCCCTCCCCCCCCCCGCACATTGACACTTTCTCCGAAGGCACATAGAGCTGGGAAATTCCTCGACTCCCACTACCCGCCTCTGAGATCAAACTCCAGCCTATTATAACATTCTGTTTCTCCCAATGCATTTATTCTAGGTTGATATCACAAGCCCTCCGAAGGTGATTTTATGTGATCTAGACTGTGCTTTATTCATGTATCTAATTTTTTCATAAACATTTTTTTTTGTGCTTACCTTAGACCACAGCACAGCTGACAATGCAAGGAGGGGACTGGCAGCCAGAATTACCAGAGTCAGTTTCCATCCTCTGGCAAAACCAATTATTATGCCTCCTACAAAAGTTGCGATGTACTGGAACAAAAGTCCGATCTTATCACCAATGCCCTCATTGATTTTGTCGATGTCACTAGTAATTGAAAAAACCCACAATAAATTCTAATTAAAACGTTATTTTTTACAGCAACAAAGCTCTTTTGAATAAAAAATACACTTATTTATCCAGTCTGAAAATATGATATCATTCTTACGCTGTTAGTCGTGTGTTGAGTTGCCCAACCGGGTTAACATCAAACCAGGCAATCTCTTTTCTCAGTAAAGTGTGAAAAAATGTCTTTCGTAGCCTTCTCGTCTGTCTGGCTGACGTTATAACCCAAAAGGAAACTTGGATGTAAGCACATAATAGTGCCCCTGCTCCAATTGCAACATAGTAATAGGAAAACCTAGAATGGAAGCAATGAATGTTTCTTTTCTAAAAATAAACACAATTTTCTTCTATTAATAGTAACATTGAAAAAATAGGAGCAGGAGGAGGCCATTCAGCCCTTCGAGCCTGCTCCGCCATTCATTGTGATCATGGCTGATCATCCCAACTCAATAACCTAATCCCACTTTCCCCCATATTCTTTGATCCCCTTCGCCCTAAGAGGGTAAGCATTCCCAAAGCAATGGAGGACAACAATGGGTTTACTCATTTTTTGAGCTTCTGCTGGATTTACACATTTTGATGGGAGGAGACAATCACATTGCTCAGTTGAGAAGGCGCGATAAATATTTCATAGAATTTACAGTGCAGAAGGAGGCCATTCGGCCCATCGAGTCTGCACCAGCTCTTTGAAAGAGCACCCTACCCAAGCCCACATCTCCACCCTATCCCCATAACCCAGTAACCCCACCCAACACTGAGAGCAATTTTGAACACTATGGGCAATTTAGCATAGCCAATCCACCTAACCTGCACATCTTTGGACTGTGGGAGGAAACCGGAGCATCCGGAGGAAACCCACGCACGCACGGGGAGAACATGCAGACTCCGCACAGACAGTGAACCAAGCCAGGAATCGAACCTGGGACCCTGGAGCTGTGAAGCAATTGTGCTAACCACCATGCTACCGTGCTGCCCTATTTGTGTCCTGCACTGCAATGGGGGAAGAGACAAGCGCCTGATGACCTCAAGAACCAGGAAATGGAAGAAGCTCAGCTCCAATGTGGTGTAAATACAAGTATTAGGCGTGTGAAAGACTGGCATTCTTAAGATCTATCCTGAGCAGGGAATCAACAACTTGTGCCTTTCACAGAAAACCTTTTCTCGCAAAGGGCATATCAAGGATGAGATCATGAGTTGCCAATCAGAACCAAAGGTTTGGAGCATGGACAAATTTAGGAAACAAGTTGGCCAGGCCAGCGGCAGAAATGGCATAACTGGGAGCAGAAATCAGAGAACGCCACTGTTCCTGCAGGCAAGGGAGTCAGTAGGGTCGGTTAACTCCATCGATGGACCTTCAACAACACTGGAAGATCAACTTCAGTTTGGACATAAAAGTTAAGTATTACGTTCGGAGCAGGATGTGTGAAGGAAGAAACAGAAACACAGGGAAATAAGGATACTGGTCTGAACTGGTCTTGTACACTTTAAAATGGAACACAAGTAAATCAGGGATTAAGAATACTGGTCCGAACTGGATGTTATAACCCGACCAGAGGTCCTGAGGTCTGTAACCTCAGAGTTTCTGTGGCCTCGCCTAAGTACGATCTCCCTAGATGAGAGGGCAGAGCCATTCCCTTAAACCAGGGGCCTCTGGGATATAAATACCCCGGCACAAGTGTGGGCCGGGGGTGGGAAACCTTTTGGGGAGTAAGAGGTGTAATATTATAGGTGAAATAAATTAGGGTTTTTCTTACAGACATCCTTCTGTGCAGTCACTCGCCTGGAACTTTACACTGGTGACGTGGATGGGATGGGGCCAGGCTGACATGGTCCACCTCCATATGGATTTTGCAGGACCCTTTCTCTTTTTAAAAAATAAATTTACAGTACCCGATTATTTTTTTCCAATTAAGGGTCAATTTAGTGTGGCCAATCCACCTAACCTGCACATATTTGGGTTGCGGGGGTGAAACCCACGCAGACACAGGAAGAACGTGCAAACGCCACACAGACAGTGACTCGGGGCCGGGATCGAACCCGGGTCCTCAGCGCCATAGGCAGCAGTGCTAACCACTACGCCACCAAGCCGCCGAGGCAGGACCCTTTCAAGGGGCCATCTATCTAATTATCATGGACACCCATTCAAAGTGGATGGATGGCCACTGAATGGCCACAACGACACCGCGGGCCACTACTGAGCTGCTCAGACAAATGAAAATCGCTTATTGTCACAAATAGGCTTCGAATGAAGTTACTGTGAAAAGCCCCTAGTCGCCACATTCCGCGCCTTCAAAACCTTTAGTGTTCGCGAGCTTCCCAAAGTATCAGTATCAGACAACGGCACAGCTTTTACGAGTACAGAATTCGCCAACTTCCTGAGTAAAATGGGGTCCGCCATGTACAGACTGCACCTTATCACCCGTCATCCGATGGATTGGCCGAACTGGCAGAACAGACGTTAAAGCTCGGCATGGGAAAACAGACCTCCGAGTTCTCCGCAGATCCGTCTGGCCCGTTTCCTTTTCTATTGTGGACCATGTTAAGTAATGGGTTAAGAGTTAAGGAATGCGTTAAGAGACATTGCAATTAGTTGTCTCATTTATGTTAAGTATCCAATGATTGACACTGATATGTAAAGGGGCTTCAGGTGGCCCTTGGGTCAGGTGATGTGTTGTTAGAGTTTTGAGCAGAAGCTGTGGAAGTGAAATAGAATTAGAATTTAGAATTTACAGTGCAGAAGGAGGCCATTCGGCCCATCGAGTCTGCACCGGCTCTTGGAAAGAGCACCCTACCCAAGGTCAACAGCTCCACCCTATCCCCATAACCCAGTAACCCCACCCAACACCAAGGGCAATTTTGGACACTAAGGGCAATTTATCATGGCCAATCCACTTAACCTGCACATCTTTGGACTGTGGGAGGAAACTGGAGCACCCGGAGGAAACCCACGCACACACGGGGAGGATGTGCAGACTCCGCACAGACAGGGACCCAAGCCGGAATCGAACCTGGGACACTGGAGCTGTGAAGCAATTGTGCTAACTACACTGCTACCGTGCTACCATAAATGGTGTTTGGTGAAAAGGAACAGGACTTTTGACTCTTCATCCAACGGTAACTAAAACATCTAACAATGGTAGCAGAGGATGGTTTGAAAGATACACTTTTCCTGAACAAACCAAGGAGTGAGTGAGAAGGAAAAAAATGAAGGGATATATGGCCGAACCCAGGATAAAGATGGCTTATTTCCTGAAAGGGAATCGTACGACCAATGCAGAAGTGCAGTAGTTATGTGGATTAAGGTAACTGATTTGGGAAAGAGAAAACAAGGTATGGCATTGACTCTTTCTTTACCATATGGCAGTAAAATCCAAAACAAAGTGTTTTCTGAGCTAGACTCTGAGTTAGACTCAGAAGAAGATCTGGACTCTTTTACGGATGGATACGATTTATAAGAAAGATGACTTGTTAAGTGCGTATGAAGCATGGTCGGATTTTGATAAGTTCCGTAAAATAGAGGAACTCTCCATGGAAGACTATATAATGGAATTTGGCAGACTATATAAAAGGCTGCAGAAACACTACCTGGAATTTCCACAGTCTGTGTTGGCCTTTAAATTACTTGACTGTGCTAGAGTGAGCAACATGGATAGGCTCCTGGTTTTGACAGGAGTTCAGTTTACGGATGAGGATACCTTATTTGATCAGATGACAAAAGGTTTAAAGAAGTTTCTGGGGAAACATTCGATTCCAATGGCCATAATGACTCAAATAGGTCAGCCTGCTATAAAGCAGAATATGATATGAAAGATACACTACTAACAGGATGGTGAAATTGTACAGCTACGAACAGGGCCCAGGACTATAGAAACTATCGAGACAAGGAAATTATGAAGACAGAAACCCAGTTAGAGCTTACAATAGGAAGATGAACCCCAGAAATGCACGGGGCATGATAAATAGATGTTTTCGATGTGACTCTCAATACCATTATGTCTTCAGCTGTCCAAAACGTTATGATAGAGTGTTTGAAGTGACACATGACACGGAAGAGGAAAAAGATAGTGTTCAGAGAGAAGACATTGTCCTATTAACAAGCAGTTTTATGCTGGTAATGAGGATGTTGGTTGCCGAATCCTTCAATTGTGCTGTATTGGACAGTAGCTGCACATCTACTGTGTGTGGAATTGACTGGTTAAAATGTTACCTGGACTCCTTGAATGCTGAAAGTCGTAAAAAGGTTAAGGAATTTGAAAGTTTTCAGGTTTGGGGTTGATAATACTCTAAAGTCACTGAAAAGAGTGGTGATCCCTTGCAATATTGCCAGAGTGAATCATTTCATTAGCACGGATGTTGTATCAAGTGAGATACCTTTGCTTCTGAGCAGACCATCGATGAAGAAAGCACACATGAAACTGGATATGGAACAGGATAAGGAAACAGTTTTTGGAAAGACAGTGAACTTACAATTTACACACTATTGTATTCCATTACTGACAACAAATATTTCAAGTAGAGTGGTTAATGGCAGTTGAAACTGGAACTTGCGCTGATAAAAAGCTTGTTGTATTAAAACTGCATAGGCAATTTGCACATCCTTCTCCTTGGAGGCTGAAAAATGTCTTAAAGGATGCAGGGGTAAGGGATGAAGACTACACTAAACTGGTAGAACAGGTTAGTGATTGCTGTTAAGTTTGTAGGAAGTACAGAAGGACACCAGCATGACCGATGGTAACCCAACCTTTGGCCAGGGTTTTTAACGACACTGTGGCCATGGACCTTAAGATCTGGGATAAGGCCATTTTTCCGAAAGGACAACGACCAAAAGTTGGTACAAAAGTGACATACTTGCCTGAAGGGTCTAGTCAATGGAAGGATGCAACTGTTATTAGTAGAGCAGGGAAGGCTACTGGAAAGTATAAACATTGGTTGAATGTACTGCATTCAGGGGAGGGAGTTAAGACAATGGATTGGGAACATGAAGTTCAAAAATGGAGGGCACAGAAATGCAGTGCTAGTTCAGATAGTACATCAGTTAGTGAACAGGTCCGCAGGAAAAGGTCGAGAACTATTGAAAGGACGTCCCACAGCAGAAAGGAAAGATCAAGCAGTAGCAGTATAGAACGAGATACCAGGGGTGAGAGGGGACGTAGTTTATCAAGGTCTCGGAACATGGGTAAGACTACGAATACTAATAAGAGTAGAAACCCACATGCACATGAGATTTTGGTGGCTTCCAATAAATTGGATGAAAAGATATCAAAGATGCTAAACAGCAAGAACTGCATAGTTGGAGTGAATTTGGGGTATACACGGAAGTACCAGATAGGGGACAAAGAACTCTATCCCACAGATCGATTTGCACGGAAAAGGTTCTTCTGGATGGAACTTATAAGGCAAAGGCCAGGCTTGTGGCAAGGGGATTTAAAGAAAGCTTAGAAGACCAGGATTTAGGGTAGATTCACCAACAGCAGGAAAGGTTAATTTTAAAGATCTTCTTAGCTCTATTAGCCACAAAGGCATGGGAATGCAAATCTACAGATAGAAAATCTGCCTTCTTGCAGGGGCATCAGCTCCAGAGAAACATTTTTCTCTGTCCTCCTAAAAACGCAGCTAACACAGAAGGGGTACTCTGGAATTTGAACAAATGTGTCTACGGTTTAAATGTTGCATCTAGAGTCTGGTATTTTTCGGTAAGGTCAGTTTTGTTAAAGTTAGGCTGTTGCCAGTTGAAAGCAGATCCGCTAATGTTTTACTGGCACTATAAAGGAAACCTTTCTGGCATCTTTGTGATGCATGTCAAATAATTGTTGTGGGGTGGGGCTAGTGATTTTGAAGCTTTTGTAATCTCTGGTTTGAGGAAAGATTTCAGGGTCGGAAGTGAGGCTTCCGGTGCTTTTAAACATATTGGACCGGAAATCGGACAGACTAAGTTAGGGGCAACTTTATGTCAGCAATCTTATTTGGAAAGCATCAGCCCAATAGCAATTAGTCGTGGCCGTGTTTCAATGGTTTCAAAGGTGGAAAAAGAGCAACTGTGAAGTTTAATTGGGCAACTGAATTGGTTAGGTAGACAGACTAGACCGGACGTGAGTTTCGATGTCTTAGAGTTGAGTACAAAAATGAATGATCCCAAAGTGGAAGACACAAGAAGAGCAAATAAAGCGTTTGGCCAAACTAAAAATGCAGGAGTGTGTTTTGAGGTTCTTTTTAGGTGACCTCAGGCACTTGAAACTCATAGTTTATAGTGATGCGTCCTATGCAAATTTATGTGATGGGGTTTCAAGCGCAGGAGGTTTTATAATTTTCCTTTTGGGGAACAATGGTAAATGTTGCCCTCTTGTGTGGGAAACAAGGAAAATAAGGAAAGTGGTCAAAAGCACTTTGGCTGCTGAGACGATATGCTTTGCGGTGGATATGGCCTTTTATATATGTCAGACATTGACAGAAATGTAACTTTTGGATATTGTTAATGAAGGGCGCCTGTTTCTGTGACTGTTATTTTTTCTTCCAAAAATGAAAAAGGGGGGGGGAGGGGGAATTGCGTGTGTGTTTTTGAGTTTCTTGAAATTTTGTTTTCACCTAATTATTTTTTTTCTCCAAGGAAGGGGAGACTGTTAAGTAATGGATTAAGAGTTAAGTAATGCTTTAAGAGACATTGCAATTAGTTGTATCATTTATGTTAAGTATCCAATGATTGACACTGATATGTAAAGGGGCTTCAGGTGGCCCTTGGGTCAGGTGATGTGTTAGAGTTTTGTGCAGAGGCTGTGGAAGTGAAATAAATGGTGTTTGGTGAAAAGGAACAGGACTTTTGACTCTTCATACAACGGTAACTAAAACGTCTAACAGACCACACCACATACCACCACTGGAGTGGCGCTCTCGGAATTATTAATGGGTCGTTGGATGCACCTCGTCCTGTCAGACTTCAGGGAAAAGGTCCGTGACCAACAGGAACAAGCCAAAAATTGATGATCCAGACCCATCAAGGAATTTGTGGCAGGTGTGCAGTCTGCGTCTGTAATTTCACCAGCAGAGCGTTGTGGATCCCAGAACAGTGGTAAAACAATCAAGACTATACTCCGTACGAGTACAGGCACGTGGATAACCTCCGAAGCCGAGCCTTACAGGTCCTCAAAGACAAATCAAAGCCCCCACAACTGGTCATGCCCCTTCCTCCAGAGCAGCCACCTGTGACACTCAGTGAGGCTCATCCTACTCGGAATCAGACAAGGAGACTTTGCCAATAGCAGTCGAAACTGGGCTTGTAACAACCGCTGGGCCAAGCACAGTAGAACCAACCAGGTGTTCAGTCAGCAAACATCGTTCCCAGGCGTTCAAGAGACAGCCCCGAGCAAAGCATGCGAAGGATCTCCCCCTCCTGTCAAGATGGAAGACATATTGGACTTAGGATGCAGGGGCATTACAACCCAACCGGAGATCACAGGGTCAATAACCTTGGAGTCCCTGAGTACGATTTCCCTAGATGAGGGGGTATAGCCAACCTCTTAAACCCGGGGCCCCTGGGACATGGATAACCCAGCCCAAATATGAGCCAGAGGCAGGAAACCCTTTGGGGAGTAGGAGGTGTAATATTGTAGGTGAAATAAATTTGTGTTTTTCGTACAGTCATCGTTTCCGTGTGGTCGCTCGCCTGGAACTTTACACTGGTCTTGTATACTTGAAAATGGAACAGCAGTAAAATGGGGAAATAAGATTACTGGTCCGAAATGTTTTTCCCTCCTGTGCCTCGAACAAGACCGTGTTCTGGGTAACATAACTGTAGTTAATTGTATTTTGTGATTGATGACTGCAAACCTTCTGTGAGGGCTGTGGATGAATCAATAAAGCAAGTGTGAATTATCGGAAGAAACTCGTCTCGTTGGCCATTCTGTTCAAGCTGCACACTTATGAATGTGATCTCATAAACCTGAGTATGGGGAGGGTCTCTGAGGGAGAAAAGGGATTCCCCATACAGCTGGTTTGGTTTTGCTTTAGATATTCTTTAGAATGAATAACTGTGAGTTATAATGTTTACAAGTCCTGTTTACATCATTTCTGGCTTAGTTTCTTCTAAATCTGATGACTTAGGAATACAGTGGATTTACAAATATATCTGCCCATTGAGAAATATTTTGAATATACATATTAGTTGCGTATTAGTTGCACTTACACAGCTATTTGTTCTTCAAAGGGTGTGTCGTCACATTCCGTCATGTTTACTGCAATAAACCACAATAAAAGTACAAATAAATTGCAGAAAATGGAACAAATATCTTTATTTTGTAAGACATTGATTCTACACTGGGAAATTATACTTAAATATTTAGAATCATCAGATGAAATTGTGCCAAATGATCTATGTGAAGCAAATCACAACTTTGTACCATCGTATATTGCAAGTGATTATTGTGCTGATGTAGCTGTTGTTCTGTTTGTTTAATCTAAGCATTGTAAATGATTATTTATTATTGGTTATGCTTCAGGTTTAGGTACGTGTCAAATGCTCAACTAACATAGGGTGGAATTTTCCATCTTGGAGACGAAATCCAGTGGCAGGCAGAAATAGCAGAGTGATTCCCGTTCGAAAGGTGAACATGCAAACTTCTGCTTTTCAGCTCATTGATTATGGATCGGTGAGGAGCTTGGCAACACTCATGGTGGGGTGGGCAGGAGGTTGCCCTCCCACCATTACTGGGTCAAAGGTCCTGGTGCCATATTTAAAGTCATCTGAATACACATTCACTCAAAGCAAGCCAGGAGAACCGCACAACCCCAAGCAGAGTCCTTGCAGCCGTAGCTTGTAGTGAAGAAGTTGGCAGAAATGAGCAACCACCTCCTAGGACATATGAGGGTGCCTCCAGCATTGCCTTTCACTCATCTCTAGACAAGAGCACCGCTGTAAAAACACCCATGATCGGGCCAATGCTCACGAAAGCCACGACCAAGACAGCATCCCTGCAGCCTTCATTGAAACCCAGTGGGTATGTGAATGAATTGAAGTGATACAAAAAGCGAACAAGTCCCTTACATTTCCTCCCTCTCAAAGCCAGCAGGCTAGTGCTAAGCCCTACATGGCATCCCCAATCCACTCCTTCCATGCAACAAACCAGAGATGGGTGTTCTTTCCGTTCATACATGAATGCATATGGAGACATTGCTCTTTGATCAGGGTGATGATAGCCATGTGCAAGAAGTCACCCTGTGACATTGTTCCGTTTGTCTCCATTACTTTTGAGACTCTATAGGGAGTTCATTGATTTGACAGCATTGAAAGACTAACTGTATAATCCCTTGTCAGCCATGACCATTCACCCAAGAGGATAGGGGAGGTAGTGGAACAGTGGAATTGTCACTGGACTAGTAATTCAAAGACCCAGCAGGATGCTTTGGAGGTCCAGGTTTGAATAACACCAGGGCAGATGGTGAAATTTGAACTTAATAAATATCTGGAACTTGTCCCATGATGACTATGAACCATTGTCATAAAAACTCATCTGGTTCACGAATGTCCTCCAGGAAACCTGCCATCTTTATCTTCCATGTGATAAACAGCTGACTTTAAACATGCTCTCTGAAATGACCTAGGAAGCCACTCAGGGCAATGCCCTATCGAGTAATAAATGCTGACCCAGCCTGCAATGCAATGTCCAATTAATTTTAAAAATTCCCATTGATTTCAAGTTTGCTGGCTCTGGGAGCAGTTCCACAGTGAAAGAGCGTTGGGTGATAAATCACAATTTCAGGCTTTCCACAATAATCGGAACATTAGAAAGGTGGCATCAGACATTAAAGACAATGTTGAGGGCTTATTGTCAAGATTATCCAGAGGATTGGGATAAAGGAATTCCATTCGTACTGTTTGAAATTAGGGATGCACCTAATGAGTCAACCAAATTTAGTTCTTTTGAACTAAATTTTGGTCATGAGGTCAGAGGACCACTTAAATTGATTAAGGAAAAATTGGTGGGTGAGAAATCGGAAATTACATTATTGGATTACATGTCAAATTTTAGGGAACGATTAAATAGAGCAGGTGAATTGGCTGGACAACATTTAAAATTTGCACAAAATATGAAACGGGTAGCGGACAAGAAATCCAAAGTACGTAGTTTTGCCAGGGAGATAACGTTTTCGTATTAATACCAGTGGTAGGTGAACCTTTAAAAGCAAGGTTTTGTGGACCTTATCAGGTTGAAAGGAAGTTAAGTGAGATGAATTATGTGGTAAAAACACCAGATAGAAGGAAAGCTCACCGAGTGTGTCGTGTGAATATGCTTAAAAGGTACTTTGAAAGGGAAGGAGAGAAAAAGGAGGAGGTTTTAATGATTCCAACTCAA
This sequence comes from Scyliorhinus torazame, assembly GCF_047496885.1. NCBI lineage: Eukaryota > Metazoa > Chordata > Chondrichthyes > Carcharhiniformes > Scyliorhinidae > Scyliorhinus > Scyliorhinus torazame. Next base: position 191,578,697 of record NC_092712.1, on the reverse strand, counting down.
AGTGACAAACCAAATCCAGATGACTGTGAATTTGACATACCTCAAATTAAATTGGAAAATAACAATGTTCTTAAAAATTGGGATAAATTGTTGAGTTACCTTCAAGAGAAAAAATGAACTGACCTGAAAGAGTTATTGATATCACATGGGAAAGTTTGTGGAGATAAATTGGGAAGTGCTAAAATGGCTATACATGATGTAGATGTGGGAAATGCTGTTCCTATCAAAGAACATCCAAATAGACTTAACCCGTTAAAATTGGCACAGTTTAACAAAGAGAATGAAAATTAATGAAATGAAAATCGCTTGTCACAAGTAAGCTTCAAATGAAGTTACTGTGAAAAGCCCCTAGTCGCCACATTCCAGCGCCTGTTCGGGGAGGCTGGTACGGGAGATTGAGAGTATGCTTTAAAATGGCATAATTGAAGTGGGTTGCAGCCAATGGAGCTCACCCATAGTGATGGTACCTAAACATGACGGTACCCAACGGTTGTGTGTGGACTATAGAAAGGTTAATGCAGTTACAAGAACGGACGCTTATCCTATCCCGCGTTTGCAGGATTGCATTGAGAAAGTGGGACAATCAGCTTTTATTTCCAAACTGGATTTACTTAAAGGTTACTTGCAGGTACCTTTATCCGAATGGGCGAAGGAGATTTCAGCATTTGTGACTCCAGATGGTATATACCAATTCAAAGTTATTTCATGCCATTTGGCATGAAAAATGCCCCAGCCACATTTCAACGGTTAACTAACAAAATCGTGACTTCCGGGTGCGCCTATGCAGAGCTAGGTCGCATATTCGGTAGCTCCCGCTTGGAACGGACTTTTGGGCTCTTTTACAGGGCCCCCACGGCATTTGTTTGACATTTCCCAGTGTGGGAGGAAGACTGCAACATTCCCCTGACAGTGTCCCCCAGGAATGTTTGTCTTTTGGCTACCAGACCCGGCAGAAACAGTAAAAGATTTGGCTGCAACAGGATAAACAGGGCCTCTTGCAGCATGCAGGCAGGGGAAGGGCAAGCTTAATGCTGCAAGCTGACCTGAGGGCCTTTATCAAAGGCGAATTCTAGCAGCAGAGGGAACAACAGTGAAAAGATCTCACCAAGGCCACTGGAGAAGTGGGGACGAGGCTTCCGGTGGCGGCCATGGAGGAGTAGGTCGCGCTTTCGGCAGCTCCTGTCTGGAACTGACTCTTAGATCTTTTTCAGGAGTTTCCACAGACATTTTGGGGCAGATTGGTGAAGCGAACACTGCCAAAAGGATTCCCTCTCGAGACTTCCGGTTGCGGCTATGCGGAGCTAAGTCGCACATTTGGCGGCTCCCGTAAAAACAGACTTTTGGGCTCTTTTCAGGGCCCCCAAGGGCACTTTTTCGACTTTTCCCGGTGTGGGAAGGAGTTAATAATAGCTCCCCATCAGAATATGGCTTTAACTAGGAGCGGGGTGACAAAAAAGGTGGTGGTGGACCAGAAGAAGGGAGGGAAGAAGGACAAAATGGCAGCGGGCGGAAACCAGGCAGCGTGGAGGCAGTGGGCAGAGGAGCAACAGGAGGGTATCCAGCGCTGCCTCAGAGACATTAAAACGGACCTGCTAGAGCCGATGAAGGCTTCTATTGATAAGCTGCTGGAGACACAGACGGCCCAGGGGGTGGCGATCCGAGAGGCTCAACAAAAGATCTCTGACAATGAGGACGAGATCTTAGTCCTGGCGGTAAAGGTGGAGGCGCACGAGGCGCTCCACAAGAAATGGCATGAGCGGTTCGAGGAGATGGAGAATCGGTCGAGTCGGAAGAATCTGCGGATTCTGGGCCTCCCGGAGGGGCTGGAGGGGCCGGACGTGGGGGCCTATGTGGTCACCATGTTAAACTCGCTGATGGGAGCGGGGTCCTTCCAGGGGCTCCTGGAGCTGGAAGGGGCCCATAGAGTGTTGGCGAGGAGGCCCAAGGCTAACGAGCCTCCGCGGGCGGTGCTGGTGCGGTTTCATCGGTTCGTCGATCGGGAGTGTGGGCCGGGTACAATCGAGCGAAGGCGGTGAAGTTTGGCATGTTGCAGCCGGCGCGACTGTGGGTTACCTACAAGGACCGGCACCATTATTTTGAGTCTCTGGAGGAGGCGTGGGCCTTTGTTCAGGCCGAGAAGCTGGACACAGACTGAGGGTCGGGATGGGCGATTGGGGACTGCGGTGGATATGTTATGCCTATTTTTGGTTCGGGGGGGGGGCCTTTGCATTGTTTTGGGTTTCTTTTTCTCTGTGTTTTTCTCTTTCGGGTTGGGGAGGGTGGATGGGGCGGGTTGGGCACTGTTTTGGTTGGTGGCGGGGCCTGGTAGGTGGAGAGCGCGGGATTTTTTCCCGCGCCGAAGACTTGGGGGGGCGGGACCGGGGCGGGGAAGCGAGGATTGTTTCCCGCGCTTAGAACGGGGGGGGTGAGGGGGAGAGCCTGTGAATGGGGAGCGGGAGAGGAGGGTGTGCCACACAATGGGAGGAGTTGAAGGGGAGGCGGGAGTGGCCGGGGTCAGCAGGAGTCAGCTGACTTGCGGAAGTGCAATGGGGGGAGTAAACCAGCTAGGATGGGTCCTAGCCGGGGGGGGGGGGGGGGGGGGATCGAGTTGCTGCTGCTAAGATCAAGGAGGAGCTGGAGCGAGTGGGGGGTGTCGAGACGGGGGTATGCCGCTGTGGGGAACAGGCGGGTGTGGGGTGCGGGCGCGTGGCTGGCCGAGGAGGGGTCATGGCTAGTCGGCGGGGGAGGGGGGCGGGTAGCCCCCTGATCCGGCTAATAACCTGGAATGTAAGGGGACTGAATGGGCCGGTTAAGCGGGCCCACGTGTTCGCGCACCTGAAGGGGCTCAAGGCGGATGTGGTTATGCTCCAGGAGACACACCTGAAGGTGGCAGACCAGGTAAGACTGAGGAAAGGGTGGGTAGGTCAGAAGTTTCACTCGGGGCTAGATGCCAAAAATCGAGGGGTGGCGATCTTGGTGGGAAAGAAGGTGTTATTCGAGGCGTTGAGCATTGTGGCAGATAATGGCGGCCGGTACATAATGGTAAGTGGTTAGTTGCAGGGGGAGAGGGTGGTACTGGTCAATGTGTATGCTCCGAACTGGGACGATGCGGGTTTTATGCGGCGTATGTTGGGTCGGATCCCAGACTTGGAAGCGGGGGGCCTGATAATGGGGGGAGACTTTAACACGGTGTTGGATCCTGCACTGGATCGCTCCAGGTCTAGGACGGGTAGGAAGCCGGCGGCGGCTAGAGTGTTGAGGGGACTTATTGGCCAAATGGGAGGGGTGGATCCTTGGAGATTTGCAAGGCCGGGGGCTAGAGAATTTTCATTCTTCTCACATGTCCTCAGGCTTATTCTCAAATTGACTTTTTCATTTTGAGTAGGGCGCTGATAGCGAGAGTAGAGGATACCGAGTATTCGGCAATAGCCATTTCGGACCACGCCCCGCATTGGGTGGACTTGGAGATGGGGGAGGAGAGGGACCAGTGCCCGCTGTGGTGCTTGGAGGTGGGGCTGTTGGCGGACGAGGAGGTGAGCGAGCGGGTCCGAGGAAGTATAGAGAGGTACTTGGAGACCAACGACAACGGGGAGGTTCGAGTGGGGATAGTATGGGAGGCACTGAAGGTGGTGGTGAGGGGAGAGCTGTTCTCCATCAGGGCCCACAAGGAGCGGAGGGAGCGGGGGGAGAGGGAGAGGCTGGTGGGGGAGATAGTGAGGGTAGACAGGAGGTATGCGGAAGAACCTGAGGAAGGATTGTTGAGGAAGAGGCGCAGCCTCCAGGCCAAATTCGACCTGGTGACCACCAGGAAGGCGGAGGTGCAGTGGAGGAAGGCCCAGGAGGCAGTCTACGAGTATGGGGAAAAGGCAAGCCGGATGCTGGCGCATCAGCTTCGGAAGCGGGACGCAGCTAGGGAGATCGGGGGAGTTAAGGACAGGGGACAGGGGAGGGAGCGTGGTGCGGAGTGGGGTTAGCATCAATGGGGTCTTCAGGGACTTCAACGAGGAATTGTACCGATCAGAGCCCCCACGGGAGGAGGGAGGGATGGGCCGTTTCCTGGACCAATTGAGGTTTCCAAAGGTGGAAGAGAGACTGGTGGCATGTAAGGTTTTCGGGCAATTCGGCTCTTTTTGGACTGTGTTCAAGAATAAAATCCAGAGACTGTAAAAATGGACAATTTTCAGCCAAAGGAACATAACCAAATTTCCCAGCAGGCTTGGCCCGCTGAGCTGAGTATGTGCATGGGTATTTACAACCCCCCCCCCCCCCCCCCCGGAGCTACAAGGAAGAAGAAGCCAGACAACTAAATGGGATTAAAAACAGAGACAAAGGGCATGATAATGCTGTAAGGGGCCTGCCTGCAAGCAGGACAATGTGATGGTCATAGCCCCATGCAGATGTAAATGACTTTGTCTCCACCAGAGCTGAATCCCATCAACGTCCCATCAACATAACGCGGTGAGGATAGCAGCGATCTCCGAAGCAGATGGAAGCCGTTGAAAAATCTTCACAATGGAGCTTAGCCTCGTTATCTAAAAGAATAGACTGCCTGGTTCAAAGGGGGCGGGACCAGCGGGAACTTTAAACTTGTACCTATTCAATGCAAAAGGGGCTGGCCTGACACAGAAAAAACCAGGTAAACGGGTATAAAAGGGGTGGTCAAAGGGTCATCGAGCGCTCTTTTTCGACTGACTGCTCTTAGCTTGACCTCTCCAACTTCAACTTGACTCCTGCTGCAGCCGCAGCCTTGGACTGTAAGTACCCTGCAGCAGCGTGCGAAACCCCCGGGACTTTGATAGTGGTTGAGGCTTTGGGACAGGGGGCTTGTTTTGTGTGTTCTTTTACTCTGTTTGTACCATTGCTAAATTGTGTAACAATAAGATTTTACGTTGTGTCCGTTATAGCAATTTCTTGACATACATAGTTTTGTTAGAGCTTAAGGTTTTTATTGTATTTTCTTCTGTTTTGGTGATCTTGACCTGGGTTTTGCAATAAACCTCAATGTGCTTGTAATTGGAGTCCGTTTAAATTCTTCAATCTCTCACCAACAATCTCTGACCAAGTCACGTTTTAAAATACTCCTCACCCTAATTCCGGGGTTGAGAATCTGGGGTCATCTTGGAATGATTCAAACTCGTTCACTCAGGACAGGCAGCTGGTTAGGTGATAAACAGCAGTGTCCTATTCTCTCTCTTGGGAAAGCTACTCCAGCGAAGTAGGAACCGGGTGGGTGTTTTACCACCGGCAAGAGAGAGATTCACCTGGGCATTGGTGGGGGTCTGGATATCTGTGCGATATAAGCCTCAGGCTTCCGGTTAGGGATAAATGGCAGGCTTGATTCAGTGCTCCCTCCCGCGGACGTGTCCCAGTGCGGCATCCCCTGGTCTCTGACGTTTCAGTGCCAGCTGGAGAGAGACACACACAGATATACAAACCCCAGATATCGGCACAGTTGTGTAGTAAAGCAAGAATGGAACCCGCTACAGGCAGGACTGGGCTGGAGGAGCTGATCAAAGGGATAGGAAGCATGCAGGCGGGGAAGGCACCGGGGCCGGACGGTTTCCCGGTCGAGTTCTATAAAAAATATATGGACCTGTTGGGCCCGCTGTTAGTTGGGACCTTCAATGAGGCAAGGGAGGGGGAGGGCTTTACCCCTGACGATGTCCCGGGCACTGATCTCCTTGATCCTGAAGCGGGACAAGGATCCCCTGCAATGTGGGTCTTACAGACCGATTTCCTTGCAAAATGTAGATGCCAAGGTGCTGGCGAAGGTCTTAGCCACGAGGATTGAGGATTGTGTGCCGCAGATCATCCATGAAGACCAGACGGGGTTTGTGAAGGGGAGACAGTTGAACGCGAATGTGCGGAGGCTTTTGAACGTTATCATGATGCCGGCGAGGGAGGGGGAGGCGGAGATAGTGGTGGCGATGGACGCTGAGAAAGCCTTTGATAGGGTAGAGTGGGGGTACCTGTGGGAGGTGCTGAAGAGGTTCGGGTTTGGGGAGGGGTTTGTCAGGTGGGTTAGGCTGTTGTATGAGGTCCCGATGGCGAGTGTGGCCACAAATAGGAGGAGGTCCGAGTACTTTCGGTTGCACCAAGGGACGAGACAGGGGTGTCCCCTGTCCCCCCTGCTCTTCGCACTGGTGATTGAACCCCTGGCTATGGCACTGAGAGAGTCGAGGAACTGGAGGGGGTTGGTGCGGGGTGGGGAGGAGCATAGGGTGTCGCTTTATGCGGACGACTTACTGCTGTATGTGGCGGACCCGGTGGGAGGAATGCCAGAGGTAATGAGGATCCTTAGGGAATTCGGGGACTTTTCGGGGTACAAGCTCAATATGGGGAAGAGCGAGCTGTTCGTAGTTCAGCTAGGGGACCAGGAGAGGGGGATTGGCGAGCTCCCACTAAAAAGGGCGGAGAGGAGCTTCAGGTATTTGGGGGTCCAGGTGGCCAGGAGCTGGGGCGCCCTGCGTAGGCTTAACTTTACAGGGCTGGTGGAGCAAATGGAGGAGGAGTTCAAGATGTGGGACACGCTGCCGCTGTCCCTGGCGGGTAGGATGCAGTCAATCAAAATGACGGTGCTCCCAAGGTTTTTGTTCCTGTTCCAGTGCCTCCACGTGTTTATCCCGAAGGCTTTTTTCAGGCGGGTTAACAGGAGTATAATGGGGTTTGTGTGGGCGCGAGGGACTCCGAGGGTGAGAAGGGTGTTCCTGGAGCAGAGTAGAGATAGGGGGGGGGGGGCTGGCACTGCCCAACCTCTGTGGGTACTACTGGGCCGCCAATGCGACAATGGTGCGCAAGTGGGTGATGGAGGGGGAGGGGGCTGCATGGAAGAGGCTGGAGACGGCGTCCTGTGTGGGTATGAGTCTGGGGGCGCTGGCAACGGCGCCGCTGCCGCTCCCTCCAAGGAGGTATACCACGAGCCCGGTGGTGGTGGCGGCCCTCAAAATTTGGGGGCAGTGGAGGCGGCATAGGGGGGAAGTTAGGGCCTCGGCGTGGACCCCATTACGGGGGAACCACCGGTTCGCCCCAGGAAGAACAGCTGGAGGGTTTTCGGGGTGGCACAGGGCAGGGATACGAAGGTTGGGGGACCTGTTTGTGGACGGGAAGTTCGCGAGCTTGGGTGAGCTGGAGGAGAAGTACGGGCTCCCCCCGGGGAACACCTTCAGGTACTTACAGGTAAGGACGTTTGCCAGATGGCAGGTGGTGGAATTCCCACGGCTACTGCCACACACAGTACAGGACAGGGTGCTCTCGGGGGGATGGGTGGGAGTAGGGAAGATCTCGGAAACTTACCAGGTGATGCAGGAGGAGGAGGAGGCCTCGGTGGTGGAGTTGAAAGGTAAGTGGGAGGAGGAGTTGGGAGAGGAGTTTGAAGAGGGGACGTGGCAGATGCCCTAGGGAGGGTGAACTCTTCCTCTTTGTGCGCGAGGCTCAGCCTCATACAGTTTAAGGTGCTGCACAGGGCACACATGACCGGGACAAGGATGAGCAGGTTCTTTGGGGGTGAGGACAGGTGTGTTAGGTGCTCAGGGAGCCCAGCAAATCACACCCATATGTTGTGGGCATGCCCAGCGCTGGAGGAATTTTGGAAGGGCGTAGCGAGGACGGTGTCGAGGGTGGTAGGATCCAGGGTCAAACCGGGCTGGGGGCTCGCAATATTTGGGGTGGCAGAGGAGCCTGGAGTGCAGGAGGCGAATGAGACCGGAATTCTGGCCTTTGCGTCCCTGGTAGCCCGGCGAAGGATTCTCCTTCAGTGGAAAGATACGAGGCCCCAAGCGTGGAATCCTGGATCAGCGATATGGCAGGGTTCATTAAATTGGAGAGGGTGAAATTCGCCTTGAGAGGGTCGGTACAAGGGTTCTTTAGGTGGTGGCAACAGTTCTTAAACTTTCTGGCAGAACGATAGACATTGGTCAATGGCAGCAGCAGCTCGGGGGGGGGGGGGGGGGGGGGATGGTTTACTTTATTTTTGTTTATGTTATTTACACTGGAGGGTCTGAGGGGCTGTATACACCTGTTGTCTTAAGTCGGGGTGTTAATGTTAATTTATTATTTAGGTACGGGGGGGAGGGGTTTGGGGGGTTGCTTTTTTTGATTGTGTTTTGTACTTAACCCTGTTGGGTTCTTTTTTCTTTTTCATTTTGTTATTGACATTTTATGAAAACCTTTAATAAAATTTAAAAAAGAAAATCTGACAAAATCGTTTCAGGATTACCCAATTGTGCGGTATACATAGACGACCTGTTAATTTTCCGCCAGACATGGAAAGAACATTTAAAACATTTGATAGAGTTATTCAATCGACTTCTGGAGGCGGGTTTGGTGATAAACCTAGCCAAAAGTGAATTTGGAAAAGCCCAAGCCACTTTCCTTGGCCATACAATCGGACAGGGCCGAACGGTCACACAGGATGTGAAGCCAATAGTTATTGAGGAGTTTCCGATACCCCAAGACAAAGGGAAATAATGCGATTTCTTGGCATGAGTGGATTTGATCGAACATTTCTGCAAACGTTTTGCAGCGTGATTGCTCCACTGATGGACTTGCTCAAGAAGCGTAACAAATTCCAGTGGACAGCAGAGTTTCAACATGCATTTGACTGCCTGAAAGCAGTGATAACCAATGCTCCGGTGTTGGAGAATTGCAAGGGACTCTGTGATCAGATTGAACTAAAGTATCTGACTTTAAAGAGAAATGCCGAGGCATAGAGAAATGGACGGATTGTGCAGAGACCTTCTTGTTCAAAGAGACTGTCAATCGAGAAGAATTTCAGTTGGAGGAAGAAGAAAAAAAAGGACTATGTTATTATACCTGTTTGTGTGTGTTGTTTTTTTAAACGAGAAAGTCTATTTACTGTGTGCATTTCTTAAAGGATAATGAAAAGATGGAAAATGAAACCATCTTGAAGTTGATGGTTTATTTATTTTTTCTTAGGGGGAGGTGTCATGTGAGAGTACCTTTAAGAAATGGGTGTTTATAAATGGGTGTGTGTAGAAGTATCTGTAGTGAGAGTACCTTTAAGAAATGGGTGTTTATTACTGCAGTGATGTCAGAGAGTAGGTGGAACTGGACTGTCTGTCAGCTTTTTACTTTCGTTTTAGGCTGTTTGCTGCAGGGTGTGTTTTAGTTTTGTTTTCAGAGCTGGATAGCTGCAGTCACAGCCAGAAGGTGTATTAGAGTCACTCTCTGTAATCGAAAGACTGTAAATCGATCCTGGTGATTTAAAACTAACAACAGTAGCGACTTTAACCTGATGTGCTTCTGGTAAAAGGTGTTTTAAGTCTTATGGGTGTGAAAAGGAAAGCTTAAAGGATTACTTAGTGTTGTATTCTTTGGGGGTTGTATTTGAATTAATGGTTGCTGAGATGTTCACTGTATGTTTTAAAAAGGTTAACTTGAGTTCATAGAATATACATTGTTCTGCTTTAAAAAATATTTTTCCATTTCTGCTGTACCACACCTGTAGAGTGGGCTGTGTTCTCCCCATATCACAATCTATGAAAAGTTGTGGGTCAGGTGAACTCCATGATACACTTTGGGGTTCTCTAAACCCTGGCCCATAACAAGAGAAAAATACATGTTCAAGGAAATGGAGTGCAGAGAGTGGCCATGCGATGTCCTGAAGCATGTGCTGTGTTTAGAGAGAGCTGTGAAAGAACACAAGTGAGCTTTAGCCACCCTCAGGAAGTGTTTGTCTATTCCAGAAAGCAAAGCATGTTGCAAACTTTAGATTTCCTTTATTAAGTGAGGGAGGGAGAAGCCTTACGAACACATCCCTATTACAATAGTGGATGTCTTGCGGTATTAAACTGGAATGTTCATTGATTAAGAATCTATAGGGACTGTTGCCTGAAAGGGGGTGTATGGTTGTGAATTAAACTAAGCAGAGCTCTTTTGGGAATTGTTTCTGGAACTATTTTTAGCTGTGTACATGTAATCTTGTTTATTTTATGTTTTTCTCTTCTTTTTAGTGATAATTGTTTTCAATTAATGTTCAAAATCTGCAAAATTGACATTGGAAATCTCGCTCCTAACTTCAGTGCACATAGTTTCTCGTAATAAAACACAAATTGCAAATTGTTGTGATGGCTTGTCCAGGTTTCCCTTTGGGATTTGTGCAGTTTGGCAATCACCATCTACCATATCATAATTGTTATAAAAATGTTTACAAAAAAAAAACATTCTACTCACATGATTCATTGGCAGATTGTGCCTGGCATATAAAGCCATTTGTCATATCACCAAAAACAAGTGACAATAGCGGAAGGCACATTCCATGAGCTACTGCAGCTATAATTCCAACTACCATCAGTAAAACGTCCAGACCATCTGCAAAACGAAACTGAGAGATATGCAAAATAGATGAGTTTTCAATTTTCTCATATTTGAGTTCTGTGAAACTGAACAATATTAAATACCAAAGGATTATGGGTGCACAATATTGCAGCAAAATAACATGCAAGAAGGATGTCAATACTCTACAACTTTCTGACTACTCTACCTCTGAGCTATTTTTATTTAAGTGAGTTGCAAATGTCAAATAATTGGCAGTTACTGTGCAACAAGATTCTGTTGTACTATATTGCTAATCTAGTACAAGTACAAACAGATATTTCTTTTGATTTTTTGGGGCTTTCCCCCTACACTGGTTGGTAAAATACATTTAAAAGAGATAACATGGTTCTTTTATTGCCTGGTTCAGAATTGTAAACACCCCTCAGCGAAGAACCTAACAGCAGGATGTTATTTTGCCCCTTGACCCAGGGCTGGATTCTCCACTGGTGGGATTCTCCATTGCGCCGACAGTGCACCCGCGCCTGGGGATTTCCCGACGGCGTGGGGCTGCCCACAATGGTAGATCCCATTTGCCAGCTGGCAGGACAGAGAATCCCGTCCCCTGTTTCAGCATTCAGTTTGATTATGGTGAGTCTGTATCTTAGGTCCATGCCTTTGGTTGCATCACCCTTAATATCCTTGCCTGACAAAAATCTATCAATCTCAGTTTTGATAATTTCAATTGATCTATCTGGGATTGAGTTCTGAGGGCAGGTTGGGGAGTATTTCCCACTGCAGTGTCTGACAGAAAACCACGCCAGATCTTCCATCTCCAGCATATTTAATTAAGCATCTGGACATTTTGCATCCTTTTCTGTGGCAGAGCAAGCCTGATTGCTCACATTCGGCCATCATATCTGGGTGCCATATTTAAAAGGTGCTTGACTTCACTGATGCACCATTGAAGAAAGATAATGAACCTCCTAAAGAAACATCCACCTGATAGATGTTCCTTCCACGCAGTACTGTGCTGTTCCAGGGTCAATGACAGTCTCCATCCCAGCTGTTCTTCAGGTCAGTCCTATCTTCTGCACGATATGCTGGTCCAGACGGGTTCGAGGGTGGAGGGAAGATTTGGATAGCCCTTCATGCATTCCATTAGCAGAATGCAAATCGGACTCATGCTGACCTCTAGCAGGATTCCCAATCTGCCATGGCGGAGAACATCGGAGGATCCCTCTGTAAATTCATGCTGGTTAGAAACCGATTTTTGGGTCTCCAGCCGAATTTCTGTGTCCACTCCTCGCCCGTTATCTATGCCACTCGTGGGGGCATGGGAGAATTCTGACAAATAACCTTTTAGGGAGAGAGATCCAAATTTCACTCCCTTTGTTTAAAAAGTGCTTTTTGTCCACATTCCAAAGGATTCTAATGTTAAGATTATGCATTATCGCCTCTTATTCTAGACCAACCCCCTCCCAATCAGGGAAAGTGGCAATCTATTCCTTTCTACTTTATCAACTCCTTTGATCATCTTAAACATCTCAAATGATCACGCCTTAATCTTTAATATTCAGGAAATACAAGCCTCGATTATGTAACCTGTCATCAAAATTCACTTCTTTTAACCTCAGTACCATTCTGATCCATCTGTGCTGTTCCTCCTCCAGGGACAATCCTTCCTGACATCCAGGGCGGGATTCTTTAACAATGGGGCTATGTCCCCATGCAGGCATGAAAACCGGCGGCAACAACTCCGGCGTCAACGGACGCTGAAAGGGAGTAATTCTCCCCTTCCTAGGGGACTAGGTTGCCGCCGGAATGGTCCCCGCAGATCCAGCCGGCGGCGAACGGCTGGCGCAAGTTCGCACATGCGCGGAACAGCCGGCGCAGGTTCGCGCATGTGCGGAACCGCCGGCGTATATCCGTGCATGCGCGGGGTTTCCCTTCTCCACGCCGGCCCCCGGGCAATATGGCAGAGCCCTACAGGGGCCCGGCGCGGAGTAAAGTAGGATCCAGCCCACCCGCCGATCGGTAGGCCCCGATCGTGGGCCAGGACACCGTGGGGGTCCTCCCCCCTTCCAGGACGGCCCCCGCACACTCATCTTCCAGGTCCCGTTGTGTGGGAGCGGAGTAATCCACGCCGGCGGGACTCGGCCAAACTCATCAGCCACTTGGCCCAACAGGGCCCGGAGAATCGCCAGGGGGGGCCCTGTCAATGGCCCCTGATCGGCGTGGTGGCGATCCCGCGGGCTGGGCGCCGGGTCGGATAATCCCAGCCCGAGTGTTCAGAACTAAATGCAAGACACCAGAAAGCATCAAACCAGATCTCAGAAGAGCTGGAACCCAACATGAAACCTTCTATGTTAAAATAAAGGCCAACATAACATTAGTATTTAAATATTTTTCTATCTGTCCACCAGCCATTAGTGGTTTCTGTACTTGGACACCTGTGGTGAATGTATTCACCATAATATAAGTTGTCTGTATAGTACTGTGGCCTATGGCCAGGGAATGGTAATATGATCTCCTCCCATGTATTGTACTGGAACCCTGGCGGGCTCTGCCTCTGGCTCCTCTCCCCCTTGGGGCGGTATATGGACCTGCCGCCTGTGGGCGGCGCTCATTGTTACAGCAGTCACAGGCAGGCAAGTTCTTGGATAATAAAACCTATGTTCACTCGTTCTCATCGTCTAGTAGTGAATTGATGGTACATCAATTTATTATCCAAAGACATCACTATGGAAGCCGCTCTGAAGCCTGATAAACTGGAACTCGACGCACGAGCAGCAGACACTAAGGAAATCTTCTCCCACTGCCTCCGCTGTTTTGAGGCCTACCTCGACTCCTCTGAAACGCCTCCCTCCGACACCCTCAAGCTGCGCCTCCTGCACGCCCGGGTGAGCCACCGATTCTCGGGTATGATTGAGGACGCAGTCACGTACGAAGCAGCGGTCGCGATTCTAAACAGACAGTTTGTGAAGCCCGTGAACGAAGAGTTCGCGCGGCACCTCCTCACTACCCGCCGTCAACGCGTCGGGGAATCGCTGGACGAGTATCTACAGAACCTGACACGACTCGCCCACAACTGCAACTACAGGGATGTGAAGGCCGATGAGCACATGAAGTTGATGAGCCGGGACACCTACGTGGCTGGGGTCCGGTCTAACTGCGTCTGGCAGCGACTGCAGGAAAACGGTGCCACTGATCCACAGGACACAGTAAAACTAGCCACCTCGTTAGAGGTGATCTACCAGAGCCTCAGCGCATTCCCGGCAGACCCAACAAACCCCTCGTGGGCACCACAGATATGGCCTTCACCAGACCCGACTACGTCCCAGGCCTGTGCCGCGCGGCTGCCCGTTCAGCCCGGGGGGCCGTCTTGCTACTTCTGTGGTCAGGGCCAACACCCCCGGCAGCGCTGCCCAGCCCGCACCGCGACATGCAGCGACTGCGGCAAAAGGGGACATTTTGCCAGAGTCTGTCTGGCCCGATCCAAAGCCCCGAAGTCAAATGTTTACCAGGCCCGACCCATAGACTCACAGGCCCCACAATGTGGCTACGTGCCTGCCGGTACCGCCCCCTTCAGACGCGTCATCCGCCTTGTGCGGCTCGTGGGGGGCGCCACCTTTAACTCAGCCCGACACGTGCGACCGATGGGGGCGGCCATCTTGGTTGCCATCTTCAACTCAGCCCGACACGTGCGACTCGTGAGGGCGCCATCTTGTGACCTCGATACCTCCGACCACACAGACTACCCGCAGCTCAGCGCAGTCACCCTCGACCAGTCGCGGCCAAAACATCTGAAGAATTCGATGATGGCCGTCCGGGTCAATGGGCGCGAGACCCCCTGTCTTTTCGATTCCGGGAGCACAGAGAGCTTCGTCCATCGTGACACGGTAAGGCGCTGCTCCCTCCACATCTACCCCGCGTCCCAGACAATCTCCCTTGCCTCCGGATCCCATTCGGTACAGATCTCGGGGTACTATGTCATGAACCTCGCGATACAGGGCGCTGAATACGCCCATTTTAAACTGTATGTCCTCCCTCACCTCTGCGCCCCCCTACTGCTCAGATTCGACTTCCAATGCAGTCACCGAAGCCTGACCCTAAAGTTTGGCGGACCCCTACCCCCTCTCACTGTATGTAGCCTCGCGACCCTTAAGGTCACCCCCCCCTTCGCTCTTTGCGAACCTCACCCCCGACTGTTCGCCCGTCACCACCAGGAGCAGGCGGTACAGTGCACAAGACATGATTTTTATCAAGTCGGCGGTCCAGCGACTCTTGAGGGAGGGGGGTCATCGAGGCCAGCAACAACCCCTGGAGAGGACAAGTGGTGGTTGTCAGGACTGGGGAAAAGAATCGGATGGTTGTGTACTACAGCCAGACCATAAACCGGTTCACGCAACTTGATGCGTACCCCCTCCCCCGCATAGCGGAAATGGTCAACCAGATCGCACAGTACCGGGTGTTCTCCACAGTAGAAGCAGCCGGCCGACTCTTCCAGGTCCTCAGGGTCCTTTTCGGCGTCACTAATGGAGTCTCGGTCTTCCAGAGAACAATGGACTGAATGGTGGACCAGTACGGGCTGCGGGCTACATACCCATACTTGGACAATGTTACCATCTGCGGCCATGATCAGCAGGACCACGACACCAACCTTCAGAGGTTCCACCAGACCGCCCAATCCCTCAACCTCACATTTGTGCGTTTTCTGCACAACCCGGCTAGCCAACCTCGGCTACGTCGTGGAAAACAGGGTCCAAGGGCCCGACCCCGACCGCATGCGCCCCCTCATGGAACTTCCCCTTCCCCACAGCCTCAAGGCCCTCAACCGCTGCCTGGGGCTATTCTCCTATTCCGCCCAGTATGTCCCCAACTATGCGGACAAAGCCCGCCCACTTATCAAAGCCACTATATTACCCCTGACGGCTGAGGCCTGCTTGGCCTTCAGCCGCATCAAGGCCGATATCACTAAGGCCGCGATGCACGCGGTGGACGAGTCCGTCCCCTTCCAGGTAGAGAGCGATGCGTCAGACGTCGCCCTGGCCGCCACCCTCAAGCAGGCGGGCAGGCCAGTAGCCTTCTTTTCTAAAACCCTCCACGCCTCCAAGATTCAACACTCCTCTGTCGAAAAGGAAGTGCAAGTCATTGTGGAAGCGGTGCGGCATTGGAGGCACCACCTAGCCAGTAGGAGGTTCACCCTCATCACCGACCAACGGTCGGTAGCCTTTATGTTCGACAACGCACAACGGGCAAAATTAAAAACGACAAAATCTTGACGTGGAGGATCGAACTCTCCACCTCTACTGATGATATCAAGCATTGTCCTGGGGAGCTCGTCAAGCCCTCAGATGCCCTGTCACGCGGCACATGCGCCAGTGCACAAGATGACCGACTTCAGGCTATCCACAATGACCTCTGTCACCCGGGGGCCACTCAGCTTATCCACTTTATTAAGGCCCACAATCTGCCCTACTCCACCGAGGAGGACAGGGCCATGACCAGGGACTGCCAAGTCTGCGCAGAGTGCAAACCGCACTTCTACCGGCCAGGCAAGGCCCACCTGGTGAAGGCCTCCCAGCCCTTTGAGCGCCTCAGTATCGACTTCAAAGGGCCCCTCCCTTCCACCAACCGCAATATATACTTCCTGACCGTTATTGACGAGCACTCCCACCTCCCCTTCGCTATCCCATGTCCCGACATGACTTCAGCCACTGTTATAAAGGCACTGCACAGCATTTTCAACCTGTTTGGTTTCCCTGCATACATCCACAGTGACCGGGGCACCTCTTTCATGAGCGATGAGCTGCGTCAGTACCTGCTCAGTAAGGGCATTGCCTCGAGCAGGACGACGAGCTACAACCTGCAGGGAAACGGGCAGGTGGAAAGGGAGAACGCGACGGTATGGAAGGCCGTTCTTCTTGCCCTTCGGTCTAGATGTCTCCAGATTCCCCGTTGGCAGGAGGTCCTCCCCGACGCGCTCCACTTCATCAGATCGCTCCTCTGCACAGCCACGAACGGGACCCCTCACGACCGTTTGTTTGTCTTCCCTAGGAAGTCCATCTCCGGGGTCTCGCTTCCATCCTGGCTGACAAATCCGGGAGCTGTCCTTCTCCGGAAGCATATGCGGAGCCATAAGACCGACCCCCTGGTCGAGAGGGTCCAGCTGCTGCACGCCATCCCCCAATATGCCTACGTCACGCACCAAGACAGACGGCAAGATACGGTCTCAGTCCGGGACCTGGCGCCCGCTGGTTCCCATATCAATGCGCCCCCTCCCCACTGCCTACCGCCACCCCCCCTGGGGCTCCTGTACTGAGCCGCCACTACACTGCCGCCATCCACCACCCCCCTGCCTACCCCCACCCCTCAACCATCGCCGACACGCCGGACCGAAGCTCGAGACAACACACTCTCGGAGTCAACAACTACAACGCCCGTACCCGCCGCACCGCCATAGCTGAGGAGGTCCAAAAGAACAATCCGGCCTCCAGACAGACTAAATGTATGATGACCCCACTTCACCCCCAATGGACTTCATTTTTAACAGGGGGTGAATGTGGTGAATGTATTCACCATAATATAAGTTGTCTGTATAGTACTGTGGCCTATGGCCAGGGAATGGTAATATTATCTCCTCCACTGTATTGTACTGGAACCCTGGTGGGCTCCGTCACTGGCTCCGCCCCCCCCCCAGGGCGGCATATAGACCTGCCGCCTGTGGGCGGTGCTCATTGTTACAACAGTCACAGGCATGCAAGTTCTTGGATAATAAAGCTTGTTCACTTGTTCTCATCGTCTCGTAGTGAATTGATGATACATCAACACCTAAATCTCTCTGCTTCTCAACAGTTCCTGGTTTCCTGACATTTAGAAAATACTCTGCCCCATCAGGTAGTGTAGGATCTTGGAGGGTGGTGATTATGGTAAGATTATTGAAGATTAGAATAAAATTTGGGTAATGTTGTGACCTAAACGGAGTTACAAGAATAATTTTTAAAATGTTTTAGAGTACCCAATTAATTTTTTCCAATTAAGGGGCAATTTAGCATGGCCACTCCACCTACCCTGTACATCTTTGGGTCGTGGAGGAAAAACCCCACACAAATACGGGGATAATGTGCAAACTCCACATGGACAGTTACCCAGAGCCGGGATCGAACCTGGGACCTCGGCGCCATGAAGCAGCAGTGCTATCCACTGCGCCACCGTGCTGCCGACAAGAATAATGTTTAAAGTATGCATATCTATTTCTTATTCCAAAAATTGGCTTTGTTAACCCTTCACCAACTCAATGCATTTGAGGGGAAATGAGATTAGCACACAGGAGAGAAAGTAATAGAAGGATTTTCCCTGATAGGAATATATAGAGATGGGTGTGTGCACCATAAATGTCAGTATAAGCTAGTTGGGCCAAAAGACATCTTTCTGTGCTGAAAACTCTGCCCAGATATTTATCGTAAGGGAGAGTGAGAGGCCAAAAGTGTCCAAAGAATCTAACAAGGCCAAAGAGGTGCAGGTCTTACTAAATCTAACAGCAAGACCACATCATCATTGTTTTATTTTTTTCTCACCCAACAGCCAGCCAAATAGAATTAATAGCTGTTAATAGCTGAAAACCAGCGGGATGAGTCCACAACACTGATCATTTGGAGGTAGTTTACAGTAATTTGGGTGGACCTTTGACAAAGAGTCATTCAGACTCGAAATGTTAGCTCCCATCTCTCTCCACAGATGCGGTCAGACAGACCGAGATTGTCAAGTATTTTCTGCTTCTGTCTGTGTTGATGTTACCCTTTGTTATCCCTTATTCCCCTTTGAGTAATGCAAAACCTCTTGTTTGCAATAGAAAAAAAGTAGAATTCCTTTTCAAATACTCAGTCAAGTAGCAGCGGGAGACTAGCATTGAGGAAGGCATGTTTTCCTTGAAAATTAGACCAAAGATTACACATAATCACACTAAGCATCTGTACACCAATACTCATGTAGCATTGCCTCCAGGCCTAAAAGTCATTCCAACATAGTAACAGTTAAAATGTCACAAAATTAAACTGTGTCCTGTGTACAGGTCTCAGCCTGAAACCGCAGAGCAGTGAAATTGTCTTTAGAAGAGACATACATACCAACTGAAGAGCACTAACTGATTGTACTTTTTCAACTTCCTTTTCATCTTTATGCTTCCTAAAAAATAATAGTGAAAGACTTTTAAATAATACAGTTCTATTACTCTACTCACTCTTCCAGCATGAAGCAATGTTTTCATTTCTCGGGATGTGATGACACTAACAAAGGGGTTTGCCTGAGAAGGTGGGATGAGGTCAATTCAGGGACATTACTGTGACAGATGAGCCATGTGCAATTTATTATTTGTTAATTTTAAACATTTTATGTCCCACAACAAATTAACTTTTCATCGAAGATAAAAGAAAGAAACAAAGCGAGTGTGAAACGTGCTTTGTGCTGGTTGGGAATGGAGTGGAAAGCAGGCTGTCGACTCCCTACCTCCTCATTTACACCACCCTCCAAGATCAGTTTCACCCTCCCTCAGTGAATTTTGGGTTTTCAACAGATTATCGTTACTCGAAAAACCATTGAAACGTTCACTCATGCTCACCCACTCAATTATGTTCAGGCTGAATTTCCACACCATTTTTCGAGGGTTTTGGTGGCTCCTTCACCAAAGCAGCTGAGTAAGAGATTTGCAGTGGAAATTAAACCCCACTCTGCCCTCCTCCCACTTCATGTCGGCTATCATCTCCCTCGCTTCTTTAGCTCCACCTGGAAGTTTTCTTCCCCTTGAAACTTACCTGGCAATTTTTTTTCCCCTGTTCAAATTGACATTGTCAAATTGTCATTGACAAACTAAAGGTCTCCTCGCATATTCCCCAGAGCATTTGCTGCTCTATCTCCCCCCCAAAGGACCACACATAGTTTCTCTCCATAGAATCCATGGAATTTCCACAGTGCAGAAGGAGGTCATTTGGCCTGTCGGGTCTGCACCGACCCTCTGAAAGAGCACACTACCTAGGCCCACTCCCCCTCCCTATACCCACCTAACCTGCGCTTCTTTGGACTGTGGGAGTAAACTGGAGCACCCGGAGGAAACCCACGCAGACACGGGAGAAAGTGCAAACTCCACACAGGCAATCAGCGAAGGTCGGAATTGAACCCGGGTCGCTAGGACTGTGAGGCAGCAGTGCTGATCACTGTGGCGCCCCTTCTATCCTCATATGTTGGATTGGCTCTTCAGAAATGCTGCTATCATCTTCTCCCTCCCATCATCAAAACTGCTTCCAGCTTGTCTTTTCTGCTTCTGAACTCCTCAGCTAATCCCTTTTGACGTCAATTCCCTTCCTCTTCCCTCAGTTTCTCTCTTGCCCAGATCCTGTTTCTCCTGTAAATGTTTCTGACCTCTGTTTAACGTAGACGGGAATTTTGAACTTATGAATAGTCCTGTTTCGAGCATGCAGCAACTAGTATCACAATTACTGGACAAGGGAAGGAATAGTGCTGAAGGAAGAGGTTAAGTTTGTCATAATATCCACTCATGTATATAATGAGATGCAGACAGGCAGTGATTGACACACAGGATGACCAGTCAACATACAGCACAGTGCAGCCAATCACCAGACAGGGCATTACCACTATAAAGTCAGAGGGCACGAGGTTTCCTGCTCTCTCGGGACCCAGCCACTGAGACAGTCAGAGACCAGGAGCTAGCAAGTACAAACACCATGCGGTAGCTAGTAAGTCTGGTCAGGCTACTACAAGGTCTCCATTCAGTTCAGTATAGTGTCGACCCACAGCTGAATATGTATATCAGTTCATCGTTGAATAAAACAGTGTTGGGTCTTCTCCAGTGTTAGACGTCTGTTTCTAGCTTCCCTGCATCAAGTGCAGTCCACATCGAACCTACCTGCCTAACACATCAAAGTTCTGTACTGATCTTCAGGTGACCATTTTACCCTGGGTTTACTATTTACAACAAATTCAGCGTATTTTGATAAAATTCTAAACATGGCTCATAGGGTTGGGGTTAAAATATGCCATTTCTATCGTGCAGAATAGTTTAAATTATAAATGCTTTGAAATTGTTTTGACACCTTCGGATCTCGTATCGTAGCGTAATAATATTGAAGTAATACAGTACCTGAAAATTAGAACTATCAAAACATTAATATGAATGCAATACAGGGCGGCACGGCAGCACAGTGGTTAGCACTGTTGCTTCACAGCGCGAGGGACCCGGGTTCGATTCCTGGCTTGGGTCACTGTCTGTGCAGAGTCTGCACATTCTCCCCGTGTCTGTGTGACTTTCCTCCGCGTGCTCCGGTTTCCTCCCACAAGTCCCAAAAGACGTGCTGTCAGATGAATTGGACATTCTGAATTCTCTCTCAGTATACCCGGTCAGGGGCTGGAATGTGGCGACTAGGGATTTTTCACAGTAATTTCATTGCAGTGTTAATGTAAGCCTACTTGTGACACTAATAAAAATTATTATTATTTTTCGCAATATTTTAAGCACTTTTGTGTATATGAGGTGGGCCATCGCAATAAAAGCTGGTGTAGCTTTGGTAATTAAGAAGCTGAAGATAATTACATAACCTCACTCCCAGCAGGGAGCCATGTTGAAAAGACAGCTGGGATTTTCTAGCACCGTCGCAGTGGGATTCATTATGGGAGATTCGGCGGTTCAGCCAAAAGCGGAACCGGACAATCCCAGCACTCGGTGAGGCTGGAAAAATCTCATCCAATATTTTGAAGAGTCAATGCTAAAGTGTCAAACAAGTCCTGTACCTCTGGCCAATAACCCCTTTTTAAGCACACCCTTTCCTGCTGGGAGGGTGCAATCAAAGAGTCAACCCATCTAGTAGAAGCTATGTGAATAACTGGAGTGTTCTTTGATTTGATTTGATTTGATTCATTACTGTCACATGTATTAGTATACAGTGAAAAGTATTGTTTCTTGCATGCTGTCCAAATAATGCATACCGTACATAGGGAAGGAAGGAGAGACTGCAGTTATAGCAAGGTGTAGAGAAAAAAATCAACTTAATACGAGGTAGGTCCATTCAAAAGTCTGATGGCAGTAGGGAAGAAGCTGTTCTTGAGTCAGTTGGGACGTGACCTCAAACTTTGGTATCTTTTTCCTGACGGGAGAAGGTGGAAGAGAGTATGTCCGGGGTGCGTGGGGTCCTTAATTATGCTGGCTGCCTTTCTGAGGCAGCGGGAATTATAGATAGAGTCAATGGATGGGAGGCTGGTTTGCGTGATGGACTGGGCTACATTCACGACCTTTTGTAGTTTCCTGCGGTCTTGGGCAGAGCAGGCTCCATACCAAGCTGTGATACAACCAGAAAGAATGCTTTCTATGGTGCATTTGTAGAAGTTGGTGAGGGTCGTAGTTGGCATGCCAAGTTTTCTTAGCCTTCTGAGAAAGTAGAGTCGTTGGTGGGCTTTCTTAACTATAGTGTCGGCATGGGGGGACCAGGACAGCCTGTTAGTGATCTGTACACCTAAAAACCTGAAGCTTCTCAGACCACTCTTAAGAATTTAGTTCACTGCCATTGTTGTGTATGTGATATTGATATTTTATTGTCAGGTGATTTTAAATCATCATTGCACGTGGTGTTGAATGTTATTGTACATTTTCATTGAAAAGAACCCACCACTTACTTTTGTCTATTCTCCTCCTTGGGATCTTCCAGGGGCTTTTTCTTATATTTTGCTTTGCTCAAGTCACCATTGCTCAAATTTTCATCCTCTGCTTCCATGGTTACCTGAAATAATAGCAGAATTGTTGGCATTTTTGCTTCAGTGAATAATTCAGGGTTCTTTAAAATATTCAAATTATTCAAAATTAAAAGCATAGTTAAGGATGTAGCTCCACAGGTATGCTCAAATCATTGGCATGTCATATTCCAGGTATTGCCACACTCATGATATCATTCTACCCGCCAGACCTAGATTTCTTCAGCTAAAACATAGGGCCGTCTTTCGCGAGAAAAATAGCACGTGAACGGTTTCCTGCATTATTAACTCACAAATCGACCAGAAAGTTCAGCGATACACTGGGAGTTGTCAATTTCCAGAAATCGCTGATAGATTTATGCCCCTTCACTGCTTGCATCGTACAAACGGCAACTCATCCTTAACCTCCTCATTACCTGAATAACTTGCTGGATTTACACATTAAATTTACATCAAATATGCTGCAGAAAGTTAGGGCTGGAACAAAAGTAAATTTTTTAATGACATGATAGTGCTAGTACAACCGCTCTGGCCGAGAAAGAGGACAATTTAAAATGTCCAATCTCATTATTGCATGAAGCCAATTTATCAATTTTTAAAATGCCAAACTTTATTTTCTGTTAAGGTTTTTTCTTTCCTTTCTTTTTTTCACTTTCTCTCAGTACGATCTTTCCCTCGTTTTTTTTTCCTTTTTCCTGTATTTGTCCGTCATCAAGGACGTCAACATTGTCGGTACTGCAATGAATGAGGTACAAGATGCCCTCCTGCCCCTGTTGCCCCTTTATCAGCTCACACTTCCAACAAGTTGGGATGCAACTTTTCTTCCAGCAAGGAAATGTCCAAAAGCACACGTGCTTTAAGATGCCCCACTCCAGCAGAAAAATGTTACGTGTAGCTGTGGGGTTACGACGAAAAGCAACACATCCATTGTAAACACACCTGCTGCATCCCACAAGTAGCTGTTTGCAGTTCAGATTCAGTAAAGAACTGGTAGATTCGCCGTTTGAACTTTGATATGTACCATGTGACACTCCCAGGATTGCAAATTACTCATGATCGTATCCAAATAAGCTGTTTGTTCATGCAAGTTTCACCAGAGCAAGGCAAATTCGACCAGTAATATTATACTGTAACTTTATTAATTTAAATAAGTAATCGACGTCAGAGGCCAAGGCCCTTAATGTAGGACACTGCCAAAATTGAAATGTGTAAAGGATAAGATAAGATAAATCAAGGAGCAATGATTATATGCTGCCAAAGTTAGCTTTTGAAAGGATTCCAGAAATCTAGTAGGGGAGAGGATGGAAAAAGCAAGTGAGCGAGGAATTGCCGATCAGATTTTGCATTCTTCCCTGTCCAGGAATGTAAAAGATGCTGTGGACTCGGGTCTAACCCCCTCAACATTAATTTAACTCCTCGCATGTTTGCTCTGTTTCAAGTACTTAAAATTTCCATGAACAAAATCAATGGTTGCTGCCTTAATCATCCCCTGTAGCAAAGCATTTTATGTTTTCCACAATCCAACGCATGAGCTAAAAACTTATTTAGACCTGAACAGCAACTGTAGCTTGCATTCTGATGTGACCATCAATTCACTCAAGGACTCGTGTCGGAGTAAAACAGTGGTTTTAATTAACTATCAACTTTGCCTGCCTGCGACTGGTACATACTGAGGACAGTCCCACAGGCCAGCTACTCTTATACGCTTTCAAAGGGGCAGAGCCATGTGCGGAGCCCGTACATGCTCCAACATCCTCCAACATCTCCCCCTGTGGGTGAAGCCATACAATGGCCCACAGATAAAACCCACAGGGTTAATAACATAGAACATAACTGGTGAATTAACTGTATTTACAAACATAGAACATAACTGGTGAATTAACTGTATTTACATTCACCACACATTCTTATAGCAGTCTTAATAAAGAAAACATTCCAAGAGGCAACATAAAACAAAATATGACACCGAGTCACATGAGAAAACATAAGAGTTATCCAGACTCGAAAGGTTAGCTCCCTTTTGTCTCCACAGATGCTGTCAGAACTGCAGAGATTGTCCAGTATTTTCTGTGTTTGTGAAAGAACACAAAGAGGTAGGTGTTAGGAAGCGCCTGAAAGGAGGAGAGTAAGGTTGAGAGGATTAGAGATGGAATTCGAGAGCTTAGGGCCTGATGCACGATCAATTATTGCGAAAGAGAGATCAGAGAATAATCAAAGGCTTTATTAGACAAGATGTGTTCCCCAGCAGCTCGTAACACAAAATGGCTGCAGCCGGGGATGAACACCTCTTTATACCGTCCACTGGGCAGAGCCAGCAGACAAGGGATTTACCCACGTATCTCTAATACAGTAGTACCTCCAATGCAGGTACCATAATACATATAATACGGTCTACCACAGGGCCCAGACAACTGATGGCGCGACCACCAATGCTGGAGTGAATGGTAATGCTCATGAAATCAGAATTAGATGGAACTTAAAGATCAACAGCCAACATTTCCCCAAGGCCTGTAATCCACTCCCCAATATCTGAACCCCCTAACATTCCCCCCACCAAGGCCCAGCAACCCCCAGCTCCAGGACCGGCTGACCTGACCCGACACCACCACCCAGCCCCCCCGAAAGGCCTGACCACCCACCCTCACATATGCCCCACAAGGCCGGACACCCTCTCCCGAGGCCTGACCCGCACCCGCCCGCTCCAACAACACCCTGAGGCCCATCACTCCCCAACCCCCAGGACTGGCCGATCGGACCCACCAGCTCCCTCAAAGGCCTAAGCACGCCTCCTCCCCCAAATTGCCCCTGAGGGCCTGACACCCCCCCACCAACAAATGCCCTTGGAGACCTTCTGAGGTCATCTCCCCACCCCCCCACCCCCAACCCAAGACCCCATCAGATATAAATATGCATTTATCTCTGCATCGCTTGAACATAAGGGAGCAGAGATTGGTGCTGTATCAGAGCTAATGGGTAGAGTGAGAGTTCGGGTTTTAATGGGGATGAGCACATCAAAATAGAGGTTAGGATGTGGTTAAGAAGATCATTGTTGCAGAAACATTGTAATGAGCAGGTGGCCAAAGCTTAGACATTTGGGATTTTGGAAGTGCAAACCTAAGTAAATTGGGAGTTTTGATACACTAATTTATTTCGCCTTTTCAGTGGATATGATTCCTGCATCTCAAATTTTTCTTCATAACTAGTTCCACAACCCTGAAGTACGGCTTTATAATGGTTTCTACAATGGCTACCGAAAACTGAACACAGTTTTCCAGCTGTGACATAATCAATTTATTGTACAAATTTATTATTATTTCTTTACTCTTGATTCTCTGGGCAGAATTCGCCCACCCTGGAACTGAGTGCTGTGGTGGGGGCAGGAATTTGGTGTATTTTCCAAATGCAGAGGCTGAGGGTAAAACAGCCAGATCTTCCGGTCCGACTTAACTGATTGCACCATGGGGGATTTGCGCTATATTCTGTGGCAGGGTGAACATGATGGCACAATTCCTACCATCATACCTGGATGCCATTGAAAACTTGCCCAATGCCACTGACCCACCATTGAAGAAAGAAAATAGACCTCTTAAAAAAGATGGACCTCCAGAATACTCTGAGGCTGGAAGATGAACCTCCTTGATGACACTGAAGCTGGAAGATCCATCTGTAGATATTCCCCCAATCCACTGCTGTGGTAATCTGGGGTCCAGATACTGGCAGCCTCCATCCTTAATCCCAGAGGCAGCTGTAGCTATTGTTCAGGTGAGTCCTGCATTCTGCACGCCAGGGTGTTCCAGATATGTTCTGAACTAATGTCATATCTGACTGGCATTACAAAGAATCGGGATTGGGGGAAGATTTTGGTTGGGCCTTCATCTGCATTCCCTCAACAGGTGCAAATCAGTTTCACACCAACCTCCAGCAGATTTCCTTATCCGCCATAGCAGGCATCACCGAAAAATCTCGCAGGGAATTCACGCCTGTGTGAAATTGACTTTTGGACCTCAAGCTAAATTCCCAGAGGCATGGGGGAATACCACCCGCTGTCCTTATTTAAGGAAACCAAAATGCTGCTGCCCTTTTGCAATACCTGTACCTACCTGCACTAAGGAAATAATACATCTGAACCGTAAAGCCTCTTTGTTCAATAGCAGAATGGATAGCTAGCTGCCTGCAAGACAAAAGCAGAGAATAAGGGAAAAGATTCAGAGCACCAGAAGGATCAGTGCTGGTGCCAGTGTTATTCACATTTAACGTCAAGATAGAGCACTTTGGAGTCAAAAACAATTTCTAAGTTTGTCGAGGATACAAATTTGAGAAAATAGCTAAGGGACCAGGGTGTAACTCAAATCTCAAGAAAACCTAAATACAGCAGGGCCATTTGAACTCAATGCTGAGTACAAATAGACATCATTTTTACTGTAGCAAGGACCTTAACCCACAATGTAGATGTCCTTGAAGAGCAAATAAGGTCGCCTGAGGAAGAGAATGTTTGAACACCAGGAATTCAGATCCAACACAAGCTCATGGTCGACAGAGCAGTGTAAAAGCCACTCTCCTACATCAGTGTTCTTCAAACTTTTTTTCTGGGGACCCATTTTTACCAACCGGCCAACCTCGCGGGACTCAACCCGGTTGGCCTTCGGGACCCAACCCGGCCGACCTTCGCGGCCCACGCCGGCTGACCTTGATGACCTGATGCACGATCAATTGTACAAAGTCTCAGGTTGGATACAACTGTGGCTTTATTGCAGTAAGATGTGTGGCCTCCCACAGCAGCTGACGAATTGGCTGCTGAATAGAGGACACGCATATTTATACTCCTCCTACTGGGCGGAGCCAGCAGGCAGGGGCTACCGGCAAACCTGTAGTACAGGTCCTACCTTTCATCACCTAATACAGGTGTAACTGTGGTTTACCACATTCACCCCCTGTTAAAAATGAGTCCGGTGGGGGTGGTGGAGAACTATATACAGTAGTGAATTTATGTACAGTGTTTTATTAGGAGAGAAAAAAAAGTATTTTGAAAGTCCGGTGCCAGTTAGAGATTCAACCGGCCTGGTGCCTTGACGTTCCGCTGGGAGCGACGTAACGGTGGCGGCGATGTCGATGCTGGCGACGTCGGTGCTGGCCTGATGTTGGGTGACCCCGGGACCGTGCCGAAATCCTCTTCATCCTCTTGCGTGGGCAGGGGAAGGAAGGATGGTCCTGGTGGGGTTAATGTTGGGAGCGCCGGGGGAGGGGAGGGTGGCGCCAGGCCGGGGAAGTGTGTATGAGTGGAACCTGCTGGTGCCAGGTCCCTGAGGGAGACAGTATCTTGGCGGCCATTGGGGTGTGCCACATAGGCATACTGGGGGTTGGCATGGAGCAAGTGCACCCTGTCCACCAATGGGCCCGCCTTGTGGAGTCTGTCATGCCTATGGAGCAGGACCGGTCCTGGAGCTACGAGCCAAGTCAGGAGCGACACCCCGTAAATGGACTTCCTGGGGAAGGCAAAAAGACGTTCATGGGGTGTGTTATTCGTAGCGATGCACAGTAGTGACCGGATGGAGTGTAGTGCATCAGGGAGGACCACCTGCCAGCGAGAGGCTGGGAGGTTCCTGGACCGTAGGGCTAGTTGGACGGCCCTCCAAACCATCCCATTCTCCCTCTCTACCTGCCCGTTTCCCCGGGGGTTATAGCTGGTCGTCCTGCTGGAGGCGATACCCCTGCTGAGCAGGAACTGACGCAGCTCATCACTCATGAATGAGGATCCCCTGTCACTGTGGATGTAAGCGTGGAAGCCGAACAGAGCAAAGATTTGTTGAGGGCCTTGATGACGGTGGCAGACGTCATATCGGGGCAGGGGATGGCGAAGGGGAACCTGGAGTACTCATCGACCACACTGAGAATATACGTGTTACAGTCGGTGGAGGGGAGGGGCCCTTTGAAACCACGCTGAGGAGTTGAAAGGGGCGGGAGGCTTTCACCAGGCGCGCACTGTCCGGCCGGTAGAAGTGCGGCTTGCACTCCGCACAGACCTGGCAGTCCCTGGTGACTGTCCGTACTTCCTCGACGGAGTAGGGCAGATTGCGAGCCTTGACAAGGTGGTACAACCATGTGACCCCCGGGTGGCAAAGGCTGCCATGTAGGGCCCGGAGTCAGTCTACTTGTGCGCTGGCACATGTACCTCGGGATAGGGCATCTGGGGGCTCGTTGAGTTTGCCAGGGTGATACAAAATCTCGGAATTATAGGTGGAGAACTTGAACCGCAAGATTTTATCATTTTTGATCTTGCCCCGCTGTGTGTTGTTGAACATGAAGGCTACCGACCGTTGGTCAGTGAGGAGAGTGAATCTCCTGCCGGCCAGGTAATGCCTCCAATGGCGCACAGCTTCAACGATAACTTGGGCCTCTTTTTCGACGGACAAGTGCCGAATTTCTGAGGCACGAAGGGAGCGGGAAAAGAATGCCACGGGTCTGCCTGCCTGGTTGAGGGTGGCGGCAAGTGCGACGTCTGATGCATCGCTTTCTACTTGGAAGGGCTGTGTCTCGTCTACTGCGTGCATCCCGGCCTTGGCTATATCAGCTGTGGTACGGGCGAAGGCCTGTTGTGCCTCTGCCGTAAGGGGAAAATGGGTGGACTGAATGAGTGGGCGGGCCTTGTCCGCGTAGTTTGAGACCCACTGGGCGTAGTAGGAGAAGAGCCCCAGGCAGCGTTTGAGGGCCTTGGGGCAGTGGGGGAGGGGAAACTTCATGAGAGGGCGCATGCATTCGGGATCGGGCCCCAGAGCTCCGTTCTGGACCACATCGCCGGGGATGGCTAGGCGGGTTGTGCTGAACACGCACATCTCCTTGTTGTAGGTGAGGTTGAGGAGAGTGGCGGTGCAGAGGAATTAAGCAAAGTTAGCATCGTGGTCCTGCTGATCATGGCCGCAGATGGTGACGTTGTCTAGGTATGGAAAGGTGGCCCGCAAACCGTACCGGTCGATCATTCGGTCCATCTCCCTTTGGAAGACCGAGACCCTGTTAGTGACGCCGAAGGGAACCCTGAGGAAGTGATAGAGACGTCCGTCCGCCTCGAAAGCAGTGTATGGACGGTCCGATTTACGAATGGAGAGCTGGTGGTAGGCGGATTTTAGGTCTATCGTTGAGAAGACCCGGTACAGCGCAATCTGATTGACAGTATCAGATATGCGTGGGAGGGGGTACGCGTCGAGCTGCGTGTACCGATTGATGGTCTGGCTGTACTCCACGACCATTCTGTGCTTCTCTCCAGTTTTAACGACTACCACTTGAGCTCTCCAGGGGCTGTTGCTGGCCTCGATGATGCCCTCCCGAAGCAGCCGCTGGACCTCGGACCTGATGAAGGTCTTGTCCTGGGTGCTGTACCGTCTGCTCCTGGTGGCAACGGGTTTGCAGTCCGAAGTTAGCTTGGCAAAGAGGGAGGGTGGGTCGACCTATAGGATCGCGAGGCCGCACACAGTGAAGAGTGGTAGGAGCCCGCCAAATTTGAGGGTGAGGCTCTGGAGATTGCACCGGAGGTCCAGGCCTAGTAGTAGTGCAGCGCAGAGATTTGGAAGGACGTAGAGGCGGAAGCCGCTGAATTCTACGCCCTGGACCGTGAGAGTGACCGCGCAGAACCCCCGGATCGGGATGGAATGGGATCCGGAGGCCAGGGAGATTCTTTAATTGGCGTGGTGGACCGCGAGGGAGCAGCGCCTTACCGTATCCGGGTGGATGAAGCTTTCGGTGCTCCCGGAGTCCAGCAGGCAAGAGGTCACATGGCCGTTGATTTTCACCATGGTCGAGGCAGTGGCC
The DNA here is from genome assembly GCF_047496885.1 of Scyliorhinus torazame. Lineage (NCBI taxonomy): Eukaryota > Metazoa > Chordata > Chondrichthyes > Carcharhiniformes > Scyliorhinidae > Scyliorhinus > Scyliorhinus torazame. The sequence goes on along the minus strand of NC_092712.1, from coordinate 191,548,868 downwards.
AGGTTGTGTGGACGAGACTGGTCGAGCGTCGTTGAGGCGAGCTGCAGTTAGTCGTCGCTGGCGTCCAAAGATGGAGAGCGTGGGGGGCCACGTCGTGGAATGTTGTCGGCGTCTATGCCCCGTGGGGAAGGCAAAATGGCGGCGCCTGAAGATCCTGCGGGGGACAAAGTGGCGGCGCCCATGGGTCGCACATTGCGGGGGCTGGACAAGATGGCGGCGCCCATGGGCCGCACGTTGCGGGGGCTGGACAGGATGGCGGTGCCCATGGGCCGCACATGGCCCCGGGAGGTGAAGATGGCGGCGCCCAATGGGCGCGCGTTGGCCGGGACGAAGATGGCGGCGTCCATTGTGTGTGGGTCGGGGGGGAGGGAGCGATAGCAGCGACTGCGCAGGCCTGGCACACTGCGGCAAAGTGGCCCTTTTTGTTGCAAGCCTTGCAAATGGCAGCGCGGGCCGGGCAGCGTTGGCAAAGGTGCCGGAGAAGTAACATCGGGGACCACCGGGGTGCGCGGATTAGCGTGTGGCGCAGGAGTATTGGCTGGGTAAAGCCCCGACTGGGGCGGCCGTTTGTGGGGTAGGTCACAGGAAGAGCAGGTGGAGGGTTTTCGGGGTGGCATAGGGCAGGGATACGAAAGTTGGGGGACCTGTTTGTGGACGGGAAGTTCGCGAGCTTGGGTGAGCTGGAGGAGAAGTACGGGCTCCCCCCGGGGAACACCTTCAGGTACTTACAGGTAAGGGCGTTTGCCAGACAGCAGCTACTGCCACACACAGTACAGGACAGGCTCTCGGGGGGGTGGGTGGGAGTGGGGAAGGTCTCGGAAACTGACCAGGTGATGCAGGAGGGGGAGGGGGTCTCGGTGGTGGAGTTGAAAGGTAAGTGGGAAAAGGAGTTGGGAGAGGAGATCGAAGAGGGGACATGGGCAGATGCCTCAGGGAGGAGTGGGCTGCGCGGCCGGAGGGGTAGGCCTGAGCATTACGTGAGGCGGTCGTCATGGAGAGTGCTAGGTTCTTAGTCCCCGCTAGGTCAAGCGTGGCCCCTTCAAGCAGCCTTTGGCGAATGAGATCCGACCCAATCCCCGTTACAAAAGCATCGCGCATAAGGTTAGAATGTTTGGTGGCCCTAACGGCCTGACAGTCACAGTCCCGGACAAGTGGGATTAGAGTCCGTCAGAAATCTTCTACGGACTCACCAGGGAGTTGAGAGCGAGTGGTGAGTACATGCCTGGCGAAGAGTGTGTTCACTTTCTGTACGTTGTTTTCTTTGAGGAGCGCCATGGCGTCCGTGTAGTTCGGGGCGTCCTGGATCAGCGGAAACACGCTGGAGCCCAACCTTGAGTACAGGATTTGTATCTTCTGAGCCTCCGTCAGAGGGATGGTCGCTGAGTTGATATAGGCCTCGAAGCAGGCTAGCCAGTGATTAAAGTCCTTTCTGACGTCGCTCGATTGCGGATCCAGCTGCAGGCGATGTGGTTTGATTCGGAGGTCCATCTTATAGAAAATCTTACTGCAATAAATTAATGCACGAACAATTGTACAAAGACTCAGGTTGGATACAACTGTGGCTTTATTGCAGTAAGATGTGTGGCCTCCCACAGCAGCTGGCGAAATGGCTGCTGAATAGAGGACGCGCATATTTTTTTAAAAAAATAATTTTTATGAAAGGTTTTCATAAAATATCAATGACAAAATGAAAAAGAAAAAAGAACCCAACAGGGTTAAGTACAAAACACAATCAAAAAAAGCAACCCCCCAAACCCCTCATCCGCCCTGCACATAAATAATAAATTAACACTAACACCCCGACGTACACAACAGGTGTGTACATCCCCTCAGACCCTCCAGTGTAAATAACAAACAAAAATAAAGTAAACCCCCCCCCCCCCCCCCCCCCCCACCCCCACCACCCCAAGCTGCTCCTGCCATTGACCAATGTCTATCGTTCTGCCAGAGAGTCTAAGAACGGTTGCCACCGCCTAAAGAACCCTTGTACCGACCCTCTCAAGGCGAATTTCACCCTCTCCAATTTAATGAACCATGCCATATCGCTGATCGAGGATTCCACGCTTGGGGGCCTCGCATCTTTCCACTGAAGGAGAATCCTCCGCCGGGCTACCAGGGACGCAAAGGCCAGAATTCCGGCCTCTTTCGCCTCCTGCACTCCAGGCTCCTCTACCACCCCAAATATTGCGAGCCCCCAGCCCGGTCTGACCCTGGATCCTACCACCCGTGACACCGTCCTCGCTACGCCCTTCCAAAATTCCTTCAGCGCTGGGCATGCCCAGAACACCTGGGTGTGATTTGCTGGGCTCCCTGAGCACCAAACACACCTGTCCTCACTCCCAAAGAACCGGCTCATCCTTGTCCCGATCATGTGTGCCCTGTGCAGCACCTTAAACTGTATGAGGCTGAGCCTCGCGCACGATGAGGAAGAATTCACCCTCCCTAGGGCATCTGCCCACGTCCCCTCTTCGATCTCCTCTCCCAACTCCTCCTCCCACTTACCTTTCAACTCCACCACCGAGGCCTCCTCCTCCTCCTGCATCACCTGGTAAGTTTCCAAGATCTTCCCCACTCACACCCACCCCCCCGAGAGCACCCTGTCCTGTACTGTGTGTGGCAGTAGCCGCGGGAATTCGACCACCTGCCGTCTGGCAAACGCCCTTACCTGTAAGTACCTGAAAGTGTTCCCCGGGGGGGGATCCCGTACTTCTCTTCCAGCTCACCCTAGCTCGCGAACTTCCCGTCCACAAACAGGTCCCCCAACTTTCGTATCCCTGCCCTGTGCCACCCCGAAAACCCTCCAGCTGTTCTTCCTGGGGCGAACCGGTGGTTCCCCCATAATGGGGTCCACGCCGAGGCCCCAACTTCCCCCTTATGCCGCCTCCACTGCCCCCATATTTTGATGGCTACCACCACCACCGGGCTCGTGGTATACCTCCTTGGAGAGAGTGGCAGCGGCGCCATTGCCAGCACCCCCAAGTTCGTACCAACACAGGACGCCGTCTCCAGCCTCTTCCATGCAGCCCTCTCCCCCTCTATCACCCACTTGCGCACCATCGTCGCATTGGCGGCCCAGTAGTACCCACAGAGGTTGGGCAGCGCCAGCCCCCCCATCTCTACTCCACTCCAGGAACACCCTTCTCACCCTCGGAGTCCCTCGCGCCCACACAAACCCCATTATACTCCTGTTAACCCGCCTGAAAAAAGCCTTCGGGATAAACATGGGGAGGCAATGGAACAGGAACAAAAACCTTGGGAGCACCGTCATTTTGATTGACTGCACCCTACCCACCAAGGACAGCAGCAACACGTCCCACCTCTTGAACTCCTCCTCCATTTGCTCCACCAGCCTTGTAAAGTTAAGCCTATGCAGGGCCAGCTCCTGGCCACCTGGACCCCCAAATATCTGAAGCTCCTCTCCGCCCTTTTTAGTGGGAGCTCGCCAATCCCCCTCTCCTGGTCCCCTAGCTGAACTACGAACAGCTCGCTCTTCCCCATATTGAGCTTGTACCCCGAAAAGTCCCCGAATTCCCTCAGGATCCTCATTACCTCTGGCATTCCTCCCACCGGATCCGCCACATAGAGCAGCAGGTCGTCCGCATAAAGCGACACCCTATGCTCCTCCCCACCCCGCACCAACCCCCTCCAGTTCCTCGACTCTCTCAGTGCCATAGCCAGGGGTTCAATCGCCAGTGCGAAGAGCAGGGGGACAGGGGACACCCCTGTCTCGTCCCTCGGTGCAACCGAAAGTACTCGGAACTCCTCCTATTTGTGGCCACACTCGCCATCGGGACCTCATACAACAGCCTAACCCACCTGACAAACCCCTCCCCAAACCCGAACCTCTTCAGCACCTCCCACAGGTACCCCCACTCTACCCTATAGAAGGCTTTCTCAGCGTCCATCGCCACCACTATCTCCGCCTCCCCCTCCCTCGCCGGCATCATGATAACGTTCAAAAGCCTCCGCACATTCGCATTCTACTGTCTCCCCTTCACAAACCCCGTCTGGTCTTCATGGATGATCTGCGGCACACAATCCTCGTGGCTAAGACCTTCGCCAGCACCTTGGTATCTACATTTAGCAAGGAAATCGGTCTGTAAGACCCACGTTGCAGGGGATCCTTGTGCCGCTTCAGGATCAAGGAGATCAGTGCCCGGGACATCGTCGGGGGTAAAGCCCCCCCCTCCCTTGCCTCATTAGCGGTCCTAACTAACAGCCCAACAGGTCCATATATTTTTCATAGAACTCGACCGGGACACCGTCCGGCCCCGGTGCCTTCCCCGCCTGCATGCTTCCTATCCCTTTGATCAGCTCCTCCAGCCCAATCGGGGCCCCCAGTCCCGCCACCAGTCCCTCTTCCACCTTTGGAAACCTCAATTGGTCCAGGAAACGGCCCATCCCTCCCTCCTCCCGTGGGGGCTCGGATCGGTACAATTCCTCATAGAAGTCTCTGAAGACCCCATTGATACCAACCCCACTCCGCACCACGCTCCCTCCCCTGTCCTTAACTCCCCCGATCTCCCTAGCTGCGTCCCGCTTCCGAAGCTGATTTCCAGTATCGGGCTTGCCTTTTCCCCATAGACCACCCCCTGGGCCTTCCTCCACTGCACCTCCGCCTTCCTGGTGGTCACCAGGTCGAATTCGACCTGGAGGCTGCGCCTCTTCCTCAACAATCCTTCCTCGGGCTCCTCCGCATACCTCCTGTCTACCCTCACCATCTCCCCCACCAGCCTCTCCCTCTCCCGCCGCTCTCTCCACTCCTTGTGGGCCCTAATGGAGATCAGCTCTCCCCTCACCACCGCCTTCAGTGCCTCCCATACCATCCCCACATGGACCTCCCCGTTGTCGTTGGTCTCCAAGTACCTCTCTATACTTCCTCGGACCCGCTCGCTCGCCTCCTTGTCCGCCAACAGCCCCACCTCTAAGCGCCACAGCGGGTGCTGGTCCCTCTCCTCCCCCATCTCCAAGTCCACCCAATGCGGGGCGTGGTCCGAAATGGCTATTGCCGAGTACTCGGTATCCTCTACTCTCGCTATCAGCGCCCTACTCAAAATGAAAAAGTTGATTCGAAAATAAGCCTTATGGACATGTGAGAAGAATGAAAATTCCCTAGCCCCCGGCCCTGCAAATCTCCAAGGGTCCACCCCTCCCATTTGGTCCATAAAACTCCTCAACACTCTAGCCGCCGCCGGCTTCCTACCCGTCCTAGACCTGGAGCGATCCAGTGCCGGATCCAACACAGTGTTAAAGTCTCCCTCCATTATCAGGCCCCCCACTTCCAAGTCTGGGATCCGACCCAACATACGCCGCATAAAACCCGCATCGTCCCAGTTCGGAGCATACACATTGACCAGTACCACCCTCTCTCCCTGCAACTTACCACTTACCATTATGTACCTACCGCCATTATCTGCCACAATGCTCGGCGCCTCGAATAACACCTTCTTTCCCACCAAGATCGCCACCCCTCGATTTTTGGCATCCAGCCCCGAGTGAAACACCTGACCTACCCACCCTTTCCTCAGTCTTACCTGGTCTGCCACCTTAAGGTGTGTCTCCTGGAGCATAACCACATCCGCCTTGAGCCCCTTCAGGTGTGCGAACACGCGGGCCTGCTTAACCGGCCCATTCAGTCCCCTTACATTCCAGGTTATCAGCCGGATCAGGGGGCTACCTGTCCCCCTCCCCCGCCGACTAGCCAGGACTCCTCCTCGACCAGCCACGCGCCCGCATCCCACACCCGGCCCGTTCCCCACAGCGGCATAACCCCGTCTCGACCCACCCCACTCGCTCCAGCTCCTCCTTGACCTTAGCAGCAGCAACTCAATTTCCCCCCCACCCCCCTCACCGGCTAGGACCCATCCTAGCTGGTTTACTCCCCCCATTGCACTTCCGCAAGTCAGCTGACTCCTGCTGACCCCGGCCACTCCCGCCTCCCCTTCGACTCCTCCCATTGCATGGCACACCCTCCTCTCCCGCTCCCCATCCACAGGCTCTCCCCCTTCCCCCTCCATTCTAAGCGCGGGAAACAATCCTCGCTTCCTCGCCACGGCCCCGCCCCCCCAGTCTTCGGCGGGGGAAAAAAGCCCGCGCTCTCCACCTACCAGGCCCCGCCACCAACCAAAACAGTGCCCAACCCGCCCCATCCACCTTCCCCAACCCGAAAGAGAAAAACACAGAGAAAAAGAAACCCAAAACAATGCAAAGGCCACCACCCCCCCCCCCCCAAACCAAAAATAGGCATAACATATCCACCGCAGTCCCCAATCGCCCATCCCGACCCTCAGTCTGTGTCCAGCTTCTCGGCCTGAACAAAGGCCCATGCCTCCTCCGGAGACTCAAAATAATGGTGCCGGTCCTTGTAGGTAACCCACAGTCGCGCCGGCTGCAACATGTCAAACTTCACCCCCCTCCTGTGCAGCCCCGCCTTCGCTCGATTGTACCCGGCCCTCCTCTTCGCCACCTCCGCACTCCAGTCCTGATATATCCAAACCTCCGCGTTCTCCTACCTGCTGCTCCTCTCCTTCTTGGCCCACCTGAGCACACACTCCCGATCGACGAACCGATGGAACCGCACCAGCACCGCCCGCGGAGGCTCGTTAGCCTTGGGCCTCCTCGCCAACACTCTATGGGCCCCTTCCAGCTCCAGGGGCCCCTGGAAGGACGCCGCTCCCATCAGCGAGTTCAACATGGTGACCACATAGGCCCCCACGTCCGGCCCCTCCAGCCCCTCTGGGAGACCCAGAATCCGCAGATTCTTCCGACACGACCGATTCTCCATCTCCTCGAACCGCTCCTGCCATTTCTTGTGGAGTGCCTCGTGCGCCTCACCTTTACCGCCAGGCCTAAGATCTCATCCTCATTGTCAGAGATCTTTTGTCGAGCCTCTCGGATCGCCACCCCCTGGGCCAGCAGCTTATCAATAGAAGCCTTCGTCGGCTCTAGCAGGTCCGTTTTAATCTCTCTGAGGCAGCGCTGGATACCCTCCTGTTGCTCCTCCGCCCACTGCCTCCACGCTGCCTGGTCTCCGCCCGCTGCCATTTTGTCCTTCTTCCCTCCCTTCTTCAGGTCCACCACCACCTTTTTTATCGCCCCGCTCCTAGTTAAAGCTATATACTGACGGGGAGCTATTATTAACTCCTTCCCACACCGGGAAACGTCGAAAAAGTGCCCTTGGGGGCCCTGAAAAGAGCCCAAAGTCAGTTTTTGCGGGAGCCGCCGAATGTGCGACTTAGCTCCGCATAACCGCAACCGGAAGTCTCAAGAGGGAATCCTTTTGGCAGTGTTTGCTTCACCAATCTGCCCCCAAAAGTCTATGGAAACTCCTGAAAAAGATCTGAGAGTCTGTTCCAGGTGGGGGCTGCCGAATGCGCGACCTACTCCTCCATGGCCGCCACCGGAAACCTCGTCCCCGCTTCTTCAATGGCCTTGGTAGATCTGTTCACAGTTGTTCCCTCTGCTGCTAGAATTCACCTTTAATAGAGGCCCTCAAGTCAGCTTGCAGCTTTAAGCTTGCCCTTACCCCGCCTGCATGCTGGAAGAGGCCCTGTTTATCCTGTTGCAGCCAAATCTTTTACTGTTTCTGCCGGGTCTGGTAACCAAGAGACATACCATTCCTGGGGGACACTGTCAGGAGAATGTTGCAGTCTTCTTCCCACACCAGGAAATGTCAAACAAATGCCGTGGGGGCCCTGTAAAAGAGCCCAAAAGTCCGTTCCAAGCAGGAGCTACCGAATATGTGACCTAGCTCTGCATAGCCGCACTCGGAAGTTGACACGCATATTTATACTCCTCCTACTGGGTGGAGCCAGCAGGCAGGGGCTACCGGCGAACCTGCAGTACAGGTCCTTCGTTACATCACGTAATCCAGGTGTAACAGTGGTTTACCACAAGACCCACGCCGGCCGACCTGAGTGACCCACCATTTTCTCTTACCTTGTTTGCTGCTGATAAAAATGGAGGAAATGGTTTCCGGTCCATTCGGCCCTCGTACACGCTCCTCCAATGGAACCTGTTGGATGAAGGTGAAGCCTTCCGGTGTCGGAAAGTATGGAGTCTCCATCTATCCAAAGTTCTGCATTTCTCCCATAAAATTTTATTAAATAAACCCCCCCCGCCCCCCCGAACTTGTAAAAGAAAAAATGAATAAAATAAATGAAAAAAAAAATTAAATGAATAAAATAAATGAATAAGAAATGGTTCCAGAAGAACAGTACTCAGATAGAACATAGAACATAGACCATTCCAGCGCAGTACAGGCCCTTCGGCCCTTGATGTTGCACCGACCTGTGAAACCACTCTAAAGCCCATCTACACTATTCCCTTATTGTCCATATGTCTATCCAATGACCATTTGAATGTCCTTAGTGTTGGCGAGTCCACTACTGTTGCAGGCAGGGCATTCCACCCCCTGACTACTCTCTGAGTAAAGAACCTACCTCTGACATCTGTCCTATATCTATCTCCCCTCAATTTAAAGCTATGTCCCCTCGTGCTAGACATCACCATCCAAGGAAAAAGGCTCTCACTGTCCACCCTATCCAATCCTCTGATCATCTTGTATGCCTCAATTAAGTCACCTCTTAACCTTCTTCTCTCTAACGAAAACAGCCTCAAGTCCCTCAGCCTTTCCTCATAAGATCTTCCCTCCATACCAGGCAACATTCTGGTAAATCTCCTCTGCACCCTTTCCAATGCTTCCACATCCTTCCTATAATGCGGTGACCAGAATTGCACACAATACTCCAAATGCAGCCGCACCAGAGTGTTGTATAGCTGCAACATGACCTCATGGCTCCTAAACTCAATCCCTCTACCAATAAAAGCTAACACACCGTACGCCTTCTTAACAACCCTCTCAACCTGGGTGGCAACTTTCAGGGATCTATGTACATGGACACTGAGATATGGGCAGCACGGTAGCCTTGTGGATAGCACAAATGCTTCACAGCTCCAGGGTCCCAGGTTCGATTCCGGCTTGGGTCACTGTCTGTGCGGAGTCTGCACATCCTCCCCGTGTGTGCGTGGGTTTCCTCCGGGTGCTCCGGTTTCCTCCCACAGTCCAAAGATGTGCGGGTTAGGTGGATTGGCCATGCTAAATTGCCCATCGTGTCCAAAATTGCCCTTAGTGCAAGGTGGGGTTACTGGGTTATGGGGATAGGGTGGAGGTGTGGACCTTGGGTAGGGTGCTCTTTCCAAGAGCCGGTGCAGACTCAATGGGCCGAATGGCCTCCTTCTGCACTGTAAATTCTATGATTCTATGATTCTATGATCTCTCTGCTCATCCACACTGCCAAGAATCTTACCATTAGCCCAGTACTCAGTCTTCCTGTTATTCCTTCCAAAATGAATCACCTCACACTTTTCTGCATGAAACTCCATTTGCCTCCTCTCAAATAAGCTGCAGCTTATCTATGTCCCTCTGTAACTTGTAACATCCTTCCGTACTGTCCACAACTCCACCGACTTTAGTGTCATCTGCAAATTTACTCACCCATCCTTCTACGCCCTCCTCCAGGTCATTTATAAAAATGACAAACAGCAGTGGCCCCAAAACAGATCCTTGTGGTACACCACTAGTAACTGGATTCCAGTCTGAACATTTCCCATCAACCACCACTTCTTCCAGCTAGCCAATTTCTGATCCAAACTGCTAAATCTCCCTGAATCCCATGCCTCCGTATTTTCTGCAGTAGCCTACCATGGGGAACCTTATCAAACGCTTTACTGAAATCCATATACACATCAACTGCTTTACCCTCATCCACCTGTTTGGTCACCTTCTCAAAGAACTCAATAAGGTTTGTGAGGCACGACCTACCCTTCACAAAACCGTGTTGACTATCTCGAATCAAATTATTCCTTTCGAGATTATACATCCTATCTCTTATAAACCTTTCCAAGATTTTGCCCACAACAGAAGTAAAGGTCACTGGTCTATAGTTACCGGGGTTATCTCTACTCCCCTTCTTGAACAAGGGGACAACATTTGCTATCCTCCAGTCTTCTGGCACTATTCCTGTAGACAAAGATGACTTAAAGATCAAGGCCAAAGGCTCAAAAATCTCCTCCCTAGCTTCCCAGAGAATCCTAGGATAAATCCCATCTGGCCCAGGTGACTTATCTATTTTCACACTTTCCAGAATTGCTAACACCTCCTCCTTATGAACCTCAAGCCCTTCGAGTCTAGTAGCCTGAATCTCATGTATTCTCCTCGACAACATTGTCTTTTTCCTGTGTGAATACTGACAAAAACTATTCATTCAGCACCTCTCCTATCTCCTCGGACTCCAAGCACAACTTCCCACTACTGTCCTTGACTGGCCCTACTCTTACCCTAGTCATTCTTTTATTGCTGACATATCTATAGATGAGCATGGAAATACCATTGTGAAAAAGGTGATGCAAGAATGAGTATGACTAATCAAACCTTGCATTCCTTTTATTCTCATATAGATGGAGACAGGAAAATTACACACATAAACTACTTACTTCATTGCACCTTTTAAAATTACTCCAGGTAATCAAGGAACAATGAAGTGAAATGATAAATTGTGCATGCACAAGTGAGCGATTAAGGTGCTACCGTTTTAAAAAATAGCGGCCGCACTGCGCATGCAGCCCGATCGTGTGCGCGTGCGCAATGCCGCCGAATTTTTTTTTTACATGTCGGCTTGCAGCCGGCGTCATTTGCGCGATCAGGAGCGCGACCCTCCCGACACCCGCCCCCGTGTTTGAAGAACACTGTCCTACATGACCCAGGGACATGGACTATGTACACCAGGCACCTCAAAACCCTGGAAAAGTGCATCCACAAGATCCTGCAAATTCACTGGCAGGATGAGCACATCAATGTCAGTTTTCTCACTCAGGACAACATCCCTGCAACGAGGGATTTACCACGCTCGATCAACATCGCCAAGCGTCCCACTTCATTCATATGCCTGACATGAGACTACCAAAAGATGTGCTTTACTCAGAGCTCAGAAGACACGGTAAGCGAGCCCCAGGAGGGCAAGGGGAAATGCTTCAAGGACACCCTCAAAACCTCCTTGCAAATGTGCAACATCCCCTTCAACATAATTGAATCCCTGGCCCAAGACTACCTGAAGTGGAAGAAAAGCATCCAAGAAGAAGCTGAACACCTCGAGTTTCACGGCCGAGAACAAGCCAAGCGTTGACAGCACAAGGAGCACACTATTCAGTCGCTCCTCCCACCATGCACCACATGTAATACAGTCTGTAGGTCGCGCATTGGGTCCCTCAGTCACCTGAGAACTAATTTTAGTGTGATGTGGAGATGACGCCGTTGGACTAGGGTGAGCACAGGAAGAAGTCTTACAACACCAGGTTAGAGTCCAACAGATTTGTTTCAAACACTAGCTTTCGGAGCACTGCACCTGAGGAAGTGTTTGAAACAAACCTGTTGGACTTTAATCTGGTGTTAGTGGGCAGCACGGTAGCATAGTGGTTAGCACAATTGCTTCACAGCCCCAGAGTCCCAAGTTCGATTCCCGGCTTGGGTCACTGTCTGCACGTTCTCCCGTGTGTGCGTCTCCACCATGGCGGAGGCAGAAGAGACTCCCTCCACTGCGCATGCGTGGGAAGCTGTCAGCGGCCACTGACGCTCCCGCGCATGCGCCTCCCGGGGATGTCATTTCCGTGCCAGCTGGCGGGGCACCAAAGGCCTTTTCCGCCAGCTGGCGGGGCGGAAATTCATCCGGCGACGACCTAGCCCCTCAAGGTTGGGGCTCGGCCCCCAAAGATGCGGAGCATTCCGCACCTTTGGGGCGGCGCAATGCCCGTCTGATTTGCGCCGTTTTGGGCGCCAGTCAGCGGACATCGCGCCGTTTCCGGAGAATTTCGCCCCAGATGTAAGACTTCTTACTAATTTTAGTGTGGAAGCAAATCATCTCGACTCTGAAGAACTGCCGAAGAAGAAATAAGAGAGCAGGTGGACAGGTAGATCTGGGTGTTGTCAGGTACCAGGTGAATCCATGACTTCAGATAATATTATCAAGGAATGACATGTAGATGAGAAAGAAGAGATAGTTGTGCAAAGAGAAACCATTATTGGAGATGGCTTGTATAGAATAAGTTAACTATGAGCAAAACCAAACCAAGGGCTGTCCCACTGAGCGAGAAATGGAAGCGAGGTATTGGGCGAGGATGCACCTATCATATATTAAAATTATAATCGTTGTGCTTTTGAAATCTTTGTGAATTTGGTCAAATAATATAACAGAAAAAAACGCAGATGTTTTATCTCTACACATAATGAAATGAAATAAAAAATGTCAGTTGAGTGTACCTCAAGCATATTTATTATTTCTTAAACTCTGTTTGGATATATGTCAAATTCATTTACCATACAAATTGAGGTTAAATCAACCTGAACTATGTTTCAAATAATTTTTATAATAATTTACATTTATTTTAGCAATTTTTAGAGTGAAATTGTACTCTGAGCCTTTTTCCAGAATCAATTCAAAATCACAACAAAGGGTCCCTGGCGTTGTGAGGCAGCAGTGCTGACTACTGTGCTATGGTGCCACCCTAAAATTTACAAAAAATCTAGTGAGACTGCAATGATATTGCCTTGCGTGACAAAGAAATGACGAAAAGTCAATTAAAATGGGTCATAAAGTAAATGGAACATCTTTTATTTCTTTACTTTGAACGTTACTTAACCACTGTAACCAGAAATTAATGATTAACAATAGCCAGCTTTTCTTGCGCCACTTTTGAACCTTTCTCGTTAATTAGAATTTAAATGTTCCTGAATTTAACTCATCAAAACTTCTTTTGTTATTATTTTCATAAATAACAATGTGACAAATTTTCTTTTTTATATAAATACTTTATTCAGGAATTTGCATAAACAAACAAAAAACAAAACAAAAGCAGAAGTACAATTATGCAACATAATAGATAACCAACACCCACTTCCTCCCCTCCATACCCCCTCCTCCCATCCTGCTTTCTCCAGTTTATACCCTTAAATCTCCCCTCCCCCTCTGCTGACACCTCAATCCTCCTTGAAGAAGTCAATGAACGGCTTCCGCCTCAGGGCCAACCCACCGACTGACCCCTCAGGGCGAACCCATCGACCGACCCCCTCAGGGCGAACCCATCGACCGACCCCCTCAAGATGAACTTCATCCTCTCCAACCTCAGGAATTTTGCCAGGTCACTAACCCACACCCCAGCTTTCAGCAGCTCCAAGTCCCTCCACTCAAGCAAAATCTGTCTCTGGGCTATCAGGGAGGCAAAGGCCAAGACATCGGCCTCTCCAGCCCCCTGGACCCCCGGGTCTTCCAACACCCCAAACATCCCTACCTCTAGACTTGGGGCCATTTTTACCCCCAACACTTTTGACATTACGTCCGCAAACCCCTGCCAGAACCCCTTGAGCTTCAGGCATGCCCAAAACATGTGGCCTTCCCTGCGCACCGCCCATATCTATCCACTACTCCCTCAAAAGAACCTACTCATCGTCACCAGGCACCCTGTGAACTGAAAGAGTCAACTACAGTGATGTGAGAATGGAATCACATAGGGGGCAGAACAAGTCAGCACAACAAGTTTCCTTCTCCAAAAGACGCAAATGAATCATTTGAGCCTTTTCTAACAATCTGACAGCTTCATGATCACGTATACTGATACCAGTATACTGATAATTTTTATAATAATTTACATTTATTTTAGCAATTTTTAGAGTTTAATTGTACTCTGAGCCTTTTTCCAGAATCAATTCAAAATCACACCAAAGGCCTTTTCCGCCAGCTGGAGGGGCGGAAATTCATCCGGCGCCGACCTAGCCCCTCAAGGTTGGGGCTCGGCCCCCAAAGATGCGGAGCATTCCGCACCTTTGGGGCGGCGCAATGCCCGTCTGATTTGCGTCGTTTTGGGCGCCAGTCGGCGGACATTGCGCTGTTTCCGGAGAATTTCGCCCCAGATGTAAGACTTCTTACTAATTTTAGTGTGGAAGCAAATCATCTCGACTCCGAAGAACTGCCGAAGAAGAAATAAGAGAGAAGGTGGACAGGTAGATCTGGGTGTTGTCAGGTACCAGGTGAATCCATGACTTCAGATAATATTATCAAGGAATGACATGTAGATGAGAAAGAAGAGATAGTTGTGCAAAGAGAAACCATTATTGGAGATGGCTTGTATAGAATAAGTTAACTATGAGCAAAACCAAACCAAGGGCTGTCCCACTGAGCGAGAAATGGAAGCGAGGTATTGGGCGAGGATGCACCTATCATATATTAAAATTATAATCGTTGTGCTTTTGAAATCTTTGTGAATTTGGTCAAATAATATAACAGAAAAAAACGCAGATGTTTTATCTCTACACATAATGAAATGAAATAAAAAATGTCAGTTGAGTGTACCTCAAGCATATTTATTATTTCTTAAACTCTGTTTGGATATATGTCAAATTCATTTACCATACAAATTGAGGTTAAATCAACCTGAACTATGTTTCAAATAATTTTTATAATAATTTACATTTATTTTAGCAATTTTTAGAGTGAAATTGTACTCTGAGCCTTTTTCCAGAATCAATTCAAAATCACAACAAAGGGTCCCTGGCGTTGTGAGGCAGCAGTGCTGACGACTGTGCTATGGTGCCACCCTAAAATTTACAAAAAATCTAGTGAGACTGCAATGATATTGCCTTGCGTGACAAAGAAATGACGAAAAGTCAATTAAAATGGGTCATAAAGTAAATGGAACATCTTTTATTTCTTTACTTTGAACGTTACTTAACCACTGTAACCAGAAATTAATGATTAACAATAGCCAGCTTTTCTTGCGCCTCTTTTGAACCTTTCTCATTAATTAGAATTTAAATGTTCCTGAATTTAACTCATCAAAACTTCTTTTGTTATTATTTTCATAAATAACAATGTGACAAATTTTCTTTTTTATATAAATACTTTATTCAGGAATTTGCATAAACAAACAAAAAATAAAACAAAAGCAGAAGTACAATTATGCAACATAATAGATAACCAACACCCACTTCCTCCCCTCCATACCCCTCCTCCCATCCTGCTTTCTCCAGTTTATACCCTTAAATCCCCGCTCCCCCTCTGCTGACACCTCAATCCTCCTTGAAGAAGTCAATGAACGGCTTCCGCCTCAGGGCGAACCCACCGACTGACCGCTCAGGGCGAACCCATCGACCGACCCCCTCAAGATGAACTTCATCCTCTCCAACCTCAGGAATTTTGCCAGGTCACTAACCCACACCCCAGCTTTCAGCAGCTCCAAGTCCCTCCACTCAAGCAAAATCTGTCTCTGGGCTATCAGGGAGGCAAAGGCCAAGACATCGGCCTCTCCAGCCCCCTGGACCCCCGGGTCTTCCAACACCCCAAACATCCCTACCTCTAGACTTGGGGCCATTTTTACCCCCAACACTTTTGACATTACGTCCGCAAACCCCTGCCAGAACCCCTTGAGCTTCAGGCATGCCCAAAACATGTGGCCTTTCCTGCGCACCGCCCATATCTAGCCACTACTCCCTCAAAAGAACCTACTCATCGTCATCAGGCACCCTGTGAACTGAAAGAGTCAACTACAGTGATGTGAGAATGGAATCACATAGGGGGTAGAACAAGTCAGCACAACAAGTTTCCTTCTCCAAAAGACGCAAATGAATCATTTGAGCCTTTTCTAACAATCTGACAGCTTCATGATCACGTATACTGATACCAGTTTTAATATCTTGCTTTTCTTTTTGAACAAGAGCACTCAAATTCTCACCAGGTGGGATCTGAACCCTTGCAGCTGGATTCTTTTGTAGGTCACTCCCACCCAAAGAACAGGAGGTGACCCTGCTTCACCGTCAGTGGGCCCGAGGAAAGAATACTCTAGACGGTGGCCAAATAACTGGCTGATGTCCCAATTAAGAACAGTGACTCATGCCTAAGGCAGCTCAGCGGCACTACCACTAGTGTTGGATAAATGGACAAATAAGGCTGGGGTACACCAGACAGGCAAGATCTGCCAATCAGGTGTGGGGGGGTGGGGGGTGGAATGGCGCAGTGGGTGTGATGCACAGGTGGTGAATTTGCCATGTGGGTGCAAATTGCAGGGAGTCTCTTCATGAGCCATGGGGTGCCCATAAAGGAGCCCCTTCCCCACACCAGAGCAGGGGAGGGGGACGGTGAGCCTCCTCCCAACCCCCCACCGGCATCCCCTCCAGCTTCCTGCTCACCATCACAAACCTCCTTCCCAAATCAGCCACAAAGTTCCCCACCTCGAACACTACCCGCTTACTCACCAGCACCGCCACCCACCTCGTCTTCATGTCCAGTCCCGATTGCACGACCTGCCCCACCCATTCCTTCCTCAACCTTGTCTGCTCCCCAATCTTTAAATGCGTCCCTTATAAAAAAGCCACATCTGCCTTCATACTCCTCAGATGCGCGAACACACGTGACCGTTTGACCGGTCCATTCAGCCCCCTCACGTTCCACATGACCATCCTGGTCGGGCGATGGGGGGGGGAGGGAGGAGGAGGGGGGGAGGGGAGGCTCACCGTCCCCCTCTCCTGCCAATCAACCATATCCCTTTTTGAGCCCGCCCCCAGCCTATGTCACGCGATCCACCAGGCCTACCTTCGGACATCCACCTCATCATTCCTTTTCCAACTGCGTCACAACAGCCACACCCTTGTCAGCACCCCCCTTTCCCAAACCCATTCCCCGCCCCTGCGCCTACCTCGTGACCATGCCCCACTGTGCTCCCCTTAACCTGCCTGCCCAGCTAGCATGGCAGCCCCTGCCCAAGGCCTCCAAACCTCCTCCCCCCCACGATTCCCTTCCCCCCTGCCCACACTCCCCCAAGAAACAAAGAAACAGAAAAAGGTGCACTCACCCTTGAAGCTCCCCAAGCACCCCGCCACCAAACACACCAAAACAATTCAAAGGCAAAAAGTTTTCCAAGAACAACAAAAAAATACTCCTCGCAACTCCTCAAAAGTTCAGTGTCCTCCCTCTCCTGTCAGTCCATTGATCCTCAGAAACTCCACTGCCTCCGCTGGCGTACCAAAATAACATTCTCGATTCTGGAAAGTCACTCAGAGGCGGGCCGACTACAGCACTCCAAACCTCACCCCCTTCTTATCATTAAAATAGTCCACCCCCTTCTTATTGGTAAAAAAGTCCACCAGATGCTCCATTGACCACTGGGCGGGCAGAACTTGCCCTTTGCCCTCCTCTATCTTAACCTGTGGCGCATCCCAAAGACTCTCCTCCTCCAACAGCTCCCTTCTTCTCGACCCACTCCTAGTTCATGGATCCATCCACCAGCCACACCAGAGGAGGTACACCTTCCCCTGGCACGCCTACACCTCTTTCCATCCAAAATTCCACTCCTCAGACGGGGAAAGGACCAAAAAATTCCACCTTGAGCAGGAGCTACCAAATGTGCGACCGCTCACTCCATGGCCGCCACCGGAAGTCTCGTGACAAATTTTCTTAACAAATATTTTCAGGATTTGCATGTTGTCACCAAGATACACACTCTTTGCCTAACCTTAGTTGCCGTAAGGTGATGCTGGGTCACCTCGTTGAACTACCGTTCCATTTTGATACAACTGGATAGCTTACTAGGAAAGTTTAGAGGGTATAAAAGAGTCAACTACATTGATGTGAGAATGGAATCACATAGGGGATAGAACAAGTCGGCACAACAAGTTTCCTTCTCCAAAAGTCGCAAATGAATCATTCGAGCCTTTTCTAACAATCTGACAGCTTCATGATCACTTATACTGATACCAGTTTTAATATCTTGTTTTTCTTTTTGAACAAGAGCACTCAAATTCTCACCAGGTGGGATCTGAACCCTTGGTGCTGGATTTTGTTGTAGGTCACTCCCACCCAAAGAACAGGAGGTGACCCTGCTTCACCGGCAGTGGGCCCGAGGGAAGAATACTCTGGACGGTGGCCAATTAATTGGCCGCTGTCCCAATTAAGAACAGTGACTCATGCCTAAGGCAGCTCAGCGGCACTACCACTAGTGTTGGATAAATGGACAAATGAGGCTGGGGGACACCAGACAGGCAAGATCTGCCAATCAGGTGTGGAGGGGTTGGGGGGGGGGGGGGGGGGGGGGGGTGGAATGGCGCAGTGGGTGTGATGCACAGGTGGTGAATTTGCCATGTGGGTGCAAATTGTGGGGAGTCTCTTCATGAGCCATGGGGTGCCCGTAAAGGAGCCCCTTCCCCACACCAGAGCAGGGGAGGGGGACGGTGAGCCTCCCCCAACCCCCCACCGGCATCCAGCTTCCTGCTCACCGTCACGAACCTCCCTCCCGAATCAGCCACAAAGTTCCCCACCTCGAACGCTACCCGCCTATTCACCAGCACCGCCACCCATCTCATCTTCATGTCCAGTCCCGATTGCACAACCTGCCCCACCCGTTCCTTCCTCAACCTTGTCTGCTCCCCAATTTTTAATGCGTCTCTTGTAAAAAAGCCACATCTGCCTTCATACTCCTCAGATGCGCGAACACACGTGACCGTTTGACCGGTCCATTCAGCCCCCTCACGTTCCACATGACCATCCTGGTCGGGAGATGGGGGAGGGGGAGGCTCACCGTCCCCCTCCCTCGCCGATCAACCATATCCCTTTTTGGGCCCGCCCCCAGCCTATGTCATGCGACCCTCCAGGCCTACCTTCGGACATCCACCTCCATCATTCCTTTTCCAACTGCGTCACAACAGCCACACCCTTGTCAGCACCCCCCTTTCCCCCAAACCCATTCCCCTCCCATGCGCCTACCTCCTGACTATGCCCCACTGTGCTCCCCTTAACTAGCCTGCCCAGCTAGCATGGCAGCCCCTGCCCAAGGCCTCCAAACCTCCAACCCCCTCATGATTCCCCTCCCCCCTGCCCACACTCCCCCAAGAAACAAAGAAACAGAAAAAGGTGCACTCACCCTTCACAAGTATTGATAAAAGGCAAAGTAAGATAAATAACAGGCACCGAACACGATACAGAGGTCTTTGCTCTTCAGTTCCCTGGTCCACACTGCCCAGGGTCCTGCTCCCAGGGCCCCCCGCAAACTCCACATTGGCTAACGCTCTCAGGCTCCTGCATGATTGGCCTTAAGCCAGTCACATGGTCAGTGGCGCTCGTCCTCTTAAAGGGACCACATATCTCCCCCCTTATGTCCCAGAATACACTTCCCCATAACTATTTACAAAAGTCACAATTGTTAACAGGGCAACCAAGGAAAGAGAGTCAATCAAAAAGTCAATCGGTTCGGAGTCCTCCGGCCCTCCTGGACCTCCAAAGCCCAGCCAGAGGCTCGGCACTCATTTGTGGAATTGGATGGTCCACAATCCATGCCACCTCAGACAGGGCCACTTCTACATGGTGAACTAGCCCTGCTGTTGAAGAGAAGTGGGAGCCCCTGGCTCCCCTTGGCTGGAAAAGGTTACAGGATTATTCATGGTGATCGCAGAAATCATCGACTCCACACAGGGAGTCACCACCCCTTGACTCCTCTGGTGATCAATATGCTTCTTAATGGACTCCCCGTTAACATCGACCACATAAGACACCTGCTCGCCCGGGTCACAAACCATCCTTCTAACCAAGATGAACCTGCTGCGAAATTATGGACGAAAACCTGGTCTCCCACGCAGAACGACCTGTTCTTTCTCTGCTCTGACTGCTGACTCTTCTGGAAGGCCTGACGTGCATCCACCCTCCCCGCCAAATTTGGAAATACAAGGTCTAATTGGGTTCGCTACCAAGGGCCCATGAGCAGCTCAGCTGGTGTGGATCCGTGTTGTTAAATGAGGGGTTGAATAGTACAACAACAAAATATTCCCAACCGCTGCCGTAGAGGTTAATCTGACTGATTTTTCGTGGTGTTCTTGAAAGTTTGAATGGACTGCTCAGCCAGACCGTTCGACACTAGATGAAAGGGAGCTATTCTCGTGTGTCTTTTTGCCGTTTGCTCCCACAAAATGCCGGAAATCATCATTGGTGAAGGTGGCATCATTGTCCAAAATGGTTGCCTCAGGAAGCCCATGAATGGCAAACACCCAGCGCAAAGCTTGGCCGTGGCCACTGAGGCAGTGGTCCCCATCACCTGGACCAATAACCACTTTGAGTGGTCATCTACCAGCACCAAAAACAACTTGTCCAAAAACAGACCGACATAATCCTCGTGGGCCCTGGCCCACGGGCAACCTGGCCATTCCTAAGGGTGAAGTGTGGCAGAAATTGGCAAAGATTGCTGCATTTGTCAAAGGTGGCACTGTTGTATGAGCTCTTCAATGGCCTTGTCTATGCCTGACCACCAGCCGTGGCTGCACACCAACACCTTAATCTTGGTCTGCCCTGTGTAACTCTTGACGGAGGGGCCCCCTAGCCTGAGGTGGTATGACCAACCATAAACCCCAGAGAATCACGCTGTCTTCACATGTCAACTCATCTTGACGAGTGACGTAGCGCCTCAGCAGTTCAAACCAGACTTCTCGCAATGCCAGCTATATCATTCGTTTGACCTTTGAAAGTAGAGGATCACTTGGTGTCCAGTTGCGGATGTGCCCTGCGGACATTGTCAGTATGTCTAGGATGTTTGGGGACAGAATGATCTCCTGGAGTACTGGTGGTGGCGGAATGCTCTTGTGTCGGGGCAGGTGACTTACTGCATCCACATTAGCAATTTGCACTCCAAGCCAGTGCTGAAAAGCATAGTTATAAACCACCAACAGCAGGGCCCAATGCTGCATCCTGACCGAGGCTTTGAGTGGTATGGGCTTATCTTCCCTTAACAGGTTCTATAATGGCTTGTGATCAGTCACTATGTCGAACTGTCAACCATATTCATACTGGTGGAATTTCTTCTCATCGAATATAACTGCTAAACCTTCCTTCTTTTTCTGGGCTTAGTCTTGTTCTGCTTCAGAAAGGGTCCTTGAGGCAAAGGCAATAGGGTGCTGCGTACCATCTGTGGGATGAAACAGCCCCAATAATGTAAGGGGACATGTCACATGCCAGCAGTATTAGCTTCCCTGGATCAAAATGCACCAAGAGTTTTGAAGACCAAAATGCTTGCTTCACGACTCGGAAGGTTTCTTTTTGAGGCTCCTTCCATTGCCACTGCTGATTCTTCCTTTAAAGTAGATGCAATGATGTGGCTAGATTCAAAATAAATCTTTAGAGGCTTGGAAGGTACATTTTTCATGTTTTAGAACATAGAACATAGAAAAATACAGCACAGAACAGGCCCTTCGGCCCACGATGTGGTGCCGAACCTTTGTCCTAGATTAATCATAGATTATCATTGAATTTACAGTGCAGAAGGAGGCCATTCGGCCCTTTGAGTCTGCACCGGCTCTTGGAAAGAGCACCATACCCAAACTCAACACCTCCACCCAACACCAAGGGCAATTTGGACATTAAGGGCAATTTATCATTGGCCAATTCACCTAACCCGCACATCTTTGGACTGTGGGAGGAAACCGGAGCACCCGGAGGAAGCCCACGCAGACACGGGGAGGACGTGCAGACTCCGCACAGACAATGACCCAAGCCGGAATCGAACTTGGGACCATGGAGCTGTGAAGCAATTGCGCTATCCACAATGCTACCGTGCTGCCCTTAAGAACAAATAAATCTACACTATATCATTTTACCGTCATCCATGTGCCTATCCAATAGCTGCTTGAAGGTCCCTAATGTTTCCGACTCAACTACTTCCACAGGCAGTGCATTCCATGCCCCCACTACTCTCTGGGTAAAGAACCTACCTCTGATATCCCTCCTATATCTTCCACCTTTCACCTTAAATTTATGTCCCCTTGTAATGGTGTGTTCCACCCGGGGAAAAAGTCTCTGACTGTCTACTCTATCTATTCCCCTGATCATCTTATAAACCTCTATCAAGTCGCCCCTCATCCTTCTCCGCTCTAATGAGAAAAGGCCTAGCACCCTCAACCTTTCCTCGTAAGACCTACTCTCCATTCCAGGCAACATCCTGGTAAATCTTCTTTGCACCTTTTCCAGAGCGTCCACATCCTTCCTAAAATGAGACGACCAGAACTGTACACAGTACTCCAAATGTGGCCTTACCAAAGTTTTGTACAGCTGCATCATCACCTCACGGCTCTTAAATTCAATCCCTCTGTTAATGAACGCGAGCACACCATAGGCCTTCTTCACAGCTCTATCCACTTGAGTGGCAACTTTCAAAGATGTATGAACATAGACCCCAAGATCTCTCTGCTCCTCCACATTGCGAAGAACTCTACCGTTAACCCTATATTCCGCATTCATATTTGTCCTTCCAAAATGGACAACCTCACACTTTTCAGGGTTAAACTCCATCTGCCACTTCTCAGCCCAGCTCTGCATCCTATCTATGTCTCTTTGCAGCCGACAACAGCCCTCCTTACTATCCACAACTCCACCAATCTTCGTATCGTCTGCAAATTTACTGACCCACCCTTCAACTCCCTCATCCAAGTCATTAATGAAAATCACAAACAGCAGAGGACCCAGAACTGATCCCTGCGGTACGCCACTGGTAACTGGGATCCAGGCTGAATATTTGCCATCCACCACCACTCTCTGACTTCTATCGGTTAGCCAGTTCGTTATCCAACTGGCCAAATTTCCCACGACCCCATGCCTCCTTACTTTCTGCATAAGCCTACCATGGGGAACTTTATCAAATGCCTTACTAAAATCCATGTACACTACATCCACTGCTTTACCTTCATCCACATGCTTGGTCACCTCCTCAAAGAATTCAATAAGATTTGTAAGGCAAGACCTACCCCTCACAAATCCGTGCTGACTATCCCTAATCAAGCAGTGTCTTTCCAGATGCTCAGAAATCCTATCCTTCAGTACCCTTTCCATTACTTTGCCTACCACCGAAGTAAGACTAACTGGCCTGTAATTCCCAGGGTTATCCCTAGTTCCTTTTTTGAACAGGGGCACGACATTCGCCACTCTCCAATCCCCTGGTACCACCCCTGTTGACAGTGAGGACGAAAAGATCATTGCCAACGGCTCTGCAATTTCATCTCTTGCTTCCCATAGAATCCTTGGATATATCCCGTCAGGCCCGGGGGACATGTCTATCCTCAAGTTTTTCAAAATGCCCAACACATCTTCCTTCCTGACAAGTATTTCTTCGAGCTTACCAATCTGTTTCACACTGTCCTCTCCAACAATATCGCCCCTCTCATTTGTAAATACAGAAGAAAAATACTCATTCAAGGCCTCTCCTATCTCTTCAGACTCAATACACAATCTCCCGCTACTGTCCTTGATCGGACCTACCCTCGCTCTAGTCATTCTCATATTTCTCACATATGTGTAAAAGGCCTTGGGGTTTTCCTTGATCCTACCCGCCAAAGATTGTTCATGCCCTCTCTTAGCTCTCCTAATCCCTTTCTTCAGTTCCCTCCTGGCTATCTTGTATCCCTCCAATGCCCTGTCTGAACCTGGTTTCCTCAGCCTTACATAAGTCACCTTTTTCCTCTTAACAAGACATTCAACCTCTCTTGTCATCCATGGTTCCCTCACTCGACCATCTCTTCCCTGCCTGACAGGGACATACATATCAAGGACACGTAGCACCTGTTCCTTGAACAAGTTCCACATTTCACTTGTGTCCTTCCCTGCCAGCCTATGTTCCCAACTTATGCACTTCAATTCTTGTCTGACAACATCGTATTTACCCTTCCCCCAATTGTAAACCTTGCCCTGTTGCACGTACCTATCCCTCTCCATTACTAAAGTGAAAGTCACAGAATTGTGGTCACTATCTCCAAAATGCTCCCCCACTAACAAATCTATCACTTGCCCTGGTTCATTACCCAGTACTAAATCCAATATTGCCCCTCCTCTGGTCGGACAATCTACATACTGTGTTAGAAAAGCTTCCTGGACACACTGCACAAACACCACCCCATCCAAACTATTTGATCTAAAGAGTTTCCACTCAATATTTGGGAAGTTAAAGTCGCCCATGACTACTACCCTATGACTTCTGCACCTTTCCAAAATCTGTTTCCCAATCTGTTCCTCCACATCTCTGTTACTATTGGGGGGCCTATAGAAAACTCCTAACAAGGTGACTGCTCCTTTCCTATTTCTGACTTCAACCCATACTACCTCAATAGGGTGATACTCCTCGAACTGCCTTTCTGCAGCTGTTATACTATCTCTAATTAATAATGCCACCCCCCCCCACCTCTTTTACCACCCTCCCTAATCTTATTGAAACATCTATAACCAGGGACCTCCAACAACCATTTCTGCCCCTCTTCTATCCAAGTTTCCGTGATGGCCACCACATCGTAGTCCCAAGTACCGATCCATGCCTTAAGTTCACCCACCTTATTCCTGATGCTTCTTGCGTTGAAGTATACACACTTCAACCCATCTCCGTGCCTGCAAATACTCTCCTTTGTCAGTGTTCCCTTCCCCACTGCCTCATTACATGCTTTGGCGTCCTGAATATCGGCTACCTTAGTTGCTGGACTACAAATCCGGTTCCCATTCCCCTGCCAAATTAGTTTAAACCCTCCCGAAGAGTACTAGCAAACCTCCCTCCCAGGATATTGGTGCCCCTCTGGTTCAGATGCAACCCGTCCTGCTTGTACAGGTCCCACCTTCCCCAGAATGCGCTCCAATTATCCAAATACCTGAAGCCCTCCCTCCTACACCATTCCTGCAGCCACGTGTTCAACTGCACTCTCTCCCTATTCCTAACCTCGCTATCACGTGGCACCGGCAACAAACCAGAGATGACAACTCTGTCTGTCCTGGCTTTCAACTTCCAGCCTAACTCCCTAAACTTGTTTATTACCTCCACACCCCTTTTCCTACCTACGTCGTTGGTACCAATGTGCACCACGACTTCTGGCTGCTCACCCTCCCCCTTAAGGATCCTGAAGACACGATCCGAGACATCCCTGGCCCTGGCACCCGGGAGGCAACATACCTTCCGGGAGTCTCGCTCGCGACCACAGAATCTCCTATCTATTCCCCTAACCATTGAATCTCCTACAACTATTGCTTTTCTATTCTCCCCCCTTCCCTTCTGAGCCCCAGAGCCAGACTCCATGCCAGAGACCTGACCGCTAGGGCCTTCCCCCGGTAGGTCATCCCCCCCAACAGCATTGAAAACGGTATACTTGTTTTGAAGGGGAACGGCCACGAGGGATCCCTGCACTGTCTGCCTGTTTGTTTTTTTCCCCCTGACTGTAACCCAGCTATTCTTGTCCTGTACCTTGGGTGTGGTTACCTCCCTGTAACTCTTCTCAATCACCCCCTCTGCCTCCCGGATGATCCGAAGTTCATCCAGCTTCAGCTCCAGTTCCCTAACACGGTCTTTGAGGAGCTGAAGCTGGGTGCACTTCCCGCAGGTATAGTCAGCGGGGACACCGGTGGTATCCCTCACCACCCACATCCTACAGGAGGAGCATGTAACTGGCCTAGCCTCCATCCCCTCTTACCTTAAAGAATATAGCTGCTGTGTGGACTAACTAGATCTCCGCCCTCCGACTCTGCTCCCAGTCAGCTACACCTCCTGTAAACTCCTGGCTCTCTTCGCACTCTTTGCGGAAATGTCGGAAACAAAATGAAAGGAGCACCTTACTCCCTCCTCACCTAACTCCCTCGGTCACCAAACTCTCACTATCGCACTCAAAAAGCACCAAATTCAGCACTCCCTCGGTCACCAAACTCTCACTATCGCACTCAAAAAACACCAAATTCAGCACTCCCTCGGTCACCAAACTCTCACTATCGCACTCAAAAAGCACCAAATTCAGCACTCAGTGCAAACAAAGTCTGCACCGTAGGGGATCACTTTTATACTGTGAATCTAGCCTCTGAAAAACTGGCCTAATCCAATTAACTAATTAACAAGCTCCAGCTGCAAGTGCCTAGAAGTAGAAGCCTGTTTAAAGCTGATTGAAAATTCACCTTCTTCTAAACCAAACAGCAACTTTTAAGTTAATTAACTAAATAAAAGAAAGACTAAACTTGAGATTAAAATGAAGCCTTATACTCCCTCGGTCACCAAACTCTCACTATCGCACTCAAAAAGCACCAAATTCAGCACTCAGTGCAAAAAAAAAATGTGATGGTAGACTCCTCCATCACAATACCTAATTAATACTTCCTCAAGGCTGGCCATGTGTTCTTCTGGTGTAGTGCTGGTGACTAGCATGTCATCAAAGTAAACTATCAGCGTGACAATTCCCTGGAGGAGATTTTCCATTGTGTGCTGGAAGATAGCGCAGGCTGAGATGTTGAATGGCAGTCTGGTATACTGGGAGAGGCATTTGTGGGTATTCATTGTAGAAAACCTTTGAGACTCTTCATCCAGCTCTAGTTGCAGGTAGGCGTGACTGAGGTCCAATTTTGAATAGGTGAGACCCCCCACCAACTTGGCATAGAGGTCTTCAATTTGACTTATTGTCAGCTGATAGTCCCCACAAATCCTTATCGACTGATCAGGTTTAATGACAGGCAGCTGGATCTCCTGACACCGGCGTGGAAACAGTGGTGTTTTACGACAGGAGAAACGACGCAACAGGTGCGCCGATTCAGCAACTCTAAATGGGCTAGCACCATCGGCAAGTGGAACGCAACCGTTTCCATGCAAAATGGCGCTGGATTCGCCGGGTCCGTGATTGCCGCACATGAGGCTCACATGCTGCAGCCGCACTTAAATGATCCATCCCCCCACACACACCATCACAGCCAACAAGGTGGCTGGAAGGAGAGCGGCGCCAGTCAGTGACGCTGAGCTGGAAACCCTCCTGGATGCCATGGAGAAGAGGCGGATGATCCTGTAACCCGACCCAGGAGGAAGGCCGCCAGATACTGCTGTTCGCCGTGCCTGGGCGCAGTTGGCAGAGGCCATCGGCGGCATTGCCCATGCGGGTGGCCCAGTCCCAGAGGAAGATATCCCAATCCAAGAAGGAGCTGACCCAGTCCCAGAGGGGGGTGGCCCACAGGCAGAGGGACATGGCACAGACCCAGAGGGAGGTGGCACAGTCGCAGACGGAGATGGTCCACTCCCTGTGCTCCATGGCCGCGAACATAAGAACATAAGAATTAGGAGCAGGAGTAGGCCATCTGGCCCCTCGAGCCTGCTCCGCCATTTAATGAGATCATGGCTGATCTTTGTGGACTCAGCTCCACTCTCCGGCCCATACACCATATCCCCGAATCCCTTTATTCTTTAGAAAGGCATCTATCTTTTTCTTAAAAACGTTTAAAGAAGGAGCCGCAACTGCTTCACTGGGCAAGGAATTCCAGAGATTCACAACCTTTGGGTGAAGATGTTCCTCCTACACTCCGACCTAAATCTACCTCCCCTTATTTTGAGGCTATGCCCCCTAGTTCTGCTTCCCCGACCAGTGGAAACAACCTGCCCACATCTATCCTATCTATTCCCTTCATAATTTTATATGTCTCAATAAGATCGCCACCGCATCCTTCTAAATTCCAATGAGTACAGTCCCAGTCTACTCAACCTCTCATCATAATCTAATCCCCTCAACTCTGGGATCAACCTAGTGAATCTCCTCTGCATTCCCTCCAGTGCCAATATGTCCTTTCTCAGGTAAGGAGACCAAAACTGAACACAATACTCCAGATGCGGCCTCACCAACACCTTTTACAATTGCAGCATAACCTCCCTAGTCTTGAACTCCATCCCTCTAGCAATGAAAGACAAAACTCGATTAGCCTTCTTAATCACCTGTTGCACCTGAACGTTTTGCGACTCGTGCACCAGCACACCCAGGTCCCTCTGCACAGCAGCATGTTTTAACATCTTACCGTTTAAATAATAATCCATTCTGCTGTTATTCCTCCCAAAATGGATAGCCTCACACTTGGCAACATTGAATTCCATCTGCCAGACCCTAGGCCATTCACCTAACCTATCCAGATCCTTCTGCAGACTTCCGGTATCCTCTGCACTTTTTGCTTTACCGCTCATCTTAGTGTCGTCTGCAAACTTTGACACATTGCACTTGGCCCCCAACTCCAAATCGTCTATGTAAATTGTGAACAACTGCGGGCCCAACACTGATCCTTGAGGGACCCCACTAGTTACAGGTTGCCAACCAGAGAAACACCCATTTATCCCCACTCTCTGCTTTCTGTTAGTTAACCAATCCTCTACCCATGCTACCACTTTACCCTCAATACCATGCACCTTTAGTTTATGCAGCAACCTTTTGTGTGGCACCTTGTCAAAAGCTTTCTGGAAATCCAGATATACCACATCCATTGGCTCCCCGTTATCTACTGCACTGGTAACGTCCTCAAAAAATTCTACCAAATTAGTCAGACACGACCTCCCCTTTGTGAACCCATGCTGCGTCTGCCCAATGGGACAATTTCCCTCCAGGTGCCCCGATATTTCCTCCTTAATGATAGATTCCAGCATTTTCCCTACAACCGGAGTTAAGCTTACCGGCCTATAATTACCCGCTTTCTGCCGACCTCCTTTTTTAAACAGTGGTGTCACGTTTGCTACTTTACAATCCTCTGGGACCACCCCAGAGTCTAGTGAATTTTGCTAAATTATCACTAGTGCGTTTACAATTTCCCTAGCCATCTCTTTTAACACTCTGGGATGCATCCCATCAGGGCCAGGAGACTTGTCTACCTTTAGCCCCATTAGCTTGCCCAATATTGCCTCCTTAGTGATTACAATCATCTCAAGGTCCTCACCTATCATATCCTTATTTCCATCAGTCACTGGCATGTTATTTGGGTCCTCCACTGTGAAGACTGACCCAAAAAACCTGTTCAGCTCCTCAGCCATTTCCCCATCTCCTATTATTAAATCTCCCTTCTCATCTTCCAAAGGACCAATATTTACCTTAGCCACTCTTTTTTGTCTTATATATTTGTAGAAGCTTTTACTATCTGCTTTTATGTTCTGAGCCAGTTTACTTTCATAGTCTACCTTACTCTTCTTTATGGCTTTTTTAGTAGCTTTCTGTTGTCCCCTAAAGACTTCCCAGTCCTCTCGTCTCCCACTAATTTTTGCCACTTTGTATGTATGAACGTGCAGACCCTGGTAGAGACCAGAGCGGGCCTCTAGGACTGGCAGTGCCAGGTGGCGGGGTGGCCTCAGTGGATGGCTCCGCTCGCACCCCCATCCCAAGGAGTAGCCCAGGGGCCATCGGGTACACCGAGAGAGGAGGTGACGGGGCCCATGCCGGTGACCCCTGCAGGGGAGCTGCCGGAACAGCGCAGCACCTCGGACTCCCCCCCCCCCCCCACCCCCCCTTTCCCAGATGCATCTGGTGGGCAGCGGCAGGGCAGGGCGGCACAATGCCACCCCCCGTCCCAGATGCACCTGGTGGGCAGCGGCAGAGCAGGGCGGCACAATGCCACCCGGGCTGCCCGAGCAGCAGCCGGTCCCATCGAAGCCGGGTCGCCCCAGGAAGCGTGTGCCAACGGGGACCCTATCTGCAAGGCAGGAGTCACAGAAGGTCGCCTCCACTACTGCTGTATCATCTGGGGAACCAACTAGGCGTAGTGTTGGGGCCCGTAAGACCAGAAAGTTAGACACCAGTTAAGTTGGCACGGGTGCAGGGCACAGTTGAGTTATAGGGGCTAGCGCATGGACTGTATACATTCCTCCACAATGGACGCCTGTTAATATCTGCCCCGACCGTCGCCACCCCAGGGATTTGACGGGACCATGTGATGGACTGGTCAGCTCGCATGCAGGGATCACCCAGGTGGAATGTGCTTCTGTGGACATGAGTCAGACATTGTCATCCAATGTGGAGCATCGGAGCTCATTGCAGAGCGGCATGCCATCATCCTCCATCCCATGGACCAGACCGACTGTCACTGCCAACCCAGTTCCCCCAGGTTCATCACACTGCAGGTAAGTGTTGTGGATGGGAGTGTGCATGCAGGCGGTTTGGTGGTGTGAGAGGTGTGAGTGGTGAGGGGGTGTAGGTCTGGGATAGTGGTGTCCATGCCCCTGGCCATCAACCCCCCTCCCGCCTCCTTGCCAGTGAACCATGTTGCGATGAGGACGTCCCATGTGCGCTGGCCCTGCCGATGGCGTGGTGCGGCCTCCTGTGCCTGCCTGGGCCCCATGTCCCGCTCATCGTTCCCCTGCCCCGCATCTTCCTCATCTGATGAGGCCTGCCCTTGCTCCTCATCCTCCTCCTCCAGCACATCGCCTCTCTGCTGGGCTACATTGTGGAGGACGCAGCAGGCCACCACAATGTGGGCAACTCTTCCAGACTCGTACTGGAGGGCCCCTCCGGAACGGTCCAGGCACCTGAAGCGCATCTTGAGGATGCTGAAGCACTGCTCGACCACACTCCTGGGCGCTGTAAGGGCGCCATTGTATCGTGTCTCCATGTCGGTCAATGGCCTCCGGATAGACATCAACAGCCACGACCGCAGCGGGTAAGCCTTGTCGCCCAGCAGCCAGCCCTGCAGCCGGGGCGGGTGCCCCTCAAACATGTTGGGGATCACCGAGGGTGCCAATATGAATGAGTCTGGATGTTCAGGGAGTGGAACCCTTTCTGTTCGTGTACAGCGGCCTGTTATCCGCAGGTGGCCGTCGGGCGACATGCATGCCATCGATCACACCCTGGACCCGGGGCATCCCAGCGTTGGCAGCGAACCCTGCTGCCTGTGCATCCTGGTGGGCGCGTTCCACATGGAACAGGATGTACTGGTCCGCCTGCGCATATAGGGCGCCTGTGATAGCATGGATGCACCTGTGCACCGAGTTCTGTGAGATCCCGGACAGGTCCCCACTCGGTGACTGGAAGGACCCCGTCGCATAAAGGTTGAGGGCGACCGTCAGCCTCCGCCTCCTCTCTGAGCGGCCCCTGCTCATGCAGCCACAGGGCTGCAGGCTGCGGCTTGCAGGGCTGCGACTGTCACCACAGCAGCCAACATCGTGGGTTGGTGTCCGAATGTCATTCTCTGCAGGGGGTGAAACGCCAACATGTTAGCATGGCGCACACTCCCGTGCCCATCCAGGTTCCATGGGCTATATAGTGGCCCTGGTTGGCACTGCGGGCCCCACCCATGCATGGTGGTGTCCATGCCCCTGGCCATCACCCCTGGCCATCACCCCTGCTCCAGTCGGTGCTCCCAGTCCCGGCACCCGTCCCTGCCACCGTTGGCTGGCACTGACCTCACTGGGGACTGCCTTGGGTATGGCCCTGGGTGGTCCCCCAGTGGGTGGCTGCCAGTTGGGTGGGGTGTTTGGGGCCGAGGGGGGGGGGAGAGGCGCAGTTTGCTGGGGGGCACGCACCCATACGGCGGTGTCACTGTGTAGACCCAGGGGCCGGGGTGGGTGGTCAGCAAGATGGCCACAGTAATGGCGGTCGGTGCCTGGACACCGCCCCAGTCCCGAGGGGGCTGCTCCCCCTCCCCCACCTCCACCTCAGCCAGCACGGCCGGTGTCCGGGCCAGCAGCCCGCCGTCACTCCATGCCATTTTCTACCTCCTCTCTCCCGCTCAGCAGCCAGGGCGTCAGGTTCACGATTTTTATAACCACAAGTGAACTATGCCGTCAGGAAATTGGCCCATCGGAAGCGGTGAATCGTGGAGGCCCCGGAGCATCGGGCCTCAGGCCCACTAATGATATGCCGACTGTACTTTTAGCCCGCACGGCGAGCGATGCACTTATGTCTTTTACGGGATGCCAGAGCATCCCGATTTGGTGTGAAACTGCCACCTACCCCGATTTCGGCGTCGAAAGCTATTCTCTGCATAATCGCGTTTCCCGATTTTGGCGTCGGAAAACGGAGAATCCCGCCCAGGGACTATCGGCACCACCCACTGGACCAATTTGACTATACCCAGCTCTTCCAATCTCTTTTTAAAACAATATATTTATTTCAAACACTCTCAAAAAAAAGTCCACATAGCTCCAACAAAACATCATACATACTGTTCGTTCATTCCCCAATCCCACCAGCCAACCCCCTCCCCTCGCGACAAACAAATCCTCAAACATGGACAGAAACGGCCTCCACATTATGAAGATCCCCTCCTCCGACCACCTGAGGGCAAACGTAATCTTCTCCAACCCGGGAAACTCACATAAGTCCTCCAACTACGCCGCGATCACCGGTGGCGCTGCCAACATCCAATTTAACAGAATCTGTCGTCGGGCAATCAGAGAGGTGAAGGCCACAAAATCAGCCCCCATCCCCTCCTGCGCCCCCACACCTGCAACACTCCAAAAATCACCACCATAGGGTTCGGTGTCATCGTAACCCCACCAGCCCCGACCGGTTCTCAAACATCGCTTCCCAGAAGCTGTCCAATTTCCCACACACTCAAAACATGTAGGCATGGTTTGCCAGCCCCTTCCCACACCCCTCGCCCACATCTGCTACCCCAAGGAAGAACACACTCATCCAGCCTGAGTCTATGAACCCTGTGTACCACCTTAAACTGTTTAAGGCTCATCGTTGCACAGGAGGAGGTGGAGTTGACCCAGTGCATTACTTCACTCCAAACTTCCCACCCCATCTCCATTCCCATCTCCTCCTCCTACTTCCGCCTGATCCCTTTCACTGAGGCCGCTCCCTTCTCCCTCAATTCCGACCCACATTCATCCCCAATCCTTCCATCCCCTCCACTCAGCGGGAGCAACATCTTCTCCAACAGCGTGTAATCTGGTACCTGGAGAAATGAGGGCAGTTCCTTCCATGCAAAATCCTGCACCTGCCAGTAACTAAACTCACTCCCCCTTGGTAACTGAGACTTTTCCTGTAACTCCTCCAGCCCCGCAAACTTACCCTCCACAAATAGGTCTCTGTCCTGCACTATCCCTTCCTCCTGCCATTTTCTGTGCATCCCCCCCCTTCCCCCCGCCCCCCCCCCCCCCCCCCCCCCCCCCCCACCCCGGCACAAACCTATGGTTCGCGGAGAGCAGGGCCAGCACTCCCATGCGCCCTAATTTAAAGTGTCTTCTCAGCTGATTCCAGATTTTAATTGATGGTTCCACCACTGGGCTTCCCCGGGGGAATGGCAGCAGGGCCGTCACCAGGGCCTTCAGGCTCATCCCCTCACATGAGACCTCCTCCAACTGAACCCAATCCGATTCCCTCCCCGCCACCCCCCCACCATCCCGTCATCCCGCCTCCTCCTCTGCAACAGGGTCCTATCAACCCTTGGCATCCTGCATGCCCAAACAAACTCTGAGATCAGCTTGTCCATCCTTCGGAAAAAGACCTTCAGGAGAAAAATTGGGAAGGACTGGAAAACAAACAAGAATCTCGGCCATGCATTCATTTTTATCACCTGTACCCTCCCTGCCAGGGTCAAGTGCAGGGTATCCCACCTTTTAAAGTCCCCTCTAACCTCCTCAACCAAGCCCATCAGGTTCCATTTGTGCCACCTGAATACCTAAGTACCTAAATCTAACCACCACCATGTTAAATGACATGGTCCCCGTATTCGTCCTCCATCCCGAAGCATTTACAAGAAAGATCACACTTCTCCCAACGTTCAATTTAGATCCTGGAAAGGCCAGAATTTTCTCCAACAGGTCCATATTTCTCCCCATACTCTCGAGTGGGCTTGCCACAAACAACAATAAATCGTTGGTTTTGCGAGGGCCACGAAGAATCCAGCACGAGTTTGTAGAACAGAAAGAAATAACATTTATTTACAATTACAGATATACACACAACAGCAGCAGCAATACTCTCTTGCTGCTCACTCCTCTCTAGCTGGTTCCATACTGGCCAGCTCTATTTATTCAGGGACTCTGCGAATGATTTCTCCGCCCCCCTCATTGGGGAAGCTCGTACTCCCGAAGGGTTGTGGGTTTGCCATTAGACCCCAGCCAGTGGTAAGCAGGCAGGTTATAACATCCCTCCCTCCCCAAAGTCCAAGAAATCCACCGAAGACCCGGGAGAAGGAGGGCGTCGGACTCGTTTTGCCGCAGGCCGGACACCATTTGCACGAGGCGCTGGATTGGGCGGCGTGTAACGAGACGGAGAACGGCGCTTCCGTGATGAACGGCGTAACGGTTGTACATCCACGGCCCGTGGGACCGAGGACTCCCCTCTGAGACGTCCTGTGTCTCCATCTCGGAGTCGGAGTTCACTGCCTCCATCATCTCGGCGTCCCTATCTCCATCCTGTTCTGGAACAACATGCGCAGACTTTTGAGTGCGGCGCCAGAGGAAGATTGTGAGGAATACTCTCCACTGTGTCTGGTCTCTGCGGCAGTAGACGTGAGCTCCGGGGGCAGGGAATCTTTGGAAGAAATGGTCTTCTGGACCGAACGTGGTCTACATGCTTGCGCTGGAGACGGCCCTGGGCTTGCACCTGGTAAGAGATAGGGCCCATTCAGCGAAAGATAACACCAGGGACCCACTGGGTACCACCAGCAAAATTTCAAACGAACACTGGGTCACCGGGTGCAAACTGCCGAATCGGCCGATGCCGAGAAAGGCCATGTCCCTGCCTTTCTTGAGTGCGGCGTACTTTTGCACCAATGTCCGGGAAAACCATGCTAAGGTGGGTGCGAGGTCTTCGGCCCATTGGGAGTTCTGCGGGAGCTACCCAAGTCACTGCATGTAGAGTGGTCCTGAAAGAAAACAAAAAATGAGCCAGCCTCCTGTCCATAGACCCGGAAGGCTGCTTCTTTAGGCCCCATTTGAATGTCTGCACTGCGCGCTCTGCCAACCCATTGGAAGCCAGGTGGTATGGAGCGGGGCGGACATGGCATATGCTGTTCATCTTCATGAACCTCGCAAACTCCTCACTTGTGAACTGAGTGTCGTTGTCCGTGACCAGAACCTTGGGGAGGCCATGCGAACTGAACGACAAACGCACCTTCTCAATTGTTGCGCAGGACGTTGTGCCTACCATCTTATGCACCTCTAACCATTTAGACTGGGCATCGATTAATAGAAGGAACATGGATCCTTGAAAAGGGCCGGCAAAATCCGCATGCAAGCATGCCCAAGGCCGCCCTGGCCATTCCCAATGATCTAGGAGCGCGGCCGGCGGAAGCTTCTGATGCTCCTGGCAAATGGAGCAGTTTTGGGCCACCTTCTCAATGTCGGTGTCGAGGCCTGGTCACCAGGCATAACTCCGGGCCAACATTTTCATTTTGGTCACACCCCGGATGCCCATTGTGCAAGTCTGATAGTATCAGCTCCTGTCCTTTTTCCGGGACAATCACACGCGTCTCCCACAAGAGGATACCGTTTTCCAAGCTAAGTTCTGACAGCTTGGAGGAAAATGCACGCAACTCGCCTGGGAGCTGTCTATGTTGCCCACCATACAGGACAATGTGCCGAACCTTTGACAGGACTGGCTCCGTCTGGGTCCACTCACGGATCTGTGAAGCCGTGACAGGCAAGGAGTCCATAAAATTTAGGGTTGCAACCACCTCACCGGTGTTGGGGGCCGGTTGACAAAGGCAATCGGCTCAGTGCGTCAGTATTCGCTATCTGGGTCCCTGGTTTATGCTCCAGAGAATACTTGTAGGCAGCGAGCAACAAAGCCCAGCACCGGATCCGTGCGGAAGCAATGGGCGGTATTGGCTTATCCTCTCGGAAAAGTCCCAGCAGAGGCTTATGATCAGTCTTGATAGTGAAGTGGCGGCCATACACATACTGGTGTAAACGTTTCACCGCAAAGACCACCGCCAGGCCCTCCTTCTGGATCTGCGTGTACTTCTTTTCCGCTGCAGTCAATGTGCGGGAGGCAAAAGCTATCAGCCACTCAGCCCCATTCTCCATCTGAGATGCATCACACGTGATGAGCAAAGGCTTTCCAGGATCATAGTGGGCTAGTAACCCAGACGACGACAATTGCTGTTTTACCCTCCGGAAAGTGGTTCTTGCAGCTGCCCTCAAACCCAGGTATGATTCTTCTTTAGCAGAAGGTGCAACCGGGCTAGTGTAGTTGCCAGATTGGGGAGGAACTTCCCGTAATAGTTTATGAGGCCGAGAAAAGAACAAAGATACGAAGTGTCAGTCGGGGCTGGGGCCTGTTGAATTGCGCGGACCTTCTCTGCGACGGGTTGCAAACCTTCGCGGTCCACCCGATAATCCAGGTAGACGGCTTCCTTCGCCTGAAAGACGCACTTTGTACGACGTAAACGGACTCCAGCCTCTGAAAAGCGTCTAAGGACAGCCTCCAAATTTTCCAAATGTTCCTGCTCCGACGTCCCTGTAATCAAAACGTTGTCTAAGGAGACAGCGACACGCGGTAAACCTCTCAAGATGCCCTCTTTATCGCGTTGAAAGATAGCACAGGCAGAGGATACCCAAAGGGCAACCGTGTATATTCATACAGGCCCCGGTGTGTATTAATATTTACAGATGGTCGGGAGGCAGGGTCCAGCTCCAACTGTACGTAGGCGTGACTCCTATCTAATTTCGTGAACGAGAGTCCACCTGTAAGCTTCGCTGAGAGATCTTCTATGCAGGGCATTGGATATCAGTCGAGCCGGGAAGCCGTATTCACTGTAAGTTTATAGTCACCGCACAAGCGAACTGTGGTATCTGGCTTCATTACATGTACAGTTGGCGCTGCTCAGTCAGCGAAATAGTCGGGCCTGATAATACCCAAGGATTCCAAACGAGTGAGCTCCCCTTCTCCCTTCTCAAGCAAGGCATAAGGCACCGGGCGCGCCCAGAAACCCGGATATAGCGCGGCGTGGCTCCTGGTTCGACTTGGATACGGGCTACGGCCCCTCTTATTTTCCCCAAACCGGGCTGGATTACATCTGGCTACCGTCCTAGTACCTCCGTCAACCCTCCAGAAACTGTTTGGAGGATGTGCTGCCACTGCAGCTGCAAATGGCGCAACCAGTCTCGACCCAACAGTCTGGGCCCATGGCCGCGCACCACGATAAGTGGGAAACGCCCCTCCTGGTGTCCATAAACAACAGGGGTCATCGTAGTTCCTGAAATGCCCAATGGTTCCCCTGTGTAGGTGGCCAACCTGGTCTGTGTATCGGTTAATGTAAGGATCTGTATACTCTGCTTGATGTGGTTGAATGTCCTCTGGACGATCACGGAGACCATTGCGCCAGTGTCCAACTCCATCTCAAGCGGGTGACCATTGACCCATACTGTCACCTTAATGGGGGCCACACAGGGAGCTGCCACACAATGCAGCTGCAGGCAGTCGTCCTCCATCTCCACTTCCTTGTGAATAGTCGCCACAGATTCATTCAAATGGAAGGTACGGCCCCTGGGCTGGTCCCAGTTTCTGTCTGAACGATGGCTTCTCTGGCGCCCCCAGGACCGTCGTCCGCAAAGGGGTCGGTGCCCACAGGTCCAACACTGACATGGCTCTTCATCCATCGGTTCTGGAGAATGCTCCCTTCGGGGAGGAATGTCCGGCGGCCACTGGCATCGATCCGGATGCCGCCCCGCCCAAGGTACCACAGGGGTGCAGCTAGGCGCTTTTGGAAGGATGGGGTTGCGCCCCAAGGCATGCACCTCCATTCCCTGTAGCTCCTGTACTCCCCATTCTGCGCTCTCTCGGGACAATACTATTTGAATGGTCTGTTGAAAAGTCAATGGTGGCTCAGCTAACAACTTTCGCTGGGTGGCCCCATTGTTAATACCGCAAACCAAACGGTCGCACAACATTTCTGACAAGGTCTCACCGTAGTCACAGTACTCCGCAATCCTGCGTAGCCTGGATAGAAAGTCGGCAAGGGATTCTCCTGGGGTCCTCTCAGCGGTATTAAACCGGCAACGCTGGACTATCGTGGCCGGGGTTGGGTTAAAATGTTGCCCCACTAAGGTCACAAGTTCATCAAACGTTTTGGTATCCGGCGCAGCTGGGTACGTAAGGCTCCTAATGACCCCAAGCGTATGCGGGCCGCAGGCGGTGAGCAAAATGACCACCTGGCGCTTGTTTTCGATGATGTTGTTTGCCCGGAAATAGTAACGCTTCCGTTGTGCGTACTGGTTCCAACTTTCCAGTGCAGCATCAAAGACATCCAAACATCCATACAGAGGCATGGTGTAACAGAAAAAAAACTGCCAACCTGTATCCAACAAAAATCCAGGGAGGTGGCTTCAGCAGCGTAGACAGTCATCCACTTTAACCCTCATCGCCAGTCTTGTGAGGGCCACGAAGAATCCAGCACGAGTTTGTAGAACAGAAAGAAATAACATTTATTTACAATTACATATATATATACAACAGCAGCAGTACTCCTCTCGAGCTGGTTCCATACTGGCCAGCTCTATTTATGCAGGGACTCTGCTCATGATTTCTCTGCCCCTCCCTCATTGGGGAAGCTCAAACTCCCTAAGGATTGTGGGATTGCCATTAGTACCCAGCCAGTGGTAAGCAGGCAGGTTATAACAGTTGGCATGCAACAACATCCCGTGCTCCCTACCTCCCTCCTCACAATCCCCGGCTACTTGGTGGATGCCCACAAAGCGATCGCCAAGGGCTCAATTGCCAGCGTGAACAGCAATAGTGACAGCAGACACCCCTGTCTCGCCTCCCTATGCAGCCCATAATATCCCGAGTTCATCTCATTTGTCCTCACACTTGACATGGGGGACACATACAGTAGAAGCACCCATGCCACAAATTCTGGCCCAAACCCAAACCTCCCAAGAAACTTGAACAAATATTGCCACACCACATGGTCAAAGGCCTGTTCCACGGCCATTGACACATTCACCTCCGGCATTCACCCGTCCGAAGAGGTCATCACCACATTTAATAACCTCTTGATATTATTGGAGTGCTGCCTCCTCTTCACAAATCCGGTCTGATCCTCTGAAACCACCTCTCTCGCCAACAGCTTGGCCAAGACCTTTACGTCCGTATTCAGCAACAAGATGGGCTTATAGAACCCATCAGGGCCTTTCCTTTTTTTGCGATCAGCGAGATGGGCGCCTGCACCTGCATAACCGGTAACTCCCCCATTCCCACCACTTCATTGAACATACTCAGAGGATGGGGAGCCAACTCTGCCGCAAACTGCTTATAAAATTCCACCGGGGAACCATCCGGCCCTGGCGCCTTTCCCGACTGCATCGTGCCAATGAACTGCATTCCTTCCTTCAACTCCAATGGCTAATCCAATGCCTGCCGCTTCACCTCCCCCAACTCCGGGAACTCCAGCCCATTCTGGAACTGATCCATACCTGCCTCCTCCCCTCCAGGCTCGGATCTATACACCCTCGTTAGAAGGCCTCAACCCCTCATTCATTCTCTCCGGCTTCGACACCACCTTCCCCCCGGCCGCCCTTACCTGCAAAATTTCCCTTGACTCTGCCTGTTGCCGAAACTGGTGGGCAAGCAGACAACTCGCCTTCTGCCCCTGCTCGTATTCCACCCCTTGTGCCCGCCTTAGCTGCCCCACCACCTTCCCTATTGCCAACCATTCAAACTGCCCCTGCAGCTTCTTTCTTCCCAACAGTAACTCCCCTGTTGGAGCCCCAGAATACCTCCTATCCACCTCTGCTATCTCATCCACCAATTTTTGCCTCTCCTCCCTCACAGTCCTAACTCTGTAGGCCTTCTTTTTTTTAACGCATTTTATTCAAACTTGTATCAAAGTAGGTTACAGCAAATAAACAACCCGGTAAATATTCTTCCCAACAATCAACTATACAGTTTGTACAGATTTTTCTCCTTTTTCACCCCCCCTCCCCATCACCCACCCCTCCTCCCCTTCCTGCGACGAACAGCTCCTCAAACATGGTCACAAACATCCCCCACCTTTTCTCAAACTCCCCTGCTGAGTCCCTGAACTCAAATTTTATCTTCTCTAACTGCAGGAAGTCATACAGGTCACCCAACCATGCTGCTACCCCTGGTGGCGATGCCGACCGTCACTCCAGCAAAATTTGTCGCCGTGCAATCAGAGAGGTGAAGGCCAAGACATCGGCCTTCCTCCTCTACATGAGCTCCGGCTTCTCTGAAACCCCAAATATCGCCACCAAAGGGTCTGGGTCCACTCTCTCCTCCACTATCCTGGCTAAGACAGCGAACACTCCCACCCGGAATCTTCCCAATTTTTCACAACCCCAAAACATGTGCGCATGATTCGCTGGCCCCAGCCCACACCTCTCACACTCGCCTGCCACCCCCTGAAAGAACCCATTCATTCTCGCCCGAGTCATATGCACCCTGTGCACCACCTTAAACTGTATCAGGCTCATCCTTGTACAAGAGGAAGTCCCGTTTACCCTTCGCAGTGCCTCATAGAATTTACAGTGCAGAAGGAGGCCACTCGGCCCATCGAGTCTGCACCAGCTCTTGGAAAGAGCACCCTACCCAAGCACGCATCTCCACCCTATCCCCACAACCCAGTTAACCCTCCCAACACTAAGGACAATTTTGGACACTAAGGGCAATTTAGCATGGCCAATCCACCTAACCTGCACATTTTTGGACTGTGGGAGGAAACCGGAGCACCCGGAGGAAACCCACGCACACACGGGGAGAACGTGCAGACTCCGCACAGACAGTGAACCAAGCCGGGAATCGAACCTGGGACCCCAGAGCTGTGAAGCAATTGTGCTAACCACCATGCTACCGTGCTGCCTCATTCCATACTCCCCAATTGATCTCCATTCCCAACTCCGCTTCCCATTTCTCCTTGATCTTCACCACCCGCTCGCCTCCCTGCTCCCCCAGCCACTTATATATATCCCCAATTCTTCCCTCCCCTTCCACATCCAGAAGCAGCAGCCGCTCCAGCAGGGTGAATCCCGGCAATCTAGGGAACCCCTTCCAGACCTTTTGTGCAAAGTCCCTAACCTGTAGTTACCTGAACTCACTGCCCCTTGGCAGCTCTACCCTCTCCCTTAGCTCCTCCAGGCGAACCCTTCCTCCAAATATAAATCCCTCACCTTGACCAGCCCCACTTCCCTCCACCTCCTGTATACACTATCCATCCACCCCGGCTCAAACCCACGATTCTCGCAAAGCGGCGTTAGCACCGACATCCCTTCCACCCTACAATGTC
The DNA here is from genome assembly GCF_047496885.1 of Scyliorhinus torazame. Lineage (NCBI taxonomy): Eukaryota > Metazoa > Chordata > Chondrichthyes > Carcharhiniformes > Scyliorhinidae > Scyliorhinus > Scyliorhinus torazame. The sequence goes on along the minus strand of NC_092712.1, from coordinate 191,507,862 downwards.
TCCTAAGCTGATTCCATATCTTCACCGTGGACTGCACCACTGGGTTCCCTGAATACCAACTCGGAGCCATTGGCAATGCTACCGTCACCATAGCCCTAAAACTAGACCCCTTACAAGATTCCTCCTCCATCCTAACCCACTCAACCCCGTCTCCTTCCTACCACCGCCGCACTGTGTCCACATTCGCCGCCCAATAATAATGAAGCAGGTTTGGCAACGCCAACCCCCCCCCGCCCTGCTGCCTCTGCCTCTGTAGCAGGGCCCTCCCCAACCTCGGCACCTTCCTTGCCCATACAAAGTCAGAGATGATTGTGTCCACTTTCCGAAAAAGGCCTTTGGTATAAAGATCGGGAGAGCCTGAAAGATAAACAAGAACCTCGGCAGAATATTCATTTTCACAACTTGGACCCTCCCCGCCAATGTTAAGTGCAGTGTATCCCACCTCTTAAGATCCTCCATGGCTTCCTCCACCAGCTTTGTTAAGTTCCACTTATGGAGCCCCGCCCATTCCCTCGCTACCTAAATCCCCAAGTACCTAAATCTATCCATTGCTACTGTAAATGGCATCCCCCCTAAATTAGCCCGCTGTGCCAACTCATTCACCGGGAATACCTCGCTTTTCCCTACATTTAGCTTGTATCCGAGAACCCTCCAAACCTCTCCAACGGGCCCACAATCCTTCCCATACTCTCCAACGGATCCGAAACATACAGCAAGAGGTCATCGGCATAAAGCGACACCCGATGCTCCCTCTGTCCCCTCATTATCCCCTGCCACTCTGCTGACCCCCTGAGAGCCATTGCCAATGGCTCTACGGCCAGCGTAAACAGCAGCGGCGACAGCGGGCACCCCTGCCTCATACCCCTGTGTAAGTCAAAGCTTCATGAGCTCATATCATTCGTCCTCACCCTCGCTCTTTTAAAAAAATATGTTTTTATTGAAATATTTGTAAATTTTTAGAACAAGAACAGAAAAAGAACAATAGGTATTAAACATTAACATAGTGCAAAAATAGATATTTCCCCGAACGGCTCTGTCTTCACAGACCACCGAAAATAACTGCTGACATTTTAAATTAAATTTCCCCAAGAAAGTCAACGAATGACTGCCACCTCCGAGAGAACCCTAACACTGATCCTCTTAAGGCAAACTTTATTTTCTCGAGACTGAGAAACCCAGCCATGTCACTAACCCAGGTCTCTACACTTGGGGGCTTTGAGTCCCTCCACAGTAACAGGATCCGTCTCCGGGCTACCAGGGAGGCAAAGGCCAGAACGTCGGCCTCTTTTACTCCCTGAACTCCCGGGTCTTCTGACACTCCAACGATCGCCATTTCTGGACTCGGCACCACCCGTGTTCCTAGCACCTTGGACATTGCCCTGGCAAACCCCCGCCAGAACTCCTCAAGCTTCGAGCATTCCCAAAACATATGGACATGGTTTGCTGGGCTCCGCTCACACCTCGCACATCTGTCTTCTACCCTGAAAAACTTGCTCAACCTCGTCGCCGTCATGCGTGCACGGTGAACCACTTCAAACTGTATGAGACTGAGCCTGGCACATGAGGAAGAATTGACCCTACTTAGGGCTTCTGCCCACTGTCCCGGCTCTAACTCCCCTCCTAACGCCTCCTCGCACTTGCCTTTAAGTTCCTCCACCGGGGTTTCCTCTGCCTCCACCAGCTCCTGGTAGATATCCGACACCTTCCCCTCCCGCACCCAGGTACCGGACACTACTCTATCCTGTATCCCCCGTGGCGGCAGCAGCGGGAAGGCCACCACCTGTTTCCGCAGGAAATCTCGCACTTGCAAATATCTAAAGCCGTTCCCTGGCGGCAATTTAAACTTGTCCTCTAGCGCCTGCAGGCTGGGAAAGCTCCCATCTATAAACAGGTCATCCATCCTCCTAATACCCGCCCTCTTACAGCTCTGGAAGCCGTTGTCCATCCTACCCGGCAGGAACCTGTGGTTGTTACACACCGGGGTCCAGACCGACGTTCCCTCCACCCTCTTGTGTCTCCTCCACTGCCCCCAGATCTTCAGAGTCGCCACCACCACCGGACTTATGGAGTAGTGAGCCGGCGAGAACGGCAGAGGTGCCGCTACCAGCATTCCCAAACTGGTGCCTTTGCATGACGCCGCCTCCAACCGCTCCCATGCCAACCCCTCCCCCAGTACCCATTTCCTGATCATGGCAATATTGGCCATCCAGTAGTAGTTGCAAAAGTTCGGCAACTGATGCACGATCAATTAAACTCGAAGACGAGGTTGTATCATAACTGGAGGCTTTAATAGACTAGATCTGGTCCCCAGCAGCTTCGGTACAGAATGAGGGCTGCTGGGATGGCACCTGTTCTTATACCCCGCCTATCAGGGCGGAGCCACACCAAACAGCCAATGGTAAGCTGCAAGGCTTACCCAATGGTCTACAGCCTCTCGGGTACTGCAATACCTGATACTACACATTCACCCCCTGTTAAAAAAGAGCCCGGCGGGGGTGGTGGTCAGTGGTTACAATTGCATTGAACATGGTATGATCAGATATGGAGGTACCGTGAGTATTTACAAGTGTGGAAGATATATACAGTCAGTGTTCATGTACAGTTACAGTTACAGTGTAGCAACCAGTCGGTTGGGTGGCCTGGTCGTCCGCCTGGATCGCCTGAGCCTCTGTGGTGGTTCTGGTGGGGGTCTGGGCGTCTGCGACTCTGGGAGCGTGGCTTCGTCGTCCAGGGAAGCTTCGTCACCCCTAGTGGGGCAAACGGTTGACACGAGAGGGGGGCGTCTGGAGGGGGCGTCGGTGGGTGGGATGGCCTAGGTAGGAGCGGCGGGAGGACCGACCCCCCAGTGAGCTGCTGTGGGGGCGGAGGGGGTGGGGTAATGGTTTGGGTGCGCGTGGGGTTCCGGCAGGCGCCAGGTCCCGCCGGCCATCAGGGAACGCCACGTATGCGTACTGGGGGTTAGCGTGCAGCTCTCGGACCAACGGGCCCGACTTGTGCGCCCGCACGTGCTTCCGAAGCAGGATGCGTCCGGGTGTCGCTAGCCACGTTGGGAGCGAGGTCCCGGAGAAGGACTTCCTGGGGAAGTCAAGGAGACGTTAATGAGGTGTCTGATTGGGAGTTGTACAGAGCAGCGACCGAATGGCGTGGAGGGCCTCCGGGAGGACTTCCTACCAGCAGGAGATGGGGAGAGTCCTGGACCGCAGGGCCAGTAGGACAGTCTTCCAGACCATTCCGTTCTCCCTCTCGACCTGCCCGTTTCCCCGGGGGTTGTAACTGAGCAGGGATTGACGCAGTTCGTCGCTCATAAAGGAGGACCCCCTATCGCTGTGTATGTACGCGGGGAACCCGAACAGTGTAAAGATACCCTGGAGGGCCTTGATGACAGTGGTTGTGGTCATGTCGGGGCAGGGGATGGCGAACAGGAACCGGGAGTACTCGTCAATCACGTTCAGGAAATACGTGTTGCGGTCGGTGGAGGGGGCCTTTGAAGTCCATACTGAGCCGCTCAAAGGGACGGGAAGCCTTTATCAGGTGTGTCCTCTCTGGCCGGTACAAGTGCGGTTTGCACTCCGCGCAAATTTAGCAGTCCCTGGTGACTGTCCTGACCTCCTCGATGGAGTAGGGCAGGTTGCGGGCCTTAATGAAGTGGAAAAAGCGAGTGACCCCCGGGTGGCAGAGGTCCTCATGGAGGACACGGAGGCGGTCCACTTGTGCGGTGGCACACATGCAGCGGGACAGGGCATTGGAAGGCTCGTTTAGCTTCCCAGGACGGTACAAGATCTCGTAGTTGTAGGTAGAGCGTTCTATCCTCCACCGCAAGATCTTGTTGTTCTTTATCTTGCCCCGCTGTGCATTATCGAACATGAAGGCCACCGACCGTTGGTCAGTGAGGAGAGTGAATCTCCTGCCGGCCAGGTAATGCCTCCAGTGTCGCACAGCTTCTACTATGGCTTGTGCCTCCTTTTCGACCGAGGAATGGCGAATTTCTGAAGCATGGCGGGTACGGGAGAAGAAGGCCACGGGTCTGCCTGCTTGGTTGATGGTGGCGGCCAGAGCTACGTTGGACGCATTGCTCTCGACCTGGAAGGGGAGGGACTCGTCGATGGCGCGTATCGTGGCCTTTACAATGTCTGCTTTGATGCGGCAGAAGGCCTGGCGGGCCTCTGTCGACAGGGAGAAGGTTGTGGACTGGATTAGGCGTCGGGCTTAGTCTGTGTAGTTGGGGACCCACTGTGCGTAATAGCTGAAAAACCCGAGGCAGCGCTTCAGGGCCTTTGGGCAGTGAGGGAGGGGGAATTCCATAAGGGGGCGCATGCGTTCAGGGTCGGGGCCTATAACTCCATTTCGCACTACGTAGCCGAGAATGGCTAGGCGGTCCGTGCTAAAGACACATTTATCCTTATTGTACGTTAAGTTAAGGATTTTTGCGGTCTGGAGAAATTTTCAGAGGTTGGTGTTGTGTTCCTGCTGGCCATGGCCTCAGATGGTGACGTTATCAAGATACGGGAACGATGCGTGTAAGCCGTACCGGTCAACCATTCGGTCCAGCTCGCATTGGACGACCAAGACCCCATTAGTGACACCCACCGCACAGCCACATCGGACGATGCGGATTTTCTATATTCCACCCCCTTAACAGTGACCCAATTACGGGACGCGTGCGATAAGGTCACACCGTTCCTCCCCACCTCAGACCCCCACCAGTTCTTTGGCACAGGGCAGCACGGTAGCATTGTGGATAGCACAATTGCTTCACAGCTCCAGGGTCCCAGGTTAGATTCCGGCTTGGGTCACTGTCTGTGCGGAGTCTGCACATCCTCCCCGTGTGTGCGTGGGTTTCCTCCGGGTGCTCCGGTTTCCCCCCACAGTCCAAAGATGTGCAGGTTAGGTGGATTGGCCATGATAAATTGCCCTTAGTGTCCAAAATTGCCCTTAGTGTTGGGTGAGGTTACTGGGTTATGGGGATAGGGTGGAGGTGTTGACCTTGGGTAGGGTGCTCTTTCCAAGAGCCGGTGCAGACTCGATGGGCCGAATGGCCTCCTTCTGCACTGTAAATTCTATGATTCTAAAGCATCAGGTGACCATGTACGGCCTGGATGAGCGAGAGCATGTAAAGCTCACAGTTTTAAGTTTAGATCCTTCAGTAGCAGCAGCCCTTCCCGGCCCACAGAATGTAGGAGGAGGCACCCTTGCAGAAATGCATACGGCGATCCTGGATGCGATCGGGTATAACCGGGGTGACCCCGTAGATGGCCTCAACAAATGTAGGCAAAAGAAATCCGAGCACCCCACAGTGTTTGCTGGACGCCTGTGGATCCACTTTGCAGCAGTCTTTGGAGACGTAGACCGTGCCCATTTGTCCCCAGACAACATGGCCAAATGGACCCGCACCCTTATCTCCCATGCCACAGAAACAGGGCAGAAAGCTTGCGCGAGTTATGATCCCTCAGAGGAGGCCCATAACGAGAAGTGGGTGGTGAAAAGATTGTCCCTTGTTTGGGAGCAATCTATACAAAGTAAACCCGCAGTTAAGAATCCCGAGGAAAAGCAGGCCGGAGCAGATATGCAGGCAGTAAAAACACTCCCGAACCCCGCATGGGTGAATGAGGGAAAGAACAGCCCCCCACCCAAGTCACAGGAGTGTTACAACTGTGGACAGTTGGGACACTTCGCAAGAGAGTGCAATGCCCCTAAAAAGCCACAGAGAGCCCAGCAGACGGGCACTCTGAGTAAGAAAAAGACAGAGCCCATTCATAGCATTAGCGCCCATTCAGATCAGCTGGACTTGACCGGAACGGACTGACGATGTATGGGCTCCCCCAGTTGGGTCTGCGACACCCTTTGGGATAGGTCCGGACGACCGGTAGTTGCAGCAAAAATTCGGGGACAGCCCATCGAATTTCTCTGGGACACAGGAGGGTACCGCACCACAATAAATTCCTCCACCATGTTCCAAAAAGACATGTGGCCCACTACAGCCACTATCACCCTCAGCGGCTTTACAGGCCACTCACAGCAGGGACACATCACAGCCCCTGTACCCATTCAAATCGGTACCATCACCACCAAGCACCCCGTAGTTTTAGTTGACCTGCCCCACACAGCAGAACACATTCTGGGAATCGATTTCATGAATTACCATAATCTTTCATTCGATCCAGTAAACCAATGTGTCTGGAAGATGGCAAAATGCGCAAGAGCCCCCGCAACGCTCAACATAAGAGCGTATGTGAACAAAATTAGCGCCGTAGGCGGATTTTGGTTCAACCCGACCATGCTTAGTATGGACAAACAGGTTAGGGCAGTTCTGCAAAAGAACAGGGTAGCATTCGCGACCCACAAGCACGACTGTGGACGGATGACTGGCTCCGTACAGATAACAGGACCTGACCCTAGACCCCAAAAACAGTACGGATTTCCCCAAGAGGCAGAGGAAGAAATCTCCAAAGTAATAGAAAGCTTATTAGAGCAGGGCGTTCTTAGATCAGTAGCCTCCACTAATAATGCCCCGATTTGGCCAGTGAGAAAGCCCGATGGATCATGGCGACTGACCATTGATTACCGGGAACTCAACAAAGTCACCCCCGCAGCAGTCCCCGCAGTAGCAACAAGTCCCGAGACCATGCTCAGACAGGGACTCAATCCCGATTCTTTACGGTTTTGGACGTCAGTAATGGATTCTGGTCCATTCCATTGCCAAAGGCGTGCCAGTACAAATTTGCCTTCACTTTTAAAGCACAGCAGTACACGTGGACATGCCTGCCACAAGGCTTCCACAACCCCCCCTCCATTTTCCAACGACAGCTGGCAAATGGTTTAGCCAAATTCTCTCGCTCCGAATGTCTGGTTCAGTATGTAGACAACCTACTACTGCAGACAGACACCAAGGAAGAGCACATTGAACTTCTGTCCGAACTCCTGGAACTATTACACTCAATCGGTTGTAAAGTGAACCCCAAAAAGGCCCAGATTTTGAAAGAAAAGGTGATATATTTGGGAACAACTATCACACATGGTAAACGCGAGATGGAGCATAAAAGGATTGACTCGATTGCTAAATTGCCCCTTCCCCAGAACGTTACAGCCCTCCGGTCGTTTTTAGGACTGGTTAGCTACTGCCGAAACCACATTGACGGTTTCGCCAGCAAGGCAGCACCCCTCTCAGACCTCCTAAAGAAAGGAGCCCCCTGGGAATGGACTCTTTAAAACAGGCACTCATAGCAGCCCCCGCACTACAAGTTCCAGACCCGCTTTCCCCTTACGCCATAGAGGTAGCGACCACAGACCGCACCCTTTCAGCCGTGCTCCTCCAGGAACGGCATGACCAGTTAAGGCCCGTAGCTTACGCCTCCAGACTTTTAGATGCTGTGGAGCAGGGATTTTCAGCCTGTGAGAGGCACCTGCTCGCAATATTTTGGGCAGTCCAGTATTTTTCGTACATTACCGGACTGAACTCCATTACAATTCTCACCAAACACACCCCCACCCAACTTTTACTGGACGGACGACTCAAGGACGGTACAGTAAGCCAGATTAGAGCAGCTAGATGGACCCTTCTCTTGCAGGGACGGGACATCACTGTTAAACGGACAAAGACGCACACCTTTTTAGCTGACAACTTACTGTACCCCGGAACTCCCCATGAATGCAAAATTATCTCTCCACACCATGACACAGGCACCTTTATCGCTAAAACACCCCCCAGACAGATAGGTAGTTCAACCCAGAGCCCCCAGCACACAGACACGTGTGAGCCCATAAAGATCTATGTGGATGGACCTTCCGCAGTCTTGGATGGGAAGCGCATAACAGGTTGCGGTATCTATGTCGAGGACGCGCAGGGACGCGCCCTTGAGGAAATATCGTTAAAACCTCCAGGCCACTTAGGCGCGCAGGCAGCAGAGCTTGCGGCCATCGCATATATAGTTGAGCACCCAGATTCCTTCCCCAGCCCAGCAGACATATACTCGGACAGCTTCTATGTCTGCAACAGCCTCACGGAATTTCTGCCCCTGTGGAAAGCAAGAGGATTTGTTTCCGCAGACAGAAAACCCCTCCCCTCAGCCCCATTGCTCCGCCACATTTTAGAGAGAGCACAGAACAGGACTTATGGGATAATCAAAGTCCGCAGTCACCATCGTTCCTCCCCCCCTGGAAATGTGAAAGTTGACGCACTGGCCAAAGCAGGTTCCAGGCATGGATATTGTTGGACACCCCCCGAAGGCACACCAATGAGTGCAGTTCAGGTCTCACAGACAAAGATCGAGGATCTAGTGGAGGCCCAGAAGCAGGACACCAATCTCAGGGAGATTGTAAAAGGACAATATCCAGCTCCCTACGAGGGATTTAGAAGTGCACTGACCACACATGACAGTGTGGTGTTAAAAGACACCCTTTATGTGGTTCCTGAACAGGACAGGAATCAACTGATTTGCTTGTTCCATCACGGTCATGGACATCAGGGATCCCACTACAGCCCATCTCAAGCAGCTTTGTTGGTGGCCGAATTTAAAGGATGATGTAAACCATTACATCGAGAATTGTCTTATCTGTGCCCAGAATAATCCGGATAGATATGCCAAAAAGGCTCAACTCAGCCACACCCGACCCGTTAACGGCCCCTGGACTAACCTCCTGATTGATTTTATAGGACCATTGCCCCCTTGCAGGAATGGCTATAGATATGTACTTGTGGTAATTGACACATTTATGAAATGGGTGGAAGCATTCCCAGCCTGCACAAACACGGCAAAAACCACAGCCAAGATTTTGACCCACCACATCTTTACAAGATGGGGACCCCCCCGCAGCATTGAATCCGACCAAGGCTCCCATTTTACGGGACGTGTCATGCAGAACGTCCTCACGATATTTGGCACCACCCAAAAATTCCACATAGCATACCACCCACAGTCGAGTGGTATCGTGGAGCGCATGAATCGGACCCTAAAATCCACCCTCAGAAAAATGGTCCAGCAGAACAACACCACTTGGAACGCAGTTCTCCCTTTTGCGCTGATGTTTATGTGTAACACAATTTCTACATCCACAGGTTACACCCCACACACCCTCATGACCGGACGACCCATGAAAGTCACAGCATTTTTATTAGGTTTGGACTTGACCAGCCCCGAAGTGACGGCCCTCACACACGAGAAAGCAGTAGAACAATTAGTGGAAAATGTTAAAACGGCTCAGCTAGCAGCCGCAGTGAAATTGGGCACCAGACAGAAACAGAGCAAGGCTTGTTTCGACAAGACAGTGCATGCGACTGAGTACTGTAGAGGACAGCAAGTTATGCTCTCTGTATATAACCCCAGCACATTCCTGTCACCAAAATACTCGGGTCCGTACTCCATTGCGGATAAAGTAAGCCCTTCCGTGTGTAAAATAAAGTACCCCAACGGTAAGACTGTGTGGTTCCATATAAACCAGCTGAAGGCATATGGAACACAGTCGAACCACGCACACCACGTCATACTCGACGCTGCACACCACGCCCCGCCCACAGCCAACGTAACCCTACCATCCCCCAACACGTCCAGCCCCGCCACGGACTCGACCTCGACCCCACCCCCGAAATATACACTCCGCCCCGGAACGCCCACAGACTGCAGCAGCAGAGACAGCGACTGTGACTCGGACGATAGCCGCAGCACGCCTCCCTACTATCCCAATGCAACAGGCCCCACACCCAGCGATTCCGACTACGATCCAAGTGATCTCTTCGTGATCACTTTCCTAAATAAACCCCACCACCGACCACCGAACAATCATGACGACCCCGATTTGGTCCCCACACAACTAGACACCCACGATTGGCACCGAGATAACTTGTTCCAACTCATCCGCAACGATGAGAGCAACCCCAACTCACACCATGCAGCCCTTTCAGCCCTGATACACTCAAGAGTTTGGCACCCGGGAGAAGATGACGACCTTGGGTCTGACTCCCAAACCGAGAACCCCTTTGCGACCCTGTTCGCAACCGAGAATTGAGGTGTCCAGATGATGTTTCAAAAGGAACCGCTTGGGAGAAGTGGTGTCCTTTCTGATGGAACCTGCCGCATGTTTTATGTTGTTTGTACGTTTGTTAAATGTTGTATGTCAGACCGCAAAACTTTATTTTCCCCGGCCCCACGCCTTTTCGGCCGAAACCTCTGAGGATTTGCCTACAGAGACTCACTATTGCCGGACACGAGTTCAGCGGAACTAGCTTGTCTGCAGAGACTGGTTCAGGAACCAGATGCCCGTTCATAACTGCCCTTCTGGTTCGAAGGTAGAACCATTACGGCAGCCCCACCACGATGACTACATTTCTTGCCCGTTCTTGTCGGTTGCTCAGGCAGTGGAGAAACGGCTTGGGACCCGCCCTGCCTGGGAACCCCCCTCTGGTCAACTACGCTTGGGTAGGAGAGACACAGCATTTGTAGCCGTCCTACCCGGGGACTCCATCCAACTCTTACCCGTCGCAGCCCATACGCACCTCATTTTGGAAATTTTAGTTCAAAAAGATTTGTTTTGTTTAGGTAACATTTAGGTTGCCACCCACATGCTATTTACATCCTGAAACATTTGGATGGTAAATTGCACAGTCTGCGAGACGGCTCGCACTGGTTCATTATTCGGAAGTGTGTCTTGTCCTAAAATTTGGTTTTTGAAAAAAAAAATGAGGGAGTCACATATAGTGACCAATTATAAAGGGAGTAATTGGCACTACAGGAAAGACACACTATCGTATGAGATATTAAACAAAGATAGTTACAGGCACTATGCTTGTTTCCACAGAACCCCAGAAGCTCCAGGACCGGAGAAGAGAAGAAAGAAAAGGAAAGAGAAGAGCCATGAGGACTTCCGTCATATGGATCAGCATCATATTTATGGACATTTGGTTGCGCGTGAACGCGAACCCCATGACTTCAAGCCCCCCCGCCGTTAATGTTTCACTTCCCCGCAGTACCCAGAGCCCAGTCACCAGTGACACCACATCATCTTGGTGTGCCAGGTTTATAACCTGGTACTCTCTGTCCTATGTAATAGAAACATTACTGGTATTAGCGATACTCTGCTGCATAGTGCAGACTATGGAAATGGAGAAGGAGAGCCTACCGCACTCGAACTCCAGTGTATAGGATCAGATCCCCTATGTTCGGATACGACCAGACCCCTGATCACCGCGATCTATAATAAAGTGCATTCACTTGCATTTATTGTAAATAAAGAAATGTAAAGAACTGTTCATGAGCAAATTGTACGATCCTGAGCTTGACTGCCAAGCCAGGAAGACTGATGTATAAAATGCTATGATTTTGTTTGTATGGTTGAGGAAGTTAGGATGATGAAATGTTTAAGTGAGTGTAGTGTATTAAGAATAGTTAGAGGTTCCCAGTTTATTGTTTTGTAATGCATGTCCCTGTTTGACATAGCGTCCTTAGAATTGTTAGTTAAAACATTTTGCATAGCTATGGTCAGTGCAGAAACCATGAAGGAAGTGTCCCCACCCAGGTCAGGGAATGGAAAGCAACATAGTTATGTGATCCTTCACGCTTCGCGTTAGGATCACAAGGAGGGAATGTAGCCACTTAAAATGGCTAACTCCAGATTAAAAATGGCGAACGGCAAAGGCTGACGGGAAAGTCAGCCAATAGGACACAAATGAGCAGCTGCAGGTTGACTGTGTATTTACCTCTGGAAAGGCCAGACAAGATCGATACCAGCAACCATCAGCAAAACAAAACACCAGCCATCTGCATACTAATGAGCAATCCCCGGGAACAATGAGCAACATTTAGACACATAAAGCAAAACCAGACTCTTTGGGGCCAGCAGAAGCCTACACAAAAGGAGGTGAACGACCACCTCAGGACCGCCCATCGATCAGGGAACCGCTCCAGCATTGGAGAAAATCGAACCAAGTGATTGGGGCAAAGTCCAATCACTTGGAACCAGGTACAGGGTCCGCACCGAAAGGCGGGAAGCCCCTGGGGACTATAAGAATTAAGCCCCAAGTTCAAATTGTTCTTCTTGACCGGGTCACTCAGCAACGCGAACCAACCCTTGACAGTGATCGGTTCAGCCGCCGCCGATATCCAGTAAGTCTTACTTCAACGCTCGCTACGAGATAGGCGCTCCTAGCTACCAATCTGCACCAACTTCGAATCCCGCAGGCTCAGAACCCGAACGAAAGGCCACTCGTTTCCCTGACCTGGTGGGCCAGTTCCAAGTTAAGTATCGGCCTGGTAGCTGTAGAAGTAGCTTAGACGTAGAATTTGTACATGAGTAGTGATTACTGTGTATAATAAATGTGCTTTGATTTAAATCTTACTAAGCGGTGTATTGGATTATTGATCATTACTCGGACTTGAACCACGTGGCGGTATCATAAAGATACCTGGCGACTCAAGAGCAAAGGTGCTAAAACAGAGCAATTAAACTAAGGCAAAAGTTAGCAACAAGTCGCAGTTGAGATGTGTCATTCTGCCTCTCTGGTCCCTTAGATCTCCCTGTTCAGTGGCAGGTCACGTTCAGCTCTCTGTCAGGCAGGAGTCAGACACTTTGCAGAACTCTGTCCTCACTGCAAGTGGTCACCATCCTCCTGCAGTGCCCAGTCACTCACTTTAGCACCTTGCCCATGAAAGGGGCAACCATATTGATGACCTCCCTGTGGTAAACCACTGTATTGCATTGTGTTGTGTTGTGTTGTGTTGTACATGCCTGAGCTTGTCCAGGCTGTCTCCGCCTGTGGCTCCTCCCCTCGGGCTCATGTATAAAGGTGGCTGGTCTCCGCCTCCGACAAAGTTTGGGACCAGAGGCCAGGAGGCTGGCTGTTTAGTGCATTAAAGCCTCAGTTATGTTCATCACGCGTCGTGTGTTTATTGATGGCATATCACTCCCGCAGGCCCCACAGTTGTGAAAAGATCCTAATTTGGGAAAACTCTTCACACCCTTGTCCTGGTCGTCACCAAACCAAGATCCATCGGCCAGGTTCCTTCCTCCTACTCCTCCATGGGTTGCCCGTTGCCTCCCCCATCGACATCCGAGGAGATGCGGCACACCTCTGTCTCCACTTGGTCCAGTTGCTCGCCCCGCTGCAGTATCAGTTTGTGTAGAGCGCTGCAGACCACAATGATGTGTGATAGCCTCTGCGGTGAGTATTAGAGAGCTCCCCCACCGGTCCAGACACCGGTACTGCATCTTAAGGAATCCAATCACCTGCTCGACCAATGCACACTTTAACACATGAGCCTCATTGTAGCGAGTCTCAGAGGGTGTTTGGGACCTCTGCACTGATATCATCAGCCACCTCCTGAGTGGATATCTTTTCCAATCCCTCCAGCCGCTGCACTTCCTCAAAAACGACTGCGATGGTGTAACTCTCATGAATGCACCCCAGAAAATAGGCAGGCGCCTACATGATGCACATTGCATGGTCACAGAAGAGTTGGACATTGAGGGACTGGTATCCCTCACTGTTCACAAATGATGCCCCAGGCCACAATGGGGAGTGCAGAGACACATGATTGCAGTCAATGATACCCTGCCATTTGATTTGATTTAATTTATTGTCACATGTACCAAAGTACAGTGAAAAGTATTTTTCTGCGGCCGAGAAACATACACAGTGCGTACACAATAGACACACGAATAATCAACAGAGAACATTGACAAATGGTACATCGACAAAACAGTGATTGGTTACAGTGCGGAACAAGGGGCCAAACAAAGCAAAGAAGCAAATACACGAGCAAGAGCAGCACAGGGCGTTGTGAATAGTGTTCTTACAGGGAACAGATCAGTCCGAGGGGGAGTCGTTGAGAAGTCTTGCAGCTGTGGGGAAGAAGCTGTTCCTATGTCTGGATGTGCAGGTCTTCAGACTTCTGTACCTTCTGCCTGATGGAAGGGTCTGGACAAAGGCAATGCTTGGGTGGGAGGGGTCTCTGATAATGCTGTCTGCCTTCCTGAGGTAGCAGGAGGTGTATACAGAATCAATGTGGGGCTGGCAAGTTTGTGTGATGCATTGGGCTGAGTTCACCACAGTCTGCAGCTTCTTGAACGAGTACTTTTCTTCTTGAACGAGTACTTTTCTCTTCAACGAGTACTTTTCTTCTTGAACGAGTACTTTTCTTCTGTATTTACAAATGAGAGGGGCGATATTGTTGGAGAGGACAGTGTGAAACAGATTGGTAAGCTCGAGGAAATACTTGTTAGGAAGGAAGATGTGTTGGGCATTTTGAAAAACTTGAGGATAGACAAGTCCCCCGGGCCTGACGGGATATATCCAAGGATTCTATGGGAAGCAAGAGATGAAATTGCAGAGCCGTTGGCAATTATCTTTTCGTCCTCACTGTCAACAGGGGTGGTACCAGGGGATTGGAGAGTGGCGAATGTCGTGCCCCTGTTCAAAAAAGGGACTAGGGATAACCCTGGGAATTACAGGCCAGTTAGTCTTACTTCGGTGGTAGGCAAAGTAATGGAAAGGGTACTGAAGGATAGGATTTCTGAGCATCTGGAAAGACACTGCTTGATTAGGAATAGTCAGCACGGATTTGTGCCTTACAAATCTTATTGAATTCTTTGAGGAGGTGACCAAGCATGTGGATGAAGGTAAAGCAGTGGATGTAGTGTACATGGATTTTAGTAAGGCATTTGATAAAGTTCCCCATGGTAGGCTTATGCAGAAAGTAAGGAGGCATGGGGTAGTGGGAAATTTGGCCAGTTGGATAACAAACTGGCTAACCGATAGAAGTCAGAGAGTGGTGGTGGATGGCAAATATTCAGCCTGGAGCCCAGTTACCAGTGGCGTACCGCAGGGATCAGCTCTGGGTCCTCTGCTGTTTGTGATTTTCATTAATGACTTGGATGAGGGAGTTGAAGGGTGGGTCAGTAAATTTGCAGACGATACGAAGATTGGTGGAGTTGTGGATAGTAAGGAGGGCTGTTGTCGGCTGCAAAGAGACATAGATAGGATGCAGAGCTGGGCTGAGAAGTGGCAGATGGAGTTTAACCCTGAAAAGTGTGAGGTTGTCCATTTTGGAAGGACAAATATGAATGCGGAATACAGGGTTAACGGTAGAGTTCTTGGCAATGTGGAGGAGCAGAGAGATCTTGGGGTCTATGTTCATACATCTTTGAAAGTTGCCACTCAAGTGGATAGAGCTGTGAAGAAGGCCTATGGTGTGCTCGCGTTCATTAACAGAGGGATTGAATTTAAGAGCCGTGAGGTGATGATGCAGCTGTACAAAACTTTGGAAAGGCCACATTTGGAGTATTGTGTACAGTTTTGGTCGCCTCATTTTAGGAAGGAAGTGGAAGCTTTGGAAAAGGTGCAAAGAAGATTTACCAGGATGTTGCCTGGAATGGAGAGTAGGTCTTACGAGGAAAGGTTGAGGGTGCTAGGCCTTTTCTCAATAGAACGGAGAAGGATGAGGGGCGACTTGATAGAGGTTTATAAGATGCTCAGGGGAATAGATAGAGTAGACAGTCAGAGACTTTTTCCCCGGGTGGAACAAACCATTACAAGGGGACATAAATTTAAGGTGAAAGGTGGAAGATATAGGAGGGATATCAGAGGTAGGTTCTTTACCCAGAGAGTAGTGGGGGCATGGAATGCACTGCCTGTGGAAATAGTTGAGTCGGGAATATTAGGGACCTTCAAGCAGCTATTGGATAGGTACATGGATTACGGTAAAATGATATAGTGTAGATTTATTTGTTCTCAAGCGCAGCACGGTAGCATTGTGGATAGCACAATGCTTCACAGCTCCAGGGTCCCAGGTTCGATTCCCGGCTTGGGTCACTGTCTGTGCGGAGTCTGCACGTCCTCCCCGTGTCTGCGTGGGTTTCCTCCGGGTGCTCCGGTTTCCTCCCACAGTCCAAAGAAGTGCGGGTTAGGTGAATTGGCCAATGATAAATTGCCCTTAATGTCCAAATTGACCTTGGTGTTGGGTGGAGGTGTTGAGTTTGGGTAGGGTGCTCTTTCCAAGAGCCGGTGCAGACTCAAAGGGCCGAGTGGCCTCCTTCTGCACTGTAAATTCAATGATAATCTATGATTAATCTAGGACAAAGGTTCGGCACAACATCGTGGGCCGAAGGGCCTGTTCTGTGCTGTATTTTCTATGTTCTATGTTCTATGTTCTTGCGATCTTGGACCAAGTAGTTGCCATACCAGGCTGTGATGCAGCCGGCTAGGATGCTCTCTGTCGCACATCTGTAGAAGTTTGTGAGAGTCGATGCAGACATGCCAAATTTCTTTAGCTTCCGCAGGAAGTAGAGACGTTGTTGAGCTTTCTTAACTATTGCATCAACATGAGTGGACCAGGACAGACTGTTGGTGATGGTGACCCCCAGGAGCTTAAAGTATCGACCATCTCCACTTCGGAGCCATTGATGCAGACGATGCGGGCGAAGCCCATGGTCCTGGCATCCTGGTGCGCCTGGTCCCAGTCCAAGATGATGTACATGTCGGCCCTCCCTCACATATTGCACAATTGTGACCTTCCTTATGGACTTGTGTGCTACTGGCTTGGGTCTGATGCACAGGCCACCCATGCAGCCCTGAAACTAGCCACTGGATTAAAGTTCATAGTGGCAATAATTTGCAGGGCCACAGGCTTTGGGTGACCTCCCAGTCCAGGTGGTGGTGTCAACTCTTAAATCACCTGACCCACTGTCCCCTGGGACAGACACAGTCTTCTCTGGAACTGGACCGCTGACATCTGGAAGTAGGAGGTTTGACGTTGGAACACCCGTGGCCTGTAGTGTATCCTCCGAGACACTGTTATCTGTGGCGCTACTCCAAGAGGTTCAACGTGCCCTGTCTCCCCCTCCACTGCAGGGCGCTGTTCCTGGCCATGCACAGTGGCACCTCAATGTTGCTGTTGCAGTTCGATCACAGTTAAAGATTTTCCAACTTGACTGCTTTGTTGATTCTTCCAAATCAAAACCTGACAGGAAGAGACCATCAAAGTGAGAGATGGGAATTTATGACAATGCCCTGACTCTGTCCTCTCAGGATCTGGGATATCTACCCAAGCACATCCCCCTAAGTGAGTGTCTTTCCACTGAGCCTCATTCCCTGCCCTGCCACGGAATAGCCACTTCCCCACTGTTGCCCCTCTCAACTCCACCTGAATGAAGTGCTTGGACCCTTGAGAGCCTCAGTGGTCTGCAGGCCACCCCCCCCCCCCAACACCCCTCCTTCGCCCCCCCCCTCCCCCCCGCCCCCCGCCCTGTCCGTCCATCCGCCACCCCGCCCAAGGGTATAGAGTTAGGGCAGTTTGGTGCATTCAATGGACCCATATTCTCACTTCACAGGGGAACAATACTGCCCCCTATCATCCCTTGAATGGGGTGACTGATAAAAGACTTCACTATAACGCCTTGCACTGGGGTCACAATCTGTGTCACCTCTCTGTTGTGGGGACGTGAGTATGAGCCTTGAAGTTCAATGCTTGGGGGTTCAGCTTCCAACTAGTTTGATGAACATAAATAACCAAGTAAACAAAATCAAATAAATTGAAGAGAAACTACCTTAAAAAAAAGCGAATCACAAATGAAGCTTAAAAGCATCAAACCAAAATGTGATTAAAGAGATCAATAAGGCACTCCAGCCTATGCGGGACCCAACGGGCATAGAAGGCTTCGAGGGTGCCAATGGACAGCGCATGCTCCCTCTGCTGAAACGATAGCACACTCATGCACCGCAATACTGATTAAATTGCCACAATTGACTCATCAAGGAAGATCAGGGATCTGATTAGACAACTGGCTTCCCCTTGTGGCATGCGAGGTACACCTGATGAAATGAAATGAAATGAAAATCGCTTATTGTCACAAGTAGGCTTCAAATGAAGTTACTGAAAAAAGCCACTAGTCGCCACATTCCGGCGCCTGTTCGGGGAGGATGGTACGGTACGGGAGGCTGATGTGTGTGAAGACTGAAATTAGCATGTCAACATCACTCTTAGAGAGCATCCTCATTCCCCCAGCACTTGAACAACCAGCCACCCAGAAACTAATCACTGACAAATTGGCCTCCATAACCAGTGGCCTTGAATTTCCAGACAGCTCATACCCTTTGTCTTCACAGTGGTGCCCGAGTGTAGAAGTCAATTCTCTCTGCAGTCATCCTGCCCCCTGTGTGAGGGTCTTCAAACCTCGTGAGACTTGAAAACATCCCTTGTTAGAGTTCCCCACTCTGCCAATGTAGCTTGGCCTTTAATGAGACCCCACCCAGGGACCTCAGTATTGTGCCTGTGGATTCATCAGCTCCCACCCATTTTCCAGCTGTCTCTCTAGAAGGCCAATCCCTCAGTGGTTATATCACCACCAGCTCAGCAAGGAAGACACGGGAAGCAATGCCTGCATACCAGCTGCAAGATCCCTTTAAACCTAGAGGCTTTCATACATGGAGGCACGCTAAGACCTGTGAGCGACCCCACCCCTGGGATGTCAATATTGAACTGCCCCCCCAGCCCCGTGTTGCACTTATCATGGGTCCCCCATGTCCTCTCTGGTACCCGCTCTGCAATGTGCACTCTGGAGGGTGATGGCGATGTGAATGCTCACCTCCGATATCTCGTTTTTATACAGCTGTTGTAAATTGCATCGGTGTGGATGTGAAGGGGGGATCCCCAGCAAGAGGGCTCGCTAATAATATGCTAATGCATTTACATGAGGTTCCTGACCTTCGATCGTATACTTCTCCATAAGCTACCAGCAAGGTGCCTGGAAAATTGGAAAACGCGTTCTTGCCAGCGAAAATAAATAACATTTCCCGATTCTCACTAGGTGGGTGTGGGATAATGCCCATGTGTATGGGAGGGGTGACATTGCCCATGGGTGGGGCATATGGGGGGCCCTCATTTAGAGATTGGGGCACCCTTTCAAAATGGAGCCACTGGGGCGGGATTCTCCCATTCGGTGGCAGAGTGTCCTCGACGGCACGAACGGGCCGCTGGAAGTACCGATTCTGGCCCCTACAGGTGGCCAGCACCGCGCTGGAGCGGTTCACACAGGTGGCGCGGTTGCGGGGATTCTCCGACCCAGTCCCTGATCTTTGAGGAGCCGGTCAGGCCAGAGAGTTCAGCTCCCCAGTGATGAAAATAATTCTTAAGTGTGGATTTGACCAGGCAGGAACTCCCCAGGGCCCAAAAAAGTATAGTGTGGTTAGATATAGTGTGGTTAAATATCAGTGAGGAAATCATCACCAGAGCCGGTGGGAAACTCCCAGCAAGACCCGCCACAAATGACATTCAGCAACTTTTCCATTCAATCATGCCCTTAATGTTCATCCTTACAAGACTCAGTGATTACTTCAAATCCTTTTGTAGTGATCTCTATGTGCATGTACATAAGCGGTTAATGTGTAGCAGTAGCACCACATGATCACTAGAGGGCCGGACCAACAGGGGTACAAAGGGCAGCCACATTGGCTCTCTCTCTCTCTCTTGGGTGCACTGTGATCATAGCAACAGCAGACTAGTTTAGATGGCCTGTGGAGTTATGTATACTTACCATAGTTAGACCTTGTTAACCTTATCATTAGTATCAAAGTTAAAGTAAAGAACTCATGTAAATATTGTTGTAGTTACTCAATAAACCTTTTGTTACTACTGGAAGAGTTCGAATCTTCTTCATCGGGATTCAGAATACCTCATCACTAACCAAGGTTTGAGTAGCACATGTTATCTACCAGACAGGTAACAAAACATGGTACCAGTTGAGTGGCTTTAACAGAACCAGTTAGATGAGGTTAGACAAAAAGAGAAGAAAAAGAGAAGACTAGACATTCGACTGTGGAAGACTTCGCAGCAAATGGATCCTCAGCGACTAACTATGGGACTCATTGGACCTCTAGGGCACCTGAAAACAACCGGTAATTTAAGTTATGACTGGAAAAAATTTGAACAGATATTCCAAATATTTATTGCAGTTAATGGTTTAAGCACTGTCTCTAACGCAATGAAAATAGCACTACTACTGTCAATGGGAGGGCATGAAACTAGACAAATCTATAATTGCTTTAATTACTTAGAAGGTGAAGATGACACCAAAATAGATGTAATACTCAAAAAAAATTGATGAACACTGTAAGAGTCACTCTGGTGAGATGCTGGAGAGATTTAACAATTGTCATAAATGCCAGAGAAACGGAGGGCCCATCATTGATTTTATTACAAATCTCAAGTTAATACCACAAGGCTGCGATTATGCTGCTTTCAGAGACACTGTTATAATGAATAAATTAATTTCTGGACTATCTGATAAAAATTTGAGTGAAGCACTATCACAAAATAAGCATCTAACTCTAGAAACTGCTGTACAAAAATGCCTTGCTCATGAACAAAAACAAAATCAATACTGTCAGTCTTTGCAAACACAGAATCAGTGTCGAGAAAAGAAAATCGGAAAAAATGGCGCCAAAACTTACCTCGAGTCAGCGGCAGGATTGAAACAGAAGAAGACGGAAGTTCTGAGCGGCAGCCATCTTGAGAAAGGAGCCGCACATGCGCAGTTGTGCAAAGAGCGGACAGTAAAGGAAACTCGAATTGCGCATGCGCATTCAATTCCTACGCATGACGTTACGGGCGTCGTGATGTCAGAGGACCCTGGCCACGCCCACTTAAAAAGGAAATGCACGAAAATGAGCAAAAAAAAATTTAAAGCTGCCAATCCCAATTTTCTTTACCTCAAAAGACAGAACAATGCCCGAACTTCCACCAGCAGTTGAAAATAACTTTCACAGCACCCTGGAACAAGCAGTCTGCACCACCCAAAGTGAAGAGCTCAATAAAAAATCTGAAACCAAAGAAGATGATTTGTTCATTGAACATGAAGAGAACGATAACAACTCTGAAACAAAAAGGGGTGATTTGTCTATCGAACAATACACACAATACTGCTCAGACATGGCTGAGTTATTCAGAGATCCTGATCACAGCATCAGCAACATGGTTGAAAAGCTCAACACGACTCTTCTCATGGTAGATGAAGCCAATACCATGGTGCCATGGCAGATCGTCGATACATTGGTTGACAGTAATACCCAAGATGAAGACGATGCCACACAGAGAGCACAGAACGACTCCGTTGAGAGAGCACAGATTGACTCCACAGCGAGAACACTGCACGACTCCACAAAGAGAGCGATGACGGACTCCACAAAGAGAGCAACACAAGCCTCCACAAAGAGAGTGACGCAAGCCTCCACAGACAGCTCGGTGACAGACTAAAAAATGGAAGCAAGCAAACACTCCATAGCGAACGCCATGCATGTACAAGACCATGAAGATCTATCAAGCTTATTTGAGCCACTAGAAGAAGACACTGAATGCCTACCCACTATATGTGAGACAAGTGACGAAGAAATGACAATTCCCATACAGGATGTGCAGGATCACAGCAGGACTGACAGATCTCAGCTCGTCTGCCCAGAAGCACTCAACAATCAGAGGAGGGCTACTCATGAGTCCAGAGAGACCATGTCAAATGAAATCATGAAGATTTTGACGCCAAAAGAGGAGCACCAAGAGTCCAGAGAGACCATGTCAATAGAAATCCTGAAGATTTTGACTCCAGAAGAGAAGCACCAAGAGTCCAGAGAGACCACGTAATTAGAAATCTTGAAGATTTTGACTCCAGAAGAGGAGCACCAAGAAACCAAAAGTGATTCAAATGAACCAGAAATAACTCCAGAAGAGGAGCACAAAGAGATCACAGATGATTCAAGTGAACCAGAAATGACTCTAGCAGTGGAGTACAAAGGAAGCAAAGAAGAGGAATCAAATCCACCACAAATGACTGATGTCACCAACATCAATGCAACATCAGATCATTCTCACAATTCTCAAGAAGAAACGCTCAATGAAACAGATACCACAAAGGACACTGGCACCAATAACTGTGACAATGACTCACATCATCCAAACGGAACACTCATTGAGTGCAACAGCAACAACGCAAACAACATGCAGCGCAACAAGAGCAACATCAACAACACGAAGCGCTGCAGAAGCAAGAACGACAGCAACATCAAAAACTACAAGAACAACAACAAACACAACAAGAAGCATAACAACAACAGAAACAACGAGCATGATGAGAAAAACAACAAGGACAACAGCGAAAACAACAAACACAGAAACAATAAGCATGACGAAAACAACAACAAGAACGACAACGAAAAGGACCAAGACAGAAACGACAACCATGAAACAACGAGCTGTAGAACATGGTACAACTCTGCACATGAAGGACAATGCCACAGTACATTGCAAAACAATGCCAAGAGTACAAACTTGCCATGGCATGGCAACAAATCTCACAAATTCACATTTGCTCCACAATAAACAAGCAAACCAGATGTCAAGAAAGATGACATACAGAATCAACACCACGAACACAGGAAAAAGTCCAGGTCAGACAACAAAGATGTAATACAGAATCACTACCACAAGCATAGAAAAAAAAAAGCATAAATTAGACAACAAAGTGATTTGACCATTCAAATACCTCATTGATGACTTCTTGCCTACTCAAACACAGGGACACTGACGACAGTCAAAAATAAATAACAACATCACCGCTTCAACAACAGAAGCAGAAAGCAACTCGACCGAACACACTCAAAGTATGGACTCACAAATTTTTTTATTATGATTGGACTCATAAATA
The DNA here is from genome assembly GCF_047496885.1 of Scyliorhinus torazame. NCBI lineage: Eukaryota > Metazoa > Chordata > Chondrichthyes > Carcharhiniformes > Scyliorhinidae > Scyliorhinus > Scyliorhinus torazame. The sequence goes on along the minus strand of NC_092712.1, from coordinate 191,485,188 downwards.
TTAATTGGCTTTGTATAATCGTCAAGATCATCACAACTTGAATCATCATTTGTCTACCTATTTCATGCAAGCAAAAAAAAACTTAAGAGACTAAATGTATTAACATTTGACGGACCAACTCTTTGATTTTTATATAATGCCTTTGCAAACTGCATCCATTATGTTTGTTCAATTTTTTTTACACCATACAGAAAATATGTAACACGAAAAAAAAGGGGGATGTAGTGATCTCTATGTGCATGTACATAAGGTGTTAATGTGTAATCAGTCACACCACATAATTACTAGAAGGCCGGACCAACAGGGGTATAAAGGGCATCCACATTGGCTCTCTCTCTCTCTCTCTTGGGTGCACTGTGATCATAGCAGCAGCAGACTAGTTCAGATGGCTCGTGGAGTTATGTATAGTTACCATAGTTAGATCTTGTTGACCTTATCATTAGTATCAATGTTAAAGTAAAGAATTAATGTAAATATTGTTGTAGTTACTCAATAAACCTTTTGTTACTACTGGAAGAGTTCGAATCTTTTTCATCGGGATTCAGAATACCTCATTACTAACTAAGGTTTGAGTAACATATGTTACCTACCAGACAGGTAACAAAACACCTTTAACAACGTTTAAAAATTTTTTAAATTTCTTTACAAACATGTATCAAAAATGGTTACAGCGAATAAACACCCCGCGAAACATACTTCCCAACAATCAACTATACAGTCTGCACAGATTTTCCCCTTTTTTCAACCATGCGACGAACATCTTCTCAAACACGGTCACAAACATTCCCCTCCTTTCCTCAAACCTCACTGAAGAGCCCCTTAACTCATACTTTATCTTCTCAAATTGCAGGAAGTCGTACAGGTCACCCAACCAAGCTGCTACCCCCGGTGGCGATGCCGACTGCCACTCCAGCAAAATTCGCCACCGAGCAATCAGAGAGGCGAAGGCCAAGACATCGGCCTTCCTCCTCTTCATGAGCTCCGGCTTCTCTGAAACCCCAAATATCGCCACCAAAAGATCTGGATCCACCTCCTCCTCCACTATCCTGGCTAAGACCGTGAACACTCCCGCCCAGAATCTTCCCAATTTTTCACAACACCAAAACATGTGCGCGTGATTCGCTGGGCCCCGCCCACATCTTTCACTCTCATCTGCTACTCCCTGAAAGAACCCACTCATTCTTGCCCAAGTCATATGCACCCTGTGCACCACCTTAACCTGTATCAGGCTCATCCTTGCACAAGAGGAGGTCCCGTTTACCCTACGCAGTGCCTCACTCCATACTCCCCTCCCAATTTCGCCTTGATCTTCACCACTCGCTCGCCTCCCTGCTCCCCCCAGACACTTATATATATCCCCAATTCTTCCCTCCGCTTCCACATCCGGAAGCAGCAGTCACTCCAGCAGGGTGTATCCTGGCAACCAAGGGAACCCCTTGCAGACCTTTTGCGCAAAGTCCCTAACCTGCAGATAACTGAACTTACTCCCCCTCGGCAGCTCTACCTTCTCCCTTAGCTCCTCCAGACTGGCGAACCCTTCCTCCAAATACGGATCCCTCACCTTAACCAGCCCCACTTCCCTCCACATCCTTTAACAAAGTTTAATGCCTTAGTTGACATATGCAAGCCTTCTGTAAGCTAATGTGAACTATCTCTCTGACAGGTATTGCAGAATCCAGTGCAGATGCAAAATCTGTAGTCATGCTTCACCTCCGCTGGAGAATCACACTTTTGAGGCACTGAATGAGCAGGGATCATGATAGAAGAATCAGGCTTCATCTCCGCCACGTGACGCAAGGGCCATTCAAGATTGCCTGGCAGCTGCTGTTTTCAGACATTGAGCTTGTAAAATTAACAGTTAATTTGTCAAAATTCTCCCTCCCTTCCCCCTCCGTCCCTCCCTCGCCCCGTTTCCCTCCACTCACCTTTACACACAGTCAAAACGGTTTTGTTTATGTGGAAACATATGTTTTATTGACCGTTGTGTTTAAGTGAGAAAATACATTTTATTCAACAAGATTTGTAAAAAGTCCAAGTAATTTTATCTCATTGATCAGCTGATAACATTAACTTTAACTGGTTTGAAAATTTTGTATTTAGAAAATTACTTTGGTTAATAAATTAATTCCATTAAACTTCTACAAATGCCTCACTGAAACTTCAAAACACAGCATTTAAATATGAGATCATTATAAATAAATAAGATAATTGAAGTAAACAAGGCAGAAACATATCACATGGGTAACATGGTGGCAGTCTAGTTAGCACTGCTGCTTCACAACACAGAAACACAGAATAGAACCATAGAATTCCTATAGTGCAGGCCATTCAGCCCATCAAGTCAGCATTGACCCTCTGAAAAAGCACCCTACCTAGGCCCACTCCCCCGCCCTCTTCCCAGAACTTAAACTGTACACCCCTGGATACTAAGAGGCATTTTAGCATGGTCAGTCCACTAATCTGCACATCTTTGGAATCTGGGAGAAACTGGGCACATGAAGGAAACTCATGCAGAGAAAGTGCAAACGCCACAAGGCAGTCATCCAAGGTCGGAATTGAGCCTGGGTCCCTGGCAGTGTGAGGCAGCTATGCTAACTAACATTCCTGCGAGGCTGGTTAAATCGTTGCGAGTTGGCAGGCTGGGCTGCTCGACAGCAGGCAGCATAGTGGCCAAGCCTGCCACAGCATAGGCACTGTCGCGATTTTGCAGGGCATTGCTGCTTTAAGTGGGCGGAGACACAGTTGCCGCACGTCGTGACGTCAGTGCGTTCGTTGCGCCACCACGCATGCGCGGTACGGTCTTGCGTGGTGCGGGCCTGCGCATCGCGTTCCTCCACATCACCGTCCCCTCGTTAGCGTGTACAAGCGCGGGAGGCCTCGGAAAGCGGGTGAAATGGCCGCCCTCCTCCAGACTGCGGCCCGGGAGGTATTCGATCGTTTGGACCTGTTCCGCCTCATGGGGCCCTTGCCGTGCCGTTTCAGCTGCCTGTATGTAGGAGTACCAGCTGGTGGCATTCTCATGCAGGACACAGGTCTCGATGGCAGTCGCTCGGGTTAGTTGCTTAACTTTAAGGAGCTGCTAACGCAGGGTGTCCGATATGACCCCAAAAACAATCTGGTCGCGTGTCATGGAGTCAGAGGTGGGCCCGTAGCTGCAGGATTGCGCGAGGATGCGGAGGTGTGTTAAATAGGATTGGAAAGGCTCATCCTTACCCTGCAAGCGCTGCTGGAACAGGTACCTTTCGAAGCTTTCGTTGACTTCAACACTGAAGAGTGTGTCAAATTTGAGGAGCACCGTCTTGTACTTGGTCTTGTCCTCGTCGTCAGCGAATGTCAGGGAGTTAAAGATGTGGATGGCATGTTGCCCAGCTGTGGAGAGAAGAAGGGCTATCTTCCTGGTGTCCGATGCATTCTCCCTGTCCGTGGCCTCGAGGAAGAGCTGGAAGTGCTGTTTGAATATCTTCCAATGTACCCCGAGATTGCCAGCGATGCGGAGCGGCGGCGGCGGGTTGATTTTCTCCATGCTGTAGGATGCCGGAATGCTGAGAAGTTGCAGGTAGGTCTCACAAGTGCTAGATTGCGGCCACTCCTTGTACCATGTCGTGTTGGGTGTTCTGGTTCACAAACAAGCCAACAATGCTGGAAGTGGTGTAACGCTATTTTATTAGCTGTTCAACTATGCTAACATACCGTAAACGTGGGTATAAGCAATACCAGCTTAACTGTGGACCCTTTCCTATCACTAGCTATGGTGAGGCACTCAGCACATGGTGAATGTCTGTGATTCAGGCTGTGAGCTCTGTGCTCCGAGCTGGCTGCTGCTAGAATGAGCGGGAACTCTCCTGTCCCGTCTTTATAGTGCTTGTGCTCTCACTGGTGATTGGCTGCGGTGTTATGTATGCTGGTTGGTCCTACTACATGTCCATCAGTGTGCGTATGTGATTGCACCATAATGTACTGATGTATATTATGACACTCACAATGGGCATTCCCAAGCTGCACCCGTCATAAGGAGGTGGGGTTGCACTCCTCCTGCACCACGCTGGAACCTGCGTTGGAACCTGCGCAGATTGTCCTGTTGGAGGTATCAGGCTGCCGAATGGAAAGGAAATTTCCTCGTGACATCTGAGCGCAGGTAAATTCCCACTTTTCCCTTTCAGACCCGGCGGCCCGTGGTTTCCCGCCCCTGGCCGGAAGTTAAATTGACATTTCGGTAGCCAAAGCAGGCATTTGAGTATTGTACTTCTATCTTTATCGAAGGCACAGGGATTGATTGCATCAACTAGAAGTGCAAAGAATGAGAGTAAGGAGTTGTTTTTGGACAAGGGTAGATGCATGGGTGGGTTAAACATTGATGCATTAAATTTCAATTGGCTATTTGGAGCACTCTTTTTTGACCAATTTCTGATTTTAGCCCTTGCTTGGCTGCTGCCGAGTATGTGACTTTTTCTGTTGTGTGAGGATGAATGGGGTGACCTGGATTGATGCTGAGCAATGGATGGTAAAATGATTGCTTAGTTGTTTGCAAGATTACTTTATTTTTTAGCCATTTGAGGAGAAGTGGGGAATTGGCAATAGTAGTTAAGTCAGCACTTCTCTGGGGCAGCACTGTGGCGCATCGGTTAGCATTGCTGCCTCACGGTGCAAGGTCCCAGGTTCAATCCTGGCTCTGGATCACTGTCTGTGTGAAGCTTGCACATTCTCCGTGGGTTTCGCCCCCATAACCCAAAGATGTGCAGGCTAGGTGGATTGGCCACGCTAAATTGCCCCTTAATTGGAAAACAATAATTCGGTACTCTAAATTTTCAAAAAAGAAAAGAAAACTGAGCACTTCCCACTTCCCAAATGGACCCGTGTTGACAGGCATGCCATGTGGCACCTGGGAGTTATTTCCTTGCCTCGCCTCGCAACCCAATCAGACCGTGATGACGCAACACCACGGGCACAGCAGCCGACATCCGAACACACGGGCTGGGCCCTAGCATCGGGGACATATCACCGGCCAGAGGGTGGGTCTTTGCACGGTGGGTATATGCCTGGTGTAGGTAATGTTACATGTGCGTGTCTGGGGTACAGGATGTGGGGTCCGGTGAGCAGCAGCACCCTCTGCAGCCGGAGGTGCATGGGCAGGGTGGATTGGATGATTGGACCCCGTGGAATCTGCCCTCATGTTGCTGCTGGTCTGCCAGGCGGACAGATGACGGAGAAGGCGGCGGCAGCAGCGTTGACAGAGGCTCAAGGCGGTGGCCCATGTGCAGGGCCCCGCTTCACACCCTGAGGAACCAGTCTCCCACCAAGCCAGGGAGGAACCCAGACTGGGAGGCTGGTGAAGGCCCAAGGTGTACAGGCGTCAATGGTCTTTTGAACAAATGATGAACAGCACGTGTGCAGGAGGTTCCACCTCAACAAGGAGATGGTGCGGCACATTTGCAATATCCTTTGCATACTTAGCACCACGTGGGGAGGAGGATACCTGCTCCCAGTGGCCGTCAAGGTCACCGCAGCCCTGAACGTCTACGTCTGGGCCGCAGGATTCTCTGCCATCGCCGGGATGACCCAGGTCTAGGGAGTAGTAAATGGCATGCATGTAGCTTTGTGCTCACCGGGAATGCTCTTCATCAACAGGAAGGGGTTCCACTCCCTGAATGTCCAGCTCGGCTGCGACCACCACATGGAAGATCATTCACGTGTGTGTACGCTTCCCATGGAGTGTGCATGACAGCTACAATTTAGGGCTTCTTCGAGGACCACACCAGATTGGCTCTGGGGGGGATAAGGGGTATCTGCTGAGGGCCTTTCTAATGATGCTAGTACGGAGGTGACCCAATTATAACAAGGCCGATGCGGCCACCAGGGCTGTGATTGAGCGGTGCATTGGACACTCAAAATGCGGTTCTGATGCCTCGACCGCTCTGGTGATACAATACACCCTCCGGAGGGTCACCTGCTTTATGGTGGTCTGCTGTTCCCTCCACAGCCTGCCACAGCAGTGGGGCGACCTGCTGGACATGGAGGGGGAGGACCATATGGCCACCACAGAGGAGGGAGACGAAGCGGTGCCTTACCATGAGGGACTGTAGGACAAGCCCGTTGGTGGACCCAGCCAGAGGATGGAGGACAGGCAGCAATAGCAGGGCTCCAGCAAACCCGAAGGGCCAGGGAGGCCCTCATCCTCATGCACTTCATATAGGGTATTGACTCCTACTCCCCTGTCCTGGTCCACACTCCCAGGGTCTGTGTAACATCACTCTTGGGTGATGGGACTGTATCGGCACTGTCAGCTGGTCACTGTCAAGGACAGTGCGGTGATAACCTGCTGAGAGTCGAGCTCTGGTGCACCTCAATCTATGCCATAGCCTGACACCTGCCTGTCTGCTGAGTGCTTGCTCACACCCATCACCTGCACCTGGGTTGTCGGGACGGAGAAGCATCCAGGATCTCCACGTCCGGGGAGCTAGGGCAGGGGATTCGTGCTCGGTCTGCATTGTGGAAGAAAGTTTTTTTTAATGTATCCCCTACTGCGCCAATCCCTGATGGTGCTGTCTCCACTCTCCCCATGCCCTCTCAATCCTCAAAGTACCCTCTTCCTTGCCATATCTCTGTGCCCAGGTGTGACCCCAGAATGCACATCAGAGGTGAAGGCAACCTGCTGCCTCCAGTGTCCATGGCCGTCAATGTCTGTGGTGGGTGCCCTCTGGGGACTCTGGAGCCAGAGGACCTTGGTGCACTTGCCCCTGGAACAGGCCCCACCCTGTCGTCCTGTACCAGATGCTGACTCTAGGATGCTCCCCTTTCGGGTGAGGGCTGGGTCTTGGGGGAGCTGCTGGCTGCTGTTGCCAGTCTGTAGGATGGCCCTGGGTTGACACCTCCCTCCCCGGCCAGTGCCCATAGGGCCCTGACGTTCAGCTTGGGATGGAGGGCAGCTGGATCGGGCCCTTGCTGCTCTGCGTCATCTGGCTCTGCCAGCCCTGGCGGCTCCTGCATTGTAGAATCACTACAGTGCAGGAGGCCATTCAGCCCATCAAGTCTGCACCGACCTTTTGAAAGAGCGCACGACCTAGGCCCATGCCACCACCCTGTCCCAGTAACCCCACCTAACATTTTGGAAACTAAGGGGGAATTTAACATGGCCAATCCACTTATGCTGCATCTCATTAGACTGTGGAAGGAAACCGGAGCACCCGGAGGAAACCCACGCAGACACAGGAAGAATGTGCAGATTCTGCACAGACAGTGACCCAGCGGGGAATAGAACCTGGGACCCTGGCGCTGTGATGCAACAGTGCTAACCACTGTACTACCGTGCCACCCATAAAAAGAGGAATGCCATCTCACCTTTTCTGTTTCCCAGGTCCTCTTTCCAAACAAGATAGCCACAATTCACCGTGAGTAATTCCATAGGTGATTTCTGAATCCAGTGACGAAGCCAGTGACAAAAACTAAGTTAAACTAGCAAAGTTTGACCCCCAAAGAAATACCATTTGAAGATCAGAAAGGTAAAATATTGAGAAGAGTACCATTGGGCTGATTCATTGGTGGGGCTATAGTGGTGTCTGGTTCTATGTGCTTCATTCACTTGTTAATAATATTTACCTAGGGCAGCATGGTGGCGCAGTGGGTTAGCCCTGCAGCCTCACGGCGCCGAGGTTCCAGGTTCAATCCCGGCTCTGGGTCACTGTCCGTGTGGAGTTTGCACATTCTCCCCGTGTTTGTGTGGGTTTCGACCCCACAACCCAAAAGATGTGCAGTGTAGGTGGATTGGCCACGTTAATATGCCCCTTAATTGGAAAAATGAATTGGGTACTCTAAATTTAAAAAATAAATAAATAATATTTACCTGGAATAGCCTGCTGAGATTAATGTGGTGAGGAGACTTGCATACGAAAAACATAAAGTCACAGAATATACCCAAAACACAATGGCCTTGACCTTCTGCCGGAGTTTGCCATGGGCGAAAATGGCGACATCTCGTGAGACACAACCCAAAGATGTGCAGGGTAGGTGGATTGGCCACACTAAATTGTCCCTTAATTGGGAAAAGGAATAATTGGGAATTTTAATTTAAAAAAAGAAGAAAAATCTTGTGAGACTGCTGAAATGATAATCACAGCAGCGAGATCTCGTTCTGATTTTCCCTGCCCCTTGCCAGTGATGTAATGAAATACCTGCCCTTCTCGAAACTTTAATGGAATACATTTTAATAAATTTAAATATACCAACCGGCTTCCCCGCCATATGTTCCCCCCCACATTAAGGATTCCCCCCATCGCCGATGTGATGTCACGAGGTTTCCAGGCACTTTTGCAAAATGTGAAGCAGAAACCTGCCGGGGTGCTTAAGGAAGTATAGCCCCCGGCAGGTGATGGTCATGGCCAGGTAGCGCTCTGGCACCGCCCTGAAGTGCTAACAGTCGGGGCCTGTTGAGCTCCATGGCTGGGGGTGAGGGGGGGAGAGGTTGCACCGATGTTTGTGGAATGGGGGCTCCCTCGTCTGTGGGGGTGGGGCTGCTCTGGTGCGTGAGAGCGGTGGAATTTTACAGCCCCATCACGGTGGTGGATGGGCCAGATGATGTGATGAGCTCTTAAAATGTCCATTCACTTCGGCAGGACTGAAAGATCCTGCCAGCGGAGGAACTGGGTAATTCCAGCTTTGGGTGGAATTCTCCCGCCTCAAAGCTGCATGTTTCTCGGCAGTGGCTGTGATCAATGGGAATTCCCATTAAAGCCACCCCATGCACCCCGGGAACCCGCCAAGGGGAGGGGGGGAGAATTTATCCTGCCATCGTGACCAAAGAATCCTGCTGCCAGCATGCAGCCGGTAAATTGCGGTCATTGTGCGGCCCTGACACAGAGAAACAATTGAAAGTCTCAGTTTTGATTCAACAGCTCCATATACAAACAGATTTGAGATTGACTTCAGACTGCCTTCAGTCACTGGTGTTATGGGCCAGGGCTTAGAGAACCCCATAGTGCATCATGCAGTTCACCTGACCCACAACTTTTAATAGATTGTGGTATGGAGAGCGCATGGACCTCTCTACAGGTGTGGTACAGCAGAAATGGAAAAGTATTTTTTCAAACAAAACAATGTTTATTCTATTGACTCAAGTTAACCTTTTTTAAAGCATACAGTGAACAACTTAGCAACCATTAATTCAAATACAACCCCCAAAGAATACAACATTAAGTAATCCGGAAACTGTCCTTTTAACATCCAGAAGACTTAAGAAACACCTTTTAACAGAAGCACATTAGGTTTATATTCACTACTGAGAACATGTATAATTCTGAATTCACCAAATGTTCAAGAGATAGTCTTTTCATGGCAGGGAGATAAACAGTACACCTGCTCTGTCTGGCTTCAGCTCCAACACTGAAAACAAAACTAAAACACACCCTGCAGCAAACAGCCTAAAACGAAAGTAAAAAGCTGACAGACAGCCCAGCTCCACCCACTCTCTGATATCACTGCAGTAGTAAACAACCATTTCTTAAAGGTTACTCTCACTACAGATATTTATATACACACCCATTTCTTAAAGGTACTCTCACATGATACTGGATTTACTTTGTATATATTCAAATCGGTAGATAGCTGATGTTTAGCTTAAGCTTCATTAAATTTGATTTTCACAGTTATACTTCTGTAATCATAATTTTCACACACCATACTGTATCAGACCATTCAGTTCAACAAATCTGTGCTGGTTTTCTGGCTCTACTAAGTTTCGTATCACATACCATTTAACCTTATTGCTATTATTAGTATTTTCTTCCTCTGTACACATCCAGCTTCCCCTTCAATCAGCTGTGATGTTTATAACAACCACGCTTGCATTGTAACAAGTTCCACATTCTCAGCACTCCGAGTAAATTCCTCCTGAACTCCTTATTGGATTTATCGGTGACTGTCTTGTCTATAGGCCTTGTGCCACAGTGGGTAGGGTCCCTGAGATCCACACCAAGACTTGTTGGCCAAGGAAGTGTTTAAGAATGTTGAGTACCAACCTGCAAATCTTTCTGACATACACCATTGGCTGGTACTGAGGTTTGGCGGGATTCCTGGTCAGCCATGTGATGCAATGAAAATTGGCATCTCTCCCATCCCTCTCCATAGCTCCAGGCTGCAACATCCATGTAAATGTGCATGTTGCACAGCAACTCAGCTCACTTAACATTGTGTTTATAAGCCCTACTTTAGAAGGAGGTGACAGGTGGATACATCCTCTGTAAACGGTGGTTGTAACATCCTGAACTGCATCAGCCGACATGGACACAAACATCAATAGTGGTACAACAAAGATCCCTCATTACCCTCCTCTTCTAATCTGTTGGGTCTTTCTCAAAGCTCACATCAGAACCCATGTTCTAAGGAGAGAAAGTCCCACTCAGCCCCCAAGGATAAGCAGCATGGAATTTCAACTGTAAAGCTGAACTGGTCTCAAATACTCCCTCCGAAGTAATCACCCCACCAAATGCAGCGTAGGGGGTGGAAACCTGTTAAATCCAGGTTCTACTCTTCATAGCACACTCAGCCTGATCCGAAATACAATTCGTATCTTTTACATTACGATACTGAACAATGAAATAAAAATATATTAAAACTTGAATTAGTAGAATTGTAAACTTAAAATAGGCATCAACAAACTTAAAATAGGCATCAACAAACTTAATATAGGCATCAACAAACTATTTATACATGATGAAAATACAGGAAATTTCATGTAAAATATTCAAAATATCACCTTTTTGAAGAACAATTAATCAAACTACACCATCACTATTGGACTATGATCATGAAACATGAATGAGCAGCATCCTCTGACAAAATATTTCCTATTCTAAATGATCAGGTACAAAAAAGTTAGAGGGGTTGAATATCCTTGGGATTTCTGTGGTAGTCAACGGGAAAATTCACTCCAAATACTTTGGAAATCAATCTGCTTGGTATTCATATTAATTGTGAACCTGCGCATGGACAAGTGCGTAATAGGCCCCCTTTTTTAACAGGAGCTGGTTGTGAGTTCCCTCTTCCACGACTCTACCATTCTGTATCACAGCAATAATGTCAGCATTTTGGATAGTCGACAAACGGTGGGCAATGATTATGCAAGTTCGACCCTGCCGAGCTTCATCCAAGGCTTGTTGGACAATCTACAAAACAGAAAAGAGCAAAACGGAAAAGGAAATAAATACTAGACTTGATATTAATAAGATGAATAGAATTGTGGCAAATGTGTTCACGTTAATTTGCTAGCATTTAAAAAATGCCAACAAATAGTTCATACAGTTTAAAGTGAATGGTCCACAGTAAGATGAGAAACTCGAAAGACTGAAACATGAAAAAGGTAAGACCGTTTGCGATCTGTGTTAAAACAAGACTCGCCCACCCCCCACCCCACCTGGCCATGGAAATTGGGAATCACACCCTGCTCACCGACCAGCACTGTGGCAACCTCCCTCTCTCTTCTTCAGCCCCCCCCCCTCGCCCCCAACATCATGGCAACCACTAAGTACAGTAGCAATACACACACATATGGGGACCCCCCACCCATGGTCCCACCCTGGCACAGCCACCATGGTGTGGTAAGATCCTCTTCCCCATGAAAGCTAACGGGCAGCATGGTAGCATTGTGGATAGCACAATTGCTTCACAGCTCCAGAGTCCCAAGTTTGATTCCGGCTTGGGTCACTGTCTGTGCGGAGTCTGCACATCCTCCCCGTGTGTGCGTGGGTTTCCTCCGGGTGCTCCGCTTTCCTCCCACAGTCCACAGATGTGCAGGTTAGGTGAATTGGCCATGCTAAATTGCCCTTAGTGTCCAAAATTGCCCTTAGTGTTAGGTGGGGTTACTGGGTTATGGGGATAGGATGGAGGTGTTGACCTTGTGTAGGGTGCTCTTTCCAAGAGCCGGTGCAGACTCGAAGGGCCGAATGGCCTCCTTATGCACTGTAAATTCTATGATAATCTATGATAATACCTTTGTGCCCTTGGCGGGGTCTCCTCGACTGCTTCACGTTTCCTCGTCAAGGGGGAAATCATTCATTGGGGGGGCGTCTTATTGCAGGGAAGCACACTAATTATATTAAAATCTATTTAAATGGGGGCAAGAACATCATTATGTCATCGGTGAGGGGTGGGCCATTTGGGAAATGAGATCTTGCCAACGCAAATCACACTTTCTGCTACTCTGGCAGTATTTTGGGCCCGCATTGCCATTTACACTCATGGCGAACGCAGGTCCAGACTGATGTAATGAAAGTCTGTTCACTCTGCTGGCTGTTTCTGTTCTGGATAAGGGGACATATGAAAAGAAAAACTTGCATTTATATATCGCCTTTCATGATCTCTGAATGCCCCAACGCACATTGCTTTAATGTAGGAAACTCGACATCCATTGCGCACAGCATGCTCCCACATTCAGGAATGCAATGTAAACAATGAGAACCCATATTTTCTCATAAAACCAATATATATTTCATTGTCACATAATATAAGCTGAAAGTTTAACACTGCCACATCTGGGGCGGGATTCTCCGACCCCACGCCGGGTCGGAGAATCGCCGGGGGGCGGCGTGAATCCTGCGGCCGCCGGATTCTCGGGCACCGGAGATTCGGCGGGGGCGGGAATCACGCCGCGCCGGTCGGCGGGCCCCCCCAGCGATTCTCTGGCCCGCGATGGGCCGAAGTCCTGCTGCCGTAATGCCGGTCATGCCAGCGTGAATTAAAACACCTCCCTTACCGGCGGGACCAGGTGACGCGAGCGGGTTCCAGGGGCGCAGGGCGATCTGGCCCCGGGAGGTGCCCCCACGGTGGCCTGGTCCACGATCGGGATAGCCTCCGCGATGGCCGACGCGGAGGTGACCCCCCCCTGCGCATGTGCGGGGATAACGTCAGCAGTCGCTGACGCTCCCGCGCATGCGCGGACTTCCGCCGGCCGGCGGAGTCCCTTCGGCCCCGGCTGGCGTGGCGCCAAAGGCCTTCCACGCCAGCCAGCGGGACAGCAACCACTCCGGCGCGGGCCTAGCCCCTAAAGGTGAGGGCTTGGCCCCTAAAGCTGCCCGGCGCCGGAGTGGTTCACGCCATTCCATCCCGCCGGGACCCCCTGCCCCGCCGGGTAGGGGAGAATCCCGCCCCAGATCTTTATACCGTAGAAGAGATCCAAGGCTCCCTGGGAATGGGATAATAAGGCTAAATAAACTTTTATCACGGAGCACACTGGTTAGCACTGCAGCCTCACAGCTCCAGCGTCCCAGGTTCAATGCTGGCCTCGTGACTGTGTGGAGTTTGCACTTTCTCCCCGTGACTGTGTCGGTTTCCTCCGGGTACTCCAGTTTCCTCCCACAGTCCAAAGATGTGCCGGTTAGGTGAATTGGCCATGCTGAATTGCTCCTTAAGTGTCCAAAAGGTTAGGTCTAGTTACAGGGATAGGGTGGAAGCCTGGGCTTAAGTAGGTTGCTCTGTCCAAGAGCCGGTGCAGACTCGATGGGCCGAATGACCTCCTTCTGCATTGTAAATTCTATGATTCTCTAATGTCAAATATGAGTAAAATAATACAGTTGAAAAATTAGAATTGAAACCTTTTCACTTTCGTTGTCCAGGGCAGATGTTGCTTCATCAAGGAGTAGAACCTTTGGCTTCCGTATAAGGGCTCGAGCAATGGCTATCCTCTGTTTTTGACCACCAGAAAGTTGTGCTCCTTTATCTCCTACTCGAGTGTTGTACCCCTACACAAAAGGAGGCTGTTTAAATCAACACGGCAAAGGACAACCGTACCAATCATTATTTGCAGCAATCCCTATTGATGGTCACAAGTTACTTAAAAATGAGAAAGGCTATTTGGCTCAATTTTACTCATTCATGCTACTTTCCAACATTGCTGCTTCAATTGTTTCTTAAATGATTGCAAAAATTTTGTGTCTATCTGCAAGTGCATTCTACTCTTTTTCGGCTGAATTATCTGGTGCATCAGTTTCGCCTGGTATCCCTCCATTGCTCTGTATATTAGCAATGGATTGTTGACACAAGGTGTCAAGTTGCCAATGACTAATGGGTGGGTAGAAGGGCAGTGGAGAGTTAAGGTGGGTGGTGTTTGAGAGGCCATGGGGGGAGGGAAAACAAGAGAGGGCCCTCCAATGCACTCCGGAGCTGTTAAGGTGGCCCCCCTCCTTGCCACCAGCCAGTATAAAGAGACCTGCTGGTTGGCCGCTTGGCCTGGGCCTTTCCTGCTGCATGTTAAGTGGCCACCCACACTGCTGGTGTAATTAGCGGGAGCAGGGGCTAGCAGGTGACTCCTACCGTCTGACCTGTTAGCTGGGGAGCATTAAATCCAGCCCTTTGTGCAAAGAACTTCCTGACATCAGCCCTAAATTTACTAAAACTCTGAAGGAAGAGGACATTTTCCTTTTGGTCCACTTTCTGCAACAACAACTCCAGCAACACATCCAAAAACCTGGGTACATGCTCTCTTGTTCACTGCACACTGTTGGGGCCTTCCTGAAGGTCTTCAGGTGTTGTTCAAGTAGTTGGATGGAAATTGTCCCATTGGACAGGTGCAGCATGGGTTCATAAAGGGAAGGTCATACCTAACTAATTTTTTGAGGACATTACCAGTGCAGTAGACAATGGGGAGCCAATGGATGTGGTATAGCTGGATTTCCAGAAAGCTTTTGACAAGGTGCCACACAAAAGGTTGCTGCATAAGATAAAGATGTAAGGCATTAAGGGTAAAGTGGTAGAATGGATAGCGGAGTGGTTAATTAATAGAAAGCAAAGAGTGGGGATTAATGGGTGTGTTTCTCAGGTTGGCAATCAGTAGCCCTCAGGGATCAGTGTTGGGCCCACAATTGATCACAATTTACAGAGATAATTTGGAGTTGGGGACCAAGGACAATGTGTCTAAGTTTGCAGACGACACTGAGATAAGTGGTAAAGAAAAAAGTGCAGAGGATACCGGAAGTTTGCAGATGGATTTGGATAGTTTAAGTGAATGGGCTAGGGTCTGGCAGATGGAATTTAATGTTGACAAATGTGAGGTTATCCATTTTAGAAGGAATAACAGCAAAAGGGATTATTATTTAAATGGTAAAATATTAAAACATGCTGCTGTGCAGAGAGACCTGGGTGTGCTAGTGCATGAGTCGCAAAAAATTGGTTTGCAGGTGCAACAGGTGATTAAGAAGGCAAATGGAATTTTATCCTTCATTGCTAGAGGGATGGAGTTTAAGACTAGGGAGGTTATGCTGCAATTGTATAAGGTGTTAGTGAGGCCACAGCTGGAGTTTTGTGTTCAGTTTTGGTCTCCTTACCTGAGAAAGGACGTACTGGCACTGGAGGGTGTGAAGAGGAGATTCACTAGGTTAATCCCAGAGTTGAGGGGGTTGGAATACGAGGAGAGGTTGAGTAGACTGGGACTGTACTCGTTGGAATTTAAAAGGATGCGGGGGGGATCTTATAGAAACATATAAAATTATGAAGGGAATAAATAGAATAGATGCGGGCAGGCTGTTTCCATTGGCGGGTGAAAGCAGAACTAGGGGGCATAGCCTCAAAGTAAGGGGAAGTAGATTTAGGACTAGGCTTAGGAGGAACTTCTTCACCCAAAGGGTTGTGAATCTATGGAATTCCCTGCCCAGTGAAGCAGTTGAGGCTGTTTTCAAGATAAAGATAGATAGTTTTTTTTTTGAAGAATAAAGGGTTATGGTGTTCGGGCGGAAAGTGGAGCTGAGTCTACAAAAGGTCGGCCATGATCTCATTGAATGGCGGAGCAGGCTCGAAGGGCCAGATGGCCTACTCCTGCTCCTAGTTTTTATGTTATTATGCAGCTTTATGTAGTGCGGTCTGACCTTAAGTAACACAGCCTAGCTTTAAGTGGTGCCTGCCTCGTATGAACCTGGATCCTCTGTTGAGGTGTGCAGGCACACAAGAATGTGTTCAGTGCTAGGCTGCGCAACCCATAGAAATGAACCAGCAGTACCACGTTTATGTGTTGTCTGCATCATTTTGATCAGCATGAGATAACTGGCCACTGGCATCTGATTTTGTGACTATTGAATTTTTAGCAAGAAAGTATGTCTAATCTTATAACTCAGACCATGATACTAAAGAACAGACTTTCAATCGTTCTTTAAACCACCGTGGCACAGGAAACAAAAATCCCATGCTTTTGCAGTGGGAGCCAACCTCGCAAAAAGGGTGAAACCAAATGGGCAGAGTGCATATAAGTTTCTGTTCCCCGAGTCAGTTTGCAAACAGGGATTGGAAAACTCTTTGGATGTTTCAACAATATCTGTGACTAACAATGCAAATTTGTCACTGGATTGGGACTCCATTGTGCCCGCTGAATAACTAATTATTTTTCACATTACTGCGATGCATAGCTAGACCATATCTAAGTTTCTTATTAAAATGCAGGGCTAATACATATGGGATAATTATTAATAATTATGCAGCTGAGAATAATGGCAAAAAGCAATGAAACCAACTGAAAATATTTGGCACGCTGCCTCACAGCGCCAGGGACCCCAGTTCAATTCCGCCTTGGGCCACAATCTGTGGAGTTTGCATTTTCTCCTCGTGTCTGCATGGGATTCCTCCCACAGTCCAAAGATGTGCAGGTTAAGTGGATTGGATATGCTAAATTGCCCTTTAGTGTCCAGGGATGTGCAGGGATATGGGGTTACAGGGATAGGGCTGGGTGGACGGTGAGTGGAAATGGGTCGGTGCCACTTGATGGGCCGAATGGCCTCCTTCTCTAGCGATTGTAGGAACTTTGTTTTTCTATGAGCTTTCAATGTGCCAATCATATATTTTGAAATGGAACATTCATATAAAAAAAAAGCAGTATTGAATTTATATGAATAACCTGATCATTAACCAAGTCTGCATTCAACTCATTTCAACATTCCTCTACCTTCTTCGGTAGGTCTGGAATGAATAGGTAGGTGCAGTGTGACTACACACATATATAATCTCAAATATTCTTTATTGTTTCAATTCTGTTAAAGCTGGATTTCTTAGACTCAGATGTATATAGAGACACCCATTTTCAAAAAAATACATTGGTGGAGCTAAAAATAAATTGTACTGTGTGCTAACAGTGAGCTGTGTGTATGTGTAGCTTTATCCACCAATAGTTCTGGACAAGGCATCAACTTTCATCCCCTTAAACTGAACTGGACTAGTTAATAGCAATGATTTTGTGCAGTGACAGTGTAACTGTTAGCTTTTGTCATCAGTATTCCACTGAGACTGAGAGCAACCTGGAGAGTCCGTACTGGAAGGAGATTCAGAAGATTCAGAAGACCCCTCCAGAGGCTCCATTTCTGAGGCACACCCTGACCGCAGTCAATGGGAAATTTGTGAACTAAAGGAGACTTCCACTCTTACACTGTTAGTCTCTCAGTAGAAATCCTTAAAGGTTACACCTTGTTGAATGTGATTGAACTTATATTGGTTCACTAAGTTCATAACTACTGGTAAGCATCCTCACTGGTTCGTGATTTGTTACTTGTAAGTTCCTCCAGTATGATTTCAAAAATCCCCATATTTTAAAGTACCACTTTTCAAAAGTTTATCTTTAATTGACCTTCTGTTTTTATCCAGACATCATAATTTATTTTCCGAATTGAACATTTAATTAAAATGAAGGATATTCAAATGCTTTTAACTCTGTTCTGCTGTCGGTGAATATTTCAACAAGGCTGCCTGCTCATCAACTTGCAGACATTACTGCTGCTGAAAGCCAAAAGAACTGCATTGTTAGTCACCAATTATTGTTGAAACACTCAAATAATTTTTTCAACCCCTGTTTGTAAATTGACTCGGATCAGAAACTGGTATGCATTGTGCCTATTTTTAGAGAGTAATATGTATCAATTTACAGTTAGCAATCAGTTACCACCATGTTGGTGGACAATTAAACAGTTCACTGGAGGAGGTTCCACCAATATCCTCATCCTTAATCCTGAAGGATCCCTGCACATCAGTACGAAAGATAAGGCTGAAGCATTCACAACAATCTTCAGCCAGAAGGCCATAAGACGAAGGAGCAGAAGTAGGTAATTTGGCCCATCCAGTCTGCTCTGCCATTCAATGAGATCATCGTTGACATGATATAATCCACAACTTCACTTTTCTGCCTTATCCTCATAGGATTCCCTTACTGATTAAATCAGTATATAAGACCAAGTGCTGAGTGGTCTCGGCCTCCTCTGGAGATCTCCAGCCTCACAGATGTCCGTGTTCAGTCAATTTGATTCAGTATATGCGATATCAAGAAATGGCTGGATACTGCTATGAGCCCTGACAATATTTCAGCAATAGTATTGAAGACTTGTGCTTCAAAACTTGCCACGCCCCCAGTCACATTGTTCCAGTACAACTGCAACACTGGCATCTACCTGGCAATGGGCAAAATTGCCCAGGTATGTCCTGCACATAAGAAACAGGGCGAATCCAACCCGGTGAATTATCGCCCCATCAGTCGACTCTTGATCATCAGTAAAGTGATGGAAGTGGTCATCAACAGTATTATCAAGCAGCACTTGCTTAGCAATAGCCTACTCATTGATGCTCAGTTTGGGTTCCGCAAAGCTATAACTGCCAACGATCACAATGAATTAAATAAAGAATCAAAACGTCACCAGTTAGCTTTCAGAGAAGAAATGGAATATTGTTTCTGGCTTAAAGGTCTTTGTCTGTTGTTTTAATTATGTTAGGAACTCGCCTTTTATAAAATTATGAACAGTGGCATTGAACAACATCATTTCAATACTTTGGCATTCAATTTTTTAAATATCTAGTTGTATTTGTTAATGTGCAAGTTAGTGTGCAAATTTCTAAATAGTTAGTTATGTGTAAATATATTAAAATATTATGGACTATTATGAACATTAATTAAGGAGAGCAGTAAAGGTTGTGGGCCGGACCTTCCCAGCCCCTCGGCTGTGTGTTTTCTCGTGGCGGAGGCAGTTTGCCATTGGCTGCTGGCAGAATCATCTGGACCCGCTGAAGTCTGCGGTGTTTTGTATGGCCCACCCAACCCGTCACCGGAGAACCCACCATCGGGAGTGGCCTTTGGTGGGACCAATACATCCTGCTGGTGCGCCCATTGACTTACATTAGGTAGACCTGTTATGAAACTGTGAATATTTGCTGCTTTTGCTGCTTCTTCAATCTCTTGTTGAGTTACAGCTTTGCTGTTGTCACCATATTCTATATTTTCAGCAATGCTACAGTCAAAGAGAATGGGCTCCTGGGATACGACGCCCATCTGATGCCTGAACCACGACAAGTGGAGACCTCTTATATCTTTCCCATCTGCCAACTTGAAAAGATAAAAGGATGTCGTGAATGCCAATAACAATCATATATCCGGAAGAAATGCATGACAGGCTTGCTTGTGTACTATATATTTTTATATGAACAGTAGCATTGATTTAAAAAAAATTATAGAGCGCATAATTCATTTTTTCCAATTAAGGCGCAATTTAGCGTGGTCATAGATTATCATAGATTATCATAGAATTTACAGTGCAGAAGGAGGCCATTCGGCCCATCGAGTCTGCACCGGCTCTTGGAAAGAGCACCCTACCCAAGGTTAACACCTCCACCCTATCCCCATAACCCCATAACCCAGTAACCCCACCCAACACTAAGGGCAATTTTGGACACTAAGGGCAATTTATCATGGCCAATCTACCTAACCTGCACATCTTTGGACTGTGGGAGGAAACCGGAGCACCCGGAGGAAACCCACGCACACACGGGGAGGATGTGCAGACTCCGCACAGACAGTGACCCAAGTCGGAATCGAACCTGGGACCCTGGAGCTGTGAAGCAATTGTGCTACCCACAATGCTACCGTGCTGCCCCTAAGTGGTCAATCCACTTATCCTGCACATCTTTAGGTTGTGGGTGCGAAACCCACGCAAACACAGGGAGAATGTGCAACTCCACACGGACGGTGACCCAGAGCCGAGATCGAACCTGCGACCTCGGCGTTGTGAGGGAACAGTGCTAACCACTGCGCCACCATGCTGCCCAAACAGTAGCATTGTAAATATGTGGCTTCACATATTTGATATCGAGCAATGGAGTGATATCATACACTGCTATTGGTAGAAACAGTGAATAAAGTGCTCCAACACACAGAAACACACACTCACGCACGCACATGCACACAAAGCCTCTGCCACCTCAGCCCAGCCATTTTTGAGAATGGAGGGCTTGAGTCTCCGCCCACCTTGGGGAAGAGTGTGTCCCTCCTCTCCTCAATGACATCCAGCATTCTGTCGATTTCAGACTCCCAGAACCTTGGAGCAGGTCTTCGTGCTGCCATCTTCTTGGCTGGAATGATAGTCTGTGGTGAGTGGAGCACTTAAAAGCTGCTCCAGCTTGTCAGACTCTGAACGCGAAACCCGACCCCAGTGAATCAGATGGCAGCGGGGCCGGGAATCACTCGCGCTGCACGAGGGCAGCATGCTGGGCTATTTGCATGACTTAGCCAGCGCTCCCAGTGGAAGGGTGCAGTTTATGCGATTCAACTCTGGTGGCAACATTTAGCGATTCAACTCTGGTGGCAACATTTAGTCTCCAGAATAAAGAAACCAGCCTGATGTGTGCAACCGAAGACTGCCTCACAGAGATGGCCCTTTCTGCAGGGTGGCCTGATCTCAAAGTGAGAGTGCAGCCCCCCCACTCCCCCAAAAGATCAATGGCATCATGGCCCTCCCTTCAGGCCACTCCTCTTCTAGCCAGTATCAGCGCCCCCTCTGTCGATCCCAGCTCACACCCCCCCAGCTGAGAGATACTCTGTTATGGGGTCAACAAATGGCCCCCCTCAAAATCCCCCCCCTTCATTATCACGCCACTCAATCGCCCCCATTTCATGGCCATGCCTCCTTAAATGCCCCAACACTTGGCACCCTGGCAGTGCCAACCTGGCAGTGCCACAATGGTGCTGCCAGGGTGCGAGGAACCCTGACCACCCCAGGGCAGAGTCCCCCGGCATGACCATCACGTCTGGTCTCCATTGACAAAGACCAGTAATGGTTCCCGCTGGACTCATGCTGCACCTGCAGGAGTGGAGAATCCCGTGGATCAGGAGAGACAGGCTTGAAAGAGGCTGAGCATATTTAAATGCATACTTATTATTGAATCTGAGGTAGGCAGAAGGCATAGACAAAAGTAGAAATTACAGAATGAGGTTTATCTCGATACAATTACAATACTTCACCCCACCCTAAAGGTCTCCTACCCCGACCTGAAGCTAGGCCGAGCTTTTTGTACAACTGGGGCTCTCCTTTTTGTCATGGGAGAGTACCTTTAAGAAATGGGTGTTTAAGAAATGTACCTTTTTAAGAAATGGGTGTTTATCAGTGATGTCAGAGTGTGGGTGGAGCTGGGCTGTCTGTCAGCTTTTTACTTCGTTTTAGGCTGTTTGCTGCAGGGTGCGTTTTAGTTTCGTTTTCAGAGCTGGATAGCTGCAGTCACAACGAGAAGGGGTATTAGTCTCTCTCTCTGTAATCTAAAAACTGTAAATCGATCCTTAGGTGATTTAAAACTAATAACTGCTCTCAGTAGTGACTTTAATCTGATGTGCTTCTGTTTAAAGGTTTTGTTTAAGTCTTATGGATGTTAAAAGGACAGCTTAAGGATTACTTAGTGTTGTATTCTTTGAGGATTGTATTTGAATTAATGGTTGCTAAAATGTTCACTGTATGTTTTAAAAAGGTTAACGTGTTCATAGAATAAACATTGTTTTGCTTTAAAACATATTTTTCCATTTCTGCTGTACCACACCTGTAGAGTGGGCCGTGTGCTTCCCATACCACAATCTATTAAAAGTTGTAGGTCAGGTGAACTCCATGATACACTTTGGGGTTCTCTACACCCTGGCCCATAACATTTTAAAGGGGAATCCCCGCCCACTTAAAGGGAATGGCTCTCTGCCTTAAAGGGGAAGTACATATTTTGGGGAGGTCACGGGAAATCATAAAGTCCTGATCTTGGGACCTTCACTGGGGTTATAACACTTTACATATTCTCATCTGGTTCACACCCAGCAGTGAGAGTATTGTTTCTGGCGCCGCGGATCAGAAACATCGCGTTCCATTCGGCGGCCAGCACGGACCTCGGTTAGGGGCCCTCCCGCTGTTTTCCAGGAAAGCGGGAGATTTGCTGGGCACAACGAAGGTGGAGAATCACCCTCAATGTTATTGTTTCCTACTTTTATGAACTTTGCATATTCTACTTAAATTGTTGAATAAATAAAAATATGTTTTGCATTGATTTGGAAGATGTAGATAAAAGGGAAAGGTTGGATATCTTGGTCAGTTAATATCAGAGAATGGGAGCTGTGACAGAGACATTGTGCAGATATCCCCCATCTGGTGACCAAGTCCTATGGTGGGGTAGGGACAGGGGTTGTTTCCTGTTGTGGAAGATGGTGGGAAACTATGCCATATTCTCTGGCCCAACCTAATTAATTATGCAACCCAGGGTTTAGCACATATCCTGTGCTGGGCAGGCCTGGCGGCATGTAATCTGCTGTTATATCAGGACACCATATGGAAAAGGCAGCAACATCACTGACCCATTATTGAAGAAAAGAGATGGAGCTCCTGAGAATGAATTTAGATGTCTGGGAACACTTTTGAGGCTGGAAAATAAACATCCCCAATGACAATGAATCTGGACAATCTGCCTGTAGAGTTGATGTTGAATGCCTCGGCTTTGTGTGCGTGGCTGGGGCTGATACAGCCAAACGTGCACAGGGCACATCACAAAGTCTAGGGTGAACCAGCTGTTCGAGGGGGTGGAGGATGTCTGTGGGTTATTTGGGAGGGGCCCCGCGAACCATGTACATATGTTTTAGTTCTGCTCAAAGCTGGAAAGGCTTTGGAGGGTGGTTTGCAGCACCATTTCAGGGGTCCTACATGTGGATCCCAGTCCACTAGAAGCCATATTTGGGGAGTTGGACTGGCCAGAGTTGCAGGTGCGTGAAGGGAAAGATGTCTTCGCATTCACCTCGCTGATTGTTCATCGGCGGGTCTTTTTGGGGTGGAGGTCAGCTTCTCCACCCTGTGCCTTGGCTTGGCAAGGGGACCTGCTAAGGTTTTTGGCCCTGGAGAAAGTGAAATTCACTCTAAGAGGGGGGGGGGGGACGAGTGATGGTTTCTACAATAGTTGGTGTTTGTTCATTTTGCATTTTGGAGAGTTGGTTACCATTGACTGGGGAGGGGCAGGGCAAAGGGAGGGAGGAGAGGGCTGGGGGGGGTTTAATATGTTGAGGGGGGAAGTTGTATTTGTCGTATATTGGAAAAATGTTGACAATTTGGAATAAAGAGACTTTTAAAAAACAAAGATCTGCCAATAGACACCTCCCCCCCCCCCCCCCCCCCCCCGCTGTGGTGCTCCCGGATCCGGGCCACCACCCAGTTCTTTGAGGGCAACCTGTGGCATTGTTCAGGTCAATCCTGACATCTGTATGCCACATTCTTGCAAAGAATTTGGAATGGGTGGAAAGTTCTGGTCAGGCCTTCATCTGCATTCCATTTACAGGATGCAGATCAGTTGGGGTTTGTTCAATTTGCATTTTGGAGAGTTGGTTACCTTTGACTGCTGGGGGAGTGGTGGGGCAGAGGGAGGGAGGAGAGGGCTGGGGGGTTTAATGTGTTTGGGGGGGTGGGGTTCTGTTTGTTGTAAATTGGGAAATGTTGAAAATTTGGAATAAAGATACTTAAAAAAAAACAAAGATCCGCCAGCCTCCAGTGGGCGTCCCAATCTACCATGGCAGGCAACAGTGGAAGATACCCCGGGAAATTCACACCAGTGTCAAAGTGATTATTTGCGTTCCCGCCCAATTCTCACCACCCCACCACCCCCCCCTCCTCGCCCACCATTGAGCCCGCCAGCGAGGCCACGGAGAATTCTACCCGGCGAAAGCTTGGATTTTCACTGCTATTTTTAGAAGAAGAATTAGGATGTAGGTAACAATATTTCAGCGAAAACAGAGAGATTATGAAGCAATGGTTGTATTCTTATTATTACCCACATCAGGGAGATGGTACATGAGGAAAGTTGATAGCAAAACCTACTGATAGCAAAGATAAGGTGGCTGAGAAGAGAATCAGGAGTATGCATGAAGCAACAAATGATATTTTAAGCATGATATTCTAAGGATCAACACTTGTAAATATTATTCAAGAATAGTGAGTTAAAGAATGGCAACAGATAGGATATATTTTATGGACCTACACACAGAGATACATGGAATTAGCAGTGAAAAAACAAAGACTAAAGAAGCACTGAATAGACAAGGTCAAGAATGGCTCATCACAGAAAGGGGCACAGATGACAGAAGCGGCAAGAGCAGTTCGGAAACAATAACAATGGAGTGAATTTACTCGACCTCCATTGTTGCTGCTGAGCTAATGGGGAGGCATTTAAGTTAAAATGAGTTTTATAAATTGACTCTTACCACATGTCCATCAATAGCTTCATAAAATCTCTCAAGTAACTGAACAGATGTGCTCTTTCCACACCCACTGCTTCCAACAAGTGCCAGGGTTTGCCCTTTGTTAACTTTGACATTAAGACCTTTTAGGACCTGTATGTCTGGCCGTGTGGGATACATAAATTTCACATTGCGCAGTTCAATGCTCCCTTCAAAGTTGCTCTACAACGACAAAGGTTGAAATAGTTATGAGAGTGAAATAGAGAAAATATGCTGAACAAGGCTAGTTATTACACTGCTGAAATTACTAAATGAACAATGTTGCTTCGATCATTCAATAGTTTATTGCACATTTAATTATTCACTTGCATAAGACACAGGTTTTGGTTACAAAAACGAAACTCTGTACTCTGAAAATCTGAAATAAAATCGCAAAATGCTGGAAATACTCAGCAGGTAAGGTAGCATCTATGGAGAGAAATTAATGTTAATGTTTGAGGACTGTGGCCTTTCATCAAAACTGATAAAAGTTAAAAGAAGGATTTGATCAAATTTGAGCAAATTCAAGGGAAGGGGAGAAAGAAGAACAAAAAGGGGAAGCCTGTGATACGACGGAGTACAAGAGAGATTACAAGGACAAAAGGTTTCATGGTAAAAAAAATCCAAAGGGACTGGTGATTGTAAAGAAACAAAACATGTGTCTGGATGAGGTATGAATGGCAGGACCAGTCATCTGAATGTAAAGGAATTAAGAAATAATCAAGTGACAAAACTAAACAAATAATGAAAGAGACATAATGGAGGCATAGGGTATGATCTAAAAATTTTGAGCACAGTAATGGGTGCGATCCTCCTGAACCGTGACTAAGTGCTCCCACCAGCAGAAAAACCTGAGTGGATCCAGCTGGCACTGGCAGTGACCCCAACCTGCCATGCTGAGGCGCTTGGAAATTATTTTAGGAAAATCAACTTTTCCATGGAATTCTATGGCGCACCGGGGTCTGCATTTCATCTGAGGGGGGTGGGACTTAATCTGCCTGACAGGCTCCCCCTACATCATTTCACCCCATTCTCCCCCAATCTCACCCTTCCCTACTTGAGAACAAAGAGGCAGCCTCATTTAAAAAAACTATGGTTAGGAAAACACCAGCTACCCTGAGGTAATGGATCCCTGCAGGGCTATAAAAATAAACAATCTGATTCTCCCCTTTGAAAATGCCACAACCTGTCAATCAAAATCCTTTCCGGGGCAATGGAGTGTGAAATTGAATGTAAACTATGCAGTTCAAAGCTTCCAGCATTCTACTCATACAGACAGACTTCTAACTTTAAAGGGCAATGAAATTGACTGTGTGAAAATGACTTCAAAGATTTCCACCACTTTACCTTCATCTCAGACCCTTAGACTTGGCATACTGACAGACTTTTTAAAGTGTTTAGGGGTACAAATAAAAGCACTTTCACTTTATTGTGCGAAAGTTTTAATTTTTACATACTGACTAACTCATTAATGGGTTTAAAGGCTGCAGATGGAGAGAACAGCCAAATAAGCCCCATCACAAGGAAGACCGCCGACCAGAGCCCCTCCAGCCCACCACAAGCCCATCTAATCCCCGCCTCCCATGAAGGACTTGCCTCAGCATCCTGGCGGCAATTTTTGGGAGGTCCTTACCACCCCTCGGACTGCAAGCTGCCAGGTCCATGTTCCTCAATACTTGCACCAATTCACACCAGTGGGATTTTCAACAACGGGAGGGGCACTATATAATATTCCTGCTGGTTAGTGAATGGTGTAGCCACCTGAGTTGGCCACTTCCCGACTTAAAATGGAGAACCGCAAAGGCTGAAGGGAAATTCAGGCAACACAGGCAAAAACTAGCAGGTGCAAATTTACTGTGTATTAGACTCTGCAGAAACCCAGACAGCATTGATACAAGCAGCCATCTGCATAGTAATGTAGCAGCCATCTACATAGTAATGAGCGATCCCCGGGAACAATCAAAACATTTTAAGGTATACAAAGCCAAGCCAGACTCCTCGGCGCCAGCAGGAGCCAACACAAAAGAGGTTAACGGACACTTAAAGACCACCCAACGATCAGGGAACCGCTCCAGTATTGAAGAAATCGAACCAAGCGATTGGAACAAAGTCCAATCACTTGAAGCCATGTACAGGGTCTGCCGCGAAGGGCGAGAAGCCCCTGGGTACTATAAAGTAAAGCCCCTAAGTTCAAATCATTCTTCTTGACAGGGTCACTCAGCAACACGAAGCAGCCCCTGAGAGTGAACTGTCCAGCGGCCTCCAAACAAGTAAGTCTCAAGTCAACGCTCGCTACGAGATAGACGCTCCTAGCTACCAGTCCATACCAGCTTTGAATCCCGCAGACTCAGGACCTGAACGAAAGGCCATTTGTTCCCCTGACCTGGTGGGCCAGTCCAGAGCTAAGTATAGGCCTGTTAGTGATAGAAATAGCTTAGAAAGTAGAGTTTATGCATGAGTAGCGATTTACTGTGTATAATAAATGTGCTTTGATTTGAATCTTACTAATTGGTGTGTTGAGTTATTGATCATTACTTGAACTTGAACCTCGTGGCGGTATCATAAAGATACCTGGCGACTCTAGAGCAAAGGTTATAAAACAGAGCCAATTGAACCAACCAAATGATAGCAACAATGGTGGGTCCCACTCATCGATCAGATGTAGAATAGCTACAATGAGCTCTTTGCGTGGTCCTGCAAAGTCGGGCTGGGACTTTGGGAAATCCGCTATGGCTGGCAGGGCAGGCACGGAGACTCGCGACAGGTCTGCTGCCTAGTGTGAGTCTCGATTTTGGCCTGATGGCTATTTTGCGGCCGATCCGAATCCAGCTTGCGGACGGATCTGGAGGATCACCGCAAATATTGGGTTCAGAAAGCCATAATGTTCCCAGTTGGAAAATGAGCGGTTGTTCTTTGACCTTGGCATTGTGTTTCAATTAGAACATTACAGCAGGCCAAAGGCTGAAAGGGCAGAGTGGGAGCAGAGCGGAGGAATGACAAATAACATGAAGCCCAGGGTCATACTTGGGACTGAACAGCAGTGTTCTGCAAACCAGCCAATCAGTCTGTATTTGGGCTTCCCAACGGAGAGGAGAAGACACCATGAGCAGTGAAGGCAGTAAACTAAATTGAAAAATGTACAAGTAAATCACTGCTTTATTTGGAAGGAATGTTTGGGGCCTTAGATAGTGAGAAGGAAGGAATTGTTGCACCTCCTATGTTTGCCATGGAAAGTTGTTGGCGATGAGAATGGTGTGGACCATGGTGTCAGGGATCCCTCTGGATTGCTGAAAGGAGAGGGCTGGGGATGATGTGTTTGGTAGTGGCATCATTCTGGAATTGGCAGAATTGGAGGATGATCTTTGTATACAGAAGCATGGTGGCATAGTGGTTAGCACTGCAGTTTCACAGAGCCAGGGACCCAAGTTCGATTCCCACCTTGAGTGACTATCTGTGTGGAGTTTGCACTTTCGCCCCGTGTCTGCGTTGGTTTCCTCCGTGGATGGGGTGGTCTTTCGGGGGGGTGGGGGTGGGGGGGTGGGTTGGGTGTGGACCCGATGGGCCAAATGGCCTCTTTCTGTACTGTAGGGATTCTATGATGATGATTCTATGAAGCTGATGAGCTGGAAGGTAAGAGGAATGTGATCCCTCACATGTTTCTGGGCAGAGGTACAGGGAACAGACCATTCATGGTTGAAGGTCCTGACAAGCATTCTGGGGAGAATCCTCGGTTGAGGGAAAAAGAATACAATTCATAAGCAACATAGTATTGCTTAAACATATACAACAGAGGCAGAAAAGCTTGGAGAATGGAATAGAGTCCTTACAGGAAGCTGATGGGAGGAAGTGGAATCAGGTTATCTGTGGGTGTTCATGGGTTTGCAGTGACTATTAGTTGATAGTCAAATTTTATTGAGTTGTGGTGAAATAATTCCAAGATTGCATCATGAGATCATGCAAATTAATTAGCGCTCATTCAGCACACGTTAATGCAATGTTGTCTGTATAAATAAACACAGATACATACATATAATCACTTTCTACTTACCAGTTTTTCTCCCTCTTCACTGTAACTATCAATTAGTGGCTTCCTTTGTAGAAGTTGCATTATTTTTTGTGCAGAATTTTTAGCTTTGGTATAGTCTGGTACAAAAGATGATGTTTGTCCAATATTCATAGCAGCAAATACGATGACAGCAAAAACCCTGACGACATGAAAAAGGGATAAAATGTTATGCTTTCCCAAAACGCAGATACAGCATGGTCAAATTAAGTAGTTACACTAATTCAGATAAACTGAATTCCAGTAGGAATGATGCATTGCCCCCCCCCCCCCCCCCCCGCTGACCTTAATCTTTCTCGAAGGAATCGATGAACGGCTGCCACCTCCGGGCAAACACCTGCAATGATCTCCTCAAGGTGAACTTAATTTTCTCACTAACCCATAACCCCGACTTCGGGGGCTCCAAGTCCCTCCATCCTAGCAGGATTCGTCTCCGGTCCACCAGGGAGGCAAAGGCCAGGACATCGGCCTCTCTCACCCCCTGGGTTCCCGGATCTTCCGACACATCAAAGATCGGCACCTTTGGATTCGGTACCATCCTCACTTTTGCGCACCACGCACATGTGGTGTGCGCATGCCCTAAACCACGCCGGCGATTCTGCGCATGCGCTAACTTGCGCCAACCACTCCGGCGCCGGCCTAACGTCAGCAAACCCCTCAGTCTCAGACACGCCCAAAACATATGCACATGGTTCGGAGAATCCCCTGGGGGGGGGGGGGGGGCGGCACGAATCACACCCCACCGCTCCGACACCAGCTGCCATATTCTCCGGCACCGGTTTTCTGGCGGGGATTACGCTGGTCGGGGGCCGTTGGCCCCCCCCGGCAATTCTCCAGGCCCCAATGGGCCGAGCAGCCGTCGGTTTCTGACCAGTCCCGCCATGGTCCCATACGGCGGGACCTGGCTGGTAGGTCGGCTGGTACGGTCCTTGGGCGGGGGGGGGAGCGAGGGGATCTGGCCCCGGGTGGGCCTGGTCCATGATCGGACCCACCGATCTACCGGCGGGCTTTTGCGGTGGGGGCACCCCTTTGTAGGGCTCCGCCATGGCCAGCGCGGAGAAGAAACCCACCACCCCGCGCATGCGCCAGAATACACCGGCCGGTGTGCGCATGCCCTAAACCATGCCGGCGAGTCTGCGCATGCGCTAACTAGCGCAGTACTTTTGGTGCCGGCTGGCGTGGTGCCAATCACTCCGGCCGGTCTAGCCCCCGGAAGTGCAGAGAATTCAACAACTTCTGGTTGGTCCGACACCGGAGTGGTTCGGGCCGTTCTTGGCGCCGGCGTCAGGGCAATTCGCCGATTGCAGTGAATCCCGCCCTCAATTCCCTGCAGGAGGTTCCGTGGCGGGATTCTCTCAGCCCGGGGCCGGGCCGGAGAATCCACGCGACCGGCGCGAATCGCACCACGCCGTCCTGACGGCACAATGGGAATCGCCGCCATTGGAGCCGGCGTGGTTGGCATGACGCCGGTCCGGGGCCACTCGACACGGCCCCCCCCTCCCGCCGGTTCTCGGTCCGGAATGGGCCGAGCGGCCGTCGCATAAAAGCAGAGTCCCGCCGGCACTGTTCACACCTACTCTCAGCCGGCGGAACCTCGGCGTGGAAGGGTCGGGGGCGGCCTGTGGGGGGGGGGGGGGGGGCCTCCGATGTGGCCTGGCCCGCGATCAGGGCCCACCGATCGGCGGGCCAGCCTCTCTGGCTGGGGGCCTTCTTTCCTCCGCACCGGCCCCTGTAGCCCTGCACCATGTTGCATCGGGGACAGCGCGGAGAAGGGAGCCACTGCGCATGTGCGAGTTGGCGCCGGTGCCACTGCGCATGTGCGGATCCCGCGGCGCCCAGTTGATGCCAGGATCAGCAGGTGGAGCGGCGTGCCTTTGCCTCCCTGATCGCCTGCTGTAGAATCCTGTTTGGCTGGTGGTCAGCAGCACCACCCAAAGCTGAAGACTGGCAGTCCGACCTCTCGGAATCTCTCCAAATGGAGAAAATCAAATTCACCATCCGAGGGTCAGACAACGGCTTCCACAGAACGTGGGAGCCATTCACCCAAATTTAATTTCTGACTAAAATTTGAACTGTGACCAACTGGCATCAAGAAATGTATTGCTAAATCCTAGGTCTGGTAACCTCATTGTAATAATACACCTCCGTATTCATTATATTCTGTTCTTATGATTTGTGATATAATTATGACTGAGCACGTTATAGACTGCCTTGTGCTTTGGAAGTGCTTTATAATTGCCACATGTTTTTCTGCACACAGTTCAGGGGGTTGCTATTCTCAGGAAATATACATTATCTATATTGAGGAGTTTAAAACAGGACTACATTTTCAGTTCCATAATCCACACAGCATAACTAGAAGTTGCAAAAACAGGATGCAAACTGTGCAAAGTTCATGAATCTTGGTCATCGCAAGTGTTAAAATGATATGTGTTTGCATATTCACTCAGCTATTTGGATACGCCTAGAGGCCAGCTAGGCACTGATTTTGCTTTTCAACATAATAAAATAATCTCCTTTTTCAATATTAAACATATAAACTGCTACTGCTGCTAGAGTAGTCCCTTATTATATTGCTCACATTCTCCTTAAAACATGTCGCCATAATGTGGATTATCCTTCGAATAGTCTTGGATCGGCGTCATGACATTTCAGTGTTGCAACACATCCTGAACATGCCCGATTGAAATTGATGATTTAACAATCTATTTTGTGACTTACAAATAGCGTTCAAGATGTAAAAATATATCCAGGAGTGAAGTCCGTCCTGGAATTCAACCCCAGGTTTTGGGTGGCAAGTATAAACTGGTTTACTTTTGTGGTTTGTGATGTCATATGAATGTTTTGATTCAATCACAACATTCTACGGAGGCAATGGTATAGTGGTATTGTCATTGGCCTAGTAATCCCGAGGCCCAGGGTGATGCTCTGGGTAACCGGGTTCAAATCCTACCATGGCAGATGGTGAATTCGATAAAAGTTCTGGAATATTGATTGTCATAGTGGAGGTGGACAGGGAATATTCGAGGGTGCCCCCCGAAGTCGGATTGGCGAGGAGGAAAACGTTGCAGGGGCAGTTTGATAGGCTGACAACGGGGAGGGTGATAGGGCAACTGCGTAGGGCAAGGGGGGTTACTGTAGGGGCCAGAATTGCTGATCCTGAGGTCGTGTTGACGCCGTCGAGAAACGCAACGGAGTTTCCGACAGCGTCAACACTTGGCCTCAGGATCACAGAATCCCGCTCCCCCCCTCACCCCACCCCGTGTCCGGGGAGCGTATGTCTGTGGGGTGTTTTGACAGGCTGACAACGGGGAGGGTGATAGGGCAACTGAGTAGGGCAAGGGGGTTCCTGTAGGGGGCCAGAATTGCTGATCCTGAGGTCGTGTTGACGCCGTCGAGAAATGCGACGGAGTTTCCGACAGCGTCAACACTTGGCCTCAGGATCACAGAATCCCGCTCCCCCCCCCCACCCCGCACCCCCTGTCCGGGGAGCGAATGTCTGTGGGGTGTTTTTATTTCTTTTTAAAGGGTGTCATTTGCTGGCGGGGCAGGCTCAGAGTTATCTCCCACCATATTTGGGGTGCTACCACCAAGTTTCGTCCCTCTGTGAACATATATGCTCAGTTCTGCTTCAAAATAATCCTTAATATACTTTTTGGTGTCACTATGAACGAGACACTCTCTTGACAATATTGCAAAAATTATCTAAAGTTTCTGAGTTACCATATGTAATGTTTTGGGATTGAAGGTGACCAAATCTCAGGCTTGTTTCGTTATCCTGGCCGAGGATTGTTTTGTTAATTCTATTCAGGCACTGCAAAATGCTATCTAAACACTGCCATAGCAGCGGTATTCTATTGTTTAGATCATGGGCATATTTTTAAAAATAACTTACAAGAACACATCTTCAAAAACCATAAAGCAATTTACAATGAGCCATGCACCAAATCGGAAGATCGCAGCATTGACAAAAAATGAAATACTTTGTGCCAAACCATAGCTGAAGCCATAGAAGGGGGCTTTTGAGACGGAGGTCCTGCAAAAGAAAATCATAAAATAATTCAGTAAAATGTGGCATTTCAACCACAGTACAAACTACTGAAAATATCTCCCTTGGCTAATTCAACATAATAACAGTATTTTTTTTTTAAATGAGTAATGTTCAAAAAAATCTATATCATTTCATTTATTACAGTTGTAAAGGTTATGACACAAAACAAGAGAAAGCTTGGCCATTATCCATGAGAATAGTACTTTTATCTTGGCGCAAAAAGAAAAAACTTGCGATGGGTCGATTATTCCTTCGCCCTGCACAATAGTTGCTTCGTAAAAGGTAGAAAATAGCAATAGAGCAGGTTGCAGGTACTCTCGATCTATGAATCCCTCTTTCCATAGATCTGTAATGATCGGGTATTTTGTCTCTGCTCATATAATGTCCATTGTGGACACTCTCTGGACATAAAGAAAATGTAATTTTCATGTATTTCACGTTAAAGATATTAACAAATCTTAATGGTTTGATTAAGAATTATCCACCAATTAGATGAATGTGCTTAGAATAACCCATTCCAAGATCCAAATGTGATAAACCTGTTTGTGAGAAATGGATGTTGTTTGGGTTCCATGGCTTGGACTGTGGGTTCTTGGTTTATCTATCCATACAAAAGGACAGATAGCAGCTGACTTATTTCTATTGTTGCTGAAGGATATATTTCTGTTGTGTGGAGTCCTGCCATGCATCATGTAATCAAATTAAAAAAGAATGTTTAAGGCAACAGGAAAGAAAGAGGATCTGCTGCTCCCAGTATTGATACATATGGATATGAAAATTAGAAGCAAGAATAGACCACTCGGCCCCTCAAGCTTTCTCTGCCATTCATTAAGATCTGATCAGATTTTAACGTCAAGTCCACATTCCTGCCTACCCCCAGTAACCTTTCACCCCCTTCATCACCCAAGATAGCAACAACAGAATAAAAAGAACATTTAATGATGCTTACAGAATTGTGTAATTGAAGCATATTACTACCAAAAAAACCTATTATTACAGCTCGCAAGAAGAATGGCAACTTCCCCATTAGAGCTACCATCAACCTGCAGGCCAGTGATCGGACTGGAAGCTGCCAAACATATCCAATAGGGGAAGACATTTATTTACCAACAATCTAAGGTGCTTTCAATCTTTTAAAATAAAAGCAATTAAAATGATCCTACAGGTCATAATATTTTCAAATATTGACTGTAAATAACATCCATATGATACAAAATTTGCAATTTGATTTAACTGCACCTGTAGGGTTTATCTACATGTTCCAGATATCTCTCATAAAAAGCATCTTCTCTTGTTAAAGATGCAATGGTTCTTATGTTTTCTACAGCTTCTGTTGAAATCTGAGTTGAAGTGAGAGAATCACAAAGATTATTGTTTCATACAATGACTGTCAGATATAAACGGAACATAAAACAACAGATGAAATCTAATATATGCACTTGAATCATTGAAAAAAGAATGTTACAACAATTTAATAAGTCTACCTGATATCCAAAGCTATGTTACGCTTCATAAAGTCTACGCATAGAATCGAAGAATCCCTACTGTGCAGAAGGACGTCATTCTCCCCATCGAGTCTGCATGGAACTCTCAGAAAGAGCACCCTAAAATGGCCCACTCCCTACCCTATCCCTGTAACCACGTGTATTGTTAATGGCCAACCCATCTAACGCGCACATCTTTGGGCAGTGGGAGGAAACCAGAGCCTCCCAGAGGAAACCCACGTAGACATGGGGAGAAGTTCAAATGCCACACAGTCACCCAAGGCCATTTTAGCTCAGATGGCTGGACAGCTGGTTTGCGGCACGATGGCAAAGTGGTTAGCACTGCTGTCTCACAGCGCCAGGTACCCAGGTTCAATTCCGGCCTCGGGTGACTGTCTCTGTGGAGTTTGCACGTTCCCCACATGTCTGCGTAGGTTTCCTCCGGGTGCTCCGGTTTCCTCCCACAGTCCAAAGATGTGCAGGTTAGGTGGATTGGCAATGCTAAATTGTCCCTAGAGGGGTTACTGGGATAGGGTGGGGGATTGGGCCTAGCTAGGATGCTCTTTCAGAGTTCAGGTGCAGACTTGATGGGCCGAATGGCCACCTTCTACACTATAGGGACTCTATGATGCAGTGCAAGACCAACAGCGCTGGTACAATGCCCATACCGACTGAGGTTATTTATGAAAGCTCTGCCTCCTCAACCTTGGCCCTCACCAGAGGTGTGGTGATCCTCCGGTTAAACCACCACCAGTCCGTTCTCTCCCTCAAAGGGGAAAGCAGCCTATGGTTATCTTGGACGATGGTGACTTTACTTTGCTTTGACAAAGGGTCATCTGAACTTGTAACGTTAGCTCTTTTCTCTCCCCACAGATGCTGCCAGACCTGCTGAGATTTTCCAGCATTTTCTCTTTGGTTTCAGATTCCAGCACCTACAGTAATTTGCTTTTATCCGGTGACTTTACTTTATCCTGACAAGTACCGAGAAGACTTTTCTTTCTCATTTTTGACTGTGAGTTGCTCATCTCAGTTAGATTGGGCATTGAGCAGGTGCAAAGTACATAACAAAAGACTAGAAGAGAACACTTATAAGCGGCAGATCTCTTTTTGTGCATCGTGTTGTGAGCAGCAATATAGATGCAGACAATACTACTGTATTTTCTCCTATAGCCTATTATAAACAATGCAAATACTGAGACAGATTTTTAAAGCTATATCTGCAGGATCTTCAGGATGTAGATTTTTTTTTCAGTTGAAAAGAATACTCAATTGCAGCTCTGAAGGCCAACAAATGGATTGCTGTATATTCTAATTTATTGGAAGTAAGGAAATTTAAATTCTGATTTTCATGCACAGGTTCACACCCAAGCCGTGTACACATTAGGAATCGCAACCCATGATTTTCTACTTTTAATTTTAATGGGCAGGAAACATTAGGGATTGTGATCTTACACTCCATATTCTACACCAGGAATGTGCATTTGGAAAATCAACTCTTAAATATATTCAATCTAATTGCTGCGTTATGAATGAACAGAAATGTCAATACATTGCCAAATCACTGACAATGGTGAGTAGATTGACTCTGTGCTGTTTGTGTACTGATCTCATAAACCCTTTCTTGAGAAAGATGCTTATAATTTTATTCTGGGTAAATTTTCCATCTGCCCTCGTGACGGATAAGAAATATTGTAGGTAATTTTGACTCCAGGTAGTAGTGTAAAATCGATGATATCGGCTCGGCTGTTGGTTAAACAATTATCTTGATTTTCTTTCCATTGGCTAAGCCATCACACTTTTTACATTATTGTCTGAAGTTATTGCCTGCATCAGAAAAAGTACCTGATGGGGCATTGAGGAAATCTAGTTCCCCAGTAAGTTCTCACCTTTCCGGATGCTTCAAGAGATTTATTGTCCTTCGACGCGTGCCCAAAAGTGGATTTCATTGCAATAATATTGGCACCAATAAGAAATGGGATACAAGCTAGGACAACAAAAGTTAACTGCCAGCCAAAAATGAATGAGAGGACAATAGCAGCTCCCAAGGTGCAGACATTCATTGCCATCAAACCTAGTCGTGTTCCAGTGGCCTGGAGGAAAAAACATTCACTGATTAAATGCAACATTTAAAAGACATTTCTGATTTGTAAATTTAGCAGCAAATAAGATGTTGAACCAATCCACACACCAATGAAATAATCAAATGATCACATTGCTTCTTGGGCTCATTAAAAAGCAAGGTTTTTGGGAGCATTGCACATATAACACAGTGAACACCATTTTTGCAGAAGTTTTGCCTGGAGATAAACACTTCCCTTGTAATATAAAATAGTCTACTTAGCCAATTGTATTTTTATTTTTGTTGTCACAAGTACATATAAACCTAAAACATCATTCCACAAGCAGATGTTCACAATTTTGCTGTCAGGTTATAGCTACATCATGTTAGATAACCAACAGTGGGTTGGTATCAGGCCTAGACTTCAGGCCACATGACCCTGTTGCTAACCGACCTAAGTCTCCTGAAGTATCTCTCAATAGTTGCGGTATGCTCATAAGGTAGAATCCACTGCTCATTGGTTTACCATTATTAAGATTAAAGAAAATTCTATGGTCTATCGGTTTGTACTCTGTTTCAATCACAGCAGTGAAGTACATGGAAGATTACTTTTGCAGGGATCAGCCAAACAGTATAAAAGCAGGAGGAAGCAGCCTCTGGCAATGCGGTGGGGGTGGGGTGGTGGAATCAGCAACAGAAAAGGTTTGCAGGTTTGTCTATGGCTCGATTAATAGCAGAAATAAAGTCAAGAAGAGAGGAACTGTTGGTTGACAGAGATAAGGAAAGAAAGCATTTCAAACATTATGGAGGCAAATGGCACGGACAGTGAGTTGAAACTCCACTCCAACACCTCATGAGCTACCACATAGTGCAGGATAAAATTTAATGATGGGATGAAGTATGTTCTCATAGAATTTTACAGAATTTACAATGCTGACGGAGGCCATTTGGCCCATCGAGTCTGCACCGGCCCTTGGAAAGAGCACCCTAACCAAGCCGCACACCATCACTCTACCCCCATAACCCCACCCAATCGTTTTGGTCACTAATGGCAATTTATCATTGTCAATCAACCTAACCTGCACATCTTTGGACTGTGGGAGGAAACCGGAGCACCCGGAAGAAACCCACGCAGACACGGGGAGAACGTGCAGACTCCGCACAGACAGTGACCCAAGCCAGGAATCGAACCTGGGAGCCTGGAGCTGTGAAGCAACTGTGCTAAGCACAATGCTACCGTGCTGCCCTATGCTCATCATGTAAGAGTGATAAAGATATAGGGTGGATTTTTTAAAAAAGTAACAAAGTGTCAGGTTCTGACTGAAAACCACAACACAGACAGATTTTCTGTCCAGATCTTCTGACATTCAGGAAAAAAATCAGGGGGCATAGTTTGTGCTGTCTCTCTGGCAAGGTGAGGCCTAATAGACCGGCAAGCCAGGCGACACAGAGATCAGGGCATCCACTTTAAAGGGCATGCTGGTCAGCAATAAAACTGAACACGCTCCCCCCACCCCCCCGCCCCCCTTTCAGGGTGACTCCCTTCACTGTATTGGGGGGACAATCTCCCCCACCTGTGCGTTTCCCAGCATGCACCATACTCTCTTCCCACCACACTTAAGGGGAAACCTCTCTCCCTTATGGAGAAGGGTTACCCCCACTGTAACGGCAGTGCTCATCTCATAACTCACCTCATGGTGAACGGACCTGAAAAAGTGGGCCCAGGGTCTTCAGGGGAAATGTTCATTTACAGTGGATTTACATTGATTCCGCAGAAGTAGGCAATGCAGCAAGCCTACACTGCCTGTTCCTCACTGATGTTGGAGAACACTATTTGGTTTGCACAGGTAGAGGCATGGGTCTGTCACTGAGAAATTTACTATTCTATCTGTTACCACTTTTAGCTGCGTTACATTTCTCCCCCTCTTGTCATTACCTGGGTGGCAGGAAAACTCAACTAATCACAGAATGAACCTTTGAAAACAATAATCCACCATGTTAACATCAAACCTGTGTGAGAATTCATGTGACAGTAATAATCCAGATGCCTGGGTGAAAAGAAGTGTGATTCTCTCTTCACCACAGTCATCACATCATTACAATGTTCACTTCGTACAGGGAAAAAAACAGAATCTGGAAGATCATCAACTTTCCATCGTTTGAATGTACAGGCAAATGAAGCTTTGTATCTCATGGTGGCTTATGATGGCAAGGGGTTGGCTGGGAGAATGGAGGACCCACTGGATTCTGAGGGAAATGACAAAATAGGAAATAAAGTGACAACAGCAGGTTTGTAACGACAGGGCAATTGGAGAACATCGTTTCAACTTCATGCGGAACTGTAAAGTATTTGTTTGTGAATCAGCCAATATGTTTGTTCACAGAGAAAAAGGTGTTCCTGACATTTTATCATCACAGGAGATATCGTGGATGAAGAGAAAATGATATCAAATGCAGTATCTTGGTGTCTGAAACAGTGCAACTTCTGCCACATCCTCGTCAACCCTGTCATGACCTCTAACACGTTTCAGCACCAGCTCAGAGACACTTACTCATGAGAAAATATTTAAAGGTGGAAGCACTGAGCACTAGTGAAGATGAGGAATGCTGTTCCTCCACAAGGCCTGGGTCGCACAGGGCCAGTCTTCACAAAAACAACCATTTGGGACCTTTGAAAGTAACAATGCAGACAGAGAAAGGTACTCGCAGGTTTTATCAGGGAGAATTCTGTTGAAGATTTTTGTTTGGAGTTTTGTGGCATTTAAGCCGGTCTTGCAAAACCTGTCCATAAAAGAATAGTTTCAGGAATGAAAATTTAGCACATTTAAGTGTATTACTCTGAAGGTACTGCTTTAAAAGATAACCGTGTAGAATTAAGTTCAGGGATCTTTCTTTCATAACTTTGAGAGAAACCCAGAGAAATGCTATAAATATCTTTACTGTGAATTCTTCGGAATGCCCACTGATATTATGGAGAAGTTATTGTAGACCGAGTGATGGCGCAGCTACTCGAGGGTCAGGAGCACTGGAGTTCTCCCCGAGTGCAGGCAGACACACAGCATGTGAGAGCGGCTCAGTGACTGTCAATAAACATCTGTTGTTGTTTGTCCCTGGTCGCCAGTTATTGCAACCCAGTTGCACCTGGGGTTGGCAGAACGGCACAGGGGCTTCACCACACTGACCTGCTCATGTTTGGTGAAAATGTCACAGACAACTAGATGGAAGTTGAAAAAGAGTGGCCTATCTGCTGCAATGCCAGCCTATTGTATAAATCCAAAAAGGTACAGATGTACACTTTCCTAAATTTAGCGGATCCCAAGGCGGTTGAGAAAAATTAGGGGCGGAATTCTCCAACCTCCCTCCGGGTCAGAGAATCGCTGCGGCGCCGCTCAAATCTCGTGACGCTGCTCTGATGCAGGGACGCCATTCTCCGATGCGTGGAAAAACGGGCGCCCGGCCACTCGGAGAATCGCCGGAAACGGTTGCAGTGGCGATTCTCCGCTGGAGCAGGGATTCTCCGGGCTGGATGTCACGCCGGCGCTGTTCTAACATGGTAGAAAGGGCTGACGCTGAGGGAGGAGGTGGGTGACGGCGTGGAATAGGCCCCGGCGGGGAGGAGGGCATTGGAGATGGGGAGCCCAGGAGGGGGAGCGGCACGGCCATGTCTGCGGGCGGTGTAGGGGAGGCTGCTGGGGGTGGGGAGGTGGGGGGGGCGGGGTGGGGGAGCCCACACATCCAGGGGTGGCGGTGGGGGGGGGGCACACATCCAGGCGTGTTGGGGGAGGGGGCCCACACATGTGGGAGTGGGGGGTGGCCCACACATCCAGGGGTGGTGGTGGGAATGGAGCGGTGGGGGCGACAAAGGCTGCGGGCGGCCACGGCCCACCATGGCAGGGCGGATCCAACGGCCAGACCCCATGACGGCGGACACGCGGCTGTCCACCCAACACGTTCGCTTCGGGGCGCAGGCGGCCCGGCCCTCCTTACATGTGCCAGACATCCGCACCCCCCCCCCCCCCCACTAAACTGGCGGCACCCACCAGCGGGTATGTCCAGGGTGGCACACACGGGAGCTCCCCAGTGCGGGCACTGCCACCAGACGGTGCCCTGGCAGAGGGGATGGCCGACAGGTCTCAGGGACCGAGGAGGTATGGGTGGGGTGCATGCTGGCAACCGGGCTGGCCATGTAGCCCATGGCACCTGGTTGTGGAAGGATGTATACCAATGCTGAAACCCTGTCTACTCCCACATCCTACAGATAGTACCATGTGTCGCCATTTTCCAGCGTTGTTGGCCGCCGTGGCGGGGGTTGCTGCCCTGCATGAGGCCCAGTGGGAGCTGGAGCACGGGCGTGACAGGGAGGTGGCAGAGCCTGTTATAGAGCAGCGGGCTGCAGTGGGGCATGTGCAAGCCACCCAGGCCGCAGGGCCACACGCCCGAGAGGAGCAGGAGGAGCACCACGCCGTGCGAGAGACACAGCAGGAGGAGGAAGAGGAGGAGGATGTGCCACGGCCACGGAGGTGTCCGATGCGACAACCTGTGTACCGGCCCCGCATGTCCTTCAAGGACCTCCTGGACAGGGCGTGCAGGAGGAGACTCCGGCTGAGCCGGGAGATCGTCGCCTACATCTGCCACCTGACGGCACCACGTGGGACTGGGGTTGGACATGCCCTCCCGGTGGCCATCAAGGTGACGGTCGCCCTCAACTTCTTCATAACGGGGTGGTTCCAGTCGCCGAGTGGGGACCTGTCCGGCATCTCCCAGTCATCGGTGCACAGGTGCATCCAGGCCATCATCGACTCGCTGTACGACATCGCAGAATGTTACAGTTCCCTATGGACCGCGCACACCGGGATGCCCGCGCAGAGGGTTTCGCCGCTGCTGGAGGAGGAGGAGGAGGACGGTCAGGATGAGGGGAACTCTTCTCCAGATGAGGGGGGTGGCGAGGGGGAAGAGATGCACGGGACATGGGGGATGGGCGGCAACAGGAGGCTGCCCAGCACCGCCGGCTGGGCCAGCAGGCACGGGTGTCGCTGGTAGCTGCACGTTTCGGCGACCACGGTGGGGGTCAGCAGTGATGGGCATGGGCACAGACAGCAGAGTTCGACACCTCCCCCACCACCCTCACCTCCCCCATCACCGACCACCCTCACCTCCCCCACCGTCGACCACCCTCACCTCCCCCATCGCCGACCACCCTCACCTCCCACACCGCCGACCACCCTCACCTCCCCCATCGCCGACCACCCTCACCTCCCTCACCGCCGACCACCCTCACCTCCCCCACCACTGACCACCCTCACCTCCGACCACCCTCACCTCCCCCATCACCGACCACCCTCACCTCCCTCACCGCCGACCACCCTCACCTCCCCCACCAGGGACCACCCTCACCTCCCTCACCGCCGACCACCCTCACCTCCCCACCACCGACCATCCTCATCTCCCCCACCACCGACCACCCTCTCCTCCCCCACCACCGACCACCTTCACCTCCCCCACCACCGACCACCCTCACCTCCCACACCACCACATCACCGGCATGCATATGACCCCTCCATGACACATTCAACTGCGGCACAAGGGGATGGGGGCAAACGGTTGATGGTGTAAGCGGGTCTGGTACAAGGCATGGAGGATGATGACAGCCCGCCGTGCGATGGGCTCCGAGCCATATGTCGTTCGACAATGTCTGACTTATGGCCACATCAAGGCCCTCCACCTGGGTGGACCCTGCGCACGGCACAGACACTGCATCCCCTGGCCCTGGCGTATGGCTGGGGGCGGGTTGGCCGCACGTCACACGCACCGGAGCTCAACTTCTATCGCAACGTCCCTCACACACACTGGCACACAGTCCCCGCCTGCATCGGACAGAGTACAGAGGCAGCTCACATAGGTGTGGAATGTGTTTAATAACAGACGTCCTGAACATGTGCCCTAGCCCATCTAACTATCTGTGCCCTGCACCCGTGTCAACTCACTCATCCGTGTCTACCTTTCTGACCTTACGTTCCCCCAGACGGTACAGCAGAACTGGAGCTGGACCCCTGTGATTCCTGCTATGTGACTAGGGTCCTCTTTGGCGGCCGTTTCCTGGGGCGGCCCGGCCTGGATGGGCCAGGCTGCACCTCGGGCAATTGGGATGGTGTGGCGCCACCCTGTTCTGCCCGCTGCCCACTAGATGCACCAGGGATGGTGGGGGCGGTGGAGGGGTGGGGGGGGGGGGAGTCCGAGGTGGCGCGGCTTCCGGCACACACTCCCGTGCAGGGGGAGCTGGAACAGGCCCCAGCACCTCCTCCTCCCTCGGGGTGCCCAGTGGCCCCCGGGGCTCTCCATGGGATGGGGTGCGGGCGGATGCAGCACCCGGGGCACCGTCATCATCTGGCGCTACCAGTCCTGGAGGCCCGTGCTGGTATTGACCAGGGTTTGGTCGTTCGCAGCCATGGAGCTCAGGGAGTTCGCCATCCCTGTCTGACTCTGTACAATGCCGTCTATCACCCGGGCAATAGCGCTGATGCTCTCAGCGATGGCCTGCTGGGACTGGGCCATGGCCTGCTGAGACAGCGCCAGGTTGTTGAGCGCCTCTGCAATGTTCAGCTGGCCCTGGCTCATGGCTGCCTGTGAGAGGGCAGCCCTGTCCTCGGCCGCATGCACAGATAGCCCCAGGCCCAGAAAACTCAATCCCATGCCCGACACCATTGCCACCATTGTCTCCACCGCGGATGCCTCCCATGCGGTGTTGGCCTGTGTGACACTCATGACCCGCACCATTTCCTGCTCCTGGATGCGGATGCACTCCTGCACTTGCAGGTGTTGGAATCTGGCCATCACACGATCATGCCCCTGGGTCCCTGACTGCATCAGGTCTATGGGTGGGCAGGGGAACACCAGGAAACTGGGACCCATCTGAGCGGCAGGTGTTTGCCGGGGCTGGGCTGCCCTCCGACCGTCCGGCCCCTCGGCTGCTCCTACCTCCCCCTGCTGTACTGGATTGGCTGTGTGGTGCGCACCAGTTAGTGTCCCAGAAGCCTCATCACTAAAATGGCTAACCGAGGTGAGAGTATCTGTGGTGGCGGAGGGTGCAGGGGACAGCTGTGACGCAACCTCGGTGTCTTCATCGGACCTGGGGTCGGGGGTCCCCTGGGGTGCCATGTCCCGTATGTTCGTTCCCTCTTCATCTGTTCACAAAACCAAGAACTAGGGCCATGGTGCAGTCTTTCAGGTCGCCGATTGGATTTGGGATAAGTGCTGGGCAGGCAATTAGAAGGAGCGCCCCACTGATTACAGAGATTAGAATTTCCAGGGCGAGGGTCTCAGAGGCAAGCCGCCATGAGCATGGCATGAATCACGGTAGTGGGAGGCGGCACATCATAATAATAATCTTTATTGTCACAAGTAGGCTTACATTAACACTGCAATGCAGTTACTGTGAAAAGCCCCTAGTCGCCACATTCCGACGTCTGTTCGGGTACACGGAGGGAGAATTCAGAATGTCCAATTCACCTAACAGCACATCTTTTGGGACTTGTGGGAGAAAACCGGAGCACCCGGAGGAAACCCACGCAGACACAGGGAGAAAGTGCAAACTCCACACAGACAGTGACCCAAGCCGGGAATCAAACCTGGGACACTGGAGCTATGAAGCAACAGTGCTACCCACTGTGCTACCGTGCCGCCCATTTTCTGGCACTGGGATTCTCTGCTCCCACCACTGTTAATGGGAATTCCCATTGAAGCCACTCCACAGCACTGGGAAACCTGCAGGTGGGATTGGGCTACCAGCCAGACCAGTGACTGCCGCCAGCTAATGGCTAGAGAATTCTGGCTATACAGGTCTTCTTGTCTTGTCGAACTGAGGAACTTTAAAGGTGTCTTACAGGTGGTTTTCATATGCAGGCAATACTACAAAGTCATTGTGAAAGGCTAGCCCAAAGGAACTTTCCCTTGAGCTCCACACATTCTCCTCTAAGCGAAAGGAGCTAATTGTAAGAAGACCGGCAGATACTGCATGTTAAGCGA
The DNA here is from genome assembly GCF_047496885.1 of Scyliorhinus torazame. Taxonomy (NCBI): domain Eukaryota; kingdom Metazoa; phylum Chordata; class Chondrichthyes; order Carcharhiniformes; family Scyliorhinidae; genus Scyliorhinus; species Scyliorhinus torazame. Next base: position 191,441,013 of record NC_092712.1, on the reverse strand, counting down.
TTTATCAACCCTTCCTCTCTGCAGAGGTACTACACCTAGCAACTCTCCCAAGGGAACCCGAGGTCGGAGGCAACGAGGTACAGGGCAATGGAGTCTCTGTACTGGTCATCGATGTATGCAGACATGGAGAGTGAATTATCCAGCTGTATGCCATGCAATGCACTTCAGCTGCATCAAACCAAGGAACCACTGCACGAACATCAGGTTCCAGATCTCCAATGTTCATTCATGGTGGCAGATATTTTTGAATGGAGTGGTAAGCAGCTCCTGTCCTGTGTTGATTCGCACTCTGGTTGGTTTGAAATCGGCCACCATCAAACATGAGGAGCAACATGGTAATAAGCAAGCCACACGCAGTGCATAATGACAGACAACACTCGTCAGTATGTTTCCAGCAAATTCAGGGACTCTGCACACATGTGGGACTTAGAGTACATGACGAGTAGTCCGCTGTATCCACAGTCCAATGGCCTGGCAGTAAGGGCAGTGCATTCAGCCAAGCACCTGCTTGAGAAATGTGGCCGAGACCACACCGATTTCTAAGCTGCACTCTTCAGCCTGTGAAATATGGCCAGATAGGATTGGCCGCTGACTACTCAATGCATGTTCTCTCAGCAAACCAGGACGACAATTCTCATTTCCAAATTCCTCTTACAACCAAAGATTGAAACCAGTACACCCTTAGAAGCAGCAACAAATGTGAAAGAGTTATTACGACCAAAATACTCACACACTTTGTGCTCCAAAACCTGGTCAAACAGTCAGGATTCAGACCACATGTGGCCATGACAAAGGACATGCACCAAAGCTGAACAACTATGTAGTTTCCTTGGATGTACAAAACCGACATCGTCTACTGCAAGTCTCTGAACCATGACCGTCAATCACCAGTGCACCCCATGAATCCAGCCTGCAATCCAGCTCCCGTGCACCACTGGAAATGGGAGTCCCCCCCAGAGCCCATCGCAGCAAGCCTAGCAGCCTCAGGGTACACAATAAGGATGATGCCATTCACACTGAAGACTCCAACACAAGATCATCTCCAGCACAGCCAACTGGTGCAATACAAGTTTCCAGGATTATGTACGGGACTAGTTTACAACTGGCGTTCCTCTTTTTAAAAAGGTCAGGGGAAAGGAAGTACAATGGGCTGTGCATCAGCTTCAGCGGCCTAACACCAGTTTCCCACGATGTAAATAGTCACATGTTCACATGTTCAATTTGTATGTTCTGTGATTTCCTGTTTGGTCTCTTTTTGGTTTTGGTTGTGTTTCATGTATATACAAATAAATGCCTTATAATGTTGCAAATAGCTTGCATCTCTACATCTTAAAAGAACCAGGGGCGTCATTCTCCCACCCCCCGCCGGGTCGCAGAATGGCCGTTGGCCGCCGTGAATCCCACCCCCGCCGAAGTCTCCGAAGGGAGAAAAGTCGGCGGGGCGTTAATGGCGCCGCTGCCGCGGAGAATGTCACGGGTCTGCGCAAGGCAGCCGATTTTCGGCCTGCCGATATTCTCCCTTCCGGATGGGCCGAAGTCCCGTCGACGTGATGACCGTTCACGTCGACGTGAATCAAACCTCCTTTTCATCGGCGTGACCCGGTGCTCCAGGCTCACGCCGACCAGCGAGGAGGTGAGTGACGGCCTGGGGGGTTGGCTCTGGGCAGGCAATGGCGTGGCCGCAGACTGATTGCCTGAGGAGAGGTGTGTCTCGGCTTGTGTGTGTGTGTGTGCGGCGGGGGAGGGGGGGTGGTTAGAGTAGGCTGGGCTCCGGGGGAGTGCCGGGAGGGGGTCCGTGCCGGGGTGGAGGTTGGGGGGGGGGTCCGTGCTGGGGTGGAGTTTGGGGAGGGGGTCCGTGCCGGGGTGGAGGTTGGGGAGGGGGTCCGTGCCGGGGTGGAGGTTGGGGGGGGGGTCCGTGCTGGGGTGGAGGTTGGGGAGGGGGTCCGTGCCGGGGTGGAGGTTGGCGGGGGGGGTCCGTGCTGGGGTGGAGGTTGGGGAGGGGTCCGTGCCGGGGTGGAGGTTGGGGGGGGGTCCGTGCTGGGGTGGAGGTTGGGGAGGGGGTCCGTGCCGGGGTGGAGGTTGGGGGGAGGGTCCGTGCTGGGGTGGAGGTTGGGGAGGGGGTCCGTGCCGGGGTGGAGGTTGGGGGGGGGGTCCGTGCTGGGGTGGAGGTTGGGGAGGGGGTCCGTGCCGGGGTGGAGGTTGGGGGGGGAGGTCCGTGCTGGGGTGGAGGTTGGGGAGGGGGTCCGTGCCGGGGTGGAGGTTGGGGGGGGTCCGTGCTGGGGTGGAGGTTGTGGGTTGGGGAGGGGGTCCGTGCCGGGGTGGAGGTTGGGGGGGGGGTCCGTGCTGGGGTGGAGGTTGGGGGTTGGGGAGGGGGTCCGTGCCGGGGTGGAGGTTGGGGGGGGGGTCCGTGCCGGGGTGGAGGTTGGGGGGGGGGTCCGTGCTGGGATGGAGGTTGGGGGTTGGGGAGGGGGTCCGTGACGGGGTGGAGGTTGGGGGGGGTCCGTGCTGGGGTGGAGGTTGGGGGTTGGGGAGGGGGTCCGTGCCGGGGTGGAGGTTGGGGGGGGGGGTCTGTGCTGGGGTGGAGGTTGGGGGTTGGGAAGGGGGTCCGTGCCGGGGTGGAGGTTGGGGGGGGGGGTCCGTGCCGGGGTGGAGGTTGGGGGGGAGGGGTCCGTGCTTGGGTGGAGGTTGGGGGTTGGGGAGGGGGTCCGTGACGGGGTGGAGGTTGGGGAGGGGGTCCGTGCTGGGGTGGAGGTTGGGGGTTGGGGAGGGGGTCCGTGCCGGGGTGGGTGATGGGAGGGCAAATGAGTTGGTCCACCTGGCCAGGTGCCAGCCTCCAACAGTTGGACCCATGCGGTCCATGCCACCTGGCTGGGGGGAGGAGGGGATATGGGCAATGATGACATGTCGTCGTTCCCCTCCCCCCCACCAGGCCATCATGTTTTCAGACCATCCAGCGATGTTGGCCGCCGTGGTGGCAGCCGCTCATGTCTATGTTGCCCTGGATGAGGAGGAGGAGGAGGAGGAGGAGGAGCGTGCCAGAGAGGCGGCGCAGGCTGCCGCAGAGGGGCAGGCGGCAGCCGCCCAGGCTGGAGGGACACCTGACCGACAGGACGAGGAGGGGGAGGAGGACGTCGTGGCCCCACGGCAACGGAGGCACCCGAGGGCGCCCCGTGTGTACCGGCCCCGGCAGTCATACCAGGACCTCACGGACCGGGAATGCAGGAGGAGACTCCGGATGAGCCGGGAAACCGTGGCACACATCTACCACCTGCTGGCACACCTGTCACCGCGTGGCACTGGTGGGGGACACCCTCTCCCCGTGTCCGTCAAGGTTACGGTGGCCCTGAACTTTTATGCAACGGGGTCATTCCAGGCACCGAGTGGGGACCTGTCCGGCATATCGCAGACATCGGTGCATCGGTGCATCCGGGCAGTGACAGATGCCCTTTATGCCATGGCGCACCGCTACATCCGCTTCCCCGTGGACCGGGCCAGCCAAGATGCCCGGGCCGTGGGCTTCTCTGCCGTTGCCGGGTTCCCCATGGTCCAGGGCGCGATCGATGGGATGCACGTCGCCGTGCGGCCACCTGCAGAGAACAGGGCCGTGTTCACTAATAGGAAGGGGACCTATTCAATGAACGTACAGGTGGTCTGCGACCACCGCATGATGATCCTGCACGTCTGCGCCCGTCACCCAGGCAGTGTACACGACTCATTCATGTTGTCGCGGTCATCCATCCCCGGCATGTACGAGGGACGCCATCCCCGGCTGAGGGGCTGGTTGCTGGGCGACAGGGGCTACCCATTGCGATCGTGGCTGATGACGCCTATACGGAGGCCACGCAATGAGGCGGAGAACCGCTACAATGATGCCCATGTAGCGACAAGGGAAGTGATCGAGAGGTGCTTTGGCGTGCTGAAGATGCGTTTCAGGTGCCTGGACCTCTCTGGGGGCGCCCTCCAGTATCGGTCAGATAGGGTCGGCCGCATCATTGTGGTGTGCTGCGTCCTGCACAACATAGCCCAGCAGAGGGGCGATGTGCCGCAGGCAGAGGAGGGCGGAGTGGAGGAGCAGCAGGAAGAGGCCCAGTCCTCCCCAGATGAGGGGGATGGGGGCAATGGTCAGGGCAGACGGGGTAGACACAGGCGGGTGGCTGTCCACCGTTACCGGCTGGCCCAGCGGGCACGGGACAGACTGATAGACGCCCGCTTCACTGACTAGATGGGCGTGGGAATCGGGTAGTATGGCCACAGACCACACACCATGACAACAGCCGACCACCCACACCCCCCACCCATCCACCCACCCAGCACCCTCACCCCCCTCCCCAACCCCACACACCCCACCCGCATGCACACCACCCCCCCACCCCCAATTGCCGATCCACCGGCGGCACAACGGGCCGGGCTCACCCAGTTGCGGGTGGACGCGTGTCTATCGCAGGCCATGGAGGATGATGACAACCCGCCTCCGATGAGCTCCTGGCTCTACATCGTTGGACTATGTCTGACCCATGGCCACAGTACCACCATCCACCCGGACCATCCCTGCATGCGGCTGTGACACTGCAGCGCACGGTCCCGTCCTCTGCCCGGGGGATGTTGATGACGGCCCAGGGGGAAGGGGGCAGACTCACCTGGGGCTGAGGTAAGACCACCTGTCACACACACACTTGCGCTCAACGTACATGACACGCCCGCACACTTTGGACAGAGCACAAAGGCAGCTTCGGTAGGTTTAACATTGACTTTAATAACCAAAGGAGTTCATGCACGTGCCCTAGCCCCTAAAACTCATCTGTGCCCTGCACCCGTGCCAACTTACTCAGTGTCTAATTGTTTGGCCTTACGGGCCCTTTGACTACGTCTACGTGGTTCCCCAGACGGTACAGCAGAACTGGAGGTGGACTCCTGTGATTCCTGCCCTCTGACACCGGATCCCTTTGGCGGCCGTTTCCTGGGGCGTCCTGGCCTAGATGGGCCAGGCTGCGGCCCGGGCGACTGGGATGGCGAGCTGCCAGCCTGTCCTGCCCGTTGCCCACCCGATGCACCTGGGACGGAAGGGGGGGAGTCCGAGGTGTCGCGGTGTACCGGGACCTCCCCTACAGAGGGAGCCGGGACGGACCACACCACCTCCTCCTCCCTCGGGGTGCCCGATGGCCCCCAGGCCTCTACATGGGTGGGGGATGCGAACGGACTGGCCATCCGACGCGCCCCCGACATCTGGCGCTGCCAGTCCTGGAGGCCCGTGCTGGTATCGACAGGGGTCTGCAGGTTTGCAGCCATGGAGCCCAGGGGGTTGTCGAACCCTGTCTGCGACAGTGCGACGCCAGCTCGCACATGGCCACTGGCGCCGATGCCCTCAGCGATGGCCTGCTGAGACTGGGCCATGGCCTGCAGAGACTGGGCCATGGCCTGCAGAGACTGGGCTATGGCCTGCTGAGACTGGGCCATGGCCTGCTGAGACTGGGCCATGGCCTGCTGAGACTGGGCTATGGCGTTGAGCGCCTCTGCCATCTGGCGCTGGCACTGGCTCATGGCCTCCTGTGAGAGGGCAGCCATTTCCTGGGCCACAGACGCCGCCTGCACGGAAGGCCCCAGGCCTCGCAAACCGTTCCCCATGTCTGACACCGTCGCACCCATTGCCTCCACCGCGGACGCCACCCGTGCGGTGTCAGCCTGGGTGGCACGCATGACCGGGACCACTCCCAGCTCCTGGACGCGGGTGGACTCCTCCACCTGCGACCGCAGCCGCCGCAAGCCACCCGTCACCCTATTCGCTCGTCTCCGTGTCGGTGGTTGCATCGGATCTATGTGTGGGTGTGGTAACTGCAGGAACCCGGGATCCATCTGGGCGGCAGATGTTCGCTTGGCCTGGGCTGCCCTCCGACCGCCCGGTCCCTCTGCTGCTCCTACCTCCACCTGCTGTACCGGGACGGCTGTGTTGTGCGCACCAGTGAGTGTACCAGACGCCTCATCACTAAAGTGCCCAACCGTGGTGAGTGTTTCTGCGATGGTGGAGGGTGTTGGTGACAGCAGTGGCGTTGTGTCGTGCTCTTCGTCCCACTCTGAGTCCATGGCACTTTGGGGTGGGGGTTCGTCTCCACCCATCCACTCTGAGTCACTGTCCGGTATTTCGTCTTCCCGGGTAGGGGTGTCCTGGGTAGTGGTGTCCCGGGTAGGGGTGTCCTGGGTAGTGGTGTCCCGGGTAGGGGTGTCCTGGATAGTGGTGTCCTGGTTAGTGGTGTCCTGGCTCGGATGTGACGGGGGCCTGTGGCTGCCCCCCTCATCGCTGGGTGGTCGCTCCCGCACGTGACGGGGGTGTCGTCTCCCTGTTGCTCCAGGTCTCTCCGTCTCCCGTGGTGTGCGAGGGGCATCCTGCGGGCGTCGCATGCTGGAGGGTGCGGGTCTCTCCGTCTCCCGTGGTCTCCGAGGGGCATCCTGCGGGCGTCGCATGCTGGAGGGTGCGGGTCTCTCCGTCTCCCGTGGTCTCCGAGGGGCATCCTGCGGGCGTCGCATGCTGGAGGGTGCGGGTCTCTCCGTCTCCTGTGGTCTCCGAGGGGCATCCTGCGGGCGTCGCATGCTGGAGGGTGCGGGTCTCTCCGTCGCCCGTGGTCTCCGAGGGGCATCCTGCGGGCGTCGCATGCTGGAGGGTGCGGGTCTCTCCGTCTCCTGTGGTCTCCGAGGGCCATCCTGCGGGCGGTCTGCATCTGCGGGGATGGGTGCCTGGACGTTTGGTCCTGCGATACACAATGAAGCATGCATGGTTAGACATCAGGCAGTGATCAGGTGATACGGGGGAGGGGGATATAGGGGAGGGGGGATATGGGGACGGGCTGTTGGTGGCTCACTTGCTCGTGGGGCCCCGACCTCTGCATCAGCAACCTCCCGGTCCTCAGGTCCGCCAGCCAGTTCCAGGGCCCTTTCCTCGTGTACGGTCAGTGGCCTCTCATCAGCGGGCCCTCCTCCAGTCCTCACATGCTCCCTATTGTTGTGTGCGCGCTTCTCCTGTGGGGGGGGGGGGTGGTGGTGGCAGGGGTAAAAGGCAACAGTGTTAGGCAGGTATATGAATGCACACCATCGGTTGCGCGTGCATTGCAGAGGTTAAGGTTAGGGCTGGATTCACTTGGGGATATGGGGGATATGGGGGAGGGGGGATATGGGGGAGGGGGGATATGGGGGAGGGGGGATATGGGGGAGGGGGGATATGGGGGATATGGGGGTGGGGGGATATGGGGGAGGGGGGATATGGGGGAGGGGGGGATATGGGGGGAGGGGGGAATATGGGGGATATGGGGGAGGGGGGATATGGGGGAGGGGGGATATGGGGGATATGGGGGAGGGGGGATATGGGGGAGGGGGGATATGGGGGAGGGGGGATATGGGGGATATGGAGGAGGGGGGATATGGGGGAGGGGGGAATATGGGGGATATGGGGGAGGGGGGATATGGGGGAGGGGGTATATGGGGGATATGGGGGAGGGGGGTATGGGGGAGGGGGGATATGGGGGAGGGGGGATATGGGGGATATGGGGGAGGGGGGATATGGGGGAGGGGGGAATATGGGAGATATGGGGGAGGGGGGATATGGGGGAGGGGGGATATGGGGGATATGGGGGAGGGGGGATATGGGGGAGGGGGGATATGGGGGATATGGGGGAGGGGGGATATGGGGGATATGGGGAGGGGGGAATATGGGGGATATGGGGGAGGGGGGATATGGGGGAGGGGGGATATGGGGGAGGGGGGATATGGGGGAGGGGGGATATGGGGGAGGGGGGGATATGGGGGATATGGGGAGGGGGGATATGGGGGAGGGGGGGATATGGAGGAGGGGGGATATGGGGGAGGGGGGAATATGGGGGATATGGGGAGGGGGGATATGGGGGAGGGGGGATATGGGGGATATGGGGGAGGGGGGATATGGGGGGTATGGGGAGGGGGATATGGGGGATATGGGGAGGGGGGATATGGGGGATATGGGGAGGCTCACCCTGCCTGCTCTGACGAGGTCGTTCACCTTCTTGTGGCACTGGGTGCCTGTCCGTGGTGTTAGGGCCACAGCGGTGACGGCCTCTGCCACCTCCCTCCACAGACGCCGGCTGTGGCGTGGGGCAACTCTGCGGCCGTGCCCGGGATACAGGGCGTCCCTCCTCTGCTCCACCGCGTTCAGGAGCGCCTCCACATCGCGTGACTCGAACCTCGGGGCTGAGCGACGGCCAGCCATCAAGTCGGGTGTTGCGGTCGGGTGTTCCGGTCGGGTGGGGGGGAGCTGCGCGGCCTTATGAGCCATCACGCCGTGCAGCGCGTATGACGCTGCACGGCGTGAACCACTGCGCAAGCGCGGATCCCGTTACGTCGCTGCTAGCCCATTTCGGGCCGCAGACTATCGGCCCATTTTTATGACGTGACGCAAGTGGGATTTGCGCCGTTTTTTGCGCCAATCGGCGGAGTTTCCGCCGATAACGGAGAATTTCGCCCCAGATGTCCCAACTAAAAGGGTAAGATGTAGACTGAGTGATCAAATGACATTGTGGCTACTTAAGGTGTCAAGTCTTGGTGGTACAGGTGTTCTCCTGGAGCATGGGCAGAGATACAGCATGCAAAAGCTGCTCAGTGACTATTAATGACCATCTACTGTTGTTAGTCCCTGGTCACCACTTATTGAAACCCAATACTTCTACAGTTAGTACCTAACTCTTGATGTGTTAGGCAGGTCGGTTCGGTGTGGCTTGATGCAGCGATGCGAGTAACAGACCTCTGACACTGTAGAAGATCCAACATGGCTTTATTGAACGATAGAACTAACATACATATTTAACTGTGGGTCGAACTACACTAACTGTACTAAACTGACTGGAGACCTTGTACTAGCCTGACCAGACTTACTAGCTACCGCATGGTGTTCGCACTGTCTCAGTTGCTGGGTCCAGAGAGAGCGGGAGATCTAGAGCCCTCTGGCTTTATAGTGGTGGTGTCCTGTCTGGTGATTGGCTGCACTGTGCTGTGTGCTTACTGGTCATCCTGTGTGTCAATCACTGCCTGTCTGCACTTCATTATATACATGCGTAGATATTATGACAACTCTTGTTTCTTTTAAAATGAAAAATGCACTGGGTCACAGAAATCTACAAAAATATGTACTTCCCGCTTCTGTACCTTGCACAATAACATGACACCACAGGCTGTAAGTGGATGCATTACTTCTGAGAATGAAATAGGAAAGTCCCAATGCACTTACCCCTTTGACCTGTGATGCATCTATCGCCAGACGGGTTATTAGCACACCAACAGCGTTATTGCGATCATCAAACCAACCGATCTCCTAGTGTCAGAATAAATTAATTGGCAGTCAGATTTGAACCATTAAACAATAAGAATTAATACAAGGTTATGGTATCCGGGACGCTGTCATTCAAGCCTGGGACCAGGGGGAAAACAAGCATATTGTTTACCTACAGCTAGAACCTGAGGTTCCACCGAAATTCCAGTGTCTAACCTCGAATGATTTTTCAATAGACAGATAGGCATGGACATCCTCTATGCCAAGGGGGGGACGCCTAGAGGGAGTTTATAAGCTATCCCATGAATTCTACCAATTTAATAAGCAGCACGGTCTCTGCGGAGTCTGCTCATTCTCCCCGTGTCTGCGTGGGTTTCCTCCGGGTGCTCCGGTTTCCTCCCACAGTCCAAAGGTTATTGGTGGATTGGCCATGATAAATTGCCCTGAGTGACCAAAAAGGTTAGGAGGGGTTATTGGGTTACGGGGATAGGGTGGAAGTGAGGGCTTAAGAGGGTCGGTGTAGACTTGATGGGCCAAATGGCCTCCTTCTGCACTGTATGTTCTATGTTAATCTTAGAAACCCTCAGGGGAACTATCTCCAAATCAGAAAACCACAAGCTTTTACATGGGAATCAAGCCTAACGGAGGCCAATCATCTTTCTCCAGAGGTCTGCTTGATCCAATGGAAGATGCGGATTTTTCATAAAAAGACACATTTTTGTTGCGCGCTTCTCGGGTTGTTGCCTTCAGTGGAGTGGCAAGGCCTGGTTCTGATGTTCCGTCCAGCAGTTCAGGGTAGACAATGCACATTTGGGTCTGCCTAAGGTTCAGCATTGTCTATTGCTCCTATATGTCTGTTCTGCACCTGGTGTACATTAGTTAGATGGTTACTTGAGCATATATTAAAAAAACATTAACCGGCAAGAGCAAAGAGGAATCAGGAAATTATGGGCGGGATTCTCTGTTTCTGAGATTAAGTGCTGACGTCGATGCAGAATTCATGGAGTTCCACGACAGCAAAACAGGCGCTGCACTTGGACCGATTCAGCGATAGTTAAGGAGATAGCACCAGCACCACGTGGAACACAATTGATTGCAATGAGAAATGGTGCAGGATTTGCTGGTTTCGGGATTGACACTCAGTCGGCTGATCAGCTGCAGCACGTATGCAGACTTCACTCCCCCCACACACACTATCCCAGCCTACAAGATGGCAGCAAGAGATGCGGGCCCACGTTTTGCAACCGCAGAGCTTGAGACCCTCCTGGATGCCGTGGCGGAGAGACAGATGACCCTGTACCCTGGCTCGGGAAGGAGACTGCTAGCCGCCGCCATTCGCTGTGCCTGGGTGCAGGTGGCAGAGCCGTGAGTGCCGTGGGCAACACTGCCCGGACCGGCCAGCATTGCCGAACAAAACTGCACAACCTCCTCAGTGGCCAGGGTGAGTAGGCAGCCTGTGCTCCTGGCGCCAACCCCCACCCTGCACAATATGCCGGTACCCATACCGGCCGCCATGAACGTGTGTCCTGGCCACTGAGGCCACCAGCTACCCACCCCCTGTGCTGCATGCATCGGAGGCCACCCACAAGCACCGGGAGTGGGACAAGGCAGGAGGGGAACCGCAGGAACTGTGTGCCCCCACCATAGCAGAGCAGAGGGCCCTGGACGTGGTCAGCGGCCCAGAGGAATGGGAGTTCGCCGGGGTGGATTTCGGACACAGGCGAGGAAGTGAGACTTCGCTTAGTTGCAGTTCCCCATGACACGTGTCAACTTCCCCCCCCCCCCCCCCCCCCCAACACCCCCCCACATATCCTAACGCCACACCATCCTCACCCCCACACCACCCTCACCTTACACCCTCACTCCCACACCACCATCACCAGCCCACCCACATGCTCACCTACACCACCACCCTGGCCCATAGTCTAATCATGCATCTTGTCTTGTGTCTTGCAGGAGCTTCTGGAGATGGGCCGGATCCATCTGGCGCTCCCCGCCCCCAGCCAATGCTACAGCCGGAGCTCCCCCGTGAGCTGAGCAGCGTCGAGGACAGCAGCTCGGACAGCAGCCCTCCATTGAGACTCGGGAGCCCACGGAGCTCGGGTCGGAGGATGACAGTGATTTCCCGTCACAGCTGTCTCTAACACCCTCCACCATCCCACAGACTCTCACCTCAGTTGGGCACTTTAGTAAAGAGGCTCCACGGACACTCCCTGGTGTGCACCACACAGCTACCATGTCCACAAGGATCGGTCCTTGCCCCCACATATTTTTCATTTATATTTTGCGCCTTGGTAATATCATCCACAAAAACACCTTATCGGATTCCCATGTATTCTGTCAACACCCAGCTCTACCTCACCACGAGGTACCTTAACCCCTTCACCATCTCCAAATTGTCAGAATGCTTTATTAACATCCAGTACAGGATGAGCAGACATTTCCTCTCAGTAAATACTCGGAACACTAAAATCATTGACCGGGATTTTCTGGCCCCGGCACTGTGGGGACCTTCGCGGCATATGTGTAGACCATTCAATCTTCTATTCACTTCACCAGGACCAGCAGCTAGAAAATTCCAGCCAATTGGCAGAGTTCTCCCATCTGGGTCCAAATCCCATGTTGGGCGAGGATTGTTTCCCGTTTTGGAGACTGGTGGGAATCCACAACATGGGCAGGATTCTCATTCCCACAGCCAGCCAATGGAATTTCCCATTGTGGCTGATGCACGATCAATGACTACTAAAGCGAGGTTGTAGTCCAACTGAAGGCTTTAATAAGCTAGATGTTTCCCCCAGCAGCTCAGGTACAGAAAGAAAGCTGCTGGGGCGGCACAGGCTCTTATACCCCGCCTTGCAGGGCGGAGCTACCATACAACTTGACCAATGGGAAACATACATTATCTACCAATGGTGTTCCAGCATTACTAGGTACTATAATACCTCTACACAGACTACCACATTCACTCCCTGTCAAAAAAGAGTCCGGCGGGAGTGGTGGCTTGGTATTACAACATGGTAACGTGTTGGAAGTTATAGTTATGGAGGTACCGTAATACCTCCGTACACGTTTTGTCTTATTGTCGTAACTATTTACAATTTCAGAATTAACTATATACACTTTAAAGTGAAGCGATCAGTCGATCGGGGGCCTGGTCGTCCTCTGTGATCGTCGAAGCTTTGGTGGTGACGCCGGTGCAGGTTCGGGCGTCTGTGACTCCGGGAGCGTGGTTTTGATTTCTGTGGCAGCTTCCCCTAGACGGCGCTGGTGGGGAAGAACCGATCCTCCTGGGAAGGGGGCGGCTGTAAGGTGCGCCTGTGGGAGGGAGTGGCTGGGGTGTGCGTTGGGATCCGGCGGGCGCCAGGTCTCGTAGGGAAACTGTATCTTGTCGGCCATCGGGGTACGCCATGTAGGCATACTGGGGTTAGTGTGGAGAAGATGGACCCTCTCGACCAACAGGTCCGACTTATGCGCCCGCACGTATTTTCGGAGCAGGATGGGTCTGGGAGCTGCTAGCCAGGTCGGGAGCGAGGTCCCAGAGGAGGACTTCCTGGGGAAGATAAGGAGATTATCGTGAGGTGTTTGGTTGGTCGTGGTACACAGCAGTGACCGGATGGAGTGGAGGGCATCCGGGAGGACTTCCTGCCAGCGGGAGACTGGGAGATTCCTGGACCGTAGGGCCAGTAGGACGGTCTTCCAGGACGTTCCGTTCTCCCTCTCTACCTCTCCATTACCCCGGGAGTTGTAACTGGTCGTCCTGCTCGAGGCGATGCCCTTGCTGAGCAGGAATTGACGCAGTTCGTCGCTCATAAAGGAGGACCCCCTATCACTATGTATGTAAGCGGGGAACCTGAACAGCGTAAAGATGCTATGGAGGGCCTTGATGACAGTGGTTGCGGTCATGTCGGGGCAGGGGATGGCGAATGGGAATCAGGAGTACGCGTCAATCACATTCAGGAAGTACATACTGAGGCGTTCAAAGGGACGGGAAGCCTTTATCAGGTGCACTTTCTCTGGCCAGTAGAAGTGCGGTTTGCACTCTGCGCAGATTTGGCAATTTCAGGTAGCTGTCCTGAGCTCCTCGATGGAGTAGGGCAGGTTGCGGGTCTTGATAAAATGGAAGAAGTGAGTGACCCCCGGGTGGCAGAGGTCCTCGTGGAGGGCTCGGAGGCGGTCCACTTGTGCGTTGGCACATGTGCCGCGGGACAGGGCATCAAGAGGCTCGTTTAGCTTCCCGGGATGATACAAGATCTTGTAGTTATAGGTGGAGAGTTTGATCCTCCACTGCAAGATCTTATCGTTTTTTATCTTGCCCCGCTGTGCATTATCGAGCATGAAGGTGACCGACCGTTGGTCAGTGAGGAGAGTGAATCTCCTGCCGGCCAGGTAATGCCTTCAAAGTCGCACAGCTTCTACTATGGCCTGGGCCTCCTTTCCGACTGAGGAGTGGCGGATTTCGGAAGCATGGTACGTGAGCAGAAGGCCACGGGTCTGCCCGCTTGGTTGAGAGTGGCCGCCAGAGCTACGTCGGACGCGTCGCTCTCGACGTGGAAGGGGAGGGACTCGTTGATGGCGTGCATTGTGGCCTTTGCAATGTCTGTTTTGATGAGGCTGAAGGCCTGGTGGGCCTCTATCGACAGGGGGAAAACTGTGGATTGGATCAGGGGACGGGCCTTGTCCGCATAGTTGGGGATCCACTGGGCATAGTAAGAAAAAAAGCCTAGGCAGCGCTTCAGGGCCTTGGAGCAGTGAGGGAGGGGGAACTCCATAAGGGGGCGCGTGCGTTCAGGGTCGGGGCCTATAACTCCATTTCGCACTACGTAGCCGAGGATGTCTAGGCGGTCGGTGATAAATACGCATTTATCCTTGTTATACGTAAGGTTAAGGGTCTTTGCGGTCTGGAGCAATTTTTGGAGGTTGGTGTCATGGTCCTGCTGGTCGTGGCCGCAGATGGTGACATTATCGAGATATGGGAATGTTGCCCGTAAACCGTACAGGTCACCCATTCGGTCCATCTCCCGTTGGAAGACCGAGACCCCGTTAGTGACACCGAAGGGAACCCTTAAAAAGTGGTAGAGCCACCCATCTGCCTCGAAGGCAGTGTATTTGCGTTCACTAGTGCGGATGGGAAACTGGTGGTTGGCGGACTTAAGATCCACCATGGAAAAGACCTTGTAATGCGCGATCCTGTTTATCAGGTCGGATATGCGGGGGAGAGGGTACGCGTCCAGCTGCGTAAACCTGTTGATGGTCTGACTGTAGTCGATGACCATCCTATGCTTCTCCCCGGTCTTTACCACCGCTACTTGAGCTCTCCAAGGGCTGTTACTGCCTTCAATGTCTCCTTCCCTCAGTAGCCGTTGGACCTCTGACCTAATAAAGATCCGACCCTGGGCACTGTACCGTCTGCTCCTGGTGGCGACAGGTTTGCAATCCGGGGTGAGGTTCACAAACAGGCAGGGAGGATCGACCTTGAGGGTCGCGAGGCTGCAGACAGTGAGAGGGGGTATAGGGCCGCCAAATTTGAAAGTTAGACTTTGGAGGTTGCACTGGAAGTCTAACTCCAGGAGTGTGGCCGCGCAGAGGTGGGGAAGGACGTAGAGCCGGTAATTTTTAAACTCCCTTCCCTGGACTGTGATGTTTGCTACACAAAACCCCTTTATCTCTAATGAGTGGGAACCAGAGGCCAGGGAGATTTTTTGATTAACGGGGTGGACGGGGAGAGCTCTCCGTGCTCCCAGAGTCAATTAAGCAGGACGTCTCATGCCCGTTGATTAGTACCATTGTTGTAGCAGTTGAGAGTGTTCGAGTCCGGGACTGGTCCAGAGTCACCGAGGCTAATCGCGGCAGCAGCTGGGTGTTCTCGCCGGGCGGTGTGTGGTCATCGGCACCGAGGTCCTGGGAGTCCATCCAAGATGGCGGCGCCCACTGCTCGCACATGGCTGTGGGTGCACAAAATGGCGGCGCCCATCCTGTACCAGTACCATACATTCCCGTACCAGCCCCCCTGAACAGGCGCCGGAATGTGGCAACTAGGGGCTTTTCACAGTAACTTCATTGAAGCCTACTCGTGACAATAAGCGATTTTCATTTCATTTCATTTTTAAAATTTCTATCACAAGTGGCATCAGAGGGACAAGATGGCGGCGCCCGGAGGCCACACGTGGCCCTGGGGGAGGAAGATGTTGGCACTCGCTGGCCGCACAGGGTCCATGGAGACGGTTGTGGTGGCGGCCCACATTCGCTTCCGGAGATCCCAGCGACCGCCCGGGCCTGGCATACCGCCACAAAATGGCCCTTTTTGCCGCACCCTTTACATGTGGACGAACGGGCTGGGCAGCACTGTCGGGGGTGTTTGGCTTGCCCGCAAAAATAGCAGCGGGGTCCCCCGGGGTTGCCGGGCCGTCTTGCAGAGCAAGCTTGTGGGGGGATGTGAGATGCCTCGGAGTCGGCTGCAGGGCGGGTTCCATGCTGCCCAGGGGGCTGCCGCGCGGTCGGGGGCGTAGGCGCGAGCGCTTCCGGAGGTCACATCCAGGGAGCTGGGCCTAGAGTCTCGTTTTCCAGCAAACGCTGGCAGAATTGAGAGGACAGCATACCCACAACGAAAGCGTCCTGAATCAACAGTTCAATGTGGTCGTTTGCTGAAACATGCGGGCAGCTGCAGGTTGTCCCCAACACCAGGAGCGCACAGTAGAATTCTTCCAGTGACTCACCAAGAATTTGTCGCTCGTCGCTAGTAGATGCCGGGCGTAGACCTGTTTACAGGGTGAATGAAGTTTCCTTTCAGCAACTCCATCGCGGCATCAAAGTCATCTGTGTCCTCGATGAGGGCGTAGACTTCTGGGCTTACCCTTGAGTGCAGGATTTGCTGTTTCTGTTCTCCTGTGGGTGTGTTTTCTGCTGTTCCGAGATAGCCGTTGAAGCACGCCAGCCAGTGCTTGAAAGTCGCCGCTGAGTTTACTGCGTGGGGGCTGAGTTGCAGACACTCCGGCTTGATTCAGAGCTCCATTCTTTAAATCTAGCTTATTAAATTGATGCACGATCAATGACTACTAAAGCGAGGTTGTCGTCCAACTGAAAGTTTTAATAAGCTAGATGTTTCTCCCAGCAGCTCAGGTACATAAAGAAAGCTGCTGGGGCGGCACGGGCTCTTATACCCCGCCTTGCAGGGCGGAGCTACCATCAGCTTGACCAATGGGAAACATACATTATCTACCAATGGTGTTCCAGCATTACTAGTTACCATAATACCTCTAAACAGTCTACCACAGTGGCTACCCCATGCTGTCGGGAAACCCTTCCGCATGGGTGTGTCCCAATGGCGTGCGGTTTATTCCCCGATGATGCCGTTTTGGAGGGGGCGGA
Source organism: Scyliorhinus torazame (assembly GCF_047496885.1). Lineage (NCBI taxonomy): Eukaryota > Metazoa > Chordata > Chondrichthyes > Carcharhiniformes > Scyliorhinidae > Scyliorhinus > Scyliorhinus torazame. The sequence goes on along the minus strand of NC_092712.1, from coordinate 191,424,365 downwards.
GCATCCGAAAACAGGTGTCGCCCCCGATTTGGTCGTAAAACGGGATTCTCCACCTGATCGCCAATTACGATATCAGCGTGGTGCAGTGGAGAATCCTGCCCCAGGTAATCACAGGCGTGAGGGCCACAACGGGATTTGCGCTCATGGTGAACGGGCCCTAAAACTTGATCCAGTCCTTTTCAGGACCGTTGTGTTTTCCTGCTGGTGTCATGGAGAATCACACATGGGTGGAAGATTCCAGTTGGACCTTCATCTGCATCCCAAATCATTTTCATGGCAACCTCTGGTGAGTTTCCCGATCCACCATGGCAGGTACCCACGGAAGCTCCCATGGGAAAGTCATGTCAGCAGAAAACCAAATTTTGGAGTCATGCTGATTTCACACCATCTGCGATTGAACCCACCAGAGAATTGTCTTTATTTTGCATCTCAAATTCTATTCCTTAATCACCGATTTCATGTATCTCCCTGCTAACAATTTGTGACTGAACCAGATTGATTTCAGTCTTGGGTGTTAGGTCTGACCTTCAGTTAAGCTTCTGACCAAATACTTGTGCCATGATTAACCTTCCTTCCATCACCTGACTCCATCTATGCCTCAGCTCCTGGGCTCCTGGTAACCTTTCAGTGCCTTTGTTACCTATAAACTTGCCTATTCTCACAGTTGGGGCCAACCTCTCATATTTTAGCCTCCATAAACTTGAGGTCATCCAAAACATTGTTGCCTTTGTCCTAACTCACACAAAGTTGTGTTCATCCACCATTCCTGCACTCCGTGACCTGCAGTGACTCCCAATTGAGGAATGCCTTGAGATTGAAATTTTCACCCTGTCATCTAAACATGTGCAGCTGAGATGGGTTTGACATGATAAAATTGTCCCTTAGTGTCCAGGAATGTGCAAGTTAGGTGGCTATAGGGATAGGGTGGGGTGTGGGCCTAGGTAAGTTGCTCTTTCAGAGGGTCGGTGCAGACTTGATAGGCCGAATGGCCTCCTTCTGAATTGAAGGGAATTCGATACTTTGTCAAATCTACCCATATGCTTGTTTCACCATAATTATTACCATCTCTAGCCCCTCAATGCTCCAGCACATATCAGTGTTCTACTAATTCTGGCCTCTTATTCATTTAACCAGTTTACCATTGGTGGCTCTGCCTTTGGTTGGCTAGTTTCCAAGTTCCAGAATTTCCCTTGCCTCAGCTAAGTTGTTTAAAATCAGGAGCCCTAAACTCTGAGCATCTCCAGGGCAGAAAAATAACCTGAGTGATTGGAATTTCCCTTCCACCATGCAGTTTCAACAAGGTCAAAATCTGATTTGAACATTCTGACCCAAACGGCATGTGATGACTGTAGGAATTTCAGATATATTGGGCGTGGTTTAACAAAATGAAACAGAGCCCCATGTCAATTGCGATTAGCCAGGTGTTGCACGGCGTTAGCAGCGCTGAGACCGATCCCACTATTAATAGGGACTTGGCTTCACTTCTGGGCCTCTGCGAACAACACCCTGCCGAGGCCGCACACTGTCCCATTTCCTGGACTAAAGAGCTCCGTAGGGATCACCCGATCTCCAGCATGGGTAAAATGCTACCCAGGCACCTTGGCACTGCCAGCATGGAATCCTGGCAGTGCCCCTGCCAACCTGTCAGTGCCACCTGGGCACCCTTGCACTGCCATAGTGGCACCCAGGTGGCACTGCAAGCCATTTAGATCACGGGAGAGGCCAAAATCGGGATCTGCTCAGAACGCCGAACAGTTTCCAATCTCACCGGCCCACTCCCGGATTCCACCGAGACGATGCAAGAAACCAATTAAAGCCAATCTCCATAACATTAATGGGACAGGCCCCCTATCGAACGGCCTCCCACAATCTAATCGGCTTCCCAGCGAGTGGTCATGCGGGCGCCCTGTAGTACACCTATTTAAAAACATAAAGCCAACGCAATGGCTGCTATGGGGATCGGAGTAGGTGAGTAGCCAACTTCAAAACCAGGCAGACAGCTGCTGCCCCAGTGCTCAGGGCGGGTGGGTGAGGGAGCAGGCCTTATGGTCGGTGGAGGGGTTGGCTGACATCGGTGGAGGATCGCCCCTAGTCTGGGGGGTGAGGGACTCGGCGCCCACCAGGTCCAACAGGCCACACACCCCAGATAGTGCATATACATACCAGGGGCAACTTCAACTTCTGCCTGTCCATCCCAAACACCCGCAGGATGGAGCCCTGGCTTTGGTGATATGCTGCAGGTCACTTGAACTCCCTCTGACCTTGGCGGCCTCTGGCTGCACAGCTAAACGTTATCGCTAATAGGAAATTGGCATTGTTAGTTACATGAACACTTCACAGTTCTCAAGTGAGAGTGCTTCACAGCTGCAGGTTATGTTTGCTGCTTGTTCCTGCTGGTGGCTGCAGAAGCCTGTTTTCTTCCTTTTCTGTAGCTGGAAAAAGGGAGAATTTCTTTCTTATATACCAGGGTTCTGAACACTGGGCTCAGGGGACGTACGAGTCCAGAAGGCAATCCGATTTGAAGCAAGAAACGCTACGGGACTTGGTGCGCGACATTGTTCCAAATGGGCCATCTGATGATACCGTTGAAGAAATGCTTTTGCAGATTGCTGATGCGGTTGTTGCTGGTGCGGTGAGTGCTGCATGTAACTGGCATGTCACCGCGGGTTACACGCTGGAAGTCAAGGACGTTCAACTGCACCTTGAGCGCCAGTGGAATATGTGGATGCCAGGATTTGGTTCCGGTGATATTGGGCCGTGTGGGAGGGCCTGCACAGCTGTGGCTCCTGGAGAGAGAGAATTACATTGATACATGGGACAAGTCGCACATTGATGGGAAGATCATTTCTATGGCAAAGTTCTGGACATGATAACAGATTCTCAGGCTTATCCTCCTTTTCTGTTGAGGAACCTGCGAGGGGTGATTCTCTGATTCTTGGGCTATGTCACCATGCCGGCGTGGGAACGGTGCCAGAAAAACTGTTGTAAAATGGCCACCGATTCCTTGTTTTGCTGGGGGCTAGCATGCCGGTAGCGTAGAGTACCTGGCTCTAGCTGCTGATATGCCCCGGAGAATTTGTGGGTCCGTGGCTGCTCATGCGCAGGCAGCCGGCCCACAGCAGCTACATGACGCTGACTGGTCGCAGACCCGACCCGCAAAATAGTGCCCCCCCCCTTTGACAGGCTCGCGGGCCACGGACCAACCCCCCGCAGTGCCCACTGAGTCCGCAGACGTCACGCCGAGTTCCCGACGCATGAGACCATATGCGGGGGTGGAGCATCGGGGGTTGGGAATCAGGCAATGTCCTGAGGCCGTCGATACGTGGCGGGGCGTACTTCTAGAATACGCCGCTTTGGAGGGGATGGAACAGCGCGAAAGCGGTGCCACCTCAATTTGGTCGGGAACTCTGATTCTCTGGCCGGTCGGCAACCCGAGAATCCAGCCCCATGTGTTTGCTTTTGTGAAAATGAGTTGATATAGCTTTGTAATGGTACCAATATGGAACGGTGACAGTTCCTTGTTGTTTAACGGTTAGTGTGATATGTTGAAGTTGATCTTCAAATCTTGGTTACTGTTGACCGTTTAAGAAACAAAATATTCTCAAGTGTATTCCCATGGCTAGCCGTGCCAGGTTGCAGGCAGGTGTTACTGCCTAGCATCCCGATCAGACAGTGAGGCGTGGACAATTTAATAATAATCTTTATTATTGTCACAAATAGGCTTACATTAACATTGCAACAAAGTTACTGTGAAAATAGCCTGGTCGCCACACTACGGCGTCTGTTCGGGTGCACTGAGGGAGAATTCAGAATGTCCAATTCACCTAACAGCACGTCTTTTGGGACTAACAGGAGGAAACCAGAGCACCCGGACGAAACCCACACAGACGAGAGGAAACATGCAGACTCCGCACGGACAGCAACCCAAGCCGAGAATTGAACTCAGGGCCCTGGCACCACGAAGCAACTGCGCCAACCACTGTGCCGCCCAACTGCCCCTCAGTGTCCAAATGGTTAGGTTGGGTCGCTGGGGTAGGGTGCAGGCTTGGGCTTAAGTAGGGTGCACTTTCCAAGGGCCAGTGCATTCGTGATGGGCCGAATTGCCTCCTTCTGTAGTGTAGGGATTCTATGAAATCCAGTCACAAAACTGGAGGCAAGCAAACTCAATGCCCTATGATGCACTCCTTCAAATCAGGTAACAAGGGTGCTGCTGGGCTATGAACAGGTGCTCTCTTACACTGTGCACTATGCTTGCAACAACATTTGCATTTAATTTGCAGGTTTCAAGTGCAGGGTCTGTCTATGGGTACTTTGCATTAAGAGGAATGGAAAGCCAATTAAAGAGGAAGGTTTTTAATAAAAGCAAAATACTGTGCTGGAGGTCTGAAATGAAAACACAAAGTGCTGGAAAATATCGGTAGATCTGGAAGCATCTGTGGAGAGAGAAACAGAGCCAACGTTTCAAATCCAATATGACTCTTCCTCAGAACCCTCTATGGTTCCGGAGAAGAGTCACACTGGACTCAAAATATCAACTCTTTTTCTCCTTCCAGAGGAGGGTGTCTGAGTGCATTTCATAGCAAGGACAAAGTAGGGAAGGTGGAGGAAACTGTCGACAGTTCCAGAGGACAGAGCAATGGCTGAATGAGTGACCACTTGAAGGGAATTTGCCTGAACACTGGACGCATCAACACTGGAGAGGCAGCAGCCAACAATCAAACACCCAAGAGATGGGCCTCAGCACTGGGGATATCCCCGCGACCAGAGGGTGGGTGTGTGGATCAGGGAGGGAACCTGCGGCCAGTTCATGTAATGTTCTCGGCACGGGTCTGGGACCAGGCTCTGGGGTCCAGTGCCCAGGGGCCTGCTGTGGCCGGGGGGTGGGGGTTCCGTGTGCAGGACAACCGCCTCAAAATAATAATCTATAATAAACTTTATTAGTGCCACAAGTACGGTGGCATTAACACTGCAATGAAGTTACTGCGAAAGCCCCCTAATCGCTACACTCCGGCACCTTTTCGGCCACATTGAAGGAGGACTTAGAATGTCTAATTCACCTAAAAAACACGTCTTTCAGAACTTGTGGGAGGAAACTGGAGCACCCGGAGGAAACCCACACAGACACAGGGAGAACGTGCAGACTTCACACAGACAGTGACCCAAGCTGGGAATCGAACTCCCATCCCTGGCCCTGTGAAGCAACTGTGCTACCGTGCCACCCTATTCTTGGATGGCTACCCAAAGAGATGGTGGGGAATGTTGGCTTGGGGGATCCAAGGGTCCCAGGTTGGAAGTAATTACCAATTGGCTGGTCTCTTAGCCTCTCCCATTCCTTACAGATATCACATTATGTATAATATTGTGCACCCCGCAGCAGCTGCCCTGCGGTTCTGGTGGAAGGCTACATGGCCAGATGTCGCAGAAGGCAGTGGCATCGACAGAGGCTCGAGGCAGCACCCCGTGTGTAGAGGACTGCCCCTCACTCTTAAGGACCGGCCACCCATCAGGCTAGGGAGAAACCCAGAGGGGGAGGCACATTATATACAGGCATCGCTGGTCTATCGAGGAGATGTCAGACAGCATGTCCTGGGATTATATTCATTGGAGTTTAGGAGGTTGAGGGGAGATCTAATAGAAACTTACAAGATAATGAATGGCTTAGATAGGGTGGATGTAGGGAAGTTGTTTCCATTAGCAGGGGAGACTAGGACCCGGGGGCACAGCCTTAGAATAAAAGGGAGTCACTTTAGAACAGAGATGAGGAGAAACTTCTTCAGCCAGAGAGTGGTGGGTCTGTGGAATTCATTGCCACAGAGGGCGGTGGAGGCCGGGACGTTGAGTGTCTTTAAGACAGAAGTTGATAAATTCTTGATTTCTCGAGGAATTAAGGGCTATGGAGAGAGAGCGGGTAAATGGAGTTGAAATCAGCCATGATTGAATGGTGGAGTGGACTCGATGGGCCGAATGGCCTTACTTCCGCTCCTATGTCTTATGGTCCTATGTGCCGCAGGAGGTTCCCCCTCAACTAGGGGACTCTGTGGCACCTATGCCACGTCCTTATGAACTTGGCATCACTTGGAGGAGGAGGAGGATCCCCACTCCCAGTGGCCGTCAAGGTCACCGCAGCCCTAAACTTATACATGTCGGGTTCATTCCAGGGCTCGAGCAGGGACTTGCGTGGTTTATCCTATCCTACAGCAGACAAGTGCATCCGTGAGTCACAGACACCCTGTTTGCCCAGGGATCTGACTATATAAAGGTTGACCTGGACCAAGCCCATCAAGATGCCGGGGTAGCAGGATTCTCTGCCATCCCCAGGTCCGTGAGGTAATAGATGGCACGCAAATCGCCTTGCATGCACCGGGCGATCTGGGAGCACCCTTCATTAACAGGAAGGGGTTCCACTCACTGAACATTCAACTTGTGTGTAACCACCACCTCAAGATCATACACATGTGTACATGCTTCCCAGGGACTGTGCACGACAGCTACACCTGAGGCAGTCGGAGATCCCCGGCTTCTTCAAGGGACATCCCTGGATGACCGGTTGGCTGTTGGGGGATAAGGGGTACCCACTGTGGTCCTGGCTAAAGGCGCCAATACAGAGTCTGGAGACCGATGCGAAGACCCAATATAATGAGGCTCATGTGGCCACCCGGGCTATCATTGAGTGGTGCATCGGACTGCTGAAAATGCGGTTCCAATGCTTCGACCGATTTGGTAGTGCAGTGCAGTACACCTCCAGAGAGTCGCCCGTTTTGTGGTTGTCTGCTGTGTCCTCCACAACCTGGCGCAGCAGAGGGGTGACGTGCTGGAGGTGGAGGAGGAGGAACATGTGGCCTTGTCTGGGGAGGACGAGGAGAAGGATCCAGACCAGAAGGAGGATGGAGGACAGGCAACGGCAGTGAATGTCCGGCAAGCCTGGAGGGCCAGGGAGGCACTCATCCTGCCCGCTTCTCATAGGATGCGGCTTTGTCTGTCATCTCACCCCTCTCTCCTTCACCCCCACTGTCCCCCCGACCCATTCCAACTCTCCCCCTCCTGATTCGCTTCTCCCTCACCCACCACAACCATCCCCCACCTACCCACCCCAATTACCTGTTCCACCTTCTCAGAGTCTGTGTTATATCACTCCAGGGTGATGGGCCTGTGTCGGCACTATCAGCGGGTCAAGATACAAGGCAGGATGGTGATGATAACCCGCTGTGAACTGAGCCGTAGTCTGACTCCTGTCTGTCTGCTGACAGGGCGCTCACATCCATCACCTGCACATGGTATAGCTTGGCCCGGGGGGGTGGGGGGGGGGGGGGGGGGGTTGGCGCAGTGCGGAATAACGTGACAGTACCTTTACATGTTGCGCGTGTAACATGTTTAATGGTGAACAATCGTGATCTTAGCTGTCCCTAGCTACTGATGGTGCCGACCTCCCGCAAACCCCCCAGTGCCCTGTCTGTGATCCTCAAACTGCTTAGCCCTCCGTGTTTTGCTGTAATGTCGAGGTGTGCCCCCAGGATGTACATTGGAGCTGGAGGCAGCCTGCTGCTTATGCACACTGTGGCCCTTGACGCACTGGCAGGTGTCCGCTGGGGGTCCTTTGGCCAGGGGGCCCCGGCTCTTGCTGGTGGCTCATACCGCGCCGTGCCAACCTATTCCAACCTACTGACCCCGAGACGCGCCATTGTTCAGAGGGGGGACTCAGAAGAGCTGGCGACCACTGTCCTCTCCCTATAGGGAAGCTCCCGGTCAACCTCCAATACTTCCTCCTCCTGGTCGGTGCCTGTAGGGCCTTGGGGGTAACATTGCGATGGAGGGGTGGCAGGAGTGAGCTCCAGAGGTCCCTGCATCAACCTGGAGGCTCCTCATGGTCTGCACCTGGACATCGATGCCCCCAGCGATGCCACTCTGTGTCTGGGCCACACCCTGCAGTGCCTCGCCAATGTCTGGCTGTGTCTGGGACACTTTCCTCATCGACTGGAATATGTCTGGAGTACCTTGGCAATGCGCACCGGAGACTGGGGCATGCTCTGCAGCACCTCGGCATGGTCCACTTGTGTCAGGGTCACGTGCCACAGAGACTGGGACATTCTGTCGAAGTGCTCAGCCATGGCAGTCACTGACTGAGCAATGTTTTGGACACCACCACTAATTATGCTGGCGTCCTGCTCCAGGCTCTCCACTGCGGTCGCCACCATAGCAGTGTTGGCTTCAGTGCCACGCATTGCTGGTGTCATCTTCTGCTGCCTTTGCCTTTGGGACTCCTCCAATTGTCTGTGGCCCGCTGGAGTGTCGCTGACACCCACCCCCCTCTCTGAATCTCACGGCTGTACTATTGCGTTTCCGGGATAACCTTGCTCAGAGGCTCGGCATTGCGTGGGACCCAGCTTGGTCCTGGGATCTAGCAGACTTCTGACTGGATATCCTGCCTCCACCTGATGTGCATTAGCAACTGTGCGGTGCTCACCAGATTGTGCCCAGAAGCCAATCCACTAAGGAGGTGGGAGGCAAGGTTGCTATGGTGGTTGGATGCGGTGAGCGGCACGGTGCTGGGGTGGCAGGTGGTTCCGGTGCCAGGGGGCCAATGCCAACTCACCCATGCGGCTCAGTGGAGGGAGTTGAGCTTCTTGCGGCACTCGGTGGCGGTCCTCGTCATTGCACTCTCCCAGCTGAAGGCCATCGCCACTGCCTCCCAGGCTGCACTGGCTGGTCTGTGGCTGACCCTCCATTCCCCTCGAGGGACCAAGGTTTCCCATCTTCCCTCCACTGTGTTGAACAGTCTGACTTGGTTGGCATCTCCGAATCGTTCAGTGGGTCTGTGTGGTGGCAATGCTGCATGATTTCAGGGGTTTGCTCTGTGGGATCAGTTTAACAGCTGCTCCCCCTCATTAGCAGGGAACTGCCGGGCACGGTCCAGGGTGAGTCAACTGACAGGACAGCCATTCCCTGGCATGAAGCCCGTGGGGCATCATTACCGGCCCTAATTGGCATTAGATACTGGTGGTGGTCTCGCCAGGTCAGCCGCCACGAAGCCCTGGCAATGCCCGCTCGATACCACACTTGGAAACTTTCCCATTAGATCAGGCCCAACGTGTTCAGTTTAGTAAACTGATGTAGTTAATGGGAGGAGCCAAGGGCTGAAACAGCCAGGTGTTGAGGTTCAGAGTTAATCTGCGGGTGGGAGACAAGCTGAGAAGCAGTTCCTGAAGAATACAGCCAGAGATTCTGCATTATTCTGACAGGGTGTCAGCTCCCATTCCAGCAAGCAGTCTCAAAATATCTCTCTTTCTCAAAGTGGAGTGTCCAAGACCTCACTTCACAGCAAGTATTCCTGAGGCAGCTAACTGTATTTAACAGTGGATTTGGACCTGAGATGATTCTGTTGTTTGAGTGGACATAAAGAAAGCAATTATGGGTTGTTGTGTCACTGTGTTGATTGGCATTGTTTTCAGGGGTAAATTGAAAGTTATTTTCATGTGCGATGTTAAAGATATTTTATCATGTGTTAGTCATAATGTTTGTTTGAACATACCATATTCTTATTTCTTTGTAAAATCACCCCTGGAAAGAGGTATCCTTTCGACGGTCTGAAAGTTAAAATAAAACATTGGGGTTTCTGTCCATTAGCCTAGCCATTGCAGGGGTCTGTTTTCCAATGTAATTGGTGGGATTGCATTCCTACATTGCACAAGGCACTTCAGTCCAGAGAGCTGACATTCTTGGAGCAACTTCGAAAAGTGACCCACCTGACGCAGTATGGCTTTGAAAGATAATCCACGTAGCCTCATAGTAAGGACTTCCCCAGACTTTCCGAACATGTATCCCTTGAGGAATTGAACAGAAAAACTGATGATTAATTTAAAATATCCGATTAACACCAGTACTTTTTGATTACAATTGCTTGAGAGGTTAAACAAGCATTCAAGATAAAATTTTGATCTGTTTGTGTTTTTCGAATTTCATTTTGGTGGGCGGGGGGTTCAGCTCTTCCTGATCACTTACCTGTAGACTGAAACTCACAAAGAAAATAGCACCGAGAGCCAGGAAAATCAAGGAAAACATTGCGGTCCTCTGTCGTTTCACTTCAGGATCTGTGATTGCAAAAACCTATTTGAAATGAAAAGTAAAGATTTACATTTATATAACTCCTTTTGTGACCGCCAGACGTAGGGCAGCAGGGTAGCACAAGTGGATAGCACTGTGGCTTCACAGCACCAAGGTCCCAGGTTCGATTCCCCGCTGGTCACTGTCTGTGCGGCGCTTGCACGTTCTCCCCGTGCTGCGTGGGTTTACTCCCAGTGCTCCGGTTTCCTCCCACAGGCCAAAGATATGCAGGTTAGGTGGATTGGCCATGCTAAATTGCCCTTCGTGTCCAAAAAGGTTAGGAGGGGTTATTGGGTTACGGGGATAGGGTGGAAGTTAGGGTTTAAGTGGGTCGGAACAGACTCGATGGGCCGAATGGTCTCCTTCTGCACTGTATGTTCTATGTACTATGTATGTTCTATGTCCCGAAGTACTTCACAACCAATTAAGTATTTTCCTGCAGTGGGGTCACCATTGTAAAACAGGCAGCCAATTTTCACACAGCTAGGTTCCAGGGTCAGAAATCTGATAATCACCAAATCAGGGGCGACATTCTCCGACCCCCCCGCCGGGTCGTAGAATCGCCGGGGGCTGGCGTGAATCCCGCCCCCGCCGGTTGCCGAAGTCTCCGGCACCGGATATTCGGCGGGGGCGGGAATCGCGCCGCGCCGGTTGGCGGGCCCCCCCTCTCGATTCTCCGGCCCGGATGGGCCAAAGTCCCGCCGGTAAATTGCCTGTCCCGCCGGCGTAAATTAAATCACCTACCTTACCGGCGGGACAAGGCGGCGTGGGCGGGCTCCGGGATCCTGGGGGGGTCGCGGGGCGATCTGGCCCCGGGGGGTGCCCCACAGTGGCCTGGCCCGCGATCGGGGCCCACGATCCGCGGGCGGGCCTGTGCCGTGGGGGCACTCTTTCCCTTCTGCCTCCGCCACGGTCTCCACCATGGCGGAGGTGGAAGAGACTCCCTCCACTGCGCATGCGTGGGAAACTGTCAGCGGCCGCTGACGCTCCCGCGCATGCGCCGCCCGGAGATGTCATTTCCGCGCCAGCTGGCGGGGCAACAAAGGCCGTTTCCGCCAGCTGGCGGGGCGGAAATTCCTCTGGCGTCGGCCTAGCCCCTCAATGTTGGGGCTCGGCCCCCAAATTCCGCACCTTTGGGGCGGCGCGATGCCCGGCTGATTGGCGCCGTTTTGGGCGCCAGTCGGCAGACATCGCGACGTTTCCGGAGAATTTCGCCACAGGTCTTTTTTTTAGTTTTGGTAGAGGGATCAATGTTGAGCAGGGAAAACTCCCCTGATGTCCCTTCCATTATGACCATTTACATCCACGTGTGCCGGTAGGCAGGGCCTCAATTTGAAGTCTCATTTTATCGAGGGCACCTCCAACTATGCAGCACTGAAGAGTTGGACCAGATTATTGCTCATGTCTCCAGAGTGGGATTTAAAACCACAGCTTCTGACTCAGGCAATGCCACCGTTGGACTGAGGCAGACACTGAAACCAAATGAGTAATTGTCATTTTCCAATGTAAATTGTAATTGTTATGGGTCCGGGTTTACAGAACCCCAGTGTATCATGGAGTTCAACCGACCCACAACTTTTAATAGATTGTGGTGTGGGAACCACATGGCGTACTCTCCAGGTGTGATACAGCAGAAATGGACAAGTGGTTTTAAAAACAAAATAATGTTTATTCTATGAACTCAAGTTAACCTTTTCAAAACAAACATTGAATATCTTAACACCCATTACTTCAAAGGTAACCCCAAAAGACTACAACGCTAAATAATCCTTCAAATTGTTCCTTTAAACACCCAAAAGTCTTCAAACCTTCAATGATAGGAGCACATTAGGTTATATTCAATATAGTTACAGTCTTTGGATTGCAGAAATCAACAGACCAGCTCTGTGTTTCTTCCTGCAGCTCACAGCAAAACACACAGACACTCCCAGTTGCATTCTCAAACTGAAAGTCAAAAAGCAGAAATGAGCTCAGCTCCCCCCTCCCTCTGACATCACTTCAGTAATATGATCAGCTCCATTTCTTAAAGATACATTGCTTAAACATCCATTTCTTAAGGTACTCTCACATGACACAATATATAGATCAGGTTTATGATTTTAAATTTGTGAATTTTACCAATATAAAGATTACTCACCCCAATAATCCTGGAAAAGACCACAGCAAATGCTGGTATGACCGCACCGGCTACAATGGCACCCATTATTCCTATGACAATGTACGGCCACTCTGACTTGTTCAGAGCAAGAATTCCGGAAAATGAAACTTCTGGAAAACTTTCCTCCTTTAAAATTTGAAGAAAAAAAAATAATGGAACCAAACTTCAGTCTAACATGCTGTACGTTTTAGGGTAAAGCACAAAATGAGGTTATCTCGTCTCAACCCTGGTTATCTGTAAAATGTCTATCATTTGATGAAGCATTTACTGTACTGCAGAAACTGGCTAGCCTGAATCCTGGGTCCTGATGGACTTCATCCTAGGGTCATAAAAGAAGTGTCTGGTGCGATAGTCGATGCACTAGTTTTAAAGTTCCAAAACTCAATAGATTCAGGGATCATCTAAATAAGACAGCAAATGTAACGCCATTATTCAAAAAGGGAGGGAGGTAGAAAGTGGGAAAATACAGAGTGGTTAGCTCAAAATCGAAGCTTCTATAACATAAGTTGTAGCAGGGCATCTGGAAAATCTCAAGGTAATCTGGCAGAGTCAACATGGTTTTGTGAAAGGGAAACCATGTTCAGCCAATTTATTGGAGTTCTTTAAGTAACCTGTGCTGTGGATAAAGGGGATGTACTGTACTCAGACTTCTTGAAGACATTTCTAGGAGATGGTTACTAAAGTGTCGCATCAAAGGTTTTTGCAGAAAATACATCCTGGGCGGGATTTTCCGGTATACGACGGGATGGCCATACCAGCGGCAAAGAGTGGTGTGAACCACTCCGGCGTCGGGCCGCCCGGAAGGTGCGGAACCCTCCGCACCTTCGGGGGCTAGGCTGGCGCTGGAGTGATTGGCGCCGTGCCAACCGGCACCGAAGGGCCTCAGCCGGCCGGCACGAGTTGGCGTATGCGCAGGAGCGCCAGTGTGTTCCCAGAACCGCTGGTGTGATTCCTGCGAATGCGCAGGGGGTTTCTTCTCCGCGCCGGCCATGGCGGAGCTTTACACAGGCCGGCGCGGTGGGAAAGAGTGCCCCCACGGCACAGGCCTGACCGCAGATCGGTGGGCCCCGATCGCGGGCCAGGCCACCGTGGGGGCCCCTCCCCGGGGCCGGATGCCCCCACGCTCCCCCCGAGGACTCCGCAGGCCGGCCTCAGAGCCAGGTCCCGTCGGTACAGACCTTGTGTAATTCACGCCGGCAGGACTGGCCCAAAATGGGCAGCTGCTCGGCCCATCGGGGACCGGACAATCGCCGGGGGGTGGGGGGCCACTGCCAACTGCCCCCAACCGGCGCGATCTCCACCCCTGGCAAAAAAACGGCAGCGGAGCATTCGGCAGCCGGCGTTGGAGCGGCGGGATTCACGCCGCCCCCCGATGATTCCCCGACCCGGCGGGGGGGGGGGGGGGGCGGAGAATCCCGCCCCCTATATTATAGGGGGTAACATATTGGCATGGATAGAAGATTGGCTGTCAAACAGAAAGCAGAGTAGGCAAAATGCATCTTTTCTAGACTGGCAAAATGTAACACGTGGTGTGCCATAAGAATCAGTGCTGAGATCTCAACAATTTGTATAATTGACTTGGAGGAGGGATTGAAGATATGGGGCACGATTCAGGAACCACATTAGGCCTGGCACAGATCCGAGCACGCCGAGTGAATATCGGGAGAAGGTAAAATCGAGATTTGCGGCAGGCGTGAACCACTTAGTGATTCCCCCGACCTGCTCCCGATGGAGATTTCCAGATCATGCCCAGAAATGACGAGAATATCATTACCCCTCATTTGCATTCATTTCAATCTCATTAACAAGATTGAAATTGAATGCAGTAGCTTCCAGGGAATTGGCGGGAAGTAATGTGGGCATTGTTTAGTACTCCTTCACAAAAAGGTGAAGCTGGCACAATGAGGGGAAGTGAGGAGGGCATGCAAATCAAGGGCATGTCTCCAGAGTGGGATCAGTGTTTCCCAGTATTCAGGGGGGAGGGGGAGCAGACATGGGGGTTGGGCAGGTGATGGGCTTTGTGTCTCTGAGGCCTTCAAGCCATCTTTAAATATTGTGGAGGCTCATAACAGGGGCAACCACAGCTGCAGCCTATCTGTCCAACTAAACACCTCCAGGACAGAGACTTGCTGCGCCTTCTATCCTGAAAGTCATTTTCACTCCCTTTGACTGTGACCAGCCTCCACCTTCACAGCAGAACTTTATTTCAAATGAGGAATTAGCCTTGTTAGTTATGATAGCACTTCACGCTCCTCAATCCTCAGGTGCCTCCTTGAGGGCACAAGTGACATATTTCAGAGGATGGTTAATACATTGCAGGTCCAGCAAGCTTTGATGCCTGAGCAGTGAAGTCGAGGAGCCTCAGCAGCATAGTGCAAACTGCCAACAATCAAAGAACAGGGCTTCACCATGTGCATCTTTTCACGACCAAAGGATAAGTGTATAAATGGGCGGAGGGCAGCCTTATATTCCTAATGTTTCAGAAAGAGGTCTGGGGGCTCCTGATTTGGCCCACAGTGAGTGTGCAGAGCAAGGTTTGCCAGCACCACTTGCTGGCCAGATGGCACTCTGAGAGAAGGCGGGATAGTTAAGAATGGGGGAGGTTTGGGGGATTTGAGTGCCCTGGGGTGGTAGCCCTAACTGATTAACAATCTCTCTCCTTTTCTAATTCCTTTCAGTTAAAACAATGTGTGCTGCAGCCGATCCCGTGTAGGCTGTCCTTGTGTTGCTTGTGGCAGTTGAGGCGGGCAAACGGCAGCAATGCCAACACTGGCTGGAGGTGGAACCACATGTGCAGGGGGCAACCGCACACCCTGAAGACCAGGCTGCCTATCAGGCTGAGGACGGACCCAAGAGGGGAGGCTAATGACAGCCCAAGTTGTACAGTCATCATTGGCCATTCAACGAGCTGACGCTCACCATGCACCTCCGAAGACTGTGTCTCAGCATGGAGACAATGCAGCATCTGTACCATGCCCTCACAGACTTGGCACTCGTGGAGGAGTAGGACACCTGGTCCCGGTGGCTGTGAAGGTCACTGCAGCCCTGAACCTTTGTGCCACCAGGCCATTCCAGGGTTTGAGCGGAGACTTGTGTGGCATATCACAATCTTTCACCCACAGGTGCATCCGGGAGGTGACTGATACCTGGGCATCCAACTATATCAAGGATCAGGTCCACCAAGAAGCCCGGGCTGCAGGATTTGCTGCCATCGCCAGGATTCCTCCGGTCCAGGGGGCGGTTGATGACTCGCCCATCACCCTGCGAGCACCTGGGCATCAGACATTGCCCTATATTAACAGGAAGGGTTTTCACTGAATGTTCCGATCTTGTGCGACCACTGCCTCTGAATCATGCACATATGTGTCCGCTTCCCTGGGGGTGTGCATGATAGCTACATCCTGGGACGCTTGGAGACCCCTGGTATCTTTGAGGACCGCCCCAGGATGACAGATTGGCTCGTGGAGACAAGAGATATCTGCTGAGATCATTACTGATGACACCGTTGCAGAGGTCTGAGACCAAGACGGAGACACATTATAATGAGGCCCACATTGCCACGCATGCTGTCGTGGAGTGGTTCATCGGCCGACTGAAAATGCGATTTTGATGCCTGGACCGCTCTGGCGGTGCCTTGCAGTACACCCCCCATAGGGTCCCCCACTTTGTGGTGGTCTGCTAATCCTCCACAATCTGGCACAGCAATGGGGTGACATTCTGGAAGATGAGGAGCAGGAGGAGACGGAGGGACATGCAACCTCGTCTGAGGAGGAGGAGGGGGTGCTGGAAGGGCTGGAGACTAGCCCGAGGATGAAAAGGAGAAAGGAAGACAGATGGCGGCAAGGGCCCGACATGCAAGGAGGACCAGGGAGGCCCTTATCGCCTCCTGATTCTTCTAGGACGAGCCTGTGTGTCAGCTCAACCTCCACCCCCCCGCCATTTCCATCCCTCCCCCCTACCCCCAGCCTTCCGCCTTTTCCTCCTCCCCCCCTCCCAAATTGCTGATGACACAAAAATAGGTAGGAGATTAAGTTCTAAAGAGGACATAAGCAGGCTACAAAAATATATAACTAGGTTAAATGTGTGGGCAAAGATCTGACAGATTGAGTATATTGTGGCAAAATGCAAAATGGTCCTTTTTGGCAGGAATATTAAAAATGAAGCATATTATCTCAATGCTGATAGAATGGTAAATGGTTAGTACTGTTGCTTCACAACGCCAGGGTCCCAGGTTTGATTCCCGGCTTGGATCACTGTCTGTGCGGAGTCTGGGCATTCGCCCCATGTCTTGCGTGGGTTTCCTCTGGATGTTCTGGTTTCCTCCCACAAGTCCCGAAAGACGTGCTTGTTAGGTGAATTGGACATGCTGAATTCTCCCTCTGTGTACCCGAACAAGCACCGGAGCGTAGCGACGAGGGGCTTGTCACAGTAACTTAATTGCAGTGTTAATGTAAGCCTACTTGTGACAATAATAAAAATTATTATTAATAAAGATTGTTATGATATTTGCGAGAGCACTGTGGTACAGAGGGATCTGGATGTCAAATTACAAAAGACCAGTATGCAAATGGCTCAAGTAATTCAAACAGCTGACAGAATATTATCAGTTGTTGTGAGTCGAATATGAAAGTAGGGAGGTTATGCTTCAGTTGAACAGATCATTAGTGAGACTATGGGCGGGCTTCTCTGTTCCTAGCCTCGGGTTTCTCGGTGGTGTGCCATTCGCTGGTGGCAGGATTCTTCCTTCCTGCCACTTGTGAATGGGATTTGCCATTGAAGCCACCCACACCGCCGGGAAACCCACAGATGGGGGTGCATTGCTGTCAAGTGAGAGTATCTTTAAGAAATGGGTGTTTATAAATGGGTGTGTATATAAATATCTGTAGTGAGATTCCCTTTAAGAAATGGGTGTTTACTACTGCAGTGATGTCAGAGAGTGGGTGGAGCTGGGCTTTCTGTCAGCTTTTTACTTTCGTTTTTGAGCAGGCTGCAGTGTGTGTTTTAGTTTTGTTTTCAGTGTTGGAGCTGAAGCCAGACCAAGCAGGTGTACTGCTCTTCTCTCTGCCATCAAAAGACCATCTCTTGATCATTTGGTGAATTCAGAATTATAAATGTTTTCAGTAGTGACTTTAACCTGATGTGCTTCTGTTGAAAGGTGTTTTAAGTCTTATGGGTGTTAAAAGGAAAGCTTAAAGGATTACTCAGTTTTGTATACTTTGGGGGTTGTATTTGAATTGATGGTTGCTGAGATGTTCACTGTATGTTTTAAAAAGGTTAACTTGAGTTCATAGAATAAACATTGTTTTGCTTTTAAAAAATACTTTTCCATTTCTGTTGTACCACACCTGTAGAGTGGGCCGTGTGCTCCCCATACCACAATCTATTAAAAGTTGTGGGTCTGGGGAACTCCATGCTACACTTTGGGGTTATCTAAACCCTGGCCCATAACACTGCCAATGGGAAAAGAGAATCCCAATGGCCAAAGGTTTCCGGCCAAGGTTTAAGTTAAGTGCTTTTTTAAAGAAGCATTTTTGGATTTGTGATCTATTGACTGAAAAACAGGAGGGGTTGAATTCCCTTTTCCTAGAGGCCCTGTTCAATATGTTGGGCCGGAGTAGGGATACAATTTAGGAATGCTTGGATTTAGGTTTGCATGATTAGAATATTCTTTTTGAATGTCATTTATTTATTTCCTCTCAGATATAGTAATGATACATGGATTTAATGAGGCACGATTTTAATTTTTTTTTAAATGCATGAAACAAACTTGAATGAGATGGAAGAAGAAGTTGCATTCACTTGATTTGCAGCCAAAAGTAACTGAGGTTAAAATGTTAAATCATGTGAAGAATCGTAATTTTATGTTCTAATTGTTTCACAGTCCTAACACATATACTTAAAAAATGTATTTACGGGACAACATTTATTGCCAATCCCTAGTTGCCTACTGGGTCGTTTCAGAGGGCATTTAAGAGTCAATCACATGTTTAGAGTCACATGTAGGCCAGACCACGGTGGCAGATTTCCTTCCTTAAAGGACATTAGTGAACCAGATGGGTTTTTACAACAATCGACAATAGTTTCATGGTCATTATTAGTCTTTTCGTTCCAGATTTTAATTGAATTTAAATTCCACCATTTGCCTTGGTGGAATTCAAATCGGACTCCCAGAGTACTACCCTGGGTCTCTGGATTATTAGTTCAGCAACAATACCACTGTGTCACTGACTCCCCATAATACAAACAGTTAAAAACAGATTTTACCAATATTAGTTTAGATATTATAATTTAATGCTAACCAGTTCTTTTTCTTGCTCCTTGTCCTCTATTGTTTGCGATGGTTCAGAGGAATTAATTTGGTGGCCTTTCCTGCTTGATTTTCTTTTGAAGCTGTTCCTGTTGAGAATATTCACACTTGTGTGTTTATCATTTTCTGTTTGCTTCACTTCCTCCAAAGCTTTATCCGTTTCTTCATCACTGTCACTCTCCACATGTGAGCTCTTTAAAATAAGCACAAAGAAAACTGTGCGAGGAGTACAGAAATAGGAGAATAACACAGATGAATGCGTTGCTTAAGAGTTGTTGCAGGAGGGAGAGTTTTAGATCCTGGACCATTGTGACCGTTTTGGGGGAAGGTGGGGGCTGTACAAGCAGGATGGTCTACAGTAAAAGCAGGGCAGAACTAACATCCTCGCTGGTGGGTTTGCTAGTGCTGTGGGGAAGAGTATAATCTAGTTTAGCAGGGGGAGGGGACGCAGACTGATAGCAGAATAGGGACACAGTATAACATAGAAAAGCAATCAGGTCAGAGGGAACACAACGGTAGTAATTTTCAAGGGAGTAAGACAAGGCTGATGGCATCTACTTTAATGCCAGGAGTATGAAAGGTAAAAAAGATGAATTCAGGGCGATGATTGACGTGTGTAATTATGATATAGCTATCACAGAGACATGGTTGAGTGAGGGGCCACTCAACAGACCAAACATGCCCCCTAGTTCTGCTTTCCCCGACCAGTGGAAACAACCTGCCCGCATCTTTCCTATCTATTCCCTTCATAATTTTATATGTTTCAATGAGATCCCCCGCATCCTTCTAAACTCCAATGAGTACAGTCCCAGTCTACTCAACCTCTCGTCATAATCTAATCCCCTCAACTCTGGGATCAACCTAGTGAATCTCCTCTGTACTCCCTCCAGTGCCAATATGTCCTTTCTCAGGTAAGGAGACCAAAACTGAACACAATACTCCAGATGCGGCCTCACCAACACCCTATACAATTGCAGCATAACCTCACTAGTCTTGAACTCCATCCCTCTAGCAATGAAAGACAAAACTTGAGTAGCCTTCTTAATCACCTGTTGCACCTGCACACCAACTTTTTGCGACTCGTGCACCAGCACACCCAGGTCCCTCTGCACAGCAGCATGTTTTAACATCTTACCGTTTAAATAATAATCCATTCTGCTGTTATTCCTCCCAAAATGGATAGCCTCACACTTGGCAACATTGAATTCCATCTGCCAGACCCTAGCCCATTCACCTAACCTATCCAAATCCTTCTGCAGACTTCCGGTATCCTCTGCACTTTTTGCTTTACCACTCATCTTAGTGTCGCCTGCAAACTTTGACACATTGCACTTGGTCCCCAACTCCAAATCGTCTATGTAAATTGTGAACAACTGCGGGCCCAACACTGATCCTTGAGGGACCCCACTAGTTACAGGTTGCCAACCAGAAAAACACCCATTTATCCCCACTCTCTGCTTTCAATTAGTTAACCAATCCTCTACCCATGCTACCACTTTACCCTCAATGCCATGCACCTTTAGTTTATGCAGCAACCTTTTGTGTGGCACCTTGTCAAAAGCTTTCTGGAAATCCAGATATACCACATCCATTGGCTCCCCGTTATCTACTGCACTGGTAACGTCCTCAAAAAAGTCTACCAAATTAGGCAGACACGACCTACCCTTTGTGAACCCATGCTGCGTCTGCCCAATGGGACAACTTCCCTCCAGGTGCCCCGCTATTTCCTCCTTAATGATAGATTCCAGCATTTTCCCTACAACCGGAGTTAAGCTTACCGGCCTATAATTACCCGCTTTCTGCCGACCTCCTTTTTTAAACAGTGATGTCACGTTTGCTACTTTCCAATCCTCTGGGACCACCCCAGAGTCTAGTGAATTTTGATAAATTATCACTAGTGCGTTTACAATTTCCCTAGCCATCTCTTTTAACACTCTGGGATGCATCCCATCAGGGCCAGGAGACTTGTCTACCTTTAGCCCCATTAGCTTGCCCAATGCTGCCTCCTTAGTGATTACAATCATCTCAAGGTCCTCACCTATCATATCATAGAATCTTTATTTCCATCAGTCACTGGCATGTTATTTGTGTCCTCCACTGTGAAGACTGACCCAAAAAACCTGTTCAGCTCCTCAGCCATTTCCCCGTCTCCTATTATTAAATCTCCCTTCTCATCTTCCAAAGGGCCAATATTTACCTTAGCCACTCTTTTTTGTCTTATATATTTGTAGAAGCTTTTACTATCTGCTTTTATGTTCTGAGCCAGTTTACTTTCATAGTCTACCTTACTCTTCTTTATGGCTTTTTTAGTAGCTTTCTGTTGTCCCCTAAAGACTTCCCAGTCGTCTAGTTTCCCACTAATTTTTGCCACTTTGTATGTTTTTTCCTTCAATTTGATACTCTCCCTCACATCCTTAGATATCCATGGTCGATTTTTCCCCTTTCTACCGTCTTTCTTTTTTGTCGGTATAAACCTTTCCTGAACACTGTGAAGGATCGCTCGGAAGGTTCTCCAATGTTCCTCAACTGCTTCACCATGAAGTCTTTGCTCCCAGTCTACCTTAGCTAGTTCTTCTCTCATCCCATTGTAATCGCCTTTGTTTAAGCACAAAACACTAGTGTTTGATTTTACCTGTCATCCTCCAACTGTATTTTAAATTCCACCATATTGTGGTCGCTCCTTCCAAGAGGATCCCGAACTATGAGATCAGTAACCAATCCTGTCTCATTACACAGGACCAGATCTAGGACCGCTTGTTCCCTTGTAGGTTCCATTGCATACTGTTCCAGGAAATTATCCCGGGCACATTCTATAAACTCCTCCTCAAGGCTGCCTTTACCAACCTGGTTAAACCAATCGATATGCAGATTAAAATCTCCCATGATAACCGCTGTACCATTTCTACATGCATCCGTTATTTCTTTGCTTATTGCCTGCCCTACCATCTGTTACTATTTGGTGGCCTATAGACTACTCCTATCAGTGACCTTTTCGCCTTACTATTCCTGATTGCCACCCAAATTGATTCAACCTTGTCCTCCATAGCACCAATATCATCCCTTACTATTGTCCAACAGGTGAAGACAATAGGGAACTGGGTTGGGGCCGGGAGAGGTACAGAGCATTTTTTTTCTAGGTTCTTAACGGTCACTTTTATAGTTTTAATGTTGCGACATATTATAAATGTCCTCCACTGAAATTCCTTCATTACATGAAGTGACAAATTAGATTTGTATTGCACTCTTAATATAGAAAAATGTCCCATAACTCTTTGTAGAAGTGTAACCAGTCAAAACTCAATGTTGTGCCAGGAAACAGATACGAAGATGGTTTCTCAAAGCTTGACCAGAGGTCAGCTTTAAAAGGGGTCTTTGAGGAGATAACAGAAGTGAAATAAATGGAGAGCTTATGGAAGGGGCTGCAAAGAATGGGGGTCTAAATGGCTGATGCAAGATACCAATGTCGGGGCAAAGGGACTTGAAATGCAGATGAGCTCTGAACTGGTGGAATGCAATGTTCCTGAGAGAGTTGGGACTGGAGAAGAGTATCGATAGGGAGAGGGGAGTGCGATGAAGGCATTTGTATAAACCAACTATTTTCTAATACACCTGATAGGTAAAAGATAGCTATTTAGCGTAAATATTAAGCCCTAGTTTTAAATACTCATTTTAATTTAAGAATTTCAACACTCATAACTTCAGGTCATTTCAAAATATATAGCTTCAACAGAACAGAGACACAAAACAGCATAACACAGCATAATTCCATTATAGGTTAAAACAGCACTTTTGCTGAGCTAACAAATACACTTGCAAGACAGTTTGACACTATACTTGTGCTGTACCATTTATCAGATCAAGGACATAACAACACCGTAGCAATGCCATAGTAACATGAAGGCACCATTGTTCATAATGTGGATAACAGCTAAGTCAGCAGAAGACCAGTTTAAACTTGTCGCGATAACAACACACAATCGCATTCCATAATATGCACAAGTATTCAGACATGAAACATTTAAAACTAATGTTGCACATTGAAGATTGACAGCAAACGTCAAATCAGACTCATTTGATTCTAACCCAAACCAATTAGGATTACATAGGGGTGTAGATAGATGGCTAAAGACTGATATAATTTTGTATAACCGTGAGGGTCCATATGGCCATCTTCATTCATGAATCATCTATATTTTGATCTAAACTATTCGCTGTCTCTATACTTTCACTTTTCCACTCTAACTCTTGAAGTAAATGCAAGCTGTTTTGTTGTAAGCAAGAAACCATTTCTGTATTATTTTGAAAGTTAAATTTTGTACAAGTTGCTTCTCTTTAAGTCGTTTTTGCTCGCCGGACTTATTAGAGAATAAGATTTAAGTGACTCTCAATTGTAATCAAATAGAGGCAATAAACGATTCTTATTTGCACCCGAAGAAGTTTTAACTCAAATTTCTACTGCATTTTAGTGTTGCAAGTGCCACTAAATCTGCATGGTTGATCTCTTTCAACTGGCGAGTCAGGCAGCGGGGGAGGAGCAAGCCAGGAAGAAATCAGAAGACCGAAGAAATACCAGAAGGACGGAAGACCCAAAGAAAAACGGCTAGACTGGATAAGAAATATCTTTTTCACTCATTAAATGTCTTAAAGCCGCATCAAGCAGTGTTTCGAGCCCTAGAAAGGACCTTTTTATAGACTGTGTTAATTCAATCGGGTGCCGGTCGTTGAAACTAAAATAAAACGGGACTGAAAGAATAGTCGACATAGTTGACGACCAAAAAATTGTGTGTAAGGCTGAGTTTATGGCGGACATGACTCCTAAAATAGATTCAGGACCTTCAAATGGTAGAGAACTACTTCCCACAACGTCCAAGGGAGGTCGCACTGTACCGGATGCCTCTATTGACGATATATTGGGTGATCTTAGATCTTTGATTTGTGGACAATTTGGACTGTCTGAAGTTGCAAGAAAAATTGAATCAAAATCTGATATCCCCAAAGGACAGTGGTCCCTTGATAATATCAAGAAGGCATGGGGAAAAAAAACATACGATTAAATAGAGGAAAACGTATGCAATGGTCTTTTGCAGTAATGGCACAGCTCCAAAAACAAGAGACAATTGCAAAAACTAAATTCGATCATGACTTTAAGTCCACTAAAGACCAACCAGTAGCAGTTGCTGAAGAATTACGAGATGCAAAATCCAAACTTGAACAATGTGATCAGATTAAAACATTATTGGAAAATGAAACCTTGAAAGTTCAACAACAATTATTTCAAATTGGTGAATTACAACGTAAAAATACTGACTCAGAATCCAAACTTCAACAGTTAATATCAAAAAATGATGGTCTTAAAAGTTAAAATTGCCAGTTTCTTGGGGAAAAATGTATTTTGGAAAGTGACATGGACACCATGAAATGTCAGAACAAATTACTGACAGACAAATTAAGAGCTCAAAAGCCTTCAAATCTGTCTTTTAAAAATCAGCTGAACTCTCCAAAGCAAACAGTGCCACCAGTAGGAAGAGTTGAAATGATTTTAACTAAAGCCCAAGATGTACCAGTGATATCTAAACCAAATCCTACATTATTGCAAGCTGCTACTGACATGAAAACAATGAATACACTGATTGAATTTCCACAGGGGGAGTCTGGCCAAATGAATTATCTTTCAAGGACACTTTTACAACAGAACACACCGTTATCTTACTCTGAGACCGACCTCGAAAGTCTGATGGCCCTGATCCAAAAGCCTCTCATGGCAGCTTTAATAGACTGTGAGATTTTTAAACACCAAAAGTCTATTCGGTTGAGCAACGAGCCTCGTGGCAAAGTGTAATACAACTTAACCCATTAAGCACCAAACAGCTTGTAGTTGAAGTGATAAAGACAACAGCCTGGGTTTTAAACCATTTAAAAGACCTATCAAAAACCCATTTTGTCACTGGTTTAAAACCAGAACTGTCTGCAGCTTTAAACTTGATCCTACCCAGACCTCAGTCCAAAATTGCAACTGCTGAAAAAAGCACGTCAATCGTTGCCTCTCCTCCTACGTTAACGACAAATCTGTCCAGAAGAGATATGACATTCCTTTCTCGTGTTGAAGACGGCCATTTTGCGAGTTTCAGATTTCTTGATTACAAACTGGTCTCCTATGATGAAGGCCCGCCTCCTGGCTACAGGGATACACCCCAAGTCACGTATCGCTAAAGAATTGCCAAGAACTGTTAACTTGAGAAAACTGTCATTATTTTGAATGTTGCTTTATTAATTTTAAGAAATTAACATATCTTGTTAGCTGTGCTTCCTTTAACAGAGTTGTCGAATTTGTCTACAGAAAACCAAGTTCATTCAGTGCAAGATTGATTCAGTCATATATTCAATAAGTTATTGTGTTTGATATTTTAAAATAAATGTTTAAAATTAGCTTGGAAATTAAAACTTCAGACAATGTGGAAGCTGTTACACATAATTTTTATTAAAAGCAAATCTATGTTCCAAGAGAACACATTGCGGGAATTTGGCAGCAATCCAACTTTTACTCCCAATCCATTTGAGTGACATTTATTTTTTTAAAAGTTTGAGAAAGATGCGAATGGCATCATTCCACCTCTACATCCCTTTTTGTTTCTGCAGGAAAATTAACCCTTTCAACAGGCTTTTGTGTATAATCCAGAAGATGTCAAAGACTTGGCAATTCACATCCAATACAAAGTTTAAAAAAAAACTTGACCAACCCTTTGATTACACTCTTTCGGGTTGACTTTCCAATTGGTTGGGTGGCACAGGAATTAACATCATTAAGGGACTTTTCCTATTTTGCATATTTGGATTTATCATTTACGTACTAATGTTGCTGATCAGATACTTTGGCTAATGCATGCCTACCCATAGTACCCCACCAATCCACATGGTTCATATTTATTCATATGCACCACTGGCCAATAACATCAAAATGGAAAGTTTCTGTTGAACTATTATTTACTGCATTATTATTCATTTATTAGTGAATTCTTATTAATAATTTATTACTAAATCATATACTAAACTTCAGTTATTTTACTGTATAATCATTTTATTTGTATACATGAAATTATTATTATTAATTGTTTATTACTGAATTATGTAATCATGATATCAACTTTTTAAAATCAGTATATCAATGTTTTAAGCAATACTAAGGAAAGAAAAGTTGGATCCACGCATCACATGTGAAGCACGTGTATCAATATTAAGATCTGTAAAATGTTTACCGTAATATTCATTCTCAGTTATTTGATTGGTTTTGTAAATGTTGAACCAGAACTGAATAAGAACACATTTCTTTACACATCTAGGATATATGCTAAAAATTTCAACATTTCCAATTGTTGGGTATGCATTGCAACTCCTACTAACTCAGGAGAGGTATTCCCTTCTTAACTATTCCCTTTAATACTTCAGAAACAGCAGAATGGTACATCTATCAAAGCGCCCCTCGCTCTGTAGTGCTCCTTCTGGAGCATATTCATGTGAAAAAGGAAGGGACAAGATTTATTTACAGAAATTTATTAACTTATGGAAATCTGCAGGCTATCCACTAAACACCTATTCAGGATGGCACCAACTTAAATGTAACCCTAACAATAATCCTCAATATATTAGCCTCGCAAATAATATTAAACAAAAAGGATCAATATGCCTCATTAGTAATCACTCTGAAGGAATGAAAATGGGCAATAGTGTTTGTACTAATTATTTAGATGTTAACACAGCTTATAAATGTACACAAAATGTATTACAAAGAACTAAACGGTCCTCAAAAATAACAGGCATACGTAACATCACAAATAATAAAACATTTTCAGATCAGTGGTACTTAGAAGATATTTACTTATATTCTGCTTATAATGGGACTTATTTTATTTGTGATGATAGAGCATATTCTTGGCTCCCAAAATACTTGTCAGGATCTTGCTATTTAGGATTTAGTACCTGCCATCCATCATCTTCCTCATCTCCCTTATGTTTCAGAACCAGCCACTCAAAGAAATAAACATTCCATAATCTTATGAGATGCAATTTATGCTAGAGCTATTCCTTTCTGTTGGGAAGTAAGGATGTGCAATGAATTGAATAAAATAACAACCATCATACAAAACATAGCCGATTACACTGCCACTGCCCTAGGTAACATTTCTGACGAAATGCGAGCAATTCGAACCGTGGCATTACAAAATCGAATGGCACTTGACTATGTGCTAGTCGAAAAAGGTGGCACCTGCGCCCTGATTGGTGCGGAGTGTTGCACTTTCATTCCAGATAACTCACAGGAAGTTAAAGATCTGACATCATATATCCAAAAGGAAATCAAGAAACTTGATCCACCGCCAGTTATCTCTATCGGGGAGAAACTTTGCGGGTGGTTGGGACACACTGGAATGTCCATAGTAAGAATAATCTTATTCTCCTGTGTAGCTGGATTCATCATTTACATAACATGCCAATGTACCAAGTGCATCAAAGAACTATTTGTTAAATGCAGGGGACCGACTGTCAGAATGATTCACACTAACCCTACTGCACCACCATTAGATGAAGTAGAAATGAAGTATTATTGTTGAAATGTTACTGATCAATCAATTATTTGACTGTATTATTAACATATTGTTAATATATTAATACTGAATCAGTAGAATCAAATTTGATTAATTGATTAATTGTTATTTTATAATAATGATTCTTTAAGAATTATAATAATTTTTGCAGAAATGCTTTTAATGCAATGCTGGCCCACTCTATTGTTTAAAACTGCAATGACAATATGAATGTGTTATTCTTTGCGTTTTACCTATCCTATCGCATTAATTGTATCTTTTATCTTATTGTGATATATCTCACTTATTCTTTCGATTTATCAAAGCGGGGACTGTAGAAACCAACTCTTTTCTAATACACCTGATAGGTACAAGAAAGCTATTTAGCATAAATATTAAGCCCTAGTTTTAAATACCCATTTTAAATTAAGGATTTCAACACTCATAATCTCAGGTAATTTCAAAACATATAGCTTCAACAGAACAGAGACACAAAACAGCATGACACAGCATAATTCCATTATAGATTAAAACAGCACTTTTACTGAGCTAACAAATACATTTCCAAGACAGTTTGACACTATACTTGTGCTGTACCATTTAGCAGATCAATGACAAAGTAACACCAGAGCAACGCCATAGTAACATGAAGGCACCATTGTTCATAATGTGGATAAGAGCTAAGTCAGCAGAGAACCAGTTTAAACTGGTCACGATAACAGCACTGATTCGCATTCCATAATATGCACAAGTATTCAGACATGAAACATTTAAAATTAAGGTTGCACATTGAAGATTGACAACTAACCGTCAAATCAAACTCATTTGATTCTAACCCAAACCAATTAGGATTACATGGGGGTGTAGATGGATGGCTAAAGACTGATATGATTTTGTATTACCGTGAGAGTCCGTACGACCATCTTCATTCATGAATCATCTATACTTTCATCTAAACTATTCGCTGTCTCTATACTTTCACTTTTCCACTCTAACTCTTGAAGTAAATGCAAGCTGTTTTGCCGTAAGCAAGAAACCATTTCTGTATTATTTTGAAAGTTAAATTGTGTGCAAGTTGCTTCTCTCTAAGTCCTTTTTGCTAGCCGGACTTATTAGAGAATAAGATTTAAGTGTCTCTCAATTGTAATCAAATAGAGGCAATAAACGATTCTTATTTGCACCCGAGAAGTTTTAACTCAAATTTCTACTGAGTGTTAGTGTCGCAAGTGCCACTAAATCCGCATGGTAGATCTCTACAGCATTTAAGCACTAAAATGAAAATTTAAATTTCAGACATTGGGGGCTGTTCACACTTCTGCTTGCATGGTTTAAGTGCGGCCAATGAAACACCTTGGGCGGGATTCTCCATTAGCTGACGCCAACATCAGGAAATTTGATTTGGCGGACAATAGCTTTTGGCGGCAAAATCGCTGCAGGTGCCTATTTTCCGCCAAATGGCAGTTCTCCGTCATCTCGAAAATAGCGTCAATGCGTTTCACTCCGCACGTACAGTAGACACCATTTGCATATCATTAGTGGGCCCGACCAAGTATTCTCCAGGGCCTCCGCGATTCTCCGCCTCCAATGGGCCAAGTTCCCAACGGTGTGGTTCACTTCTGCGTTTAAAAATCGTGATACCGGCGTGGCGGCTGCTGATGGAGAATGATGAGGTGTGGAAAGTATCCAACATCACCATAGTTTGCTGACAGTTATGCTGCTGGCCGGGGGACTTCTGCCATGGCTGGGGGACTAGAGGAGGTGGGGGGGAGGGGCGGGGGGGGGGCTGTCCAGGAGGTGGGCTGTGGGGTTGGGGTGGACAGACACAGAGCGCCATTGCTGCAGCCTGCAAGGCAGCCATGCAGCTGCGCACAACGCTAACAACCCACTTTGAACCTGGTGACATATCGGTGTACTCCCAGGGCACCCCCCTGGGTGCCCTCTGGACCCAGTAAATCCATGAGCTGTATGGGCGTGCTCCAGCTAAACCAGTGCCATCTTTTTGGCTGGGATAAGTGTGTGTAGGGAGTGTAATGTGAATGTGCAGCTGCAGTTTGTCAGCCTAATGAGTGTCGATCATGGGCCCGGTGAATCCGGCACCATTTTTCAGTGGAATCGAATGTG
Organism: Scyliorhinus torazame; assembly: GCF_047496885.1. Classification (NCBI taxonomy): domain Eukaryota; kingdom Metazoa; phylum Chordata; class Chondrichthyes; order Carcharhiniformes; family Scyliorhinidae; genus Scyliorhinus; species Scyliorhinus torazame. The sequence continues at coordinate 191,395,105 of NC_092712.1, read as the reverse complement.
TTCCACGCGGCACCTGTGCTAGCCCCTCAATGGTAGCGGAATTGGTCCAGGTGCAGCACCAGTTTTTCTGGCGTAAAATTGCATGGATTCCCCGTTGACGTCAACCCTTAGGGCTGAATTCTCTGCCGTCGGGATTCTCCGTTGCACCGGCAGCCCGGGTGTTTGCCGACAGCGTGGGGCTGCCCCACAATGGGAAACCCCATTGGCTAGCCTGGGGTTGAACTCCTGACTCCCGTGCCAAAAATGGCCAGAGAGTGGCTGGGTCCATGGCCACCATGAGCAGGTTTCCCCCCTTACCCCCATGGTGCCAGATGCGCCATGGTCTGGTAGATATGTCGCACTGTCATCCTATCAGCCGGCGTCTTCAACGGTATGCCTGGTCCAGCAGGTCCTCAAATGACAGGCGCTGCCGAGGGTAGGCTCCTTCGCACCTCCTGCTCCTCGGCCTGTTGGGCAGCTCGCTCTCCATCCTGGGGGGCTGCCTCCTGTCCCTCTGCAGTACACTCCGCTGCATCATACTCACTGCTGCATGCTCCCTCTTCCTCCTCGAGCAGCTCCAGCTTTTACAGCTGCAGGGTATCCCCCAAGGCTGCGGTGACCAGAGGAAGGCCACCATTGCTGGTTGAATTCCAATATCCATTGTCTGCAGGAGGTGAAAGGCCAACATGTTAGCTTGGTGCGTACTCCCGTGCCCAACCAGGTTCACTGGGCTACATGATGGCCTGGGTTGGGACCGTGGGCACTGCCCCGCATGTCCCCCATCCCCCCAACTCCACTTCTCTGCCCCATTGTTGCCCGGCACCATGGGGACTCTGGCCCTGGGTGCCAGGGGTACCGTCGGCTGGCACGTCCCTTGTCAGCGGTATGCTCCGCACTGCAGCTCCCACCCAGTTCCCCCATAGGAGCTACTCTGCTCGTTCTCCTGGGTGGGCCGCCTGCTGCCCCGCTGGCCGATGGTGGTCGGTTGGGTAGTTGGGTGGGTATAGCGGTGGGTAGGGCGAGGGTTGGGGGCACCCATATGGCCGGTGTCACTCTTCAGAACCAGGGGCCAAGGTGAGTGGTCAGTGGGGTGCACAGCAGGATGGCTGCCTTTCAAGCCGCGGCAACCGCGGTCTGTGACTGGACACCATCCCAGTCCCATGTGGGGGGGGGGGGGGGAGGGTCGCCTTGGCCATTCGGACTGTTCCCTCGTCACACACACCCCTCCCCTGGCCGTGGCAGGGCCCCCCCACCCCAGCCAGTGTCCGTCCCGGCAGCCCACAGTTGAGCTTCGCTGTGTCCACCTACTCTTTCTCTTCCCCCATCAGCCAAGGCGCCGGCTTCAAGCTTTTCAAAAGCACAAGTGATCTGCGCTGTCTGGAACTCGGCCGATCGGAGGCGGAGAATCGTGGAGGCCACAGAGAGTACCAGGTCAATTACATGCAACCGGTGTTTACTGTACGTGCATTCTGGAACGCATTGACGCCGTTGTCGAGGTGACGGAGAATTGCGATTTGGTGTCAAATCGACGCCAACTGCGATTTTGCCGTCGGAATTTATTCTCCACCAAATCGTGTTTTGCCAACCAAGAATTCTGCCCAAGGTCTTTGCAAGCAAAATTAGAAAGCTGTGTCAGTCACAGTGAATCAAAATAATTAAGACTGATTTTTTAAAATCACAGAATCATGGAATTATTATCGCGCAGAAGGAAGCCATTTGGCCCATCAGGCAGGATTCTCCGGCCATGTGCTGGCAACGGGATTCTCTGTTCCCACCAGCAGTGCACCCCAGCCCGTGGGTTTCCCAGCGGCATGGGGTGGTTTCAATGGGAAATCCCATTGACAAGCAGAGGGACTAGAGAATCTCGCTGCCAGCGAATGATGTGGCCAAATTCTCTGACCTGGCTAGCAGCAGTAGCGGGGCAGACTGGTAATGGAGAATCCCAGCCATTGTGTCTGCACTGGGTCTCCAAATGAGCATTGTGACTTATTACCATTCTTCTGCCTTTTTCCCGTATAGCTACACATTGTTTCTATTTAAGTAATCATCTAACCCCCTCTTGAATGCCTCGATTGAACCTGCCTCCACCACACTTCCAGGCGGTGCATTCCAGAACCAAACCACTCACTGTGTGAAAAAAAAAATTCTCACATCACATTTGTTTATTTTGTGAATCACTTTCAATCTGTTTCCTCTGGTTCTTGCCCCTTTTAAAAGTGGGAACAGTTTCTCCCTATCTACTCTGACCAGACTCCACAAGATTTTTAACATCTCGATCAAATCTACTCTTGTCCTTCTTCTCTCCAAGGAAAACAGTCCCAACCTCTTCAAACTATCTACATTACCGCAGTTTCTCTCTCCAGGAACCAGTTTTATTAACCTCTTCTGCACTCTCTCCAATGTGTTCACATTTTTCCTTTCATGTGGTGCCCAGTATTGGTACACAATATTCCAACTGAGGTCTAACTAGTATTTTGTACAAGTGCAGCATAACCTCCTTGCTCTTGTACTCTATGCCCCTGTTAATTAAAGTCCAGAATACTATATGCATTATTAACTGCTCTCTCCACCTGTCCTGCCACCTTCAATGATCTAATCACATATACACCCAGGACCGTTTGCTCCTGCACTCCTTTATGGAATTTTAGCCCTCATTTTATATTATTTCTCCATGTTCTTCTGACCAAAATGTGTTCTGGTGAAGATTCTTTCAGCTTACCTGCTGCATGACCAGGGAATAGTAGATCCCCTTTCTGTTCATGAGCTCACTGTGTGTTCCCTCTTCAGTGATCATTCCTTTGTTAAAGGCAGCAATAACATCAGCTGTGCGGATAGTTGAGAGGCGATGGGCAATCACAATGGTAGTGCGACCTGCTCTTGCCTGCAGTGAAAACAGACTGATTAGGGAAGGTATTACCAACTCTTACTCACTGGGTTCATAAACAATCAGCAAATCTCAAAGATTGGGCAGATTCTAACAAACATTTAGCAAAGTGTCAGGCTCAGACAAAACACTGGCGTGTAACTCCCAAGTTGTACAAGTTTTCTCACGGACTCTTGAGCCTCCTCATCAAAAAAAAAGAATGGGCATGGTTTATGCTGTCACTCTGGCGGGGCAGGACCTCAGAGTCGGGAAGCGGGCCCAAGAGATCAAGCCAACGCACCCCCCCCCCCCCCCCCCCCGTCACCTGCCAAACATTATTGCACCCCTCTCCCACCCACCCCCCTCCACAGGACTCCCAATTGGGTATACCCCTGGCACTGCCCCGCGGCACAGATTGGCACTGTAACCACGGAGAGATCCCCCTCGACTGCCTCACCCTGGCCAAACCTGTTGTCAACCTCGCCAAAGTGACATCCCGTAGGTGAAGTATGAGTATTTAGTGAGGGGGCCGCTAATAACATTGAAATGTATTCAAATTGATTAAAATGAGGTTCATGCCCTTTGTGGGCCTGAATCTTGTGAAGTCACCAGCTAGGGACAGGGAAAATAGGGAAACGTGATCTCTGCAGAGAAAATCACATTTCCTGATTTCTGCGAGATTATCCGCACGCACCGCCGATCCCACAGACAGGAGTGTGGGCTCAAGATCGGGGCCATAATTTTACATACACAGTGCTGAATTGTTTTGTATCACAGGCCTTGTAGTTAATCAGTGTGAATATTACCATATGAAACTCCTTTGTCTGCCTTCTCAAGTTGTTCACTTTGGCAGGAAGAATAAAAAAGCAGAGTATTACTAAAATACTCTGAGAATAACTGCAGAATTCTGAGGTGCAGATCAATCTCGGTGATATAGTGCTTGAATCACAAAGAAATAGTACGCAGGTACAACACACAAATCAAGGAGGCTAATGGAATGCTATCCATTATTCTGAGAGGAATTGAACTATTCGTAACATTTACTTCAAATCGATTATTGTCTCCATTAAAAGTACAGTCAAAGGAATTTCAGGTTTAGGTGGATGGCTAAATGGCTGGGAAATGTTGGTAAGTTTGAAACCTGACTGACATGATCCCTTTAATTTATAGCATTCCTGGTATGCATTCTGATCCCAGCAGGAAACCTCCGCAAAGCAGTTGGTTTAGTAATTTTAATGTACAAACAAGCAACCATTAGTCGCTTTAACTAAGGATTCTGGTTTCAACAATCTGAGCATGGTTCTCCCAAACTGTCTGCAGCTCACCAGGGTCAACAAGGTGAGAGAAACTGTTCAATTAAACAGACAACCTGGCAACCTTTTAAACAATGAAACTATGGTCTACGGTCCGAGGTGAATTTTGGGTGCAAATATAGAGGCCAGGAGAAAGGAGTTCAAAGAAAGTGTTTCACTAATTGAATTAAGCCTTAATATAATGCCATTAGCATGGCTATACATACCCAGATTATTAACCTTGCACAGCCATGAAGTGTTTCTCGTCCACTTGCTATTTCTCCGATGTGGTACAACCCCAATGGTTTTAGCAAGGCGCATTATACGTTATGGCTGAGTGCCCAGAAATCCATTAGCCTGTTGAAACACCTGAGCCCCAGGAGAACACACTAGGTTGATAGCTCTGGTACTCTGATCACTGCTGTCAATTTCACAATGTTTATTTAATGGGCAATGTTAATGGGAGGCATGGTAGCACAGTGGTTTGCTCTGTTGCTACACAGCACCAGGGACCCGGATTCGATTCCTGGCTTGGGTCACTGTCTGTGCGGAGACTGCACGTTCTCCCCATGTCTGGGTAGGTTTTCTCTGGGTGCTCCAGTTTCCTCCTCCTAGTCCCAAAAGGCATGCCTGTTAGGTGAATTGGACGCCCTAAATTCTCCCTCAGCGTACCCGAACAGGTGCCGAAGTGTGGCAGCTCGGGGATTCTCACAGTAACTTCCTTGCAGTGTTAATGTAAGCCTACTTGTGACATTCATAAAGATTATTTAACAAGACGAGGAGGATTCAAGTGTTTGCAGTTTCTAATGCTGATACTTTAAAGTGTCTAGATGATTGGCATTTTTGCTATCCTGTAGTAAAAAGGAAAGTGGAAGGTTAGCAATGAATGATTATTGTTATTAAGCTTTTGTTACAGATCCTATTATAAATGTGGATGCCTTCTGGGGCAACGTTAGCATACCTACCTCTGAGCTGGAAACAGCAATTTAGGACTGATGGTCAATAACATGACCAAACAGGTTGATCATTATCCTATAGATCCTTCCAATTTGCCTGCTGGCAGGCACAGTCCCTGGTTGTCACACAGTGGAATGCAACGGCAAACTAATGCGGTAACTTAACAAGTATAACCGTGGAACATTTCTCATGGAAGTCTATGATGGACAATAACCTTTTAGGGCATGGTGCATGGAGGAGGATTGTCACTATTGGGTTCACTGGTTCAATACAGAGTGGATGAATGGGCATGCGGAGCCATTGCAGCTGGATGAGTGTGCATTAGGTTGCATGGAGGGCATAAGGGGTATGGATTTGCCTTTCAAAAGGTTCCCTCATGTAAACTGTGGTTCATGACTCCTTGAGGTGTCATGGACAATGGCTCTTTGAAAAGCTGGTCTGATTCCATGGAAATTGCAGAGGACCTATCCCTGCAATGAAACGATCCAGGTCAGGAGTGCAGGGAGTCGGCCCATGCCCTGAACTAGCCCACATCTTTAAAAGGCCCTGGTGAAAATTGGAAACCCCAGACTTTGGGTTGGGAATATGGGAATCAGGTACGAGCTGCTGTTTATAAAGGCCTGTCAAGCTTAACTAACTCTACAAAATCCCAGCCCACTGTATATCCCAGCACCTTCCCTTATGCTGACCCTTTCTTAAAAAATATTCTTTCTCCTATTTTCTCACCTCTTGTTTTCTTTAATGGTTTTTTTTTTCATTAATGGTTATTTCTTGCTTGTCTAATAGAACTGTTTACTTCCCCTAACAATCTTTCCACTAAATATTTCCTCTGTGTCTATGTGCACTCTGTCTTCTCCTCCTTCTTCTGATTTTATCAGCACATTTTTCATTTCTGAAGGGTAAGAAGTTGAAATGTTGACTTTGGGCGTGACTGATCCGAGAAAAATCTATGTCCAGTTTTGGATGCTTTTAGCAGGGTGTTTCTCGGGGTCTGCAGTGCCGAGAAACACCCAGATATTTAATGGCATTTCTTTTGGCTTCCGAGAGATTCTGATGGCCACACTTAAGAGTCTTTTCCTGCTTGCGAGCCCAGCAAGAAAGATTCCTCACAGAATGGGGCGCCATTTTGGAACACTGCCATGATCTTTCCTCCGCCCCTTTCAGCTCCCCCCCTCAACCTGTCTGGGATTTCTTCAGGACAGGCTTCTCTCATAGAATCATAGAATTTACAGTGCAGAAGGAGGCCATACGGCCCATCGAGTCTGCACCGGCCCTTGGAAAGAGCATCCTACTTAAGCCCACACCATCACCCTATCCATGTAACCCAACAACCCCACCTAACCTTTTTGGACACTAAGGATCATTTTATCATGGCCAATCCACCTAACCTGCACATCTTTGGACTGTGGGAGAAAACCGGAGCACCCAATGGAAACCCACGCACACACGGGGAGAACGCGCAGACTACATACAGGCAGTGACCCAAGCCAGGAATCGAACCTGGGGCCCTGGAGCTGTGATGCAACTGTGCTACCCACTATGCTAACGTGCTGTCTCTTGTGCAGGGTGTTCCCTGAGCAGGCGCTCTGCCTCTAGCCTCCGTGCGTTGCGGCAAAAAAGACATGTTAACAAAATGAGTACTCCCTTGTCCATCCAAGTTCAACAGACAACATGGTGACCCTGAGTTGCACTTCAGCTCCACCCTCCACATGCCTCCCCTAAATCCACCCCCAAGCCATTCCCCCTGTATGTTGATTTCCACACTGTACCCCTGCCCCCATCAAAGAGTGGCACCAGGGAGCCTCTATCCTCACCATCCGTCCCTGTAGCTGCTGAAACCCATATTAGTAATAGGCTCTGCTGCCTCTGCCCTGCTTCCCCAGTGTGGTTGACTGTGAGTGCTTCATGGGGTGGGTTGTGTGTTATCCCGCCAGCAGGATGGCACCTGGTTGCGCGGTGGAGAGGGTCATGGTGTATCAACAATCGCCTCCTTGCTTAGGGGCTTATGTGTGAGCAGTCCTACAGATCGGGGTGAAGCAGGGCAGTGTACGCCTGCTTTCAGCGTAGCTGCAGTGTGATGTGGGTCCTGGGTATGACATGCAGGATGTGACCAGAGACAGGATGGATAGGAGCAGGGGCACAGTGGGCAGGCATGGCTTGGAGACAGCTGGTGGTCCTGTGGAGTGGGCTAGCTGATAGTGTGTTCAGGTATCTGCCCTGAGAGGGACAGTGTGCCAGGGAGGGTGCCAAGGACCATGGTGCATGTATCCCTTGTTTGGGGTGAGCTCTGCCATTCCCCTGCTTCCCCTGCAGTGGGACTGTGCTTCTGATGAGCGCACTGAGGAGTGGCAGCACCTGGTGCGTCACTGATTGAGCTTGGCCACACCCATCCTGTTGATGGGTTAGCTGGGGTCTGAGGGTTTCCAGAGGGGCTCGCAAATGACCAGCGATTCTGTGAACATTTACAGAACACAGTGAGCAGTCAGCAGAGTTAGCAGCCAGGGACCTGTAACGTGTACCAAATGGGTGCTTTTAAAACAATCAGCAATGGTAGCCTGAGCCAGGCCATCCCAATCCCGAAGGGGACACACAAATCCACGGACCTGTCACCAAGTCATTCCCTGTGGCACCCCCAGGTCCTGGCAGCAAGCGGTACAATTTTTAAAAGTTTTTTAACCTTTGCTTCCCTTCTCACTCAGCCTCAGCAGCCATGGTACCCTGTGCCTGTTTGTAACTACCTGTAGTAAATTCTGCCCACATGACCTCTGCCTGAGCATCTCGAAGGCCCGGAGCATAGTGGGTCAAATGCGCAAAACACATTTAAAGTGGTGGCACGGTGGTGCAGTGTTTAGCGCTGCTGCCTCCTGGCGTCCAGGACCCGGGTTCGATCCTGGCCCCGACACTCTCCGTGTGGAGTTTGCACCTTGTCCCCTGTCTGCGTGGGTCTCACCCCCAAAACCCAAAGATGTGCAGGGTAGGTAGATTGGCGACACTAAATTGCGCCTTAATTGGAAATTTTTAAAAAACAACATATAAATGCATGCAACTGCCGGTTTTGCATTCCGCCCACGGCGCAGGGCGCAAACTTCGTTATCACCACTAGGGAAGGACTGGGGCATGGCTCCCGAATCAGCGCTGGGCACGGACCTCGATTTTGGCCGGACGCCTGATTGCGATTCGCGTTTCAGTGAGAACTTTACTTTCTTCGAAGTAAAGTAGTCCCAACAGGTTTTGTTTTTCAAATTCCAAACATATGTTTGCTAATTTTAGTGCATTTCATTTCAGTGTTTTAATACTGTATCTTCTATAAGTCTATCAAACCAAATACAGAAAAAAGCAGAAAAAGCTGGAACTCCAAAGTAGGTCAGTTAGTGTTTGAAGAAAGAACATGCGGCGTGATTTTACGACCTTGTTGCGCCCAACCTGGAGATTTGCAACTCTCGGAACGCCTCACAAGATTTAACGAAATCTTGCGAGATGTTTCGATCTGGATCTCGCCTCACTGGAGGTGATCCAGATCTGTATATTTAACTGAGCCATTTCTCCCGGTGCCTGGGAGACCTTGGCAGGGTGCCTTTAGTACTGGTTTCCACAAATGTGGACCAGTTGTAATGGTACATGGGGTTCTCCCAGGCCCCTGGGTGGTCGGGGACAGGGCAGTGTGGCACCCTGGTATTCATTCTTGCACCCGACCTCTATCGAAAAGCAAACTCAGTGTTTACTGTGTTAGTTCAATAAAAAGTCTCATTGAGAATCAGGATTGACCTTTTCAGTGTAAGTTCAATGACCGAGAGTGCATATCAGAATACGGCATGCAGATAGCACATTTCACAGGATTGTTCATTTCCTCATTATAAATTAAAAGATCAAAAATTCCATCATGTACATTCAAATCAGTGTGTATATCTGGGATGCACACCTCTGTACAATTCATCAAATCTACTTGAAACTCTTTGCGGACTTGAACACATAATTAAAGCTAATTCTCTAGTAGTACTGGGGGAGCTAATGGTCTAGTAGTACTGGGGAACGCTGTACCTAAAAGTACAACAACTGGTCATTCATCACATGGATATTTGTAGAATGTTGCTTTGTACAAATTGGATGCCACATTTGTCAATATAAAACAGTACCGACAAGTCAGAAATCTATGTATGTGAATTGTTTTAAAATATTTTCAGAAGAAATAATAGGATAATTTATTTATTTAAAAACTAATGTCACCTTGCCTTACTCGGCAATGATAGTGACAAAATAAGACAGGGCACGATTTAATGCCCAAGGAACAGAGTCCTGTTTTGGACACAAATTGGAGGATGTTTCTCGGCACCGGCAGCACCGAGAATGACCTCGCTATCAAAGGGTCTCTTTTATTTTGGTCTCGGAGAGGAATACCACACTGAGGCCGCACTTACCTCCAACTTTTAAAAGCCCAATCTCTCAACCCCCTCACCGCAGCCTCCTGACCTCCTAATGCCTCAACTTAATTGTTAGAGTGTCCTCGGGTCCCCCCTCACCCTACCTCATATGGGCAGGGCTGCACAGGCCCGATCACTGGCATGGGCAATCTGGCACCTGGGCACTGCCAGCCTTGCACCCTGACAGTGCTCCTGCCAGCATAGCAGTGCATCATGGGAACCTTAGCAGTGCCAGGGTTTCCCTTCCATGGTGCCCAGGTGGCACTACCAGGGTGTCCAGGTGGCACTGCCAAGGTGCTAGTCTAGCAGTGCCAAGGTGTCTAGGTGGAAGGATTGTCAGGGTGCCACCCTGCCCAGATCCCAACCACCTGGGGGCCTCCGATGGCCTGGGAGACCTCTCCCAGGTGCCATTACGGCTGGTCCACGTTTGTTTGGATCAGTGGTAAACGGCGCCATGGCGAGGTCTCTCAGGTGCAGGAATTTGTTTCTGGACCTCAGGAGAATCGGGCGTCGACATATTTAAATGAGCCTAATGTCTCATTAAAAATGTAAATCTGGATCCCATCCAGCGAGGGCGAGATCCAGATCACAACGTCTTGTGAGATCTCGTTAGATCTCATGAGGTGTTCCCAATGTCGCAACGCATCGCTCCTGAGAGGCCTCTCACGAGCTGTAACGGCCTCGTCCCATCACTGAGTTGGGCGCTGCGAGGTCGTTTCATCATGCCCATAGTAACTGAAAAAGGGCTGACATTTGCCATATCGTGGAATATTCAATAGTTTCAGTAGCCCGTGTGCCTTTTTCCATACACCATACAGATATCAATAAAAATAATGAACTTTGGTCGCTTGCACAAAGTGCAGAATTAGTTTTTTATAGCATGCAGAGTATCAAACAGGATACAGTTGAAGCAAGTTATACCCATAGGAATGCAAAGTCTGAAGTTCTTAAAATAAAATATTGCATAAGTATATACTGAATCTGCTAACTTTTCAAACAGAAGGGAATAACTGGTTTGTTTGGCAGAGCTATGAATGTGTCAATGGGCTTACACCCATGGTTAGCACTCCTGGGCTGGATTCTCCGATTTGATGATTAAGTGCTGATGCCGGTGTGGAAACAGTGCCGTTTTGTGCACGAAAAAACGGCGCCAAAGCTGCACGGATCCTCAGTCTGGTGGGGGGCTGGCAGGCATGCAGCGTAAAGTCCAGCTTTACCTGTGAATATGGCCGTACAATTGCCGGGTCAGTGGCCACGCATCTGCATGAAGGCGGCCACGCCGTGCAACATGGCGCCGGCTGCGAGCGGACCCAGCCTGCCAAAAACTGCCCTCCTGTAATCAGCTTTGCCACCCCCGGAATACCCCACACCAGTGCCCCCAGACCCCGCCAAAGCCCTCCCCCTGCCTGCGAACGGCTCCCCCCTCCACCCCACCGACTGTGGCGTCGTTGGACTCAGCCCGCAGCCGCCATGCCGGGTTCACAGAAATAAAAAGGACAAGTGTTCCATGCCATCGGGAACTCGGCCCATCGGGGGCGGAGCACCGGGGAAGGGTCTCAGGTGATGTCCTGAGGCGTCCCGATGGCATGCGGTGTACTTTTGAGTGCACCGTTTTTGAGGGGGCGGAGCATTGCCAAAGAGGCGCCGCCCCCAATTTTGACGAAAATGGGGATTCTCCAGCTGATCGCCGAACGTGATATCGGCGTCGCCGACCAGAGAATCCCGCCCTCTATTCTGATTCCTATTCCCCCAAGAAAAGTTGTGTGATAGTGGCCTGAAATGTCCAGTTCATGCAATTCGATTTTCCCGCTGGCATTGCACCCTTGCTGGAGGGTTTCACGACAGTGTGTGATGGTTCCAATGGGAAATCCCGTTGACAAACAGCAAGAAGATAGAATCCCACCACCAGTGAATGGTGCACTGCTGAGAAGCATGCGGCTGGCGGACCGGAGAATCCTGCCCAAATCTTGAGTAAGCACAAAGTTCAACCTGGCATTCATGAGTCACGTCAGTCAACATTCTTATCATAAAGCTGCTAGCTGTTCATTCATAGACAGTTTGAAGCTGAACAGCTTTTAATATCCTCTCGCTCATGGGAACTTCCATAAATATAATTACTTTGTAAATTGAGAAATCTAGCTGTAGTTCAAACCCACAGTAAAAGGCACCAAGTTGAAAAGAATCGGAGAGAGAATAAGGTGAGTCATGCTTGAATTCCAAAAGCTTATATGCTGTAAAAAGGAGGAAGGATTGAGGGAGCCAAGGACACCCAGGTTAGAATGGATTGGACTCAAAGAAGGTGCAGTCAATCCATATTTCAATGCAACAATGATTAAGAGAGGGATGTTCAGAGGAAACAAAAAAGGAGATTTCAGAGAATCATTGACTGCACTGACATGTGAGCGGAATGTTCCCTTCCAATCGGGGAACACTTCAGCAGTCAAGGGCATTCAGCCTCTGATCTTCGGGTAAGCGTCCTCTAAGGCTGCCTTCAGGACACGTGACAACACAGAATCGCCGAACATAAACGTATAGCCAAGTTCCGCACACATGAGTATGGCCTCAACCAGGACCTTGGATTCATGTCGCATTATATTCACCCCCCACCATCTGGACTGGGCTTGCGAAATCCTACCAACTGTCCTGGCTTGAGACAATTCATACCTCTTTAACCTGGGATTACTCCTCTCTCGGGATCTGTAAAGATTTAATAACCTGCAAATGCTCGCATTCAAAGTATCGTCTTACATATTGACTTTGTCTATATATATGATTTTGGAACCCACCTCTTCATTCACCTGAGGAAGGAGCAGTGTTCCGAAAGCCAGTGATTTGAAACAAACCTGCTGGATTTTAACCTGGTGTTGTAAGACTTCTTACTGTGCTCACCCCAGTCCAATGCCTGCATCTCCACATCATGTGAGCAGCATGTGGTTAGTACTGTGCTTCACAGCTCCAAGGTCCCAGGTTGATTCCTGCTTGGGTCACTGTCTGTGTGGAGTCTACACGTTCTCCCCGTGTCTGAGTGGGTTTCCGCCGGGTGCTCCGGTTTCCTCCCACAAGTCCTGAAAGACGTGCTGTTAGGTAAATTGGACATTCTGAATTCTCCCTCCAAGTACCCGAACAGGCACCGGAATGTGGCGACTAGGGGCTTTTGACAGTAACTTCATTGCAGTGTGAATGTAAACCAGCTTGTGACAATAAAGATTATTCTTATTAATTGTTAAAATAGAAAGTTAGGAAAGTGACAATGGAGCAAGACAGTTTGGAAGTTTGAGGGTAATTTTAAAGTGATCAAGATCAGGATTTTATGGAGACCACCCACCCCCTCCCGGGTGTGACATTATGTCCCCGTCAAAATAAATGTCAATTTAACCTTGGTGGGGCTTACATTTTTTAATTACATTTTCTAAACTGAATGCAAGGATACAGAGTGACAGCATAGAAGGTAACCACACTGTAAATCTATATTGTGCAGCACTGCAGGGTAAAAGGTTATCAGCAGCATTCATGTTACAAGTTATGTATGTTACAAATGCAAACTAGTATCCGGTGTCACTATATGGAAGTGCATTCTGACCCTGTTCATGAATAAAGCTGCTGAGGAAAATGTGTTTTTGAGTTCATTGTCCAGACAGTGCAAGTCGTGTTGGCTTCACCTTACAAACGAATTGCAGCAGAACCTGAGTTAACATGTGCTGTCTGAGCAGCTTTATATTTATTGGTGCCTTCATGTTCTTTGATCAATGTCTTACTTCCACTTGAAATGGAAACTGGCACATTGAACATGGTGTAGCTGTTTTGTTCCAGGTGATTGTAAATGAGGAAAACGCTTATGAAGATAGTTGTTAAAGCAACAATTACACATTTTTGACAACACCATTTTCATTTTACACTAAAGCTGGAACCTCGCACATGTTCAATCTTTATCAATCTTTATGATACGCTATCCAGTCAGCAGCATTGTCATAGGCCTGAAGTTTCAGCTTGTCAGGTGAGCAAAATCGGCAGGATCGGACGCAAATGTGAAATCTGCTCCCACCCGTGATCAGCAGTCGAGATCGATTAATGTGCTGGCTGGCCAACTAATGGCTGACTGGTGGGCACGGGCGCAAAATGAGGGTGGGCAGCTGAATGTGTGCAGCTGAGGGCAGGGACTTTAAAAACAACTTAATAAAGGCTTGACTATATAGAGGAAATGTGGGAGAGAGCTTTTGTGAACGATAAAGAGACACTGACAACAAAGGTCACAAAGTGAGCAGGAAAGTCTGCCTGGGATAGAACAAAATTCTCCAACACTGGTAGCAGGGTTCCCAATGCAGCGGAGAATCGGGTGTCGGGGAAAAATGGTACCCGTTTGCTTTGCTAGCAGTGGAATTGAGGTTCACCTCTGCGTGCCTGCGGGATAATGCAAATGCGAGCAAGCGGGTCTTAATAACCCATTTTCATCTACTTAGCGGGCCAGGCACCCCGGACGGGATTCTTTCACCCCGGGGCCAGGCCGGAGAATTGCTGGGACGCGAATTGCGCCACGACACCGGTCCGCCAATTCTCTGGAGAGCGGAGAATCGGCGGCATTGGCGCCGGCACAGGGCCGGTCGGGAGCCGCAGTACGGGGCCCCCCGCGGCGATTCTCCGCCCAGGATAGGTCGAGCGGCCATGCAATTAAAGCCGAGTCCCGCCGGCACCGTTCACACCTGCTCTTACCCGGCGGACCTCGGCATGGATCCATCCGGGGTGGCCTGGTGGTGGTGTGGGGGGGTGTCCGACCCCCGGATGGGGGGCCTCTGCTGTGGCCTGGCCCGTGATCGGGGCCCACCGATCAGCGGCCGGCCTCTTGGGCTGGGGGCATCTTTTGTTCCACGCCAGCCCCTGTAGCCCTACACCATGTTGCGTCAGGGCCGGCGCGGAGAAGGAAAAGCCACCGCGCATGTGCACATTGGCGCCGGTCGCAAGGCGCTTGACAAGAAAGTCCAGGGCTCCGGCTTCTAAATCAGTCTCATGTGGTCATACACGATACTGCACTGAGAATTTACCCAGAGAGACAAGGGGAGAAATGGTCAGGATTTAGGTCGGCACAGTAGCACAGTGGTTAGCACAGTTGCTTCACAGCTCCAGGCTCCCATGTTCAATTCCTGGCTTGGGTCACTGTCTGTGCGGAGTTTGTACGTTATCCCCGTGTCTGCGTGGGTTTCCTCCGGGTGCTCCGGTTTTCTCCCACAGTCCAAAGTTGTGCAAGTTAGGTGGATTAGCCATGATAAATTGCCCTTGGTGTCCGAAAAGGTTAGGTGGGGTTACTGGGTTATGGGGATAGGGTGGGGTGCTCTTTCCAAGGACCGGTGCAGACTTGATGGGCCGAATGGCCTCCTTCTGCACTGTAAATTTCATGATTCTATGATCTTTGGAGATCGCTTTCGGCGACCCATGTTACACCACCATTCTGCAACCCGCCCATGAAAAACACAAGGAGAGACAACAGAACAGATCATGGTGGCAATGGGGAATAAAATTCCATATCCTCTCTGCACTCCTGGTGGTGGCAGTCCTTGCTGGAGCCTACGGTTTTCTGTATTGTTCTGATAGAATCATAGAATCCCTTCAGTACAGAGGAGGCCATTCGGCCCCTCGAGTCTGCAACAACCCTCCGAAAGAGCACACTACCCAGGCCCAATTCCCCGTCCTATTCCCGTAACCCCATCTAACCATTGGACACTAAGGGGCGATATAGCATGGACAATCCACCTAAGCTGCACATCTTTGGACTGTGAGGGCAAACCGGAGCACCCGGAGGAAACGCACGCAGACACGGGGAGAATATGCAAACTTCACATACAGTCACCCAAGTTCGAATTGAACCCGGGCCCCTGGTGATGTGAAACAGCAGTGCTAACCATTATGCCACCATGCCACCCTAAACTCCTCTCCCTGCAAGTTCTGATGACAGACTAGTGACCTGTTCCTGGAAGAACTAGCTATGGAAACAGATAAAAGTCTGCCTTAGTATATCACTAGGTCTAGTAAAAGAATTGGGACTCCCTGCAAGTTTGAATCACTGTTGATCGTGTGAAATTGATCCCTAAACCTCCTGAAGTTAACTTTAGATAAGAATACCAATGAAATTTCACAGCCACTCTCTTCATTCCCACTTACCTTATCCAGTGCTGCTTGCACAACAGATTCACTCTGAGTATCGAGGGCAGATGTTGCTTCATCCAGCAGAAGAATCTTTGGGTTTCTGACTAACGCACGAGCAATAGCAATTCTCTGTTTCTGTCCACCACTCAGCTGGGCACCTCTTTCACCAGCCATGGTGTGAAATCTCTGGAAAATGTGAAAGCACAAAGTGTATGCAACTGAATAAAAATATCTCCAACTAATTTATTGTACAAGTGCAAGCTGACACCCACAAGACCTCTTTGTCATATGAAAGCTTCTCAAGGATAAGAGATAACTGCTTTTATGTAGATTTAGTCTATACTAAAGGATTAATGCATAAATAAAAAACTTAAAAGATTTACTTTGAAACAGGATATTAAAAAGTTCTTGGTAGCCATTGAAGTGTTATTGAGGTATTATCACTGCTGCATAGGAAACATCAACATACCCAACCAATCAGTTAGCCAGAGTTGTCTGTGAATGTATTGATGATGCTAACAGTGTACTCACTGTACTTATGAAGAAACCATTCACCAACTTGCTAGGACTGTACATTGTTATGAAGACAAGGGGTGAATTCCCTGCACCCCTACCAATCCATTCACATGGTTTTTGTTGAGAAAGACGAATAAACGCAGAAAGTGTGATCAGTAGATCACGGGCTGGATTCTCCAATTTTGAGGCTATGTCCCCACTCCGGCATGGAAACGGTCGCGTTTTACGACAGAACAAATGGCGTAAAACGGCCACCGATCCATGCAACATGGCGCTGGCCGCTCGTGAACCTAGCCTGCGAAACAGTGCCCCCCCCCCATTTGGCCAGCTCACCACCCCGGACCACCCCCCTCACAGTGCCCCCCAGCCCCTGGCAAAGTCCCACCTGCCCGCGGATCGGCCCTCCCCCGACTGTGGTTACAGCCGCCACGTCGAGTTCCCGACTGATGAGACCAAATGCAACCGACGCCGTCAGGAATGCGGCCAGTCGGGGGCGAAGCATCCTGAGGCAACGTCCTGAGGCTGTCGATACGCCACGCGGCATCCTTTGGAGCATCGCAAAAGCGGCGCCGCCCCCAATTTGTCGCAAACTTTGATTCTCCGGCCAGTCGACGAACGCGATTTCGCCGTCGTGAACCGGAGAATCCTGCCCCACATTTCCATCTCTTATTTCTCTTTGTATATCTAGGCCGGGATTCTCCATGATGAGTCTGCCCTGCTACTGCTGCTTGCGACGATGGATAATCTGGTGCTCAACCAAATCTCCCATTCACTGCAGCAGGTTGGGAGCCTCCCCTGGCCTGAATAGACAGAGAATCCCACCCTAATATGACATTGGTGACATTGCCCTGAATTCCCCGACCATTCGCTAGTGGTGGGATTCTTGATCCCACAGGCAGCGCTCCTCACACGTTGGGTTTCCCAGCTGCAAGGGGTTTATCATAGATTATCATAGAATTTTACAGTGCAGAAGGAGGCCATTCGGCCCATCGAGTCTGCACCAGCTCTTGGAAAGCACACCCTACCCAAGGTCAACACCTCCACCCTATCCCCACAACCCAGTAACCCCACCCAACACCAAGGGCAATTTTGGACACTAAGGGCAACTTATAATGGCCAATCCACCTAACCCGCACATCTTTGGACTGTGGGAGGAAACCGGAGCACCTGGAGGAAACCCATGCACACACAGGGAGGATGTGCAGACTCCGCACAGACAGTGACCCAAGCCGGAATCGAACCTGGGACCCTGGAGCTGTGAAGCAATTGTGCTAACCACAATGCTACCGTGCTGCCCCTGGCTTCTTCTTTAATGTAGATTGTAGTGGGTGGCTGGCTTCAATGGGAATTCCCATTGACAATGGTGGGAGCAGAGAATTCTGCCACACGTGAAAGATGCGCCGCCGAGAAATAGATGGCTGTCGTCCGGAGGATCCTGCCCAATTAATTCCAACTGACACTAGTTCAGATTGTGTGAGGCTTTTAATGACTTCTCCTTCTGAATCATCTGGGATACTCACTGTTGGGTGCCTTATTTACACAGGTCCCACCGGCCCTCTGGAGAGCATTGCATTATTTGATCTTCAGCTGACAGTGTCATGTAAAACTCCATGGGAATTCTTTGGACAAGTGCGCCAATCACTTAAAGCAAGCATGCAGGTGCAACAAGAAGTTAGGAAGGCAAAACAAATTAATAAAATTCTGACAGGGCTGGACAGACTAAAGGGAGCGATGTTATTTCCTCTGGCTGGGGAGTTGAGAACAAGGATACATGGTGGACTGAGATGAGGAGAAACATCTTCACTCGGAAGGTGGTGAACCTGCGGAGTTCTCTACAAAAGAATGCTGTGGAGGCTAAATCACTGAATCTAGGGCGCAATTTACTGGCCACGTTCTGCTGGAATCGGGGCGGGCGCAGCTGGTAAATGCTGCCAGAGGCCTCTCCTGGGATTCCCGGCAACCGTTACGCCTCATGAGATCGAGCGAGACTTTGTTTAAAAACGCACTTAAATGCTGCTGATGTCAATTTGAACCCACTCCCAGGACCTACTGGCCTCACCGAGGTGACCCCAGCCGGATGCCGATTGGAACTGGTCCCCACACACAGGACCAGACAGAATGGCACGGGGTGGGGGGGGGGAGGGTCTCCCAGGTGATCGGAGGTCTCCACGTGGCTGGTATCTGGGAAGGGTGGCACCCTGCACTGCTGATGCCACCTCAGCACCATGGCACTTGCAGCCTGGCACCCTGGCTGATGTTTCGCTAGTGGGTAATGGGTTATAAAGTTGCTTCACTCATATTGATCAGGTCACATTAATATTTGCTTTGTCTCTAATCTAATGCGATAATAGTGGACTATTATAGTGAGCACTGCATTCCATCTAGAATGCCACTTAGGATAATGTGGAGCATGGATCACTACTGATTTATTTATTATTTAATGCATATGCTATTTAGATTGCCTTTTGTTTTTAATTCCGTGTACCCAATTCTTTTTTCCAATTAAGGGGTAATTTAGTGTGGCCAATTCACCTATTCTGCACATCTTTTTGAGTTGTGGGGTGAAACCCACACAGTATTTAGATTGCCAATGTTATTTTGAGAGAGATGTTTTTTGAATATAATTGACCTCCTTAAAGGAAACGTCCTCTCTTCACTGATCAATGTTCACAAGTCACCCGTGATCATTTTCATCTTCATTGCTTGGGTGGTTAGCTGACATATGAAAATGAAATGAAATGAAAATCGCTTATTGTCACAAGTAGGCTTCAATGAAGTTACTGTGAAAAGCCCCTAGTCGCCACATTCCGGCGCCTGTTCGGGGAGGCTGGTACATAATGGATTTCCTGTCTATTATAGAGTCTGACCAGTTTCATTGCCATCAGGTGAATGTGAAAATGATTCCTTCTGCATTACGTGTGGCTCATTATCCACCAATTGCAGACTTAAGGATCTTGCCTGTGCTGGTATGAGAGTATACCAAGAAGAAGCTAAACATTTCATTACAGGGGATGAGGTGAATTCTCAGCTAATGGCATCCAAGACAGCTCCTTTACACCTGCCCAGGCCTGGTGGCATTTGTGGGAACTGTGTCCAAGTCACTTCTGTAACTCACAGACATGAATGTTGCATACCACAGGAAGTAGAACATAAAACATTTTCTAAAGAGACCTCTCACTCAAGGACGAAACAAAGTAAGTTTGTAGCTCTGTCAAATCTAAAGTGGCACTTACATCGGGAAGCATTGTTATGAAGTCATAAGCATTTGCTTCCCTCGCTGCTTGCTCAATCTCTCCATCAGTTACATCCTCTCGGCCATAGCGTATGTTTTCAGCAATTGTTGTGGCAAAAAGTACTGGTTCCTGACTAACAACACCGATGTTTTGTCTCAGCCACTTCACGTTCAAAGTACGGATATCATGTCCATCTACAGTGATCTAAATGAGATGAAGACATTTATAAATTGATCATTTTCTATCCAATTAATTCATCATTTACCAATATAATTAGCTTACTTTATGCATTTCACTTATTTCAATATTTTACTTACCACACACAAAAATTAGAGTCAGTTGTTACTATTAATTTATTTGTCTTACATTCTATCTGATTTTTAGTAGTTTATTGTCTTTCTTTGTGTATGAATCTGTCAGTTTGAACCAAGAGAAGATGATTAGAATGAAGATGTAAAGATAATGAGTGAAGACTTGGAAAAAGTGAAAAAATTAAAGTACCTGGGGTCAGTGGTTGCAGAAGGTGGGAGTATGCAAGTGGAAATTAAGTAATAGATTATCTCTGGTTGGAGTAATAGGAAGAAGTGCAGTGCAGTGTCATTTGATAATGCCACAATGGTGTGACTTGTGCATGAGTGATAAATCTGCAATTTGATGGGTTGGCCAAACTAACTGTTTAAACAAGGACTTATTAAAGACAAGAAAAGGCACTGCCTAAAGGTGGCTGTTGCAATCCACCCCAGCTTTTGGAAAGTTCTGGGGCGGGATTCTCCACACTCAGCGCGATGTCCGCCGACTGGCGCCAAAAACGGCGCGAATCAGTCCGGCATCGCGCCGCCCCAAAGGTGCGATGGGTCGGAGAATCACGCCCCTGATGTGGAATTACGATTCAAACTTTGGAATTTAAATAGAGATAGAGCGAATGGTTTAAAATTCAAGTCCACATTACAAGGTAAAGGTGTAAAAGGGAAACAAATAAACCTTCAGACCCACCAAAACTCAGAACTGTCTAAGGAGGAGGCATTAAACTCTGAAGTACTGGATATGCAATGGCTGCCACAGCCAAACCCAGCCACTAGACCTTGTAAATGCACAATGGGTAAAGTATATCAGGCTAGGCTGCAGGCACTGCAGAGAGATTGCAAGTGACACAAGGTGTGTCACAAAATATTTCAGCAGAGGAAATAGGCTGAAAAGCTGCACTCTCTTCCTCGCTCTCTTTTGGAACAACTGCACTAACCAGTTGAGACGACAACTTTAACTCAATATCTAGCAATGAACTGAGACCTCATAAAAATTTAATATCTTATACTCTTGTGTAATGCATTATGTTATCCTAATTATTAATTATGAGTGGACATAGATAATTTTTGAATAAATGTACTCTTTTGATTGGTACATGTGAATTACTTGAAGTAACTGGCAAAAGTAGAATTGACCCTTATTTTCGGTGCTCGAGGAGCTGGCAAGCCATCGAGTATAGCTTGCAATAAAAGTTTTACCTGAACTTCAACTCTAAGTATCATCAAGTCAGTTGGAAAGTGAAGTGCACGATAGTTGAATAAATACCGGTGAAACCCCCACAACAGGTCCTGCCAAATTTGAATTCAGGCCCTGATTACATTTGTTGTCTGTTTCCTGGCCAGAGTCAGGCAGATTGAATGGCTGAACAGCTGTTTTTGGGAAGACCACAGCCAATGAGTGGAGAGAAAGGGGGAGGCACCGAATGTGAGAGGCCATGGACCGATCAGAGGTTCAGACACATTTGGGTTTGTAAACACATCAAAGGGACGGGATGGGGACAGGGGGAATGGTGGGCGGTGACATTGTTAATAAATCAGTGGAACCAGAGACAGAAGTTTCAATTGGAAATTACATCTGAGGCACACAGCCTCATATAATATTAAAATGACTAACCTGTCTCCTTCAAGTGGATGAAACATGCATGAAAAATGTTCTTTGAATACTAAATGTATTTTCATTATGTGCTGAGATTGAATTCATCTGATGGGCGAAATTCTCCATTATCGGCGGAAAGTCCGCCGATCGGCGCAAAAAACGGCGCAAATCCCACTTGCGTCACGTCATAAAAATGGGCCGATAGTCTGCGGCCCGAAATGGGCTAGCAGCGACGTAACGGGATCCGCGTTTGCGCAGTGGTTCACGCCGTGCAGCATCATACGCGCTGCACGGCGTGACGGCTCATAAGGCCTCGCAGCTCCCCCCCACCCGACCGGAACAGCCGACCGCAACACCCGACTTGATGGCTGGTCGTCGCTCAGCCCCGAGGTTCGAGTCACGCGATGTGGAGGCGCTCCTGGACGTGGTGGAGCAGAGGAGGGACGCCCTGTATCCCGGGCACGGCCGCAGAGTTGCCCCAGGCCACAGCCGGCGTCTGTGGAGGGAGGTGGCAGAGGCCGTCACCGCTGTGGCCCTAACACCACGGACAGGCACCCAGTGCCACAAGAAGGTGAACGACCCCGTCAGAGCAGGCAGGGTGAGCCTCCCCCATATCCCCCCTCCCCATATCCCCCCTCCCCCATATCCCCCATATCCCCCCCCATATCCCCCATATCCCCCCTCCCCATATCCCCCCTCCCCATATCCCCCCTCCCCCATATCCCCCATATCCCCCCTCCCCCATATCCCCCATATCCCCCCTCCCCCATATCCCCCATATCCCCCCTCCCCCATATCCCCCCCTCCCCATATCCCCACTCCCCCAGATACCCCCTCCCCCATATCCCCCCTCCCCCATATCCCCCATATCCCCCATATCCCCCCTCCCCCATATCCCCCTCCCCCATATCCCCCCTCCCCCATATACCCCATATCCCCCCTCCCCCATATCCCCCCTCCCCCATATCCCCCCTCCCCCATATCCCCCATATCCCCCCTCCCCGATATCCCCCATATCCCCCCTCCCCCATATCCCCCCTCCCCCATATCCCCCCTCCCCATATCCCCCCTCCCCCATATCCCCCTCCCCCATATCCCCCCTTCCCCATATCCCCCCTCCCCCACATCCCCCATATCCCCCCTCCCCCATATCCCCCATATCCCCCATATCCCCCTCCCCCATATCCCACATATCCCCCCTCCCCCATATCCCCCATATCCCCCCCTCCCCATATCCCCCCTCCCCCATATCCCCCCTCCCCCATATCCCCCCCATATCCCCCATATCCCCCCTCCCCCATATCCCCCCTCCCCCATATCCCCCCTCCCCCATATCCCCCCTCCCCATATCCCCCCTCCCCCATATCCCCCATATCCCCCTCCCCCATATCCCCCCTCCCCATATCCCCCATATCCCCCCTCCCCCATATCCCCCATATCCCCCCTCCCCCATATCCCCCCTCCCCCATATCCCCCCTCCCCCATATCCCCCCTCCCCCATATCCCCCCTCCCCCATATCCCCCATATCCCCCTCCCCCATATCCCCCCTCCCCATATCCCCCATATCCCCCCTCCCCCATATCCCCCATATCCCCCCTCCCCCATATCCCCCCTCCCCCATATCCTCCCTCCCCCATATCCCCCATATCCCCCCCTCCCCCATATCCCCCCTCCCCCATATCCCCCCTCCCCCATATCCCCCATATCCCCCCTCCCCCATATCCCCCTCCCCCATATCCCCCTCCCCCATATCCCCCCCTCCCCCATATCCCCCATATCCCCCCTCCCCATATCCCCCCCTCCCCCATATCCCCCCCTCCCCATATCCCCCATATCCCCAAGTGAATCCAGCCCTAACCTTAACCTCTGCAATGCACGCGCAACCGATGGCGTGCATTCATATACCTGCCTAACACTGTTGCCTTTTACCCCTGCCACCACCCCCCCCCCCCCACAGGAGAAGCGCGCAAACAACAATAGGGAGCATGTGAGGACTGGAGGAGGGCCCGCTGATGAGAGGCCACTGACCGTACACGAGGAAAGGGCCCTGGAACTGGCTGGCGGACCTGAGGACCGGGAGGTTGCTGATGCAGAGGTCGGGGCACCACGAGCAAGTGAGCCACCAACAGCCCGTCCCCATATCCCCCCTCCCCTATATCCCCCACCCCCGTATCACCTGATCACTGCCTGATGTCTAACCATGCATGCTTCATTGTGTATCGCAGGACCAAACGTCCAGGCACCCATCCCCGCAGATGCACACCGCCCGCAGGATGCCCCTCGGAGACCACGGGAGACGGAGAGACCCGCACCCTCCAGCATGCGACGCCCGCAGGATGCCCCTCGGAGACCACGGGAGACGTAGAGACCCGGACCCTCCAGCATGCGACGCCCGCAGGATGCCCCTCGCACACCACGGAGACGGAGAGACCTGGAGCAACAGGGAGACGACACCCCCGTCACGTGCGGGAGCGACCACCCAGCGATGAGGGGAGCAGCCACAGGCCCCCGTCACATCCGAGCCAGGACACCACTACCCAGGACACCACTATCCAGGACACCCCTACCCGGGACACCACTACCCAGGACACCCCTACCCGGGACAGCACTACCCAGGACACCCCTACCCGGGACACCACTACCCAGGACACCCCTACCCGGGACAGCACTACCCGGGACAGCACTACCCGGGACACCCCTACCCGGGAAGACGAAATACCGGACAGTGACTCAGAGTGGATGGGTGGAGACGAACCCCCACCCCAAAGTGCCATGGACTCAGAGTGGGACGAAGAGCACGACACAACGCCACTGCTGTCACCAACACCCTCCACCATCGCAGAAACACTCACCACGGTTGGGCACTTTAGTGATGAGGCGTCTGGTACACTCACTGGTGCGCACAACACAGCCGTCCCGGTACAGCAGGTGGAGGTAGGAGCAGCAGAGGGACCGGGCGGTCGGAGGGCAGCCCAGGCCAAGCGAACATCTGCCGCCCAAATGGATCCCGGGTTCCTGCAGTTACCACACCCACACATAGATCCGATGCAACCACCGACACGGAGACGAGCGAATAGGGTGACGGGTGGCTTGCGGCGGCTGCGGTCGCAGGTGGAGGAGTCCACCCGCGTCCAGGAGCTGGGAGTGGTCCCGGTCATGCGTGCCACCCAGGCTGACACCGCACGAGTGGCGTCCGCGGTGGAGGCAATGGGTGCGACGGTGTCAGACATGGGGAACGGTTTGCGAGGCCTGGGGCCTTCCGTGCAGGCGGCGTCTGTGGCCCAGGAAATGGCTGCCCTCTCACAGGAGGCCATGAGCCAGTGCCAGCGCCAGATGGCAGAGGCACTCAACGCCATAGCCCAGTCTCAGCAGGCCATGGCCCAGTCTCAGCAGGCCATGGCCCAGTCTCAGCAGGCCATAGCCCAGTCTCTGCAGGCCATGGCCCAGTCTCTGCAGGCCATGGCCCAGTCTCAGCAGGCCATCGCTGAGGGCATCGGCGCCAGTGGCCATGTGCGAGCTGGCGTCGCACTGTCGCAGACAGGGTTCGACAACCCCCTGGGCTCCATGGCTGCAAACCTGCAGACCCCTGTCGATACCAGCACGGGCCTCCAGGACTGGCAGCGCCAGATGTCGGGGGCGCGTCGGATGGCCAGTCCGTTCGCATCCCCCACCCATCGGGCACCCCGAGGGAGGAGGAGGTGGTGTGGTCCGTCCCGGCTCCCTCTGTAGGGGAGGTCCCGGTACACCGCGACACCTCGGACTCCCCCCCTTCCGTCCCAGGTGCATCGGGTGGGCAACGGGCAGGACAGGCTGGCAGCTCGCCATCCCAGTCGCCCGGGCCGCAGCCTGGCCCATCTAGGCCAGGACGCCCCAGGAAACGGCCGCCAAAGGGATCCAGTGTCAGAAGGCAGGAATCACAGGAGTCCACCTCCAGTTCCGCTGTACCGTCTGGGGAACCACATAGACGTAGTCAAAGGGCCCGTAAGGCCAAACAATTAGACACTGAGTAAGTTGGCACGGGTGCAGGGCACAGATGAGTTTTAGGGGCTAGGGCACGTGCATGAACTCTTTTGGTTATTAAAGTCAATGTTACACCTACCGAAGCTGCCTTTGTGCTCTGTCCAAAGTGTGCGGGCGTGTCATGTACATTGAGCGCAAGTGTGTGTGTGACGGGTGGTCTTACCTCAGCCCCAGGTGAGTCTGCCCCCTTCCCCCTGGGCCGCCATCAACATCCCCCGGGCAGAGGACGGGACCGTGCGCTGCAGTGTCACAGCCGCATGCAGGGATGGTCCGGGTGGATGGTGGTACTGTGGCCATGGGTCAGACATAGTCCAACGATGTAGAGCCAGGAGCTCATCGGAGGCGGGTTGTCATCATCCTCCATGGCATGCGATAGACACGCGTCCACCCGCAACTGGGTGAGCCCGGCCCGTTGTGCCGCCGGTGGATCGGCAATTGGGGGTGGGGGAGTGGTGTGCATGCGGGTGGGGTGTGTGGGGTTGGGGAGGGGGGTGAGGGTGCTGGGTGGGTGGATGGGTGGGGGGTGTGGGTGGTCAGCTGTTGTCATGGTGTGCGGTCTGTGGCCATACTACCCGATTCCCACGCCTATCTAGTCAGTGAAGCGGGCGTCGATCAGTCTGTCCCGTGCCCGCTGGGCCAGCCGGTAATGGTGGACAGCCACCCGCCTGTGTCTACCCCGTCTGCCCTGACCATTGCCCCCATCCCCCTCATCTGGGGAGGACTGGGCCTCTTCCTGCTGCTCCTCCACTCCGCCCTCCTCTGCCTGCGGCACATCGCCCCTCTGCTGGGCTATGTTGTGCAGGACGCAGCACACCACAATGATGCGGCCGACCCTATCTGACCGATACTGGAGGGCGCCCCCAGAGAGGTCCAGGCACCTGAAACGCATCTTCAGCACGCCAAAGCACCTCTCGATCACTCCCCTTGTCGCTACATGGGCATCATTGTAGCGGTTCTCCGCCTCATTGCATGGCCTCCGTATAGGCGTCATCAGCCACGATCGCAATGGGTAGCCCCTGTCGCCCAGCAACCAGCCCCTCAGCCGGGGATGTCGTCCCTCGTACATGCCGGGGATGGATGACCGCGACAACACGAATGAGTCGTGTACACTGCCTGGGTGACGGGCGCAGACGTGCAGGATCATCATGCGGTGGTCGCAGACCGCCTGTACGTTCATTGAATAGGTCCCCTTCCTATTAGTGAACACGGCCCTGTTCTCTGCAGGTGGCCGCACGGCGACGTGCATCCCATCGATCGCGCCCTGGACCATGGGGAACCCGGCCACGGCAGAGAAGCCCACGGCCCGGGCATCTTGGCTGGCCCGGTCCACGGGGAAGCGGATGTAGCGGTGCGCCATGGCATAAAGGGCATCTGTCACTGCCCGGATTCACCGATGCACCGATGTCTGCGATATGCCGGACAGGTCCCCACTTGGTGCCTGGAATGACCCCGTTGCATAAAAGTTCAGGGCCACCGTAACCTTGACGGACACGGGGAGAGGGTGTCCCCCGCCAGTGCCACGCGGTGACAGGTGTGCCAGCAGGTGGCAGATGTGTGCCACGGTTTCCCGGCTCATCCGGAGTCTCCTCCTGCATTCCCGGTCCGTGAGGTCCTGGTATGACTGCCGGGGCCGGTACACACGGGGCGCCCTCGGGTGCCTCCGTTGCCGTGGGGCCGCGACGCCCTCCTCCCCCTCCTCGTCCTGTCGGTCAGGTGTCCCTCCAGCCTGGGCGGCTGCCGCCTGCCCCTCTGCGGCAGCCTGCGCCGCCTCTCTGGCACGCTCCTCCTCCTCCTCCTCCTCCTCCTCATCCAGGGCAACATAGACATGAGCGGCTGCCACCACGGCGGCCAACATCGCTGGATGGTCTGAAAACATGACGGCCTGGTGGGCGGGAGGGGAACGACGACATGTCATCATTGCCCATATCCCCTCCTCCCCCCAGCCAGGTGGCATGGACCGCATGGGTCCAACTGTTGGAGGCTGGCACCTGGCCAGGTGGACCAACTCATTTGCCCTCCCATCACCCACCCCGGCACGGACCCCCTCCCCAACCTCCACCCCGGCACGGACCCCCTCCCCAACCTCCACCACAGCACGGACCCCCCCCCAACCTCCACCCCGGCACGGACCCCCCCCAACCCCCAACCTCCACCCCGGCACGGACCCCCCCCCCAACCCCCAACCTCCACCCCAGCACGGACCCCCCCCCAACCCCCAACCTCCACCCCGGCACGGACACACGCCGAGACACACCTCTCCTCACGCAATCAGTCTGCGGCCACGCCATTTCCTGCCCAGAGCCAACCCCCCAGGCCGTCACTCACCTCCTCGCTGGTCGGCGTGAGCCTGGAGCACCGGGTCACGCCGATGAAAAGGAGGTTTGATTCACGTCGACGTGAACGGTCATCACGTCGACGGGACTTCGGCCCATCCGGAAGGGAAAATATCGGCAGGCCGAAAATCGGCTGCCTTGCGCAGACCCGTGACATTCTCCGCGGCAGCGGCGCCATTAACGCCCCGCCGACTTTTCTCCCTTCGGAGACTTCGGCGGGGGCGGGGGCGGGATTCATGGCGGCCAACGGCCATTCTCCGACCCGGCGGGGGGTCAGAGAATGACGCCCGATATTTCTCTTTCCACTATTTTAATGACGAGATTAGCAATTTATTCGTATGAATTTAACGCCATTGTTAAAATAATGCTTGAATTGTTTTGGCATTTATATGTTTGTATTATTCAGGCTCATTGTCGCTGATTGAAAGGAATTTAGTGATGGTCATAGTCATTCAAAGTCTAGGTCCAGGTCATATAAATATGACAAACAAATAGTTGTAGAGAAGACTTCCAATGGTGGCGATATTCTGAACAGTTGCACAAAGGGGTTCTCCGCTGGAAACTTAAACTCGGGCCTTTTAACCCGAAAAGTGGTCGTTAAACCCCTACCCACCCTAAACTAACCAGTACCTGAGGAAATACCCTCAAACCAGCCAAAGGGGTGGAAAGATAGTAAGAGCAGCAAGAGTGAGGAGAGGAAGATCCAGACCTCTGACACGTGAAGTGGAGCAGGACATAGCGGATGTAAGTTAGAACCAATACGTAAAATTATAAAACTCTCCTCAGAGCTCAGTAAACACAACACAGCTTTACCTCTCCTGCTTCTGGATCGTAAAATCTCTGGAGCAGTTGAATCACTGTACTTTTACCACAGCCACTGGCTCCAACCAGTGCAACGGTCTTTCCACTCAAAACCTTTATGCTCAAACCATTAAGAATCTGAAGTTAAAAGGAAACTGAGATTTACAAGCATGGAAAAAAGTATTGTCAAAAAAGTTGCAATTGAGAAATTATGGTCACCTCATGCTTGCAAACATATACAACAAGCGCTGTTTATTCCTTGTTTCTTTTTCTTGTCCATGTCAACATTTTAACCTTGTGTTCAGAAGAAATGCTGAACAACAAAATATACTAGGTTTGCAATATTTTGATTAATTTATAAATGTTGCAAAAAGGCTTATGAGCTATCTTTTAATTCAGCCATTCTGATACAAATTAGCTTATTACTTCTTCTCTTCAAGAACATTCCAAATAACTATACACCTAATCAGTATATTCTGAAAAATCATTCAGCTCAGACAGATCGGGCGAAATTCTCCCCCAACGGCGCGATGTCCGACGACTGGCGCCAAAAACGGCGCCAATCAGACGGGCATCGCGCCGGCCCAAAGGTGCGGAATGCTCCGCATCTTTGGCGGCCTAGCTGGCGGAAATGGCGTTTGTTGCCCCGCCAGCTGGCGCGGAAATGCGGCGCATGCGCGGGAGTGTCAGCGGCAGTTTCTCGGCGCATGCGCAGTGGGGAGAGTCTCTTCCGCCTCCGCCATGGTGGAGGCCGTAGCGGAGGCGGAAGGGAAAGAGTGCCCCCACGGCACAGGCCCGCCCGCGGATCGGTGGGCCCCGATCGCGGGCCAGGCCACCGTGGGGGCACCCCCCCGGGGTCAGATCGCCCCGCGCCCCCCCCCAGGACCCCGGAGCCCGCCCACGCCGCCTGGTCCCGCTGGTAAATACCAGGTTTGATTTACGCCGGCGGGACAGGCAATTTCTGGGCGGGACTTCGGCCCATACGGGCCGGAAAATCCAGCGGGGGGTCCCGCAAACCGGCGCGGCCCGATTCCCGCCCCCGCCCAATCTCCGGTACCGGAGACTTCGGCGGGGGCGGGATTCACGGCGGCCAACGGCCATTCTCCGACCTGGCGGGGGGTCGGAGAATGACGCCCATGATTTCAACAAAAATAAGGCAAAAAACTGGAACACAAACATATCGACATGAAAATTCATTATCAAATGGGAATAGTTTCTCAACAAGGAAGAAATGTGTCAAAGAAAATCAACAAAACTAATTAATAACCAATCAACAGTCCAGAGTTTATAACATAAAGTTATTTTTGCTCAAGGGGGGAAATGAACAATTTACCAATTGACATTAAGTTAAACAATGTTTTTCTTCCTTTCAATGGGAATAACTGCTTCAAATTTAACAACTTCGAATTAAGAGGAGTATCACGCATTAAAACTGAACTTGCTGAGTATGTGGTTGGGAATGGGATTATAGATTATAATGAAAGGTGTTGAAGAATATTATATAATAATCAATGGAATACAATGATTCTCATCTTCCTGAGACGTGAACCATTTATGGCCTACAGCTTGTTAGTTTTGAATGTAGTTCTGAAAGGTCAAGTTGTTTTCTTGAAGCTTTAGTGAAGCATATAAACTACTCGTTTTATGGAGTTATAGACCTGGGCATTAATAAGGTCAGGTTGAAAGGTGGGGAAGGTGAGTTTTAAAGGGGAAACTTACAAGTTGAGATCTTTAGCAGTTAGAGGGATGTACGTTCTTCAAATGCAGGCAAGTGTTGGATCCCAGGTTCTTGACAGAGATTACTGATCAGGAAGGATGAGTCTAATCCCTGATTTTAGGGAATGGTCCATTCTCATAGGTGCTTAATTCCTGAATCTAGGGCACCTTTCTATGGGATGGTCTGATGTTAGAGGAACCTGAGGGGCCAGGGAAGCATCTGCTGCTCCTGGCCCACAAGCAACACAGTAAAATGACTTCCCTTCTCCACAAAGCTGTCCCTACCTCTCTTCAGTTATCAGGATTGAGTGGCTTTGCAACCCATAATTAAACCTGTAAAAAAGGTGAACTATGCATGTCTCATTCAAATATTTATGGTGCCAGTAAGCCTCCTGGGAACAGATCAGGCATCCATCAGGTCCCCCCTCTATTAAATTAGTAAAGGTGTGTTGGGATTCATCTTGAGAGTTTTAATCAATTTTGGGTGTTAAATCCAGCACTTGACTCTGGGACTCTCGTTAGTCACTTGCATCATGGAATTCTTTAAGACTGGTCTCACAGATGGGACATTCTTGTGGTATTGAATTCCGTTTCTCTTTCTATATTTTCTGACAGATTGTGTAAACATTGCAAATGGACAATGTGATGTGGGTCCCACATATAGTTCTTGCATGGAAAGTATGACTGTGGAGCTCCGTCCTGTGGAGCACGGCCTGCAGTATGTGGGAATTCCTAGCCTGGATGACCACGTTTTCAGGAAGTGCCGTCGATTTGACCAGCTTGATAGCCGGGTTGCGGAGCTTAACAATAGGCTGGATACTTGGCAGTACAGCCACAATGTTGAGAGGTTCGTTGATAGCAGAAACGATTTAACGCCCAGAAAACAGAATCCTGTTTAAGGCGCAAATAGCGGGGTGGTCTTTCGGGCACTTGCATTGCCGAGAACGATCCAGCTTTCGAAGAGGAACCCGTTTTGTTTCGGTCTCGGCCGGGACTACCCCACTGAGGCCACACTTACCTCACTTCCTGATCAGCTTAGCTTGTCAGTGCAGGAAGAAATTGGGGCATCATTTTTAAATGTCGCCCTGATCTTTTGAATCCTCCTTCCACTCCCCAAGATGACCTGTGGACCCCCCCCCCCTCCCTATGCCTCAACTTAACTCCTGGGGGGGGTCCGTGATCCCTCCTCACCCTAACTCTTAAAGGCAGGTCATCGCTGGACTTGATCCCTGGAACGGGCAACCTGGCACACAGGCACCTTGGAACTCCCACCTGACACACTGGTGCTGCCCCTGACAGTGGTATCTGGTTATCCTAGAATTGCCATCCTGGCACTGCAGGGATGTCCAGATGGGACTGCCAGGGTGTTGGGCTGGCAGTGCCTAGGTGCCAAAGGAAGTGCCAGGGTACCATCCTGCCCAGAACCTGACCACCCGAGAGTCTGGGAGAAACCCCGAGGTGCCATCACGCCTGGCCCGCGTTTGTGTAGACCAGTGCTAAACGGTGCCATGGCGAGGTCTCCCAGGCGCGGGTGCCAACATATTTAAATAAGCCTATTAAATATGGAAATCAGCATCTCGCCCAGTGAGGGCAAGATCCAGATTGCAAAGACTTGCGAGATCACGTTAGGAGGGCAGGTAGGTAATCAGGAAAGCCCCAGCGTCCATCTTACTCAAGAACCATTTTTCTGTGTTGGAAAATGGTGAGAATGATGGGTTAGTTTTTCTGCAGCCAGGGCCAAGTTCCTGATACTGTGGACAGTTCAGCTGCATAAACTGGGAGGAGTAAGGGTGGATGCACAATAGCAGTAGGTGACTCAATAGTGTGGGGTGCAGACAGGCACTTCTGCATGTGTTGACTCCCTGTCTACAGGGTCAAAAATGTAATTGAATGGCTGCAGGGCATTCTGAAGGGGAAGAGCGAATAGACAGAGATCGTGGTTCACATTGTTACCAATCACAGAGGCAGAAAGAGGGATGACCACTTCAAATAGAATTAAATGGTTTCCAATCACCTCACTTCACGCTTGAGTGATTTTGGTGTGATCAGCTGGAAATTGACAACACTTTACTCTGTTTGAAGTGGTCTAGGATGTTTAAACACCTCAAGGTTAGAGCACTTCAGAGGTACACAACCGTGAAGAAAGATCAATGGAGCAATGCTGACTGCTGTGTGTGTGTGTGGAGTGGGGGGGGGGGGGGGGGGAGCTGTCAATCAGCCTAGAAAAATCAATATTAAAGAGAAATGAATGGTTTACTTACAAATCAAAGATCTGAGGGTGTTTAAACCCAGCTGCCTGATTTTCTCTTTTCAGGAGTTAACAGGTGCTGTTTCCTATGTCTGAGCCAGCAGGTCGATTGCCCAGGTGAGTGTTAAAGCAATAATTTTTTACACTGCCTCTGTCTGGACTGCTCTTTTGCATCGAGGTAGGGGTCTCTTTTCAGGGGGTCTGTGGGGGTCTCTTTATTTAAAGGGTCTCTATATTTAGAGGGTCTCTTGGGGTGATCACTTTTTTCGGAGGTCTCAGAGGGGCCCCTTTATTTCAGGGATCTTTATTTGGGGGGTCCCTTTATTTAGGAGGTCTGTGAGTTTTTTAATTTAGGGGTCCCTGTGGGGAGTCCTTGGGCAGTCTAGTGGGGGTGGGGGATGGGAAGGTCTTGCATTGTGGGGTGGGAAAGGTGGCCCTCAGATGGATTTTGGGGGCAACTCCCTTAAACAGTTACCCCCTTTTGTCACTGTGAGGTCCACCCAGTCAGGGCCACACTTGTCAATAGCAGTAGTGATTCTCGCCCACGTGATATCCGGCCCAGAGGACAAATTACTCATTCAGGCCAGGAGAATATGGTGCCTGGCCCGCTAAGTGGATGCAAATGGGTCTTAATGAAAGAGTCAGTTGCATCCTTCGCTGGTGCGAGGGCGAACCTTAATGCTGTGCCAGCGGAGGGGCTGGAGCATCAGAAATGGATCAGGAGCCGATTCCATTTTCTTCATAAAGCGGCATTCTCTGCCTCACCAGGAACTCTGCTACCGGCGGTGAGCTGGGGAATTTTGCCTGAGATGTGTCTTAGGCTGCTTTGTGAGGCAAGAGGGGAGATTGCAGGTGCCCTATGTGAATTTTTAGATCCTCCCTGGCCACAGGTGAGGTGCCAGAGGACAGCTAAATGTGGTACCATTATTCAAGAACGGTAGCAGGGCAAACCCAGGATGTTACAGACCTGCGGGTCTAACATCAGTGGTAGGGAAATTATTTTTTAAAATTCTGCGGGACTGAATTAACTTCCACTTGGAGAGGCAAGGTTTAATCAAGGATAATCAGCATGGCTTTGTCAGAGGGAGATCAAGTTGAACAAATTTGATTGAGTTTTTCGACGATGTGCCGAGGTGTGTAAATAAGGGCAGTGCAATCGTCTACATGGACTTCATAGAACATAGAACTTAGAACATACAGGGCAGAAGGAGGCCATTCGGCCCATCGGGTCTGCACTGACCCACTTAAACCCTCACTTCTACCCTATCCCGGTAACCCATTCACCCCTCCTAACCTTTTATTTTTGGTGATGAATGGCAATTTATCATGGCCAATCCATCTAACCTGCACGTCTTTGGACCGTGGGAGGAAACCGGAGCACCCGGAGGAAACCCACGCAGACACAGGGAGAATGTGCAGACGCCACACAGACAGTGACCCAGCGGGGAATCAAACCTGTGACCCTGGCACTGTGAAGCCACAGTGCTATCCACTTGTGCTACCGTGCTGCCCACTGAGGCTATTGACAAGGTCCCATACGGGAGACTGATGAAGAAGGTGTTATGGGTCAGGGTTTAGAGAACCTCAAAGTGTATCATGGAATTCACCTGACCCACAACGTTTACTAGATTGTGGTATGGGGGGAACACAGCCCACTTTACAGGTGTGGTACAGCAGTTTTTTAAAAGCAAAACAATGTTGATTCTATGAACTCAAGTTAACCTTTTTAAAACATACAGTGAACACCTGAGCAACCATTAATTCATATACAACTCCCAAAGACTTCAACATTAAGTAAACCTTTAAGCTTTCCTTTTTAACATCCATACAACTTAAAAACAAAACCTTTAACAGATGCACATCAGGTTAAAGTCACTACTGAAAACATTTATAATTCTAAATTCACCAAATGATCAAGAGTTAGTCTTTCGATGGGAGAGAGAACAGCAGTACACCTGCTTTGTCTGACTTCAGCTCCAACACTGAAAACGAAACTAAAACATACCCTGCAGCAAACAGCCCAAAACAAAAGTAAAAAGCTGACAGAAAGCCCAGCTCCATCCACTCTCTGACATCACTGCAGTAGTAAACACCCATTTTTTAAAGGTACTCTCACTACAGATATTTATATACACACCCATTTGTAAACACCCATTTCTTAAAGGTACTCTCATATGACAAAGGTAAGAGCCCATGGGATCCAGGGAAATTTGGTAAATTGGATCCAAAATTGACTTTATGATAGGAGGCAGAGGGTGATGGTTGAAAGTTGTTTTTCTGACTGGAAGCCTGTGTCCCGCAGGGATCAGTGCTGGGTTCCTTATTATTTGTATTGTACATTAATGATCTAGACCTTCATGTGGGAGGTATGATCAGAAAGTTTGCAGATGACACAGAAATTGATGACATGGTAAATAGCGAGGAGGAAACCCTTAGGTTACAGGACGATATAGACGGGCTGGTCAAATGGGCAGAACAGTGGCAAATAGAATTAAACCCTGGAAGCAGTGGAGTGATGCATGTTGGGAGGAATAACTAGGCATGGGAATACACAGAGACTGGTAGGGTTCTAGGAAGTACAGAGGACCCGAGGGATCCTGCTGTACATGTCTATAGGTCCCTGAAGGTAACTGAACAGGTAGATAAGGTGGTTAAGAAGGTACATGGGATACTTGCCTTTATTTGCCAAGTCATTCAATGATTCACCTGAGGAAGGAGCAGTGCTCCGAAAGCTAGTGTTTGAAACAAACATGTTGGACTTTAACCTGGTGTTGGAATACTTCTCACTGTATTCAATGTAAGAGCAGAGAGGTTATGATGGAGCTGCATAAAACACTCATTCGGCCGCAACTAGAGTGTTGTCTGCAATTCTGGTCATCACAACATAGGAAGGGTGTGATTGCACTAGAAAGGACCGTGATGAGATTTACCATAATATCTTGGGCTTGAGTGCTTCAGCAATGATGAGAGGCTGGTTAGGCTGGGGTTGTTCTCCTGAGAGTAGAGATGGCTGAGGGGGGACTTGACTGAGGTGTACAAAATGGTGAAAGACATAGAGAGAGAGAGGAAGAAACTGTTTCTCTTAGCAGAGGGGTCAATAACCAAGGGGCATCGATTTAAGCTCAGGGGCAGGAGTTTTAGATGGGATTTGCGGAAAAACTTTTTCACCCGGAGGATGGTGGGAATCTGGAACTCACTGTCTAAAAGGGTGGTAGAGGCGGGAACACTTACAACATTTAAGAAACATTTACATGAGCACTTGAAACATCATTGCATGCAAGACTATGGACCAAGTGCTGGAAAATGGGATTAGAATCCATAGGTGCTTGGTGGCCGGCAGACACGATGGTTCAAACGGTCTCTTTCTGTACTGTAAAACCCATGGGCTAGGTTCTCCGTTTGGGAGACTATGTTATCCTGCCAGAGGAGAATTGCTACCGATTTACGTTCCCCTGGGTACGCAAATCGAGAAACAATTCAATATCCTTTGCCATGCAAATTTATCCATGGAGACGAATCCTAGAGATTCCCGAGGGAATCAGCTATCGGGTCTACATTTTGAGCAGACGGCCCGATAGCGAAGTCCCGCAACTGGCCACCCCCACTGCACCGGACATCAGTCCCCCACCTCCCCCGCAAAGCAGCTCCCACCCCGGATTGCCAGGGTGACTCCCGATGTTTGTAAACATTTCAGCACTTAACAGTCACTCATTCATGAAGGGAAATGAATGAATCAACGCTCCAGCTGTTTTATGGACGCTGTCAATCACAGTCCACTACTAGAAATGAATGAATGGATGGAAGCTAATAGTAGAGGAGGGGTGGCAGGTTGTGCATTGTGGGGGATGGGGAGGGGTGTGCAGGGTGGCCCTCAGATGGACTTTGAGAGCAACTCTCTTGAAGAGTAGCTCCCTTGGCTTACTGCGAGGTCCACCACGGCAGGCTCAAAGTTGGTGAGACCTGTAGTAATCCCCGCCCAGATGATTCCCAGCCCAGGGGAATCACATAGGGTGGGAGATAGGGTGCCAGGCCTGCTAGCTAAATGGAAGCAAATTGGTCATTAAGACCCATTTGCACTCATTTACATCCTCTTGATGGCGCACGGGTGCAAACCTCGATCCTGCCGCCAACTGGGGCGGGGGGGGGGGGGGCGGTTAAAGCATCATGTTCAGATCAGCGCCTGCCAATGTCCAGTGCCAATTCCGATTTTGATTCTTCGTCGCATCGGGGACCCTGCTGTCGACGGCAGGTGCCTGAGATTCCAGGCCGATCACTCTATGATTCCTAGTGGGGAAACATCATCTGATCCAGACTTCCTTCCTCAAAAGCCACAAGGACAGAGAGTGGAAAAAACATATCCTTTCCTGCATCACAGCAGCGATGTTCCACTCCAAATCTCACCCCCACTCCATCTTAAGAAGGTTGCTAAAAACTGAAGGAATTTAAGGGCTTGGAACTTTGCAAATTTGCTGTGAAGAAACTAATTCTATTTCACACAGTCCAGTAATTCTTCGGCACAGAATTCCTGATTATGCAGATGAATTAAAAACATACTTTTACATCTGGTCTGGTTGGATAGGTGAAGTGAATATTCTTGAATTCAATGTTTCCTTTGGTACTCTCTGGCATGTGACCTTCTTTGGAACTGCTGTCGATCGAGCGAAGCTGGCAATAAAGATACAAATGAGATAGATTTGCATTGCAATGTTGTGCCAAAACATCCAAATCATTTCCAAGCAGATACTCAAGTAACTAACTGCACACAATGAGCGTGATTTAACCACTGCGTTGTGTCCAGATATGTGCACGCCAGGACTAGCGGGAAAATTGAGATTTGTGCCCGGCGTGAACCAGATTGCAATTCATCCGATCTGCTCCCGATGGCGAGTTCCGGATCTCGCCCAAAGATGGCGAGAATATCATTAACCCTTATTTGCATTCATTCCAATCTCTTTAGTGAGATTGAAGTCAAATGCAGCAGCCTCCCAGGAATTAACCGACTCCCCAGGGAGAAATTACACGGGCGTTGTTTAGTATTATGTTTTAAAACATGACGCTGGCATGATGGCTTCTGAGGGGAAGTGAAGGGGTGAGTAGTCATTTCCATTTTCCAGCATGCAACTCAAGGACACCGGAGCTTCTACCCCAGTGCATTGGGAGAGTTGGAACTCCTCATGGGGGTTGGGCTTGGTCAGGGGGCTGGAGGGATCCAGGTTGGTGGTTGTTCCTGCGCCGGGGTGGGGGTGAGGGGCCTTACATCTGAGGTCCCCACAGCGGCTGACCTTGCGTGTCCTTGAAGCCACCTTTAAATATTGTGGAGACCCATAACGTGGTCGACCACAGCTGCAGCCTGTCTGTCCTACTGAACAATTCCGAGACAAAATCCTGCTGCATTTTAGCTCATGAAAGTCAGTTTTGCTCATTTGACTGTGAGCAACCTCTAGCTTCACAGCTGAAGGCTATTTCAAATGAGGACTTAACCGTGTGAAGTGATTGCACTTCATACTCCTCAACTCTCAAGTGGTTTCTCGTGGGCATACGTGCCACGTCTCAGAGGATGATTAGTGTACTGCAAACTTTGAAGCCTGAACACGGTGCCTAAATTCTAGGAGTGTCAGCACCATAGAGGCAGCTGCGAACAATTAAACACTAAAGAGCTGGGCTTCTGCACTGGGGATCCTCTTGCGACCAAAAGGTAAGTGTGTGTCAGGGGAGAGCACCTGAGCACAATCTTCCTAATGTACCCAGCAGGGGTCTGGAGTCTAGGAGCTCCAGATGTGGCCAGGAATTAATTTGCAGAGCATGGTTTGCCAGCTCACTGGAAGGCACTCCGAGAAGGCGGGCCACATAAGGGTGGGAGAAGCTCTAACTGATTGCTGGTCGATCTCCTTCTCCAAATCCTTGCAGATATAAAATAGTTGCTGGTGTCAATCCCACAGCGGCTGATCTCGCATTGCTGGTGGCAGCTCAGGCGGCCAAACGCTGGCGAAGACAGCAGCGACGACGCAGGTTGGAGGCGCATCCCATTTGCAGGAGCCACCACACACCCTGAAGAAGTGGCCACTATCAGGCTGAGGAGAGACCAGCAACAGGCCAAGGTGTACAGGCATCGTTGGTTACTTAATGAGCAGACGTACAGAACGTGCTGCAGAAGACTGTCTCAGGAGAGAGTCAGTGCGGCACTTGTGTCACGTCCTCGGAGATATGGCACCCAGTGGAGGAGGACGACACCCGCTCCCTGTGGCTGTGAAGGTCACCACAGCCCTCAACTTTTATGCCATCTGGGGGCAGCACGATGGTGCAGTGGTTAGCTCTGCTGCCTCATGCCGACGAAGTTCCAGGTTAGATCCCGACTCTGGGTCACTGTCCGTGTGGAGTTTGCACATTCTCCCCGCGTTTGCGTGGATTTCGCCCCCACAACCCAAAGATGTGCAAGTAGGTGGATTGGCCACGCTAAATTGCCCCGTAATTGGAAAAAATGAATTGGATACTCTAAATTTAAAAAAAAACTTTTATGCCACCTGTACATTCCAAGGCTCGAGCAGAAAGCTGCGTGGAATTTCTCAGTTTACAACCACGAGTGCATCCGGGAGGTTCCGGATGCTCTGTATGCCCGGGCACCCAACTATATCATGTTCCGGTTGGACCAGGCCCACCAAAATGCCCAGCCTGCAGGATTTGCTGCCATCGCTGGGATGCCCCTAGTCCAGGAGGCAATCGATGGCACGCATGGCGCCCTGCGCGCACCTGGGCATCAGGAAGTTCCCTTCATTAACAGGTAGGGGTTCCACTCCTTGATTGCTTAGATCATGCGCGACCACTGCCTCTGATTCATGCACATGTGTGCCCACTACCTCGGGACCGTGCATGACAGCGACATCCTGGGGCACTCGGCGATCCGAGGACCACCTAAGGATCGTGGATTGGCTCTTGGGGGGACAAGGGGTACCCACTGAGGTCATGGCTGATGACACCAATGCAGAGGCCTCAGGTATCCGCGGAGACCGGTGTAACGGGGTTCATGTTGCCACCCATGCTGTCATTGAGTGGTACATCGGACTGCTGAAAATGTGCTTCCAGTGCTTGGACTGCTGGCTGGTGCCCTAAATAAACCCCCTAGATGATCTCCCGCTCTGTGGTGGTCTGCTGTGCTTTCCGCAATCTGGCAGAGCAGTCACGCAACATGCTGGAGAAGGAGACGGAGGACATGTGGCCTCGTCTGAGGAGTAGGAGGAGCTGGACCAGGAGAGGCTGGAGGATGAACAGCAGCTGCAAGGGTCCGACATGCCCTGAGGACCAGGAGGCCATAATAATCTCCAGATTCTCATAGGACGAGGCTGTGTCCATCAGCTCGACCACCCCACCATTTCCTTCAATTACCTACATTTCTCTTCCTCCCAATTCCCCCACATCCCCCAATTTAGCCCCAATCTCACCACCTACTCTCCGACCACACTCCAAGAGTCTGTGTAACATCACTTCAGGGTGATGGGCCTGTGTCGGGGGGGTCACTATACAAGGATGGAGAGTGATGATAACTTGCGATGAGGAAAGCTCACGTGCTCCTCAGTTTCTGCTAAGGTCTGACTCCTGTCTTTCTGCTGACAATTGCTCATGACCATCCTCTCACCGGGATCTGCACCGAGGGCTTTTGATCTTAGGCCAGTGTGCCTGGCATGCGGAGCAGCGGGCAACAGGGGGTGGGTATGCAGGCAGGCCCACTGTGAAGATTAACAGAGGCTTCACATATATCAGGTGTTACATGTTCTAATAGTGAAAATTCTACATTTCCATTCCCCCATCAACAGATAGTGAACTCCCCAGTGCCCACTCAGTGCTCCTCACTCTTAATTTTTCATGCTCTACTGCTACGTCCGGGTGTACCCCAGGATACACATCAGAGGTGGAGACAGCCTACTGCTGTCCATACCCTGTGGCCTTTGATGCCCATGGTGGATGTCCTGTGGGGGGCTGGAGCCGGAGGGCCCCAGGCGACGCCATGCAACCATGTTCTGCCCGCTGACCTTGAGATGTGCCGGTGTCAGTAGGTGTGGGTTCGGTAGAGCAGGTAGGTCGCTGTCGTCTCCTTAGTGGCAGGTCCTGGGTTGACCTGCAGCACTTCCTCCTGAAAGACAGTGCCTTTAGGGCTCTGGGTGACCCCGTGGGATGGAGGAGCAGTTGGAATGCGCTACAAAGGCCTCGGAGTCATCTGGTTCTGTCAGTCCTGGTGACTCCTCATTGTCTGCATCATGGTGCCTCACCCAGCGATGGTCCTCCGTGACTGGGCCACGCTCTACAATGCATCGGCGATCTCCATTTGCGTCCTGGACATGTCCCTCAGCGACTATGATATTATGTCAAGGCCCTCAGCCATGCTCGTCACAGTCTGAGCCATGTCTTGCACACCACCACTCAAGATGCAGATGTCGTTCTCCAGGCTTTCCACTGTGGTCACCATCCTAGCAGTGTTGGCCTCAGTGCCACACATTATTGGCACCATCTCCTGTGCCTGAAGCTTTTGGGACTCCTATGTAGTCACTGAATGTCGCTGACATCCCCTGCTGAATGTCATGGCTGTGTCCTATCATCTACTTCAGCTCTTGGAGAACCTTATCCAGAGGCTCGGCATCTGACCGGGACCCAACTGAGTTCAGGGATCCAGCAGACCTCTGACTGCTGACTCCCTTGAATGTTCCTGCCTCCACCTTAAATGCACTACCGACTGTGTGGTGCTCACTAGAAGCCTGTCCACTAATGAATCAGATGGCAAGGGAGCCCGTATTGGCGAGAATCTCATGGGGGCTCATTTTTGGCACTAAGTGTCATTGAATACAGGCCACTATCTTGCCAATGTGGCCATCGAGAAACACCCCATCAAAGGCGTCTAAACATTTTTCCGTTGAATCGTGCCAATAACCTTGAGTTTGTACTTTCTTTTTGTAATAATTCCAGGAGGCGTAAGCTGAAAGGCAAAGCTTTTATTCTCCAACACAAATAAAACCGCAGCTATGGCAGACTATTATGGACCAGAGTTTAGATAACACCAAAGTATATTATGGAGTTCACCTGACCCACAACTTTTAATAGATTTTGGTTATGGGGAGTACAAGGGCCCACTTTACAGGTGTGATGCAACAGAGACCCAAGTATTTTTCAACAAAACCAATGTTTATTCTATGAGTCCAGTTAACATTTTATAAACAAACAGTAAACAGTTTATCAACAACCAACGCTGATAACCCCTCCAAAAAGATACGGTACTCTATAGATAACCCTTAATAATCTTCCAAACAATATCCATAAGTCAAAAAAAACATTTTTAACAAAGGCATTAGGTTTGCATTCCTTACAGAAACAGGTTTACTTTAAAATCATCAAATGAGAATCTTTAGATTCCAGAGAGAGAGATCATAACATCTTTTTGCTGTGAATGCAGCTCTCCAACACTGAAAATGAAACTAAACACACTGCAGCTACCAGCTCCAAATGAAAGTAAAAGCCAGACAGTCCAGCTCCACCCACACACTGACATCAATGCAGCTATTTGATAAACACCCATTTCTTAAAAGTATATCTACCTGACACAGACAAAACATATGCCCAACCCGGGACTCTCAGGAACTGCCAGTCCAGGTCTGAGGGTTGATATTTAAAGCCCCACTGGTGAGCCCCTATTGGGTGGGCCTCTAACTGCTCAACACGGGAACTCATATTCTACAAAGCTCACAGGGAGATCTATCAGTGTTCCCCTGTGATCTTTGTGAGGGTTATAGCACTTTCCACTGTTTTACATTTATTTCACATCCACCTGGAAGTTGTTGTTGATGTATACAGTTCCAAAAATGCCATCAACCATTGGGTACATCAACCATCTGACCAATTTGCTTTCATGTTCCTGGATGATGAATGCTTATTGGAAGATCAACCAATGGGGCATTATTGTTCCATCTTGTTTTCATACAATGCCCAACCATGAACACTTTCCAGCAGGAAAAGTTAACCAAGAAGAAACTTGGGCTAATTTTTGCAATCCAATATCCTGGGTGCTGAGGCCCTATTGGTACCCTGGTTAAATTTACCAATGAACTATTCACCTTCTGGGCTGCTGGCTTAATTCCATATCATTGCTATAGAGGAATTCATTTATACATGTCAAGTAATTGCTATGAGCGCTAGGAGTGGAAAAGATACACAAAGCTTTATTTACCTTTGCAATAAGGCTATAAACATCAAAAGCAGCAGCTCGAGCCTTTGAGACATCTTCTAGGTTTGGTGCTGCCTGGCCGAGTGAGAATGCTCCGATCATCACAGAAAAAAATACCTGTAAAAATAAGAGAGAAATTTGTTTGCTGACTTGAGTTTCTTTACACAGATCTTTGAAAAGCATTTCTAAAAGCTCACACAAAGGAAATAATTTACACTGAATAAAAATAACATACCAACTCCTTTGAATGTATATTATTGAAACCAGGACCCCAACGCCAAGAGAGTCTGGTTTGAGAGGTAATTGTGTTAGGTCAGAGATTAGTTGGGTGGTCATGAGGGGATGATAGTGGGGGTGTGGGTCAGTTTTAGAGTTTTTGTTCGACCAGTTTTTAAACTGTCCAACATTTCCTGGGAAACTATGTAGACAGGCACAGTGGATCTGTCCCTAGTCTCCGACTCCACCTCAATGTCAGAGGTATTCATGCACTGTCTTAGGCAGTAGGGGGATTGCGCCTTTTGAGATTAAACTTCCTGGGCTGTTCTCATGTAGGTCCACATGTCAGGACTTCCACAGGATCCTGATATACCTTGTTGGTCATGTATCCAGACTGATCATCCAGAGACCAGATCATTTGGGCTGATCTTTCTTTATCCCATTTTGTTCAGGAGCCATTCAAATGAACTAATACCCATACAATATAAGGAACCACCTATAGAGGGAGGGGAAAATACAGATGAGGGAAAGTTACTGCAATCTGTTTTTACAATAATCTGCAGCATTTTTCTGGTCATTGTAGTTTAACATTTATTTTTGCATCTATATTTGGTGGCACAGTGGTCAGTATTGCTACCTCGCAGCACCAGGAATCCGGGTTCAATTCTGGCCTTGGGTGACTGTGTAGAATTTGTGTGTTCTCCGCATGTCTGCGGGGGTTTCCTCCGGATGCTCCGATTACCTCCCACAGTCCAAAGATGTGCAGGTTAAGTGAATTGGCCATGATCAATGCATTAAGATGCATCCATGTACAGCCGCATTACAATCTTAAAGAGACTATGCAGTTCAGTAAGAAATCAACACACAGCAAACAAAAAAAAAGAGAAAATTGCTTTGTATGTTCTGCCAAATGGGAATGGTAATTTACCTACCAAAATACGATACTCACAATCAAAACCTGTCCAATTGAATAGTTTTCAGGTTCATCAACAACCAGTTTGGAACCGTACCAAAAGGCAAGAGCATAGGAACCATAGATTAGGAAGGTCTGTAAACCTATTGAAACACTTGTGACAATAGCTCTCCTTATCCCAAAGTCCTTAGCGTTCTTTAAGTTGACTTCATATCTGAAATAATTATAAATAATAAATAACTACAGTCAGTATAATGTGTTTCCCAGGGAGAGGGATAGATTTGATCATTGTTCATTAAAGTTTAAACAGTGAAACGCATCATTCTGACCTACATCGAGCGACATTCTCCAGCTCTAGGTGCAGC
The DNA here is from genome assembly GCF_047496885.1 of Scyliorhinus torazame. Classification (NCBI taxonomy): domain Eukaryota; kingdom Metazoa; phylum Chordata; class Chondrichthyes; order Carcharhiniformes; family Scyliorhinidae; genus Scyliorhinus; species Scyliorhinus torazame. The sequence goes on along the minus strand of NC_092712.1, from coordinate 191,350,996 downwards.
AAATCGCGATTGGACGGAGAATGAGGCGTCTGCCCGAAATAGAGGCCTGTGCAGGTCTATGGAGTCGGGTCAGCGTGGCCTGGCTCAGACCACCATTGTTGCAGTGTTTGTTTTAAATGCACCCATTGGTGCAAGTTACAGGCCTCTGGCTGCTCACTCTGCTGACTGCTCACTGTGTCCTGTAAATGTTCACAGAGCCTCTGGTCATTTGGGAGCCTACCCAGGTCACCCCTCTGGAAACCCTCAGGCCCCAGCTGACCCATCAACAGGATGGGCGTGACCATGCTCAGTCAGTGACACACCAGGTACTGCCACTCCTCAGTGCGCTCATCAGAAGCACAGCCCCATTGCTGGGGAAGCAGGGAATAGCAGATCTCACCCCAAACAAAGGACATATGCACCATGGCCTTTGGCATCCTCTCAGGGCAGAGGCCTCGCCAGTGCGTTGTTCCTCGTGCCTTAATAAAGCTCATAGTCTTACAGTTAAAGTAGATGCTTTATTTGTAAGAGTTTGTTCTCTCCCCAGCGCTTATACTATGTTACATCTGAGCTGCATGTCTGTGTCCTGCTCACCAGCTGCTGTTCCTGTGAAGAGAGTCTCTGACGTCCTGTCTGTCTGTATTTATACATCTCTCATGCTCCCTCTAGTGATTGCTTAGTTGTATTGCATTTACATTGACCCCTTGTAGAAATACACAGATATGCAGATTGCTACATCCCCATTTTGCTTTTACATATTTTCTGTACAGTGTTAAAGAACATTGTACAAAACAGTTAGATTAATTATGATATGTATATCTGTACAAGTGGTGATGATATTGGTTATTATACAAAGCCAATTAATATTTATGAGTCCAATTTTAATAAAACATTTATGAATTTGTTCGTTTGAGGTTTTTTTTCTGTAGTTGACGTGCTGATATTAACATTGTAATTTCTTTGTGAATGTCGTCAGTGTTCTTGTGTTTTAAGTAACCAACAAGTCATCACAAGGTGTTGGAATGGTCGAACCACTGATGTTAACTGATGTGGACTTTTTTCTGTGCTTGTGGTATCGATTTAGTGTGTCATCTACCTTGAAAGCTGGTTTGCTTGTTTGTTCTGGAGCAAAATTGAATTTGTGAGATTTGTTGTCATGCCATGTTATGTTTGTATTCTTGTCATTGTTTTGTAGTGTGCTGTTGCATTGTCCTTCATGTGCAGAGTTGTACCATGTTGTACAACTCTGTGATTGGTTCATTGTTGTTGTTTCTGTCATTTCCGTCTTTGTTGTTTTTGTTGTTGTGCTTGTTGGTTCTGCTTTTTGGTGTTGTTCTTGTTGTTTTTGTCGTGCTTGTTGTTGCTGTTGTTGTCTTTGTTATGCTTCTTGTTGTTATTCTTGTAGTTGTTGTGCTTGTAGTTTTTGTTGTTGTTCTTGTTGTGCTTCTTGTTGCTTTTGTTGTTGCTGTTGTTGTTCTTGTTTCTGTTGTGCTTCCTGTGGATTTTGTTGTTCTTGTTGCACTCAATGACTGTTCTGTGATGATAATTTGAGTCATTATCCAAGTTATTGGTGTCAGTGTCCTTTGTGGTATCTGTAGTTTCATTGAATGTTTCTTCTTGAGGATTATGAGAATGATCTGATGTTGCATTGATCTTGGTGACATCAGTCATTTGTGGTGGATTTGATTCCCCTTCTTTGCTTCCTTGGTGCTCCTCTTCTGGAGTCATTTCTGGTTCATTTGAATCATCTTTGGTTCTTGGTGCCCCTCTCCTGGAGTCAAAATCTTCAAGATTTAATTTTCTTGTGGGTAGTTTAGAGTGGATGAGGTTTCAATTGACGTGGTCTTACTGGACTCATGAGTAGCTCTACTCTGATTGCTGAGTGCTTCTGTACAGACGAGTTGAGATCTGTCAGTCTCGCTGTGATCCTGCACCTCCTGTATGTCGATTGTGATCATATTGTCACTGTTTTCACATACAGTGGGTAGACTTACATTGTCTTTTTGTTGATTATGTGAGCTGGGTAGACTTTCATAGTCATCTTTTTCTTGTTCACGTGAGGTGGATAGACCTTCATGATCTTGATCATGCATGGCGTTCACTATGGAGTCTTTAGTTGCGCCCATTTTGTAGTCTGTCAACGAGCTCTCTGTGGAGGCTTGCGCTGCTCTCTCTGTGGAGCCTTTCATTGCTCTCTGTGTGGAGTTGTGCAGTGTTCTCGCTGTGGAGTCGATCTGTGCTCTCTCAACGGAGTCGGTCAGTACTCTCTGTGTGGCGTTGTTTTCTTCTTGGGTATTTGACAGGTTGCTGTCATCCAATGTATCGACGATTTGCCATTGCATCATGGTATTGGATTCATCTACCATGAGAAGAGTCGTGTTGAGCTTTGCAACCATGTTGTTGATGCTATGATTAGCATATCCGAATAACTCAGCCATGTCTGAGTAGTATTTTTCGATCAACAAATCATCTTCTTTTGTTTTGGATTTGTAATTGTTCTCTTCATGTTCAATGAAGAAATTATCTTCTTGGTTTCGGATTTGTCATTGTGCTCTTCACTTTGGGTGGTGCAGACTGCTTGTTCCAGGGTGCTGCAAAAGTTATTTTCAACTGCTGTTAAAAGTTCAGGCATTGTTCTGTCTTTCGAGGTAAGAAAATTGGGCTTTGTGGCTTTAAAATTATTTTTAATTTTCGGGCTTTGCCCCTTTAAGTGGGCGTGGTATGAGTCTTCTGACGTCATGACGTAAAGCGTAGGAACCATTTGCGCATGCGTGAATCGAGTTTCTTTTACTATGCGCTTTGTTTGACCAACTGCCCATGCGCGGTTTGCGCATATATATCCAAATATATCCAAATTTGCTGATTGTACAAAGTTAGGTGGCATTGTAGACAGTCTAGATGATAGCATAAAATTTCAAGGGGGTACTGACAGACTAGGTGAATGAGCAAAATTGGGCACATGGAATTCAATGTGAGAAAGTGTGAGGTTATCTATTTTGGACCAAATAAGGAAAGAGCAGAGCACTTTCTAAACAGGAAAAGGTTAAATACAGTGGATATCCAAAGAGTCTTGGGAATTCAGATGCACAGATCCTTAAAATGCCAGGAACAAGTGCAGAAACCAATGAAAAAGGTTAATGGCATGCTAGCCTTTATAGCTAGAGGACTGGAGTATAAAGACACAGGGATTATGCTACAGCTATACAAAACTGTGGTTAGACACCCGGAGTACTGCGAGCAGTTAGTAGCAGTTAGATCAGCCTTGATCTTATTGAGTAGCAGAGCAGGTTTAAAGGGCCGAGTGGCCTACTTCTGTTCCATCTCGTATTTTCATGTTTGTATGTGTGTAGGTCCATGTTCCATCTTCTGTTGAAATTGATGTTTATATTTGTCCTGGTCACTGTATCTGTAATCGTTTCTCAACTATTCACAACACATAATTACAATAGAAGTGTACTTCAATTCTTTCTTGCTTGATTTTCTTTTTGCTTTCGTTTTCCCTGGTACAAAGCTATTTCCTTTAGCATTCAATTTCCTGACAAGAGGAGATTGTATGGATTCATTAGCAGTAGAATGCAATCGTGATCAACAAATGACAAAACCCAATGAATGCAAAGAACTATCTGCATTTGTGGTGTGTTTAACCTTGAGCAGAGACTCAGAAAAAAACTTACTTTGCAAGTGCTTTCTGTTGTCCATTAAATGCAAAGACAGTCCTTATCGCCATTAGAACTTCTTCAGCCACTGCCCCTGCTTTGGCATAAGCTGTCAATTCCTTACTGGTCAGTGACGTCAAAAGCTGTTTTAGTATGAGATAAGATGGTAAATAAGATCCAGCATGAACCATTTAGTTCAAGACTAATTATTGTCTATTTTGTCCGAAGTTCACAAATGACTTACAGATGAGGAACAATTCAGCTTAATTCCATTCATCCAAACTGAAAGAGCCTCAATTTAGTGGTCTGTCAATTAAAGCTTGATGTTTATAAACACACATTAGATCACTTGAGAGTTACTCAACCGTGAAGGGAGATGAATGGAAAAATGAAATGAAATGAAAAGAAAATCGCTTATTGTCACAAGTAGGCTTCAAGTGAAGTTACTATGAACACCCCCTAGTCGCCACATTCCAGCGCCTGTTCGGGGAGGCTGGTATGGGAATTGAACCATGCTGCTGCCTGCCTTGGTCTGCTTTTAAAGCCAGCGATTTAGCCCTGTGCTAAACCAGCCCCTAATGCTGACATTGGAGAGTGTGGAAGCTGTCAATGACAGCCTAGTAAAATCAATATCAGAGAGTAATGAATGAATGACTTGCAGATCAAATATCTGAGGGGTTTAAACCCAGTTGACTGATTTTCTCTTTCCGGGAATTGACAGGTGATGCTTCCTGTGTCTGAGCCAGCAGGTGTATTGCCCAGGTGAGTATTAAAGCAGTGGTTTTGTTCACTGCCTCTGTCTGGACAGCTCATTAGATTCCAGACTGGGGTCTCTCTTATGGGTCCTCTCAAGGGTCTCTTTTCTGGGGGCTTCCCGACAAAGGTCTCTCTTTGTTTTTTTTGGGGGGGGGGTTCCTTTATTTAGGGGCGTCGCTTTACTTAGGGGCTTTCTGGGAGAGTCTCTGTGGGAGTTCAGTAGGGGTGGGGTGGGAAGGTCTTGCATTGGTTGGCCCTCGGATGGACTTTTGGGGAAACTTCCTTAAAGAGTTATCCCCTTGGCCCAACGCAAGGTCCGCTACATCAAAGCCATGCTTTCAGTGCCAGTAGTGATTCTCGTTCACATGATTCATGGCCCAGAGGACTAAAGGATCATGCGTGCCCGGAGAATATGGTCCTGGTCCACTAAGTGGCCGCCAGCGGGGGGCCAAGCTTAGGCGGCAGGTCGGCTCCCATCACTAATCCAATTTTCTCACTGATGCGGGATTCTTCGCCTCACGGGGAATTTCACTACCGGAGGCGCGAGAATATTCAGAGAATTTCGCCCCTGTCTTTTCACTTCACAAATGCAGGTTGCCTATTCCTTTTTAAAAAAATAATATGTACTGTGGTAACTATTGCATAATTACAACTTTAAACCAATTTTATTACCATTTATTATTTAACATTACTTAATTTGCAAAATTTTATTTCCAGTGTCCTTTGTCACAAATAACATTACACTTTGCCATAGTTATTAATGCTTATCTACTTTCCACATCTATACTTATCAGCATACATACTACATTGCTGATTTGGTTTTCTATTTTTCTAATAATAGTACATTGTTAACAACAGATTGGGTCACTTTCTTTCTTTACGAGTATACTACTTTTTGAAAAGATTCTGCTTATACCTTTGTCCATACTGCTACAGAGACCATGATAAGGGGTGAAACCGCCAGTATGACCAATGTAAGCTTCCATCCAAAGACAAATCCAATTATAAATCCTGCTACGCAAGTGCTAAATAACTGTATGAATATGCTGAACTTGTCCCCGAGACCATCTTTGATAGTGTTTATACCACTATTAATATAAAAGAAACATTATTATGCATTTTGTCATCAATTTTATTACTTTAAATTGACAATGTCACAAAACAATAATGAATCCAGTGATTTCCAATGGTTACATAAAATGATTAATCAAAATTTACATACCATCAAGAATCTCTAATATAACAAATGGTTTGCAGACTGACAGCTATCAACAATCCGGCGGGATGATAAGTGATAGGATGTGTCTTTTTGAGATATTTTTAACTGTCAATTACATTTGCCACGCCCTTCCAAAAATAGAGCTATCAAGTATGGTTAACTCATTCCTTAGCAACAAAATTCAACAGGTTTGACTGTTCAACTTCCATCTTGGTCACCATAGACCACTATTTTGTACCTCTAGATGTCGGGCGGGATATAACTAAATAGGAACAAAGTCCCATAGCGAGTGAGTTTAGCCTTGTGTTTCCCGACCCTTACAGCACTCAGAGACACAACACTATAAAAAGACACCCATGTTAGATAGGTGGCCTCAGGGTGGAATGGCAGCCGAGGCTACACATAGCCCCGTTTTGTCCACTGAGGAGCTTCACTCACCAGGACTCCTCAGTATAGCGAGAGATCATTTTTAAATGGCGTCCCGATCTCTGGAACCCCCAAAGCAACCCCACCCCACTCCTGCCCCCCCCCCCTCCCCCAGCCCCAACACACTATGGGAGAGTCCCTAAACACCCATGCAGGGCACCGCTGGCCTGATTGCCAGTGTACAAAAAATGCTATCTTGGCAAATTGGCAGTACCAGGCTGGCACCCTGGCAGTGGCAAGCTGACACCCAGCTGGCAGTGCCAGGGCACCAGCAGTACCAGGTACCACCCTGCCCAAAGGCATCTGGGGGCCTCCGATCCCCTGGGAGATCCCTACGAATGCTGTTCCATCTGGTTCCTGTTTGTGGAGACCAGTTCTGAATGGCGCTCACCCGAGGTATCCAAGGCAGAGAAGATAGATCCCACCTCGGCTACCGCGGGAATCTGCACATTAAAGAGAGACTAGCTGTCTCGCTTTAATGTGCAGATTTGCTGAAAAGTGATCCCGCCCACAATGGGTGAGATTTACAACGCAAAGTCCTGCGAGGTCGCGTTAGCTCTCGCGAGGTGTTGTGAGCCGCGTAAATACCGGGAGCGGGGTCTCCTGGCTTCTGTCAGCCACACTGTGCTGTGGCGAGCTACTTTTTGTGCACAGCTTGGCTGTAAAACCCCACCCGTGATCATCGTTTCAGAGAAAGCGGTGAAACATAAAAGTTATCCTGTATGCTTCTGGAGATAAACAACTTATGCAACTCCCAGACAGAGCTAACTAAATATTGTCAAAATAGCTAAAAGTGAAGTAAAAATGGATATGGGCATCAAATAACTGTGGTACAGCAAAAAGGACAGCTACTAATGCTTATATTACCAAACCAGTTGAATATATGAATTAAGCAGAATCAAAATACAGACAGTTCTGAACCTTAATGCCATTTGACCTAGACATGTGTGCAATCCCTTTCAATATTGGATGACCATAAACAGCAGCTAGATATTAAAGCTCAATTACTTACTCTGTCAGCCTTGTGTTGAGTTCACCTATTTGATTAGAGTCAAACCAAGCCATCTCTTGGTGAAGAATTGCGTGAAAAAACTTTCGCCTTATTCTTCCAGTCTGCCGTGTGCCAGCAAGTAAAAACATGTAGACATGTAAACTGCCGAAAATCAGGACAGCAAAACCAAGGCCCATAAAGTAGAGTGCAAACCTGTAGTAGCAAAGAGCTTCAGGTAAAAAAAATTGTACGATCTAGGTCATGCGAACTGTAGTAACAGTCACTGAGGTAAATTTATTTCAAGGTTCAATAATATATTTACCGTGTCATGTCAGCTTCCAAATCCAGTCCAGGTATTTCAAAACATGCATTTGTTGAGCTGTTGTTCAATACTGTTAAGACCAATGAATGTATGTGAATTAACAAGGATGTTTAAACTTAGTTGCAAATATCAAAGGACAAATGCACCAAGTAGCACAAACCCATATAGATGAGAAAAGTCTTCAGATAGACGTTTCCACTCTAGTCAGCGGTGAACATCACAGCGGGCGGCACAATATTGCGAGATGGTCAAAATTCAGTTTCACGAGATCGTGAAACCAATCTGCGACAGTCCCATGCGCCTGTCAATGTCAGGCTACTGGGCCATCCTCCCCCTCCAATGTTGGAAACATCATTTTAATACATTCATTGGCGTGGCTGCCGGCCGGTATCTCCCCCCCATGCTGCATCATCCGGACACATCCTCGTGATTACATGCTGACATATTGTACAACTAGACATAAGCCACATGCACTGAGGGAGCTGCCTGTCACTCAGGACTTCCAGCTATATTTGCCTACCTTGCTTTGGATGGCGGTCACCAGTGCCAGGTTTGCAGGCAGCACCCTATCACTTTTAGTGGGCTTATGGGCAGGTCTCTCCTTACCAGACCCGCTGTAAGGAGGGGGTGACTTTTCACTGGATGCAGGGCCCGGGCTTGCTTGGGGAAGGGGCAGGAATAGTCTTAAGCAAGGAAAGAGGCTGCAGGGCTAGGACAACACTGGGTAAGTGGGAGACATAACCCAGCGTGTGTATGGGGACACATGTTGCTCTGTATAAATGGCCTCAAGATGGTGAGGGGACAATCCAGAGGAGATGAGGTTAGATGGACATGTGAGAAAAGGTGCAGCGTGATTTATCTGGAGCTGGCAGTGACTGAGATGCCCGTGAATGTCTGATGGACTTGTGAATGTGAGTTTAGAGTGATGAGATGGTCAACTTACCCTCACAACATGGATGAGATCATTCATCTTGCTTCTGCATTGGATGGCTGACTGCTTCTGTGCAGTATTGGCACTGACCTTCACTGCCACCGCCTCCCAAGCCGGAGTGGTCAAGCTGATGGGACTCGTCCGACTGGAATAGGGGTGGAAGACCTCATGAAGGCCATCCATGGCACTCAAATGGCATTACGGAGAGGCATCAGGAAAATAGTCTCCTTGCCTTTTGTGGCCATGTTTCCTGTGTGACAGTCCAGGTCTGAAAGCAGCGAAAGCTGTGCACACAGCTACACTTTAAATATGGCACCCTGCGTGAGGAAGCAACGAGGTCATAGCGTGGTAGACAAATCAGAGGCTGTCCACAAGGATGATGGTATGTTTCCTGTGGCTGCATAATTAGTGATGCAGGACCAGACGATATGGTGTGAAATCCGGTCATTGCGGCTACTTAACAGGACTATAGGCTTTTGGAACACAGGAGAGGAGAGGGAAGTCAGAGGCGGGAAGGGCAAAGGAACAAAGTGGAGAAGGGAAAGACTGTCCTGGGGCAAGAGTCATAAGACTGACCAAGGAGGAACCGGAGATTATCTTGGGGCTGAGGACACACTGTTGGGGGCCTACTGAACAAAATGTCCTGGAGTTGAGGCCTCGCTGATAGGGACATTTTGAACAGACTGCCCTGGGCCAAGGCCATGCTGTCCGGGAAAACTGAAGACTGTCCTGGGCTGTGTGTGCCATGTTAGAGCGCTCTGCATATGAATGTCTTGGTCTCGATCTTGAGCTGAGAAGATCTCTCTGGGCAATGCCGGTCATGCATGGCATGGTTTGCAGGGCATGGTCACACACCGAGGAATTGCATTCTGGGTTTTTGATGCATGGCACCCTGATGCAGATGGCGTAATCATGGTCAGTGGATGCATCTGCATCCTGTATGCTAGTAGTTGAAAAGTCATGTGGGATTATCGGATGGTTTCATGGGAGAATCCCGAAAAGTAAGGATGCATGTGGCTACAAGAAGGCACCGGGTCAGAGCGATAAAGGGCAAACAGGACATCAATATTAAAGCATTTAGTGAGCAGGACAGGAATATCAACATACACAATGATGGGCAGAGCAGGCTCGAAGAATCGAATGATCTCCTCCTGCTCCTATTTTCTGTCTTTCTGTGATATGTTACTGGTCATGACTGGAGTTAGAGTCTCAGAAAGAGATACATTTTGGAACAGATGAGTGAAACTTTAAAAATAATTTTTGGGAAACTTCCAGCCACTTTAATGGTACCAATGGAATAGCCAGTGGTAACACAAGATAGAAGATTCAACACTGCTAACATTTGTAGACTGTTTTGATATGGGGTTCCTGCGTCAATATGAAAGAAGAGCCACAAACAAAATAAATGAGGAAAGAGAACTGTTTGGTAGCTCTAAGAGATGGCAGGACTTGGGTAACTATGGCAGCAGAATGAACCCCAAGAATAACTACGGTGTGGCAAATGGGTGTTTTAGATGTGACTTGTAATATCAGAATGCGATGGATTGTCTGAAACGGAATAAACAAATTTATGAAATGACACGTAAGAAGCAAGATTTGGAAGGGGAAGATAATGCACTACTCAATCAGAAGAAATTGTACCAGTCACCAAAAGCTTAAGTCCAGTAATGGATGGTTTAGCTGCGGACTCATTCAATTGTGCTTTGTGAGACAGTGGGTGCACGTCCATTGTATGTAGAGTGGATTGGTGAAAGTGTTACCTGGATTTTCTAAACAGTGAAAACTAAAGTAAGGTTAAAGAATAGGAAAGTTCTACCTATTTCAGGTTTATGGATAACAACACATTAAAGTCACTAAAGATAGTGATGATTCTGTGTAAGATGGCTGGCATCAACCATATTATTAGCACAGATATAATATCTAGTGAAATAAGATTGTTGAATAAGCCGTCTATGAAAACTGCTCAAATGAAATTAGCATGGATTTGCAAAATCTGTATATTTACAGTTTACATGATCAGGACATTGTTGTTCCTCTTGTCGTAATCCAGGAGACACAAAATGAAAGTTTAAATAAATTTATTCTAAACTCAAAAGTAAAGTTGCACCCGTGGAGCACCGCACAAGTGTCCCAGCCAGGAACAAACAGAACACTCTGTTTGTGTCTGAGCCGGCTTTTTAAGGGCTCTGTAACGAGTGTCCACTTGGTGGGCCTCCACCCGTTACCATGGGAATGTGTACTCCATGAGCCCCAGGAGGAAACTGATCACTCATCAATCACCATGGTCCTTGTGAGGCTCATCACACCTCTTAACAGGAGCTAACATTTCAAATCACTCTATGAAAGAAGTGTTGTTGACATCAGGAGATAGGAGTTTAAAAGAAAAAAGGCAGATTGATTTAAAACTACATCAACAGTTTCCCCATCCAACTTGTCATAGGGTAGAAATTCTACTAAACGATGCAGTGTTATTGGATGATGAATATATTAAAATTGGAGAAGCGATCAATAAGAAATACAGTATGTGTGGAAATAGGAGGATAACATCATGGACCAGGTGAAAAATATTGTTTGATTAAATACTTTAAATACATATAGGGGAAATCTGGAACACTGGCTGTTTGAGGAGAGGTATGAGACTGACCAAAGTCAATACATTCCCTTGATAAAGAAAATATCTATGCCTTGATTTTGGCTTTACCAACCAACTTGGATTATGTTAACAAAGGTGATTAAACTGCCAAACAGAGTAATAATTTAATTATGTTTTATTGAATGATGCATCAATAATTTTCAGTACCTGCAGTAGAGATGTTAGGCACGGTTCCACTTTTGACAAAACTATCAGTCATCTGCCCAAAGACAATGATCATAAGAGGCAAAGAAACTCCGTGTAACACGGCACAGAACAGCCCTATTGTCATCATTAGGATGTCCAATCGATCAGCAAAGCGAAACTATAAGTGATAACAATCTTAATCAATAGATGGAACCACATTAAACAATGCAGGTCAGAAAGACTATGAGCATCATATCCTGACATTAATTTTGATTACAATGGGTATAAACTGATATCAGAGCAGCTTCTGTATTAACAATGCCCACCTCTACTTCTACACTATCCCTCTTGGCACTTACACTGATGTTGAATTGCATCCTATTCAATCCCAAATTTAGTTTGAGGCCCCATTTCCTCTTCAGAACCTCTCTGCAACCACCTGCTTCTGCCTCAAAACATGTCACCGTCATATTAAAGTCACCAATTCCAATGCTCTTCTGGCCAACATCACTTCCACCCCCCTCCATAAAACTTTAGCACATTCAAAATTTTGCTGCCAGTATTCTAATCTACATTGGGGAGTTTAACTCCTTACCCCAGGGGAAGGTAGGGAAGAGGACAAAGTCTGTTGATATGTTGGGGTGCTTTGCCCGTTGCCTTCCTGATGGCATTTATCACAGGAAGGGTAAGTGGCAGGCATTCTACCCACTCTTAAGTGTCAAATTAATGGCCATTTATGGGTTTCTAACTTGCCACATGGGGAGACTACCCAGTGAACATGGGACAAGCTCATGATCAGGCATTCTGTGGCTCACAGAGGGATCCCCTTCCTCAGCACCAAGGGTCATCCACCCCCACCCTGGAAAACGGATCTTGCTCTTTGTTATATTACACTTTGTGGTAATATGTTGTTACTCTTTGCCTCAAGATCCAAAATGATCTGATGGTGTGATGAGCAAGAAACCACCAATCTTTAACTTGAAGCAAAACTGATTTATTGAAAAACGATTAAATTAAATTGAGTTTGCACACTCTACTGAGCTGTAACTGTTAATAAAGTAATACTGAGTCGGTTAAACTATAATCTATGATTAAGTATTAACTAATGACGTACACGTGCTAATTCTTTCTAACCTAACTAGTCCTTGAGTTGTGATTGATCTCTCTCCTCTGCTAACACTACCCAAAGTTCCCTGAGCTTTGATATTTATACTGGGAACCGGAGGTGCCCTCTAGTGTTTACATTATGCTGAGATGTAATAATTAACCCTTTAGTGTTATGCCTATATACATATCATTACACTCTTAAGAACAACCCTCATGATGGTCCTGGAAATCCCAATCCCACTTCACGTTTGCCTCTGCGATAGTGACTGCTCCTGGGCTCCTTAGAGGTGGGACATTCTCCTTTTAAGGAATGGAAACCACAACTGAAGGCACCTAACTGACTTACTTAACTGATCCTGAAGTATAATTGTAGCCTCATGGCCTGAGTCTTGCTCATTCATTACCCCGTCTTTATGTACTCGCCTATATTTGTTCCGAGTCTCCAATGCCAAAAATCTAATTACGCTTTTTTTGTTTAAATGCTTCATCGACTTTCCCTTTTCTATCTTGATGATATTCTCCAGTTGTACAGTCCTACAATCCTACACTTTCTAAACTGTGCATTTCTATCTCTAGCATCTAATCCATCTCACCTCCCTGCACCTCATTGTCACTGGTCTCACCGAACCCTTGGGTGGCGCAAGTGGGGACAGGGGTGGGAGACTGGGTTGGGTGAGAGGGAGGGGGGGCGGGGTACTCTTGCAATGTCTGTTGTCTGACCTGGGGGCCCCAGTCCATAACCACCTCCACCGTCCACCCAAATCCCCCACCCCGCCAGTGCCCCCTCTGCAGCTAGCCCATCCCTCACACCCTGCTGACAGAGCACTGAGGCAAGTTGGAATTTGAGTGCACAGGCTCTTATTTTACAAAGAACATGTGAACATCTCTATAATGGTGTGTGCCTTCACCCCTAACGCTATCCTGTGTGCTGCACCAGTGCCAGCATAACTGGTGTCTACATTTCTGGCCTTATGGATCCTAAAGCAACATCCAGGTGGATCCCCAGGCAATACATCAGAAGTGGAGGTGGCCTGCTGAGAATCCCAACCTGTTGCCTGCGTCCCCTTTGTGGACATCCTCTGGAGTGACCAGGCCTGGATAGGCCTGGCTGTTACTCAGGTGTCCCAAGTCACATGGTGCCACCCAGTTCTGCCGCTGCCCATCTGATGTGACAGGGAGAGAGGGTGGGGAGTCAGAGGCACTGTGGTGTTCCAGCACCTCCCCTGGAGAGTCACAAGCAAGGGTTCCATCACTTCCTCTTCCCTCGGAAGGCCGCCGGACTATGCCAGGGGTGCGACTGGAGTGAACTCTTGGGGCACCCCCTCCACTCGGCGCCCCCATTCCCGGAGACCCACTCTCGTCTCGACATGGGTCCACCTGCGATCCTCGCAGCCATGAAGCACAGGGACTGGGCCAACTCCCTCTGTGACTGTGCTACATCACTCAATGACTGTGCCACCTCCTTCCAGGACTGGCCCAGGTCAGCCTGCGTTGGGACAATACCGATGACGTCCTCAGTCATCACCCGTTGTGACGGTGCCAAGTTGTGGAGCACTGCTGTTATGTGCAGATGGCCTTGGTACATAGCTGCCTGTGACAGGGTAACCCAGTCGTGTGCCTCGACCACCAACTGCACAGAGTACCCCAGGCCTTGGGCATCCTGACCCATGGCCGATACCTTTGCCCCGAAAGCCTCCAGTGTGGAGCCACCCATTCGCAGTTGACCTGGGTGGCACGAATCGTCGGCACCACCTCCTGCCCCTGCACATGGTAGGACTCCTCCAACTGCACCTGCAGATGCTGGATGATTGCTGACAACCTCTCATGTAGTCCCTGGCTCTGCATCTGCATCTCCATTATCGATGGGATCGCCCTGTCCAGAAGCCCAAGACTGGTCTGGAGGGCAGCTTGTCCCTGTGGCCGGGTGGCCGTCCAACCACCTGCCCCTCGGACGTTCCTACCTCCACCTATTGCGTGTGTTGTGCACCAGATGATGCCACAGGAGCCTCTTCACTAACATGCCCAAATGAGGTGAGTGTCTCTGTGATGATAGAGTGTGTTGGAGACAGCTGTGACAGGAGGTCAGTGTCATCCTTCGACTGGTGCTCTGGGGTGCCTCAGGCTGGCATTTGGGGGGTCACTTTGCTCTCTGTCACCTCACAGAATCTTTACAGTGCAGAAGAAGGCCATTTGGCCCATTGGGTCTGCACCAACCTTTGGAAAGAGCACCCTACCTAGGCCCATGCCCTGATCCTAGCCCAGTAATGCCACCTAACCTTTTTGGACACGAAGGGGCAATTTAGCATGGCCAATCCACCTAACCTGCTCATCTACAGACTATGGGAGCAAACCGGAGCACCTAGAGGAAACTCACGCAGACACAGGGAGAAAGTGCAAACCCCACACAGTCACCGGAAGCCGGAATTGAACCCGGGTCCCTGGTGTTATGAGGCAGCAGTGCTAACCACTGTGCCACCATGCTGCCCCTCCTCGTCACTAGAATCTGCTTGGGGTTAGTGTCGGGAGCGGGGAACACCAGAACGGCCCACCTCGTCACCAGGTCATCCTGCAAGACACAAGACATGATGCACGATGGGATCGTGGGTTGGGGTGGTGGGTGGGAGTGAAGGGGGTGGGTTGGGGTGGTAGGTGGTAGTGGGGGGGGGGGGTTGGTGCCAGGGGCACTGTGCTGCCTACTCACCCCGGCCGCCCTGAGGAGGGCATGCAGCTTTTTACGGCAATGCTGTCCGGTCCTTGCGGTGGGGCCCACGGCGCTCACAGATTCGGCCACCTGCGCAGGCCCAGTGTACGGCGGCGGGTGGAAGTCTACTTACCACCAAGTGGAAGAGGGTGGCCAGCCTCTCCACCATGGCATCGAATAGGGTCTGCAGCTCAGCGTCTGCAAACCGGATGCCGCTCTCCGGCATTCCTTGTTGGCTGGAATGAGTGTGTGTGGGGAGTGGAATGTTGATGTGCGGCTGCAGCTTGTCAGCCTCTCGAGTGACAATATCAACCCTGGTGAATTGGACAGGTTTTTCATTGGAATCGATCATGTTCTTCGTGGGGCCGGTGCTAGCCCATTAACGGATCCTGAATTGTTCCGGGACCAGCGCCAATTTAGTTGTCGTAGAATTCCATTGATTCAGTTCCGGCCTCTAAACTTAGTTTCTGAAACGGAGAATTCCGCTGTATATCTTTATTTATATCATTCAATCATCGATTTCCTTGTACTTTATGCATTCATATATAGCACCTTTAATTTTAATTGTTTCCTATTTTCCCCGCTATGACCTTAGTCTATGTGAGTTTTCCTCAATTTACCTGCTCTCACTTCCTCTTTTTCTCTGCAAAAAGCACTTAATTGTCTTTGATGTGGTCCAAGAGCAGTCAATCATAGTTAGATGTTTACAAGTATGATGGTTTGTTTCACAGCAGGCTAATTGAAATGAACCCGAGTGTGAAGGAATATAAGTTTAAACAATCCAGTTGGTTAAGTGTGTAAACTGTCAATCACAGCCTAGTAACTTAAAAGTCACATTGTTGTGAATGAAAACCTTGCAGATCAAAGATCTGAAGGGGATTTAAACCCAGCTTATGTAGTTTTCACTTTTCAGGAATTTACAGGTGCTGCTTTTTTTTCCTGAACCAGCAGGAATATTGCGCATGTCAGTTTTAAAGCAGTCATTTTTTCCCACTGTGCCTGTCTGGACTGCTGTCCAGCTTCCAGACAGAGATATCTGTAAAGGCAGTTTCTTGCGGGGGTCTCTCTTATGGGTGAGTTTCTGGTGGGGGTCTCTGTAATGGGGGTATCTCTGGTGGGGGGGGGGGGGGGGCAGCGGGAGGGCTGATGGGGCTGGTGGGAATGGAGGGGGGCATTGTGGGGGGGGGGGGCAGGTGACCCTCCGATGGACTTTGGGAGCAGTTCCCAAAATGAGTTGCCCCCTTAACCCACCATGAGGTCCACCGCACCAAGGCCATGCTGGGAAATACCTGCACCAATTCACTCCCACATGAATGCCGGCTCAGAGGACCGGATATTCACGCTCGATTGCAGAAACCGTTCCGCAGCCCGTTAAGGATACAAACCAGTCAATTTGACCGATTTGCATCCTCACAGGGCATGAACCTCGATGCCACCGCCAGCGGGAAACTGGAGCATCAAAGCGATGCTTTTGTTTGGATGACACTGGATTCTCTACTGCATCGGGAACTCCGTTACTTGTGGTGGGCGGTGGAGAATCCAGCCCAGTGTCCTGAAACCAAATTCCGGTTTGACTTCTCAGTTTGATGTAAAGATCCCATAGTCCTATTTTGAAGAAAGTCAGCTGGGTTATTTTTAGTGTCCTGAATCGACATCACAAGAACAGATTATTAGCCATTCTCACACTGCTGTTTGTGAGAGCTTGCTGTGCACAGATTGGCTGCAGCATTTCCTGCATCATTAAATTTCATTTCAAAAGTATTTTAATGGTTGCAAATTGCTTTGGGGCAGCCTGTGATCATTAAAGACACAATATAAATGCAAGTGATTCATTACCTGGAACTCTTTCCCCTCCAAAGCTGTTGAGGATAGATCAATTTAAAAAAAAAAAAATCTTTATTGCAATAAGTAGATTTACATAGAACATAGAACAGTACAGCACAGTAGAGACCCTTCGGCCCACGATGTTGTGCCGACCATTTATCCTAATCTAAGATCAACCAAACCTACACCCCTGCAATTTACTGCTGTCCATGTGCCTGTCCAA
The DNA here is from genome assembly GCF_047496885.1 of Scyliorhinus torazame. NCBI lineage: Eukaryota > Metazoa > Chordata > Chondrichthyes > Carcharhiniformes > Scyliorhinidae > Scyliorhinus > Scyliorhinus torazame. The sequence goes on along the minus strand of NC_092712.1, from coordinate 191,334,082 downwards.
GAGACACTTAAATGTCCCGAATCGTAAATCCTATCTCCCAGAATCTCTCAGCACAGACGTAAGACTGATGAGTCTGTAATTCCCAGGGATTTCCCTATTCCCTTTCTTGAACAGGGGAACAACAATCGCCTCCCTCCAATCATTCGGTATTACACCAGTGGGGAGTGAGGACGCAAAGATCATCGCCAACAGCGCAGCAATCTCCTCCCTCGCTTGCCGTAGTAACCTTGGGTATATCCCGTCAGGCCCAGGGGACTTATCTATCCTGATGCTTTGCAAAATTTCCAGCACATCCTCCTTCGTAATATCAAACTGGACGAGTCTATTAACCTGGTTCATGCTGTTTTCATGAGCAACAAGATCCCTCTCTCTAATGAGAACTGAAGCAAAATATTCATTTCGGGCCTCCCCTATCTCCTCAGACTCTCGGCACAAGTTCCCTCAACTATCCCTGATCATCCTCTTATTTCTCACATAAGTGTAGAATGCCTTGGGGTTTTCCCTAATCCTTCCCACCAGGGCTTTTTCATGCCCCCTTCTAGCTCTCCTAAGTCCATTTTTGAGTTCCTTCCTGGCTTCCTTATAACCCTCTAGAGCCGTGCCAAATCCTTGCTTCCTCAACCTTACACAAGCTTCCTTCTTCCTCTTGACTAGAAGCTCCACTTCTCTTGTCATCCAAGGCTCCTTCACCTTACCATTCCTTCCACATCTCAGTGAGACAAAACTATCCAGCACTCGCAGAAAATGCTCCTTAAACAACCCCCACATTACTGTTCTGCATTTCCCCAAGAACAACTGTTCCCACTTCATGCTCTTCAGCTTCTGTCTAATAGCAGTATAATTTCCTCTCCCCCAATTAAATACCTTCCCGTACTGTCTGTTCCTATCCCTCTCCATAACTATGGTAAAGGTTAAGGAGTTGTGGTCACTGTCACCAAAATGCTCTCCAACCGAGACATCTGACACCTGGCCTGGTTCGTTGCAAAGCACCAAATCCAATATGGCCTCCCCCCTAGTCGGCCTATCTACATATTGAGTCAGGAATCCTTCCAGTACACACCTGACAAAATCTGGGATGAAATTCTCCGGAAATGGCGCGATGTTCGCCGACTGGCGGCCAAAACGGCGCAAATCAGATGGGCATCGCGCCGCCCCAAAGGTGCGGAATGCTCCGCATCTTTGGGGGCCGAGCCCCAACATTGAGGGGCTAGGCCGGCGCCGGACGAATTTCCGCCCTGCCAGCTGGCGGAAAAGGCCTTTGGCGCCCCGCCAGCTGGCGCGGAAATGACATCTCCGGGCGGCGCATGCGCGGGAGCGTCAGCGGCCGCTGACAGCATTCCCGCGCATGCGCAGTGGAGGGAGTCTCTTCCGCCTCCGCCATGGTGGAGACCGTGGCGAAGGCGGAAGGGAAAGAGTGCCCCCCCGGCACACGCCCGCCCGTGGATCGGTGGGCCCCGATCGCGGGCCAGGCCACCGTGGGGGCACCCCCCGGGGCCAGATCGCCCCGGCCCGCCCCCCCCCAGGACCCCGGAGCCCGCCCTCGCCGCCTTGTCCCGCCAGTAAGGTAGGTGATTTAATTTACGCCGGCGGGACAGGCATTTTAGCGGCGGGACTTCGGCCCATCCGGAGAATCGAGCGGGGGGGGGGGGGGGGCCCTCCAACCGGCGCGGCGCGATTCCCGCCCCCGCCGAATCTCCCTTGCCGGAGAATTCAGCAACCGGCGGGGGCGGGATTCCTGGACTAGGACTCCCAAGTCCCTTTGCACTTCAGAATTATGAATTTTGTCACCATTTAGAAACTGGCGGCAGAGAATCCAGCTCACTGTTTAAGAAGAATGTGTTCCCATTTAAGCCAGAGGTTGTTTTTCTCTCAGAGAGTATTGAGTCTTTGGAACTACCCTCCTTAGAAAGCAGTGGGAGCAGAGTCTTTGAATGTTTTGAAGGCAGAATTATAGATTCCTGATCTGCACAGTGGTGTAAGGTGGTATGCAGGAGATTACAGTCAGATGAGCCTTATTGCATGGTGGAGCAGTCTAAAAGGGCTGAGTGGCCTACGGTTGCTCCTAACTTACAAAGAACAAAGAACAAAGAAATGTACAGCACAGGAACAGGCCCTTCGGCCCTCCAAGCCCGTGCCGACCATGCTGCCCGACTAAACTACAATCTTCTACACTTCCTGGGTCCGTATCCCTCTATTCCCATCCTATTCATGTATTTGTCAAGATGCCCCTTAAATGTCACTATCGTCCCTGCTTCCACCACCTCCTCCGGTAGCGAGTTCGAGGCACCCACTACCCTCTGTGTAAAAAAACTTGCCTCGTACATCTACTCTAAACCTTGCCCCTCTCACCTTAAACCTATGCCCCCTAGTAATTGACCCCTCTACCCTGGGGAAAAGCGTCTGACTATCCACTCTGTCTATGCCCCTCATAATTTTGTAGGCCTCTATCAGGTCTCCCCTCAACCTCCTTCGTTCCAGTGAGAACAAACCGAGTTTATTCAACCGCTCCTCATAGCTAATGCCCTCCATACCAGGCAACATTCTGGTAAATCTCTTCTGCACCCTCTCTAAAGCCTCCACATCCTTCTGGTAGTGTGGTGACCAGAATTGAACACTATACTCCAAGTTTGGCCTAACTAAGATTCTATACAGCTGCAACATGACTTGCCAATTCTTATACTCAATGCCCCGGCCAATGAAGGCAAGCATGCCGTATGCCTTCTTGACTACCTTCTCCACCTGTGTTGCCCCTTTCAGGACCTGTGGACCTGTACTCCTAGATCTCTTTGACTTTCAATACTCTTGAGGGTTCTACCATTCACTGTATATTCCCTACCTGCATTAGACCTTCCAAAATGCATTACCTCACATTTGTCCGGATTAAACTCCATCTGCCATCTCTCCGCCCAAGTCTCCAACCAATCTAAATCCTGCTGTATCCTCTGACAGTCCTCATCGCTATCCGCAATTCCACCAACCTTTGTGTCGTCTGCAAACTTACTAATCAGACCAGTTACATTTTCCTCCAAATCATTTATATATACTACAAAGAGCAACGGTCCCAGCACTGATCCCTGTGGAACACCACTGGTCACAGCCCTCCAATTAGAAACGCATCCTTCCATTGCTACTCTCTGCCTTCTATGACCTAGCCAGTTCTGTATCCACCTTGCCAGCTCACCCCTTATCCCGTGTGACTTCACCTTTTGTACTAGTCTACCATGAGGGACCTTGTCAAAGGCCTTACTGAAGTCCATATAGACAACATCCACTGCCCTACCTGCATCAATCATCTTAGTGACCTCCTCGAAAAACTCTATCAAGTTAGTGAGACACGACCTCCCCTTCACAAAACCATGCTGCCTCTCACTAATACGTCCATTTGCTTCCAAATGGGAGTAGATCCTGTCTCGAAGAATTCTCTCCAGTAATTTCCCTACCACTGAAGTAAGGCTCACCGGCCTGTAGTTCCCGGGATTATCCTTGCTACCCTTCTTAAACAGAGGAACAACATTGGCTATTCTCCAGTCCTCCGGGACATCCCCTGAAGACAGTGAGGATCCAAAGATTTCTGTCAAGGCCTCAGCAATTTCCTCTCCAGCCTCCTTCAGTATTCTGGGGTAGATCCCATCAGGCCCTGGGGACTTATCTACCTTAATATTTTTTAAGACACCCAACACCTCATCTTTTTGGATCTCAATGTGACCCAGGCTATCTACACACCCTTCTCCAGACTCAACATCTACCAATTTCTTCTCTTTGTACATTCATACGAAGAAAAATAGGTCAAGAAGCAAAACCAACCAGTTCAAAAAATCCAACCGCCTTTTTTAACTTCTTTCCCTCCTTGGGGTTCTTTTCTCTGCAGAACACAAAATTTATCGGAAATTAGTTTGCAGTGAGGATTACAGAAAAGATTATGCCTCAGAATTGTAAGAGAATTCCTTACTTTCCATTCTCGGGATGACCATTGTCGGGATTCGCACCCTCCTGGTAGCTTGGATTGTCATAGCCAACAGTTGAGGATCCTGCAAGATATTTGTTAATATTTCAATCAAGATTTAGTTTTATATTATTAAACTATACAGCATAAAGGCAGGCCATTTGGCCCATTCTGCCTGTGCTGACCCTTTGAGTATTTAGTTAACTCTTTCACACATCCCTTTTCATTCCCAATAACTCTGCAAATGATTTTCTCTCAATAAATATCTAATGCCCTTTTGAAAGTTAGTATTGAGTCTCCTTTCACAACAGTTTCAGTTCATGTTTTGCATATCCAAAACGACTGGCTATGTAAAACAAAATCCTCACCTCCCGAGTTGTTCTTTTGCCAATTATCAAAATCCGTGACTATTTTCCCATTGGAAACAGTGAATGTAATCTAATGGCCTCGTTGCCCATGACCTGGGATGTGATGAGGTCGGTAAATCTTGCAAGAGGCCTCTAACGAGATCACACAAGGTGTTGTGATCTGGATCCTGCCCTCAAGGTTGCGAGATCAAGATTTGCATATTTAATGTGCAGTTAAGCTCACTTCAATCATAGAATTTACAGTGCAGAAGGAGGCCATTTGGCCCATCGAGTCTGCACCGGCTCTTGGAAAGAGCATCCTACCCAACCCCACACCCCTACCCTATCCCCATAACCCAGTAGCCCCACCCAACACTAAGGGCAATTTGGACACTAAGGGCAATTTAGAATGGCCAATCCACCTAACCTGCACATCTTTGGTCTATGGGAGGAAACCGGAGCACCCGGAGGAAACCCATGCACACACGGGGAGAACGTGCAGACTCCGCACAGACAGTGACCCAAGCCGGGAATCGAACCTGGGACCCTGGAGCTGTGAAGCAATTGTGCTAACCACTATGCTACCGTGCTGCCCTTGGACATGTTCAAGCAGGAGTTACCCAAGGCGGGGGACCTAATGGTCTCATCTTGGAGCCCCTGAGTGGGCACCGCATGGCACTGGTTTCCACGAAAGTGGACCAGGCGTACAGGAATTTGGGGGAATCTCCCAGTCGATTGACGGCCTCCTCGATTGTCGGGCTCTGGATAGGGTGGTAACTTGGCACTCCTGATGCCACCATGGCATGGCCAGCCTGACACCCGGGTCACCCTCACAGTGCCATGGTGCACAGGTGGCACTAGTAGGCTGGCAGGGACATTGCCAGGGTGCAAGGCTGGCAATGCCAAGGTGCCATGATGGCATCTTGCCCGTGCTCGGGATTGATTCCGGGGCTGCCCTGCCTTTATGAGGTGGGGCGCTGGGGGCTCGATGACCTACTAATTGGTGAGTTGGGGCAGTGGGTGGTCAGGAGACCACAATGGGGGGGGGGGGATGAAATTGGGGCACCAATCTCTTCCTGCACTGGCTAGCTGAGCTCGTTAGTGCAGAAAATGAGCCTAAGTGCAGTCTCAACAGGGCGTTCATCACTGAAGTCCCATTTAATAGCGGGCTCATTCTCGATGTTGCAAGTGCCGGGCAACACCCCACTAAACACGCCCGAAAAGGGACTATCTTTCATTTTCATTAAATCGCGTCCAGTGTTATTCTTTATTTACAATATTGAAAAACTGTGAACACTTTTACCAAATCGTCCCTTAATGTACTCCCACTCTGTGGTTGTGATCATGAAAACACAACCCCGACACGGAATGGCTTATGGCTGCAGATGTGGCCCAGCTGTTATGGGTTGGGGAGGGGTGGCCCCTCCTTTTACACTCCACACTCCCCCTGATTTATTGCCCTGAGCCCACCACACTGAATTGCATATCATCCAACCTGATTTGAGCTGCCCCCATTGTTGACTGGAAGTCATAGTTCATGCGGAGACCGGGCCTTAATTTTTAAAAAATTCGTTCTTGGGGCATGGGCATCGCAGGTTGTGCCAGCATTTATTGCCCATCCTTAATTGCCCTTGAGAGGGCAGTTAAGAGTCAACCACATAGCTGTGAGTCCGGAGTCACATGTGGGCCAGACCAGGTAAGGGCTGCAAATTTCCTTCCCTAAAGGACATTAGTGAACCAGATGGATTTTTATGACAATCGACAATGGTTTCATGGTCATCATTAGACATTTAACTTCAGATTTTTATTTAATTCAAATTTCACCATCTGCAGTGGCGGGATTTGAATATGGGACCCCAGAGCTGGGCCTCTGGTTTACTACTCCAGTGACAATATCACGATGCCACCACCTAATTATAGCATCAGTTTTCCTGGGCCATCCTTACTGAATATAGCTTGGGGACATCACATTGATAAGGGAGTGGCACGGAGGCTGATGATGCGCAGGTGCCTGCCTGCCTGCCACCTTGGCCCAAGAATTGAAAATGCAGCCTCAGGAAACCATGGCTTGAACCTTGTCCAGACACTTGAAAGATTTGTGCATATTCATCCCCTGGTGTCCCTGTTTCTACACCCTCTCTTAAATTCTATCATTTAATTTAGATTCCATCACCACATTCTTCTTTTATATCTTCTCACATCTCTGTATTAAATTTAATCAAACTTCTTCACTCAGAGTGCTGAGAATGTAGAACCTGCGACCACAGGCAGTAGGGCGGCACAATAGCACAGTGGTTAGCACAGTTGCTTCACAGCTCCAGGGTCCCAGGTTCGATTCCCGGCTTGGGCCACTATCTGTGCGGAATCTGCACTTTCTCCCCATGCCTGCGTGGATTTCCTCCGGGTGCTCCGGTTTCCTCCCACAAGTCTCAAAAGATGTGTTATTCGGTAATTTGGACATTGTGAATTCTCCCTCTGTGTACCCCAACAGATGCCAGAGTGTGGCGACGAGGAGCTTTTCACAGTAACTTCATTTCAGTGTTAATGAAAGCCTACTGGTGACAATAAAGATTACTATTATTATTATTAGTTGAGACGATTAGCAGGGACACATTAAAGGAGAAGCAACGCAAGTATGTAAAGGATGAAAAAGAAGGATATATTGATGGATGAGGTGTAATAACGTGTGAGAATTCTTGTATAAAGGGTAGGTGGCATAAACCTTTTAGTTCATAATCTTCTTCTCTGTTGCAAATGATCTGTAATTCTATGTGAATTCCATCTTCAGTGTGTTTGCCTATTTCATCAACTGGTCTTTGTTCTCATGAACCTATGACCCTCATCCTTACTATTTACTATGGCCAAAATTTAGTGCAGATAATGCAAGTTCAGCCCACATGTCACCTTCCCCAGGGGTACCCATTGCAATTTAAGTGCAATGAAGCATGGACCTCTGCAGAATGAAGTCCCAAGTGGGGCAGAAATCTCACCTTCAGGAATTGCCGCCAATTGGAGGTTGACAGCTGTCGATTGCCAGAAGCACCAATGAGAGTGGAGACTGCTGCTGGTAATTCAGAGAATCACAGAATAAAACAGCGCAGAATAGGCCCTTCCCGGCCTATCGGGTCTGAACTGACGCATGGTGGACACCTGACCTGCTTATCTCGTCCCATTTGCCAAGCTTTGAATGTTACGACGCTTCAAGTACTCATCCAGGTACTTTTTAAAGGATGTGAGGCCACCCGCCTCTGCCACCCTCTCAGGGAGTGCATTCCAGACCTTCACCAGCCTCTGGGTAAAACATACTTTCCTCAAATCCCCAATAAACCTTTTGCGCCTCACCTTGAACTTGTGTCCTCTCGTAACTTGCTTTCAACTGAGGTGAACTGCTGCTCTCTGTCCGTGCCCCTCATAATCTTGTACACCTCGACCAGGTCACCCCCTCAGTCTTCTCTGCTCCAGCGAAAACAACCCAAGCCTATCCAACCTCTCTTCACAACGTAAACGTTCCATCCCAGGCAACATCCTGGTGAATCGCCCCTGGACCCCCTCCAGCACAATCACATCTATATTGTTTATATAAATGACAAATAATAGGGGACCAAGCACAGATCCCTATGGTATGCCTCTGGACACTGGCTTCCAGTCACGAAAGCAGCTGCCTCATCATTCTGTCTCCTACAGCGAAGTCAATTTTAAATCCACGTTATCAAGTTACCCTGTATCCCATGTGCATTTGCCTCCTTTATAAGTCTCCCATGTGGGACTTTGTCAAAGCTTTGCTGAAATCCATGTAAACCACACCAACTGCACTTCCCTCATCTACACGCCTGGTCACATGCTCAAAAAGTTCAATCAACTTCCGGTGGCGCTCGCGAGCGGAGGGGCTGCGTCGAGAAGAGGCTCCCGCCGGTCCTCGAAATTTCAGACTTTTTCGGGGGTTTCCCCATTGTTCCTTCTTCCTGAGTTTCTTCGGCCTTTGGGGCCTGAGGGACAGGTGTCAGGTCGTTCCGGCCTGGAGCCGGTGAGGAGCCCGGCGGGAGTGTCTGGCGGCTGGAGCGTGGGGCATCGATCCAGAGGTCGGATGCGTGGGCGGAGCTTGACACGAGGCGAGGCAATTGAGGTGGCAGGCACGAGTCCAGAACGCGATGTAGAGGGGGACTAGAGCACACTGGGTAGCTCCCACTGAAAATTGATTTTTGAGGAGCTTGAAGTCCCGTCTCCGGGGGAAGAGATTTTTTTGATTTTGGAATTTTGGGAATTTTTTTTTGAAAATAATAATTTATTTATTTTCGGATCGTTGAAAGAAAGAAAAAATAATAAGTCATTAGAGGATGCGAAAAGCAGCTCGGAAGAAAACCCAGGTTCGCCATTGAATGAGAAGGCCAGCAAAAGCGCTGACAAGATGGCAGATGCCAGACCGTATGGTGGGGCCGCACTACTTACGGTGGAAAAGGTGACTGAGGTGATGGCGGTGGAGCTGGAAAAGCAGTTTGCGAAGCAAATGGAGGCTTTGAGGAAGGAGACGGCGGTCGCATTGAAATTATTGGTGGAGGAGGCAATCGCCCCGGTGAGGGTAGCTGTGGCAAACACATCGGCCGAGGTGAGAGAGCAGGGCGAGAAGATGAAGGAAGTGGAGGAAGCCGTGTCACAGCACAGCGACCAGTTCACCTCGATGGGGGACGAGCTGCGGAGGGTGGTGGAGGTCAACAGAGGACTCCGAGCAAAGCTCGAGGACTTGGAGAACCGCTCGAGACGGCACAATCTGAGAACTGTGGGCTTGCACGAAGGGACAGAGGGCCCAAGGCCAACAGAGTACTTCGCTAAGAGCTTGGCAGAGCTGATGGGGGAGGGTGAGAACTCCTCCCGGTACGAGCTTCAGTCATTAAGGCCGAAGCCGAAGGTGAATGAGCCGCCAAGAGCAGTAATTATCTGCTTCCATAAGTACGGCATGAAGGAGAAGGTGTTAAGCTGGCGTAGCAGAAGCGCGAGGTGCAGTGGGACGGTGCTGGAGTTCGGATCTATCAGGACGTTATATTATTCTCTAAGTCTGAATAAAGATTGTAGACTTCCAGTTAACACAAATACTTTATTCAATGGGTTCATTCTGTTTCCAGAGCTTAACTAGGTATAATACAGTCAAGAGGTATGACCAGTGAAGCTCAGGTAAGCTGCCTATGCTGAGCTGTCTCTGTCTGCTGCTGCTCACTAGCCCTGTGCTTCTGAAAGAGGCGGATCCTCCCTTGGGCTGGGCCCTTTATACCCCTCTCTGATGCTGCCCTCTACTGATGCTGTGGCTGTTACATCTGTCTGTAGTCCCTGATGTATGTGCAGATGCATGTGCAGATGTACAGATCACTACACCCCCCCCCTTTTATTTGACATGTTTTCTAGACTGGCCTCAAGAAAACTGTACATAACAAGTAGTGAGAATATGCAAATCTGCACACTGTGAAAATGATAAAAATAATACAGAAACAATAAACTGTGTTGTGAGTCCATCCTGAGAAATGTCCATATTTGTCTTGTGCGTGTGTTGAAGTGCCGTTACTAATCTAGCCGGACGGGTGCCTTACAGCTTCTGCTGGAGCGTCTTAACATTGGTAGTAGGGATGATGGTTTGATGTCATCAAGAGTACTGTCTGGCGTTGTGTGGCTAGGAACGTCCTGTGGACAAATGGACTTGGTCAAGTCCAGTGTGGGAAATACTGGCGTTGTAGGCCGAATCTCTAATAGAATCCGGCGGTTACGGTGAAAAAGTACTCCCGCAGAGGATTTGACAATGTAGGACTGCGGTGCCTCCTGCCAGATCACTGTAGCTGACTCAGACCATCCGCCTACTGGGTCCCTAATTCTGATGGTGTCACCTATTGTCAGTGATTTGAGTGGGATTGCATGTTGATCGTAGTATAGTTTTTGTTTGGGGCATAGTGCCCGCATGCCGTCGAGAACCGGTGCGTTGCCGGGGTCTCGGAATTGCTTTGCCGGTAGGGTTGTCTGGATATCTCTGCCGAAGAGCATTTGCGCTGGCGACAGTCCTAAGCTCAATGGGGTTGCTCAGTACGATAACAGAGCTAGGTTGATGTCGGAACGTGACTCGGCTGCCTTGCTGATGAGTCGTTTGATGATGTGGACACCTTTTTCCCCTGTTCCATTTGATTGCGGGTAGCGATTCTGTGTCGCACCATTGTCTGACCTCGACCTTTTCCTGTGTTTGTGGTATTGATTCTGTATGTCATCATTTGTGAAAGCTGTTTTGCTTGTTTGTTCTGGAGCAGATGTGAATTTGTGAGATTCTTTATCATGCCATGGCATGTTTGTAGTCTTGTCATTGTTTCACAGTGTGCTGTGGCATTGTCCTTCATGTGCAGAGCTGTACCATGTTGTACAGGTCATTGTTTCATTGATGTTGTTTCTGTCTTTGTTGTTTTCATTGTCGTTCTTGTTGTTTTTGTTGTTTCTGTCTTGGTTGTTTTCGTTGACATTCTTGTTGTTGTCGTTCTTGTTGTTCTTTTTTTCGCGCTTGTTGATTCTGTTTTCATTGTTTTTGCTTTTATTTTTGTTCTTTTTCTTGTCGTACTTGTTGTTTCTGGGATGCTTCTTGTTGCTTTTGTCGTTCTTGGTGCGCTGCATGTTGTTTTTGTTGTTGCTGTTGTTATTCTTGTTTCTGCTGTGCTTCTTGTGGTTTTTGTTATTCTTGTTGCACTCAATCAGTGTGCCATGTGGATGATTTGAGTCATTGTCACTTTGTGGTATCTGCTACATTGAGCGTTTCTTCTTGAGAATTGTGAGAATGATCTGATGTTGCATTGATGTTGGTGACATCAGTCATTTGTGGTGGATTTGATTCCTCTTCTTTGCTTACTTGGTACTCCTCTTCTAGAGTCATTTCTGGTTCACTTGAATCATCATTGATTTCTAGGTGCTCCTCTTTTGGAGTCATTTATTGCTTTCTCCGTGGAATCCTTCATCGCTCTCTCTGTGGAGTTTGTCATCGCTCTTTCTGTGGAGTCCTTCATCGCTCGCTCTGTGGAGTCTGACATCGCTCGCTCTGTGGAGTCTGTCATCGCTCTCTTTGTGGAGTCGTGCAGTGTTCTCGCTGTAGATTTGATCTGTGCTCTCTCAACGTAGTTGTTCTGTGCTCTCTGTATGGCGTTGTCTTCGTCTTGGGTATTGCTGTCATTCGATGTACCGACGATCTGCCATGGCAACATGATATTGGATTCATCTACGATGAGAAGAGTCGTATTGAGCTTTTCAACCATGTTGCTGATGCTGTGACCAGGATCTCTGAATAACTCAGCCATGTTTGAGCAGTATTGTGTGTATTGTTCGTTGGACAAATCATCGCTTTTTGTTTCGGAGTTGTGATCGTTCTCTTCATGTTCAATGAACAAATCATCTTCTTGTGTGGAGGCTGGGACCCTTCATGGTGCGTGGACCACTCTCTGTTTCTTGGCGTCAGGCCGCAGCATAATCCTGCACTCACGAGTCGGGATGTCATATATGCTGGGCTGCAGATTCCCCATTCCGAAGAACTCATTGTCGGGGTCTTCACGGTACAACACCTCTAGATGCGTTTCGGATTTGGTACTGGAGTAGCCACCTCCCAAGGTGAAATCTTTGTCTGAGTCGTAGTCTACAAGGACCATAACACCTTCCAGGCCGGTGCTAACTGCTTGTTCCAGGGTGTTGTGAAAGTTCTTTTCAACTGCTGGTGTACGTTTGGGCATTGTTCTGTCTTTTGAGGCAAGAAAATTGGGCTTTGCAACTTTAAATTTTGTTTTGTTCATTTTTGTGCATTTCCCTTTTAAGTGGGCGTGGTCCTGGTCCTCTGACATCATGATGCTCGTGATGTCATGCGTAGGACTCGATTGCCCATGCGCACACCAAGTTTCCTGTACAGTGTCCTCTTTTCACAACTGTGCATGTGCGGCTCGTTTTTTATGATGGCTGCCGCTCAGAATCTCCGTCTTTCTCCGATTCAAACCTGCCTCCACCTCGTGGTGAGTGTTCGCACCATTTTTACCGATTTTGTTTTCTAAATGATGATTCTGTGTTTGTAGCGACTCAAAGTACTGATTTTGTTTTTGTTCATAAGCAAGGCATTTTTGTACAGCGATTTCTAGAGTTAAACACTTATTTTGTGAAAGTTCTTCCCTCAAATTATTATGAGATGGTCCAGAAATTCATTGATGCATTATCACAGTGTCTCTGAAATCAGCATAATCACAGGCTTGTGGTATTAATTTGAGATTTGTAATAAAATCAGAGGTGGGCCCTCCGTTTCTCTGACAAGAGTTAAATCTTTCCAGCATCTCACCAGCCTAACTGTTACAGCGTTCAACAAATTTTTTGAGTATAACATCTACTTTGGTGTTGTCCTCACCTTCTAAGTAATAAAGCAATTATAGATTTCTCTAGCTTCATGCCCTCCTGTTGAGAGTAGTAGGGCTATTTTCGTGGCATCAGAGGCAGTGCTTAAATCATTAGCTGTGATAAATATTTGGAACAGCCGTTCAAACATTTTCCAGTTATAACTTAAATTACCGGATGTTTCCAGCTGCCATGGAGTTCCAACAAGTTCCATCGAATCAGTTCGTCGTCGAGAATCCATTTGCTGTGAAATCTTCCACAGTCGAATATCCGGCTCAAGTCCTTCTTCTCTTGCTGGTCTCTAGCTAGCTATCTGAAATCACTCCTGGTATCATATGTTATTCTCTAAGTCTGAATAAAGATTGTAGACTTCCAGTTAACACAAATACTTTATTCAATGGATTTGTTGTGTTTCCAGAGCTTAACTAGATATAATACAATCAAGAGGTATGACCAGTGAAGCTAAGGTAAACTGCCTATGCTGAGCTGTCTCTGTCTGCTGCTGCTCACTAGCCCTGTGCTCCTGAAAGAGGCGGATCCTCCCTTGGGCTGGACCTTTTATACCCGTCTCTGATGCTGCCGTCTAGTGATGCTGTGGCAGTTACATCTTTCTGTAGTCCCTGGTGTATGCGCAGATGTATGTACAGATGTACAGATCACTACAGAATTGACGGTGGAGTTGGCAAAAAGACGAGCGGCGTTCAGGCGAGTGAAGGCGGCACTGTACAAAAAGGAGGTGCAATTTGGTATGGTATACCCGGCGAAGCTGAGGGTGATGTATGATGCCAAAGACTTTTCGTTCGAGACAGTGGAGGCGGCTGAGGCATTCGTGAGGGCGGAATGCTTGGGACAGACGTGAGGAACGGAGCTGGAAGAGAGACTGTGGACTGTGATTGGGGAGCTGGAAAATGTATAAATGTTATAACTTTCTTTTTACTGACATGTATTGTAATTTACTTCTCTTCACATTGTTACAGAGTTCAAGTTATTGGTTGGGTTGATTGGTATTCTGTGTTGTGATGGTTATATCTTATTTTAGTGAATTGTATGGGTTTGATTGTTGGTTTTGTTTTTTCTTTCTCTGGGATTGGGTGGGAGGGGATGGTAGATCTTGGCAGGGGGAGCCACCCGCGCTAGCTAACTAAAGTCGGCGAGTGAACGGAGGTGACGTGGGACGGGGGCTGCGGAAATTGGAGCCTGGTTAGCAGGTTTCGCAGGGCCTACGAGGTGAGTGAGGGGGGGGGGGAAGGGATTGATGCTGGGAGATGTTTTTTCAAGAGGAAATGTGGGGGGGTGGGGTTTGGGAGGGGGGGGAGGGGGGGAAGGGGTTTGATGTTAATATGGGATAGGGGCGGGTCAGGCTCGTGGGGCAGAGTCCGGTGGTATGATGATGGTGGATAAGAAGGGTGGGGGGGGGTTGAGAGACACCCAGTTAGGATAGTCACGTGGAAGGTGATGGGGTTAGGAGGTCCGGTCAAGAGGTCAAGGGTGCTTGCGCATCTTAAAAGTTTGAAAGCCGATGTAGCAATGCTGCAGGAGACTCACTTGAGGGTGAAGGACCAGGTGAGACTTAAAAAGGGCTGGGTTAGTCAGGTGTTTCACTCTGGATTTGACGGAAGGTTCGAGGGGTAGCGGTATTGGTCAGCAAAAGAGTACGCTTCCAGATGGAGAAGGTGGTGGCAGGTCAGCGGGGTAGATATGTGATTGTGACAGGTGCACTGGAGGGTAGGTTAGTGGCGCTGTAAGTGTATACGGTCCCAATTGGGACGATGTGGGATTTGCAAAGAAGGTGTTTGAGGCCATCCCCGACTTAGACACACACAAACTGATAGTGGGGGGGGGGGACTGGAACTTGGTGCAGGAGCCAAGGTTGGACAGGTCACGGCCGTGCTCGCTGGTCCCATCAGGGGTGGCGAAGGCGTTGGCTGGGCTAATGGTGGAAATGGGAGGGGTGGACCCTTGGAGGTTTCTGCCACCGAGGGAACGGGAGTATTCGTTTTTCTCAGCAGTCCATAAGGTATACTCGCGGATCGACTTTTTTGTGGTGGGGAAGGCTTTGCTGGCTGGGGTTAAGGGGTCGGAATACTCGGCAATTGCAGTGTCAGACCATGCTCCACATTGGGTGGATATGGTACTGGAGAAGGGGATAGCGCATAGGCCGGGGTGGAAATTAGATGTGGGACGTTTGGGGAACCAAGTGTTCTGTGACAAAATTGAAAAGGTAATTAAGGAATATGTAGGTTTCAACTGTACGGGTGAGGTGTCGAAGGCAGTTGTCTGGGAGGCTCTAAAGGCAGTGGTGAGGGGTGAGGTGATTCCATTTAACGCCAGGGTGGACAAAGAGGAGAGGTTGGAGCGGCAGAGGGTAAAAGATGAGATGTTGGAGGTAGATAGGAGGAATGCAGAAGATGGGGACCCAGCGAAGCTGGAAAAGGGGAAGGAACTACAGGCGAGCTTTGACCGACTATCTACCAGGAAGGCGGTGTGCCAACTGAGACATGCAAAGGGTGCAGTTTACGAACATGGAGATATGTTAGCAGGTCAGCTCTGGAGGGAAGCAGTGGCAAGGGAAATTGTTCAGGTGAGGGATAGGGCGGGGAAGTTGGTAGTGGCTCCGGATCTGATTAACAAGGTTTTTGAGGAAATTTATGAGAGGTTGTACAGGTCAGAGCTGCCTGGGGGAGACCGTGAGATGCAGGAATTTCTAGATGGATTGGACTACCCAAGGTTAGGGGAGGGGGACAGGGCTACATTAGAAGGAGCGATAGTGGAGCAGGAGATAAAGGATGCGATTGGGAGGATGCAGTTGGGGAAGGTGGCAGGACCGGATGGGTTTCCGGTGGAATACTATAACAAATTCAAGGATAAGCTGGTACGCCTGATGGTGGGGATGTTTGAGGAGGCGATAGGGAAGGGGGTGTTGCCCGAAACTTTGGGCCAGGCATCAATTTCCCTGTTGCTAAAAAAAGATAAGGATCCGACGGAGTGTGGGTCGTATCGGCCCACATCATTTCTGAATGTGGACGCAAAAGTATTGGCAAAGGTACTGGCGGGTAGGCTGGAGGAGTGCCTCCCGAAGGTGAAAGGTGAAGATCAGACAGGGATCATGAGAGGGAGGCAGCTCTTTTCAAACGTTAGAAGGGTATTGAACGTCATTATGGCGCCGGCAGAGGGGAAGGAAACAGAGGTGGTTGTGGCATTGGACACTGAGAAAGCGTTTGACCGGGTAGAATGGGGGTACTTGATGGCAGTTCTGGAGCAGTTTGGGATTGGACCAAGATTTGTGAACTGGGTAAAACTACTATATAAGGAGCTGAGGGCGAGTGTCTGCACAAACAACATCAGCTCGAGATACTTTTCTCTCCACCGTGGGACTAGGCAGGGATGTCCTATGTCCCCCCCTGCTGTTTGCACTCGCGATTGAGCCGTTGGCCATCGCATTAAGAGGTTTGGGGGTATGGAAAGGAATTGTGCGGGGGGGAATAGAGCTTAGGGTGTCCTTATATGCCGATGACTTGCGGTTATACGTGTCGGAACCGAGTGTGTCGATAGGGGGAATATTGGAGCTGCTTCGAGTGTTTGGGTCTTTCCCGGGGTACAAACTAAATCTAGACAAGAATGAGTAATTTGTAGTATCTCGGCCGGGGGTGGGGGCAGGGGTGGGGGGGCTGCCATTCCGTAGGGCAGGGATTTACTTGAGGTACCTGGGGAGGCTCCGCAGGTGCAACATTTCTAGCTTGGTGGGGAGAGTGAAAGCTGATCTGGCAAGGTGGGATGGTCTCCCTCTGTCACTGGTGGGTCGGGTACATGCGTTTAAAATGAACGTGTTGCCGCGATTTCTGTTTATTTTTCAATGTGTCATGTGAGGGTACCTTTAAGACATGGATGTTTAAGCAATTATCTTTAAGAAAACAGTGATGTCAGAGAGTGGGTGGGGCTGAGGTCAGTTCAGGCATTTTTGCAGTTTGGTTTTGCAGCTTGAAAAGTGCCTGGCTGGTTTTGCTGAGAGCAGCTAAAAGGTGCCTGGCTGGTTTTGCTGAGAGCAGTTTAAAAGTAGAAAGCCTGTTTGAGACAGCAGCTTGAGAAGTTCTGGTTAGCTGTGATCTGCTTGAAGGGAGAAAGCCAGGTTTGAGAAAGCAGCTTGGGTGTGTCTGTGTGTTTCCAGAGAGTTTGCAGGAAGAAAGCAAGGTGCTGGAGCTGAAGTCAACCAAGCTAATATATCTCTGCCATTCAACAGCAAATATATATATCCTTTAACCTGATGTGATACTGTTTAAAGATGTTAAGTCTCGCGGAAGTTTGAAGGAACATTTTAAGGAGTTATTTACTGTTGCAATATTTTCTGAGTTATCTTTGAAGTAAAGGGCTGTTAAGAGATCCAATGTTTATTTAAGATGTTAAGTTGAGTTCATGGAATAAACAGTGTTTTGCGTTTAAAAACCCTCGTGTCCATAATTGTAATCCCACACCTAGGGAAAAAGCAGTGTGCTAGGAAAAACAACAAATACATTAAAGGGAGAGGTTGGTTGAACTCCATGATACATTTTGGGGTTCTGAAAACGCCTCGCCCATAACAAATGCCTGCCGATTTTCCTGCCAAAGGCTTTTTTCAGAGAGATTGAGGGAAGGATTACTTTGTTCATATGGGGAGGGAAGGTGGCCAGAGTTAGAAAGGTGCTGCTACAGAGGGGAAAGCAGGCAGGGGGTTTGGGTCTTCCGAACCTGATGTATTACTACTGGGCAGCGAATGTGGAGAAGGTGCGGAGCTGGGTCAGAGGGGTTGATTCCCAGTGGGTCAGGATGGAGGAGAGTTTGTGCAGGGCGTCGGGATTGAAAGGACTAGCAACAGCGCCGCTCCCGATAGTCCCGGGGAAATACTCAGGGAGTCCGGTAATAATAGCTTCATTGAGAATTTGGAGGCAGTTTCGCCAACACTTCAGGAGGGGGCAGGGTCAAGGGAAATGCCGATTCGGGGGAACCACAGATTTGAGCCAGGGAGGTGGGATGGAAATTTTCGGAAATGAGAGGAGAAGGGGATTAAGACACTAAAAGATTTGTTTCTTAGGGGTCGGTTTGCAGGTCTGGAGGAGCTGGAAGCGAAGTATGGGCTGGAGCAGGGGGAAATGTTTAGATACATGCAGGTTCGAGATTTTGTCAGAAAGGAGATACAGAGCTTCCCGGTGGAGCCGGCCTCCACATTGCTGGAGGAGGTACTGACGACAGGTAGACTGGAGAAGGGGGTAGTGTCAGCGGTTTAGGGAGATATTTTTGAAGAGGACAAGGCACCACTGAAAGGGATCAAAGCAAAGTGGGACGAAGAGTTGGGAGAGGATATCGAGGAGGGTTTCTGGTGTGAGGTGCTCCGGAGAGTGAATGCCTCCACCTCGTGCGCGAGGTTGGGGCTGATACAGCTGAAGGTGGTATACAGAGCTTACCTCACGAGGACGAGGATGAGCTGATTCTTTGAAGGAGTAGAAGATGTTGCGGGGGTGGGGCGGCGGGGGGTGCTAATCATGTTCATATGTTTTGGTCCTGTCCAAAGCTAGAGGATTACTGGAAGGAGGTTTTTAGGGTAATTTCTAAAGTGGTTCACGTGAAACTGGATCCGGGTTCCCGGGAGGCCATATTCAGGGTGTCGGACCAGCCAGGGTTGGAAACGGGTGTGGAGGCAGATGTTGTAACCTTCGCCTCGTTGATCGCCCAAATGCGGATCTTGATGGCTTGGAGAGCAACCTCTCCACCCTGTGCCCTGGCGTGGCGGGGGGACCTGTTGGAATTCTTGACTCTTGAGAAGGTTAAGTTTGAACTGAGGGGAAGGATGGAGGGGTTCTACAATTCATGGGCATTATTCATCATGCACTTTCAAGAACTGGATAACATCGAACATTAGTTGGGGGGGTGGGTGAGAGGGTTGGGGGGAGGGGGGCGGTGTGTGTTAATGGTGATTATGGATGATTCCTGATTCCATTTGTTTATGTGAAAATGCAGGCTAATGTTTGCGGTTTGGTGGAAGGATGGGATCGTTGTTATTGATGTGGGGATTGACATATTTGTTACTGATTATTGTTTATTGTTGGTGGGTGTAAATTTGGGAGAAAATGTGAAAAAGGAGAATAAAATAATATTTTTTAAATAAAGTTCAATCAAATTTGTGGGCACAGGTTGAGTGCTCATTCTAAGGTTCGGTGCAGACTTGATGGGCTGAATGTCCTCCTTCTGCACTGTAGGTATTCTATTCTATTCATGACTCACTGGTCTGTAGTTCCCAAGCTTATCTCTACAGCCTTTATTAAATCGTAGGACCACATTAGCTGTTCTCAAGTCCTCTGGCACCTCCCTCAGTGGTCAGAGAGGAATTGAAAATTTGAGCCAGAGCTCCTGTAATCTCTCACTCACCTCCCACATCATCCTGGGACACAATTCATCTGGATCTAGAGATTTGTCCAACGCCTACCAACACCTCCAATAACTTGTCACTCCCTATGACAATTTGCTCAAGAACCTGATAATCTCTGTCCCAGAGTTCCATATCTACCTCCTCATTCTCTTGGGTGAAGACAGATGGGAAATATTCGTTCGACACCTAACCAATGTCCTCTGGCTCCACCTACAGATTTCCATAAGACCATAAGATCAGAAGACATAAGAGCAGAATTAAGCCACTGGGCCCATTGAGTCTACACCGCCATTCAATCATGGCTGATATTTTTTTCATCCCAATTCTGCTGCCTTTTCCCCATAACCCCTGATCCCCTTATTAATCAAGAACCTATCTATCTCTGTCTTAAAGACACTCAGTGATTTGGCCTCCACAGCCTTCTGCGGCAAAGAGTTCCACAGATTCACCACCCTCTGGCTGAAGAAATTCCTCCTCATCTCAGTTTTAAAGGATTGTCTCTGGTTCTAGTTATTCCTAAAAGTGGAAACATCCTCTCCACATTCACTCCATCCAGGCCTCGCAGTATCCTGTTAGTTTCAATAAAATCTCCCTCATCCTTCTAAACTCCAACAAGTACAGACATAGAGTCCTCAACCGTTCCTCATACGACAAGCTCTTCATTCCAGGGATCGATCCTATGAATCTCCTCTGGACCCTTTCCAAGGCCAGCACATCCTTCCTTAGACACGGGGCCCAAAACTGCTCACAATACTCCAAATGGGGTCTCTAATGAGCCCCACTCTATCCCTGGTTATCTTTTCCCCATTGATATACTTACAGAATATCTTGGGATTTTTTTAAACTTTTACCAGCCCGAGCTTTCTCACATCCCCACGTTGCTCTCCTAATTGCTTTCTTTCTTTTTTAAAATCAATTTAGAGTACCCAATTCTTTTTTTCCAAATAAGGGGCAATTTAGTGTGGCCAATCCGCCTAGACTGCACATCGGTGGGTCGTGGGGGCGAAACCCATGCAAACACGGGGAGAATGTGCAAACTCCACACGGGCAGTTACCCAGAGCCAGGATCGAACATAGACCTCGGCGCCGTGAGGCAGCAGTGCTATGCACTGCGCCACTGTGCTGCTCCTAAATGCCTTCTGAAGCTCCATCCTGCCCTTTCTAAACTCCACTAATGCCTCTGTTGATTTGTTCCTCTTGTACTTGCTAAAAGCCTATCACCTCCTTCTCATCATAGCTTGAAAGTCTCCGGTTATCCATTTGGGCTTGTTACACCTTCCTATCACTTCCTGGAGCAGGCCACAGGCTGCAGGGTTGCTGGGAGAGGTGAGTGCACATTTAAAAGAGACTTCAGTTCCTGGAGCAGGCCACAGGCTGCAGGGTTGCTGGGAGAGGTGAGTGCATATTTAAAAGAGACTTCAGTTCCTGGAGCAGGCCACAGGCTGCAGGGTTGCTGGGAGAGGTGAGTGCACATTTAAAAGAGACTTCAGTTCCTGGAGCAGGCCACAGGCTGCAGGGTTGCTGGGAGAGGTGAGTGCATATTTAAAAGAGACTTCAGTTCCTGGAGCAGGCTGCAGGGTTGCTGGGTGAGGTGAGTGCATATTTAAAAGAGACTTCACTTCCTGGAGCAGGCCACAGGCTGCAGGGCTGCTGGGAGAGGTGAGTGCATATTTAAAAGTGGTTAGTTTACAGGTCGAGTGGCAGTTGGAGACTTCACTTCCTGGAGTGGGCCTATTGGCTCATTGGAAATCAGGCAGGGTACAAAAGGTGTGGCAGGAGTGCCCTTAGACATGGAGTGCTGATTGGAACAGAGTGCATCTGAGTTTAGGTGAGTGACTGAGTGCTGATTGGAACAGAGTCCATTTGAGTTTAGGTGAGTGGCTGAGTACTGATTGGAACAGAGTGCATCTGGGTTTAGGTGAGTGACTGAGTTTGGGTGAGTGGCGAGAGAGGGCTGTGTTTTTGTTGGTGTTCGGGTTTATCCTTGAGGTTCTACAACAAAATTTTAAAAAATTATTTAAATTAATTAACTAGTTGAATATGGCTGGACAGGTGATGTGCTGGTGCTGTATGATGATGGAACTGGTGGATCCCATTGAGACCGTCAGTGACAACATCTGCAGCAAGTGTTGGCTGCTCGAGGAACTTCGGCTCAGAATTGATGAGCTGGAGACCGAGCTGCACACACTGCGGCACATCAGGGAGGGGTAATATTACCTGGACGCTTTGTTTCAGGAGGCAGTCACACCCGGTAGAATAAGTACTGTTAATTTGGTCAGTGGTCAGGGACAGAGTGGTGTGACTGCAAGGGAGGCAGGTATGGGGATCCTGAGTTTAGGAGTTGAGGAGCCTCAGCCCTTGACCTTGTCCAACAGGTATGAGGTACTTGCTCCCTGTGTGGATGAGGAAGAGGGCTGTAGGGAGGATGCGTTGACTGACCACTGCACCGTGGTACAGGAAGCCATTCAAGAGGGGGGAGCAAAAAGACAAGTGGTAGTTGTAGGGGATTCTATAATCAGGTGGATTGATGGCATCCTTTGTAAGCCAGATCGTGAGTCCCGTTTGGCATGTTGCCTGCCCGGTGCCAGGGTGAGGGACATCTCTGATCAGCTTGAAAGGATTTTGGAGAGGGAGGGGGAGGATCCAGTTGTTGTGTCCACGTTGGGACTAACAACATAGGTAAGACTAGGAAAGAGGACCTGTTTGGGGATTATCAAACACTAGGGACTAAATTAAAGAACAGGTCCTCCAGGGTTATAATCTCTGGATTATTACTCGAGCCACGTGCCAATTGGCATAGGGTTGAGAAAATTAGGGAAGTTAACACGTGACTAAAGGAGTGGTGCGGGAAAGAGGGATTCCATTTCATGGGGCATTGGCATCAGTACTGGGGCAGGAGGGACCTGTACCGTTGGGACGGTCTTCACCTGAACCATTCTGGGACCAGCGATCTAGCGAATAGGATAAATAGGTTGGTCACAAGGACTTTAAACTAGCACGTTGAGGGGAAGGGAAGGGTAAAGCTATGGACAGTATAATGGTTAATGGAGAGCAAGGCAGCAGGTTACGTGACAGGTTATTATGTAGAGATATGGGTTCAAAGACAAGGAAAATTAGGAGAAAGGGTAAGAGGAAAAATAATTTGCGAAAAGTTACTGATCATGGTGTTAGGATTCATAACAAAGACATAAAAAACAGCATAAGTGTACTTTACCTGAATGCTCGTAGTACACGGAATAAGGTGAATGAGTTGATGGCGCAAATCATCGTGAATGACTATGATTTAGTGGCCATTACTGAAACATGGTTAAAAGATGGTCACGACTGGGAGATAAATATCCAAGGGTATCAGACTATACGAAAGGATAGAATGGACGGTAAGGGCGGTGTAGTTTTGTTGTTTAAGGATGGCATCCGGGCAAGAGTAAGGGATGATATTGGTGCTATGGAGGACAAGGTTGAATCAATTTGGGTGGAAATCAGGAATAGTAAGGCGAAAAGGTCACTGATAGGAGTAGTCTATAGGCCACCAAATAGTAACAGGATGGTAGGGCAGGCAATAAGCAAAGAAATAACGGATGCGTGTAGAAATGGTACAGCGGTTATCATGGAAGGTTCATACCGACAAAAAAGAAAGACGGTAGAAAGGGGAAAAATCGACCGTGGATATCTAAGGAGGTGAGGGAGAGTATCAAATTGAAGGAAAAAACATACAGAGTGGCAAAAATTAGTGGGAAACTAGACGACTGGGAAGTCTTTAGGGGACAACAGAAAGCTACTAAAAAAGCTATAAAGAAGAGTAAGGTAGACTATGACAGGAAACTTGCTCAGAACATAAAAACAGATAGTAAAAGTTTCTACAAATATATAAGACAAAAAAGAATGGCTCAGGTAAATATTGGTCCTTTGGAAGATGAGATGGGAGATTTAATAATAGGAGACGGGGAAATGGCTGAGGAGCTGAACAGGTTTTTTGGCTCAGTCTTCACAGTGGAAGACACAAATAACATGCCAGTGACTGATGGAAATAAAGATATGGGACGAAATTCTCCCGAAACGGCGCGATGTCCGCCGACTGGTGCACAAAACGGTACCAATCAGACGGGCATCGCGTCGCCCCAAAGGTGCGGAATGCTCCGCATCTTTGGGGGCCAAGCCCCAACATTGAGGGGTCGACGGCAGAGGAATTTCCGCCCCGCCAGCTGGCGGAAATGGCCTTTGTTGCCCCGCCAGCTGGCGAGGAAATGACATCTCGGGGCGGCGCATGCGCGGGAGCGTCAGCGGCCGCTGACAGTTTCCCGCGCATTCGCAGTGGAGGAAGTCTCTTCCGCCTCCGCCACAGTCTCCCCCACGGCACAGGCCCGCCCGCGGATCGGTGGGCCCTGATCGCGGGCCAGGCCACCATGGGGCACCCCCCGGGGCCAGATCGCCCCGAGCCCCCCCAAGGACCCCGGAGCCTGCCCACGCCGCTTTGTCCCGCCGTTCAAAAGGTGGTTTAAGCCACGCCGGCGGGACAGGCAATTTATCGGCGGGACGTCGGCCCATCCGGGCCGGATAATCCAGCGGGGGGGCCCGCCAACCGGCGCGGCCCGATTCCCGCCCCCGCCGAATATCCGGTGCCGGAGACTTCGGCAACCGGCAGGGGCAGGATTCACGGCGGCCAACGGCCATTCTCCGACCCGTCGTGGGGTCGGAGAATGACGCCCATGATAGGTGAGGACCTTGAGATGATTGTAATCACTAAGGAGGCAGTATTGGGCAAGCTAATGGGGCTAAAGGTAGACAAGTCTCTTGGCCCTGATGGTATGCATCCCAGAGTGTTAAAAGAGATGGCTAGGGAAATTGTAAACGCACTAGTGATAATTTATCAAAATTCACTAGACACTGGGGTGGTCCCAGAGGATTGGAAAGTAGTAAACGTGACACCACTGTTTAAAAAAGGAGGTCGGCAGAAAGCGGGTAATTATAGGCCGGTAAGCTTAGCTTCGGTTGTAGGGAAAATGCTGGAATCTATCATTAAGGAGGAAATAACGGGGCACCTGGAGGGAAATTGCCCCATTGGGCAGACGCAGCATGGGTTCATAAAGGGTAGGTCGTATCTGACTAATTTGGTAGAATTTTTTGAGGACGTTACCAGTGCAGTAGATAACGGGGAGCCAATGGATGTGGTATATCTGGATTTCCAGAAAGCTTTTGACAAGGTGCCACACAAAAGGTTGCTGCATAAACTAAAGCTGCATGGCATTGAGGGTAAAGTGGTAGCATGGGTAGAGGATTGGTTAAATAACAGAAAGCAGAGAGTGGGGATAAATGGGTGTTTCTCGGTTTGGCAACCTGTAACTAGTGGGATCCCTCAAGGATCAGTGTTGGGTCCGCAGTTCACAATTTACATAGATGATTTGGAGTTGGGGACCAAGTGCAATGTGTCAAAGTTTGCAGACGACACTAAGATGAGTGGTAAAGCAAAAAGTGCAGAGGATACCGTAAGTCTGCAGAAGGATTTGGATAGATTAGGTGAATGGGCTAGGGTCTGGCAGATGGAATTCAATGTTGCCAAGTGTGAGGCTATCCATGTTGGGAGGAATAACAGCAGAATGGATTATTATTTAAACGGTAAGATGTTAAAACATGCTGTTGTGCAGAGGGTCCTGGGTGTGCTGGTGCACGAGTCGCAAAAAGTTGGTGCGCAGGTGCAACAGGTGATTAAGAAGGCTAATCGAGTTTTGTCTTTCATTGCTAGAGGGATGGAGTTCAAGACTAGGGAGGTTATGCTGCAATTGTATCAGGTGTTGGTGAGGCCACATCTGGAGTATTGTGTTCAATTTTGGTCTCCTTACCTGAGAAAGGACATATTGGCACTGGAGGGAGTGCAGAGGAGATTCACTAGGTTGATCCCAGAGTTGAGGGGATTAGATTATGACGAGAGGTTGAGTAGACTGGGACTTTACTCATTGGAGTTTAGAAGGATGCGGGGGGATCTTATTGAAACATATAAAATTATGAAGGGAATAGATAGGATAGATGCGGGCAGGTTGTTTCCACTGGTCGGTGAAAGCAGAACTAGGGGGCATAGCCTCAAAATAAGGGGAAGTAGATTTAGGACCGAGTTTAGGAGGAACTTCTAAAGGGAGAACAGCAGTACACCTGCTTGGTCTGGCTTCAGCTCCAACGCTGAAAACGAAACTAAAACACACCCTGCAGCCTGCTCAAAAACAAAACCTCTGTATTTCGTTGTGAATCTCTGGAATTCCTTGCCCAGTGAAGCAGTTGAGGCTCCTTCTTTAAACGTTTTTAAGAAGAAGATAGATACCTTTCTAAAGAATAAAGGGATTCGGGGATATGGTGTACGGGCCGGAGAGTGGAGTTGAGTCAACAAAGATCAGCCATGATCTCATTGAATGGCGGAGCAGGCTCGAGGGGCCAGATGGCCTACTCCTGTTCCTAGTTCTTATGTTCTTATGTTCTATTACCCTAGAGGGAATATGTTGGGCATGTACCCTCCTTATTTCCTTTTTGAACACCCCCCACTGCTCTTCCATATATT
This sequence comes from Scyliorhinus torazame, assembly GCF_047496885.1. NCBI lineage: Eukaryota > Metazoa > Chordata > Chondrichthyes > Carcharhiniformes > Scyliorhinidae > Scyliorhinus > Scyliorhinus torazame. Next base: position 191,308,475 of record NC_092712.1, on the reverse strand, counting down.
TCCTTACAAGTAACTCTTTCAGTCTACCTTGGAGCTGGGCTGTCTGTCAGCTTTTTACTTTTGTTTTTGAGCAGACTGCAGGGTGTGTTTTTGTTTCATTTTCAGTGTTGGAGCTGAAGCCAGACCAAGCAGGTGTACTGCTGTTCTCTCTGCCATCAAAAGACTATCTCGTAATCATTTGGTGAATTCAGAATTATAAATGTTTTCAGTAGTGACTTTAACCTGATGTTCGTCTGTTAAAGGTTTTGGTTTTTAAGTCGTATGGATGTTAAAAAGGAAAGTTTAAAGTGTTGTAGTCTTTGGGGGATGTATTTGAATTAATGGTTGCTAAGATGTTCACCGTATGTTTTAAAAATATTGACTTGAGTTCATAGAATAAACATTGTTTTGTTTTAAAAAATACTTTTCCATTTCTGCTGTACCACACCTGTAGAGAGGGCCATGTGCTCCCCATACCACAATCTAGTAAAAGTTGTGGGTCAGGTGAACTCCATGATACACTTTGGGGTTCTCTAAACCTTGGCCCATAACAAATTGGGGGCTCGAGGGAGATAACTGTGTCTATTTATTGGATTGGCTTAGTGAACTTAAAGACAGTGAGGGGTGAGCATATTGTGGTTGCTTATCAGGTGTGGTATTCTAGTTTAAGTGGGGAGAGTGTTGTGAACAATGGCTCTTTCAGAGGCTCAGAAGATTTTGGGGGTGGAGACGGTCACACGCAGTACCTTACGGACAGAGACTAAAAGCAGACTGTTAAATTTGGCAAAAACATTGCAGTTAATATTACCTGACAAAATGCGAAAAGATGAGGTAATTATGGCGGTGGCTAAGCATTTAAAATTGCCTGAGATACAGATTGACTCATTGGAAATGGCAAAAATTCAGTTGCAAATTAAACAAATGGAACATGAGAAAGAATTAAGGTAGCTTGAATATGAAAGAGATAGGGAGGAAAAAGAAAGAGAAAGGGAGATACAGCTCAGGGAAAAAGATAAAGAGAGAGAGTTTGAACTTCAGAAAATGGCCATGAAACATGACAGTCAGTTAAAATTGGCAGGCATAAAGGGAAACGTGCAGTTGGATGATAGTGATTAGGATAATGAGAAAGAGCGTCATAGACGAAGGCTTGGTGGGGATCTATTTAAATATGTCCAAGCATTGCCAAGGTTTGACGAGAAGGAAGTGGAAGCCTTTTTCATTTCATTTGAGAAGGTAGCTAAACAAATGAAATGGCCACAGGTCATGTCAGTATTACTGATTCAAAGCTGGTAGGTAGGGCTAGTGAAGTGTTTGTATCACTACAGGAGGAGGTATCTGGGACGTATGAGGAGGTGCAAAAATCCATCTTAGGTGCATATGAACTAGTGCCTGAAGCCTACAGACAAAGGTTTAGAAATTTAAGGAAAGAATTTGGTCAAACACACATGGAGTTTGAAAAGATCAAACAGAGTAATTTTGATAGGTGGATAAGGGCTTTGAAAATAGACAAAACGTATGAAGCTCTCAGAGAAATTATACTTTTGGGGGGGTTTAAAAATTCAGTTCCTGATGTAGTGAGAACTCATGTGGAAGAACAGAGGGTTAAAACTGCGAGATTAGCAGAAGAAATGGCAGATCATTATGAATTAGTTCATCAATCAAAGTTTGGTTTCCGACATTAGTGTCAGCCTGTGAGGGATGGAAACTGGGAACATGAGAAATACTCAAGTGGTTAAGGTAAAGGTGATCTAATGGGAGATAATAAGGAGAGGGTACCTCAGACTAAAAAAGAAATCCAGGACGGCGGAAAAGAAATGAAAAGTTTCAAATGTTTTCACTGTAATAAACTGGGCCATGTAAAGTCACAGTGTTGGTGGTTGAAGAAAAGCACTGGGAAGGCTGATGTGGTAAAACAGGATAAGACCGTGGGGTTTGTTAAAGTGGTAAAGGAAAGCCCAAGTGAAGCAAAAGAGGTGCAAAAGATTGTGCAGCCTGATCAAGAGGTGATTGATAAGAAGGTGCCCGATCTCTTTAAAGCATTTACTTTTGTGGGTAAAGTTTACTCATGTGTATCAGGAGGAGCAGGTAAAGAAGTCACAATTTTAAGAGATACGGGAGCTAGTCAATCTTTAATGGTAAGAGATGAGGAGTTTGGGAAGAATGTTGCCAGAAAAGGTGGCAATATGTGGAATTCAGGGTGAGAGGAGTAGTGTTCAATTATATAAGGTAAGATTGGAAAGTGCAGTGAAGAGTGGTGAAGTGGTTGTAGGAGTAACAGAGAAACTATCTTGTCCAGGAATACAGTTTATCTTAGGCAATGATATAGCTGGATCGCAGATGGGAGTGATGCCTACTGTGGTTGATTAGCCAGTGGAAAATCAGACAACTGAAGTGTTGAAGGATGAATATCGTGGGATTTTTCCAGATTGTGCAGTAACAAGGTCGCAAAGTCACAGGTTAACGCTGTCACAGGAGATATCAAAGAGTGAAGATAAAGTTGAAGTGCAATTATCAGACACGTTTTTGATCAGATGGTTGAAAAAGAACAAGAACAGGTGGAGGACGAGGTGGATATTTTTAGTTCAGGAAAATTGGCGGAGTTACAACAAAAAGATGTAGAAATAAAACGGATGTATCAGAAAGCATACACAGAAGAGGAATCTGAGTGTATACCAGTGTTATTACCGTAAAATTATGAGAAAATGGAGACCTTTACATGTGCAGGCGGATGAAAAGTGGGCAGACGTTCATCAAGTAGTATTGCCGGTAGGGTATAGAAAGGAGGTGTTGCGAGTTGCACATGAGGTACCAGTGGGAGGTCATTTGGGAGTAAGGAAAACTCAAGCTAAAATCCAGAAACATTTTTATTGGCCTGGACTACATAAAGATGTAGTTAAATGTTGTCAATCATGTCACACATGTCAAGTGATAGGGAAACCTCAAGCAGTGATAAAACCAGTGCCCTTAATACCCATTCCAGCATTTGAGGAACCTTTTACAAGGGTCCTAGTTGATTGCGGGACCGCTTCCTAAAACGAAAAGTGGGAATCAATATCTTTTGACTATAATGGATGTGTCTACTAGGTTTCCAGAGGCCATTCCAGTATGTACTATTACAGCTAAAAAGATTGCGGAGGAGTTACTTAAATTCTTTACTAGATATGAACTACCCACAGAAATACAATCGGATCAAGGATCAAATTTTACCTCGAGGTTATTCAAAGAAGTTATGGATAGCTTAGGGATAAAACAATTTAAATCAACTGCGTACCATCCAGAATCGCAGGGAGCGTTAGAAAGGTGGCATCAGACATTAAAGACAATGTTGAGGGCTTATTATTAAGATTATCCAGAGGATTGGGATAAAGGAATTCTATCCGTACTGTTTGCAATTAGGGATGCACCTAATGAGTCAACCAAACTCAGTCCTTTTGAACTAATTTTTGGTCATGAGGTCAAAGGACCACTTAAATTGATTGAGGAAAAATTGGTGAGTGAGAAATCAGAACTTACATTTTTGGATTACGTGTCAAATTTTAAGGAACGATTAAATAGAGCAGGTGAATTGGCTAGACAACATTTAAAAGTTGCACAAAATGTGATGAAACGGATAGTGGACAAGAAATTCAAAGTTCATAGTTTTGCCAGTGGAGATAAAGTTTTAGTATTGTTACCAGTGGTCGGTGAAACTTTAAAAGCTAGGTTTTGTGGACCTTATCAGATTGAAAGGAAATTAAGTGAGGTGAATTATGTGGTATAAATGCCGGCTAGAAGGAAAACTCACTGAGTGTGTCATGTGAATATGCTTAAAAGGTACTTTGAAAGGGAAGGAGAGAAAAAGGGGGAGGTTTCAATGATTCCAACTCAAAGGGACGAACTAAATCCAGATGACTGTGAATTTGACATACCTCAAATTAAATTGGAAAACAAGGATGTTCTTAAAAATTGGGATAAATTGTTGAGTTACCTTCCAGAGGAAAAACGGACTGACCTGAAAGAGTTATTGATATCTCATGGGCAAGTTTGTAGAGATAAATTGGGAAGTACTAAAATGGATGTAGATGTGGGAAATGCTGTTCCAATCAAACAACATCCATATAGACTTAACCCTTTAAAATTGGCACAGGTTAATAAAGAGATTGAGAGTATGCTTAAAAATGGCACAATTGAAGTGGGTTGCAGCCAATGGAGCTCACCCATAGTGATGGTACCTAAACCAGATGATACCCAATGGTTGTGTGTGGACTATAGAAAGGTTAATGAAGTTAAAAGAATGGACTCTTATCCTATTCCACGTTTGGAGGATTGCATTGAGAAAGTGGGACAATCAGCTTTTATTTCCAAACTGGATTCACTTAAAGGTTACTGGTAGGTACCTTTATCCGAAACAGCGAAGGAGATTTCAGCTTTTATGACTCCAGATGGTATGTACCAATTCAAAGTTATGCCATTTGGCATGAAAAACGCCCCAGCCACATTTCAATTATTCACCAACAAAGTCGTTTCAGGATTACCCAATTGTGCAGTATACATCGACGATCTGGTAATCTTTAGCTTGACATGGAAAGAACATTTAAAACATCTGATGGAGTTATTTGATCGACTTCAGGAGGCGGGTTTGGTGATAAACCGAGCCAAAAGAGGTTTTGGAATAGCCCAAGTCACTTTCCTTGGGGAGTTTCCGATACCCTCGACACGACAGGAAATAATGCAATTTCTTGGCATGAGTGGATTTGATCAAACATTTGTGCAAAGATTTTGTCACATGGTTGCTCCACTGATGGACTTGTTGAAGAAACGTCAAAAATTTCAGTGGACAGCAGAGTTTTAACAGGCATTTGACTGCCTGAAAGCTGTGATAACCAATGCTCCTGTGTTGGAGAATTACAAGGGACTCTGTGATCAGATTGAACTAAAGTATCTGACTTTAAAGAGAAATGCCAAGAAATGGATGGATCGTGCAAGGACCTTCTTGTTCAAAGAGACTGCCAATCGAGAAGGATTCCAGTTGGTGGAAGAAGAAAAAAAACATTGACTATATTATTATATCTGTTTGCGTGTGTTGTTTTTTTAAATGAAAATCTATATTTACTATGTGCATTTCTTAAAGGATGGTGAAAAGGTAAAAAATGAAACCATCTTGAAGTTGATGGTTTATTTTTATTTTGTGGGGGGGGAGGTGTCATGTTAGAGTGCCTTTAAGAAATGTGTGTTTATAAATGGATGTGTATATAAATATCTGTAGTGAGAGTACTTTTAAGAAATGGGTGTTTACTATAGCAGTGATGTCAGAGAGTTGGTGGAGCTGGGCTGTCTGTCAGCTTTTTACTTTCATTTTTGAGCAGGCTGCAAGGTGTGTTTTAGTTTTGTTTTCATTGTTGGAGCTGAAGTCAGACAGAGCAGGTGTACTGCTGTTCTCTCTGCCATCAAAAGACTATTTCTTGATCATTTCGTGAATTGAGAATTATAAATGTGTTCAGTCGTGACATAACCTGATGTGCTTCTGTTAAAGGTTTTGGTTTTTAAGTCGTATGGATGTTAAAAAGGAAAGCTTAAAGGTTTACTTTGTGTTGTAGTCTTTGGGGGTTGTATTTGAATTAATTGTTGCCAAGATGTTCACTGTATGTTTTTAAAAGGTTAACTTGAGTTCATAGAATAAACATTGTTTTGCTTTAAAAAATACTTTTCAATTTCTGCTGTACCACACCTGTAGAGTGGGTGTGTGCTCCTCATACCACAATCTATTAAAAGTTGTGGGTCAGATGAACTCCATGATACACTTTGGGGTTCTCTAAACCCTGGCCCATAACACATATCCTACCTTCTCCCCAATCCAAAATCTTTATTTGCAACTTATCTATTGCTTTGTCCATAAAAAATTTAAATTGTACCATGTCGTGGTGGCTATCACCAAAATTCATTAAGACTTTCACCAGGGATCATCACTTGATCCCTGGGATGAGGTGAGTGAGCAAGCTAGGGATTGTGGAGAAGGGGTCATCACAGACAAGGGGGAAGAAGGAGAGTTGGATACAATGGCAGGCGGTGGCTATCAGTGCGCACCCCCTTTCCTGATGCCGGACCCTCGATCAGGCATTAAACACCTTGAAAAAGGGGACCCACCCCCAGGAGGCCGCTGGGGAACCCAACAATGTTTTCTCGGCAGTCTTTAGGTGGCAGAACAGACCTGCGCAAGGTCAGGTGAACCCTGTATTATGATCTCAAACCAGACCCTACAGTGGCTAGGATACTGAAACAAAACCCCAATATTTTAGTTTATTTTGTAAGACTGTGCAGAAAGTATACTTCGCTCCAGGAGTGATTACAGGAAGAAATTGGGTTTTGGTATTTGTTAGAACCTCAATGGGGGTCCCGGGATCAGGACTGTACAATTTTCCATGATCTCCCCGCAATATGAACATTCCCTTTAAGGCAGGCAGGCCTTCCCCTTTAAGAGGGCAGGGTTTCCCCTTTACACGGACAGCCCCAGTTGTATAAAAACCTCGGCCTAGGTGCAGGTCAGGGAAGGGGACCCTGAGGGGAGTGAAGTAGTATTGTAAGTGGATCAAAATAAACCTTGTTCTCTATTTTCTACTTTTGTCTCTGCGTTCTGCCTACCATGGATTCAGCATTGGCGATGAGGATTCAGTAGTGCAGCTGTTGACACCGGTTGCTACGCGCCCGATCCACTTTAAATAGGCTTCCGCAGGCCCTACGACTAACCATTAAAATACCACTCATAAGTAAATTGGAACTTTTTAATGCGGGTACAGACAATTTTGGGCAATATGTTGAATACATGGACTATTTTTTTTGAATGAATGCGATTACTGGTGATGCACAAAAAACTGTGATATTACTGACGGCTTGCAGAGGGCCCACCTACAGTGTGATAAAGAGCTTGACTCACCCGGACGCCTCAGATTCCCAGCTATTCGCTGCCCTGGTGACCCTTGCGGGGGAGCATTTCAACCCAAAATCCACCTCTCGTCATACGCTGTCTCTGGTCCCACACGGCTGCTGAGGTCCAAGCTGAATCGGTGAGTGTCTTCCTGGCCTGCCTCCGAAAACTGGCTGAGACTTGTGAATTCAGAGTGACACTGAATGAGACACTCAGGGACCATTTGGTGTGTGAAATCCGCGATGCGACCACGCAACGGAAATTACTAGCTGAGGCCCACCTGGACCTGCAACATGCGGTGGGAATAGATATCTCCAGAGAACACACCGAACAAGGAGTCTTGGAACTTCGGGATTGACAGTGCTCAGTCTGGAAGAACCTATCACACTTGGCTAGACAACGGGACACCTACCGGAGGAAGACGGACCGCTATAATAGAGGCCAGAGATACCACCGGAAGTTCTTCCCCGAACAGGAAGAACAGGAATATCACAGCCAGCCATCGTGGGCTGCACAAGGCCGCAGAAAGCAGAGACACAGGAGGCCCGCGAGGATCTACCTGCCCACCGACCCGCTAGGTGTGACCACCCCCCATATGACAGGGCTTACTATGTGGAAGATGCGGACAGCACCTACCAGCAGTTACACCTGCGCAGCAGTGTCGTTAGTCAGTTGCCATACGTTCGACTGTATTTGGTCTGGCCTTCAATCGCTGACCCTGTCGGACACCAATGCGAGGCTGGCCACTTATACAGGGGAACTGCTGGCAATAGCAGGCACTTCAACGGTTCCGGTTGAGTATAGTCAACAGTCTACAAACCTTCCTCTGGTGGTGCTCCACAGTAGCGGTCCAAACATGTTGGGGTGTGACTGGTTACCCCACTTTTGGTTAGATTGGCAGCGGCTGTGGGCATGCACCCATTTGGCTCTGAAGAAGTTCTGACGAGGTTTCCATCGGTATTCCAGGATGGCTTCGGCACCATAAAAGGAGCTGTGGCTCGAATAAGTATGGACCCCATGGCTCGACCGCGCTCCTTCCGTGCTCGACCTGTCCCGTACGCCTTATGACCCAAGGTGGACGCTGAGTTAGACCGAATGGAGACTTGGGCATCATCTGCCCTGTAAAGTTCCCAAACTGGGCGGAGCCTGTCGTCCTGGTAGTGAAACCAGATGGAACAGTATGTCTGTGTAGTAACTAGGGGAAGGAGTCAAGACAATGGATTGGGAAAACAAAGTTCAAAAGTGGAGGGCACAGAAACGCAGTGCCAGTTCAGATAGTACATCGGATAGTGAACAGGTCCGCAGGAAAAGGTCGAGAACTATTGAAAGAACATCCCACAGCAGAAGGGAAAGATCAAGCAGTAGCAGTACAGAACGAGATACCAGGCGGGAGAGGGGACGTAGTTTGTCAAGATCTCGGAACATGAGTAAGACTACGAATACTAATAGGAGTAGAAGCCCACAAGCACGTGAGATTTTGATGGCTTCAAATAAATTAGATGAAAAAGTTATGAAAGAAGCTAAACAGCAAGAATTGCATAGTTGGAGTGAATTTGGGGTATTCACGGAAGTACTGGATAGGGGACAAAGAGCTCTATCCCACAGATGGATTTGCACGGAAAAGGTTCTTCCGGATGGAACTTATAAGGCAAAGGCCAGGCTTGTGGCAAGGGGATTCGAAGAAAACTTATTAGAAGATCAGGATTTAAGGGTAGATTCACCTACAGCAGGAAAGGTTATTTTAAAGATCTTCTTGGCTCTATTAGCCACAAAGGCATGGGAATGCAAATCTATAGATGTAAAAGCTGCCTTTTTGCAGGGGCATCAGCTCCAGAGAGACATTTTTCTCCGTCCTCCTAAAGAAGCAGCTAACACAGAAGGGGTACTCTGGAAGTTGAACAAATGTGTATATGGATTAAATGATGCATCTAGAGTCTGGTATTTTTCGATAAGGTCAGTTGTGTTAAAGTTAGGCTGTTGCCAGTTGAAAGCAGATCCTGCAATGTTTTACTGGCACTATAAAGGAAATATTTCTGGCATTTTTATGATGCATGTCGATGATTTTTTGTGGGGTGAGACTAGTGATTTTGAAGCTATTGTAATCTCTGGTTTGAGGAAAGAATTCAGGGTTGGAAGCCAGGCTTGCGGTGCATTTAAATATATTGGACTGGAAATTGGACAGACTAAGTTAGGGGCAACTTTACGTCAGCAATCTTATTTGGAAAGCATCAGCCCAATAGCAATTAGTCGTGGCCGAGTTTCACAAAAAGACGCAATGGTTTCAAAGATAGAAAAAGAGCAACTGCGAAGTTTAATTGGGCAACTGAACTGGTTAGGTAGACAGACTAGACCGGACGTGAGTTTTGATGTCTTAGAGTTGAGTACAAAAATGAATGATCCCAAAGTGGAAGACATAATAAGAGCAAATAAAGCGTTGGCCAAACTAAAAATGCAGGAGTGTGTTTTGAAGTTCCCGGTGTTAGGTGACCTTAAGCACTTGAAACTCATAGTTTATAGTGATGTGTCCTACGCAAATTTATGTGATGGGGTTTCAAGCGCAGGAGGTTTTATAATTTTCCTTTTGGGGCAGCACGGTAGCCTTGTGGATAGCACAATTGCTTCACAGCTCCAGGGTCCCAGGTTCGATTCTGGCTTGAGTCACTGTCTGTGCGGAGTCTGCACATCCTCCCCGTGTGTGCGTGGGTTTCCTCCGGGTGCTCCGGTTTCCTCCCACAGTCCAAAGATGTGCGGGTTAGGTGGATTGGCCATGATAAATTGCCCTTAGTGTCCAAAATTGCCCGTGGGGTTACTGGGTTATGCGGATAGGGTGGCGGTGTTGACCTTGGGTGGGGTGCTCTTTCTGGGAACCGGTGCGGACTCGATGGGCTGAATGGCCTCCTTCTGCTCTGTAAATTCTATGATAATAGTAAATGTTGCCCACTTGTGTGGGAAACAAAGAAAATAAGGAGAGTGGTAAAAAGCACTTTGGCTGCTGAGACGTTAAGCCTTGTAGAGGCGGTGGATATGGCTTTTTACATAAGTATGATATTGACAGAAATTTTGGGATTAGGGGATTGGGTAATATACCTATTGACTATCACATTGACAATAAATCCCTGTGAGAAAATGTGCACTCTACAAAAAGTGTCAATGAAAAGAGGTTACGGATAGACATCGCAAGTTTGAAGCAGATGTTGGACAGAAGGGAAATAACAAAAATTAAATGGGTCGACAGGAGCTATCAACTGTCAGACTGTTTTACGAAAAGAGGGGCGAGTTCACAGAAACTTTTGGATATTGTTAATGAAGGGCGCTTGTTTCTGTGACTGTTTTTTTTTTCTTTCTCGTCCAAACAAAAAAAAGGGGGGGGGACATCATGGGCGAAATTCTCCCGAAACGGCGCGATGTCCGCCGACTGACGCCCAAAACGGTGCCAATCAGACGGGCATCGCGCCGCCCCAAAGGTGCGGAATGCTCCGCATCTTTGGGGGCCGAGCCCCAACATTGAGGGGCTAGGCCGATGCCGGAGGAATTTCCTCGGCCCGATTCCCGCCCCCACCGAATATCCGGTGCCGGAGACTTCGGCAACCGGCGGGGGCGGGATTCACGGCGGCCAACGGCCATTCTCCAACCCGCTGGGGGGTCGGAGAATGACGCCCCAGGTGTGTGTTTTTGAGTTTCTTGAAATTTTGTTTTCACCTAATTATTTTTTTCTCTCCAAGGAAGGGGATACTGTTAAGTAATCGGTTAAGAGACATTGCAATTAGTTGTCTCATTTATGTTAAGTATCCATTAATTGACACTGATATGTAAAGGGGCTTCAGGTGGCCTCTGAGAGGTGGTGTGTTGTTAAGAATTTTTTGCAGAGGCTGTGGAAGTGAAATAAATGGTGTTTGGTGAAAAGGAACAAGAACTTTGGACTCTTCATTTCACAGCAACGAAAACGTCTAACATGCCCATCCATGCATACCGGTGACATGCACTTCTCCCCAGCAGAGGGACCTCTGCACTGATGGTCATGGTTTCCATGAGAGGAGATAGCTCCTCTAAATCAATTTTAAAATTATCGGCATAATTCAGTCACAAACTGACCGATTCTCCGGAAAGATTTCTAATTGTTGTAGCGAGCTTCCCGGCATTCAGCCCAGCGAGGCCGGCAACGTTATTCAGTGTTAATTGGTCCACTTAATGAGGCCTCACAGGCTTCTTTCTGCAAATGAAAGCTCGCCAGCTGATTAGCTGGCACCGCGCCCACCAATCCCTGCTAAAATGGTCGAGCAGCACTTCAGCAGCCAACCCCAGCCAGCTCACAACAATAGCGTCGAGGAGATCAGCCCCAAGATTTGGGGATACTGACCTGGGGAGACTGCTAGACGCCGTGGGGGCCAGGAGGGATGTCCTGTTCTCCTGAGGGTCAAGGAAAGTAAGTCATAGGGCAGCCAGTGCTGCCTGGGATGAGGTGGCGGCAGCAGTGAGCGTTGATAGTGTGACCAGGAGGACTGGCCTCCAGTGAAGGAAGGTCAATGACCTAAACCAGTTAGCACCAATGGCTGGTGGGTACAGCAGAGGTGAGGAACCAGAGGGCTCTACCCGTCAAACGTGCCTTACTGACTGACCCATCCCTCCCACTGACCAGGGGCGGGAATCTCCCATTCCCGGCGGGGCGGGGTTCCCGGCGGGATGGAGTGGTCTGCGTAGGAGTCGGGGAATGAGAATCCCTGCTCACCATTTAGAATAAATCGGCCCTTTTTGGTACAGGGGGAATTCTAAGAACAGTGGTGAGGTAAAAACTACATGGCGCCCAAACGTGATTCATTTTGAAAGTTGAAAGTTTGTGGGGCTTCAGGACCCAGCGGGTCATTATAAATTACTCCACGGCACCCTGCGTGGGGGCCTAGAATACTAAAAATTTCTGGGTTGGGCCGCCTAGAATTCTAGAAATTTCTAGGCTGGGCGAGGCTAGAATATTCAACATTTTGAGTTGAGCGGAGCCGCCTAGAATATTGGATGTCTCTAGGCGAAGGCAAGGCTAGAACACTAGAAATTTCTGGTTGAGCGGGGACGCCTGGAGCATTTGTAGTTCCTAGGTGAGCAAACTATACCGGCCGAGTTTAGTTTGATAAGTCATGGGTGATTGACTTGGAAGGATTCTGTAGGATCGGGGGGACAGGAACTCAACTGGGTGCGAGTGTTAGTAGACTAGAAAATGCTAACCCTGAGTGAATGTCTGCAGGACTGCTTGGTAACTAGTACCGAGTGTCCTGCATCCAACTGGTAGAAATAGGCCAGAAATACACCCTCCTTTGAGTAAGGCAGATTGTGAGGATAGAACCTGGAGCGATAGGGACGCCTAGAAACTCTGGGGACCGATCAATCGACCCTTAACGAATAACAGGAGGATTGTGCCTTATGTGCCTTTGTGGTAACTGCCCAGAACGGGTATTTATCGTTTAATTTCAAGTCGTGATTGAAAGGGACCGCCAGTCGCAGTTGAAACTAAATATAGTTTAAAAATCCGAAAAATGGCAATTAGGGTAATCCTCTTGCCCTGGAATATGGGCAAGAGAGATGGAGCAATGGAACAGAAGTGGGGAGAATTAAAGAAGCAGAGGAAATCTTGGGAGAAAGTGATTCATCAGGAGGGTGACATATCGTTCTTTGTCAGGGTGCCCAGAGCCCTGCAGAGTAGGGATCCGATCGGGATCCTGACAGCATTATGTAAATTTGCATTTGAAAGAAAAGCTGAATCACTAGTTTTGTTGGGACCCAAGCAGAAGCAAGCAGCTGCTCAAGTGGGCAAGATATACTCTAGATTAGTTAAAATTATTGATCAGGACTATATGAAAGAAATAACTCAACTTCCTAGTGAATACAAAATTAAATCAAAACTGGCAAAAGAGTCTAGAAAGCAGTTGCAAAACAATGAGACGTTAGCGATGGAGGAAGATGAGGAGTCAGTGTTGGAATCAGATAGCACTGAAAAAACAGTTGGGCTGCAAACGAGTGCGCGACGTGAAAAGAGAAGTGAAAAGGTGCAGATGGAAATTTTAAAAATCCTGCAACAAGGAGGGAAGCAATGAGGCAAAAAAAAAACTGGAAAAGAGAGGCTTATCAGAACGGAGGGGTCTCAATTTTTGTTAGAATACCTAAAGCTCTATAGAATAGAGAGCCAAGATCTCAGTGGATAAATGAGTGTGTGTGTGTTTGATAAGGATTTATGAATTTTCTTTTGGTGTTTCTAGTTTTTAAATGTTGTATTTTGGAATAAAAAACACAAATTTCACATCAATTAGAAGTTATAAATGGCAGGCATGTAGGGGGCGTCGGTGGGTGGGCGGGCCCAGGCAGGAGCGGCGGGAGTACTGACCCCTCCCACTGCTGTGGGGTGGGGGGGTAATGGTTCGGGTGCGCGTGGGGTTCCGGCGGGCGCCAGGTCCCGAAGGGAGTCTGTATCTTGCCGGCCGTCAGGGAACGCCACGTAGGCGTACTGGGGGTTAGCGTGCAGCAGGTGGACCCTCTCGACCAATGGGTCCGACTTGTGCGCCCGCACGTGCTTCCGAAGCAGGATGGGTCCGGGTGTCACTAGCCAGGTTGGGAGCAAGGTCCCGGAGGAGGACTTCCTGGGGAAAACAAGGAGACGTTCATGAGGTGTCTGATTTGTGGTTGTACAGAGCAGTGACCGTATGGCGTGGAGGGCCATCGGGAGGACACCTTGCCAGTGGGAGACTGGGAAATTCCTGGACCGTAGGGCCAGTGGAACAGTCTTCCAGACCGTTCCGTTCTCCCTCTCTACCTGCCCGTTTCCCCGGGGGTTGTAACTGGTCGTCCTGCTCGAGGCGATGCCCTTGCTGAGCAGGAATTGATGCAGTTTGTCGCTCATAAAGGAGGACCCCCTATCACTGTGTATGTACTCGGGGAAACCGAACAGTGTAAAGATACCCTGGAGGGCCTTGATGACGGTGGTTGTGGTCATGCCTGGGCGAATGGGAACCGGGAGTACTCGTCAATCACGTTCAGGAAATACGTGTTGCGGTCGGTGGAGGGGAGGGGGCCTTTGAAATCCATGCTGAGGCGTTCAAAGGGACGGGAAGCCTTTATCAGGTGCGCCCTCTCTGGCCAGTAGAAGTGCGGTTTGCACTCTGTGCAGATTTGGCAGTCCCTGGTGACTGTCCTGACCTCCTCGATGGAGTAGGGCAGATTGCGGGTCTTGATGAAGTGGAAGAAACGAGTGACCCCCGGGTGGCAGAGGTCCTCGTGGAGGGCTCAGAGGCGGTCCACTTGTGCAGTGGCACAAGTGCCGCGGGACAGGGCATCAGGAGGCTCGTTTAGCTTCCCCGGACGGTACAAGATCTCGTAGTTGAAGGTGAAGAGTTCTATCCTCCACCGCAAGATCTTGTCGTTTTTAATCTTGCCCCGGTGTGCATTATCGAACATGAAGGCAATCGACCGTTGGTCCGTGAGGAGAGTGAATCTCCTGCCGGCCTCCAATGTCTCACAGCTTCTACTATGGCTTGTGCCTCTTTTTCGACCGAGGAATGGCGAATTTCGGAAGCATGGAGGGTACGGGAGAAGAAAGCCACGGGCCTGCCCGCTTGGTTGAGGGTGGCCGCCAGAGCTACGTCGGACGCATCGCTCTCGACCTGGAAGGGGAGGGACTCGTCGATGGCGCGCATCGTGGCCATTGCGATGTCTGCTTTGATGCGGCTGAAGGCCTGGCGGGCCTCCGTCGACAGGGGGAAGGTTATGGACTGGATTAGGGGTCGGGATTTGTCTGCATAGGACCCACTGTGCGTAATAGCTGAAAAACCCGAGGCAGTGCTTCAGGGCCTTGGGGCAGTGAGGGAGGGGGAACTGCATAAGGGGGCGCATGCACGCAGGGTCGGGTCTATAACTCCATTTCGCACTACGTAGCCTTGAATGGCTAGACGGTCGGTGCTAAACACGCATTTATCCTTATTGTATGTCAGGTTAAGGATTTTTGCGGTCTGGAGAAATTTGCGGATGTTGTTGTCCTGGTCCTGCTGGTCATGGCCGCAGATGGTGACGTTATCCAGATACGGGAACTTTGCGCGTAAGCCGTACCGGTCAACCATTCGGTCCATCTCTCGCTGGAAGACCGAGACCCCATTAGTGACACCAAAGGGAACTCTTAAAAATTGATTGAGCCGCCCATCTGATTCGAAGGCAGTGTACTTGCGGTCACTATTACGGAGGGGTAGCTGGTGGTAGGCGGACTTGAGATCCACCGTGGAGAAAACTTTGTATTGTGCGATCCTGTTTACCAGGTCAGCTATACGGGGGAGAGGGTACGCGTCCAGCTGCGTAAACCTGTTGATGGTCTGGCTGTAGTCAATGACCATCCTATACTTTTCCCCGATCTTTACCACCACTACTTGAACTCTCCAGCGACTGTTGCTCGCTTCGATGACCCCTTCCCCCAGCAGCCTTTGGACCTCTGACCTGATGAAGGTCCGGTCCTGGGCACTGTACTGCCTGCTCCTGGTGGCGATGGGTTTGCAATCCGGGGTGAGGTTTGCAAACAGGGAAGGTGGGTCGACCTTAAGGGTCGCGAGGCCGCAGACAGTAAGGGAGGTATAGGGCCGCCGAATTTAAAGGTCAGGCTTTGCAAATGGCATTGGAAATCCAGCCCTAGGATGGTAGCCACGCAGAGGTGCGGCAGGACATACAGGCGGAAATTGTCGAATTTCCTGCCTTGGACAGTGAGGTTCGCTAGGCAGAACCCCTGTATCTCCACCGAGTGTGACCCGGCGGCCAGGGAGTTCCTTTGGTTTACAGGGTGGGTTACAAGTGAACAGCGCCTTACCGTGTCGGGGTGAACAAAGCTTTCCATGCTCCCAGAGTCAATCAGGCAAGACGTCTCGTGGTCGTAGATGAAGACCGTCGTTGTAGCTGTTGCGAGTGTCTGGGGTCTACTTTGGTCCTAAATGGCTAAAATGGCGGCGCCCACCCGTCCAGCGTGGTGTCACACGTGGCCCTAGGATAGGGGGGTGGCGGTGAGCGCTGGCCGGTCGGGGCCTGAAGGGGGGGTTGCCGCAGCGGTCCGGAGTCGCTGGAGACCGCGGCCACGGTGCGGGCCTGGCAGACCTCCACAAAGTGGCCCTTCTTGCCGCACCCTTTGCAGGCGGCGGTGTGGGACGGGCAGCGTGGGTGGGAATGATTTGCCTGCCTGCAGAAGAAACAGCGGGGCCCGGCGGCGTTAGCGGGCCATCTCATAGCGCAGGCCTGCGGGCTCAGGGGGAAGGTCTGTGGGGCTGCCGCTGCGGGGTGCCACGCAGCCCAGGGGGCCGCCGCGCGGTTGGGCGCATAGGACTGCGCATTTTTGTAGGCAACGTCCATGGACCCTGCCAGGGCCCGTGCCTCTCTAAGTCCCAGGGTGTCCTTTTCTAGGAGTCTTCGGCGCCTATCTGAGGAGCTCATACCTGCTACGAAAGCATCCCTGGTTAAAAGTTCCGTGTGCTCGCTCCCCGAAACTTGCGGGCAGCCACAGTTTCGACCCAGCACCAGTAGCGCCCGGTAGAAATCTTCCAATGATTCCCCGGGGCTTTGCCGTCTAGTTGCAAGCAGGTGACGTGCGTAGCCCTGATTTACAGAGCGGATATAATGTCCTTCTAACAGTTCGATCGCGGCATCATAGTTCGCCGCCTCCTCGATAAGGGTGTAGATCCCAGGACTGACACTTGAGCGCAGGAGATGCATTTTCTGTCCTTCTGAGGGGGTGCCTCCGGCAGTCCTGAGGTAGCCTTTAAAGCACGCCAGCCAGTGTTTAAATATTGCAGCCGAGTTCTCCGCGTGGGGGCTGAGTTGAAGGCACTCCGGTTTGATTCGGAGATCCATCCTTCCAGCTTAAGTCTAGTAGATTAAATTGATGCACGATCAATTACACTCAAGACGAAGTGATTTCATAACTGAAGGCTTTAATCTACTAGAACCTGTTCCCCAGCAGCTTCGGTACAGAAAGTGAAGGCTGCTGGGACGGCACCGTTTCTTATACTCCACCTGTCAGGGCGGAGCTACGTAACAACAGCCAATGGTAAACCCCTGAGTCTAACCAATTGTCATCAGCCTCTTAGGTACCGCAATACCTGGTACGACCACACAGCTGTTGATGCACATCAGATGGAGGCAGCAGTCAGAGATCTGCTGGATCCCAGGACTCAGCTGGGTCCCAGCCTGGTGCTGTACCTGGAGGACAGGGTTACCCGGAGCTGATGGAGATATTAATGCACGCCCGGGACAATCAGAGGAAGATGTCAGCAACACTCCAGCAGGTCCATAGCCGGTTGGAGGAGTCCCATAGGCTAAGGGGGCAGGAGATGTCGCCAGAAATATGTGGCACCGAGGCCAAACCTGCTAGGATGGTGACCACGTTGGAAAGCCTGGCCCATGATGTGGCACCATTAGTGAAGGTGTCTCAAGGCGTTGCGCAGTCGGTGATGGCCATGGCTGAGGGGCTCGACAGGATTTCTGCCTCGCTGGGGGATGTGACCCAGTACCAGGCTGACCTTGATGAGGTTCTGCTGGACAGGTCCCGCTCTCAGATGGGGATGGCTGAGGCACTGCGGAACTTGTCCCAGATGCAGGTGGGCATTGCCGAGGTGCTGCAGAGCATGGCCCAGTCACTGAGGAGTATCGCCAAGGGCATCGACATAATGGTGAGGACCATGGCAGGGCTGGCAGAGCCAGATGATGCAGGGGTAGCCGGGGATTGAACCAGCTACCCCTACATCCCAAGGTGAACATCAGGGCCCTATGGGCACCAACCGGGAAGAGTGGAGATGGTGACCATAACCCCCTTGAGTTCCACCCCTCTGGTGGGGCCACATCTCGCAGCCAGCACATGGGACAGGGCGGCACGGCTTTGCATGTGTCACCGACAAGTGAGCTGAGCCCCCAGAGGACGCTCGCTAGGGGCATCGAAGGGCACGGGACCAGGTAAGCAACTGGTTCCCTCCACCTCTGATGTGCATCCTGGGGATGCACCTAAATGCAGTGGTAGAGCAAGGAGGGCAAGCTCATTGAGGATCCCTGAGGACACCGGGGGGAGGGGCGTAAGAGAGTGGTGGGGTAGGTAGAGGGTGAGGGGGCTAGATGTGGCAGAGGGAACAGTGCCATCCGGAGGGTGGGGAATTGTCAAACACAATAAACACCTTTGTGAACAACCAGTATACTGCCTGTCACCTTCTTCTGCAATGTGGGCCGACCTTTAGATTTGATTTGATTTATTATTGTCACATGTATTAGTATACAGTGAAAGTATTATTTCTTGCATGCTATGCAGACAACGCATACCATACATAGCGAAGGAAGGAGAGACTACAGAATGTAATGTTACAGTCACAGCTAGGGTGTAGAGAAAAGATCAACTTAAAACAAGATAGGTCCATTCAAAAGTTTGATGGCAGCAGGGAAGAAGCTCAGTATTAATGTGAATGGCAATTCCTAACTGATAATCACTTGTTAATCTGAGAAATTACAATACACTTTACACATTTCGCACCCAGTTTCTCACACAGCCAGTTTAACAATATTTTTTTAATGTGATCTAAATGTGTTTCGAAAGCATGTTTAAAATGGGCAGCCTAGAGTCAACTGTATATTTATGACGTTTATTCCATTCTTATGAAAAACATGGGGGGGGATTCTCCGACCCCCCCGCCGGGTGGGAGAATTGCCTGGGGTCGGCGTGAATCCCGCCCCCGCCGTCCTCCTAATTCTCCCGCCCCCAAAAAATTGCCCCGGCGTGAGTCGCGCCGCCCGCCTCGGAGAATGGCGGGATCCGGCGCGACTCAATGGGCCCCGGGGCTGACCGAATTCTCCGGCCCGCAATGGGCCGAAGTCCCGCCCGTTCTTTGCCAGTCCCGTCGGTGGGACCTGGCGGCGCGGGCGGGCTCCAAGGTTCTTGGGAGGTCGCGGGGGAATCTGGCCCCGGGAGGTGCCCCCGTGGTGGCCTGGACTGTGGTCAGGGCCCACCGATCTGCGGGCGGGCCTGTGCCGTGGGGGCACTCTATTGTTCCGCACCGGAGGCTGTGGTCCTCCGCCATTCCCGGTGGGGAAGCGAGTCCCTCTGCACATACGTGGGGATGACGCCAGCACACGCTGGCACTCCCGCGCATGCGCCGACTCGCGCCGGCCGGCGGAGGCCCTTCGCCGCCGGTTGGCGTGGCGCCAAGCCCCTTTCCCGCCAGTCAGCGGGGCACCAACCACTCTGGGGCGGGCCTAGCCCCTGAAGGTGCGGAGGATTCCACATCTTTGTGGCGGCCCTATGCCGGAGTGGTTCACGCCACTCCATCCCGCCGGGACCCCCCACCCCATTCAGAACCTGATATTAAAAATATTCGGAATAAAGACTCACCAGAGGCAGCAATATCTGGCACTTGGTTTGCCCGCAAATCTTGCACCATGTTCCCTGGGATTCCTCACTTTCTGCTTTCTTTACTCTGAATAGTCTTAAAGGAAAGCAGATAGGTGGTTGTGTGCCACAAATCTACAAGGAAAAAAATTATTTCTGAATACTGGATGGTGATTTTTTGCAAAGCAATTCATACAATAAAATCAAAAGAGAAAATACTGGAAAATCTCAGCAGGTCTGGAAGCATCTGTAGGGAGAGAAAAGAGCAAACGTTTTGAGTCCAGATGACCCTTTGTCAAAGCTCACATAATAAAATGTGAGCTCATATAATAAAATCCTACTTGCTAAAAAGGAAGGTGACATGTGTGGTTCATTGGGAAACTTTCTTTAATTCATTAATGGGATGTGAACAACACCAACTAATTGCCCTTCAGATGGCTTGCTTGAGCCATTTACAAGGGTGTCAGCAACATTGCTGTGGGTGTGGACTCACTGCAGGCCAGACAGGGTAATGAAATGAAATTAAATGTGCTTATTGTCACAAGTAGGCTTCAAATGAAGTTACTGTGAAAAGCCCCTCGTCGCCACATTCCGGTGCCTGTTCGGGGAGGCTGTTACAGGAATCGAACCGTGCTGCTGGCCTGCCTTGGTCTGCTTTCAAAGCCAGTGATTTAGCCCTGTGCTAAACAGCCCAGGACATCAGATTTCCTTTCTGGATACTAGTGAATCATATGGGTTTTTACAACAATGAGTGATAGTTTGATTGGATGGTATTTTACCTTCCTATCAGTTGCGGGTTTCATGGGGAATGCTTCATTTTTGAGAATAAGTGCAGTTGCTCTGCGGCACCTTTCCTGCTGGCCAGAATGGTTGAACTTTGGACCTTTGTTGTGGTGGCTACATGAGCCCCACAGAGCAGTCATATCCAGATAAATGCTGGTGTGTGACACTGGGCATGGGGGAACCCTGTACTTCCCAACTCCAGATGAGGACCCTGTATTCCCCAACTCCTGGTTCAGTACTGATCTGGGATGGTGGCATAAGACGGTCCATGGGTCCAGCAGCACAATACTGTCCATTAAGACCAGCTCGGCATGGAGATGGAAGGCAGGAACCAGTCTGCCGCAGTAGAGTAACAAACAGCACATCAGGAGCAGCGGAGCACTATGGCAGAAAAGCCTTTTCACACTCTCCTCAAAGTCTCTTGTGAACTGAGACCCACCTTGTACGTGTCACTCCTGATCAATCGGGTTTTCGACCAACGCCATTTCCCACTAGCGCTACGCAAGATTGGAAGGCCTAACAGGATTCTGGCAGGCAGCTGTTTTAATGAGCATTCAATTTTTTTTTTAATATAAATTTAGAGTACCCAATTCATTTTTTCCCAATTAAGGGGCAATTTAGCATGGTCAATCCACCTAACCTGCACATCTTTGCGTTGTGGGAGCGAAACCCATGCAAACACGGGGAGAATGTGCAAACTCCACACGCACAGTGACCCAGAACCGGGATCGAACCTGGGACCTCGGCGTCGTGAGGCAGCAGTGCTAACCCACTGCGCCACCTTGCTGCCTTTAATGAGCATTCAAAAGGTGCGAATGGCTTTCATGTCACCGACCAATGCGAAGACCAGCCCGCAATTAACCCGCCATAGGGAGAATTGCAGAATGATTTTACACATTTGTGGGTTTCCGATTTTTTGGCTACCTCGAGATTCTCCACTCCCACCCGCCACAGACAGGGTGGGAAAATTCCGCCCATGGTGGGCAGTGTGGGACATGTGGATTAATTATAGGCAGTAATTAAGATATACAAAGATGAAAAAAACTCCATATACTGTAAAGGACAAGCCCTAACTTTTTCTGGTGAGTTTAGTTTCCAGATCTGAGCTAAATACAGCGACTTCGCACCATTCAATATAGATTGGACGTGAGTCAGGTTATGAGATGTGACATGTGAAATTGCTTTTGAAGGATCAAGGGATCTTTGAGACCAACTTCTCAATTTCTACACATGCAGTAGTTGTTTCTGTCCTATTCATGTAAAAGCCCTGAGCACTGATAGAATCACCATTAGTTATCCCATAAATTCCAACCAGATTTTTGTCAATAAAATATGATTCTAGTTTTCCTAAAATACCACAAAGACCCACATCCAGCTAATTATCCAGTTGCTCCTTATTTTCTTCTCTCTCTTTTAATCACAGGATTGTAATCTTAAATAGCCATCCTTTTTAACAGCTTTGAATGGTATTGACATATAAGCATATGAACAAGGATTAGGAGTAGGCCAATCAGCCCCTAAAGTCTGATTCGCCATTTAATAAGATCATTGCTAATCTGATGGTAATCTCAAATCTGCCTAACCTCGAATACCCTTCACCCACTTGTTTACCAAGAATCTATTCACCTCTGAATATTCAAAGGCTCTGCTGCCACAATCTTTTCAGGAGGAAGTTCCTCCTAAACTCGGTCCTAAATCTACTTCCCCTTATTTTGAGGCTATGCCCCCTAGTTCTGCTTTCACCTGCCAGTGGCAACAACCTGCCCGCATCTATCCTATCTATTCCCTTCATTATTTTATATGTTTCTATCAGATCCCCCCCGAATCCTTCTAAATTCCAATGAGTACAATCCCAGTCTACCCAACCTCTCCTCGTAATCCAACCCATTCAGCTCTGGGATTAACCTAGTGAATTTCCTCTGCACACCCTCCAGTGCCAATATGTCCTTTCTCAGGTAAGGAGACCAAAACTGAACACAATACTCCAGGTGTGGCCTCACGAACCCTTATACAATTGCAGCATAACCTCCCGAGTCTTATACTCCATCCCTCTGGCAATGAAGGACAAAACTCCATTTGCCTTCTTAATCCCCTGTTGCACCTGTAAACCAACTTTCTGCGACTCATGCACTAGCACACCCAGGTCTCTCTGCACAGCAGCATGTTTTAATATTTTATTATTTAAATAATAATCCCTTTTGCTGTTATTCCTATCAAAATGGATAACCTCACATTTGTCAACATTGTATTCCATCTGCCAGACCCTAGCCCATTCACTTAGCCTATCTAAATCGCTCTGCAGACTTCCGGTCTCCTCTGCACTTTTTGCTTTACCACTCATCTTAATGTCGTCCAAATGAAGCCATTAGCTCCCTACTTTTGTAATCAGTTCCCCTCACAATAAACAATAACATTCTATTAGCTTTCCTCACATTCTGACATGTCAGCTCACCTTCATTCGCGAGTCTTGAAAATATTGTCTTGAAGCCTCTGTGCCTGGATCCTCAATGTCACAGACACTTCCGTTCAGTTGGTCTCTTCATATGCAACAAGATGACACCCTGAAGCCTGAGGCACAGATATTATATTTCATCTATATCTGATGTAACACACCTTGATTACTGGAAATTCTGTGACAGTGATTGGTGAAAGTTCTTCCTGTTTGAATGAGTTGTCTATTTCCATAATATCAAATAAATATTTGAATAAAAAAATTCAGAATCCGATCAACAAAGGGTTCCAAATGGAACGTTACACAAAATTATCTGATCTGATTTAAATCCGGGTACAATGAGGTTGCAAAAAGGAGGCTGATATAGTTTGGTGTGGACATGTGTGGAGTAAGACATTTATGGAACAGAAATAAGGAATGGAAGCACTGTATATCCTCAGTAGAAGACGGTAAATGATTGTGGTAGTAGAGGTATTATGGTACCTGGTATTGCTGGAACACCATTGGTAGAAATTGTATGCTTCCTATTGGTCAAGCTATATGGGAGCTCCGCCCTGCTAGGTGGGGTATAAGAGCCTGTGCCACCCCAGCAGCCTTCATTCTGTACCTGAGCTGCTAGGGGAACATCTAGCTTATTAAAGCCTTCAGTTGGACTACAACCTTGCTTTAGTGGTCATTGATCGTGTATCCATTTAATAAGCTAGATTTAAAAGGATGGACCTCCGAATCAAACCAGATGTCTGCAACTCAGTCCCCACGCGGCGAACTCAGCGGCAATCTTCAAGCACTGGCTGGCGTGTTTTAAAGGATATCTCGGGACGACCGGAAACACACCCACGGGAGAACAGAAAATGCAAGTCCTGCACTCGAGGGTGAGCCCGGAGATTTACACCCTCATCGAGGAAGCGGAAGACTTCGATGAAGCAAAAGAGCTGCTAAAAGGATATTATATTCGCCAGGTAAACCAGGTCTACGCCTGACATCTGCTAGCAACGAAGCGACAAATCCCTGGGGAAATCGCTGGAAGAATTCCACCATGCTCTCCTGGTGTTGGGGAGAAACTGCAGCTGCCCGCAAGTTTCGGCAAGTGAACACACTAAAATCTTGGTCCGGGACGCTTTCGTGGAGGGTATGCTGTCCTCCCAAATCCGCCAGCGATTGCTGGAAAAAGACACTCTAGGTCTCAAGGAGGCACTGGCCCTTGCAGGCTCCCTGGATGTGGCCTCCAGAAACGCCCGCGCTTACGTTCCCGACCGCGTGGCAGCCCACTGGGCAGCGTGGAACCCCTCCGCAGCAGACCCCGAGACATCCCCCATCCCCCCACCAGCTTGTGCTGCAAGACGGCCTGGCAACCCCGGGCGGCCCTGCTGCTACTTTTGCGGGCAGGCCAAGCACCCCCGCCAGCGCTGCCCGGCCCGCTCATCCACCTGCAAGGGATGCGGTAAAAAGGGCCATTTCGTGGTGGTATGCCAGGTCCGTGCGGTTGCCGCGTTCTCCGGCGGCGAATGTGGACCGCCACCACCAACCTCTCCACGGTCCCCATATGGCCAGCGGGCGCCGCCAGCTTCCTCCTCCAGGGCCACGTGCGGCCCCTGGGTGCCGCCATCTTGTCCTGCGGACGTCACGTTAGTTGGATGGGCGCCGCCATTTTGTGCACCCCCAGCCATGTGCGACCAATGGAAGCCGCCATCTTGGATGGAGCCCCAGGACCCAACTTGGTTGACCACACACTGCCCGAAGAGAACACTCAACTGCTGCAATTAGCCTCGGTGACTCTGGATCAGTCCCGGCCTCGAACACTCTCAACTGCTACAACGACTGTATTTATCAACGGGCACGAGACGTCCTGCCTAATCGACTCTGGGAGCATGGAGAGCTTCATACACCCCGACACGGTAAGGCGCTATTCTCTCCTCGTCCACCCTGTTAATCAAAAAATCTCCCTGGCCTCCAGTTCCCACTCAGTAGAGATAAAGAGATTTTGTGTAGCAAACCTCACAGTCCAGGGAAGGGAGTTTAAAAATTACGCGCTCGACGTCCTTCCCCACCTCTGCACTGCCACACTCCTAGGTTTAGACTTCCAGTGTAATCTCCAAAGTCTAACTTTCAAATTCCTCGGCCCAATAGCCCCCCTCACTGTCTGTGGCCTCGCGACCTTTAAGGTCGACCCGCCTTTCTGTTTGCGAACCTCACCCCAGATTGCAAACCCGTCGCCACCAGGAGCAGACGGTACTGTGCCCAGGACCGGATCTTTATTAGGTCAGAGGTCCAAAATCTACTGAGGGAAGGAGACATTGAAGCCAGCAACAGTCCCTGGAGAGCTCAAGTAGTGGTGGTAAAGACCGGGGAGAAGCATAGGATGGTCATTGACTACAGTCAGGCCATCAACAGGTTTACGCAGCTGGACACGTACCCTCTCCCCCACATATCCGACCTGGTAAACAGGATCGCGCATTACGAGGCCTTCTCCACAGTGGATCTTAAGTCCGCCTACTACCAGCTCCCCATCCGCACTATTGACCGCAAATACACTGCCTTCGAGGCAGATGGGCGGCTCTATCACTTCTTAACGGTTCACTTCGGTGTCACCAACGTGGTCTCGGTCTTCCAGCGCGAGATGGACCGAATGTTTGACCGGTACGGTTTACGGGCAACATTCCCGTATCTCGATAATGTCACCATCTGCGGCCACGACCAGCAGGACCACAACACCAACCTCTTTAAATTCCTCCAGACAGCAAAGATCCTTAACCTTCCATACAACAAGTATAAATGCGTGTTTAGCACCGACTGCCTAGCCATCCTCAGCTACGTAGTGCGAAATGGAGTTATAGGCCCCGCCCCTCCCTCACTGCTCCAAGGCCCTGAAGCGCTGCCTAGGGTTTTTCAGTTACTACGACCGGCGGGTCCCCAACTATGCGGACAAGGCCCGTCCCCTGATCCAATCCACAGCTTTTCCACTGTCGATAGAGGCCCGCCAGGCATTCAGCCGCATCAAAACGGAATTTGCAAAGGCCACAATGCACGCCATTGATGAGTCCCTCCCCTTCCAGGTTGAGAGCGACGCGTCTGACGTAGCTCCAGCGGCCACCCTCAACCAAGCGGGCAGGCCCGTGGCCTTCTTCTCACGTACCCTCCATGCTTCCGAAATCCGCCATTCCTCAGTCGAAAAGGAGGCCCAGGCCACAGTAGAAGCTGTGCGACATTGGAGGCATTACCTGGCCGGCAGGAGATTCACTCTCCTCACTGACCAACGGTCGGTTGCGTTCATGTTCGACAATGCACAGCGGGGAAAGATAAAAAACAATAAGATCTTGCGGTGGAGGATCGAACTCTCCACCTACAACTACGAAATATTGTATTGTCCCGGAAAGCTAAACGAGCCTCCTGACGGTCTGTCCCGCGGCATATGTGCCACCGCACAAATGGACCGCCTCCGAGCCCTCCATGTGGACCTCTGCCACCCGGGGGTCACTCGCCTTTTCCACTTTATCAAGAACTGCAACCTGCCCTACTCCATCAAGGAGATCAGGACAGCCACCAGGGACTGCCAAATCTGCGCGGAGTGCAAACCGCACTTCTACCGGCCAGAGAAAGCACACCTGATAAAGGCTTCCCGTCCCTTTGAACGCCTCAGCATGGACTTCAAAGGCCCCCTCCCCTCCAGCGACCGCAACACGTACTTCCTGAACGTGATTGATGAGTATTCCCGGTTCCCATTCGCCATCCCCTGTCCCGACATGACCGCAAACACCGTCATCAAGGCCCTCCACAGCATCTTTGCACTGTTCGGGATCGCCGCCTACATACATAGTGATAGGGGGTCCTCCTTTATGAGCGACGAACTGTGTCAATTCCTGCTCAGCAAGGGCATCGCCTCAAGCAGGACGACCAATTACAACTCCCGGGGTAACGGACAGGTAGAGAGGGAGAACGGAACGGTCTTGCCCTACAGTCCAGGAATCTTCCAGTCTCCCGCTGGCAGGAAGTCCTCCCGGATGCCCTCCACTCCATCCGGTCACTGCTTTGTACCACAACCAACCAGACACCTCACGAACGTCTCCTTTTCTTCCCCAGGAAGTCCTCCTCTGGGACCTCGCTCCCGACCTGGCTGGCAGCTCCCGGACCCATCCTGCTCCGAAAACACGTGCGGGCGCACAAGACGGACCCGTTGGTCGAGAGGGTCCATCTTCTCCACGCTAACCCCCAGTACGCCTACGTGGCGTACCCCGACGGCCGACAAGATATGGTCTCCCTACGCGACCTGGCGCCCGCCCGAGCCCCACGCACACCCCAGCCACCAGTCCCATCCTCCCCTCCACCAGGACACCTTACAGGAGGATCGGTCCTTCCCCCGGCCCCGTCTAGGCCCCCCACCCACCGACGCACCCCGCAGGCGCTCCCTGCCCAGGTCAACCGTTGTCCCACCAGCGACATCTAGGGGTGCCGAAGCTGCCACAGAGAACGAGGCCACGCTCCCGGAGTCACAGACGCCCGAGCCTCCACTGGAGTTACCACCGAAGCTCCGACGATCACAGAGGACGACCGGGGTCCCCGATCGACTGATTGCTTCATTTTAAATTGTAAGTTTAAATCATAAATTGTAAATAGTTACTAGAATTGTAAATAGTTACAAAACGCTGTACAGAGGTATTACGGTACCTCCATAACTAATTCTACCACGTTGCCATGTTTGTAGTATCAGTCCACCAACCCCGCCGGACTCTTTTTTAACAGGGGGTGAATGTGGTAGGAGAGGTATTACGGTACCTGGTAATGCTGGAACACCATTGGTAGAAATTGTATGATTCCTATTGGTCAAGCTGTATGGTGACTCCGCCCTGCTAGGCAGGGTATAAGAGCCCGTGCCGCCCCAGCAGCCTTCATTCTGTACCTGAGCTTCTGGGGGAAACATCTAGCTTATTAAATCCTTCAATTGGACTACAACCTCGCTAGTGGTCATTGATCGTGCATCAATGATATGGATAAAAAAGGAGCCTGAGGGACTCAAATATTTAATTCCTTGAAACATGTTACTTTATTCAGTCAAACGGCCTGTTCTTCCAAAGGATCAGAAGCACAATTCACTCCCGGTATATTCAACTCATTGTGCCATAATGCCCGGAAACTCAAAGGCGTTCCAGTGACTTATCGATCAGCGGTTGGTCAATAAAACCATCAAGAAGTGCAGCAAATGCTGGAAAGAGCAAGTCGGGCAACATCTGTGGGAAGAGGATCAGAGGTAGGTCAACAATCTTTCCTCAGAACCCATGAAAGGATAAAGACCTGAAAAGCTGGGCTGGATTTAGTGCAGCCAGCTGGACTGGGCTAAGTAGAGGGCACATTTGCATAAAAGGCAACACACCGCTCTCCCCCTGGCGAGAAAACTAACCTCCATTAAGTCAGCAGCAGGAATAGGCTCTCACAGGAAATTCACCCGCTGGCTAATTGGACTCATTATTGAGATACTTTAACATGTTATCCCGGAGTTCACTGGATTTTAGCGGTCACTCAGGGATTCTCCGGTACAAGCATGGGTTTCCTGTGCCTCCTAAAGTCCTCCCAGAAAACTCTGTTGGTTTCCTAACAATCTCCTAGGGGAGTTTTTTCTTTAAATTATACTTAATGTCTGATCAAAGGACCCATCATCGGAAAAGGGGCTGCCTGCTGAGCAGTACCCCCTGCCCTTGTATCCGATCCCCATTCCTCCACCCTTAATGACAATCCCCTCCCTGAGACAACAAACCCATCCACACTAAACTCGCTCCAGGGATCCCATGCTGATGTCTGGTGTCGTTGGCCTTGCTGTATTTCCAACATTAGCCGCCGTTCCTGTGGCTCTGTCGGTACTGGAGGACTGTCAGCCTCTAATTGGTCAGCAGCTCTCAGCAGATGGGATTTCTACCACCAGGATCCTAAACCCTGGGGAAGGCTTGACACTGGTGCCTGTGTTATTAAAGGAGGATCTCTACGCGAAGCTTGCAGGCGGACTCTCCTTCACAAAATTAGATATGAGTCACGCCTACCTACAGTTGGAGCTGGACCTTGCCTCCCGACCATATGTAACGATTAATACACACCGGGGCCTGTATGAATATACACGGTTGGCCGTTGGAGTATCCTCTGCCTGCGCTATTTTTCAACGTGTTATGGAGGGCATTTTGAGAGGTTTACCATGTGTTGCTGTCTACTTAGATGACGTTTTGATTACAGGGACATCGGAGCAGGAACATTTGGAAAATCTGGAGGCTGTCCTTAGACGCTTTTCAGAGGCTGGAGTCCGTTTACGTCGCACAAAGTGCGTATTTCAGGCAAAGGAAGTAGTCTACCTAGGTTATCGGGTGGACCGCGAAGGTTTGCACCCCACTGCAGAGAAGGTGCGTGCGATTCAACAGGCCCCCTCCCCGACTGACACTTCGCATCTTCGTTCTTTTCTCGGTCTCGTAAACTATTACGGGAAGTTCCTCCCCAATCTGGCAACTACGCTGGCCCCGTTGCACCTTCTGCTAAAGAAAAATCACACCTGGGTTTGGGGTCAGCCGCAAGAAACCGCTTTCCGGCGGGTAAAGCAACAATTGTCGTCGTCTGGGTTACTAACCCACTATGATCCGGGAAAGCCTTTGCTCGTCACATGTGATGCATCCCCGTATGGTATAGGGGCCGTTCTGTCCCACAAGATGGAGAACGGGGCCGAGCGACCGATAGCTTTCGCCTCCCGCACATTGACTGCAGCGGAGAAAAAGTACGCGCAGATCAAGAAGGAGGGCCTGGCAGTGGTTTTTGCGATGAAACGCTTCCACCAGTACATGTATGGCCGCCATTTCACTATCGTGACTGATCATAAGCCTCTGCTGGGACTTTTCAGAGAGGATAAGCCAATACCGCCCATTGCTTCCGCACGGATCCAGCGCTGGGCTTTGTTGCTCGCTGCATACGAGTATTCTCTGAAGCACAAACCAGGAACGCAGATAGCAAATGCCGACGCACTGAGCCGATTGCCTTTATCGACCGGCCCCACGACCGGTGAGGTGGTTGCAACCCTAAATTTTATGGACACCTTGCCTGTCACGGCATCACAGATCCATGAGTGGACCCAGACGGAGCCAGTCCTGTCAAAGGTTCGGCACATAGTCCTGTATGGTGGGCAGCATAGACAGCTCCCAAGCGAGTTGCGGGCATTTTCCTCCAAGCTGTCAGAATTCAGCGTGGAAGACGGCATCCTCTTGTGGGGGACGCGTGTGATTGTCCCGGAAAAAGGCCAGGAGCTGATACTAAGAGACTTGCACAATGGGCATCCAGGTGTGACCAAGATGAAAATGTTGGCCCGGAGTTATGTCTGGTGGCCAGGCCTCGACACCGACATTGAGAAGGTGGCCCAAAACTGCTCCATTTGCCAGGAGCATCAGAAGCTTCCGCCAGCCGCGCCCCTACATCACTGGGAATAGCCAGGGCGGCCTTGGGCACGCTTGCATGCAGATTTCGCAGGCCCTTTTCAAGGATCCATGTTCCTTCTATTAATCGACGCCCAGTCTAAATGGCTAGAGGTGCATAAGATGCAGGGGACAACGTCCTGCGCAACAATTGAAAAGATGCGTTTGTCATTTAGTACGCATGGCCTCCCCGAGGTGCTGGTCACGGATAACGGCACTCCATTCACGAGTGAGGAGTTTGCGAGGTTCATGAAGTTGAACGGCATACGCCATATCCACACTGCCCCTTACCACCCGGCTTCAAATGGGTTGGCAGAGCGCGCAGTGCAGACATTCAAAAGAGGCCTAAAGAAGCAGTCTTCCGGATCAATGGACATGAGACTGGCTCGTTTTCTGTTTACGTATAGGACCACCCCCCATGCGGTGACTGGTGTAGCTCCCGCAGAACTCCTAATGGGCCGGAGACTTCGCACCTGCCTTAGTATGGTTTTCCCGGACATTGGCGCAAAAGTACGCCGCAGACAAGAACGGCAGGGACAGGGATTTTCTCGGCATCAGCCAATTCGGCAGTTTGCGCCCGGTGACCCAGTGTTCGTTCGGAATTTTGCTGGTGGTTCCCAGTGGGTTCCTGGCGTAATCTTTCGCCAAACGGACCCTATATCTTACCAGGTGCAAGCCCAGGGTCATCTCCAGCACAAACACGTAGACCACATTCGGTCCAGAAGACTATCCCCTCCAAAGATTCCCCGCCCCCGGAGCTCATTTCTACAGCCGCAGAGACCAGAGACAAGGGAAGGTAGTCCTCACAATCTTCCACTGGTGCCTCACTCAAAGCCTGCGCAGGTCGTTACAGAACCGAATGGAGATAGAGACACTGACATGACGGAGGCAGCAGACTCTGACTCCGAGATGGAGACACAGGACGCATCAGAGGGGGAATCCTCGGGTCCACGGGCTGTGGATGTACAACCGTTACGCCGTTCATCACGGAAGCGCCAGTCTCCGTCTCGTTACACGCCGCCTGATCCAGCGCCGTGTGCAAATGGTGTCCGGCCTGCGGCAAAACGAGTCCGAAGCCCTCCTTTGCCAGGGTCTTCGGTTGATTCCTTGGACTTTGGGGGGGGGGAGGGATGTTATAACCTGCCTACTTACCATTGGCTGGGGACTAATGACAATCCCACAATCCTGTGGGAGTATGAGCTTCCCCAATGAGGGGGGCGGAGAAACCATTGGTAAACTCCAAATATAAATAAAGCTGGCCAGTTTGGAACCAGCAGGAAGGAGTGTGCAGCAAGGGAGTTTGCTGCTGCTGTTATATATATATATATGTCATTGCAAATAAATGTTATTACTTTGTATCCTTAAAACTCGTGCTGGATTCTTCGTGGCCCTCACAAAATAATTTAAAGGCCAACACAGACAGTGGAAATTCCAAGTTGTTTTTCTGCAGCCTTTTATATAGTCTGCCAAATTCCATTATATAGTCTTCTATGGAGAATTCCTCTATTTTCTGGAACTTGTCAAATTCCGACCATGTTTCATACGCACTTAATAAATCATCTTTCTTGTAAATCTTATCCATATATTGTAATAGAGTCTCCAGACCTTCTTCTGAGTCTAACTCTTCCAATTCCAGCTCAGAAAGCACTTTAAGACCATAAGACCATAAGACATAGGAGCAGAAGTAAGGCCATTCGGCCCATCGAGTCCACTCCACCATTCAATCATGGCCGATTTCAACTCCATTTACCCGCTCTCTCTCCATAGCCCTTAATTCCTCGAGAAATCAAGAATTTATCAACTTCTGTCTTAAAGACACTCACCGTCCCGGCCTCCACCGCCCTCTGTGGCAATGAATTCCACAGACCCACCACTCTCTGGCTGAAGAAATTTCTCTGTTCTAAAGTGACTCCCTTTTATTCTAAGGCTGTGCCCCCCGGGTCCTAGTCTCCCCTGCTAATGGAAACAACTTCCCAACGTCACCCTATCTAAACCATTCATTATCTTGTAAGTTTCTATTAGATCTCCCCTCAACCTCCTAAACCCCAATGAATATAATCCCAGGATCCTCAGACGTTCATCGTATGTTAGGCCTACCATTCCTGGGATCATCCATGTGAATCGCCGCTGGACCCGCTCCAGTGCCAGTGAGGATTCTTTGCTGCCAGTCCGGATGAAATGATCAGTCGAACACCTCGTTACTTTAACATATGTTTATTTCTCGGCCGGTGCTAAGACCACTGTATCTCTTGAGAGTTACAACAGTAAGCCAAAGTCGATACATCTAACAGCAGTTCTTATACATTTTTGGTTCATTGCTGAGGGCAGCCCCCTCGCATTCCATTTTGCTGAGGGCAGCCCCCCTCGCATTCCATCTGTGCCTTTAGCTTAATTATAATTATCTTCAAGCCTAGCACAACCATTCCCAAGGCCGTTACTGCAAATTTGTCTGGTACAAAAACAAGTGATTACAACTTGTCTTGACATTCCTTCACACAAAGCTTTATCTAACATTTTGTTTTTCCCATAAAGTTCCAATCCATCTTGAGCCAAACTCTCATTCCCCCCTTTTATCATTTCCTGATAACTTCTAATCCATAGCCAATCGTCTCAGTCTCTCCCACTCTATTTGCACTTCTATCAGTTCCTCATATTCCTCAGCACTTACTTTTACATCCATTAACTCTTCAAGGTGCACTTCATGTTGCTGCATTAACTGTTGAGAAATTACTGCTGCACTGACACTTTTACACAAGCATTTCATTAGGAAGCTAAGCATAATTATTACAAGTATTACAACTACCAGGATTATTAATCCATGCACTAAGGTAAGACCTCCATGATCCGGCAAACAACCAATCTGACCACCCATCCCTTGATGTTTCATGCAGTTTCTTAACCTCTTTGCGGATATGATCCACGAGGTGGGTGATGTTCTCCGAACTATCGGGGATGTAGATGCAGCATTCCGAACCGATCATGGCACAAGTCCCACCTTTGTTTGCAAGGAGGTAATCGAGGGCCATTCGGTTTTGTAAGGCCACAGTTCTAATCGCTACCATTTAATTATTTATCTCAGTCAATGCTTCAGTGGTGTCATTTGCTACCTCTTCCAGGATTTTTGCTATCTCCCTTATTTCCTTTATTGCAAGAGCTACCCCGATAGGGGGAAGCAGGATCCCAAAGTATCGTTGCGTTTTGGTTATTTCTCTCTTTTGTCGCTTCATCATTTGGTAATGGTCGCCTAAATTGGCGAGCTGGCGTATAAAGGGGACTACATACCCCAGATAACAGGATCCCGTCCAATTCTCTGGCAGCCAGAGATATGCCTTGTGGTCACAAATAAAGTATGTCCCATTGTATGAAGTGAGTTTGTCCACATCAAACCCTTGGGCCATCAGGGAGTACTTGAAGGTACCTGTCCCATTTGCATATGGGACGTCCAGTGTACACCCATAAAACTGAGGCGACGTATATATGGGATAGACCTCGGATATGTTGGCCACCACAAATCTGTGCTCGCATCGACTAGCACCTACAAATATCCCTTTAGCCACATTCCTTATTAAACATATTATTCCCAGTGGTCTTCCCATGTTGGTGGTATTAGTGAGGGTAAGAAACGGAGGCTGGTGGGATTTGTTATAACTTGGTTGGTACCACATCTCAAAGGTGTTCATTGGATAGCCCCCCTCTTTCCAAGGTCTTGGGGATATGGGGAGAAACGATAAACTAGAAGCTGCCCCGCCGTCTGGGTGTCTTACCATAGATGCAATTCTTATAGTCCTGGGGGATTGACGAGTACCATTCTGGTAAATATACCATTCTACTGTTTCCGACAGGTTAAGGGGAACAGGTCTGAGGGGGATCCCTCTCTTAGCATGGGTCGGGATATGTGTACATACCCAGCAACCAGAACCATTCATATCCTTTGCGTACACATATGACATATACAGATACGTGTTTACATGTAATTCCCTTTTTTTTTCCGCAGCCTTACCCTTCCTTGGTCAATGCATCCCAAGGGTAAAGTCTTTTTTTGTTTCTGCAGCTATAGTCCCATTTACAGTTGACCTGATGACAGGGTAGGTTGCCCCTCGTCACTCCACTGATGAGTATGGTCCGATTGCATTGTTGTTCGTACGCCGAACATCCGTCCGCAGGGGTCGCGTTCCAAGGTCCTTCCCCTGAGCCTTGACTGGTGCATTGTAAGGTGTCTCCTCGACAGAGGTGATGAGTCCGTCTTCCCTTGGGGCCACAGGTTCTTCGCTTGGCCTCTCCTCCCCTATCCAAAAGTCCCAGCAGGGTTACAATAATAAGCACGCCCTTGATCCTTTAAATGATGCTGAAGTTATTACCTAGGGCTTGAAACAGAGGGTAATTCTCTATTGCATTTTCACAACCTTACAATGGTGGATGTGGATCCAGGCATTTCTGCCTTTTACTTTTACAGCAGTGGGAGTAGTGAGTAGGACCTGGTGTGGTTCTTCCCATCGGGATTCTAATCCTCTCCCAACCCAATTACGAATCAGAACATACTCCCCCGGATTAATAGTGACAGAACTGGACAAGGGAGTACTTCCCCACGGGCTGCTCAGACCCGCGAGTGGAGACCTTTTAAAACCTTTGTCAGAGCTATAACGTAATTGGCCATTTCCGTGGTCATGTGGTGAAAGTTGACATCTTTTGGCTTGTCCTGATCCCATGGAGTGTGAAAAGGCCTTCCGTACAATATCTCAGCAGGGCTTAATCGAGTTTTTCCTGCGGGTGTAGCGCGAATTTGAAAAAGAGCAATGGGTAATAGTTTGAGCTAGGTAGCGCCTGTCTCAGCCTGTAATTTGGCTAGTTTGGTTTTCAATGTCTGGTTGGCGCGCTCCACCATCCCTGCTGCTTGTGACCTATATGCACAGTGCAACTGTTGTTTTATGCCCAGCTGAGCACAAAATTCTTTGTTAATCTGTCCCACAAAATGGGGGCCGTTGTCTGAATTTAGCCGATGCGGGATTCTGAACCTGGGAACAATTTCCCGCATCAAAACTTTTACTACCGTGGAAGCTTTGCTATCTACAGTGGGGTAAGCTTCCATCCATTTACTAAATACATCAACAATAACTAATACATGTTTATAACATTGGCATCTTTCCAACTCAATGTAATCCATCTGGAGTGTCTCAAAGGGACCTTCCGGTAATGGGGTTTTACCCATTTCACAGGGTATTGCTTTACCAGGATTATACTGCTGACATACTAGGCAATGGCTGCTAATGTTTTGCGCTATGTCCTGCAGTCTTGGATGCCACCATGTTTTGAGCAGCACGTCACCTGTAGCTCGCGCACCACAATGAGTTGCAAAGTGAACACATTCGGTGACCCAGGCTGCTAATGCATCGGGCATACAAGTTTACCCTGCCGGGGTGACCCACAATTTATTTACGGGATCATAACAACATCCCAATTCTTCCCATAATCGTTTTACACAGCCAGGAGCGTCTTCCTGTAATTGAATGACGTCAGTGATGGTCGGCATTGGCTTTTCCGAGGGAGACTGACCCTTAGAGCTTTTAGTCTGGCTCATCATTTTTGGTACCACCATGTCTTTTAAGCGAGAAGCCTCTTTGGCTTGGTGGTCCGCCTGCCGATTATCCGCGTCCACCAGGGTTTTGCCTGTCGTATGGGCAGCGCACTTTATTACGGCTATTTGTTTAGGGAGCATTAAAGCCTGTAGTAATTGTGTAACTAACTGTTTGTGAGATATCTGAGTACCTGCTGACGTAAGAAACCCCCTGTTCTTCCATAATTGGCCAAAATCGTGTGTGACCTCAAAGGCATATCGGGAATCAGTGTAGATATTTACAATTTTATCTTTCCCTAATACACAGGCTCGAATAAGTGAAAAAAGTTCAGCCTGCTGGGCAGAAAAGGGAGTTTTGAATGCTGCTGGTTCAAGTGTTTCTCCTTGTTGGTTAACAATTGCATACCCTGATAATCTATCCCCCCTTTCACCGATGGATGAACTACCATCGGTGAATAGGTTCAGATCAGCATTTGGTATTGGAGAATCAGTGAGATCATCGCGTAATGACGCATCGTCTTGTAGGAGAGAAAGACAGTCATGAGTCGGGGACTCAGTGGCGTTAGGAGGGTCGGAAAGGAAACTAGCGGGGTTAATAGTAGTGCAGTGCCGGAACTGAAGTTTTGGGTTATTGAGGAGATAAATCTCATATTTATTTTGATGCGCCATAGTTAGGTGCTGAGTCTGAAGTTGACCGAGCAGGGCCGTGTCTGAATGTGAACTATAAATAACAATATCCTGCTGAAGAGTGAGATTAGCCGCTGACTGGAGACTGTTGTAAATAGAGGCTAAAATCTGAGTACATCCAGGATAGCCGAGTGCAACTGGATCAAGTTTAGACGAGTAATAACCTATAGGACGGTGGCGATCCCCATGTTTCTGAGTAAGTACCGCGGTGGCACAACCGGCTAAAACAGTACAATAAAGTTGGAAAGGTCGATCATAAAGGGGGCGTCCTAGTGCTGGCGCCCTCATTAAGGTGTCTTTTACCGATGGAAGGCCTCTTGGGCTTCCGTACTTAACTGGAACTCTCCAGCGTTATTGGTGTATGGCGTCAATAGCCGGGTATCTAGGGCGATATTCGGAATCCATTGCCGACAATAATTAACCATTCCGAGCCATTTACGGACATCCTTAGCCGTTGTGGGTGCAGGGTACTGACAAATGGGCTGAATTCGACTTGGTGATAGTGCCCGTGCATCGGCGGATAAAAGGATACCCAGAAACCGGACTGTTGGTTGGGCTACTTCTACTTTGGCGGGTGACACAACGTATCCTAAAATTGAAAGGTAATTTAATAATTGAGCCGTATCTTCTTTACAACTTTGTTCTGACGGGCTTGCGATCAGTAAATCGTCAACATACTGTACGAGGGTGGATCCCCCTTTTAATTCCAGGGGTTGTAATTGTTGTTGGAGAAAACGGGAGAAAAGAGTAGGCGAATGTATAAATCCTTGAGACAACCTAGTTCATGGGTATTGTTGATTTTAATATGTAAAGGCAAAGAGATACTGTGAATCCGGGTGCAAGAGGAAGGTGAAAAAGGCATGCTGGAGATCCACCAGGGAAAATGTTGTAGCGTCCGCTGGGACTTGGGCTAAAATGTGGGCTGGATTTGGGACCAAGGGGTTGCACAATGGCATTAATTGAGCGCAGATCTTGGACGAGGCGATATTTATCTGGCTTGCTGGGCTTCGGGACTGCTAGTATTGGATTATTACAAGGAGAGTGACACGGAACCAAAACTTGTTGCCGAATAAGATTCTGTATAAGTGCCTCTAGGGAATTCTACAGGGATAGTCAAGAACTGTCAACTTAAGAGAACTGTCATTATTCTGAATATTGCTTTATTAATTTTAAGAAACCAACATATCTTGCTAGTAGTGCCTTCTTTAATAGAATCGACGAATTCATCTACAGAAAACCTATATGTTTAATAAGTTATTGTGTTTGATATTTTAAAATAAATGTTTAGAATTAGCCTGGAAATTAAAACTTCAAACAATGTGGAAGCTGGTTTTAAAAAAAAACTCTAATTAAAGGCAAATCTACATTCCAAAACAGACCGTTCAAGGACATTTGATAACGGGAATTTGGCAGCAATCCAACTTTTACTCCCAGTCCATTTGAGTGACAAATATATATATATATATATTTTTTTTAAAGTTTGGTGATGCGAATGGCATAATTCCAAGCTATACGCCTCTTTTTGTCTCTGCAAGAAAATTAACCCTTTCAACAAGCTTTTGTGTACAATCCAGAAGATGTCAAAGTGCAGAATGTTGTACTTTCATTCCCAATAACTCTAAAGAAGTGAAAGATTTGGCATTACATATCCAAAAAGAAATCAAAAAACTTGATCCACCCCAATTTATCTTCCAACTGTACCCCCAATCGATGAATTTGAGATGAAATACCATTATTGAAATGTTACTGATCAATCAACTGTTTGACTGTATTATATTGTATAATTTATTCATACTGAATCAGTCGTATCAAATTTGATTAATTTATTAATTATAATAATTATTTTGAAATGTCTGGTTGTTGGGCCCCTGTGGTTGGCAGGGTTGTATGCTATATTGGGAACTTGCCAGACGTGAAACTGGCACTGAGGTTGATAATCGTCTGGGTAATCAGGGAAATCCACCTCTAGTGCCCCCTCTTTTCCCAGGACTAACTCTTGATTCATCTGTGGGAATTGATTAACACGGGTTTTAGAACGAGTGCGAGTCGCCGAACCTCCTTGCGACGGTGGAGGTGGTGATAGTGGCGGGGGGAGCGGTAGATAAAGGGCTTGAATGTACACATCTTTAATGTAATTTCTAACATGGTCACACCAGAGGAATAAAGAGTTTTTTGTCTGAAACATCATTTGTTTTAGAACAGTTTAAACTACAATCAGAACCCTGGTAATGTAAGGTGGAGGCGGTCGTAGTGGCGGTGTAACGGTCGGTCGTCCCCTATATAGCCAATTTTCAGGGTCATCCTCATCGTCTCCCTCGGTCAAGGCAAGGTCGGCCATTTGACCATACGGTCCTGATTTAGAAATGTTTTTTTTTTTTTATAGACTTCGGTCTTTTTCTATGGTGGGGACATTCCTTTTTCAAAACCCCCGCAGTCTTAACAATTCCCCTTTCTGTTAATTCAATACCCAATTTTAAAGCGTTAGCCTGCCAACTAGCCAATAAAGATGTATCTTTTAATTTTTGGCAGTACTCCTGCCATAACTCAATCAATTTCTTAGCCGTGGAGCTACGGTTATGTTGCCAAATAATCTGCTGTGCCTCTATAACCATAGGCAAATCTTTTGATCCTCCCAGGGGCCATTTCCCCTTTCCCAATTTCTTATGCAATTCTCCCGATAACTGCCGCAGCTGCTGAGAATGTTCTGGATACAGTTCACAAAGAGTTTGAAGCGCACTTCCACTATCAGAGGTGCTATCTAAAGTACTACCCATTGTCTCCTATCCTCAGATGATCCATGTGGTGACCTGCTTATTTTTGATAGCGATCCTAAATCGCTTACTCAATCAAGAATTTAAACAGATTTATCCTGCCCCGTTGCCCAATCAAAAGGCTAAATCAACATGTTCGAAAGTGACTTTTAGAAGATCAAAGTCTGGAAATGAAACATGAAAAGAGAGAGAGAGAGAGAGAGGACTGATGTAAACAGACTGACAGACTCAGGGAATCAAAGACAGAACTAACAGATTTAAGAAATTGTTCGAGTGTTCCGACAGGGTACGCAATGGTGAAACCCTGTTTATTATGTTTCCTTTAGGTGTTATCCGCACCACCATTTAAATTTTATAATATATAATTTGGACAGAGTTATCCGTTCTCCGTAACATTCAATCTGATCAGCCCGAAGTGTCGAACAAGTCTAGACACCGGTTGATATACTTATTTAATAAAAACCCACCTTTTATCGCGAAGGTATTAGGCAACCCTAAGGGTCATCATCACTCATCTACCCAGAGATTTAAGGAGGACTCTAACCTCCCAGGGTTTCCAACCCGGGACTTTAGGGAGGACTTTAACCTCCCAGGGACTCCAACCCGGACTTTTTAGGGAGGACTCTAACCTCCCAGGGTTTCCAACCCGGGACTTTAGGAAGGATTCTAACCTCCCAGGGACTCCAACCCTTTCAACCCTTATTCGTAACGGGTTCGCTGGACTGCTTTAACTTTGTCAGTCTCCACCGAAACCGAACAGCAGGGCGTGGCCACACTCAGGACAGCAGAGGGGGAAACCAAAGTGGTAACAAGGGTACTCACGTTTGGTGGCCAATTCCCTCCTCAGCGTCCGAATGCGATCAGTCTGTTATGCCGTCAGGTTCCAGGGAGGCTCCTTGAAATCCCACTTCTGACACCAAATGAGGATTCTTTGCTGCCAGTCCGGATGAAATGATCAGTCGAACACCTCGTTACTTTAACATATATGTTTATTTCTCAGCCGGTGCTAAGACCACTGTATCTCTTGAGAGTTACAACAGTAAGCCAAAGTCGATACATCTAACAGCAGTTCTTATACATTTTTGGTTCATTGCTGAGGGCAGCCCCCTCGCATCCATTTTGCTGAGGGCAGCCCCCCTCGCATTCCATCTGTGCCTTTAGCTTAACTATAATTATCTTCAAGCCTAGCGCAACCATTCCCAAGGCCGTTACTGCAAATTTGTCTGGTACAAAAACAAGTGATTACAACTTGTCTTGACATTCCTTCACACAAAGCTTTATCTAACATTTTGTTTTTCCCATAAAGTTCCAATCCATCTTGAGCCAAACTCACACCAGTATGTCCTTCCTGAGGTGTGGGGCCCAAAATTGCTCACAGTATTCTAAATGGGGCCTAACTAATGCTTTATAAAGCTTCAGAAGTACATCCCTGCTTTTATATTCCAAGCCTCTTGAGATAAGTGACAACATTGCATTTGCTTTCTTAATTACGGACTCAACCTGCAAGTTTACCTTTAGAGAATCCTGGACTAGGACTCCCAAGTCCCTTTGCACTTCAGCATTATGAATTTTGTCACCGTTTAGAAAATAGTCCATGCCTCTATTCTTTTTTCCAAAGTGCAAGACCTCGCACTTGCCCACGTTGAATTTCATCAGCCATTTCTTGGACCACTCTCCTAAACTGTCTAAATCTTTCTGCAGCCTCCCCACCTCCTCCATACTACCTGCCCCTCCACCTATCTTTGTATCATCGGCAAACTTAGCCAGAATGCCCCCAGTCCCGTCATCTAGATCGTTAATATATAAAGAGAACAGCTGTGGCCCCAACACTGAACCCTGCGGGACACCACTTGTCACCGGTTGCCATTCCGAAAAAGAACCTTTTATCCCAACTCTCTGCCTTCTGCCTGACAGCCAATCGGCAATACATGTTAGTACCTTGCCTCGAATACCATAGGCCCTTATTTTACTCAGCAGTCTCCCGTGAGGCACCTTATCAAAGGTCTTTTGGAAGTCAAGATAGATAACATCCATTGGCTCTCCTTGGTCTAACCTATTTGTTATCTATTCAAAGAACTCTAACAGGTTTGTCAGGCACGACCTCCCCTTACTAAATCCATGCTGACTTTTCCTAATCCGACCCTGCACTTCCAAGAATTTAGAAATCTCATCCTTAACAATGGATTCTAGAATCTTGCCAACAACCGAGGTTAGGCTAATTGGCCTATAATTTTCCATCTTTTTCCTTGTTCCCTTCTTGAACAGGGGGGTTACAACAGCGATTTTCCAATCTTCTGGGACTTTCCCTGACTCCAGTGACTTTTGAAAGATCATAACTAACGCCTCCACTATTTCTTCAGCTATCTCCTTCAGGACTCTAGGATGTAGCCCATCTGGGCCTGGAGATTTATCAATTTTAAGACCTCTTAAAACTCCTGCCATTGCTGTTCTACTGTCTTTCCCACTCGGCTCTGCTCTCAGTCAATTTTCGTCAGTTCCTCCCTCATGCCCCTGTAGTTACCTTTATTTAACTGTAACACCTTTACATCTGATTCTACCTTCTTTCTTTCAAATTGCAGATTGAATTCTACCATATTATGATCACTGCCTCCTAAGTGTTCCCTTACTTTAAGATCTTTAATCAAGTCTGGCTCATTACATAACACTAAGTCCAGAATGGCCTGTTCCCTCGTGGGCTCCATCACAAGCTGTTCCAAAAAGCCCTCCTGTAAACATTCAATGAATTCCCTTTCCTTGGGTCCACTGGCAGCATTATTTACCCAGTCCACCTGCATATTGAAGTCCCCCATGATCACTGTGACCTTGCCTTTCTGACATGCACTTTCTATTTTGTGGTGCATTTTGTGCCCCTGGTCCTGACCACTGTTAGGAGGCCTGTACATAACTCCCATTATGGTTTTTCTGCCTTTGTGGTTCCTCAACTCTACCCACACAGACTCCACATCATCTGACCCTATGTCGTTTAGTGCTATTGATTTAATTTCATTCCTAATTAACAAGGCAACCCCGCCCCCTCTGCCCACCTCTGTCTTTTCGATAGGTTGTGAATCCCTGAACCCCCTGCAACCACGTCTCTGTGATGCCTACCACATCATACCTGCCAGTCACAATCTGGGCCACAAGCTCATCAACCTTGTTCCGTACGCTGCGCGCATTTAAATATAGCACCTTTAATTCTCGATTGACCGTCCCTTTTTGTTTTCTTAGTGGGGTGGACCTTGGTTTACTGAGTCTTTCCATACACTCTGTCATATTTTGTGGGATGGGGACTATCGTAATCTCTTCTGAGTTCTGTCTTTTCGTGCTTTTTGGTATTCCTAAGCAGCTACGCTTCCCACTGATTACTTCACCTCTTGGTTCCTTTGTTTCGGATTTTACTGTCATAAGGTCAAGAAAGAGCCAATGCCATACTTTGTTTTCTCTTTCCCAAAGCAGTTACTTTAGTCCACATAACTACAGCACTTCTCCATTGGTCGTACGATTCCATTTCAGAAAATAAGGGAGGATAGTCATATCCAGCCATCTTTATCCTGGGTTCAGCCATGTATCTTTTTTTTTTCCTTCTCACTCACTCCTTGGTTTGATCAGGAAAAGTTGTATCTTTCAAACCTTCACATTTGCACAGCAACCATCCTCTGCTACCATTGTTATACGTTTTAGTTACGGTTGTATGAAGAGTCTATGGTCCTGTTCCTTTTCACCAAACACCATTTATTTCACTTCCACAACCCCTGCACAAAACTCTTAACAACACACCACCTGACACAAGGGCCACCTGAAGCCCCTTTATATATCAGTGTCAATCATTGGATACTTAAACTAAATGAGACAACTAATTGCAATGTCTCTTAATGCATTATTTAATTCTTAACCCATTACTTAACAAGCCATCCTCGACTATGTCGTCGAAAATGGGGTTCTAGGGCCCTACCCAAACTGCATGCGCCCCTCATCGAACTTCCACTTCCCCACAGCCCCAAGGCCCTCAAAAGCTGCCTGGGGCTATTCTCCTATTATACCCAGTGGGTCCCCAACTATGCGGACAAAGCTCGCCCACTTATCAAAGCCGCGATATTCCCCTGCCGGCTGAGGCCCGCTCGGCCTTCAGACGCATCAAGGCAGATATTGCCAAAGCCGCGATGCACGCGGTGGACGAGTCCGTCCCTTTTCAGGTAGAGAGCGATGCGTCAGACGTCGTCCTGGCCGCCACCCTCAACCAGGCGGGCAGGCCAGTAGCCTTCTTTTCTAGAACCCTCCACACCTCCAAGATTCGACACTCTGCTGTCGAGAAGGAAGCACAAGCCATTGTGGAAGCTGTGTGGCACTGGAGGCACTACCTAGCCGGTAGGAGGTTCACCTTCGTTACCGACCAACGGTCGGTAGCCTTCATGTTTGACAATGCACAACGGGGCAAAATAAAAAATGACAAAATCTTGAGGTGGAGAATCGAACTCTCCACCTATACTTACGATATCAAGTATCTTCCTGGGAAGCTCAATGAGCCCTCAGATGCCCTGTCCCGCGGCACGTGTATCAGCGCGCAAGGTGACAGACTTCGGGCCATCCACAATGACCTCTGTCACCTGGGGGTCACCCGGCTCATCCACTTTATTAAGGCCCACAACCTGCCCTACTCCACCGAGGAGGACAGGGCCATGACCAGGGGCTGCCAAGTCTGCGCAGAGTGCAAACCGCACTTCTACCGGCCAGGCAAGGCACACCTGGTAAAGGCCCCCCCGGCGCCCTTTGAGCGCCTCAGTATCGACTTCAAAGGGCCCCTCCCTTCCACCAACCACAATACATACTTCCTGACCGTCATTGACGAGTACTCCCGCTTCCCCTTCGCTATCCCATGTCCCGACATGACCTCGGCCACTGTTATAAAGGCACTGCACAGGATCTTCACCCTGTTCGGTTTCCCTGAATATGTCCACAGTCACCGGGGCACCTCTTTCATGAGCAATGAGCTACGTCAGTACCTGCTCAGTAAGGGCATTGCCTCGAGCAGGACTACGAGCTACAACCCGCAGGGAAATGGGCAAGTGGAGAGGGAGAACACAATGGTATGGAAGGCCGTCCTTCTTGCCCTTCGGTCGAGAAGTCTCCAGATTCCCCGCTGGCAGGAGGCCCTCTCCGACGCGTGCCACTCCATTAGATAACTCCTCTGCACAGCCACGAACGAGACCCCTCACGACCGCTTGTTTGTCTTCCCGAGGAAGACCATCTCCGGGGTCTCGCTTCCATCCTGGCTGATGACTCTAGGGACCTGTCCTTCTCCGGAAGCATGCGAGGAGCCATAAGACCGACCCCCTGGTCGAGAGGGTCCAGCTGCTGCACGCCAACCCCCAATATGCCTATGTGGCGTACCAAGGTGAACGGCAAGACACGGTCTCCCTCCGGGACCTTGCGCCCACTGGTTCTCAGGGCAACGCGCCTCCCCACCCCCCCCCCACCCCCTCCCCACCACCTATTGCCACCCCCCAAATCCCTTACACCCCCCCGGGGCTCCTGCACTGTCCCAAACCTACACTGCCACCATCCACCACCCCCCTGCCGCCATCCACCACCCCCTGCCTGCCCCCAACCCTCAACCGTCACCGACACA
The DNA here is from genome assembly GCF_047496885.1 of Scyliorhinus torazame. NCBI lineage: Eukaryota > Metazoa > Chordata > Chondrichthyes > Carcharhiniformes > Scyliorhinidae > Scyliorhinus > Scyliorhinus torazame. Next base: position 191,263,904 of record NC_092712.1, on the reverse strand, counting down.
CCGGACCGAAGCTCCAGACACCACGCTCTCGGAGTCAACAACTGCAACGCCCGCACCCGCCGCACCGCCAGAGCTAAGGAGGTCCAAAAGAACAATCCGGCGTCCAGACGGACTGAACATATAATGATCCCACTTCACCCCCGCTGGACTTCATTTTTTTAACAGGGGGTGAATGTGGTGAATGTATTTCACCATACTATTAGCTGTCTGTATAGCACTGTGGCCCAATGGTAATATGATATCTGTCCAGGTATTGTACTGGAACCCTGGTGGGCTCCGCCCCCTCGGACGGCATATAGGATGGTTGCCTGGGGCGGCGCTCATTTGAACAGCAGTCACAGGCAGGCAAGTTCGCGGTTAATAAAGCCGATGTTCACTCGCCCTCATTGTCTCGTACTGAATTGATGGTACATCACCTAACCATAGCGATGTTCGCCGCCCAGTAGTAGTTCATCATGTTCGGCAACGCCAGTCCCACCCATCTTGCCCCCGCTCCAGGAAAGCCCTCCTGACCCACGGGGTCTTCCGTGCCCACACAAATCCAGAGATCAGTCCATTCACCTTTTTTGAAGAACGACTTTGGGATGAAGATTGGGAGGTTCTGAAACCTTGGTAGCACCATCATTTTTACTGTCTGCAACCGCTCCATCAGCGACAGCGGCAGCTCATCCCACCTCTTAAAGTCCCCCTTCATCTGCTCCACCAATCTGGCCAAGTTCAGCTTGTGCAGCTGCGCCCAGCCCATCGTCACCTGGATGCCCAAGTGTCTAATACTCACCCCCACTACCTTGAACGGCACTCACCCAACCTCCTCTCCTGCCTGTAATCTCAATTGGGAACACCTCGCCCTTTCCCATATTCAACTCTTGTACCCTGAGAACCAGCCAAATTGTTCCAAAATCCCTACATTGTCTCCAATACTGCCCAAGGGGTTTGAATTGTATAGCAGCAGGTCGTCCACATGCAGAGAGATCCTATGCTGGGCGCCTCCCGCACCTCCCCTCCCCCCTCCTCACTCCCACATAATCCCTGTCCAGTCCCCCCGACGCACTTAACACTATTGTCAGCAGCTCTATCGCCAAAGCAAAAATAACAATAATCTTTATTGTCACAAGGAGGCTTACATTAACGGTGCAATGAAGTTACTGTGAAAAGCCCCCAGTCGCCACAAACCGGTGCCTGTTCGGGTACACAGAGTGAGAATTCAGAATGTCTAAATTACCGAACAGCACGTCTTTCGGGGCTTGTGGGTGGAAACCGGAGCACCCAGATGAAACCCACGCAGACACGGGGAGAACGTGCAGACTCCGCACAGACAACGACCCAAGCCGGGAAGCGCACTTGGGTCCCTGGAGCTGTGAAGCAACAGTGCTAACCACTGTGCTACAGTGCCACACTGAAAAGCAGCAGGGAGAGTGGACACGATGCCTCGTCCCCTGATGCAGCCCAAAATATCCTGAACTCACTAGGTTCGTCTGCATACTTGAGTCCGGGGCCTTGTATAGCAAACGGACCCAGTCCACAAACCCCTGCGCGAACCAAACTGCCCCAGCACCTCTCACGGGTACACCCACTCCACCTGCTTCTCCGCATCCATCGCCACCACTGCCTCCACCTCCTGCTCCTCCAAAGGCGTTTTAATCATATTTAGTAGCCTCCTCACATTCGCTGACAACTGCCTCCCTTTCACAAAACCCCAATTAGTCCTCACTAATCACCCCTTATCATGCAGTTCTCGATTCGCAAGGCCAACACCTTCGCTACCAGCTTACCGTCTATTTCAGTCGCAATATCGGGCGGAACAACCCACACTGCTCCGGATCCTTGTCCTTTTTCAATATCAGGGAGATGGAAACCTGAGGAGGGAGTTCCCCTCTCTCTCTTGCCAGCAGTGGCTCCAGGCCACCCCCGAACATTTTACATCACTGTACCGGAAACCCGTATGGACCCGGGGCCTTTCCTGCCTGCCTCGGCTCCATACTCTCCATCACCTCCCTCAACCCAATTGGGGCCCAATTGGGGCCCCCAATCCCTGCACCAGCTCCTCCTCTATCTTAGGAAACTCCAGCCCGAAAAACCACCGGCTGGGGGCTCCGACTCATATAACATCCTATAAAACGCCTCAAACACGCCTTTCACCCCCTCCGGGTCCAACACCTCCCTACTCTTATCGTCCTTTACTCTGCCAATGTCCCTCGCCGCCTCTTGCTTCCTCAGCTGGTGGGCCAGCATGCTGCTTGCCTTCTCACTGTACTCATATACTGCCCCTCTGACCCTCTGTAACTGCCCTGCTATCTTCCCCGTGGACACAAATCCAAACTCAATCTGGAGCCTCTGCCTCTCCTTTAACAGTCCTGCCTCCGGAGGCGCCGAATACCTACTATCCACCCTCAGGATCGCATTTGCCAGCCTTGCCACCTCCTCCTGCTCCTCTTTTTCCCTGTGTGCCCTAACCACCACCTTGAGTGACTCCCACAGCGTGGCAGCCATGACCTCCCCCATGTCATTTAGCTCCACATAGCCCCGAAAGACCGCCCTCACTCACTCGCACACCTCCTCATCTGCCAACAGCCCCACATGCAGCCTCCACTGCGGGCGCTGGTTACCCCCCCCCCCCCCCCCCCGCCCCCCCACACCCCCCACACCCCCGCCGGTCCACTTGCAAATCCACCCAGTGTGGCAGGTGGTCAAAGACTACGATCACCCAGTACTCCGAGTCAACCACCCGCACAAGCAATGCCTCATCCAACAAGAAAAGGTCACTCTAGGAGTACACCCAGTGCACATGGGCGAAGTACAAAAATTCCGTCATCCTCGGTCTCCCGAGCCTACATGGGTCCAGCCCCCTCCCATGTGCTCCATAAACCCCTTCAGCTCCTTCGCCACTGCCGACACCCTCACTGACCTCGACTGGTGAACACTCAGCTCTATAAACATATTAAAAACCCCTCCCCATGATCAACCGGTGCGAGTCCAAATCAGGAATCTTCCCTGCACCTGCCTCATGAAATCTACATCATCCCAATTTGGGGCAGAGATGATTTCCAGGACCACCAGCATGCCCTCCAGCTTCCCACTCACCATCACGAACCTCTACCGAATCTGCCACAAGGTTCCCAACCACACATGCCACCCGCTTATTCACCGCCACCCACCTCGTCTTCATATCCAGTCCCTAGTGGAACACCAGCCCCACCCACCCTTTCCTCAACCTTGTCTGGCCCCCTATCTTTAAGTGCGTCTCCTGCAGGAAGGCTACGTCCGCCATCACATTCCTCAGTTGCGCAAACACACTTGACCGTTTGACCGGCCCATTCAGCCCCCTCACGTTCCACGTGACCAACTTGGTCCCCGCCCCTCCCTCCCCTGCCGAACAACCATAACCCTTTTTGGGCCAGCCCTCGACCCGTGCCACGCGACCTTCCAGGTACATCCTTGGATGCCCACCGTCATCAATCCCTTTACAACTGCGCCACATCAACCACAGCCTTGTCGGCAACCCTCCCCCACCCTTAAACAGAACATCAGCCCCATTGCCCTCCGTGCCTACCTCCTGACAACCCCCACTTCACACCCGTTAACTAGCCCCTGCAGCTAGCATGGTGGCCACTGCCCAAGGCCTCCAACTTCCCTTTCACCCCCAATTCCCCTCCCCCATCCATACCCTCCTAAAGAGCAACAAAAGGTACACTCACCCTCGATGATCCCACATGAAAAGCTTGCCCTCCAGAAACCCCACCATCAAAAATTCTTCAAAGGAAAAAACAACTTTTCAAAAAACAAATGCACACACTTCTCCAAAGTTCAATGTCCTCATTCTCCTGCCAGTCCATTGTCCCTCATGAATTCCATTGCCTCTTTTGGCATTCCAGAATAGTACTCACACTTCCTGAAACTCACCCAGAGCGGGCTGGGTACAGCACTCCGAACTTCACCCCCCTTTGAAAGAGGGCAGCCTTGACCTGATTAAATCTGGCCCTCTTTGCCAGATCTGCTCCCACGTCCTGGTACATCACAGCTTATTCCCTTCTCAGATGCATTTCCTGGTCTGCCTCGACCATCGGAGGATCTTCTTCTTATCCAGAAAGTGGTGCAACTGCACCACCATCGCCCTTGGTAGCCTGCTTACAGCCTCCTCATCAGCACCCTGTGCACTCGGTCGACATCCAGGGGCCAGTCAAGGGCCCCCTCTCCCATCAGCTACTCCAACATTGTGGCCACACACTTGCTGGCCTCCGCATCCTCGATGCCTTCGGGCATCCCCATGATCCGCAGATTCTGTCTTCTGGAGTGATTTTCCAGATCCTCCACCTTCTTCTTCAGCCATTTATAGATCACCCCCTCAGCCACCAAGGCCAGCTTGTCCTCGTGCTCCCCCACTGCCTCCTCCAATTTCTGGATCGCCCGGCCCTGGGACTTCAGCCTCTGCTCCACTCTCTCGATCCCCGATGGTTCCACCACCTTGGCTAGGTCTTCCAGGGTCTCCTTCCTATGCTGGCAGAACTTTCTATTAAAGAACTCTATTACCTGTTCCATTGACCACACTGCAGGCAGAGCAGCTCCTTTGCCCTCCGCCACCTTATCCTGTGGCGCTCCACAAAGACTCTCCTGTTCCTGCAGCTCTTTTCTTCTTGCCCAGCTCCTACTTCGTGGATCCATCATCAGCCATACCAGAGGAGTAAAACCTTCCACAGGCACTGTTGTACCTCTTGGCGTCAAATACTTCACCCTTCGGGTGGGGAAAAGATCAAAAAATGCCTCCTTCATCAGGAGCCACCAAATGTGCGACCACTCACTGTATGGTCACCAACGGAAATAGCTTATCCGTACATTAAAAATAAACTCTCTCATCTATTTTTTCTCTCTGTACCTGTAGTCAGGATGTGGGGCAGAAAATAAATCAGGAGATAGAAAAGGCAGAAATGGCATATAAGAAAGGCAATATTACAATAATAATGAGGGACTTCAATGTGCAGGCGGACTTAGAAAATCAGGTTAGCAGCGGATCCCAAGAAAAGGAATTTGTGGAATGTGTAAGAGCAGCTTGTGGTAGAGCCCACTAGAGAACAAGTAATTCTGGATTTGGTGATGTGTAATGAGGCAGACTTGATTAGGGAACTTAAGGCATCGCAAACTGTTTGGTGCCTGACGCGGTTCTCCTTTTAGGCCTCTGCCGCCATTCACCGGCCTCATTTCGCTTGAGCGAGAGTGTAGCGATGCCGGAGAATCGCTCCCAAAGTCTTTGACAGAGGATAGGTCTAGTTCCAGTGGCAAGGGAACCTCAACGATTGTGGATCTTTCGACTGCTGCAGCCTTCATCCACCATCACAGCCGTTGATAACATCCGAGGATCTCCCGCCCGATCTACCATTGAGGACATTTATTGGATTACACTTTGTCATGGGTGACCCTGCCAGGAGTTTAAAACCCCTGACGGCATTGCTCTCAGGATCAACGGAACATTCAAGCCTCTCCACCATGGCAAGGTGGCAATCTAAGGAAAGTTGTTTCATGGCTTGCTGTAATATAGTTGAGCATTTCAAAAGTGTTTGGAAGTATTCCATAATGTGATGGAGCTAAAAACGCTTCATAGTTTTAGGGTATTATGGACTTTGAATAGCCTGGAAGTGATTTGGGGCCTTGATCTTGGGGGCAGAGACTAGGTTGTTTGACTGAATAAAACAATTTGTTTCAGGGAATTATGAATTTGAATCTCTAAGACTCTCTCTTTATCCACACCATTCATCCTCTCTCTATTGAAGATATACTGTACGGGAGCACACGAGTTCAAATACTTCTGAATGAATATTGCAGAGAACATTCTGTCTTTAAACACACCCATTAATTGAACTTGCATGTCTATGATTTCATCCCTGATTCTAAGTATTGCAAAGTATATTTAGAACATGCACTTAAAATGTAGTCAAACATGACACACCACTAAGTTAACTTTATATCAGCATTTTGCACAATTGAAAATATGATGGAATGAAAACAGGAGGCTTGGAAATACTGAGTAGGTTAAATACCATCTATGGAGAAAAATAGACTAAAGGTTTCAGTCGGTGGCCTTTAGATTCTGGGGAGGGTAAGCCAGGTGTAATTGCAGGAATAAAGCAGGAAAGCTAGTTGGACCTGGGAAAATACTTCACATCCTGGCCCACAATCAGTGCTGTCAAGGCTTGGCCTTGTCACCTCCTTTTACCTGCTTCTAAACATGAAAGCATGCAGCCTATTTGGAGGCTGTTCGGGACCAATTGGTATAGGGGATGTGGGCGTCGCTAGCTAGGCCAGCATTTATTGCCCATTCCAAACTGTCCTTGAAAATATGGTGGTGAGATGCCTTCTTCAGTCACTGCAGTTCATGTGATGTAGGTACACTCAAAGTGCTGCTAGGAAAGGAGTTCCAGGGTCTTCACCCAGTGACAGTGAAGGAACAACAATATATTTCCAAGTCATGATGGCGTGTGCCTTGGAAGGGAACTTCCAGGTGCTGGTGTTCCCTTGCATCTTCTGCCCTTGTCCTTTTTATCCTTGTAGGGGGTAGTGGCCATGGCTTTGGAAGGTGCTGTCAAAGATGTCTTGGTGAGTTGTTGCAGTGCATCTTATAGATGATACACACTGGTGCCACTCTGCGTCAGTGAAGGAGGGAGTGAATGTTAAAGGTGGTGAATGCAGTGCCAATTAAGTGAGCTGCTTTGTCCTGGACAGTTTTGCACTTCTGGAGCGTTAATAGAGTTGCCGTCAACATGGCAAGAAGAGGCGTATTCCATCACAATTGTGACTTGTGCCTTGTAGATGTTGGACAAGCCTTGGGAGTCAGGAGGTGATTTACTCACTGCGGGATTCCCAGCCTTTGGCCTGCTCTTGTAATCACGGGATTTATATGGCTGGTCTATTTCAGATTCTGGTCAATGGTAACTGCCAGGATATTGATAGTAATGGAATCATTGATGGCTATGCCATTGAATTTCAGGGAGAGGTAGCTAGATTCTCTCTTGCTGGAGAAGACCATTGTCTGGCATTTAAGTGGCAAATAACATTCACGCCACATTTCAGCCCATGCCTCAATGTTGTCCAGATCCTTTTGCATTTGGACATGGACAGCTTCTGTCTCTGAGGATTTGCGACTGATGATGAACATTGTACAAATCATCAGCAAACATCCCTCTTTCTGGCCTGTTGATAGAGGGATGGTCATTGTTGAAGCAGCTGAAAATGTTTGGGCCCAGGACACTATCCTGAGAAACACGTGCAGTAATGTCTGAGGATTGAGATGATTGACAGGTATGACTCCAGCCAATGGAGAAATTTCCCTCTCATACTCATTGACTCCTGTTTGGTAGGTCTCCTTGATGCCATGCTCGGTTAAAAATTTGCCTTAATGTTAAGGGCAGCCACTCTCACCTCTTGAGTTCAGCTCTTTTGTCCATGTATTGACCAGTGTTGTAATGAGGGCAGGAGCTGAGCGGCCTGGGTAGTAGCTAAACTCAGCGTTAGTGGGCAGGTTTTTGCTAAGTAAGTACCACTTGATAGCACTGTCGATGACACCTTCTATCACTTCGCTGATGCTTGAATTTAGACCAATAGGTTGATAATTGGCCGAGTTAGATTTGTCCCACTTTTTGTGGACAGGATAAATGTAAAGCAATTTTCCGCATTTCTCGGCAGATGCCAGTGTTGTAGCTATACTGGAACAGCTTGACTAAGGGCCACTCCAACTTCTGGAACACATGCCTTCAGTACTATTTCCAAATGTTGCCAGTGTCCATAGCCTTTGCAGTATCCAATACCTTCCACCATTTCTTGATATCACATTGGAGTGAATCATTCATTTTATATTGCTTCCTGCATTCTTCATACCGAAATGTATCAAAATACACTTCTCTGCATCAGTGTGCCAAATGTTTTCCCATGTCACCAGTCCATGTCTTCCTGAAATCTTTATCCTTGTACTTTTCTGGGTTTTGTGTCATCTGCAAACTTCGAAATTATGCCCCCTAAGCCAAAGGGAAAGTCATTAAGCAAATTTGAGGGCAGGACAGAAATAGAAAAACTGGATCAGAACCAGGCCTTGCATATACTGTAGGCACTGACGAAGACACTGAAAACAATTCAATTGCTTTCCGTGGCTCACTGAAATTTAAGTCACGAGATTTGTGAGATTTCATATTCCTTTGCAACTGTTCCTGTTGAATATTTGAAAACCTTTGAAATAATGCCAGAGTAAAATGATTGCTTATTGAGCAACAAGAGCGCCAATTGGAAATACAGAACAAATATTACCATCATTGTGGTGTCCGGCCTCTATGAGGGTGATCTGCCAATAGGGTCACATGATCCATAAAAAACAACCAGGGGACCAGGGTTCACCCTAGTAAGTGCAGGTTTTTGCCTCAGATCGATTGTGGATGCTGACTGGCAGTTACAAAACTGCAAGTCTCTGTGAGTTATTATGTTGCAAATAAACTTTAGTTGTTTCATACTTTGGGGACTGAGGGATGGGCGCTTGGTCAGGCTGGGTTGGAGCCAGTGAGGAGCCCCGCGGAAGTGTCCGGCTGCCAGAGGAGCAGAGGGCATCGAACCCGAAGTGAGCGGTGGGGCGGAGATAGACATGAGACGAGGCCCGAATCCAGGACACGATGTAGAGGGGAGCAGAGCACATCAGGTTTCTCCCGCTGAAAATGGATGCTTGAGAAGTTCGAAGTCCGGTCACGGGGGAATAGATTTTTCTTCGATTTTGAAAAAAATAATTTAATCTTTTTTATTTTTTAAAAATTAAATATTTTTTAAAAATTATTTACTTGTTTGAAAATGAAATGAAAATCACTTATTGAAGTAGGCTTCAAATGAAGTTACTGTGAAAAGCCCCTAGTTGCCACACGCCGGCACCTGTTCGGGGAGGCTGGTACGGGAATTGAACCAGTGCTGCAGGCCTTGGTCTGCTTTACAAGCCAGCTATTTAGCCCACTGTGCTGAGCCAGCCCCAACAGGGCTGTTTTAAAATTGAAGAAAGTAGGGGGAAAATAATAAGTCGTTAAAGGATGCCAAAAACAGTTGTGATGAAGGGAGGAAACGTGGGTTCGCTGTCCAGTGAGAGGACCAGTAAAAGCACTGACAAGATGGCGGATACAGGACTGGGTGGTGGGACCGCACTGCTCACGGTGGACAAGATGACTGAGGTGATGGCAGTGGAGCTGGAAAAGCAGTTTGCAAGGCACATGGAGGCATTGAGGAAGGAGATGGCGGTCGCACTGAAATCATTGGTGGAGGAGGCAATCGTCCCGGTGATGGTAACTGTGACAAAGACATCGGCTGAGGTGAGAGAACAGGGTGAAAAGATAAAGGAAGTGGAGGAGGCTGTCTCGCAGCAAGGCGACCAGCTCACCTCGATGAGGGGCGAGTTGCGGATGGTGGTGAAGGTCAACAGAGGAGTCTGAGCAAAGCTCGAGGACTTGGAGAACCGCTCAAGGTGGAACAATCTGAGAATTGTGGGCTTGCCCAAAGGGTCAGAGGGCTTGAGGCCAACAGAGTACTTCGCTAAGGTGCTGGCGGTGTTGATGGGGGAGGGTGAGAATCCTTCCTGGAATGAACTGGACTTAGCTCATCGATCATTAAGGTAGAAAACCAAAGTAAATGAGCCACCAAGAGCAATAATAATCTGCTTCCAAAAATATCATGTGAAGGACAAGGTGTTAGCTGGGCGAAGCAAAAGCGGCCTGTTCGGTGGGATGATGCTAGAGTTCGGAGTTACCAGGACTTGACGGTGGAGGTGGCGAAGGGACGAACGGCGTTTGGCCGAGTGAAGGCGGCACTGTACAACAAGGGACTGCGATTTGGTATGGTATACCCGGTAAAGCTGAGGGTGACGTACAACGCAAAAGATTTTTATTTTGCAACGGTGGAGGCGGCTGAGGTGTTCATCAAGCCAGAAGGCTTGGGACAGAAGTGAGGAGTGGAGCTGGAAGAGCGATCGTGAACTGTGATCGGGGCGCTGGAAAATGTCTAAATGTTATAACTTTCTTTTCATTGGCCTGTATTGTAACTTACTTAACTTCACATTATTATAGAGTTTAAGTTTTTGTTTGGTTTGATTGGCATTTTTGTTCCTTTTTTGTTGTTGCAATGGTTATATGTTATTTTATTGAGTTGTATGGGTTAGATTGGTTTTTCTTTTTCTTCTGGGACTGGGTGGGAGGGGACGGTATGCCTTGGGGGGAGCCACCTGTGCTAGCTAACTAAAGTCGGCTAGTGAACGGAGGTTGAGGCGAGAGGAGGGCTGCGGACACTGGAGCCTGGTTAGCAGGTTTTGATCGGCCTACGAGGCGAGCAAGAGGTGGGGGGAGAGGATCGATACTGGGTGGGTTTTTCTTCGAGGGGTAGTGCGGGGTGGGGAACGGAGGTGGGGGAGGGGATTCTGGAAGAGGGAGGGGGTTCGATGTTAATAATGGAAAGGGACGCATCAGGCTCATGGGGCACGGCCCGGTGATATGGTGATGGTGTTGCCTTTTTAATAACTGTTGCCTTTTTTTGCTTGCTACAAATATGGCCGTCAATAAAGTTGCCCTTCTTTTATCTAGATAGTGATATGATATGCTCTCCGAGTCGCCAGGTATCAAATGATACTGTCACAAAGTTCAACCGGGTATCGATCAAAGAGCCAAACAACCAATTAGTTAGTTCAAGATCAATGGTACTTTATTTACATACAAGATTAACTTACACATGCAACATAAACACTACAGTTAAAATACACCTAACAACTATGACAACCTGTACTTAACTTCAGGCACCCGGCTTAGGTCAGAGGAACAGTGGCCTTTGGCCGAATCTGGATCTACTAGGTCTGGAGAAGTAACTGCTGTTCAGCTGGGCTCATCCGTCTGGTAGCGGGCGTTGAACTTGGACTTGCTTCTGATGGTGCTGCGATTGGAGATGGAAGTTGCCGGAGCACCATGTCCAAAAGAGATTGAACACATGGCAGTGTCTCTCTTTATCCTTGGGGAGTTTCGCACTCTTTTGGGCGGTCCTTAGGTTTGGACCCAATTAATTGGGCAGTTCTTGAACACTGCCTTCGATCTGAGCAAAAAAAATGGTGGGTGCATTGATGGCTGGGCGTGTCCTAAGCGGTCATTGACTCTGTTGTTGATGCTTCCTGAGCAAAGGTAGTGGCGCCGAAATGTCTGGACTTGTATCGGTTACCTGAGTATCAATCCTTTGTCTTACGGAGATGGGCCAGTAAAATGCTAATCGGTTGGGGGTTTCGATGCTGTCTGGATTCTTTGCTCACAAACATACATTCAGGCTCTGTGCCTTCCTGAATCTTACATTGTCCACATTTCCCTTTAGGCTTTGCGAACGTCCATGTTTCTTGTTGTAAGTGGCCATCCTAGATGGCTACAGTCCGTCCTCTTGATCCTAAACGCGAAGCGTGAAGGATCACACTACTGAATCTTCTCATGTTCTCTGGTATGCCGGGTACCCTCAATCAAGGACAGGTTCTACCCTACTCGGTCCTACGGATTGGAACATTTACCTAAGCTTTTTTTCTTAATACAACACACGTCTATAAAAATTCAAAGGGGGCACTAGACCATTCAATCATACTTTTCTGTTTCTTTACACAAAAGGGGAATCTCTAACTGTCCTTACCTAAACTACACTTATGTTGCTAGCTAATAACCAAAAGAACTTATATTACAGAACAAACTAACCAATAACAGCATCACATTCCTACTTAACACTTCTGCCAATTTACAGAGAAAGTAATTTTATTAAAACCGCGGAATTAATTCGGGAAAAAAAGGGTTCAGAAAGAGTGTGGGATCTGTTGAAGTCCGAGAAAAGGGGCTCTGAGTGTGTATAGTGGAGGGCGCGTGGCTTTCCTTCGCTATTTCTGAAGTCTGAGTGTCTGGACGACACTGCAAAGTATAGCTATAATCAATAGGGTTTCTACCGTGTACGAAAGGGAATACCACTTTATCATATTATCGCACCATGTGGGGGTATCAGTGGCTGTGTCTATGTGTGGTGTTGTGTCCGGGCTAGGGGTATTGTGTTGAGTGGTCATGTTTAGGGCCTGTGTGATGAGGGGTAGAGGGGCTGATAACGCGCGCAACTGTAGGGATCCAACAATGATCATGATGCAGATCATCAGGTCCGTTTTCATTTTGTCTTTGTCTTCCTCTGTCTCCTGGTATATTCGTATCTTCCTGGGGATACAAGCATAATATCTGTTATTATTTTGTTGTTTAATATCTCGTTTGTCTGTCTGTTTCTCCTTAACATCAATTTCCCATTTAGAATTGTCACCAAATGTGACTCCCTCATTTTTTTTTTAAACCAACCATTTGGGAGACAAGACATCCGAAAAATAAATTCTGCCGCAGCCTGTGTTCGATGGGCTGAGTGGGTGGACAATTTCTCCGTCCAGTGGTGAGGTAGTGTTTTCTAGCAGCAAATTTGCTTCAACCAAGTGTTTTAACATGTAAATAGCAGGTGGGGGTTAGCAACCGAAGAGTCGCCAGAAAGCAAACACAAATTGTTTTGAAAAGAACTTTCCGAATGGGGTGTGCATGAGCCGCGGCAAGGCAAGAATGGGTGGAATCCCCAGGTGGGGCGGTTATCAGTGCCGTTGCTCTACTACCCGAGCTTGGGTGACCAAATACATAGGGGGTCCTCAGGCAGGACGGGGATCAGTGCCGTTACTCCACTGCGTGGGTGACCTTACAAGAATGGAAAGAATTTGAATATATATGGACTGCCGACAAACTACCATGTGGCGTCAAAGGAGTGGTCAAAACTGTATCAAGAAATTTTGCATGAGATCGACACACAAAGTCGTACAAGAGAGAAACATTCAACATTAAAAAACAAACTAAAGAAAGAAAGCGGGTAGGCTCCATCAGGGAATAGGACACCGTAAATCTCAATTGGTTCCTTTCCCTCATCATCTGGACACCTCAGGGTTCCATTCCAAAAAGGGTCTTAAAGGGGTTAGCATGGTGGGAGTCAGACTCTGAGTCATCACCATCTCCTAGTTGCCAAACTCGTGACTGGAGTTTCTGTGCCAAGGCGGCATGGGCCGATGTAACAGCCATCTCATTTCTTATCAGTCGATAAGAATTGTTGTGGTGCCATTGTTTCTTATCCTGTAGGGCGGTAGGGGCAAGGGGGGGATCGCTATCGTTGGGTGGTGGGTCAGGTTCTGGTAGTGGCAAATAAATGGTCTCTGAAGGACCGAACATATCGTGGTTGGTGTCACTGGGACTGTAGTGATTGGGGCCTGGTCTGTTTTTCCATTGGTCAGGAATATCAAGGGCGTTCGCCGTGCTTTCGCTGTCGCTATTGCTATCGCTCGTGGCCGAATCCAGTGTGAGGGTGAAATTTGACTCTGGGGCGGAGTCAAGGTTGTGTCTGTGGATGTGGTGTCCTGGCAGGGGGAGGGATGGATTGGGTTGCCAGTGGGCGGGTCTTCATTGTCTGCCATTGCCAGTGAAATGTGGTGTGAGTGGCTGCGCTGCATTCCATAAACCTTAAGCTGGTTTATATGAAACCATCCTGACTTTCCATTTGGATACGTTATCTTCTAAACTGAGGGGCTTACTTTATCGGATTTTGAGTAGGGTCCTGCAAATTTGGGGGCGAGGAATGAACTGGGATTGTACAGGGAGACCATGACTTGCTCTCTGACTGTATATTCTGCCGGGTGTACTGTTTTATCAAAGCAGGCCTTACTCTGCTTTTTCCTAGCGCCTAGTCAAACAGCTGCAGCGAGCTGTGCTGCTTTAATATTCTCCATTATTTGTTGGACTGTTTTTTTTGTAAGTAAGGGCGGTGACTGTGGGGCTGGCCAAATCAAGTCTAAATAAATACTCGGTACCCTTCATGGGTCGTCCAGTCATGAGGGTATAGGGGGTGTATCCTGTCGAACTTGACACCGTGTTTCTAATAAACATCAGTGCGAATGGGAGAACCGTGTCCCATGTTGTATTGTGCTGTTGCACCATCTTCCTAAGTGTTGCCTTCAGGGTTCGATTCATGCGTTCTACGATGCCACTGGTTTGTAGGTGATAGGCAATGTGAAACTTCTGTTTAATGCCGAAAATTGTAAGGTCGTTTTTCATTACTCGTCCTGTAAAGTGCAAACCTTGGTCCGACTCAATACTCCGGGGGAGTTCCCATCTAGTAAAAATCTGCTGGGTTAGAATTTTTGCCGTCGCTTTGGCTGTGTTTGTCCTGGAAGGAAATGCTTCCACCCATTTTGTGAAGGTGTCGATCATGACCAACGCATATTTAAATCCATTTCTGAAGGGCGGGAGGGGACCAATGTAATCTAACTGCAAGTTTGTCCATGGGCCATTAACAGGGCGGGTGTGTCTTAGCTGACCTTTCTATGCGTATCTGTCTGGGTTGTTCTGGGCGCAAATCTAACAATTTTCAATGTGGTGGGTTACGTCAGTTTTTAAATCGAACTACCAGCAGAGAGGTCTGAGGTGGGCAAGGGTGGATTCTATCCCTTGGTGTCCGTGTCCATCATGGAATTGACAAATAATCTGGTTCCTGTCCTGGGTGGGGACCACATAAATACTATCCTTTAATATGATTCCCTCGTGTACCGTTAAAGTGTCTTTGAACCTATCATAGGGAGCTGGGAAGTCTCCTTTAGCGTGTCGTCTTCCCTTTGTGCCTGTGCCAAATCTTGAATATTGGTCTGTGAGACCTGGACTGCGTGTACTGGGGTACTCTCGGGGGGTTGCCAAAAGTGGCCATTTCGTATGCCCGCTTTCGCTAGGGCGTCTGCTTTCACATTACCGGGTGGGGAGGAATGATTGTAGCTTCTAACTTTTATGATTCCATATTTGCGATCTTTAGCTTCCTTGAGAATGTGCTTTAGTGCTGGCACTGAGGGCAGGGGTTTCCCGTCAGATATAAATCCTCTAGATTCCCACAGGGGCAGGAATTCTGTCAAACTGTTGCAAACATATAAATTTTCCGAATATATGTCTGCTGGGGTCGGTAACGAATCTGGGTGCTGTACAATGTATGCAACGGCTGCTAACTCAGCTGCCTGTAAACCTAGATGTCCTGGCAACTTTAATAAAATTTCCTCTAATGCGCGTCCCTGCGCGTCCTCTACATAAATGCCACATCCTGTAATCCTTTTCCTATTTAGAATGGTGGAGGAGCCATCTACATAAATTTTAGAGCTTTATCTGTGGGCTGTGTTGTCTGTGGCCGGATGCCTGTCTTTTTCGGTAACGATTTGGGGATAAAAGGTCCTGTGTTGTGCTTGGCTGCAATGATTTCACACTCATGTGGGGTTCCTGCATATTGTAAATTATCGGCCAGAAACGTGTGTGTCTTTGTCCTCTTTACTGGAATGTCGCGTCCTTGTAGGAGTAGGGTCCAGCGCGCTGCTCGAATTTGGTTTACTGTACCGTCCTTTAGCCTACCGTCTAACAGTAGCTGTGTCGGGATGTGCTCGGTCAAAATGGTTACGGGGTTGAGTCCTGTTATGTACGCAAAGTACTGAACAGCCCAAAAAACTGCGAGCAAGTGCCTTTCGCAGGCAGAAAATCCTTGCACTACTGGATCTAAAACTCGTGAGGCATAGGCTATGGGTCCTAAATGATCGTGCCTTTCTTGTAGGAGTAGGCCAAAAGTGTTCGGTCGGTGGTCGCTACCTCTATTGCTTATGGGGAATGTGGGTCTGGTGCCTGCAAAGCAGGGGCTGCACTTCGGGCGCGTTTCAATGCATCTACGGCATCCGTGTGCTGTGGAAGCCATTTCCATGGGGCCTGTTTCTTAAGGAGCTCGGAAAGGGGGGCTGCTTTTTTGGCAAAACCGTCTATATAGTTCCTGCAGTAACCGACCACTCCTAAAAATAACCAGAGTGCTGTAACATTTTGTGGCAAGGGCAATTTTACAATTGAATCGATATGTTTCTGTTCTATCTCATGCTTATCATGCGTTATAACTGTACCTAAATAAGTGACCTTTTCTTGGAGAATTTGGGCTTTTTTGAGGTTGATTTTACAACACATTTCTTTCAGGAGACCTAATAGTTCAGAAAGAAGCGAAATGTGCTCTTCCTTGGTGTCAGTCTGTCGGAGCAAGTCATCCACATACTGAATGAGGCATTCGGGTCGGGAAAATTTTGCTACTCCATTCGCCAATTGTCTGTGAAAAATGGAGGGGAGTTGTGGAAACCGAGTGGAAGGCATGTTAACGTGTACTGCTGTCCCAGTAAGGTGAATGCAAATTTATACCGGCACTTTTTATCCAATGGAATGGACCAAAAGCCATTGCTAATGTCCAGAACCGTGAAAGGTTTTGACTGAAGTCCCTGCTTTAACATGGTCTCAGGACTCGTGGCAGCGGTGGGAGCTGCTAACAGAGCTACTTTGTTTAATTCTCTATAATCGATGGTAAGTCGCCATGAACCATCTGGTTTTCTTATGGTGCATTGTTCGTTGAGGCTAAGGGCCGAATTACACCTTGATCCAATAAACTTTGAATTACTTTAGCTATCTCTCCCTCGGCTTGCTGTGGAAAACCGTACGGTTTCTGGGGCATGGGATCGGGACCTGTGATGGTGACCATTCCTGGAATTTTACCGCAATCGTGGTTGTGCTGGGCAAAAGATGCTTTGTGTCTCTTGAAGACTTCCCTCAATTTTTTGTCCGTGGTAACGGTTTGTGGATCAAACCAGTACTCTCCCACTGAGCTAATCCTGTGTGCGTAGTCTCCTACTGTGAGCGTGGCGGGGTCTTGGGCTGCTCTAGCCATTTTCCACACACACTTATTTACGGGGTCGAAAGAAAGGTTGTGTGAGCTCATAAAATCAATCCCTCAGATGTGCTCTGCTGTCTGGGGTAAATCTACCAATACGACTGAGTGCTTGGTTCGAATGTTACCGATCTGAATATCCATAGGGGCTGTAATGTGTCCCTGCTGGAGGTGTCCTGTTAATCCACTAAGAGTGATGGTGTCTGTAGTGGGCCATATATCTCGCTGGTACATCGTGGAGGAGTTTAACGTAGTTCGGGACCCTCCTGTGTCCCAAAGGAACTGTACGGGGTGTCCCCGGACTGTGCCTACAACTACCGGTCTTCCGGACTTGTCCCAAAGTGTGTCACAGACCCAGTTGGGGAGTCTGAGCACCATCAATCAGTACCATTTATGGCCAAATTGTCTGCATGGGTGCTAACGCTGTGGATAGGTCTGGCATTGTTCCAAGGTGGGGCATTTGTGGGCTGATTCATTGCTGTTTCGGGGGGACTTGGCATTCTCGGGAGCAATGTCCCTTCTGTCCACAGTTGTAGCATCCCTGCATTGTAGGGTGCTGTGTGTTACCTCTACCTTCATTTAACCATGCCGGGTCTTGGTGTGTCCTTACTGGATTCATGTTTGCTTCTACCTTCTCCTGCTCTGCCTTGTTATGTAGGGATTGTTCCCAAGCTCTAGATAGTCTCATCAGAACCCACACTTCATTGTGTGCCGGGTCTGAGGGGTCATAGTTTGCACAAGCTTTTTGTCCTGCCTCCGTGGCGTGGGAGACTAAAATACGAGTCAATTTGGCCGTATTGTCAGCAGATAAATGGGCGCGTGTTCAATCACCGAATACTGCGGTGAAGTGGATCCAGAGGCATCCAGCAAATGCTGTTGGATGCGCTTCTTTTTTCTACCTACATGGGTTGAGTCCTTCTACTAGATCTCCTCTATTATAGCCAATTGCATCTAGGTTGGCTGTTTTCATATCCTCGAGGCTACCTCCTCCTACATTTTGTGGGTCGGGAAGGGCTGAACTAACAGATGGGTCAAGGCTCATTACTATGAGTTTTACTTCTTCCTGCTCGTCCAGACCGTACATGGCGGTCTGTTGCCTAACTCGCTCAAAAAAATGGTGTGGGTCTGATGTGGGGTGAAAGGTTTCTATTTTATAACTGGCATCCCTTAACTGGATGATGGTTAATGGGGTGGCGTACACGAAATCGGGTTGGTCTTCTGTCGGTACTCTGCGCTGCCTGGTGACTGGATTCATAGGGTTGGGTGCTGCCTGGGCAGTCGGTGGTGCTTTACTTTTCAGGGCTTGGGGGGCTCTATTCTGAATTTCTGTTTCGTTTACATAGCGATGGGCCATTTCATTAAGTTCCTGCCAATTGGGGCCATCTTCCTGATCTAAGTTTGGTCCAAAGGAATCTCTGAACCCATTCTGAACTGAGAGCAGTGATTGCAATCTTGCAATTTGCTGCCGGCACTTGGCATGGTCTACCGAACTCTGCATTTGTACTGTGGTGGAACTGTGGAGTACTCGTAGGGCTGCCTTTAAGACCTTGCATTGCTTTTTCAATTGTTCTGCTTGGTATTCTGTTTCCTCTCTTACCAAAACCTCACGTTGCGTGTCTTGGTAGGCCTTATCATATTGTGTTTGAAAGTTACTTAGGTGAGCAAGACAAGATTGGTGTGCCCATTTGACATCAGCCATCTCCTTGTCCTTCGCCGCTAGCTGCTCTCGGAGTTGCTTATTTACTTTCTCACACTCGCTAACATTTCCCAACTACTCTTCTCTTTCTCTTCAAGCTGTCTGCGGAGCATCCTCACGACCTCCTCTGTGCCTCGCAATTGTGCCAAGCAGGACACGATTGCCATCGGCTTACGAACTCTACTTAAATTCTTCTTGTGGATCTCGGTCAGGTTATCCCACCAAGTTTGTCCTATACTACCAGGACCTGTTTCCTCATTCACACAAAACTTAGACCATAGAGGCCATCCTTTCCCCTTCAGGTACTTCCTAATCTCCTCTTCCCATATGGGACACTTTCTGCTCTGTTGGTCGCTGCGACCTCGGGTTCCTGTGGGTACATAAGGCGTTCCATTGCCTTCATTGCCATTTCTACCGTAATCTCTGTATCTCTACCGTAAATTTGGGACGGGGGGAATAAAGCGGTGGCGCAAACAGCGGGTATGGTTTAAGCTATTTTCGGTTCACACAACTCCCAAAAGTTTCACGCAACAAAATCTATCGAGGTTACCTTATATCCCTTGTTAGTACACATGCAAATTACACACTTCCGAATCTTGGAGGTTTGATCGATACTGGTCTTACGCTTGTGGTTTCTTTTACTTTTCCAATTTGGTTTTCTAATTCAACCGTTTTGTGGGTTCTCTCAGAGTGACACAGTCACTTCTGGGTCGAGTCCCACCAGAGTCACCAATAACTGTTGCCTTTTTAATAACTGTTGCCTTTTTTTGCTTGCTATAAATATGGCCATCAATAAGGTTGCCCTTCTTTTATCTAGATAGTGATATGATATGCTCTCAGTGTCACCAGGTATCAAATGATACCGCCACAAGGTTCAACCAGGTATCGATCAAAGAGTCAAACAACCAGTTAGTTAGTTCAAGATCAATGGTACTTTATTTACACACAAGATTAACTTACACATGCAACATAAATGCTACTAGTGAAAATACACCTAACAACTATGACAACCTGTACTTAACTTCAGGCACCCGGCTTAGGTCAGAGGAACAGTGGCCTTTGTTCGAATCTGGATCTACTGGGTCTGGAGAAGTAACTGCTGCTCAGCTGGGCTGATTCGTCTTGTAGTGAGCGTTGAACTTGAACTTGCTTCTGGTGGTGCTGCACTTGGAGGTGGACGTTGCCGGAGCGCCAGGTCCAAGAGAGATCAAACACATGGCAGTGTCTCTCTTTATCCTTGGGGAGTTTTGCGCTCTTTTGGGCGGTCCTTAGGTTTGGACCCAATTAATTGGGCAGTTCTCAATCATTGCCTTCGATCTGAGCCAATAAGCGGGCGGGTGCCTTGATGGTTGGGCGTGTCCTAAGCGGTCATTGACCCTGTTGTTGATGCTTCCTGAGTAAAGGGAGTGGCGCCAAAATGTCTGGACTTGTATCGGTTACCTGAGTATCAATCCTTTGTCTTACGGAGATGGGCCATTAAAGTGCTAATCGGTTGGTGGTTTCGATGCTGTCTGGATTCTTTGCTCACAAATATACATTCAGGCTCTGAGCCTGCATGAACTTTACATTGTCCACATTTCCCTTTAGGCTTTGCGAACGTCCATGTTTCTTGTTGTAAGTGACCATCCCAGATGGCTACAATGGTGGATAGGGGTGGGGGGTGAGAAATCCCCAGTTAGGATAGTCACGTAGAACGTGAGGGGATTAGGAGGTCCAGTCAAGAGGTCAAGGGTGCTTTCTCATTTTAAAAGTTTGAAGGCCGATGTAGCAATGCTGCAGGAGATTCACTTGAGGGTGAAGGACCAGGTGAGACTTAAAAAGGGCTGGGTTAGCCAGGTGTTTCACCTTGGTTTGACGGAAGGGCTCGAGAGGTAGCGGTGTTGGTCAGCAAAAGGGTACGGTTCCAGATGGAGAAGGTGGTTGCAGATCAGGGGGGTAGATATGTGATTGTGACAGGGGCGTTGGAGGGGAGGGTAGTGGCGCTGGTAAGTGTATATGGTCCCAATTGAGATGATGTGGGTTTCGCGAAGAAGGTGTGTGGGGCCATCCCTGACTTGGACACACACAAACTGATAGTGGGGGGTAACTGGAAGGTTGGACAGGTCATGGCCGCGCTCGCTGGTCCCATCAGGGTGGAGGCGAAGTCGCTGGCTGGGCTAATGGTGGAAATGGGAGAGCTGGACCTTGGAGGTTTCTGCACCCGAGGGAGCAGGAGTAATTGATTTTCTCAGCAGTCTATAAGGAAAACTCGCGAATCGACTTTTCCGCGGTGAGCAAGGCACTGCTGGCTGGGGTTAGAGGGTCATGGTACTCGGCAATTGCAATATCAGATCATGCTCCACATTGGGTGGATATGGTACTGGAGAAGGGGGTAGCACAGAGACCAGGGTGGAAATTAGATGTGGGACTGTTGGGGAACCGAAGGTTCTGTGACAAAATTGAAAAGGTAATTAAGGAATATGTAGGTTTCAACTGTAAGGGTGAGGTGTCGAAGTCGGGTGTCTGGGAGGCTCTAAAGGCGGTGGTGAGGTGTGAGGTGATCTAGGCTAGACAAAGAGGAGAGGTTGGAGTGTCAGAGGGTAATGGATGAGATGCTGGAGGTAGATAGGAGGCATGTAGAAGATGGGGACCCAGCAAAGTTGGAAAAGAGAAAGCTACTACAGGCGAGCTTTGATGACTTTCTACCAGGAAGGCGGTACACCAATTGAGGCGAATAAGGGGTGCAGTTTACGAGCATGGAGAGAAGGCGGGTCAGCTCCAGAGGGAGGCTGCGGCATGGGAAATTGTCCAGGTGCGGGACAGGGCAGGGAAGTTGGTGGCATCCCCAGACCAGATTAACAAGGACTTAAAGGAATTCTATGAGAGGTTGTACACGTCAGAGACACCTGGGGATGCAGGAATTTCTCGATGGGCTGGGGTACCCGAGGTTAGGGGAGGGGGATAGGGCTACATTAGAAGGGGCGATAGTGGAGCAGGAGATAAAAGATGCGATTGGGAGGATGCAGTCGGGGAAGGTGGCAGGGCTGGATGGCTTTCCGGTGGAATATTATAAAAATATTATTAAAAATTCAAAGATAAGCTGGTACCGCTGATGGTGGGGATGTTTGAGGAGGCGATAGGGAAGGGGGTGTTACCGCAAACATTGGGACAGGCATCGATTTCCCTGTTACTTAAAAGAGATAAGGATCTGATGGAGAGTGGGTCTTATAGGCCCATATCACTTTTAAACATGGATGCAAATATATTGGCGAAGATACTGGCGGGTAGGCTGGAGGAGTGCCTCCCGAAGGTGATAGGTGAAGATCAGACAGGGTTTGTGAGAGGAAGGCAGCTCTTTTCGAACATTAGGAGGGTATGGAATGTGGTAATGGCACCGGTGGAGGGGAGGGAAATAGAGGTGGTTGTGTCATTGGATGCCGAGAAAGCGTTTGACCGGGTAGAATGGAGGCACTTGATGGCAGTTCTGGAGCGGTTTGGGATTGGACCAAAATTTGTGGACTGGGTAAAGCTACTGTACAAGGAGCCGAGGGCGAATGTCCGCACAAATAACATCAGCTCAGAATACTTTTGTCTCCACCGTGGGACTAGGCAGGAATGTCCTATGTCCCCTCTATTGTTTGCACTCGCAATTGAGCCATTGGCCGTCACATTAAGAGGTTTGAGAGTACGGAAAGGGATAGGGCAGGGGGTGGGGGATAGAGCATAGGGTGTCCTTATATGCCGATGACTTGTTGTTATACATGTCGGAACCGAGTGTGTCGATAGGGGGAATATCGGAACTGCTTCAGGCATTTGGGTCTTTCTCGGGGTATGATGTTCGATCAATAACTCGAGAAGCGAGATTGGAGACAATTGAAGGCTTTATTTCACTAGATGTTTCCCCCAGCAGTGCAGGTACAGAAGGCAGCTGCTGGGCAGATACGGTCTCTTATATTCCGCCTTACTGGGCGGAACCAGCAGGCAGGCTTAACCAATGAAAACAGTATCTCCTACACCAATGGTCTTACAGCATTCTAGGGTACCGCAATACCTCTAATACCGACTACCACATTCACCTCCTGTTAAAAAAAGAGTCCGGCGGGGGTGGTGGCCTCGCATTACACAGTAGTAGAGGTTAAGGTAATGGAGGTACCTGGTATACATCAGTACAGTGGTTTTGCGTCATTACACCGCAACTATTTACAAAATGTATTTACAGTTGAGAATGAAGCAATTAGTCGATCGGTGGCCCTGGTCATCCTCTGCGATCGTCGTAGCTTTGGTGGTGATGCAGGCGCCGGCTCGGGCATCCGTGGCTCCGGGAGCGTGGCTTCGGCTTCTTCGGCAGCTTCATCACCGCCAGACGGGACCAGTGAGAGGACCGATCACCTTGGGAAGGGGGCGGCTGTGATGTGCGCCCGTGGGAGGGAGGGTGGGATTGGCGGTGGAGGTGTGTGTGGGGATCCAGCGGGCGCCAGGTCCCGTAGGGAGACCGTACCCTGTCGGCCGTCGGGGTACGCCACGTGGGCGTACTGAGGGTTAGCGTGCAGCAGATGGACCCTCTCGACCAATGGGTCCGACTGGTGCGCCCGCATGTGTTTACGGAGCAGGATGGGTCCAGGAGCTGGCAGCCAGGTTGGGAGCGAGGTCCCGGAGGAGGACTTCCTAGGGAAGACAAGGAGACGTTCGTGAGGTGTTTGGTTGGTCGTGGTACACAGCAGTGACCGGACGACGTGGCGGGCATCCGGGATGACCTCCTGCCAGTGGGAGACTGGGAGACTCCTGGACCGTAGGGCCAGTAGGACGGTCTTCTAGACCATTCCGTTCTCCCTCTCTACCTGTCCATTTCTCCGGGGGTTGTAACTGGTCGTCCTGCTCGAGGCAATGCCCTTGCTGAGCAGGAATTGACGCAGTTCATCGCTCATAAAGGAGGACCCCCTATCGCTGTGTATGTAGGCGGAGAAACCAAAAAGCAGTGTATTTGCGGTCGCTAGGGTGGATGGGGAGCTGGTGGTAGGCGGAGTTTAGGTCCACCGTGGAAAAGACCTTGTATTGTGTGATCCTGTTGACCAGATCGGATATGCGGGGGAGAGGGTACGCGTCAAGCTGCGTATTCCTGTTGATGGTCTGGCTATAATCGCTGAACCATCCTATGCTTCTCCCCGGTCTTTACAGCCACTACTTGAGCACTCCAGGAACTGTTGCTAGCCTCAATGACACCTTCCATCAGTAATCGCTGGACCTCCGATCTAATAAAGGTCCGGTCCTGGGCACTGAATCGTCTGCTCTTGATGGCGACGGGTTTACAATCCAGGGTGAGGTTCGCAAACAGGGAAGGAGTGTGGCAGCACAGAGGTGGGGAAGGATGTCGAGCCAGTAATTTTCAAACTCTCTTCCCTGGACCGTGAGGTCGCTATGCAGAACCCCTTCATCTCCACTGAATGAGACCTGGAGGCCAGGGAGATATTTTGGTTAACTGGGTGAACGGGGAGAGAACAGCGCCTTACCGTGTTGGGGTGTATGAAGCTCTCCGTGATCCCAGAGTCGATCAGACAGAATATTTCATTCCCATTGATGAACACGGTCGTCGTTGCAGTCGCGAGTGTTCGGGGCCGAGACTGGGCCAGGGTCACCAAGGCTAGTCATGGCAGAAGTTGGATGTTCTCCTCGGGTGTGTGGTCATCCGAGTCGGGGTTCTGAGAGTCCAGCCAAGATGGCGGCGCCCATTGGTCGCACATGGCTGGGGGAGCACAAGATGGCGGCACTCATCCATCACACGTGGTGTCCAAGAGACAAGATGGTGGCGCCCGGAGGCCACATGTGGCCCTGAAGGAGGAATATGGTGGCGCCCACTAGCCGCACGTGGCCCGTGGAGAGGGTTGTGGTGGCGGTCCCGATTCACCTCCGGAGAGACCGCAGCGACCGCCCGGGCCTGGCATAGCGCCACGTAATGGCCCATTTTGCCGCATCCTTTGCAGAGGGATGAGCGGGCCGGACAGTGCTGTCGGGTGTGCTTGGCTTGCCCACAAAAGTAGCAGCGGGGTCCCTCGGGGTTGCCTGGCAGTCTCGCAGCACAAGCTTGTGGGGGGATGGGGGATGCATCGGAGTCAGTCGTGGGGGGGTTCCACGCTGCCCAAGGGGCTGCCGCGCGGTAGGGGACGTAAGCACGGGCGTTTCAGGAGGCCACATCCAGGGAGCTAGCAAGGGCTCATGCCTCCTTGAGGCCTATGTCGCTTTCCCCAGCAATCGCTGGTGGATTTGAGAGGACAGCATACCTGCAACAAATGCAACCCAGATCAAAAGTTCTGTGTGGTCGCTGGCCGAAACTTGCGGGAAGTTACAGTTGAGGAGAAGGTACGGAGCTGGGTCAGAGGGGTTGACTCCCAGTGGGTCAGAGTGGAGGAGAGTTTGTGTAGGGGGTCGGGATTGAAGACGCTAGCAACAGCGCCGCTACCGACGGCCCCGGGGAAACACCTTTACATTGCCGCAAGCCTCACAGCCAGCATCTCATATACTCTTGGTGATCACCCATGACAGTCACATCATCCAAACAGGTTCCACAACATTTTCTGCCACTCGACTCTCTCGTCGAGGAGAGTTTGTGTAGGGGGTCGGAATTGAAGACGCTAGCAACAGCGCCGCTACCGACGGCCCCGGGGAAATACTCAGGGAGTCTGGTTGAGAATTTGGAGGCAGTTTCACCAGCACTTTGGATTGGGAGCAGGGTCAAGGGCAATGCCGATTCGGGGGAACCATAGATTTGAGCCAGGGCAGTGGGATGGAAATTTTCGGGAGGAGAAAGGAATTAGAGCATGAAAAGATTTGTTTCTTGGGGGTCCGTTTGCAGGATTGAAGGAGCTGGGAGTGAACAAAGAACAAAGAACAATAACTGAGGAACAATTTGTAACCAGCAGAACACATGCCTCACATTCATGAACGCATCACACCTTTACATTGCCGCAAGCCTCACAGCCAGCATCTCATATACTCTTGCTGATCACCCATGACAGTCACATCATCCAAACAGGTTCCACACCATTTTCTGCAACTCGACTCTCTCTCTTGCATGACAAGATAGCACATGACCTGAAGCAACAGCATTTTAGTCCATGCCACACATACTGCCGTGCACATAATAAACTCAGAAATAAGATTATCATGAGGTGGCTGAGTTAAAATACCATGGACAGTCGTACTGAAACTTTGCTGTTTTTCCTTGCGGTATCAGACACCCACACCAACACCAGCATCGTATTCTCAAAGCGCCTTGCCATTCAGAGGGGGGTCACTTCCCACTTCCTTCTGCCCTTCAGGTATTGAATGGATCTGATTGCCCAGAACCAGGCCCATGATCTCCCATGAAGCATTTTCTGCCATTACCAGTTACTGGACTCCTTCGTTATCAGAGTGTCAGTCGCAGTGGTCAGACAACTCTCACCGCTACTGTGACCTAAATATATGTATTCACATTGATGCTGATGATCCTCATTGACAGCAGCATTACTTAGGATTTTGTGCAATTATTTTCTCATTAAACCTGGTGCAACAAAAGTGTAAGTGGTCAGGATTCTCTGTTCGGGAGACTAATAGGGCGTGATTCACAGACTTCATTACGCTCTCGCTCGAGCGAAACAACGCCGATGAATGAAATGAAAATGAATGAAAATCGCTTATTGTCACAAGTAGGCTTCAAATCATAGAATTTACAGTGCAGAAGGAGGCCATTCGGCCCATCGAGTCTGCACCAGCTCCTGGAAAGAGCACCCTACCCAAGGTCAACACCTCCACCCTATCCCCATAACCCAGCAACCCCACCCAACACTAAGGGCAATTTTGAACACTAAGGGCAATTTAGCATGGCCAATCCACCTAACCCGCACATCTTTGGACTGTGGGAGGAAACCGGAGCACCCGGAGGAAACCCACGCACACACGGGGAGGATGTGCAGACTCCGCGCAGACAGTGACCCAAGCCAGAATCGAACCTGGGACCCTGGAGCTGTGAAGCAATTGTGCTATCCACATTGCTACCGTGCTGCCCTGAAGTTACTGTGAAAAGCCCCTAGTCACCACATTACGGCGCCTGTTCGGGGAGGCTGGTACGGGAATTGAACCTTGCTGCTGGCCTGCCTTGGTCTGCTTTCAAAGCCAGCGATTTAGCCCTGTGCTAAATAGCGGGAGAGGTCAAAAACGAGAACCGTGGCAGTTTGCAATGCCACCAGCCCGCTCCCATAGTCGAAATCACCGTAGCCTGGCGAGTAATCAATTATCACGACTCAAACCCTATTTCCATGCAATTAACGGGAGCCACCCCTATCCAACGGCCTCCCGTGATTCAGCGGTCTCCCCAGAAAGTGGTCATGCTGGCGCCGATTCATACTCCTTCTGAAAACCGTGAACCAGGCAGAAGGGCTTCTTTAGGGAGCCGAGGCGGTGAGTAGCCATCATTGCTCACAGGTAAAGAGCCCATGAGCACTGGGCTTGCCACCCCAATCCTCGGCTGAGGGTAGGGGACCCTCCGTAGGGCAGGATTGCCATGGGCGTGTGGGGGGGGGGAGGCGCTGGGGCAGAACCGGGGTGGGCCAACCACATGTGGCACCACCTGCCAATCCCTCGATCATGTGTACTCGCTCCAGGGGCAACCCACGTCCCTGCCCATCTGCTCTACCAAGCATCCATAATCCCCATCGACTGCCGAGGCCTCTGGCCGTGCAGCTGAAGGCTGGAAGCACCAATAGATCTGGGAGAAATCATGGAGAGAATCAGCTCCATGCAGGCGAGGAGAGCACCAGAACCTGACGGGATCCCGGCAGACGTCTTTAAAAAATTCGCTGCCGCCCTGGCCCCACACCTAAGGGTCATGTTCGTGGATTCGCTGGCAAGGGACACTTTGCCTCCTACGCTAGCGCAGGCCACAATCTCACTGATACCCAAAAAGGATAAAGACCCGACGGAATGTGGATCATATCAACCCATTTCATTGTTGAATGTGGACACGAAAATACTCGCAAAGGTCCTGGCCAAAAGGCTGGAGGGCTGTGTATCAGAGGTGGTCGCAGAGGACCAAACCGGCTTTGTCAAGGGTAGGCAGCTCACAGTTAACATCAGGCGGCTGCTGAACGTAATGATGACACCCTTCGGGGAGAGGACACCAGAGGTGATCGTCTCCCTGGATGCAGAACAGGCCTTCGACAGAGTCAAATGGTACTACCTCCTCAAGGAACTGGAACGGTTTGGGCTAGGAGCGGAATTCACTGCCTGGGCAAGACTCCTGTACAACACTCCCAAAGCGAGCGTTCGAACCAACACCACCACCACCAGAATACTTCCAGCTACAAAGAGTTGTCCCCGCTCTTGTTTGCGCTAGCAAGCGAACCTCTGGCGATAGCCCTGTGGGATGCAAAAAGCTGGAAGGGCATCCAGAGAGGAAACAGAGAGCATAGAGTCTCACTCTATGTGGATGACCTGCTCCTGTATGTCTCAAAGCCTCAGGAAGGACTGAAGGCAATTATGTAGATCCGGAAAGAGTTTGGAAACTTCTCAGGTTGCAAACTTACCCTGGGCAAAATCGAGACATTCCCACTGAACCCAAAAGGGGGAAGGGCAGAGCTGGAGGGGCTCCCGTTTAAAACAGCCCAGAACAGATTCTGATACCTGGGGATCCAAATAGCCAGAGACTGGACACAGATCCACAAGTGGAACCTGACCAGCCTGGTGGAGGAAGTCACAAAGGACATACAGAGGTGCGGCGGACTCCCACTCTCCCCGGCGGGGAGAGTGCCGACGTCCAAGGTGAACGTGCTGCCGAGGTTCCTCTTCTTGTTTAGATCCATACCGATCTTCATCCACAGGGCCTTTTTACAAAACCTATAGACAGTTTAATCATGACGTTTGTGCAGGACGGGCGCCAGGACCAGAGGCCGCCACGGTGCGGCGCACCAATGGGACAGGGGTGCAGGGATGGGGGAGGAGTGGGTGGGAGGGGGCGGAGATCACCTGCGGTGGCCGTGTCTGCAGTGCCAAACAGGGCCACCATGTAGCCTGTCGGACCTGGTTGGGCAGGGGGCACCCACCATGCTAACATGCTGGCCTTTCACCCCCTACATACAATGGATTTTGGAATTCAACCAAGATTAGTGGCCTTCCTCCGAGTCGCTGCAGTGCACAAGAAGGAGGACCCTGCAGCAGCGGAGACTGCCCCAGAGGAACAAGAGGCAGGTGGTAAGGATGGAGAGGCAGCCGCCCAATGGGCTGAGAAGGAGGAGGTGGGAAGGAGGAGTCATTTGAGAACCTACAGGACCGGGCATGCCATTGAAGACTCCGGCTGAGTAGGGTAACAGTGCCGTGGTGCACCTGGCACCGCAGGGGAATGGGGGAGGACACCCACTCCCGGTGGCTGTCAATGTGATGGTCGCCCTGAACCTCGACGCCCCAGGGTCCTTCCAGGCGCCGAGTGGGGACCTGTCCGGAATCTCACAGAGCTCTGTGCACAGGTCCATCATGGAGGCGCTACATGCCCAGTCGGCACAATACATCAATTTCAATATGGACTGAGCCCACCAGGATGCCCAGGCAGCAGAGTTCGCAGTCGTCGCCGTGATGCTCCGGTCCACGGGATGATCGACGGGATGCATGTCGTCCTATGAGCATCTGCACATGACAATCCTGTCTTCACAAACCAAAAGGGTTTCCAGTCAATGAATGTGAAGCTGGTGTGTGACTATGAGATGCACATCATGCACATCTGTGCCCGATGCCCAGGCAGTGTACACAATGCCTTCATCCTTGCACACTCAACAGTTCCTGGCTTCTTCGAGGTGCTCCCCCCGCCAGGCCTGGGGGGTTGGATCCTGGGCGACAGGGGTTAACCACTGCAGTTATTGCTGTAACGCCTATCCGGAGATAACAGACTGGTGCAGAGATCCACTACAATGATGCCCATGCCGCGGCCAGGGGCGTGATCGTGGGGTGCTTCTGCATCCTGATGATGCGGTTCAGGTGCCTGGACTACTCTGCAGGGGCCCTCAGTATGATGCTGAGAGGGTCGCTCGCATTGAGGCGGCCTGCTTCATCCACCACAACATCGCGCAGCAGGCGGGCGACGTGCTGGAGGAGGGGGATGAACATCAGGCCTCGTCCAATGAGGAGAATGCCGTGGATTGCCAGGATAGGCAGGACATGGGGCCCAGGCAGGCATGGGAGGCCGCACAACGTGTGCACCAGGAACGGCATGCATGGGACACTCTAATCGCTTCCATGGGCATGAACTCGGGGACCTGGCCAGTGGCACAGACATCCCATCACACCTTCACTTCCCCCCATGTTAGCATGGCCAACCACCCCCTCCCATGTTCACAGGCCCTCTTGCAATCCCTCTCTGATTCCTGCCTGCTTACACGCTTGAAAACGCGATTGAAATGTGCTGTTTACATCAATTATCCAAAAGTCAGTATAATGAAAAGGGCGTGAAAACAAACTTCAAGGTAGAATGTGTTAAGGCAGTGTCGCAGATGAAGAAAATGCGCATTTTGGACGGCAGCCATCTTTCGCGCGCAGTCTAAACCTATACATGCGCACTTCGTTAAAAGATGCGAGACGGACGAAGACAGATCTGCGCATGCGCAAATAAGTTTTGTGCTTAATGACGTATACGTAATGACGTGTGGAAGGTGGAAACACCCACCCTCAAAAGAAATGTCCGGCTCGAGGAAAGATTTGCTCACAATCTGGCAAATGCAAGCACTTCGCTGCTCAGTGCAGATCCACCCACAACTTTAAATCGTCGAACTTAAATTCAAAACAGATGAATGTTAGAAGTTGTAGCCACCTGGGTTGGCCACTTCCCGACTTAAAATGGAGATCCGCAAAGACTGCAGGGAAATTCAACCAAGCCAGGAAAAACTAGCAAGTGCAAAGTCTCCTGTGTATTAGAACTTGCAGAAGTCCAGACAGCACTGAAACCAGCAGCCATCTGTATATTAATGAGCAATCCTCGGGAACAATTGAAGCACTTAAGGTGAATAAGGCCAAGCCAGACTCCTCGGCGCCAGCAGGAGCCAAGACAAAGTAAGGCCAACGGACACTCAGGGACCGCCCGGCGATCAGGGAACCGCTCCAGTATTGGAGAAATCAATCCAAGTGTTTTGAATCCTGCAGACTCAGATCGAATGAAAGGCCATTTGTTCCCCTGACCTGGTGGGCCAATTCCGAAGCTAAGTATAGGCCTTTTAGTGATAGAGAATAGTCTAGAAAGTAGAATTTATGCATGAGTAGTGATTTACTGTGTATAATAAATGTGTTTTGATTTGAATCTTAGTAATTGGTGTGTTGAGGTATTGATCAGTACTTGAACTTGAACATCGTGGCGGTATCATAAAGATACCTGGCGACTCTAGAGCAAATGTTATAGAAACAGAGCAAATTAAGTAAAGATACAACGGGCAACATTTAAGAGCCAACCAAAAGTTAGCAACAAAGTGTGGATATGAGGGAAGAAGCTTTCAAGAAAATGTTTCCAATGATTTAGATGCTTATTCTTTGGAAGACTCGTTCTTTGTAGGCATCATTGAGAAGTATGACAGAACCACAGAAGTCTCATCTCCTCACAAGATAGTTCACTACAGAGGCTCCTGCCGGTCCGCGATACCCCGGTCTTTTCAGGGGTTTCCCTGTTGTTGTTTGAAACCGGATTTCTTCGGCCTTTGGGGCCTGAGGGATGGGCGCTTGGTCAGGCTGGGTTGGAGCCAGTGAGGAGCCCCGCGGAAGAGTCCGGCTGCCAGAGGAGCAGAGGGCATCGAACCCGAAGTGAGCGGTGGGACGGAGCTTGACATGAGACGAGGCCCGAATCCAGGACACGATGTAGAGGGGAGCAGAGCACATCAGGTTTCTCCCGCTGAAAATGGATGCTTGAGAAGTTCGAAGTCCGGTCACGGGGGAATAGATTTTTCTTCGATTTTGAAAAAAATAATTTAATCTTTTTTATTTTTTAAAAATTAAATATTTTTTAAAAATTATTTACTTGTTTGAAAATGAAATGAAAATCGCTTATTGTCACAAGTAGGCTTCAAATGAAGTTACTGTGAAAAGCCCCTAGTCGCCACACGCCGGCACCTGTTCGGGGAGGCTGGTACGGGAATTGAACCAGTGCTGCAGGCCTTGGTCTGCTTTACAAGCCAGCTATTTAGCCCACTGTGCTGAGCCAGCCCCAACAGGGCTGTTTTAAAATTGAAGAAAGTAGGGGGAAAATAATAAGTCGTTAAAGGATGCCAAAAACAGTTGTGATGAAGGGAGGAAACGTGGGTTCGCTGTCCAGTGAGAGGACCAGTAAAAGCACTGACAAGATGGCGGATACAGGACTGGGTGGATGGACCGCACTGCTCACGGTGGACAAGATGACTGAGGTGATGGCAGTGGAGCTGGAAAAGCAGTTTGCAAGGCACATGGAGGCATTGAGGAAGGAGATGGCGGTCGCACTGAAATCATTGGTGAAGGAGGCAATCGCCCCGGTGATGGTAACTGTGACAAAGACATCGGCTGAGGTGAGAGAACAGGGTGAAAAGATAAAGGAAGTGGAGGAGGCTGTCTCGCAGCAAGGCGACCAGCTCACCTCGATGAGGGACGAGTTGCGGATGGTGGTGAAGGTCAACAGAGGAGTCTGAGCAAAGCTCGAGGACTTGGAGAACCGCTCAAGGTGGAACAATCTGAGAATTGTGGGCTTGCCCAAAGGGTCAGAGGGCTTGAGGCCAACAGAGTACTTCGCTAAGGTGCTGGCGGTGTTGATGGGGGAGGGTGAGAATCCTTCCTGGAATGAACTGGACTGAGCTCATCGATCATTAAGGTAGAAACCCAAAGTAAATGAGCCGCCAAGAACAATAATAATCTGCTTCCAAAAATATCATGTGAAGGACAAGGTGTTAGCTGGGCGAAGCAAAAGCGGGCGGTTCGGTGGGATGATGCTAGAGTTCGGAGTTACCAGGACTTGACGGTAAAGCTGAGGGTGACGTACAACGCAAAAGATTTTTATTTTGAAACTGTGGAGGCGGCTGAGGTGTTCATGAAGCTAGGAGGCTTGGGACAGAAGTGAGGAGTGGAGCTGGAAGAGCGATGGTGAACTGTGATCGGGGCGCTGGAATATGTCTAAATGTTATAACTTTCTTTTCATTGGCCTGTATTGTAACTTACTTGACTTCACGTTATTATAGAGTTTAAGTTTTTGTTTGGTTTGATTGGCATTTTTGTTCCTTTTTTGTTGTTGCAATGGTTATATGTTATTTTATTGAGTTGTATGGGTTAGATTGGTTTTTCTTTTTCTTCTGGGACTGGGTGGGAGGGGACGGTATGCCTTGGGGGGAGCCACCTGTGCTAGCTAACTAAAGTCGGCTAGTGAACGGAGGTTGAGGCGAGAGGAGGGCTGCGGACACTGGAGCCTGGTTAGCAGGTTTTGATCGGCCTACGAGGCGAGCAAGAGGTGGGGGGAGAGGATCGATACTGGGTGGGTTTTTCTTCGAGGGGAAGTGCGGGGTGGGGAACGGAGGTGGGGGAGGGGATTCTGGAAGAGGGAGGGGGTTCGATGTTAATAATGGAAAGGGACGCATCAGGCTCATGGGGCACGGCCCGGTGATATGGTGATGGTGTTGCCTTTTTAATAACTGTTGCCTTTTTTTGCTTGCTACAAATATGGCCGTCAATAAAGTTGCCCTTCCTTTATCTAGATAGTGATATGGTATGCTCTCCGAGTTGCCAGGTATCAAATGATACTGCCACAAAGTTCAACCGGGTATCAATCAAAGAGCCAAACAACCAATTAGTTAGTTCAAGATCAATGGTACTTTATTTACATACAAGATTAACTTACACATGCAACATAAACACTACAGTTAAAATACACCTAACAACTATGACAACCTGTACTTAACTTCAGGCACCCGGCTTAGGTCAGAGGAACAGTGGCCTTTGGCCGAATCTGGATCTACTAGGTCTGGAGAAGTAACTGCTGTTCAGCTGGGCTCATCCGTCTGGTAGCGGGCGTTGAACTTGGACTTGCTTCTGATGGTGCTGCGATTGGAGATGGAAGTTGCCGGAGCACCATGTCCAAAAGAGATTGAACACATGGCAGTGTCTCTCTTTATCCTTGGGGAATTTCGCACTCTTTTGGGCGGTCCTTAGGTTTGGACCCAATTAATTGGGCAGTTCTTGAACACTGCCTTCGATCTGAGCCAAAAAAATGGTGGGTGCATTGATGGCTGGGCATGTCCTAAGCTGTCATTGACCCTGTTGTTGATGCTTCCTGAGCAAAGGTAGTGGCGCCGAAATGTCTGGACTTGTATCGGTTACCTGAGTATCAATCCTTTGTCTTACGGAGATGGGCCAGTAAAATGCTAATCGGTTGGGGGTTTCGATGCTGTCTGGATTCTTTGCTCACAAACATACATTCAGGCTCTGTGCCTTCCTGAATCTTACATTGTCCACATTTCCCTTTAGGCTTTGCGAACGTCCATGTTTCTTGTTGTAAGTGGCCATCCCAGATGGCTACAGTCCGTCCTCTTGATCCTAAACGCGAAGCGTGAAGGATCACACTACTGAATCTTCTTATGTTCTCTGGTATGCCGGGTGCCCTCAATCAAGGACAGGTTCTACCCTACTCAGTCCTACGGATTGGAACATTTACCTAAGCTTTTTTTCTTAATACAACACACGTCTATAAAAATTCAAAGGGGGCACTAGACCATTCAATCATACTTTTCCGTTTCTTTACACAAAAGGGGAATCTCTAACTGTCCTTACCTAAACTACACTTATGTTGCTAGCTAATAACCAAAAGAACTTATATTACAGAACAAAATAACCAATAACAGCATCACATTCCTACTTAACACTTCTGCCAATTTACAGAGAAAGTAATTTTATTAAAACCGCGGAATTAATTCGGGAAAAAAAGGGTTCAAAAAGAGTGTGGGATCTGTTGAAG
Source organism: Scyliorhinus torazame (assembly GCF_047496885.1). Classification (NCBI taxonomy): domain Eukaryota; kingdom Metazoa; phylum Chordata; class Chondrichthyes; order Carcharhiniformes; family Scyliorhinidae; genus Scyliorhinus; species Scyliorhinus torazame. Next base: position 191,229,471 of record NC_092712.1, on the reverse strand, counting down.
TCCGAGAAAAGGGGCTCTGAGTGTGTATAGTGGAGGGCGCGTGGCTTTCCTTCGCTATTTCTGAAGTCTGAGTGTCTGGACGACACTGCAAAGTATAGCTATAATCAATAGGGTTTCTACCGTGTACGAAAGGGAATACCACGTTATGATATTATCGCACCATGTGGGGGTATCAGTGGCTGTGTCTATGTGTGGTGTTGTGTCCGGGCTAGGGGTATTGTGTTGAGTGGTCATGTTTAGGGGCTGTGTGATGAGGGGTAGAGGGGCTGATAACGCGCGCAACTGTAGGGATCCAACAATGATCATGATGCAGATCATCAGGTCCGTTTTCATTTTGTCTTTGTCTTCCTCTGTCTCCTGGTATATTCGTATCTTCCTGGGGATACAAGCATAATATCTGTTATTATTTTGTTGTTTAATATCTCGTTTGTCTGTCTGTTTCTCCTTAACATCAATTTCCCATTTAGAATTGTCACCAAATGTGACTCCCTCATTTTGTTTTTAAACCAACCATTTGGGAGACAAGACATCCGAAAAAGAAATTCTGCCGCAGCCTGTGTTCGATGGGCTGAGTGGGTGGACAATTTCTCCGTCCAGTGGTGAGGTAGTGTTTTCTAGCAGCAAATTTGCTTCAACCAAGTGTTTTAACATGTAAATAGCAGGTGGGGGTTAGCAACCGAAGGGTCGCCAGAAAGCAAACACAAATTGTTTTGAAAAGAACTTTCCGAATGGGGTGTGCATGAGCCGCGGCAAGGCAAGAATGGGTGGAATCCCCAGGTAGGGCGGTTATCAGTGCCGTTGCTCTACTACCCGAGCTTGGGTGACCAAATACATAGGGGGTCCTCAGGCAGGACGGGGATCAGTGCCGTTACTTCACTGCATGGGTGACCTTACAAGAATGGAAAGAATTTGAATATATATGGACTGCCGACAAACTACCATGTGGCGTCAAAGGAGTGGTCAAAACTGTATCAAGAAATTTTGCATGAGATCGACACACAAAGTCGTACAAGAGAGAAACATTCAACATTAAAAAACAAACTAAAGAAAGAAAGCGGGTAGGCTCCATCAGGGAATAGGACACCGTAAATCTCAATTGGTTCCTTTCCCTCATCATCTGGACACCTCAGGGTTCCATTCCAAAAAGGGTCTTAAAGGGGTTAGCATGGTGGGAGTCAGACTCTGAGTCATCACCATCTCCTAGTTGCCAAACTCGTGACTGGAGTTTCTGTGCCAAGGCGGCATGGGCCGATGTAACATCCATCTCATTTCTTATCAGTCGATAAGAATTGTTGCGGTGCCATTGTTTCTTATCCTGTAGGGCGGTAGGGGCAAGGGGGGGATCGCTATCGTCGGGTGGTGGGTCAGGTTCTGGTAGTGGCAAATAAATGGTCTCTGAAGGGCCGAACATATCGTGGTTGGTGTCACTGGGGCTGTAGTGATTGGGGCCTGGTCTGTTTTTCCATTGGTCAGGAATATCAAGGGCGTTCGCCGTGCTTTCGCTGTCGCTATTGCTATCGCTCGTGGCCGAATCCAGTGTGAGGGTAAAATTTGACTCTGGGGCGGAGTCAAGGTTGTGTCTGTGGATGTGGTGTCCTGGCAGGGGGAGGGATGGATTGGGTTGCCAGTGGGCGGTTCTTCATTGTCTGCCATTGCCAGTGAAATGTGGTGTGAGTGGCTGCGCTGCATTCCATAAACCTTAAGCTGGTTTATATGAAACCATCCTGACTTTCCATTTGGATACGTTATCTTCTAAACTGAGGGGCTTACTTTATCGGAAATTGAGTAGGGTCCTGCAAACTTGGGGGCGAGGAATGAACTGGGATTGTACAGGGAGACCATGACTTGCTCTCTGACTGTATATTCTGCCGGGTGTACTGTTTTATCAAAGCAGGCCTTACTCTGCTTTTTCCTAGCGCCTAGTCAAACAGCTGCAGCGAGCTGTGCTGCTTTAATATTCTCCATTATTTGTTGGACTGTTTTTTTTGTAAGTAAGGGCGGTGACTGTGGGGCTGGCCAAATCAAGTCTAAATAAATACTCGGTACCCTTCATGGGTCGTCCAGTCATGAGGGTATAGGGGGTGTATCCTGTCGAACTTGACACTGTGTTTCTAATAAACATCAGTGCGAATGGGAGAACCGTGTCCCATGTTGTATTGTGCTGTTGTACCATCTTCCTAAGTGTTGCCTTTAGGGTTCGATTCATGCGTTCTACGATGCCACTGGTTTGTAGGTGATAGGCAATGTGAAACTTCTGTTTAATGCCGAAAATTGTAAGGTCGTTTTTCATTATTCGTCCTGTAAAGTGCAAACCTTGGTCCGACTCAATACTCCGGGGAGTTCCCATCTAGTCAAAATCTGCTGGGTTAGAATTTTTGCCGTCGCTTTGGCTGTGTTTGTCCTGGAAGGAAATGCTTCCACCCATTTTGTGAAGGTGTCGATCATGACCAACGCATATTTAAATCCATTTCTGAAGGGCGGGAGGGGACCAATGTAATCTAACTGCACGTTTGTCCATGGGCCATTAACAGGGTGGGTGTGTCTTAGCTGACCTTTCTATGCGTATCTGTCTGGGTTGTTCTGGGCGCAAATCAAACAATTTTCAATGTGGTGGGTTACGTCAGTTTTTAAATCGAACTACCAGCAGAGAGGTCTGAGGTGGGCAAGGGTGGATTCTATCCCTTGGTGTCCGTGTCCATCATGGAATTGACAAATAATCTGGTTCCTGTCCTGGGTGGGGACCACATAAAAACTATCCTTTAATATGATTCCCTCGTGTACCGTTAAAGTGTCTTTGAACCTATCATAGGGAGCTGGGAAGTCTCCTTTAGCGTGTCGTCTTCCCTTTGTGCCTGTGCCAAATCTTGAATATTGGTCTGTGAGACCTGGACCGCGTGTACTGGGGTACTCTCGGGGGGTTGCCAAAAGTGGCCATTTCGTATGCCTGCTTTCGCTAGGGCGTCTGCTTTCACATAACCGGGTGGGGAGGAATGATTGTAGCTTCTAACTTTTATGATTCCATATTTGCGATCTTTAGCTTCCTTGAGAATGTGTTTTAGTACTGGCACTGAGGGCAGGGGTTTCCCGTCAATTATAAATCCTCTAGATTCCCACAGGGGCAGGAATTCTGTCAAACTGTTGCAAACATATAAATTTTCCGAATATATGTCTGCTGGGGTCGGTAACGAATCTGGGTGCTGTACAGTGTATGCAACGGCTGCTAACTCAGCTGCCTGTAAACCTAGATGTCCTGGCAACTTTAATAAAATTTCCTCTAATGCGCGTCCCTGCGCGTCCTCTACATAAATGCCACATCCTGTAATCCTTTTCCTATTTAGAATGGCGGAGGAGCCATCTACATAAATTTTAGAGCTTTATCTGTGGGCCGTGTTGTCTGTGGCCGGATGCCTGTCTTTTTCGGTAACGATTTGGGGATAAAAGGTCCTGTGTTGTGCTTGGCTGCAATGATTTCACACTCATGTGGGGTTCCTGCATATTGTAAATTATCGGCCAGAAACGTGTGTGTCTTTGTCCTCTTTACTGGAATGTCGCGTCCTTGTAGGAGTAGGGTCCAGCGCGCTGCTCGAATTTGGCTTACTGTACCGTCCTTTAGCCTACCGTCTAACAGTAGCTGTGTCGGGATGTGCTCGGTCAAAATGGTTACGGGGTTGAGTCCTGTTATGTATGCAAAGTACTGAACAGCCCAAAAAACTGCGAGCAAGTGCCTTTCGCAGGCAGAAAATCCTTGCACTACTGGATCTAAAACTCGTGAGGCATAGGCTATGGGTCCTAAATGATCGTGCCTTTCTTGTAGGAGTAGGCCAAAAGTGTTCGGTCGGTGGTCGCTACCTCTATTGCTTATGGGGAATGTGGGTCTGGTGCCTGCAAAGCAGGGGCTGCACTTCGGGCGCGTTTCAATGCATCTACGGCATCCGTGTGCTGTGGAAGCCATTTCCATGGGGCCTGTTTCTTAAGGAGCTCGGAAAGGGGGCTGCTTTTTTGGCAAAACCGTCTATATAGTTCCTGCAGTAACCGACCACTCCTAAAAATAACCAGAGTGCTGTAACATTTTGTGGCAAGGGCAATTTTACAATTGAATCGATATGTTTCTGTTCTATCTCATGCTTATCATGCGTTATAACTGTACCTAAATAAGTGACCTTTTCTTGGAGAATTTGGGCTTTTTTGAGGTTGATTTTACAACACATTTCTTTCAGGAGACCTAATAGTTCAGAAAGAAGTGAAATGTGCTCTTCCTTGGTGTCAGTCTGTCGGAGCAAGTCATCCACATACTGAATGAGGCATTCGGGTCGGGAAAATTTTGCTACTCCATTCGCCAATTGTCTGTGAAAAATGGAGGGGAGTTGTGGAAACCGAGTGGAAGGCATGTCAACGTGTACTGCTGTCCCAGTAAGGTGAATGCAAATTTATACCGGCACTTTTTATCCAATGGAATGGACCAAAAGCCATTGCTAATGTCCAGAACCGTGAAAGGTTTTGACTGAAGTCCCTGCTTTAACATGGTCTCAGGACTCGTGGCAGCGGTGGGAGCTGCTAACAGAGCTACTTTGTTTAATTCTCTATAATCGATGGTAAGTCGCCATGAACCATCTGGTTTTCTTATGGTGCATTGTTCGTTGAGGCTAAGGGCCGAATTACACCTTGATCCAATAAACTTTGAATTACTTTAGCTATCTCTCCCTCGGCTTGCTGTGGAAAACCGTACGGTTTCTGGGGCATGGGATCGGGACCTGTGATGGTGACCATTCCTGGAATTTTACCGCAATCGTGCTTGTGCTGGGCAAAAGATGCTTTGTGTCTCTTGAAGACTTCCCTCACTTTTTTGTCCGTGGTAACGGTTTGTGGATCAAACCAGTACTCTCCCACTGAGCTAATCCTGTGTGCGTAGTCTCCTACTGTGAGCGTGGCGGGGTCTTGGGCTGCTCTAGCCATTTTCCACACACACTTATTTGCGGGGTCGAAAGAAAGGTTGTGTGAGCTCATAAAATCAATCCCTCAGATGTGCTCTGCTGTCTGGGGTAAATCTACCAATACGACTGAGTGCTTGGTTCGAATGTTACCAATCTGAATATCCATAGGGGCTGTAATGTGTCCCTGCTGGAGGTGTCCTGTAAATCCACTAAGAGTGATGGTGTCTGTAGTGGGCCATATATCTCGCTGGTACATCGTGGAGGAGTTTAACGTAGTTCGGGACCCTCCTGTGTCCCAAAGGAACTGTACGGGGTGTCCCCGGACTGTGCCTACAACTACCGGTCTTCCGGACTTGTCCCAAAGTGTGTCACAGACCCAGTTGGGGAGTCTGAGCACCATCAATCAGTACCATTTATGGCCAAATTGTCTGCATGGGTGCTAACGCTGTGGATAGGTCTGGCATTGTTCCTAGGTGGTGCATTTGTGGGCTGATTCATTGCTGTTTCAGGGGGACTTGGCATTCTCGGGAGCAATGTCCCTTCTGTCCACAGTTGTAGCATCCCTGCATTGTAGGGTGCTGTGTGTTACCTCTACCTTCATTTAACCATGCCGGGTCTTGGTGTGTCCTTACTGGATTCATGTTTGCTTCTACCTTCTCCTGCTCTGCCTTGTTATGTAGGGATTGTTCCCAAGCTCTAGATAGTCTCATCAGAACCCACACTTCATTGTGTGCCGGGTCTGAGGGGTCATAGTTTGCACAAGCTTTTTGTCCTGCCTCCGTGGCGTGGGAGACTAAAATACGAGTCAATTTGGCCGTATTGTCAGCAGATAAATGGGCGCGTGTTCAATCACCGAATACTGCGGTGAAGTGGATCCAGAGGCATCCAGCAAATGCTGTTGGATGCTCTTCTTTTTTCTACCTACATGGGTTGAGTCCTTCTACTAGATCTCCTCTATTATAGCCAATTGCATCTAGGTTGGCTGTTTTCATATCCTGGAGGCTACCTCCTCCTACATTTTGTGGGTCGGGAAGGGCTGAACTAACAGATGGGTCAAGGCTCATTACTATGAGTTTTACTTCTTCCTGCTCGTCCAGACCGTACATGGCGGTCTGTTGCCTAACTCGCTCAAAAAAATGGTGTGGGTCTGATGTGGGGTTAAAGGTTTCTATTTTATAACTGGCATCCCTTAACTGGATGATGGTTAATGGGGTGGCGTACACGAAATTGGGTTGGTCTTCTGTCGGTACTCTGCGCTGCCTGGTGACTGGATTCATAGGGTTGGGTGCTGCCTGGGCAGTCGGTGGTGCTTTACTTTTCAGGGCTTGGGGGGCTCTATTCTGAATTTCTGTTTCGTTTACATAGCGATGGGCCATTTCATTAAGTTCCTGCCAATTGGGGCCATCTTCCTGATCTAAGTTTGGTCCAAAGGAATCTCTGAACCCATTCTGAACTGAGAGCAGTGATTGCAATCTTGCAATTTGCTGCCGGCACTTGGCATGGTCTACCGAACTCTGCATTTGTACTGTGGTGGAACTGTGGAGTGCTCGTAGGGCTGCCTTTAAGACCTTGCATTGCTTTTTCAATTGTTCTGCTTGGTATTCTGTTTCCTCTCTTACCAAAACCTCACGTTGCGTGTCTTGGTAGGCCTTATCATATTGTGTTTGAAAGTTACTTAGGTGAGCAAGACAAGATTGGTGTGCCCATTTGACATCAGCCATCTCCTTGTCCTTCGCCGCTAGCTGCTCTCGGAGTTGCTTATTTACTTTCTCACACTCGCTAACATTTCCCAACTACTCTTCTCTTTCTCTTCAAGCTGTCTGCGGAGCATCCTCACGACCTCCTCTGTGCCTCGCAATTGTGCCAAGCAGGACACGATTGCCATCGGCTTACGAACTCTACTTAAATTCTTCTTGTGGATCTCGGTCAGGTTATCCCACCAAGTGTGTCCTATACTACCAGGACCTGTTTCCTCATTCACACAAAACTTAGACCATAGAGGCCATCCTTTCCCCTTCAGGTACTTCCTAATCTCCTCTTCCCATATGGGACACTGTTCTGCTCTGTTGGTCGCTGCGACCTCGGGTTCCTGTGGGTACATAAGGCGTTCCATTGCCTTCATTGCCATTTCTACCGTAATCTCTGTATCTCTACCGTAAATTTGGGACGGGGGGAATAAAGCGGTGGCGCAAACAGCGGGTATGGCTTAAGCTATTTTCAGTTCACACAACTCCCAAAAGTTTCACGCAACAAAATCTATCGAGGTTACCTTATATCCCTTGTTAGTACACATGCAAATTACACACTTCCGAATCTTGGAGGTTTGATCGATACTGGTCTTACGCTTGTGGTTTCTTTTACTTTTCCAATTTGGATTTCTAATTCAACCGTTTTGTGGGTTCTCTCGGAGTGACACAGTCACTTCTGGGTCGAGTCCCACCAGAGTCACCAATAACTGTTGCCTTTTTAATAACTGTTGCCTTTTTTTGCTTGCTATAAATATGGCCATCAATAAGGTTGCCCTTCTTTTATCTAGATAGTGATATGATATGCTCTCAGTGTCACCAGGTATCAAATGATACCGCCACAAGGTTCAACCAGGTATCGATCAAAGAGTCAAACAACCAGTTAGTTAGTTCAAGATCAATGGTACTTTATTTACACACAAGATTAACTTACACATGCAACATAAATGCTACTAGTGAAAATACACCTAACAACTATGACAACCTGTACTTAACTTCAGGCACCCGGCTTAGGTCAGAGGAACAGTGGCCTTTGTTCGAATCTGGATCTACTGGGTCTGGAGAAGTAACTGCTGCTCAGCTGGGCTGATTCGTCTTGTAGTGAGCGTTGAACTTGAACTTGCTTCTGGTGGTGCTGCACTTGGAGGTGGACGTTGCCGGAGCGCCAGGTCCAAGAGAGATCAAACACATGGCAGTGTCTCTCTTTATCCTTGGGGAGTTTTGCGCTCTTTTGGGCGGTCCTTAGGTTTGGACCCAATTAATTGGGCAGTTCTCAATCATTGCCTTCGATCTGAGCCAATAAGCGGGCGGGTGCCTTGATGGCTGGGCGTGTCCTAAGCGGTCATTGACCCTGTTGTTGATGCTTCCTGAGTAAAGGGAGTGGCGCCAAAATGTCTGGACTTGTATCGGTTACCTGAGTATCAATCCTTTGTCGTACGGAGATGGGCCATTAAAGTGCTAATCGGTTGGTGGTTTCGATGCTGTCTGGATTCTTTGCTCACAAATATACATTCAGGCTCTGAGCCTGCCTGAACTTTACATTGTCCACATTTCCCTTTAGGCTTTGCGAACGTCCATGTTTCTTGTTGTAAGTGACCATCCCAGATGGCTACAATGGTGGATAGGGGTGGGGGGTGAGAAATCCCCAGTTAGGATAGTCACGTAGAACGTGAGGGGATTAGGAGGTCCAGTCAAGAGGTCAAGGGTGTTTTCTCATTTTAAAAGTTTGAACGCCGATGTAGCAATACTGCAGGAGATTCACTTGAGGGTGAAGGACCAGGTGAGACTTAAAAAGGGCTGGGTTAGCCAGGTGTTTCACCTTGGTTTGACGGAAGGGCTCGAGAGGTAGCGGTGTTGGTCAGCAAAAGGGTTCCAGATGGAGAAGGTGGTTGCAGATCAGGGGGGTAGATATGTGATTGTGACAGGGGCGTTGGAGGGGAGGGTAGTGGCGCTGGTAAGTGTATATGGTCCCAATTGAGACGATGTGGGTTTCGCGAAGAAGGTGTGTGGGGCCATCCCTGACTTGGACACACACAAACTGATAGTGGGGGGTAACTGGAAGGTTGGACAGGTCATGGCCACGCTCGCTGGTCCCATCAGGGTGGAGGCGAAGTCGCTGGCTGGACTAATGGTGGAAATGGGAGAGCTGGACCTTGGAGGTTTCTGCACCCGAGGGAGCAGGAGTAATTGATTTTCTCAGCAATCTATAAGGAAAACTCGCGAATCGACTTTTCCGCGGTGAGCAAGGCACTGCTGGCTGGGGTTAGAGGGTCATGGTACTCGGCAATTGCAATATCAGATCATGCTCCACATTGGGTGGATATGGTACTGGAGAAGGGGGTAGCACAGAGACCAGGGTGGAAATTAGATGTGGGACTGTTGGGGAACCGAAGGTTCTGTGACAAAATTGAAAAGGTAATTAAGGAATATGTAGGTTTCAACTGTGCGGGTGAGGTGTCGAAGTCGGGTGTCTGGGAGGCTCTAAAGGCGGTGGTGAGGTGTGAGGTGATCTAGGCTAGACAAAGAGGAGAGGTTGGAGTGTCAGAGGGTAATGGATGAGATGCTGGAGGTAGATAGGAGGCATGTAGAAGATGGGGACCCAGCAAAGTTGGAAAAGAGAAAGGAACTACAGGCGAGCTTTGATGACTTTCTACCAGGAAGGCGGTACACCAATTGAGGCGAACAAGGGGTGCAGTTTACGAGCATGGAGAGAAGGCGGGTCAGCTCCAGAGGGAGGCTGCGGCATGGGAAATTGTCCAGGTGCGGGACAGAGCAGGGAAGTTGGTGGCATCCCCAGACCAGATTAACAAGGACTTAAAGGAATTCTATGAGAGGTTGTACACGTCAGAGACACCTGGGGATGCAGGAATTTCTCGATGGGCTGGGGTACCCGAGGTTAGGGGAGGGGGATAGGGCTACATTAGAAGGGGCGATAGTGGAGCAGGAGATAAAAGATGCGATTGGGAGGATGCAGTCGGGGAAGGTGGCAGGGCTGGATGGCTTTCCGGTGGAATATTATAAAAATATTATTAAAAATTCAAAGATAAGCTGGTACCGCTGATGGTGGGGATGTTTGAGGAGGCGATAGGGAAGGGGGTGTTACCGCAAACATTGGGACAGGCATCGATTTCCCTGTTACTTAAAAGAGATAAGGATCTGATGGAGAGTGGGTCTTATAGGCCCATATCAATTTTAAACATGGATGCAAATATATTGGCGAAGATACTGGCGGGTAGGCTGGAGGAGTGCCTCCTGAAGATGATAGGTGAAGATCAGACAGGGTTTGTGAGAGGAAGGCAGCTCTTTTCGAACATTAGGAGGGTATGGAATGTGGTAATGGCACCGGTGGAGGGGAGGGAAATAGAGGTGGTTGTGTCATTGGATGCCGAGAAAGCGTTTGACCGGGTAGAATGGAGGCACTTGATGGCAGTTCTGGAGCGGTTTTGGATTGGACCAAAATTTGTGGACTGGGTAAAGCTACTGTACAAGGAGCCGAGGGCGAATGTCCGCACAAATAACATCAGCTCAGAATACTTTTGTCTCCACCGTGGGACTAGGCAGGAATGTCCTATGTCCCCTCTATTGTTTGCACTCGCAATTGAGCCATTGGCCGTCACATTAAGAGGTTTGAGAGTACGGAAAGGGATAGGGCAGGGGGTGGGGGATAGAGCATAGGGTGTCCTTATATGCCGATGACTTGTTGTTATACATGTCGGAACCGAGTGTGTCGATAGGGGGAATATCGGAACTGCTTCAGGCGTTTGGGTCTTTCTCGGGGTATGATGTTCGATCAATAACTTGAGAAGCGAGATTGGAGACAATTGAAGGCTTTATTTCACTAGATGTTTCCCCCAGCAGTGCAGGTACAGAAGGCAGCTGCTGGGCAGATACGGTCTCTTATATTCCGCCTTACTGGGCGGAACCAGCAGGCAGGCTTAACCAATGAAAACAGTATCTCCTCCACCAATGGTCTTACAGCATTCTAGGGTTCCGCAATACCTCTAATACCGACGACCACATTCACCTCCTGTTAAAAAAAGAGTCCGACGGGGGTGGTGGCCTCGCATTACACAGTGGTAGAGGTTAAGGTAATGGAGGTACCTGGTATACATCAGTACAGTGGTTTTGCGTCATTACATCGCAACTATTTACAAAATATATTTACAGTTGAGAATGAAGCAATTAGTCGATCGGTGGCCCTGGTCATCCTCTGCGATCGTCGTAGCTTTGGTGGTAATGCAGGCGCCGGCTCGGGCATCCGTGGCTCCGGGAGCGTGGCTTCGGCTTCTTCGGCAGCTTCATCACCGCCAGACGGGACCAGTGAGAGGACCGATCACCTTGGGAAGGGGGCGGCTGTGATGTGCGCCCGTGGGAGGGAGGGTGGGATTGGCGGTGGAGGTGTGTGTGGGGATCCAGCGGGCGCCAGGTCCCGTAGGGAAACCGTACCCTGTCGGCCGTCGGGGTACGCCACGTGGGCGCACTGAGGGTTAGCGTGCAGCAGATGGACCCTCTCGACCAATGGGTCCGACTGGTGCGCCCGCATGTGTTTACGGAGCAGGATGGGTCCAGGAGCTGCCAGCCAGGTTGGGAGCGAGGTCCCGGAGGAGGACTTCCTAGGGAAGACAAGGAGACGTTCGTGAGGTGTTTGGTTGGTCATGGTACACAGCAGTGACCGGACGGAGTGGCGGGCATCCGGGATGACCTCCTGCCAGTGGGAGACTGGGAGATTCCTGCACCGTAGGGCCAGTAGGACGGTCTTCTAGACCATTCCGTTCTCCCTCTCTACCTGTCTGTTTCTCCGGGGGTTGTAACTGGTCGTCCTGCTCGAGGCAATGCCGTTGCTGAGCAGGAATTGACGCAGTTCGTCGCTCATAAAGGAGGACCCCCTATCGCTGTGTATGTAGGCGGAGAAACCAAAAAACAGTGTATTTGCGGTCGCTAGGGTGGATGGGGAGCTGGTGGTAGACGGAGTTTAGGTCCACCGTGGAAAAGACCTTGTATTGTGCGATCCTGTTGACCAGATCGGATATGCAGGGGAGAGGGTACGCATCAAGCTGCGTATTCCTGTTGATGGTCTGGCTATAATCGCTAAACCATCCTATGCTTCTCCCCGGTCTTTACAGCCACTACTTGAGCACTCCAGGAACTGTTGCTAGCCTCAATGACACCTTCCCTCAGTAATCGCAGGACCTCCGATCTAATAAAGGTCCGGTCCTGGGCACTGAATCGTCTGCTCTTGATGGCGACGGGTTTACAATCCAGGGTGAGGTTCGCAAACAGGGAAGGAGTGTGGCAGCGCAGAGGTGGGGAAGGATGTAGAGCCAGTAATTTTCAAACTCTCTCGCCTGGACCGTGAGGTCGCTATGCAGAACCCCTTCATCTCCACTGTATGAGACCTGGAGGCCAGGGAGATATTTTGGTTAACTGGGTGAACGGGGAGAGAACAGCGTCTTACCGTGTTGGGGTGTATGAAGCTCTCCGTGATCCCAGAGTCGATCAGACAGAATATTTCATGCCCATTGATGAACATGGTTGTCGTTGCAGTCGCGAGTGTTCGGGGCCGAGACAGGGCCAGGGTCACCGAGGCTAGTCATGGCAGAAGTTGGATGTTCTCCTCGGGTGTGTGGTCATCTGAGTCGGGGTTCTGAGAGTCCAGCCAAGATGGCGGCGCCCATTGGTCGCACATGGCTGGGGGAGCACAAGATGGCGGCACTCATCCATCACACGTGGTGTCCAAGAGACAAGATGGTGGCGCCCGGAGGCCACATGTGGCCCTGAAGGAGGAATATGGCGGCGCCCACTAGCCGCAAGTGGCCCGTGGAGAGGGTTGTGGTGGTGGTCCCGATTCACCTCCGGAGACCGCAGCGACCGCCCGGGCCTGGCATACCGCCACGAAATGGCCCATTTTGCCGCATCCTTTGCAGAGGGATGAGCAGGCCGGACAGTGCTGTCGGGGGTGCTTGGCTCGCCCACAAAACTAGCAGCGGGGTCCCTCGGGGTTGCCTGGCAGTTTCGCAGCACAAGCTTGTGGGCGGATGGGGGATGCATCGGAGTCAGCCGTGGGGGGGTTCCACGCTGCCCAAGGGGCTGCCGCGCGGTAGGGGACATAAGCGCGGGCGTTTCGGGAGGCCACATCCAGGGAGCTAGCAAGGGTTCATGCCTCCTTGAGGCCTATGTCGCTTTCCTCAGCAATCGCTGGTGGATTTGAGAGGACAGCATACCTGCAACAAATGCAACCCAGGTCAAAAGTTCTGTGTGGTCGCTGGCCGAAACTTGCGGGAAGTTACAGTTGAGGAGAATGTACGGAGCTGGGTCAGAGGGGTTGACTCCCAGTGGGTCAGAGTGGAGGAGAGTTTGTGTAGGGGGTTGGGATTGAAGACGCTAGCAACAGCGCCGCTACCGACGGCCCCGGGAAAACATCTTTACATTGCCGCAAGCCTCACAGCCAGCATCTCATATACTCTTGCTGATCACCCATGACAGTCACATCATCCAAACAGGTTCCACACCATTTTCTGCAACTCGACTCTCTCTCTTGCATGACAAGATAGCACATGACCTGAAGCAACAGCATTTTAGTCCATGCCACACATACTGCCGTGCACATAATAAACTCAGAAATAAGATTATCATGAGGTGGCTGAGTTAAAATACCATGGACAGTCGTACTGAAACTTTGCTGTTTTTCCTTGCGGTATCAGACACCCATACCACCACCAGCATCGTATTCTCAAAGCGTCTTGCCATTCAGAGGGGGGTCACTTCCCACTTCCTTCTGCCCTTCGGGTATGGAATAAATCTGATTGCCCAGAACCAGGCCCATGACCTCCCATGAAGCATTTTCTGCCATTACCAGTTCCTGGACTCCTTCGTTATCAGAGTGTCAGTCGCAGTGGTCAGACAACTCTCACCGCTACTGTGACCTAAATATATGTATTCACATTGATGCTGATGATCCTCATTGACAGCAGCATTACTTAGGATTTTGTGCAATTATTTTCTCTATAAACCTGGTGCAACAAAAGTGTAAGTGGTCAGGATTCTCTGTTCGGGAGACTAATAGGGCGTGATTCACAGGCTTCATTACGCTCTCGCTCGAGCGAAACAACGCAGATGAATGAAATGAAAATGAATGAAAATCGCTTATTGTCACAAGTAGGCTTCAAATCATAGAATTTACAGTGCAGAAGGAGGCCATTCGGCCCATCGAGTCTGCACCGGCTCCTGGAAAGAGCACCCTACCCAAGGTCAACACCTCCACCCTATCCCCATAACCCAGCAACCCCTCCCAACACTAAGGGCAATTTTGGACACTAAGGGCAATTTAGCATGGCCAACCCACCTAACCTGCACATCTTTGGACTGTGGGAGGAAACCGGAGCACCCGGAGGAAACCCACGCACACACGGGGAGGATTTGCAGACTCCGCACAGACAGTGACCCAAGCAGGAATCGAACCTGGGACCCTGGAGCTGAGAAGCAATTGTGCTATCCACATTGCTACCGTGCTGCCCTGAAGTTACTGTGAAAAGCCCCTAGTCACCACATTACGGCGCCTGTTCGGGGAGGCTGGTACGGGAATTGAACCTTGCTGCTGGCCTGCCTTGGTCTGCTTTCAAAGCCAGCGATTTAGCCCTGTGCTAAATAGCGGGAGAGGTCAAAAACGAGAACCGTGGCAGTTTGCAATGCCACCAGCCCGCTCCCATAGTCGAAATCACCGTAGCCTGGCGAGTAATCAATTATCACGACTCAAGCCTTATTTCCATGCAATTAACGGGAGCCACCCCTATCCAACGGCCTCCCGTGATTCAGCGGTCTCCCCAGAAAGTGGTCATGCTGGCGCCGATTCATACTCCTTCTGAAAACCGTGAACCAGGCAGAAGGGCTTCTTTAGGGAGCCGAGCGGTGAGTAGCCATCATTGCTCACAGGTAAAGAGCCCATGAGCACTGGGCTTGCCACCCCAATCCTCGGCTGAGGGTAGGGGACCCGCCGTAGGGCAGGATTGCCATGGGCGTGTGGGGGGGGGAGGCGCTGGGGCAGAACCGGGGTGGGCCAACCACATGTGGCACCACCTGCCAATCCCTCGATCATGTGTACTCGCTCCAGGGGCAACCCACGTCCCTGCCCATCTGCTCTACCAACCACCCATAATCCCCATCGATTGCCGAGGCCTCTGGCCGTGCAGCTGAAGGCTATTGCTTGTAGGAAATTGGCAGTCGTGGTTAAGTGAGCACTTCACACAACCCAAGTGGATTCCTGTGGGTGGGAGGGACATGTAGCATGTGGGAGTCATTGCCTCGCATCCCAATCACATCTTGATACCTGGACACTGTGCTTGAACAATGCGGGAGGCAACACCACAGATGCAGCAGCCAACATCTGAACACCAGGGGATGGGACACAGCCCTGGGGACATGTCCATGATCGGAGGGTGGGTTAATGCCAAGGGGAGGGGGGGAGAATTCCTGGAGAGATGGGCCAAGGATTGGGAGGTCGGCCTGCATTGCAAGAGGAAAATGACAGAGGCGTCATAGTAATTGTTCACAAGGGTTTTTATTATGTGTAACAGTTTCCTGCTCTCCTGAATGGGGCCGCACCCCTCTCCCTCCACCCCCTCCAATCACCCCCTCCCCCATGCCCTCAGTGATCTCGGGGGAGCTGGTAGCTACCGTCACCACTCCATGGGACGGGTCCAGGTAGCCACTGGTCAGTGAAGAGAGTGAATCTCCTGCCGGCCAAGTAATGCTTCCAGTGCCGCACAGCTTCAACGATAGCTTGGGCCTCCTTTTCGACGGAGGAGTGCCGAATTTTGGTGGCATGGAGGGTGCGGGAAAAGAATGCCACGGGCCTGCCTGCCTGGTTGAGGGTGGCGGCCAGAGCGACGTCTGATGCATCGCTCTCGACTTGGAAGGGAAGCGTCTCGTCGAGAGCGTGCATCGCGGCCTTGGCGATGTCGGCCTTGATATGGCTGAAGGCCTGGTGAGCCTCGACCGTCAGTGGGAAACCGGTGGAGTGGATGAGTGGGCGGGCCTTGTCCGCATAGTTAGGGACCCACTGGGTGTAGTACGAAAAGAACCCCAGGCATCGTTTGAGGGCCTTGGGGCAGTGGGGAAGGGGGAGATCCATGAGGGGGCGCTTGCGATCGGGGTCGGGCCCTAGAACTCCGTTCTGAACCACATAGCCGAGGATGGCGAATCGGTTTGTGCTGAACACACACTTCTCCTTGTTGTAGGTTAGAGTGAGGAGTTTGGCGGTGTGGAGAAATTTGGAAAGGTTAGCGTCGTGGTCCTGCTGGTCATGGCAGCAGATGGTGATGTTATCCAGGTACGGGAAAGTGGCCCACAGTCCGTACCAGTCAATCATTCGGTCCATCTCCCGTTGGAAGACCGTGACCCCGTTAGTGACGCCGAAGGGAACCGTAAGGAAATGGTAAAGGCAGCCGTCCGCTTCAAGCGCGGTGTACGGATGGTCCGCCTTGCGAATGGGGAGATGGTGGTAGGCAAATTTCAGGTCCACTGTCGAGAAGACCCGGTACTGTGCAATCTGATTGACCATATCAGATATGCGTGGGAGGGGGTACGCGTCGAGCTGCGTGTACCGATTGATGGTCTGACTGTAGTCAACGACCATCCTGTTTTTCGCCCCCGTTTTCACCACTACCACTTGGGCTCTCCAGGGGCTGTTGCTGGCCTCGATGACCCCTTCCCGCAGCAGCCACTGGACCTCAGACCTGATGAAGGTCCTGTCCTGGGCCCTGTACCGTCTGCTCCTGGTGGCGACGGGTTTGCAATCCGGGGTGAGGTTTGCAAACAGGGAACGCGGGTCGACCTTAAGGGTCGTGAAGTCGCATACATTAAAGGGTGGTATTGGCCGCCAAATTTCAGGATTAGGCTCTGGAGGTGGCACTGGAAGTCCAGGCCGATTAGCAAGGCAGCGCAGAGGTTGGGGAGGGCGTAGAGCCGGAAGCCGCTGAACTCTACGCCCTGGATGATGAGGGTGGAGATGCAGACCCCCGGATCGCCACGAAGTGGGATCCGGAGGCCAGGGAGATTCTTTGGTTAATGGGGTGTACCGCGAGGGGGCAGCGCCTTACCGTATCGGGGTGGATGAAGCTCTCAGTGCTCCCGGAGTCCAGAAGGCAGGATATCTCATGCCCGTCAACCTTCACCTTTGTGGACGCGGTTGCGAGGTTGTGCGGTTGGGACTGGTCGATCGTGACAAAGCGAGACATGGCTGGTCGTCGGCGGTTGCAGGCGATGAGCGGCCCAATGAGGTGCCCGACAGGCAGGGGTCCTGAGGCGAGGAAGATGGCAGCGCCCATGGGCCACACTTGTCCTGAGGCAGGCACGATGGCGGCACCCTCGGGCCGCACGTGTCCTGGGGCAGGCAAGATGACTCCGCCCATTGGTTGTGAGGCAAGCAAGATGGCGGCGCCCACAGGCCGTACGTGTTGTGAGGGGAGCAAGATGCGGCGCCCACGGGTCGCACAATGTCTGAGGCGAGGAAGGTGGCGGCGCCCACTGGCCGCACGCGTGAGGTGCAGGGACAATAGCGGTGATTGAGCGGGCCTGGCACACTGCAGCAAAATGTCCTTTCTTGCCGCAGGCCTTGCAGAGCGCGCTCCGCACCAGGCAGCGTTGCCGGGGATGTTTTGTCTGTCCGCAGAGGTAGCACTTGGGTCCCCCGGGGTTGGTTGGCTGCCGCTTGGCACAGGCGTGGGGTTGGCTGGGGGCGGTCGCTGATGGGGTCCACGATGGGGTGGCCGCTGGCGGGGTCCACGATGCCCAGGATGGGTGGGCCATGCGGTCGGGGGCATCCGCCTGTACGTTGCGTGAGGCGACTGTGAGCGAGAGCGCTAGTTTCTTGGTCGCCGCGAGGTCAAGCGTAGCCCCTTCTAAGAGGCGCTGGCGGATGTAGGCCGACCCTATGCCCGTAATGAACTCATCTCTCATTAGCAGGTTAGAATGTTCAGCGACCAAAACGGCCTGGCAATCACAGTCTCTCACCAGGGTGAGCAGAGCACGCCAGAAATCTTCCACAGACTCACTGGGAAGTTGGTGCCGCGTAGACAGGAGATGCCTGGCGTAGGTCTTGTTGGTCTGCTGAGCGTAGGTTTCCTTCAGTAGCGCCATGGCCTCTGCGTAGGTAGGCGCGTCCTGGATGAGGGGAAAGACATAGAACATAGAAAATACAGCACAGAACAGGCCCTTCGGCCCACGATGTTGTGCCGAACCTTTGTCCTAGATTAATCATAGATTATCATTGAATTTACAGTGCAGAAGGAGGCCATTCGGCCCTTTGAGTCTGCACCGGCTCTTGGAAAGAGCACCATACCCAAACTCAACACCTCCACCCAACACCAAGGGCAATTTGGACATTAAGGGCAATTTATCATTGGCCAATTCACCTAACCCGCACATCTTTGGACTGTGGGAGGAAACCGGAGCACCCGGAGGAAACCCACGCAGACACGGGGAGGACGTGCAGACTCCGCACAGACAATGACCCAAGCCGGAATCGAACCTGGGACCATGGAGCTGTGAAGCAATTGTGCTATCCACAATGCTACCGTGCTGCCCAAGACATCGGAGCTCAGCCGCGTGTACAGAATCTGGAGTTTCTGTGCTTCTGAGATTGGGTCTGCCGCAGATCCGACCCAAGCTAGCCAATGTGCAAAGTCCTTTTTGGCGTTGTCTGCTTGAGGATGCAGCTGCAGGCGATCCGGCTTGGTGTGGAGATCCATCTTTGTAAAATCTCTTTGTAATACATTTTTGCACTATCAATTACGACAAGACGAGAGTAGAGCGTAATCGAGGCTTTATTACACAGAGATGTGTGGCCTCTGACAGCTTCTGCCAAAATGGCTGCAGTTCAGAGAGCACACACATTTATACTCTGCCTACTGGGCGGAGCCAGCAGGCAGGGATCTACCCCCGTACCTGTAGTACAGGGGCCTTACCGTAATACCCTTCTATGCAGTGCAGTATATACAATATAATACAACAGTGGTGACTACCAAGTAAATCAGGCATGCTGATGGGCCAACACTCTGCCCACGTGAATCTGGATCAATTCCCACTCCCGCCAGTGTCTGATTCATGTGGGGCCAGAATTGTGGCGGAGAGCTCGACAACTGGAGCTGCTCATAAGCACTCCGCTCCACACACACTCTCATTCCAGCCAAGAAGATGGCATCCAGGAGACCTGCACCCCGAGTTCTGGACAGTGGTCTGAATGCAGTGAGGAGAGGCGGGCCACCCTATTCCCCAGGGTGGGCAGGAGGCACCAGTCTGCCATTGTGAGCCGGGCCTGGGAGGAAGTGGCAGAGGTGGTCAGTGCTGCCAGTCTGAACAGGTGGACCAGCACTCAGTGTCGAAAGAAGATGAATGACTTCCTTAGGGCATCCCTAATCGCACGCCGGAGAATCCTGCTTGGCTGGCGATCGGTAGCACCACCCACAGCTGCAGACTGGCTGGCAGGCCTGGCGGAATTTCTCTACCTGGAGAAGGTCAAGTTCACCATCCGGGGGTCGGACGAAGGCTTCTACAAAGAGTGTGGACCATTCATCAGCCTGTTCCAAGACCTGTTCGAGGCCAACAGCAGCTAAGAAGAGGGGGGAGGGGGATGAGAGGGAGGAAGACAAGGGAAGCACACACAAGAGAAAGGGGCAGGGGGGAGTGGAGGGAAGGGAACCCAAGGGAAGCACAAAATGAAGCACAGGGACAAGGGGAGGAAGTAAAGGGCCACGCAGCTCCCACCCCGCCAACAATAAAAACGAAAAGCCCCAGCAGAAAGAAGTGGAGCACAATGCAGGGTTTCCCAGGGCAGACAGCAACACTAAGAGGGGAACTAACTACCAACAAGGGAAGCGGAGGGGAGTGGGGGAGGAGAGACCTCATATAATAACCCTTGTAAAGAATACACAAACTTGTTTGTAAATACCAGATACACATGAACTGTTTCTCTGCAAAAACTGGAAAACAGCAATAAAAATATATTTTTAAAAAATTGATGCAATTGCTCAACATGTAAATTGGAAGGGATTGCAGCCAAGGCCAGATCCACAGTCAGTAGAATTGGTTAAAATCCAGCAAAACCAGAGAGAAATGGAAATGAAAATAAACTGAAGAGGGAGGAAAGAGTGAATTAGAGAAAGGAAAAGGAAAGAGAGAGAGGTAAAGGAAAGAGAAATGGAGAGAGAGCAAAAGCAAAAGAAATGGTGATGGAAATGAGGAAGTTAGAATTAGAAAAAGACTTCCAGCTAAAGGTACTGGAAAGGGGTGGGTAACTTCCAGAATGTGAAGGGGAGCCTCGCTCTAGAACATAACTTAGTGGTGATGTGTTTAAGTTTATATCGGCTCTCCCAAAATTTGAAGAGAAAGATGTTCTTTAGGGATTT
Organism: Scyliorhinus torazame; assembly: GCF_047496885.1. Classification (NCBI taxonomy): domain Eukaryota; kingdom Metazoa; phylum Chordata; class Chondrichthyes; order Carcharhiniformes; family Scyliorhinidae; genus Scyliorhinus; species Scyliorhinus torazame. The sequence goes on along the minus strand of NC_092712.1, from coordinate 191,209,395 downwards.
CTAGGAAATAGCCACCCCAAAGGAGTGGCCAAAAGAGAAGAGAACTTCTCGGGATACAAACTGAATGTAGGGAAAAGCGAGGTATTCCCAGTGAATGAGCTGGGACAGTGGGCTAATTTAGGGGGGATGCCATTTACGGTAGCGAGGGGGCTAAGGTATTTAGGTGTTAGGTAGCAAGGGAATGGACGGGGCTCCATAAGTGGAACTTAATGAAGCTGGTGGAGGAGGCCAGGGAGGATCTTAGGAGGTGGGATACACTGCACTTAACATTGGCGGGGAGGGTCCAAGTGGTGAAAATTAATATTCTGCCAAGGTTCTTGTTTATTTTTCAGGCTCTCCCGATCTTTATTCCGAAGGCTTTTTTTGGGGAAGTGGACACGATCATCTCGGACTTTGTATGGGTGGGCAAGGTGCTGAGGGTGGGGAGGACCCTGCTACAGAGGCAGAAGCAGCAGGGGGGTTGGCATTGCTAAACTTGCTTCATTATTATTGGGCGGCGATTGTGGACATGGTGCGGCGGTGGTGGGAAGGAGAAAGGGTAGAGTGGGTTAGGATGGAAGAGGAATCTTGTAAAGGGTCTAGTTTGAGGGCTATGGTGACGGAAGCATTGCCAATGGCTCCGAGTAGGTATTCAGGGAGCCCAGTGGTGCAGTCCATGGTGAAGATATGCAATCAGCTGAGGAGGCATTTTAGGGTGGGAGGGATGTCGGTGCTAACGCCGCTGTGCGAGAATCATGGGTTTGAGCCGGGGGGGATGGATAGTGTATCCAGGAGGTGGAGGAAGTGGGGCTGGTCAAGGTGAGGGATTTGTATTTGGAGGAAGGGTTCGCCAGTCTGGAGGAGCTAGGGGAGAGGGGAGAGCTGCCGAGGGGGAGCGAGTTCAGGTATCTGCAAGTTTGGGACTTTGCGCGAAAGGTTTGGAAGGGGTTCCCTAGGTTGCCGGGATACACCCTGCTGGAGCGACTGCTGCTTCCGGATGTGGAAGGGGAGGGAAGAATTGGGGACAAGCGACAGGGGAGCAGGGAGGTGAGCGGGTGGTGAAGATCAAGGAGAAATGGGAAGCGGAGTTGGGAATGGAGATCAATTGGGGAGTATGGAGTGAGGCACTGAGAACGGTAAATGGGACCTCCTCTTGTGCAAGGATGAGCCTGATACAGTTTAAGGTGGTGCACAGGGTGCATATGACTCGGGCGAGAATGAGTGGGTTCTTTCGGGGGTAACAGTTGAGTGTGACAGGTGTGGGTGGGTGCCAGCGAATCACGTGCACATGTTTTGGGGTTGCAAAAAATTGGGAAGATTCTGGGCGGGAGTGTTCGCGGTCTTAACCAGGATAGTGGAGGAGGAGGTGGATCTGGACCCCTTTGGTGGCGATATTTGGGGTTTCGGAGAAGCTGGAGCTCATGGAAAGGAGGGAGGCTGATGTCGTGGCCTTCGCCTCTCTGATTGCACGGTGGTGAATTTTACTGGAGTGGCGGTCGGCATTGCCACCGGGGGTAGCAGCATGGTTGGGTGATCTGTACGACTTCCGGCAGTTGGAGAAGATAAAGTATGAGTTAAGGGGCTCAGCAGGGGAGTTTGAGAAAAGTTGGGGGATGTTTGTGACCGTGTTTGAGGAGCTGTTCGTCGATGGGGGGTGGGGGGAAGGGGGGGGGCGGGGGGAGGGTGAAAAAGGGGAAAATTCTGTACAGACTGTATAGTTGATTGTTGAGAAGTATGTTTCCCAGAGTGTTTATTGGCTGGAACCTGCTTTGATACATGTTTGTAATAAAATACATTTTAAAAACAAAGGAAAGTGGACATTACCCCTGGACATCATAGATTATCATAGAATTTACAGTGCAGAAGGAGGCCATTTGGCCCATCGTGTCTGCACCGGCTCTTAGAAAGAGCACCCTACCCAAGGTCAACACCTCCACCCTATCCCCATAACCCAGTAACCCCACCCAACACTACGGGCAATTTTGGACACGAAGGGCAATTTATCATGGCCAATCCACCTAACCTACACATCTTTGGACTGAGGGAGGAAACCGGAGCACCCGGAGGAAACCCACGCATAAACGGGGAGGATGTGCAGACTCCGCACAGACAGTGACCCAAGCCAGAATCGAACCTGGGACCCTGGAGCTGTGAAATAATTGTGCTATCCACAATGCTACCGTGCTGCCCACTACCCCTGCAGAGTAAGTTGACAAGGAGGGCACAGGAAGTTTCAGCTGTCTTGTCGGAGCAGGACTCTAGGGACTATGACTCGGTGAAAAAGCTATTCCAAATGCCTATGAATTGGTTCCCGAAGCATATAGGCAAAAATTCCTGAATTTGAGAGAAAGCTGGGATAGACATATGCAGAATTTGAGAGGGTTAAACAGAACACATTTAATAGATGGGTATGGGCTTTGGGAGTTGCAACTACCTAGAGGTCATTCTCTTTGAGGTGTTTAAGAATTCCTTACCCATGTTGAAGAACAGAGGATACAAACTGCTAGACAAGCAGCAATTATGACTGACGATTCTGAGCTAATCCATAAATTGAAACCTTTGTTTCATCACCCACATAATTTTCCAGGCAGCACGGTGGTGCAGTGGTTAGCACTGCTGCTTCACGGCGCCGAGGTTCCAGGTTCGATCCCAGCTCTAGGTCACTGTCCGTGTGGAGTTTGCACATTCTCCCCGTGTTTGCGTGGGTTTCGCCCCCACAACCCAAAGATGTGCAGGGTAGGTGGATTGGCCACACTAAATTGCCCCTTAATTGGAAAAAATGAATTGGACACTCTAAATTTATTTAAAAAAAATAATTTTCAAAAGTATAAGAAGTGGGGGAGTGAGAGGACGGCAGGTAGCTAAGGTCAGGAATGGATAGCTGGGAAGGCTCTGAGATCTCCGCCTCAGAGCACAAAGAAAGGTACTGGGGTGGAAGTGAGATTTGGAAGCCTTATCATTGTAACAAGGTGGGACATGTTTGTTCAGCCTGTTGGAAGTTGCAGGCAAGGCCCATGGCAGTTATGGGGGTTCGAAACAAGGATTCTGAGAAAGGAGCAAAGTTAGAGAATGCTCCCGGGCAGTCAATAGGGTTAACTACACTTAAGAGACCTGAGGCAAGCACCGCTGTGAGAGCAGGTGTAGAGAGTGAGGTAGATGAAAGATACACCGGTTTTGTGGCAAAGAGGAAAATCACCCCATTTTCCTCGACTGAGGTAGCCAAATCCGGAACGATTTTAAGAGACACAGGGGCTACTCAAAGTCTTGTGTTGGAGAAGGATTTGGTCTTTCCCCCAGAGAGCTCAGTGAAAGCTGAGGTATTTGTGAATGGGATGGGTGGAGGTTATACCCCAGTTCCCTTGTGTAAAGTGCAGTAGGAGTGTAATATAGTGTCAGGTCCGCTGGTTGTTGGAGTGGTTAAGGAATTCCCAGTGGAAGAAATAGGCATTGTTCTGGGGAACGATTTAGTGGGAGTGAAGGTTGTAGCTTCACCCATGGTGAGTCCAGAGGAAGTACTGCAGTTAGCACCTGAAATTCCAACTGAAGGGCATGCGGAAGCTAGGAAACTCATTGGGCAGTAGAGGAATTAGAGAAAGAGATGTTGACGGCTGTTGGGCATATTTCAAGTGACCATGGTAGCGAACCAAGTCCCGGGCCTTTTCAGACTGACGGTGACCGTATGGCTGAGGAATTAGACAAGAGTCTTGACTTTGACTCTGATGTTGTTGCACGAACGTTGATAAGGAGGGGTCAGATGGTAGCTTTGACTTTGACTTAGGTCCTGGTTACAAAGTGATGGTGACTAGTTTTTTTTTAAAAATAATATTTTATTGAAAATTTTTGGTCAACCAACACAGTACATTGTGCATCCTTTACACAACATTGTAACAATACAGATAATAATGACCTTTTTAAATTTAAACAAAAACAACAACAAATAAATAAATATTAAATAACAAAAAATAAAAACTAGCCCTAATTGGCAACTGCCTTGTCTCAGGCCACCCCCCCCCATCCCCCCCCATCCCTCCCCCCCCCCCCCCCCCAAGTCCTGGGCCGCTGCTGCTGCCTTCTTTGTTCTCCCCTATCTATCTTTCCGCAAGATATTCGACGAACGGTTGCCACCGCCTAGTAAACCCTTGAGCCGACCCCCTTAGGACGAACTTAATCCGCTCTAACTTTATGAACCCCGCCATATCATTTATCCAGGTCTCCACCCCCGGGGGCTTGGCTTCTTTCCACATTAGCAATATTCTGCGCCGGGCTACTAGGGACGCAAAGGCCAAAACATCGGCCTCTTTCGCCTCCTGCACTCCCGGCTCTTGTGCAACCCCAAATATAGCCAACCCCCAGCTTGGTTCGACCCGGACGCCTACTACTTTCGAAAGCACCTTTGTCACCCCCATCCAAAACCCCTGTAGTGCCGGGCATGACCAAAACATATGGGTATGATTCGCTGGGCTTCTCGGGCACCTCGCACACCTATCCTCCACCCCAAAAAATTTACTGAGCCGTGTTCCAGTCATATGTGCCCTGTGTAATACCTTAAACTGAATCAGGCTTAGCCTGGCGCACGAGGACGACGAGTTTACCCTGTTTAGGGCATCTGCCCACATCCCCTCCTCAATCTCCTCCCCTAGCTCTTCTTCCCATTTCCCTTTTAGTTCGTCCATCATAGTCTCCCCTTCGTCTCTCATTTCCCTATATATATCCGACACCTTACCGTCCCCCACCCATTTCTTTGAGATGACTCTGTCCTGCACCTCTTGTGTCGGGAACTGCGGGAATTCCCTCACCTGTTGCCTCGCAAAAGCCCTCAATTGCATGTACCTGAATGCATTCCCTTGGGGCAACCCATATTTCTCGGTCAGCGCTCCCAGACTCGCAAACTTCCCATCCACAAATAGATCTTTCAATTGCGTTATACCTGTTCTTTGCCACATTCCATATCCCCCATCCATTCCCCCCGGGGCAAACCTATGGTTGTTTCTTATCGGGGACCCCCCCAGTGCTCCGGTCTTTCCCCTATGTCGTCTCCACTGTCCCCAAATCTTCAGTGTAGCTACCACCACCGGACTCGTGGTATAGTTCCTTGGTGAGAACGGCAATGGGGCTGTCACCATAGCCTGCAGGCTGGTCCCCCTACAGGACGCCCTCTCTAATCTCTTCCACGCCGCTCCTTCCTCCTCTCCCATCCACTTACTCACCATTGAAATATTAGCGGCCCAATAATACTCACTTAGGCTCGGTAGTGCCAGCCCCCCCCTATCCCTGCTACGCTGTAAGAATCCCTTCCTCACTCTCGGAGTCTTCCCGGCCCAAACAAAACCCATGATACTCTTTTCTATCCTTTTGAAAAAAGCCTTCGTGATCACCACCGGGAGACACTGAATCACAAAGAGGAATCTTGGGAGGACCACCATCTTAACCGCCTGCACCCTCCCTGCCATTGACAATGCTACCATATCCCATCTCTTGAAATCTTCCTCCATCTGTTCCACCAGCCGCGTCAAATTTAGCCTGTGCAATGTGCCCCAATTCTTAGCTATCTGGATCCCCAGGTAACGAAAGTCTCTTGTTACCTTCCTCAACGGTAGGTCTTCTATTTCTCTACTCTGCTCCCCTGGATGCACCACAAACAGCTCACTCTTCCCCATGTTCAATTTATACCCTGAAAAATCCCCAAACTCCCCAAGTATCCGCATTATTTCTGGCATCCCCTCCGCTGGATCCGCCACATATAGTAGCAGATCATCCGCATATAAAGATACCCGGTGTTCTTCTCCTCCCCTAAGTATTCCCCTCCATCCCTTGGAACCTCTCAGCGCTATCACCAGGGGCTCAATCGCCAGTGCAAACAGTAATGGGGACAGAGGACATCCCTGCCTTGTCCCTCTATGGAGCCGAAAATATGCCGATCCCCGTCCATTCGTGACCACACTCGCCACTGGGGCCCTATACAACAGCTGCACCCATCTAACATACCCCTCTCCGAACCCAAATCTCCTCAACACCTCCCACAGATAATCCCACTCCACTCTATCAAATGCTTTCTCGGCATCCATCGCCACTACTATCTCCGTTTCACCCTCTGGTGGGGCCATCATCATTACCCCTAACAACCTCCGTATGTTCGTGTTCAGCTGTCTCCCCTTCACAAACCCAGTTTGGTCCTCATGAACCACCCCCGGGACACATTCCTCTATTCTCATTGCCATTACCTTGGCCAAGACCTTGGCATCTACATTGAGGAGGGAGATTGGTCTGTAGGACCCGCATTGTAGCGGATCCTTTTCCTTCTTTAAAAGAAGCGATATCGTTGCTTCTGACATAGTCGGGGGCAGTTGTCCCCTTTCCTTTGCCTCGTTAAAGGTCCTCGTCAGTAGCGGGGCGAGCAAGTCCAAATATTTTCTGTAAAATTCAACTGGGAATCCGTCCGGTCCCGGGCCTTTCCCGTCTGCATGTTCCTAATTCCTTTCACCACTTCTTCTACCGTGATCTGTGCTCCCAATCCCATCCTTTCCTGCTCTTCCACCGTGGGAATTTCCAGCCGATCCAAAAACTCCATCATTCTCTCCCTCCCATCCGGGGGTTGAGCTTCATACAATTTTTTATAAAATGTCTTAAACACTTCATTCACTCTCTCCGCTCCCCGCTCCGTCTCTCCATCTTCGTCTCTCACCCCCCCTATTTCCCTCGCTGCTCCCCTTTTCCTCAATTGGTGTGCCAGCAATCTGCTCGCCTTCTCTCCATATTCATACTGTACACCCTGCGCCTTCCTCCATTGTGCCTCTGCAGTGCCTGTGGTCAGCAAGTCAAATTCCACATGCAGCCTTTGCCTTTCCCTATACAGTCCCTCCTCCGGTGCTTCCGCATACTGTCTGTCCACCCTCAAAAGTTCTTGCAACAACCGCTCCCGTTCCTTACTCTCCTGCTTCCCTTTATGTGTCCTTATTGATATCAGCTCCCCCCTAACCACCGCCTTCAACGCCTCCCAGACCACTCCCACCTGAACCTCCCCATTGTCATTGAGTTCCAAGTACTTTTCAATGCATCCCCTCACCCTTAAGCACACCCCCTCATCCGCCATTAGTCCCATGTCCATTCTCCAGGGTGGACGCCCTCTTGTTTCCTCCCCTATCTCCAAGTCTACCCAGTGTGGGGCATGATCCGAAATGGCTATAGCCGTATATTCCGTTCCCCTCACCCTCGGGATCAATGCCCTACCCAACACAAAAAAGTCTATGCGTGAATAGACTTTATGGACATAGGAGAAAAACGAGAACTCCTTACTCCTAGGTCTACTGAATCTCCACGGGTCCACCCCTCCCATCTGCTCCATAAAATCCTTAAGCACCTTGGCTGCTGCCGGCCTCCTACCAGTCCTGGACTTCGACCTATCCAGCCTTGGTTCCAACACCGTGTTAAAGTCTCCCCCCATTATCAGCTTTCCGGTCTCTAGGTCTGGGATGCGTCCTAGCATTCGCCTCATAAAATTGGCATCGTCCCAATTCGGGGCATACACGTTTACCAACACCACCATCTCTCCCTGTAATTTGCCACTCACCATCACGTATCTGCCCCCGTTATCCGCCACTATAGTCTTTGCCTCGAACATTACCCGCTTCCCCACTAATATAGCCACCCCCCTGTTTTTCGCATCCAGCCCCGAATGGAACACCTGCCCTACCCATCCTTTGCGCAACCAAACCTGATCTATCAGTTTCAGGTGCGTTTCCTGTAACATGACCACATCTGCTTTAAGTTTCTTAAGGTGTGCGAGTACTCGTGCCCTCTTTATCGGCCCGTTAAGCCCCCTCACGTTCCACGTGATCAGCCGAGTTGGGGGGCTTCCCACCCCCCCCCCTTGCCGGTTAGCCATCATCTTTTTCCAGCTTCTCGCCCAGTTCCCACGCAGCTGTATTTCTCCCAGACGGTGCCCCCCCGCCCATCCTTTCCCGTACCCACTCCCCCCTTTCCCCAGCAGCAGCAACCCAGTAATTCCCCCCTCCCCCCCCCCCCCGCTAGACCCCCCGCTAGCGTAATTACTCCCCCCATGTTGCTCCCAGAAGTCAGCAAACTCTGGCTGACCTCGGCTTCCCCCCGTGATCACGGCTCGCCCCGTGCGGCGCCCCCTCCTTCCTGCTTCTCTATTCCCGCCATAATTATCATAGCGCGGGAACCAAGCCCGCGCCTCTCCCTCGGCCCCGCCTCCCATGGCCAACGCCCCATCTCCTCTCCCTCCCCACCTCCCCCCATCACCACCTGTGGGAGAAAGAAAAGTTACCATACCGCAGGATTAATCATACAATCCCTCTTCGCCCCCCCCCCCACTCATCCCACCACTTTGTCCAAACGTTCATTTTCGTAGTCCAATCATTCCAATTTTTCTTCTACAATAAAAGTCCACGCTTCATCTGCCGTCTCAAAGTAGTGGTGCCTCCCTTGATATGTGACCCACAGTCTTGCCGGTTGCAGCATTCCAAACTTTATCTTTTTTTTGTGAAGTACCGCTTTGGCCCGATTAAAGCTCGCCCTCCTTCTCGCCACCTCCGCACTCCAATCTTGATAGACGCGGATCACCGCGTTCTCCCATTTACTACACCGAGTTTTCTTCGCCCATCTAAGGACCATTTCTCTATCCTTAAAACGGAGAAATCTCACCACTATGGCTCTGGGAGCTTCTCCTGCTCTCGATCCTCGCACCATAACTCGGTATGCTCCCTCCACCTCCAACGGACCCGTCGGGGCCTCCACTCCCATTAACGAGTGCAGCATCGTGCTCACATATGCCCCGACGTCCGCCCCCTCCACACCTTCAGGAAGGCCAAGAATCCTCAAGTTGTTCCTCCTTGCGTTATTTTCCAGTGCCTCCAACCTCTCCACAGATCGTTTCTGGTGTGCCTCCTGTATCTCCGACTTCACCACCAGGCCCTGTATATCGTTTTCATTCTCTGCTGCTTTCGCCTTCACGACCCGAAGCTCCTGCTCCTGGGTCTTTTGTTCCTCTTTCAGCCCTTCAATCGCCTGTAATATCGGGGCCAACAACTCTTTCTTCATTTCCTTTTTTATCTCCTCCACGCAGCGTTTCAAAAACTCTTGTTGTTCAGGGCCCCATATGAAACTGCCACCTTCCGACGCCATCTTGGTTTCTGCTTGCCTTCCTTGCCGTTGTTCCAAAGGATCCGCTGCAATCCGGCCACTTTCCTCTCCTTTTTCCATCCGTGTCCAGGGGGAACACCCTTCTGGTTTACCGCACGGTGTTTTCAGCCGTTAAAATTGCCGTTGGGGCTCCTATCAAGAGCCCAAAAGTCCGTTTCACAGGGAGCTGCCGAAACGTGCGACTCAGCTGGTCATCGCCGCACCCGGAAGTCTGGTGACTAGTTTTTGTGAGAGTGATAGTAGGAAGAGTCAGGCGACAGTATCATAGAATAATAGAATTTACAGTGCAGAAGGAGGCCTTTCGGCCCATCAAGTCTGCACCGGCCCTTGGAAAGAGTCCCCGACTGAAGCCCATACCTCCACCCTATCCCCGTAACCCCACCCTACCTTTTTGTTAGAACAAAGAAATGTACAGCACAGGAACAGGCCCAATGGACACTAATTTAGCATGGCCAATCCACCTAACCTGCACAGCTTTGGACTGTGGGAGGAAACCGGAGCACCTGGAGGAAACCCATGCAGACACGGGGAAACTGCGCACAGACAGTGACCCAAGCTGGGAATCGAACCTGGGACGCTGGAGCTGTGAAGCAACTGCGCTAACCACTGTGCTACCGTGCTGCCTTGACTTTGACCTCGGGTCTGACTATGATGCGATGATAGACAGTTGTTCCCGAGTAGACACATTCCCAATTGAACTTGGACCACTGGCGAGCAATTCTTCCAGAACCAGTAAAGGAGTTAGTACCCTGGAGGAGGTAGGTGCAGTGGACTTGCCAAGACGTAGATTGCTACCACTTCTTGAGGTAAACCCATTGCCATTCCCTTCAGGTAAAAGGAGTTCCCAGGGAGGCTTGCCCTGAGGGAAAAAATATCTGACTGGATAGCATTAGTTAGTCAGGATGATGACAGTATGGACCAAGGAGTGATATCAAGCGAGTTGGTTGACCCACATCCTTTTGAAGGTTTACAGCATATCTTTGAGGTAGCAGAGGTTGATAACCAGGAAGGTGAAGTAGTTGGCCATCAATCCTTTTAGGGAGTTAAGGGAAAGGTGGTTGGCGAATCTTGTAGTGGTTCTTCAATCACAGAGGCCAGGAAATTCCACGCAGGTCGTAGAGTCAGTGACATCCCATACTCTGATTCTGAAAGTGGAAATGCAGGTGGTGGTCACGAAAACTCTGGAGAGGTAAAAGTTGCCAGCCCGGGAATAGTGCCTGTCGAGTCAACTTTGAAAGGACCGACTCCTCAGTTCGGTGTAGAGTGTCATAATATACACCAGTATATCATGGTGCAGACACACACACACACTGATGGACATGCAGTGGGACTAATCAGCATACACAACACCGCAGCCAATCACCAGTGAGAGCACACGCACTATAAAGACAGGGGACATCAGAGTTCCCGCTCATTCTAGTAGCAGCCAGCTCGGAGCACAGAGCTCACAGCCTGCAATACAGACATTCACCATGTGCTGGGTGCATCACCTGGTTAGGACTGGGCAAGGGTCAACAGTAAAAGCTGGTATTGCATTTACCCACAGTTCAAGTATGTTAATATAGTTAACCTTATAATAAAATAGAGTTGCACCACTTCCAGTGTTGGTGACCTGTTTGTGATCCAGAACACCCAACACATCATAGAGTTCAGACAAAGGAGAGTTCTATGTTCTATATGTAATAAACCAGAGTTTACCCAGGCAGTTTGAAACTCACAGGGAGGTAGAAGAACAGAAGTGCACGGATCTGAGCAGCTTGTGTACAGCACATCTGGTGGCCTGCGATGGAAATTGCACTGATCTGAACACCTTGGACCTAGCTCCATCTGGTGGACAAAGAGCGGAATCGCACCGACTTGGAATTCTTCAGTGAACTGCCATCTGTTGGTCGAAGGATGAAATTGCCCCAACCTGAACTTCTCGAGTAAATCTATTTCCCAAAGACTGCAACCACAATAGTCAAGATATATCTCAGACCTACCGTTTAATCCTTGTTTTTGTTATTCCCACCAACCTTGACCTTGTGTCTGTCTGGGTGGAAGATGGGACGGAGTCTTGGGATTAGCTAGTCTGGTAGACCATTATCCTGTTATTTCCTCATATGTTCATCTTTTCCTCTTTTTATTAATAAACAGTTTGTGAATGTTTTTCTTATAAATCTGGCATCTGTAACTCATTGGAGCAGTCAAGGGTTATTGGTTAGAACATGGAACATAGAAAAATACAGCACAGAACAGGCCCTTCGGCCCACGATGTTGTGCCGAACCTTTGTCCTAGATTCAGAACATATTAATCTACACCCCATCATTCTACCGTAATCCATGTACCTATCCAATAGCCGCTTGAAGGTCCCTAATGTTTCCGACTCAACTACTTCCACAGGCAGTGCATTCCATGCCCCCACTACTCTCTGGGTAAAGAACCTTCCTCTGACATCCCCCCTATATCTTCCACCATTCACCTTAAATTTATGTCCCCTTGTAATGGTTTGCTCCCCCGGGGAAAAAGTCTCTGACTGTCTACTCTATCTATTCCCCTGATCATCTTATAAACCTCTATCAAGTTGCCCCTCATCCTTCTCCGTTCTAATGAGAAAAAGCCTAGCACCCTCAACCTTTCCTCGTAAGACCTACTCTCCATTCCAGGCAACATCCTGGTAAATCTCCTTTGCACCTTTTCCAAAGCTTCCACATCCTTCCTAAAATGAGGCGACCAGAACTGTACACAGTACTCCAAATGTGGCCTTACCAAGGTTTTGTACAGCTGCATCATCACCTCACGGCTCTTATATTCAATCCCTCTGTTAATGAACGCTATCACACCATAGGCCTTCTTCACAGCTCTATCCACTTGAGTGGCAACTTTCAAAGATGTATGAATATAGACCCCAAGATCTCTCTGCTCCTCCACATTGCCAAGAACTCTACCGTTAACCCTGTATTCCGCATTCATATTTGTCCTTCCAAAATGGACAACCTCACACTTTTCAGGGTTAAACTCCATCTGCCACTTCTCAGCCCAGCTCTGCACCCTATCTATGTCTCTTTGCAGCCGACAACAGCCCTCCTCACTATCCACAACTCCACAAATCTTCGTATCGTCTGCAAATTTACTGACCCACCCTTCAACTCCCTCATCCAAGTCATTAATGAAAATCACAAACAGCAGAGGACCCAGAACTGATCCCTGCGGTACACCACTGGTAACTGGGCTCCAGGCTGAATATTTGCCATCCACCACCACTCTCTGACTTCTATCGGTTAGCCAGTTCGTTATCCAACTGGCCAAATTTCCCACTATCCCATGCCTCCTTACTTTCTACAGAAGCCTACCATGGGGAACCTTATCAAATGCCTTACTAAAATCCATGTACACTATATCCACTGCTTTACCTTCATCCACATGCTTGGTCACCTCCTCCTGATTATTTTCTGCACTTGTTGTGGTATTTTATGTACCTATGCACCTGAACCCCAAAGTCTCTTTGGACATCCACTGTACCTAGCCACTTTCCATTTACAAAGTACTCTGCTCTATGCTTTTTTCATCCAAAATGGATAACCTCATACTTTCTTACATTGAATTCCATCTGCCACTAATTTGCCCAATCACCTAGACTGCCAATACCTCCATGCAATTTTATGCTATCATCCAGGCTGACTACAATGCTACCTAACATTGTATCATTAGCAAATTTGGATATATGACTTTCTATGCCATCGCCCAAGTCATTAATGAATAGTGTGAATAATTGAGGCCCCAACACAAATCCCTGTGATACACCACAAGTCACCTCCTGCCAATTAGAGCAATTACCCATTATCCTCACCCTCTGTCACCTGCCACTCAACCAATTTCCTAACCATGTCAATAATTTGCCCTCAACACCATGGGTTCCACCTTAGTTAACAGTTTCTTAAGTGGAACTTTATCAAATGCCTTCTGTAAGTCCATATGAACAATATCCACAGACATTCCTCTGTCCAGCACCTCTTCAAACAATTCAGTAAGATTAGTCAAGCATGACCTTCCTTTCATGAATCTATGTTGGCTCTCCCTGATTGGTTGAATATTTCAAGTGTTCAGTTACCCCAGCCCTGATTATAGACTCCAGCAATTTCCTCACCACAGATGTCAGGCTAACTGGTCTGTAATTCCCTGGTTTCCCCCTTTCACCCTTCTTAGAAAGTTGAGTGACACGTGCAATTTTCCAATCCAGAGAGACTATCCCTGAATCTAGAGAACTCTGGAAGATTATAGTTTGGGTATCTACAATGTGCTCCCCTACTTCCTTTAACACCCTCAAGTGGAAACCATAAGGTCCTGGGACTTGTCATTCTTTAGTTCCATTAATTTCCTAGCTACTTGATGTTGTACTGATGTTAATTGTGTTAAGTACCGTACTCTATTGATTGTTAATTTTTTCGCGATTTCCAGCAAGTTATCCTCCTTTTCAACTGTAAATGTTGAGGCAAAGTAATTGTTCAACATGTTTTCCATTTTCCCATTATCACTGACAATATTTCCATTTTCACCTTTTAGTGGGCCTACATTGACCACCCGCTTTCCCTTTATATTATAACATTTTGTCTTATTGATTGTGATGTCGCTTGCAAGTTTCCTGTCATTTAGTGGCTCTTATAAGCTGCTTTGTGACTCTTTACTGGTCTTTGTATCTTTCCCATTCGTCCAGAGATGTGTTACGTGTTGCATTTTTGTAAACCCTTTCTTTTAGTTTTACGCTATCCCTAACCTCTTTAGTTGTCCATGGCTGTTTTTTTGTGTGAAGTGGAGCCTTATCCTTTCAGGGGTATATACTCGCTCTGTATGTTATTAAAATTATTTTTTAAAATTCCCCACTGATCATCAGTCATTTGGCCCATTAACAGATCTTCCCAGTTTACCATGGGCAGTCTCTGTCTCATCCTGTTAAAGTCAGTCGGACCCAAGTCTAAAATTCTAGTATCTGAATTGTTCTTTTCACTTTCAAACGCTACATTGAATTCAACATGTTGCGATCACTATTTGATAAATGTTCACGCACAGTTAGGTTGTTAATTAAACTTAGCTCATTACTCATAAGTAAATCTAATATTGCAAGTCCCCTTGTTTTTTCGAGAACATATTGCTGCAGGAATCTATCTCAGACACATTCCAGAAATTCACTACCTTTCTTGGAGTATAGTGTTCAATTCTGGTCGCCACACTACCAGAAGGATGTGGAGGCTTTAGAGAGGGTGCAGAAGAGATTTACCAGAATGTTGCCTGGTATGGAGGGCATAAGCTATGAGGAGCGATTGAATAAACTCGGTTTGTTCTCACTGGAACGAAGGAGGTTGAGGGGCGACCTGATAGAGGTATACAAAATTATGAGGGGCATAGACAGAGTGGATAGTCAGAGGCTTTTCCCCAGGGTAGAGGGGTCAATTACTAGGGGGCATAGGTTTAAGGTGAGAGGGGCAAAGTTTAGAGTAGATGTACGAGGCAAGTTTTTTACGCAGAGGGTAGTGGGTGCCTGGAACTCACTACCGGAGGAGGTAGTGGAGGCAGGGACGATAGGGACATTTAAGGGGCATCTTGACAAATATATGAATAGGATGGGAATAGAAGGATACGGACCCAGGAAGTGTAGAAGATTGTAGTTTAGTCGGGCAGTATGGTCGGCACGGGCTTGGAGGGCCGAAGGGCCTGTTCCTGTGCTGTACATTTCTTTGTTCTTTGTTCTTTGTTGTTCTGGCAGGTGCTTGTCTGCCTCTCCCAATCTATGTGTAAGTTAAAGTCCTCTATTAATACTTCTCTGCCTTTGATACACAGTTGCCTAATTTCTGCTTGTATACAATCCAGCATCTCAGAACTGCTACCAGGGAGTTGATACACAGCACCCATTACAGTTTTGGATCAATTTCTGTTCCTCAGTTCCACCCATATGATCTCCACTGGATGCTTTCCCCTCATTATATCCTTCCTCACCATTGAAGTGATAGTATTTGTAATCAGTAAGGCAACTCCCCTTCCTCTGCCATCTTCCCTGTTCCTCATGTGAACTTTATAACCAGGTATATTTAGTTCTCAGTCCCGACCATCCTGCAGCCATGTCTCCATAATAGTCACTATACCATCATGTTCAATGTGCATTTGTGCCTGCAGCTCATCTAATTTATTCCTTACACTCTGTGCATTAATATGTAGAACTCTTAATTGGGCTGTTCCCTCTGACCTGCCTCTCAGCACTATGCTTTATTTGCTTGTTTATCATTTTTCTCTTTTGGTTGAACCAGTAAACTTCTTGTAGTTTTGCCATGAGCTACAGTTCCAAAAGTTGGGTTCCTGACTATTTCTTTACTCTCTACCCTGTTACTTGTTCCTGAAACTGTATTGACTTCTCCTGAGGACTCCACTCCTCCCCCCACCCCCCATCCCATTTGTTAATTTAAAGACCCTGGGCGGGAATCTCTGCCCCCGGGGCCGCGTCGGAGAATCGGCGGGCCAGGCAGGTTTCATGCGACGACACCCCGACGCCGGTCCGCCCACTCTCCGGTCACCGGAGAATCGGCGCCATTGGCGCCGGCGCGGTTGGCGCGACGCCGGTCGGTGGCCGCTCTATGCGCCCCCCCCCGGCGATTCTCCGCGCGGGGTGGGCCGAGTGGCCGCCGAGATAGTCCAAATCCCACCGGCGACGTTCACATGTGGTCTTACCCGGCGGGACCTCGCCGTCCATCCTGCGAGGGGTGGCCTGGTGGGGGTGAGGGGGACATCCGACCCCAGGGAGGGGCCTCCACCGTGGCCTGGCCCACGATCAGGGCCTACCGATCGGCGTGCTGGCTTTTTCTGGTGGGGGCCTCTTTTACCACGCGCCGGCCTCTGTAGCTCTACACCATGTTGCGACGCGGCCAGCGCGGAGAAGGAACCTAGTGCGCTTGCTCGAGTTCACGCCAGTCGCAGCGTGCATGCGCAAATTTGTGCCGGCCGCATCGCGCGTGCGCAGACTCGCGACGCCTGTTTGATGCCGGTATCGGCAGCTGGAGCTGCGTGAGTTGCTCCAGTGGCGTGCTGGCCCCCTTCTGCACCTGGGGGCCTGTTGAATCCACCGTAAAACATAACGGTGTTTATGACGGCGTGAACACTTAGCCTCAGGATCAGAGAATCTCGCCCCATGTGACCACCTTTCTGCTCGGACCCTGGTGGAGACCGTCCCAACGGTACAGATTCCTCCTGCCCCAATACTGATGCCGGTGCCCCATGAAATGAAACCCCTCTTTCCCGTGCCACTCCTTTAGCCACACCTTTACTTCCCTAGTTTTCTCATCCCTACGTCAATTTGCACTTGGCTCGGGTAATGATCCAGAGATTAAAACCCTTGGCGACCTGTCCTTTAATTTTGTTCCCAGTTTCTGATATTTCCCAAACAGGTTTTCTTTCTTAGTCTTACCTATGTTGTTTGGCCCACTGTGGATCACAACAACTGGATCATTCTCCTCCCACTCCACTATCCTTTCATGCCAGTTAGAGATGTCCCTCACCCTGGCACCGGGCAGGCAACATACCATACAGGACTCTCATTCCTGCTTACAAAGGGTGCTGTCAGTACCGCTAATTATAGAATCCCCTACAACTGCCACTTGTCTTTTTGCTCCTCCCTGCTTGAATGGCCTCCTGTACCACGGTGCAGTGGTTGACTAGCTCATCCTCCATACCGTCCTTTTCCTCATCCACACAGGGAGCAAGTACCTCATACCTGTTGGACAAATTCTCCTCCGTTCCTGAATTCAGGATCCCTCTAACTGCCTCACTTGCTGTCACGCCCTCCTGTTCCTGACCATCTACGGGTGTGACTGCCTCTTGAAACAAACAAGTAACTCTCCCCACTCCGGATGAAGCTCAGACTCCAGCTCATCGAAATTCCTCGAGTTGTAAACCCTTGCTGCAGATGTAGTCATTGCAGCTCGCAATGGGATCCACCAGCTCCCACATCATGCAGCTACGGCAAACTGCCTGCCCAATCATCTCCTTTACTTTGTTAGTTTTTCAAATTTAGTGCTGATTCCCTGCCAGCCAATCAGGTCACAGCTTGGAACTTCATTTTTCTTTCCCCAATAGGTATGTTCATTGTCTCCCTTTTTACAATTCCTACATTTTGTATCTTTACACCAGCAGTCTGCTGCTGTGAGCCCAGTTTTATGCACATCGGCGGCAATTTTGAACCTGTGCCTGCTATTGGGTCTCAGCAAACAAATTACAGATTCTCGTACTCAAACTTAATTGTTGGGCTTCCTTAGCTGCCAATTCCATAGAGAGAGGGACTTCTGAAGCATTCTTTAAGTTTCAGTTGTTTTCTATTAACAGCCTTTTTTGGTTAGCTTCACATCTTAACCCACACACTAGTCTGTCTCTAATGGTGTCATTCAAGACATCTCCAAATTCACAGTATTCAGCTAATTTCTTCAAAGTAGCTACGAACTGATTCTCCTTCTTGTTGGTTACGTTTATGGAACCTGAATCTCTTGGCAATGATCAATGGTTTAGGTGAGAAGTGGCACTGCAATATCTCCACAATCTTATATAGGTTTTCAAGCCTGATTTTTCTGGCTGCACCAGACTTTGCAGGGGCTTGAATGTTTCCCCTCCATTGGACTCAGGAAAGTTGGGACTACAATATCTGCAACAATTTTATTCATTTGGACAAAATAATCAAATCGTTTAGTATCTGAGCTCCACCACTTGGGTGTTCTCATCATACGGTCCCATGGCACCAAAAAGTTTCTGCTATTTTATTATGGAAAGGACTTGTGTAAGCATGATGTGCCACAAATGTTTCAGCATTATCTCACTTCTTTTTTCAATCAAGGTACTCCTGTTTCCCTCCGTGTTTTGGAATCCCTCCAGCTGGCAAGCTTCTTTTTGATGTTGTTTCCTCTGAAATCTACATTTAAATGTTGGTTTCATCTATGATTGCTACCGATATTTGACACCACTCCATCCCCAGCTTTTAACGTCTTAATTCTTTTCAAATGTCTGTGCACAGATCGACGATTTTTCTATTTTGTCTGTTACTTCTCCGGGACACTGTCAGCATGGTTCCGATTTCCTCATCGCCAGTTTTCTTTGCGGTACTTTTAAAGGATGGACTAGCAGACCATTAAAGTACAAACAATCAAGAGTTTTATTGGAAAGGCGTTTACTCTACAGTCTGTTCGGATAGACTGCCCATTTGCCCATGCAAACTGCCGATAACATCATCACGTGATCAGACTCATGGCGTAATCTTGTTCCAACTAGGAATAAACATGAATACACAAAAGTTCTGCATCCAGCCCATTTCACACAGGGATGCTGGCACACAGTACAATGGTGGGTTAATTTGTGTGAAAACAGGATTTAATCTTCAGAGGGTTAGCATAATGGTCACGAATAGACACGTCTGTGACAGGTAGGTTGGTGACAATGAGGTTAATTCTGTATTTCTCTTTTGTTGGTCCTCTCACCACCTTCCACAAGCCTAGCCTGGCAGTTATTCGGTCCTCTTGCTCTCTTCTGTGCATCTTCCAGCATGGAGGAAGGAATGCTAATTATTTGGTTGAGGAAGGGCATAGTTGGTAATCATCAGGAAGTTTTGTTGCCCACATCTAACTTAATGACCTGAGGGATTCAGAGTCAATGTTGAGGACTCCAAGGCCCCCTCCATCTAGGCCATACAACACTGCATCATCACCTCAGTTGAGTTTGTCTCACTAGTGGGGAAAGCATATACCCAGGCATTGTGAAGGAGGAGCTTGGGATGTTGGTTGAAAGATGTGATGATGTGAAGTTGCTTGACTAATCTGTGGCCAAATAAGGGTGAGGAATCTTCTGCTGGATTGACTGCTGGGCTTGCCTTTAACTTGTCCATTTGTTTTTTTTCTAAATATGGTTCCTTGCAGTAGCTCAATAGGGTATTTGAGTGGTTAGTTAATTGTGAACCACTTTGCTCTGGGCTTGGTGTCATATATAGGGCAGATCCGATAAGGATAGCAGATTTTCGTCTCTGAAGAACATTGATGATTGCTTTAATGACAATCCAGTATATTGATAGTCACCATTAATGATACTTTTTTAGTTCAGATTTATTTCATTCACAAATTCAAATTCCCCAGCTGCCACGATGTGCTAAGCTTCATGTCTCCAGATCATCAGTTCAAGCCTCTGCATTACTAGTCCAGAAACCTAACCACTATGTTACAGGGCAGGATTTTCATCTTAGAGGTGGGTAGTTCTGGGGGGTGTTTGCGTACTGGAGTCAGGCCGGCTGCCCATGGAGACATATCAGAGCTGGCCACAAGGGTTGCTGAATGCCAAGGTGGTTGGTTAAAAGGATACCTTGCTGCTTGCAGACTTTGTCCCAGTTGAATTGTTAAATGTTAGGCCCTCTGGCCCTCACGCCACTTCAGCCCCACTCTTTCCCATGCCCCATCCATGTGAACTCATGTGAAACAATGCCCCCACCCACCCCCCAATAGTCCCTGACACTTTCCATGCCAACTCATGTTCCTTCACCCCCTCCAATGATTCCTTATCCCTAACCTTGTGCAAATCCAGCACCAGACATCTGTCCCCATTGTAATGATATGTATATTGACTGGGATGTGAAGAGTTAACAAGTTAATGATACTGCTTCTTACCACTAGAGGGAACCACAGAACAGTCATATATATATATCATGTGACTTCGAGAATTCTGGGATTAGATAATTAGGAGTTGAGAGTTCGCAGAGAGCTGGAAGAGTGTCAGGTATAGAGAACAGTTGTATACTTGAGAGTTCTGTAAGTTAGAGGTAGCATAGTTTTATACAATAACCTTCTACTTTAGGAATGTGAACGAATCTTAGTAGTGAAATAAATTTATAGTTTTGTTCGTTAACAAAGCTTTGTGTTCTTTATTCAACACTACGCATCCAAGCCATCCAGGTAAAGCAGAATAGAGAATACAACACCCATGGTCCCTTATAGTCCCATGACAATTTAGTGCAAACTCATGCCAATTTGTGACCCCCTACAATCCACCCTTTGCCCTTATACCCTCTGTGCCAACTTACCCAATTCCACCACGGGTAGATTACGTTCCATCAGGAGTCATGCTGAGCTGAAATAAATTGAAGTTCCATACATCTATTACAGACATCACCACATAGAAAAACACTCATTCATTAAAAACCATTCAATACATTTAAAAACCCTCAAGTCCTTAATCCCATATTTAAAAAAAATATTTGTATCCGTAACCCTATATCAAAGACAACTAATCCTTTAACAACATGTTGCAGCTGTGAATCAAACTGTGAACTCTCAGCATCACCTCCACCCCAATGGCATAATGACAGGTTGCGGAAACAATCAAACATTAATAATTCTATAATGATAGCATTTAGGGTTATGTAAAAAAAACATTCATTGAAACTGGTGGAACAGACCTTTCTTTACTCTCACATACACGGTCAGACAATTTATTTTCAAAATGTGACGGGCAGGAGAATTATATAACTTGACATATTGACAGTTCTATATATCTTGACTGACTGTCACGAGCATTTACATCTCCGTAATAAAGTCGTGGGACGCACACTATGGGTTCACGCTGTTCCTGGTGTGAAAATTGGATCTGTTTGTCCCGTGCACTGAGTTTAAGTGGGTCAGCCGATTTGTAATTCACATCCTATTCCCCTCCAGGTGAAAGTGGGATCTTCTGGAAACGGGCAGGATCTATGACAATGAAATCTACATTCTGTTCCCTTGATCTTATTTCCATTTTTGAAAAAATATATTTTTATTTTTACATATATACACAAAATATCAGAAGAACACATCAACCTAAACAAACAATCACAAATCCCCGGCCTCCCGTGATACCAACACCCTACCACATCCCGTCTTCCCAATTTTACCCCCTTAGACCCCCTGCCCCATAACCAACCCCCCCCCCCCTCTCCTCGCTGACCCTTCAATCCTCCTTGAAGAAGTCAATGAATAGTACCCACCTCTGGGTGAGCCCTTCTACCGACCCCACAGAGCGAACTTGATTTTCTCCAACCTTAGGAATTCTGCCAAGTTGCTCACCCACGCCCCTGTCTTTGGCGGCTCAGAATCCCACCAACACAACAAAATCCATCTCCGAGCTAGCTGGGAGGCAAAAGCCAACACATCAGCCTCCGTGTCTTCTGACACACCAAATATCGCCTCCTCTGGACTCGGGTCCATCCCCACACCCAGAACGTCGGCTTTCACATCCGAGAACCCCTGCCAGAACCCCCTTAGTCTCACACACGCCCAGAACATGTGTATGTGACTCACGGGTCCCCCACCCACCATCCACACCTTCCACCCCCTCAAAGAACTTGCTCATCCTCGGCACCATCATGTAGGCCCTCGGCACCACTTGAAACTGGATGACACTTAACCATGCACATGACGAGGATGCATTCATCCTCCGCAAGGCCCACGTTCCGACCTGCAATTCCCCTCCCAGCTCCTCCTCCCACTTGCGCTTAATCTCGTCCAACGGAATGCCTTCCCTTCCCATCAACTCCTTGTATATATCCAACACCCACCCCTCTCCTATTTTGTCTTCTGACAGCAGCTTACCCTGCAACACCAGAGACGGCAGCCCAGGAATGTATGGCACCTCTCTCCTTGCAAAATCCCTCACCCACCATTCCCCTTGGGCAACTCAGACAATCCCTCCAGCCCCGCAAACATGCCCCCTAAAAACAAGTCCCTAAAATAACCGTTCCCCACCTGCCGCCACCCCTGGAGCCTCGCATCCAGCCCCACCAACACAAACCTATGGTTGTCGCATATTGGCATCCACAATGACATGCCCTTCAGCCCCAACTGTTGCCTGCACTGAGGCCACACTCTTAATGCCGACACCACCATTGGACTCACAGAGTACCTGACCGGTGAGAACAGAAGAGGTGCGAACAATAGTACCCTCAAACACATTCCCCTACACGCCAGTGCCTCCATTCGGCCCCAAACCAATGCCTCCTCCACAGTCCTTTGGAGTTGTGGGGACAAAACCCACGCAAACACGGGGAGAATGTACAAACTCCACACGGACAGTGACTCAGTGCCGGGATCGAACCTGGGACCTCGGCGCTGTGAGACAGCAGTGCTAACCACTGCGCCACCATGCTGCCCTGAGCCCAGTGGTAATTTATCGAATTTGGCACCCCCACGCCAAGAAAACCCGCCTCACCCATGGGGTCTTCCCCACCCATATAAAACCCCGAAATATCCCAATACCCTTCCTAAAAAGGGACTTGGGGACAAAGATGGGTAGGTTCTGTAACACGAACAAGAAGCTGGGCAGCATCGTCATTTTCACCGTCTGCCCGCGGGCAACACATCCCACCTCTTAAAATCTGCCTTCACTCCCTCTACCAAGTTCAGCCTATGTAACTGGGCCAAGCTCCACAACACCTGGATCCTTAAATACCTAAAGATCGTCCCCACCACCCTGAATGGCAACTTCCTAACCTCCTCCCTTGCCCTCTGGCATTGAGCGGGAAAACCTCGCTCTTAACCATGTCAAATTTATACCCCAAAAACAGATTAAATTCCCCCCAAATCTCCATAATCCCTCCAATGCTGCTCACCGGACGATATATAACAAATCATCCACGTATAGCGGAACCGTGTGCTTGGCATCCCCCCTCCGCTCAATCCCTTTCCAATCTCTCGATGCCCTATATAGCATTGCCAACGCTCTATTGCCAAGGCAAAAAGCAACAGGGAGAGCGTGCACCCCTGTCTCGGCCCACGATGTAGCCCAAAATACCCCAAACTCAACTGGCTAATCTGTACGCTTGCCACCAGCGCCCTGTACAGCAACCGAACCTAATCCACAAACCCCTGCCCGAACCCGAACCCCCCCAGCACCTCCAACAAGTACACCCACTCCACCCGATCAAAAACCTTTTCCGTATCCATTGTCATCACTACTTCTACCTCCTGCCCCTCCGAGGGCATCATAATTACATTAAGGAACCTCCGCACATTTGCTGATAACTGCCTTCCCTTCACAAATCCCATCTGGTTCTCCCCTACTACCCCCGACACACAGTCCTCAATTTGCGATGCCAGCACCTTCGCCAACAGCTTAGCATCAGCGTACAGCAGCAATTTCAGGCAGTATGACATACACTGCACCGGATCTTTATCCTTCTTTAAAATCAGGGCGATGGAATCCTGCGACAGTGTAGCAGCGAGATCCCCCCTCTCCCTTTTTTTTGCTGTACGTCCTCACCAGCAGGCCCTCACCAAACTTTTTATAAAACTGTACTGGGATCCCATCTGGCCCTGGGGGCTTCCCCGTTAACATCGCACCCATGCCATCCATCACCTCCCTCAGCCCAATCGGGGCTCCCAGCCCCGAACTCTCTCCCCTTCCACCTTGGGGAGCTCCAACCCATCAAGGAACTGCCGCATCCCCTTCTCTCCCATCGGGGGCACCGACTCATACAGCCATCTATAGAAGGCCTCAAATGCCCCATTCACACCCTCCGGGTCCGTCACCACCTTACCCCTCATCCCTGAACACCAAGCTCCCTTGCTGCTGGCTGCCTCCTCAACTGGTGGGCCAGCACCCTACTTGTCTTCTCCCCGTACTCGTACACTACTTCTCTGGTCCTCTGCAATTGCCCCACCGCCTTCCCCGTGGACATTACATCTGGAGCCTCTGTCTCTTCCTTAACAACCCCTCCTCCGGGCACCACAGAGCACCTCTTGTAAACCCTCAGAATCTCATCAACCAACCTTGCTCTTTTCTTCTGCTCCACCCTCTCCCTCCTGACTACCGCCTTGCGTGACTTCCACAGCTGCAGCTGTGACCCCGTGTTGTTCACCTCCACATAGCCCTGAATGGCAACCCTCACTTGCTCACACTTACCCTCATCTGCCAACAGCCCACATCTAACCTGCACGGCGGTGGTTGGGCCTCCCATGAACCACCCACAAATCCACCCAGTGCAGCGCCTGGTCAGAAACCACAATCGCCGAGTGCTTCGAGTCAGCCACCTCCGCCAGCAGCGTCTTGTCCATTACAAAAAAAACAATCCAGGAATACACCCGGTGCACATGGGAGAAGTATGAAAACTCCTTCGCCCTCGGCCTCCCGAACCTCCACGGGTCCACCCGCAAACCCCCCACCCCATTCGCTCCATAAACTCCCTCAGCTCCCTCGCCACCGCCGACACCCTCGGCGACTTAGGACTCGATTCGGGTCTAGGGCCATATTGAAATCATCCCCCATAATCAGCTGATGTATGTCCAGGTCCGGAATCTTCCCCAACATCCGCCTCATAAAGTCCACATCATCCCAATTCGGGCCATACACATTCACCAGGACCACCGGCATCCCCTCCAGCTTCCCACTGACCTACCTATATACCTACTTCCCAGATCGGCCACAATACTACCCACCTCGAAAGCCACTCTCTTATTAACCAACATTGCCACCCCCCTTGCCTTCATGTTTAGCTCCGAGTGGAACACCTGCCCCATCCATCCCTTCCTCAGCCTCGTCTGAACACCCAGCTTCAGGTGCATCTCCTGCAAAAACACAACGTCCGCCTTCAGACTCCTCAAATGCGTGAACATGTGTCCGTTTAGCTGGCGCATTCATCCCTCTCACATTCCACATGACCAGCCGGGTCGGGGGCTCCCCACCTCCCTCCCTTGCCGATCAGCCATATCCCTTTTTAAGCAATCCCCTGACCTGCGTCACCCGCCCTCCAGGTTCGTCCTCGGATGGCCGGCACCATCTCTCCCTTCCCAACGGTGCCACACCAACCACACCCATGCCAGAAACTCCCCCCCTTCCATACCAAACAAAGAACCAAACCCATTTCCCCCCCCCCGCCCCCCCTCTTGGCAACCCCCCACTTCGCTCCCGTTAACTAGCCTGCCCAACTAGCATGGTGGCTCCTGCCCAAGGCCTCTGACTTCCTCATACTCCTCCAGTTCACTTCCGGGTGCGGCGATGACCAGCTAAGTCGCACGTTTCGGCAGCTCCCAGTGGAACGGACTTTTGGGCTCTTAATGAGAGCCCCAACGGCAATTTTAACGGCTAAAAGCACTGTGCGGTAAACCAGAAGGGAATCCCCCCTGGACACGGATGGAAAAAGGAGAGGAAAGTGGCCGGATTGCGGTGGATCCTTTAGAGCAGCGGCAAGGAAGGCAAGCAAAAACCAAGATGGCGTCGGAAGGAGGCAGTTTAATATGGGGCCCTGAACAACACGAGTTCTTGAAGCGCTGCGTGGAAGAACTTAAAAAGGAGATGAAGAAGGAGCTGTTGGCCCCGATATTACAGGCGATTGAAGGGCTAAAGGTTGAGCAAAAGACCCAGGAGCAGGAGCTTCGGGTCGTGAAGGCAAAGGCTGCCGAGAACGAGGACGATATACAGGGCCTGGTGGTGAAGACGGAGATGCACGAGGCACACCATAAAAGGTGTGTGGAAAGGCTGGAGGTGCTGGAGAATAATGCGAGGAGGAAGAATTTAAGGATTCTTGGTCTTCCCGAGGGTGCAGAGGGGGCGGACGTCGGGGCATATGTGAGCACGATGCTGCACTCGTTAATGGGATTGGAGGCCCCGACGGGTCCGTTGGAGGTGGAGGGAGCCTATCGAGTTATGGCGCGAAGACCGAGGGCTGGAGAAATTCCCCGAGCCATAGTGGTGAGATTTCTCCGATATAAGGACAGAGAGATGGTCCTCAGATGGGCAAAGAAAACTCGGAGCAGTAGGTGGGAGAACGCGGTGATCCGCGTATATCAAGATTGGAGTGCGGAGGTGGCGAGAAGGAGGGCGAGCTTTAATCGGGCCAAGGCGGTGCTTCATAAAAGGAAGGTCAAATTTGGAATGCTGCAGCCGGCAAGACTGTGGGTCACACATCAAGGGAAACACCACGACTTTGAAACAGCGGATGAGGCATGGACATTTATTGTCGAAGAGAAATTGGAATAAGTGGGTTATATAAAAAAAGAACGTTTGAGTCAAAGTGGTGGGGCGAATATGGGGGGCGAAGAGGGGGGGAAAAGGGGGGAGAGGAGAGATGATTTTTAAGTTGTTAATCCTGCGACCCGGTAACTTTTCTCTCTTCCCCTTGTTGTGGGGGAGGGAGGGAGGGAGGTGGAGGAGCTGGGGGCGTCGGCCATTGGGGGCGGGGCCAAAGGGGAAGCGCGGGCTTTGTTCCCGCGCTATGATAATTATGGCGGGAACAGGGAAGCAGGAAGGAGGGGGCGTCGCACAGTGCGAGCCGAGGTCACGGGGGAAGCCGAGGTCGGCCAGAGTTTGCTGACTTCTGGGAGCAACATGGGAAATGCAATTACGCTAGTGGGGGATCTAACGGGGAGGGGGGGTGTGGGGGGGTGGGGGGTTAACTGGGTTGCTGCTGCTGCGGAGAAGGGGGAGCTGGTATGGGGTGGGGTGGGCGGGGCGGGGGGGCGCCACCCGGGGGACACACAGCTACGTGGGAACCGGGTGAGGAGCTGGTTAAAAAAGGGGATGGCTAGTCGACAAGGGGGGGGTTGTAAAGAGACCCCCAACCCGGCTGATCACGTGGAATGTGAGAGGGCTAAACGGGCCGATAAAGAGGGCACGGGTACTCGCACACCTAAAGAAACTTAAGGCAGATGTGGTTATGCTACAGGAGACGCATTTGAAACTGATAGACCAGGTCAGACTACGCAAAGGATGGGTGGGGCAGGTGTTTCATTCAGGGCTAGATGCGAAAAACAGGGGGGTGGCTATACTAGTGGGGAAGCGGGTAATGTTTGAGGCAAAGATCATAGTGGCGGATAGTGGGGGCAGATACGTGATGGTGAGTGGCAAATTACAGGGGGAGGCGGTGGTCTTAGTGAACGTATATGCCCCAAACTGGGATGATGCCAACTTTATGAGGCGCATGCTAGGACGTATCCCGGACCTAGAGGCGGGGAAGCTGGTAATGGGTGGAGATTTTAACACGGTGCTGGAGCCAGGGCTGGACAGATCGAGGTCCAGGACCGGAAGGAGGCCGGCAGCAGCTAGGGTGCTTAAGGACTTTATGGAGCAGATGGGAGGAGTAGACCCCTGGAGATTTAGTAGACCTAGGAGTAAGGAGTTTTCGTTTTTCTCCTATGTCCACAAAGTTTATTCACGGATAGACTTTTTTGTTTTGGGAAGGGCGCTGATCCCGAAGGTGACGGGGACGGAATATACGGCTGTAGCTATTTCGGATCACGCTCCACATTGGGTGGACTTGGAGATAGGGGAGGAAAAAGAACAGCGTCCACCCTGGAGAATGGACATAGGACTATTGGCGGACGAGGGGGTGTGCTTAAGGGTGAGGGGGTGTATTGAAAGGTACTTGGAACTCAATGATAATGGGGAGGTCCAGTTGGGAGTGGTCTGGGAGGCGCTGAAGGCAGTGGTTAGAGGGGAGCTGATATCAATCAGGGCACATAAAGGAAAGCAGGAGGGTAGGGAACGGGAGCGGTTGCTGAAAGAACTTCTGAGGGTGGACAGGTAATATGCGGAGGCACCGGAGGAGGGACTATACAGGGAAAGGCAAAGGCTACATGTAGAATTTGATTTGCTGACTACGGGTAATGCAGAGGCACAGTGGAGGAAGGCACAGGGTGTACAGTACGAATATGGGGAGAAGGCGAGCAGGTTGCTGGCCCACCAACTGAGGAAAAGGGGAGCAGCGAGGGAGATAGGGGGAGTGAGAGATGAGGAGGGAGAGATGGAGCAGGGAGTGGAGAGAGTGAATGGAGTGTTCAAGGCATCCTATGAAAGATTATATGAAGCTCAGCCCCCGGATGGGGAGGAGAGAATGATGTGTTTTCTGGACCAGCTGGAATTTCCTAAGGTGGAGGAGCAGGAGAGGGTGGGACTGGGAGCACAGATTGAAACGGAGGAAGTAGTGAAAGGAATTAGGAGCATGCAGGCGGGGAAGGCCCCGGGACCTGACAGGTTCCCAGTTGAATTTTATAGGAAATATGTGGACTTGCTGGCCCCGCTACTGAGGAGAACCTTTAATGAGGCGAGGGAAAGGGGGCAGCTGCCCCCGACTATGTCAGAGGCAACGATATCGCTCCTCTTAAAGAAGGAAAAAGACCCGCTGCAATGCGGGTCCTATAGGCCTATTTCCCTCCTGAACGTGGACGCTAAGATTCTGGCCAAAGTAATGGCAATGAGGATAGAGGATTGTGTCCCGGGGGTGGTCCACGAGG
The DNA here is from genome assembly GCF_047496885.1 of Scyliorhinus torazame. Lineage (NCBI taxonomy): Eukaryota > Metazoa > Chordata > Chondrichthyes > Carcharhiniformes > Scyliorhinidae > Scyliorhinus > Scyliorhinus torazame. The sequence goes on along the minus strand of NC_092712.1, from coordinate 191,181,009 downwards.
ACCAAACTGGGTTTGTGAAGGGGAGACAGCTGAATACGAATATACAGAGGCTGCTAGGGGTAATGATGATGCCCCCACCAGAGGGGCAAGCGGAGATAGTGGTGGCGATGGATGCCGAGAAAGCATTTGATAGAGTGGAGTGGGATTATTTGTGGGAGGTGCTGAGGAGATTCGGCTTTGGAGATGGGTATATTAGATGGGTACAGCTGCTGTATAGGGCCCCAATGGTGAGCGTAGTCACGAATGGACGGGGGTCTGAATATTTTCGGCTCCATAGAGGGACGAGGCAGGGATGTCCTCTGTCCCCATTATTGTTTGCACTGGCGATTGAGCCCCTGGCAATAGCATTGAGGGGTTCCAGGAAGTGGAGGGGAGTACTCAGGGGATGAGAAGAACACCGGGTATCTCTGTATGCGGACGATTTGTTGTTATATGTGGCGGACCCGGCGGAGGGGATGCCAGAGATAATGCGGATACTTGGGGAGTTTGGAGTTTTTTCAGGGTATAAATTGAACATGGGGAAAAGTGAGTTGTTTGTGGTGCATCCAGGGGAGCAGAGCAGAGAAATAGAGGACTTACCATTGAGGAAGGTAACAAGGGACTTTCGGTACTTGGGGATCCAGATAGCCAAGAATTGGGGTACATTGCATAGGCTAAATTTAACGCGGTTGGTGGAGCAGATGGAGGAGGACTTTAAGAGATGGGACATGGTGTCCCTGTCACTGGCAGGGAGGGTGCAGGCGGTTAAAATGGTGGTCCTCCCGAGATTCCTTTTTGTGTTTCAGTGCCTCCCAGTGGTGGTCACGAAGGCTTTTTTAAAAAGAATTGAGAAGAGTATTATGAGTTTTGTGTGGGCCGGGAAGACCCCGAGAGTGAGGAGGGGATTTTTGCAGCGTAGTAGGGATAGGGGGGGGGCTGGCACTACCGAGCCTAAGTGAGTACTACTGGGCCGCCAATATCTCAATGGTGTGTAAGTGGATGGGAGAAGAGGAGGGAGCGGCGTGGAAGAGATTGGAGAGGGCGTCCTGCAGGGGGACTAGCCTACAAGCTATGGTGACAGCGCCGCTGCCGTTCTTACCGAAGAAATACACCACAAGCCCGGTGGTGGTGGCTACACTGAAAATTTGGGGGCAGTGGAGACGGCATAGGGGAAAGACGGGAGCCTCGGTGCGGTCCCCGATAAGAAATAACCATAGGTTTGTTCCGGGGAGAATAGATGGGGGATTTGGAGCATGGCAAAGAGCAGGGGTAACACAATTGAGAGATCTGTTCGTAGATGGGACATTTGCGAGTCTGGGAGCGCTGACGGAAAAATATGGGTTGCCCCAAGGGAATGCATTTCGGTATATGCAACTGAGGGCTTTTGCGAGGCAACAGGTGAGGGAATTTCCGCAGCTCCCGATGCAGGAGGTGCAGGATAGAGTGATCTCAGAGACATGGGTGGGGGACGGTAAGGTGTCAAACATATATAGGGAAATGAGGGACGAGGGGGAGATCATGGTAGATGAGCTGAAAGGGAAATGGGAAGAAGAGCTGGGGGAGGAGATTGAGGAGGGGCTGTGGGCTGATGCCCTAAATAGGGTAAACTCATCGTCCTCGTGTGCCAGGCTAAGCCTGATACAATTTAAGGTGTTACACAGGGCGCATATGACTGGAGCATGGCTCAGTAAATTTTTTGGAGTAGAGGATAGGTATGCGAGATGCTCGAGAAGCCCAGCGAATCACACCCACATGTTCTGGTCATGCCCGGCACTACAGGGGTTTTGGGTGGGGGTGGCAAAGGTGCTTTCGAAGGTGGTGGGGGTCCAGGTCGAACCAAGCTGGGGGCTGGCTATATTTGGGGTTGCAGAAGAGCCGGGAGTGCAGGAGGCGAAAGAGGCTGATGTTTTGGCCTTTGCGTCCCTAGTAGCCCGGCGCAGGATATTGTTAATGTGGAAGGAAGCCAAGCCCCCGGGTGTGGAGACCTGGATAAATGACATGGCAGGGTTTATAAAGTTGGAACGGATTAAGTTCGTTCTAAGGGGGTCGGCTCAAGGGTTCACCAGGCGGTGGCAACCGTTCGTCGAATACCTCACAGAAAGATAGAGGGAATGGAAAAGAAGAAGACAGCAGCAGCAACCCGGGGGAGGGAGGGGAGGGAGGAGGGGGGGGAGGAATCAGAAGGACTCTCAGGGATGTTATTGTATATGCATAGGTATTTGGTATATGTAATTGTATATTGGATTGTTGGATTGTATTTTTGGAGAGTATTTATCTTGGACAAGGCAGTTGCCATTTAGTTTTGTTTTTGATTTTGTTCATATATTATTTATTTATTTGTTTAAAACTGGCCATTGTTATTTATATTGTTTTATTGATGTATAAAGGAAACACTATGTACTGTTATGTTTGGCCAAAAAATCTTGAATAAAATATATCTTAAAAAAAAATACTCCTCCAGTTCCCCCCTCTCCTCTCCATCCTCCCATCCACCAACAAACAAAGCGAAACAAAAGGCACACTCACCATCACAGCTCCCCATTGAAACCCACCCCATGTGCCCCACAATGAACACAAAGTTTCTCTCCGAAGTTCAATGTTTTCACAGTCCTCCCAGTCCATGGTCCCTCAAAGTCTATCGCCTTCTCTGACAAGTCAAAATAAAATGCCTGCTTTTGGTATGCCATCCACAAGCGGGCAGGGTACAAAACCCCAAACTTCATCCCTTCTTAAAGTGGGCAACCTTTGTCCAGTTGTACCTGGCCCTCCACTTGGCCAGATCTGCACCCAGGTCCTGGTAGACCCGCAGCTCACTCACTCCCAGTTGCATTTCTTCGTCTACCGCGCCCACTTCAGAATCTTTTTTTTGTCCAAAATCGATGCAGCCTCACCATCATCGCCCTTGGCAGTTTTCCCACCTGTGGCCTCCTCCTCAGCGCCCTATCCACCTTGATGGGCCGGTCGAAGGCCCCTTCCCCCATCAACGTCTCCAGCATGCTCACCACATATTTGCCGGCTTCTGCTCCCTCAATGCCCTCAGGCATCCCGACAATCCTCAAATTCTGCCTCCTGGAGGGCTTCTCAAGGTCGCCCCTTGATCTTATTTCCATTAAACATCTGACCAACCAACTACACCTCAGCCCAATGTTAGCAGATATTGTCAATAGTTCCCTCTCTCCATCAAATCTCCTACCATCTCCCCTCATCTCAAAGAAAAACAAGCACTGATCCAAACATCCTTGCAAACTTCCATCCGAACTCCAACCTCCCTTTCCACTCCAAAATCTTTGAATGTGTTTGTTGCCTCGCAAACCGGTTCCCATCTTCTCCAGAACTCCATGCTAGAAACCCTCCAATCAGATTTTTTCCCCGGCACAGTACTGAAAATGGCTCTTACTAAAGTTACAAATTAGATTGTATGTGAGTGTCACAAAGGTGAACCTTCCCTCACCCCCCTTCATACTTTTCAGCTTGTCGGCAGCCTTTGACAGAGATGACCACAACATTCTCCTCCACTCCTCTTCACTGCTGCCCAATTGGGTGGGAATGCTCTCACGTGATTCCATTCTTACCCATATAATCGTAGACAGAAAATCACTTGCCATGGCTTCTCTTAATGCCCCGAACCATTAACTAAATGTCCTCAAGTATATATCCTTGGTCCTTTCCGATTTCTCATCTACATACTGCTCCTTGATTACATCATCCAATGGCACGATGTTAGTTTTTACATTGTTACAAACATTGGACTTTACATGTTTTAAAATGTCTCCTTTAACTTAAGGTAAAATTGGGATTTGTGGAAGCATGCCAGCTCAGAGAAAAACGTATGTGGTCTGGTTTCCATGGGATGAAACTCACACATAAACCTCTTGAAATCAAGTGACAGTTTTCAAACTTAAACATCATAACTCACAAAAGAGGAACAGCTGCTTTGTGCGACACGGAGAAAGTAGGGGAACAAAGCAGTTACTGCTATGGTGAAGCAGGATGCTTTTTACGAGATTTGTTTTTTGTCCAGAAAGTACACACTTTGGGAAATTTAAGGAACAAGAAATCATCGAATCCGGAAGATTCAGCTGAGTGCAAAGACTTTCAAAAGACACTTGAAAGTTTTGACTAAGCACAGCAGGGCGAATTGAGCCTGCTGGAGGGCCAGGGGTAACTTTGGACTTGATCTTGTAATGCAACACATCTGGCAGAGTGCGTTGCTCAGCAAAATAAGGTTATATGACGTATTGTTTCATTCACGTGGAAGTACCTTTTCTTCAGTGAAATGTATTTGTTAACTGTTAGCAAATATTTGATTGATGTAGATTTTAGTTTTTTACAATAAGTCTTAAAAGGTGAATTCTTGTCCTTTGGTATTTTCTGTTGGCCATTAATCAAGGATTAATTCATCTTTTTTTTGAGACAGTGATTGCCAACAATATGTAAGCTGACAACACCGCTTCTCATAACTACTCCACTGTTACTAAATTAGCAGATTGTTTATCAAAACAAGCAGAAATTTCCTTCAATTAAATATTGGGGAGGCTGAAGCCATTGTTTTCAGCACATCTGCTGCTCTGTTGAAACCCTCATTTTTACCTTTGCTACCTCTAGACTGGACTATAACAGTACACTCTAGCTAGTCTGTCATATTCTATCCTCTGTAAACTTTAAGTCATCAAAACTCTGCTGCCCACAGCTTATATGTGCAGTTAGGTCCCATTCGCCCTTTGGCCCTGTGGTTGCTGACTGATACTGGCTCCCGGTAAAGTTATGGAAGGCTTTACAATTCTCACCCTTGTTTTCAAATCCCTCCATGGCCTTGCCCTTCCCCATCTTTGTAATCTCTGTCAGCCCGCAACCCTCTAAGGTATTTGTGCTCCTTTAATTCAGTTCGGTTTTCATTCCCTATTATAATTGCTCTACCACTGGTGGCTGCGCCTTCAGTTGCCATGGCCCAAGCTCTGGAATTCCTTCCTCCACCTCTCCACCTTGCTATCCTCCTTTTTAAAAAAAAGCAATTTTGAGTACCCAATTCATTTTTTCCAATTAAGGGGTAATTTAGCATGTTCAATCCACCGATCCTGCACATCTTTGGGTTGAGGGAGCGAAACCCACGCAAACACGGGGAGAATGTGCAAACTCCACACAGACAGTGACCCAGAGCCGGGATCGTACCTGGGACCTCGGCGTCGTAAGACTGCAGTGCTACCACTGCGCCACCGTGCTGCCCTGCTATCCTCCTTTAAGACCAGCGATAGGCAACCGAGGCTGGTGAGTGGTCCGCATGAGTTGGCCTTCTTCTCAGTGGGCCACAGCATTGCAATCGGGCATGTCACTAACTGTGATCCCATGAAGATGATTAAATATATTCAGTCCAGAGGAGGTTTACAAGAATGGTCCCAGGGATGAGAAATTTCAGTTATGAGAATAGATTGGAGAGTTTGGGATTGTTCTCCTTGAAGAGAAGGTGAAGAGGAAATTTGACAGGGATGTTTACAATCATGAGGGGTTGGACAGAGTAGACAGGAAGAAACTGTTACTGCTTGTAAAAGGATCAAGAACAGGAGGGCACAGGGCCACAATTCAGCAATTCACCCGCTGTGCTTGGTGCAGATCCAGGCAAAGCGGGTGAATTGCACGAGAGACTTGCTCTGCCTGGCACAATCTGCATCTTGCCCTCGCTGGGCGAGATCCAAATCTGAATGTCTAAATGAGCCGGCAAAGTCACCCGGCACCCGGGATACCTCGCCAGGGCAATGTTTCGTAACAGCATGCGGAAGGGCTCCCAGACCATTCGAGACCCCCGAGTGATCAGTGACAGGGCAGGGTGGTATCCTGGCACTCCCCCTGGCACTAACCCGGGTACACTGGCAGTGCCACCCTGATGCTAGGCTGGCAATGCCAGGATGCTCCGGCTGCCAGGTTGGTACTGCCAGGGGCCGGCCCTGGGCGCCTTGCCGTGGTGAGGGGGTTGTTCCCAGGGGCCTTCCCAAGGTGGGGGAGGAACTTGAAAGGTGGGGTGGGAAGATCGGGGCAGCTGGTCAAAATGGCACTCCAGTCTGCGAACAGCAGAAATCTCTCTCACTGCGGCCTCGGTGGAGAAAAACTCCACGGGGTCGAAATAAACTGCAAAGTGCCGTTGAATAGAGGGATGTTTCTTAGCTCTGCAGACTAAAAGTGATTTGCAAAAGAAGCAAATGTTATGTGAGAAAATAATTTTTCGCACGATGAGTGTTCGGGTCTAGAATGCACTGCCTGGAAGTGTGGTGGAGCTAGGTTTAATTGAGGCATTCAAGAGGGCATTTGATGATTACTTAAATAGAAACAATGTGCTGGGGTACGGGGAGAAGCAAGGAATGGCAAGAAGTCATGATGTGCATTTAGCTAGTCGGTGCAGACATGATGGGCCAAATGGCCTTCTTCTATGGCATAACAATTCTGTGCGGCTGTGAATTCACCAAATAGAAAATGCCTAATCGGTCATATATTAATAGAACTATCAACTTCAAATGGTAAAAAGGAAATACTTTTATGCTTTCCTTACTTAAGTACAAAAGTAACAAAAATGCACAACCTCCCGTGTCCACTGGGGTCGTAACTAAGACGTTGCCCAGAATAAGGTAACTGCACTTGCGTATCAAGAATTTGCAGGGCATGCCGACTGAACTGTAGCAGCACTTTGATTGGACACAGCGGGAGCACACGGCTCTCAGTCATAGTGTGTAGTCAGAATGTATCTCACTTCACATGTCCTTTCCTTATGTGCATATCACTTTAACAATACTGCTAGGAAAAAAAATATTCAGAAGGAAACTAGAGAAGTCTGGCAACTCTGCACGTGGACAGTAGTCAACAAAATGTCTTGTGGGCCGCTCACAGAACTCTGATGGGCTGCATGCAAGCCACAGATTGCTCACCACTGTTTAAGACTCTCCTTAACACCTAACCTACTGACCAAACCTTTGGTCATCTTGCCTACTAGCAAACTCGGAAAATCTCACTCCAATGATTGTTCTCCGTGTCCTCCGATTTAGTAGCGACACAAAAATTAAAACTTTGTGCAATAGAATTTTATTTAATCTTTACATCCAGTCACAGAATCCATAATTTTAGAAATGTATTTTCAAGACCACGCTTGGAAAGAAAAAAAAACAATTCACACAAACTTAATATATATTTTTTTTAATTCTAAAAATAGTTTAAAATTGTCATGCTGTGACATGTTGCAACAATGCTACTCAAACAAATATAAAACAACAATGCTACAAAAACGTACACATTCAGTGCTAGTTACATTGTTTAAGCAACCAGACTGGTCTATTCAAAGTCACAAATTGCAAGGATAGCCAGTTCAGTACTGATCAGTAATATTTAACAAGCAAAATTCTTTAAGATTCGAATTTCCCAGCCCTGGTATCGAACACGTACATAGGCTGAATTTAACGAGCCACCTGTGGGCAGCGAATCAGGCGCGGTGAATCAGTAAATTAGATTGCCCTGCCTTTGGGTCTCCATCATAACTTTACAGACTGTAGGGGAGGCACTCGGTGGGCCATCTGCCTGTGGTCCAATTGAGGTCCTTAAGTGTGCAAATTCATCCAGCCACCCCCTATTTAATCGGTGACATGGGAGACCTGCACTCAATGTGTAGCATGCGGGATGTTGGATTTAGGGAGGGGGCAGGGGGAGGAAGAGGGAGAGAGAAGGGGGGTGCTGATGTTGGTGGTATCTCCTTCCCACGCTCCAGTGCAAATTGGACTTGCCACCAGCACCCCCAATCACCACCCGTAGTTTTTTCCCACATCCACCATCCCCACCCTGGTGAGATCCTGCACGTACCTGGGTTTTGGGGCATCCACTGTTCCTCTGTCTTTTATGCTTCCCTCCTGCCATTGGCTAGTAGCTTTATGAGGCAAATCTTCCTCCTAGAGACAGATAGAAGTCCCACCTCATACTAATTAAAAGGCCACCATCCAAAAAATTAATGTGGGGCAATCTGTCCAAGTGGAGGCGGGCTCAACCCCACAATTTAAACTGGGGTGCCTGACATCAGCATATAATCCAGCCTCATATCTCATTCCTGAGAAATTATGTTGCATGAATAAAAAATAATATTGTTAAGACTTAGTTATCAGTGAATATTTTTATTTTATAAAAGTAAATAGCTTTCTGATTGGTAAAATTGTATTGGTGTAGTGTCAATATCTGATATAGCTGGATAATTGGTGAAAGGTGGAAAGGAATTTCACTCTGGAACTTTGATATAAAAATTGGGCTGCCTCACCTGATGAAGGAGCTATGCTCCGAAAGGTCGTGATTCAAAACAAACCTGTTGGATTTTAATCTGGTGTCGTAAGATTTCTTACTGTGTTTGTTTGTTACCACTTAAGAGAATTATTTTTACACATGCTTAAATTATTTTAGCATGTTTTTCTATCATTAACATGAGCCCTTGCTAAAAGGTTAAAAGTTCACCTATTCTGTATGTGCAAAATGTTGCAGGAAACAGAATAAATACCTGTTTACAGCATTTCTCAGGTTAACTGCATGTAATGATTAATTAGCAGCAATTACAAAAAGATAACTATATCTTCAACATGTCAAACTTAAAGAACAAACCATTTGGAAATATTTTGCTTAAACAACATCTTAAGAAATATTAATTATTAACATGGTTTTATTAAACAGTAGCAACATATAGCTTTATACATGAACCAACAGGAAACCGAGAGAATAGTCTCCAATACAAAGAAATCAAAATAAATTAACAGAATGAAGATCAGATCTTAAATGATTATTTATCCTACCAAAGTCAGAATTCATAATAAATATCAAAACTTTATTAATTGTTAGTGCAAGTTTAGAGTCTCTTAGAAAGAGAATTGACATCTCTTTGTCCATTTGTAGAATTAATGTGCGAAATTGTACCAGTTGAATCATCAATTGCTAATTATATTGTTTTGTAAAGTGCACAGTGTTAACCAAAGAAATTCAAAACAGAAGAATTACTGTCAATATCTGAACATTAAATATTATTGCAAAACAAGCTATACCTATAATTATTCTCCAACAGCTGCACTAGATATTTTTCAAATACCCCACACTTGTATCTTACACAGTTACATCAGTAGTATCAATGCACTTTTTAGAAATATGAAAAATAATGATGTGGATAGGAAACAGTAAATTGAGATTGTGTTTTTCTGAATAGAAAACAGCCTTAATATAACAACTTGCAAACTGAAGAGATATAAGAACATAATTTTGATGATTTTAATGCTTTCCAATTTTTGTTGGGGAACAAGCATTCGTGTTAAAATGCTGAGGGTTGCAAGGTCACTTGAATAAACGGCTTCAGGGGGCGTTACTCTACAAAATCAAACAATCTCTCTGAACTAATTCAAGAACATATTGCATATACGAGACCATAAACCCAAAAACTATTCTTTGCAGTATTAGTGAACAAACACATAATGCATCATTTGAGATTCCTCTGATCACCATTTAAATTCAAATAATATCCTGAATATTTTAAGTAGGCAACTGCCTGTACTAGAAGGGCACATGCAGGAGACTAATTTGAGGGTTAAGTGTTTGTCTGCTCAATTGGGCAACTGCAATTTATATGTGTATACATAAAAAGCTATGAAAATGAAGTAATGCATCACACAGTTCAATAATACTGCAAATGAATAGTAACTGGAACAATCCACTGAGTGGAGGGGAATCTTTCCATATAATAATGAACATAATATTTGATCAATCGATTCTTCAAAACCTTTCACTTCTCACTCAGAAAATGCCCCTGCCTTGATGAATCATTCATTTTTCAGAAATTATACAGCTGAAGGTTGCTTCATACTTATTTTATAGCTAGACTCCCATCAGTGCACCATAGAATCACTCTCAGTTTTACAGGAAAGCAAAAATACACATATAAATATGTATATACCAGGACATATATACCCTTGCACATAAGAGGTAAATAATGACAGCTAAAGTTAGTATATGCAATTAAATAATACATCGTCAGGCCCAAGCCACAGCTCGCATGTCTCTTGTGATGGGAGATGTAAGTTTCTAAAGAATTCATTCTCTCAAAACAGAACCTGAAGAGTTAGTATCGAGGAAAGCAATAGTACTTCACAAGAAAGGAAATGGGGTGGGTTGCAGAAAGAACAGTTGCTTCACTACCAATTGTTTTCTGCCACTACTGAAAGTTAAAATCTATCCTTTTAACAAACTGATAGACAGGGGAAATTATTGAGTTCTACTTTAGTTCAAGTGATATGAACACCACTGGCAAGGCCAACATTTATTAATTAACCTCGCGAAGGTGATGTTGAGTTACCTTCTTGAACTGCTGAAGGGCATGTGGCATAGATACACCCAGAGTGCTGGCAAGGAGAACGATCCAGAATTTTCACCCAGCGAAAGTGAAGGAACAGCAATATATTTCCAAGTCAGAATCATGTGTGACTTGGAGGAGAACCTTCAGGTAGTGGTGTTCCTCTGCATGTGCTGCCCATATCTTTCTAGGCAGCAGGGTTGTGAATTTGGAAAGTGCTGTCAATAGAACCTTAGTGAGTTCTTGAATGTGATACACATTGAACCATGATGTGTCACTGAGGGAGGGAATTAACGTTTAAGGTGGCGGACGTACTGTCAAGCAACTATGCTGCTTGATCTGGATGATGTCAAGCTGCGAAAGTGTTTTTGGGCCTGCACTCATTCAAGCAAATGAAGAGTATTTCAGAAGACTTACTGACTTGTGCCTTGTAGATGGTGGGCAGGCTTTGGGGAGTCAGAAGGGAACTTATTTGCAGCAAAATATGCAGTCTCTGACCTACGCGGCTAGCTAAATATTTATGTGGCTGTTCCAATTATGTTTCTGGCCAATGGTGGGCCTCCAGAATTTTGATGATTAGCAAGTCAATGGGGAAGATAGATAGATTCTCTCTTGTTGGAGATTGTCATTGTCTGGCACTTATGTAGTACAAATGAATGCATATTAAAAACAGAAGGAGGATAGGCAGATCAGAGGGAAAAACAGGAAGTGATTTTATTAAAATGGGTAAACTGCATTTCAATCTTCTTTGCATGTCGTGCAGTTCCAATGTGTGGGAGAAGCCCTTGACTCTTAAAGATCCTACACTCTTAAAAAGACTCCCACTAATGAAAGTATAAGCCTGGAAAATAGACTGTAATATATTATTGTACAAATATATCAATGTCAACATCAAAGTGGCAGATGGAGGATTTTTTGAACAAAAACACTAACTTTGTACGATAATATCACTCATTATAATCCCCAGTTTATAAAGTTAATGAACAACCACTCTTTCACCAGCCAATTTTGTTGGTATAATATTATAAATAAATTTGCTGTGAAAATACACTGTCCATCATGATACAACATTTCTGAAAATGGAACGATGCAGAAATCATGAACAGGATTTTCAATCGGGGTTGGGATAATGTGGCTAGTTCTGGCTTCTGTCCCTGCATGGCATGCTTTAGGCATGCTTATAGGGCTGCCAACCTTCCAGGATTGGCCTGGTGTTGCCAGGAATTGAAAATCAATCACTAAAACATTGCTGTGTGCAATCCTTGTGGACATTAAAAGCATTTATTTTGTCATTTTCTTTAAACATTTCTCTTTACCGGCTATAAAAATATTGAAAATGAGAAAAGGGGCTGTTTGACTAACAGTCAAGCATAATCCAATTGGATAATGAGCCTTTCTACTTTCCAACTGGAGTAGAAAGACAATGTCTCAAGGATGTGCTGGCTGACTAATGACTGGAGGACAGGGACAAGTCATGCAAAGAGACCTCCAGAAATTTGTTTAATCGTACTTGGCAACCCTAGATGCCCACTGCGATCTTCATTTGGCTCCAGCCAATTAAAAACCAGGAAAGAGGCTCCAGCATATGGGTGATCATTGTGAGTCAGATGGGGGTGTTGACAGGGTTCTTCACTTGATCTTTTGTGACCAGCTCTCCCTCCAGGTTGGCCTGAAAGTGGCCCAGAACAATATGGGTTGTCCATATTGCCAACTGGAAATTCCATTTGTGCAGGAATATGGCCTTAATAGGCTCCATAATTTACAATAAATGCCCTTAATTGGCTGTCCAGCCTGGCGGGTGGCTGATCCATCCCTAATCAGCCCTCATTCAAAATGGCTTAGTGTTGAGACTGTGACAAAGCACTGGCATGGATCTCAGTGGTGCCAATTTGAGTACTTATCTGCCTCGATCCAGACTCTGATCCTTTAAACAATTCCAGTTCATATTTTGTAAATATAGCGATGAATATCCAAGGTGGTTTTCCTACTTGTTTACTGTAACTTTTGTGGAAGAGCCAAGGAAATTTGAGAAAAGCGCTATAAACAAAATTTACACCATTGCTTGGGCGATTTGGGTAGCTGTTACACTGGACAAGTAGGAGACTCTCACTGAAAGTTTGCCCCCATGAATAGTTTTATCATTTGTGTTTCCGATATTCAGTACACACTGAATTCTAGTCATCAGATTTTTTTATCAATTTAAAAATAATTATGAAAATAGGAACCAAAAGGTAAATATAGATCTTAATGGTTAGACATTTTCTTCTAAACAACATTGGTAAATAGAGATGAAAGAGTTAAGCAGTCACTGGACAATCACAGTATTCCCTTTCTTGGGATAAAAAATAGTTTCACAGATTTCTGTACCTATGCAGGATTGTTGATGATTTTGTATTCTGTTAAACTTAATTCTCTCATAGTGATAATTAAAATCACAACAATAATCCAATTATTTCCAGTGGTTTGTTTACGCATATTATTGCACAGAGAGTTATGCATTGTTGGTCTAGCCCACATCTATCTCTTCAGTTCCAAGATTAGTGATTCACATAAGTACAACATGTAACAAACAAAACGTTTTGTGAGACAACTAAACCTTCACAGAACCTGAGGATAGCTCTGCAGAGTTCACTCTTTCTGAAGTCACTTAGATTTAACTCACATTGAATTTCAATTAGTTGGAGCCAGAAATGTTTTTTAAACTGTCATTACCATAACAAAAGAATATCAACGCTTGACACATTACGTGACATCTTGATGGTTTTCTTACTGCAGCTCTTAGTAGCAGCAAAATGTTAAACCTTGTATTTAGCTGCCAATTTGATAACATTTTTCACAAGCTTTTTGGGATTAAAGAAATGCCATCGATTGGGAAACAGAGAAGGAAACCGGTTTCACTGTGGAAATAGTTTTCTTAATATCCCTGGTGTCACTGAATTATGAAGAAAGACTGGAGGAAGTTGAGCTCTTCAGCCTTGATCGGAGGTGTTTGAGGGAGGGCCCCATAGATTTCATAATAAAAAAGTGTAGAATGGGTAAGTGAAAAAAATCGACTAGATGTTAAACCATAACAATGGGACAAGTGAACACAGGCTTAAAATAGTGAAAGAGTGACTTAAGGTTGATGTTTTAAAGTTTGCTTCATGCAAAGTAATCAACACACAGCGGGAGAAATATGCCCGGAGAAGTAACATTAAACTTGTGAAGCGGCAGCCTGATTTTCATTTCCAATTCTGCTACCTGCATTATACTACCACCCAAAGACCAATTTCACCCTCCTGGAGTAGACTTCCTGGTGAGGAAACGGAGAATTTTTTTTTCAAATTCTTTAAGAAGCAGTTGGGAAATATGATTAAAAATGGGCACTGTTGGTTCTTCAGGATGGGTGAGCTCGGATGGATTGAACATGCCTCCCTCATCCGTGTCTATTTTGTGAGCTGGTCATTTGATCTGGAGCCCATTAAGGAGCTTGTGATTCTGTTGTTTTTTAATGTTTCTGTTACAAGCCAAGCTTCTGAATTACTTGCATTTTGTTGAAATACGCATGGTGCTCCTCTGGTTTGCCACGCCTGTATGCTGTAGTTTTTGAACTAACTATAGGTAATGAGGCTTTTCCCTTGAAAAAGAAAAGAAATTTGTACCTTCAATAGTTTTTCCCAGTATGTTTCCCTCTTGATGAATTACCATAAATAACCTAAATATTCTTAAACTTTCTGGCCACTTGTAAATCTATAACCTATTAGTTCTACCTTTTGTGGAGGAGATATTTTGCAATTGTTTCCAGGATGATTTGGTTCATTTGAATTCCAGTGCATCATTATTTGCCTGATTACTATCACAATGATTAATCCAGTAATAACCGTACCAACAGCGAAGACAAGAAACATTGCAAGGATATTGTTGCTGGAGTAGTATTCTGAAAAATAATGATAAAAATAAGTCTAAAAAATTATCTTCAATGTGAGACTATATAGAGTACATCATTGTAATTCCATAAATGCGCAAAAAAAATCAATTTAAAATATCAATTCAAAATATCAGTTAATTTATATAGAATTTCTAATTACAGTATATTAGATTTCGCAAGGATTATTAATGAGGTATGCACAGTCTGCATGATAGATTTACTCAAAGTTCAAAGACACTTTTGCAGATTATCAGCTGAGGCTTCCCTATTTTGACAATGTACTTTAATAGCCTACTCACCTATATTCAAAAGTTATTAGCTACAACACATTAATATTATTCAAAAAAACTCTCAGTAATATTTTATTAAATTTTCTCAATTCCTACAGCGTAAAGCATTCAATTTTCTTTGCGAACAAAGCTGAGTAAGTAGGAAACTTTGAGCACAGAAAACCATGGGTTAAGTAGTTGGAAAATCATATTCGGCCCATGAATTTTTTTCCTGCAGGAAGTGCAACTCAACTTAAAAACTGTCACCAAGTCAGAGGAGGTCTACAGATCCTACATCCTGGGTGTTCCTGGTAAGGTTGACACCGTGGGCACAATCTAATGGAAATGAAAGAGAATCCCGTGTCGCAGCACCTAGATAAACCCCACTATTTAATGGGATTCTGTTTTATTTGGGGACCTCAGCAGGGAATGCCCCGCAGAGGCCGCACTTAGTCTCATTTCCTGCACTGAAGAGCTCGGCTTGCCAGTGCAGGAAGACATTGGGGCGCCATTTTTAATTCTTATACAATCACAGAATTTACAGTCCAGAAGGAGGCCACTCGGCCCATCGAGTCTGCACTGGCTCTTGAGAAGAGAACCCCACTTAAGCCCACACCTCCACCCTATCCCCGTAACCCAGTAACCCCACCTAACCTAAAGGCAATTTAGCAAGGCCAATCCACCTGTCATGCACATCTTTGGACTGTGGGGGGAAACCAGAGCACCCAGAGGAAACCCACGCAGACACGGGGAGAACGTGCAGACTTCGCACAGTGATCCAAGCTGGGAATCGAACCGGGGACCCTGGAGCTGTAAAGCAACTGTGCTAACCACTCTGCTACCGTGCCGCCCCAATGAGTCCACCCCCCATGTGACACCTGAACTTCCCCACCCCCGCCAAATGCCTCAAGTCACCTATAGGGGGTCATCAAGCCTCCCACACCCCAGCTAATAAGGGCAGGGCACCCCTGGGCCCAATCCCCGGGACATGCAAAATTCCACCTGGGCACCTTGGCACTACCATCTGGGCACCCTGGCAATTCCAGGGTGGCATCGCCAGCATGTCCACGTGAGACTGCCAGCATATCCAGGTAGCATCAGGGGTGCCCAGAGCCCAGCCATCTAAAGGCCCCCCGATTCCCTGGACGAACCCACCCAAGTGCCGTTCCAACTGGTTCACGTTTGTGGAGACCAATGCTAAATGGCGCTCGCCTGGGGTCTCCAAAGACAAAGGGACTAGATCCCCAATACCTTGGATAGATCCACCAAGTTCATATTCAAGTGAAACTAGTTCTTCACTTTAATATGCAAATTTGCCAAACACAGATCCCGGCCAGAATTGCGACATCTCGCGAGATCCCTGCAGATCCTGCGAGGCATGAGGAAGCCGGATAAATCTCACGAGAGGCCCAACCTGGGGCGTGACGCGGTCGTTAGATCGTACCCCAAGCATTATCAGAGTCTGTGTTTTGAATGTCAAGGAGGACCGACTTCCTTGCAAACATGTTTACAAATCTGCAGACTAGCTCCATTGTGCAGTAATGTCCTTCAGGGAAGATAATCTGCTGTCCTTCCCCGATCTTCCCGAAATGTGAATCCAGACCCACAACAATGTTATTGACCCTTTGATGTCCTTTGAAATGGCCTAGCAAGCCACTCAATTGTACCAAACCACTCCAAAGTCAATAAAAAGGAATGAAATGGGACAACCAGCCGCTATCAACACAGACACTGGAAATGACAAAACCAGCCTTGCACAGTTCTCCTTACTAACGTCTGGACCTTGTGCCAAAACTTAAAGAGACGTCACACAGACTAATAATAATAATCGTTATTAGTGTCACAAGTAGGCTTACATTAACACTGCAATGACGTTACTGTGAAAATCCCCTAGTTGCCTCACTCCGACGCCTGTTCGGGTACACTGACGGAGAATTCAGAATGTCCAATTCACCTGAAAAGCACGTCTTTTGGGACTTGTGGGAGGAAACCATAACCTCATGGCCCGCCATATACCCCAGTCTACCATTACCACCAAACCAGCGGATCTGCAGTGGTACAATGAAGAGTGCAAGGAGGGCGTGCCAGGCACTGCAGTCCTGCCACAACCAGTTGTGAATAGTGGCGGATAATCAAACAACTCATTGGAGGAGGAGCTCAGCACATTAGTGCAAAAGACAACGCTGAAGCGTTCACGACTATTTTCAGTCAGAAGTGCCGAGTGGATGATCCATCTCGGCCTCCTCCGGAGGTCCCCAGCATCACAGATGCCAGTCTGCAGCCAATTTGATTTACTTCATGTGATATCAAGAAATGGCTGAAGGCACTGGATACTGCAAAGACTATGGGCTCTGACAATATCCCAGATATAAGACAGACGATGTGCTCCAGAACTTGCCATGCCCCTAGCCAAGCTGTTCCAGTACAATTACAACACTTGCATCTACAGGGCAATGTAGAAATCTGCCTAGGTATGGCCTGTACACAAAATGCCGGACAGATCTAACCTATTCAATTACTGCCTCATTGGTCTGCGCTTGATCATCAGTAAAGTGATGGAAGGGGTCATCACCATTGGTGGAAGGTGTCATCAATAGCGCTATCAAGCGGCACTTACTCAGCATTAACCTGCTCAGTGACGCTAAGTTTGGGTTCTACCAGGACCACTCAGCTTCTGACCTCAGTACAGCCTTGGTTCAAACATGGACAAAAGAGCTGGATTCCTGAGGTGAGGGAAGAATGGCTGTCCTTGACATCAAAACAGCATTTGGCCAAGTATGGCACCAAGGAACCCGAGCAAAACTCAAGTCAATGGAAATCTCGAGGAAAGTTCTCTGCTGGTGCGACTCAAATTGACCACAAAGGAAGATGGTTGCGGTGGTTGGAGGTCAATCATCTCAGCTCCAGTATATCACTGCAGAGGTTCCTCAGGGAAGTGTCCTGGGCCCAACTTCTTCAGCTACTTCATCAATGACCTTCCTTCTATCACAAGGTGAGAATTGGGGGACGTTTGCTGATGATTTCACAATGTTCAGCACCATTCACAACTCTTCAGATACTGAAGCAGCCCGTGTCCAAATGCAACAATACCTGGACAATATCCAGGCTTGGGCTAACAAGTAGCAAGCAACATTCACACCACACAAGTGCCAGGCAATACCCCTCTTTAACAAGAGAGGATCTAACCCCCGTGACATTCAATGGCATTATCATCACTGAATACCCCCCACTATCAACATCCTGGGGGTTACCATTGATCAGAAACTGAACTGACTAGTCATATAACTAGTGTGGCTACAAGAGCAGGTCAGAGGCGAGGAATCCTACCGTAAGTAACTCACCTCCTGCCGCCCCCCGCCCCCCCAAAAAAAAGACTGTCCACCATCTATAAGGTACATGTCAGGAGTGTGATGGAGTGCTCTGCACTTGTCTGGATGAGTGCAGCTCCAACAACACTCAAGAAGGTTGACATGATCCGGGATTAGGCAGCCTTTTTGATTGGCAACCCATGCATAAACATTCACTCCATCCGCCACCAATGTACAGTGGCAGCCATGTGTACCAGCTAAAATATTCATTGCTCCTATCATCAAGGCTCCTAAGATAGCATCTTCCAAACCTATGACCACTGCCAACTAAAAGGTCAAGGGTAGCATACACTGAGAAACATCACCCCCTGGAAGGCCTCCGCCACGTCACTCACCACCCTGACTTGGAAATATATCGCCATTCCTTTACTGTTCCTGGGTCAAAATCCTGAAACTTCCTCCCTAACAGTTCTATGGGTGCACCTACTACATAGGACCATAGAATTCCTACAGTGCAGAAGGAAGCCATTCAGCCCATTGAGTCTGCGCCAACCCTCTGAAAGAGCACCTTATCTAGGCCCATTCCCCTACCCTATCGTCGTAACCCCACCTAATCTGTACATCTTTGGTCATACGAGAAAATTTAGCAGTCAATCCACCTAATCTGCATATCTTTGGACTGTGGCAGGAAACCGTCGCACCCGGAGGAAACCCACGCAGACATGGGGGGAAAGTGCAAACGGCACACAGACACCCGAAACCTAGAACCCAGGTCCCTGGCTCTGTGAGGCAGCTGTGCTAACCACTGTGCCACCCATGAACTGCAGCTGTTCAAGAAGGCAGCTCACCACCACCTTCTTAAGGCCAACTACAGATGGGCAATAAATGCCTATCTAGCCATCAACGACCAGATCCCCTAAATGAATAAGAAAATAATTTTATGCTCTCCCCACCCCAGCATCATCTCCTTGCCAATTAAGTCCACAGTAGGAAAAAGTTATGACAGCCTAATTTGGACCTCAAACCTAAATTAAGGGTGTTGTTGCTGCTGTTATTAATCCATGCCTGATTTTGGGACCCAACATCAGACAGAAGGATATTTGCTGAGAGCCACCTCTACCCTTGCTGTCGACTCCCCTACACCTTCCTCCAATGCTACTACCACCCTGTGAAAGCCCTCCTGCCACCTCTTAGCTATGGGTCGCTCTGTGATCCTGGGCCTCTACTAGGTGTTGTTCTGGCATGACTCTTCCAATTGCTGCTTGCTGCTGAGCAAAAGAGGTGCCAGCCTCTGACTGGCCAGCAGCTCTTGGTGGGTGGGACTTCCACCGCCTGGAATCCTGACCACGTGGAAGGCCCACTGGAGTCCTCTCACCTGCTTAATTGGCAGATAACACCAATGGGTTTCCTGGAGGAGGCAGTGTGGTGGCTGAGACCACCGTGGCTCCCATAAAATTCTCTCCAGTGAGTGCCACGGTGCAGATACTTTAATCCTGCACATCCCATCCTCATTGGGCAGCACGGTAGCACAAGTGGATAGCACTGTGGCTTCACAGCACCAGGGTCTCAGGTTCGATTCCCCGCTGGGCCACTGTCTGTGCGGAGTCTCCACGTTCTCCCCGTGTCTGCGTTGGTTTCCTTCGGGTGCTCCAGTTTCCTCCCACAGTCCAAAGACGTGCAGGTTAGGTGGATTGGCCACGATAAATTGCCCTTAGTGACCAAAAAGGTTAGATGTTATTGGGTTACGGGGATAGGGTGGAAGTGAGGGCTTAAGTGGGTCGGTGCAGACTCGATGGGCTGATTGGTCTTCTTCTGCACTGTATATTCCATGTTCATTGCACAAGAAAGCAAGGAGGTAAAATCAGGGTGTCAGCTTGCACGGCAGAAATCAGGACATTTCTAACAATAGCACGACTTAGGGAATCACATGCCAAACATACAATGCTGCCATAAGTACCAGGTTCACATGGTCCTCTGGCACAGTATTTATTGCGGCTGTTGGTCCTGTTACAGATCCAAATAAATGACTTGTCTTTATTACGATTTAACAGGCATATTAAAAATATTAATGTTAAAAAAAACATTCAGACTGACCCCCAAGTTTAAAGAAGGATAAACTGTGGGGAAAGGTTGAAATGGTTTTCAGACTGAAGTCTAGAAAAATAAGTGCTTAAAAGGGCCCTTATTGAAGTACGGGCTAAATAATTTTCACACAGAGGCCCCAGTCTGAGCAGTGGCACAAAACTGTAAGTTCTGCCCCTGAACCTAGACCTCGTAGGCGAAGGTATAAAGTTGCTGGAGTCTTTGGAAAAGTAAGATACTGTTTTGCATATTGTCCTGGGATACCTTTTGGGAGAGGTAATGTGCTCTTTGGGAGTGGTCAGGTAAACTTTGGAATTGTTAAATGTAGAGATGAATGTGCATAAGAAGTGCGTAAACTCATGGCAACTGAAATGTAATGAATGGGTTTTTTCAATGAGAGTATTTTGTTTTGAAATAATGAATTCATCAACAGATACTTAAGAACTTAATTTAATCTCCACATGGCTCCTGAGGTCTGCCCATGGTGCATACTGGTTGTGTTGCCATCCTAGGTTTATGGACAAATGCAGCTTGCTAGGAGGGGCATGGGTTGGCTCCAAGTTGCCATTGGGCTATTAATGACCATGGGAGTGGATAGAGGGGCATAAATGGAGGGGTATAAATTGGGGAAGCGGTGGCATAGTGGTATTGTCACTGGATTAGTAATCCAGACTACTATGGGGTCGCTGGTTCAAATCCCGCCACTGCAGATGGTGAAGTTTGAATTCAATAAAAATCTGGAATTAAAAGTCTTGTGAAACCATTGTCGTAAAAAGCCATCTGGTTCATTAATGTCCTTTAGGGAAGGAAATCTGCCATCCTTACCTAATCTGGCCCATATGTGACTCCAGACCCACAGCAATGTGGTTGATTCTCAACTGCTCCTCAAGGGCAGTTAGGGATGGGCAATAAATGCTGGCACAGTCCATGAACAAATTTTTACAAAGGGCTATTAAAAGCCATAGATTGGCCTAGAGGGTATGAAGGACTGGCGGGGGCGGGAGCATGAGGTGGCATGGGTTGGCATTGATAAGGTATGGACATTATTTGTGGTGGGTAAGGGCTAGATGACTGTTTTTAATTTTTTTTTTCCATATCTTCAACAATGTGCCGGAGTAATGAGGCTGCCTCTGGACTCTTTCTGGTGTTACCTGCCACAACTCCCAATTTCACCCATCCCCTCAACCACCCCGAACCAGAAATTGGAACATCCAGGGCATCTATTTCCTGGGTCAGGTTTGCGGAGCCGGGAATTGTCCTGACTCTGCGTTTCCAATGTGTCAGCGAAAATTCAGGTCTGTTTATTAAAATAATAATAATTTTTATTGTCACAAGTAGGCTTACATTATATGGATTAGGTAAACCACAGAATTATTTGAAAGCACCAAGAAAATAGGGGCATGTTGAAATTCATCAAGAATAAATTGAGGACAGATATCCAAAAACTTTCTTACTCAAAGAATGTTCAATATCTGAAATAATCTATGAAGCAAGACAATGAAAGCAAAGTGCAATGGGATTATTATTAATAATTAATATAATAGGATGAACTTTGCCGGGCTAATTGATACTATTTCTGTCCTGACATTAGGAGCAGCACGGTAGCATAGTGGTTAGCACAATTGCTTCACACCTCCAGGTCCCAGGTTCAATTCTCGGCTTGGTTCACTGTCTGTGCGGAGTCTGCACGTTCTCCCCGTGTGTGCGTGGGTTTCCTCCAGGTGCTCCGGTTTCCTTCCACAGTCCAAAGATGTGCTGGTTAGGTGGATTGGCCATGCTAAATTGCCCTTAGTGTCCAAAATTGCCCTTAGTGTTGGGTGGGGTTACTGGGTAATGGGGATATGGTGGAGGTGTGGGCTTGAGTGGGGTGCTCTTTCCAAGAGCTGGTGCAGACTCGATGGGCCGAATGGCCTCCTTCTGCCCTGTAAATTCTATATGATTACTTTGTTTTTGTGTAGTTACATAGAACATTTACCTGGGTTTCTCAATATATAAAGGTATTCTTTTTCAGTCTCCGTTGCTATCATCTTGAATTTATATAAGCATTTATTTTGTGCTTGAAAGATGCAGGATTGGGCTTTCTCTTCCTCTGATTCTGATACAAAACATAAATGAATGACATGGTTAACAAAACAAATGTTTCAATACTACCCCACCTTAGAAGAAATCCCCCTAGTTTTAGTTAAAGACAAATCATGTAGCTCTTTCCTGGATCGCATTTACACATAAATTACACTGACATTTAGGTTTATTGTCAAAATGAACTTGCGCTCAAATTCCCAAGCAGCTTATTTGCCTATGCTGGAAATTTTGAAAAACCAAGGCAAAACAAGCCCAAATACATCCCTGTCAATTGGGATAGTAGCGTATAGTTGCAGTCTTTGGCCGTTCAAGTTGCTGAGCCCTTCAGAGCAGCTTGGGGAGGGGCAGCACTGAACCGATAATGCTTTGTCTATGTATAGTGCAGGTATCAGTACGAAAGTCATAAAAAATGTCAAATTTCATATTACATCATATCTCACATTACATCTAAACAAGCACATTATCTGTGTAAATCCAAAAAATGCATAAGCTGTTCTTTTGAGTGGGGTGGGCTATGAAAATGAACAGAAGGATTTTGGCATATGTAACTCATACGCTGAGAAATAATTGAGGACATTTGCAGATACAGAAGTTTCAATATCAAACCAGTATAAATCAGTTATTCAGCAATTTCCTTGGGATCTAGATGCTGCATTGCCACTCTTCAGCTATAGTTAAAGCAAAAAGTCAAGGAAATTCAGAGTCAATCAAAATATCTAAAGATAATCATCTAGGAATTTGAGCCAGTTAGCGTTTTTGACCTAAAACCAAAAAAACCCTTATTTAACAATCTAATTCACCCGTTGTGACAATCCTATTTTAAAAAATTATTGAGCTCTGCTTTATTATAAGAATTCTAAAAATAATTCTGCACATTTCTCTACTTTCACTTTACAGAGTTCAGTGTTGGAACGGTGTATCTTTTCCCAAATGGAACAAAAAAGCTCAAAATTCTGGGAGCTTCAATAACTGACCAATAATCATCCAAAATAGTCAGGCATTTTGTCCATTTTAAAAGGAAAACATCCAGGCGTTTCAGTTAAATAGTTACATCGGGTGGGATCGCCGGGTTGGAGAATCGCCGGGGGCTGGCGTGAATCCCGCCCCCGCCGTGTCCCGAAGTCTCCGCCACCAGAGATTCGGCAGGGGCGGGAATCGCACCGCTCCGGTCGGCGGGCCCAACCCCGCCGATTCTCCGGCCTGCGATGGGCCGAAGTCCCGCTGCTGGAATGCCTGTCCCGTCAGCGTGGATTAAACCACCTTTTGAACGGCGGGACAAGGCGGCGCAGGCAGGCTCCGGGGTCCTGGGGGGGGGGTGCGGGGCGATCTGGCCCCGGGGGGTGCCCCTACGGTGGCCTGGCTCGTGATCGGGGCCCACTGATCCGCTGGCGGGCCTGTTCCGTGGGGGCACTCTTTTTCTTCCGCCTTCGCCATGGTCTTCACTATGGCAGAGGCGGAAGAGACCCCCTCCCCTGCGCATGCACGGGGATGACGTCAGCAGCCGCTGACGCTCCCGCGCATGCGTCGCCCGGCGAAGACCTTTCGGCCCCGGCTGGCGTGGCGCCAAAGGCCTTTCCCGCCAGCCGGCGGAGCGGAAACCACTCCGGCGCGGGCCTAGCCCCTCAAGGTGAGGGTTTGGCCCCAAAGGTGCGGAGACTCCCAAAGGGGATAATCCCGCCCACAGTTTTTAGGAGTAATTTGAAGATTATTTAAGTTATTTTTTTCCAATGCAAATAAGATATTTAGACATGTGCCAGAAGCTTCAATATCAATCATGCGGTAAACCGGGAAAATGTTGGATCAGGCAGCCAATTTACATCCCAGCTGACTGAATTCAATGAGATGAAAGGAAAATAAAATGGAAAGACAATCGGACAGAGTTTGTGACGGAATGGACAGCAGAATCCAATATCGCTTGTTTCTCAATACTTCCAAAGGTGACTTCTGTCTTTTGTTCAATGTTCTACAGATTCTAAACAATGCATTGGCTATCTGATCAGGAGATTTTGTACAAGCTTTTTTCCAATAATGAATGATATGGCAAAGCTAATTGAATGAACATCCTGTTTATTCAGTGTGTGCACAGTTATGCTGAACTGCTTGAACGACTGCTCCATGGTGATATCATTCAAGCATTGTGAGCCAATTGCTCCTTTACAGTGTCAGAGAAGAGTGGTATTACAGCAAAAGCCAAATCTGAATCTGGAGTCAAAATTTACGTGGGAAAACCCCTAACAGCCAGGATTGAGAGTAGGGGATATGATTAGATTGAAGCAGAGATCTCAAGGGCTGTAATGTACTCGTAGAACAGATTTTGGAGGTTTTCTCTATTCTGACAACCTTCATTCAGTTAGTAAAGAACTCCACCCTGCCAATCAGTGTGAAATACACAGCACAGAAAATGAAATAGCAGAATCCAAAGAGAAATAGATACCTGAAAGATGGTCCACTAGCACCATTTGAGAACATGAAATGGTACAATTAGCAGGAGACACTGCCCAGTAGTTTAACACATGACACTGCACACACTTCCTATAAATGAAAAGTCAGATAAATCTTTAGTAATGTTAAAGTAATATACATATTTCACTTCAGTGCATTTAGATATTCATACCAAATTTGTGAACATTTGTACATTTTTTGTTAGTTTAAGATCTTTGACCATTATTTGAGACAAATATCAAGATCACTAAATACATTGAGGTTATAAAAGGAACCATTAGAAAATATGCTTTTAAGAAACTAAAACAAGTTTGGGTTGCACATTTGATCCTCATTTGCAAGTGAAAATCATGGGCAAAAAGGACCAGTTTCAGGATGAAATATCTCATGTTCAATCTGCATCTCTGTTACAACTGCCGCCATATTGGTAAAGGTAACTTTTCAGTTGTCCTGGGCAGCTGCCAGAAGAGGCTGCTTACATATGTAAAGGAGAGGCCGAACATAAATTTTTCAGCCCCTTGCAGAAATTGGCTTAGATTGAGGCTGCTGTATTTGGCAGTTTTCAGTGGTAGTTGTGACTATGCCATTTAGCAGTGAAATCCGGAAGCACTTTTTCATCTCAGGTAGTGGAAATCCGGAAGTGTCCCCAAAAAGCCTGTGGATGGTGGGTCAATTGAAATTTTCAAAACCTTGCTTTATAGATTTGTTTGAAGGAATATGGAGCAACGGTAAATAACAGAAATTGAAGTACAGTTCATTCATTAGCTGAATGACGGAACAGGCTTCAGAGGCTGTCTATTCCTGTTCCTATGGGCAGGACTTTCCTGCCTCCCCTGGGGTGTATTTCCTGGTGGCAAATGCAACCTGCCATTGGCCAGTGGAGGGATCTTCCGGTCCCAATGATGTTAACAGGTTTTTGTGTGACCCGCATCTCTGCTGCCAGGGTGTCTACATTGACGGGACTGGAAGGTTCCGCCAGCTGGAAGAGCCAGAAACCTTTGGCCTATGTTCTTGCCTACATTTGTATCATGGTTTGAATGTGCTAAGTTGACAATGGTGTTGCTGATATATACTATACTAACCTTGGACGCGATTCTCCGACCCCCCACCGGGTTGGAGAATCGCCGGGGGCCAGCGTGAATCCCACCCCCGCCGTGTCGCGAATTCTCTGCCACCGGACATTCGGCGCGGGCGGGAATCGCGCCGATTGGCGGGAATCCCCCGGCGATTCTCCGGTCCGCAATGGGCCAAAGTCCCGCCGCTGTCAACCCACGCCAGCCAGCGTGGATTGAACCACCTTTGGGACGGTGGGACACGGCGGCGTGGGCGGGCTCCGGGGTCCTGGGGGGGGGGCGCGGGCGATCTGGCCCCGGGGAGTGCCCCCACGGTGGCCTGGCCCGCGATCGGGGCCCACCGATCCGCGGGCGGGCCTGTGCCATGGGGGCACTCTTTTCCTTCCGCCTACGCCATGGTCTCCACTATGGCAGAGGCGGAAGAGACCCCCTCCACTGCGCATGCGCGGGGATGCCGTGAACGTCCGCTGACGCTCCCACGCATGCGCCGCCCGGCAAAGTCATTTCCGCGCCGGCTGGCTGGGCACCAAAGGCCTCTCCCGCCAGCTGGCGGGGCGGGAATCAGTCCGGCGCGGGCCTAGCCCCTCAAGGTAAGGGCTCGGCCCCTCAAGATGTGGAGAATTCCGCACCTTTGGGGCAGCGCGATGTCGGACTGATTCGCGCCATTTTTGGCGCCGGTCGGCGGACATCGCGCCGATTACGGAGAATCCCGCCCCTGGTCTTAGTCATGGAAGTTCACAATGTACAACAAATTTAATTTACACAGTGCCTTTAAAGTAGAAAACATCCCGAGGCACTTCCAGTGATATAATCAAAAATGAACACCAAACAGTAGAAGGACAGAGTAGGAGGGGTGACCAATAACCTGGTAAAACAATTGGGTTTAAACAGAGTCATAAAGGAGAGTGATATAAATGTCGCTGAGTCATTTATGGCACGGAAGCTCATTTGGCTTTTGAGTCCACGTCAGATCCCCACAGAGCAATCCAGTCAGTCCCGCTCCCCCGTCTGATACTCCTGTAAGTTTATTTCCTTCAAGTGCCAATCTAATTTCCTTTTGAAATCATGAATTGTTTTCACTTCCACCACCCATGTGAGAAGCGAGTTTCAGGTCATTAACACTTGCTGTGTAAAAAAGTTCTTCTTCACATTCTTCCTGCATCTCATGCATGAGGGTTTCAGCCAGGGCTGGGTGAAGTCAAATTCACCTGCATTCGATGCTATAGGGATAGAAGAAGTATGTCTTTGTGAAAGAGAGGGCATTCGGTCAGAATTTCAGACAGGGTGAAGTCAGAGTCCTAGGTTGCAAAGGGTTTGGATCAGTTTGAGAGAGTGGCTGGGAATGAGGATGGTAGTGATAAGGATTTTGTGATGGGGGCTAATTACAATAGTTTCTGTGTTACTGGTGTTAAACAGGAGCCAACAGCGACACACCTAACACTTGATATTGCAAGTGGGCAGGAAAGAAAGAAAATAGACTGATGACAGTGGGCGAGAAGGACTATGGAGTGTGGCATCAAGGGCCATTGGGGTTTGAACTCAGATAGGAGAGGGGGAGATTGAGGCTGGCAGAACTGGGAACATAACAATGTGGTGAGTGGGAGCTGTGAGTGGTAGAAGTTACAGCAGTGGAGTAGAGGTTCAGAGGAAAGGTAAAGACACCAGGGTCCCAGATGATCGTGGTCCCATAGACTGCCTGTCCCTTTGAGGGGAAGAGCTGACTGGTGGTGATTTAACTGGAGGATCACCACGCCTCAGGCAAGGGACAAGGTTGAGCAGGCAGGGCCTTCATGAATAACCTCAGCCAGTACGGGAATTGAACTTGCGATGTTGGCCTTGCTCTGCATCACAAACCGGCTGCCTAGCCCACCGAGCTAAACTGCCCCCCTGGCAATAACAGACATGCACACAGCTAATGGTATGTCAGAGGATCCTCACAATTATATAAACGTTATATGAAACATTACATAAACCTTCTCAAGTTCAATTAGAGATGGGCACTAAATGCTGGCGAAGCTGGCAACGCCTATATACCATGAACAAATTTTAAAAATCCCCTTTTGGTGGCATTCATTACATAGGCACTGATGTGAAAGATAAACATTTTAAAAACACATCTTTTAAAATATTTTTGAGATAAAAGATGAAAGATTTTACGATACTTAGATGGTGAAAAAGTTAATGCGATATAGTTTTATCGTATAGCAATCCAAAATGTATGGTCCACTCTGACAGATTGTGTTTGGACCACCTCTGCTGATGTGACAAGCAAGCAATTCATTTTGATTCATTTTAGCAACTGTTAAATGTGAAAAAAAATAAATGATGTCTATGAATGAATTGCACAAGCATACCAGCTGTTTTCACAGGAATTTTCACATGTAGGGCAAACCTCACACAAATGGCCAGATGCTCTGGATTCAGTGCAATGACATCTACCACAAATACATGCCCCTCTTCCACTGCAGATTTGACCCTGCCCTGTCCTGCAAGACATGAGGGATGATGAACAGTTACAGCTTTCACCTTCCCAGCCGGCGTAGCATTGGCATTCCCCTCCTTTACATTCACCATTGCCTGAAACAATTAAGAGACACATTAAAGTTCCAGAATACTGATTAAACAGGCATGCCAGATCTTAATTTGTTGGCTGTAGTCAAAACACACAAATTCACCAGAATCAACTTCATTCATAGGTCACCTCATAGACATTCACTCTGATTTAATGACAGTGTCAGGTTTCAGATATAGTTACATTTCCCAGGAGACTGTGTGAAAACACCATGAAAACAAATTTTGTGAAATATAAGCACTTGAAATTTTATTTATTGGATTATGGTAAAATCATATTTTTATGTGAAACATTAACAAATGCAGCTACTTCATTTGAAACCATCACTGTGGATATGTTACCAAATTATCAAATGTTTTCCTGGCAGGCAACTATATAGTTATTTATAATGCACATATGAATTACCTCAGGACATATTATTGCTCCAAATAAAGACTCTAAATAAATAAGTTGTTCATGCTTAAGTTCCTGTGGTTTTTCTATGAAATTATAATTTCTGTTGAAGGTAAGGCTGGAGGATGAGGTTCTCGGTGGGAATTCCAGCCAGCCAAATCCAAGCCCCCCCACCCCCTCTCAAATGTACAAGAAGCAAGCATCCTTTACTCTCAGGAAGGCAGACGTGGGGCCCATCAGACTCTAATTGGTTTTCTTGCCGAAGCCAGTCACAAAACAGGTAGCTCCTGTAAAGAAAGCGACTCTTATGGAAAAGGTCAATCTTTGTTCATTTCCTCTTCTGCCTGCTCTGTTCCCTCAAAATTTCTAGATATCCCATTTGCGCGATGCCAGCTATCCTGAGACAGAGAATTCTCGCACTGTCACTGTCGTTCCAGCTGTTCAGGATATTCATGTTATTGGGTTCTGTGTTATGAGATCAAAGTAAGAAGTCTGACAACACCAGGTTAAAGTCCAACAGGTTTGTTTCAAACACTAGCTTTCGGAGCACTGCTCCTTCCTCAGGTGAATGAAGAGGTATGTTCCAGAAACATATATATAGACAAATTCAAAGATGCAAGACAATGCTTAGAATGCGAGCATTTGCAGTTAATTAAGTGTTTACAGATCCAGAGATAGGGGTAACCTCAGGTTAAAGAGGTGTGAATTGTGTCAAGCCAGGACAGTTGGTAGGATTTTGCAAGCCCAGGCAGATGGTGGGGATGAATGTAATGCGACATGAATCCCAGGTCCCGGTTGAGGCCGCACTCATTTGTGCGGAACTTGGCTATAAGTTTATGCTCGGCAATTCTGCGTTGTCGCGCGTCCTGAAGGCCGCCTTGGAGAACCCTTACCCGGACTCAGAGGCTGAATGCCCTTGACTGCTGAAGTGTCATTCAGCCTCTGATCTCCAGGTAAGCGTTCTCCAAGGCAGCCTTCAGGAAGCGCGACATCACTGAGATCAAACACAGAGGGCTAAATTCTCCCCTGTTGGAATACTCCATTTTGCCAGCAGCCCGGGGGTTTCCCGATGGCATGTCCCACAATGGGACACCCCAGGCTGGATTGTCCTCCGGTGGGATGCTCCGTTTTCCCGGCAGTCCGGAGAGTTCCCGATGGTGTTGGGCTGCCCCACAATGGGAAGCCCCATTGCCGAACGCTACAACTGAGCATCCCACCAGCGGGGTGAGATAGAAATGTGGCGCGACGGTGGGGGAGGGGGCAGGGGGGAAAGAATCCAGCCCCCCCCACTGACCATCCGGAAAAATGGAGAATCCCGACGACGTGCCGGACCAGAAATCGGTGTGGCGGGATGGTGTAGCCACCTAAAATGGCTGATTCCCTATTAATTTGGCCAAAACCCGATTTAAAATGGCTAACCGAAAAGGCTGATGGGAAAAGCAGCCAACAGGACACAAACGGTCAGCTGCAGACAGAATAGAGTATTCGGCTCTGGGGAAGTCAGCCCAGAGCGATACTCAAGACCATTAGCAGCACATCAACCCAGACATCTGCAGTTTAATCGGCTATCCCCGGGAACAATTGCAACATATTAGCAATTGAATGCCGGGCCAGACCTGTCGGCCCGGCATTCAAGTCCAATCACTTGGGACTCAGGGTCAAGGGCAGCCCCGAGAGGCGGGAAGCCCCGGGACCCTATAAAGTGAGGGGCCAAGTTCAGATCGCGCTCTCTCTCCCTTCTTCTCCTGCTCGAGACCTTCGCAAGAACATCAACCAGAAACTGTAAGTTTGACTCCAGCGATCGTTACCCGATAAAGACTCCTAGCCATCGACCTGTATCAGCCTTTTTGAATCCCGCGGGCCAGATCCGATTCGATAAGCCATTCGTTTCCCTGACCTGGTGGGCCCTTCCTAAAGTTAAGTATTGGCCAGTAGTGGTAGGTTTCTATATAGATAGTAGGATTATTGTGTGAGCATTACTTGTATATAATAAATGACCGTTGATTTCAATCTTACTAAGTGGTGTGCTGACTTATTAATCATAACTCGAGCTTGAACCACGTGGCGGTATCAGAAAGATACCTGCCGACTCGTGAGCAAAGGTGACATAATCAGAGAATAATAAAACTAAGGCTAAAAAGAGCAACAATGGAGAAACCCGCCTGGGGAATTCTCCATATATTTCAGAGTTGTATAAAAAGTATGTCATGTAAGTGGAATAATTATTGGTATCCTTTGTTGCTGATGAATCTGTACGCTAAAACCCCAAATCCTGTTTCCCATATTTAACTTATTGGCATATGTTGTCATTATTCAAAGCTGTGAAGGGAGGTACTGGCAAAAACACATGAAATTAAATGTTTTCCAGACTTGGTTCTTAATATTTGTTGGAAGTGATGCAACCAATTAAAACTCCCAATGGACATTTCAGGGTAAAATGTGCAATTGAATCATTGCAACAGTGGGATTGTAACAATAATGGCAATGAGCGTACATTGCCATATCCAGGAATGACCACAACATACACTGCAAGATCCACTCACAGAGCATCGTGCTCTATGCATGAATGGGTGCACGGAACATATCTGTGGTGGGACGGGGCAACAAAGGCAAAGTTCCAGCAATCTAAGCATGGTCCAGTCACGAAAAAACAGGCCGTGACCTTAAATATCCCGGGCACCCCACACCAGTGGTGAACTTCGTCCACTGCCAAAAAGAAAATAACAGTCTGTGGTTTTCCAGTAAGTTCTGATGCTGAGTGAGTTTCTTGTCACTGATTCATATCAGTTATCAAAAGATAAGCAAAGGTTTTATCAACCACATATTATTACAAAACCTAACTTAACCCAGAGACTATCCACAGATCACAGCATAAATGCCTCTTCATACATAAAGAAGGCAGTGCTTCAGAGGAAAATTTCCAAACAGTGTCATGCCCAATAAAGGCATGTCATTTTTAGAAATTCACACACGGACAGTGCTCATATGGAAGTTTATGGAACTATTATTTGTTTAAAATGGACACTGATGTACTGTTAAGATGGCGGTCAAAGGGTCAGGTGACCTTTGCTCATTCAACACAGACTATCAAGCTTCAGAAAAGTTCTAACGGAATCACTGGGTGGGGGATCTCACCCTGGAATGAATATATGCAGACAGCGTCCCTCTGTGGAATTCAAGCCGACCATTGTTCTAAGCTTATTGAAAACAAAGAGGCAATGGACCTTATGCCCCCAGGCTTGCAATTTAACAAAAGAAAGTTGATGAGATCAGTTATCCACAAGTTAAATGTGAAAAATCACCCACAGCCTATCTCCGATTCAACTCTGGTTGGATTGTGCCAATATAGGTCATGTGATCAAAACTAGCTTGTGATAATGAATTTTATCTGAGAGAGACCAGGGTCACCTGCAGAATCAAACACTGAAGACACAGCCACAGTTGAAAAGGCATCATCATTTTTGCCTTTCAAGAGCCAAACGTTGTCAACCAGTCTGGGAACCAGACTCTGAAACTAGCTGCAAGTCATCAAGCATTCAAAGTACTTATCCTGTTTCAATTTCAAAGTTCCCTTGAGAAATAAGCTCCAAGACAGTAGAAGGCCAGGGATAGGTGAGAGCTAGGAGGGATTGGGCAAGAATGTTTTGGGCACAAGACAAAGGAAGTGTTAATGATATTGTTAAGGACTAATGAAGGTGCTGATGGTGGCATAGACGATAGTATAACATTTTAATAGCAGAAGAAGGGCCAGCTCTCTGTGAAAGCAAAACATAAGAACAAAAGACAGATGATTCTGTTGGTGTGGGGCTGTGTTGTGACAAAAAAGG
Source organism: Scyliorhinus torazame (assembly GCF_047496885.1). Taxonomy (NCBI): domain Eukaryota; kingdom Metazoa; phylum Chordata; class Chondrichthyes; order Carcharhiniformes; family Scyliorhinidae; genus Scyliorhinus; species Scyliorhinus torazame. The sequence goes on along the minus strand of NC_092712.1, from coordinate 191,148,733 downwards.
TTTTGTGACAAAAAAGAGTTCATGGTCTAAAGTTGTTGAACTCAATGCTGAGTCCAGAGGCTGTGAAGTGCCTAATCGGAAGATGTGGTGCTGTTCCTCCATTTTGCTTTGAGCAATTAAAATTACCTTGGTAGCACTAATATATCAGAATTACTCACGTTATTATTTAAGTCTTTTTGCATGCTTACACAGAGTATGATAAAATATTCTAATTTAAAGTATATGAACTTTCTTTGAAAAGAAGAGTGGAGATCAATTGGAAGCAGCATAGATCTGGGGCGAAATTCTCCCGAAATGGCGCGATGTCCGCCGACTGGCGCCCAAAACGGCACCAATCAGACGGGCATCGCGCCGCCCCAAAGGTGCGGAATGCTCCGCAGCTTTGGGGGCCGAGCCCCAACATTGAGGGGCTAGGCCGACGCCGGAGGAATTTCCGCCCCGCCAGCTGGCGGAAACGGCCTTTGTTGCCCCGCCAGCTGGCGCGGTAATGACATGTCGGGGCGGCGCATGCGCGGGAGCGTCAGCGGCCGCTGAAAGTTTCCCGCGCATGCGCAGTGGAGGGAGTCTCTTCCGCGTCCGCCATGGTGGAGACCGTGGCGGAGGCGGAAGGGAAAGAGTGCCCCCACGGCACAGGCCTGTCCGCGGATTGGTGGGCCCCGATCGCGGGCCATGCCACCGTGGGGGCACCCCCCGGGGCCAGATCGCCCCACGCCCCCCCCCCAGGACCCCGGAGCCCGCCCGCGCCACCTTGTCCCGCCGGTAAATAGGTGCTTTAATTTACGCCGGCGGGACAGGCAATTTATCGGCGGGACTTTGGCCCATCCGGGCCGGAGAATCGAGCGGGGGGGGGGGGGCCCGCCAACCGGCGCGGCGCAATTCCCGCCCCCGCCGAATCTCCGGTGCCGGAGACTACGGCAACCGACAGGGGCGGGATTCACGGCAACCCCCGGTGATTCTCCGACCCAGCGGGGGGTTGGAGAATGACGCCCCAGTTCTTATTTCCTGACAAAAATTCATTATAAGAATAACTGGCAACGTGTATGTTGAGGGAGTCAAAACTGGAAATTCTCTTCATAGTGCAACTTAGTCTCATTTTGATGATTAAATCCTTGTCTGTCTCTCTGTCTTCATGTCATGTCCCCGTTGTCTGAGGGTTGTTAATTATACCTCAATGATGCCATGATGTCACACTGGGGCAAGTGGGAGGGACAGACCACAAAAACCAACTCAGCTGGTATGAGAATTGAATCCAAGTTACTGGTATTATTAAGCATCACACACTGACCATCTGAGATAAATGTTATTTTAATTGTACCCATTGATAACAATGGAGGTCAGCAACTCTAATATGTACATTGTTTTACGAATTCATCATTCAGTATGGAAGTTTTTCGGGCGAACAATGATCCACAGTAAAATCCTAGTTCCCCATGGGCCATCCTTCAATCTTATAATCTCAATTTGAAAGAAGCAGCTTGCAAAACTAGCACAAAATGAAGGTGTTATGTGAACTGCTAGTGAACCAGACACAAACATGCATGATTTACTACTGATGGTAGTAGACCACCAGTGCGCTGGGGAAATGGAATCGCAGCTGAGACATGGATGTCTGCATTGGTGCACCTGCACCATGAGGAGGCCAGACGTGTGATAAAAATGAGTGTGTTGCTGTAGCTCTGAAGCCTGTTGATGTAAGTGGCTATGTGACCAAATTGGTTGCCAGAAGCTTCCTTGATGTTGTGGAGATTACATAATAGGGACATAAGAGCAGGAGTAGGCCATTTGGCCCCTTGAGCATGCTCCACCACACATGACTGATCTGATGCGGTCTCAGTTTCCTGTCTGCCTTCCATAACCCTTGACCCCCTTGTCTATCAAAGATCTGACTAACTCTGTCTTGGGCAAATTTAATCACCCAGCCTCCATCTGCTCTCTGGGGAAGGCAATTTCACAGACGAACAACCTTCAGAGAAAGAAATTCTCCTAATCCCATTCTTAAAAGACCGATATTGGGTGCGATCCAACGGAAATGTTTCTAAGTGTGGTAGCGAGCAGGAACAGCTGGATGTTTCTCGATGGACGAACTGGTGAGGCCATCACCGGTATCTAACATTAATTAGGTCACTTAATAATGCCCCATGGGCTCCATGCCGGAAAAGACTGTCTCGCCAGCTGATTCGCCTGGACGCACTCAGCAGAGGTCCCCGCTAACGAGGGGGGGGCAGCTCTTAACCGATCCCACAGAGCAAACCCCGACTGCATGCAGCAATGCCACTGCGCAGACCAGCTCTGCGATTCGGGGATACCAGACTGATAGACGCGATGGGAGTCTAGACGGGAGACCCTGTTTCGCTGAGGGACTTGGAGGGTCAGCCACAGGACAGCCAGTGCTGCCTGGGAGGCAGTGGCCGTCAGTTCGTGGAGTGTTACCAGGAGAACCGCCACCCATGCCACAAGTTAAACGATCTCTACCCGACCACACGGGTGGGTTGGCATCGGCCCCATGACAACGGTCCCACCTGCTACTCCCCCGCCCCCGACAATCCTGCGATTGCACCTTCCCTCCCCCAGCCCAGTACAATACCAATCCCGTGCCCCAGTGCACCCTGGCACCCACCAGCACACATCGATGCCCAGCAGTGGTGCCCACACCTGTCCCCCACCATACGCCCGCGCAGCTTGCACGTGCGGCTAACAATGCCCCCTCTGTGTCTCATCGGAGAAGTTAATCCATAACAGATGGGAGAGGGCCCAGGTGACGGTGTTGAATCCCAAATTTCTTTATCCGTCAGTCTGGCCTCAATAAAAGTCGAGATGGATTTGCAGGTATAACATTAGTTATTTTATTCAGCTTGCAAGCTACCTAGTCCACAGTGATACAGATAACATGTTGCTCTCTGCAGCTCCGGGAACTAAGTGAATGTCCCAGACAAAGAGCTCCGTACTGATACATTCAAATGGCATCAAGTTTCACATACTCGACGCCCATAGGTCATCCTATGTCCCTCCTGACTTATTTGATCTATTCTGATTGGCTCACTTCCAATCCCTTTCTCCAGCCCCTATCAATTCAGCATCACTCTCATAGACACACCTCTTCCTGCTTTTTCCATGCGGTCTAAAATCCTTTGTCTCTACTTGCCAGAATCAAAGTGGCTTATTTCTACATTACATTAACTAATATCTCTAAAGTAACTATTTTATATCACATTCGTCAACGGTGGGGTGCCAGACACCGGAGTCCTCACCCACTATGAGGAACGGTTGCGAGGATGGCTGAGGACAGATTGGTCACCGATGTTGAGATTGGCCTGCACCGCAGGGGTGAGCATCCACCAGCCCCAACTCACATGATATGTCACATGTGTTGTTCATGCCTGGTTGATTTAAAAAAAACATTTTCTTCAATCATTCATGGGATGTGGGCGTCGCTAGTGGAGCCAGCATTTATTTCCCATTCCTGAGGGCACTCAAGAATCAACCACATTGCTGTGGAACTGGAGTCACATGTAGGCCAGACCAGGTGGATACAACAGATTTCTTTCCCTAATTGACATTAGTGAACCAGATGGGTTTTTACGAAAATCGACAATGGTTTCATGGTCACCTTTTAGACTTTAAACCAGATTTTAATTGAATTCAAATGTCACCATCTGCCATGTTGGGATTCGAACCGGTGTCCCCAGAGCATTACTCCGGATCTCTGGATTACTAGTCCAGCAATATTGCCGCTAAGTCACTGGCTTCCCGATGATGATCGTGTCCTCCCACTGACCACATGACCATTCTCCCACAGGATCTCCAGCCGATGGTGCCGGCCCGTCTGGGGCCCCCTGCCCGGGCGAAAGTAGTGGGCAGGCTCCCGCCTCCCCCCTGTGGGTGTTTCCCTAGCCTTATGCGCGGCCGGCTCCTCAGGGTGTGGGTTGGGCCCCTACACATGGGCCACCGTCCCGAGCCATCATTAACATTTGTTCCGCTGCCTTCTCCGGTGTCAGGCTGCCTGCACTGCCAACGGCAACAAAATGGCAGATCCTGTGGGGCCATGGTGTCATCCATATTGTGATATCTGTAAGCAACTGGAGAGGGTGAAAGACCACCAATCAATTATGCCTTCCATCCCAGGACCTGCGGGTCCCCCATGCCTCCCCACCCTCACATCTCCTGCCATCCCTCAGGGAGCCATCCAACACACCCTGCACATGCACACCCGGTCACAGAAGGGGCCCCTGGGCACCAGACATCCGCCGGTAACTTTACCTGGACCCAGTTCTGGTTCCCTCCCGTCTACACACACACCCACACTCTCTGCTCATGGGGATGTCCCTGGTGCTGTGGTCCAACTCTTGGGTGTTTGAATGTTGATTGATGCCTCCGTGGTGTGGACGCCTCTGGAGTTCAGGCAGTGCCCAGGCTTCACAGTCTGCTTACGCAGTAACATGCGCATGTAACCTGGCACACCTACCCACGGGAAACCACTTGGAAGCTGTGAAGTGCTCACATTACTAGAATTGCCAATTCCCTATTAGCAATAGCCTTCAGCTGTACAAACAGCAACCGCCACGGTCAGCAGGGGTTGAAGTGACCTTCACCACATTACCACAAATAGGTCTCTATCCTGTTCGGTGGAATGGACAGGCAGCAGCTGGAGTTGTCCCATTATGGATATACATGATCCGGGGGGTGGGGGGAGGGGATGGGTGGCATGCTTCACCAATGGGCGCTGGGACACTGAGGGGCGAACTCCCACTGATGATGTGATGATGGCTGACCCTCCTGACCTCCCCCCCCCCCACCCACCCCGAGCACTGGGATAGCAGCCCCATTGCTCCCAGCTGACTGGCCATTTACCAAGATGGCTACTCACTTCCTCTGGTCCTCACAGCAGCCATTGCGCTTACTGCACATTTTTAAATAGGTGTACTAAACAGCGCCCGTGTGACCGTTCACTGGGGAGCTGGTTAGATCACGAGAGGCTGGTAGAGCGGAGGTCATTCCCGTTAATGGGACGGAGATTGGCCTTAATTGGTGATTATTATTACTATTTCCTTGGGTGGATGTAGTTGTTATAAGGGGGCATAACTATAGGGTTCGGGGTGGGAGACATAGGAGGGATGTCCAAGGTAGATTCTTTACTCAGAGAGTGGTTAGGGTGTGGAATGGACTGCCTGCTGTGATGGTGGAGTCGGACACATTAGGAACTTTCAAGCGGTTATTGGATAGGCACATGGAGCACACCAGAATGACAGGGAGTGGGATAGCTTGATTTTGGTTTTGGACAAAGCTCGGCACAACATCGAGGGCCAGAGGGCCTGTTCTGTGCTGTACTGTTCTATAATCTATTATTGGTTTCTCGCCACGCTGAATCTGAATCTCACAACCGGAGTGGGCCGGTGAGATCGGAAACCGATCAGCGTGGTTCCCAATTTCTGGCACTCCCGCGAACTAACCCGCTCATGCGGATTCTCGCCCAGTGTGACAGGGCCTTTAGATCACACCCATTACGTGTGAGGAACTGAAAGGTGCCAGTATTGAAAATACTGAGGACAGTGGTGACAGGTAACATTGGTCTGAATACAAATAGGTGGAACAGCAGCACCTCCTGCAGCATTTGGCAAATCTGCATGCGAGCAACTTGTTAATGATAACGTGCTCAAGGACTGCATCTCTATTGAGGTAGCTTCTTCAGTGGTATAGCAACTGCAAAGGTTCCTTCTCATCTATTAGAAACTGATTTCATCAGCCTGAAGTGCTATGCCCCTCCCCTTCCAACTCTGAATGCATGGTAGATCTGTGATCCATGATTTTTCAACCAGAAAAGATGAACAAAGGAGGTGCAAGAGATTTGCATCAATAGTGGAGAAAGCAGCAAGAGGAAACAATAAACAGTTATATTATCTCGACATAAAGATCAAAGCAATAGATAGAAAGACACAATGATCTGGATTTTTCAACACTGGGGAGCAGAGCTTGAGAGCTTTTGGGATCCGGTTGAGTAAAGTTTTTTTTAAAAAAAGATTCTCTGTGATAATCTTCACTGAAATTAAAGTATAACTTCTTCTAACATCTGAAAAAGACATTGTGCCTAATGGAATCAGTCACTCTTATATCAATAATTTAAAGCCCCTTTCCACTGTCCTTCACATCACTAAACATGAAGAAAGCACCATCTTGCTTGATTCTCAGCATTACTAAAGGTGCTAAATGTGCTAATCGTAGGACTAATATTGGACAGCACTTCTCACATTAAATCCTGGCACTGGTTATTCCTGGGCTTTGGTGGCCCTTTTATTGAACCTAATTCCTTCACTACCACCCTAACTCAGTTGGTGGCGCTATGGGACTGTTTAAAATGTGGTACAAACTATACTGTATGGACAGAGCAGGTATGATAAAGACCAAGTCAAAGCCAAAATATCCTATAAAATCACACAAAAACAGTACAGTGAAACTATCTTGTTAACTTCTATTGGGCAAGATTTTCGCACAGATATTATGTTGCATTAAGCAACAGGATTTCCCATAAACATTCTGGAATGCCATGAACAACATCATTTACTGCTATTTATACGATTTATGATACTATGAGGATCAGCAATTCACTTAAAGACTTAAATTTGGAACTAGCAGCTAAAAACAGAAGACCCAATCAACCTCAGGCACCAGGAATATAATTATGGGAAAGTATCTTATGTACACGAGTTGAGTCTATGAACAATGGGACTTTGGAGCCAGCACTGTAGGAAAATGCTTGATCTATCACATATATCCACCATGGTGAGAGTAGTCAGGTATACTACATAAACCTTACAAGAAAACTATGAATAAATAACAGGTAATAATCAGTAAATTACAGTACAAGTGTTGATACCTAACTGTAGACAAAACACTCCACAATAGATATCTGCTGATAGTAATTTTCAGAATTATTGCTCAGGTTTATTTTTTTGGTGAGGGTGTGTGTGGTGAGAGGTGGGGGGTTGTGGAAAGGAGGTGATTATCCTTCAAATGAATTTGAGCCAAAAGAGCTATTAACACAGGGCACAAATCTGGGGAAGAGCTCTGGCAGAATTGGGGAATTAATGGAGGTTACAATTTGGGGTGAATCTAAACTTATCAGTTCTCTGGCACTCTAAAGTTTCCCTCTAAAGTTCATTTCAAAGTGGCAGCTGATTTTGCTGCACATCTTATGGCCTCTCAAGAGGTCTGTGACATTTTAGAGTGTATTCCCAGGTTCTCTTCAAGATAAGACCTATTTATTAGCGCAACTGGACCTCCATCTGCAGAGAGAAGAGGTGTAGATTTAATTCTGCCCCTTAAGTAGGACTGACAACAGAGACATGCTGTTAGGTAATTTGGACATTCTGAATTCGCCGGAATGTGGCAACTAGAGGCTTTTCACAGTAACGTCATTGCAGTGTGAATGTAAGCCTACTTGTGACAATAAAGATTCTTATTAATATAAAGCCAAAAGGCAATCAATTTCAAAAGAACCGATTACATTTAGAAGAGGGGTGGAAACCTTTGGTTCATCTCACGCTCTTTGGCTCAGGTTCTGCAGAGGGCAGTAGAGCGGAGCTGCTGATTGGCTGTTGCGGGGAACATTTGCAACAGTGCATTGCGGTCACTGCATCCAGTAAGTGTACCTGAGCAAGACACCCTAGGTGTTCAAGTGAAGGCAAGCATCCAGCAGAGGGCAGTAGAGCTGAGATGCTGATTGGCTGTTGTGGGAAAAATGTGCATCAGTGCATTGTGGTCACCGTATCTTGAAGGTGGTTTGTGGAGGAGCTGTTGTCAAGTGACAGTTAAACCCAAAACACTTCTTCAGTGTTTCCCTCCCTACCTCCTCCTTCAACCAAAAAAAGACAATCACTGTAAGGATCCCAGCCGAGTAAAGGTCAAGAGGGAGACTCGAGGGCAGGTAGAAGTAGAAAGAAGTTGAACCGTGACGTCACAGCCTGCAGGTAAGTGATTGGCTGGTGACTGGTAAGTAGTCTTTCTTTTCCCTGAGGTGTTATCGAGTGGGGCGCAGTGGTTGCTGAGTAAGTGCTTGCTGAGAAGGGGAGTAAATTTTCTTTTAAAACTTTCTGTTGGGAGTTTCCAGCTGAATCCAGTCGGAGTGAGGACAGAGTGACTGCTGGGTAAGTAGTAAAGATTTAAATTGTTTGCGCAGGCACATAACAGCTGATTGCTGTTCTCGTGTGGGACGCAGTGGTTGCTGGTTAAGTGTTTTATTTATTTTTTTTATTTTTGACTTCCGGGTGCGGCGATGACCAGCTAAGTCGCACGTTTCGGCAGCTCCCGGTGGAAAGGACTTTTGGGCTCTTAATAGGAGCCCCAACGGCAATTTTAACGGCTAAAAACACTGTGCAGTAAACCAGAAGGGAATCCCCCCTGGACACGGATGGAAAAAGGAGAGGAAAGTGGCCGGATTGCGGTGGATCCTCTAGAGCAGCGGCCAGGAAGGCAGGCACAAAGCAAGATGGCGTCGGAAGGAGGCAGTTTAATATGGGGCCCTGACCAACAAGAGTTCCTGCGGCGTTGCGTGGAAGAACTTAAAAAGGAGATTAAGAAGGAGCTGTTGGCCCCGATATTACAGGCGATTGAAGGGCTAAAGGAGGAGCAAAAGACCCAGAAGCGGGAGCTTCGGGTCGTGAAGGCAAAGGCTGCCGAGAACGAGGACGATATACAGGGCCTGGTGGTGAAGACGGAGATGCACGAGGCACAACACAAAAGGTGTGTGGAAAGGCTGGAGGTGCTGGAGAATAATGCGAGGAGGAAGAATTTAAGGATTCTTGGTCTTCCCGAAGGTGCAGAAGGGGCGGACGTAGGGGCATATGTGAGCACGATGCTGCACTCGTTAATGGGATTGGAGGCCCCAACGGGCCCATTGGAGGTGGAGGGAGCCTATCGAGTTATGGTGCGAAGACCGAGGGCTGGAGAAATTCCTCGAGCCATAGTGGTGAGATTTCTCCGATATAAGGACAGAGAGATGGTCCTCAGATGGGCAAAGAAAACTCGGAGCAGTAGGTTGGAGAACGCGGTGATCCGCGTATATCAAGATTGGAGTGCAGAGGTGGCGAGAAGGAGGGCAAGCTTTAATCGGGCCAAGGCGGTGCTGCACAAAAGGAAGGTTAAATTTGGAATGCTGCAGCCGGCAAGACTGTGGGTCACACATCAAGGGAAACGCCACTACTTTGAAACGGCAGAAGAGGCGTGGACATTTATTGTCGAGGAGAAACTGGAATAAGCGGGCTAGAAAAAGAACGTTTGGGACAAAGTGGTGGGGCGAATATGTGGGGTGAAGAGGGGGAAAAGGGGGAAGAGAAGCTTTCCCAAGTTGATAAACCTGCGACCCTGTAACTTTTCTCTCTTCCCCATGTCGTGGGGGAGGGGGTGAGGGAGGATGAGGAGCTGGGGGCGCCGGCCATTGGGGGCGGGGCCAAATGGGAAGCGCGGGCTTTGTTCTCGCGCTATGGTAATCATGGCGGGAACAGGGAAGCAGAAAGGAGGGGGCCTCGCACAGTGGGAGCCGAGGTCATGGGGGGAAGCCGAATTCGGCCAGAGTTTGCTGACTTCTGGGAGCAACATGGGGGGTGCAATTACGCTAGTGAGGGATCTAGCGGGGGGGCGGGGGGGGGGGGGGGTTAACTGGGTTGCTGCTGCTGGGGAGAAGGGGGAGCTGGTATGGGGTGGGATGGTCGGGGCGGGAGGGCGCCGTTGGGGGGAGATACGGCTACGTGGGAACCGGGTGAGGAGCTGGATTGAAAAAGGAGATGGCTAGTCGACAAGGGGGGGTGGGGTAAAGAGCCCCCCAACCCGGCAGATCACGTGGACTGTGAGAGGGCTGAACGGGCCGATAAAGAGGGCACAGGTACTCGCACACCTAAAGAAACTTAAGGCAGATGTGGTTATGCTGCAGGAGACGCATCTGAAACTGATAGACCAGGTCAGACTACGCAAAGGATGGGTGGGGCAGGTGTTTCATTCGGGGCTAGACGCAAAAAACAGGGGGGTGGCTATACTAGTGGGGAAGCGGGTAATGTTTGAGGCAAAGACCATAGTGGCGGCAGATACGTGATGGTGAGTGGCAAATTGCAAGGGGAGGCGGTGGTCTTAGTAAACGTATATGCCCCGAACTGGGATGATGCCAACTTTATGAGGCGTATGTTAGAGCGTATCCCGGACCTAGAGGTGGGGAAGTTCGTAATGGGTGGAGATTTTAATACGGTGCTGGACCCAGGGCTGGACAGATCGAGGTCCAGGACCGGAAGGAGGCCGGCTGCAGCTAGGGTGCTTAAGGACTTTATGGAGCAGATGGGAGGAGTAGACCCCTGGAGATTTAGTAGACCTAGGAGTAAGGAGTTTTCGTTTTTTTCCACAAAGTTTATTCACGGATAGACTTTTTTGTTTTGGGAAGGGCACTGATCCCGAAGGTGACGGGGACGGAGTACACGGCTATAGCTATTTCGAATCACGCTCCACATTGGGTGGACCTGGAGATAGGGGAGGAAAAAGAACAGCATCCACCCTGGAGAATGGACATGGGATTATTGGCAGATGAGGGGGTGTGTTTAAGGGTGAGGGGGTGTATTGAAAGGTACTTGGAACTCAATGATAATGGGGAGGTTCAGGTGGGAGTGGTCTGGGAGGCGCTGAAGGCAGTGGTTAGAGGGGAGCTGATATCTATTAGGGCACATAAAGGAAAGCAGGAGGGTAGGGAAAGGGAGCGGTTGTTGAAAGAACTTCTGAGGGTGGACAGACAATATGCGGAGGCACCGGAGGAGGGACTGTACAGGGAAAGGCAAAGGCTACATGTAGAATTTGACTTGTTGACTACGGGTAATGCAGAGGCACAATGGAGGAAGGCACAGGGTGTACAGTACGAATATGGGGAGAAGGCGAGAAGGTTGCTGGCCTATCAACTGAGGAAAAGGGGAGCAGCGAGGGAGATAGGGGGGGTGAGAGATGAGGAGGGAGAGATGGAACGGGGAGCGGAGAGAGTGAATGGCGTGTTCAAGGAATTTTATGAAAGATTATATGAAGATCAGCCCCCGGATGGGAAGGAGAGAATGATGTGCTTTCTGGATCAGCTGGAATTTCCTAAGGTGGAGGAGCAGGAGAGGGCGGGACTGGGAGCACAGATTGAGACGGAGGAAGTAGTGAAAGGGATTGGGAGCATGCAGGCGGGGAAGGCCCCGGGACCAGACGGATTCCCAGTTGAATTCTATAGGAAATATATGGACTTGCTGGCCCCGCTACTGATGAGAACCTTTAATGAGGCGAGGGAAAGGGGGCAGCTGCCCCCGACTATGTCAGAGGCAACGATATCGCTCCTCCTAAAGAAGGAAAAAGACCCGCTGCAATGCGGGTCCTATAGGCCTATTTCCCTCCTGAATGTGGACGCTAAGATTCTGGCCAAGGTAATGGCAACGAGGATAGAGGATTGTGTCCCGGGGGTGGTTCATGAGGACCAAACTGGGTTTGTGAAGGGGAGACAGCTGAATACAAATATACGGAGGCTGCTAGGGGTAATGATGATGCCCCCACCAGAGGGGGAAGCGGAGATAGTGGTGGCGATGGATGCCGAGAAAGCATTTGATAGAGTGGAGTGGGATTATTTGTGGGAGGTGCTGAGGAGATTTGTCTTTGGAGATGGGTATATCAGATGGGTACAGTTGCTGTATAGGGCCCCGATGGCGAGCGTGGTCACGAATGGACGGGGGTCTGATTATTTTCGGCTCCATAGAGGGACGAGGCAGGGATGTCCTCTGTCCCCGTTATTGTTTGCACTGGCGATTGAGCCCCTGGCCATAGCATTGAGGGGTTCCAGGAAGTGGAGGGGAGTACTCAGGGGAGGAGAAGAACACCGGGTATCTCTGTATGCGGATGATTTGTTGCTATATGTGGCGGACCCGGCGGAGGGGTTGCCAGAGATAATGCGGATACTTGGGGAGTTTGGGGATTTTTCAGGGTATAAATTGAACATGGGGAAAAGTGAGTTGTTTGTGGTGCATCCGGGGGAGCAGAGCAGAGAAATAGAGGATTTACCGTTGAGGAAGGTAACAAGGGACTTTCGGTACTTGGGGATCCAGATAGCCAAGAATTGGGTACATTACTTAGGCTTAATTTAACGCGGTTGGTGGAACAGATGGAGGAGGACTTTAAGAGATGGGACATGGTGTCCCTGTCACTGGCAGGTAGGGTGCAGACGGTTAAAATGGTGTCCCGAGATTCCTTTTTGTGTTTCAGTGCCTCCCGGTGGTGGTCACAAAGGCTTTTTTCAAAAGAATCGAGAAGAGTATTATGAGTTTTGTGTGGGCCGGGAAGACCCCGAGAGTGAGGAGGGGATTTCTGCAGCGTAGTAGGGACAGGGGGGGGCTGGCACGACCGAGCCTAAGCGAGTACTACTGGGCCGCCAATGTTTCAATGGTGTGTAAGTGGATGGGAGAAGAGGAGGGAGCGGCGTGGAAGAGATTGGAGAGGGCATCCTGCAGGGGGACTAGCCTACAAGCTATGGTGACGTCGCCGTTGCCGTTCTCACCGAAGAAATATACCACAAGCCCGGTGGTGGTGGCTACATTGAAAATTTGGGTGCAGTGGAGACGGCATGGGGGAAAGACGGGAGCCTCGGTGCGGTCCCCGATAAGAAATAACCATAGGTTTGTTCCGGGGAGAATGGATGGGGGATTTGGAGCATGGCAAAGAGCAGGGGTAGCACAACTGAGAGATCTGTTCATAGATGGGACGTTTGCGAGTCTGGGAGCGCTGACGGAAAAATATGGGTTGCCCCAAGGGAATGCATTTCGGTATATGCAACTGAGGGCTTTTGCGAGGCAACAGGTGATGGAATTCTCGCAGCTCCCGACGCAGGAGGTGCAGGATAGAGTGATCTCAGAGACATGGGTGGGGGATGGTAAGGTGTCAGACATATATAGGGAAATGAGGGACGAGGGGGAGATCATGGTAGATGAGCTGAAAGGGAAATGGGAAGAAGAGCTGGGGGAGGAGATTGAAGCCGGGCTGTGGGCTGATGCCCTATGTAGGGTAAACTCATCGTCCTCGTGTGCCAGGCTAAGCCTGATACAATTTAAGGTGTTACACAGGGCGCATATGACTGGAGCACGGCTCAGTAAATTTTTTGGGATAGAGGATAGGTGTGCGAGATGCTAGAGAAGCTCAGCGAATCACACCCACATGTTCTGGTCATGCCCGGCACTACAGGGGTTTTGGGTGGGGGTGGCAAAGGTGCTTTCGAAGGTGGTGGGGGTCCAGGTCGAACCAAGCTGGGGGTTGGCTATATTTGGGGTTGCAGAAGAGCCGGGAGTGCAGGAGGCGAGAGAGGCTGATGTTTTGGCCTTTGCGTTCCTAGTAGCCCGGCGCAGGATATTGTTAATGTGGAAGGAAGTCAAACCCCCGGGTGTGGAGGCCTGGATAAACGACATGGCAGGGTTTATAAGTTAGAACGGATTAAGTTCGTACTAAGGGGTTCGGCTCAAGGGTTCACCAGGCGGTGGCAACCGTTCGTCGACTACCTCACAGAAAGATAGAGGGAATGGAAAAGAAGAAGACAACAGCAGCAACCCAGGGGGGAGGGGGGGAGGAATCGGACGGACTCTCAGGGATGTTATTGTATATGTATAGGCACTTGTTTTAGGTAATGTATATTGGACTGTTGGATTGTACCTTTGGAGAGTATTTATTTTTGACAAGGCAGTTGCCATTTAGTTTGGTTTTTGTTTCTGTTCATATATTATTTATTTATTTGTTTAAAACTGGCCACTGTTATTTATATTGCTTTATTGTTGTTTAAAAGAAACACTACGTACTGTTATGTTTGGCCAAAAAATCTTGAATAAAATATATATTTTTTTTAAAAGTGTTTTATTTTTACCTGTATTTAAGTTGGGCAGTTTCCAAACCCTAGACACTACACTTGTAGTGTCCCCCACCATTCCACCTCCTTTAACCTAAGGGATAGAGTGAATAACAGGTAAGCGCTTTCTTTCTTTTTCTTTTTTTATCTAGAGGGGATGGCAGGGAAGGCAGTGCAATGTTCCTCCTGCAGAATGTTTGAGGTGAGGGATACTGTCAGTGTCCCTGCTGATTTCACCTGTGGGAAGTGCATCCATCTCCAGCTCCTCAGAAACCACGTTAGGGAACTGGAGCTGGAGCTGAATGAACTTCGGATCATTCGGGAGGCAGAGGTGGTGATAGGTAGTAGCTTCAGAGATGTAGTTACTCTGAAGAATCAAGGTAGATGGCTGACGGTGAGAGGGGCTGGGAGGAAGCAGTCAGTGCAGGGATCCTCTGTGGTCGTTCCCCTCAGTAACAAGTAAATCGTTTTGGATACTGTTGAGGGGGATGACCTACCAGGGGTAAGCCACGGTGAACGGATCTCCAGCACTGAGTCCGTCCCTGTGGCTCAGAAGGGAAGGAGGGAGAGCAATAGTTAATTGGGACTCGATAGTTAGAGGGACAGACAGACGGTTCTGTGGCAGCGGAAGAGACTCACGGATGGTATGTTGCCTCCTGGGTGCCAGGGTCCGTGACGTCTCGGACTGTGTTTTCAGAATCCTTAAAGGGGAGGCGGAGCAGTCACAAGTCGTGGTACACATCGGTACCAACGACTTAGGTAAGAGAAGGGATGGGGATTTAAAACAGGAATTTGGGGAGCTAGGGTGGAAGCTGAGAGCCAGGACAAACAATGTTGTCATCTCTGGTTTGTTGCCGGTGCCACATGCTAGTGAGGTGAGGAACAGGGAGAGAGTGCAGATAAACACGTGGCTGCAGGAATGGTGTAGGAGGGAGGGTTTCAGGTACGTGGATAATTGGAGCACATTCTGGGGAAGGTGGGACCTGTACAGACAGGACGGTTTGCACCTGAACCAGAGGGGCACCAATATCCTGGGAGGGAAATTTGCTACAGTTCTTCGGGGGGGTTTAAACTAATTTGTCAGGGGGCTGGGAAAACGAGCTGTGTTCCAGAAGCCAGTGTCGAGAGTAGTGAGGTACTGAGGAGGGTATCAAGGTCGCAGGAGTGTACCAGCAGTCCGAAAGGTGGGTTGAAGTGTGTCTACTTCAATGCAAGGAGCATCCAGAATAAGGTAGGTGAACTTGGAGCGTGGATTGGTACTTGGGACTACGATGTTGTGGCCATTACAGAGACATCGTTAGAACAGGGACAGGAATGGTTGTTGGAAGTTCTGGGGTATAGATGTTTCAGTAAGAGTAGGGAAGGTGGTAAAAGAGGTGGAGGAGTAGCATTGTTAATCAAGGATAGTTTAATGGCTGCAGAAAGGCAGTTTGAAGGGGATCTGTCTACTGAGGTAATATGGGCCGAAGTTAGAAATAGGAAAGGAGCGGTCACATTGTTAGGAGTTTTCTATAGGCCCCCAAATAGGAATAGAGATGTGGAGGAAGAAATTGCAAAACAGATTATGGATAGGTGTGGAGGTCTCAGGGTAGGTGTCATGGTGACTTTAACTTTCCAAATATTGATTGGAACCTCTACAGGTTGAACAGTTCGGATGGGGCAGTTTTCGTACAGTGTGTGCAGGAGGGTTGCCTGACACAATATGTGGATAGGCCGACAAGAGGGGGGGCCACATTGGATTTGGTACTGGGTAATGAACCGGGCCAAGTGTTAGATTTGTTTGTGGGAGAGCACTTTGGAGATAGTGACATCAATTCGGTGTATTTCACTATTGCAATGGAGAGGGATAGGGCCATACGGCAGGGCAAGGTTTATAATTGGGGGAGGGGTAATTATGATGCGATTAGGCAAGAATTAGGGAGCATAAGATGGGAACAGACACTGTCAGGGAAAGGCACAAATGAAAAGTGGAGCTTGTTCAAGGAACAAATACTGCATGTCCTTCATAGGCATGTCCCTGTCAGGCAGGGAAGAAATGGCCGTGTGAGGGAACCATGGTTCACAAAAGAGGTCGAATGTCTTGTCAAGAGGAAAAAGGAAGAGTATGTAAGGATGAGAAATCAAGGTTCAGTAGGGTCGCTTGAGGGTTGCAAGGTAGCAAGGAATGAGCTGAAAAAAGGGCTTAGGAGAGCTAGGAGGGGGCATGAGAAGTCCTTGGTGGGTTGGATCAAGGAAAACCCCAAGGTTTTTTACTTTTATGTGAGAAATAAAAGAATGACCAGGGTGAGGGTAGGGCCGGTCAAGGACAGTAGTGGGAACTTGTGCATGGAGTCAGAAGAAATAGGAGAGGTGTTGAATGAATACTTTTCTTCAGTGTTCACAAAGGAGAGGGGCCATGTTTTTGAGTATGAGAGTGTGATACAGGCGGGTAGGCTGGAGGAAGTAGATGTTCGAAGGAAGGATGTATTAGCAATTTTGAAAAACCTGAGGGTCGACAAGTCCGCTTGGCCAGATGGAATATACCCAAGGATTCTTTGGGAGGCAAGGGATGAGATTGCAGAACCTTTGGCTTTGATCTTTGGGTCCTCGCTGGCCACGGGGATAGTGCCAGAGGACTGGAGAGTGGCGAATGTTGTTCCTCTGTTCAAGAAAGGGAATAGGAATGACCCTGGTAATTATAGGCCAGTTAGTCTTACTTCGGTGGTTGGGAAGATAATGGAAAAGGTCCTGAAGGATGGGATTTATGACCATTTGGAAAGATGCAGCTTAATCCGGGATAGTCAACACGGATCCGTGAAGGGTAGGTCTTGCTTCACAAATTTGACTGAAATCTTTGCGTAGGTAACTAAGTGTGTAGATGAAGGTAGTGCAGTTGATGTCGTATACATGGATTTTAGTAAGGCGTTTGATAAGGTTCCCCATGGTCGGCTCATGAAGAAAGTAAGGAGGTGTGGGATAGAGGGAAATTTGGCCAATTGGATCAGTAACTGGCTATCACATAGAAGACAGAGGGTGGTGGTGGATGGAAAATTTTCAGACTGGAGACCAGTTACCAGCGGTGTACCACAGGGATCAGTGCTGGCTCCTCTGCTTTTTGTGATTTTTATCAATGACTTGGAGGAGGGGGCTGAAGGGTGGGTCAGTAAATCTGCTGATGACACCAAGATTGGTGGAGTAGTGGATGAGGTGGAGGGCTGTTGTAGGCTGCAAAGAAACATTGATATGGTGCAGAGCTGGGCCGAAAAATGGCAGATAGATTTTAACCCTCATAAGTGCAAGGTGATTCATTTTGGTAGAAAAAATTTGAATGCGGATTACAGGGTCAACGGCAGGGTTCTGAGGAATGTGGAGGAACAGAGAGGCAGCCTCAGAAAGGCAGCCAGCATAATTAAGGACCCCACGCACCCCGGACATACTCTCTTTCACCTTCTTCCGTGAGGAAAAAGATACCAAAGTTTGAGGTCACGTACCAACCGACTCAATAACAGCTTCTTCCCTACTGCCATCAGACTTTTGAATGGACCTACCTCGTATTAAGTTGATTTTTTCTCTACACCTTGCTATAACTGTAACATTATATTCTGCAGTCTCTCCTTCCTTCCCTACGTACAGTATGCAGTATTTGTACAGCATGCAAGAAACAATACTTTTCACTGTATATTAACACATGTGACAATAATAAATCAATTCAGCTCAGAGGGAAATAAAATCACTTTATTTGGTTTCAATACACTCCACTGTTTAGATTTTCTCAACTTTGCTATTGCAACTGAGGGCCATAGGGATATGAAGGAGCATGGAGAGTGCGTATGGGGTGAGGGGGCTGAAGGTTTGAGGGCTGACATTCAAGGAGGCAGGTCTGCCAGGTGGGGAATTTTACCTATTCATCCTTCCCACTTCTTCCATGATGATCGAGCCCAAAGTAACTGCTCCAAGTATGTAAATGATTTAATTTCAAGGATTTTGAGTGGGGTTGTGGGGGCTCACAGTGACAGATGCACATCCAAGCCGAAATGATCTCCTCTCATCAGAGTCCGCGGAAGTTTTAAATACATTTTTGTCCTTCATTTTATAAAGTAAGACATATCCATGATCCAATGTTTCCATCATTACTTAGTTCAAAAACAGAAATTTGAAACTTAGCAAAAAATTTATTTTTAGTTGGTTTCTGCCAATGTTCTATTTGTGATCCAGTACACTTGGATTTCTCATTCACACTTTCTTACTTGCAGGAACTAAGATGAAGGATAGTGATCGTAGCAATGTGCATGTTTATAACAAAAGAAGCAAATTACCGATTTCTTTGTTAATAGTGTATAACATTTTTTTTTCTATTATTTATAGAATCATATAATCCCTACAGTGCAGAAGGAGACATTCAGCCCATCGAGTCAGCGCTGACCCTTCGAAAGAGCACCCTACCCAGTCCCAACCCCTGCTCTAGCCCTGTATCCCCATACAACCTTTGGACACTAAGGGCAATTTAGCACTGCCAAACCACCTAACCTGCACATCTTTGGACTGTGGGAGGAAACCACAGCACCCGGAGGAAACCCACACAGACACGGGAGAAAGTGCAAACTCCATATTTAGTTACAGATTGTACAAATAGGTACTGTGCCCTGCCTATAATTAGTCAAATGTCAGTTATGTAATTACTGATGAAACCAATTTGCTTTAGAAATCATGTGGTTTCCTGTACAGGAGTCCAGATTATTAGTAAATTACACTTTCTAACCACCAGGGGGAAACCACTTAATATATGATACAGATATAAACAGCACTGCATTAACATTTTGATGCAGACCATACACACATTCATAATGTAGAGGTCAGTTTGTGAATTTGCATTGCTATGCGGAGCACCGCCTGGAAGTCATGAAGATTAGAATCTTAAACATGTGCATCATATCATTTTCCATTCATTAAAACTTTGTTATTTCCAAAGTTTTTGGAGTAGAAAATGTGGGAAGTTTTATAATATAACTGTCGAGCTTAAGTTGACCACAGTGATTTTAGCATAGGATTTACAGTGCAGAAGGAGATCATTCGGCCCACCGAGTCTGCTCCGGCCCATGGAAAGACCACCCTACCTAAACCCATGTCTCCACCCTATCACCGTAAACTCACTTAACCCTTTTGGACACGAAGGGAAACTTAACATGGCCAATCCACCTAACCCGCACATCTTTGGACTGTGGGAGGAAACCAGAGCACCCGGAGGAAACCCACGCAGACACGGGGAGAACGTGCAGACTCCGCACAGCCAGTGACCCAAGCCGGGAATCGAACCTGGACTCTGGAGCTGTGAAGCAACTGTGCTAACCATTGTGCTACCATGCTGTCCTTCTGATGAAAACCATACAAAGTGCAAGAAAAATCAAATGCAACAACAGCCAACACACTAGATAACAATGATATTTTAAAGTGTTAATCTTCCTGGAAATATTACCTTGTGTTCATGGCGCACAACATTAATGGTAAGAACATAAGGCTGTGCTAGCCATTTAGCTCCCTGAACCTGTTTGGTGAATCAATGGGATCATGACAGATTTGTGACCTAATTTCCATACGGTCTGTACAGAAAAGAGTAATTCGATGTCTAGATTGGTTGGCGATTAAAGGCACCAGAAACACTTAGAAGGTGCTTCTCTTTTGAAGCATTTTATCGTGGTCAAGTGGTGGTGTAATGCAAGAAGCACCTTGAATGTGTCTACATTTTTCACCTCATGCGCCTTTGTTTGCCAGCTGGTTCAGAGGATGAAGAGATCTCCCTTCTGGGGACTAAGTCCCCACGCCGGCAGGAGAACCGGCGCCAACCACTCCGGCGTCAACAGCCCCCGAAAGTACGGAATTCTCCGCACTTTCGGGGGCTAGGTGGACGCCGGAGGGGTTGGCGCCGCTCCAGCTGGCGCCGAAGGGATGGCACGAGTTCGCGCATATGCCAAAGGGCTGGCCGGCGTATTTTGGCGCATGCGGTTCTCTGATCCGCGCCGGCCATGGCGGAGCCGTACAGGGGCCACCGCGGAAGGAAGAAGTGGCCCCACGGAACAGGTCCGCCCGCAGATCGGTGGGCCCCGATCGCGGGCTAGGCCACCGTGGGCATCCCCCCTGGGGTTGGATCCCCCCGCGCTCCCCCGATACTGCCACAGCCGACTTACCTGCCAGGTCCTGCCGTGCGGGACCATGCGTAACCCATGCCGGCGGGACTGGCCAAAAACGGACAGCCACCCAGCCCATCAGAGCCCGGAGAATTGCCGGGCGGTTGCTGCTAACGGCCCCCGACCGGTGTGTTGGGAATCCCGCCCCCGCCCAAAAAACGGCGCCGGAGAATACGGCAGCCGGTGTCGGGGCGGGATTCGCACCGCCCCGCGGGGATTCTCCGACCCGGTGCGGGGTCGGAGAATCCCGCCCATGATATGAGTTGAAAATGTCCAGACGAGCTGATTAATTAATGTACGCAGAGAGATGCCTCACTCCAGCTAGTTTTGATCTATTATACGGTGATTAGAGTTAAGAGAAGTAAAAAGCAAAATGAAAAGTAGAGCATAAATTCAGTGCAGCATAAATTGCTGCAGTAGACCATCGTGCATTTTCTTGCCCCCAATCTCCACTGTGCTGATCTCTTGTTCATCACTCTGCACAGTGGCACAGTGGTTAGCACTGTTGATTCACAGCCCCAGGGTTCCAGGTTTGATTTCCCACTTGGGTCACTGTCTGTGCAGAATCTGCACGTTCTCCCCGTGTCTGTATGGGTTTCCTCTGGATGCTCCAGTTTCCTCCCACAAGTTCTGAAAGACGTGCTGTTAGGTAATTCGGACATTTTGAATTCTCCCTCAGTGTACCCGAACAGGTGTCAGAATGTGGCGACCAGGGGATTTTCACAGTAACTTCATTGCAGTGTTAATAATGTAAGCCTACTTGTGACAATAAAGATTATTATTATATTACTGACGTCCTGATCTACCAAGTATAAAATGGAGGAGTCCTGAATAATGGGAAGTAGAGAAATGGTGTGGAAGATAGAGCAGGACACCAGTATTGTGCAGAGTGCTGTTCAGGAGATCAGCAAAGTGAAGACTGCGGCAAGAGCATGTGCTACGTGCCATTCTCAAAAAGCCTTGTTAACAGCAGGACCCAAGTCACCAGCATAGAACGATTCTGGAAACACTTTTCTGAAAAAAGATTTGCAGAAAGAACCTTAATTTGAGTGGTTTGATGCAGAAATTGGGGGGGACACACCCAGAGTAAGTCCATGTTCCCTTTCCTGCTGTCAAAATTTCTGTTGTACTTGCGAATTGTTCAAGTATGGAAAAACAATGTCACTTGATGCATTTCCTTCGAATTGCATCCAAGTAACACTGAGGTTAAGGGATGCCTGGGCTCCATTGGTCCTAGTGGTACTAAAGATTGGTGTGCCTTTAGTAATCACAGGCTCATTTCTATCGACAAAGACACTGGGGCTAATTTTCACTTTAGGTATGGACACAAAGCCACCAATTGTGGATTGGTAGCCTGTCATGTACTGGCCTGTGTGATGTTAATGTCTATTGATTTCAACTGAAGGGAAAGTCAGGCAAAGTATGTAACAAGCAAACAATCTGCAGCCAACAATTTGACACCCATGTAAAATGTGAAAATAACCATCACCATTTTGGCAAGTCTTTACACGCTATCTAGGGAAGTAATGTAAAGATTACATTTTGGTCCCTGAGAGCCATGGTCCCTCGAGAATGGAAAATTGCTCATGTCACTTCGCTTTTTAAGAAGGGTAAAAAAGAAAAACCAAGGAATTAGAGACCAGCTAGCCGAACATCTGTGATGGGGAAATTGTTGGAGTCTATAATCAAGGATAGGATCTGAACACCTGAAATATTTTCAGTTAATCAGGGAGAGCCAGCATGGATTCATGACAGGCAGGTCATGCCTGATAAACCTCATTGAAGTTTTTGATGAGGTGACTAAGGTAGTGGACAGGGGAATGTCTATGGATGTTGCTTATAGGACTTCCAGAAGGCATTTGACAAAGTCCCATATAAGGAACTATTAACGAAGGTAGGAACCCACAAAATTGAGGGTAAATTATTGACATGGCTGGGAAATTGGATGAGTAGCAGACAGAAAGCAGGGATAATGGGTAGTTACTCAAATTGGCAAGATGTGACTAGTAGTGTCCCAAAGGGATCTGTGCTCGGGCCTCAATTGTTCACAATATTTATTAATAACTTTGATAGTGGCATAGAAAGTCATATATACAAATTTGCTGATGACACAAGTTGGGTGGCATTATAGACAGTGTAGATGGCAGCATAAAATTACAAAGGGATATTGATAGACTAGGCGAATAGACAAAACTGTGGCAGATGGATTTCAATGTAAGTAAATGTGAGGTTATGCATTTTGGAACAAAAAAGGATAAATCATGGTACTTTCTAGATGGTATGAAGCTAAATTCACTGGCTGTCCAAAGAGACTGGGGGTTTAGGTCTGTCGATACTTAAAATGCCATGAACAAGTGAAGAAGGTAATCAAGAAGGCTAATGAAATGCTAGGATTTATATCTGGAGGATTGGAGTAGAAGGACGCAGAGATGTTATGCTGCAGCTATATAAAACACCTGGTTAGACCCCATTTTGATGACTGTGAGGCAGATCTGGGCACCACACCTTAGGAAGGATATATTGGCCTTGGAGGGAGGGCAATGTAGGTTTATAGGAATGATACCTGGACTTCAAGGGTTAAGTTATGAGGAGAGATTACACAAATCAGGTCTGTTTTCTCTAGAATGTAGAAGGTTAAGGGGTGATCTGATTGAAGTCTTCAAGATATTAACAGGAAAAAATAGGGTAGATAAAGATGAACTGTTTTCAGGCGGCACAGTGGCACACTGCTGCCTCACAGTGCTGAGGACCTGGCTCCAATCCCAGCTCCGGGTCCGATCCCGGCTCCGGGTCACTGTCCATGTGGAGTTTGCACATTCTCCCGTGTCTGCATGGGTCTCACCCCCACAACCCAAAAAGATGTGCAGGGTAGGTGAGTTGGCCACACTAAATTGCCCCTTAATTGGAATAAAAAAAGAATTAGATACTCTAAATTTGTATTAAAAAAAAACGATAAACTGTTTTCATTGGTTGGAGATTCTCGAAGTAAGTCTAAAAATTAGGGCCAGACCTTTCTGGAGAGATGTTAGGAAGCACTTCTTCACACAAAGATTTGTTGGGATTTGGAACTCACTCCCACAGATGGTAACTGATGCTAGATCAGTTGTTAATTTTAAATCTGAGACAGATACATTTTGTTAAGGAACGGTATTAAGGGCCTAAGGCAAAATATGAGGTTAGGCCACAGAGCACCATGATCTAATTGAATGGTGGAGCAGAGTCGAGGGACTGAATGGCCTATTCCGTGGCAAAATGCTTCACACATTTCCACATCCCATGTCAGTCAATTAAACACTCCAGTTGTGCATTAAATGGCATGGGAGATCGCGAACAGATTTCAAATGTGTCTGGCTCTAAGATGTGAAACAATGTTGTGACACATTCATTAGGCAGTAAGAATTCGGCTTCATCACAGAATTACCTGAAAAAGGTCTCAGACACCATCTCAGCATTTTCCTATATAGTCACTCACTACTGAGCACCCTACACGTGATTATATTATATTTTAAGGCTGATTGTCACATCATATCATGTAACAAGTCAGTATGCTGTCTTGAAACTGAGACAATAATAATATTTCCACTGTGGCAAAACCAGAAATGTAGGCAAATGTAATGAACCCGATATTCACTTCCTATGCTGCAAACTTCTAGTTTATAAAGAAAGTACTTCACTTCAAAAATCATAGGCCATTCCACAATAACACAAAAATGGCACAGGAACAATGCTTATAGTATAGGATGTGAACTCACTGGATTTGGTGAAGTCATTAATTATCATATGGCCCCACTTGTTTTTTGCAACACCGGTCCTTTGGTTGAACCTGTTTGGTCATTCAATGGGATCATGGCTGATCTGTGACCTAATTCCAAATACAATCTATACAGAAAAGAGTGATTTGATGCATAGATTGGTTGGAGAGTAAAGGCATCAGCAACTCTTAAAAGGTGCTTCTCTTTTTGTGGTAGTCACCACTGTTTGTATAATACTTGTATTAGAGATAATACAGTAAGGCTCCTGTACTACAGGTACGGGTGTAGATCCCTGCCTGCTGGTTCCACCCAGTAGGCGGTGTATAAATGTGTGTGCACACCGAGCTGCTACCATTTCTGGTAGCAGCTGCAGGAGGCAACACATCTTTGCTTAATAAAGCTTTGATTACTCTCTACTCTCGTCTCGTCGTAATTGATAGTGCATCACTTTTGAAACATTTTCTTGAGGTCGAGTGGTGGTATAATGCAAGCACCTTGAATGTATCTACATTTTTCACTTCATGCACTTTTGTTTGCCATATTGGTGAGTTAGCAGACCATTTAGTGCCCAAGAAACCAGCACCGCGTGAACACATTTTTAAACCTGAGTGCAAATTTTCCCATGCTTGAGAATTTGAATTTAGGTAAAAAAAATACAAAAATCGCCTTGAGAGGGTCTGTGGAGGGGTTTGCCTGGAGATGGTAGCTCTCATCACCTTCTTTGAGAACAGTTAAGATGTCAGCAGCTGGGGGGAGGGGAAGAAATAAAATGGGGATGTAGGAGAGCTGGGGGAGTGGGAGTGGGATGGTAAGGTATTAGGCATTTGGTTAATTGGTTATTTGCAGCCCTGTTGGCTTATTTTGTTTTGTGATTGCGTTTGATGTGTAAATATATATATGCCTCAATAAAATATTTTTAGAAAAAAAATACCAAAGTCTGCAGTTGCTGTCAAATTCAACCGGTTCAACAATGTCCTTTAAGGAAGTAAGCATGTTGTCCTTAACCAGTCTGCTATATGTGACTTCAAGCTTAAAACCAATGTGACTGACTTTTAACTATCCTCTGAAGTTCCTCAGCAAGCTGCTAGACTGCATCCAATTTGGGAAACCAGGGAGGACAAACAATCGCCATGGAGACTGATTATGAATTCTCATGAAGCGAACAAAAAACAAACCCGCTGGGCAAGATTTCACATTTTAAAATGTTTGCTTCAAGAGGATTCCTTTGTTTTAAAAGTTAGCAGTCTCTATGGGGATTGTAACAAATTGAAGGCTGTTTCGGGATCACAAAAAGCTGAGACAGGAAAACGGTACACAGGAATTTTCCAAAATTTAAACAAATAAGATTTCACATTTACTTTTGCTATATTCAGTGGAAATCATTATGGCTACCTTTTAATGTTCAGACCTTTCTGGAGAGAACCCCATGGTGCCCTAGACCAGTTAACAAAGAGTAATTCCATTGCCATGAGTCACTGACAAGGTTTTAGTTTCGTCCTTATCTTTTGATAAGCCTACTTCAGAATTTTGCCAACATTTAGAACAAAGTTTTTATCTTGTGACATTCTTCATCAGTTCATGTAATTTAATTTCCACCTTTCCCACTGATTGCCATTGCACAGTTGTATTATGACTTGACTTGCGATACAATAGTATCTAATTGCTATCTTGCTTTGCCTTCCGTTTTTCCTTTAACCAAATAAGGAAATAATGTCAGGAATTCTTGGTTTGTTAAGTATTTCATCAGTGGCATTATTCTCTTTACTTGATGTTTCGGAAGTGTAAGGAATTATCTAGACCACGGGTTTACCATGACTGAATAAGAAAAGTGCCAAAACTGGCAGGGGAATATAATTAAAGCACAAGTTTACACAGCCAATTTTCATTATAAATGGTGACGTAGGAATTTATCAAAGAAATTCAAAAATTAGGACCAAATGTGTGAGATTTGAACCGTCTCCTGGTCAGACAGCAACATTCTACAAGAGTAGAATCAAAGGAAAAGTGCCTTATAATGTCAGATGATTTCCCCATGATCTGCACGAGAATTTTCATGTCTTTTTGTTTGGTCTTCTTTCCTCTGAAGTCCAAAGTATAATTCAAACACAAACTAAAGCTGCAAATATACTAATTAGTAGATGCTGAATTCTTTTTTTAAACTTTCTTCTTTAAATCGCCTTCAGACCATAAAGTCTCTCTATTTTAAGAGAATATCAATACACATTTTACCTAAATAAGGTTTTTGAAATGTTTTTCTTAGTATTTCTTCAAAAGCATTGAAAGATAACTCAAGATATTTTGTTAGAGAATTCTAACATTTGGATAGTTGATTGGTTTGATTTATTGTCACGTGTACCGAAGTACAGTGAAACGTATTGTTCTGCGTACAGTCCAGACAGATCATTCCGTACATAAAAAAACATAGAACCTGCAATAAATACACAATGTAAATACATAGACACAGGCATCGGGTGAAGTATACGCAGCGTAGTACTACTCAATAGAGAAGATGTGTGAATAGATCACTTCAGTCCATAAGAGGATCTTTCAGGAGCCTGGTAACAGCGAGGAAGAAGCTGTTTTTGAACTTGTTAGTGCGTGTTCAGACTTTTGTATCTCCTGCCCAATGGAAGTGGTTGGAAAAGAGAATAATCTGGGTGGGAGGGGTGTTTGATTATGCTGCCCGCTTTCCCCAGGTAGCAAGAGGTGTAGACAGAGTCAATGGATGGGAGGCAGGTTTGTGTGATGGACTGGGCTGTGTTCATGATTTTCTGTAGTTTCTTACAATCTTGGGCCGAGCAGTGGCCGTACCAGGCTGTGATGCAGCCAGATAGGATGCTTTCTATGGTGCATCTGGAAACGTTGGTAAGAGTTAATGTGGGCATGCCGAATTTCCTTAGATTCCTGAGGAAATATAGGCGTTGTTGTGCTTTCTTGGTGGTAGCGCGATGTGGGTGGACCAGGGCAGATTGTTGGTGCTGTGCACACCTAGGAATCTGAAGATGTCAACCATCTCTTCCTCGGCACCATTGATGCAGACGGGTGTGTACAGCATTTTACTTCCTGAAATTAATGACCAGCTTCTTAGTTTTGCTGACATTGAGGGAGAGATTGTTATCATTACACCACTCCACTAGGTTCTCTATCTCCCTCCTGTCCTCTGACTCATTGTTGTTTGAGATCCAACCCACTACGGTCGAGTCGTCAGCAAACTTGTAGATGGAGTTGGAGCCAAATTTTGCCACAAAGTTGTGTGTGTATCGAGAGTACAATGGGGGCAAAAAAAGCAGCCTTGTGGGGCCCTGCTATTGAGGACTATCGTGGAGGAGCTGTTGTTGTTTATACTTACTGATTGTGGTCCATGGGTCAGGAAGTCGAGGATCCAGTTGCAAAGGAAAGAGCCAAGTCCTTGGGTGGGATTCTCCGCACCCGGGACTAAGTGCCCGCGCTGTCGTGAACGGCGTCGCGTTTCACGATGACGTGAACAGGGCCCGAGCTCGACCTATTCTGGCCCCCTCAGGGGGCCAGCACGGTGTTGGAGCGGTTCATGCCGCTCCAGCCTCCTTACGTGGTGCCAAATGGGCACTGCGCCAACCTGCGCATGCGCAGTTGGGCAGCTCATTCCTGCGCATGCGTGGGGAACTTCTTACACGCGCCGGCCCTTCACCAACATGGCGTCGGTGTTCTGGGGCCGTGCGCGGAAGGAGGGGTAGGCCCGGGGGGGAAGAGGCCGGCCCGCCGATTGGTGGGCCCCGATCACGGGCCAGATCCCATCGGAGGCCCCCCTGGTGAAGGAGCCCCCCCCCCCCCACAGGCCGCCAACCCCCCCCAGCGTTCCCGCAGAGTTCCCGCCGGCAGCGACCAGGGGTGGACGGTGCCGGTGGGAACCTGTCGTGTCGTAGCGGCCGCTCGGCCCATTCGAGCCGGAGAATCGCCGCTCGCTGTTTGCGGCGATTATCTAATCGGCCCGGCGCGAATCGCGCGGAGCTGGTTTCGGGGGGCTGGGAGAATTGCATGCGGGGGTCGGGGCGGCACGGCACGATTCGCCCGGCGCCCCGGCGATTCTTCCCCCCCGGCGTGGGGGGGGGGGGGGGGGGGGGGAGATTTGCGCCCCTAGTTTTTGGAGTTTTGATATGAGCTTGGCTGAGATTATGGGGTTGAAGGCCGTGCTGTAGTCAATGAATAGGAGTCTGAAGTAGGAGTCCTTGTTGTTGAGATGCTACAAGGATGAGTGTAGGTCCAGGGAGATGGTGTCTGCCATGGACTGGTTGTGGAGGTATGCGAATTGCAGTGGATCAAGGCATTCTGGGAGTATAGAGTTTATGCGTCTCATGACCAACCTCTCGAAGCACTTCATAATGACAGATGTCAAGGCCATTGGACAGTAATCACTGAGGCACGTTGCCTGTTTCTTCTTTGGCACCGGTATGATAGATGTCTTCCTGAAGCCAGTGGAAACCTCAGAACGGAGTAGGGAGAGGTTGAAGATGTCCGTGCAAACGCCTGCCAGTTGGTCCGCACAGGATCGGGATGTACGACCAGGGACTCCATCAGGACCCGTTGCTTTCCGAGGGTTCACTTTCAAGAAGGCCGATCTGACTTCAGAAACTGTGACAGTAGGTATGGGTGTGTCTGAGGCTGATGGAGCCATGGATAATGGTTTGATAGTTTCCTGCTCAAAACGAGCATAGAATGCATTGAGTTCATCGGGGAGGGGTGCGCTGCTGCCGGAGGTTCTACTCGCCTTTGCTTTGCAGCCCATTGTTTAAGCCTTGCCACAACCGATGAGAGCCCCTGTCATTAGTCTGTGGCTCTAGCTTAGTCTGGTATTGTCTTTTGGTATCACCGATGGCTTTGCAGAGATCGTACCTGGATTTCTTGTGTAGGTCAGGTCGCCTGTCTTGAATGCCTCAGACCTTGGCCAAGATGAACAAGGCCTCCAGGTATTCTGTCTCACTGTAATTTATAGCAGTGTACAATTCATCAAGTGCCTTCTTCACTTCCGCCTGGGGTTGGATGTAGACCGCTATGATGATGGCAGAAGTGAACTGCCGTGGAAGGTAGTATGGGCGGCACTTCACAGTCAGGTATTTTAGGTCCGGGAGCAGTAACTGTCAGGGTCTCCACGTCCGAGCACCAGGAGGAGTTGTTGAGGAGGCAAACTCCTCCACCTTTCGCTTTGCCCGATGATGCCGTGCGATTTCAATGCTAGTTTCAATGCTATTAATGTGTCCCAGGAAATCGTGCATTTTCACACACTTAAGCAGTGATACTTGCCTTCAGCTGAAGCAAAGTAACTCAAGAAACAAAATATCTATTTTATTTCTGGGTTTTGTTTGGGGGAGTTTACTCAAGTCTTCAAGTGCAATCTTTAATGGTACAATAAAAGCTACATAACAATTCAACTGACTCACTTAAATGGATTATTGTAAACAAATAAGGGAATTTGTTCAAAGGGGCGGGATTCTCTGACCCCCGCCAAAATATGGCGGCCAGTCTGCGCATGCGCGGAACCACGATGGCCCTTCGGCGCATGCGTGAACTCACGCAGTCCCTTCAGCGCCAGTTAGAGCAGCGCCAACCCCTCCGGCGTCCACCTAGCCCCTGGAAATGCGGAGAATTCCGTACTTTCGGGGGCTGTTGACGCCAGTATGGTTGGCGCCGGTTCTCCCACCGGCGTGGGGACTTAGTCCCCAGAAGGGAGAATCCCGCTGCTTATTTTAATTTCAATTGTGAGGGAAAATGTGAAGAACAATTTATTTTCAATAAGTCCACTGATTGTTCATATTGGTTTATGAACAAAATGTATAAGTGAAATTTGGCAACCTCCCAACCTCTGGAAATTGTTATTACATTAAAATAGGATTTTCCGACTATCAGAGAATCTTGATTGGACTAATATCACAATTCCCATTCAAAGTAAACATTTATTTCTGTGGACGTTTAATTTCAGGTACTTCTGCCACACGCTGGGTCATGCAACAAATCGAGCCATTTAGCCAGTGCAATGTTTTAACAATATGCCAACATAAAAGTGAACATCTAGAAGGGCTTTGCTGGATTCACAAAGTCAGAAAATGTGAATATATCAGGTTAATTACAAAGTCGATAGCTTTGCATTGATTAAGAGAGCGACCGAATTGCTTAGATCATTTTCCAATAATGTTCACTACATTACAATATGGGTCAATAGGCAAGAGTTCATCTGTGTCCGGTACTGAACCCCACAAAGACTCCCAAACCTTGATAAATGCAAGTACAAATTTATAAAGCCTGCCACTTGCAGATCTCCAGTGAAATTATTTTTCAATCTAAGGCTGCACTGCGGCAAATTCACCAATTACCACTGATTTATAATTATGTTTTCAATGAGGGGTATTGCTTGAGTAGCAAAGTCCCAGCAAGTTGTGGCATGTCAATGCCATAAGTCATGACTCCATAATTTGCTAAAGTTTCTGTGTCAAAATAATGGCACACGCCGTAGACATGCCATTACTAGAGTACACGTTTTCAGCAAATTCAGAGCTAAATGGCAAACTTATCGCAATTTAGGAAGCAGATAAGTGTAGTTAATTAGTGTGTAATAGTTTGTTCCCTGTACGTACTAAGATGCTGGGAGATATAAAATTGGCTTGCTGGAAGGCTAATATGGCAGTTGGCTGGTTTGTTGGCAGGCTTTCTGCTTCCAGAGTCACAGGGCCGAATTAATGGTAGCGTTGCGCTTAAGCGAGAACGCAACAAGCCGTTAAATTGCGGGTGAGGCCAAAATTGAGAACAGCGCCATGCGGACCGGCCCCCTCCAGGTGGCAAAATCAGGATCCCACCTTAGCGTGGCGTGAAACCAATAATCACCACATAAACCTAATCTCCACACAATTAATGGGAGCGACCCTCCATCTAACGCCCCATGATCTAACGGCCTCCCCAGCTAGTGGTCACACGTGTGCTGATTAATACTCCTTTTTAAAAACGTTAAGCTGGTGGAAAGGCTGCTGCAGAGAATCGAGTAGCCATCTTTGAACCTGGCCAATGAGCTCGGGAACCAGCCTCGGTCAGGGTGGGCTGCCACCGGTGGGGTGGGTATGAGGCAGCAAGGGGGGGTTGCTGCCCGTGGCCTAGGTTGGGCGGGGAGGGTGGCAGATGGTGCCTCAGCGCCCATGGGACTGCCATGGAAACCCATGGATCATGTGCTCATGTTCTTGGGGCAACCCCAGCCCCTGCTCAACTGCCCCAACGACCACCTATAACTCCTACTGACTGCGGAGGACAATGGCCGTGAAACTGAAGGCTAATTGGGAATTGGCAATCGTAGTTAAATGTGCGCTTCGCACTCCCAAGTGGATCCCCATGGGTAAGTGTGCCATGTAGAATGTGAGGGTTATTGGCCAGCATCCCAATCTGACTGTGATACCTGGACACTGTGCCTGAACACTGCAGGAGGCAACTGCAGGGAAGCAGTGGCTACATCTGAACACCCGGGGGCTGGGCCCCAGCACCGGGTACATTTCGGCAACCAGAGGGTGGATGCGTGCATCGAGGAGGGGACCACTGCCTGGTCCAGGTAACATTATGTGCGGGTGTCTGGGGTACAGGGTGTGGGGTCCGGTGAGCAGGGAGCAACTGTGTAGGTGGGGGTGCGTGGGCAGGGTGTGCTGGGTGTGTGGGGGGGGGGGGGGGGGAACAAGGCATCCAGGACCTCCATGTCTGGGATGGGATTGGTGCTCCGCCCGCATTGCGGAAGCAAGTGCCAGAGTCATATTGGCAGAGGTATGTGATTTTTATTATTTAACGAATGTGTCCCCAACTGCCCCACTCCCCCGATGGTGCCCCCCTTTCCTACCCCTCTCAGGCCCTCCTAAACCACCCCACACAACGCACCAAACCCATCACCCCCTCCCCAGCCCCTATCCCGTGCCCAAGACCTGCTTAGCCTTCCGTGTTCTACCGCTACATCTAGGCGTGTTCCTAGGATGCACATCAGAGGTGCAGGCAGCCGGTTTCTTTCCCTGTCTCATGGCTTTCGATGCCCCTGGTGGGCGTCCTCTGGGGCCGGAGGGCCCTGGTGCACTTGCCAGAGGCACATGCCTTGCCGTACCACACTGTTCCAGGTACTGACTCCGGTGTCGGTGGGGTGGGTCTCGGGGGAGCAGGTTGGCACCCAGCACCCCATTCTCCCGGTCAGTGCGTATAGGGCCCTGGGGTTCACCTTGAGTTGGAGGGGCAGCTGGATCGAGACCCGGCTATCCCTGCGTCATCTGGTTCTGCCAAACCTGGCCGCTCCCCAATATCTGCAGCCGGGGGGGGGGGGGGGGGGGGGGGGGGCAGTGTGGGGAGCACTGCTGGCATTCCTGGACATGGGTGGGCCAGCACACGGAATGGTGTTGGGCGGGAGGGGTGCCAGGCGCATACTCGTGATGGGGTCTGATGCCAACTCACCCATGCGGCACGGTGGAGGTCGTTGATCTACTTTGCGGCACTGGGTGCCAGTACTCCTGGTCACACTCCCTGAGCTAACGGCCGCTGCCACTTCCTCCCAGGTGGCACTGGCTGCCCTGTGACTGACCCTCCGAGATCGTTGGGGAAACAGGGCATCCCATCTCGCCTCCCGTGCCCAGTATTCTGCCCAGGTCATCATCCCCGAATCATGGGGGTAGTCTTCTCGGCGGCATGGCTGCAAGCTGAGTGGGGTTGACTACAGGACCGGTTTAAGTGCTGCTCTCCCTTGTTAGTTGGGGGTGGGGTGGCGAGTGTGGTCCTGGCGAATCAACCGGCAGGACCACTATTTGTGGCTTGGGGCTTCGTTAAGTGGACCCATTAACATTTTATAGCAGTGACGGCCTCGCTGGGCCGAACATTGGGAACCTTGCAGCAGTTACCGCTCGTTACCACACAAAGAAATGTTTTGGTACCCACAGTATTTCTCAAAATACAGATAATACACGGGTGTCTTTTTTGAGTCTGCCTGTCAGTGGATGACTTACTGTCGGGGCCAGGTCTCCATTCCTTATTTTAAGAGAATTCTGAAGATACTATACATGTAGGTAAAAAAGCACCACTGAAAACATCAAAACGTTCACATTATTGTTGGATTTACCAATAATCAATGAAAAACCATAACATGTAAACAGTTACTGGTAAACAGTGAACTCGTGAAGTTAGTGATTTTGATTAATTTGTCATCTTACCAGCACATAGGCGGCCTTGGTGATAAGGACAAGAAAAGTTATCCAGCTCACAGTATCTTCCAAACACTCTACCTAGCCTAGTCTGGTAGCATAAGCATTTCCCACAGTTGCAGATCCCTCGATTACTGCACGCAGGCTGTTCTTTATACTGCCGACAGTTTTCAATGAGACATTGTTCGTTGCAGGAAGAATTAGTAACTTTGTCTTCACACTGGCAAAGTCTACAATCTAGGTCAAGCTCTTTATTGAAGCATCTTCCAGCAGTATAACCTTTAGGCCCTTTGCACTGACAAGCACAAGTGCTGCTTACAGAAATAACAGTTGTTTCATTATATCCAACGGGTTTTAAAATGATGTACTTGTCTCCCTCGTAACAATCCGTCATTCCAACTGTTATATTAAAAGAAACCTAAACCAAGAAAAATGTGAAAGTTAGTGCTGGTAAAGGAGCAGAATAATTTGTAAACACATTGTATTATAAATTCATATTGGAAGAATTATCCTTTTTGTTCTTTGCATATCACACTTTGTTTCATCTGCCCTTTCAAAACTGCCTTAGAAACAATCATTCTTGCCAAAAATAAAGTCGAGCACCCATTTTATCACATCAATAAAATAGATAATGGGGTCAATATTTGATTAATGCAAATTAATGAAGAGTAAAATGTCAGAGTAATTAAAAGTTAAGAATTATAAAATAAAAAATAATAAAGATAATTATTTAACATGTACTGGGGGGGTCATGCTGTGACTCCATAAAGGGTTTATTTTCCTGCCCTTTTTTAAGAGCCGAGGTTGAATTACATTTAGATATCACATAGAATGCACAGCATAGGAACATGTGTGTATGTGTGAATTTAGAGTACCCAATTCTTTCTTTCCAATTAAGGGGCAATTTGGCATAGCCAACCCACTGACCCAGCACATCTTTGGGATGTGGGGGTGAGACTCACGCAGACACGCAGAGAGGTTGAATAAACTTGGTTTGTTCTTACTGGAACGCAGGAGGTTGAGGGGCGACCTGATAGAGGTCTACAAAGTTATGAGGGGCATAGACTGAGTGGATAGTCAGAGACTTTTTCCCAGGGTAGAGGGGTCAATTACTAGGGGACATAGGTTTAAGGTGCGAGGGGCAAGGTTTAGAGATGTACGAGGCAAGATTTTTACACAGAGGGTAGTGGGTGCCTGGAACTCGCTGCCGGAAGAGGTGGTGGAAGCAGGGACGATAGTGACGTTTAAGGGGCATCTTGACAAATACATGAATAGGATGGGAATAGAGGGATACAGACCCCGGAAGTGTAGAAGATTTTAGTTTAGATGGGCAGCATGGTTGGCACAGGCTTGGAGGGCCGAAGGGCCTGTTCCTGTGCTGTACTTTTCTTTGTTCTTTGACACGGAATGTGTAAAGTCCACACGGACAGTGACCCGGGGCTGAGATCGAACCTGGGTCCTCGGCGCCATGAGGCAGGAGTGCCAACCACTGCTCCACCGTGCCGCCCACCACGTCGGTATTTATGTTCCACATGAGTTCCTCCCATCTCCTCTTCATCTGATCCTATCAGTGTAACCATCCATGCTTTGCCCCCTCATATGTTTTGCTAGCTTCACCTTAAACAAATTTCTGCTGTTTGCCTCAGCAACTCCCTGTGGAAATATTGTAGTTAATGAGGAGACCTGAAAAGGTAAGTTAAAAGTACTTTATTTCCTACTCACAGTTAGGAAATACAACAAACTAAGCGACTCTCCAAGTCCCAGCTGGGACCATCCCGAGATTGCGGCTCCCTCTTGGGCCGTTTTTTATCTCGGTGAATTAATGTGCCCCACTGTTGGGCCTCCGCCCCTCAGTGGGGGAGCTCGTATTGTACAAGCCCCATGGAGAGATCGTTCGGGTCGTCCTCATGGGTCTTGTGGGGGTTTTAACAGGAAATTACTTCTCAAGTAAGAGAAATTTGCTTAGGCTGTTGCTACATATGTGGTCTTGCTTCTTGTGAAATAAAGCCACTTATCATTTTGTCTCTGCCTCATGTTACCAATCAGTCTCGCATCAAAATGTCTGAGACATGCTTGTGTGACAGGGTCATCTATTGCACCCCAGCTGACTACAAATTTGCATTTACATAGAGCCTTTCATAACCACAGAACACGATAAAATGTTTCACAAATCAAGAAGGGATGTGTAGTCACTCTTGTAATGCCGGCAAATGCACAGCCATTCTTTGCACAACAAGATCCAACAAATAGCAAAGAAATGAATGATGAAATAATCTGTTTACTGTCGTTGGCTAAGGAATAGATGTTGGTTAGGACAACAGAACTCCATACTCTTTGTTGAATAATATTATTTGATTTTTGACATCCTCATCAGTTTTAAAATCTAGTCCAAAAGACAGCATCCTAGAAGTTGGTTTATTCAAGACCTCTTTTTCCTTCCAACAACTAAGGCTCTAATCTGGCAAGCAGGAAATATGTGTGCATTCCCAGCTAGACGTGTGTCACCCATCCACCATATTTAGCACAGACAGAGACATTCTGTACCCACACCTAACTTTGTTGCAAAGATGATTCTACAAAAAAACTTTTAGGATTTGCCTCAAGTCCAATTGCTTCATTTAAATGCATTCATCTCTGGAAACAACAATGTTGTTTCCTTTAAGAATTCCCTTTTACTTCTGTTACGGAAGAAAAGAATGTGGAAGATATTTGCAGGGACACCAGTTTCGCTAGGCTTTTACCAACAGGTTTGTGTTCTGTGGTTATGAAAGGCTCTATGTACGCCTGTATTTACTACCCAGATCATTCCTCACCAAAACAGTCAGCCATCTGTATCCGCAGGTGGGGCTTTACCCTGCGTGTCTGCTAACCCCCCACCAGATGGAGAATCGTGCAGCTTTTGGGCCATTTTTTTTTGGCATAAACCGCCACTGTTCCAACGCCAGCATCAGCACTTAGTCTTCAAATCAGAGAATCCAGCCCAAGGTGTCTGGAACTAACAAATTATCCTCTTGATGGAAATTGTCAGAAGCGCTTGCCACCTTCATTTTCCTGCCTCATTTGAGTGAACAACTTTGGAGTGAATATTTGGAACCACTAACCAATTAGGGAAGATGGAAAATTTCAGCCAGTTGTACAGGTTAAAGGGGCAGGGGAAAGAAATCAAAAGAGGGGCCTGCAGAGAATGCCGCATTAGAAAGGTTGACTTTTGGGGTGCCAGGAAGAAAATTAGAGACTTGTGGGAAAGCCAACCGATACTAAGGAACAACTGCTTGTGTGGTGTACACTCCTCACATTGGTACATCAAAACTACAGCAAATCTATTTTCATTGCACACTCTGATTTGTACTGGCCAATGAGAATTACTTGTGCAATAACCTGCACAGGACTCATCCACCTGGGGATGATTGTTCCCAGTGTTCAATTGGACTGAGTTAACCCAGCACTAGTATAAAAGGCAGGCAGCTGTAGAGCCAGTTAAAAAGGAATGAGGACCTGGTGAAAGGGAACTGGGCCCTGTGCATGTATGATGCTGTTACTGAAATAAAGGACTTTTAAGAAGCTAGTTGGACTCCCTTGGCTTTATCACAACTTGCAAGGCTCTGGTGGAAGCCTGGGATGTCATTGTACTTCAACCTCCCAAAATGGTGATATCCTGGATGCTGGTGTTAAGTGCCACACTGTTGCCTATTTGCCACTGTGAAACATTGACTCCCCAAAAGAGTTCCTGAAGCACTGTTTGCTCACTCAGCAAAATAAAACTTTTTACTGGTCTTAAAATTTCTATTTCCCTGAATCTGAACACAAGACCCTCCAGTTTTCTGTAATAACTTGTGTCAGTTGTGGTTACACACAATTAGTTCCATTTATATCTCCGCAGGATTTTGTCATGCTATTATATAAATGCAGTCATCTAATTCCATACTAGCTGACGTCAAACAAACTTAAGAAACTTAACTATTCCAACGATTTGTGTTTTCAGCAATAAACATGCAAGTGTCAAACAGGAACTTGCATAAGTCAGAGGCTATGCTTACATAGTATTCCATTACTAGAAGTACATTTGGGTGGCAGTTCTTCCCACAGATGTGACTTCAGTCCTATTTCCTGGTTCAAATTCTTGGTAGTAGGTCCCCAGAGATACCTATGCATTATAGGGCAGCACGGTAGCATTGTGGATAGCACAATTGCTTCACAGCTCCAGGGTCCCAGGATCTATTCCGGCTTGGGTCACTGTCTGTGCGGAGTCTGCACATCCTCCCCGTGTGTGCGTGGGTTTCCTCCGGGTGCTCCGGTTTCCTCCCACGGTCCAACGATGTGCAGGTTAGGTGGATTGGCCATGGTAAATTGCCCTTAGTCTCCAGGGTTGCCCTCGGTGTTGGGTGGGGTTACTGGGTTATGGGAGTGGGGTGGGGGTGTTGACCTTGGGTGGGGTGCTCTTTCCAAGAGCCGGTGCAGACTCGATGGGCTGAATGGCCTCCTTCTGCACTGTAAATTCGATGACAATCTATGATTATATTGGGTACAACCCTCTTAGGGAGGGAAATCCATAGCTGTTACAGCACTGTACTGGTCACAGCATCTTCTTAAAGGGGCACAGCCTTTGTGCTCAGGAAGTTGGTAATATTTTCGGGACATATTTAGTGCTGTGCATAGTATCAATGATCACTTGCACATGTGGAATCACGCCACATTGTAAAATTGGACAGCTCTCTCATACGAAGGAACCATAGTTGTAAGGAGGACGATGAACCACTCAGTTCCAGAAAACAATGGAAATGATTAGTTTGGTTGAGCTATGTACAGCTCATTGGTCGTAAATAATAGATATCCCCAGACACAATTTGAAGGGACAATAAAGTCTAGAAGTTGCAGTTAGTCAATGCCTTGCTCAATACATTGCTCTGGTGGAGATGCTCCAAGTCTGAGGCAAACATTTAGCCCATCACAGATATTGTGCCTTATGAGGGAAGTATTGGCTTCTCACACAGTACAGACTATCTTGGTGAGGAGTAATCTGGGTAGTAAATACAGGTATACGGGTACCTGTTGGTAAAGGCCTGACGAAACTGGTGTCCCTGCAGATTTCTTCCACATTCTTTTCTTCTTCCGTAACAGAAGTGAAAGGGAATCCTTAAAGGAAACAACATTGTTGTTTCCAGAGATGAATGCATTTAAATGAAGCAATTGGACGTGGGCAAATCCTCAATTTTTTTTTACAGAATCATCTTTGCAACAAAGT
The DNA here is from genome assembly GCF_047496885.1 of Scyliorhinus torazame. Taxonomy (NCBI): domain Eukaryota; kingdom Metazoa; phylum Chordata; class Chondrichthyes; order Carcharhiniformes; family Scyliorhinidae; genus Scyliorhinus; species Scyliorhinus torazame. The sequence goes on along the minus strand of NC_092712.1, from coordinate 191,110,529 downwards.
TTCACCTCAGGCAATTACTTCCGTTTAAGGGAGCGCGTGCCACAGGACGTTCCGCCCGCTATCTGTGCCATGTCCTTGCAGACTTGCATCACGTGGAGGAGAAGGATACCTGCTCCTGGTGGCCATCAAGCTCACTGCCGCCCTGAATCTCTATGCCTTGGGTTCATTCCAGGGTTCGAGTGGGGACCTGTGCGGCATATCACAACATCCCAAAAGTACATCCGTAAAATCATGGATGCCCTGTTTGCTTGGGCAGCTAACTACGTAAACTTTGAGCTGGACCATGCCCATTAAGATGGCCGGGCAGCAGGATTCTCCGCCACCGACAGGATGCCCCAGGTCTGGGGGTAATAGATGGCATGCATGTCACCTTGCACACACCGGGCAGTCCGGGAACACCATTCATTAACAGGAAGGGGCTCCACTCCCTGAACGCTCAATTTGTGTGCAACCATCACCTCAAGATCGTGTGCTTCACAGAGAGTGTGCATGAAAGCTATATCCTGGGACAGTCGAAGATCCCCGGCGTCTACTAGGGACACCCCAGGATGGCCGGTTGGCTTGAGGGGCATAAGTGCTACCTGCTTAGGTCCTGGCTAATGACGCCATTGCAGAGGCCGGTGCAAATGCGGAAACCCGATATAAAGAGGCCATGTGGCCACTTGCGCTGTCACTGAGTGGTGTATCAGGCTGCTGAAAATGCAGATACGATGCCAGGGAGGCCCTCATCCTCTCCCGCTTCTCATTGGACATAGCTTTGTCCTCTATGCCATCCCCTCTCCCCATCCCACCCACCAGTCCGCCCAACTGATCCGCCTCTCCCATGCCCCCCCCCCCCCCCCCCCCCCGCCATTATCTACCGCCCACAATCGTCCAGTTCCACCCTCCCAGGGTCTGCATTAGTACTGTTAGTGGGTCAATGTAAAAGGCAGGAGTGATGACAACCGCCGTGAGCTGAGCTCTCGTGCTCCTCAATATACGCCTTAGTCTGACTCCTTTCTATCTGCTGACAGGGTGCTTACACCCATCACCTGCACATGGTATGCCTTGGGTGAGACCCAGATCTAGGACGAACATGCCCTGGGGGCTGGGTGGAGGGGCTGCAGGCCAGCCCGCAGTGTGAGTAATGTGGCAGTGGCTTCACGTGTCTTGGGTGTAATGTGCTTTAATGGTCTACAGTCATGACCCTAACTGTCCCCAGCTGTCGGTGGTACCACCCTCACTCACCCCTAGTGCCCTCTCAGTGATCCTCAATTTTCTTTGCCCTCCGTGATCTGTCGCCACGTCTAGGTGGGTCCCCCGGATGCACAACAGAGATGGAGTCAGCCTGCTGATTTCTGTGCCCTGCGGCCTTCAACGCCCCTGGCGTGTGTCCTCTGGTGTTAAGTAATGGCTTAAGAGACATTCCAATTAGTTGTCTCATTTATGTTAAGTATCCAATAATTGACACTGATATGTAAAGGGGCTTCAGGTGGCCTTTGTGTTAGGTGATGTGATGTTACGGTTTTGTGCAGAGTTTCTTGAAGTGAAATAAAGGTGTTGGTGAAAAGGAGCAGAACTTTTGACTCTTTATGCAACAGCAGCTAAACGTCTAACAAATGGTAGCAGAGGATGGTTGCTGTGCAAATGTGAAGGGTTGAAAGATACAACTTTTCCACACCAAACCAAGGAATGGGTGAGAAGAGAGAAAAGAAACAAAGATATATGGCCGGATATGACTACCCCCCCTTATTTTCTGAAAGGGGATCGTACGACCAATGGAGAAGTGCAGTAGTTATGTGGACTAAGGTAACTGCCTTGGGAAAGAGAAAACATGGTATGGCATTGGCTCTTTCTCTACCTTATGACAGTAAAATCCAGAGCAAAGTGTTTTCTGAGCTGGAATTGGAAGAGTCAGACTCAGAAGAAGGTCTGCAGACTCTATTACATTATATGGATAAGATTTATAAGAAGGATGACTTGTTAAGTGCGTATGAAGCATGGTCTGATTTTGATAGATTCCGGAAAATAGAGGATTTCTCCAATGAAGACTATATAATGGAATTTGGCAGACTATTTAAAAGGCTGCAGAAACACAACCTGGAATTTCCACAGTCTGTGTTGGCCTTTAAATTACTTGACTGTGCTAGAGTAAGCAACATGGATAGGCTCCTGATTTTGACAGGAGTTCAGTTCAGTTTGCAGATAAGGATACCTTATTCGATCAGTTGACAGAAGCTTTAAAAAAGTTTCTGGGGAAACATTCGATTCCAATGGCTCTGATGACCCAAATAGGTCAGCCTGCAATAAAGCAGAATATGGAAGATACACTACTAACAGGATGCTGAAATCGTACGGCTACGAACAGGTCCCAAGGCTATAGAAGGAGATCGAGACCCGGAAATTATGAAGACAGAAACCCAGTTAGAACCTACAATAGGAAGATGAACCCCAGAAATGGACAGGGCATGATAAATCGATGTTTTCAATGTGACTCTCAATACCGTTATGCTTTCAACTGTCCAACATGTTAGAATGGAGTGCTTGAAGCGACACATGACACGGAAGAGTCAGAAGAGGAAAAAGATAGTGACCAGAAAGAAGGCAGTGTCCTATTAATAAGCAGTTTTACGCCGGTAATGAGGGGGTTGGTTGCAGAATCCTTCAATTGTGCTATATTGGACAGTGGCTGCACATCTACTGTGTGTGGAATTGACTGGTTAAAATGTTACCTGGACTTCTTGAATGCTGAAAATCGTAACATGGTTAAGGAATTTGAAAGTTCGACACGTTTCAGGTTTGGGGATGATAATACTCTTGAAGTCGCTGAAAAGAGTGGTGATCCCTTGCAATATTGCCGGAGTGAATCATTTCATTAGCACGGATATTATATCAAGTGAGATATCTTTGCTTCTGGGCAGACCGTCGATGAAGAAAGCACACATGAAACTGGATATAGAACAGGATAAGGCAACAGTTTTTGGAAAGATGGTGGACTTACAATTTACACTATTGTATTCCATTACTGACAAATAATATTTCAAGTAAAGTTGTTAAGGATGTGTTAATGGCAGTTGAAAATGGGACTTTAGCTGATAAAAAGCTGGTTGTATTAAAACTGCAGAGGCAATTTGCGCATCAGTCTCCTCGGAGGTTGAAAAATTTATCAAAGGATGCAGGCGTAAGGGATGAAGACTATACAAAACTGATAGAACAGGTTAGCGATCGCTGTGAAGTTTGTAGGAAGTACAGAAGTACACCAGCACGACCGATAGTAACCCTACCTTTGGCCAGGGATTTTAACAACATTGTGGCCATGGGCCTTAAGATCTGGGATAAAGCCAATAATATGTTTATTTTGCATTTTGTAGATTTAGCAACCAGATTTAGTCAATCACCGATTGTACGAAGTAAAGAAAAGAGAGTAATTCTGGATCAAATCGTGGAAAAATGGATAGGGACAGGAATGGGCCCACCGGCAAAATTCCTTACGGACAATTGGGGAGAATTTGCTAATGTTGAGTTTCAGGATATGTGTGAAAACGTGAATATCACAGATATGAATACGGCTGCGGAAAGCCCATTTAGTAATGGTGTCTGTGAAAGAAACCATGCTGCAATCGATGACATGCTCCGGAAAATTTTGGCAGATAGACCGAATTGCAGGCTAAATCCAGCTTTAGCATGGGCGGTACATGCAAAGAATTCATTGCAGATGGTTGGGGGCTATAGTCCCTATCAATTAGTGCTTGGTAGAAATCCTAAAATTCCATCCATTTTGGATGACCAGCCTCCAGCTTGGGAAGGGACCACAATTAGCTCTGCCTTTGCAGAGCATTAAATGCATTACATAGCAGTAGAAAAGCCTTTTTGGAAGCAGAAATCTCTGAAAGAATTCGCAGAGCTTTAAGGCATAATGTATGGCCATCAAATACCGTTTTTCAGCAAGGAGACATAGTATACTATAAGAGAGACAATTTTAATGAATGGAAAGGCCCAGGGAAGATCATAGGCATAGATGGCAAGACAATTATTTTGCAACATGGGAATCAAACTGTTTAGGGTACATTCATCAAGGATAATGGGTGCAGATTACACATTTTCAAATTTAGACAAAGCAGACGGACATGACGAGGAACCAGGGTCATCTGGTACGCACGTGTTACAGAACTATGAGGACCAGTTAACTGATATAAATAGGTTTTCTGTAGAGGAACACTGTGGACGGAATTCATCTGCATGTACACTTCTGATGAATTAGAACAGGCTATTTTTCCGAAAAGACAACTGCCAAAAGTTGGTACAAAAGTGACATACTTGCCTGAAGGGTCTTGTCAATGGAAGGATGCAACTGTTATTAGTAGAGCAGGGAAGGCCACTGGAAAGTATAAATATTGGTTGAATGTGCAGCATTCAGGGGAGGGAGTCAAGACAATGAATTGGAAACACGCTGTTCAAAAATGGAGGGCACAGAAACGCAGTGCCAGTTCAGATAGTACATCGGATAGTGAACAGGTCTGCAGGAAAAGGTTGAGAACTATTGAAAGGACAACCCACAGCAGAAGGGAAAGATCAAGCAGTAGCAGTACAGAACGAGAAACCAGGAGGGAGGGGGGACGTAGTTTATCAAGGTCTCGGAACATGAGTAAGATCAAGAATACTAATAGGAGTAGAAGCCCACATACACGTGAGATTTTGGTGGCTTCCAATAAATTAGATGAAAAAGTTATCAAAGATGCCAAACAACAAGAACTGCATAGTTGAAGTGAATTTGGGGTATACACGGAGGTACCGGATAGGGGACAAAGAGCTCTATCCCACAGATGGATTTGCACGGAAAAGGTTCTTCCGGATGGAACTTATAAGGCAAAGGCCAGGCTTGTGGCAAGGGGATTTGAAGTAAACTTAGAAGATCAGGATTTAAGGGTAGATTCACCTACGGCAGGAAAGGTTATTTTAAAGATCTTCTTGGCTCTATTAGCCACAAAGGCATGGGAATGCAAATCTATAGATATAAATGCTGCCTTCTTGCAGGGACATCGGCTCCAGAGATACATTTTTCTCCGTCCTCCTAAAGAGGCAGCTAACACAGAAGTTGAACAAACGTGTATATGGATTAAATGTGCGTCTAGAGTCTGGTATTTTTCGGTAAGGTCAGTTTTGTTAAACTTAGGCTGTTGCCAGTTGAAAACAGACCCGGCAATGTTTTACCGGCACTATAAAGGAAATCTTTCTGGCATCTTTATGATGCATGTGGAAGATTTTTTTGTGGGGTGGGACTGGTGATTTTGAAGCTGTTGTAATCTCTGCTTTGATGAGAGAATTCAGGGTTGGAAGTCAGGCTTCCGGTGCATTTAAATATATTGGACTGGAAATCAGACAGACTAAGTTAGGGACAATTTTACGTCAGCAATCTTATTTGGAAAGCATCAGTCCAATAGCAATTAGTCATGGCCAGGTTTCACAAAAAGACGCAATGGTTTCAAAGATGGAAAAAGAGCAACTGCGAAGTTTAATTGGGCAACTGAATTGGTTAGGTAGACAGACTAGACCGGACGTGAGTTTTGATGTCTTAGAGTTGAGTACAAAAATGAATGATCCCAAAGTGGAAGGCATAAGAGCAAATAAAGCGTTGGCCAAACTAAAAATGCAGGAGTGTGTTTTGAGGTTCCCGGTTTTAGGTGACTGTAGACACTTGAAACTCATAGTTTATAGTGATGCGTCCTATGCAAATTTATGTGATGGGGTTTCAAGCGCAGGAGGTTTTATAATTTTCCTTTTGGGGAACAATGGTAAATGTTGCCCTCTTGTGTGGGAAACAAAGAAAATAAGGAAAGTGGTCAAAAGCACTTTGGCTGCTGAGACTTTAAGCCTTGTCGAGGCACTGGATATGGCCTTTTATATATCTCAGATATGGACAGAAATGTTGGGATTAGGGGAATTGGGTAATATATCTATTGATTGTCACATTGACAATAAATACCTGTGGGAAAATGTGCACTCCACAAAAAGTGTCAATGAAAAAAAGGTTAAGGGTAGACATCGCAAGTTTGAAGCAGATGTTGGACAGCATGGAAATAGCAAAAATTAAATGGGTCGGCAGTAGCTATCAGTTGTCAGACTGTTTTACAAAAAGAGGGGCTAGTTCACAGAAACTTTTGGATATTGTTAATGAAGGGTGCCTCTTTCTGTGACTGTTTTTTTTTTCTTCCAAACAAAAAGAAAATGAAAAAAAAGAACGGGGGAAATTGCGTGTGTGTTTTTGAGTTTCTTGACATTTTATTTTCACCTAATTATTTTTTTTCTCCAAGGAAGGGGAAACTGATAAGTAATGGCTTAAGAGACATTCCAATTAGTTGTCTCGTTTATGCTAAGCATCCAATAATTGACACTGATATGTAAAGGGGCTTCAGGTGGCCTTTGTGTTAGATGATGTGATGTTAGAGTTTTGTGCAGAGTCTGTTGAAGTGAAATAAAGGTGTTGGTGAAAAGGAGCAGAACTTTTGACTCTTGATACAAGAGCAGCTAGACGTCTAACATCTGGAGTGCCTGGGGCCGGAGGGCCTGGGGCCTCGCTGTGCCACCCTGTTCCGCCCATTGACCCCAAGACACGCTGTTGTCAGAAGGGGGAGGGGGTGACTGGGGAGAGCTGGTGATCACTGTTATCTCCCAGTAGGAAGGCTCCGGGGTGGCCTTGAGCGCTCCCTCCTCCCGGTCAGCGCCTATAAGGCCTGGAATCACGTTGGAATGGAGGGCCAGCTGTATTGAGAGCTCCAGAGGCACCTGCGTCATCTGGCTCTGCCAGACTTAGCGACTTCCCATTATCTGCACCAAGGTATTGATGCCCTAAGCGGCGCCCCTCTGTGACCATGCCAGGCTCTCCATTGCCTCACCAATGTTCATCTGCGCCTGGGACACGGTCCTCAGCACCTGGATCATATTGTAGAGCACCTCGGCAATGCCCACCTGCGACTGGTCACGTCCCCCAGCGACTGGAACATGCTGTGAAGGCCCTTAGCCATGGTGGTCACTGACTGAGCAACATCTTGGACATCACCACTTATGCTACTGACATCGCGCTCACGGCTTTCCACTGCTGTCACCACCCTAGCAGTGTTGGCCTCGGTGCCAGGCATTTATGGCGCCATCTCCTGCGCCCGTGGCCTTTGGGACCCCTCCAATCAGCTATGGACCCACTGGAGTGTCACTGACAACCCCCTCTGAATATCACGGCTACACCCTGGCGTCTTCATCCGTTCCGGGACAACCTGTTCCAGAGACTCAGCACCTGACTGGGAACCAGCTGAGTCATGGGATCCAGCAGACCTCTGACTGCTGTCACCCTGAACATTCCTGCCTCCGCCTGATGTGCATCAGCAACTGTGTGGTGCTCACCAGGTTGTGCCCCAGAAGCCTGTCTACTACTTTCGCCCATTTGAGGTGTGTATCTCTGCGCTGGTGAAAGGTGGGGATGATAGCTGTGTAGCCTCGACTAAGGCATCCTCGGAGCTTTCATCCGAGGTGTTCTCTTGGGATGCAGGCGGGCACCACCCCACATGGGCCGACACCATCAGACGGAGATCCTGTGGGTTAATGAACATATGGTCAGTGAGAGGGAAGGGTCATTATGTCTGGCATGATCAATACACGTGTGACGGGTCATCTGGGATGGACCAGTGGATAAATAATCTTCATTAGTGTCACAAGTAGGCTTACATGTGACACTGCAATGAAGTTACTGTGAAAATCCCCTAGTCGCCACCCTGTGGCGCCTGTTCGGGAACACAGTGGGAGAATTCAGAATGTCCAGAGCACCTAACAAGCACGTCTTTCAGGACTTGTGGGAGGAAACCGGTTCACCCGGAGGAAACCCACGCAGACACAGGGAGAATGTGCAGACTCTGGACAGACAATGACCAAAGCCAGGAATTGAACATGGGTCCTGGAGCTGTGAAGCAACAGTGCTAACCACTGTGCTAACGTGCCATCCTCGACTTTGCGGTGCAGACCAATCTCGACATCGGTGATCGATATTTCCTCAGTCACCCCGTGACCTCTAGGTCCCATTCCTTGTAGGGAGTGAGGACTCTATGTCTGGCAACGTACCACTTGACCCTTTCCCGCCTGTTATGGGCCAATTTCTCCTACGGGGACAAAGAGAGGGCCGTATGCTTCATGCATGCAGGGGGGGAAACAGACTTGGGCATTGTTGCTGGTGATGAGTGGGGTGCGCAGGAGGTTGCCAGGTTGTGCTGGGGCACAATGCAATATCGTGCTGGAGCCGGTGCGGTGTCAACTGTTGGGGGGGGGTGCAGGGGTGGGACCGGTGCCACCTCACCCATGCGGCCTGGTGGAGTTTGTTAAGCTTCTTCCAGTACTGTGTGGCGGTCATCTTGGTGACACTCCCCGCATTGATGGCCATTGCCACTGCCTCCCAGGCAACACTGGCTGCCCTATGGCATACCCTATGACCGAGTCCAATAGTCTTGCCAGGTCAGCATTTCCGAATTGTGGTTCAGGTCTCCTTGGTGGGGTTTGCTCTGTGGGATCTCTCGTTAGCAGAGAGCAGCTGGGCGCGGTCCAGGCAAATCAGCTGGCGGGACAGCCACTTTCGGCATGAAGCCCATGGGGCATCATTACCGGCCGTAATCCACGTTAGATACCGGTGCCGGACTCATCGGGTTGGCCGTCGGGAAACACCCGGCAATTCCCGCTCGCTACTTCACTTAGGAACTTTTCCGTTTGATCACGCCTGTGAATAGCTGCTGTAAATGGATAGGGAGAGCAGAAACAAGCTTTCAAGAAACATAACATCTGGAATTCTCCTGCTGTAGGGATTCTCTGTTCCCATCGGCAGCGCACCCTCACCGGTTGGTTTCCGGGCAGCATGGGGTAGCTTCAATAGGGCGGCAGGACTGGAGAATCCAACCCAACATTACCTCTAGACAATGATTATTGTGGTGATATGCCTATGGGCTATATCATAGATGGATGGTGTGTGACCTCCAACCAGCAGATGACAGTACAAACACACCATGCTGTCAAGGTCATGTGACCTGTGAGTCCAATATAAGGGGAAGCACATACGGCCATCTGAAGAAGATTGAGGAGGTAATAAGACATACATGTGAATGGTCAGTGCTATGTGAAAGTTCCAGAGGAGTCGTTAGCAGACTCCATGATAACGTGCCCTGTATCAGATTGCTATCTTACCACATGAGACTCAATAAAAGATTTTGGTTTCAACAAGTCAAAGTGTTTGGTGGATTCCTTTGTGAGGTACAAAGGACCAAAGACAACAACTATTATGTCACTTATGGTAAAGCATGTAATAATCTGGAAAATATGGCATGCATTGTGTATCCCAAAGGAGTATAAATATAAATCAACAGTATCTAGCATTGTGTGGAGTTTCTCTTTGAATATAAAGCTTACTATATCACTGGCTTTCACATTTTTGCACTTATTGTGGCCTGGATGTTCAGTTCCATCAGGACAGATTGCAGTAATGTTCACATAGACCCCATTGATAAGATTGTCCACCTGCAGTTCTACTTCAGAAAGCAGTGTCTGTATAAAAAAACAAAACACAAAAAAAGAAAAATTACTCAATTACCCACTAACTGTAATTTTGTGCTTTTATCACTGTAAAACAAACTGAATGACTCAGCTAGCAAAAGCTTTGTGACACAAATAAATCCTTCTTAAAATGCAATGCTGTTGTGCTTCACAGGAATCAGCACAAAGATGAATAATCTACCAAATTTGTATTAAATGTGCAAAGCTCTCTGGAACTTCAGTATGAGTATAAATGATCAATGGCTTTTTGTATTTGAAACAGGAAGTGGAAGGAGTATTCTGTTAAAGCTTTTTCAAACACAGTTCAGATAGGTTCCAAGTAGAACTCAGGGATAAATTTTCATTCTTATCACTGATGGCCCAGAATATCACAGACTGGTGCTGCACATCAGGGGCGAAATTCTCCTACCCGCCCCGCCACATTTCTGCCCCGACCGGCCGGCGGGAGTCTCCGTAACACCAGCCGGTCAATGGGGTTTCCCGTTGTGGGGCAGCCACACGCCGTCGGGAAACCCCCGAGCGCCGGCAAAACGGAGACTCCCGCCGGCGGAGAATGACGCCCATGAAATCAGACAGACATCTGGGGCGTCATTCTCCGACCCCCCGGCGGGTCGGAGAATGGCCGTTGGCCGCCGTGAATCCCGCCCCCGCCCCCACCGAAGTCGCCGGTACCGGCAATTGGGCGGGGGCGGGAATCGGGCCGTGCCGGTTGGCGGGACCCCCCGCTCAATTCTCCGGCCCGAAGTCCCGCCCAGAAATTGCCTGTCCCGCCGGCGTAAATCAAAGCTGGTATTTACCGGCGGGACCAGGCGGCGTGGGCGGGCTCCTGGGTCAGGCGCGGGGTGATCTGACCCCGGGGGGTGCCCCCACGGTGGCCTGGCCCGCGATCGGGGCCCACCGATCCACGGGCGGGCCTGTGCCGTGGGGGCACTCTTTCCCTTCCGCCTCCGCCATGGCATCCACCATGGCGGAGGCGGAAGAGACTCTCCCCACTGCGCATGCGTGGGAAACTGTCGGCGCCCGCTGACGCTCCCGCGCATGCGCCGCATTTCCGCGCCAGCTGGCGGGGCACCAAACGCCATTTCCGCCAGCTGGCGGGGCACCAAACGCCATTTCCGCCAGCTGGCGGGGCGGAAATCCCTCCGGCGCCGGCCTAGCCCCTCAATGTTGGGGCTCGGCCCCCAAAGATGCGGAGCATTCCGCACCTTTGGGCCGGCGCGATGCCCGTCTGATTGCCGCCGTTTTTGGCGCCAGTCGGCGAACATCGCGCCGTTGGGGGAGAATTTTGCCCTTTAATGCCCAACAGGCATTCTTGAGGCACTACAGATATAAACTTTGCAAACTAAATTCGAGACAGAGTTAATGTATGAAGCATGCAAAATCATATCCGAGGAAAAGTGGTGAAATATCATGAGGCCCGTCTGCTCACAGCTTTCAATCCCCGGAAGGAAACAAAGAAAAAGAAAATGCCTGCAGCCAATTAAGGTAAAATCTCAAAGAAATTCCTTTGACACTTTCAGGTGTAAAGAATCACAAGCTTACTACAGTACATTATGCTTCTGCTTTGGTTGTGCCAGCAACACAGACTAACGTCTATATTCCGCAAACATTTTAAAAATGAATATAAGAATGACCAAGTAATCTGTTTTTTTGTGCCGTTGATTGAGACATAGATATTGGTCAGGACACTGGGCTAATCCCCTGCTCTTATTCAAACAGATACCATTGGATCTTTTACATCCACTCGGGCAGGCATAGGGGACCTCTGATTAACATTTAATCTGAAATCCAATATCTCCAACAGCGCATTGCTCCTTCAGTACTGTACTACAGTGTCAGCTCCAGTTGGGACCAGAACCTGGAATCTTGCGGTTCAGAGGCGAGACTGCGATCAGCTGTCTCACAGCTGACACTCAATGATACTCATACTCCTCCAGATCTTTCTTCCCCATCACTTCCCTCTGGTCCTATTCCTTCTTGTAATCTGATCTGTGTATCTACGATCCCCTTTGACATTCCACTCTCTAGCCCTGAATCACTTGTCCAAAGAAAATGTCTCAGCTTCATCCCTTAGTGCTCCCACCTCAATGAATTTTAACTCAGCAGAAGATCAAGTTACCCTTCAGTCATCTTCGCCTCAACACATTTAGATAGGGGTCTTCCCCGTACACAGCAAGCCCTCTTACCTTCAACTAGTACTCATCCTCCCCCTGGACTCCTCTCTCTGGCCTCGTAATCTTTTTTGATCTTTTTATTGAGAATTGCTGGCAACATAAGCTGTCTCAATTTATCTGCTCCCTTACTCATTCTAACCTGTCTCTCTCTGAATTTGTGGCTTAGGTCCAACACAAATATTATCATCAAGCCTGCTGACAAGAATGGTGCTGTTGCTGCTTGGTGAACTGACCTCTATTCTGCAGAGTACACCAACTTTCTGACACTTCCTCTTTCTTCCCCTGGACCAAGATCCCACCATCAAACATTAGTTCATGGTTTCCAGACCTGTAACTGACTCAGGGCCTCTGGGGGTCTCCCCACCCTGGCTTCTGACCTTTGGTCCCCAACCTTGAACAGCCCACTTTTACCTCAGCTGGAGTTTTCCCACCGTTCACTGGCACGGGGATTCTCTGTAATCCTGGCAGCGCATCCCCAAACGTGGGTTTCCCTGTGGCGTAGGGTGGGTTCAATGGGAACCCTTGACAGCGGCAGGAACAGAGAATCCTGCCGCCAGCGAACGGCACACTGCCAAGAAACACGTGGCTTGGGGGACTGGATAATCCAGCCCCTCTGTTGCAAGACCTACAAACAGGACTGCCCTGGTAGACTCATTGTTTCAGCGTGTTCCTACCCTACTGAACTGATGGCATTCCTTTCAGCCCTTAATTCTTCTCCCGTTATCCATTCTTTACCTATCTGCATCTGTGACTCTTCCAATATTCACCATCAGTTTAGCGGTTAAAAGTTTTCTGGCCTTATCTGTCTTCTTTTCATCATATTTGCCCTTTCATCCCCATCAGGTTGGTTTAAGAGCTCTTCACTTCTTCCTTGAAACCCAGCCAGTTCCTAACCACTACCATCCTGCTTCACCTGATTTAACTTATTCATTCAAAGAAGCACTTTATGGGGCAGAGGAAGAAATGTCTTTTTGAAATTCCACAGACTTTTCAACAAGTGGGCCGGGGATATGGGGCCTCATTTGGCATTTTGCTAAAAGAAATATTTCTCCAGTTTATCTAAATATCAGATTCATACATATCAAGGTTTTTCAAAATTTTCAGATATATATTCTGAATGTCACAATGATTGGTATGTAATTAAATGAAAACTTTTGTGTATACATGCAAATATAGAGAAAGCATTATAATTTGCTGCCAATGTTTAATAAAAACTGTTGAAACAAATGAATAGTTGATGGGATATAAATAATCTCAGGTATGGAGAAAGCATTTTTTTAAATGGAACGCAAATTAATTACTTGCTGAAACAGGCATGACCTATTCTGCCCACGTTTGAGTCATACAAGAGTAGAAAGACCCAAGGGCCACCCTAAATTTGCCGTCAGACCACATCACCATTTTACGACAAGCTGTGGGTTCATGTTGAAGTCTGCCGGAATCTGGCTGAGGCACACAGTCATGCCCAGGGATGGGTGAGGCAATCAGCAGGGATGTGGTTAGGTAAGCACAGTTTTCAGCTACAGCTGTACTTGCTATAAGCAACTAACCTACAGGCTGCTTCCAATATCTGAAATGGTTAGATGGCTGTAAAGTTTGAAAAGGTATTTGGAGCTTATGGAAGCACAAGCTTTCACTACTTTCCAACTATTTCTGGAATAGGAGTTGTAATGGGTGCAGGAGCCTCATAACCGGTGGGCGCCAGAACCATCTGATTAAAAAAATCTTGCTGAATTGAACACTTACAAATCTGGTCCAATCTGAGTCAATGGTAATTTTGCCATCATTTTGCATGTTTCACACTCAATTGGGTGCAAATATATGGAATTTATACCCCCCATGACTTCCCATTCAGAAAGTGATATTTCTCCTGATCGCAAAATAAATATTAGGAATGGCACTGTTCTTGCATCATTCTTTAATACACCTACACCCAATTAACTATTGGTGCTATTAAAATGCAGTGTGCAAACTCATGTAAAACAAATGGATCAAAATCTGTGCTATAATTATGCAGAGAAGAATTTGGTATCAGTGAATTAATCTTTTGAAAAATATCAGCACCAATTATTCTTCCAATTTGTTAGGGGGAGATTCTTTCCACTTCATACTTCCAGAAGAAATTTCTACAATCATATTTCTTAAACAATTCTACACTGTTAATTAGGCAGGAAAGATACATTTTCTCAGTTGCCTAATCAGATAGAAAAAGCTCTGCATTTGTATTGGGCTCAATCTACTGGCCACTTTGTACCTGAAAGTCGGCACTGCGAGCACCGGGAAACACGCGGCTAAACACGCTCGCTATGCACTCTGTTCCCATTTGGTTAGACTGGGACCCTTGTCCTTCATCACCCTCCCAAAACATCATTTGGAACTTTTCAACCAACAAATTACTTTTCAAGAGAAGTCATTGTTCTATAGGTAAATAGAACAATGAATTGCACACAACAAAGTTCAAAACAGAACATTAGATAATGATCTTTCAAATATATTCACAGATTTATGGATTTTATGTAGAGACGTAGGGTTAGAATTTTCATGGGTGTGCATTCCACCTATTATCCAAGATTGTTGAAAGCATAGAGGTACAGAATAAACTAACCTTTTGTAATTATACCAGAGAGAGTTAAGAGATCAAATGCACATGTTGAAAATGATGTCAAGAAGTAGATGATGGTGGGGTTAAATTTCAGACATCACTAAAAGGTGGAAGGTCTGACAACAACAAATGCCCTTCAGGCGGGTAAGTGGCCACTGTCCAGCATTCCTCGTAATTGAGATCCCAGGCTGCGGAATTCCACGGAGAGATGCCAACCAATCACAGGCCGGCAGCTGCTCACTGCTGCTGGTGCCAACAGGAGTGGTGGCTGCTCGCGGTAATTCATCCACCAGATATCTGGATCTTTGAGGGGCTCCAGAACAAAGTTGAACGAAGGCAGGATGGAAACCACGAGGTGGGGGTCCCAAGTGGGGAGGGGGGCAGGAGGACAGGGGCAAGGGGCTTTCAGTGGACACTGCCTTTCCGTTGCTTGGTCCCTCAATCAGGTACAGAGTGCTTGACTATGACGGACCACTGGCAAACCTGGCAGGATTTGCGAAGCGCCCTCCAAAGGGAGCAGGAAAGCTGTGCAGCCTCCAATTAATCCCTAAACCACTACTAAATGGCAATAGGCTCAGGGATAATGGGAGTCAATTGGCTCATTAATTAACCTAATTGGCATCCCACTGGAAGTGACTGGCAATCCCGTATCGGCCACTGCTGCTCTCTGATTTAATGGGGGCGCATTTAGGTGCCATCGGGAAACTGAAGTGGGACATCTCTTCAAATGAGTAGGCCAGGCCACAATATTCCCTGCTGCAATGGACTGCATTAAATCCAGCCCAATATTTCAGAAAAAAAAGCGCAAGACGTTACATGGTAAAGGATGATTGCAATTAACTAAGCTACTTCGGGTCACCAGTAAACGGGTCAAAATGGCTATGAAAGTCGATTGGGAAATTTTAACATTGCACCCTAACATTAAATTGAGCTGCCGCACAGCCTAAATGCTAATTTAGGTGCATGGCTTAAAATGTAGATTTCATGGTTGCATGTCCTTTTTTCTTGGGATCAGGATGCAGCCGCAGAATGGAGCAGGAACGGCTGGATTCAGCAGTGTTTTTATGGGCGTGGAGAGCGCTTTCCCATGCACACCTTCATCACCTCCAAAAAAACAGCGCCTGTTTCACGGCCTCCCACCACACGATTGGATGACTCACGAGGTAGGCTGACAGAACCTCCAGCCGGACAAAATCAAGGCTGAAGCCCCAACTCACTCCTGAATGAACACTACCTTAACCAACAATTTCAGTCCACCCCAGAATGGCGTTTGAACTCTTAATGTCCCAGTTTAGAAGCAAGATTCCTGCCAAATAAGTAAAGCTGAAATGGATGTTTTTTTTTGGTTGAATTTCCCCATTTGTTATTTTATTTTTATTTTTAAAACATTTCAGGACACAGGGTTTGGACTGTAGATCTTACTGATAGAGGAGACATGAACCAGATTTTCAAAAGTTTGGAAGACATTTCTTTTCTAGTAAACTTGCAGATGAAATCTGTGTGTGTGCTGCCAATTATTTCATTCTTGTGTCATTGGAAAGATCCCATTACCGTAATCATCAACCATGTTATTTTCTTCATTTGCTTCCGCAATTTTAGAACAGTCGTTAAACAAAAAGATTTCAGTTCCTGCTATTGAGTTTGTTTAACAAGCTAGGCATTTGATATAGGAAGTATTTTATTGTGTGCAGCATCTGAGGATAATAGATTTGTGATTTTGTGGACTGCGGAGGAAGGTTTCTTTTTAAAATTAGAGTGCTTATGAGATAGTTGGAATAAAAAAGACTTTGTTCATGAAATTACTGAGGTAAGAAGTTCCAACAATGAGGTTTCTGAGTTATCTTCTGTTCAACAAATTCTAGAAACAAAGGGATCACATCCTTTCTGTGGTACACAACGTGTTTAGCTGCCTACTACAATTGCTGTCAGGACAATGTCAGGTTCTATTGGGCCTAATTATCCTTTGCCCAAACTATCCATTACACTAAAGAGCAAAGATAATCCTCAGCTTTTTTTCTACACTACCAATTATCTCCTAAATCTCCCCCACATTGTTAACAATGAGCACAATGAGGGCAGCACGGTGGCGCAGTGAGTGCCACTGCTGCCTCACGGCGCCGAGGTCCCAGGTGCGATCCCGGCTCTGGGTCACTGTCTGTGTGGAGTTTGCACATTCTCCCCATGTTTGCCTGGGTTTCGCCCCACAACCCAAAGATGTGCAGGGTAGTTGGATTGTCCAGGCTAAATTGCCCCTCAATTGGAAAAAATGAATTGGGTACTCTAAATTTCATAATTTTTTTAAAATGAGCACAATGGTCGGGATTCGCCGTTTTAGCGGCAGAGTGTTGATGTCATCGTAAACGGCGGAGGTTTTACGACGGCGTTATCTGGCCACTAGGAGCAGCGATCCCCCAACCCACAGGGGGCCAGCATGGCGCTGGAGCGCTTCATGCAGCTCCAGCTGCCGATACAGGCACCAGCACGGCCGGCGCGGGTCCGAGCATGCGCGTGGATTGCCGTCTCCACACAACATGATGGAGACATACAGGGGCCCGACGCAGAGGAATGCCCCACCAGAATATGCCCGCCCGCCAATCAGTAGCCCCCGATCGTGGGCCTGGCCACTGTGGAGGCCCCCCCCGGGAGTCGGATCCCCCCTCCCACCCACCAGGACGGCCCCCGCAGCCAGAACGCCGAGGTCCCGCCAGGTAGGACCACTGTGAACGACGCCGGTGGGCGCTCGGCCCGTCGAGCGTGGAGAATTGCCGGGGGGGGGCGCTGAACGCGGCAACCAACCTGCGCCGTGGCGACTGCGCCGGTGCCGATTCTCTAGTTGCCGGAGAATCGGCGGCCCGGCGGCAGAGCGGCGTGGTGGGATTTGTTTCCCTCCCCCACCCCCCAGCGATTCTCCGATCCGGCGCGGGATCAGAGAATCCCACCCAATGAATTCATAGACTTCTTCATCGCCATTCATTCAGCTGCTCCCACCCCATCTCATTCACTTTGTCCACTAGATCAAAATTTGCCCAAGACCTCAGCCTCCATCACGAAACGCGTACGTCTTACTGTGACTGCAGCCTCTTGTGAGTCATCCCACCTTGGTCTAACCATTGGTAACTGTGCATTCAACTAACTGGGTTCGGAAATAATCTTACCAGTTCTACTTCCTTCCTCACTGTCCAAGCTTTTCCCTCCCCACGTCCCTGCCCCAGCCAAGTCCAACATGCACCCATCTCTCCAATACTGCCCCACCCCACCACCTCGCCTCCCACCCCAGCCAATTCCAAAATGCCCCCATTGTTTGGCCATCCCGGCAAAGTCCATCCCTCCTCTTTGGGACCCGTCGGCCTGGCTCTGGAGAGATCTTGGGCGTCATTCTCCGACCCCCCAGAGGGTCGGAGAATGGCCGTTGGCCGCCGTGAATCCCGCCCCCGCCGGTTGCCGAAGTCTCCGAAGGGAGAAAAGTCGGCGGGACGTTAATGTCGCCGCTGCCGCGGAGAATGTCACGGGTCTGCGCAAGGCAGCCGATTTTCAGCCTGCCGATATTCTCCCTTCCGGATGGGCCGAAGTCCCGTCGACGTGATGGCCGTTCACGTCGACGTAAATTAAACCTCCTTTTCATCGGCGTCACCCGGTGCTCCAGGCTCACGCCGACCAGCGTGGAGGTGAGTGACGGCCTGGGGGGTTGGCTCTGGGCAGGCGATGGCGTGGCCGCAGTCTGAATGCGTGAGGAGAGGTGTGTCTCGGCTTGTGTGTGTGTGCGCGCGGCGGGGGGGGGGGGGGGGGAAGTGGTTAGAATAGGCTGGGCTCCGGGGAGTGCCGGGAGGGGGTCCGTGCCGGGGAGGGGGATGGGGGTGTCCGTACCGGGGTGGAGGTTGGGGGGGGGTCCGTGCCGGGGAGGGGGATGGGGGGGGTCCGTGCAGGGCTGCAGGTTGGGGGGGGGGTCCGTGCCGGGGAGGGGGGTCCGTGCCGGGGTGGAGGTTGGGGGTGGGGGGGTCCGTGCCGGGGAGGGGGATGGGTCCGTGTCGGGGAGGGGGATGGGGGGGTCCGTGCCGGGGAGGGGGATGGGGGGGGGGGATCCGTGCCGGGGAGGGGGATGGGGGGGTCCGTGCCGGGGTGAAGGTTGGGGGGGGGGGGTCCGTGCCGGGGAGGGGGATGGGGGGTGTCCGTGCCGGGGTGGAGGTTGGGGGGGGGGTCCGTGCCGGGGAGGGGGATGGGGGGGGGGTCCGTGCCGGGGAGGGGGATGGGGGGGTCCGTGCCGGGGTGGAGATTGGGGGTGGGGTCCCTGCTGGGGAGGGAGATGGGACAGCAAGTGAGTTGGTCCACCTGGCCAGGTGCCAGCCTCCAACAGTTGGACCCATGCGGTCCATGCCACCTGGCTGGGGGGAGCAGGGGATATGGGCAATGATGACATGTCGTCGTTCCCCTCCCCCCACCAGGCCGTCATGTTTTCATATCATCCAGCGATGTTGGCCGCCGTGACGGCAGCCGCTCATGTCTATGTTGCCCTGGATGAGGAGGTGGAGGAGGAGGAGGAGCGTGCCAGAGAGACGGCGGAGGCTGCTGCAGAGGGGCAGGCGGCAGCCGCCCAGGCTGGAGGGACACCCGACCGACAGGACGAGGAGGGGGAGGAGGACGTCGCGGCCCCACGGCAACGGAGGCACCCGAGGGCGCCCCGTGTGTACCGGCCCAGGAAGTCATACCAGGACCTCACGGACCGGGAATGCAGGAGGAGACTCCGGATGAGCCGGGAAACCGTGGCACACATCTGCCACCTGCTGGCACACCTGTCACTGCGTGGCACTGGCGGGGGACACCCTCCCCCCGTGTCCGTCAAGGTTACGGTGGCCCTGAACTTTTATGCAACAGGGTCATTCCAGGCACCGAGTGGGGACCTGTCCGGCATATCGCAGACATCGGTGCACCGGTGCATCCGGGCAGTGACAGATGCCCTATATGCCATGGCGCACCGCTACATCCGCTTCACCGTGGACCGGGCCAGCCAAGATGCCCGGGCCGTAGGCTTCTCTGCCGTGGCCGGGTTCCCCATGGTCCAGGGCGCGATCGATGGGATGCACGTCGCCGTGCGGCCACCTGCAGATAACAGGGCCATGTTCACTAATAGGAAGGGGACCTATTCGATGAACGTACAGGTGGTCTGTGACCACCGCATGATGATCCTGCACGTCTGCGCCCGTCACCCAGGCAGTGTACACGACTCATTCGTGTTGTCGCGGTCATCCATCCCCGGCATGTACGAGGGACACCATCCCCGGCTGAGGGGCTGGTTGCTGGCCGACAGGGGCTACCCATTGCGATCGTGGCTGATGACGCCTATACGGAGGCCACGCAATGAGGCGGAGAACCGCTACAATGATGCCCATGTAGCGACAAGGGGAGTGATAGAGAGGTGCTTTGGCGTGCTGAAGATGCATTTCAGGTGCCTGGACCTCTCTGGGGGCGCCCTCCAGTATCGGTCAGATAGGGTCGGCCGCATCATAGTGGTGTGCTGCGTCCTGCACAACATAGCCCAGCAGAGGGGCGATGTGCCGCAGGCAGAGGAGGGCGGAGTGGAGGAGCAGCAGGAAGAGGCGCAGTCCTCCCCAGATGAGGGGGATGGGGGTAATGGTCAGGGCAGACGGGGTAGACACAGGCGGGTGGCTGTCCACCGTTACCGACTGGCCCAGCGGACACGGGACAGACTGATAGACGCCCGCTTCACTGACTAGATGGGCGTGGGAATCGGGTAGTATGGCCACAGACCGCACACCATGGCAACAGCCGACCACCCACACCCCCCACCCATCCACCCGCCCAGCACCATCACCCCCCTCCCCAACCCCACCCACCCCACCCGCATGCACACCCCCCCCCCCCCCCCCCCATTGCCGATCCGACTGCAGCACAACGGGCCGGGCTCATACAGTTGCGGGTGGACGCGTGTCTATCGTAGGCCATGGAGGATGATGACAACCCGCCCTGCGGTGAGCTCCTGGCTCTACATCGTTGGACTATGTCTGACCCATGGCCACAGTACCTCCATCCACCCGGACCATCCCTGCATGCGGCTGTGACACTGCAGCGCACGGTCCCGTCCTCTGCCCAGGGGATGTTGATGGCGGCCCAGGGGGAAGGGGGCAGACTCACCTGGGGCTGAAGTAAGACCACCCCTCACACACACACTTGCGCTCAACGTACATGACACCCCCGCACACTTTGGACAGAGCACAAAGGCAGCTTCTGTAGGTGTAACATTGACTTTAATAACCAAAGGAGTTCATGCACGTGCCCTAGCCCCTAAAACTCATCTGTGCCCTGCAACCGTGCCAACTTACTCAGTGTCTAATTGTTTGGCCTTAAGGGCCCTTTGACTACGTCTACGTGGTTCCCCAGACGGTACAGCAGAACTGGAGGTGGACTCCTGTGATTCCTGCCCTCTGACACTGGATCCCTTTGGCGGCCGTTTCCTGGGGCGTCCTGGCCTAGATGGGCCAGGCTGCGGCCCGGGCGACTGGGATGGCGAGCTGCCAGCCTGTCCTGCCCGTTGCCCACCCGATGCACCTGGGACGGAAGGGGGGGGAGTCCGAGGTGTCGCGGTGTACCGGGACCTCCCCTACAGAGGGAGCCGGGACAGACCACACCACCTCCTCCTCCCTCGGGGTGCCCGATGGCCCCCAGGCCTCCACATGGGTGGGGGATGTGAACGGACTGGCCATCCGACGCCCCCCCCGACATCTGGTGCTGCCAGTCCTGGAGGCCCGTGCTGATATCGACAGGGGTCTGCAGGTTTGCAGCCATGGAGCCCAGGGGGTTGGCAAACCCTGTCTGTGACAGTGCGACGCCGGCTCGCACATGGCCACTGGCGCCGATGCCCTCAGCGATGGCCTGCAGAGACTGGGCCATGGCCTGCTGAGACTGGGCCATGGCCTGCAGAGACTGGGCCATGGCCTGCTGAGACTGGGCTATGGCGTTGAGCGCCTCTGCCATCTGGCGCTGGCACTGGCTCATGGCCTCCTGTGAGAGGGCAGCCATTTCCTGGGCCACAGACGCCGCCTGCACGGAAAGCCCCAGGCCTCGCAAACCGTTCCCCATGTCTGACACCGTCGCACCCATTGCCTCCACCGCGGACGCCACCCATGCGGTGTCGGCCTGGGTGGTACGCATGACCAGCACCATTCCCAGCTCCTGGACGCGGGTGGACTCCTCCACCTGCGACCGCAGCCGCCGCAAGCCGCCCGTCACCCTCTTCGCTTTTCTCCGGGTCGGTGGTTGCATCGGATCTATGTGTGGGTGTGGTAACTCCAGGAATCCAGGATCCATCTGGGCGGCAGATGTTCGCTTGGGCTCGGCTGCCCTCCGACCACCCGGCCCCTCTGCTGCTCCTACCTCCACCTGCTGTACCGGGACGGCTGTGTTGTGCGCACCAGTGAGTGTACCAGACGCCTCATCACTAAAGTGCCCAACCGAGGTGAGTGTTTCTGCGATGGTGGAGGGTGTTGGTGACAGCAGTGGCGTTGTGTCGTGCTCTTCGTCCCATTCTGAGTCCATGGCACTTTGGGGTGGGGGTTCGTCTCCACCCATCCACTCTGAGTCACTGTCCGGTATTTCGTCTTCCTGGGTAGTGCTGTCCCGGGTACTGTTGTCCCGGGTAGTGGTGTCCCGGGTAGTGGTGTCCTGGGTAGTGGTGTCCTGGGTAGTGGTGTCCTGGGTAGTGGTGTCCTGGCTCGGATGTGACAGGGGCCTGTGGCTGCCCCCTCATCGCTGGGTGGTCTCTCCCGCACGTGACGGGGGTGTCGTCTCCCTGTTGCTCCAGGTCTCTCCGTCTCCCGTGGTGTGCGAGGGGCATCCTGCGGGCGTCGCATGCTGGAGGGTGCGGGTCTCTCCGTCTCCCGTGGCCTCTGAGGGGCATCCTGCGGGCGGTCTGCATCTGCTGGGATGGGTGCCTGGACGTTTGGTCCTGCGATACACAATGAAGCATGCATGGTTAGACATCAGGCAGTGATCAGGTGATACGGGGGAGGGGGATATAGGGGAGGGGGGGATATTGGGACGGGCTGTCGGTGGCTCACTTGCTACTACGCCCCCGACCTCTGCATCAGCAACCTCCCGGTCCTCAGGTCCACCAGCCAGTTCCAGGGCCCTTTCCTGGTGTTCGGTCAGTGGCCTCTCATCAGCGGGGCCTCCTCCAGTCCTCACATGCTCCCTATTGTTGTGTGCGCGCTTCTCCTGTGGGGGGGTGTGTGGCAGGGGTAAAAGGCAACACTGTTAGGCAGGTATATGAATGCACGCCATCGGTTGCGCGTGCATTGCAGAGGTTAAGGTTAGGGCTGGATTCACTTGGGGATATGGGGGAGGGGGGATATGGGGGAGGGGAGATATGGGGGAGGGGGGATATGGGGGGATATGGGGGAGGGGGGATATGGGGGAGGGGGGATATGGGGGACGGGGGATATGGGGGGGATATGGGGGAGGGGGGATATGGGGGAGGGGGGATATGGGGGAGGGGGGATATGGGGGGGACATGGGGGAGGGGGATATGGGGGAGAGGGATATGGGGGAGGGGGGATATGGGGGAGGGGGGATATGGGGGAGGGGGATATGGGGGGGGGATATGGGGAGGGGGATATGGGGGGATATGGGGGAGGGGGGATATGGGGGAGGGGGGATATGGGGGAGGGGGGATATGGGGGAGGGGGGATATGGGGGAGGGGGGATATGGGGGAGGGGGGATATGGGGGAGGGGGGATATGGGGGAGGGGGGATATGGGGAGGGGGGATATAGGGAGGGGGGATATGGGGGAGGGGGGATATGGGGGAGGGGGGATATGGGGGAGGGGGGATATGGGGGAGGGGGGGATATGGGGGAGGGGGGGATATGGGGGAGGGGGGATATGGGGGAGGGGGATATGGGGAGGGGGATATGGGGGAGGGGGGGATATGGGGGAGGGGGGATATGGGGAGGCTCACCTTGCCTGCTCTGACGAGGTCGTTCACCTTCTTGTGGCACTGGGTGCCTGTCCGTGGTGTCAGGGCCACAGCGGTGACAGCCTCTGCCACTTCCCTCCACAGACGCCAGCTGTGGCGTGGGGCAACTCTGCGGCCGTGCCCAGGATACAGGGCGTCCCTCCTCTGCTCCACCGCGTCCAGGAGCGCCTCCACATCGCGTGACTCAAACCTCGGGGCTGAGCGGCGGCCAGCCATCCAGTCGGGTGTTGCGGTCGGGTGTTGCGGTCGGGTGGGGGGGAGCAGCGCGGCCTTATGAGCCGTCACGCCGTGCGGCGCGTATGACGCTGCACGGCGTGAACCACTGCGCAAGCGCGGATCCCATTACGTCACTGCTAGCCCATTTCGGGCCGGAGACTATCGACCCATTTTTCCGACGTGACGCAACTCGGATTTGCGCTGTTCTTTGCGCTGATCGGCGGACTTTCCGCCGATAACGGAGAATTTCGCCCCTTGGATTTACCTCCAATATCCGGGTACACCATTGAGCACCAGTCCCTGCCCTCCCTGCAGCACGGGCTTTGGCAACTGCGTATGCTTGGCACTGCAGGAGCACAGAACTGTTGGCTTCTGATTGGCCAGCAGTTTTATGAGGAGGGACCTCCTCCTGGAGTTGGGGGAAGTCCTGCTTCATACTAATTAAAGTGCCATCACTCAAAATGTTGAAGCAGCACGAGCAGGGCTGCATGGTGGCACAATGGTTAGCATTGCTGCCTCAGGGGCAGCACGGTGGCACAGTGGTTAGCATTGCTGCCTACGGTGCTGAGGACCCGAGTTCGAATCTCGGCCGTGGGTCACTGTGTGGAGTTTGCACATTCTCCCCGTGTCTGCGTGGGTTTCACCCCCACAACCCAAAGATGTGGCCGTTAGGTGGATTGGTCACACGAAAAAAAATTGCCCCTTAATTGGAAAAAATAATTGGATACTCTAAATTTTTTTTTAAAAATGCATTGCTGCCTCACGGTGCCGAGATCCCAGGTTCGATCCCGGCTCTGGGTCACTGTCCATGTGGAGTTTGCACATTCTCCCCGTACTTGCGTTGGTTTCGCCCCCACAACCCAAAGGTGTGCAGGGTAGGCGATTGGCCATGCTAATTTATCCTTTATTTGCAAAAAATTAATTGGGTACTCTAAATTTATGAAAGAAAAAGCAGGATGAGCAAGCTAAGTAGAGGCAGATCGCCAGAGGCATTTACCCGAGGGTGCAGGGAGCCCACCCTCAGTGTAAAATCTCGTCCCATGTCTCTGTAGCACATTTGAATGTTTTTGTATCTGTCTGTTGAAAATTGTTATTGTTAAGTGGTTCAGTGGCTTTGTTAAAAGGTTACAGAGTAAACCAGAATGTTAAAAATAGCACAACAGAATTACTCGATGCCCCTACATTACCAAAAATGTGCAGTATAATCTGTTACGGTGTGCAAACATTCCACCCACACACTAATGTATGTGGCTCATGACTACAGAGAAACTGTGGACATTATAAAGCTAATTGTGTGAACTTGCAATCCTGGCCTAGAGCCCCGGCCACAGGAAACAGGGATTAGGTATTTGAATGTGCACAGTCCATAATTTTCCACACATCTGAATTTCTATAAAGACTTACTGCTGGAAGTGCAATTCTGTAAAATTATTTATTATCAATGTGATAACACAAGTTTAATTAGTATAATGTGATTATATTTTGAGCAACAAGGCATAACTGACATAAGGCAACAGGCCAAGAGGACAAAGATTCAAACTGGCAAGAAGCAGTTTTAGGGCTAAAGCCAAGAAATTCTTCTTCATGCAAAGATTGATTGCTACTCAGAAATGGTTTCTGGGTACAGGAGGGAAAAAAATTGCAGTGATTTAAGATGCAACTGGATGTTGTGATTGGGCCACTGCAGATATATTTTGGATAAATAAACTAAGCTGGTTCAAGTGGCCTTCCTCATACAGACCTCCTACATTTGTGATAGCTACCTGATTTGGAAATAGTAACTGCAACACTGTTCTCTTCTGAAGTGGTGCTGGAGTTAATTAGAGAATTTAATGACAAGATTTGCTGTAGCCAAATGGAAGTCACCTCATCAACGGTGAACCAACACTGAGCACTCCCCTGTTAAAAGTCATCAACCATCTTTACAAACTTGAGTTTAGTCCTAATGACTATTGTCCTCTGGCCAGTCCAGCTTCAGAATACAACTCAGATTTCAGTTTAACTTGCTGTCTCTGTTCTCAACCAGCCCAGCGTTTCTGTTGGGACTCCTCAATGCTCACAATATACATGGAAACAGGGGACTGGATTCTCCGTCGCCCGATGCCTAAATCGTGATCGGCGAATCGGAGAATTGATTCCGATACTGGAATTGGGGCCGGTGCCAGTTTAACGCCGGCCTGTCATTCTCCGCCCCCTCCAAACCGCTGTCATCGTGTCACGCACTACACGCCGTTTCAATGCCATTGGCGCATCATGGGCTGGCCCACCCGCGAAGCTCCATCCCCAATGGGCCGAGTTCCAGCACCACCACACTCGTCCGGGATCCGTGTCACTAGCTGGGGGGGCTTCAGCTAGGGCTGGGGGGCTGGTGGAGGGTGGGATGTGGGGTCACGGATGTTGGGTTAGGGTTCGGGCACAAACAGGGCCATGTTTTACGACGCAACCGGTGCAGGTCATCAGCCCTGCGCATGCGTGACCCGGGACCTGGCCGTTTTCGCCGTGATCCGTGGGAGTTTCACGCGGCGACGATGCTAGTCCCTCACCAGCACCAGAATCAGTGAGGGGTTCGTGCTGATTTTCATGTCAACAACCTCCCGCGGATTCTCCGTTTGCGCCGGCACTTAGCCCCAGAAATGCAGAATCCAGCCCAGGATGTCACAAAACCCCAACGAGCAGCAGGGTCAGGGTATCTAGAGATCACAGGAATAAGACAGCATTACAGAAACATCTAACAAAAACAAAGACACCAAGGCAACAAAAAGAGGAAAAGGGAAATTAAACTAGAGTAAGGTCAGGTACCTAATTGCCAATCAGCATTAATTCTGCTATTCAAACAGCTCTACTTTCTAACCAGCCAGCTAATCTCCAGACTTTGATCGCTATTCTCCCGTCTTCGTCACCTGGTACACTTAGTTATGGTTTCTATATGGAAGTCAAGGCAACTTTTCTGTGAGTTTTTATAAATCCCCTAATCATTAAACATGGAAAAACAGGCTAAAGCGGTCAGTGAGATTATAAACTTTCTGCTATACTGAAAGATACATAGAAAATAGAAGCAGGAGGAGGCCATTCGGCCCTTTGAGCTTGCCCCACCATTCATTATGATCAAGTTCAATACCCTGTTCCCGCCTTCTCCCCCATATCTATTGATCCCTTTAACCTCAAGAGTAATATCTAATTCCTTCTTGAAATTACACAATGCTTTCACCTCAACTACTTTTTGTGGCAGTGAATTCCACAGATTTACTATTCTCTGGGTAAAGAAATTTCTCGTCATCTCAGTCCTAAAAGGTTATTTAAGAGATTATGGTGTTGGAAGAGATTTAAAAGCTTTGAATGGATTTCTTGAATGAGGCTTTTTCACTATCAAGTGTGTATGAGTGAGAGTTGTATTAGGTTATTCAAGTTTATTTTTCATCTCCACATGGCTCCCGAAGTCTACCCAAGGTGGATACTGGGTGAGTAGCTATGGAGGGGATGTTATGAGGGAGAATGGGGTATTTGGTAGGGGATGGAGCATTAGTTGGCATGGAGGTATGGTGGGACATGGGAGTGCTTGTGTCGGTGAGGGGAAGTGAGGGGTAAGGGCCAGAGGCCTTAATAGTATCTAAATCAATGGGGATAAAATCCCAGAGAACCAATCTCTTCTAACCATCCGCCTCAGCACCTGCCCACACCCGTGGTCGCCTAAGATCTGTTTCCAGGGTCAGTGAGCCCGACTCTATTCTGCCACTGCCTCCTCAAGAGTGAAAATTGGGTCTAACAAGGCCTTCAAACAGACAGATCTGCTGAGTCATAACATTTCCTGTCTTGAGCTACGCGTCTCTGTAGCAAAAATCGGGGGTGGGATTCTCCCATCAGGCGGCTACGTGTCGACGCCGGCAAAAAAAGGGAGTGTTTTACTCTGGCATCGGCGCCCGTTCCAGGACCCCAATCTCCGGCCCACAGGGGGCGAGCACGTCGCTGGAGCAGCCAACGCCGCTCCAGCTGCCGATCCCGGTGTGAACTTGGTACCACGGGGTTCGCGCATGCGCAGTTGGGACGGCGCCAACTAGTGCATGCGCAGTGGTCTTCTTCCCCGTGCCGGCCCCGAAGCCAAATGGCGCAGGGTTACAGGAGCCTGCGCGGAGGTAAGGAGGCCCCCAGCGAGAGAGGTCAGCCCGCCGATCGGTGGGCCCCGATCACGGGCCAGGCCACTATAGAGACCGACCCCAGGGCCTGACCCCCCCCCTACAGGGCACCCCCGGACACTTCAACGCCGAGGTCCCACTGTCTCAGAGAATCTTAGAAAGGCGCCGGCGGGACTCAGATTTTTTGTGATGGCCGCTCGGCCCATTCGGGCCGGAGAATCTGGCGCGCCGGCCCCAGTTGCAGAGTCCCGACCGGCGCTGTGCCGATCACGCTGGCGCCGATTCTCTGCTCTGCAGAGAATTGCGTCCTGGCGTCGGGGCGGCGCGGCGCGATTCACATCGCGCCGCGCCGATTCTCCGACCCAGCGGGGGGTCGGAAAATTCCGCTACGGGTTCTTAGACTCCCGACCTACATTCTTGTTGCACTCTTACTAATTTAATTTTGCACCCAGCTACAAGTCTGAGACAATATTTGCCGACCTCTTTGCGCATTCCACTACACATTCAAAGTTCAATTTGATTGAAACAAACATTAATAAAATATTGGGTTTATGTAACAACTTTAATTGTCCAGTTGTGGGTAGCATGCCTGCCTCTGAGCCAGAATTTTCAGTTTCAAGTCCCACCCCAGGACATGATAACCAAGGAAGGTGTTGTCACAACATGGTCAAACATGTTGAGTATCAACCTGCAAATGCTTCCAAAATACACTAATGGTAAGCGGTGTAAGAGTGGGACAGATTCCTGGTCAGCCTGGAAATAAATTAGAGCCTCTACCATCACAATTCACAGCTCATGCATATGAAAGAGATTCCTTAGAGGGCTGGTAGGGTTGGACGGACTGTGTGGATCAGACTGGAGCCAACAGCGCAAGGTTCAACTCCTGTTCCGGCTGAGGTGGGAACTGCCTTCTTGCCCTACCCTTGGTGGAGATCATGGCATTGTGGGTCTGACCTGCCTTTGTACCGAGAACTGACTAAGAGCAGCTGAAATATAGAAAAGTTTTCGAAGTGCAAGAGCGTGAGAAATTACTGAACTCTGAGAGCTCTGAAAGAGGTGACTAAAAGCAAGACTTTTTTTTAAAAAAGGCATTGAAAGGTTATTAAATGATGGAGAGTAAAATGACGTTACAGAGTGATTTATGGAAAGGGATTGCGCAGAGTCGAGAAAAGGCAGCTAAAGACTAGTCTGTGTGGTGGTAGTGGCAAATATAAGACAAGATGGGTAAATGGGCAGAGATGGTGTACTGAAGTGTAAAAGGTTAAAAATAAGGTTGCAGAGAAAGGGCGAGGATCGGCCATAGAAAATATTAAATGTAATGCATTGGGGGGTGGGGGTCAAGAGGCAATGTAGGTCAGAAAGGATTGATATGTCGATTGAGCAGGATTTACTACTGAACTGGATATAGACAACTAATTTTTGGACAAGTAGGGATTCATACAGAGTGGAGGAATGGATGCACAGCAAAACAATCTTAAAGAAACAGGGGACAACTTTGAACTTCAGGATATCCACTTTTAACCTGAAAATGAGCAGCCGGCAATCGAAAATCAGGAGGAAGTAGCAGAGCCACACCACAGAAACCCAAACCACTGCCTGGTGCAACTCCCAGGTAAATCCGTAAATGGACACGCAGCCACCTTCCTGTCTGAATGTTCACAACGTTCAGATACAAATAGATAAAATCCAGTTCTACGGGTGGCGACCAGCCTAAATGAACCACTGGTTGCTGCTCCTCAAAAAGGAAATTCTTTACTGACCCAGGGAAAGCAGTGGCAGTTTGTGCTGCCCCACAAAAATACTGCAGCATGCTGCTGGTCCTCCTCAACAACCAGAATTGAGCTGCTTCCATCACCCCTGAACTACTGCTCTTTGTCGCTCCAGTAAACCTTTCTTCAGTTGTTTCCATGTGTTACTAAACTATGACAGTGTGCAGAATTGTACATAATCTTGTTGTTAGCTGGCTATGGAGGAAGTAACAACGGGTAGGGATAATAGGAATGTGCTCATTTTGGTGTGATGTGTAAAGCGGTGTTCGCAAGGAATCTGTACTAGGCCTTAACTATTGTCATGTACATTAATGACTTGGATGACGGAATAAAGAGTAGCACATCCAACTTTACAGATGACATTAAGTAAGTGAGAGATAAAGTTATTTTGTAGGGAGTAGGAAGTCACAAAGAAACATAAGTGAGTCAACATAACTGTAACATATGGCTTTAGTGAGACACAGCAATACAACACTTAAAAACATATTCTACTTTAAATGGAACAAGCTTTTAAGAATTGTTGCACTCTGAGTGCCCTGCCAAACAGCTAGCTAGGAGGTCCCTGTGCTTGTGGAAAGTATGCAATGAGCATATGTTAAATATGTAAACGATCCAGCCCCACGGAATCCAGAGAGTTTGGGATTGCACAGCCCACCACTGAAACTATAACCTAGTCTTTCCCGTGATCAGTGTTAGCCTCAGGGCTATGTTGTAATTGAATGGTTTACTGAGCCAACTAAATGGCTTCTCTGCCCCGTCAGGATAAAAGGGTGGGCATTTAACAGCCAGCATTTCGAGGTCACCATGATCTGACCATATCAGAGATAATACTGGATGGTCAGAAATTCTGTCCAGTGACAATTATAATGACATCATTAAAAAAAAAAATCCGAGTATTAAGTGGCCAAATTCAGAAGAAGTCTGAATGAAGAACAGCCGCTTGTGCCAAAGGAGGACAAGAGCAAACCAATGGATCCATTGGACCCAACAACAGTCAGTGTCTTTAGGTGACAAATGGAGAGAGATTGGTCTGAGCCAACAACAGGGAAATGGGCAATTGCAAATCAATAGCCCAATTCACGAAGTGCCTGATTTTCTTTTCATTGATATGAATGGAAAATGGGCTGCAAATTCACTTTTGCCCATTTCCATGCTATTAGAGCAGACCTATTTCACCTTAAACAATAGAAATTTATAAATAGATTTGGCTTTTTAAGAGTAACTTTATTGGGGGACATTTGACCCCTATCCCCAGCCAATGCTTTTAAACTGAAAACTGGTTCCAAACTGCTGTGAAGACATACATTTGATTTAAACACAGCTGAATAACCCTATCCAGAGAGCAAGGTCCATTATTATAATACGTTAGTGAGGGTCCATACCTCAGATTTGAGCAGTCATTTGAATTTAACATTGGCCAGCTGGGTTTCCCAGGGCTCAGGAAACCAGAGCAGATGGATCCAGCAGTTAAGTGTTACTTAAAAGCAGAACTTGCTGGCAACGAATAGTAGAAGTGCTTTCCCATGGTCCCTCAAGCAAATCTTCTGCCGAGATCAGCCAGCTCCCCTCCTGCATTCCCCCAAACCGGTGATCCCTGGTTGCCAGTCCAACTTCCACCCTCCCATCAACCCATGATGTTTCCGGGGACTTTCTCCAACCTCCAATGGTCTCTGACTGCAGCCTTCGACAACCAGCTCTCTCTCCCATAGCCAGTCGGTCTGGCCAGCTGCTGGGTGAAAAAAGGAGCAACTACGTTTGCGTGTAAACAGAGTCCCGTTTTGGGCATGTATAGTGGGGTCTTGACCCCTCTGTCAAACGATTTTTGTGACTTTGATCGGGAAAATCCCGCCAAGGCTGCACTTACCTCACCGTTTTTAAATGCTGCCCGATCTCTCAACTCCCCTCGGACACTCCATTGCGGCCTCCAGATCCTCTACTGCTCCATCTTACCTTTCAAGGGTCCTCAAGCCCCCCTCACCCCACCTCTAGGCACTCCTCCAGGCGCGATCCCTGGCAAGGACACCCGGGCACTTTGGCACTGCTAGTTTGGCAGTACCCCTGCCAGCCTGGCAGTGACACCCTGGCCGTGTCAGGGTGGCACTGTCAGGGTGCCCATGTGCAGGCGGGAGAGCCAGGGTACCAGCCTGCCCAGAGCCTGACCATCCAGGGCCTTCCATGGCCTGGGAGATCCCCCCAGGTGACGTTACATCTGGTCCACGTTTGTGTGGATCAGTGCTAAACAGCGCCATTGTGAAGTCTCCAAGCCACTGCGTTAATTCCCATGCCTCAGTGCCGGCAAGATCCAGATTGCAGTGTCTTGCACGATCTCGTTAGATCTCGCAAGGCACGGCGCTGAGGTTCCAGGTTCGATCCCGGCTCTAGGTCACTGCCCTGTGGAGTTTGCACATTCTCCCTGTGTTTGCGTGGATTTCGCCCTCACAACCCAAAGATGTGCAGGGTAGGTGGATTGGCCACGCTAAATTGCCCCTTAATTGGAAAAAATGAATTGGGTGCTCTAAAATTTAAAGAAAAGATCTCACAAGGCATTACACCTGTTGCAAGTCTCGCGAGAAGCTTCTCTCGGGTTTTAACGCATCACCAAGTTAGGTGCAATGAGGTCATTCGATTACGCCATATGTGATAATGAGATTCATGATGGTATTCTTCTGCCCTGTAAACATGTGCCCCTGCTCCCTTCCTGTGAATATCACGGCTAAATGTCTGAGCTGCTAACTGTCTGACCCAGACTTATATGGTCAAATAACCATGATGTGCACTATTATCTAATTTTCCTAACAGTCATAAAACAACAATTTGTTCTATGTGTGAGTGTGTATCATTTGAAAATCTCAAGATAAGTTAGCCAAACTTAAAATCAAACTTCATTCACCAATTTTTCAAGTTCAGCAGTTCAGAATACCGTCAAAGTATATTTAAACAAGAGGAACAGCGCACCTTTTTCACAAAACGCAATTAGAAGAAAAAAATAGCTTTTGCTTGCCCAACAACTCTCTACTCAGAAAGCGGCCAAAAGATAGTCACAAAGTTCAAAGTATAATGGAGCAACAGAAATTAGCGCTGTTATACAGTAAGCAGTTTTACCAACTTGAAGACATTTCAAAAGAATGAATTTTGCATGCTCAAATTATAATCTTACATACATGGGGAAAGGAGCAAGCTATTTTGATAATTCTGAATACAAAGTAATCACATTTTATTATAATCTGCACCTTTTTGAGCATGCTGTTTCTCTTTAATTAATGTCAAGTCAACCCAATCATGCTCCCTTAGTTCAATCTGAGATTTAACCCGCATCACATATACCTGAACTTTGATAACCTTGACGGTATTCTTTGCTATTATTGTAATACTGTGACACAGTGAACATCAAATCCCACAAAAATAGCATGGATGTAAGGACTAAACTGATGAGTATTCACGGGCGGGATTCTCCAAACCCCCGCCAGGTCAGAGAATCCCCGTGGGGCGGCGTGAATCCCGCCACGCCGCTCCAATGCCGGCTGCCGTATTCTCCGGTGCCAGGTTTCGGTCGGGAATCACGCCACGCCAGTCAGGGGCTGTTGCCAGCGGCCCCTCGGCATTTCTCCGGGCCCCGATGGGCCGAGCGGGCGTCGGTTTCTGGCTAGTCCCACCGCCGTGGATTGGACATGGTCCCACATGGCGGGACCTGGCAGGTAAGTTGGCTGGTGCGGTCCTCGGGTGGACGCGGGGCGGATCCGACCCCGGGGGGGCCTGCATGGTGGCCTGGCCCATGATCGGGGCCCACCGATCTGCGGGGGGAACTGTGCTGTGGGGGCACTCCTTCCTTCCGCGCCGGCCCCTGAAAGGCTCCGCCATGGCTGGCGCGGAGAAGACACCCCCCTGCGCCTGCACCAGAATACGCCGGCTGGTCTGCGCATGCGCTGAACCACATCGATGGTTCTGCGCATGTGCTAACTCGCGCAGTCCCTTTGGCGCTGGCTGGTGCGGTGCCAGCCTTTCCGGCACTGGCCTAGCCCCCGGAAGTGCGGAGAATTCCGCAACTTCTGGTCGGCCCGACGCCGGAGCGGTTCGCGCCGTTTTTACGCCGGTGTCAGGCCAACGCGCCGATTTGGGAGAATCCCGCCTCACAACTATTCAAAGATGTTGAAGTGTGATTTTTAAAACAGAATGGAAATTTAACAATTATATACATTTTAGGTTGATGTAAATAGCCATTAACAAGAAGTAGCTTGCAGATAATGGTTTGCTGAAGATGTCGTCTTCACTGATTAAAAGTTTGGTTAGAAAAAGGTTAAAATGATTTTTATATATGAATCAGACAATAGTAAAGCACAATTGTTTCTTTAGCTGAATCAACTTCTGGGGCGGGATTCTCCGCAATCGGCGCGATGTCCGCCGACCGGCGCCAAAAACGGCGCAAATCAGTCTGGCATTGCGCCGCCCCAAAGGTGCGGAATCCTCCGCCCCTTGAGCGACCGAGCCCTAACCTTGAGGGGCTAGGCCAGAGGCGGACTGATTTCCGCCCCGCCAGCTGGCGGGAAAGGCCTTTGGTGCCCCGTCAGCTGGTGCGGAAATGACATTGCCGGGGGGGCGCATGCGCGGGAGCGTCAGCACCCGCTCACGGCATCCCCGCACATGCGCAGTGGAGGGAGTCTCTTCCGCCTCCGCCATGGTGGAGACCGTGGCGAAGGCGGAAGGAAAAGAGTGCCCCCACTGCACAGGCCCACCCGCGGATCGGTGGGCCCCAATCGCGGGCCAGGCCACCGTGGGGCCCCCCCCCCCCCAGGGCCATATCGCCCCGCGCCCCGCCCCAGGACCCCAGAGCCCACCCGCGCCGCCTTAACCCGCCGTTCAAAAGGTGGTTTAATCCACGCCGGCGGGACAGGCATTCTAGCAGCGGGATTTCGGCCCATCCGGGCCGGAGAATCGCCGGGGGGGAGGGGCCCGCCAACCGGCGCGGCCCGATTCCCACCCCCGCCGAATATCCGGTGCCGGAGAATTCGGCAACCGGCGGGGCGGGATTCACGCCAGCCCCCGGCGATTCTCCGACCCCTGCGCCCCTGACTCTGAACGTGACAGATGAAAGGTTTAACTGTTTATTGAATGAACTCTGACGATAGAAGCACAATAAAGGGATAGCAAAAATAGCACTATACCTTGTAGGCACCTTCCAATAGCTCAGAGAGGTTGGAGAATTCTGCATTCAACTGCTTTGCAACTGCACCTGGCATCAATGGGAGAAGATCCTTTAAAAAAAAAGGCAGATCATTTTTTCAATTAAACTTTTTTTACAAGTCTTCTTAGAAGGAGTGATTATCATGAAAATAAATAATCTTAAAAATAAATAAACCTTAAATGTTTGCCTTAGAAGCACTAACATCAATTGTTGTATTGGTTCAAATCTAGGCCGGGATTCTCCCCTACCCGGCGGGGCGGGGGGTCCTGGCGGGAGGGAGTGGCATGAACCACTCCGGCGTCAGGCTTACCCAAAAGGTGCGGATTTGCACCTTTAGGGGCTAAGCCCTCACCTTGAGGGGCTAGGCCCGCGCTGGAGTGATTGGCGTGCCGCCAACTGGCAGGAAAGGCCTTTGGTGCCATGCCAGTCGGGGCCGAAGAGACTCCGCTGCTGATGTCATCCCCGCGCATGCGTAGGGGGGGGTCATTTCCGCATCGGCCATCGCAGAGGCTATGGCCAAGGCGGAAGGAAAAGTGTGCCTCCGCGGCACATGCCCGCCCCCGGATCAGTGGGCCCCGATCAGTGGGCCCCGATCGCGGGCCAGGCCACCGTGGGGGCACCCCCTGGGGCCAGATCACCCCGCGCTCCCCCCAGGACCCCGGAGCCCGCCCGCGCCGCTAGTCCTGCCCGCGCAGCTCGTCCCGGCCGGTAAGGTAGGTGGTTTGATTCACGCCGGCGGGACTGGCATGACAACAGCGGGACTTCGGCCCATCGCGGGCCGGAGAATCGCCGGGGAGGCCCGCCAACCAGCACGGCGCGATTCTCGCCCCCGCCGAATTTTCGTTGCCGGAGAATTCGGGGGCCAGCGGGGGCGGGATTCACGCCGCCCCCCGCCGATTCTCCGACTCGGTGGAGGGTCAGAGAATCCCGCCCCTAATCTTTACAAGTGAAAGTTATTGTTTGCTTGAGCATATTTAAAACACCACAGATATCTTGAAAGTAACAGTCGCATGAGATAATCAGCACCATAAAATGCAGCCAGTTTACCTGGTATTGGAATTTACTTTCAATTAATGTTCGCAGAAACCTGAAATATGATTTGATTTTAATAATATTTCAGATGTGATTAAGTATAAATTAATCACGCGCAACCAAAGTCACTTTTCCCAGAAAGCCCAACACTTGTGTTGGTGAGACTACATCTGGAGTATTGTGTCCCGTTTTGGTCTCCTTATTTGAGGAAGGATGTGGTGTCTTTGGAGGCAGTTCTGAGGAGGTTCCCCAGATTGATTCCGGTGGTGTAAGGGTTGAGAGATTAAACAGTTTGGGCTTAAACCCGCTGGAGTTTCGAAGAATGAGAGGGGATCTGATTGAGGTATATGAAATACTAAAAGGGATTGATGAAGTAAATATAGACAAAATGTTCCCCCTTGTGGGGCAATCTAGAACGAGAGGTCACAGATATAGATTGAAAGGCAGTTGATTTAGAAGTGAGATGAGAAGGAGCTACTTCTCGCAGAGGGTGGTGAATTTGTGGAACTCGCTGTCTCATAGTGCAGTGGAGTCTGAGTCATTAAATGATTTCAAAACAGAGATAGATATATTTCTGATTTTTTTTTAATGGGTTAAAGTGATATGAGGAACAGGTGGGGAGGTGGATTTGAGGCCAGGAAGAGATCAGCCATGATCTGATTGAATGGAGGAGGAGGCTCGGGAGGCTGAATTGCCTATATCTGCTCTTAATTCCTATGTTCCTATGTCTCATTCAGTTTGGTATTAACAGCATAAATCTTACCTTGTACCAATTGATGCAGGAGCCCTGAACTGCAAAAATGACATGGATATTATTTTCCAGCAGCTTATCCACCAGCAAACCCACGGATGGATGCTCCTGTTAGAAGTCAGGACACAAGCATACATAATGTTACCACAGAGTAGAGGGGGTCATTCAGAACTATTAACATAACATTAAGAATGTCTTGGGAAATTCAGCAAACCATTTATGTACTTAACTTTTGTTCTATATTCATGTCATTTTAAAAATAGGCATTATTTATGAATATGAATCTGGGAAGAGTGAACACAGCAGTTTGTCTCTGATCTTAGTTTCGAGCTGCCGCAGTAACTGGTTTTCAGACCTACATCAGTGAAATCTACAGATCTGCAAAATCCACGGAGCCACTGCAAGCTGGACAAGTGGTTCAGCTGATGTAGAAGGACAGAGAAAAATGAAACAGAGTGGTTCCAGCCACCATTATGAAACAGGTGAATGCATGTACGCACATTACTCCTGCTGCCTTAATAGTGACACCAGTAAAAATTGATACAGTAATATTTCACTACGATAGGGATTACAGGGCTGACTCCCAAGCCAACATTAACAGGCAGTTCAGGTTGACTGATTGAAGGAACAGTTGCTTTTAACCCCAAGCATGTTTGGGTCAGGCGAATCCTTAGTTTGAGGCCCTAGTTATGTTAATGTCTCAGTTGCCTCCCATGAGGAGATAAAAAGGAATGTTCGGGCAGCCAGAAGCCGCTTGCCAGAAAGCTGGTAACGTGCAGAGTTTTAGAACGATTTTGTGGAAGGGGAGGGATGCGTTGTGTGAAGCTTGGCTTGGGCAGTTGTGACACTTCTTGTTGGACCCAGAGGAGCACTCCTCCACAGTGGTAAGTTTTATATTTACCCCTGGGTGGCCTCTTCTGTCTGCAAACCATCATGACATTCAGTCTAACATGTGTCTTCCCGATCAGGCCCGAGTAAAATCAAATCCTTTTCATGTAATAGGAACCTGGAGTTCAGAGTTCCACCAGCCCACTGCCTGCTTTAGGTGAGCCCTCATACACCTGCCCAGAAAGGGTCATGATCAGGGAAGAAATCCCGTCCATTTATAACTTGTTCACCAGCCCAGTGCTTAAAATCAATCGCTGTGATTTTCCATCTATTCACTGAAATTAACAAGATATCTGACTCCAATATCGTGGCTTGAAATGCCTACCTCACACTCAGGAATAAAGTCTTTGAATCTTTGTGGCAATGTCAATAACAGTAATACTGTAGATATTGGCCGCGATTCTTCCAAAAGGGAACAAAGTCCCCGAGTGAGCGCGTTTCCCAGCACAGTGCCAAGAAACAGTGGCTGTTCAACGTGACTTGCATTGAATTCGGGGCCTGAACATGGAACGCGCGGCCAAGGCTGCACATAGCCACGTTTTGAACAGTGGGAAGCTCCGCTCGCCAGAACCCCCAATTGTAGCGAGAGGCTGTGAGGCTGCCAAAACAATTCCCGACCTCCCCAGCCCGAAGGCAATATGGGAGGGTCCCCAACCCCTCCCACCCACAACCCTCCAACACCCACGCTGCGCAACCCGGCCTGATTGCGCAGAGATAAAAAGTGCCAGCTTGGCACCTTGGCAGTGCCAACCTGGCACTCTGGCAGTGCCCGTTCCAGCTGGCAGTGCCTCCTGGGAACCTTGGCGGTGCCAGGCTAGCACCCAGATGGCTTGCCAGGGTGCCAGGCTGACACTGTCAGGATACCCAGGTGGCACCAGCAGTGTCAGTGCACCACCCTGTCCAAAGTGTATGCAGCTGGGGGCCTCCGATCCCCCGTTAGTGGGGGCCAGTACTGAACGGCGCTTGCCCGAGGTGTCCGAGGCGAAGGGATTGAATTCCAAATCCTCAGGTACCTTGGCAATCTGCAAAGTAGAGCGAGGCAGTCAGCCTCGTATGCATATTTGCCAAAAGATGATTCCTCCCATGTGGACTGTGTTGTGTCATGCTGCTTCGGATAACACAGGCTGCTACCTGATGCAGTCTTAACTAAAGGATGCTCCAGACTCTGAAATGAGTTCAACGTGTTTATTGAACTATTAACACAGTTCTCAAATCAGTTCGACTCTCTGCTAATCTAACTGTAGTAACTCAGTCTCACTGTGCCAGCTTGTTCTAAGCCATGTGCTGGGGTGTGATGCTGCTGATCAACCCTGTCTAGCTCTCTAGATGTCTGTCTGTGGAAAGAGGCAGGGTGTGAGTGCCTCATCCCTTTTATAGTGTTTATGTCATGCCCCTTATGGTGATGCCACCTCTGAGTGTCCTGACTGCCCATTAGTTGTGTCCTATTCTGAGTGTTCATTGGTTGCATGTTTGCATATCATGACATTTCCCCCTTTTTTTTTGAACTGTGAGGGGAAATTGGAGCATCCGGAGGAAATTCACACAGACAAGGTGAGAATATGCAGATTCCACACAGTCACCCAAAATTGGAATCGAACCCAGGTCCCTGGTGCCGTGAGGTAGCATGCTAACCACTGTGCCACGGGAGCCGCAAACCCATTTTAATACATTAGCATGTTATTAGTGAGCACTCACTCCAGGACTTATGCCCTCACTCGGCAGCCTTTCCTTCTCTTCGTGTCATGGTGCCCCTTGGTTTAAAGGAGCCTGGTGGCTGGCATGCAGGAAAACTAATTCTAATATCGGACACACGCATCTCTCTCTCCCCCACGTACACTCGCATCCGCAGAGAAGGTAAAGGTTTTATTTGCCGCACTGCAGTTTATTTTATGATTTTATTGTTTTTTGCAAATAGTGCAAAATGTAGAATACATTTTAAGTCAAACCACGTTCATATGTTTTGGTCCTGCCCAAAGCTGGAAGATTACTGGAAGGAGGTGTTTAGGGTAATCTCTAAAGTGGTGCATGTGAAACTGCACTGCCAGTTGCAGAAAGTGAGATGCATTTAAGTACAGTTGATGTCTCATAACTCACTTTATTATATGCTACCAGACAGACATCCTAAATTAAGATCTGAGATGCAAACTGAAATGTGATATTAGGGAGTAAATTGAAATAGAATCTACTTCAGGTTGGCTGCTACCCAAAGTGGTCTCTTCATTTGCCAGTCATTAACAAAATTCACATCAGAAATACATTGGGATTTTTTATTTAAATAGGCCTTTTGCAGATGCTCACAAAAATACTTTTCTAAAAATAGATGTATTCGTTTGTAGCGGGGCTCTCCCACAAAGCCCCTGTTCACTCGTTATAATTGTAGTACCTGTGACAAGAACCTTGGCCGGTTTAGCAAGTTGGCTAAACAGCTGCCTTGTAATGCAGAACAAGGCCAGCAGCGCGGGTTCAATTCCCGTACTGACCTCCCCCAACAGGCGCCGGAATGTGGCGACTAGGGGCTTTTCACAGTAATGTCATTGAAGTCTACTTGTGACAATAAGCGATTATTATTATTTATTCACCACAACTGTTAAAAAATGAAGAAGAAATTAAAAATATAACATACGGCTTGACACAATGGCTCTGTGATTAAGAGCGCCTAGCTCTGTGATTAAGAGCCCCAATTAACTATCCAATTCCATTCCAGGCAGTGGCAGGAGCTACACTGTCTATGTCATGATGTAGATGAAGAGACCAAGATTAATGTATTGAAGAATGGTGTCAAAACAAAGCTAGGTGGGAAAGCAAGCTATGAAGAGGACTGCTTCAGCTGTCTCCCTAGGTTTAACTTTATTTTTATCTCTCTTTTCCTAATCTACTCTCTTACCCAGCACCTAACCCCCATTACTTCAACCAAATGTTAATCCAGAAAGAACCCCCATATTTCATCTCAACTCTGGACTTTAACAAAACCCAATTACTTCACACCTGGTCGAGTGTTGTGGGCCTGGGTTTAGAGAATCATGGAGTTCACCTGACCCACAACTTCTAATAGATTGTGGTATGGGGAGCACACGGCCCACTCTACAGGTGTGGTACAGCAGAAATGGAAACGTATTTTTTAAAGCAAAACAATGTTTATTCTATGAACTCAAGTTAACATTTTTAAAACATACAGTGAACATCTTAGAAACCATCAATTCAGATACAACCCCCAAAGAATACAACACTGAGTAATCCTTTAAGCTTTCCCCATATGACTTGAAAACAAAACCTTTAACAGACGCACATCAGGTTAAAGTCACTACTGAAAACATTTATAATTCTGAATTCACCAAATGATCAAGAGATAGTCTTTTCATGGCACAGAGATCTACAGTACACCTGTTCTGTCTGGCTTCAGCTCCAACACTCAAAACGAAACTAAAACACACCCTGCAGCCTGCTCAAAAACGAAAGTAAAAAGCTGACAGACAGCCCAGCTCCACCCACTCTCTGACATCACTGCAGTAGTAAACACCCATTTCTTAAAGGTACTCGCACTACATATATTTATATACACACCCATTTATAAACACCCATTTCTTAAAGGTACTCTCACATGACACTAGTCTGTCACAGATCTTGACCTGCTCCTTTCACCCTGTGGGTAACCATAGAAAAGGGATCCATGAATACAATGAAATTATGTTTTACAGTATACTACCTGAAAGTAATTCCAATTGTTGCAAGAATTTGTTGACAGTGTTACGCCGATAATGTTGGAAGATATATCATACAAAACTAACAATAAAAATACAGGAATATAGAAATATAATGACATAGTTCGTCTTCTCTGTCCTTGCACAACTTTGTTTTATGTTCCTTGATAATTTAATTTTGGAGTTCCTTTTAGTCTTCATAATTGTTGTTTTGACTTCTCTCCTAATCTCAACATATTCTCTCTTAACATGCACTCCTCTGTGTCTATATGCTGAAGAGATGCCCCTTTCCTAATGTTCAACTGTTTCCTTTAAAACTTTATTCATCCATGGAAAGTCCCACTAAATGTTTACTTGCTTTTTCCTTTCAGTGGAACATATTTTTCATGCACTCTGTGGAACACCGTTTTAAATGCTTTTAATGATAAGAAATGCTCTCCAGTTTCCCATTACTGAAGTGCATGAGTAACCACGCTGTAATTCATACTGCACAGACTATACAACTCAATGTCACAGGGTGCAGTACTGCTCCCAACAAAGAAGCCAAGCAAAACAACAATTGAGAAAGTTCACTCAGGGCTATGTATCCAAATGTAGTAATGGTTCAATAAAGCTTGCAGGCGTTTTAATCACCTTATAATCTAGTTTACTATCTTCTGTGTCGCAGATTGCGCAACTGACCATCTTGCACTTTCTTTCGGAGCAAAATCTCAATGCGGGGGGAGAGAGAATGTCCCACGCTCCCTGCGATGTGTTTCTCGGCAGTGGGAGGTGGCCCGCCATTCCCCCTCCCCCCAAAGTCAGCGGGACCAGAAGATCCTGCTAGCGTGAATGGCCAGCAAATTCCAGACTCAGTCTTGGCAAATATAACTCAAA
The DNA here is from genome assembly GCF_047496885.1 of Scyliorhinus torazame. NCBI lineage: Eukaryota > Metazoa > Chordata > Chondrichthyes > Carcharhiniformes > Scyliorhinidae > Scyliorhinus > Scyliorhinus torazame. The sequence continues at coordinate 191,068,671 of NC_092712.1, read as the reverse complement.
AAGGCAGACTCCTACTTGTGTTCCTGGCTAGGATTGATGCTTACAGAGGCACCCCGAAAAAGCGATGATTTTCTCACCTTTACAAACAATTAGATGGGAAACAATGGGATACCTGTCATTTCCAGGTAAAATCATCTGGATTTCAGGTGTACTATTTGGACAGAATTTAATCCAGGCAATGGGGATCCTTCTGGCAGATCTGGAGGACTTAGGGATTCCCGAGCTGGTGAAGTGAGGCATGTGGACCATACAGGTACGAGACAGGGATGTTTTGCTGTTCGTGCATGTCCGCTAATGGTGCCTCTGGTAACCTGCAGCTGTCTGACTTTGCACTGCTCCTCCAACAGACATCCAACAATTTTGCAATCTCCTGCAACTTATGTTATCCCTTTCACGGGCTTATGATTCTGAACCTGAAGAGTCAATGTGTGACCCTCAGACTTTTCCATCAGGTCCTCCAACTCCAATCTATGCTCCTCAGCCTGTAACTTTCGAAACTCCTTTTATTCTCCTGTGGAAGGCAGTTGCAAAATGGCTGACCCACCTCTAAGATGCCTCACTTCAACCAGGCTTTCACTGGTTGCGGATCTGGCGGCCCATTAACCCTGCTCACCACTTGCTTAATGCCAAAAGGTCCATTTGATAGCATCCAACAGCATGAAAATGGCAATTAACGGTCTGTTTCACAACCTTAATTGGCTTCCACTGCATTCATGTAGGATCACCATCTTGCAGCTTTCCTGCTGGTTGCTTAGGGGCTGGTTTAGCACAGTGGGCTAAACAGCTGGCTTGTAATGCAGAACAAGGCCAGCAGTACAAGTTCAATTCCCGTACCGGCCTCCCCGAACAGGCGCCAGAATGTGACGATTAGGGGTTTTTCACAGTAACTTCATTTAAGCCTACTTGTGGCAATAAGCGATTATTATTATTATTATAATTCCTCCATCAGTTTCTGCCACCAGGAATCTGATTCACTCATTCCCGAGCGATTCTGCTTTGGTGGACTTCATTAAATTTCATCCTTTTTGTGCACTGTTCCCCAACAGGGTGGTGGAAAATATAATCTGTGTGCACTATTTATCTGAATTCCTTAGAACCTGCTTAACACTACCATATGGTTTTATTTATCATTAGACATGAGTGTCACAATTTTAGGCTTTTCCTTTAAATTACTTTGGCTTTCATTTTCTATTTAAAAAATGGTGATTTACACTACATACTGAGCAATCATATCATGAAAATACGCTATATCATTTTATTTCTGACCGGAGACTCACTTGTCTTATTTGACCACCTCACAATGTTTCCCTTTCTCAGTTCCAGCAGGATAATGTCTGAACATCCAACAGAAAAATGCCTAGGAATTTGAGCATGGCCATAAACAGGCACAACAGACATAGAATGACCAAACATCTCAATGCATAGGCCAGAGGAGTCTGCCTCAGGCCTCATCATCGAGCAGCAGTTTGCCTACCAGAGTATTTGAACAGTTGTTGTAGCAATTTACACTGTAAGCTTAATAATTGAACCAGGAATAGACATACAGATATTCATGTTTCATTATCCATGACTGTGTTGAAGTAGTTAATAAAATACCTGTTAATAACACAAAATCTATAGTTTTTATAAAATAAGCTGAGTTAGTCAGTCCTTTGGTTTCTATTGGTATCCAAATTGTCATTGAATATTTATAAACTGTGTCTATTTGTGTGAAACAACTTCAGAGCCAAATGAAGCAATCGGAAATAAAAAGCTACTGGCTTAATCAGTGATCTGCAATTTCCCGGGACGTTTTTGAATAGTTGTGGCATAAGTGTGGCATTTTCCTGTTTAATCAGAGGGAATACCTGCATAACCAATTCTAAAGGTTTTACGTTGAAACATTGCTGCACAAATTCCCTCCATCATTTGCATTGCTTCCGAGGTATATTTAGTGAACCCTTGCTGTTCATTTATGAAGCCCCGCACCAAACAAAGGAACTGCTTTCCTAAATTTAAGTAAATAGTTGGAAGAGTACACCTGAAAATCTACATACCGCACAGCCCACAGTCACTTTACATCAGTGCAACAGAGTTTTTTGGCGGTTAATGTTAATTTTCTTTGTGCTTTTGTTTGAAATGTTCTTAAAACGATTCACAATATAGTTAAATAAAAAGTATCCTGCATCTGAAATTAGTTGGAAACAGTACTCAGTAACAGGAATGGCCTTCACAATGGGCATTGCCCTGCTCTGCATCATAGTGTGAAAGGAAGAGAAGCAACACATCTGTGGTGAATATATTGCTGTAACAATTCACCATGTGCATATCTGTATTACGCTGTTGCCCATGTGGGCTCCACCTATGGACCATTGTAAGGTATTACCTATGATGTAGCATGTTGGGGCCTGTGTGGGCTCTTCCCCTGGCTCCAACGCTTGAGGGGAGATATAAAGAGCAGTCGACCTGTAGGCGGCTCCCCCTAACAGATCAGTCACAGGCAGGCACTGTTCTAGTTGATTAAAGCCACAGTTTACTTCTACTGCTGGTTTCGTGTGAATTGATGGTCGCATCAACATCCAAGAAATGTAGAGCTGGTTTTCACCATTAAGGCGGGAAGCTTTGATCAGGAAATTTCCTGTCTCTATGTAAAAGGTCTCTGCCCGCACTACTTTTGCTCAGGGGAGTGGGAAGGGATCGAGTTGAGTCAACCATCCCTGGGAGTACCTTGGATGCAGCCACAGACACATGTGCGTGCCGAGTCAGTATGGTTAGAAAGTCTACCTTGGTTCTCTGAGATTTCGGCCCAGGTGTATTCAAGGCGGTTCGGCCCTCTAGCCCTTACCCCCCACTCCCTCAGCAACACCCCCCCCCACAATAAGAACATCCACGCCACATCCATAACTCTCATGTTTCTGTCGTAGCCTCCCCATGCCTTTTACTTGGTCTTCCTGTATTTTCCATGCCCACTCACCCACTATGCACTGTAGAATTAATGAATGATATAACTACACTAGCAAGTCTTGAAATGCCCTTATACATTCAAAATCGGTTTTGAAAAACTGCTGCTCTCACAACCCTATAAATGAGCCAATCAGGTTAATCAGACAGAGCCATTAATAATTATCGTTATTGTTGTCACAAGTGGGCTCACATTAACACTGCAATGAAGTTACTGTGACAATCCCCTATAGTACCAATAACAGAATCTTTAGCTCACTTCAAACCTCTTCATCTTGTTCAAATAAAGATACAAATATTGAAAGAAAAAGGGAAGAAACTAATAACTTCTTATAACCGCATAAAGATGTTAATAAATCAAAGCAGACACCCCACTTTCACCTGTGAATACAGATCGCTCTTGAGCTAATCCATTAATAAGTCTTAGAACTCAGCCAGGCATTCACAATGAGGTAATCTGTGAACTAGATCAACAGAAACAGGTGGGCAGTCAGCTGTTTCTTCACATGGCCTTATAAAAGAAACATAGAAAATAAAAGCAGCAATAGGTCCTGCGAGCCTGCTCCGCCATTCATTATGTTATAGGCTGATCATCCAACTCAGTAACCTGTTGTCACTTTCCCCACATATCCTTTGATCCCTTTAGCCCCAAGGGCTATGTGGTAGTCTGTGTTAGGAGGATTACGGTACCTAGTAATGCCGGAATACCATTGGTGGAGAATGTACTTGTTCCCATTGGATAAGATTGCATTTTAGCTCCGCCTTGCAAGGCGGGGTATAAGAGCCCGTGCTGCCTCAGCAGCTTTCTTCTGTACCTGCGCTGCTGGGGGAAACATCTAGCGTATTAGCCTTCAATTGTCTCCAATCTCGTTTCTGAGGTTATTGATTGTGCATCAATTTAATACGCTATATTTAAAAGAATGGAGCTCCCGAAGTGTCTGCAACTCAGCCGCCACGCGGCAAACTCAGCGGCAACCTTCAAGCACTGGCTGGCGTGTTTTAACGAATACCTCGAACGGCCGAAAACACACCAACGGGAGAACAGAAACTGCAAGTCCTGCACTCGAGGGTGAGCCCAGACATTTACACCCTCATCGAGGAAGCGGACAACTTCGATGCAGCAATGGAGCTGCTGAAAGGACATTATATTCGCCCGGTAAACCAGGTCTACGCTCGACATCTGCTAGCGACGAGGCGACAAATCACTGGAGAATCGCTGGAAGAATTCTACTGTGCGCTCCTGGTGTTGGGGAGAAACTGCAGTTCTCCACAGGTTTCGGCGAGCGACCACACAGAACTTTTGATCAGGGACGCTTTTGTTGCAGGTATGCTGTCCTCCCAAATCCTCCAGCGATTGCTGGAGAAAGACACCCTGGACCTCAAGGAGGCACGGGCCCTTGCCGGCTCCCGAAACGCCCGCGCTTACATCCCCAACAGCACGGCAGCCCCCTGGGCAGCGTGGAACCCCCCCCCCCCCGCGGCCGACCCTGAGACATCTCCCATCCCCCCACAAGCTTGTGCTGCAAGGCGGCCTAGCAACCCCGGGGGGTCCCGCTGCTATTTGTGCGGGCATGCCAAGCACCCCTGACAGCGCTGTCCGGCCCGCGCATCGACCTGCAAGGGATGCGGTAAAAGGGGCCACTTTGTGGCGGTATGCCAGGCCCGGGCAGTCGCTGCTGTCTCCGTTGGCGAATGCGGACTGCCACCACAATCCTCTCCACGGTCACCGTGCGGCCAGCGGGCACCGCCATCTTCCTCCTCCAGGGCCACGTGCGGCCACTGGGCGCCGCCATCTTGTCCATCCGACGCCACGTGCAATGGATCGGCGCCGCCATTTTGTGCACCCCCAGCCATGTGCGACCAATGGGCGCCGTCATCTTGGATGGACTCCCAGGACCCAGCTCGGCTGACCACACACCGCCCGAAGAGAACAATCAACTGCTGCCACGAGTAGCCTCGGTGACCCTGGACCAGTCTCGGCCCCGAACACTATCGACTGCTACGACGACAGTGCTTATCAACGGGCAAGAAACTTCCTGCCTAATCGACTCTGGGAGCACGGAGAGCTTCATACACCCCGACACGGTAAGACACTGTTCTCTCCCCGTCCACCCCGTTAATCAAAAAATCTCCCTGGCCTCCGGATCTCACTCAGTGGATATCAAGGGGTTTTGTATAGCTAACCTCACAGTCCAAGGGAGCTCAAAAACTACCGACTCTACGTCCTTCCCCACTTCTACGCGGCCACACTCCTAGGATTGGATTTTCAGTGTAACTTCCAAAGACTAACGTTCAAATTCGGTGGCCCTATACCCCCCTCACTGTCTGCAGCCTCGCGACCCTCAAGGTCGATCCTCCCTGCCTGTTTGTGAACCTCACCCCGGATTGCAAACCTGTCGCCACCAGGAGCAGACGGTATAGTGCCCAGGACCGGATTTTTATTAGGTCAGAGGTCCAACGGTTACTGAAGGAAGGTGGAAGGAAGCCCCTGGAGAACTCAAGTCGTGGTGGTAAAGACCGGGGAGAAGCATAGGATGGTCATCGACTACAGTCAGACCATCAACAGGTTTACACAACTCGATGTGTACCCTCTCCCCCGCATATCCAACCTGGTCAACAGGATCGCACATTACAAGGTCTTCTCCACGGTGGATCTTAAGTCCGCCTACCACCAGCTCCACATCCGCACTAGTAACCGCAAATACACTGCCTTCGAAGCAGATGGGCGGCTCTACCACTTCTTAAGGGTTCCCTTTGCTTTCACTAATGGGGTCTCGGTCTTCCAGCGAGAGATGGACCGAATGGTTGACTGATACGGTTTACGGGCCACATTCCCGTACCTCGATAACATCACCATCTGCGGCCACGACCAGCAGGACCATGACACCAACCTCCGAATATTCCTCCAAACCACAAAAATCCTAAACCTAACGTATAACAAGGATAAATGCGTGTTTAGCACCGATCGCCTAGCCATCCTCGGCTACGTAGTGCGTAATGGAGTGATAGGCCCCGACCCTGAACGCATGCGCCCCCTTAAGGAGTTCCCCCTCCCGCACTGCTCCAAGGCCCTGAAGCGCTGCCTAGGCTTTTTTTCTTACGATGCCCAGTGGGTCCCCAACTATGCGGACAAGGCTCGTCCACTGATCAATCCAGTTTTTCCCCTGTCGATAGAGGCCCGCCAGGCCTTCAGCCACATCAAAGCAGACATTGCAAAGGCCACGATGCACGCCATCGACAAGTCCCTCCCATTCCAGGTCGAGAGCGACGCGTCCGACGTAGCTCTGGCGGCCACCCTCAACCAAACGGGCAGACCCGTGGCCTTCTTCTCACGCACCCTCCACACCTCCGAAATCCGCCATTCCTCAGTTGAAAAGGAGGCCCAAGCCATAGTAGAAGCTGTGCGACATTGGCGGTATTACCTGGCCAGCAGGAGATTCACTCTCCGCACTGACCAACGGAACGTTGCTTTCATGTTCGATAATGCACAGTGGGGCAAGATAAAAAACGACAAGATCTTACGGTGGAGGATCGAACTCTCCACCTACAACTATGAGATCTTGTATCGCCCCGGGAAGCTAAATGAGCCTCCTGATGCCCTATCCTTCAGCACATGTGCCAACGCACAAGTGGACCGCCTCCGAGCCCTCCACGAGGACCTCTGCTACCCGGGGTCACTCGATTTTTCCACTTCATCAAGACCCGCAACCTGCCCTACTCCATCGAGGAGGTCAGGACAGCCACCAGGGATTTCCAAATCTGCGCGGAGTGCAAGCCGCACTTCTACAGGCCAGAGAAAGCGCACCTGATAAAGGCTTCCCGTCCCTTTGAACGCCTCAGTATGGATTTCAAAGGCCCCCTCCCCTCCACCGACCACAACACATACTTCCTGAACGTTATTGACGAATACTCCCGTTTCCCTTTCGCCATCCCCTGCCCCGACATGACCGCAACCACCGTCATAAAAGCCCACCATGGTATCTTTACGCTGTTCCGTTTCCCCGCCTACATACACAGTGATAGGGGGTCCTCCTTTATAAGCGATGAACTGCGTCAATTCCTGCTCAGCAAGGGCATGCCTCGAGCAGGACGACCAGTTACAACCGCTGGGGAAACGGACAGGTAGCGAGGGAGAACGGAACGGGTCTGGAAGACGTTCCTACTGGTCCTGCGGACCAGGAATCTACCAGTCTCTCGCTGACAGGAAGTCCTCCCGGATGCCCTCCATTCCATCCGGTCACTGCTATGTACCATGACCAACCAAACGCCTCACGAACGTCTCCTTGTTTTCCCCAGGAAGTCCTCCTCTGGGACCTCGCTCCCTACCTGGCTGGCAGCTCCCGGACCCATCATGCTCCGAAAACACGTGTGGGCGCACAAATCGGACCCATTGGTCGAGAGGGTCCATCTCCTCCACGCTAACCCTCAGTATGCCTACGTGGCGTACCTCGACGGCCGACAGGATACGGTCTCCCTACGGGACCTCTCGCCCACTGGATCCCCACACACACCCCTGCCACCAACCCCACCCTCCGTCCAACCGGCGCACCCCACAGCCGACCCCTTCCCAGGTGGATCGGTTCTTCCAGAGGCCCAGTCTAGGCCCTGCCCACCGGCGCACCCCACAGCTGCCCTCTTCCCAGGCCAGTCGGCCATTCCACCAGCCACGTCTAGGGGTGATGAAGCTGCCGCAGAAGCCAAAACCACACTCCCGGAGTCACATGTCAGTCCCGCAATCCCAGGAATCAGTCTGATAAACTTGCTGAACTCTGTCTTTAGCAAGAACATCTTTCCTCAGATAGGAGACCAAAACTGCACATAATATTCCAAGTGTGGTCTCACCAAGGCTCAGTATAATTGCAGTATGATATCCCTGCTTCTGTACTCGAATCCTCTCGCGATGAAGGCCAACATACCATTTGCCTTCTTTACCACCTGCTGCACCTGCATGTTTACTTTCAGTGACTGATATACTCGCACGCCCTGGTCTCATTGCACAATCCCCAAATATCATTAATATTTGATGAAAATTGCCAGCTAGTGCGGGGGAGAGGATGTTGGGCAGGAATCCCAGAATTGGGTCCCATCCATCACTTCTGAAGTCCTCTGAAGTCAGTCTGACTCTGAGAAAATTAGGCCCTTAGAGTGAGGTGCCACGACAGAGGACAGCAACCCACTCTCTATTACCCATATTGATAGTGCTGTATTGGCACTTATTTGATGTTGTTTATGAAGTTCTGCCATGGGCAAATGGGCTCTGCAGAAAATATTAGTTACCATTGGCAATACAGCTGGGCAGCCAGATTCCAGTTGTGTCCTGGACAGTTTGATTTTTTGCTTGCCTGGCTACTGTCGGGGACCGGATGGCTTCACATCTGGTATTTTAATCCATAGTTTACTTATCTTAGTGAGGCACCAGCAGGGGCCTCTACTTTCTTTCATCAGCAGCCATGCGATGGGATGAGGCACCAGAATCAGGTAGGTTTTATATGTTTTAATACTTTTTTCACCCTGTCCCCAAACCCGTGGTCTCTCCTAAAAGGTGCGGAATCTCAAAAACGGGATGGCATTATGCTTGTACATGATGATGTCACAAGTGTAAGTGTGGACATCGCCCAGCATATTTCATAAAGGGGTCTGGCTAGTCACCCTAAGTACAGGGCAGAAACCAGTCCAAGTTTCAGTGTAATTTCTGCACAAGTGAGATCTAGGGAATTAAAGGTGCTTTTTCTTATAGTAATTCATTTGCCAGCCACTGGGATGAAACTGTTCAAGTCATTTTATTCAGGGAACGTAACCAAAAGAAACTTTACCTCATCAGACTGGATTGAGTTCAAATCTAGGGGTGAAAAGATAATGTTCCAATCCAGTTCACTACCCAATTTCCCCAAGTTAACACTTTGATCGTACTGACTTTGTACCATGATCTTTGGAAAAAAATAAATGCTCCTCCTCCCCTAAAAGCAGAAAGCAGACACTTTCATATTATACTGTTGTACTGCTCCTTAATTTTTTATTTACTTTTTATAAATTTTGAGTACCCAATTCACTTTTTCCAATTAAGGGGCAATTTTAGCATGTTCAATCCACCTACCCTGCACATCTTTGTGTTGTGGGGGCAAAACCCATGCAATCACGGGGAGAATGTGCAAACTCCACATGGACAGTGACCCAGAGCCAGCATCGAACCTGGGACCTCGGCGCCGTGAGACTGCAGTGCTATCACTGCGCCACCCTACTGCCCTGTCCTGCTCCTTAATTAGAGTTGGGGATGAGGAGGAAGGAATCTTCTACATTCATTTGTTAAATGTACCATGTTTTTGCTTTGTTAGGCTACAGCAGTAAGAGGCACTCAAGTTACCTTACCATAATAGTTGAATGAGTGTACATATTGTCTTTCAGGTGGCAGTTCCCATCATTCGGAAGGACAATACCACCCAATTTGCTGTCAAGTGCCAAGTGCGATAGCTGATCAGTTATCAGCAGCAGCAAATGTTTTGCGTCCTTACGCCATCCTATTTCACTCTAAAGCAAAGAAAAGGCCAAATTGAATAAACCTAGTACACAGAAACTGTTTGTATGTCTTACATTGTAATGTGGCCTCATTCATCACAGGACTCTCAGGCCGAAACTGAACTTGAGCCTCGGGACGAAAAAGTGGTATCAATACAAAGCCACATCCCCATTCTGTAAATTATTTTTCCATAATGATTTGAATACTTGGGAATTAAACATGTTTGCAGCCAGCATTCCAACAACAGGGACAGCATTGTTCAGATACGGAATAAAGCTATCTCAAATCTGCCACAAAAATGAAGGGTATTTTCTGCTATCGTTTAATGGTAACAATGACAGAGATTGGCTCAGGAGGTGGAGATAAGCAGAAATTGCAAACATTTCCCTTTCTGTGTAAAGACCTGTAAGTCTTATAAATGAGATTACAGAGTATTGTACATCAGTTTCCTAACCAAATAAATTAAAACTAAACAAAAATGAGCTCACTCGCTATGTTGGAGGGAACAACCAAACTCTTTGATGGACGATCCGTTCAATATGGACTTTGGTGCGATTGCTACATTAATTGTTTCAGTGCTGCAGCTGGTGGGGAAGGGCTGCCAGCACACACAGAGCCCAAATTTAAACACCGAACCCACCAATGATTGACATTTAAATCAGCTGAACAGCATTGAATTCAGGGGCGCGTTAAACAGATGAATTAAATGAGACAATCAATTGTATGTTTAGGTTTCCTCATGGGAAATCAAATATCTTGCATAGGTTGAATAAATTATAAGCTGGAAGAAGACTAGAGCTCATCAAAAAGATGAGCAAAATAGGGGCATCACAGTGGGTTAGCCCTGCTGCCTCACGGCACCGAGGTCCCAAGTTCGATCCTGGCTCTGGGTCACTGTCCGTGTGGAGTTTACACATTCTCCCCGTGTTTGCATGGGTTTCACCTCCACAACCCAAAGATGTGCAGGGTAGGTGGATTGGCCACACTAACTTACCCCTTAATTGGAAAAAATAATTGGGTACTCTAATTTTATTTTTAAAAAGTTGAGCAAAATATAATTTCCAATCCAAACTATACAGCAGCTGATGCAACTTTCAAATGTTACTTTTGTTTCTGATTTCAAAATTTAGGAAAACTAAACGCAAAAGTTGATTCAGTTTTAATTCCAAATCTATAAATTAACAACTGGTATTTATATCTTGCCCTAATCCCAAGGTAATTTGCTGAGGCATTATAAAACAAAAAGAGATATAAGATTGGATAATCAAAAGTTTGTTTAAAGAAGGGACTTACAAATAATGTGGAGAAGTGAAGAGGTTTAAGGGGGGAATTCCAGAGCTTAGAGCCTAGGTTGCTGAAGACACAACCCCAGTGGTGAAGTGATTAAAATTGTGGATGCTCACGGGAAAAAGAATTGAATTTATAAATCACCTTCGCAACCACCAGATGTCTCAAAGCACTTTACGGTCAATGAAATACTCTTTAAAGTGTAGTCACAGTTGTAACGCAAGAAAAGCAGACAAAAATGTTGCCCAGCAAGCTCTTGCAATGCAATAATGATTGTTTTTTTTCTTTTGCATGAGAGATAATTTTAGCCAGGACACCAGGATAATACTCCCCCGCTCTTGTTTGATAGTGCCATAGATCGTTTATGTCCACCTGAGGGGGCAAAAGGGTCTCTGTTTAACACCCTATCCGAAAGACAGAACCTCTGCCAGTGCAGCACTGGAGTTGCTATTGATTTTTGTACTCGTCCTGGAGCGTGACTTGAACTCATAACCTTCTGAGGCAGAGCCAAGAATGCTACCAACTGAGCCACAGTTGACGCTACTGTTTGGAATTAAATGAGTGCAAATGTCTCAGAGAGTTATGGGGCGTGAGGACATTGCAGAGAAAGGGAGAGGCCAAGCGATGGAGGGGTTTGAAAACAAGGATGAAAATTTTAAAACCGAGGTGTTGCTTAACTGGGAGCCAATGTAGTTCAGCAAGCACAGAGAGGAAATAGGTGAACAAGATTTGGTTACGAGTTAGAGCAGCAGTCAGCAGGCTTTTGAATGACCTCAAGAATATGCAGGGTAGAATGCGGGAGACCAGCCAAGAACATATCGGAAAAGTCGAGCCATGAGATAACAAAGGCATGAATGAGGGTTTCGGCAGCAGAATAGCTGTAACAGGGCAGTGATGAGCAATGTTACATTGGTGAAACTAGGTAGTCTTAGTGATGGCACAAATTTATGGCTGGAAGCTCATCTCAGTGTCAAAATGACATCAAGGTCAAGAACAGTCTGGGTTAATCTCAGACTGTTGCCAAGGAGAGTGATAAAGTACTGAAGGAGCGGAGTTTGTAGTGAAGATAATTGTTTCAGTCTTATCACTATTTAATTGGAACAAATTCTAGCTCATCGCGTACTGGACGTTGGATAAGTAGCTTGACAATTTGGAGACAGTGGAGAATGTGAGAGAGGTGGTGCCGAGGGAGGTATGGTGAGGTATAGCTCAGTGTCGTCAGTGTACATGCAGAAACTTTTGCTGTGTTTCCGGATGTTGTTGGCAAAGGTCAGTTGTGGTGACAAGGTGAGAAATAGGAAGAGACCGCAGATAGCTTCGTAGGAGGCACCAAAGGTAGCTGCAGGAATGGGAGGAGAAGCCATTGATGATGTGATCAACTGTGTCAAATTACAGTCTTGTTGTCATAATTTAAAGTGCCCCAAAAGTGTAAGTCCACCTCTGCATCTGGTGCAAAATGCACATGGCAATGGCTGGAGAAGTGGTTCAGGAGGGAAAGTTTGTATTCCCAAGATAGGCAAACCAGTTCTGAAATAGGAATGATCTACACAGAATGAATGGGGTTAATCTAAAAAGGCTAGGGCTAGTGGTCTCACTGGGAACATAAATTTCTATGGCAAGGGAATACAACGACAACAATCGGACAAATAGCTTAGGCTAGGGCAAGATTGGGAGTTAAATATTCCAGGTCACAATATATTTGTGAGGAATGGATTTGGAAAAAAGGTAGGCTGGCGATAAATTAGAAATTCCATTGTCGCACTAAGATACCAGGGTAGTCATTAGTCCTTCAAATCGAACATAACATCTGCCAGGCTTCATGCTTTGTGTCCTCACATATCTGAGCAGGCCTATCTTGGAGTCACAGGTCTTTTGACAAGAATTGCACTGAGGAAAGGGTATCCTTGAGCCGCAATTCTGCTCTCTCACTCCTACTTTTGTTGTCTCGCTGCAACAGAGTTTATGTGGTCAGTTTCTGGTTGTGTTGCAGCTTTCTGGATGTAACTCCGCCACATACTTGCTGCAGGTTCCTCCCACGCACTTGATGTCAATTTGTCCCCTTTTCAATTAAGCCTTCAGAGTCCAAGAAACATTTTCTCTGCCCTCTTCCGCGCTTAAGTGCCTCCATAGGTTGTGAAAAGAGAAACTGCTTCAGAAGTTGATTATTTGCTATGAGGAAGCAGTGTCCAGACCAGCGGAACAGATTTCACATAATTATGGTTGCGATGATGGAGGAACTGGCTTCAGTGAGAGTGCTGGAGTTTATTAGCCTGCCTTCCCACTTGACTTTGTGTATCCTACAGAGACACTACTGGTGGAAATTCTTCAGTGGTCGGAAGTGCCTTTAATAGGTGACGAAGTCTCACAGCCAGATAAAAAGGTTTTGACGACAACAGCATTGCAGACTTTGTCCTCTTATGAAGTTTTTATTTATTTATTTATTTATTTCAATTCAGTGTACCCAATTCATTTTTTACAATCAAGGGGCAATTCAGCGTGGCCTATCCATCTACCCTGCACATCTTTGGGTTGTGGGGGTGAAACCCACGGGGAGAATGTGCAAACTCCACGCGGACAGTGACCCAGGGCCAGGATCGAACCTGGGACCTCGGTGCCATGAGACAGCAATGCTAACCACTCTGCCACCGTGCTGCCCGTCCTCTTATGAAGTTGAAGATCCGGTTATGAAGTTTCGGGAAGGCTGCACTGGTAGGGCTGATTCTGTGCTGGATCTCCTCTTCAATAGTGGCCATTTGAGGAAGGTAGCTGTTGAGAGATGGAAAGTGTTCAATGACTTCTAAAGTCTCTCCTTCAATAACACTAGCTGCAGAGATAGGTACCTTTCCAGGGAGCACTGGAGAGACCATCTCTTTTGTTTAGAGTTAGAAAGGTTGAGTGCAGTCTGAATGTCACTTGCAGTGTGGGCCCCAACTTCGCAGTCATCAGCATGTTGTAAGTTGTGGATATGCTGTAGAATCACCTTACTCTTGGCTCTCAGCCTGTTGAGATTGAAATGCTTCCTGTCAAGAGAAGACTTACTCATGACCCCTTGTGGAAGTTGAGTTACTTGACTAGGCTGAGAGAGATAGCGAAGAGAGTTGCCACAATCACACAGCCTTGCTCAAATCTCAATATGTGTCATCAGAAATTTGTGGTGGGTCGAGAAGACCAATTAAATCCATGCTACGCAGACCTGCATGTAATGTGTAGATTCTTCCAAACCACCAAGACTATCAATGGAACAAAAACAAATGTTCCCTCCTTGACCCCAAATTGAAGCTGGCAATACTCTTCTCAAAGACAATGCAGCTATCCAAGACAGTTGGAGGAGCAACAACCGAATCTTCTGAAATCGGGGGTTAACAACATCAAAACAATTCCTCAACAGTTTGGGAGATCAACTTTGGGGATTCTGCCAGCACTTGCTGAGACACAAAAGGCTATCCAACAGATGAAGAATAACAAGGCATGTGGTCCGGGAAATGTTCTTGCAGCGATTTATAAAGCTGGTGGTCATGAAATGTCGCTCAAACTCTCAAAACATTTCCCAAAATCAGGGAGAAAGAAATACTGCCTGCCATCATTCAAGAACTGTGATAAATCAATATTTGGGAACTACAGAGGATATCCCTTTTGTCCATGTGGAAAAGGTTCTTACAAATCCTCCTGCACTGCCTCCTACCCGTGAGGAAAGGCATTGTTCCGGACACTCAATGTGGTTTCCAGCCATTCAGAGGAATCATAGAAAGGATCTTTGAAGTGTAACAAATCTAAGAAAAAGGTCTTCAGCTACAGTAAGAGCTTTGCATGGCATTTATTGGTCTGTCAAAGGACTTAGACTCCAAGTGCAAAACATTTGCAAGTCTTTGGATGGCTAATAAAATTTGTTACTATCTTGCGGCTCCTGCATGACAGTATGACAGAAACTTTGCAATGGTTTGGAGACAAGCCCTTACATATCCGGACACGAGTAAATTAAGGATGTGTGATTACGCCAATTCTTCCACCAGGGTATAAGGAAGATATAGGCAGTAGCATCAAAGTTGGATTTCTTTGACAAGACAAAAGAAGTAGTAAGGGAGCTGCTCCTCTATTTGGAAAATGTCACAGGCCACCAAACAGTGAAAAGGAGATGGAGGAAGAAATATTTAGAGAAATTAGGGAAAAGAACAGGATCATATAATAAGTGAATTTAATTATCCAAAGACAAACTGGGGTAAGAGTACTGCGAGTGGGAAAGAAGGACTTCTATACAATGTGATCCTCCATACACGTTTTTAGTTCAACAAGAAAATATGTGGAATTTAGTTGCAAAAACTAAGTGAAGAAAGGAAGGGTAGGGGAAAATCCAAGAAACAGCAATCATAGCACATATTTAATGTATTTTTTAAATTAACTGCAAATTGTAAGCGACTTGAGATGGGCATTGACAGGTTAATAGATTAAACTTCAACTTCGGTTTAGTTACTCAATGTAGAGAAACTTGGTATATTTTGAAAGGAAGAACATGGAAGGTTAATATACGCTCAATGAGAAAACTTTGAAATAAACAGAGGAACAGGAGGACATGGAACTCAGAACAAGATAACAATGCTGCATATATGTTTAATAGGTAAGGATATAGAATGCAAAATGAAAGGGATAATCCATTATGTATACATTTTGGCTACTGTACTTGAGGAGGAATGAAAAGACCACGGGGAGTCAGAGAAGTGGTTAATCCAGGGACAAAATGTTTTACTCACAGAGACTAGAAACAACAGAGAATTTCCATTAGAAAAAAGATTGTTAAGAACTCCCATTTAGGTGTTCAAATTTTTCAATAGGCCATTTACTGGTCAATGAGTCAGTAACTCAAGAGCATACATCAAAGATTATCACCAAAAGGACAAGAAAGAAAGTAGGAGAATTTTAGCTCAAGATTGGAGTCGGTTTCCAAAACTGCTGCCAAGTCCGAATAGTTTTTAAAAGGTGGATAAATACTTGAAAAGGGGAAAAGGACAAAGCAATGGGATTATGGGATAGGTCTTTCTGGGGAGTGGGAAGAAATACATGAGGCTGATTGGTCTTCACTATGCTATTCCCAATTCTCTTCTCGCACCCCTCTATGCTATGGTTTTCTTCTATGCTGCACGTTTCTCTCAGTAAAATTTTCCTGGGCATAAGTGTACTGCAAGTAGCCAATATTAGAAAATCAGACAGATAAACATGCTTGGAAATGAAATCAACACATTTTCCTTCCGCTTTCTCATTATTCAATGGTAATTCTCCAAAATGGGAAGGACACAATTATGAGATAATGTGCTACATCTAAGGTCCAAGGAACTAGAAAATGCTACTTGTAATATTAGCATACAAACAATTACAGCAGATAACATTCCTTTATCTTTAAATAGTAGATCGAACCTGTTTATTTTTAAGAACACATTGCATGTTCATGCCCCAATAGGCCAAAAAAATAATTTTCAGGCCAAGAACTCCTAAACAACTCAGCAGACTGCTGGAAGAAAACTAACATTAGATTCAGAGCAAATACTGTAACAATGTAGTTCAAAATAATTTTTTTAAAGGGTCAAATAAAAATAACAAGTAAGATGTATTGTTTGGTCTTTGCAGTAATATGATTCAGCTACAACAATTTTTTAAAATCCATCCAGCTCTCTGTCCTTGGAAGAACTGTAATCTTGTATGTGATTACTGCAAGTTTCAATGAAATTCACGTTCAGGTGGTTTCCAGTGTGATAACAGGGAGGCTTTTCTGAATGAAGGTCAGCATGAAGGAATGAAAGTCCACTTCTTACATGTAACCGACTATAAACTGGGGCAAAATTCTCCGGAAACAGCGCGATGTCCGCCGACTGGCGCCCAAAACGGCGCAAATCAGTCAGGCATCGCGCCGCCCCAAAGATGCGGAATGCTCCGCATCTTTGGGGGCCGAGCCCCAACCTTAAGGGGCTAGGCCGGCGCCGGACGAATTTCCGCCCCGCCAGCTGGCGGAAAAGGCCTTTGCTGCCCCGCCAGCTGGCGCGGAAATGACATCCCCGGGCGGCGCATGCGCGGGAGCGTTAGCGGCCGCTGACGGCATTCCCGCACATGCGCAGTGGAGAGAGTCTCTTCTGCCTCCGCCATGGTGGAGACCGTGGCGGAGGCGGAAGGGAAAGAGTGCCCCCATGGCACAGGCCCGCCCGCGGATAGGTGGGCCCCGATCGCGGGCCAGGCCACCTTGGGGGCACCCCCCGGGGCCAGATCGCCCCGTGCCCCCCCCCAGGACCCCGGAGCCCGCCCGCGCCGCCTTGTCCCACCGGTAAGGTAGGTGGTTTAATCTATGCCGGCGGGACAGTCATTTTAGCAGCGGGACTTCGGCCCATCCGGGCCGGAGAATCGCGGGGGGTGGCCCGCCAACCGGCACGGCGCAATTCCTGCCCCCGCCGAATATCCGGTGGTGAAGAATTCGGCAACCGGCGGGGGCGGGATTCACGCCAGCCCCCGGCGATTCCCCGACCCGGCGGGTGGTCGGAGAATCGCGCCCCTGGTTCCTCATATTAGCTATAATTGAGCTTCTTCGGCAAAACAAAACATTTTAATATCAATTTATTGGCTGTGTCCAACAAAGCTCACCTCACAAACAGCAACTTGGAGCAATGCATCCAACCCTCCCTCGGGTGTGTCCTCATTTCCAGAAATTCTTTGTTTCTCCACTGCATTTCTGAATTCAGTTATATTATCAGTCAGAGATAACACATGCATAAACCCATGTGCCGGCAGACAGGATGTTTCGTAAATACTGCATTTAAAAGAAGATTAAATAAAACAGGTACTTTGATAATAATCAAAAATGATATTGAACACATAACTGTCAGCAATTATTACCTGCACGGATTGATAAGCTTGTCTGGATGAATGTTAATAAATGGCGACACTGGCTTATCAACAAATGATCCAAACCCAAATCGGAAATCACTGGAATATTTAGCCATCTTTTGTGACAGAGAATGTCCCATGGAGTGTAATCTTTCTAAATTAGCCACCATTGATGCTGATGTGTCAACCAAAAGATAGAGGTCCACCGGATAGTCGCTCAGTTGCCGAACTTTCACTACAAAGCTTGCCTCATTGCCTGTTTGACAAAAGGTATGAAAAAACAGCACATTTAGCATCAGGCATACAGACATTATTTGTGAGAGAAAATTTAAAAAATGTAAATGCTGAGAATCTGAAAGGTAAATAAAGTCTGAAAATGCACAGTTAGTATCTTAAAATTGTTAAGACAATCAATTTTCTCTGTTCAGATGGAACCTGAATTATATATTAGATATACTGTCTATATTAATGAGACAGAAAAAGATAAACCAGAGGAATTGACCGTCACATTTCTATCAGAATTTCAATTTTATGCACATTCCTTAACATCTCTAAAGCTATAGTTACGCTAGTAGATCTCGCAGCAGGATCCCCCCCACCCCCTCACCCCCCCCTCACCCCACACCCCCTCACCCACCACCCCCCCCCTCACCCCCACCCCACCCCCCCCTCACACCCCCCCACCCCCCCAACCCCCCCCTCACACCCCCCCTCACCCCCCCCCCTCACCCCCCCTTCACACACCCCCCTCACACACCCCCTCACACCCCCCCTCACAACTCCCCCCCTCACCCCCCCCTCACACCCCCCCCCTCACACACCCCCCACCCCCTCACACCCCCCACCCCCTCACACCCCCTCACACCCCCTCACACCCCCTCACACCCCCCACCCCCCCTCACACCCCCCACCCCCCCTCACACCCCCCACCCCCCCTCACACCCCCCACCCCCCCTCACACCCCCCACCCCCCCTCACACCCCCCACCCCCCCTCACACCCCCCACCCCCCCTCACACCCCCCACCCCCTCACCCCCGGTGGCATGTATTGTAGCAGCAGAGGCACCCCACCAGTGGTGGGATCTTCCAGTCCCGCCTTTGTCAATAGGGTTTCCCATTGATCGCCCCCTCCACCACAAAGGAACACACAGCGGGGGGGGTGGGGGGGGGGGGGGGTCACTGTCGGCAGGACCAGAAAAATCTGGCCAGATTTTCTGCAGAGGGAGCCTGAGACTGGAGTATATAGTTGTGATATTTAGTGTTAACCTAATCTATTTTGTTAAGATCACTGTTCAAGTATTTCTC
This sequence comes from Scyliorhinus torazame, assembly GCF_047496885.1. NCBI lineage: Eukaryota > Metazoa > Chordata > Chondrichthyes > Carcharhiniformes > Scyliorhinidae > Scyliorhinus > Scyliorhinus torazame. Next base: position 191,049,764 of record NC_092712.1, on the reverse strand, counting down.
ATGGAGAAGTGGTCCAAATAGGCAATTGGAGCTTCTTGTAAACTCCTGAAATCAATTAGAGGACAATGTAATTGCTTCCAAATGTCTAGCATCTTTTCCTATACAAAATGGCTATCCACACCCTGATGAATTGTCTTGGTCAACTATTATTTCCTTCACATCTATTTTCTAATAATCCCACATGCTGCAACTCCTCTGACTTCAGCTGAGCTAGAGGCAGTCCGTTTGTTTCCCTGCTCTGACACAGGAGATGCCCATCATAAACAATCTCTGGATTTTGGAGGCGGTGAGGGCCTCGCCAAAGACCACCTGACCTACTGCTGCCCAGGGACAGCCTAAATAAGCAGGACACAAGGCAGCATTTGGTCTCTGTCTGAGGAAGGGAGATGCAAGTGCTGAGAAGTGGGAGTGCTGCTGAGTCCCTATTGCCATGTGGCCCATCCCCTCTCCCTTCTCACTGTTCATCTGTACTTTCCTAATAGCCAAGAGCTGAAGAGCACCTGGCTACATTTCAGTGAGGTGCTGAGTCATCAAGGTTCCTTCCACCTTTTGTATTTACATTTTGGCGTCCAGCGCAGTGAGAATGATTGGTTACAGAGATAATGGAACATTTTACAAATTAGTACTCCTGATTTCATGTGAGAGGAACAGTGAAAATTTGTGTGGTATGCTGCAAGTCCCAGACAATTATCTGTCCATTATGATGCATCATAACCATTGGAGTGTACCGTGATTTCCTGATACGAGTTGCCAAAAGGAATTTGTGTACTCAGCCTTATTACATGTACTGTTATTTAAATAACAGCCAAGCTTGCGCCTTGAGAAAGGGCAATGGGTTTGTGCTTTACACGTACCACTGCCGTTCCTCTCAGCAATCAATCCTCGCAATCTACAGTAGCACAGATCAGTGGGCTGCTGTGAAAACCTACAAGTCCCTTTGAGCTCGGAGATCTGCAGCCAAAATGGCATCAGTTTGAGGTTGCGTGGCAACAAGCATGGATCTCATGACATCTAACTGAGCTTCTGCCTGTGCTGGAGAGGAAGATCAGACAGATGTCACGAGATTCTTCATCAAGGGTTGGTCTACCCATGCTCTCATTGAGTTGGTCACCATTTCCACAGTGGAAAGAATGTGCTCCAATTTCTATGCAATTGCCTGTGCCACATTTGAGCCAGGCTCCTCCATGTTTCTAGATTGTGAATGAAGGCTGTCCGATAGTTTTGTTAAGGTCTAAAGCATCTCAGCATGCATCATCTTCAGTGTTCTCCTATCTGCCACCTCATGCCAGTCCTCATCCAAGTCTATGACCTCATCTCCAGGGAGCTGGCACACAAGCCACCTTTTCCCTCTGGTCTGGCTTGGGGACCAGCCAGACCAGCTGGTGCTTGGTGGATCACCATGTGCTGATTCCAAATTATATGCTTTGCATTCCAGTATCTGGGACCGGTAGCTGGGACTGTAAGATTAATGACAGTGCCTCCTCATCATTGTCATGCGGTTGTTCTTCTGCTTTCTCCTGGTTTTGCTGTGGAAATTTCTGGGTATACAAAAGTGTAAAAGCAGAAAGTGGGTGGGTGAGGAGGAAAGCAAGAGGTCCATGGTCAAACTATCTGCAACTTCCACTGGATGTCACATTCCTGAATGAGGGTGAGCACAGAGTTGAAAAGTAGCACAAGGAAACTACTTTTCGTCATCCTGGGCAGCCTCGCTGGCACTGAAGGCCATGGACTCTGTTGCTTTCCCATCCATGAATCAGAGCAGCATCTGCTGGAGAGGGATGGAATTGTGGAGTTTCCCTTCCAGTTTTCTGAGTCTCTCAAGTATTGTGTGCAATCTTCTCCTGCAAGAGAGAAAAGCCATACTACCAGTGATTATGCAGCATTGTACCTGAGTAATGTGTCTGCCATAGCTGAATAGCTGCAGCTGTATGGAGACAGGGAGATTTGGGTGTGACGCTGACAGCACTGGAAGATGTACGTTGTGAGGTGAAAAGTCCCAAGTGCTGTTGGGTAAACACTAGCCATATGATGCATTGAGTAAAGTGAAGGTTTGGTGGTGTGGTGGATACGGAATGCAATGAGAGGATAAATTCACTGTCCATGAAGACCAGTGTCAGCTTATCAAACATTCGCCAACATTGCTGACATGTCCTTGGGACATCAACTTTCCTGACCACCTGGTCCCACTCACTTTGGAGATCCTTAAGGGCTTCCTGCACCCCGGTGAAACCATAGACTCCTTCCTGGACTGCACCTGGAACACCAAAACCTCGGAGGCAACATTACATCTTTGTGCCCTTTCCCCTTGTCTGGTGTACCATTCTCCTTCAGTCTCCCTATATGAAGCCTTTCTTTAATAGGGGATGAGCCTTTAAGAGGAGCAGATTGGCTACACCATGTGGTTTCTGAACAATATAAATTGACTCCCCTGCTGAGCGCATCGGTACACCAAGTCAGTGTTTTTTCCACTTGGTCTGAAAGGCAGCTTTCGAATTGTGACTCATAAGCCAAAGAAAATGAGGTAATCTAATTTTTAAATCAATATGTTTCAGCTGACAAGTGATAAGAGTTAACAAGCTAATATTAATTTCAAGCTTAAAAGCTAAGTTAAATAATTCAAAGACATATATATGTGAGCAGGGGGTGTGGTGCATCATCACCCCTGGGAATTAGATTTTGGTTTCATCAGTTAAATCTCCTTTCACATTTTTGTTTTAGTTACCGTGCCCCACCAGGGCTGTCACCCCCTCTCATTTCCAGATTTTTGTTCAATTTATTGTTTTTGTTTCACTGGAAGAGGGTATATGTGTGTGTTTACTTAAGAGAGTGAATTTGTATTCATTAACACATTTTCAGACCAGCCCAAGTATTTTACATGCTGTAAATTATTGTCGTGTAGACAAACGGGATGCTAATTCTACATAACATCAAGTGAGTTGAACGACCAGTTAACCTACATTTTCCGGTGGTGCTTGTTGGGGAGGGAAAGTTAGCAGGAATCTGAAAGAAAAGCCCATTCTAGCAACAATATTGGTGTGAAAAGATCAAAAATTTCTGACCTCTGCTGATCATGCTAAAACTGCTACTAAGTAATTATCAGAAATGTGCCAGAAATAACAGTCTGTCAAATTTAAAATTGCCTTTATTTTATAAAAGCTTTTTCTAATGCTCTGTGGAAGATGTATATGTGTTCTTTCTAAACTCCATGGCAAATTGAGCAATAATCTACACACAGTCAATTCTCACTGCAGCTTGTGAAGACAATTTCAGGCTACCTTGGATTCTAATGAAAGCCTTGACTCATTAACAGATTACTTGTAGAAATTATACATTTCAAAGCAGAAGATAGCGCCTTTAGAACATCCAAATTTCAAGAATTCTACATAAATTCACCTGTTTCAATCTGTTATTTATTTATATTTATAGAAAGTATTAATGTACATCTGACCCACTTTGTCATGTGTCACACTTGCACCTTGTTGGCCAAAATGTTGTACTTGAAAAAACAACAAACAACCGCAACGGAACCATCTTTAATATATAAAAAGTGAATCAATCATTTCCTGATGAGGGGTGGCACGGTGGCGTAGTGGTTAGCACTGTTGTCTCACGGCGCCAAAGACCCGGGTTTGATCCCGATCTACGGTTATTGTCCGTGTGGAGTTTGCAGATTCTCCCTGTGTCTGCGTGGGTCTCAGCTCCACAACCCAAAGGATGTGCAGGGTTGGTGAATTGATCACGTTAAATCCCCTTAATGGGATAAAAAGAATTGGGTATTCTAATAATTTTTAAAAATTATTTCCTGATGATTTGAGCAGAGATTAAACATGAGCGTCATCCAAAGAAACTCTAATAAGGCACGGGGATCCAACGTAAGCAAAAAGTAAACAACATTTATTTTATAACAATTATACACGAGTACCAATGGAACCTCACCGGGTATTCTCTTCTGGCTGACCTTTTACAGGAGTCCAGGTAAGATACCCAGCCCCTAGCAGGGGAGCTGGTGCTCCTCAAGGAGGACGGAGAAAACAATCATCCACGCACCGTATGTCTCGTGCAGGTTATTACAGAAACATAGAACATAGAACGATACAGTGCAGTACAGGCCCTTCGGCCCACGATGTTGCACCGACATGGGAAGTCAAAAAACAAAAGCCATCTAACCTACACTATGCCATTATCATCCATATGCTTATCCAATAAACTTTTAAATGCCCTCAATGTTGGCGAGTTCACTACTGTTGCAGGTAGGGCATTCCACGGCCTCACCACTCTTTGCGTAAAGAACCTACCTCTGACCTCTGTCCTATATCAATTACCCCTCAGTTTAAGGCTATGTCCCCTCGTGCTAGCCATTTCCATCCGTGGGAGAAGGCTCTCACTGTCCACCCTATCTAACCCCCTGATCATTTTGTATGCCTCTATTAAGTCTCCTCTTAACCTTCTTCTCTCTAACGAAAACAACCTCAAGTCCATCAGCCTTTCCTCATAAGATTTTCCCTCCATACCAGGCAACATCCTGGTAAATCTCCTCTGCACCCGCTCCAAAGCTTCCATGTCCTTCCTATAATGAGGTGACCAGAACTGTACGCAATACTCCAAATGCGGTCGTACCAGAATTTTGTACAGCTGCAACATGACCTCATGATTCCGGAACCCAATCCCTCTACCAATAAAGGCCAACACTCCATAGGCCTTCTTCACAACCCTATCAACCTGGGTGGCAACTTTCAGGGATCTATGTACATGGACACCTAGATCCTTCTGCTCATCCACACTTCCAAGAACGTTACCATTAGCCAAATATTCCGCATTCCTGTTATTCCTTCCAAAGTGAATCACCTCACACTTCTCTACATTAAACTCCATTTGCAACCTCTCAGCCCAGCTCTGCAGCTTATCTATGTCCCTCTGTAAACTGCTACATCCTTCCGCACTGTCGACAACACCACCGACTTTAGTGTCGTCTGCAAATTTACTCACCCACCCTTCTGCGCCCTCCTCTAGGTCATTGATAAAAATGACAAACAGCAACGGCCCCAGAACAGATCCTTGTGGTACGCCACTTGTAACTGAACTCCATTCTGAACATTTCCCATCAACCACCACCCTCTGTCTTCTTTCAGCTAGCCAATTTCTGATCCACATCTCTAAATCACCCTCAATCCCCAGCCTCCATATTTTCTGCAATAGCCTACCGTGGGGAACCTTATCAAACGCTTTACTGAAATCCATATACACCACATCAACTGCTCTACCCTCGTCGACCTGTTCAGTCACCTTCTCAAAGAACTCGATAAGGTTTGTGAGGCATGACCTACCCTTCACAAAGCCATGCTGACTATCCCTAATCATATTATTCCTATCTAGATGATTATAAATCTTGTCTCTTATAATCCCCTCCAAGACTTTACCCACAACAGACGTGAGGCTCACCGGTCTATAGTTGCCGGGGTTGTCTCTACTCCCCTTCTTGAACAAAGGGACCACATTTGCTATCCTCCAGTCCTCTGGCACTATTCCTGTAGCCAATGATGACATAAAAATCAAAGCCAAAGGCCCAGCAATCTCTTCCCTGGCTTCCCAGAGAATCCTAGGATAAATCCCATCAGGCCCCGGGGACTTATCTATTTTCAGCCTGCCCAGAATTGCCAACACCTCTTCCCTATGTACCTCAATGCCATTTATTCTAATAGCCTGGGTCTCAGCATTCTCCTCCAAAACATTATCTTTTTCCTGAGTGAATACTGACGAAAAATATTCGTTTAGTATCTCGCCTATCTCTTCAGACTCCACACACAACTTCCCATCCCTGTCCTTGACTGGCCCTACTCTTACCCTAGTCATTCTTTTATTCCTGACATACCTATAGAAAGCTTTTGGGTTTTCCTTGATCCTACCTGCCAAATACTTCTCATGTCCCCTCCTTACTCGTCTTAGCTCTCTCCTTGTTCGTCTTAGCTCTCTCTTTAGATCCTTCCTCGCTACCTTGTAACCATCAAGCGCCCCAACTGAAACTTCACTCCTTATCTTCACATAGGCCTCCTTCTTCCTCTTAACAAAAGATTCCACTTCTTTGGTAAACCACGGTTCCCTCGCTAGACGCCTTCCTCCCTGCCTGACCGGTACGTACTTCTCAAGAACACGCAGTAGCTGTTCCTTAAAACAGCTCCACATATCCAGTGTGCCCAACACTTGCAGCCTACTTCTCCAACCTATCCCCCCCCAAGTCATGTCTAATGGCATCATAATTGCCCTTCCCCCAGCTATAACTCTTGCCCTGCGGGGTATACATATCCCTTTCCATCACTAACGTAAACGTCACCGAATTGTGGTCACTGTACCCAAAGTGCTCACCTACCTCCAAATCTAACACCTGGCCTGGTTCATTACCCAAAACCAAATCCAATGTGGCCTCTCCTCTTGTTGGCCTGTCAACATATTGTGTCAGGAAACCCTCCTGCACACATTGTACAAAAAACGACCCATCTAATGTACTCGAACTATATCTTTTCCAGTCAATATTTGGAAAGTTAAAGTCTCCCATAATAACTACCCTGTTACTTTCGCTCTTATCCAGAATCATCTTCGCCATCCTTTCCTCTACATCCCTAGAACTATTTGGAGGCCTATAGAAAACTCCCAACAGGGTGACCTCTCCTTTCCTGTTTCTAACCTCAGCCCATACTACCTAGGAAGAAGAGTCCCCATCTAGCATCCTCTCCGCCACCGTAATACTGTTTTTAACTCGCAGCGTCACACCTCCCCCTCTATCCATGTCTCCGAAATGGCCACAACATCGAGGTCCCAGGTACCAACCCATGCTGCCAGTTCCCCTACCTTATTTCGTTTATTCCTGGCATTGAAGTAGACACACTTCAAACCACCTACCTGAACACTGGCCCCCTCCTGCGAAGTCAATTCTGTGCTCCTGACCTCTATACTCTCAATCTCTCGTACCCTAAAACTACAATCCAGGTTCCCATGCCCTTGCTGTATTAGTTTAAACCCCCCCAAAGAGCACTAACAAATCTCCCCCCCAGGATATTTGTGCCCCTCAGGTTCAAATGTAGACCATCCTGTCTGTAGAGGTCCCACCTTCCCCAGAAAGGGCCCCAGTTATCCAGAAATCTGAATCCCTCCCGCCTGCACCATCCCTGTAGCCACGTGTTTAATTGTTCTCTCTCCCTATTCCTCATCTCATCATCACGTGGCACGGGCAACAACCCAGAGATAACAACTCTGCTTGTTCTCGTTCTGAGCTTCCATCCTAGCTCCCTGAAAGCCTGCCTGACATCCTTGTCCCCTTTCCTACCTATGTCGTTAGTGCCAATGTGGACCACGACTTGGGGCTGCTCCCCCTCCCCCTTAAGGACCCGGAAAACACAATCCGAGACATCACGTACCCTTGCACCTGGGAGGCAACATACCAAATGTGAGTCTCTCACGCTCCCACAAAATCTCCTATCTGTGCCCCTGACTATCGAGTCCCCAATTACTAATGCTCTGCTCCTCTACCCCCTTCCCTTCTGAGCAACAGGGACAGACTCCGTGCCAGAGGCCCGTACCCCATGGCTTACCCCTGGTAAGTCCCCCCCCCCCCCCACAAGTATCCAAAGCGGTATACTTGTTACTCAGGGGAACGACCGCAGGGGATCCCTGCACTGACTGCTTCTTCCCAGTCCCTCTTACAGTTACCCATCTATCTCCAATCTTTGGTGTAACTAATTCCCTGAAGCTGCTATCTATGACCCCCTCTGCCTCCCGAATGATCCAAAGTTCATCCAACTCCAGCTCCAGTTCCCTAACTCGGTCTTGGAGGAGCTGGAGATGGCTCTCACCAGAACAGAAATTAGCTTCTAATGAATCTTCGATGTGCTCATTTTGACCTCACTCCTAAAGCATTAGCTGAACAAAGGCCTTAAACAGGCAGGTCACGTGAACAGTTACATGTTAAAACCATACCAGAGGTCGCAGATTACCAAAATAATGAATTTTATGTGAACACAAAATAATGGAACCATAATATTGACAACCTCTTGAATGATATCTATATAAACTCATGCTGATTTATCAAATTTTAGTGTTACAAAGATACAAATGATTCTGCTGCTGTAATGTAGGTTTATATATTTTCCCTAGGTTTTCTGCCCATCAAAGTTACAGCTGGAGATTTGAAGAATCCCCTGAAAAATCCTAGGTTTTTTTTGCATGATGTAATATTTGTCATTATAAAATGTTTTATTTTTCATTTGGTTAGCCTGTGAGGAAGCTCAAATAATTAACATTTGCGATGAATGTAGGAGTTTCAGATGTATTATATGTTGCTGGTGCAATAAGGGTTAAAAACCCGGGTTAGTATGAGGCTGCTGCAGTCGAGATTTTAAAAATCCTGGTTTGAAAGGCAGCATACCTTTTGGAGATACAGGTGCAACTAAAGCATCGTAAAAGATCATAATTCATTCCAGCCATGGATATTGTTTGCTGAAGTTGGACTTTTGTTTATATTCAGAGGGTCCCTGGGGAGTAGATAATTAGAAACATTGGCCAGGATTCTCCGAGCCCGCGCCGGGTCGGAGAATCGCCGGTGACATGGGAAATTCCCGCCATGCCGCTCCGACGCCAGGACACAATTCTCCAGCGACCGGAGAATCGGTGCCAATCACGCCCGCGCGGTCGATGCGTGCCGGTCGGGGACCGCTGAAAGAGGCCCCCGCGGCAATCCTCCGCGGTCGACCGGCCGAATTCCCGCCGAGTCCTGCTGGCGTGGTTCCAACCTGGTACCACCCTGCGGAAGCTCGGGCCCGCGGCAGCGGTGGCCGTCCTGGTTGGGGGTGGGGGGGGGGGGGGGTGGGGTGCGGGAGATCTGACTCCAACGGGAGACCTCCACGGAGCCCACGATATGGAGGGGGCCTACCTCCTTCCGCGCGATGCTGGGGCGGAGACGGCCACCACGCACATGCGCGACGCGGAGACGGCCACCATGTGCATGCACTGGTGTGGAGACGACCACCACACTAGGAGGCCCATTGGCGCCGGCGTACACCACTCCGGTGTTTACGCCGGCATCAATACTTGGCCGGCATTTCGGAGAATCCCCGCCATCGTGTTCAACTTAGTAAGGTGATAGGCACAATCCAGGGGTGGCAAGGTGGCACAGTGGTTAGCACTGCTGCTCACGGTGCCAAGGACCTGGGTTCAACCCCGGCCCACTGTCCGTGTGGAGTTTGCACATTCTCCTCATGTCTGTGTGGGTCTCACCCCCACAACCCAAAACGATGTGCATGGTAGGTGGATTGGCCATGCTAAATTGCCTCTTAATTGGAAAAAAAGAATTGGGTACACTAAATTTTTAAAAAAGATGATGGGCGCAATCTAACAAAAAAAGTGTCCATTTGGGTGGGTTTAGCAGGCCCTGACAACCTGTAGTGCCACTTGGGAACCCTGACATTGCCAGGGTGCCCAGGTGAACTGCTGGGGTGCCAGGCTGACAGTGCCAAGGTGCCTGGGTGGCATCAGCAGTGCCAGGGTGCCACCTTTTTCCAGAGGCCAACCATGCGGCGGCTCCGATCACCTGGGGGACCCTCCCCAAAGTGCTATTCCAACTGGTCCCCGTTTGCGGAGACAAGTGCTACATGCCGTCCAGCTGGAGTCTCCTCGATATCTAAGGGTCCTGAGGAGGTTCACAAGAATGATCCCTGGAATGAAGAGCTTGTCATATGAGGAACGGTTGAGGACTCTGGGTCTGTACTCGTTGGAGTTTAGAAGGATAAGGGGGGATCTGATTGAAACTTACAGGATACTGTGAGGCCTAGATAGAATGGACTTGGAGAGGATGTTTACACTTGTAGGAAAAACTAGAACCAGAGGACACAATCTCAGACTAAAGGGACGATCCTTTAAAACAGAGATGAGGAGGGATTTCTTCAGCCAGAGGGTGTTGAATCTCTGGAACTCTTTGCTGCGGAAGGCCGTGGAGGCCAAATCACTGAGTGTCTTTAAGACAGAGATAGATAGGTTCTTGATTAATAAGGGGACCAGGGGTTATCGGGAGATGGCAAGAGAATGGGTATGAGAACAATATCAGCCATGATGGGCTGAGTGGCTGAATTCTGCTCCTATGTCTTACGGTAAGACCATAAGACCATAAGACATAGGAGCGGAAGTAAGGCCATTCGGCCCATCGAGTCCACTCCACGATTCAATCATGGCTGATTTCAACTCCATTTACCCGCTCTCTCTCCATAGCCCTTAATTCCTCGAGAAATCAAGAATTTATCAACTTCTGTCTTAAAGACACTCAACGTCCAGGTCTCACATTCTTACAAATTCAATTAAGTATTAGGGTTTCTGTCCACTATCCCAGCAACTGTTGGGGTCTGATCGAGAATTGTAATACACTAGCTTTTTAATGATATTGCAGTGCCATTTTGCTCAAATCAATTGAGGGAAACCGAAAGGCATGAGCTTTCGTGGCCTTCATAAGTGGGAACAGAGTGGCTATCAGCTGAAACTGAAAGAATATAATTTACTGGCCCATTCCTACCCTGGTATGACCAATAACGTTGTATTGAGTGCCTTCAGCAGGGTAGCTCAGGCAGCTGCCTGTATCAGGCAGGTGTCTTTTTGTACTGGGTAAATATGCCCCCAATACAATTGTAACTTTCTAATGGTTGGAACATGTACCCTGCATACTCTGTTCATTCATAGCGGCAATTCAGTACTCTAACAAGGGGTTAAAGCAAAGGGCAAGTTGATTTTAAAACAATTTTTTTTGGGGGGACTGGATTTCAAGCTCCTCCTGTCCTCCAAAACCCTTCCATTCCACTGACAGCCCTCCATTTCCATCTCGGAGGAGATTTCTGTCTTGGCATTGCGATGAAGCTGTTGGAATTCATGCTCCCATTGACCAGTGAGCTGCTTAACAAATGCAATAACTTGCATTTATATAGAGCCTTTTAATATAGTAAAATGTTACATGGTGCTTCTGGGACGTGTAAAACATATCCAAACTGTGTTAACATCTTGTTGGATTATGGAAATGAGGACCAGATGTTAAAATGGCTGAGGGCAATCCAGAGGCAGATTGAGCAGGCTGTGTGAGAACATCACCCATTGACTTCCCCAAAACCAGAATTGCATTTGCACAATCTTTGTGTCCATAAAAAAAGGTGCCAAGAAGATATTTTCGCAGCATGATATTCAAAATATTATAATAGTGTTCTTCTATATACTTGAAAATGCAATGGTATTTCTTTTCTATTTAGTAACTATTTGTAGTTGATGCAACTACACTGATGAAAACCAGTAACAAGACAGAACATGACATGCTTTGGAAAACAGAAGTGAACACTGAATGCCAAATTTTGTGAAATTGCAAGGAGATAATTATTCAATGGAATTACCAAACCATCCCATCATTCATAGAACTTTCTAGAACATGTACCTGGCTACGACATTTTATAACATTGAAAATATGAAATCCCCTTCACATTGTTTAGAATACTCTTACATATTAAAGATTTTCAGTAGGAAAGCTCACTGAACTTAAGACTAGAGCAAGCTATATCGGCAATATTAAACAGCATGTAAAATGCGTTCAGCTACTTTATAAATACCTTCTACATTATTAGACAAAAAGAGTTAGCATCAAACCTGGTTGCAACTGTAAAGAGACTTTGCTTGCGCTCAGTTGGGAACTTTGTGATTCTTCTTCCATGATTTTTTTGACTTCAAGAAATTCAATGAAATCTGAATTGCAGCCTTTTTGAATTAGATTGGTAATCAAGTCACACCTATGCAGCAACTCATCTGGAAAATCCTAGTATGCAGAATTTTATATATTATAAATGCAGCACAACTGAAAATCGAAAATTAATTATAATTTAATGCACATAAATGGTGACTAGTTTGGTTTCACTTTGTCTATTCACTAATCCAATTTCATAAACTTTACTGGAGCTGCTCCAAAATGAAGTCAACAACAAGTTGCGTAGTTAACATCCCAAGGTGTTTCATAGAAGCAATTATCAAATTACATTTGATACCCAGTCACACAAGGATCTGGAACCAAACGTCTGACCAAACAGCTAATCAGTGCCTTAAAGGAGAGGAAGAGGTTTAGTCGGGTAATTCCAGAGTTTAGGGAAGGGCCTAGACAGCTGAAAATGCAGCTGCCAGTCAGGGAACAAAGAAAATTGAAAATATGCAAGGGGCAAGAGTCAGAGGAGCACAGAGGTATTTAGAGGGACATGCGCCTCGAAGAGATTGCAGAGGTAGAGAAGAGTCGGGCCCAGTGGCGCGGTGGTTAGCACTATTGTTGTTCGATCCCGGCCCCGGGTCACTGTCCATGTGGAGTTTGCACATCCTCCCGTGTTGCGTGGGTTTCGCCCTCACAACCCAAAGATGTGCAAGGTAGGTGGATTGGCCATGCTAAATTGTCCCTTAATTTAAAAAAATGAATTGGGTACTATCAATTTATTTTTTAAAAAGAGATAGAGGAGTACGGTCATGCTCGCATTTGAAAGCAAGGACAATGAGGGAAAATAAAGTGCGGCTGGACTGGCAGCCGATGCACAAAGAAAGCATGGGATGATGGGTGAACGTGCCTTTATGCGATGTGGAATGCAAGCCGCAGGGTCTTGAATGAGATCATGTTTCTGGGAAGTGGGGACAGGCAGGAATGCACTGAAAGGTGAGAGTAACAAAGGTATAGATGAGGGTGTCAGCAGCAGATGCATGGGATGGGGAGTGAACACAAGTGGGCAATGTGATGGAATTGAAAGCTAGAAATCTTGATGATGGAAAGGATGTAGGGTCGAAAGCTCAGCTCAGGATCAAATAGGTTGCCAGGATTGCCAACAATATTGTTCTGCCCCAAGACAGCAGCAAGGGTGGTCAGTAATATGTGTTTGCAGCAGTGATCAAAGAAAACGGCTTTGCTCTTCCCAATAATTAATTGGAAGAAATTTCTGCTCAACTACTGTATGGCAAAAAAACAGCATGATAAATCAGAACCAGTGAAGAGATCACAGTGAGGTAAATTGGGTGCCTCAGTGTAAATGGGAAATCTGGCTTTGAAGCTAATGAAATCAATATGAAGTAACACAGAATAACCATTTGCTCTGAGGCTGCAGCATAGCAGAACTGTTTTATTGTTCAAAGCTATTTATTGTTGAAGTGTAAAGGTTATGTAAGATTAAATATTCAATTTCTTTATGTTTTGCATCTCAGTAATAAACTGTAATGAGTTTGAATCTGATTATTCCTGCTCTGGATCATCATTCGTCAAAAGTAGTCTGAGCTGATTTTAGGTAAGGACTGGAAAAGTTATTGTAAAAATTTTGCATCAAGTACAATATGTGAACCATCAAGTCACCTTTTGAAAACACCATCCACATTCAGGACCCAGGCGGAGGCACTCGTTGCATCGGTTTGTTTTATCAGCAGTGCATTTGTTCCTTACTGGAATGTGAGAAAAATGTGAACAATTAAAACGTTGCATTTTAATTCCTTTTGGGGGTTCTGACAATCAATCACAACCTCGCGTGTTTTGATGAAGGCCAAAGTGCAAAATTTACAATGCACATCTATTCAAACTGAACACGCAAGCAGCCCTTGAACCATCAATTCTTTCTGAAAGAAAATTAAAAACGGCAACCCACCACAAAATAAAACCTTACATCAAGGCTCGCACTCACCACCTGTCTTGCCGGCTACAACTGCGATGGTCAAAATATGAACGACGCTTAAAAATGTTTTCGCCGGGAAGTGCCTGGGTTTTGGAAAGGAGCCGGTTGCGATGACAAATACGCGCTGCTTCATGGCGTAAAGAAGTGGCCGGGCAAAGCGGACGAGAGGGGCGTCGGGCTGCAGAGAGGCGCGCTCCGGCCGCAGGAATGGAGCATCCCCAGAGCACCAGGCGCGCACAGCACAAGCTGCCCAGGGACGGAGCTCTCCTCCTGCTCTCTCTCTCTCTCTGTGTCTATTGTGCACTGAGCCCTGGAAATCCCTTTAATCACCCACTCCTTCACCGAGAAAGCCTATCGTAAGTCGAGGGGACGTCAGAAAGAGAACAAACTACTCCCCCCTCAGCCCATACAACACATTCTTGTGATCCCTCCTCAGAAGTTTCTCACACGAAGGACGGAGAGACAACCGTTTATTTTTGTTTCAGCAAGCAGATGAATGAATTGAAAAATGCAAAGTTGTAACAGCGCATTCAGAGAGCGGCCCCCGCGACGTCTAAAGCCGCAGCTTCTCCAGACACGTTCACTCAGCCTTTCAGATTCTCTGAAGCCCAATTCATTGTTGCCACAGAAACGCGGAGCAGAGACTGTGCTCGACGATAGTTTCCTTAAAGGTGCAGAAGGACCTCACCGCTTACACCCTCGTGAATAACCTTTCAGCCCACTTTGATCAGACTGTTCCACTGTGCCTCTTCGAAATGTTTTCAGAACACACGTCTGGCACCTCGCAGATAAATTATTCTTTAAAGAACAGTGGCATTATTTACCTTTAAGCACAATCATTATTCTTGGAGCGAGGAATGCTTCATGTCATAAGCCAAATGTTTTCATAGAATCATAAAATCATAGAATTTACAGTGCAGAAGGAGGCCATTCAGCCCATCGAGTCTGCACCTGCCCTTGGAAAGAGCACCCTACCTAAGCCCATATCTCCACCCTATCCCCGTAACCTCAACTAACGTTTTTTTAGACACTAAGGACAATTTAGCATAGCCAATCCACCCAACGTGTACAATTTTGGACTGTGGGAGGAAACTGGAGCACCCGGAGGAAACCCACACAGACACAGGGACAACGTGCAGACTCCGCACAGACATTGATCTAAGCCGGGAATTGAACCTGGGACCCTGGAGCTGTGAAGCAACTGTGCTAACCACTGTGCTACCGTGCTACCCATAACTGTTTACTATGGAATGGTTAAAAGGAGCAGGAGACCAAGGTTTTGATTATATGATTTGTGTTAAAAAAAATCTTTATTCAATTAACTGTTTCTTCCGTTCGAACTTCTTCCAAAATTAAAGTCTTTAATTTAAAAAAAAAGCCTTGAAAAATTGGAATAATAAACATAATTTGTCCTTTCAAACCAGTTCACAATCATGGACATATTCTATGCTTTTTCCCAACCATCATACCAATCAAATTAATTTATCAGTATCTCCACAACCCTCAAAGGTGAGGAGGAATTCCCACAAGAACATTTTCTTGATCAGTATGTTTCCAGCTCAGTGAGGGATCAAGCTGAATCTAGTTCTGGGGGAATGAAGCCAGGGAGGTGGAACATGTTACAGTGGGTAAACATTTGGAAAGAGTGATCATAATATCATTAGGTTTAGAGTAGGACAGGGAAGATTCAAATGGGGAAAAATTTGCTGGAAAAGGGTTAATTTCAAGAGTTTCAAAGGAATCTGGCCCAGGTCATTTAGACTCATGATTCAGAAGGTAAAAGGGGTATGGCAACATGATGGTTATTTTACTGGACTAATCCTCCAGAGACATGAATTCAAATCCCATCATAACAGCTGGAGAATTAAAATGACATAAATACACCTGGAATTAACAAGCTAGTCCAAGTAATCATAGAATCACTACACTGTAGAAGAAGACCATTCGGCCTATTGAAACTGCAATGACCCTTCAAACGAGCACTCTACCCATACCCACTTCCCCCTATTCCAGTAAACCCATAACCTAAGCTGCACATCCCTGGACACTAAGGGACAATTTATCATGGCTGATCCACCTAACCTTCACATCTTTGGACTGTGCAAGGGAACCAGAGCACCCGGAGGAAACCCACGCAGACAGTGACCCAAGCCGGAATTGAACCGGGTTCCTGGCACTGTGAGGCAGAAATGCTAACCAATGTTTCGCCATGCCGCCCACAAATGGTGACTGAGGCGGCACATGGCAAAGTGGCTAGCACTGCTGCCTCACAGCTCCAGGAACCCGGGTTCAAATCTTGCCTTGGATGACTGGCTGTGTAACATTTGGACTATCGCCCTGTGTCTCTGTGGATTTCCTCTGGGTGCTCCGGTTTCCTCCCATAGTCCAAAGATGTGCAGGTTAGGTGGATTGGCCATGATAAATTGCACCTCAGTGTCCAAAAGGTTAGGTCGAGTTACTGGGTTATGGGGATAGGGTGGAGGCAATGGCTTAAGTAGGGTGCTCTTTCCAAGTGCCGGTGCAGACTCAATGGGCTGAATGGCCTTGTTCTGAACTGTAAATTCTATGATTCTATAATTCTATGAAATTGTTGTAATAACCCAACAAATTAATGAATGTCCTTTAGGGAAGGGAATTTGCTGTCCTTAACTGGTTTGACTGGACCTGACTCCAGACTGTCAATGGGTGACTCTGAGCTGCCCTCTGAAATGACCTAGCAAGCCTCCCAGTTGTATTTCGGAAGGCAACTCACCACAACTTTGACCACAGTAATTAGGGAGGGGCAATAAATACTGTCCTTGACCACTGATCCCACACCCCATGGATGAATAAAAACAGTAAATAGACAATGGGACCTTTCAAAGAAGAGATACAGAGTAAATACATTCCCACAAGGAGGAAATGAAGGGCAATCAAAATTAGAATTATTTAGATGACTGAAGATATAAAGGTTAAAAAGTAAAAGAAAGCTTTGAGTAAATGTCAGACTCAGAATTCATAGAGAACGATACAGAGCGCAGAAAGTAGAGAGAACTGAAATTGAATAAAGTGGGGGTGAAGAGAATAGATGATAATAGTTAATGGGTAACATCACAGGGAAAGCAAGGCCTTTGTAAATATATAAATAGTCAATACAATGGTGGGACTGATGAGGGACTGTTATAAATACATAATTCATTATTCATAGTAATATTTTAGAGTGTTGTTTTTGTTCTGTGAAGGTACATGATTAACTGTCAAAAGTGGGATAAATCTAACTAAAGCAGCTTGAAGACAATTATACTGAAAAAGTTGTGAGGATGTTGACCATGGCAAGACTTTTCATCTGCTGATTGAAACGCAGAGCTGGGTCACGGGCAGGAGTCAGAGGGTCGTGGAGCAATCGGTTGCAGCGTTCCTGTGGTGCTCTCGATTGCAGGAGAAGCACCAACAGTGGCAAAAGTGGAAAACATGCCATAGAGGGGGCGGGAAATTCCAGTCACTGTCTCCAATTCTCCTGCTAAGTAAGCGCACCTGCTGTTTTATGATATTACTTTCCTAGCCATTAATCCCTTAGGCCATTTTTTTTCAAACTTTGTTTCCCGGAACCCACTTTTGCCAACCAACTGACCTTTGGGAACCATGGCAGCCAACCATCGTGACCCACACAGGCTGACGTTCGCAACACATGCCATGTTCGCTTACCTTTAATATGAATTGGGAGCCTGCTTCATCCTCACAACCTCACTCTATTCAGGTTCACAGGAGGAGAGGGCAATGCACATATCAGGTGCAGAGTTCCTTTGTGCTGTCTTCACCTTTATGAGAATGGAAACACTTCACACATGTAGGTCATTGCGAAGAGCAACAAAATGGTTGTTTTGCTCAGTACTGGATACTCCTGGGAGATACTACTCCAGAATGCTGACAGCCTCATGGACGTTTGGCATATTTTTAATGTACTGTCACAGGTCAGGTGCAGCAACACAGTCTTTTCATTTGGAGTCAGCTATAAATTAATAACTGACTCTGGGGTGTCAAACTCAATAAGTTTTTCATCCACCACCTCTCTTTTAAAATCTGAAACTTCTCCTCTCATTTGCCAGTACTTCTCTGTGCTTACTCCTGCACAGAGGTCATGTGTTCTCGGGAGGAGATGCTCTGGCTGATTTTACAATTCAGCTCTTGGTCTGTAGCTTTGTAGGCAACAGATGAGGAACATATCAGCCATGATAGAATGGTGGAGCAGACTCGATGGGCTGAATGGCCTAACTCTGCTCCTATACCTTATGAACATATGTAACATATCTGGGCTTTGTATCCTTATTTGCATTGGCACAATTGACAAAATCATACCTCAAGAAATCATCTTTATATTGCTTTGTTCCCAAGTTAAGTTTCTTCTTTGTAGAAGGTGCAGCAGGTAATAAGGAAAGCAAATAGATGTTGGCATTCATAGCAAAAGGAGTTGAGTATAAAGTCAAGGAAATGTTGTTACAACTATACAAGGCATTGGTAAGAACGCATCTGGAGTACTGTGCACAGTTTTGGTCCTCTTGTTTGAGAAAAGATCTTGTGGCATTGGAGGCAGTTCAGAGGAGGTTCACTAGATTTATTCCAGAACTGAGGGGTTTGTCATATGAGGAAAGGATGAACAGTTAGGCCTATACTCTCTAGAGTTTAGAAGAATGAGGGGAGGTCAAATTGATATATACAAGATGCTAAAAGCTATGAATAAAGTAGACGTGGAGCGGGTGCCTCCTCTTGTGGAGCATTCTAAAATGAGGGGTCATAATCTTAGAATTAGAAACAACAAATTTAAAACAGATTTGAGGAGAAACTACTTCTCCCAAAGATTTGTGAGTCTGAGGAATTCGCTCGCCCAGAGTGCGGTGGATGCAGGGCAGTGAGTAAATTTAACAGAAGTTAGACAGATTTTTAATTGGTGTTGGGTTGCAAGGTTATGGAGAACGGGCAGGACAGTGAAGTTGAGACCAGGATTGGACCAGCCGTGATCACATTGAAGGTGTTTAGGCTCGGGAGGCTAAATTGCTTACTCCTGCACAGAGGTCATGTGTTCTCGGGAGGAGATGCTCTGGCTGATTTTACAATTCAGCTCTTGGTCTGTAGCGTTGTAGGCAACAGATGAGGAACATATCAGCCATGATGGAATGGTGGAGCAGACTCGATGGGCTGAATGGCCTAACTCTGCTCCTATACCTTATGAACATATGTACTTATAAGATATGGGGGTGGTGCCACAGGACTGGAGAATTGCAAATATTGCACTCTTGTTCAATAAGGTCACTCAGCCTATGGTCAGGTAGTGGGCAAACTTTCAAAGACACAAATATATTTTTTTAAAGTATTATTAGTCCAAATTTTCAACTTGTTACATTTTACGACAATAAACCCACCCAACACATTAAACCTCCCACCCACCCTAACCTCAAGACTCCCTCCCGCCCTCCGCCCCACCCCTCCCTCAGCAGTCAACAATAACCAACTCTCTAAATGCAGAATGAACAAACCCCAACTTTTGTGGAACCCATCACTCGCCGCCGCTTAGAGCTTCTCTCAGGGTTAAGAACTGCAGAAGGTCCACCTCCCATCATACCTAGACACAGGGTGGAGAAGCTGAGCTCCACCCCCAACAAGCCCCGCCTACAAGCAATCAGCGAGGCGAAGGCTAAGACATCTGCCCCTGCACCTATGTGCAATTCCGGCCGGTCTGACACCACCAGGAGGCAGGCGCTATCGGGAAGGTCAGGAAGACCTTCCGCGCAAAGTCCGCACTTGCATGTACCGGAGATTCTCCTCCCGCGCCAGCCCAAACTTCTCATTCAACTCCTCCAAGTTCGCAAACCACCCTCTCAGAAACAAATCCTTCATCTCCCTGGTTACCTTCTCCTCCCATCTCCGAAACCTCCCATCCATCCTCCCCAGCACAAACCCATGATTTCCCTGATTGGCTTCCCCAGACCTTGCTCCCAACCTTAAATGCTGCCAAAACTGCCTCCAAGTCTTCAGCGTGGCTACCACCTCCAGACTCACCGAACACTTCTCTGGGGCCAACGGGAGCGGCGTAGTTGCCAGCGCCTGCAACCCCGACCCCCGACATGAGCTCACCTCCATCCTTACCCACAAAGCCTCCACTTCTCTATTCCATTCCTGAACCTTCTCTGCATTCGCCACCCAATAGTAATACATCAGATTGTGGAGGCCATGCCCACTAGCCCCCCGCCCCCCCCTCCCCCCCCCCCCCCTCTGCAGCAACATCTTCCTTATCCTGGTCACCTTCCCTCCCATACAAATGAAGAGATCTGTCTGTCCGCCTCCTTGACAAACTCCTTAGGCAAAATGACCGGCAGGAACTGAAATCAAAACAAAACTCACGGTAGAATGTTCATCTTCACCACCTGCACCTGGCCCACCAGCGACAGAGGAAGATAATCCCACCTCGACAAATCAGCCTTCACCCTCCCCACCAAGCTAGAGAAATTCGACTTCCGAAGAAGGCCTGCCCCGTCCAAGGCCACTTCCACCCTCAGACACCTGAAGGGAGATGCTGCCACACAAAATGACAACTCCCTACCCCAGCCCCACCCCTGGAGAGGAAGCCATGCATTCACCAATCACGTTTGAAATGTTTTTTTCCTTTGCGGTGGTGCTTTTAAATTAACTTCCAAAAACAAAATCACCATTTTTTAAAAATCCAATAGGAATACCATTCTAAGTTAGTACTGGGAGAAAACTTGCTGTTCGTTCAGCAAAATCTACTGAGGTGATTTCTTGTTTTCCACTGCCTAGTAAAAAAGTAATTTCTCAATATCTGCTCAGCTGAATCTTTGTTATTGTTCTGGCTCATTTGGAGAAAGATAGGATAGAGCTGCTATCTCTTGAGGCAAATTAAAAACTTTTGTTTAGGGCTGTAGGATTTCTTTGTTCTTGGTTACATAAAAATTGGCTAGTTCACAGGGTAAAATAATGCTCACTGAAATCTGTGCTGATAATACCAGATGAATAGAAAGTAGGTTTTTTGTAAAGTGGTCAATCCATAATAATGTTGACAAGAAACTGAGTGCAGCTTAATGGAGGATGGTTGACTTTTAATAGTAGCGGCGACAGAACAATTTATTTTATGGTCTAATTCTTGTCCTCCCACAGATTTCTTGAGAAACTGCCCATGAGTGTTAAAGTTAAATGCTGAAATATAGTAAGAGCTGGTATTGGATAATATTAAGCTGTAAAAATGGCCTTTCAACTTTTATAGATTTTATTCATTGTACTGTACCAACTTAAGTTTATCTAAAATCAACTCAATCTCTTAAGTAGACAACATGGGCGTCATTCTCCGACCCCCCGCCGGGTCGGAGAATGGCCGTTGGCCGCCGTGAATCCCGCCCCCGCCGAAGTCTCCGAAGGGAGAAAAGTCGGCGGGGCGTTAATGGCGCCGCTGCCGCGGAGAATGTCACGGGTCTGCGCAAGGCAGCCGATTTTCGGCCTGCCGATATTCTCCCTTCCGGATGACCGTTCACGTCGACGTGAATTAAACCTCCTTTTCATCGGCGTGACCCGGTGCTCCAGGCTCATGCCGACCAGCGAGGAGGTGAGTGACGGCCTGGGGGGTTGGCTCTGGGCAGGAAATGGCGTTGCCGCAGACTGATTGCGTGAGGAGAGGTGTGTCTCGGCTTGTGTGTGTGTGCGGCGGGGGGGGGGGGGGGGGGGGGGGGTGGTTAGAGTAGGCTGGGCTCCGGGGGAGTGCCGGGAGGGGGTCCGTGCTGGGGTGGAGGTTGGGGGGGGGGTCCGTGCTGGGGTGGAGGTTGGGGGTTGGGGGATCCGTGCTGGGGTGGAGGTTGGGGAGGGGGTCCATGCCGGGGTGGAGGTTGGGGGGGGGTCTGTGCTGGGGTGGAGGTTGGGGGGGGTCCGTGATGGGGTGGAGGTTGGGGGGGGGGTCCGTGCTGGGGTGGAGGTTGGGGGTGGGGTCCGTGCCGGGGTGGAGGTTGGGGGGGGGGTCCGTGCTGGGGTGGAGGTTGGGGGAGGGGTCCGTGCCGGGGTGGAGGTTGGGGGGGGGGTCCGTGCTGGGGTGGAGGTTGTGGGTTGGGGAGGGGGTCCGTGCCGGGGTGGAGGTTGGGGGGGGTCCGTGCTGGGGTGGAGGTTGGGGGGGGGGTCCGTGCTGGGGTGGAGGTTGGGGGGGGTCCGTGCTGGGGTGGAGGTTGGGGGTGGGGTCCGTGCCGGGGTGGGTGATGGGAGGGCAAATGAGTTGGTCCACCTGGCCAGGTGCCTGCCTCCAACAGTTGGACCCATGCGGTCCATGCCACCTGGCTGGGGGGAGGAGGGGATATGGGCAATGATGACATGTCGTCGCTCCCCTCCCCCCCCACCAGGCCGTCATGTTTTCAGACCATCCAGCGATGTTGGCCGCCGTGGTGGCAGCCGCTCATGTCTATGTTGCCCTGGATGAGGAGGAGGAGGAGGAGGAGGAGCGTGCCAGAGAGGCGGCGCAGGCTGCCGCAGAGGGGCAGGTGGCAGCCGCCCAGGCTGGAGGGACACCTGACCGACAGGACGAGGAGGGTGAGGAGGATGTCGCGGCCCCACGGCAACGGAGGCACCCGAGGGCGCCCCGTGTGTACCGGCCCCGGCAGTCATACCAGGACCTCACGGACCGGGAATGCAGGAGGAGACTCCGGATGAGCCGGGAAACCGTGGCACACATCTGCCACCTGCTGGCACACCTGTCACCGCGCGGCACTGGCGGGGGACACCCTCTCCCCGTGTCCGTCAAGGTTACGGTGGCCCTGAACTTTTATGCAACGGGGTCATTCCAGGCACCGAGTGGGGACCTGTCCGGCATATCGCAGACATCGGTGCATCGGTGCATCCGGGCAGTGACAGATGCCCTTTATGACATGGCGCACCGCTACATCCGCTTCCCCGTGGACCGGGCCAGCCAAGATGCCCGGGCCGTGGGCTTCTCTGCCGTTGCCGGGTTCCCCATGGTCCAGGGCGCGATCGATGGGATGCACGTCGCGGTGCGGCCACCTGCAGAGAACAGGGCCGTGTTCACTAATAGGAAGGGGACCTATTCGATGAACGTACAGGTGGTCTGCGACCACCGCATGATGATCCTGCACGTCTGCGCCCGTCACCCAGGCAGTGTACACGACTCATTCGTGTTGTCGCGGTCATACATCCCCGGCATGTACGAGGGACGCCATCCCCGGCTGAGGGGCTGGTTGTTGGGCGACAGGGTCTACCCATTGCGCTCGTGGCTGATGACGCCTATACGGAGGCCACGCAATGAGGCGGAGAACCGCTACAATGATGCCCATGTAGCGACAAGGGGAGTGATCGAGAGGTGCTTTGGCGTGCTGAAGATGCGTTTCAGGTGCCTGGACCTCTCTGGGGGCGCCCTCCAGTATCGGTCAGATAGGGTCGGCCGCATCATTGTGGTGTGCTGCGTCCTGCACAACATAGCCCAGCAGAGGGGCGATGTGCCGCAGGCAGAGGATGGCGGAGTGGAGGAGCAGCAGGAAGAGGCGCAGTCCTCCCCAGATGAGGGCGATGGGGGCAATGGTCAGGGCAGACGGGGTAGACACAGGCGGGTGGCTGTCCACCGTTACCGGCTGGCCCAGCGGGTACGGGACAGACTGATAGACGCCCGCTTCACTGACTAGATGGGCGTGGGAATCAGGTAGTATGGCCACAGACCGCACACCATGGCAACAGCCGACCACCCACACCCCCCACCCATCCACCCACCCAGCACCCTCACCCCCCTCCCCAACCCCACACACCCCACCCACATGCACACCACCCCCCCCCCCCCCAATTGCCGATCCACCGGCGGCACAACGGGCCGGGCTCACCCAGTTGCGGGTGGACGCGTGTCTATCGCAGGCCATGGAGGATGATGACAACCCGCCTCCGATGAGCTCCTGGCTCTACATCGTTGGACTATGTCTGACCCATGGCCACAGTACCACCATCCACCCGGACCATCCCTGCATGCGGCTGTGACACTGCAGCGCACGGTCCCGTCCTCTGCCCGGGGGATGTTGATGGCGGCCCAGGGGGAAGGGGGCAGACTCACCTGGGGCTGAGGTAAGACCACCCGTCACACACACACTTGCGCTCAACGTACATGACACGCCCTCACACTTTGGACAGAGCACAAAGGCAGCTTCGGTAGGTGTAACATTGACTTTAATAACCAAAGGAGTTCATGCACGTGCCCTAGCCCCTAAAACTCATCTGTGCCCTGCACCCGTGCCAACTTACTCAGTGTCTAATTGTTTGGCCTTACGGGCCCTTTGACTACGTCTACGTGGTTCCCCAGACGGTACAGCAGAACTGGAGGTGGACTCCTGTGATTCCTGCCCTCTGACACTGGATCCCTTTGGCGGCCGTTTCCTGGGGCATCCTGGCCTAGATGGGCCAGGCTGCGGCCCGGGCGACTGGGATGGCGAGCTGCCAGCCTGTCCTGCCCGTTGCCCACCCGATGCACCTGGGACGGAAGGGGGGGAGTCCGAGGTGTCGCGGTGTACCGGGACCTCCCCTACAGAGGGAGCCGGGACGGACCACACCACCTCCTCCTCCCTCGGGGTGCCCGATGGCCCCCAGGCCTCTACATGGGTGGGGGATGCGAACAGACTGACCATCCGACGCGCCCCCGACATCTGGCGCTGCCAGTCCTGGAGGCCCGTGCTGGTATCGACAGGGGTCTGCAGGTTTGCAGCCATGGAGCCCAGGGGGTTGTCAAACCCTGTCTGTGACAGTGCGACGCCGGCTCGCACATGGCCACTGGCGCCGATGCCCTCAGCGATGGCCTGCTGAGACTGGGCCATGGCCTGCTGAGACTGGGCCATGGCCTGCTGAAACTGGGCCATGGCCTGCTGAGACTGGGCTATGGCGTTGAGCGCCTCTGCCATCTGGCGCTCCCACTGGCTCATGGCCTCCTGTGAGAGGGCAGCCATTTCCTGGGCCACAGACGCCGCCTGCACGGAAGGCCCCAGGCCTCGCAAACCGTTCCCCATGTCTGACACCGTCACACCCATTGCCTCCACCGCGGACGCCACCCGTGCGGTGTCAGCCTGGGTGGCACGCATGACCGGGACCACTCCCAGCTCCTGGACGCGGGTGGACTCCTCCACCTGCGACCGCAGCCGCCGCAAGCCACCCGTCACCCTATTCGCTCGTCTCCGTGTCGGTGGTTGCATCGGATCTATGTGTGGGTGTGGTATCTGCAGGAACCCGGGATCCATCTGGGCGGCAGATGTTTGCTTGGCCTGGGCTGCCCTCCGACCACCCGGTCCCTCTGCTGCTCCTACCACCACCTGCTGTACCGGGACGGCTGTGTTGTGCGCACCAGTGAGTGTACCAGACGCCTCATCACTAAAGTGCCCAACCGTGGTAAGTGTTTCTGCAATGGTGGAGGGTGTTGGTGACAGCAGTGGCGTTGTGTCGTGCTCTTCGTCCCACTCTGACTCCATGGCACTTTGGGGTGGGGGTTCGTCTCCACCCATCCACTCTGAGTCACTGTCCGGTATTTCGTCTTCCCGGGTAGGGGTGTCCTGGGTAGTGCTGTCCCGGTTAGGGGTGTCCTGGGTAGTGGTGTCCCGGGGAGGGGTGTCCTGGGTAGTGGTGTCCCGGGTAGGGGTGTCCTGGATAGTGGTGTCCTGGGTAGTGGTGTCCTGGCTCGGATGTGACGGGGGCCTGTGGCTGCCCCCCTCATCGCTGGGTGGTCGCTCCCGCACGTGACGGGGGTGTCGTCTCCCTGTTGCTCCAGGTCTCCCCGTCTCCCGTGGTGTGCGAGGGGCATCCTGCGGGCGTCGCATGCTGGAGGGTGCGGGTCTCTCCGTCTCCTGTGGTCTCCGAGGGGCATCCTGCGGGCGTCGCATGCTGGAGGGTCCGGGTCTCTCCGTCTCCCGTGGTGTGCGAGGGGCATCCTGCGGGCGTCGCATGCTGGAGGGTCCGGGTCTCTCCATCTCCCGTGGTGTGCGAGGGGCATCCTGCGGGCGTCGCATGCTGGAGGGTCCGGGTCTCTCCGTCTCCCGTGGTGTGCGAGGGGCATCCTGCGGGCGTCGCATGCTGGAGGATGCGGGTCTCTCTGTCTCCTGTGGTCTCCGAGGGGCATCCTGCGGGCGGTGTGCATCTGCGGGGATGGGTGCCTGGACGTTTGGTCCTGCGATACACAATGAAGCATGCATGGTTAGACATCAGGCAGTGATCAGGTGATACAGGGGGAGGGGGATATAGGGGAGGCGGGATATGGGGAAGGGCTGTTGATGGCTCACTTGCTCGTGGGCCCCCGACCTCTGCATCAGCAACCTCCCGGTCCTCAGGTCCGCCAGCCAGTTCCAGGGCCCTTTCCTCGTGTACAGTCAGTGGCCTCTCATCAGCGGGCCCTCCTCCAGTCCTCACGTGCTCCCTATTGTTGTGTGCGCGCTTCTCCTGTGGGGGGGGGGGGGTGGCAGGGGTAAAAGGCAACAGTGTTCGGCAGGTATATGAATGCACGCCATCGGTTGCGCGTGCATTGCAGAGGTTAAGGTTAGGGCTGGATTCACTTGGGGATATGGGGGATATGGGGGAGGGGGGATATGGGGAGGGGGGATATGGGGGAGGGGGATATGGGGAGGGGGGATATGGGGAGGGGGGATATGGGGGGGATATGGGGGGGATATGGGAGAGGGGGGGATATGGGGGAGGGGGGCATATGGGGGAGGGGGGATATGGGGGAGGGGGGATATGGGGGAGGGGGGATATGGGGAGGGGGGATATGGGGGAGGGCGGATATGGGGGGATATGGGGGAGGGGGGATATGGGGGCGGGGGGGATATGGGGGAGGGGGGATATGGGGGAGGGGGGATATAGGGGAGGGGGGATATGGGGGGGATATGGGGGGATATGGGGGGGATATGGGGGAGGGGGATATGGGGGAGGGGGGATATGGTGGGATATGGGGGGGATATGGGGGAGGGGGGATATGGGGGAGGGGGGATATGGGGGAGGGGGATATGGGGGAGGGGGGATATGGGGAGGGGGGATATGGGGAGGGGTGATATGGGGAGGGGGGATATGGGGGAGGGGGGATATGGGGGAGGGGGGGATATGGGGGAGGGGGGATATGGGGGAGGGGGGATATGGGGGAGGGGGGATATGGGGGGATATGGGGGGGATATGGGGGGGATATGGGGGAGGGGGGGATATGGGGGAGGGGGGGATATGTGGGAGGGGGGATATGGGGGAGGCTCACCCTGCCTGCTCTGACGAGGTCGTTCACCTTCTTGTGGCACTGGGTGCCTGTCCGTGGTGTCAGGGCCACAGCGGTGACGGCCTCTGCCACTTCCCTCCACAGACGCCGGCTGTGGCGTGGGGCAACTCTGCGGCTGTGCCCGGGATACATGGCGTCCCTCCTCTGCTCCACCGCGTCCAGGAGCGCCTCCACATCGCGTGACTCGAACCTCGGGGCTGAGCGACGGCCAGCCATCAAGTCGGGTGTTGCGGTCGGCTGTTCCGGTCGGGTGGGGGGGAGCTGCGCGGCCTTATGAGCCGTCACGCCGTTCAGCGCGTATGACGCTGCACGGCGTGAACCAGTGCGCAAGCGCGGATCCCGTTACGTCGCTGCTAGCCCATTTCGGGCCGCAGACTATCGGCCCATTTTTATGACGTGACGCAAGTGGGATTTGTGCCGTTTTTTGCGCCGATCGGCGGACTTTCCGCCGATAATGGAGAATTTCGCCCCATTTGTTTAATTTTTTTAAACTCACATTCATCACAAAGGCTCACAGAATCAGGTAACTATTATGTGTACAGGCAAGATCAATTTTTTTCTGTTTGAGCTATCTCAATCTCCTAATCCAGTAAAGATCCAGCAATTTGCGCACCACTAGCTAAGAATTATGACTATCAATTAAAAATTCTATTTGAAGTAATTTGTGCAACCCATTAGTGTCTTAATCAGAATATAGAAATAATTGGTTATCAGCAGTTGTTCCACATACATGGGGCGTCATTCTCCGACCCCCCACGGGTCGGAGAATGGCCGTTGGCCGCTGTGAAACCCGCCCCTGCCGGTTGCCAAAGTCTCCGGTACCGGATATTCGGCGGGGGCGGGAATCGGGCTGCGCCGGTTGGCGGGCACCCCCGCTCGATTCTCCGGCCCGGATGGGCCGAAGTCCCGCCGATAAATTGCCTGTCCCGCCAGCGTAAATTAGAGTACCTATTTACCGGCGGGACAAGGCGGCGTGGGCGGAATCCGGGGTCCTGGGGGGGGCGCGGGGCGATCTGACCCAGGTGGGTGCCCCCACGATGGCCTGTCCCGCGATCGGGGCCCACCGATCCGCGGGCGGGCCTGTGCCGTGGGGGCACTCTTTCCCTTCCACCTCCGCCACGGTCTCCACCATGGCGGAGGCGGAAGAGACTCTCCCCACTGCGCATGCGCGGGAAACTGTCAGCGGCCGCTGACACTCCCGCGCATGCGCCGCCCCGACATGTCATTTCCGCGCCAGCTGGCGGGGCAACAAAGGCCGTTTCCGCCAGCTGGCGGGGCGGAACTTCCTCCGGCATCGGCCTAGCCCCTCGATGTTGGGGCACGTCCCCCAAAGATGCGGAGCATTCCGCACCTTTGGGGCGGCGCGATGCCCGTCTGATTGGCGCCGTTTTGGGCGCCAGTCGGCGGACATCGCGCCGTTTGGGGAGAATTTCGCCCCTGATCAGGTGAATTTTCTCCAAACTAAAACTAAAGTAAACCTGAAAGAATTCTGGAAAAGCAGATCCCGTGGATTGTAGTTAATGTCAATTAAAATATTGCGCATCACAATAGACCTTGAATTCATTCTGACTTGGAACAGTTTATACACACATTTATTGGATGACTGATTATGTAATTGAAAATGGATTTTCAGCTTTATGGCGTGCTGACATGCTGTTGTATTTTTAAACATGCATGACTTTTGCTTATTAACTATTAATACAATGTTACAATTCAATATAGTAATATTGTTTTGGTGAGAACTCACATAATTGCTAAAACCTGGAAAAGGGCCAAAATAATGCAGTCATCAAGGACGATTATATTGTAAACTATGAGAATTCAAGCAGTTAATAAATATTGGGCGAAATTCTCCGTTTGGGAGACTGATGGCACGATAGTGCTGTTTAGCACTGATCCACACAAATGTGGACTAGACATAACAGCATCTGGAGGTCTCCCTGGCCATCGGAGGCCCTCGGGTGGTCGGGCTCTGGGTAGGACGGGACCCTGGCATCCCCGTTGCCACCTGGGCACCTTGGCACTGCCAGTCTGGCACTTTAGCATTATCACCAGGGCACCTAGCATTGCAATGGTGCCTGGGTAGTGCTGTCAGGCTCTAAGGGGAACTGCCAGGTTGCCAGATGGGCAGTGCCAAAGTGCCCGGGCGCCCTTGCCCATGGTGGGATCGGGCCCGGAGGTGCCCTGCCCGTAGAAGGTGGGGTGAGGGGGGCCTCGAGGACCCCGTAAAGACAAGATTGGGGCACTGAGGGGGCTTCGTAACACACGGTGGGGAGGGAGGGGGGGGGGGGGGGGCGAGGGATTGGCATTTAAAATTGGCACCTCGATCTCTTCCTGCAATGACAAGCTGAGCTCATCGCGAACGTAAGTGTGGCCTCGGCGGAGCTGTCCTTGCCAAGGCCAAAAAACAGTGTCCTGTTTGAAAGCAGGGTCGTTTTCGGCGCTGCAGGACCAAAACAGGACTCTTTTGTTTCCCTAAGTGTTGACACCAGGGCTGAATTGCATGTGGTTCACGTTCCCATTGGGGATACTATTTCTGGAGCAATTCAGGACATGCTAATGGGCCAACATTCTGCCCACGTCAATCTAGAGCAATTCGCATTCCTTTTTTTAAATGTTAGAGTATCCAATTATTTTTTTTTTCGAATCAAGGGGCAATTTAGCATGGTTAATCCACCTAGCCTGCACATCTTTGGATTGTGGGGGTGAGACACGGGGAGAATGTGCAAATTCCACACGGACAGTGACCGGGCCGGGATCAAACCCAGGTCCTCGACGCAGTGGGGCAGCAGTGCTAACCACTGCCTGACAAGCTGGAGCTGCTTATAAGCATTGCACTCCCCATGTGCATTCCACTCCCCACACACTTTCATTCCAGCCAGAGAAGAGCAGCACCACGCTTCATGGATGCTGCGCTCGATATCATGTTGGATGTTGCAGAGGAGAGGTGGGAGCGGGTGAGCAGGAGACTTCCACCCACGGTCATCAACTGGGCCAGGGCGGAGGTGGCCAAGGCGGTTGGGGCTGTGAGC
Organism: Scyliorhinus torazame; assembly: GCF_047496885.1. NCBI lineage: Eukaryota > Metazoa > Chordata > Chondrichthyes > Carcharhiniformes > Scyliorhinidae > Scyliorhinus > Scyliorhinus torazame. Next base: position 191,019,786 of record NC_092712.1, on the reverse strand, counting down.
CTCACCAGGTGACTGCCAAGCAGTGCTGCAAGAAGATGAACAACCTCCTTAGGGCAGCTCGGCTGAATCACCACCTCTGTTCCCTTGGCATTTCTCCTGCCACTTACTCAACACATCACATCCCCACTCCCATAGAGACCAATCACAACCAACCTGCCTGCATCTCCCTCACATCCACCCTGCACCAAACCCCAACACTTGTTTGTCCTCTTTGTCCAGGTGCCTTGCGTAAACATGCCACCAGTTGCAGACTTTATGTGCCCCTGAGGAAACGATTACCTATAACAGAAGGGAGCGGGAGAAGACTACAGGGGGTGTCCTGGACCTAATAAGACCATAAGACATAGGAGCAAAATTAGGCCACTCGGCCCATCGAGTCTGCTCCGCCATTCAATGATGGCTGATATTTTCTCAGCTCAGGACTCAGGGCTCTCAACCTGGTGAGCAAAGGGCGATAGAATTATCCAGGAAGGTGCAGGATGGGCTACCTCAGAGACAGAGGTCAGCATACGATAACCAAACCAAGTGAGCCCTAATGTAAAATGAAGTCTGCAGCGGATGGCATGTCAGAAGGGCTGCCCAATCTCAGGAAACAGCTGTAGTCCATACAGTTATTGTGCTTCTGGAAAATATGATCCCATCACTGGTGGAGATCCAGAGCCAGGATCTACAGGAGGAGTTGTCAGCAACTTTCCATCACCCATAGGTGCAGTTGGAGGAGTCCAACCACCATCAGCTGCAGGAGATGGTGCCAACAATGTGTGGTACCCAGGCCCACACTGGGTGGTGTCCGCGGTGGAAGCCTTGTGCTAAAATGTCACTTCCATAGGTCAAGATGTCCAAGGCTTGGGCACACTGTTCAGTCAATGGCTGACGCTCAGGACAGGGGAGCCCAGTCACAGGCAGCCATGTACCTGGACAGTCACAAAGAGTCACAGCTTATGTTGTCGAGAGCATTGGCAGAGCGCTAACTGACCTGGACCAGACACAGAGGGACATGGATGTGGCAGTGAGGGACATGACTTGTTCTCTGAGGGACATGGTCCAGTCTCTGATGAGAGTGGGCCTCCAGGACTGGCAGCGCCAGGTGATGGTGGAACCTCCGGAATTCACCTCCGCCCCATGGAGTAACCCTGGGGCCATCGAGCACACCGAGGGAGGAGGAAGTGAGGGAGCCAGTGCCGGTGCCTCCCGCAGGTGAGGTGCTGGAACACCTCAGCACTTCTGAACCCCTTCCATATGACACTGGCACATCTCATGGGCAGCAGGCAGAACAGGATGGCATTTTGATACTCGAAAGTCGGCTGGGCAGCTCCCTCACATCCACCCTGCACCAAACCCCAACACTTGCTTGTCCTCTTTGTCCAGGTGCCTTGCGTAAACATGCCACTAGCTGCAGACTTTATGTGGCCCTGAGGAAAAGATTACCTATAACAGAAGGGAGCGGGAGAAGACTACAGGGGGTGTCTTGGACCTATAAGACCATAAGACACAGGAGCAAAATTAGGCCACTCGGCCCATCGAGTCTGCTCTGCCATTCAATGATGGCTGAGGACGGCTGCCAAAGGCATTCAGGTCACAATGTGAGGTACGCAGCAGGCTGCCTCCACATCAGATATGCTGTCTGTGATCACACCTAGGAGGAGCGGTGGACCATGTAAAATAAGGAAGTTAGACATCAGTTAAGTTGGAAGGGGGACAGCACATAGGTTAGAGTGAGGGGTCAGGGCACAACATTTGCGTATGTTCATGATTAAACACCTTTTCACCAACATTCCAACCTTCCTCAATCCTCTGTCTGAAGGGTGTGAGGGATAGCCTGAGCAGTAGAGGTTCTGCCGGGTGGGGAGTGTGGGGGGTTGGTGGTGTGGGGTGTGGTTGATGGAGAATGGCAAGGGGCAGGGCCCCTGGGATAATTGAACATTCCACCTGGGGTTACCGTCAGAGGTCACAGGGAATGGGGCCAGAAGTGTGAATCCGCCTTGTAGGACAGCTTACCAAGTGAGTGACCCATCACCGCTCACCATTTCCATAACCGCACCCCCTACCACCACCCTCCCACCCTAACCCTAACCCTAACCCCAAAGAATATATGGACCCATGAGATGGAATGGCCAGCACACACAAAGGGATCACCCAGGCGGACAGTAGAAAGTGATCCTGAAGACAGGAGTCAGACTTTGGCAAACGATAAGGAGCACTCAAGCTCATCTCACAGTGAGTCATCACCATTCTCCGTCCTGTGGGCAAGACCCGCCGAGACTGCCTACTAAGGCCCAACACCCTGTAGTGATACTGGTAGCATCTTCGGAAGAAGAAGGGGGCGCTGGGGTGGTGGGAGGGAGTGAAGGGAGGAGGAAAAATGGAGGATGTGAGTTGCTATACAGAAGGGGGCACCACATGGAAGGGGGTGTGGGAGGTGGGGAGAGAATGGAGAGGTGGGACAGTGTGATGGAGGTGCCGGTGGACAAGGCTCCTAGTTGGCAAATCTGGATGTGATGAGGTTGTCCTGTGTGTGGTGGCCCTGGAGCACACATTGGGCAGCCTGCCATGCCAGCCCAGGCTCCATGCCTAGTTCTTCCTGGCTATCCTTCTCATCCTCCTCGTCAGATGAGGCCTGGTGTTCTTCCTCCTCCTCCAGCATGTTTCCCCCTCTGCTGTGCGATGTTGTTAAGGAAGCAGCAGGCCAGCACAATGTTAGAGAACTCCCTGGGGCTATATTGGCGAGGCCCACAGAGCATTCCAGGCTTTGGAAGTGCATCTTTAGAACGCCGATGCACCACTCAATGACGCTCTTAATTGCAGCATGGACCTAGTTATACCGGTTCTCCACTTTGGTCTGGGGCCACCGGACAGGTGTCATTAGCCAAGGCCTCAGCGGGTACCCCTTGTCACCCAAGCGTCAACCCGTCACCCGAGGGAGGGCCTCGAATGTGCCGGGAACCAACAGGTGCACCAAGATGTATCCATCATACACGCCACCTGGGTATCAGGCATACCTCCACTTTCAATGCACCCGTCCTCATTAAAACAATTATGCTCTCGCTCCCTGGTCATTCTCCAGGTGCCAGCCCCATGTTCACTAAATCTAAGAAATGCAGGGTTGAACAGATAGCCACAAATCAAGGCCTCTCCACTGTATTCCAGCTGGATGGGACTGTACTTACCTGTCTCTATTCGTAGATATCTAATCATAGCCAGAGAATCACCTGTACTGAATTCTCTTCCTGTCCTTGTGATCATTACCTTTGCATGATGAAAGGGTCTACCCTTTGCCCTCACCTATTTTTATCTGTAAAAATATGTTGTAGCTGTGCAACATTATCTGAAATTGCAGCATCAATTTCTACATTTCCTCTGATGACACTTAGTTCTACCGCACCACCACCTTTCTCGACTCCTCCTTATCCCTAAATTATAATACCACTTTCCCAATATCCAGTCTTGTATGAGTGTACATTTCCAACCACTGAATATTGGTAAGACCAAAACCATTGACCAGAAATCCTCCTCCCCCCTCCCCCTCCTGCCCCCCGCTCATGGCAGGTTTTCTTGTGGTGGAGTCGGCCAAGCAATTGGCCGTTGGTGGGATCTTTTGATCCTGCCAAAGGTAATGACAATGTGCATGGTTCGCTGGTCCCACTGCTGGGGAATCTACCTTGGGGCGCTGACCTCAGCAGTGCTGGAAAATCCCACCTGCCGGAAGGCCAGAAAATCTTGCCCATTGTCGTTGGTTTCCGCAACAAACTGTGATCTCTAGCCACTGAATCCATCCCTATATCTCGCAACTATATAGGGCTGAATCAGAATTTTTGCAACATTGGCATCATATGTCACCATGCGATGATCATCTGGCTACATATGCACTCCATCACCAGGATTGTTTTATCCACCTCTGGCATGTCGCCTGATTCCACCCAGTCGCAACACATCTGCAGCTGTAACCACATCCAAGCATTTTCTATCTCTAGGCTTAACAAGTCCAGTGCCTTCCTGGCCAACCTGCTACATTCCACCTTCATAAACTTGAGTTCATCTGAAACTCTGTTTCCCCTGTCCAAACTCTCACCAAGTTCTGTTCATTTATGATCCATGGTGCTCACTGACCTACACACATTCCAGGTTAAACAACGCCTTGATTTTAAACTTCTCATCTTTTTAAATCATTCCATGGCTTAGCCTCTCCTTATCTCTAATTTCCTCCAGTTCTACAAACCTTTGAGATATTTGCACTCCTTTAAGATTGTGCATCCTCGATTTTAATCCTTGCACTATTGAGCCTCTCACTTTCTTTACATTGCTTTCCTTCTTTGAGACACTTCTCAAAACCAACCTCTTAGGCCCAGCTTTCAGTCATTCACCAAATGTCCTGAAGTGACTCAGGGCGCTATCTAACAGAATTGCAACAGAGTGCTAAAACAAGCATTTAGCCAGGTGTTTCCCGGTACCACGCTATCATTCCGGAACCCCCCGACAAGGCTGCACTCAGTCCCATATCCTGTACTGAGGAGCTCTTCTTGCCGGAACTCCTCAGTACAGGAGGAAATTGAGACGCCATTTAAAAATGGTGTCCTGATTTCGCAACCCCCCTCCCACCCCCCGGCATGACACCAAACCCCTCCCACCAAAACCCCAACTCGTCTAAGGGGGTCTACAGGATCCCTCACACCTCATCTCATCTGGGCAGGGCACTCCCAGTGCCAATACCTATCGCAGGAAAAATAGCAGTTTGGCACTGCCAATCTGGCACCCCAGCAATGCCACTGATGCACAATCAATTACACAAAGAGGGAGTAGGATGTAATCGAGGTTTTATTACACTGAGATGTGTGGCCTCCTACAGCAGCTGACAAAATAGCTGCTGTACTGGGAGCACACATATTTATACTCCGCCTACTGGGCAGAGCCAGCAGGTAGGGATCTACCCCCGTACCTGTAGTACAGGGGCCTTACCGTAAAGCACCTATATCAACATCCTATATATATACATCAGTGGTGACTACCACAGCCACACTGGCAGAGCCTCACTAGTCACCCTGGCAATGCCATTCAGGGACAAAGGTGGGACTGCCAGGCTGCCAGGCTGGCAGTGCCAAGGTACCCAGGTGGCACCAGAAGTGCCACCCTGCCCAGAGGGCAAGCAGCTGGGAATCTCTAATCCTCTGGGACACCTCTGCTGTTCCGTCCGATCTGCGTTTGTGAGGAGCAGCACTGAAAATCACTCACCTGAGATCTCCAAGGTGAAGGGGTTAGATCTCAACACATTAGGTACATGATGGGAGAGCATATTATTGTGAGACTGCTGTCCCACTCGAAAATGCAGATTTGCAAAATTCCAAAATGTGCGGGATTCAGTCTTGCGAGATTGCATTAGATATTGGGAGGCATGGTGAACCGGGTATATCCTGGAATAGAAATCTCCTGGTATCTACTGGCTGTGTTGCGCTGCCTTTCAGGCACAGTGCCGCCGATAGGTTGCCCACTGTGTAATATTTGAATTTATAATGCGTCTATGAAGCACCAATTGGGATGTTTTATTTGTTTGAAGGAGCAATATGAAAACAAGCTGTTTTGTTGTATGGGCAGAACACATTTTTAAGCTGAATGTGAATTTGGATATTCTGGGCGGGATTATCCCGTACCCGGCGGGGCGGGGGGTCCCGGCGGGACGGAGTGGCGTGAACCACTCCGGCGTCAGGCCGCCCCAAAGGTGCGGAATCCTCTGCACCTTCAGGGGCTAGGCCCGCCCGGGAGTGGTTGGCGCCCCGCCGGCCAGCGGGATAGGGGCCTGGCGCCACGCCAACCAGCAGCAAAGGGCCTCCACCGACCGGCGCAGGTTGGCGCATGCGCGGGAGTGCCAGCACATGCTGGCATCATCCCCGCGCATGCGCACAGGGATTCACTTCCACACCGGGAATGACGGATGACCACAGCCTCCGTTGCGGAAGGAATAGAGTGCCCCCAGGGTACAAGCCCGCCCACGGATCGGTGGGCCCCGACCACGGGCCAGGCTACCGTAGGGGCACCCCCTGGGGCCAGTTCCCCCCACGACCCCCCAAGAACCACAGAGCCCACCCGCACCGCCAGGTCCCGCCGATAAGGGACCAACTTAATTTACGCTTGCGGGACCGGCATAGAACGGGCGGAATGGGCCGAAGAATCCGGACAGCCCCGGGGCCCATTGAGTCGGGCCGGGCCCCGCCATTCTCCGAGGCGGGCAGCGCGACTCACGCCAGGCCGGTTTTTGGGGGGGCGGGAGAATTGGGAGGATGGCTGGGGCGGGATTCACGCCATCCCCCGGCGATTCTCCCACCCGGCAGGGGGTCAGAGAATCCCACCCTCTACGTGTAATCTGACATTTATAACGGACTTCGATTTCCAAACAGAAGTCTCCAGGCTGCTGTAAAAGGTGAAGTCAGTCAAACATATGTGAAGAAAAAGATCACAAAGTTTCTTGCCTTCAGCTTTTGAGGCAAGTTCGATGCTGAGCTGTCAGACCCTGCAAACTGCTGAGAAAGCTACTTGTAAAGTACATATTGTGGCAAAGAGCCTGCGAGTGTGGTGGGAGTTTCAACAGCTCCAACACCTGGTGATGATTATCACTGATCCTTACAGTTCAGGAATGGGCTCAACCTTATCATTGGCTGTGTGTGGGGGTGGGGTGGGTGATGTAGAGAATAACGCCCAGCAAATGCCTCCTGAGTATTTGCACATATGCCCTCAGCAAAAAAGCAACTACAGTTATCGAGCAGTATTGGGTTTAAAAGGTTTCTGTCAGTATGTGTTTCCATGAAATTTGTGGTGATCCTAAACCTCAAGGTAATTATTTTTTTAAAGTGCATGAACTCGCAGCAGCAACTCAATACATATTACTTAACTTGCAAAACTGTAGTGACTGAAAGGTAGGGTACACGATAAAGTCAATGCGTTGAGCCAAAACTAGTTATTTGCAATCTATGTTCGAGATGCAGTGATCTGGTACCCTGGCTTCAATTGTTGCCAGCAAGATTAAGTGTAATGATAACCGAAATTGAAAATTGATATTCATTTACAAAAGAGAAAGGTCATGAAACTGGACATGGCTCCAAACAGATATGGGGATGTCAGTGCAGTATACCCCACGCCCATTCCACCTAATGCAGACGGTATGCATGATTATAGCATGCGGGTAATGCTAAGAGCACTGTTGATTGCCTGCAAACCCAATAAGGGGAACAAAGCAAAGAGAGGCTAGTTAAAGCTAGCCTGAACGATATAAAGTCAGCCTGTGCTTCTTAAAGGGGAGATGCGTTGTGGCTAGAGTAGGTAGTGAAAGTAATCTGAAAGTGATTTGATGTGGGGGGCATAGCTGGTTCCAAGAGGGTAGCAAGGTAGCATAGTGGTTAGCACAGTTGCTTCACAGCTCCAGGGTCCCAGATTTGATTCCCCACTGGGTCACTGCCTGTGCGGAGTCTGCACGTTCTCCCCGTGTCAGCGTGGGTTTCCTCCGGGTGCTCCGGTTTCCTCCCACAGTCCAAAGACATGCAGGTTAGGTGGGTTGGCCATTCTAAATTGCCCTTAGTGTCCAAAAATGTTAGGTTGGGTTACAGAGATAAAAGGGATAGGGTGGAGGTGCGGGGCTTCAGTAAGGTGCTCTTTCCAAGGGTCAGTGCAGACTCGATGGGCTGAATGGCCTCCTTCTGCACTGTAAATTCTATGACTTTCTATGACTAAGACTACAAAATATTATATTGGGGGGTTGGTACAGGAGGTGAAGGCCAGAAGAGGTATTATCTATGTGCTGTGGCCCAGGAGCCCCTCCAGACAAATCAGACATGCATAGTTGCTAATGCCGGGGTCCTGGGGAACCTCTGACTTCTCTTCCTCACAGGACCCCCTGCTGCGGTATCAACAGTGGCAACTGCTCCCAGTCGAGCTGCAGGACTGCAGAGCTGTTCGCCCCCACTTGGCCATAAGGCAGGATGTCCTGGTGGAGAATGATTGTCAGAGGTGGACTTATCATGAAACACACAGCGCTGCAGCACAGGGCCCCAGCCATTGGGAGGGCCCCATTATGAGAGATGGCTGTGGTGCGGCAGTAGGAGCACCAATCAATGTAAGTCTGCCTCGGCTGTCGCTATGTTTTGATCATGACTGAGTGACTCTTGAAGTAAGCAGTTGACCACCGATTATAAATTTAAAACCAAAGTTACATGGTTATTAAAACATGCCTTACAAGCAGGTTCTTGAGCTTTGAAATGAATCAATGCTTTACTGAGTACCCTCTCCATGCAATTACAGTCAAATGTTATAAATTAAAGATGCACATAATAATGGCTGCTTGAGGATTCAAAACTGTTGCGAGATTGAGGTCAAGGAAAAGAATACAAACAGGCTGGAACAGCTCGTTTTTTACACGATGATCCAGTGAATTAACACAGGCGGGAAAGAGAGCTGCAACCACCAACTGCCACCTCGAACGGGAGTTGAATGCCAAATGTGTATTTATTTACACAATATTTTTATTTTAAACCATAGAAACACAACGGGATCAGTTTTAAATAAGGGCTAAGCATCTTGCCGAACGACAGAAAGTTTATGTAATATATACACATTTATAATGTTTTTTTACACGGAGAGTGAGACGGTAACCAAGATGTGTCTCGGTCACCAGGTGGGAGTTTTAAAATTTTTCAAATTTTAAATATTACACATGCAAAGAAAAATATATACATTGGGCCTTTTATTTATTTTTTGTTTGTTGTGGCGGAAGTGCTTGGCCCCGAGGTTTTTTTGTGTGTGTGTCTGTGTGTATCTTGCTTCTAGGCCCCAAAGCTCAAATGATTATAAATCAATGTGAAGTGAGAGAGATATTTCTTTTAATTTTATGGGATGGCTGCGGGGTGGAGGTGGGGGTGGATTTGTCCTTTACTATTATTTATTTTGTCAGGTGACGATTATTTATTCATCTTTTCCCGCCCTCGGCGTACAATGGCTGGATGGAAAGAAAAAATCTCTCAGTCAGGAATTTCAATTCACAATGTCAGTAAATAGAAGTCCACTTTTTAAAGTTCTTACCGGCTTGTAACGCTGAGGTGTGTGTGTGTACGTGCATATCTGATGGGGAGATGGGGAATGTTTCATTTGTGTGTATGTGTGTGAGGAAAACTCAGGAAGGCCTGTGAAGCCTCCCCTTGGGCGCGATTCAACTAATTGGGAATAAAGTCCCATAGCAAGCGCGTTTAGCCACATGTTTCCTGGCGACTTGCGTTGTATAATGGCCCTCAGCTGGGAATACGCGGCAGAGGCTGCACACAGCCCCATTTTGTACACTGGGAGTGCCGCTCGCTGGAACTCCCCAGTGTAGCAAGAGATCGGACCACCATTTAGGATCTTGAATCAGCCCACTACTCCCCGAAGCCGAACACACTATGGGAGGGTCCCTGGCCCCCAACTCAAACACCCCTGTCCTGATTGAACATGCGCAAAATATGCTAACTTGGCACCATGGCAGTGCCAGGCTAACACCCAGGTGGCACTGCCAGGGTGCCCAGGGCACCAACCTGCCCAAAGTGCATGGGGCTGGGGCCCCCCAATCCCCTGGGAGACCCCCACAAGTGCTGTGCCATCAGGTCCCCATTTGTGGGGCCCAGCGCTGAACAGCACTCACCCAAGATCTTCAAGGTTAAGAAGATGAATCCCAAAGCTTCAGGTACCTCGGGAATCTGCACTTGAGTGAGGCTTACTGTCTCACTCGAATATGCAGATTTGCCAAAAAGTGATCCCATCCACAATGGCCGGCATTTACATTGCAATGTATCGTGAGATTGCGGTAGATTTCGCGAGGCTTGCGAGCCCGGTATATCTGAGGGGCGGGGTCTCCCGGGTTTTAATGCCCACGCTGCGCCGCACTGAACTGCTTTTCGGGTGCGGCATGGCTGTTGGATCACGTTCTCTGTCTTTTGGCGGTTGAGCAGCCGGCGCTCACACTGACGGTTTGAGTTCTGACAGGAGGATGTTTTGACATTTTAAAACCTCCCACTCAAGTGGGCTCCTCAACAATGGGGTGTTGGTGTTGTGGAATTGTAGATGTCAATTTTTCCACCCTCGCTTCTACATTTTTCTGTCTTCCTAGATTCACAGAATCCCTACAGTACAGAAGGAGGCCATTTGACCCACTGAAAGAACACCCTACAAATTTAGCATGGCTAATCCACCTAACCTGCACATCTTTGGACTGTGGGAGGAAACCAGAGCACCCGGTGGAAACCCACACAGACACAGGGAGAAAGTACAAACTCCACACAGGCAATCACTCAAGGCCGGAATTGATCCCCGGACTCTGGCTCTTTGAGACAGCAGTGCTAACCACAGTGTCACCGTGCCGCCATTCTTATTGTTGTGTGATTTCTGTTGCTGCCAGGTTGGGCCAGGTTGTAATTAGTAAATGATATTTGGTCCTCAGGTGTCTGGGTGGGTGGGATCAGGAGGGCATCGATGTCATTGTGGGCAGGGCTTGACATAATTTGGTGCGTGACACCACCTCACCAGAGGGCGGGGCATGATGAAGGGGCCCGGCAAATAGAGAGGGGGCAGGGTCTCCAAAAGTGTAAGCCCTCCTCTAATGAAGAGCCCTTGCAGCCTAATAATTAAAGGCCTATCAGCCAAAAAATTAAAGCAAGTTGAGCTGGCTAAGTAGAGGCAGGTTTGCAGATCCCTGCAACCCCTGATCTTTACGCTGGGATGTGGGGGAGCTTGCTCTCAGAGTATAATCCAGCTCAAGGGCACTAATAGGTGTGCCTCAATATACTATGAAACTGGCTAGCAAATACAAATGAAGTCGATAATTCCATTCTGTATATTTTTTAAGTCACTTTCAGTTATTTAGAATTGTGTGACTCAGATTATAGACAAAGTAATCTTATCAATAATGCTATTTTTGTCCTAAACCCTTTTTGAGCTGTGTCAATAAAACCGCTCTAGGTATCAAGGAATATTTTTTAATGCAACAAAATTATGTTCCATAACACTGCCCAACCTACAACGTCTCAGGGATGATTTTAAATGCAGGATTGTGTTAATGAGTTTGATCAGAAATTTTAACCATGAAATCAATTTGGAAAATTAGTGGAGTTTTGACTGCAACTTCCATCCTTATTGCCACCTCAACTTAAAGCAGAAAGATGATGTTAAAACCTGAAGCTGACTTTGAGTTCTGACAGTCCCGAAACTGACCGAGATGAACTCGTTACTGAACAGGGAGTTATTTTCAACCATTACAAAATTCTTCAGCCTATCACAAAAGGACTTAAATTGCTAAAAATACATCAAAGACACGAGGAAAATGAAGATGTGAAATAGCTTGCCAGCGATGTCCCATATGGCAATGCAAATTGCTGATGTGGTTAGTCAATGTCTAATACACAGAAAGTGTTAAGAGTCAATGAAAGTACATGATAATCCAGTTTGTTGCAAGATATGACATAGTTGATATTGGCTTACTCCGCTGAACTGCAGCAATGCATGGGACAAGATAAAATCAGGTGCATTGTCTGACTGACCTGAGGTTACCTCCAATCCACGCAGGGCTATTTTGTCTTTGTCACTTCAGTGCTGTGCATTTAAAACAAAGCAGAACAGTTTGTGTGCCATTTCAACTAAAATCACTGTTTCAGCAGCGACATATGAATTAGGAGCAGGTCATTCAGCCCCAAGGGTCTGCTCCGCCATTCAATAAGTTCATGGCTGATCTGATTGCAATCTCAACCCAACTATCCCCGACAGGGACAGAACTTGTACTGCATCCGACAACCTGCCATTCCTGTAATAGTCTAGTAAACCTTCCCTGAACTATTTCTAACACATTTACATATTTCCCTAAATAAGATGAGAAATATTGTACACAGTGGATGGGATTCTGTACTACATCCAATGAGCTAACCAGGTGACTAGAGGGTGGAGCTTCCTCCCAATGCGGGGAGTGTAGAGGAGTGATTGACGTGTCTGATGTGAGAATAAAGAGAGTTGTATCCTGTCAACTTGGCCTCTTGTGGAGTCTTTGCCTCCATCTACAACAGTGTTTTTCAAACTTTTTTTCTGGGGACCCGTTTTTACCAACCAGCCAACCTTCGCATCCTGCGCTGGCCGACCTTCTCGACCCACCATTTTCACTTACCTTTAATGCGACAGATGAGCCTGCTTGGTCCACACGACATCAGTTGCTTTGTTATTCAATGTTACATTTCTGTATGGGTTGTTCATCAGAGGTCCTGGAGCTCACACCAGCACTGCTTTGTCCTGTTGTGGACTCTCCTGAACAGCTCACACCACCACTGCTTTGTCCTGTTGTGGACTCTCCTGAACAGCTCACACCACCACTGCTTTGTCCTGTTGTGGACTCTCCTGTACAGCTCACACCACCACTGCTATGTCCTGCTGTGGATTCTCCTGAGCCACTCTCCAATAGGTTTAATTGTGAGATCCTGGCCTGTTTGTGACTCTGGCCCTCTCTTCCTTATTACAAAACAATCCATTTTAAATTTTACAGTCCTGTTGCTTGCTTGCTCCTAACAAAATGGAGGAATTGCAATCGCGCCCAGAGCATGTGATGTCAGTGTTTGGAACGTCTGACCTGCTCTCTGCCGTCGCTTGAGGCAGGAAGTCTGCATCAAATTTTTTTTAAAAAATCTTCTCCTGGGTCAGTGCACTGATGTCAGGAGGAGGCGGTCTTGCCCACTGGGCTCCAGGCCTGCGCACTGATAAGCGGGCAGGCATGCGTGGCACGGCCAGCATTCTGAAAGCCGGTCGCAGCCGTTATTTTTTAAAGCTGATCGCAACCGACATTTCTAAAAGCCGCTGTGGTCGCTGGGCACTGCTTCCCACAATCGGGAACGCATGGTCACACGACCCTCCGGACACCAGCCCAGGAATCTATCTAGCTCTGCCTCAAAAATATTAAAAGACTCTGCTTCCACTGCCTTTTGAGGAAGAGAGTTCCTGAGACTCAGGACTCTGTGAAGGAAAGAATTCTCCTCATCGCCATCTTAAATAACTGACCCCTTATTTTTAAGCAGTAACCTCCTAGTTCCAGATTCTCTGACAAGAGGAAACATCTGCTCCACATCTACCCTGTCAATACCCTCCCGGATCTTATAAGCTTCGATCAAGTTGCCCCTTACTCTTCTAAATCCCAGTTGATACAGACCAATCCTCTACAACCTTTCCTCATAAGACAACCTGCCCATTCCTGTAATAGTCTAGTAAACCTTCCCTGACCTATTTCTAATGCATTTACATATTTTTCTAAATAAGATGAGAAATATTGTACACAGTGAATGGGATTCTCCGGCCGCGTGCACCCGGCGACCGAAGAATCCCACCCGACATCAATGGATTTTTCCATTGTATCCGTCTGCCTGTGGCGTTCTTGTGGCAGGCAGGGCGGGAGAATCCAGCCCAATACTCCAGGTGTGGTCTCACCAATGCCCTGTACAACTGAGCATAACCTCCCTATTTTTGTAATCAGTACCCCTCACAATAAATAATAACATTCTATTAGATTTTCTAATTATTTTTTGTACCTGTATACTTGCCTTTTGTGATTCATGCACAATGGCACCCAGATCTCTTTGCTCTGTGATCTCTCACCATTTAGATAATGACTGGAACTTTCTGCCCGTTGGAATTCTCTATTGATGCCGTGTCATGAGAATGTCGCTTTAAGAAATGTCTGTTTGCTCATGTTACTGCAGTGATGTCAGATTGTGGGTGGAGCTGAGCTCTGGTTCTGCTTTTTAGTTTCACTTTGAGAAAAGTTTGGGTGTGTCTGACTTTTTGGTTTCGTTTTTGAGTGTGTTGCAGCTGAAGTCAGCCAAAGCAGCTGTATTGTTAAGCTCTCTGCCATGAAGGACTATCTCTTAAACATTTGGTGAATTCAGAAGTATAAATGTTTTCAGTATTGAATGTAAGCTCTGATGTGCTTCTGTTTAAAGGTTTGTTATGTCTTTTGTGTATAAAAGGACAGCATACAGATTACTTAATGTTGTATTCTTTGGGGGTTATCTTTGAATTAATGGTTGCTAAGATATTCACTGTTTGTTTTAAAAAGGTTAACTTGAGTTCATAATATAAACACTGTTTTGTTTTTAAAAATACTGGTCCATTTCTGCTGTACCATACCTGTAGAGTGAGCCGTGTGCTCCCCATACCACAATCTATTAAAAGTTGTGGGTCAGGTGAACTCCATGATACACTTTGGGATTCTCTAAACCCTGACCCATAACAATTGGGGGCTCGAGGGGGATACAAGTCTATCCATTGGATTGGCTCAGTGAACGTGAAGACAGTGAGGAGTGAGCATATTGTGGTTGCTTTTCAGGTGTGGTATTTTAGTTTAAGTGCAGATGTGTTGTGGACAATGGCTCTTTCAGAGGCTCAGAAGTTTTTGGGGGTGGAGATGGTCACACGCAGTACCTTACGGACAGAGACTAAAAGCAGACTGTTAGATTTGGCAAAAACATTGCAGTTAACATTACCTGACAAAATGTGAAACGGTGAGGTAATTATGGCGGTGGCTAAGCATTTAAAGTTGCCTGAGATACAGTTTGACTCATTGGAAATGGCAAAAATACATTTGCAAATTAAATGGAACATGAGAAAGAATTAAAGCAGCTTGAATACGAAAGAGAGAGAGCGGAAAGAGAAAGAGAGAGAGAGGAAAAAGAAAAGGAGAGAGAAGAAAGGAGAAAAGAAAGAATAACCCCAGCAGAACAAAAAGAAAGAGAAAGGTAGATACAGATCAGGAAAAAAGATAAAGAGAGAGAGTTTGAACTTCAGAAAATGGCCATGAAACATGACAGTCAGTTAAAATTGGCAGGCGTAAAGGGAAACGTACAGTTGGATGATAGTGATGAGGATAGTGCGAAAAAGCGTCAAAGTCGAAGGCTTGGTGGGAATCTATTTAAATATCTCCAAGGTTTGACGAGAAGGAGGTGGAAGCCTTTTTCATTTTACTTGAGAAGGTAGCTAAACAAATGAAATGGCCACAGGACATGTGGGTGTTACTCATTCAAACAAAGCTGGTAGGTAGAGCTCGTGAAGTGTTTGCATCACCAACGGAGGCGGTATCTGGGACGTATGAGGAGGTGAAAAAATCCACCTTAGGTGCATATTTGCCTACAGGCAAATGTTTAGAAATTTAAGGAAAGAATTTGGTCAAACATACATGGAGTTTGAAAGGATCAAACAGAGTAATTTTGATAGGTGGATAGGCTTTGAAAATAGACCAAACATGTGAAGCTCTCAGAGAAATTATACTTTTGGAGGAGTTGAAAAATTCATTTCCTGATGTAGTGAGAACACATGTGGAAAAACAGAAGGTTAAAACTGTGAGATTACCAGCAGAAATGGCAGATGATTATGAATTAGTTCATAAATCAAAGCTTGGTTTCTGACATCAGTTTCAGCCTGTGAGGGATAGAAACTGGGGACATGAGAAATACTCAGGTGGTAAAGGTAAAGGTGATCTGATGGTAGATAATAAGGAGAGTGTAACTCAGATTAAAAAAGAAATCCAGGACAGCGGAAAAGAAATGAAAAGTTTCAAATGTTTTCACTGTAATAAACTGGGCCATGTAAAGTCACACTGTTAGTGGTTGAAGAAAAGCACTGGGAAGGCTAATGTGGTAAAACAGGATAAGACAGTGGGGTTTGTTAAAGTGGTAAAGGAAAGCCCAAGTGAAGTGAAGGAGGTGCAAAAGATTGGGAGTTATGCAGTTTGGGAAGAATGTTGCCAGAAAAGGTGGTAATATGTGGAATTCAGGGTGAGAGGAGTAGTGTTCCATTATATAAGGTAAGGTTGGAAAGTCCAGTGAAGAGTGGTGAAGTGGTAGTAGGAGTAATCGAGAAACTATCTTGTCCAGGAATACAGTTTATCTTGGGTAATGATATAGCTGATTCGCAAGTGGGAGTGATGGCTACTGTGGTTGATAAGCCAGTGGAAAATCAGACAACTGAAGTGCTGAAGGATGAATATCCTGGGATTTTTCCGGATTGCATGGTAACACGGTCGCAAAGTCACAGGTTAAGACAAGAGGAGAAATCAAAGAATGAAGATGAAGTGGAAGTGCAATTATCAGAAACGATTTTTGATCAGATGATTGAAAAAGAACAAGAACAGGTGGAGGATCAGGCGGATATTTTTAGTGCAGGAAAATTGGCGGAGTTACAACAGAAAGATATAGAAATAAAATGGATGTATCAGAAAGCATACATGGAAGAGGAATCTGCGTGTATACCAGAGTGTTATTACCGTAAAAGTGATGTCTTGATGACAAAATGGAGACCTTTACATATGCAGGCGGATGAAAAGTGGGCAGAAGTTCATCAAGTAGTATTGCCGGTAGGGTAAAGAAAGGAGGTGTTGCGAGTTGCAACAGGAGGTACCAGTGGGAGGTCATTTGGGAATAAGGAGAACTCAAGCTAAAATACAAAAACATTTTTATTGACCTGGACTACATAAAGAAGTAGTTAAATTTTGACAATCATGTCACACATGTCAAGTGATAGGGAAACCTCAAGCAGTGATAAAACCAGCACCCTTAATACCCATCCAGCATTTGGGGAACCTAAGGATGTGTCTACTAGGTTTCCAGAGGCCATTGCAGTACGTAATATTACAGCTAAAAAGATTGTGGAGGAGTTACTTAAATTCGTTACGAGATATGGACTACCCATAGAAATACAATCGGATCAAGGATCAAATTTGACCTCAAGGTTATTCAAAGAAGTTATGGCTAGCTTAGAAATAAAACAATTTAAATCAACTGCGTACCATCCAGAATCGCAGGGAGCATTAGAAAGGTGGCATCAGACATTAAAGACAATGTTGAGGGCTTATTGTCAAGATTATCCAGAGGATTGGGATAAAGGAATTCCATTCGTACTGTTTGCAATTAGGGATGCACCGAATGAGTCAACCAAATTTCGTCCTTTTGAACAAATTTTTGGTCATGAGGTTACAGGACCACTTAAATTGATTGAGGAAAAATTGATGGGTTAAAAATCAGAACTTACGTTATTGGATTACGTGTCAAATTTTAGGGAATGATTAAATTGAGCAGGTGAATTGGCGAGACAACATTTGAAAGTTGCACAAAATGTGATGAAACGGGCCGTGGACAAGAAATCCAAAGTTCGTAGTTTTGCCAGTGGAGATAAAGTTTTAGTGTTGGTACCAGTGGTAGATGAGCCTTTAAAGCTATGTTTTGTGGACCTTATCAGATTGAAAGGAAATTAAGTGAGGTGAATTATGTGGTAAAAACACCAGATAAAAGGAAGACTCACCGAGTGTGTCATGTGAATATGCTTAAAAGGTACTTTGAAAGGGAAGGAGAGAAAAAGGAAGAGGTTTTAATGATTGTAACTCAAAGTGATGAACCAAATCTAGATGACTGTGAATTTTACATACCTCAAATTAAATTGGAAAATGAGGATGTTCTTAAAAATTGGGATAAATTGTTGAGTTATTTTCCAGAGGAAAAACAAACTGACCTGAAAGAGTTATTGATATCACATGGGCAAGTTTGTGGAGATAAATTGGGAATACTAAAATGGCTCTCCATGATGGAGATGTGGGAAATGCTGTTCCTATCAAACAACATCCATACAGACTTAACCCTTTAAAATTGGCACAGGATAACAAAGAGATTGAGAGTATGCTTTGGGATTCTCTAAACCCTGACCCATAACAGCCAGCAGCGACCCCCCGCCGTGGGTTTCCCTGCCGCGTGGGGTGGCTACAATGGGAAATCCCATTGACAAGCAGCAGGAGTAGAGAATCCCTCCACCAGCGAATGGTGCTGACGAAAAACATGCAGCTGGGGGACCAGTGAATCCAGCCCAATAAGTTTATTTTTATTCTTCCTGCCAAAATGGACCATTTCACATTTATCCACATTATACTCCATTTGCCTGATTTTTACCCACATACCTAACCTATCGATGTCTCTTTCTAGCCTCCTTAGGTCCTCTTCATAAATTACTTTCCTACCTATCTTTGTGTCATCAGCAAATTTAGCAACCATGCCTTCATCCAAGTAATCTAAAGAAATTGTACAAAGTTTAAAAAAAATATTTAGAGTACCCAATTCATTTTTTCCAATTAAGTGGCAATTTGGCGTGTTCATTCCAACTACCCTACACATCTTTGGGCTGTGGGTGTGAAACCCACACAAACATGGGGAGAATGTGCAAACTCCACACGGACAGTGACCCAGAGCCAGGATCGAACCTGGGACCTCGGTGCCGTGAGTCCGCAGTGCTACCACTGCGCCACCGTGCTGCCCTAAATTGTACAAAGTTGAGGCCCTGTGGCATACCACTTGTTACATCCTGCCAACCACAAAATGACCCATTTATGCCATTCTCTGTTTCCCATCGGCTAGCCCATCCTCTATCCATGTCAATATGTTATCCCCGACACCATGAGCTTTTATTTTACTCAATAACCTTTGATGTAGCACCTTATCAAATGTCTTCTGGCAATCTAAATACAGTACGTCCACCAGTACCACATGTGGAGAGCCTGGTGCACAACGTCAGCAGCATGAGGGGTGGCGTCCAAGGCGTGGCTCAGTCAGTGACTGCTGTAGCTAAGTGTCTCGGCAGCATGTCCGACTCACTGGGAGACGTGTCCCAGTCCAGGGCCTTTCTGAGTGCTGTGCAGCATGCTCCAGTCCCAGTGGGCATTGCTGAGGCACTCCAAAGCATACCCTGGTTGGTGGAGGATTTGTTCTTGTCACAGGCGGACCTTGCTGGGGCGCTCCAGAGCATGTCCCAGTCACTGAGGAGCATTGTCGAGAGTGTCGACATCTTGGTGCAGACATAGGGGAGCCGCCAGGGCGGCCAGAGCCAGATGATGCAGGGGCAGCTGGACTGAGTCCCACTGCCCCTCCATCCCTAGGTGAACCCCAGGACGGGCAGCACGGTAGCACAAGTGGATAGCACTGTGGCTTCACAGCGCCAGGGTCCCAGGTTCGATTCCCTGCTGGGTCACTGTCTGTGCGGAGTCTGCACGTTCTCCGCTTGTCCGCTTGTGGGCTCCGGTTTTCTCCCACAGTCCAAAGACGTGCAGGTTAGGTGGATTTGCCATCATAAATTCCCCTTAGTGACCAAAAAGGGTAGGAGGGGTTATTGGGTTACGGGGATAGGATGGAAGTGAGGGCTTAAGTGGGTCGGCGCAGACAGGATGGGCTGAATGGCCTCCTTCTGCACTGTATGTTCTATGACCCGATGGGCACCAACTGGGAGGAGGGGGGTGCTGAATGCCAACCTGGAGCTATCCTATGGAATGGCGACAGCGACCACCAGTTCCCCCGAGATCCTCCCCCTGACAACGGCACGTCTCGGAGTTGGCCCCGAACAGGGTGACGCAGTGAGGCATGTCAGCTGGCAAGTGGGCCAGGACCCTCTGGCCCCAGGGCTCCCAGAGGATGTCCACCAGGGGCATCGAAGGCTATGGGATGCGGTAAGTAGCAGGCTGCTTCTACCCCTGATGTGCATCATGACGACACACCTGGACGCAGTGGTAGAGCACAGAAGTCTAAGCAGGTCAAAGATGACTGGGAGGGCATGGGGAGAAGCGGGTGGGGGTTGAGGGAGGAAGGGGTCAGCAGACAGCCAGGACACAGACTATGGCATAGATTGATGAGCGCTAGCACTCAGCTCCCAGGTGTTTATCATTACCCTCCCTGCCTTCAACAATGACCCATTAACAGTGCAGACACTGTCCCGTCACCCTGGGGTGACGTTACATAGAATCTGGGAGGGTGGAATAGAGTGGTGGGGGTGGGGTAGGGGGTGAGATGTCAGACAAAGCTACATCCTGTGTGAAGTGGGAGAGGATGAGAGTCTCTCTGGCCTTCTGGGCTTGCTGGATCCTCGCTGCTGTCACCTCCGACTGGTCCTGCGGGTCCTCCTGGGGTTCGTCCTCCAGCCCCTCCTGATCTGGTGCCTCATCATCCTCCTCCTTGGCGGTGGCCGCATGATCCTCCCACTCCACCTCCAACACGTCGTCCTGCTGCTGTACCAAGTTGTGGAGGGCACACCAGACCACCAGGAAGCGGGTGACCCTCTGCGGCGTGTACTGGAGTGCACCACTAGAGCGGTCGAGCCATCAGAACTGCATTTTGAGGAATCCGATGCACCGCTCAATTATAGACCGGGTGGGTGCATGGACCTTCACATCAGTCACCAGCCTCCGTACTGGCGTCATTGGTCAGATCCTGTGCGCATACTGCTTATCCTCTCAGAGTCAACCGGTCTAACTGGGGTAGTCCTTAAAGAGGCCGGGGTTGTCCGACTGCCCCAGGATGTAGTTGTCGTGTACGCTCCCCGGGAAGCATGCACACATGTGCATGACCTTCATGTGCTGGCCGCACATGAGCTGGACGTTCAGGGCGTGGAACTCCTTCCTGTTGATGTACGGCACTCCCTGATGCATGGCGTGTGCAAGGAAACATGCGTGACATCTGTTAGCGTCTGGACCTGGGGCATCCTGTCGATGGCGGAGAAGCCCGCTGCCCAGACATCTTGGTGGACCTGGTCAATGTCAAAGTTTATATAGTTCGCTGCCCGGGCAAATAGGGCATCCATGACCTCATGGATGTATTTGTGGGCTGCAGCTTGTGAAATGTCGCACAAGTCCCCACTTGAGCCCTGGAATGAACCTGAGGAGTAAAAGTTCAGGGCTGTGGTGACCTTGATGGCCATCGGGAACGGGTATCTTCCTCCTCCATGTGGAGCCAGGTTCGCGAGGACATGGCACAGGTGCTCACCATCTCCTTGTTGAGGCGGAGCTTGCTTCAGCACGAGCTGTCCTCATCTGTTTGAAAGACCAGCGAAGCCTGTGCACCTTGGGCCATTACCGGTCTCCCCTGTGGATCCCTCCCTGGCCTGATGGGTGGCTGGGTCCTCCTGGGCCCTGAAAATGGGCCGCTGCCTCGAGCCTCTGTCGACATTCCTGTCACTGTCTTCTCTGATGTCTGGCCGCCTGGGATGACAACAGCACCGTGAGAGATGCCTCCACAGAGTCCAAGATATCATCCGTCCCGTGTAATATCTGTAAGGAATTGGAGAGGGTGTTAATCTGGTGACCAGCCCGGCACCCTCCATTCCCTTATGGTTCCCCTCCTCAATCCCTCCCATCTGACACACCTTGATCACCCCCTCCCCCCAGCCCCCGATTGATGCCTTCCCCCATGGTGGCTTTTCCCCCGCCCTGAGAACTGGGGAAACAACCCCAGTGCCTCTGCCCGGGGTCGAAGATGGCTACTCACCTGCTCGGATCCCCAAAGCAGCCATTCCGCCAGCTTCACATATTTAAAACGATGTACTGATTGCGGCCTGTGCGACCAGTGAGGCGTTTCAATCACGGGAGGCCAGCCGTTAGATAGGGGGTCGTTCCCGTTAATTTGGAGATTTGTTTTAAAAGATGATTATTGATTTCACAACACGCCATGGCAGGGTCCTGATTTTGCCAATGGGAGCTGGCCAGTTAGATTGCAAACCTAGCGGCGCCCTGCAAGGTTCCTGATTTTGGCCTCTCCCATGATCTAACGGCCTCATCGCGCTCTTGCTCAAGCGCAACACGGCGGTAAAATCGCAGCCTTAGTGATTTGTGTAAGAAAGAGTACAACTCTAATTGAATCAAGTTTAACAAAAGTGTTTGCGTGTATGGGGGTTTTGGTTTCTGTTCAAAATGTGTTTTTGTTGTGCTGAGAGAGAGTTTACAACTGGAAAAGTAAACATGAGCTTGGCGAAAGAATGAGGGCCCGTAAATTCCGCAGAGTTGCAATCGCAGTCTGATTGCCACTCTGGACGGACTTACCTTCATTGGGATTCCGAAGCCCCTGTCTCACCCAACCTTCCGATCTCAGGCTGGGTAAGACAGGAGCATCAAAGAATATCCGTGGCTGCATCGGTGTGAAGTAACTAGGGCACAGAGAAGTAAGAAATGCCCCCTTTGTATGTTACTAGCTGCCATAAAAGGAGGTGTTTAAAGGTACAATTCAAAGGTAAATGGTTCAGACAACAACGAGGGGACAGGAGAGTTCGTGTCAGATCTCAGAGAGGGAGGGAGGAGATGGGGCAAGTGGGACCAGAGAGAAGAGAGTGGGGTGGAGTGGGGGTCTCACCAGAGGTAGGGGGAGGGGGTGTCAGGTCGGACAGGAGAAGCGGGTGGCCAGGTCAGACCGGAGAGTGGGGGGGGTTTCAGTCTATCCGGAGGGCACGTGGGGCGGCGGCGAGGGTGGTCTGGTCAGACTGGAGTGAGGAAGTTGTCAGTCCGGAAGAGGGGGTGGGTTTGACCTGGAGCGGGGGAGTCATCGGATAAATGTCAGTCCTGAAAGGGGCAGGGATGTCAGTCTGGGGGTGGGAGGGATCATTCCGGGGAAGGGGGGGGGGAAATCGGACCAGGAGGAGGGTGTTCAATTCAGGAGGGGCGTTCAGTCCGGGAGGAGGGGAGGTCAGACTGAGAGAGAGGTGTCAATCTGGGGAGGCATCTGACTGGGAGAGGTTGGGATAGCACTGGAGAGGGGTGGGGTCAGTCCAGCAGAGGGGAGTCAGTCCATGAGGGAGTGGGTTCTTTTTGGGAGAGGAGATGGGAGGTGGAGTGTTCAATCCGGGCAGGGGAGGGGTGGCACCTTGTCACAATGGGAGGGAGGATGGGGCTGGACCAGGTCTCACTGGAGGGGAGGGGTGGGCTGCAGGTTGGTCGGGTCAGGTGATGGGTTGAATCGGGCTGGGGAGGTGTATGTGGGGGGTGTCCCCTGCGATTGAGGACTCTGGGTTTGTATTCGTTGGAGCTTAGAAGGATGAGGGAGGATCTTATCGAAACATTACAGGATACTGTGAGGCCTGGATAGAGTGGACGTGGAGAGGATGTTTCAATTGGTAGGAAAAACTAGAACCAAATGGCACAAACTTAGACTGAAGGGACGATCCTTTAAAACTGAGATGAGGAGGAATTTCTTCAGCCAGAGGATGGTGAATCTGTGGAACACTTTGCCGCAGAAGGTTGTGGAGGCCTAATTACTGAGTGTCTTTAAGACAGAAATAGATAGGTTCTTAATTAAGGAGTTATGGAGAGAAGACAGGAGAATGGGGATGAGAAAAATATCAGCCATTATTGAATGGCGGGGCAGACTCGATGGGCCGAGTGGCCTAATTCTGCTCATATGTCTTATGGTCTTATGCGAGGCTGCGTCGGGATTTTAAAAATATTTGCTCTGGAGTTAGAAGTGATTCTTTTCCTCTAACTGTTTCAAAGTAACTAGCATGGTAGAATTGGAAGCACCTTCCGAAGTAATGATTTAAATGGCTTCTGCCGGATGGTTCACAGCCCAGTGTAATTTCTAGAGGAAGTTAGCACCTCTGAGCAATTGCCATGTAAACCCTTACGTGGAACTTCCGAGAGGGATTCCCCAACACATCATTGGGGCATCCCCTAAGGGCGACGCTGGGGAACCAGGAAGGTATGGGTCGAGATGTTGTTTAGCAACAAGGGCCATTTTTAGAGAGAAGGCCTGTTGAGTTTTATTGTTTATCTGGATCAAGGCAGTTGGGAATAGGAAGCTAGAGAGGGATCATCTCTCCGCACTGCCAGAAGCAGAAAAACTATACAACGGAGTAATGGGCACAAAGGAAAGCCTCTAGAGAAGCTAAAGGAGAGTTAGTTTTAGAAACTAGGACCCAATTGAACGGCCTTGATTGTCCGATTCGGGACCCAACGACGCCGTTCAATCTCACGAGATTTGCAATCTAATGTGATCTCACAAGGTGTCACAATCTGGATCTCGCCGTCACTGGGGGGGATCGAGATTTGCATTTTTAAGTGAGCAGTTAGGCTCTCTCAGATATATCTCCATCGGAGTCTCCCAAGGCTGGGTATTGAATGCCCTGCCTGGGAGACATCGTAATGGCTCCATTTAGCACTTATCCACACAAACATGGACCAGGCATAATAGAAACTCGGGGTTCTCCCAGGCTATCAGAGGCCCCCGGGTGGTCAGGCACTGGGGAGGGTGGTACCCTGGCACACCTGCTGGGTGCCACTGCCATGATACCGGGTGGCACTGGCAGGGGCGCTGCCACAGTGTCAGGTTGGCAGTGCCATTGTGCTTGGGTGTCAGGTTGGCACTGCCAGAGATCAGGCCTGGGGGTGCCCTGCCCTTATGAGATGGGGTGATGGGGAGGGGTCTGGAGGTTGGGGTGTTGGGGAGGGGTCTGGAGGTGGCAGTGGGGTTGTATAGAGATCAAGTTGATCAGGGTGGCATTTTTAAATGCTCATCAGGAAATGAAGGTAAGTGCAGCCTTAGCAGAGCGTTCCTCGCTGAGGCCCCCCCAAAAAATCAGAATCCTGTTCGCTAGCGGGGTTCATCTTGGTGTTGCAGGTGGGGAGAAACACCCCGCTAAACGTGCCCAAAACCGGACTCTTTTTTTTCCCGTTAAATTGCACCCTCGATGTTTCCAGGAAGTTTGAAGTTAAGAAAAAAAAGATGAATTGGCATTGGAACAGATTACTGGTCACTGAAGCTAAAGACAGAGCTGAAAGTGCAGACCTGGGTGAAATTGGCCAGGAAAAGCCAGAATCTGAGGCAATCGTAAATTTAGTGTCCTTATTTCCAGCCTTTAAAAACAATGCTATTCAGTTGTGGACTGAGTACTGGAGCTTTATGTAGAGGTTTGAATGCACGTTGCAATTCAAGACAAAGGAATACTGAAAGGAGGGTTGGAAAAGGGTTGGACGTTGATCTTTGTAAAAACAGCTGAGAGAAAGTATTGTTTGAAAGGATAATTGTAAACCTGGAGGTGGATCCTTAATGAAAACAACTGAGGGAAAGAATTGATTGAAAGAAGACATTAAAGCATGTTTCTTTGAGAGTGGAGTTTAGAAGCACTCATGTGACAATCATTTGGGGGAAACTTGAGGAGAAATCCACAGAAGATCGATAGGATGGCATCAACCACTTGGCTTCAGAGTGGGCTGTTGTCTGACCACAGGTAGTCTGTTGCGTTACAGGGACTGTGTGTTGAGAACATTATAGCATAAGATATGTCATGTAGCCTGTGTTATCGTTGAAATCTGGGTACATTTGTGAAGATAAGGGGTGAGTGAAGGAATATTGTATTGTTGTCGAACTTTTCATGTTTAAGAATTTCCCCCCCCTGTTGTTAATAGCTAGTGGGCAGGAGTGGGCAGGAACATGTGTCGGCATGGGAATTGGGTGGAAGGGGGGGGGGGGTGCGAGGGCTAGAGGGCCAAATTCTCTTTATTACAACTTGGACAAAATCTCAAAGCACCAAAGTGCACGTTTTAAACAATCTGCTTCAGCAGACCCTGTCACTGTTTCTCGGGGGGCAGTGGTGGGAGAGGGGGCACTCCAGCATGTACCAGCTCCCTCAGAATTAAAATCTGGCCATTCAAGGTTGTTTCTCCCGAGGCAGATGCACCAAGCCAGGAACTCTGGCTACCTGCCTCAGGAGCACATTTCCATGCCAATGTCCCTTTACACAAATCTTATTCAATAATTAGATACGCTTTTTTTCAAAAAAGAGTAAAAAGAAATTGCAGCAAGCTGCAATCTCAAAGTCGGGTTGCAAGATAGTTGGTTATTGTTTTATTATGAGGTTGAATAGCTATTTGTTCCAGATTAGTGTTATCAGATTGAACGGTTCCATTCCTTGACGTTCAGTGAGTGATGGGATTCCCTCCACGTCCCCGTCCCCCCCACCCCCCCACCCCCCCAAGAGCATTTTCTTTGCAGAGTAATATGGACAGTTTGCCAGAAAGCAAAGCAGGAAATCAAGGAAAGCCTGTTGTAAATTTGAAGGGAAATTTGATGTTTGCTCTGCTGTAAAATAGATAATTATCCAATGATTATGGGTTTATATTTAATTAGAATGTGGTGTCTCATGCCTGTGCTGGAAGGGGCTAGTGTGACTGCACATTATATCAGTCACCACATTGTGCCAGGCGTTTTCAATCTGCTGCATTCAGAGCTGTTTTACCACAGGAGAATTTAGCCGTCATTCATTCACCAGTGGAAAGTTAGAATTTCTGATTTCCTTTCTCACTGTGTTTACTGTGCCTCCCCCGACCCGCACCCCACCTCACCTTAAATGTTTAAGGACTGTCTGTGATGGGAAGTTTAAAACATGTTCATTTTTTTCTGAAAAGCATGGAGGACGTCTGAAATGCTAACTGTTCACTATAAAACATAAATAGATTAATACTGTTATGGGTTAGGTTCACTGCAGAAAGATACAAAGTTTGTAAACTAGTAACAAAGTTTTGTTGGCACTAATTAAAATATGTGTAACCCTTTCCTGGTAACTTATTTTTGCTTGAAAGGGAGAATAACAAAATACTCCCAAGAAGCATCAAGTGTCAACAGTCAAAATATTCTTCGAAGGTACATGTCGCCAGACTGCCACAGAAAATATATCTGTATCTGCAGTACGGGTATTTCCCTTTTGAAACTATGGAACCAGAATGGTTGCAGAACTATTTTTTGCTCCACGTTGAAAGTTGAGTAATATCAACTCTATTTAAGGCCAGCTCATATCTCGCAGTGCTGTCAGTATAGTTAATAAGGCTGCAGATCCGGGAGGGCAGAACATGATAGTGGGAGAAGTCTTAGAGGGGAAACCTATGGTACTGGTGAACGTATATGCAACAAATTGGGACAATGTATCATTCATGAAAAGGTTGGTAGCAGTGGTGCCGGACCTGGACACACAGCAGCTAATTTTTTGGGGGGGGGTGATATGAATTATGTGCTAGACCTGAAGGTAGATCGACCTAGGCCGAGACTGCTGGCCCCGGTTGGGATGGCGAGAGTATTGTTCATGGAAGAGGTAGGAGGGGCAGACCTGTGGAGGTTAGCCTACCCAGGGGAGAGGGCATTCTTGTTTTTCTCCACGGTACAGAAAGTGTATTCGCGGATTGATTACTCCATTATAAATACAACCCTACTGGCTGGAGTTAGGGTGGCTGAATATTCAGTGGTAGTGATTTTGGATCATGCCCCACATTGGGTGCAGCTGGCGCTGGGAGTGGGCCAAGAGCGCCGCAAGGGTTGGCGGTTAGATGTTGGGTTGCTGTCGGATCTGGGGTTCTGTGGGAGGATTTTGAGGGCCATACAGGAATGAATTACGAATAATGACAATGGAGAATTCTCTCGATTTTATGGGAGGCACTGAAAGTGGTGATTAGGGGAGAGATTATAGCAATGAAAGTATATGCAGATGCGGAAACTAGGGAAGAGCGACAGAAATTGGTGGATAAGATTTTAAGCGTGGATCTTCAGAATGTGAGGGATGCGACCCCTGAATTGTTGATGTGCAGGAGGCAAACTGCAAATGCAGTTCGACCTGATGTCAATTGCCAAAGCGGTGCGGCAATTTAATCGAGGAAAAGCGGTAGTAAATGAATATGGGGAGAAGGTGAATCGGCCTTTGGCTTATCAATTAAGGTGACA
Source organism: Scyliorhinus torazame (assembly GCF_047496885.1). NCBI lineage: Eukaryota > Metazoa > Chordata > Chondrichthyes > Carcharhiniformes > Scyliorhinidae > Scyliorhinus > Scyliorhinus torazame. The sequence goes on along the minus strand of NC_092712.1, from coordinate 190,992,268 downwards.
GGAGGTGGATAGGGAGATTGTTCAGGTTGAGGACTGAGAGTGTGAGTTGGTCTCAGATCCGGAAAAGATGAATGGGATGTTCAAGGCTTTTTGTGAGAAGTTATATCGGTCGGACCCACCTAAAGATGGACGTGGGATAAAACCATAAGACCATAAGACATAGGAGCAGAATTAGACCATATGGCCCATCGGGTCTGCTCCGCCATTCAATCATGGCTGATAGTTTTCTCATCCCCATTTTACTGCCTTTTCCTATAACTCTTTAGTAATCAAGAATCTTTCTATCTCTGTCTTAAAGACACTCAGTGATTTGTCCTCCACAGCCTTTTGCGGCAAAGAGTTCCACAGATTCACCACCCTCTGGCTGAAGAAATTCATCCTCATCTCTGTTTTAAAGGATTGTCCCTTTAGCCTGAGATTGTGCCCTCTGGTGCTCGTTTTTCCTACAAGTGGAAACATCCTCTCCACGTCCACTCTATCCAGGCCTTGCAGTATCCTGTAAGTTTCAATAAGATCCCTCCTCATCCTTCTAAACTCCAATGAGTACAGACCCAGAGTCCTCAACCATTCCTCATACGACAAGCTCTTCATTCCAGAGCTCATTCTTGTGAACCTCCTCTGGACCCTTTCCAAGGCCAACGCATCCTTCCAAAACTGCTCACAATATTCCAAATGGGGTCTGACCAAAGCCTTACATAGCCTCAGATGTACATCCCTGCTCTTGATTTCTAGCCCACTCGACATGAATGCTAACATTGCATATGCCTTCCGAACTACTGACTGAACCTGCACGTTAACCTTAAGAGTATCTTGAACAAGGACTCCCAAGACCTTTTGTGCTTCTGATTTCTGAGCACTTCCCCATTTGGAAAATAGTCTATGCCTCCATTCCTCCTTCCATTGTGCACAACCTCACACTTTTCCACATTGTATTCTATCTGCCATTTTTTTGCCCACTCTCCCAGCCTGTCCAAGTCCTTCTTCCGCCCTCCTGCTTCCTCAATACTTCCTGTCCCTCTACATATCTTTGTATCAGCTATAAACTTAGCAACAGTGCCTTCAGTTTCTTCCTCCAAATTGTTAATGGCGGAGTTTCTGGGAGGTTTCCCAGAGTGGATGGTGGGTTGCGGCAGGAGCTGGAGCCCTTGCTTTGTTTACAGGAGTTTCAGGGTGCGTTGAACCCTGGAACTCCTGCAGATGCAATCAGGGAGGACACAGGGCTGGATGGGTTCCTGGTGGAATTCTATAAAAAGTTCATGGATCAGTTGGGCCCATTGTGTTTGAACATGTTTAAGGACACTTTTGAGTGTGGAGCTCTCCCGGGGGCATTGAGTCAAGCATTCATTTTGCTGCTTTTGAAGAAGGACAAAGGCCCCAAAGAGTGTGTGTCACACTGCCCGAACTCCCTGCTGAACGTAGATGCCAAATTGCTGGCCAAGGTGCTGGCTTTAAGACTGAAGTCGATCTTCCCTGAGTTGACCGGGGAAGATCAGACGGGGTTCATGAAAGGGTGGAGGCTGTTGGCGAATGTGCGTCAGTTGTTTAATGTGGTGCGATCAATCCAGCACCGGAGATGATTGTATCTCTGGACGTTCAACCAGGTGGAGTGGGGATACCTCTTTACAGTATTGGAGAAGGTTGAGCTGGTTCTGGGATTTGTGTCATGGGTGCAGCTGCTGTATGCGGCACCATTTGTGAGTGTTTACACTAATAATATGACCTCTTAGCCCTTTTGGTTACATCAGGACGCGAGGCAAGGATGTCCGCTGTTTCCTATGCTGTTTGTAATGGCAATTTGTCATAGCATTGAGGGCCTTGAAAGAATGGAATGGGATAGGTGGTGACGGGGGGGAGCACAGGGTATCGTTATATGCTGACGTTTTGCTGTTATACATAAGGATTCCGGACGCATTTATTGGGAACATCATGGCCGGGTCGGAGAATCCCCAGGGGGATTCACGGGCACCCGTGGGATTCCCGCCGCGCCAGTCAGGGGTTGCTGTAAGCGACCCCCCCTCCCAGCGATTTTCCGGCCCCCAATGGGCCAAGTGGCCGCCGAATTCAGCCGAGTCCCGCTGGCATGGGGTACTCCGGTCCCACACGGCGGGACCTGGAAGGTGAGTCTGCGGGGGCATTCCTGGAGGGGGGGGGGGATCTTGTAGCCACCTGGGTTGGCCACTTCCCGACTTAAAATGGAGAACCGCAAAGACTGAAGGGAAATTCAGCCAACACAGGCAAAATTGAGCAAGTGCTGAAATCATGTGTATCGAAACTTGCAAAAACCAGACAGCACTGAAACCAGCAGCCATCTACATAGTAATGAGCAATTCCAAGGCACAATTGCAACACTCAAGGTGAATAAATCCAAGCCAGACTCCTCGGCGCCAGCAGGAGCCACGACAAAGGAAGGCCAACGGACATTTAGGGACCGCCCAGTGATCAGGGAACAACTCCAGTATTGGAGAAATCAATCCAAATGATCGGAACGCTGTCCAATCATTTGGACCAGGTACGGGGTCCGCCCCGAAGGGCGGGAAGCCACTGGGGACTATAAAGTTAAGCCCCCAAGTTCAAATCGTCCTTCTTGGCAGGGTCACTCAACAACGCGAATCAACCCCTGAGAGTGAACTGCCCAAGCGGCCACGCCAACCAAGTAAGTCTCCAGTCAACGCTCGCTATGAGATAGGTGCTCCTAGCTACAAGTCCACACCAGCTTTTGAATCCTGCAGACTCAGGACCTGAACGAAAGGCCATTTGTTCCCCTGACCTGGTGGGCCAATTCCGAAGCTAAGTATAGGCCTTTTAGTGATAGAAATAGTCTAGAAAGTAGAGTTTAAGCATGAGTAGTGATTTACTGTGTATAATAAATGTGTTTTGATTTGAATCTTACTAATTGGTGTGTTGAGTTATTGATCATTACTTGAACTTGAACCTCATGGCGGTATCATAAAGATACCTGGCGACTCTAGAGCAAAGGTTAAACAAACAGAGCAAATTACGATTTAAGAACCAACCAAAAGTTAGCAACATATTACTGGCGATATCCTGACGGGACCCGACTTAGAAGTGGCTTAACCACTCTGGGAGAACCCAACATTTGTTTTAGAAATCCAATTGGGAACAGAAAACACCACAAGTGTTCAAGCAGTTCTGGTCAATCCTCGTAATTTGGAAGTGTGTTAATGCATGCGGAACTAACAATGTATAAGGTAAAACTGATAGATTTTTGTTGCGAAAAACTGTCGGGAGTTTGTATTCCGGAAAATAGCGAAAGCGGTACCCGTAATTACAGCACCGCCTTAGTACCCCTCGTTCCAAATTTTAAGAGAGTATTTAGAGAGGAAAGATGGCAATGCAGGCAATGCAACGCCTCATGAACCCTGAAGAATTCGTGGTCGCAACGACCAGCAGTAGAGTAGGTCAGTGACCCGTTTGGGAAGAGGAAATCAGGAAATATCTCAAAGGGAAGGGATGGCCTCTTTGGAGTGAGTTCTGTGACAATGAGGAAATAGGACCCGGGAGTATAGGACACACTTGGTGGGAGAATCTGTCAGAGATTCATAAGAAAAGCTTGGGAAAAGCTCGCAAGCTGATGGCAATCGTGTCCTGTCTGGCACAATTGCGAGGCACAGAGGCGGTCGTTCGGACGCTCCGGAAAGAGATAGGAGTACATCGAATGAGCAAGGTCGAAGTAAGTGAGGTTGAGAAAGAGAACATAGAGTTGAGAAGGAAGTTAGCAGCAAAGGACGGAGAGGTGGATGATGCCAAGTGGGCACACCAGTCTTGTGTGGCGCATTTAAGCAGCTTCCAGACACAGTACGAAAAGGCCTATCAGGACACGCAACGTGCAGTCCTGGTAAGAGAGGTAACAGAGAAACAGATAGAGGCATTGCAAAGGCAGTGTAGCGACCTGAAAGCAGCATTATGAGCACTCCATGCTACCACCACGGAGCACAGACAGAGCTTACTAGATCATGCGAAGTGCAGGAAGCAGATTGCAGAACTGCAGTCTTTGCTTTCAGTTCAGAATGGATTCCACAGCACCTTTGGATCCCAATTAGATACAGAAGACGGCCCGGATTGGGAAGAATTAAATGAGACCACGCATAGATATGTTCAGGGAACATGTGCGCAAGGAAAACCCCAGAAGAGAAAAGCGCCCCAACCCCCACAGAGCAGATAATTCAGGCACCAATGAATCCAGTAACCACCCACCGCACCGTCACATCGGACGGAGATACAGAATTTCTTTATATCACCCCCTTAACCGTGACCCAATTACGGGATGCGTGCGAGAAAATCACACCGTTCCTCCCCACCTCAGAGCCCCACCACTTTTTTTGCCAGAGTAAAGCAGCAGGCGACCATGTACGGCCTGGATGAGCGTGAGCACGTGAAGCTCACAGTTTTGAGTTTAGACCCTTCAGTCGTAGCAGCTCTTCCCGACCCACAGAATGTAGGAGGAGACACCCTTGCAGAGATGCATGCAGCGATCCTAGACATGATCGGCTGCAACAGAGGTGACCCAGTAGAAGGCCTGAATAAGTGTAGGCAGAAAAAGACGGAACACCCCACAGTGTTTGCTGGACGCCTGTGGATTCATTTTACAGCCGTTTTCTGTAATTTAGACCGCGCCCATTTGTCCCAAGATGGTATGGCCAAATGGACCCGCACCCTTATCTCCCATGACACAGAGGCAGGAAAAAAAGCCTGTACCAACTATGACCCCTCAGAAGAAGCGCATAATGAGAAATGGGTTTTAAAGAGATTGTCCCGCACCTGGGAGCAATATGTCCAAAACAAAGCCGCAGTTAGGAAACCCGAGGAACAGCAGGCAGGAGCAGACATCCAAATGGAGACAACACACCAGAACCCCGCATGGGTGAACGAAGGCAGGAACAGCCCCCTACAAAAACCACAGGAGTGTTACAACTGTGGACAGTTGGGACACTTTGCACGAGAATGCAATGCCCCACGAAAGCCACAGAGAGCCCAGCAGGCAGGCACTCTGAATAAGAATAGGACAGAGCCCATACATAGTGTGAGCACCCGTTCAGACCAGACAGACATGAACGGAACGGACTGATGGTGTTCGGGCTCCCCCAGTTGGGTCTGCGACACCCTTTGGGATAGGTCCGGACGACCGGTAGTTGCAGCAAAGATATGGGGACAGCCCATCGAATTTCTCTGGGACACAGGAGGGTCCCGCACCACAATACATTCCTCCACCATATTCCAGAAAGACACGTGGCCTGCTACAGCCACGATCACCCTCAGCGGCTTCACAGGCCACTCACAGCAGGGACACATCACAGCCCCTGTACCCATTCAGATTGGCAATATAACAACAAAGCACCACATAGTCTTAGTCGACCTACCCCACACAGCAGAACACATTTTGGGAATTGACTTTTCAACTCCCACCACCTTTCATTTGATCCGTTAAACCAGTGTGTTTGGAGAATGGCAAAATCTGCAAGAGTCCCCGCAACGCTCACAATAGGTGAATACGCAAACAAGATTAACACAGTCGGCGATTTCTGGTTTGACCCGACCACAATTAGCACAGACAAGCAGGTGAGGGCAGTTCTGCAGAAGCACAGGACAGCATTCGCGACCCACAAACACGACTGTGGCCGGATGACTGGTTCCGTTCAAATCACAGGACCCTGACCCTAGACCCCAAAAGTAATACGGATTTCCCCAAGAGGCAGAGGGAGAAATCGCAAAAGTTATCGACAGCTTATTAGAGCAGGGCGTACTCAGATCAGTAGCCTCCACTATTAATGCCACGATTTGGCCAGTGAGAAAGCCCGATGGATCATGGCGACTGACCATCGATTACCGGGAAATCAACAAAGTCATACCCCACAGCAGCCCCCACGGTAGCCACAAGTCCCAAGACCATGCTCAAACAGGGACTCAACTCACGATATTTTATGCTTTTGGACATCAGTAACGGATTCTGGTCCATTCCATTGGCAAAGGCGTGCCAATACAAATTTGCCTTCACTTTTAAAGGTCAGCAGTACACGTGGACATGCCTTCCAGAAGGATTCCACAACTCCCCCTCCATTTTTCACCGACAGCTGGCAAATGGATTATCAACATTTTCTCGCCCCGAATGTCTGGTCCAGTATGTGGACGACCTATTACTGCAGACAGACACCAAGGCAGAGCACATCGAGCTTCTGTCCGAACTCCTGGAACTCCTGCAGAAAATTGGTTGCAAAGTAAACTCCCGAAAGGCCCAGATTTTGGAAAACAAAGTGATATATTTGGGTACGATTATCACGCACGGCAAACTCGAGATCGAGCACAAAAGAATTGACTCGATTGCCAAATTGCCCCTTCCCCAGAATGTTTCAGCCCTCCGGTCGTTTTTAGGACTGGCTGGCTACTGCCGAAACCATATTGATGGTTTCGCCAGCAAGGCAGCACCCCTCTCGGAACTCCTAAAGAAAGGAGCCCCTTGGGAATGAGTCCGCAGCATACGGATGCTGTGAATGCTTTGAAAAGAGCCCTCATTGCAGCCCCTGCACTATAAGTTCCAGATCCGCTTTCCCCCTACGCTATAGAGATAGCTAGCACCGACCGCACCCTTTCAGCCGTGCTCCTCCAGGAATGGCATGAACAGTTAAGGCCCGTGGCTTACGCCTCCAGATGTTTAGATCCTGTGGAGCAGGGATTTTCGGCCTCTGAAAGGCACCTGCTCGCAGTTTTCTGGGCAATTCAGGATTTTTCCTGCATAACCGGACTAAACCCCATCACAATCCTCACGGAACACACCCCCACCCAATTTTTACTAGACGGACGACTCAAGGCCTGTACAGTTAGCCAAATTAGAGCAGCTAGATGGACCCTTCTTTTGCAGGGACGGGACATCACCGTTAAAAGAACCAAGACCCACACTTTCTTAGCCGATAACCTTCAGTACCCAGGCACGCCCCACGAATGTGAAATCATCTCACCACACCACAACACAGGCCCCTTTATCGCCAAAACACCCCCCAGAAAGATAGGTAGTTCACCCCAGAGCCCCCAGCACACAGACACGTGCACACCTTTAAGGATTTATGTGGATGGTTCTTCCACAGTATTAGAAGGGAAGCGCATTACAGGATGCGGCATATATGCCGAGGAAGCACAGGGTCGTGCCCTAGAAGAGATCTCCTTAAAGCTACCAGGCCACTTAGGCGCGCAGGCGGCAGAACTAGCAGCCGTTGCGTATAGCATAGATCACCCAGATTCCTTCCCCAGCCCAGCAGACATATACTCGGACAGCCTCTATATCTGCAACAGCCTTACAGAATTCCTACCCCTGTGGAAAGCAAGAGGGTTTGTTTCTGCAGACGGAAAACCCCTCCCTTCAGCCCCATTGCTCCGCCACATTTTAGAGAAAGCACAGGACAGGACCTTTGGTATTGTTAAAGTTCGCAGTCACCACCATTCCTCCCCACCTGGAAATGTAAAAGCTGACGCACTGGATAAAGCAGGTTCCAGGCATGGATATTTTTGGACACCCCCCGAAAGCGCACCAGTGAATGCAGTTCCGGTCTCGCAGACTAATATCGAGGATTTAGTGTAGGCCCAGAAGCAGGATAGCAATCTCAGGGAGATTTTGAAAGGAAAATTTACGGCACCTTACGTTAGATTTAAAAATGCACTAACCACACATGACGGTGTGGTCCTAAAAGACACCCTTTATGTGGTTCCTGAACAGGACAGGAATCAACTTATTTGTTTATTCCATGACAGTCATGGACATCAGGGAATTGATCCCACTACAGCCCACCTCAGGCAGCTCTGTTGGTGGCCAAGTTTCAAAGAAGATATAACCCACTATGTTGAGAATTGCCTTATCTGTGCCCAGAACAATCCGGACAGATACGCAAAGAAGGCTCAGCTTAGTCACACCCGCCCCGTTAATGGCCCCTGGACTAACTTCCAGATCGATTTTATAGGACCATTGCCCCCTTGCAGGAATGGTTACAAGTACGTATTAGTCGTCATAGTCACTTTTACGAAATGGGTAGAGGCATTCCCATCCAGAACGAACACGGCAAAGACCACAGCCAAGATCTTAACCCACCACATCTTTACGAGATGGGGACTCCCCCGCAGCATTGAATCCAACCAAGGTTCCCATTTTACGGGACGTGTCATGAAGAACGTCCTCACGATATTTGGCATTTACCCAAAAATTCCACATCGCATACTACCCCCAGTCGAGTGGTATCGTGGAGCGCATGAATCGGACCCTAAAATCCACCCTCAGAAAAATGGTCCAACCAAACAAAACCACTTGGGATTCAGTCCTCCCTTTTGCACTGATGTTTTTGAGAAATACTATCTCAACTTCCACAGGTTACACCCCACACACAATCATGACCGGACGCCCCATGAAAGGCACAGAATTTTTATTAGGATTGGACTTGACCAGCCCCGAAGTGATGGCCCTCCCACACAAGAACGCAGTCAAACAGTTAGTGGAGAATGTGAAAACGGCTCAGCTAGCAGCCGTAGTAAGATTAGGCACAAGGAAGAAACAGAGCAAGGCCTGTTTCGACAAGCCAGTGCATACGACTGAGTTTGAGGTAGGACAGCAGGTCATGCTCTCAATTTACGACCCCAGCAGATTCCTGTCACCAAAGTATTTGGGTCCGTACTCCATTGCGGACAAAGTAAGCCCCTCAGTGTATAAAATTAAGTACCCCAATGGAAAGACTGCGTGGTTCCATGTTAACCAGCTTAAGGCATATGGCCCACAGTCCAATCACGCACATCACGTCATGCTCGACGCAGCAGACCACACCCTGCCCACAGCCAACCTATCCCTACCCTCCCCAACACGCCCACCACATCCACGGACTCGCCCTCGACTCCACCCCCGACCTCTAGACTCCACCCCGGAATGCCCACAGACAGCAGCAGCAGCGACAGCGACTGTGACTCAGACAATAGCCACAGCACGCCTCCCTACTATCCCCATGCAAGAGGACCCACACCCAGCGAATCTGACCGCGATTCGAGTGATCCCTTCCTCATCACTTTCCTCAACAAACCCCACCAAAGACCACCGCCCTACAATGACAATTCCGTCCCCACAGAACTAGCCACCACCTTTTGGCACCGCGATAACTCATACAGGCTCGTCCGGAACGACGAGATGGACCCCAAATCGCACCATGCAGCCCTATCAGCCCCTATACATTCGAGAGTATGGCATCCGGGAGAAGATGACGACTTTGAGTCTGACTCCCAAAGCGAGAACCCCTTTGCAACCCTCTTCGCAACTGATAACTGAGGTGTCCAGATGATGTTTTAAAAGGAACTGCTTGGGAGAAACGGTGTTCTTTCTGATGGAACCTGCAGCATGTTGTTTAATGTTGTTTGTTACTGTTATTGTTATGTATTGTATGTAAGATCAGAAATTTTTTCCACGGCCCCACGCCATATTTGTCGGTCGAAACCTATAAGAACTTGCCAGCACGCTTATCGGCAGAAACCGCTGAGAGCTTGCCAGACCCCCGTTCATAACTGCTCTTCTGGTTCGAGGTTGAACCAATACGGCAACCCCCCACGATGACTACATTGCTTGCCCATTCTTGCCGGTTGCTCAGGCAGTGGAGAAATGGCATTGGTCTCCACCCTGCCTGAGGACCCCCATCTGGTCAGCTACGTTCGGGTAGAGCACATACGCCATTGATTACCGTCCTACCTGGGGATCCCATCCAATTCTTACCCGTCGCGGCCCATACGCACCTCATTCCGGCACTCTTGGTTCAAAAAGTTTTGTTTTGTTTTCCGGCAACCCTTAGGTCGCCATCCCTATGCTATATTTACATCCTCAAACATTTGGATGGTAAATTGCACAGCCTGCGAGACGGCTCGCACTGTTTCAGTATTTTTAAGTGTGTCTTGTCCTGAATATTCGGTTTAAAAAAAAAATGAGGGAGTCACACATGGTGACAAATTGTAAAGGGACAATTGGCACTAAAGGACAGACATACTAACGCACGAGATATTAACCAAGATAGTAACAGACACTATGCTTGATCCATAGAACCCCAGAAGCTCTAGGAAAAGATACGAAACAGAAAGGAAGAGACAAAAAGAGACAGGAGAAGAACAATGAGGACATCCTCCGTGTTGATCACCACCATTATGATGTGTATTCGGTTGCGCACGAACGCGAACCCCCTGACCCCAACCCACCCCCCCTCACCCCCCCCGGCCATTAATGATTCACTTTCCCAGAGCACCCAGAGCCCAGTAACAGGCAACACCACACTATCATGGTGTGATAAGCTCATAACATTGTCCGCCCTTTCCTACGTAGGCGAATCCCTATTAGTGTTGGCGATACTCTGCAGCATCGTGCAGACTATCCGCATGAGGAAATGGCGAAGGAGAGCCTACCGCTCTCACACCCCGGTATACAGAATGAGATCCCCTATTTTCGGTTTTCACCAGGCCTCCGAACCCCTTGATCAACAATAAAGACCATTTGTGTTGCATCTTTTGTAAATAAAGAAATGGAAATATTGTACACCCCTGTGCTTGACTGCCAAGCCAGGAAAAATGTAAATGCTGCTATTATTTTGTATTGTTTAGGAAGTTAATATGACTGAATGTTTAGTGAGTGTAGTTTATTGAGGACGGTTAGAGGTACCGTTTTTTAAATTTTGTAATGCATGTTCCTGTTTTGACATAGCGCCACTCAGAATGTTAGTTAAAAATTTTCATTGCATAGTTATGGTCAGTGTAGAGGCCATGGAAAAGTGCTCGCCGGGTCAGGGAATGAAGACAATGCAGTTATGTGATCCTTCACGCTTGGCGTCAGGGATCACAAGGAGGGAGTGTAGCCACCTGGGTTGGCCACTTCCCGACTTAAAATGGAGAACCGCAAAGACTGAAGGGAAATTCAGCCAACACAGGCAAAATTGAGCAAGTGCTGAAATCATGCGTATTGAAACTTGCAAAGACCAGACAGCACTGAAACCAGCAGCTATCTGCATAGTAATGAGCAATTCCAAGGCACAATTCCAACACTCAAGGTGAATGAAGCCAAGCCAGACTCCTCGGTGCCAGCAGGAGCCAAGACAATGGAAGGCCAACGGACATTTAGGGACCGCCCAGTGATCAAGGAACAATTCCAGTATTGGAGAAATCGATCCAAATGATCGGAACGCAGTCCAATAATTTGGAACCAAGTATGTGGTCCACCCCAAAGGGCGGGAAGCCCCTGGGGACTATAAAGTAAAGCCCCCAAGTTCAAATCGTCCCTCTTGGCAGGGTCACTCAACAACGCGAATCAACCCCTGAGAGTGAACTGCCCAAGCGGCCACGCCAACCAAGTAAGTCTCCAGTCAACGCTCGCTATGAGATAGGCGCTCCTAGCTACAAGTCCATACCAGCTTTTGAATCCTGCAGACTCAGGACCTGAACGAAAGGCCATTTGTTCCCCTGACCTGGTGGGCCAATTCCGAAGCTAAGTATAGGCCTTTTAGTGATAGGAATAGTCTAGAAAGTAGAGTTTAAGCATGAGTAGTGATTTACTGTGTATAATAAATGTGTTTTGATTTGAATCTTACTAATTGGTGTGTTGAGTTATTGATCATTACTTGAACTTGAACCTCGTGGCGGTATCATAAAGATACCTGGCGACTCTATAGCAAAAGTTAAACAAACAGAGCAAATTATGATTTAAGAGCCAACCAAAAGTTAGCAACAATCTGACCCTGGGGGGTCCCCCACGGGGCCTTCCGATCGGCGGGCGGGCTGGCTCCGTGGGACCTAAGTTCCTCCGCACGGGGCCCCTGTAGGGCTCTGCCATATTTCTTTGGGGCCAGCACGGAGAAGAAAAGCCCCGCGCATGCGCAGATCTACAGAGGTGAGATAGTCTCCCACTATTACTGGCGAGTTGAGTTCAATCGCTTGGAATGAATATATTGCCTAGTTTCCTATTCCTGTTCCACTGCCTCCCAGTATTTCCCAGAGGGGCCCTCTGGGTAAGGATGGAATCAGAGTCAGTTAGGGAGATGAGCTTGGAGGCGCTGGTAACGGCGCCACTCCCAGTAGTGCCGATGAAATATTCAACATATTCTGTGGTGGTGGCCACCCTAACAATTTGGAGGCAATTCGCCATAATTTTGAATTGGGGACAACATCATGGCTGGTTCCCATCTGTGCCAATCACTTATTTGAATTGACAAGGCTGGATGCCATATTTAGTGTTTGGCAAGAGAAAGAGTTGGAGTAGGTGGGAGATCTATTTTTGGAGGGGCGGTTCGCTAGCTTGGAGGAGTTAAATGGGGAATATAGGCTTTTGGACGCAGGCGGATTTCGATATCTTCAGGTGTGGAGCTGGGTTAACCAGTTTTTTCCGGCCTTTCCGGTTGTTCAGCCGTCTACCTTGTTTGAGCGGATTGTATCCTGCGCAGGTTTGGTGGAGGGTAGTATGTCCGGGATGTACCAGCGTACAGCAGGGGAGGAGTTGGGTTCGATTGAGGGGACGAAGGCAAAATGGATGGAGGAGTTTGGGCCGATACTAGGGGAAGGGGTATGGTGTGAGGCATTGAGGAGGGTGATTGTGGTATTGTCTTGCGCAAGGCTGAGCCTCATTCAGCTAAAGGTAGTTTTTCGAGCTCACCTCACTAACACGAGGGTGAGCCATTTTTTTGAAGAGGTTCAAATGTTGTTCAAGAGGGACCTCACATCACATTCACATGTTCTGGTCATGCCCCAGGTTGGTGGAGTTTTGGATCCTTTTTTGACAGCACGTCGGCCATCCTCAATGTGGAGGTGAAACCCTGCCCACTAGTGGTGATTTCTGGGGTCTCCAAAGTGCCGGAACTGCAGATGGGTGCAGGGGCTGATGTCCTGGCCTTTGCTTTGTTCGTGGCTTGGAGGAGTATCTTATTGGGCTGAAGGATGGTGGCACCACCGAAGGCTTCATCATGGCTAGGTGATTTGATGGAGTTTGTGTGTCTCAAGAAGGTCAGGTACATCTTGAGAGGGTTGATTGAGGGGTTTTATCAAAGATGGCGACCGTTAATAGTATATTTCAAAGATTTGGTCACTGCTGCAGTTTAAGGTGTGAGGGGGACTTACTTGTTTATGGGGGTGGGGGGGGGGCAGCCTGGGTGGGGCAGGGGGAGGTGGGTGGAGGTGAGAGTCTTTGTAAAAAGTATTTATTGATGGAATCTTGTTAAAGAATCTTTGTTATGGCTCATGTCTTTTGTATTTTGTATGAAAGGTTACAAATTTAATAAAAAATCATTTCTAAAAAAAAGAAGGCTGCAGATTTGAGATTAACATCAGAATGGGGAAGTTGGAAAAAATCTTTCACACAGAGGATTATTGGAACATGCAACATTTTACCACAAGTGGTGATTGAGGCAGAGACTATTGTGCAGCATATCGGTGTGAGCTGAAACATATTTATGCTTCAGATGCCGAGGCTTCTTTTGATCACTTCCCGAACGTTAGCCTACATCCACTAATGCAGGACCACTGTGCTGGAAGTACACAGTGCACAAGAATGCAAGCCTCAAAAAATCCCAGTACAAGGAATGAGCCCAAGGCTCATTAAAGTTTCAGATATAATAGGGATAAATGGAATGCCCCATAATATTGCTGCAACACTTGAAAATTGCTCCTGTCTTTCAGTGCTTATTTAAACAGGTGCTTCAAGGAAATTAGAGAATAACGTTTACTTTCTAGATGATTCTCTCAAACCCTTTCTTGCTGGTTTTGCTGCAGCTTCATTCACTAATCCAAGCTAGGGCCATTCTTTCCATAACCACTTCAATCCCACTAAGAGACAGTGTTGGAGATTCCTGAACAAAATGATGATTTGATATTTGACAGCTTGGTGCAACATCATGCCCGTTTATCATAGATTATCATAGAATTTACAGTGCAGAAGGAGGCCATTCGGCCCATCGAGTCTGCATCGGCCCTTCAAAAGTGCACCCTACCCAAACCCACACCTTCACCCTATCCCCGTAACCCCACCTAATCTTTTTATTTGGAAACTAAGGGCAATTTAGCATGGCCAATCCACCTAACCTGAACATCTTTGGACTGTGGGAGGAAACCGGAGTACCCGGAGGAAACCTACACAGATACGGGGACAACGTGCAGACTCCGCACATATAGTGACCCAAGCCGGGAATCAAACCTGGGACCCTGGAGCTGTGAAGCAACGGTGCTAACCACTGTGCTACCGGCCGCCCATCAATTTGTAACAATGTTCAAAATAGAATTTGATAGCGAATCAGAGCATGTCGAATGACTAATGCAGCACAAGTGAAATAATAAGAATCTTTTATTGTTGTCACAAGTATGTTTACATTAACACTTAAATGAGGTTACTGTGAAAATGTGAATGATCATTTTCTCATCGACATTTTGGACTTAAACTGTTTTGGGGTTGCCTTTTGCTAGTTTTCAATCTGGTCATGTATGGTGAGATTTATAGGGAACAGTGGAAATCAATCTCTTTACTTCACTGCCTTTCTCTTTTATTTGTCCAATAAGTGCCATGGCTATGATTCATCGGTCCACTAGTATCTAATTCAAATGGCAAATCTTCAAGTACAGGCCCTATCAATTATAATCCGCAGGCCACTACAACCCATCCGCCAGCTTCAACACCCACTCCCTCCACCACCAATGCACAGCAGCAGCAGTATGTACTATCTCTAAGATGCACAACAGCAACTCATCAAGGCTCCTTAGACAGCATCTTCCAAACCCATAACCTCAATTCTCTGGAAGGGAAGGGCAGTGGGAACACCACTACCTACAAGTTCCCCTCCGAGACACACAGCATCCTGATTTTTTGGAACTCGGTCACTGTTCCTTCATTGTCGCTGGGTCAAAATCCAGAACTCCCCCCCCCCCCCCACCTCCCAACAATACTGTGGATGTACGTACACCATATGGACTGCAATAGTTTAAGAAGACAACTCACAACAACTTTCTCAAAGCCAATTATGGTTTTGCCAAGTTTTTCATAATAAATAGTAATAATCCTAACCCAGCAAAATAGAGTGAACATTAACATAGTGTAAAAAGAGAATATACAATAGCAATTGACTAGACGTGACCCCACGCGCCTCAGTCTTCCCATACCCTTCCAACGGAGCACTCACCCCCACTCCCCTACGGGTCGCTGCTGCTGACGTTTTAATTTTCCCTGAGAAGCCATTGGACGGTATTATGCCCCCGCTCAACAGCAGCAGCTCTTTACACTTGGCAAAATTATTTACACACATAAGTAGGCATCTGTTCGTGGTGTTGTCGTCCCTTGCTTCTCCCAGACGGAGTTCGCTGCCGTTGTCCTCTCGTTCCGCTTCTGCGCACTTCCGCTTCTGCGGCCCTCACGTC
The DNA here is from genome assembly GCF_047496885.1 of Scyliorhinus torazame. NCBI lineage: Eukaryota > Metazoa > Chordata > Chondrichthyes > Carcharhiniformes > Scyliorhinidae > Scyliorhinus > Scyliorhinus torazame. The sequence goes on along the minus strand of NC_092712.1, from coordinate 190,976,869 downwards.
TTCCCCGTTTTCTCTGTTCCTGTGCACGTTAAGTTTGTTAACGTTTCCCTGCCTCCCCCTCCCCCTCCCTGGCTCTCCTCTATTGTTCCGTCTCTTCCCTCTACCCCCCCCACCCCTCTCCCAGTCTATCTCTCCCTCTCATGCTTTGGCTACTCTCCCCTGTTTCTTGGCTACCTGGCTATTCTTCTGCTTGTTTGTTGGCCACAAACAGGTCCCGGAACAATTGGGTGAATGGCTCCCACGTTCTGTGGAAGCCGTTGTCTGACCCTCCGATGGTGAATTTGATTTTCTCCATTTGGAGAGATTCCGAGAGGTCGGACAGCCAGTCTGCAGCTTTGGGTGGTGCTGCTGACCGCCAGCCGAACAGGATTCTACGGCGGGCGATCAGGGAGGCAAAGGCAAGGGCGTCCACCCTCCTCCCCAGGAATAGATCTGGCTGGTCTGAAACCCCGAAGACCGCCACTTTCGGGCATGGCTCCACCCTCACCCCCACCACCTTGGACATTGCCTCAAAGAAGGCTGTCCAGTACTCCACAAGTCTGGGGCAGGATCAGAATATGTGGGCGTGGTTGGCTGGGCCTCCTTGGCACCACTCATATCTGTCCTCCACCTCCGGGAAGAACCTACTCATACGGGCTCGATAAGTGGGCTCTATTTACCACTTTTAGTTGCGTCAGGCTGAGCCTTGCGCACGTGGAGGTGGAGTTGACCCTATGCAGTGCTTCGCTCCAGAGTCCCCACCCTATTTCAATCCCCAGGTCCTCCTCCCACTTCATTCTTGTTGCGTCCAGTATGGTGTCGGCCCTTTCTACCAGTCGGTCATACATGTCACTACAGTTTCCTTTATCTAGGACGCTTGCGTCCAGTAACTCTTCCAGTAGTGTCTGTCGTGGTGGTTGTGGGTATGTCCCTGTCTCCTTTCATAGGAAGTTTTTTAGTTGCAGGTACCTAAGCTCGTTCCCCCTGACTAGCTGGAATTTCTCTGTCAGTTCGCCCAGTGTTGCGATCCTGCCATCTGTGTATATGTCCCTGACTGTCAGTGTCCTTCTGTCCTGTCCCTACCTTTTGAAGGTGGCGTCAGTCAGCGCTGGCGTGAACCTATGGAATTGCAGATGGGAGCTTTAGGTAAAGGAGAGAAGGGAGGGGAGAAGAAAAAGGGAAAGGGGGGGAAAGGAAAGGAATAAGAAGGGGGGAGGGAAAAAAAAGGGGGAAAAAATGCCAGAAGGGAGCCAAAGCAGAGGGAGAAGGGGCACCAAAGGCAGATGGGGCAATGGATGAGCCAATCAGCGAGCAAAGCGGCAGAACAGAAGTATCGCCGCATCAAAAAGAGCTGGGCAGACAGGTGTAGTCTCCCCCGGGGCCAGGGGGGAGCTGGAACTGGAAGGCAGCCTTTGCCGATGGGGTGATGGAACATCAGCAGGTAAACAAGGCAGAGGCTAGGGCAGACATAGAGGTCGCAGTGCAGGCAGCAATGGCCAAGGCCCTGGCAGAGGTGTAGCAGGCCCTGGGCAGGGCAGAGGAGAAATTGGACGCCCAAGGGAAGAAACTGGAAGCCCAAGAGGCGACCATCAAGGAGCTGGAGAAAGCAGCGACTGACGTGAGCGACCGGATCACGGCCCTGGAGAGGGAGGGAGCGAGACTGGGCACAACATAGGGGAACCTGAAGGGCAGAGTGGATGACCAGGAAAACCGCTCGAGGAGGCAAAATGTCAGGATAGTGGGCTTACCAGAGGGGATCGAGGGTAGAAACCCCACGGCATACGTGGCCGAGATGCCTATGATCATACCTGAACATAAATGTAAAGTAAATCAGAGACAATCTGGTTTGTATGGCTTAAAGTTGCACCAAGTAATGCCACTTGGCCTAATCTAAAGATAGGTATGAATTGAATGAGTTTTATAATTTAATTTGATGCAGTTGGTGGAAGTACCCAGGGCGAGATTCTCCATTCCCGCGCCGGTTGGGAGAATCACCTCGGCCGCCAAAATTTCCCGTGACGCCGGTCCGACGCCCTCCCGCGATTCTCACAAGCGGCGGGAATGGCCCCGTCGAGTTCCGCGGGCCGCAGGGCGGAGAATCGCCGGAGACACCCAAAATGGCGATTCTCCGGCACCCCCGCTATTCTCAGGCGCGGATGGGCCGAGCGGCCAGGCCAAAACGGCGGGTTCCCCCCGGCGCCGTCCACACCTGGTCGCTGCCATCGGGAACAGCGTGGGAACGCTGGGGGGGCGGCCTGCGGGGGGGGGGGGAGAGGGGGGATCCTGCACTGGGGGTACCTCAAATGTGGGATGGCCGGCGATCGGTGCCCACCGATCGTCGGGCCGTCCTCTCTGAAGGAGGACCTCCTTCCTTCCGCCGCCCCGCAAGATCCGTCCACCTTCTTCTTGCGGGGTGGACTCGGAGAGGACGGCAACCGCGCATGCGCGGGTGACGCCAGTTATGCAGCTCCGGCCGCGTCATGTATGTGGCGCCGCCTTTATGCGGCGACAAGGCCTGGCGCGTGTAGATGACGCGGCCCCAGTCCTAGCCTATTATCGGGCCCTGAATCGGTCGGGATAGGGGCCGTTTCACGCCGTTTTGAACCTCGACGGCGTTCACGACGGCGTGGGCACTTCGGCGCGGGAGTGGAAAATCCCGCCCATGATGTCAGGTGTCAATGGAGTACAAATTAGAAAGTTAACGATGAAGAATTGCTTAGTGTTGTGTGTGTATGAATTCTCTTGCATGCAGGGATGGCACGGTGGCAGAGTGGTTAGCACTGCTGCCTCACGGCGCTGAGGACCCGGGTTCGATCCCGGCCCAGGGTCACTGTCCGTGTGGAGTTTGCACATTCTCCCTGTGTCTGCATGGGTCTCACCCCACACAACCCAAAGATGTGCAGATTAGGTGGATTGGCCATACTAAATTGCCCCTTAATTGGAAAAAAATAATTGGGTACTCTAAATTTTTTTTTTAATTCTCTTGTGTGCTCACAATAGGCAATGCTTGGTGTCTAAACTGTGCAAATGGACGATTTAAACCTCAACTGAGAAAATAAATCTAGTAAAAGAAGAAAACCCTCTTATGTGTGTCTGTTCGTGGTGTGAAAAGGTAGTTCTGCTGAAAATGCAGTCACATAAAGATAATATTGGATACAATTAGTCAAATAAGGAATAAGAAAACAAGAGACCTCTGTTAAAAAGCTGGAACTTTACAAAAAGGCAGAGCAACCAAGAAGTGACAAGACAACATTACAGCTGAGTTCCAGTTCACTACGTGAGTTTACTACTAATTGAAATATTTCAGTGCCAATGGAGGCACCCAATTGGGAAGGACTGAAATGAAGAGATTTTGTATAAATTGGATCTCACTGCACCCATTTCCTATTATTCTACCCATCAAGGTCAGAGATATTAATGGCAGTAAATTAAACATTTGGCGGGGGAGGGGGGAACTTAAGGAGCCTACATGAACAGGAAACGTGTGAGTTGAATCAACTGGGCAGGAGCTGAAGTTTTGATTTCCAAACAGCAGGTTGAATGTAGGGATGAAGTCAGCAGGTTGGGCCTCATACCATCCTGTGGTGGGTTCCCACTTGTAATTAATTTGTATGCCATGAAAACTCATTCATTGGGAATCACACCAAATTCAGTCCTATTTTCAAGATTAAGTCAGTGGCACATGGGAAACTTGGGCCTCCTCTTTCCTGATAGCTTAAAGGTGGTGTGTACTAGGTGAGTCTGTGCACTCTTTTGATTGGAGGTGAGGTTTTGCCTTTGTCTAATTTAGCAGCACAGGGCACATTAGCAGAGGAAGATAGAAGAAAGGACGGGATGCGGGTGGAAAGTGTGGTTCTGGGAACCGCAAACAATGCCGCAGTTAGGATATCAAGGCATTGATTGCATGAGCAGCACATCGCTTCTAGCCAATGAGCTTGGCCAACCTTTTTCACAAGTCAATTATGGAGAGGACAGGAGATGCTGCATTTTCAGCCATGTCGCTTTGCCTTGAGAATATAAATCACATCACATGCAATACCATTCAATAAAGACTGAACTCTAACACACTACCACATTGTTCTCTGCACAGGTGAGATGTCCCTTAACCCAATTCATTCAGCAACCACTGCCAAATATGAAGCATGACAGTACAATATTCCCTCCAAAGGAGGACGTTCCAACAAATGCACATGATGCATACAATATTCAAGTGACCTTTCCTTGATTGCCACCTTGCCATGGTGGAGAGGCTTGAATGTTATGTTGATCCTGAGAGCAATGCCGTTGGGAATCTTAAACTCCTGGCAGTGTCACCCATGATGGTAAGGTCAGAGAGGAGGGGCCAGACAAAGCACAATCCAAAACAAGTCCTCAAGCGGAATGATTGAGTTGGGTAGGATTTTAACTGGGAGTGGGGGTGAGGGTATCCAAACATCAAACACAATTCATCAATTTGGAATTCAGATTCTTTCAATTCATGTACTACACAATTACACCCTCCGGCAAGCTAACTGCCTGAAATGGGCAGAAAGAGATGGCTAGGTAGATGCTAATTTATATAAATTAGGGAGTCCAGAAGCTTCCAAAAAGTCGCAGAGCTCTGAGGAAGTGAGGCAGCCGCAAGCTGAATCCAGCTGCAAGCTCTCCTGGTCTCAAAAAGAAATGTTTAAAATGTACCTTCGGGTCTTACTAAGCAAGGTGTTTGCAGTGGGTGCCACTCTCAGTCATTGTTTAAAATACTATCAGAGTCCTAATGACATCATAAGGCCTCAATTTTCAAGCATTAACGAGGCTTCTGCCCAAGTCAGACAGGGCACCTTGGCCACCTAAAAAAAACAGGTCAGTAATTCAACAGATACCCTCTGACATTCAACTCAAAAAGACACTTTACTTCCTCTGGCCTCAGATCACAGACAGTTTATGACTTACAACTCATCCTTTCAAGGAGACACTTCACCAGATCAAGCTAATAGTTCATGCAGTCATCTGCCTTCCCAATCTCCCAGTCAACACTGTATTTGTCTCCCCTCTTCTCCTCTATTAAGCACTATTACAAGTTAACTGTTATTCACAAACTCCAAGCATTACTCCCAGCTTCAACACCCTTTCCCCTCCCTTTCATTGGCATATCTTTCACTGCTTCCCATTCTACCATTGCACTGTCATCAAGGTACCTCTTTCCCCTTTTCATTGCCATTCATAACACATTGCTCATTCTAAATCCAGCTGCTGATCCATCAGATCAGGTCCCCTTCTTCTCCTCCTTCTCTCCCTCCCACCCTATATTACCGCTGCAAGTATTTATGGAAAGGATGGTTGCCCTTGAATGCTACTCCTCAAGCATTCATGCATCAGTACAGAGAAGCTGCGTTACGTGCAATTAGTGCTACAAGTGACTCAGAGACGCATAATGAACTGGTACACTGATCTCATCGCCTCTGGAGATCTTCCCTCTACAGCTTCCAAACTCACTGCATCTGTAAATGCTCATGATTGGCACATTTGCAATGTTATTTTGTATTAACTTCAATCTTCAATTACCAATAGATAACATTTGTTTATTTGCTGTTTTTTCAGAAAAAGCCCTCCTCCCACTCAAGGTTCTCAAACTCTTCCTGCCCAAAAATCCCAGACTTACCTTAGTCTGGCATCAATGACATTTCCTCCTGGAGACTCCCTTGTGGTCCCAGTGGTGGCCTCTAGTTCCTTCTGGTACATATGGAACTACTCAGTACTGGCCAATTGAGGGTGGGACTTCCTTTCCTGAGGGACAAAAGTCCCAATTTCACTTCATTTAGGCCGTCCCAGGGGGCAGCTTTTTTTTTAAATTCAGGCAGTTCCTGATTAACTTTCTACCAAGTGGAGGTGGGGAGGAGGGGGGGGGGGGGGGGGGGGGGGGGGTGGAGGCGGAGGTTCTGGGAGAGGGTGGGAGGCGATTTCCCCAGACAATCCAGCCCTATATGATTTTTGCAAAGGACAGCAATTTGTTATCATGAATCACGATGCAGTCCAAATTGCTCCAGGGTTCCTCATTTTCCCTGAGACTTCACCTGCTTTGCTGCAACTGATGTCAAGCCAGCTTTTTTAAACCTTTTGTAATGATTAACCCTCATGTTTTTGCCAATAAATTGCTGACAGAGGAGTAAGCTCATCAATCAGATTAAAAATGTCATTCTGACATTGGTATTGAGATGAAAAGAGAGCATGCTCGGTTTACATTATTCTGAAGCAGATACCAGCATTAAACCAGTACGAGCTGTATAATGACAGCAACAATGAACTGGTTACACTAGTTAAGAACATAAGAACTAGGAGCAGGAGTAGGCCATCTGGCCCCTCGAGCCTGCTCCGCCATTCAATGAGATCATGGCTGGTCCTTTGTGGACTCAGCTCCACTTTCCGGCCCGAACACCATAACCCTTAATCCCTTTATTCTTCAAAAAACTATCTATCTTTATCTTAAAAACATTTAATGAAGGAGCCTCAACTGCTTCACTGGGCAAGGAATTCCATAGATTCTCAACCCTTTGGGTGAAGAAGTTCCTCCTAAACTCAGTCCTAAATCTACTTCCCCTTATTTTGAGGCTATGCCCCCTAGTTCTGCTTTCACCCGCCAGTGGAAACAACCTGCCCTCATCTATCCTCTCTATTCCCTTCATAATTTTATACGTTTCTATAAGATCCCCCCGCATCCTTCTAAATTCCAACAAGCACAGTCCCAGTCTACTCAATTTCTCCTCGTAATCCAACCCCTTCAGCTCTGGGATAAACCTAATGAATCTCCTCTGCACACCCTCCAGTGCCAGTACGTCCTTTCTCAGGTAAGGAGACCAAAATCGAACACAATACTCCAGATGTCGCCTCACTAACACCTTATACAATTGCAGCATAACCTCCCTAGTCTTAAACTCCATCCCTCTAGCAATGAAGGACAAAACTCCATTTGCCTTCTTAATCACCTGTTGCACCTGTAAACCAACTTTTTGCGACTCATGCACTAGCACACCCAGGTCTCTCTGCACAGCAGCATGTTTTAATATTTTAGCATTTAAATAATAATCCCTTTTGCTGTTATTCCTACCAAAATGGATAACCTCACATTTGTCAACATTGTATTCCATCTGCCAGACCTTAGCCCATTCACTTAGCCTGTCCAAATCCCTCTGCAGACTTCCAGTATCCTCTGCACTTTTTGCTTTACCACTCATCTTAGTGTCGTCCGCAAACTTGGACAAATTGCACTTGGTCCCCAACTCCAAATCATCTATGTAAATTGTGAACAATTGTGGGCCCAACACTGATCCCTGAAGGACACCACTAGCTACTGATTGCCAACCAGAGAAACACCCATTAATCCCCACTCTTTGCTTTCTATTAATTAAACAATCCTCTATCCATGCTACTACTTTACCCTAAATGCCATGCATCTTTATCTTATGCAACAACCTATTGTTTTGCACCTTGTCAAAAGCTTTTGGAAATCCAGATATACCACATCCATTGGCTCCCTGTTATCTACCGCACTGGTAATGTCCTCAAAAAATTCCACTAAATTAGTTAGGCATGACCTGCCCTTTATGAACCCATGCTGCGTCTGCCCAATGGGACAATTTCCATCCAGATGCCTCGCTATTTCCTCCTTGATGATAGATTACAGCATCTTCCCTACTACTGAAGTTAAGCTCACTGGCCTATAATTACCCATTTTCTGCCTACCTCCTTTTTTAAACAGTGGTGTCACGTTTGCTAATTTCCAATCCGCCGGGACCACCCCAGAGTCTAGTGAATTTTGGTAAATTATCACTAATGCATTTGCAATTTCCCTAGCCATCTCTTTTAGCACTCTGGGATGCATTCCATCAGGGCCAGGAGACTTGTCTACCTTTAGCCCCATTAGATTGCCCATCACTACCTCCTGAGTGATAACAATCATCTCAAGGTCCTCACCTGTCATAGCCTCATTTCCATCAGTCACTGGCGTGTTATTTGTGTCATCCACTGTGAAGACCGAACCAAAAAAACCTGTTCAGTTCCTCAACCATTTCCTCATCTCCCATTATTAAATCTCCATTCTCATCCTCTAATGGATCAATATTTACCTTAGCCATTCTTTTTTGTTTTATATATTTGTAGAAACCTTTACTATCTGTTTTTATATTCTGAGCAAGTTTACTCTCATAATCTATCTTACTCTTCTTTATAGTTTTCTTAGTAGCTTTCTGTTGCCCCCTAAAGATTTTCCAGTCCTCTAGTCTCCCACTAATCTTTGCCACTTTGTATGCTTTTTCCTTCAATTTGATACTCTCCCTTATTTCCTTAGATATCCAAGGTCGATTTTCCCTCTTTCTACCGTCCTTCCTTTTTGTTGGTATAAACCTTTGCTGAGCACTGTGAAAAATCACTTGGAAGGTTCTCCACTGTTCCTCAACTGTTTCACTATAAAGCCTTTGCACCCAATCTACCTTAGCTAGCTCTTCTCTCATCCCATTGTAATCTCCTTTGTTTAAGCACAAAACACTAGTGTTTGATTTTACCTTCTCACCCTCCATCTGTATTTTAAATTCCACCATATTGTGATCGCTCCTTCCGAGAGGATCCCTAACTATGAGATCATTAATCAATCCTGTCTCATTACACAGGACCAGATCTAGGGCCGCTTGTTCCCTCTTAGGTTCTATTGCATACTGTTCTAGGAAACTATCGCGGATACATTTTATAAACTCCTCCTCAAGGCTGCCTTGACCGACCTGGTTAAACCAATCAACGTGATAACTGCTGTACCATTTCAACACGCGTCCGTTATTTCTTTGTTTATTGCCTGCCCCACCTGAATGTTACTATTTGGTGGCCTATAGACTACTCCTATCAGTGACTTTTTCGCCTTACTGTTCCTGACTTCCACCCAAATGGATTCAACCTTATCCTCCATAGCACCGATGTCATCCCTTACTATTGCCCTGATGTCATCCTTAAATAACAGAGCTACACCACCTCCCTTACCATCCACTCTGTCCTTCCGTATAGTTTGATACCCTTGGATATTTAACTCCCAGTCGTGACCATCCTTTAACCATGTTTCAGTAATGGCCACTAAATCATAGTCATTCACGATGATTTGCGCCATCAACTCATTTACCTTATTCCGAATACTACAAGCATTCAGGTAAAGTACACTTATGTTGGCTTTTATACCTCTGTTTTGAATCTTAACACCTTGATCAGTAACCTCTCCTAAGTTATTTTTCCTCTTAACTTTTCTCCTAATTTTCCTTGTCGTTGAACCCATATCTTCATGTAACAACCTGCCACGTCGCTTTCCATTTATGTTTTTACTTCCCATTTTATTCCTTTTAGTATTACTGGGCCTATTCACTGAGCTACCCTCAGTCACTGTACCTTGTACTGTCGCCCTTTTTGATTTTTGATTATGGCTTCTCTGCCTTACACTTTCCCCCTTACTGCCTTTTGTTTCTGTCCGTTTTACTACCTTCCGACTTCCTGGATCGGTTCCCATCCCCCTGCCATATTAGTTTAAACACTCCCAACCGCTCTAGCAAATAGCCCCCCGAGGACATCAGTTCCAGTCCTGCCCAGGTGTAACCCATCCAGTTTGTACAGGTCCCACCTCCCCCAGAACCGGTCCCAATGCCCCAGGAATCTGAAACCCTCCCCCTGACACCATCTCTTCAGCCACGTATTCATCCGATATATCCTGTCATTTCTACTCTGACTAGCACGTGGCACCGGTAGTAATCCTGGGATCACTACCTTCGAGGTCCGATTTCTTAACTTCCTTCCTCGCTCCCTGTATTCTGCTTTTAGGACTTCATCCCTTTTTTAGTTGGTAGTGTAAAGTATCAGCAACACTTGTTTGAATTTTTATAAACCAATCGTAGTCGGGATTGATCTCAGAATAGATGAGAACATGGTTTCATTTCTGGTCTACTGTCCCAAATCTTAGAGTTTTCTCAACAAATATCTTGAAATTGAAGGTGTCGTCCAGATCCAGTGTTGCTACATGTCCATAATCATCATAAACAGCTTAATTCAGGTTTGCAAAGGTACAAGCCTGACATAAGACTGACTCCCCTGTAAGGGAGCACCCACCTTTCCTGTATCTACCTCCCTCTCTGGATACACACACACCTCATAACTGAACTTGAAAGTCAAACATGGGTCAGAGGAATCTCTTTTGCTGCATGCCGTGTAGTTCAGGATGATGAGTGAACTTTATTAAATCCTGATCGATAACATAATGGGCAATAATTTCCAAGCTCCGAGACGTCATACCCAGAGTGTACCCCAAAGGTGAGTTGGGGGACTTCCCCCACCGCCGAAGTCCCCACATAAGGATTGCATGGCAATTACCCGGGAAGTTTAAACTTTCAATTGGTAATTGCCGTGCACTGGGAGCTCTGATTTAAATCGTTCAAATGGTTCTTACTGTCACACAGTCATTGTTACCTCGAAAAGGGTAGAAGAATTAAGACCACTTCTATCTTCTCGATTGACCCACCTGATCCTCCACGGACGCCCAAATACTCCCAACCAGACTTGGCTAACCCAGGCTCCAAACCGACTTCCTGCCCTGCCCTCCCAACCTCATATTAACCAGCCCCTGACCCACCGCCTTCCCCCACCTCTGACCACCTGGCTTGCTAATGCGCCCCACTGATAAACCCCTTGATCACCCAACCCCCCTCACTGAATAACCCCTACGAACCAACCCCCACCTCCTGACTAACCAATAACACACCTACAACCCACACACACCTACTGCTTCCCCCCCCCCCCCCAATCCACCCTACCCCCCAGCCTCCAGCACCCCTTACACCCTGACTTCTCAAAGTGACTGGACCTTTAAACGTATCTCCTTCACAGCAGCTAGTGCCATGGAAATAGGGACGTATCTTTCTTACTTCCGCCTAATCTGCCCTCAACAGAAGGTCGTGGGATCCTGCTGCACTGCAGCCTTCTCACCTGGTCTGAGTTGAGGAAGGTTGAGTGAGAAAGCTGAGGCTGCATTTCAGGGTAGGTAGCTAGAAACAGAGTGGCAATTCAACTGTGACAGCCACTCCATTGAAGTTTCGGCCCAATATCGTGTACAAAAAACAAGCACTGGAATACTTCCAGAAATCCTGTGACTAGGCAGACCCGTCTCCATGTAAGTGACCTCAGAATGCATGAGTATTTCTCTGAGCAGCAAGGGTGTGATCGAGCCAGGCCTGATTCCTCCGGAGGCGGCCCACAGAGGCAGGTGAGTGCCATGCCAAGCAGGTCAGAAAGCCCAACTTGTTTTTTTGTGACTTCAGCAGGATCGGACAGTCAGCATGGATTTCCAAAAAGTAAATCACGCTTGACAAATATACTGGAATTTTTCAAGGATGTAACTAGTAGAGTAGCTGAGGGGGAGCCAGTGGCTATGGGGCGGGATTCTCCACCGGTGTGATTCTCCGTTTTGCCGGCGCCCGGGGGTTTCCCGATGTGTGGAGCTGCCCCACAATGGGAAACCCCTTTGACCGGCCAGCGTAACAGAGAATCCCGCCAGCGGATCGAGGCTGAAAAGTGGCGTGGCGGGGCAGAGAATCCAGCCCATGGTTTATTTGGACTTTCAAAAGGCTTTCGACAAAGTCCCACAGAAGAGATTAGTGTGTAAAATTAAAGCATATGGGATTGGGGGTAGTGTATTGAGATGAATAGAAAACTGGTTGACAAACAGGAAACAAAGAGTAGGAATAAATTGGTCTTTTTTCAAATGGCAGGCAGTGACTAGTGGGGTACAAGAGGGATCGATGCTAGGACTCCAGATATTCACAATATATATTAATGATTTTGATGAGGGAACTAAATGCAACATCTCCACATTTGCACAAGACACATGGCTGGGTGGGAGGGTGAGCTGTGAAGAGGATGCAGATACACTTCAGTGTGAGTTTGATAAGTTGAATGAGAGGGCACATGCCTGCCGCTGCAATATATTGTGGATAAATTTGAGGTTATCCACTTTTGTAGCAAAAAGAGGAAGTCAGATTATTATCTGAATGGCTATAGATTGAGAGAAGTGAATGTGCACCAAGACTTGGGTTTCCTTTTACACCAGTGTGATGAACGGTTACTGCCTTATCATCATGTAAGGTGATGTCCCCTTTAAGACCGGGCTTGGAACCCTGGGGACTCCGCCTCTGGCTCCGCCCATCTGTGAGCCATATATAAAGGGCTGCCTCATGGGCTGTGCAGCAGTCAGCACATGTCTCAGCTCTAGCATAGTTCTTAGTCTAATAAAACCTTCTTTACCGTTTACACTCCATGCGTCGTTATTGAGGGTATCTCAACCAGTCACTGAACAAATACATACAGGTGCAGCAGGTGGGAAAAAGGCAAATGGTATGCTGGCCTTCCATGCGAGAGGATTCGGGTACAGGAGCAGGGATCAAAGAGAAAATGCTGGAAAATCTCAGCACGTCTGGCAGCATCTGTAGGGATAGAAAAGAGCTAACGTTTTGAGTTCAGATGACCCTTTGCCAAAGCTAAAAGACAGAGAAAGTGAGAAATATTTATACTGTGGAGTGAGAACTCACAGGAGCAGGGATGTCTTGCTGCAATTATACAAGGCTATGGTGAGACCACACCTGGAATCTTGTAAAAGAGGGAGTGCAGCAAAGGTTTACCAGACTGATTCCTGGGATGGCAAGACTGACATATGAGAAGAAATTGCGTCGGGTGGAATTATATTTGCTGTAGTTCAGAAGAATGAAGGGGGGATCCCATAGAAATGTATAAAATTCTAACAGGACAAGACAGGGTAGATGCAAGAAGGATGTTCCCGATGGTGGGGGAATCCAGAACCAGGGGTCACAGTCTAAGGATACGGGGTAAACCATTTAGGACTGAGACGAGGAGAAATTTCTTCACCCGAAGAGTGGTGAGCCTGTGTAATTTGCTATCGCAGAGAGCAGTTGAGACCAAAACATTCTTTATATGTTTTCAAGGAGGAGTTAGATATAGCTCTTGGGGCTAAAGGAATCAAAAGATATGGAGGGAAAGTGGGACTAGGTTACTGAGTTGGATGATGAGCTGTTATGATAATGAATGGTGGAGTAGGGTGGCATGTGGTGCAGTGGATAGCACTGGGACTGTGGCGGGTTCGAATCCCGGCCCTGGGTCACTCTCCATGTGGAGTTTGCACATTCTCCCCGTGTCTGCGTGGGTTTCACCCCCACAATCCAAAGATGTGCAGGTTAGGTGGATTGGCCACACTAAATTGCCCCTTAATTGGAAAATTAATAATTGGGAACTCTAAATTTATTTTTAAAAATGAATGGTGGAGTAGGCTCGTGGAGCTAGTTGGCCTACTTCTGCTCTATTTTCTGTTTATAAATGTTGTTAAACCTTCTAGCCCTTGTCCTTCAACTCTCCACCCACCTCCCATGCCACCCCATATTTCCATGTCATCTCCCTAGACACTTATACCATCCATGCCACCTACATGCTACCTCATACTCCTTTTATGCTACCTCATACCACCATGCCATCTCCATAGCATCTCAAACAATATGCACTATGGAGAGATCTGAGGACACATAGAACAAAGAACAATACAGCTCAGGAACAGGCCCTTCGACCCTCCAAGCCTGTACCGGTCATGATACCAACCCTTAGCACTTCCTTGTGCCAGAGAGATGAAACAAAACGTTCTAACCATTCCATCCCATCCCCATTTATTTAGATTTAAAAACACTTCTCATTCATGAAACCCTCAGGTTTTAAATCCCCTCAAGTTATCAAGCTGTTATGAAAGCAAACACTCTTTGATTCAGTAACCAAAACAACTAATCCTTTAATAACTACTTAAAGTAGTCAATCAACACAGCCCCCAAGATAAGCAGTTTTTGGGATTTTGAAATTCAGCCAAGTATTCATGATTGGCTTAGCTATAACCATTACCTTTGCTAAATGTCAGCAGTGGGGTCCATTGAATGTGCAGGGAAATATGTTTTTTTTGGCTCTTCACAATAGGCAGAATATTAACTGTACTCAACCAATCCTTACTTGCAAAACTCAAAACATAGTGTCCAACATTAGATGTGATTCCGCAATTGGATGGTAGTGACTAAACAATTCCATGTGTGCTGAGAGTAACTCTATTAATCAATTTAATATTATCAATTGAGCTAGTGATTGGACCACTTACATTAGCCTGAAGCTACATATATGCATGTGCAGGCCCCTGTTCTCAGGAAACAATGTCCAGACGTTGTACCTTTATCAATTAAACAAAAGCATTGGGCATAATAATTCCCCAGTTCATCCCTCGTGGCAATGACTTGATCAGAGTTGACTCACTTTTTTGAACTTAAAATAAAAGCTTCAGGAATAATGTTTCCCTGGTGCATTCTCCATGGGAACACCATAACCAGAGTCTACATGTCAACCAATCAGCATCATTTTCTCATGCAGTATAAATTGTTCTCATGGAAATTTCAGATTCTTGCGTCTATCCTGATGAGTAAAAACTGAAAAGCTTTCACAACTTGTCTCATTTTTCAACAAACTAATATGTTTTCTAAGCCAGGCATTGTCAAACTCGGGGACGCTACCCGCAGGTGGGTCGCGGGCAGGTGTCGGGAGGGTCGCGGAGCTGTCCGTTGCGGTGCTCCTGATCGCGCAAATCTGCGCGCAACAGCCGCAGCAGCCGGCTGTTAATAACGCCAGCTGCAAGCGGCCTTCAAAATGGCCACGAACATGTAAAACAAATGCGGCGGCACTGCGCATGCGTGCCAGATCATCGGCGCGCATGCGCAAAACTTTTTAAAAATAAATTTAGAGTTCCCAATTATTAATTTTCCAATTAAGGGGCAATTTAGTGTGGCCAATCCACCTAACCTGCACATCTTTGGATTGTGGGGGTGAAACCCACGCAGACACGGGGAGAATGTGCAAACTCCACATGGAGAGTGACCCAGGGCCGGGATTCGAACCCGCCACAGTCCCAGTGCTATCCACTGCACCACATGCCACCCTACTCCACCATTCATTATCATCACAGCTCATCATCCAACTCAGTAACCTAGTCCCCCTTTCCCTCCATATCTTTTGATTCCTTTAGCCCCAAGAGCTATATCTAACTCCTCCTTGAAAACATATAAAGAATGTTTTGGTCTCAACTGCTCTCTGCGATAACAAATTACACAGGCTCACCACTCTTTGGGTGAAGAAATTTCTCCTCGTCTCAGTCCTAAATGGTTTACCCCGTATCCTTAGACAGTGATCGGGCACGCATGCACAGTGCGGCTGCTTTTTTTTTAAACGGTCACAACCTTTTGTTTTACAAGTTCGGGGGGGTTTTATTTATTCTATTCATTTATTTTATTCATTTTATTTTTAATTTTTTCATTTATTTTATTCATTTAAAAAAAATTTTTTTTTTTACAAGTTCGGGGGGGTTTTATTTGATAAAATTTTACAGGAAAAAAATGCAGAACTTTGGACAGATGGAGACTCCATACTTTCCGACACCGGAAGGCTTCACCTTCATCCAGCAGGTTCCATTGGAGGAGCATGTACGAGGGCCAAAGGGACCCAAAACCATTTCCTCCATTTTTGTCAGCAGCAAGGTAAGAGAAAATGGTGGGTCGCGCAGGTCAGCCGGCATAGGCCGTGAAGGTCGGCTGGCGTGGGTCACAAAGAATGGCCGGCGTGGGCCACGAAGGCCGGCCAGCATGGGTCGCAAAGATCAGCTGGGTTGGGTCCCGAAGGTTGGCCGGTTGGTAAAAATGGGTTCCCAGAAAAAAGTTTGAAAAACACTGTTCTGAGCTACACCAGAAGACCTGTCAATCAATGCACTTCAGGAATGCAGGTTTGTTTTGTTACTCTAACTAACAGCTCCAGATATGTTTTTTTTCATATTTGAATGTCTGGGATTTAAATATTTTCAGATCATGACACGTTACGCACTTTACAGGTCTTAACCTTCAAGAGCGTTTACATCTCTTCCATCACACTGCAGGTTAAGGCCCTTGGAACAGGAAAAATGCGGCCTGTTTGAACTCAGCACCAACTTCAAACGGCCCTGCTGCATTTGTGTTACCCGTTTCTCGTTTGTGAGATTCTAGCCCTGCCTTTTTCCACAGCTGGCAAAAATCAGATCAGTCAGAAATAGGGCAGGACTTCTTCACCAGGGCCCATTCACAACAATCTAGCCGATCCACTCCATCTCGATGCTGCCACACAATACATCATTGAAGAAATTGAATTAAATGGGTGACAATGAAAATTTTCATTTAATTTTAAGGAGGTATAATCGCTGGGAAGGACGCAGTGGTTCGCACTGCTGCCTCACAGCACCAAGGACCCGGGTCCGATCCCAGCCCCGGGTCACTGTCCCTGTGGAGTTTGCACATTCTCCCCGTGTCTGTGTGGGTCCCATCCCAATAACCCAAAGATGTGCAGGGTAAGTGGATTATGCACTCTAAATTGCCTTTAATTGGAAAGAATTAGGTTCTCTAAATTTTTTTTTAATCATTGGGGAAGACTGGATTAGGCTCAGCATAAGGCATGAGGATCGCACTGCTTTCGTCTGCACCTCTTAAAGGGGAGTTGCATTCACATTACAGGAACTATTTCAACAGTCATGAGAAGGTGTTGGTAAAAGTTACAGGACAGCAACAGGTCAAAGAGAGGGCCCTATGTTTCCACAGGAGGGTCAAAAGACTTAGAATTTCATAGAGTTTACAGTGCAGAAGGAGGCCATTCAGCCCATCGAGTCTGCACCGGCTCTTGGAAAGAGCACCCTACCCAAGGTCAACACCTCCACCCAATCCCCATAAGCCCGTAACCCCGTAACCCCACCCAACACTAAGGGCAATTTTGGACACTAAGGGCAATTTATCATGGCCAATCCACCTAACCTGCACATCTTTGGACTGTGGGAGGAAACCGGAGCACCCGGAGGAAACCCACGCACACACGGGGAGAATGTGCAGACTCCGCACAGACAATGACCCAAGCCGGAATCGAACCTGGGACCCTGGAGCTGTGAAGCAATTGTGCTATCCACAATGCTACCGTGCTGCCCTAAGGCACTTGTAAGGCACATCCCGAGTTGGAAATGGGAGCAAGTGATAAGGTGGTCAATTCCGAGTGTCTAGATCAGAGGACTTGACAGTGGTGTCAAAAGAAGTCTAAGAGGGGCTCATATGATCTTCTACCCCTATTACGCCAGTCTCGAACACTGCACTACAACCTCAACCATCAGTAATCAAGAGTTATGTCTAACATTCGGAGACTCTCCCTCACCCTCATACACAGACTAATGTTGCCAGCCTTACACTCACCACAGGCTACTTCTACAAAGCTCTAACTGTTCACCAATGCAGACATGTTAAGCTAAACACAATGGAACAGAGTCACTGACATTCCAAATCTCTTGAGGAACAAGGTGGCTCATAACCACAGGGCATAACAAAAAGGTGACAAGCAACAGCCACATCTGAGCCATTTAAAAGAGGATGTGGTGATGGTCTGTAACAGAGGGTTTACAACGTGGGAAAATGTGCAGCAGGAGTAACTGTGATGTAGGGTGAGATCTCAGGGAACCGGAGTCAGATTACTGGCCCACAGATAGCGGGGGCGATTCTCCGATATGGAGCCCAAGTGTTCACGCCGTCGTGAACGCCTTCGAGTTTCATGACGGCGCGAACCGGGCCCTGGTACGACCGATTCTGGCCCCCATAGAGGGCCAGCACGGCGCTGGAGCGGTTCACACCGCTCAAGCCTCCTTTAGTGGCGCCAAATGGGCACCGCGCCACTTCTTTAGCGCGCCAGCCTCGACTCAACACGGAGTCGGTGTTCAGGGGCCGGCAAGCCAGAAAGTAGGCCAGGGGGAGGAGATGCCAGCCCGCCGATCGGTGGGCCCCGATCTAGGGCCAGACCCCATCGGAGGCCCCCCCCCCCCCCGGTGAAGGAGCGCCCCCCCCCCCCCCACAGGCCACCCCCCGACCGTTCCCGCAGAGTTCCCACCTGCAGTGACCAAGGGTGAACGGCGCCGGTGGGACTCTGTCGTATTGGCGCGGCCGCTCGGCCCATCCGAGCTGGAGAATCGGTGTCCCCGCCGATTCCAGGGGCCAGCGGCCGGCGGCGCGCCAAACGCGCCGGTTCAAATGGCGCCGATTCTCCACATCGCGGAGAATCGCGCGCCGGCGTAGTGGCATGGTTGCGGCGATTCTCCGGCCCGGTGCGGGGCTCAGAGAATCGCACCCAGCATGTCTGGAGCAAAGTGGTCCCAGATATCTTCTTTCTTCCTCCTCCTTCTTCCTGCATTGTCCTCCGAAGGCCTGGTGAAATGGTTGTTCCCTCTCGATAGCAAAGTTGTGGATAACGCAGCAATTACCATGAACTTGGGAGACATGCTCTGGCTGGTATAGCAGCGCTTCCTACTTATATTGCAGGCAGCAGAATCATGGTTTCTGCACCCTAATAGTCTGCTCCACGACATTTCTGGTCATTAGATGGCTCATTGTAGGCACACTGTCCGAATGTCTACAGCTGGTGGAGGGGAGCTATTAGACAGGTGTAGGGTAACTCTGGTCACCAGCAGCCAGCCTCATGGTGGACTAAAAATGGCAGGCTTGGCTGATTGGTGCAGGCTGAATGCGTTGTGGTTACTCTTAGGATAACCCTCCCTTCACTGACAAATGTTCTGGGCATGCTGGCATATCAGTTAACAAAGTGGTTGCCCTTGCAGTTCCACTATAATTCCCTGTTAACATGCAAGGCCCACAGAGCCAGTGAATTCAACTGCCTGGAAGGAACCACTGGTGTAGAAATGTAGGGTCACAGTGGTGTAAATGGCCACTATCAGTGCCATCCTCACCCTGCTGTGCAGCTGTAGGTCAGGTTATAAGAGATGGCACAGTTTCGTCACCACCATGGTGAACTGTAGGTGCCACAGTCCCTGCACCTGGTTGAGATGGAGGTAGAATAAATGCTTGGGGGGGTAGGGTCTTCTCTTGACAGCCCTTATCCTTTTCTCTCTGCACATCACTTCCCCTCTCTGCTGCCTGAGCCCCATTTCCCATTCATGTTGCAACCAATATGAGGAACTGCAACCACAACCCATATTACTGAAGCACGCTTTCTCCTATTAGGCCTTCCAACTTCCCTGACTTCCTTGTCCTGGATCAGGAACCTCTCCCTTGTAAACCCAGCAAATTTGCAAAACAATACTTTTCCAAACTCTAAGAGGAAAATAAAGTCACGAGCACCTCACCTGAAGTATGGTTAACCCAGTGGTAACTGGGACGAAGTTGGGGAGGGGATGCCTTTTGCACAGTTCAGCTGATCAACAGAAGACGTTAAAGGGAATTACACAGCCCCAAATCACAAATCTTGTACAAAATAATAGAGGCCATGCCGCAAACCCACCCACTCTGAAGGTCTCCACCAAAGAAACACTACATGCCTGTGTTAGCACTTTTATAGTCAGGGTCTGCCACGTGGGCTCTGCCACAAGAGGTCAGAAATATTTTGTCTGATGTTTTTTGAGTTTCAGGCATCTGTAGCACTGGCACCACTGGCACGACAGGGTTAATTTTGTGGCCATTGGGTTTCTCATCCAATCTTATGCAAATCTTGGAGTTGGAGATAAAGTCCAAGGGGGGCGATTCTCCGATATGGAGCCCAAGTGTTCGCGCCGTCGTGAACGCCGTCGCGTTTCACGACAGCGTGAACCAGGCCCGGGTACGACAGATTCTGGCCCCCACAGGGGGCCAGCACGGCGCTGGAGCGGATCGCACCGCTCCAGCCTCCTTTCGCAGTGCCAAATGGGCGCCGCGCCAACCCGCGCATGCACAGTTGGGCCGCGCCAACATGCGCATGTGTGGGGGACTTCTTCAGCGTGCCGGCCCCGTCTCAAGATGGCGTTGGTGTGCAGGGGCCGGGCGTGCCAGAACGTAGGCCCGGGGGAGGAGAGGCCGGCCCGCCGCGGGGCTCGGAGAATCGCCCCCAAGGTTTTGCCATGCATGTTTCAGCTTACAGTTATTTTTGTGAGGGATGCATGAGGTTTTCGAACTAAATCTTATAAAAAAATCAGTGGAAACAATGTAGGTGAATTCCTTCAGTCTTACGACACTCCTGAACAAACCAATAGGGTGGCATGGTGGCAAAGTGGTTAGCATCACAGCGCCAACGACCCGGGTTCGATTCCGACCTTGGATAACTGTCTGGGTGAAATTTGTATGTTCTCCCAGTGTCTGTGCTGGTTTCCTCCGGGTGCTCTGATTTCCTCCCACAGCTCAAAGGTAAGCAGATTAGGTGGATTGGCCATGCTAAATTGCCCCTTTGTGTCCAAAGATGTGTAGGTTATGTTGCGGGTTTGTAGGAATTGGGCGGGTAGTGGACCTAGGTATGGGTGCTCTTTTGGACGGTCGGTGCAAACGGATGGGCAGAATGGCCTCTTTCTGCACTGCAGGGATTCTATGATGCCCGTTTTATACATTTCTCACTATCCAGTTTTTCCCTTTCTTATGACTTGGTTGCAATTCAATTTGCAGATTGATATAAACTAAATTCTCAGTAACACATGGAAACGTTTCGAAGTATGGTAGTGAGCGGGAACTGCCGCGAGCCTCTCGATGCTCGGCCTGGCGAGAGCGTCACCACTATAAAATGTTAATTGGTCCATTTAACGAGGCGCCAAGGGCATCACACTGCAAATGACGGTCCGGCCGGCTGATTCGCTGGGACCGCACTCACCAGCCCTCTGCTTACAAGGGGAAGCTGCACTTAAACTGCTCCTGCACAGCCAACCACACACAGCACGTAGCCATGGCACCGAGGAGACCGGCCCCACGGTTTGGGGATGTCAACCTGGTCAGACTGTTGGATGCTGTAGAGGTCAGGCTGGATGCCCTGTTCCCCCAAAGGTCTCAGAAGTCAGCCACAGATGTGTAGCTCACAATGCCCCCTCTGTGCCCCGCAAAAGTTGCCCCACAAAATATGGGACAGGGCCCAGATGGGCGGCGGGGTGCTGGATATCAGAGTCCTCACCCCCTGGGTGAAATGGGCAGTGGAGGTCGTGGGGGTGGCAGAGGAGAAGTCTGTCACCAATGTAGAGGTTGGTATACGGCACAGAGATGTTGTTACAAAAGTTCCCACCCAGATGACCTGTCACACATGAGTTGTTAATGCCAGACAGACTGACCCATCCCTCCCACAAACTACATGTCCATTTTCCCACAGGATCCTTATTCGGTGGCTCGTGGCTCTGACCCCCCATGCCTCCCATGAGAACACCTCAGAGGGGACCTCCAAGGAGACCACCGTATTCACGGCACAGCTGTCATCTCCCCCACCTCCACCAGCGCAGAGACACACACCTCGGTGGGTTAGAATCGTGGACAGTTGTCTGGGGCACATTCTGCAGTGCACCAAGCAGTTGCTGATGCACATCTGGTGGAGGCAGGAACACCCAAGCGATACAGCAGTCGAAGGCCTTTGGATCCCAGGACCAGTTGCATCCCAGTCAGAGACTGAGCCTCTGGACCAGGTTGACCTGGAGCTGATGCAGGCGCTAGGATGCAGCAGTGATATTCAGAGGGGATGTCAGCGACACTCCAGCAGGTCCATAACCGACTGGAGGTGTCCCAGAGGCTACGGGTGCAGGAGACGGTGCCGACAATGCGTGGCACCGAGGCCAACACTGATAGGGTAGCAACCACTTTCGAGAGCTTGGTGCATGATGTCAGCAGCATGAGTGGAGGTGTCCAAGCATGGCTCAGTCAGTGTCAGCCATGGCTGAGCGCTTCGACAGCATGCCCCAGCCACTGGGGGACATGTCCCAGTATGAGGTGGACCTTGAAGAGCACATCCAAGTCTCAGGTGGGCATTGCTGAGACCCTCCAGAGCAAGGGCAGCACGGTAACACAGTGGTTATCACTGTTGCTTCACAGCTCCAGGGTGTCAGGTCCGATTCATTGCTTGGATCACTGTCTGTGCGGAGTCTGCAAGTTCTCCCTGTGGCTGCGTTGGTTTCCTTCGGGTGCTCCAGTTTCCTCCGCCAATCCTGAAAGGCGTGCTGTTAGGTAATATGGACATTCTGAATTCTCCCTCTGTGCACCCGAACAGGCGTCGGAATGTGGTGACTAGGGGCTTTTCACAGTAACTTCATTGCAGTGTTAATGTAAGCCTACTTGTGACAATAAAGATTATTATATTATTATGTCCCGGTCATTGGGGGAGGTGTCCCAGTCTCAGATGGGCATTGCTAAAGCACTGCTGTGCATGTCCCAGTCACTGAGGAGCATGGCCAAGGGTGTCAACACCATGCTGCAGACATTGGGGAGCCGCCAGGGCTGGCAGAGCCAGTTGACGCAGGGACAGCCGGGGATCTATCCAGCTGCCCTTCCATCCCGATGTGAACCCTAGGGCCTTATGGGCACATATTGGGAGAAAGGGGTGCTGGGTGTCAACCTGCAGCCAACCTACGGAGTGGCGACGGTGAGCACCAGCTCCCCCTGAATCCCAGCCCCCTGACTGTGGCGTGTCTCGGAGTCAGCACCCGGAATAAGGTAGCATGGTGGGTCATGTGCCACCAGCAAGTGGGCCGGGCCCTCCAACGCCAGGACCCCCAGAGGGCATCTGCCATAAGCATCGAAGGCTACTGGACACAGTAGGCAGCAGGCTGCCTCCACCTCTGATATGCATTCTGGGGAGACACCTAGACACAGCGGGAGAGCATGAGTGGAGACTGGAATTAAGTGGGGAGGAAGGGGTGGGGAAAGTGGAGTGGCACCACAGGGGGACTGGGGGAGTTGGAGACACATATGTATAGCATTAAAAAATGTTGCACACGAGAAATGTGATGCCTCTGGCATTTTGTTCCGCAATGCGTTCCGTGCACCAATCCCCAGTCCCAGTTCCCTGGACCTGGATGCCCCTTCCCCCTCCCCCCAGCCCCCGCTACCTAGGCACATCACGTGCAGGTGATGGGTGTGAGTGAGCACTCAGCGGCCAGGCAGGAGTCAGACTATGGCATAGATTGAGAAGCACCTGTAAGGAATTGGAGCGGGTGTTAGACAGATGACCAGCAGTGTCTTCCACCCCGGGAACCTCCATTTCCACATTGATTCCCCCCCCACCCACCCTTGTATTCCCTGCCATCCAACCTACCCTCGCAACCCCTAGCCACAACAGGGGCCCTTGCTCACCGGTTCTGGGCCTGTCCATGTGGAGTCTGCCCATTCTCCCAATGTCTGCGTGGGTCTCACCCCCACAACCCAAAGATGTGCAGTGTAGGTGGATTGCCAATGTTAAATTGTCCCTTAATTGGAAGAATTTCATCTTGGGATCAAATGTGGCGTGAAGGTTTCAGACTTAATTTTTTTTCACAAATTTAGAGTACCCAATTATTATTTTTTCATATTAAGGAGCAATTTAGTGTGGCCAATCCACCTAGTCTGCACATTTAATTACCTAATAATCTTTATTAGTGTCACATGTATGCTTACATTAACACTGCAATGAAGTTACTGTGAAAAGTCCTTAGTCGCCACACTCCGGCACCTGTCCGGGTACACTGAGGGAGAATTCAGAATGTCCAATTCACCTCACAAGCACATCTTTCGTGACGTCGTTGGGTTGTGGGAGTGAGACCCACGCAGACACGGCGAGAATATGCAAACTCCACATGGACAGTGACCCGGGGTTGGGATCAAACCCAAGATCTCAGTGCCGTGAGGCAGCAATGCTAACCACTGTGCCACCCTAGGTTTCAGACATTTCGGCTTAAACTTAGACTGTTGCCAGGGAAAGGAATTAAGTCAATAGTGAACCGAGTTTGGAGCACGGACAGAAAAATTGGTTTCAGTCTTCCTAATATTTAATTGGAGGAACTTTCTGCCGACAGGCCCTCTCTGCCTCGATGGATGGAGGTCACTTTGCAAAGGATAGAGAGTGGTGGCTGGCTACTTTCACTCATTTTAAAACAATGTTTTGAAAAAGAAGTAGCTAAAAGGAGAATTTCCTGTTGAAGTATCCTCCTAGTTACTTATATTACAGCCAGGTACTCCTCTGAAGCCAAAAGGCCTCCAGCTCTCCAGATTCGTGAGCTCATCACCACCCTTAATTGAACAGGGAACTTGTCTCTGCGTCTATTAAGGGGGAGCCTCAAAGAAAATTCCAACACGAATTACCCCCAGGGTTGGATTTGGGGTTCTGCAACATGTCCTGGCCCTTGTTTCCTGCTTCCAAAGAGAAAATTCAACCCTGTCATTTAAACTGACTCAAAATCCATTCACTTGCATAGAATTAAAATCAGGCCCAATTTGTTGCTTAATCAAAAGATATTGGTGAAAGAGGCTCAAGATATTAAAAATTGGCATTGCAATTTAAACAATGCTGATCTACACGAACAGCTATCTAAGCCCAAACAGCTATATAAACTGGTGTTTTTCTGGCCACCAGCTTGCAAAAATTGCCATTGTGTTAAACGTACGGCCTGCATTTTGTGGTCAGTCGTAGGACACAAGAGGCTGGATTCTCCAAAAATGGGGCTATGCCCCCACACCAGCGTAAAACCACTGGCGTTTCACTCTAGACTTTCTTTAAGTGGGCCCTGCACTTCCGGTCGAGAGTCCACGTATGCGCACGGCTGCGGCCTGCGGCAGCTGCCCCGTGCGACATGGCGGACTCGCACCGCGGATCGTGATGGAAGAAGTAGGTCCCCCCGAGATCGCGCGCACCTGAGGATCGGTGCCACTTGATCGCTTGCCTGGCCATCATTGAGGCCCCACCCCCTGATGAAGGATCCCCCCGCCCCTTTCCAGGGCGGCCGCGGATTGAGTCCGCAGCCGTCACCCGAGCTTCCCAATCAGCCGATATGTGGTTAGAATCACGCCGTCGGGAACTCGGCCAGCTACCCTTAGTGAATCGCGGGAGGGGGATGACCCCCTACCCGTGCCGAGTAGACCGCATGCGCGCAATTTGCGAGCGATTCTCCGGGGACCGGCCACGTGTCCCGCGTGAACGTCCATTCTTCGCCTCCGTGCCGAACGCGATTTTGGAGCAGAGGCTCGGGGAATCCAACCAGGGAGTCCACACGAAGTTAAAATAAGAACAAAGTTTTATTTACAAGTGATATATATAGGGGGCCGATTCTCCGATATGGAGGCCAAGTGTTCGCGCCGTCGTGAACGCCGTCGCGTTTCACGACGGCGCGAACAGGGCCCGGGCACGACTTATTCTGGCCCAGACAGGGGGCCAGCACGGCGCTGGAGCGGTTCACGGCACTCCAGCATCCTTGCGCGGTGCCAAATGGGCGCCGCGCCAACCCGCGCATGCGTAGTTGGGGTAGCCCAATCCTGCGCATGCGCGGGGAACGTCTTACGCATGCCGGCCCCTCACCAACATGGCGCCAAGTGGAAGGAGGTAGGCCTGGGGGGGGGGAGAGGCCGGCCCGCCGATCGGTGGGCCGAGATCGCGGGCCAGACCCCATCGGAGGCTACCCCGGTGAAGGAGCCCCCCTCACTCCTCCATAGGCCGTCCCCCCAGCGTTCCCGCAGAGTTCCCGCCAGCAGCGACCAGGGGTGGACGGCGCCAGTGGGAACCTGTCGTGTCGTAGCGGCCGCTCGGCCCATTCGGGCCGGAGAATCGCTGCTCGCCGGTTCTCCGAGCGGCCCGGTGCGAATTGTGCGCCGCTGGTTTCCGAGGGGTGGGAGAATCGCGTGCGGGCATCGGGGCGGCGTGGCGCTATTCGCGCGCGCCCCGACGATTCTCCCACCTGCCGTGGGGGAGGGGGAGAATAGCGCCCCTACACTTCCTGGTAAATCCCAACTGGGTTCCTCTCAGTCGGTGCCTTATTTACCGACCAGATATATACTGGGTAATTGAGACACCCTGTCCCTAGAAGGGGAGCTCGTACTCGACAAGGAGAATGGGGAAGACAAACATTCCCATCCCGGACGTCCCATGCGGGATATAGCATTTTTCCCCCTACAAAGACAATAGACCCCTTCGACGAGTAATGGGATGGAGAAGGATAAGCAGATGGAGGACATTGGAGACTCTTTGGCTCCTGTAAGTCCTCATGGAGCTGATGTGCAGTAGCTGTCGGCATATACTGCACCGGTCAATGCGTCTGCGGCAGGAACGACGTGGCGGGCGATCGCTAGGAGGCAGCTGAACTATGAAGTCGGCGTCCGAGACCTCCGAGTTCTGCATTGGGGCAGCACGGTAGCATTGTGGATAGCACAATTGCTTCACAGCTCCAGGGTCCCAGGTTCGATTCCGGCTTGGGTCACTGTCTGTGCGGAGTCTGCACATCCTCCCCGTGTGTGCATGGGTTTCCTCCGGGTGCTCCGGTTTCCTCCCATAGTCCAAAGATGTGCAGGTTAGGTGGATTGGCCATGATAAATTGCCCTTAGTGTCCAAAATTGCCCTTAGTGTTGGGTGGGGTTACTGGGTTATGGGGATAGGGTGGAGGTGTTGACCTTGGGTAGGGTGCTCTTTCCAAGAGCCGGTGCAGACTCGATGGGCCAAAAGGTCTCCATCTGCACTGTAAATTCTATGATAATCTATGATAATCTCCAACTCAGAGTCAGAAGACACAATGCCAGGCATGTTGGCATCGAGAGAGACTGGAGGCGTCACAACAGGCTGGTTCAGCAATGGAGCAGGAAGATCTATGACCGGCTTCTTTCGAGGCACTTCACGTGTGAGCAACCTCCATGAGCGAATGTGACCCAGGCGTAGTTTCATTAATTGCCTCCGGACCCGAACTTGGTAAGAGCGAGCACCATCGTTCAAGTTACAAATGAACACCGCATTGTCAGGTGCGAAGCGGCGAATAGGTCGATGTCGACCAACTGCAGCTGGTGTAGTCAATCATGGCCCAACAGGCTGGGGTCATTTCCTTGCACAACAATGAGGGGAAGGCACACTGATTGATGCCCATAATCCACTGGAGTGAGGCTGGACCCCACAGCATTCAGTCTTTCCCCTGTATAAGTGGCCAAACGAGCTACCATGTCAGCCAAGGACAAAGTATGCACTCCTTGTATGATAAGATCAAAAGTGCTCTGTGCCTCTACAGAAATGGCCGCTTCTGTATCCAGCTCCATTTGAAGCATATGACTATTCACTAGTATCGGAATATCATTAGGGGTCACACTGCCAAACAGTTCAGCTGCATCTCAGCCTCATCCTCGGCCCCTTCTGGGTCATCCAAATGCAAGGCCCGGCCCCGGGGTTGATGCCTGCCTCGACCGGGGCACCTGGCATGCTGGCCTATTGCTGCCAGTGGGTACTCCTAGACTGGCATCCACATGTAGCACACAGGTCGCAATCGCCTGCTGCCGAGTCCAGGGATGTTCCATGTCTCGACAGCCTGCTCTTCGCCCAGAAGCCTGAGTCACAACAGCGTTCAATTCGGGCCATGGAGATGCCACATGAGGGGTGATTCCCCAAAACGTTCACCTCCATCCCTTGTATCTCTTGGGTGCCACCTTCTTGGGACAGGGAAATCTGCAACACTTGCTGAAAAGTTAGGGCGACTTCACCCAAAAGCTTTTTCTAAGTTTCCATATCATTGTTACCGCAAACCAAGTAATCGTGGAGCATATCGGACAAAACAGTTCCATACTCACAAAACTCGGCAATCTTCCATAGCCGCGACACAGACTTGGTGATGGACACACCGGTGTTCCTCTCCCCCGTATTAAACTGATTTAATCATTGAATGATTATTGACGGGGTTGGGCTAAAGTGCTGCGCCATGAATGTTTATCTATCCAGCGTCACTGGCTAAGTGAGACTCCGGATCACCCTGAACATATGCGATCCACAGGCCGTCAACAGTATGACCGTTTGCAGCTCATTCTCCGTGACAATGTTAGCCCGGAAGAAATAATGCATTCATTCAGCGTATTGGTTCCAGTCTCAGATATCTCCAAAACTGGCGTTGAATGTATCTAACCACCCAGGCAGCGGTATGACGAATGAAAGAAATCCAAACCTGAGTCTGGAAAATGGTGGAGGTGGCTCAGCTGAGTAGGTTGCAGTGTGGACAGCAAACAGTTTACTCCTCGTCGCCAGTTTAATTAGGACACGGGGATTCTGCACCAAGTATAATAATAAAGAAAGTTTTATTTACAAATTATATATATGCACACTTCCTAGTAGAACATAGAACGTACAGTGCAGGTGGACTTCCGGTGGCAGCTATGAAGGAGTAAGTCGCACATTTGGTGGCTCCCGCTCGGGTCGGACTTTTGGACCTTTTCCCCCGATTTCCTACCGGACTTGAACTGTAAAATTGATGACAGAGGCAATTGTGTACTGAATTCCCACATCAGTGCATGGAGAGAAGGACTAGAAGTGCTCGGAAAGGCAGAAACAAAAAGACAGAAGGCTTGGGCTAAAGCTACAGCGGGAGACAGCATGGCGGAGGACCAGCGGTCAACGGAGCAGCTGATGCAAGTTATTCAGGAAGGCTTTGCTAAGCAGAAACGGGACTACTTGGACCCGATAAAAGAGTTGATTGAGCGGCTGGAGCTTAGATTGGACGCCCAAGATCGGGCGATCCAGAAGGTGGAGAAGGCGCTGGCTGAGCAGGAGGAACATCAAACTGCGGTGGAGTTGGAGGTGGGGATGCTGAGATACCAGCAGAAGAAACTCCTGGAGAAGGTGAAGGACCTAGAGAATAGGTCCTGCCGGCAGAACTTGAGAATCGTTGGGCTCCCGGAGGGGTCCGAAGGAGCGGACGCTGGGGCATACATCGCAGATATGTTTGAGAAGCTGCTGGGGGATGGGGCATTCTCCCGGCCCTTGGAGGTGGACAGGGCTCACAGAGCACTCGCGAGGATGCCGCGAACGGGAGACCCCCTGAGGGCAATGGTGATGAGATTCCACAGGTACTTGGATAAGGAGCGCATTCTACAGTGGGCCAAGCAGACACGGAGCTGTAAGTGGGACAATAGTATCCTGCGGGTCTAGCAAGACCTGAGTGTGGAGGTGGCCAGGAGAAGAGCAGGCTTCAACCAGATTAGGTCGATCCTTTTTAAGAAAAAGGTGAAGTTCGGATTGTTGTATCCGACCCGTCTCTGGGTCACGTACGAGGAACAGCACTTTTATTTTGAGTCACTTGAGGACGCGCTGGACTTCGTGAAAAGGAAAGGACTGGTGGTGGACTGAGAGCTTTTGAACTTTGCTGCAACGTTCATGTTTTTTTTTCCTTTTTGTTTCTCTGTTCTTTTAAAAAAACATTTTTTGTTTTGTGGAAGCTGTTTGTAATGCCTTCTGCATTGATTTGGGATCAGTGGCAGAACTGAGTGAGTCAAGGTTTTCATTTGCACTGTTGGGGGATCGAGGTGTGCATGTTTAGATTTTGGTGTTTTTCTGTCGGGCAATTGTGTGGGGATTGTTTGATGTTGAAGTATGTTTGTATGAGCAGGGGGGAGGGTGGGGAGGGAACAATAGGTGGGGGACTATCCAGCTCCAGGGATGGGGGCCACCAAGCTAGCTGGGCGGGCTAGCTCACGGAAGCGTAGTGGGGGGTGTGCATATGTTTGGTTTATCAAAGGGGTTGGGTTACAGAGTGTTGTTACTAGCGGAAGGGAGGGGGGAAAATGTTCTGCTGACGAGGGAGGGACTTGGGCCAAGGGACAGAGAGGAGGTTGGGGGCGGAGGCTGCCTGGGGGCGTACCAGTGGAGGCACGGAGCATGGGCTGGAGGCGGGCCCAAAAAAGGGGATGGCTGATCAGCGAAGGGAGGGGCAATGAGCCCCTTAACTTGGCTGATCACCTGGAATGTTCGAGGCTTAAATGGGCCGGTCAAGAGGGCACGCGTGTTCGTGCATCTGAGGGGACTGAAGGTGGACGTGGTAATGTTGCAGGAGACGTACCTTAGAGTAACTGACCAGATTAGATTGAGGAAAGGCTGGATCAGTCAAGTCTTTCACTCGGGACTGGATTCAAAGACTAGAGGCGTCGCGATCCTGATCAATAGCAGGTGGTTTGAGGTGGGTAGCATAGTTTCGGATGTGGGAGGTCGGTACATTATGGTGAGTGGGAAACTGGAGGGGGTGCAGGTGGTATTAGTAAATGTGTATATGCGCGAAATTGAGATGATGTGGAGTTTATAAAGAGGATGCTGGGGAAGATACCGGACCTGGACTCGCACAGGTTGGTCATGGTTGGGCCTTCAACACAGTTATTGACCCTGGCTTGGACCGGTCAAGCTCAAAAACGGACAGGGTGCCAGCAATGGCAAAGGAACTAAAAGGGTTCATGGAGCAGATGGGAGGTGGGGGGGGCGGGGGGGGGGGGGGGGGGGGGGGTGATCCATGGAGGTTTGGGCAGCCGAGGGTGAAGGAGTTCTCCTTCTATTCACACCTGCATAAAGTGTACTCCCAGATCGATTTCTTCATTTTGAGCCCGGCTTTACTGGCAGGGGTGGTGGACACGGGGTACTCGGCGATCACAATCTCAGACCATGCTCCGCACTGGGTTGACCTGCAGGTTAGTAAAGACAGTAACCAGCGCCCGCACTGGAGGTTAGATGTGGGACTTTTGGCTGACAAAGGGGATTGCGAGCGGCTGAGGAAATGTATTCAGAACTACCTGCAGGTCAACGACACGGGGGAAATCTCAGCAGCGATGGTCTGGGAAGCACTGAAGGCGTTTAGGGATTTCTACAGTAGGCTGTATAGGTCGGAACCCCCTACGGGGCCGAAGGGGATGAGGCACTTCTTGGGGGGGCTGAATTTCCCAAAGGTGGACGGGGAGCTGATGGAAGGGCTGGGGGCCCCGATCAGGTTGGAAGAGATAGGGGAGGGTCTGAAGGCCATGCAGTCGGGTAAAGCCCCAGGGCCGGAGGGGTACCCAGTGCAGTTTTATAAAACGTTCTCTGGGATATTGGTGCCAGTGTTGATGAGGATGTTCAATGAGGCAAGGGAAAGAGGGGTGCTGCCCCCGACAATGTCACAGGCCATGATTTCGCTGATTCTGAAGCGGGACAAGAAGCCGGAGCTGTTTGAGTCCTACAGGCCGGTATCCCTGTTGAATGTGGACGGCAAACTGCTGGCCAAAATCTTGTCCTCCAGGATTGAGGATTGTGTTCCAGGCGTTATTGGGGAGGACCAGATGGGGTTTGTTAAGGATAGGCAGTTGGTGGCCAATGTAAGAAGGTTGTTAAATCTGATCATGAAGGTAGGGAGGTGGAGGTAGTGATCGCAATGGATGCAGAAAAGGCTTTTGATCGGGTAGAATGGGATTATCTGTGGGAGGTACTGGGACGGTTCGGATTTTGCGGGGTTTTATTGACTGGGTCAGGTTGCTGTATCAGGCTCCTGTGGCAAGCGTACGGATGAATAGGGCAACATCGGACTATTTTGGACTGCACCGGGGGACGAGACTGAATGCGCCCTCTCCACACTGTTGTTCGCGCTAGCTATAGAGCCGTTGGCAATTGCTCTGAGAGCCTCAAGGGGCTGGAAGGGGCTGGTCCGGGTGGGGGGTGGAGCACAGAGTCTCGCTCTATGCAGATGACTCTGCTTCTGTATGTACTGGACCCATTAGAGGGGATGGAAGAAATCATGAGGAATTTGGCCGGGTTTCGGGGTATAAGTTAATATGGGGAAAAGTGAGGTGTTTGCGGTGCAGGCGAGGGGGCAGGAGAGGCGATTGGGGGAGCTGCCGTTTAGATTAGTAGGGGGAAGCTTTAGGTACCTAGGCATTCAAGTGGCGCGGGAATGGGACCGGCTGCATAAATTCAATCTGGCCTGGCTAGCAGACCAAATGAAGGACGCTTTTCGGAGGTGGGACGCGCTTCCGTTGTCACTAGCTGGGAGGGTGCAGACGGTGAAAATGACGGTCCTGCCGAGATTCCTGTTTGTGTTTCAATGTCTCCCCATCTTTATTCCGCAGTCCTTTTTTAAACGGGTCAAGAAAGTGATCTCTGGCTTTGTTTGGGCGGGCAAGACTCTGCGGGTAAGGAAGGTAATGCTTGAGCGGAGTCGTGCAGAGGGCGGGCTGGCGCTGCCAAATTTTAGTAACTGTTACTGGGTGGCGAATATAGCCATGATCAGGAAGTGGGTGGTGGGGACGGGGTTGGCATATGGAGGCGGCTTCATGCAAGGGCACAAGTTTGGGGGCGTTGGTAACTGCGCCTCTGCTGTTCCCACCGGCACAGTATTCCACCCTGGTGGCGTCCCTGAGAGTCTGGGGGCAATGGAGGAGCCATGTGGGAGCAGAGGGAGCATCGGTCTGGTCCCCAATCTGTAATAATCACTGGTTTGCCTTGGGAAGTATGGATGGGGGGTTCCGGATATGGCGGAGAGCAGGGATTGAGAGGATAGGGGATATGTTTATAGAGTGGAGCTTTCTGAGTATGAGAGCACTGGAGGAGAAGTTTGGGTTGGTGAGGAGAAACAAATTCAGGTATCTGCAGGTGCGGGACTTCCTACATAAACAAGTGTCAACCTTCCCGCTCCTACCGCTAAGGGGGATTCAGGACAGGGTAGTTTCCAGAGGGTGTGTAGGAGAAGGGAGCATCTCGGACATTTACAAGGAACTTGTGGGGTCAGAGGAGACGCAGACTGAGGATCTGAAGCGCAAGTGGGAGGAGGATCTGGGAGGAGAGATAGAGGATGGTCTATGGGCTGACGCGTTGAGTAGAGTTAACGTGTCCGCAACATGTGCCAGGCTCAGCCTGATACAATTTAAGGTCGTTCACCGGGCTCACATGACAGTGGCCCGGATGAGCAGATTCTTTGGGGTGGAAGACAGGTGTGCGAAATATGCGAGAGGACCAGCGAACCATGTCCACATGTTCTGGGCATGTCCAAAGCTTAGGGGATTTTGGCAGGGGTTTGCAGATGTCATATCCACGGTGTTAAAAACAAGGGTGACGCTGAGTCCAGGGGTGGCGATTTTCAGGGTGTCGGAAGACCCGGGAATCCAGGAGGAGAAAGAGGCAGACGTTCTGGCCTTTGCTTCCCTGGTAGCCTGGAGATGGATACTATTAGCTTGGAGGGACTCCAAGCCCCCAAAGTCATAGACCTGGCTATCGGACATGGCTAGCTTTCTCTGTTAGTAGAAAATCAAGTTCACCTTGAGAGGGTCACTGTTAGGGTTCGCCTGGAGGTGGCAACCGTTCGTCGACTTCTTTGCGGAAAATTAATCGTCAGCAGAAGCGTGGGGGGGGTGCGGTGGGGTTAGTTTAGCTTAGAGTAGGGGGTTAATAAATGTGGGACCTGTAAGGGAGGCAGACGGCTTTTGCACAATGTTTATAGTTACATGTACATTGTTTATTGTCTTGTTATAATACCCAAAAATACCTCAATAAAATGTTTATTAAAAAAAAAAGAACATACAGTGCAGAAGGAGGCCATTCAGCCCATTGAGTCTGCACCAACCCACTTAAGCCCTCACTTCCACCCTATCCCCGTAACCCAATCACCCCTCCTAACCTTTTTGGGAACTGAGGGCAATTTATCATGGCCAATCCAGCTAACCTGCACGTCTTTGAACTGTGGGAGGAAACCGGAGCACCCGGAGGAAACCCATTCAGACACGAGGAGAACATGCAGACTCCGCACAGACAGTGACCGAGGGAGGAATCAAACCTGGGACCCTGGCGCTGTGAAGCTACAGTGCTATCCATTTGCGCTACCGTGCTGCCCTACCGTGTAGGCCTCTATTGTGTTCTTCGCAGTCAGTGCCTTACTGGCCGATCAGATATACACTGGATAATTGAGATACTCCACCCCCATGGTGGAGTTGGTACTCCGCAAGGATATCCGGAAGACAAGCATACCCACCCCATAGTCCCGTGCGGGACTTTTCAGTACTGGTACTCACATTTCATTACACACACAGCTGTCCATAGATGCATCTTTCAGAATGGGTCGCCTGCAAGCCCCAAAACTAGCACTCTTCACTGCTTTTGTGCCTCTCCCATCCAGTCAGCACATAAGGTTAGCCCTCAGTGATGTAAGCTCCCATTTGATTTATTTTAGAAAGGCAATTATCCCCATGATTCCAACTTTGGTAAGGTTAACACTGGAGGTCACCAGCAGGCATGTACTGACGTTTATACTGTGATCAAAGTTTCAGGGCCAGATTTCTGATGATATTTCTGAAGATAGTCAGAGGATAGAGGGCATTATAACTTTCCAATGCAGACCTAATTCATTGCTTTTTAACTTCTACAAGTTCCAGATAGGATCTGTAGATGTAAATAAGAAGTTGATTGTTAAGCATTGCTTCAACAAATCAACATAAAAATATCTGTGGTGTCTCATTAAGCTTCATGATTTAAAACATTTTCAATCTTTTACACCATGCTAACATTCAGTCCTTTCTGTATGAACAGTGTGTCCTGTACACTGGGTATTTTGGTGTATGACTACTGCATTGCTGAAATGCCTTAGCTAGGCTCTGCCTGAAACTCTCTGCTGCTTGCTGATCCTTTGAGCTTATGAGATATTCTGGTACAGTAGACCATAGCCAAGGGCATAATGTCAAATTAGATTTCAGTTTTAGAAACATTTTTAAACAATTGAAATATATTACCACAAACATATGAACATCAGAAACGATTCATTACATTGGCACAGATTTTGCATTGTGAATAATGGTGAGACTATCAGTGTTCACCATTATTATGCAGTATATTGGACAGCAACTTTCAACTTGTGCAGTTACATGCAGAAATTCAGAAGTCGATGTGTACAAATTGGTCAATGTTTTTTGACTGCACTTCAGAAATAATTCCTTCGGGTGTTGTTCATTAGGCCTTTCGAAATACATGAAAAGTTCTACAAGCGTAAGCCCTTTCATTATATGGTCAGGAAATTTATCGTAAAGCTCCACAAGCTAGCTAAACCATTCACTCACAAGCAGAAATACCCCACCCACTGAACAGAAATTTGGTCACCAACACCCACAAATTGAACAGAAATCCAGCCATTAACTTCCAGCTGAGCAGATTAAAGGTCCCTCCTAGACCTTCTCACGCATCAGCAATTAGGCCAAAGCCATTCATTTCGCAAAGGTTTGGCCACATCTTTCCCCTGCAGGCTGAGGACAATGATATTTGACCCTGTTCCACTGAGCATAAGGATGACCTCAATATTCCCAGTCAAAATAATATTCAACTTTCCTTCCAGGACCTCTCACCCCACCATACCACTGGGTCCAAACCTTAACTTTCCACTCATCCCCCAGTAAAAATATAAAGTTGAAGATTATTCCTGCGGTTCCAGCTTTCAACAAATTTAAGGCCACGCGGTGGGCGAGATTCTCCGACCCCCTACCGGGTCGGAGAATCGCCGTGGGCCGTCGTGAATCCCGCCCCAGCCGCCCGCCGAACTCTCCAAAGGGAGAAAAGTCGGCGGGGCGTCAATCGCGCCGCACACCTCGGAGAATGGCACGGGTGGGTGCAAGGCAATGGATTTCGGGGCTGCCGATATTCTCCCGTCTGGATGAGGGGGACGGGGACGGGGGGGTCCGTGCCGGGGAGGGACACGGGGGGGGTCCATGCCGGGGAGGGGGCAGGGAGGTGTGTGCCGAGGAGGGGGACGGGTGGGGGGGGGGGGGTTCGTGCCGGGGAGGGGGACGGGGAGGGGTTCCATGCCGGGGGGGGGGACGGGGGGGGTCCGTGCCAGGGAGGGGGACGGGGGGGGTTTCCGTGCCGGGGAGGGGGACGGGGGTGGGGTCCGTGCCGGGGAGGGGGGTGAGTGCCGGGGGCGGGAGGATGACTGCCGGGGAGGGGGACGGGGGGACGTGGGGGTCCGTGCCGGGGAGGGGACGGGGGGACGGGTCCGTGCCAAATAGGGGGACGGGGGGGTCCGTGTCGGGGAGGGGGATGGGGAGGGGGACGGGGGGGGTCCGTGCCGGGGAGGGGGGCTCCGTGCCGGGGAGGGGGACGGGGGGATGTGGGTCCGTGCCGGGGAGGGACGCGGGGGGGGGGGGGGGTCCGTTCCGGGGAGGGGGGGTGCGAGGGCAAGTGAGTTGGTCCACCTGGCCAGGTGCCAGCCTCCAACAGTCGGACCCATGTGGTCCATACCACCTGGCTGGGGGGGAGGAGGGGGTATGGGCAATGATGACATGTAGTTGTTCCCCCCCCCCCACCCCCACCCCCCCCCCCCCCCCCACCCCCGCCCGCCCTCGCACAGGCCGTCATGTTTTCCGGTCAGCCAGTGATGTTGGCCGCCGTGGTGGCAG
This sequence comes from Scyliorhinus torazame, assembly GCF_047496885.1. Classification (NCBI taxonomy): domain Eukaryota; kingdom Metazoa; phylum Chordata; class Chondrichthyes; order Carcharhiniformes; family Scyliorhinidae; genus Scyliorhinus; species Scyliorhinus torazame. Next base: position 190,940,672 of record NC_092712.1, on the reverse strand, counting down.
CCGCTAATGTCCATGTTGCCCTCGATGAGGAGGAGGAGCATGCCAGAGAGGCTGCGCAGGCTGCCGCAGAGGGGCAGGCGGCAGCTGACCAGGCTGGAGGGACACCAGACCGACAGGACGAGGAGGGGGAGGAGGACGTCGCGGCCCCACGGCAACGGAGGCACCCGAGGACGCCCCGTGTGTACCGGCCCCGGCTGTTATACCAGGACCTCACGGACCGGGAATGCAGGAGGAGACTCCGGATGAGCCGGGAAACCGTGGCACACATCTGCCACCTGCTGGCGTACCAGTCACCGCGTGGCACTGGCGGGGGTAACCCTCTCCCCATGTCCGTCAAGGTTACGGTGGCCCTGAACCTTTATGCAATGGGGTCATTCCAGGCACCATGTGGGGATCTGTCTGGCATATCGCAGACATCTGTGCACTGGTGCATCTGGGCAGTGACGACGCCCTATATGCCATTGCGCACCGCTACATTTGCTTCCCTGTGGACGGGGCCGGCCAAGATGCCCGGGCCGTGGGCTTCTCTGCCGTGGCCGGGTTCCCCATGGTCCAGGGCGCGATTGATGGGATGCACGTCGCCGTGCGGCCACCTGCAGATAACAGGGACCTGTTCACCAATAGGAAGGGGACCTATTCGATGAACATACAGGTGGTCTGCGACCACCGCATGATGATCCTGCACGTCTGCGCCCGTTACCCGGGCAGTGTACACGACTCATACGTGTTGTCGCGGTCATACATCCCCGGCATGTACGAGGGACGCCATCCCCGGCTGGGGGGCTGGTTGTTGGGCAACAGGGGCTACACATTGCGATCGTGGCTGATGACGCCTATACGGAGGCCACGCAATGAGGCGGAGAACCGCTGCAATGATGCCCATGTAGCGACAAGGGGAGTGATAGAGAGGTGCTTTGGCGTGCTGAAGATGCGTTTCAGGTGCCTGGACCTCTCTGGCGGCGCCCTCCAGTATCGGCCAGATAGGGTCGGGCGCATCATTGTAGTGTGCTGCGTTCTGCACAATATAGCCCAGCAGAGGGGCGATGTGCCGCAGGCAGAGGAGGGCGGAGGGAAGGAGCAGCAGGAAGAGGCGCAGACCTCCCCAGATGAGGGGGATGGGGGCAATGGTCAGGGCAGACGGGCTAGACACGGGCGGGTGGCTGTCCACCGTTACCGGCTGGGCCAGTGGGCACGGGACAGGCTGATAGCCGCCCGCTTCACTGACTAGATGGGCATGGGAATTGGGTAGTATGGGCACAGACCGCACACCATGGCAACACCCGACCACCCACACCCCCCACCCATCCACCCACCCAGCACCCTCACCCCCCTCCCCAACCCCACCCACCCCACCCGCCTGCACACCACCCCCCATTGCCGATCCACCTGCGGCACAACGGCCGGGCTCACACAGTTGCGGGTGGAAGCCTGTCTATTGCAGGCCATGGAGGATGATGACAACCCGCCCTGCGATGAGCTCCTGGCTCCACATCGTTGGACTATGTCTGACCCATGGCCACAGTACCACCATCCACCCGGACCATCCCTGCATGCGGCTGTGACACTGCAGCGCACGGTCCCGTCCTCTGCCGGGGGGATGTTGATGGCGGCTCAGGGGGAAGGGGGCAGACTCACCTGGGGCTGAGGTAAGACCACCCCTCACACTTGCGCTCAACGTACATGACACCCCCTCACACTTTGGACAGAGCACAAAGGCAGCTTCTGTCGGTGTAACATTGACTTTAATAACAAAAGGAGTTCATGCGCGTGCCCAAGCCCCTAAAACTCATCTGTGCCCTGCACCCGTGCCAACTTACTCAGTGTCTAATTGTTTGGCCTTACGGGCCCTTTGACTACGCCTAGGTGGTTCCCCAGACGGTACAGCAGAACTGGAGGTGGACTCCTGCGATTCCTGCCCTCTGACACTGGATCCCTTTGGCGGCCGTTTCCTGGGGCGTCCTGGCCTAGATGGGCCAGGCTGCGGCCCGGGCGACTGGGATGGCGAGCTGCCAGCCTGTCCTGCCCGTTGCCCACCCGATGCACCTGGGACGGAAGGGGGGGGAGCCCGAGGTGTTGAGGTGTTCCGGGACCTCCCCTACAATGGGACCCGGAACGGGCCCCAGCACCTCCTCCTCCCTCGGGGTGCCCGATGGCCCCCCGGCCTCTACATGGGTGGGGGATGCGAACGGACTGGCCATCCGACGCCCGCCCGACATCTGCCGCTGCCAGTCCTGGAGGCCTGTGCTGGTATCGACAGGGGTCTGCAGGTTTGCAGCCATGGAGCTCAGGGGGTTGGCAATCCCTATCTGTGACTGTGCGACGCCGGCTCGCACATGGGAAATGGCGCCGATGCCCTCAGCGATGGCCTGCTGTGACTGGGCCATGGCCTGCAGAGATTGGGCTATGGACTGCTGAGACTGGGCCATGGCCTGCAGAGATTGGGCTATGGACTGCTGAGACTGGGCCATGGCCTGCTGAGACTGGGCCATGGCCTTCAGAGACTGTGCCACGGAGTTGAGCCCCTTTGCCATCTGCCGCTGGCGCTGGCTCATGGCATCCTGTGAGAGGGCAGCCATGTCCTGGGCCACAGATGCCGCCTGCACGGAAAGCCCCAGGCCTCGCAAACCGCTCCCCATGTCTGACACCGTCGCACCCATTGCCTCCACCGCGGACGCCACCCGTGCGGTGTCGGCCTGGTTGGCATGCATGACCGGCACCACTGCCAGCTCCTGGACGCGGGTGGACTCCTCCACCTGCGACTGCAGCCGCTGCAAGCTGGCCATCACCCTCTTCTCTCGTCTCAGGTTCGGTGGTTGCATCGGACCTATGGGTGGGTGTGGTAACTCCAGGAACCCGGGATCCATCTGGGCGGCTGATGCTCGCATGCGCCGGGCTGCCCTCCGACCGCCCGGCCCCTCTGCTGCTCCTATCTCCACCTGCTGTACCGGGACGGCGGTGTTGTGCGCACCAGTGAGTGTACCAGACGCCTCATCACTAAAGTGCCCAACCGAGGTGAGTGTCTCTGTGATGGTGGAGCGTTTTGGTGACAGCAGTGGCGTTGTGTCATGCACATCGTGCGACTCTGAGTCCATGGCACTTTGGGGTGGCGGTTCGTCTCCGCCCATCCAATCTGTGTCACTGTCCCGTATTTCAGTTTCCTGGGTAGGGGTGTCCTGGGTCGGGGCGTCCTGTGTTGTGGTTTCGTGGCTCAGCTGTGACGGGGGCCTGTGGTTGCCCCTCTCGTCGCTGGGTGGCACACGCCTGCGTCGCTGCACCCACATGAGACGGGGGCAACGTCTCCCTGTTGCTCCAGGTCTCTCCGTCTCCCGTGGTCTCCGAGGGGCATCGTGCGGGCGTCGCATGCCAGAGGATCCGGGTTTCTCCGTCTCCCGTGGTCTCCGAGGGGCATCGTGCGGGCGTCGCATGCCAGAGGGTCCGGGTCTCTCCGTCTCCCGTGGTCTCCGAGGGGCATCATGCTGGCGGGCTGCATCTGCGGGGATGGGTGCCTCGACGCTTGCTCCTGCGATACACAATGAAGCATGCATGGTTAGACATGCAGGCAGTGATCAGGTGATATGGGGGAGGGGGGATATGGGGGAGGGGGTATATGGGGGAGGGGGGATATGGGGACGGGCTGTCGGTGGCTCACTTGCTGGTGGGCACCCGACCTCTGCATCAGCAACCTCCCGGTCCTCAGGTCCGCCAGCCAGTTCCAGGGCCCTTCCCTCATGTTCGGTCAGTGGCCTCTCATCAGCTGGGCCTCCTCCAGTCCTCACATGCTCCCTGGTGTTGTGTGTGCGCTTCTCCTGTGGGTGGTGGTGGCAGGGGCAAAATGGAACAGTGTTAGACAGGTATATGAATTCACGCCATCGGGTGCACGTGTATTGCAGAGGTTAAGGTTAGGGCTGGATTCACTTGGGGAAATGGGGGAGGGCGGATATGGGGGAGGGGGATATGGGGGAGGGGGGATATGGGGGAGGGGGGATATGAGGGATGGGGGATATGGGGGAGGGCGATATGGGGATGGAGGATATGGGGGAGGTGGGATATGGGGAGGGGGGATATGGGGGAGGGGGGATATGGGGGAGGGGGCATATGGGGGAGCGGGGATATGGGGGCTATGGGGGAGGGGGGATATGGGGGAGGGGGGATATGGGGGATGGGGGATATGGGGGAGGTGGGATATGGGGAGGGGGGATATGGGGGATGGGGGAGGGGGGATATGGGGAGGGGGATATGGGGGAGGGGGATATGGGGGATATGGGGGAGGGGGGATATGGGGAGGGGGATATGGGGATATGGGGGAGGGGGGATATGGGGGAGGGGGGATATGGGGAATATGTGGAGGGGGATATGGGGGATATGGATATCGGGCAGGGGGGGTGGGGGGGGGGCTCACACTGGCTGCCCTGACGAGGTCGTTCACCTTCTTGTGGCACTGGGTGCCTGTCCGTGGTGTCAGGGCCACAGCGCTGACGGCCCTGACACCTCCCTCCACAGACGCCGGCTGTGGCGTGGGGCGACTGTGCGGCCGTGTCCGGGATACAGGGCCTCCCTCCTCTGCTCCACTACGTCCAGGAGCACCTCAATGTCGCGGGACTGGAACCTCGGGGCTGAGCGGCGGGCGGCCATCCGGTCGGGTCTTCTGGTCGGTTGGGGGGAGCAGCGCGTCTTTTGAGCTGTCACGTCGTGTGGCGTGTATGACGCCGCACAGCGTGAACCACGTGAGCCAGCGCAGATACCGTCACGTCGCTGCTAGCCCATTCCGGGCTGGAGACTTAGCGACGTTTGGGGCGGCGTGATGCAGGTGGGATTTGCGCCGTTTTTGGTGCCGGTCGGCGGACATCGCGCCGATAACGGAGAATTTCGCCCCATGTGTCCAGTGAGCAGTAAGTTAACCCTGCTTAATTCTCCACCCACTCAGAAAGAATTCCACTCCTTCTACTGTCCTGTTTTACCCGCCTGTCACTTTCCTTTGCCCTTTCAGTTTCTCGCCCAAACCACATTCCCCTTCTTTTTGCTCTGTTTTTTCTCCTTCCCTCACTCTTTCCAGCTTTACTTGCCCTCCTCTTTACCTTCCACCCATCCACTGATGTTGCCTCCCCTGCTTAGGCGGCAGTACTCTGTCACTTTCTTTTCAATTTCATCTGAATACTGGATTTGGTCCAATTGTTTGCTATGCCACAGGAAATCAATTAAAGTTCTGTGAGAAGAAAAATTGCACCAGAGAACCAGAGGATGGAAAATGTGACTTTCCTCTGGAGAAAAAAAGAAGGCAGAAAAGAGATAGAACATAGAGTGCAGAAGGAGGCCATTCGGCCCATCGCGTCTGCGCCGACCCACTTAAGCCCTCATTTCCACCCTATCCCCATAACCCAATAACTCCTCTTAACCTTTTGGACACTAAGGGCTATTTAGCATGGCCAATCTACCTAACCTGCATCTCTCTGAACTGTGGGAGGAAACCGGAGCACCCGGAGGAAACCCACGCACACACAGGGAGAACGTGCAGACTCCGCACAGACAGTGACTGTAGCACAATCAATCACTCACGAGACAAGATGAGAAAGAGTCGAACGATGGCTTTATTACGCAGACTTGTTCCCCAGCAGCACAGTTACAGAATGCGGCTGCTGGGAGAACTCGGGCTCTTATACTCCACCTTACTGGGTGGAGCTAGTAGGTGGCTGATCCAATCGGGATCCAGTGTCTATCCACCAATAGCCTCTCGGCATCCCAGGGTACCTTAATACCCCTAATACATACCACCACAGTGACCCAGTGGGGAATTGAACCTGGACCCTGGCGCTGTGAAGCCACAGTTGCTATCCACTTATATTACCATGCTGCCCCGATGGGGGAACTATTGGCCAGTTAGGTTACTTCAGTTGCTGCTAAACTACAAAGGGCTGATTATCATTGATATGTTCCAACAACCCCCAACTCAAGACCTGAAGCCCCACAGCCTAGGTATCAGTGAGGCAAAATGCATTTGCACTTCCTGTTTCAAGTCAGATATGAGTTCCTAGCATATTACAGGCACAGACGCACTCTTTGACTAGCAGTGGGAAAACAATCACCGTTCCTAGCCCGAGGGGTAATGAGCAACAATGACTCATAGTTCCAAAGCCTTTACGTCAATATCCAAAAGCATGAGCCAGAAGGTTTCTTGGCCTTGGAAATCCTTTGGATGAACACTTTTTAAGATTCTCACCATCACCACCCCCTTTCCAGAAGTGAGGGTTTTGCCTGGATAGAAATAAAAATTGCTTTCTTGAGTCATCAATTTGGAATTAAGTTCCAAACTCTTGGAGAAACAAGAATGAATGAAGACCAATCAGCAATAATGTCTAAAAGGCAGGTCATACGCTTGAACAACTTTCTAGAATAGAAACAGCAAAAAAAATCAAGGAGATGAGGTTTATGTCAATTTTTATAAAACAATTAATGAGGTGCAATGCAAGAAAGTTATGCCAAAGACAACGGTACTTTAACGAAGGGGAATGTGAGTGGTTGAGGGTGGGAAACAAAGAATGGGGTAAAGGTTTTTTTAAGATCAGCGGGTTGTGATCACTGTTGCCAAGGTCAGCACCAATTGTTTATTCCTCGAAAAGTCCTGGTGAGCCGCCTTCTCAAACTGCTGCAGTCAATTTGTAGGTACACCCATCATGCTGTTAGGGAGAGAGATCCAGGCTTTTGATCCAACAATACTAAAGAAATAGTGGTACTGTTCCAAGTCAGGATGGATGTGACTCAGAAGGGATCTTCCCACCCGTTTGCTGCTCAGCTATTCTGGTGACAGAGATTGCAGATTTGCAAGGTGCTTTCAAAGGAATCTTGACAATCTTGTAGATGGTATAAATTGCTGCAATGTGCATCAGTTGTGGGGAGAGTGAATGTTTAAGGTGCTGGATAGGGTGCAAATCAAGTTGGTTGCTTTGTCCTGGATTGTGTCAAGCTTTTTGAATATTATTGAAGCTACACTCATCCAGGGACATGGAGGGCATTCTATCATTCTTCTGACATGCAGATCATAAATGGTTGACAAGGTTTGGGGAGTCAGGAGGTGAGCTGCTCTCTGCAGAATTCCCAGCCTCTGACCTACTCTTGTAGCCACAGTATTTATATGACTGGTCCAGTTCAGTTTCTGGTCAATGGTAACCTGCAGAATGTTGATGGTGGGAGATTCAGCAATAGTAATGCCACTTATTACCAAGCAGAGATAGTTAAATTCTCTCTTGTTGGAGATTGTCATTGCTTCGCACTAGTTGCACAGCTGGCTGGAGCACAATTCTTCAGTACTACTGTCAGTATATAGTCAGGGCCCACAGCTTGTGTATCCTGTAACTTTCTCGATATCACATGAAGTGAATTAAATTGGCTGAAGACTGACATCTGGTCTGGGGGAGGCTGAGATGAATCATCCACTTGGCATTTCTGGCTGTACATGGTTGCAAATGCTTCAACTTTGTCTTTTGTACTGAAATCCTCAATGATGGAGAACTTTTGTAGTTCTTCCTCCACCAGTTTGTTGTTTAATTGTGTACCACCATCCACAACTAGATGCGGCAGGACTGCAGAGCTTCGATCTGATCCATTGGCTGTGGATCGCTCTATCTATTGCATGCTGTTTTACATGCATGGCAGTTCCTGTTGTAGCTTCATCAGGTTGGTATCGAACTTTTATGTATTCATGGTACCGCTGTTGACAATCTCTTTTTCACTTCTCATTAACCCAGGATTGATTCCCTGGTCTGATAGTAATGATTGAGTGAGGGTTAAATGCATGTCACGAGGTTGCAGATTGGTGGAATACAATTCCACTGCTGACAATGCCCTCGCGCCTCATGGATGCCCAACTTTGAGCTGCTATCTCTGTTCTGCAACTATATAACTTAGCACAAATGTAGAACAACACAACATGATGGACAGACCTCAGCATGAAAGATGGGACTTGGTCTCAACAAGTACTTAGAAATGGTCACTCCTACCAACACTGCCTTGGACAGACACAACTGTGACGGGTGGATTGGGGAGGTAGATATTTTCCCCTGGCTCTCTCACTATCGGCTGCAGATCTAGTCTGGCAGGTATGTCCTTCAGAACTTGACCAGCATGCTCATGAGTAGTGCTACTGAGCATATATATAAAAAAGGATAGCAAAAGCTTCTCTAACTGTATAAAAGGGAAGGGAGTAGCTGAAGTGAATGTTCATATCTTGGAGGATGAGACCAGGGAGTTAATAGTGGGGAACACTGGAATTGTAGAGACACTAAATCAACATTTTACCTCAGTTTTCATGGTAGAGGACACGAGTACCATCCCAATAATAACAGGTCATGCTGAGGTAATAGAAACGAAGGAAATTAGAACAAATATCATCAATAGCGAAATGATACTAAACAAACTATTGGGATTGAAGGCAGATAAGTCCCCAGGGCCTGATGGTCTACAGCCTTGGGTCATAAAGAAAGTGGCAACAGAGATAGTGGGTCCATTGGTTATAATATATCAAAATTCCCTGGATGCGGGAAAGGTTCCAGTGGATTAGAAAAATGCTACTGTAACGCCCTTATTCAAAAAGGGAGGGAGGCAGAAAGTAAGAAACCATAGACAAATTAGTTTAACATCTGTTATTGGAAATTGTTTGAATCCATTATTAAAGAAGTAATGACGGGACATTTAGAAAGTCAAAGCGCAATCCATCAGAGACAACATGTTTTTATGAAGGGTTTGAATCATTTGCTAGAGTTTTCGAAGATGCAACAAGCCAAGTGGATAATGGACATCCGGTACATGTAGTATAACTGGACTTCCATAATGCATTTGATAAGGTGCTGCACAAAAGGTTAATACACAAGGTAAAATCACATTGGATTAGGGGTAATTTATTAGCTTGGATAGAAGACTGGCTAATCGACAGAAGGCAGTGAGGATAAATGGGTCTTTTTCTGGTTGGTAAGATGTACCCAGTGGGGTGCCACAAAGCTTGGTCCTCAGGCCCCAACTATTTACAATATATATTAATGACTTGATTGTAGGGATAGAAAGTACTACAACCTATCTTGCAGATGACACTAAAATAAGTGGGATAGTAAATTGCAATGAGGAAATAAAAATTTACAAATAGATGTGGATAGGTTAGGTGAGTGGGCCAAAATTTAGTAAATGGAAGTTAAAGTGGATAAGTATACATTCTCCCCACGTCTGCGTGGGTTTCACCCCCATAACCCAAAGAAGTGCTGGTTAGGTGGATTGGCCATTCTAAATTGTCCCTTAATTGGAAAAGAAAAATAATTAGGTACTCTAAATTTATTTTTTAAAAAGTGGATAAGTGTGAGGTTATCCATTTTGGTCGGATAAATGGAAAGGCAACTTATAATCTAACTTGGGAGAAACCTCAGAATGCTTCAGTGCAGAGGGCTCTGGGTGTCCTTGTGCATGAATCGCCGCAAACTAGCATGCAAGTACAGGAAATAATAAGGAAGGCAAATGGAATTTTAGCCTTTATTGCTAAGGGAATAGAATATAAAAGTGGGGAACTGTTGCTGCAACTGTGTAAGACATTGTTGAGATTGCACCTGGAGTACAGTGTGTAGTTTTGGTTGTCTTATTTGAGGAGGGATGTAGTTATATTAGAAGCAGTTCAGAGGAGGTTCACTAGGTCAGTCATTTTCAAACTTCCTGATCGCTGGAAGAAGTACCCACTAGCTGCACCCGGCTTATAAAAATGCCGGCTGTGACCTCCTTTCAGAATGCCGACCCTTCAATGCATGTGTGCCCCTCATGCACGCTGACTCAGGAGCTGGGGCGAGATTCTCCTACCCCCCCGCCGGGTCGGAGAATCGCCGGGGGCTGGCATGAATCCCGCCCCCGCTGGTTGCCGAATTCTCCGGCACCGGATATTCGGCAGGGGCGGGAATCGCGCTGCGCCGGTTGGCGGGCCCCTCCGCCCCCCCCCCCCCCCCCCCCCCGCGATTTTCCTGCCCGGATGGGCCGAAGTCCCGCCGCTAAAATGCCTCTCCCGCCGGCGTAGATTAAACCACCTACCTTACCGGCGGGACCAGACGGCGCGGGCGGCCTTGGGGTCCTGGGGGGGGCGCGGGGCGATCTGGCCTTGGGGGCGTACCCCCACGGTGGACTGGCCCGCGATCGGGGCCCACCGATCCGCGGGCGGCCCTGTGCCGTGGGGGCACTCTTTCCCTTCCGCCTCCACCACGGTCTCCACCATGGCGGAGGCAGAAGAGACTCCCTCCAATGCGCCTGCGCGGGAATGCCGTCAGCGGCCGCTAACGCTCCCGCGCATGCGCCGCCCAGAGATGTCATTTCCGTGCCAGCTGGCGGGGCACCAAAGGCCTTTTCCGTCAGCTGGTGGGGCGGAAATTCGTCCGGCGCTGACCTAGCCCCTTAAGGTTGGGGCTCGGCCCCCAAAGATGCGGAGGATTCCGCACCTTTGGGGCGGCGTGATGCCCAACTGATTTGCGCCATTTTGGGCGCCAGTCGGCGGACATCGCACCATTTCCGGAGAATTTCGCCCCAAATTTCTTTTGAAAATCGATGGAGTCTTCTCTCTAGAAATGGTGGCAGGGAGCAATTCACACGCCCGTACACTGACCTCACATGCTCTGGGCGCAAGAGAGATTCCTCCATTTTGTAGATGCCAGCAGTGCTGGTGTGAGCTCCATGGCTTCTGGTGAACAACCCACTAAGAAGAAGCCAAAATCAGGAACAAAACAATATAAAGAAGTTTTCTTGAGATATCGGTTTATTAATTGTGCCAATGCATATCAGGATGCAATACCCATGTGTGTTTTATGCAGGGAAGTACTGGCAAATTAAAGATTAAAACGAGCAAAACTTCAAATGCATTTGAAGACTAAGCACGGCGTGTTCGAGGAAAAAGCTCTTGATTTTTTCAACAGATGCAGAGAGAACTTATAGCATCAGCTGAAGTCGTTTGCAAAAATGTAACATTGAATGAAAAGCAAGTGAGATCGTGAAGACCAAGCAGGCTCAGCTGTCACATAAAGGTATGCAAAAATGGTCGGTCGTGAAGTTTGAGAGGTGTACGTCGCGAACGTGGGCCGGTGAGGCATGCTAGGTCGGCCGGCATGGGTCGTGTGGGTTGCGAATGTGGGCCAGCATGGGTTGCAAAGGTGGGCCAGCATGAGTCGCAAATGTCGGCCGTTGTGGGTTGTGAAGGATGGCTGATTGGTAAAAATGGGTCCTGGGCAAAAAGATTTGAAAAGCACTGCATTAGATCGATTCTAGAGATGAGGGATTATCTTATGAAGATAAGTTGAGCAGTTTAGGCCTACACTCTTTCGAGTTTAGAAGAATGAGAGGAGATCTAATTGCGGTATACAAGATGTTAAAAGGTGTTGACAAAGTAGAGTGGATGTTGCCTCTTGTGAGGCAATCTAGAACAAGAATTCACAGTCTTAGGATAAGGGGTAGCAGATTTAAAACAGAGATAAGGAGAAATTATTTCTCTCAAAGGGTCATGCATCTGTGGAATTCACCACACCAGAGTGTGGTGGATGCCGGGACATTGAGTAAATTTAAGGATGAGACAGACAGCTTTTTAATTACTAATGTGGACAACAGGCAATGTCAAGATATACATCAGCATATCATGGTGCAATCACACACACATTGACACACTGATGGACATACAGTAGGACCAACCAGCATACACAACATCGCAGCCAATCACCAGTGAGAGCACATGCACTATAAAGACAGGGGACACCAGAGTTCCCGTTCATTCTAGCAGCAGCCAGCTCAGAGCACAGAACTCGCAGCCTGCCTCTCAGACATTCACCATGTGCTGAGTGCCTCACCTAGATAGTGATAGGACAGGGTCCACAGATAAGCTGGTAATGCACGTACTCAAGCTTACAGTATGTTATTACAATTGAGTTGTTAATAAAATAGAGTTACACCATCTCCAGCCGTGTTGACCTGTTTGTAGACCAGAACACCCAACACGACATGGTTCCAGGAGTGATGCATACTAGCCCCTGTGAGACCTACCTGCAACTTATCAGCAATCCACCATCCTGCAGCATGGAGAACATCAACCCGCCGCCACCGCTATGCATTGCTGGCAATCTCGGGGTGAATTGGAAGCTTTTTAAACAGCGCTTCCAGTTCTTCCTAGAGGCCACAGACATTGAGAATGCATTAGACACCAGGAAGATTGCCTTTCTTCTCTCCACAGCAGGGCAACACGCCATCCACATCTTTAACTCCCTTACATTCGCGGACGGCGAGGACAAAACCAAAGACAAGACGGTGCTCCTAAAATTTGATGAACACTCCAGCGTTGAAGTCAACGAAAGCTTCAAAAGGTACCGGTTCCAGCAGCACCTGCAGGGTAAGGATGAACCTTTCCAGTCTTATTTAAGGCACCTCTGCAACCTTGCGCAGTCCTGTGGCTGTGGGCCCACCTCTGACTCCATTATACGCGACCAGATAGTTTTTGGGGTCATGTCGGACACCCTGCGCCAGCAGCTCCTTAAAATCAAGCAACTCACCCGAGCGACGGCCATCGAGACCTGCGTCCTGCATGAGAACGCCACCAGCCGGTATTCACACATCCAGGTGGCTGAAACGGCGCGGCAGGGGGCCCACGAGGCGGAGCGGGTCCAGACGATCGAGTACCTCCCGGCCCACGGCCCGGAGGAGGGCGGCCGTTTCGCGCGCTTTCCGAGGCCTCCCACGCTTGTACGCGCCAAAAGAGGGGACGTTGACACAGAGGAACGCGATGCACAGGCGCGCACTATGCAAGACCGCACCGCGCATGCTCGGTGGCGCAACGAACGCACTGACGTCATGACGTGCGGAAACTGTGGCTCCACCCATTTAAAGTGGCAATGTCCGGCCAAAGCGCGACAATGCCTACGGTTTGGCAGGCTTGGCCACTATGCTGCCTGCTGTCGAGCACCTCACCTGCCAACCCGCAACAGTTTAACCAGCCTCGCAGAAATGTTCGGGCAATTCTACCTACGTTCACCGAGTCCGATCCCGATATCATACAGACCAGTGACACTGAGGACAGGGAGCCTTTCCACATTGCTTTCATCAACAAGAACAAGCTGTCCCCGAGTCGAACGCACCAGCCGCTGTCGGTGCACAGCATTGATCCGGACGACAAGTGGTGTGCCACCCTGACGGTCAACCTGAATTTGTCGCCCACCCCAAACACTTGATTTATAAACCTTGCACTATTTGACTCACTGACTTGTTCTGCGTACTGTTTAAGAATTTTTCATCATTTGTCAATAGCATTTGTTTCGTTCTTGGTGTAACATAGTTTTCCTCTGCACCTGGCACCTTCCAGTGTATACAGCATAGCCACATGTACATATTGATGTAAATAATGCACACACATGATCAGACACACTTACTACACTTTATTTATTCTCATGTACGCATATATTCTTTGCGAAAAGGGGGGATGTCATGATACACATTAGCATATCATGCTGCAATCACACGCACACTGACACACTGATGCACATGCAGTAGGACCAGCCAGCATACACAACATCGCAGCCAATCACCAGTGAGAGCACACGCACTATAAAGACAGGGGACACCAGAGTTCCTGTTCATTCTAGCAGTAGCCAGCTTAGAGCACAGAGCTCACAGTCTGCCTCTCAGACATTTACCATGTGCTGAGTGCCTCACCTAGATAGTGATAGGACAGGATTCACAGATAAGCTGGTAATGCACGTACCCAAAGTTACAATATGTTATTACAGTTGAGTTGTTAATAAAATAGAGTTACACCATCTCCAGCCGTGTTGACCTGGTTTGTAAACCAGAACACCCAACACGACAGGCAAGAAAGTGGAGTTGCGGCCAAGACAACATCAGTCATGATCAAGAGGCTGAATTGCCTACTCCTTCATTCTTATGTTCTTAAGTTCTTGGCGGTGAAATCCTTCACCAGAATGCATTGCTACCCTGAGCGCTTCTTTCAAGTGATATTCAACATGGAGGAGCACTGATTCAGTAGTTGAGTGATTTTAACTCATGTCTCTAAAGTATTAGTCCAAGCCTCTGGCTTACCAGTCCTGTAATGTCACCACTATGCTATTGTTCCCTTGACTGGAAGGATGTGGTGAGTGCTGTTTCTGCTGCTTTTTACCACAAACATAAATAACTTAGAGTTACAAATTGAGGGAGCAATACTGAAATTTGCTGATGCCACCAAATTGAGGGGTATGTAACGAGGATTATAAAAAGCTGCAGCATATAAACTAATAAATGTGGTGGTAAGTGTAATCTAGGTGCGATACAATATCAGAAAATGTGAAATAATACATTTTGGAAGTACGACAAGGAAATGACCTCATATGGTATGATTTTAAATAGTGTCCAAGAGGGACTTTGGTGTTTGATCACATACTTTGATTCTCCATCCTAGATGACCCGAAAGTAAATGGAGGTAATTGAAACCTCGACAGCGTCATACAGGGTATTGGGTGTCCGTGTTCACTTTATACTGATTTGATTAGCTCCTGATCCAGTTCAGTCAAATTCCTGATGAATTAGTTCCAAAGCACTCCTGTGTTTGTACCAGCTAAAAGTCTTTGCAGGGGCTGTGGAGGGTAATGAGTCATTCTGTGATTTCTTTTCACAGAACATGCAGCTTCTTTGTTGGGATGAGCAAGTTACCACTTCATAACTTCAATCAGTTCTTTGTTTGCTTGCAGATCAGCACAATTATAATTCGAGCTGAATTTCCTTTGATAAGGAAAGCAGGTGTATAATAATGTTCAGTCATTTAGAATGTTATATGCCACATCCTGCTCCTCTATTCCCATATATGGATGCAAAACAATCAGTTGTGACCTGGTTAAAAAAACTCTGCTACCTTCCCACTGGATTCTAATCATGATGACTCATGTTGAAATACTATCATTCCTTCAAGGGTACTTCCCGTATATTAACTTCAACAATAAAGGCTTTATCATTGCTCCATTTCTTTATACAGAGCGGTGACAAATAGTATTCATTGTCCCAAGGACTCTGACAAAATCTTACTGTGCTGTAAAACCAAGCATTCTTTGTTGCCTATTCAGAATACAAGCTCTTGACTGACCTTCAGTCACTTGCCATTCCATTTTACTGAATTTAGCGTGAATCATCACTATCCCAACAGAAAAGAAATTGCTCAAGTACTTTAAAAACAAAGCTGTTAAGCACCCTTTCAATTTTATGATGCAATGATGGGGAAGGAAAATTCACCTCTGATATTTACAAACTGTGTAGGAGAAAATATCCTCTTCATTTGGCGTGGAGATTTCCCCCATCACGTTGAAGTAAATGAAAGACACCCAATAACATCATGACTCAAATTGATACAGCACCTTTAGTGTAATAAGATTCCAAGGCACTTCACCAGCGTGTTATAAAGCACAATTTGACACTGAGATAGGGGATATTGGATAGTATGTTATTGGAATAGACCTGCAGGTGGTAGGGGCACTGGTAATGACTTCAACAACAGGATCAAGAGCGAAAGCTGGGAAGGTTGTCTTCCTGTGCCCTGGACTCTTAACTGGAGGTTCTCCTCAGGATCTGAGGAACAGTATGGACAATGTTTGCCACGGACGGGGGGGAGGGGGCCAGCTCCTCCAGTCAAGTAAGTGCGGATAGAAGTAGGCGACACAGTGAACAACAGGAATGTAGACCTTTGAACCCAGAGGCCATGCCCCAAGGATCTCAGGGAGGCAAATGGTGCACTTGACAGGTACTGAGCCCCACACTGACTTTCTCAGCCTGCACAGCACATCTCTCTCTCTCTCTGCAATCACTTTACATCCCCAGCTGCTCAGGAAACACAGGCTCGCAACTTCAATTTTGTGCCATCATACACCAAAATTTGAGAATGATACAAAACTTGGAAGTATTGTGAACCTTGACATGGACAGGTTGATGGAATGGGTGGGCAAGTGGCAGATGAGTTTATTACAGAAGTGTTAACTGATTCATTTTCAAAGGCAGAACGTAGAGACAACATCAAATAAAAAGTACAATTCTCAAGGGTGTATGGGCAGAGGGACCTAAGTGCATAAATCATTGAAGGTGGCGGGACAGATTGAGAAAATGGTTAATAAAGCATACTGCTTTATTAGCACGGGCATAATGTACAAAAACAAGGAAGTTATGTCAAACCTGCATTAAACACTGGTTCAGCCTCAACTAGAGTATCATATCCTCTTCTTGTGCAGGGTGGCAATGATGGTGATGCTTCAGTGCGAGACACCTGGTCATTCATTGGCAATATGTGCCCATCTGATTGATTGGGAAAGAGGTCTTGTTCCAGGATGCTGCAGGTGGCAGCAGTGATCTTTTGCATTAGACTGGCTCCTGAGGCACCGATGCTCAGATATGTCAAGAAAACTGATCCTCTGGCTTTAGTCCCTGTGTTGGGATCTTACCTCCTTTGAACCAAGGTGCCTTGCCCATCCACTCTGCTGAGGAGAAGGCAGCTTGTGCTGCTGCTGGCATTGCTCCTGTTGTTCTTAACGCTGTAGCTCTCATCAGCTTAGGGCCTTGGCAGCTAAAGGCACGGCAATTACAGGAGCAATTAAAATTGGCATACTCATGAGGTCAGAATGAGAGGAGTGCAGGTATCTCAGATAGTTGGAGAGCTGGGGGAGATTCCAGAGTTTCATCAAGGTGAGGGATTTGAAAACAAGGCTGAGGATTTTTAAAATCGAGATGTTGCTTAATCGAGAGTCAGTGGGAGTACAGGGATGATGAGTGAAAAGGACTTGGTATTAGTTAGGATGCTAGGAGCAGAGTTTTGGATGACATCAAATTAATAGAGGGCAAAATGTGGCAGGCTAGCCAGAAGTGTATTGGAATAGTTATGTTGAGAGGTAAAAAAAAAAGCACAAATCAGGGTTTCAGCACCATGGTGATCTGAGGCAGGGATGGAATCAGGTGATGTTGTAAGGAGATAGTCTCAGTGATGACCTGGATCGTGTGGTCAAACTTCACACCAAGGCTGCAAAAAAATCTGATTCAGTTACAGACTGTTGCCAGGGAGTGTGATGGAGTCAATGCATAGTTGGCAAAAATAAATCTGTAGCATTATTTCCATAACCATATAATAATGCAGATTACTTGTAGGATAGATTGTAAATGTTTAAAACACCAGGAATTCTTTGTTCTCCTCCACATACCATAAGCAATGAGCTAAAGCCAGTGCAGCCCTCAAGGGAGGTATTCAGGATGTTAGCTGTTTTAACAACACATTGCATCATTCCTTCTCATAAGCATCCCCTTTCCCACAGCCTGTAGTGCGCCCCCATACAATCACTGTTCATTTCTTTTTCTCACATTCTGTACATCACTCACATTCATGTTATTCTCATAAGCATTAGAGAGAACACTTCACAAATTTGACTGTCATTCTTGCACAAGGGCCATGCTACGTTTCTCTGTCGTGTTGCACTTTTAGCAAATGTGCTGAAGAAATGCAAGAAGAGGAAGTCTTGATCCAATAACTCGGCCTAAACTCAATCTCACATGCAGTATCATGTCCTAGTTGCAGGAAAACCTACCAGTCGCAGTTCGGCCTTTGCCGGCACCTATGTACCCACCTGAACCCTATAAAACAGCCCAGATGAACAACATGGTCATCTTCATCTTGAAGCACAAACAAGAAGATACAAGTGAGAGATACTCTACAATATCACTATTGGCACAAAATTTAATTTGAGTATTAATTACATTAAATCAAAGAACATTGGGAGGAGAAGGGGATTAAGACACTAAAAGATTTGTTTCTTGGGGGTTGCTTTGCAGGATTGAAGGAGTTGGGTGTGAAGTGTGGGCTGGAGCAGGGGTAAATATTTAGATACATGCAGGTTCGAGATTTTGCCAGGAAGGAGATACTGAACCTCCTGGTGGAGCCGGCCTCCACATTGCTGGAGAAGATGCTGACGACAGGGGGACTGGAGAAGGGGGTAAAATCGGCGGTTTAAGAGGCTATTTTGGAAGAGAAGAAGGCACCACTGGAAGGGATCAAAGCAAAGTGGGAGGAAGAGTTGGGAGAGGGTATGGAGGAAGGGTTCTGGTGTGAGGTGCTCCGGAGAGTGAACACCTCCACGTTGTGCGCGAGGTTGGGGCTGATACAGCTGAAGGTGGTATACAGAGCACACCTCACAAGGGCGAGGATGAGCCGGCTCTTTAGGGGGCAGAAGATGTGTGTGAACGTTGTGGGGGCAGCTCCGTGAATCACGTTCATATGTTTTGGTCCTATCCAAAGTTGGAGGATTACTTGAAGGAGGTTTTTAGGGGAATCTCTAAAGTGGTGCACGTGAAACTGGACCCGAGCCCTCGGGAGGCCATATTTGGGGTGTCGGACCAGCTGGGGTTGGAAACGGGCGCGGAGGCAGATGTTGTAGCCTTCACATCATTGATCGCCTGAAGGCGGATCCTGTTGGGATGGAGAGCAACCTCTGCACCCTGTGCCCTGGCGTGGCGGGGGGACCTGTTGGAATTCTTGACTCTTGAGAAGGTTAAATTTGAACTTAGGGGAAGGATGGAGGGGTTCTACAATTCATGGGCGTTATTCATTATGCACTTTCAAGAATTGGATAACATCGAACATTGGGGGGGGTTGTTGGGAGGGTTGCGGGGAGGGGGATTGTATGTCTTAATGGTGACTATGGATGATTCCTAATTCCTTTTAGTTATTTGTTTATGTTAACATGCGGGCTCATGCTTGGGTGTTTGGTGGGAGGATGGGATTGTTGTTGTTGATATGGGGATTGACATTGTATACGTTACTGCTTATTATTATTTTTTTAAATATTTTTTATTCTCCTTCTTTTTCACATTTCTCCCAAATTTACACCAACAATAAACAATAATCAGTAACAAATCAGTAAGTGCTTCCCAACGCTTCAATTTTGACGTGATCCAATTTTGCTTAGACTAGTAGACTCGTAGACATTGGTGGCCGGTCATGGCTTATGAAATGAAGCTAACCTTTGGATAATCTCCTTTCAGTTTGATCTCTGCAACTCAAAAGGGTTGCTAGAGTATTTTCAGAGATAACAGGTGCAAGATTCTGCGATACTGCCAAATATTTCTTATTGATCGAGGGTCACAGTCAGACATAACTTGAGTCATTGTCCACTTTTAAAATTTTAAGAAGTAGCTGCTGGAATGTGCCGACTAGGGGCTTTTCACAGTAACTTCATTTGAAGCTGACTTGTGACAATAATCGATTTTCATTTCATTTCATGTATATATTTTATACAAATATAATGGGCCGGATTTTCCACAAATGGGGCAATGTCCCCACTCTGGCGTTTCACTCCCCAGTTTCCTGCGAAAAATAAAGGTCGATTCACTTACCTTCGAGGGGCTGGCAGGGACCCGGGGAGCTCCACGCAGCTTTGGTTGCGGATACGGGCTCCCGCACTTCCGGTTCCGAGTCCGTGCATGCGCACGGCACGATGGCGGACTCGGACCGCGGGCCAAGACCAACGAACAAGGCCTCCCCAATCGGCCGCGCACCGCTGCATCGGACTGGCCCGATCGCTGCCCCGGCCGCCCATAAGGCCCCCCCCCAGTGCTTGACCCCCCCCCGCCCCCCACCAGGGCAGCCGTGGACTGAGTCCGCAGCCGTCGCACGAGAGTCCCGACCTGCCATACCATATTAGTTCCATGCCATCGGAAACTCGGCCGGTCGGGATCGGATTATCGCTGGGAGGGCCTCTGGCAATGGCCCCCCAGCCACACGGCATATTTCGCGGACAAGCGATTCTCTGGCCGGAGCGGCGCCGGGCCCCATTCGGTCGGGAACATCGATTCTCCGCCCCTGCGCCGAACGCAATTACGGCGCGGGGCTGCGGAGAATCCAGCCCAGTGTGTGAGGCCTGAGACACATTATAGATGAATGAACCTCAATTCAAGGTTCCAGGGAATTAGATAAATGCAAATCTAACAGCCTTATTCAAAAAGGGAGGGAGGCAGAAAGTAGAAAACTATAGACGATTTAGTTTAACATCTGTTATTGGAAATTGTTAGACTCCATTATGAAGGAAGTAATAACGGGACATTTAGAAAGTCAAAACACAATCCATCAGAGTCAACATGGTTTTATGAAGGGTTTGAATAATTTGCTAGAGTTTTCGAAGATGCAACAAGCCAAGTGGATAATGGACATCCGGTACATGTAGTATAACTGGACTTCCATAATGCATTTGATAAGGTGCTGCACAAAAGGTTAATACACAAGGTAAGATCACATGGGATTAGGGATAATTTATTAGCTTGGATAGAAGACTGGCTAACCAACAAAAGGCAGAGAGTTGTGATAAATGGGTGTTTTTCCCGTTGGCAAGATGTAACTAGTGGGGTGGCACAGGGTTCGGTCCTCGGGCCCCAACTATTTACAATATATATTAATGACTTGGATGTAGGGATAGAAGATACTATAACCAGATTTGTAGATGGCATTAAAATATGTGGGATAGTAAGTTGCAATGAGGAAACAAGAAATTTACAAATGGATGTGGATAGATTAGGTGAGTGGTCCAAAATTTGGCAGGTGGAGTTTAACGTGGGTAAGTGTGAGGTTACCCATTTTGGTCGCAAAAAGTGAAAGGCAACTTATTATCTGAATGGAGAGAAATTCAGAGTGCTTTGGTGCAGAGGGATCTGGGTGTCATTGTGCATGAATCACTGAAAACTTGCATGAAGGTCCAGGAGGTAATAATGAAGGCAAATGGAATTTTGGCCTTTATAGTTAAAGAGGTAAGAGTATAAAAGTAGGGAAGTGTTGCTGCAACTGCATAAAGCATTGGTGAGGCTGCATCTGGATTACTGTGTACAGTTTTGCTCTCATAAATTATTCATACTTGAGCCACCTTACATGGCAAATAACATATCTATTATATATAAAAATCACTGAGCTAGTCAAAACATTTCATTCTAAATATATCCTAGCCTGGAGACTCCACGAGGTTGTGCTTGAAATTGGGAAAGAAATTGTCCAGACTCAAAGGATCATAGATGATAACATTTACAATGCAGAAGGAGGCCATTTGGCCCATCGAGTCCACACCGGCCCCTTAACCCTACCTAACCTCGCACCTTCATCCCAGCAACCCCACCTAACATTTGGACACTACGTGACAATTTAGCGTTATCCAATCCACCTAACCCACACATCTTTGGACTGTAGGTGGAAACCGTTGCACCCGGAGGAAACCCACACAGACACAGGGAGAACGTGCAAACTCCGCACAGACAGTGACCTAAGTCGGGAATCGAATCCGGGTCCCTGGTGCTGTGAAGCAACAGTGCTAACCACTGTACTGCCATGCTGCCCAAATGTTCCTGCTGATCATGCTCTTTTATGTGCCTTTGAAGAGTCTCTTAAAGTTAATGTATTTTTTTTGGCCACATGAACACTAACAGATACCTTTTAAAGGCCTCTGATTTTCTTTGTAATTTGCTGAGATACTGACACCGATATAACTAGTAAATGGTGTTATGTGTTTTTTAAAGTCCGTTTCAGTTATTTAAAATCAGGTTTCACATGGATGGTGGATGAGACTCTTATGTAAAATACTTATATCTAGTTGGTTTCTGAGGCTAGCCTCTCCCTTCCACCCACATGGAACAGTACTTCTCTGCAGGTCCTCATAGTCCGCAGCATGACGTCCAGGATAGGGTCAGGTAACTGTGGAGCAGAAATGGAGGAGCCTTCCCACATTACGTAATCATTCTTCTAGTTGCTACATTCACTGATAGATCGGTTTTGGAGCTATTAGGGCCTCTACTGGAATCCTTCCAAAAAGGAATCTTTCCATTGACAGATGTGGGTCATCATCACACCCCCACCCTTTAATCAGGTAGGTTGCTACAACTGGCAGAGTTAAAAGGTCATAGCAAATCGTGCCCAAGCAACAGTCGGGCTTCCTACCCAATGCAAACAGATAGGTTTCACTAAATTTCTGTCCATTTGGTGGAAATATGAGATCTCATATTAATAACAATTTCTTGTTAATCACCCTGTACTGCCACATACCTGACACCTGGTGGCTCTGCAATTAACTGTTGATTCTACCAGATTGTATCTGCAAGTTTAATACATTTAACAAACCCTGTTGACCATGTCAGAAAACATAGGTGATAATTCGAGATAAAGCGATGTGATGCACAATCAAAAAGCAAGTTTCTCCCTTCCTCTTCTGCCCTCCATTTCAAACAGACAAACTTGTTATGAGGCCTGAAATATATCTTGTTAAATCTTTCTACCCCCTCAGGACACTGCCAGTGCTTAAATTTAAAAGCTAACATTGGTTGATTGTTCTTAGTGGAAAATTAAGTAAGAAGTCTTCCAACACCAGGTTATAGTCCAACAGGTTTGTTTCGAATCACTAGCTTTCGGAGTGCAGCTGCTTCCTCAGGTGAATCTCCGAAAGCTAGTGATTTTAAACAAACCTGTTGGACTTTAACCTGGTGTTGTAAGACTTCTTACTGTGCCTATCCCAGTCCAACGCCGGCATCTCCACACCATGAAAAATTAAGGTGATGGAAGGTTCCCAAATGTTTCAATAACTGAGAAAAAATTTGAGGCGGAGAAAAGGAAGGACAGCTTTCCATGCACTGAGGTGAAATAGGGAGACAAATACTGGACCCTCACAATCAAAACTGGAATCCTCTGTAAGATCCTGACATCACCTCCCATATAAAGTAGACTGCCTCCCACACTACGGACTGCCTCCTACACTACTTCAGCATCAATCATTTCAATACTGAATAAATGCAGCTGGAGATATTTCCTACACATGTTTTTGCCTCAGATACGGAAACTTTCCAGGAACTCCCACATGCTACAAGATTCCCACAACACAGGTTGCAACTATCTTGCCATTGTAACCCCATTAAATATTATCTCACTTATGTTCTGGAAAATATGTGAAAGAACCATGTTATAGTGTTATGAAATTCCAGACTCTAATTACAGGCAATCCTATGTTTTACCCAGAATAAAGTAAACTTACTCCACAATCTTTCCTTCTTCTCCACTCTTCTGTAGCTGCTTTACTAGAATCTTAAACACGTTCACCAATGATGATGTAAATGAGGCCTAATATAAGGTGTCAGATTGTTCTCTCGGGTCTGGACTCAATTCACTCTAGCAGATCAACACAAACTGATCAGGAGAGCAATGTCTAATGGTCTGTTGACATTTATGGAACATTCCATTTGTCAAAAACTATGTCGGTGAGGAAGATTGCTCATGTAAAAGCACAACAGTAGCCAGTACCTTTAAGCCATGACAAGAGAAAAACAAAAAAAAACAAAAATGAAATCTTGACTTGTTACTTCACCAGGGTTGATATGTTGGTCCACGAGCAATTCAGACTGCAAAAGAACACCGATGACTGAGTGCTGATTTAAGTCAACCTATAGCTCACTGACTAGCACCATCACCAACTTTTGTATTTCATGTCTTTCAAGAAAATGATTAGATCATTTTTAGCTGTGTTTTCATTCTGACTCATGCATTGTTCCTGCATCACAAAAATCGAGAGCTGATCAGCATTGCCATCGGAATCAATGTCCAACTCCAGCTACCACCAGTACACCGCGGCTTTAGAATTGTTCTGATGAAATGCCATTGTCTTGAAACATAGTTGCTAGCTGACCTGCTGAGTACTTTGAGCATTTTCTGTTTTTATTTTAGATTTCCAGCATCTGTAGAATTTTCCTTTTGGATGAACCCAGAAATCTAGGATAATGTGCCAGTGAGTGCTACACTGCTAGAGGTGCTGTCTTTTGGATGCAATGTTAATCTGAGGGCCCACCTTCTTGGGTGGATGTAAAAGGTCCTATGGCAGTGTTTTAAAGAGGAGCAGAGATGACCTGGCAGAGAATATCTGGTCATTATCACATTTTCGTCTGTGGGATCTTACTGCGTGCAAATTGATGACCATGTTTTCTACCTTACAACCATGACAATACTTAAAAGCACTTAATTGGCTTCAAAGCTCTTGGAGGTGGCAGTGGTCATGAACAGTAGTTAATAAATGGAAGTCCTTTTTTTCAATGTTCTTCACCACAACTTTTCGTGTTAAGTTCCATGTTCTAACCATGCTTTGACCACTATTTATTTCTTCCAGATTTGGACTCACTTGACATTATCTCCATGTTTAAATCATTTCACAATCTAAATCAATGTCTAAAAGGTCATCTCAAAGTTTTCCCTTTGCTGGAAAAAGACCTTTCCTTGAAATGCCTTTTCCAATTGTTTCATCATATGCTTGAGATCAAAGGAACGTGGATTAAAGAAAATCAATTTCCTTCTTATCTGCTACGGATGCTGAAGCAAACAAACATCTGACAACAACTTAACACCTTCAGATGGATCCTTCCTTCGAGTTGAGCTGCGTTGACACAGATTCACAAACACAATCGAGCCTGTGCCCAATGCTAGTTGAAAGAAGCAGGTACAAATATCACTGCTGCTCAGGGTAGTGACAGTGTGGCAGCATTAATGCTGTAGAAGGGAACTTCTGGTCTGCGTGTGGTAAACATTGGATAGCCGGGCAGTGGGGGTTAAAACTAGAGCCTAGTTTTAAAACACTTGGAAAGTTTTTAGTTACAGAGCCACATTTTACAAACATACACCTCAAAACCCCACATACACACACACTCTTGTTGAACCCATAAACAAAATAACTCAATCAAGAGCCCCTTTGAAAGGGGCATTAGTGCCCAAGCATTGAAAAAACAAAAGCTTTAAAGGAAACGTATCAACCTAAATTAAAACATAGTGACATTCTTGGGGGGTTCTGAGATATATAGGTCCACAAGTGAACCCCCAATTAATGCCTACCCCGAATATAAATAAGCATCAAATTAATATACAATTAACACTGGATATATAAGCAATTTTAGAGGAAAATGCAGGCTTTTTTGACATCCTTACATCAATCTGAGTCTGCATCTGATCATAGGATCATAGAATCTGTAGTTCGGAAGGAGGCTATTCGGTCCATCAAGTCTGCACCGGCCCTTGGAAAGAGCACCCTACTTAAGCCCACACCTCCACTTTATCCCCGTAACTCGACCTAACCTTTTGGACACTAAGGGGCAATTTAGCATGTCTAATCCACCTAACATGCACATCTTTGGACTGTGGGAGGAAACCGGAGCACCCGGAGAAACACACGCAGACACGTGGAGAAAGTGCAAACTCCACACAGACAGTCACCCGAGGCCGGAGTTGAACCCGGGAGCTGTGAGGCAGCAGTGCTAACCACTATGCCACCGTGCCGCCCATGCTGAGGATAATTATGCAAATGAGTGGGCATCAGAGAATTTAGTGCAGCTTAGATTGGACCTATGAGAGAGAAATTGGGAAGAAGGGCAGGATATATGTAGCACAGACAGATACAAAGTGTTCCCTTTATATTTAATTTTTTGCTGTGTTTATTTTAATTGTATAGCGTTAACATTACAAGAATAATAAAGCTGGTTCAGCAACAGATTGATTCTTTCGGTGTCATTTTGTGATCTAAAAACTAAAGAGAAAAAAGAACAAATGGGTTAACTTTGGTCAGAAATCAGATTCTTTGACCTGTCTTTGTAAAGCTAGGTAGGACTGTTGTTCCTTTCACAGCCTATCTTTAAGAATGAGGTGACAAAATTATGCTTTCAACTTTGCATGAATCCTAGTTCTTTAGTTTGCATTCTGTCATCAGTTGAACATTATCTCTTCTATAGTGCTACGAGACATTGATTGCCAAGAGTTTCATGTTACACTATGGAGGGGGACTTTCTCCCAATCATGCACCTTTTTATAGCATGTGAATTGCTTTGCTCCCATGGATAGCATTACAATAAGGGTAAAGGTTAACTTCTACACATCACTCTGTCAAACTGGAAGAATCTTGTTTAAAATACCATGGTATTACTATTATTTTTATATAGTAATCCCCTTATTAAGTCTGGTAAGGATAGAAATGCCATTCATCCCTGGAGCACAAAAACATTTAGTGCTGATATAACAACTTGCATTTGGTCCAGAGAATTCAGTGACATGGAGGAGTGACAGCAATAGAAGTTCATTACCTATATTTTTAGCTGTGTAAAAATAGCTCTTTCCAGTGATCAAAACAGCAGTAATGTAATTAGTGCAACTCATGGCCTTACACCAAAAAATTGTATGTTAAAAAAACAGGAAGGTTGATGATAGAATTTTTTAATCCCCCTGCCACCCACAAAAAAATTATTTCACTTCCTTTTCTGGGGATACTGAGATTTCGGGAACAGGTTATGATTTCAAGGTAGAGATTATGGTTTCAGGATAACAGTAACCTATTGGAACCTCACTCAAGAACCAGACTTCCTATTTCAACTTCAGGAAGCTATTTGTCCTTAAAAGACAATCAAGCCAAACGTTTTTAAAATAAATTTTGAGTACCCAATTCTTTTTTTTCTCCAATTAATAGGAAATTTAGCGTTGCCACCTACCCTGCACATCTTTGGGTTGTGGGAGTGAGACCCATGCAAACACGGGGAGAATGTGCAAACTCCACATGGACAGTGACCCGGGGCCAGGAGCGAACCCGGGTCCTCAGCGCCGTGAGACAGTAGTGCTAACCACTGTGCCACCATGCTGCCCATACTCAAACCAAACATAACATCCTTTAAATAGAACACAGACACAAAAACAGAGACAAAGGGCTGAATTTTAAATGAAAGAAACATGCAGGTTAGTGGTGGAAGGTTAAACTTTCAAATTTGTTTTCCTGCCCAAACCTGCCTCCAACCTGTCCATTTCTTGCCTTAATCAAAACATGAATATCGGCCGGGAGCCAACCTGATCGAGGGCGGCAACTTCAAGTATAATAAGAGGCTGCTAATCTCATTCTACTTCTGAGCTTTTCCTGCTGTCGGCCGGATCATCAGGAACTCTGGCAGCATCCTCGAGGCAAAGACTTGGTGGATCGAGAAGATACATTCTTTTTCACTGAGACCTGAGCTCCAGGTTCCTACTTGAGGAGCCTCCGTGATCGGGAACCTCCTGAAGAACCTTACACCCAAACTGCCCGCATGCGAACAAGGTGCTGATTCCTCAGCTCAACCTTCAGGGCCCATCAGGCCCCTATCTTCCCCTGAAGCCCACATTGCGAAAGAGTTGCCAGTTGCCAAGATCTTCTGACTGACCAAATCCATGCCGATGAGGTGAATAAAAATTGTGCAGACACAGAAAAACAGATACATACGTAACCACATGGAGACACAGTCATTGAAACATAGACACACAGTCATTTAAAAAGGACACATATACCGACATGCCCAGTGACACACACAACCATAGATATAGAGACGCACCAGAGACATGTACAGTTGTACTACACAGAGACCAACACAAAGACACACCCAGTCTTGGACACAGAGATACACCAATGGGGACATGTATAGTCATGCATATGGAGACACACACACCCACATTCTGAAACGGCATGCTAAATATTAATTTAAACTGGAGTCCCGCTTAACACAGGATTGCTAGAAGTGGGATCAACATCAATTATTTTATCGTTCTTAATTTGAAACACTAAGCAGTATCACTCTGACTGGAAACTGAAACATTTCCTGTAAGTGGGAGTAAGAATTAGTATGTAATGCAATACCAAAAGCCTTGTAGCAGGTGCATGTAGGCTGCTGGTTCTTTGAGAGCAGACTTAGTAGAAAGTCTTATGACAGAAGAACAAAGTTCAGCTTTAAGAGAAATCGAGATCGTAAGTCATGAAAAATCAGAGAAAGTAAAAAATAAGACAATGTAAAGTTTTAGCGGCAAATCAGTCACAATTCAAAAAGTATCATCGAGCTTTCTTTATTTCTATGTTTAGATAAAAGTGAGATGATAACTGTTACTAACTGCAGCCGAATGAAGCCTGACCCCAAGGCTGGTTGATTTCATCGAACCAAGGTTTGGATCTTCAAAAACATTTTGTCCAGCTCCGAAATACACACTTAACAAATTGTGCCAAATGTTGACTTACTCATGAAACTGGAGGAGGAAAATATCTTCATGGTTCAAAACAGGTTCAAATTTCAGTACTTTGGCCAAATGAAGCAATGAATGTGCTTTTGTTCACTCATCGGAATTCATACTTTTTTGTAGTAACAGTTTTTTATTTGTCAAATAAAGCAGCTGGCTGAAGCAGAGATTCATTATTTAATTACGTTGCAGGATTAGAAAATGCAGTATTTGGGGCATATTTTAACTTTTTGATATTGGCAAATAGATTATAACTGATTCTATTTTGGAAATTGTAAAGATGCACTTTCAGAGACTCAATTAATGAATACAAAATGGATTTATTAATAAGAACTTGGGGCGGAATTCTCTCAACCCAGGCCGGGCCGGAGAATCGCCGGGCCAGGCACGAATCGCGCGCCGACGCCCCGACAGCGGTCCACCGATTCTCCGGAGAGCGGAGAATCGGCACTATCGGCGCCGGTGCGGTCGGCGCAGCTGGTCGGGGACCGCTCTACGCGGCCCCCCTGGCGATTCTCCGCTCGGGATGGGCCAAGTGGCTGCACAAAAAATCCAAGTCCTGCCGGCGCCGTCCACGTGTGGTCTTACCTGCCGGGGACTTGGCGTGCATGCATCTGGGGGCAGCCTGGCTGGGGAGGGGGGGCGGGGGCGGGGAGGAGGTCCGACCCCCAGGGGGGGGGCGCCACTGTGGCCTGGCCCATAATGGGGGCCCACGAATCGGCGGGGGCTGGGGGCCTCTTTTGCTTCGCGCCAGCCCCTGTAGCCCTACGCCATTTTGTGTCGGGGCCGGCGCGGAGAAGGGAGCCACTGCGCATGCGGCCATTGGCGCCGGTCGCAGTGCACATGCGCAGACCTGCGGCGCCCAGTTGACACTGGCATCGGCAGATGGCGACGCCGTTTACTTAGCCTCAGGATCAGAGAATCCCGCCCTTGGTTTCCTCCCACAATTCCCGAAAGATGTGCTGTTAGGTCATTTGGACATTCTGATTTCTCCCTCTGTGTGCCCAACAAGCGCCGTAGTGTGGCAACTAGGGGATTGTGACAGTAACTTCATTGCAGTATTGATGTATTGCCACTTGTGACAATAATAAAGATTATATTCTTATTATTATAGAATTGTTCAGCAGCTTCATGGCTGCAGCTAGCTCTCTGCAAGTACCCTGCCTAACAGGGTTCTACCTCTAGTGTGATTTCCTACTCTATTGATCTCCCAGGCCCGGTGACCCTTAATCTGCTGTCACAGAATCATAGAATTTACAGTGCAGAAGGAGGCCATTCGGCCCATCGAGTCTGCACCGGGCCTTGGAAAGAGCACCCTATTTAACCCCACGCCTACACCCTATACCCATAACCCAGCAACACCACCGAATCTTTTGGACACTAAGGGGCAATTTAGCATGGCCAAGCCACCTAACCTGCTCATATTTGGACTGTGGGATGAAACCGGAGCACCCGGAGGAAACCCACACAGACAGAGAGAAAAAGTGCAAACTCGACACAGACAGTTACCCGAGGTGGGAATTGAACCTGGGACCCTGGAGCTGTGAGGTAGTAGTGCTAACCACTGCACCACCGTGCCGGCTGTGTTGCCTTAAAGGGACAATCCCCACATCCCTCCCCCTTTAATTCCTTTGTACAATCTTCAAGAACTAAGTTACTCACTCTTAAATTCTAACTAAGCATTATACACATGAGTTGGACAATTATAAGATTTGAGAGTTTTTTCCATTTCTTGTAGAGCAGCGTAATTCTGTAATCTGAGGTGTTTCTACAGTATCGGCATTAACAGAACCTGTAATAATGGGTTCTGGCACAGGCGATTCATCACCACTTGCTTCCACAGAGACATCAGTTATAGCTACAACAGTTTGATCAGGTACTTTAGTTCTTACGAGTTCGAAAACATTTATTGATGGCGACACTGACTGCTGGAGTGTCTCTCTAATACTCAAGTAATCCACATGTTTTTAGAAAATATATTTTTTTAAAATTAAAGTGGCCAAATCGTTTTGTTCCAATTAGGGGCAATTTAGCGTGGCCAATCCACCTACCCTGCACAACTTTGGTTGTGGGGAAGAGACCCATGCAAACACAGGGAGAATGTGCACATGTGGGGGTCTTTCATTGCCCCCCCCTGGTGGGGTCTATGTTGTCTTTTCCTTGAGGTCTTCATTGCTTGTTTTATCTGAGAGGTGCCCTCTTTGGGGTCTTCTCTAATTTTTCTGTCCACAGCCTCTGGTTCATTCTTGTAGCTACCGCTTCAAGTACATTCCTTCTTTAAGAGGATCACCACTTTAAGACTGTCATTTTCTTTCCACTCAGCTGTTGGTTTTCTCTCTGTGTTTTCCCCATGCTTTGGGGTTTTTGGCATGAACCTGACTGCTCTTGGTTCCCCAGGCGAGGTGACCCTTAATCTGCTGGGACAACAACCACAGAAATTTGAGTCGTTCTGATGCATTATCCAAAAAGGTCACTTCAAAGTGTGAAATAAAACATGTGGCACAGCATTTTGGTCGCCAAATGTGGACAGGAACTGATCCAGGTGGACAGGGAATTTCACAACTTCAGCCAATCCGATGGCCAGAGATTTTCTGGGGAGTAGAAAGCAACTGCATATATCTTGCACCATCTGTGCCACTGAGCAGTCAATACTACACAAAGTGTTGCATACGTTCCTTGCATGTCAGTGTATTGTTCCTGCATCCACTCTAGTGTTTTCATGCATGGATCTCCATGAGGTTGGCCACTCTCGCTTTGGAGGAGCTTATTTTTAAAATAAATTTAGAGGACCCAATTATGTTTTTCCAATTGAGGGGCAATTTGAAGAGGCCAATCCACCTAACCGGCACACCTTTGGGTTGTGGGGGTGAAACCCATGCGGACATGGGGAGAATGTGCAAACTCCACACAGACAGCGACCCGGGGCCGGGATCAGACCCGAGTCTTCAGCACAAGAGGCAGCAGTGCTCATCACTGTGCCACCGTGCCGCCCTTCTTTGGAGGAGCTATGTGTTCAAACTCTGAGCCATGTTGGTGCATATGACTTGAATGGACTCCTCCATCCTCAGCTTCTGACTCTGTACTGCTTTGCAGATCTGCACATGAGCACATATCTTACACTGTTGGTCAAATAGAGTCACCTTGCTTATGACTCTTGAGGCTCTGCATCTGCACCCTGTAGATCGCGGCTGTTTCTGTACTCCATCCTTTAGAAGGACTTCTCACAGCTGCCTCTGCCTTTATCATTTTGTCCTGTTCACCCATGACGTGCTCTTCACCCACTGCCATCATGTTTAATGGTTTCCAAGGACCCATTATTGTGAGTGTATCTACATTGGGGGAGGGTGTGCTTGAATGATGTGATGGTCCTGGCTTTCATGCTGTTGGAAGTGGTGATGCTGCAATGGCATGCTTCTCCTCCATAAGGCCAATGAGAGACATCGGAGGAAGATCATGAGAGCATGCCTCTGCAGCATATTTCTCCACAAAGCTGAGGCCCCTCGCTGCAGCTTAAGTTTTGGTATGTTGGCTCATGAGAATGAGTGCACACCACCCCCTTCATCTACAGGATTCAATATAAGGATAATCAGGATTCACCCTTCCTCCAGGTATTTCCATTTCTCCATCACCCATTTCCCATTGTGATGCCACCCTCATAATGTAAAGGGCATGGGAGTCCTGAGCCGCCTTGTGCTGTGCATGAGACAGCTGCATTCGTTGAAGGACCGGAACGTGTTCAAGGTCTGGGACATGAATGGACAGCACCGTCGTCCTCAGGGTGTGACCCATGAGCAGCTGGGCTGGCGACAGGCCAGTGGACAGTGGGGCCAAACGATAGGCCAGTAAGGCGAGGTAGAAATCGGACCCAGCATCGGCAGCCTTGCAGAGGAGCCGTTTGACTATGTGGATGCCCTTCTCCGCTTTGCCGTTGGATTGGGGGTACAGGGGACTGGATGTCACATGCACAAAGTTGTACCTCCTGGCAAAGTTGGACCATTCCTGGCTTGCGACATCACAGTGAGTGGGATGCCGTGTCGAGCAAAGGTGTCCTTACAGGCACGGATGACTGCAGACGATGTGATGTCGTGTAAACGTACCACCTCCGGGTAGTTTGAAAAGGAGTCTACAATCAGGACATAGTCCCTGCCCAGCAGGTGGAACAGGTCGATGCCCACCTTGGTCCAAGGGGACGTGACCAACTCATGGGGCTGTAGGGTCTCACGTGGTTGGGCCGGCTGGAAGCGCTGACAAGTGGGGCTGTTGAGCACTGTGTTGGCGATGTTGTCATTGATGCCGGGCCAGTACACTGCCTCTCGGGCCTGTCGGCGGCACTTTTCCACGCCAAGATGGCCCTCGTGTAGCTGTTCCAAGACGAGCTGGCGCATGCTATGCGGGATGACAATACGGTCCAGTTTCAGGAGAACACCATCTACTACCGGCAGATCATTTCTGACGTTATAGAACTGCGGGCATTGGCCCTTGAGCCACCCGTCTGTTAGGTGGCGCATGACACGTTGTAGCAAAGGGTCAGCCGCCGTCCCGCAGTGAATTTGGACGAGGCGTCATCCGTGGCAGTTAGATTGGAGGCCACGAAGGCCACATGGGCGTCAACCTGGGAGACGAATCACGCTGGGTCACACAGAGTGTTGACAGCCCTGGAGAGAGTGTCGGCAATGATGAGGTATTTGCCTGGGGTGTATACCAGCTGGAAGTCATATTGCCGGAGCTTGAGAAGAATACGCTGGAAGCGAGACATCATGTCGTTCAAGTCTTTCTGTATTATTTTGACCAGCGGGCGATGCTTTCATGCTGTTGGAAGTGGTGATGCTGCAATGGCATGCTTCTCCTCCATAAGGCCAATGACAGACACCGGAGGAAGATCATGAGAGCATGCATCTGCAGCATATGTCTCGACGGTGAATTGAGGAAGGCCGTACACATAATCGTGAAACTTGACGACACCGGTCAGAAGGCCCAGGCACTCCTTTTCTATCTGCGCTTAGCGCTGTTCCATGGGGGTCATGGCGCGTGACGCATATGCAACGCAGGCCCATGGTGAGGCCACATCGCATTGCAGGAGCACTGCCCCAATGCCGGATTGGCTGGCATCGGTCAAAGTTTTGGTCTCTTTTGCTGGATCAAAGAAAGCTAAGACCGGGGACGTGGTGAGTTTGGTTTTGAGTTTTCTCCATTCGCGTTCGTGGGCAGGAAGCCATTGGAAGTCTGTCGTCTTCCTGACCAGGTTCCTGAGAGCCGTGGTATGAGAGGCGAGGTTAGGGATGAACTTCCCTAAAACGTTGACCATGCCCAGAAATCGGAGGACCGCCTTCTTGTCCTCTGGCGTTTTCATGGCTGTGATAGCAGCCACCTTGTCCGCATCCGGCCGCACACCCAACTGGGAGATGTGGTCCCCTTGGAACTTGAGTTCCGTCTGTTGAGGCATAGGCCCTGCTCACGTATGCGTTTGAACACGTGCTGGAGGCGACTGACATGCTCCTGCGGGGTGGTGGACCAAATGATTATGTCATCGACATAGACGCGAGCACCTTCAATGCCTTCCATCATTTGTTCCATGATCCTGTGGAACACTTCTGAAGCAGATATGATCCCAAACGGCATCCTTTTGTAACAATATCTGCCAAAGGGGGTGTTAAATGTACACAGTTTCCTGCTGGATTTGTCGAGCTAGATTTGCCAGAATCCTTTCGAGGCATTGAGTTTGGTGAAGAGCTTGGCGCGAGCTATCTCGCATGTGATCTCTTCGCGCTTGAGAATTGGATAATGCTCCCTCATGATATTGCGATTCAGATCCTTGGGATCAATGCAAATTCTCAGCTCGCCGGAAGGCTTTTTTACACACACCATGGAACTGACCCAGTCGGTTGGTTCCGTAACCCTGGAGATCACTCCTTGGTCCTGGGGGTCCTGCAGCTGCTGCTTGAGGCGGTCCTTAAGGGGTGCTGGGACCCTGCGAGGTGCATGCACCACAGGCGTAGCGTTCTGTTTGAGTAGGATCTTGTAAGTATATGGGAGCGTGCCCATGCCTTCGAAGACGTCGCGGTGCTGGTCAATGATGGCGTCGAATTGCGCCCCAAAGTCAGCGTCCTGGAAGGCAGACGTGTCATCAGGAGAGAGAGAGTGAACTCCCTGAACTAGGTTCAACAGCTTGCATGCCTGTGCGATAAGCAGGGAGTCTTTCGAGGAGCCCATGATCACGAAAGGAAGGATGGTTTTGCGTGACCTGTGCGTCACTTCAAGTTGGCACGAGCCGCTAGCAGGAATGACGTTGCCATTATAATCCAATAGCTGGCAGCCTGATGGAAGGATGGCTGGTTTGACACGAAGGCTTTGGGAGCCAGACCGCGCCATAAGATTGGCGGAGGTGTCCAGGCGGAATCGTATTTGGGACCGGTTGACCGTCAGGGTGGCAAACCACTCATCGTCTGGATCGATGCTGTATACTGACAGTGGCTGGTGTCTTTGCTTTGGGGACAGCCTGTTTTTCGTTACGGCACCGATTCGAAAAGGCGCCTTCGGGTCCTCGGTGTCACTGCTGTGTGGGAGGTCCGCATCGGACTCGGTGACCATGGGTTGAATTGCCCGAACATTTCCGCGAGGCTGGCTGAAGCGATATGAAGTGGCAGGCTGAGCTGCTCGGCAGAAGGCAGCATAGTGGCCAAGTCTGCCACATCGTAGGCATTGTCGAGATTTTGCAGGGCATTGACGTTTTAAATGGGCGGAGCAACAGTTGCCGCACATCGTGACGTCAGCACGTACGCTGTGCCACCACGCATGCGCGGTGCGGTCGTGCGTAGTGCGCGCCTGCGCATTACGTTCCTTCACGTTGCCGTACCCTCGTTTGGTGCGCACAAGCGCGGGAGTCTGTGAAAAGCGCGCGAAATGGCCGCCCTCATCCAGGCTGAGGCCCTGGAGGTGCTCAATCACTTGGACTCGTTCCGCCTCGTGGGGACCTTGCCGCGCCGTTTCAGCCGCTTGTATATGGGAATACCGACTCGTGGCGTTTTCATGTAAGACACAAGTCTCGATGGCGGTCGCTAGGGTGAGTTGCTTTACTTTGAGGAGCTGCTGACGTAGGGGGTCCGACTGATCACAGAAAACGATCTGGTCGCGTATCATGGAGTCGGAGGTGGGCCCGTAGCTGCAAGACTGCGCAAGGATGCAGAGGTGCATGAGAAAGGACTGGAAAGGTTCATCCTTACCCTGCAAACGCTGCTGGAACACGTAGCGCTCAAAACTTTTATTCACCTCTACGCTGCAGTGAGTGTCAAGCTTGAGGAGGACCGTCTTGAACTTCCTTTTATCTTCATCATCCGCAAAGGTGAGAGAATTGAAAATGTGGATGGCATGGTCCCCGGCCGTGGAGAGGAGAAGAGCAATCTTTCTGGTATCCGAGGCGCCCTCCCTGTCTGTGGTTTCGAGGAAGAGCTGTTTGAAAATCTTCCAGTTGGCCCCGAGGTTGCCGGCGGAGCGGAGCAGCAGCGGCGGGTTGATGTTGTCCATGTTGCAGGATGACAGGATGCTGGCGGAAGGCAGATCACTTGCAGGTAGGTCTAAGAAGTGCTAATATCCCTCAACTCCTGGTATCATGATGTGTTCGGTGTTCTGGATCACATACAGGTCATCAACACTTGAAATAGTGCAACACTATTTTATTGAATCATTAACTGTTTAAACATACTTTAACTGTGGGTAAATACGATACTAGTTTTAACTGCAGCGGCTGTTTAGCACAGGGCTAAATCGCTGGCTTTGAAAGCAGACCAAGGCAGGCCAGCAGCACGGTTCAATTCCCGTACCAGCTCCCCGAACAGGCGCCGGAATGTGGCGACTAGGGGCTTTTCACAGTAACTTCATTTGAAGCCTTCTTGTGACAATAAGCCATTTTCATTTCAACTAAAGACCTTTGCCTTGTCCTAACCAGTCGAAGCACTCAGCACATGGTGAATGTCTGTGCTGCAGGCTGTGAGCTCTGTCCTCCTAGCTAGCTGCAAATCAAATGGGCGGGAACTCTGATGCCCTCTGTCTTTATAGTGCGTGTGCTCTCACTGGTGATTGGCTGCGGTGTTGTGTATGTTGATTGGTCCCACTGTGTGTCCATCAGTGTGTGTCTGCACCATGATATACTGGTGTATATTATGACACCCGTGGCAACAAGATCAATGACCTCCTCCAGGCCGCACAGGTGAGTTGGCACTGGACCCCATTCCCCCCACCGCCCACCACGAGAATGCGTCTGGCGCCACCCCCGCCCAGCACCGTTCCGTGCCCTGGCCTACCCACGTCCAGCAGTGCCACCCATGCTGCCCCCCATATTCCCCATCCCCCCCTGCCACCCATACTCCCCAATTCCCCCCCATATGAACCATCGCCCTGCCACCCCCCCCGCCAAACCCCCCTCTCCCCCCACCCTTGCGATGAGCAGCGCATGTGGTTAACGAAGCCCCCTCAGTGTCCCCACAGGAGAATTTGGCCCATAATAGTTGGTAGAGAGCCTCGATGGGCAGCGAGGTGCTGGACTCACACCCTGCGAGGAACGGGCACTAGAGGTCGCAGGGGTGGCCGAGGACAGATCTGACACCGGCACAGATGTTGGCGTACGGCGTAGGGGTGAGCATCTACCGGCCCCCACCCAGATGAACTGTCACCCGTGAGTTGTTAATACCATACAGAATGACCCATCCCTCCCACTGACCACATGTTCATTCTCCTGCAGGATCTCCATCCTTCAGCATCGGTTCATCCAGGGTGGTCCACCCTGTCTCCCATGGAAACACCTCGGAAGCGAGCTCTGAGGATACCACTGTTGAAGCGTCACCGCTGACATCGCCACCCTCCAGCATCACAGAGATGTACACTTTAGTGGGCGAAGGCAGTGGATATTCTTCTGGGGCACAATCTGGTGGGCACCACACAGTTACTGCTGCACAACAGGTGGAGGCAGGAATGCCCAGGTGAGACAGCAGTCGGAGGTCTGCTGGATCTCAGTACCCAGCTGGGTCCAAGTTCGATGCTGAACCTTTGGAACTGGTTTACCTGGAGCTGGTGGTGCAGATGCTAGGATGTGGCTGTGATATTCTGAGGGAGATGTCAGCAACCCTCCAGCAGGTCCATACCCGATTGGAGGAGTCCCAAAAGCTGCGGGGAAGGAGACCGCACTGGCAATACGTGGCACCGAGGCCAAAACAGCTAGTGTGGCGACCGCAGTGAAGAGTGAATTTTGGGCCCCACACCTCAGGAAGGACATACTGGCACTGGAGTGGGTCCAGCGGAGATTCACACGGATGATCCCAGGAATGGTAGGCCTAACATACGATGAACGTCTGAGGATCCTGGGATTATATTCATTGGTGTTTAGGAGGTTGAGGGGAGATCTAATAGAAACTTACAAGATAATGAATGGCTTAGATAGGGTGGATGTAGGGAAGTTGTTTCCATTAGCAGGGGAGACTAGGACCCGGGGGCACAGCCTTAGAATAAAAGGGAGTCACTTTAGAACAGAGATGAGGAGAAATTTCTTCAGCCAAAGAGTGGTGGGTCTGTGGGATTCATTGCCACAGAGGACGGTGGAGGCCGGGACGTTGAGTGTCTTTAAGACAGAAGTTGATAAATTCTTGATTTCTCGAGGAATTAAGGGCTATGGAGAGAGAGCGGGTAAATGGAGTTGAAATCAGCCATGATTGAATGGTGGAGTGGACTCGATGGGCCGAATGGCCTTACTTCCACTCCTATGTCTTATGGTCTTATGTTCTTAAGAGCCTGGTGCATGACGTCGGCAGCATGAGTGGTGGTTTTCAATGTGTGGCTCAGTCAGTGTCGGCTGACAGTCATGGCTGAGCGCCTTGGCAGCATGTGTCAGTCGCTGGGGGAATCAGTACCAGGCGTACCCTGGTGAGGCACTGCGAAGCATGTGCCAGTCTCAGATGGGCATTGTTGAGGCCCTCCAGAGAAAATCATGGTCGCTAGGGGAGTCCCCTGTGGACATAGCCGAGTGGCTCGGCGATGGGTCCCAGTCACAGGTGGGCATTGCTAGGGCACTCCAGAGCATGTCCCAGTCACTGAGGAGCATCACTCAGGGCGTTGACACCATGCTGCAGACATTGGGGAGCTGCCAGGGCTGGCAGATCCAGATGACACAAAGGCATCTGGGCTTGATCCAGCTGCTGTTCCATCCCAAGGTGAACCCCAGGGCCCTCGGGGCACTGACTGGGAGAAGGGGACACTGGGTGCCAACCCAGAGCACTCTACGAAGTGGCGACAGCGGCCTCCTGCCCCCCTGAGACCCCAACTGAGGTGCATCTCAAACTCAGTACCCGGAACAGGGTGGCAAGGCGAGGAATGTGCTGCCAGCAAGTGCCCTGGGCCCTCCTGCTCCAGAGCCTCCAAATAATACCCACTCGGGGCATCAAAAGGCACAGGACGTGGTAGGCAGCAAGCTGATTCCACCTCTAATGTGCATCCTGGGGACACACCATGCAGTCGAGCAATGAAGTCTAAGTAGGTTGAGGATCACTGAGAGGGCACTGAGGGCGAGGAGGTGGGACGGGTAAGGGGGGGTTGGGTGCATTGTGTGGGGTGGGGGAGGGCCTGAGTGAGGGGGCGGCACCATTAGGGGATTGGGACAGTTGAGGACACATTTGTTAAAAGATAAAAATTGTTGACCTCGATCAATATGATGCCTCTGCCACTTTCCTCCACAATGCGGGCGGAGCACCAATCCCATGCCCCATCTCCCCGGACATGGAGGGCCTGGATGCCTCATCCCCCCCACTCACCTGGCATGCCCTGCCCAGGCACTCCGGCCGCAATGGGAGCCACTGTTCACTGGACCCCACACCCTGTAATCCACACACCCGCCCGTAACGTTACATGGACCGGGCGCTGGCCCACTCCCTAGTGCGCAGATCCAACCTCTGGTCACTGAAATGTCCCTGGTGCTGTGGCCCAGCCCCTGGGTATTCAGATGTTGGCCACTGGGTCCAAGCTGTTGCCTCCCGCAGTTCTCAGACACAATGTTCAGGCCGCACTGGCTGATTGGTATGCTGGCCAATAACCCCCACACGCCTATCCATGGGGATCCATTTGGGAGCTGTGAAGTTCTCACTTAAATACGATTGCCAATTCCCAATTAGCAAGAGCCTTCAGCAGATTGGCCAGAGGCCTCCACAGTCAGTGGGAGTTATGGGTGGTCAGTGGGGCAGGCGGGCAGGGGCTAGGGTTGACCTCGGAACAAGACCAGGGGTTGGCATGGAGGACTTGTGGGCGCTGAGAGACCCACTTCCTTCCCCGCAGCCCAGGCTATGGGCAGCCAGCCACTGCCATGCCCATCCCCTCTGATGGTGGCCCATCCTGACCAATGCTGTTCCCCTGGGGGCTCTCTCCCCCCCCCACCGCCCCCACTCTGAGCACCGGGACAGCAACTCTAGTGCCCCCGGGCTCATTGCTCGGGAGTGAAGATGGCTACTCGCCTCCTCGGGTCCCCACAGCAGCCATTCCGCCAGCTTCATGTGTTTAAAAAGGTGTATTAATCGGCACCCGCGTGATTGCTTGCTGGAGAGATAGTTAAATCACGGGAGACTGTTAGATAGGGGGTCGCTCCCGTTAATTGTATGAAGATTGGGCTTAAGTGGTGATTATTGGTTTCTCACCATGCTAAGGCGGGATCCTGATTTCTCCAACAGGAGCAGACCGGTTAGATCGCAAACCCATTGCCAGCCTGCACGGTTTTGATTGTGACCTCTCCCATGATTTGATGTCCTGGTCGCGCTCTTGCTTAAGCTCAATGTGGCCATTAAAGCGCAGTGTTGGAGACAAAGGATGTCCCAGAGGTGTAACAAAGGTGTAATTGCATTGCTCGGTGTAGTCGAGAGGCCACCAACTAGAGGGAAAGATGTAGAAGAACAAATTTGCAAGGAAATTACAGAGACGTACCAAAATTATAAAGTTGTAATAAATAATTGGACACTTTAATTGTCTGAATATAGACTGGGATAGTAGAAGTGTGAAGGGAAGACTGGGGCAAGAAGTCCCAGGGTGGAATTTTCTGATATTTTTTTCAAAGTGTTGGTCCTGGCGAGAAAACCAGAAGGATCCTATCGGCAGTGCCGATGGAAACAATCACCATATATTCAACCTCTTTAACAAAAACATTTTTCCCGCCTGTTTCATGCTGCGCTCATGGTGGCTTGCCTCTGATTCGCTCATCCTGGGAAAAATTAATCTCTGTAATCAATGGGGCGCTCCTCTTAAACCCAGCACTTGTTCCAACTCCAATCAGGGGGTGGCTGCCAGGAAGACAGGACCACGTTTCATGCAGGGAGCCCTCACCAAACCTCTGGATGGTCTCAAGCAGAGGCGTGGCATCCTTTACCCGCTTTTGGCCAACACTCCAGCAAACAAGGTCACCAACCCTGCCTGGGAGGCTGTGGCCGTGATACTGAGTGCCAGATCGCTCCGTAAGAGGATGGGACTCCAGTGCCAGAAGAAGATGAGTGAACCTCTTTGTGCAGCCTCCTCATGTCACCCGCTGCACCACTTCACCCACCCATCTCACGTCACGGAGCCCCAACATTTATCATGCCGTTCTCCCCCTCCCCCCGCCACCCCAATCCCCATGATCCTCCCCAGAAGCTTCACTGCTCCTCACATCCCCATTCCGACTCACATCCCACGCATGCCAGACTTCATGACCATCTGATCCGCTAGGACTCCTGCCTACACTCTCCCTATCTGTCTGATTGCAGGACAAACCTGAGCACAACCAGCACAGTCATACCCAAGCTGAAAGCTCTGACACCCTTTGAAGAGAGAGCCCTTGAGCTGGCCAGCGAGGAACAGGACTGCAGCTATGCAGAGGGCGAGGTGGGGGGCACCAGACAAAAATGGCCTGCTCCTGTTCCTATGTTCCTTTGTATATAAGGAGTGTGTTTTCTTACTGTCAGAGTGATTGTACCAATTAATTAATTCCAGGAGAAAGCTTTCTTTAATTTAAAAATGAAGAAGGTTGTTTATTATCACACACTTGTCCTGGAGGTTTAAAACATGACATCTCACTCCCTCGACCCACCCACACATCACTGACATAAAAAATAGATGCAAATGGGAAAACAAACAATAGAATTACAATTTATAATTATCTCAGTCTCTTTTGTAGCAGGTCTGGAGTTTCTTAGATGAACTGATCCTTTGGTCAAAGTGAACGTCTTGTAAAGCAGAGGATTTTCAGTAAGCTGTGAGGTTTCTTGTAGTTGAAATTCCAAGAGGCTAGTTCTCAGTTGAACTGAAAATTGAAAGAGGTTGGATAGAGCCCTTCTTCTACCTTCAAAGCTGTTGTAGATTGCCTTTAGGGGATATCAGAATGGCATCACCAGAAGGGAAAATGTCATATGGCTCAGTTTTAGTTTCACTTTTGGTTTGAACAGAGAACACACACATACACAGCTTTGATGTATTGAAGTCTTATAACTAAGTATAACTGTTTTCATGTGCCTAATTTTAATAAATTAATGCACCAAGTGTTTACTCAATCTCTTATGAGTGATTAGTGCCTTGTTTGATTTCATTTTGATTTGATTTATTGTCACATGTATCGAAGTACAGTGAAAAGTATTTTTCTGCGGCAGTGGGAACGTACACAGTACGTATTCTGCGCTGTAATGTTCTATGTTCTATGTTCTATGTATGTAGTAGACAAAGAGAATAATCAACAGAGAACATTGACAAATGGTACATTGACAAACAGTGATTGGTTACAGTGCGGAACAAGGGGCCAAACAAAGCAAATAAATGAGCAAGAGCAGCATAGGGCATCGTGAATAGTGTTCTTACAGGGAACAGATCAGTCCGAGGGGGAGTCGTTGAGGAGTCTTGTAGCTGTAGGGAAGAAGCTGTTACTATGCCTGGCTGTGGGGTTCTTCAAACTTCTGTACCTTCTGGCTTCCGGTGACGGCGGGCGGGAGGCTGCCGCGCATTGGAGGGCTCCCGTTTGGGAACGGCATTTTCCCGGAGTAACACCCAGTCCTAGGGCCAGCGACGGCAGGTATGCTGTCCTCCGAAATCCATCAGCGGCTGCTGGAGAAAGAGACACTAGGCCTCAAGGAGGCACGGGCCCTCGCTAGCTCCCTGGATGTGGCCTCCCGAAACGCCCCGCGGACGTCCCCGACCGCGCGGCAGCCCCTTGGGCAGCGTGGAACCCACCCGGGGCCAACCCCGATGCATCCCCCATCGCCCCACAGCATGTGCCGCGTGGCTACAAGGCAACCCCGGGGGGCCTCGCTGTTATT
Source organism: Scyliorhinus torazame (assembly GCF_047496885.1). Classification (NCBI taxonomy): domain Eukaryota; kingdom Metazoa; phylum Chordata; class Chondrichthyes; order Carcharhiniformes; family Scyliorhinidae; genus Scyliorhinus; species Scyliorhinus torazame. The sequence continues at coordinate 190,898,303 of NC_092712.1, read as the reverse complement.
TTTGTGGTCGAGCCAAGCAGCCCCTGCAGCGCTGTCCGGCCCGCTGCTCCACCTGCAAAGGTTGTGGCAAAAAGGGCCATTTCGTGGCGGTATGCCAGGCCCGGGCGGTCGCCGCTGTCTCCAGGGGCGAACCGGGGCAGCCACCATAACTCTCTCCATGGGCCACGTGCGGGCCACGGGCGCCGCCATCTTCATTTTCCCGAACAACGTTCGGGCCCCAGGTGCCGCCATCTTGTTCCCCCGGGACCACGTGCTATGCGTGGGCGCCTCCATCTTGTCCACCCCCAGCCATGTGCGACCCCTGGGAGCCGCCATCTTGGCTGGAGTCTCAGGACCCCGATTCGGATGACCACACACCGCCCGAGGAAAATCTTCAACTTTTACCACGACTCGCCTCGGTGACCGATGGCCAATCCACCTAACCTGCACATGTTTGGACTGTGGGAGGAAACCGGAGCACCCGGAGGAAACCCACGCACACACGGGGAGGATGTGAAGAGTCCGCACAAACAGTGACCCAAGCCGGGAATCGAACCTGGGACCCTGGAGCTGTGAAGCAATTGTGCTATCCACAATGCTACCAAATTGCCCTAAGGGTTCCCTTTGGTGTCACAAATGGAGTCTTGGTCTTCCAACGGGAGATGGGCCGAATGGTTGACCGGTACGGTTTGCGGGCCACGTTTCCGTACCTCGACAATGTCACCATCTGCGGCCACGACCAGCAGGACCACGACACCAACCTCTGCAAATTCCTCCATACCGCAAAAACCCTTTACTTAACCTACAACAAGGACAAATGCGTGTTGAGCACCAACCGTCTAGCCATCCTCGGTGATGTAGTGCATGATGGAGTCATAGGCCCAGATGCCGAACACATGGAGTTTCCCCTCCCCCACTGCTCCAAGGCCCTGAAATGCTGCCTGGGACTTTTTTCATATTACGCCCAGTGGGTCCCCAATTATGCGGACAAGGCCCGCCCACTAATTCAGTCCTCGGTTTTCCCCCTGCTGGCAGAGGCCCGCCAGGTCTTCAGCCGCATAAAGGCGGACATCGCAAAGGCTACGATGCACGCAATCGATTAATCCCTTCCCTTCCAAGTCGAGAGCGACGCATCCGACGTAGCTCTGGCGGCCACCCTCAACCAAGCGGGCAGGCCCGTGGCCTTCTTCTCACGCACCCTCCATGCTTCAGAAATCCGTCATTCCTCCATTGAAAAGGAGGCCCAGGCCATAGGAGAAGCTGTGCGGCACTGGAGTCATTACCTGGCCGGCATGAGATTCATGCTCCTCACTGACCAACGGTCGGTAGCTTTCATGTTCGATAATGCACAATGAGGCAAGATAAAGAACGATAAGATTTTGCAGTGGAGGATTGAGCTCTCCACCTACAACTATGAGATCTTGTATCGCCCCGGGAAGCTAAATGAGCCTCCTGATGCCCTATCCCGTGGCACATGTGCCAACGCACAAGTGGACCGACTCCGGACCCTCCATGAGGACCTCTGCCACCCGGGGTCACTCGATTCTTCCATTTTATCAAGACCCGCAACCTGCCCTACTCCCTCGAGGAGGTCAGGACTGCCATCAGGAACTGCCAAATCTGTGCGGAGTGCAAGCCGCACTTCTACAGGCCAGAGAAAGCGCACCTGATGAAGGCTTCCAGTCCCTTTGAATGCCTCAGTGTGGACTTCAAAGGGTCCCTCCCCTCCACCGACCGCAACACATACTTCCTGAACGTGATTGACGAGTACTCCTGATTCCCATTCGCCATCCCCTGCCCCGACATGACCGCAGCCACCATCATAAAAGCCCTCCACAGTATCTTTACCCTGTTTGATTTCCCCACCTACATACACAGCGATAGGGGGTCCTCCTTCATGAGCGACGAACTGCATCAATTCCTGCTCAGCAAGGGCATCGCCTCGAGCAGGACGACCCGTTATGACCCCCGGGGAAACGGACAGGTAGAGAGGGAGAACAGAATGGTCTGGAAGATCGTCCTACTGGCTCTACGGTCCAGGAATCTCCCAGTCTCCCGCTGGCAGGTCCTTCCCGATGCCCTCCACTCCATCCGATCACTGCTGTGTACCACGACCAACAAAACACCTCATGAATGTCTCCTTGTCTTCCCTAGGAAGTCCTCCTCCGGGACCTCGCTCCCAATCTGGCTGGCAGCTCCTGGACCAATTCTGCTCCGCAAACACGTGCGGGCGCACAAGTCGGACCCATTGGTAGAGAGGGTCCACCTCCTTCACGCTAACCCTGAGTACGCCTACGTGGTGTACCCCAACGGCCAGCAGGATACGGTCTCCCTACGGGACCTGGCGCCTGCTGGTTCCCCCCCCCACCAACCCCACCCTCCTTCCCACCGGCGCACCCCACAGCTGCCCCATTCTCAGGTGGATCGGTTCTTCCACTGGTCCCACCCAGGGGTGATGAAGCTACCGAAGAAGCCAAAGTCACGTTCCCGGAGTCACGGATGCCCGAGCCGGCACCTGCATCACCACCGAAACTGTGACGATCACAGAGGCCCCCAATCGACTAATTGCTTCATTCTGATATGTACATGTAAAATAAATACTGTAAATAGTTGTGACATGTAATAAGGCAAAACACTGTACCACCGACGGGTTCCACCATAACCTCTACCACTGTATGACGCGAGACCACCCCCCCCACCGGACTCTTTTTTTTAACAGGGGGTGAATGTGGTAGTCGGTATTAGGGGTATTAAGGTACCTAGGTTGAGGCTGTAAGATCATTGGTGTGGGAGGTACCTGAGACAGGAAGATCATTGGTGAAGCCTGCCTGCTGGTTCCGCCCAGTAAGGCGGAGTATAAGAGTCTGTGTCTCCCTAGCAGCTGCATTCTGTACCTGCGCTGCTGGGGGAAACATCAAGTCCAATAAAGCCTTCAATTGTCATCCAATCTGGATCGCTTCTGGAGTCATTGATCGAGCATCAGGGGGGAAGTATGGGATAATGCCCATGTGTGTGGGGGGTGGCATTGCCTGTTGGGGGGGGGGTTGTGGAGGAAGCTCAAGCTACTTAGAGATTGGGGCACCTTTTCAAAATGGTCACTCGATCTCTGCAGTGCCGGTCTGACAAGTGAGTTCAGTTCCGCGGTGATGAAAAAAATTCTAAGGGCCTGATTCTCTTTTTCAAAGACTAAGTGCTGACTCTAGGACTGAATTGGTGGTGTTCTACGACCACGGAGGAAAGGCGGAGCATCCGGAGAGGAGGCTGCCGCCGCGGTACACTGGGCCTAGACGCAGGCGGCAGAGGCCATGAGTGTCGTGGGCCCAACACCAGGACTGGCCAATAGTGCTGGAAAAAGCAGCGCAGGTCCTGGAGAAATTCTGAATGCGCTAATGGGCTAGCACCACGCCACGTGGATCTCGAACAATTCCAATGAAAAACGCCGTCTAATTCGCCAGGGTTGGGATTGGCACACAAGAGGCCGACAAGCTGCAGCTGCATATAAGAACTCCACTCCCCAACATACGCTCAATGACAGCCGTGTGGGCTCATGGGTCTCTGCATCGGTCACTGGCCTCCACGTTAGCGTTATTAGCTAGGTCCTCAGCGGGTATCCCTTACCCCCAAGAGCCATCCGGTCGGGGCTGTCTGACTGCCCTTGAATGTAGCTGTCGTGCACTCTCCCCGGGAAGCGTGCACACATGTGCATGATATTGAGGTGGTGGTCGCACAAGAGCAGGGCTTTCAGGAAGTGGATCCCTTCCTGTTGATGTAGGGAAATCCCTGACGGCCTGGTGAGCGCAAGGCAACATGCGTGCCATCTACTACCCCCTGGACCTGGGGCATACCGGCGATAGTGGAGATTCCTGCCATTTGGTCATCTTGTTGCATCTGGTACATGATAAAGTTTATATAGTTAGCTAACCAGGCAAACAGGGCATCTCCCATGATCTCACGGATGCAGTTGTGGGCTGTAGCTTGTGAAAGACCACATAAGTCCCTGTTCGAGCCTTGGAATGATCCTGAGGTGTAGAGATTCATGGCTGAGGTGACCTTGTGGCCATGGGGAGTGGGTATTCTCCTCCATGTGGTGCCAAGTCCGCGAGGACATGGTACAGGTGCCACACTGTCCCCTTATTGAGGCTGAGCCTTGTGTGGCACACACTGTCTGTCATCTGTTCGAAAGACCAGCGATGCCTGTACATCTTGGGCTGTGGCTGGCCACCACCTCTGGGTCCCTCTCTGGCCTCATCGGCAACCAGGTCCTCAGGCTATGGGGTGGGGCCCTGCACAGAGGCCGCCTTCTCTGGCGTCTGGCCACCTGGCCTGCCAGCAGCACCACGAGGGCAGCTTCTGCGACATCCAAGATATTATTCATCCCATGCAATATCGGGAAGGAATTGGAGAGGGTGTGAATCTGACAGCTATCGATGTCTTGCACCCCGGGACCCTCCATTATCCCATTGCTCCCCCCCCCTCCCCCACATCCCCTGCCTTCCGACACACTCTGCGCATGCACCCCTGGCCACAGGGTGTGCCCTGGCCACCAGACCCCAGGTCCTATACCCCAGACACCCACACGTAATGTTACCTGTACCGGGCGCTGGTCCCCTCAACGGTGTACACACCCATCCTCTGGTTGTGCAAATGTCCCCGGTCGTGGGGCTCAGCCCATGGTTTTCAGATGTTGGCCATTGCGCCTGTGGTGTTGCTTCCTGCAATGCTCAGGCACAGTGTCCAGGCATCACTATTTGCTAGGCAATAACTGCCACATGGGAATCCCCTTCAGAATTCACTCAACTACAATTGCCCATTCCCTATTCGCAATAACCCTGAGCCGTGCGGCCAGAGGCCTCCACGATCAGTGGTAGTTATGGGTGGTCAGTAGGACAGTCAGGCAGGTGCTGGGGTTGCTCCCGTAACGGCTACACGCAATCCAGGGGATGGCGCTGAGACACCTACCCACAGTCCCTCCCGTTAATGCATGGGGTTTGGCCTTAAATGGTGATTATTGGTTTCTCGCCACGCCAAGGCAGGTCCTGACTTCGCAAACGGGAGTGGGTCAATTAGATTGCAAACCAATCAATGCCCGGCGCGGTTCTCGATTTTGGCCTCTCCCATGGTCTAATGGCTGCGTTGCACTCTCACTCAAGAGCAATACAGCCATTAAATCGCGCTCTTAGAATCACGAGATCGTGCCCCCTGTTTTTTTCTTGAGGAGAAAGTGGTTATCGCCTTGTTACAGGAGACTGTAATTTGGATGACAAAAAGCATTTAAAGTTAAAGCAGGAATGGGTGGGGCAGGTCTTTTTTCCTCATTCTTGACTAGCAACAGGGGACTAGCAATTTAGAGATAGAGGTATTTGTAGGCTGGGAGATATATTCACTGGTGCCTCCTGTCATTCTTTCGGCAGCTTTGCCAACAATTTGACATCCTGAGACATTCCTTTTTTAAAGATCTGGAACTTAGAGACTTTGGCCGGGATTCTCCAAGTTCTGACGCTGCCGTGAAAAGCGGCGTGAGCCACTCTGGCGTCAACAGGCCTCAAGTGGCAGCTATTCACCCATTCCTAGGGGGCTAGTACGGCGCCGGAGCGATGTCCGCAGCTCAGGCATCCGAAAGACTGCGCGCAATGGCCAGCGCGAGGCCGCGCATGCGCGTGGGTTTTCCTAGGCCCCGATCGTGGGCCAGGCCAACGTGGACCCCCCACCCCGGGGTCGGATCTCCCTGGAAGGCCCCTGCAACCAGAGCTCCGAGGTCCCGCCGGGTGGGACCATACATAACCTACGCCGGCGGGACTCGGCCGAACTTGGCAGGCACTCGGCCTGTCAAGGCCCGGAGAATCGCCGGGGGGCCGTTTTCACGCAGATACAGGGAGAACGTGCAGACTCCGGTTTAGAGCATATTAAAATGATAGTCATGAACTGACCTCAAACACCTGTCAAAGCAGGCTTGACATTCTTCTGATGTAGAGCTCAAGCCTTGCAAAATAATCCCGCTGCTGGTCTCTTAGGTGCGATTTCTGAATTTGCCATATACTGTAGTGTCACTTTGACTCAGTTGGTAGCAATTGCAGTTCTAAATTAGGAACTTGCAGTTGCAAGTCCGATTCAATTATGTAAGTATGTAATCTAGGCATTCATTCTATTGAATTACTGATGGAATATTACAGTGTCCAACATATCATCTGCAGTATGAAGCATTAAACCAAGGCCCCATCTGTGCCCTAGGGAGACATTACAAATCTCATGACACTCCACAGAACAGAGGGCAGTTCTCCTACTGTCCTGCCTGATCTTCCTTCCTCACCCAATAACACACTGATGCACTAAGCGTCAAGAACCACAAAGACATGTGAGACTTTAACCAAGGCTTTAATACACTACATAGGAAGCTTACCCGACACATCCGACCCCAGACAAAATGGGTCAGGTTCTCAGAAGCTGGGTCTTATACCTAACTCCCGGGGGAGTGGCCAAGGCGGAGCTCTCCGTGGCCAGGTCAGGTTACATACAGGTGACCGAACCTCTACGGAGCTACAGTACAATACACAGTACAATACACAGGATTACAGGGCCACGTTACACACAACTATTATATAACTATGTACAATGCTAGGGAAGTACAGTGGTGTATCAGCACACACACCTCATTGCAGGTACAGCTGTGGTAACTTTATGTCGGAATTCAGTCATCGGACACAAAGTGCTTCGGGATATTTCCAAAAAAACATGATAGAACATTATAAACCATTGCAAAAATGCAGGTTTTATTTAAGATTTTTACCATTGAACTTTTTCAGGATCATTTTCCCAATACGTGCCAGTAACAATGTAACTCGGACTTTGGGAATGTGAACGTTCTCAACAACTTTCCTATTTGGCTTGTGGTGAGCATACTTTCTTGTTACTGCAGATACCTGGAAGATTTACGCTGAACTATATTACATAGAACAATAAGTGAGTTAAATGAGGTAACTGAAACAAAGATCTACCATTCAATCATTATTTCAGCTGCACGCTCGCTACGTGGAACTGCAACAGAATCCCACAACTGAAGTGCAACCTTCTAATTCCCTCTCTAGCCACTGTCTATACTTCATTTGAAAATAGGCATTAATGTTACGTTTTTAAAACATGCAGTTAACTTTTAATCCGTCTTCTTTATTTTACTCCCACGGACTATATGATTATTTTCCATTCCTCCATTACAGCTTAATGTGTCTGTAGGTTCCATTTGTGACTCATCTAGGTGCACTACTCACATTTTCTCATTAACCAACAGATCAGTACAAAGAGTGCATACTATGTGGCTCAGTCACATCTGAACAGTGGGTGCTGTGGTTCAATGACAGTCATACTTAACCAATGCATTGGGGCTCTGACATCAGGGTTCTTCCACTCAAATGATAATTTGATGACTTATTTAGATAGTGGTATTGCGAAAGTTAAACTGTGTTGTGTTGAGCACCTGTAATACATGCATAATTTATTCTCCCCCTTAGATCTAATTTACGTCAGACCTATTAAAAGCACAAGATGAGTAACTTTGAGATGACCAATTAAATTGATGGGCTATGGAGCGGCAGATAGATTTAAACGTAAATAGAAATAAAGTTACACAAATTAGAACCGAAAATAGTAAATGCATACACAATGAATGGGTCCATTGCCAAATGTTGAAAAGGAAAATTATTTCAGTGTTATTAATCATTGACCAATAGTCTTGTGTCAATATGAAGTTCTTTACAACAAAGGCGATTAAATATTAGGGTTGCTTAGGTATTTGACCTTACCTCCAGAAATGTACCACTATTTCTTGTGGGATGAGTTGGGGGTGGTAAAGTATTTTGAGCGACCATATACAGTTTACAGCTCTAACTGAAGAAATCTTGTGGTTCTGTTTTTATTTCTGATTTCCAGCATCTTTGATTTTGATGTCATGGATTTTTTAAAAATTCTTTCATGTGATGTGAGTGTTGTTCATCCTGAATTGATCTTAAGAACATGGACATGAGGCACCTTTTTGAACTGTTGTGGTCCATGTTGTGTAGTTACCTCCACAGAACTATTAGGAAAGGAGTTCCAGGATTTAGCGTCAGCAACCGTGAGGAAACAGTGATATAGTTCAGTGTTAGGATGGTGTGTGACTTGGAGAAGAACTTGCAGGTAGTGTTGTTTCCATGCTTCTGCTGCCTTTGTTCGCCAAGGTGGTAGAAGTTTCAGGTTCGGAACGTGCTATTGAAGTTGTCTTAGTGAGTTGCTACAGTGCATCTTCTATGTGGTATCCGCTGCTGCCACTGTTCACTGGTAGTGGAGAGATTGAATATTTAATCTGATGAGTGGAGTACCGATCAAGTGGGTTATTTAGTCCTGGGTTGTGTCAAGTTTCTTGAATGTTATTAGATCCACACCAATCCTGGCAAGTGGAGTTATTCCATCACACTCCTGGCTTATGTCTTGTTGATGGTGCTCAGGCTTTGGGAAGTCACTGCTGAATTCCTAGCCTCTGAACTGCACTTGTAGCCACAGTCTTTATATGTTGATAATGGGGGATTCAGCAATTGGAATGCTTTTGGATATCAAGGGAAATGGTTAGATTCTCTCTTGCTGGAGATGGTCTTCGCCTGGCATTCATGTGGTATGCTATTTGTCACGTATCAATCAAAGTCTAAATGTTGCCCACATCATGCTGCATATGGACATGGGCTACTTCTATATATATATAAGTCGCATATTGTACTGAGCACTGTGCAATTATCAGCAAAGATCCTCATCTTTCATTTGACAATGGAAGAATGTCCTTGATGAAGTAGCTGAAGATGGCACCTGAAAACTCCCTGCACTAATAACCTGGATCTGAAGTGATTGGCCTCCAACAACCACAGCCATCTTCCTTTGTGTTAGGTATGACTGTAATCAGTGGAGCTGCTGTATTGGTATCAAGGGCAATCAGTCTCACCTTATTTCTTGAGCTCACCCCTTACGTTCATGTTGGGGCAAAAGCTCTAATGAGGCCAGAATAGTAGGCCTGGCACAACCCAAATTGAGCATCAGTGAACAGTGTATTGTTATGTAAGTGCCGCCTGATAGCACCGTAGATGACACTTTCCATCATTTTGCTGATGATTGAGAGATTTCTGGGGCAGTAATTTTCTGGATTGGATTTGTCCTGCTTTTTTTGACAGGAAATAGCTGGGCAAGTTTCCACATAAACGCATAGATGGCAGTGCTATAGTTTTACTGGAACAACTTGACTAGGGGCATGACTAATTTTGGAGCACAAGTCTTCCGTAATACTGCTGGAATGTTGTCAGGGCTCATATATAACCTTTGGAGCATCGAATGACTTCAGCATAAGAATAAGATTGGGTTTGATTCTCCTACCATTGGATACTTTTGTTTATTTAGTCAGAAAATTGATTAAATCTTGTTTCTTCCATTGATAGATTACTGCTATTCCCGGATGAAAGAGAATTTAATGTAGTGCAAAGATAACAATCAAATAAAGGGCTGAGATGAATTTTAAGTCATAACCTATACACAAAAAGCAGGACAAATCCAACTCAGTCAATTACCACCCTATCCGTTTACTCTCAATCATCAGTAAAGTGATGGAAGATATCACCAACAGTGTTGTCAAGCAGCATTTACTTAGTGATAATCTGCTCACTGACGCTCAGTTTGGGTTCCGCAACAATATTCAACTCCTACTTCATTACAGCTTTGGTTCAAACATGGACAAAAAAGCTGAATGCCAGAGGTGAGGTGAGAGTGACTTCCCTTGACATCAAGACTACATGTGACCAAACGTGGCGTCAAGGAACCTTAACAAAACTGGAGTCAATCGGAATTGGGGAAAACTCTCCGCTGGTTGGAGTCATACCTGGCACAAAGGAAGATGGTTGTCGTTGTTGGAGGTCAGATCTTTTGTCCTGTTAAGCACACTGAGATAACACGGGCTGCAACGGGATGCAGCTATAACTGAAATACACTCCAGACCTTGAAGTTAGTTCAATTTGATTTATTGAACTTGTCACAGTTTGCTCAGTTCTCTGTGAGTTTGACTCTCTGCTAACCTAAGTGTGATTACTCTGTCTGACTGAACCAGACTAGCTCTTAGCCACGTGCTGTAGGTGTTATGTGATGTATACACCAGACTCAATCTGTAGATGTCCCCAGTGGAAAGAGGTGGAGTGTGAGTACCTTGTGCCTTTTATAGTGGGAAACCATCCCCAAGTGTTCTGCCTGCTGATTGGTTATGTCCTGTTCTCTGTGTTCATTAGCTGCCTGTCTGTATCTCATTATGTGCATGTCTGCATATCATGACATCTCCCCTTTTGAAATGTTGTTCTGTAGCATATGTGAAAGTATTTACATGTGTAGGCCGAAATACTAACTTATATACATACAATGGCAGATGGGAACATATATACATGTGAAAACAGGTGTCTAATGTGCGAAAACAGAACATAGCAAACAAAACAAATGTTCATAAGTCCAGTCTCTGGAGCTTGCGTCTGATCCTGGTCGACCGCCGGAGAGATGGTGGTGGGGACGACGGTGCCTTGATAGGCGGGATTGCAGCCTGACTGGTGGCCTCGTGGGTCGAGGTATCAGGAAGTGGCACAATAACAGGTGGAAACAACAAAGAATGTGGTTGCGGGCGGGCAACTGTGCGCAGTGCCAGTCTGTTTCGCCGCACAACAGAGCCATCAGCCATACGCACAACATATGATCGAGGAGCAGCCTGTCGAACAACAACAGCTGGAGCTGACCAGCCTCCATCAGGTACCTTGATCCGAACAGCATCCGTCAGGGATAGCACAGGCAAGTCGGTGGCAAGAGCATCATAGCCCTGCTTTTGCTGGTCCCTGAGTTTCTGCACCCTCTGCAGCACCGGGAGGTGATCCAGATCAGGCAGGTGTATGGCTGGAAGAGTCGGCTGCAGATCCCTGTTCATCAGGAGTTGAGCTGGTGACATGCCGGTAGACAGAGTGGTTGCCCTGTAAGCAAGCAGCGCAAGGTTGTCGTCAGAAGCAGAATCCGCCTTGCAGATGAGCTGCTTCACGATGTGCACCCCTTTCTCAACTTTCCCTTTGGACTGCGGGTAATGTGGGCTGGAAGTGACGTGATGAAACTGATATAGTTGGGCAAATCTTGACCACTCTTGGCTGCTGAAGCAAGGACCATTGTCACTCATGACAGTGCGTGGAATACCATGCCTGGAGAACGTCTCCTTACAGGCATTGATGACGGTCTTGGATGTGAGGTCCGAGAGCTTCACGACTTCTGGGTAGTTGGAAAAATAATCAATGATTAACACATAATCACGACCATTAGCGTGAAAGAGATCAATGCCCACCTTGGACCACGGGGAGGTCACGATTTTGTGCTGCTGAAGCATCTCCTTGCTCTGTGCTGGCTGGAAGCTTTAACAGGTCGGACAGCTGAGGACTATATTTGAGATGTCCTGACTAATCCCAGGCCAGTAGACAGCTTGCCTGGCTCTGCGCCTGCACTTCTCAACACCTAGATGTCCCTCGTGGATTTGCCGGAGCACCAAGCTCTGGAGACTGAGTGGAATGACAATGCGGTCCAGTTTGAGGAGGATACAATCAACCACCGTCAGGTCGTCCTTCACATTGAAGAATTAAGGACACTGCCCTTTTTGCCAGCCATTGGCGAGGTGGCGCATGACACGCTGCAGAAGAGGGTCTTTGGCTGTCTCGTCGTGAATGCGGATCACCTTTTCATCTGACGCCGGGAGGTTGCTGGCCCACAGCTGCACCTGTGGTTCGATCTGTTGGATGAATGCCGGCGGGTCAGCAGGCAAGGTTATGGAGCGGGACAAGGCATCCGCAATAATGAGCTCCTTGCCCGGTGTGTACACAAGTTCAAAGTCGTACCTTCTGAGTCTGAGGAGGATGCGCTGCAGCCGGGGCATCATGTTGTTCAGGTCCTTGTGGATGATGTGGACCAGAGGCCTAGTGGTCCGTCTCGACGGTGAACGTCGGCAGGCCGTAGACATAATCGTGGAACATGAGAATTCCAGTGAGAAGGCCCAGGCATTCCTTTTCAATTTGGGCGTACCGCTGCTCGGTGGGTGTCATCGCCCATGATGCGTAGGCAACTGGTGTCCAGGATGAGGTGTCATCGCGCTGGAGCCGCGCTGATGCGGTCCTGGCTCGCATCTGTCGAGATTTACGTTTCCCCGTCTGGGTCAAAAAATGCCAATACAGGTGCAGTGGTGAGCTTGGCTTTCAGCTCCAACCACTCTGCTTGATGAGCTGCCTGCCACTCAAAGGCAGTAGACTTTTTCACCAGGTGTCTGAGGGCCGTGGTGTGTGAGGCCAGGTTTGGGATAAACTTGCCCAAAACGTTTACCAAGCCGAGGAAGCGCAGCACCACCTTCTTGTCTTCAGGGGTCTTCATGGCTTCGATGGCCTTGACCTTGTCTGGGTCCAGGCGCACACCCTGCTGAGAGATCTGGTCACCTAAGAACTTAAGTGTCGTCATGCCAAAGCTATACTTGGCCCTGTTCAGCTTGAGGCCATTGGCATGGACACGGTGGAATACCTGCTGTAGACGAGAGATGTGCTCTTTGGGGGTTGTGAACCATATGATAACGTTGTCCACATACACACGAACCCCTTCAATGCCCTCCATCATCTGCTCCATGATTCTATGGAAGATCTCCGAGGCCGAGACAATGCTGAACGGCATACGATTATAGCAGTACCTGCCAAACGGTGTGTTGAAGGTGCAGAGCCTTCTGCTGGACTCATCCAGCTGGATTTACCAGAATCTATGTGACGCATCTAACTTTGTGAAAAACCGGGCATGTGCCATCTCACTTGTGAGTTCCTCCCGTTTCGGGATGGGGTAGTGTTCCCGCACTATATTCTAGTTGAGATCCTTGGGATCAATGCAGATGCGCAGCTCCCCCGAAGGCTTTTTTACACATACCATCGAGCTGACGCAGTCAGTCGGTTCTGTAACTTTGGAGATGATGCCTGTCATAATATACACATCAGTATATGATGGTGCAGAGACACACACTGACTGACACACTGCAAGACCAATCAACACACACAACACAGTAGCCAATCGCCAGTTAGGCCACGGTCACTATAAAGACAGAGGGCACTAGTTTTCCCGCTCATTCGGGATGCAGCCTCTGAGACAGACAGAGCCCGCAGTCAGTAGCACAAACATCCACCATGTGCGAGCAGTATAGGCTGGTCAGGTTAGGCATAGCTCTTCAGTCAATCTAACATATGTCGACCCATAGTGCAAGTATGTTTAACAGCTCTTAGTTAATAAAATAGAGTTGTACTATTACAAATGTTGGTAGTCTGTCTATGTTACTGCTAAGGTAAACACAGTCTCCACAGATCCAGAGTACCCAAGACATCAATGCCCTGGTCCTGAAGATCCTTTAGCTGCGCCTTCAGGCACTCCTTCAGTGGAGCCGGGACCCGGCGTGGTGCGTGGACCATAGGCATGGCATCAGGCCGCAGCAGGATCTTGTACCGATATGGCAGAGTACCCATCCCGTCAAACACATCCGGATACTGAGCAAGGATGTCGTCAATGCCGGCTTGAAGATCCACGTTGGGGGAGGTCATTGTGTAGACCCGCTGCACAAGGTTTAGCTGCTTGCATGCATGTGCGCCGAGCAGGGAGGCCCTGTCTGACTTGACAATCTCAAACCTTAGCCTTGCGTGACTGCTCCTGTTGGAGACGAGCAGATGGCAGGATCCCAGTGCTGTGATGGCATTGCCGTTATAGTCCAGGAGCTGGCAGGCTGCTGGAAGGCGCTTGGGTGGCTTCTTGATGCCGAAATCTGCCTGTGAAAGGAGATTGGCAGAAGCACCTGTGTCCAGCTTGAACTGGATAGAGCATTGATTTACTCGCATCACCGCACGCCATTTGTCCGCAGAATCCACAGTGAGGATGGGCAGGCTCCGTAATGTCGGTGAGGCATGTTCATGTGTGGTAATGATGCCCACATGGTAAGGGGACTCCAGGCAATCGTCCTCTAGATCCGTTGTACTGCCAGGGTCAGAATCCTGTAAACCGTGTTGGACACTCCGAACGGGCCTGTGTTGGAATTGGGAGCGCTGGGCTTGACTGGTGGTGCAGACCTGCGCAAAGCTGCGTAGTGAGCAGACTTTCCGCAATTTAAACAGCGCCTGCCTCTTGCAGGGCAGTGTTTCTTTGAGTGGGCGGTGCCGCAGTTCGGGCATGTCATGATGTCGTTACGCTCCGTGCGTCGTCACATACGCGCAGTGCGGTCGGCAGATGTTCGCACCTGTGCAGTGTGGTGATCGGCCGCTTTGTTATCCCATTCGCAGCGCGCATGCGTGGGGCTCCGGGAAGAGCGTGCAAAATGGCCGCTTTCATCAATGCTGAGGTGCTGCATCGGGCGATGGCCTGCACACGCTCTGCCTCGTGGGAGGCAAGTTTCTTAGTTTCAGCCGATTTGTATTGGGAACACCGATTTTTGGCGTGCGCATGCACTGTACATGGTTTAATCGCGACTGACAGGGTCAAATGCTTGATTTTTAAAAGCTGCTCTCTCAGAGGATCAGAGTCACTCCAAAAACGATTTGGTCTCTGTTCATGGAGTCAGCAATATCACCAAAGTTGCAGGACAGCGCTAGTAGACGGAGATTAGTTAAGAAGGAGTTGAAAGATTCATCTTTACCTTGTAGGCGTTGTTTGAATATATACCGCTCGTTGATTTCATTGGTGTCCACTTCACAATGACTATCAAACTTGTCCAGGATGGTCTGAAACTTTGTCTTGTCCTGGCCTTCGGTGAAGTTAAACGAGTTGAAGAGTTGAATGGCTTGATCCCCCGCAGTTGAAAGGAGAAGCGCGATCTTTCTTGTATCAGACGCACCCTCGAAGTCTGAGGCTTCGATGTACAGCAGAAACCTTTGCTTGAAAGTCGGCCAGTTGGCACTGAGATTGCCGCAGGTCCGCAGCTATTGCGGAGCCTGGATCTTCTCCATGGTGCCAGGATACATTTGCTGGTTGTCACAGAACAGATTGAGGTAAACCACCTAGGGATAGCGGTCTTCTGGTACCATGTCGCGTTAAGCACACTGAGATAACACGGGCTGCAACGGGATGCAGCTATAACTGAAATATACTCCAGACCTTGAAGTTAGTTCAACCTGATTTATTGAACCTGTCACACAGTTAACTCAGTTCTCTGTGAGTTCGACCCTCTGCTAACCTAAGTGTGATTACTCTGTCTGACTGAACCAGACGAGCTCTTAGCCACGTGCTGTAGGTGTTATGTGATATATACACCAGACTCAATATGTAGATGTCCCCAGTGGAAAGAGGCAGAGTGTGAGAACCTTGTGCCTTTTATAGTGGGAAACCATCCCCAAGTGTTCTGCCTGCTGATTGGTTATGTCCTGTTCTCTGTGTTCATTAGCTGCCTGTCTATATCTCATTAAATGCATGTCTGCATATCATGACACCTCTCAACTCCAGGACATCACTGCAGGAATTCCACAGGGTAGTGTCCTAGGCTCAACCATCGTCAGCTGCTTCATCAATAACATTCCTTCAATCATGAAGTGAGAAGTGGGGAAGTTTGCTGATGATTGCACAATGTTCAGCACCATTCGCAACTCCTCAAATACTGAAGCAGCCCGTGTCCAAATACAACAAGACCTGGAGAATGTCCAGGCTTGGGCTGACAAGTGGCAACTATCATTTGCACCACAAAAGTGCCAGGCAATGACCACCCCCAACAAGAGAGAATCAAACCATCGTCCCTTGACCTTGAATGGCATTACCATTACTGAATCCCCACTATCGATATCTTGGGGGAAACCATTGATCAGAAACTGAACTAGTCTAGCCAGAAAATACTGTGGCTGCAAGAGCACATCAAAGTTAGGGATCTTGCAGTGAGTAACTCAATTCCTGACTCCACAAAGCCTGTCCACCACCTACAAGGCACAAGGAGTGTAATGGAATACTCTCCACTTGCCTGGAAGTGTGTAGCTCCAACAACACTCAAGAAGCTCAACGCCATCCAGGACAAAGCAGCCCACTTGATTGGCTCCCCATCCACTAAACAATCACTCCATTCACCACTGCGAACAGTGGCAGCCATGTGTACCATTTGCAAGATCCACTAGAAGAATTCACCAAAAATCCTTAGACAGCACCTTCCAAATCCACAACCACTACCATGTAGAAGGACAAAGGCAGCAGATATCTGGGAACACCATCACCTGGAAGTTCCCCTCCAAGCCACATACCATCCTGAATTGGAACTATATCGCTGTTCCTTCACTGTCACTGGGTCAAGATGCTGGATCTTCCTCCCTTGTAGAACCGTGGGTTTATCCACACCATATGGACTGCAGCGGTTGAAGAAGGTAACTTCTCAGGGTAATTAGGGATGGGCAATGAATGCTCTCCTAGCCAGTGAAGTCCACATCCCTTGAATGAATAAAAATAAACT
Source organism: Scyliorhinus torazame (assembly GCF_047496885.1). NCBI lineage: Eukaryota > Metazoa > Chordata > Chondrichthyes > Carcharhiniformes > Scyliorhinidae > Scyliorhinus > Scyliorhinus torazame. Next base: position 190,881,826 of record NC_092712.1, on the reverse strand, counting down.
TCCGTAGCATTTTTCTGCACAGCACCCCTTTGAATGACACACCTTGCAGTTCCACACATTCCTTCATCTGCTTAAATCTCCATTTGAATAGACAAAACTCAACCCATCTGTTCCCATCACCCCCTAAAACGTTGTTGTCTCATCCTCTGCTAGATCACATTCTTGCACATTCGTGACAATGTTCATTCTCTATTGCAGAAGAAAGGAATGCAGAGCTCCAGTGAACGGCAGAAATCTGGGAGTGGACCAAAAGCAATGATTACATTGGAAGATTGGCAGGATGGTACAAGCATTAGGCATTGTTCATAAAGAGATGGGGGGTGGGGGTCCACAACCTAGCAGCAGCACCAGTACTCTGTCTGTTGCAAACAGCCAAAGGAGCAAGCTGGTCGATATGATCCAATGATCCAGGTTAGACCGACTTGGAGTACTGTGAGCAGATCTGGACACCACACCTTCGGAAGGATTTTTTTTTTTTTTTTTAAAGATGTTTATTCTAAGTTTTTCCAACAAAAATTTTCAACCAGTTAAACCCCCCGTAACAGAAAAGAAAAAGACAAAAGAGCAAAACAAAACATAAACATATCAAGCAAACATCGTACAGAACTTATACAATGGGTTTCTCCCGTACATATTAACCCTCCCCTATGTTTGTACAAATACTATCTGGGAAAAAAAACCTCCCCCACCCACCCCCCAAATATCCCCCCCCCCGAAAGAAATACCCCCCTCCCCTGCCCCCCCTCCCCTCCCCTCCCCCCCTCCCCTCCCCTCCCCTCCCCTCCCCCCCTCCCCTCCCCTCCCCTCCCCTCCCCTCCTCCCCCCTCCCCCTCCCCTCCCCTCCTCCCCCCCCTCCCCTCCTCCCCCCCTCCCCTCCCCTCCGCCCCCCCCTCCCCTCCCCTCCCCTCCTCCCCCCTCCCCCCCTCCCCCCCTCCCCCTCCCCTCCCCTCCTCCCCCACTCCCCTCCCCTCCTCCCCCCCTCCCCTCCTCCCCCTCCCCCTCCCCTCCCCTCCCCTCCCCCCACCCCTCGCCCCCCCCTCCCCCTCGCCCCCCCCTCCCCCTCTCCCCCTCCCCCTCCCCCCCACCTCCTCTCTCCCCCCCCACCTCCTCTCTCCCCCCCCCACCTCCTCTCTCCCCCCCACCTCCTCTCTCCCCCCCACCTCCTCTCTCCCCCCCCACCTCCTCTCTCCCCCCCCACCTCCTCTCTCCCCCCCACCTCCTCTCTCCCCCCCCACCTCCTCTCTCCCCCCCACCTCCTCTCTCCCCCCCACCTCCTCTCTCCCCCCCCTCCTCCCCCCCTCTCTCCTCCCCCCTCCTCCCCCCCCTCCTCCTCTCCCCCACCTCCCCCCCCCTCCCCTCCCCCCCCCTCCCCTCCTCCCCCCCCTCCTCCCCCCCCCCAAACCCTCCGACCCACAAACCCAAAATCACTCTGTCCTGAATCCACTGTGCCGGGAGCGACGGGAATTCCCTCACCTGCCGCCTCACAAACGCCCTCACTTGCATATACCTGAACGCATTTCCCGGGGATAACCTGAACTTCTCCTCCAGCGCCCCGAGGCTCGCAAACGTCCTGTCTATAAACAGGTCCCCCATCCTTCTGATCCCTGCCCGATGCCAGCTCTGAAACCCCCCATCCATCCTCCCTGGGACGAACCGGTGATTCTCCAGGATCGGGGACCACACTGAGGCTCCCATCTCACCCATGTCGTCTCCACTGCCCCCAGATCTTTAGCGTTTCCGCCGCCATCGGACTCGTGGTGTACCTTGTTGGCGAGAGCGGCAACGTAGCCGTCACCAGCGCCCTCAGGCTCGTTCCTTTGCAGGACGCCATCTCCAACCTCTTCCATGCCACCCCCTCTCCCTCTATCACCCACTTACGGATCATCGCTATGTTGGCTGCCCAATAATAGCCCTCCAGATTCGGCAACGCCAGCCCTCCCTGTCCCTACTACGCTCCAGAAACCCCCTCCTTACCCTCGGGGTCTTGTTTGCCCACACAAAGCCCATGATGCTCCTACCTACCCGCTAACAAAGGCCTTGGTAATCCTAATAGGAAGGCACTGAAACACCGAAAAGAAACCTCGGGAGGACCGTCATTTAATTGACAGTACCCTGCCCGCTAGCGAGAGTGGCAACACATCCATCGTTGAAGTCCTCCTCCATCTGCTCCACCAGCCGCGTCAAATTAAGTTTGTGCAGGGCCCCTCAGCTCCTAGCTACCTGGATCCCCAAGTACCGAAAGCTCCTTTCCGCCTCCTCAACAGTAGGTCGTCTATCCCTCTTCCCTGGTCCCCCGGATACACCACAAAGAGCTCACTCTTCCCTACATTGAGCTTGTAGCCCGAGAAGTCCCCAAACTCCCTTAGGATCCGCATGACCTCCACCAGCCCTCCACTGGGTCCGCCACATACAGCAACAGGTCGTCTGTGTACAGCGACACTCGATGCTCCTCTCCCCCTCGGACTACTCCCCTCCAGTTCCTGGACTCTCTTAATGCCATGGCCAAAGGCTCAATTGCCAATGCAAACAGCAGGGGGACAGGGGGCACCCCTGCCTCGTCCCTCGATACAGAAGAAAATACTCCGACCTCCGCCGATTCGTAGCCACACTCACCACCGGGGCTCTATATAGAAGCTTACCCAACTAATAAACCCCTCCCAAACCCAAACCTCCGCAACACTTCCCAGAGATACTCCCACTCCACCCGGTCAAAGGCCTTCTCCGCGTCCATAGCTGCCACTATCTCCGCCTCTCCCTCCACCGATGGCATCACAATCACATTTAGGAGCCTCCGCACATTGGTGTTTAGCTGCCTGCCCTTTACAAATCCCGTCTGGTCCTCATGAATCACCCCCAGGACACAGTCCTCAATTCTCGTAGCCAGCACTTTTGCCAGCAGCTTAGCGTCCACATTGAGGAGCGAGATCGGTCTATATGACCAACATTGCAGTGGGTCCTTGTCCCGCTTCAGGATCAGAGAAATCAGCGCTCCGGACATTGTCGGGGCAGAGTCCCCCCCTCCCTTGCCTCATTGAAAGTCCTCACCAGCAACGGGGCTAACAGGTCCGCATACTTCCTGTAAAACTCCACCGGGAACCCATCCGGTCCCAGGCCTTCCTGCCTGCATGCTCCCCAGTCCTTTAACCAGCTCCTCCAACCCAATTGGTGCCCCAAACCAGCCACCGCCTGCTCCTCCACCCTCGGGAGCCTCAGTTGATCAAGAAACCTTGCATCCCCCTCTTCCCCCGCTGGGGCTGGGATCTGTACAGCTCCCCATAGAAGTCCTTAAATGCCTCATTTACTTTCACCGCACTCCGCACCGTAGTTCCCCTGCTATCCTTGACTCCCACCTATCTCCCTCGCTGCCATCCTCTTACGAAGCTGAGTGCCAGCATCCGGCTCGCCTTCTCCCCATACTCGTACGTCGCCCCCTGTGCCTTCCTCCACTGTGCCTCTGCTTCCCCGTGGTCAACGAATTCCGTCTGGAGACTTCGCTGCTCCCTAAGTAGTCCCTCCTCGGGGCCTCTGCATATCTCCTGTCCACCCTTAGGATCTCCCCCACTAACCTCTCCCTTTCCCTGCCCTCTCTCTTCTCCCTGTGAGCCCTGATGGAGATTAACTCTCCCCTGACCACCGCCTTCAGCGCCTCCCATACCACCCCCCACCTGCACCTCCCCATTGTCGTTGACCTCCAAATACCTTTCAATGCACCCCCGCACCCTCCCGCACACCTCCTCATCTGCCAGTAATCCCACATCCAGACGCCACAGCGGGCGTTGGTCCCTCTCCTCTCCTAACTCCAGCTCCACCAGTGCGAGGCATGGTCTGAGATGGCTATGGCTGAATACTCCGTTCCCTCCACTTTCGGAATCAGCGCCCTGCTCAAAACAAAAAAAATCTATCCGGGAGTAGGCTCTGTGCACGTGAGAAAAAAAAGAAAATTCCCTGGCCAGGGGCCTAGCAAATCTCCACGGACCTACTCCCCCCATCTGGTCCATAAACCCCCTAAGCACCTTGGCTACAGCCGGTCTCTTCCCCGTCCTAGATCTGGAGCGATCTAATGCTGGGTCCAGCACTGTGTTGAAATCCCCCCCCATTATCAAGCTTCCTGCCTCCAGATCTGGAATCCACCCCAACATGCGCTTCATAAATCCAGCATCATCCCAGTTCGGGGGCGTAGACGTTCACCAATACCACCCACACCCCCTGTAGCCTACCGCTCACCATCACGTATCGACCTCCATTATCCACTACAATATTCTTGGCCTCAAACGACACCCGCTTCCCCACCAGTATTGCCACCCCTTTGTTCTTTGCATCCAGCCTCGAATGGAATACCTGTCCTACCCATCCCTTTCGTAACCTGACCTGGTCTGCCACCTTCAAATGTGTCTCCTGAAGCATGACCACGTCTGCCTTCAGTCCCTTTAAGTGCGCGAACACTCGGGCCCTCTTAACCGGCCCATTCAGGCCCCTCACATTCCAAGTTATCAGCCGGATTGGGGGGCTTCCTACCCCCCCCCCCCCCCTCCCCGCCGACTAGCCATCTCCTTTTCTGGGCCAGTTCCGTGCCCGCGCCTCCCACACCCTCCAGTCCCCAGGCTGGGGGACCCCGTCCCAACCACCTCTTCTGTTTCCAGTTCCCCATCGGCCAATGCAGTTAGCAACCCTATATCCCCCCCTCCCCCCCTCCTCCTCTGCTGGACCCATGTCTAGCTCTTTTGCTCCCCCCATAACACTCCCGTAAGTCAGCTGACTCCTGCTGACCCCGGCCTCCCCGCCATCCATTGACCCCCTCCCGTGTGGGAATCCCCCCTCTCCCTCCTCCCCAGCAGTCAGTGAGCGCTCCTCCACCCCCCCCCCCCCCACCCCTCCCTCCGTCTTTCCCTAACGCGGAAAAAGCCCGCGCTTTCCTAAGCCGGCCCCGCCCCCTCTGGTGCAGCTCCTTTTGCGGCCTTATCCCAATTCCCCCATCCCCGAGCCTCCCCTCCCTCCAGCACCGACGCCCACATTCGCTCACAATCTCCCCATCAGATCTCTTCCCCCATCCACATCCATCACCCAACCCGTGGAACATTCCCGATGCATAGTTAAAACCCTGTATACATCCGACCCCCCCCACAACCACAGACCCTCAGTTTGAGTCCAACTTTTCAGTTTGTATAAAGGTCCAAGCCTCCTCAGGCGTTTCAAAGTAGTGGTGTCGATCCTGAAACGTGACCCACAATCGCGCTGGCTGCAGCATTCCGAAACTCACCCCCTTCCGATGGAGCACCGCCTTGGCCCGATTAAAACCAGCTCTCCTCTTTGCCACCTCCGCGCTCCAGTCCTGGTAGATTCGGATCTCCGTATTCTCCCACCTGCTGCTCCGCTCCTTCTTGGCCCATCTCAAAACACACTCTCTATCCACGAGACGGTGAAACCTCACCACCACCGCCCGTGGCGGCTCATTGGCCTTGGATCTCCTCGCCAGGACCCGATGAGCCCCATCCAGCTCCAAGGGATGCGGAAAGGCCCCCGCTCCCATCAGAGAATTGAGTATCATGCTCACATATGCTCCAGCATCGGCCCCCTCCACTCCTTCAGGGAGACCCAGAATCCGAAGATTCTTCCTCCTCGACCTGTTCTCCAGGTCCTCGAATCTTTCCGCCCACCTCCTGTGCAACGCCTCATGCACCTCCACCTTCACCGCCAGGCCCAAGATCTCATCCTCATTCTCCGCGGTTTTCTCCCGCACCGCCTGGATCGCCGCCCCTTGGGCCTTCTGGGTCTCCACTAACCCCTCGATCGCCGTCAGCATTTACGCCAGCACCTCTTTCTTCAGCTCCTCAAAGCAGCGCTTGAGAAACTCCTGCTGCTCCTGCACCCATGCCGCTTGATCTACGCCCGCCGCCATCTTGTTTTTCCTCTCTTGCACTTTTCGCTGCTCCAAAAACACTTTTTTGACCGCTCCACTCCTGGTCCAATCTATATACTATGGAGAGGGGACCTTGCTCACCTTCCCACACTAGAGGTTGTCGAAAATATTGCCATTGGGGCTCCTCAAGAGAGCCCAAAAGTCCATTTTAGCAGGAGCAGCCGAATGTGCGGCTTAGCTCCGCATAGCCGCAACCGGAAGTCAGAAGGATATTTTGACCTTGAAGGAACTGCAACGTAGGTTTACAAGAATGATACCTGGACTGCAGGGGTTAAGTTATGAGGAGAGATTAGACAAATAAGGTCTATTTCTCTAAAATTTAGAAGGTTAAGAGGTGATCTGATCAAAGTCTTCCAGATATTAACAGGAAAAGACAGATTAGATAAAGATAAACTGTTTCCATCGTTGCAGATTTTAGAACTAGGGGGCATAGTATAAAGCAAAGGGCCAGACCATTCATGAGAGATGTTAGGAAGAACTCCTGCACAAAAAGGGTAGTAGAGGTTTGTAACTCTCTCCCGCAAACAGCAATTGATGCTCAATTAGTTGTTAATTTTAAATCTGAGATAGGTAAATTTTGATCAGCAAAGATATTAAAGGCAGGCATATGGAGTTACACCACAGATCAGCCATGATCTCATTAAATAAAGTAGTCTCGAGGGGCTGAATGGCCTACTCCTGTTTCTATCTTCCTATGTTCCTAAGTACTCAGCCAGCCTATGCTTGCAAAATTGAACAAAGGGAGGGATTTTCCCCAAAATGGCAAAGTGTCATTTTGGCAAGAAAATCGGTGCGATTCCCGTTGGGCCTGGTGGCGGGATCCGAATCGCAATCTTTAGGCACTTCGAAAAAAACATTTTCCCCACGTACAAAATGCCACGTCTGAGGTGTAAAGTTTGTGATTCATCCACCCCGGGATCATCTGAACACTTCAATCAAGGGGGTGCTGCATTTAAACGGCTCCACAGCAGTTGATCACAGTCAAGCCAGAGGGATGGCAGCCAAGAAGCCAGCTCCACGATTCACTGAGGGGGCCTTCGCAATGATGTTGGATGCTGTGGAGGAGAAAAGGGTATCTATCTATCCTCAGACTGGTAGGAGACCTACCATCAAGGTCACGAATCCCATCTGGGAGACCAGTGGGGCAGCACTGGTCAATGCCAGCAGCCTGACCAAGAGGATGGGAGTGCTGTGTCAGATGAAGATTAACGACCTACTACGGTCAGCAAGGGTAAGTGCTCCCTGTCTCCTCTTGGCATTTCACACTTGTGTCATCCCCAGAATGTCACCTGGATTCCACAAGCCACCACTCGCAGGTTCCAGCACCAGTCCTCCCAGAATCAGCCTCAAACCCCCCTGGCACTCCTCATTGAAACCCCTTCCTGCTTACGCACAGTGCCCACACATGCTAGTTGGCATCAACCTCTGATATGCCAGGTGTCCAGCTCATATTATTCCTTTTATGCACCCACAGGAGAAGATATCCTACAAACACCAAGAGAGAAAGAAAACAGGCAGTGGAATGCCTGAGCTGAGATCCATGACTGCTGAACTCCGAGGCATTGCTCAGTCCCTGACGACCATTGCTGAAACATTCAACACCATGTTCCAGATAATGGTGGGCCTCCAGGACTGGCAGTACAGGTGCCATTGAGGTTTCTGGAGCTCACTCCAGCTGCCCCTCCATCCCATGGAGTAACCCAGGGTCCCACACACACCCAGTAGGAGGAGGAACCGCTGGAGCACCTCCTGGGGCCTTTCACCCAGGAGAGCCTGGGAATGACCAGTCGTTTTGAATTGCCCCTTCCTGATACTGACGCACCTCAGGGACAGCAGGCTGAACATGGTGCTGCGGCAATAATAGTGCCACCTGAGAGTAGGCCAGGTCCTCCAAATCCCAGCCCACAAGAGGACCCCCCACCCCCCCAAGGGCATCTCAGGCAACAGGGCGTGAAAGGCAGCAGATTGCCTCCTCTTCTGATGGTGCATCCTGGGAATACACATGGATGTATCGGGGGCGGGGGGGGGGGGGGGGGGGGGGGGGGGGGGCGGGGTGGTTGTTTGCAATGCTCAGGAATTGTAGGGGTGATGCATGATCAATCACTACTGAAGCGAGATTGTAGTCCAATTAAAGGCTTTAATAAACAAGTAGTTACCCCAGCAGCTCCGGTACAGAATGACTGCTGTGGGTGAAACACAGACGCTTATGCTCCGCCTGCTGGGTGGAACCAGCAGGCAGGTTCCACCACTCATACTACAGTATAAGGTACATCTCACCTAGGTACCGCAATAACCCTAATATAGCCTACCACAAGGGGCACAGAGTGGACAAGGGTGAAGTCAGGCACAGATAGTGGGGGATCTTTATCAAATTTCACAACTGCGCATGTTGCCACATTAAAAACTCTTCTTCGGCACAACCTTAGGGTCTCACTGTTACTAACCACCTCCCAGTGAGACAGCGCTTCAACTTATCTGGACACAGCTCTCCTCACAGGCCCTCAAAGTCAGGCTGAGCCCGGTCAAAGTGAAAATAACATAATTCCTGAAAGGATTCGGACATTAATCAGTGAGACCTAGACCCTCGCCTGTAATCCTCCTCTAGTGCTTTGCGACAAAGAGATCTAGGGCTGAATGTCGCACATGAGCCGGGGAGTCAGGATGGTGGCAAAAGGCAGACAGGAGTCAGACATCAGCAATAGCTGAGGAGCATCATAGAGCTTTCCTCATTGTGAGTCATCATCACCCTCCTGCATTTTCAGATCAGCAGACAAAAAGACTCCCCAGGTCCAGCACCCTGATGACTAAGGTTTACTGTGACCCTTGTTCAGTGGTTGTGGAGGGGTTAGCATAGTCTTGTGGGGGCGGGGGGGGGGGGCAGCTTCTCCATCTGTTGGAGAAGATAGTGCTCTTATAGTGTGACATGGGAAGCGATGAGGGCAGCTCTGGTCTTTCTGCCTGTGTAAATTCTTTCCCCCGCTGGATCTCCATCCTCTGCTCCTCTCCGGCCTCTTCCTCCACTTCCCCCTGGTCTTCCTCATGGGCAGGTTTAACTGGACAGTTCTGTTCACCTTGAGAGCTAATGGATCCTCAATGGCACGTGCCGGGGTCCAGCACATCTGCGGACACAGTCCCTCGCAATCCCGTGCATCCTTGAATCATGGGTTATGACCCCTCTCATTGACTTTGAGAATGTGGGCAGCTGACATTGTTAAGAGTTAACTCATGGTGGCCAATTGGTTTGACGGGCATGAGTCTCAGGCACAACTACTTTCTGCATCAGGAATAGGCAAGCCTAATTCTTAGGCTGTGTGGTGGCTCGAGGTAATAGAGCGGAGGCTTCTTTTATGACAAAATGGTGTTTACTGAGAACAAGGAAAAGGTTAACTATATACAGGAACAGAGGTCTCTCAAACAGGTCTTCACTCTAGGACTCCTGAGTCCATACTGCCCATGCTCCAATCCCAGGGCCCTTTGCTTTTTCCCATTAGTCAGGGTTTGCACACTCACATATGATAGGCCCCGATTTGGTAGGCCCAATTTGGTCATGTGAACCACAAGGGATCACTCCTTAAAGGGGCTGCGTTACCACATTTCTCCCCTCGTAAGTTCCTCAGTAACATACAAGCAACATTCGTCATTTGTCGTAACTACGTGTAAGGAAAAATAGAGACAATACAATGAGGGAATCCATAACAGTCCTTCATAGGATTAATCTGTCCGGGGACTTCTTAGGCCCAGTGGACCACCTCAGTCTCCCAACCGGCTCCTCTACCAGTGAGGTAGTGTCATTGTCAGCAGCAGGAGGTTGCCTCTTATCTCCAAAATTGCCCCTTAGTATCCAAAGATGTGCGGTTAGGTGAGGTTACGGGGATAGGGCAGTGGAGTGGGCTAAGGTAGGGTGCTCTTTCAGAGAGTCGTGCAAACTTGATGGGCTGAATAACCTCCTTCTGCATTGTAGGAATTCTGTGGTTCTGTGAACTCAACCAGTACTTCAGGAGTGCCCCTTCTCCAGTCCCTCAGGGATTGTCAGTGGGCCTGAACGGAACTCCCTGGTTTGCTCGGTTCCAGTTTCGCTGTGGGGACACTGGTGATGACTGCTGGTTCCACCTGTTCAGCCGTTGGAGTTGTGGCATTTTGGCTCTTTATGTGGTCTATGTCCTTCCGCACTTGTCTGCCTTGCAAGTTCACCAAGTATGAGACTGGACCAGTTTCTACCACAATTCTGCCAGGTAACCCACAGCGGGCCAGATGCAAAATTTCTTACATGGACCAGGTCACTAATGTTAAATGACCTGTTTATTTTTACAGAATCATACTGTTTTTTTGGGAGACCTTCACGTCTTCAACCTCCCCGCCAAATTGGGAAAAATTAATTCTAAGCGAGTCTGGAGATGATGACCTCTGCTGGCATGGCTCCAGTGGTGGTATGGGGGTAGTATTATATGAGAGAAGAAAGTTGGCCAACTTGACGTGTAACGGTCTGTTGGGTTGTTTCCTCATTGCAGACCTGAATATCTGAATTGCTCTCTCTGCTATTCCGTTCGAGGCTGGGTTGTAAGGGGCTGCTTGAATATAGTGGATGCCGTTTGTTTTGATGAAGTGCTTAAATTCTTCTCTGGTAAATTCAGTGCCATTGTCGGACACCAATACCTTGGGAGGGCCCTGGACAGTGAAGATATGATGCAGAGTGTCAATGGTGGTTGCTGAGTTTGTCAACCCCATCTCTTGAACATCCAGCCACTTGGAGTGGGCATCCACTAGTATCAACAACATTCTTCCCTGCAAAGGACGTGCAAAATCAATATGTAATCACGTTCACGGACAACCTGGCCATTCCCATGGATAAAGGTGGACTAGGGGCGGCAAGGTTTGCTGTGTCTGACAGAAATCACACTGGTGCACTAGTTGCTCCTTATCAATGCCGGGCCACCATATGTCGCTCCTGGCCAACATGTTTGTTTGGTTGTGGTGTGCCCTGTTCAACCCCTGCAGCAGTGGCTCTCTTGCAGAGAATGGTACGACTACCCAGGAACCCCAGAGTAAAACCGTATCCTCGCAATTGAGTTCATCTTTTCTGATGAGTGGGGCCTAAGTTGATCTGACTGGTCATGGTGCCATCCAGTGAGGACCCTTCACTTCATCTTCAAAAGGACTGTATAGCATTGAGCCTAATTCTTGATGTGTCTAGAAAATTTAACACCATGACAATCTTTTGTGGGACAGGTGGCGATGTCGGATTTTGGGGAAGCGGGAGCTGACTCAGGGCATTGCCGTTTAAGATCTGCATCCCCGGCCGATGCTGCTAAATGTAGTTCCAAGCAGCCAACAACAAAGCCTACTGCTGTACCCTGGCAGAAGCGATTGGAGGAATTGGTTGTCCTCATGGAGGAGTCCCAGTCGTGACTGGTGTCTGTTATAATGTTAAAATGGTGGCTGTACACGTACTTGTGGAATTACCTGACACAAAGTTACAGCAAAGTCTTCTTTTTCAATCTGTGCATCCTTCTGTTCTGTGTCAGTGAGAGTTTGGGAAGTGAAGGTGATGGACCGTCCTCCATCTTATGGGACAGGACCGCCTAAATACAATAAGGCGAAGCGTCATGGGTCAAGGTGATTTGTTTGTTTGGATTGGAATAGACCTACAAGCTGGACGACTGTAGTGCCTATTTGACATGTTGGAAAGTTTGTTCTTGTGGGTCTTTTCAATGCCAGAGCTGGTGCTTCTTTAAAAGGAAGTGCAGTGGTGCCAACATAGTTATCAAATTGGGGATGAGCTGACCATAGTAATTCACCATCCCTATAAATGATTTAAGCTCCATGACATTCATTGGGGCTCAGGAACTTCTTTTATGGCCCTCACCTGATCCTCAAGGGGGTGCAAGCCTTTTGAATCCACTTTGAATTCTAAGTATGTGACTTTGCTGGCCTGGAATGTAAAACAGATGAGTTCTCTGCACTGACAGGCTTCTTGGAAGTGATCTCCACCGTTTCTATGGCATCCATTATAATTCCTGGCCTAATCTCGGACTACAATCATGCTCCTGGAATCGTGGCTAAACTTCCTCTGTGCCTGATGACCGAGGTGCAAGCCTTGTAGCCATCCCACTCCACAGTTGGTTTACTTCGCCCTCTTGCATGCATCGAAGCCCTGACTGCCCCTTCTCAGCACATTTGGTTGCATGGGTTATTTTAATTGCCTTGTCCAGGAACATCTTTGTCTCGGCCAGCTGTTTCCTTTGCATGTTGATGTTATGTATGCTGTAGGAGTAGATGGTTATTAATGTACACAACTGCTGTGGTCAGCAGCAGATGTTGTGGAACTGAGTTAAAGTATACATGAAAAACACCACGAGTTAAGTTACTCAGTAACCAACACCACCGAAAACACAATAGGTTGATGTGATTACGACATGAACCCAATCAGTGGGGGACAAACCCAATCAGTGGGGAAAACGTCCCACTACGGCATATTACAACCAATCAGTGTGAGGAACTGACACTCTCACAGCCCTGCCTCTGAAAGAATTATAAAAGTTGTGAACGTTGTAGGCATTGATGAGAAAGAAGTGATACCAGCATGTAACGTTGAAGACTAAATAAAGTTTTGTATGATTGTACCACAACTTCGGCTCAAGTCTTGTGAATATAACAATCTGGCGTAGTCGGCAGGATTACCACCCGAGTCTGACGATTGGTCTGCAGCTGTTAAGATAAGGCCAAGCTTTATCACCCTCATTGGACCTTTAGTCCCTCGGTTCTGAGTAATCCTTAAAGAAGCTGAGACTTGTCGCCCTTTTCGGCTCCAGAACCATTTCTCAGTGTGCACCCATGACCGATCTATAATGGTCTAATGGTTAAAAGACCCCAAGTTCTGAGAGTCCAGAGTTGAATAACATGTCAAAAAGGAGGAAAAGGTGACCTTCATACCACCATGAAAGGTGGTAGGGCTCCCTCTGATGTGACTGAAGCAGAAATGATGCAACAAGCAAGAGAATTTATTGAACAACAATTTGACCTCCAAAAAACATTTATGGAAATTGAACATAACTGTGCTTCCTCCAATGACAGTGGTCCTTGGAAGATAAAAAGAGTCTGGGGAAAGACAACAGGCGGGTTTCTCCAATAATGGGGCTATGTCCCCATGCCAGCGTCAAAACGCGAGCGATTCACTCTGGACTTTCCATAAGTGGAGTACTTCTCGCAGCTGTGGCTGCGGATACAGGGCCCTGCACTTCCAGTTGGGAGTCCGCGCATGCGTGGGACTTGTCGTACTTGGACCATGGAGCGGCACCAAAAATGTAGGCCCCCCCAAGATTGCGTGCGCCATCAGATCGGTGCCCCCCGATCGCCCCCCTGGCCGTCCATGAGGCTCCTCCCCGGTGAAGGATCCCCCCCGCCCTCCCACCAGGGGGGCCGCAGACTGAGCCCGCAGCCGCCACCGGCCATTCCTGACAGGCAAACGTGGTTAGAAACACGCTGTCGGGAACTCGGCCAGTTGTCCCCAGAGAATCGCCACGGGGGCCTCTGTAAATGTATTCGCGTCATGTGGACCGCGTGCATGCAATTCGCGGTGATTCTCCAGGGACCGGAGAATTGCGGGAGTGGCATTGCGTCAGATTTCGGCGTCAACGCCCATTCTCCGCCCCCGCGTCAATTGTGATTTCGGCGCGGAGGCTCGGAGAATCCCGCCCAATGTGTTTGAAGGATAAAAACGAGTCAGATGGTCCTAAGCCATAATGGGACAGTCCTTCAACGTTGCACGATTATCATCAGTCCCAGTATGATCATGATTTGAATAAAGCAAAAAACCTACCTAAAGCAGTCCATGAACAAGTGCAAAAAGAAAAACTTAAATCGGAAAAATTGGAGATTGAAAATAAAGAACTCAAAAAACGATTAAGGGAAGAACAGGCGACACAATTGCAAGGACTGGGCCCACCTATGCAATCTCACCCATCTCTCCTGTGCCCTGGCTTGAATTTGTTACAGAAGGAACAGCGAAAAATGCAGTTGCATGAGGCCGGTCTAGGAGAACCTGAGTCCTCCAGTGACGAAAGTGACACTGATGATGAACTCCCTCTATCGCGGCTTGTTACTTTCAAAAAATAACCTGTTACGGTTGAACAGAAAGATAAAACTGGTACGGATGGTAACAAAGTAATAGCGGCTAAATACGCTCATCAGTGGCTCATCCCAGCAGATTCGGAGGAGATTGCCTCACAGTGAAGTGGGAGACAGACCCTCTCTCAATGAAAAGAAGCCAAATTGATAAACACAGAGTGAATGCCCTCAAGCCTGCTTTCTTCAACAGCAAGCTCCTGCCTACTCAAACTGTCAAATCTCTAAGAAAAGCAAACTCTCCCAAAAAAGTGATCTCGTCACCCAGGAAGGCACCCCAGTCTCCAAAGGGAAGGCGCTCAAAGAAAGACCTAACACCTATGACTTGAGCCAATTTCTTCAAAGGCCTGTTGAAACCTAACAATAGTGAAGAAACAGAAAAGATAAGGAGATGGATGACAAACCACTGAAAAATTATAAGACCCAAAAGAGAAATAACTTGGGCCCCCTCCGTGTCTGAGAGCAAACAGGTAGGCCCTGAAGAATCCAGCAGAAAAAATCACGTCACTCATCCTGTTTGAGGAGGTAGATGTAATATTTGACGACGATGTTGGATTTCTAAATGCAATTAAGATCGTCATGGCAACTGTGAAGTGGCCAGTTATACTCACCACCACTGATCCCAACTTCAGTTTAATGTTTGAGTGCTGCTTCGAGGAAATCTGCTTCAAAGTGCCATCCTCTGCAAATGTTGCCAGCTACCTCCAGCTCTTGTGCCTAGCTGACAATGTAAGAACCAATGGAGGACCTCACCCTTCAGATTCCAAATTGGCAAAACAGTAATGCTGCATTCACACAGTTTTCCCATCATCACATGAGCACTCATCTAAAAGAATAGAGGTGCTGAAAACTGTATTCTCTAGCAAGGCATTTGTAAATCTGGGTGTTGTGTTATGTAATTTGGAATAACACAAGCTGCCACTTGCTGCAGTTTTGAGTAAAAGATGCTCCAGCCTTTGAAGTGAGTTCAATGTGTTTTATTGAACTATTAGTACAGTTCTCAATGAGTTCGACTCTCTGCTAATCTAAATGTAGTAACTCAGTCTAACTGAACCAGCCTTGCTCGAAGCCACGTGCTGGGGTGTGATGCTGAGGATACACCCTGTCTCACTCTGTAGATGTTGGTCTGTGGAAAGAGGCGGGTGTGACTGCCTCATCCCTTTTATAGTGAGATACCACCCCTGAGTGTCCTGACTGCTCATTGGACGTGTCCTATTCTATGGATTCATTAGCTGCCAGTCTCTGAGGCTTGCGTCTGATCCTGGTCGACCGCCGGAGAGGTGGCGGAGGGGACGACGACATCTTGACAGGCGGGATGGAAGCCTGACTGCTGGTCTCGTGGTGCGAGGTATCAGGAGGTAGCAATTCAACATATGGAAATGGAGGAGAAACTGGTTGCGGGCAGGCAACTTTGCGCAGTGCCCGTCGATTCTTTCGCACGATGGAGCCATCAGCCATACGTACAACATAAGAGCAGGGCGTGGCCTGTCGAACAACGACAGCCGGGGCAGACCACCCACCATCCGGTATCTTGAACCTGACAGTGTCTGCCGGGGATAGCATAGCCCTGCTTTTGACAGTCTCTGTGGCTGCCTCTAGCAAGGCATTTGTAAATCTGGGTGTTGTGTTATGTAATTTGGAATAACACAAGCTGCCACTTGCTGCAGTTTTGAGTAAAAGATGCTCCAGCCTTTGAAGTGAGTTCAATGTGTTTGTCTCGTGCTGGTCTCGTGGTGCGAGGTATCAGGAGGTAGCAATTCAACATATGGAAATGGAGGAGAAACTGGTTGCGGGCAGGCAACTTTGCGCAGTGCCCGTCGATTCTTTCGCACGATGGAGCCATCAGCCATACGTACAACATAAGAGCAGGGCGTGGCCTGTCGAACAACGACAGCCGGGGCAGACCACCCACCATCCGGTATCTTGAACCTGACAGTGTCTGCCGGGGATAGCATAGCCCTGCTTTTGACAGTCTCTGTGGCTGCCTCTAGCAAGGCATTTGTAAATCTGGGTGTTGTGTTATGTAATTTGGAATAACACAAGCTGCCACTTGCTGCAGTTTTGAGTAAAAGATGCTCCAGCCTTTGAAGTGAGTTCAATGTGTTTTATTGAACTATTAGTACAGTTCTCAATGAGCTCGACTCTCTGCTAATCTAAATGTAGTAACTCAGTCTAACTGAACCAGCCTTGCTCGAAGCCACGTGCTGGGGTGTGATGCTGAGGATACACCCTGTCTCACTCTGTAGATGTTGGTCTGTGGAAAGAGGCGGGTGTGACTGCCTCATCCCTTTTATAGTGAGATACCACCCCTGAGTGTCCTGACTGCTCATTGGACGTGTCCTATTCTATGGATTCATTAGCTGCATGTTTGCTGATCATGACATCTCCCCTTTTTTTAATGTTTTGTTGGCGTATGTGAATGTATTTACATGTGAATGAGTCTGTCTAACGTGACTGACGGAGGACACCAGAACAGAGCAAACAAAACAAACGTTCACAAGCCCAGTCTCTGAGGCTTGCGTCTGATCCTGGTCGACCGCCGGAGAGGTGGCGGAGGGGACGACGACATCTTGACAGGCGGGATGGAAGCCTGACTGCTGGTCTCGTGGTGCGAGGTATCAGGAGGTAGCAATTCAACATATGGAAATGGAGGAGAAACTGGTTGCGGGCAGGCAACTTTGCGCAGTGCCCGTCGATTCTTTCGCACGATGGAGCCATCAGCCATACGTACAACATAAGAGCAGGGCGTGGCCTGTCGAACAACGACAGCCGGGGCAGACCACCCACCATCCGGTATCTTGAACCTGACAGTGTCTGCCGGGGATAGCATAGCCCTGCTTTTGACAGTCTCTGAGCTGCTGCATCTTCTGCAGCACCGGGAGGTGATCCAGGTTGGGCAGATGTATGGCTGGAAACGTCGTCCTCAGGTCCCTGTTCATCAGGAGTTGAGCCGGCGACATGCCAGTGGACAATGGAGTCGCCCTGTATTCAAGCAGTGCAAGGTGTATGTCGGAAGCAGAGCCTTGCAGTTGAGCTGTTTCACAATGTGCACCCCTTTCTCGACTTTTCCATTGGACTGCGGATAGTGCGGACTGGAGGTGACATGCTGGAAATTGTATGACCTGGCAAACGTGGACCATTCTCGACTGCTAAAGCACGGGCCATTGTCGCTCATGACGGTGATTGGGAGGCCATGCCTTGAGAACGTCTCCTTACAGGCTTTGATGACGGTCCAAGAGGTGAGGTCCTGGAGCTCCAGCACCTCAGGGTAATTCGAGAAATAGTCGATGATCAATACGAAGTCGCGACCATTCGCATGAAAGAGGTCAATGCCAACCTTGGACCACGGAGATGTCCCTATGTCATGCTGTTGGAGCACCTCCTTGCTCTGCGCTGGCTGGAACCGCTGACAGGTAGCACAGTTCAGGACCATGTTCGTGATATCCTGGCTGATGCCGGGCCAGTAGACAGCTTGCCGGGCACCGTGTCTGCACTTCTCGACGCCCAGGTGTCCATCATGAATCTTGTAGCCATCTGGGATGACCACTTGCAGAATACAAAATGGATGATCGCAAAGACTGTAGGGAACTATGGACAATGTTAAGAAAGCAAGCAGGCACAGAACCTGTATGCATATTGAAGAAACAGCTCCCAGGCAGGACTGAAACTGTAGGGCAACTAACATATTGATGGCCCATCTCCGGGAACAAAGGAAAGACACTCAAGCAACCAATCTAGCTCCAGACATCGCGGCGCCTGTTCCACAAACCGGAAGCGTAAACAAAGCAAGGCCAACACATAGGACCCGCCCAGCCATCAGGGCACCCACCCCTTTATTGGTCAAGATCAATACGAGTGATCAAGATACGGCCCAATTAAAGGTCAACACTTGCTACCAGACGGACAACCTTAGCTGTTCTCCTGTACCACTTCGAACCCAACAGCCTCAGATCCGAACAACGGCCATTGTTCCTCTGACTGAGTGGGCACCCGAAGCTAAGTATAGGCATTAGCGTTAGAGATAGTTTAATTTGTAGTATTTTGTGCATGAGTAGATCTTACTGTGTGTGTAAATAAATAATATTGACTTTGAACTAACTAACTGGTGTATCAGCTCTTTGATCAGTATTCGGGTTTGAACCTTGTGGCGGTATCGAAAGATACCTGGCAACTCTAAAGCAAACATAATTAGGATTAAGGAAGGCAACCATATTGACCGCCATATTTAGAACCAAATAAATATAGCAACATTTACTGGCGACTCTGGTGGGACTCAACCTAGAAGTGGCCTAGTCACTCCGAGAGAACCCAAAATTTGAATTGGAATCCAATTGGAAACTGAAAAACCACAAGTGTAAGACCAATACTGATCAAACCTCCAAGATTCGGAAGTGTGTTATTTGCATGCGTACTAACAGGGATATAAGGTAAACCTGAGAGATTTTGTTGCGTAAAACTGTCGGGAGTTTTGTAGGCCGGTAATTAGCATAAGCCGTACCCGTGTTTACATCACCACTTTATCACCCCCTGTTCCAAATTCAGTAGGCCCCAGAGATAGCGAGAGAAATGGTAATGAAGGCAATGGAACGCCTTATGAACCCCCAAGAATTCGAGGTCGCAGCGACTAGCAGAGTAGGACAGTGTCCCGTATAGGAAGAGGAGATCAGAAAATATCTCAAAGGGAAAGGAATGCCCCTTTGGAGTGAATTCTGCGCCAATGATGAAACAGGTCCCGGAAGTACAGAGCATACATGGTGGGAGAAGCTGACAGATATCCATAGGAAGAGCTTAGGGAAAGCTCACAAGCCGATGGCAATCATGTCCTGCTTGGCACAATTGCGAGGCACAGAGGAGGTCGTGAGGACGCTCCGTAGAGAGATTGAGGAGAGAGACAAGAGTAGTGAAGGAGATGTGAGTGGATATGAGAGAGAGAACAGGGAACTGAGAGAGCAGTTAGCGGCGAGGGACAAGGAGATGGCTGATGCCAAGTGGGCACACCAATCTTGTCTCACCCATTTGAGCAGCTTTCAGTCCCAATATAACAAAGCCTACCAAGACACGCAACGCGTGGTGTTGGTAAGACAGAAATGCACACAGCGATCCTAGATACGATCAGCTATAACAAAGGAGACCCCGCAGAAGGCCTAAACAAGTGTAGGCATAAGAAGACAGAGCACCCCACTGCATTTGCAGAACGCTTGTGGATACATTTTACTGCAGTGTTTGGAGAGTTAGCATGCGCCCATTTGTCCCTTAATAATATCTTAGTCTCTCATGCAACAGAGGCAGGACAGAGAGCTTGCGCAAGTTACGACCCCTCAGACGAGGCCCACAACGAGAAATGGGTTTTGAAAAGATTGTCCCACACTTGGCGACAGTCCATTCACGGTAAAACTGCTTATGGTAAAACAGAGGAAGAACAGGCAGACATGCATCCAGTTAGGACGCACCAGAACCCCGCATGGGTAAATGAGGGAGGGAAAAGCCCACAGCAAACCAAATCCCAGGAGTGTTATAATTGTGGCCAATTAGGGCACTATGCATGAGAATACAATGCGCCCCTAAAACAGCAGAGAAACCGGCAGACAGGCACCCTAAATAAGAATAGGGCAAAGCCAATCCACAGTATTAGCTCCCGTGCGGATAGCACAGATATGAACGGCACCGACTAACGGTGCTCGTGCTCCCCAACTTGGGTCTGCGGCACCCTTTAGGACAAGTCCGGTAGACTGATAGTGGCAGGTGCAGTCCGGGGACACCCCGTAGAATTCCTTTGGGACACAGGAGGGTCCTGCACCACACTAAACTCCTCCACGATGTTTCAGCGAGACACGTGGCCCACTACAGACACCATTACACTCAACGGTTTCACAGGGCATTTACAGCAGGGACACATCACAGCCCCTGTAGCAATCCAGATAGGAAACATTAAAACAAAACACCCCGTAGTTCTGGTCGATCTACCCCAGACAGCCGAACACATTTTAGGAATTGACTTTATACGCTCCCACAACCTCTCATTCAATCCGGTAAATAAATGTGTGTGGAGAATGGCAAAGGCAGCACGAGCCCCCACCATGCACACAGTTGGAGAGTATGAAAATAGGATCAGCTCAGTAGGAGACTTCTGGTTCGACCCCCGAGCCATTAGTCAGGACAAACAAGTTAGGGAAGTCCTGCAGCGACACAAAGCAGCATTTGCACAGCACAAGCACGACTGTGGCAAGATCGCTGGCTTGGTGAATATTACAGGTCCCAACCCCAGACCCCAAAAGCAGTACAGTTTTCCCCAAGAAGCAGAGGGAGAAATCTCAAAAGTGATACAGAGTTTGCTTGATCAAGGCGTACTCCGATCAGTAGCCTCCACGAACAATGCACCAATTGGCCCGTCAGGAAACCCAATGGATCATGGTGACTGACCATTGATTACCGGGAACTGAACAAAGTAACCCCAGTAGCAGCCCCCACCATAGCCACGAGTCCTGAGACCATGCACAAACAGGGACTACAGTCAAAAATAAATTCGGTTTTGGATATTAGCAACGGCTTTTGGTCCATTCCATTGGATAAAGCGTGCCAATATAAATTTGCTTTCACATTCCAGGGACAGCAATATACGTGGACGTGCCTTCCACAAGGCTTCCACAATTCCCCCTCCATTTTCCACCGACAGCTGGCAAAAATGGTTTCGCAAAATCTTCCCGACCCGATTGTCTGGTCCAATATGTAGATGATCTGCAACTACAGACAGACACAAAGGGAGAGCACATTTTGCTTCTCTCCGAACGTTTAGGACTCATATAACAAATTGGCTGTAAAGTGAACCCCAAGAAGGTCCAGATTTTACAGGAAAAAGTGATTTACTTAGGAACAGTAATCACGCATGGCAAACGCGAGATCGAGCAGAAAAGGATCGTCAAATTACCCCTGCCCCATAATGTCACAACCCTCCGGTCATTTCTAGGACTGGTTGGCTACTGGTTGCAGAAACCATATCGACGGTTTCGCCACAAAAACTGCACCCCTATCCGAACTTCTAAAGAAGCAAGCACCTTGGGAATGGCTTCCACAGCACACGGATGCCGTGGATGCATTAAAAAGAGCCCTCAGCACAGGTCCCAGATCCACTTTCCCCGTATGCAATTGTGGTCGCAACTACCGACCGCACCCTTTCGGACGTGCTCCTCCAAGAACGACATGATCGCTTAGGCCCCGTGGCAAATGCCTCACGTGTATTAGATCCAGTCGAGCAAGGATTTTCTGCCTGCGAATGGCACTTGCTCGCAGTTTTGTGGGCAGTACAGTACTTCACCTACATGACAGGACTCAACCCCATCACCATCCTCACTGAACACACCTCAACACAGCTCCTACGTGATGGTAGACTTAAGGATGACATATTTAGCCAGATCCGCGCAGCCCGTTGGACCCTTCTTTTACAGGGACGGGACATAAAAGTTAAGAGGACAAAAATCCATACTTTCCTCGCTGACAATTTACAATATGCAGGCACCCCACATGAGTGTGAAATCATCTCCACTAAGCACAATTCAGGACCCTTTAAACCGAAGTCAGCTCCCCCGAAACCAGGCACTACACCCCAGAGACCCCAGCCCACAGACACATGCGCACCCCTCAGAATCTATGTGGATGGCTCCTCCACAGATTTAAACGGGAAAAGAATTACTGGTTGCGGTATTTATGTAGAGGACGCGCAGGGACACACCCTAGAAGAGATTTTGTTAAAATTGCCAGGACACTTAGGCTCGCAGGCAGCAGAACTGGCAGCCATAGCGTACGTTGTTGAACACCCCGACTCGTTTCCGACCCCAGCCGACATATACTCTGAGAGTTTATATGTCTGCAACAATTTAACCAAATTCCTACCCCTGTGGGAAACTAGAGGATTCGTTTCGCAGACAGTAAGTCCCTACCCTCAGCCCCATTACTCCAAAATATTCTGAAAATGGCCAAGACCGTAAATATGGAATCATCAAAGTTCGTAGTCATCATCGTTCTTCCCCCCCCCCCCCCCCCCCATGTAACGTTAAGGCAGACGCCCTAGCAAAGGCAGGTTCCAGGCATGGTCACTTTTGAACCCCCCCGAAAGCGCCCCAGTACATGTGGTTCAGGTCTCACAGACCAACCGTCACGATTTAGCAAAGGTTCAAAAAGACGATGAGATGCTCAGGGAAGTTATAAAAGGCAACTTCCCTGCCCCTTATGATAAGTTTAAAAACGTGTTAAACACACATGACGGTGTGATTTTAAAAGATGGAATTTATGTAGTCCCCAGCCAGGACAGGAATCAAATTATTTGTCAGTTCCATGACAACCATGGACACCAAGGCATAGAAGCCACCCTAGCCCATCCCAGACCTCTCTGCTGGTGGCCTGATTTAAAAGCCAATGTTACACATTACATCGAGAATTGCTTAATCTGTGCCCAGAACAATCCGGACAAATATGCAAGAAAAGGTTAGATTAGCTACACCCCCTGGACGAATTTGCAAATCCACTATATAGGCCCCCTATCCCCCTGCAGAAATGGTTTCAAGTATGTGTTGGTGGTCATTGACACCTTCACAAAATGAGTGGAAGCCTTGCCATCCAGAACAAACACTGCCAAAACGACAGCTAAAATCCTGATTCAGCACACCTTTACATGATGGGGACTCCCATGTAGCATAGAGTCCGATCAAGGCTCCCATTTTACAGGACGAGTTATGAAAACGTCCTTACAATTTTTGGCATAAAACAAAAGTTCCATATTGCATACCACCCCTAATCAAGCGGCATAGTAGAAAGAATGAACAGAACTTTAAAAGCGACCCTCAGAAAAATGGTGCAACAATACAACAGCACCTGGGACACAGTTCTCCCATTTGCATTAATGTTCATTTGAAACACAGTATCCACATCCACAGGATACACCCCCCACGCCCTCATGACCGGACCCCCCATCAAAGGGACAGAATATTTATTAGGACTGGATTTGGCCAGCCCCGCAGTCACCGTCCTCACGCATGAGAAAGCAGTTCAACAGATTTTAGAAAATGTGAAAGCAGCCCAGCTTGCAGCAGCCGTCAGGCTTGGAACCCACAAGAAGCAAAGCAAAGTTTGCTTTGATAAAATAGTACACGCCACCAAGTTTGTAATAGGGCAGCAAGTCATGCTATCCCTATACAACCCCAGTTCATTCCTTTCCCCCAAATTTGCCGGACCGTACTCCATCTCTGATAAAGTCAGCCCCTCTGTGTATAAGATCACCTATCCGAATGGCAAGTCTGCGTGGTTCCACATAAGCCAGCTTAAGGCTTATGGCTCGCAGAACAACCATTCACACATCTCACTTGCAGCAGCAGATGAGCACGCCCTACCCACAAATGATGTATCCCTACCCTCCCCCAACCTGTCCAGCCCGTCTTCAGACACGACTACAACTCCACCCCCAGAGGCACGACTCCGCCTCTCCCTTCCTTCAACCAGCAGCGACAGCGATAGCAATAGCGACAGCCCCAGCACACCACGTTACGATTACACCCCTGCACCAGGCCCCACTCCCAGCGACTCCGAACGTGATTCCAGCGACCCCTTCGAGATAACATACATTAAAGCCCCTGGTCCAGACCCACAGCCTGACGATTATGGATTAACCCCTAGCAGCTCCAACCTCGATACAAAATTCAGGCAGTGAGACAATTCGTTCAGGCTCATCTGGAATGATGAGGTGGACCCCAAAACGCCCCAAGCAGCTTGAGCGCACCTACTCCCGTCAAGAGTATGGCAGCCAGGAGAAGATGATGGCATAGAGTCTGACTCCTACCAAACAAATCCCTTTGTGACTCTGTTCACTTTAGAGCAATGAGGTGTCCAGATGATGGTAAAAAGGAACCGATGGAGAGTTACTGTGTCCTTTCTGATGGAACCTGCACCATGTTTGTAATGTATGCTTGTTTGTTATTGTGAATGTTGAATGTTGTTTGTTCATTTAACGTTTTTCATGGCCCCACGCCACATCTTGATGCAGTCAGAACTACCCTTTTGGCGCCAAATGCTCTTCTGCTTTGAAGGTAGACGTTGGCAACAAATGCAACCTCCACGATGACCACAAATTCTTACCGTTCTTGCCAGTCGCTCAGGCAGCGGAGAAACAGCACTGGTCCCCGCCCTGCCTGAGGACCCCCATCTGGTCAGCTACACTCGGGTAGAACACATACGGCACTGATCACCGTCCTACCCGGGGATTCCACCCATTCTTACCCGGTGCGGCCCATACGCATCCCATTTGGCATTTTCCGTTCAAAACTCTTCGGTTTGTTTATGGCGACCCTTAGGTTGCTTCCAAATGCTTCCCGTTCCAGCCTCCCCGAACAGGCGGCGGAATGTGGCAACTAGGGGCTTTTCACAGTAACTTCATTTAAAGCCTACTTGTGACAATAAGTGATTTTCATTTTCATTTCATTTCAAATGCTATTTACATCCTCAAACACTGGGATGGTAGATCGCACAGGCTGCGAGACGGCTCGTGCTGTGTCAGTATTTTTCTCGGATGCCTTGTCCCAAATATTTGGTTTAAAAAAAAAATGAGGTAGTCACAGATGGTGACCAATTATAACGGGTAATTGGCAATAAAGCACAGGCAGACAGACATACGAGATCTTAAGCAAGATAATAACAGAAATGATGCTTGTGTCCATAGAACTCTGGAACCACAGAAGCCTCAAGAAGACGAAAGAAGAAGAAAAGATGAAGACAACCATCATACTCTACAGTTGGATCTTAGCGGGATCCCTCCAGTTGCGCGCGGACGCTACCCCCCTGACACCTACCACACAGGCTGTGAATGTTTCCCACCCCTGCCATACACTGCTCCCAGAGATAGTTACCGATACACCGACCTGGTGTGACAAGTTCATAACTTGGTATTCTCTGCCCTACGTTGTGGAAGCACTGCAAGTAATTGCGATACTTTGCAGTGTCGTTCAGACCCTGAAACTTAGGAAATGGCGGAGGAAAGCCTCCCGCACTCCGGTGTACACATTCAGATCCCCTATTTTCGGACTTCAACAAACCCCCCAACCCCTTTGAGTGAATTAAAGTACATCCGTTTTCTTGTGTGTTTGTTGTTCTAATAAAAGAAATGTAAAACTTTGACTGCCAAGCCAGAGAAACCTGTGCTGCTGCTATTGTACAGTTTAAAATGTTGAAAATGCTTTTGATTGATTAAGGATAGTTTAGTTAAGGACAGTTAGAGGTTCCAGTTTTTTAAATTTTGTAATGCATGCCTGAATGTCATAGCGCCCCTTGGAATGTTACAATGATGTGTGTACATAAAGTAATTTTGGTAAACGTTTCAATTCATAGGACAGAGTAATGTAGAGCCTATCATTGCTTATGGGTGCCCGACTTAGGAGGAGAACGAAGAAGATTCAGTGATTTGATCCTTCACACTTCGCGTTGAGGATCACAAGGAGGGTGTGTAGCCATCCAGCATGGCCACTTCCAGAATACAAAATGGATGATTGCAAAGACTGTAGGGAACTATGGACAATGTTAAGAAAGCAAGCAGGCACAGAGCCAGTCTGCATATTGAAGAAACAGCTCCCAGACGGGACTGAAACTGTAGGGAAATTAACATATTGATGGCCCATCTCCGGGAACAAGGGAAAAACACTCAAGCAACCGATCTAGCTCCAGACATCGTGGCGCCAGTTCCCCAAGCCGAAAACGTAAACAAAGCAAGGCCAACGGCCACCTAGGACCCGCCCAGCCATCAGGGCACCCACCCCTTTATTGGTCAAGATCAATATGAGTGATCAAGATATGGCCCAATTAATTGGGGCCAAGATCAAGGCCCGCGCAAAAGCGCGCAAAGCCCCCTTCAGGTATAAGAAGAAGGCCCTGAGAGAGAATCGCTCTCTTGGAATTGGCTCTCAAAGCGGAGAGACCCTTTCACCAGCTACACCAGAAGCAAGTAAGTCCAAGGTCAACACTTGCTACCAGACGGACGACCATAGCTGTTCTCCTGTACCACTTCGAACCCAGCAGCCTCAGATCCGAACAATGGCCATTGTTCCTCTGACTGAGTGGGCACCCGAAGCTAAGTATAGGCATTAGCGTTAGAGATAGTTTAGTTTGTAGTATTTTGCGCATGAGGGCAGCACGGTAGCATGGTGGTTAGCACAATTGCTTCACAGCTCCAGGGTCCCAGATTCGATTCCCGGCTTGGGTCACTGTCTGTGCGGAGTCTGCATGTTCTCCCTGTGTGTGCGTGGGTTTCCTCCGGGTGCTCCGGTTTCCTCCCACAGTCCAAAGATGTGCAGGTTAGGTAGATTGGCCATGCTAAATTGCCCTTCGTGTCTAAAATTGGCCTTAGTGTTGGGTGGGGTTACTGGGTTATGGGGATAGGGTGGATGTGTGGGCTTGGGAAGGGTGCTCTTTCAAAGAGCCGGTGCAAACTCGATGGGCCGAATGGCCTCCTTCTGCACTGTAAATTCTATGAACTATGAGTAGATCTTACTGTGTGTGTAAATAAATAGTATTGACTTTGAACTAACTAACTGGTGCATCGGCTCTGTGATCAATATTCGGGTTTGAACCTTGTGGCGGTATTGAAAGATACCTGGCGACTCTAAAGCAAACATAATTAGGATTAAGGAAGGCGGCCATATTGACCACCATATTTAGAACCAAATTAATATAGCAACAATCTGGAGCAGCACCAAGCTCTGGAGACTGAGCGGAATAACAATCCTGTCCAGCTTGAGGAGGATACCATCAATTACCATCAGGTCATCCTTCACATTGTAATATTGTGGGCACTGCCCTTTCTGCCAGCCATTGGTGAGGTTGTGGATGACGCATTACAAGAGGGGGGTCTTTGGCTGTCTCATCACGGATGAGAATTACCTGAGAGTGCTAGCACACATCTGCATCTGCGATTCGATGTGCTGGATGATCTCACTGGACGGGGTGATGGAACGGGATAATGTATCAGCGATGATGAGCTCCTTGCCAGGTGTGTACACCAAGTTGAAGTCATACCTCCTAAGTTTCAGCAGTATTCTCTGCAACCGAGGCGCGTGTTGTTCAGGTCTTTGTGGATGATGTGGGCCAGAGGCCTATGGTCTGTCTCGACAGTGAATGTCGGCAGGCCGTAGACATAATCATGAAATTTGAGGAGGCCAGTGAGAAGACCCAAGCACTTCTTCTCAATCTGAGCATAGCTGGTTTCAGTGGGCGTCATCGCCCTTGATGTGTAGGCTACTGGTGCCCAGGATGATTTGTCATCTCGTTGAAGCAACAACGCACCGATGCCATCCTGACTCGCATCTGTGGATATTTTTGTCTCCCGGTCTGGGTTGAAGAATGCCAGGACTGGTGCAGTGATGAGCTTGGCTTTCAGCTCCAGTCACTCTGTCTGGTGTGCCGCCTTCCACTCAAAGGCAGTTGACTTTTTCACCAGGTTGCGTAGGGCCGTGGTGTGTGTGGCCATCTTTGGAATGAACTTGCCCAGAAAATTGACCATCACCAAGAAGCGCAGCACCGCCTTTTTGTCCTCAGGGACCTTCATCGCCTCGATGGCCTTGATTTTGTCTGTGTCCGGGCACACATCATGCTGTGAGATCTGGTCGCCGAGGAACTTGAGCGTCGATGTGCCAAAACAACATTTAGACCTGTTAAACTTTAGGCCGTTGGCATGTACATGGCGGAATACCTTCTGGAGATGGGACACATGTTCTTCAGGGGTCGTGGACCATATGATGATGTCGTCCACGTACACACGAACCCCTTCAATGCCTTCCATCACCTGCTCCATGATGCGATGGAATATCTCCGATGCCGAGAAGATGCCAAATGGTATGCGATTGTAGCAGTATCTGCCAAAAGGCGCGTTGAAGGTGCAGAGGCTTCTGCTGGACTCTTCCAGCTGGATTTGCCAAAATCCTGTGATGCATCCAATTTGGTGAAGGAGCGCACGTGTGCCATCTCACTCGTGAGTTCCTCCCGCTTCGGGATGGGGTAGTGTTCACGCATTATATTCTTATTGAGATCCTTGTGATCAATGCAGATGCGCAGGTCCCCCGAAGGCTTCTTTACGCACACGTTCGAACTGACCCAGTCAGTCGGTTCGGTGACTTGGATATGATGCCTTTCTGCTGAAGATCCTTGAGCTGTGCCTTCAGGCGCTCTCTCAGTGGAGCAGGGACTCGTCATGGTGCGTGGACCACTGGCTTGGCATCAGGTCGTAGCAGAATCTTGGATCGATACGGCAGCATGCCCATCCCGTTGAACGCATCTGGATACTGGGCGAGAATGTTGTTGATGCCGGCCTGAAGATCCACATGGGAGGATGTTGTGGTGTAAACCCTTTGAATGAGGTTCAGCTGCTTGCAGGCGTGTGCACCTAGTAGGGATGCCCTGTCCGGCTTAACAATTTCAAAGCGTAACCGTGCTTGTGTGTGTCGGTTGGATACGTGCAGATGGCAGGATCCCAGTGCCGTGATGGCATTCCCGTTGTAACCCAGGAGCTTGCAGGCAGCTGGTAGGACCTTGGGGGGCTTCTTAATGTGTCTGAAGTCTACCTGTGAGAGGAGGTTGGCAGAGACACCTGTGGCTAGCTTGAACTGGATGGAGCAGTGGTTGACCTTCATCACTGCTCGCCATTCGTCCTCGGAATCCACAGCTAGGATTGACTGGACTTGCGATGTGTCTGATGTGGCATATTCACACATTGTAATAATGCCCACATGGTAGACATTGTCCATGCATTCAGCATCTGGATCCGTTGCACTGCCAGGATCAGAATCCTGTAGGCGTTGTTGCACACTCCGGATGTGCCGTCGTCGGAATTGGGAGCGCTGGCTCCTGACTGGTGGTGCAGATCTGCACAGGGCTGCATAGTGGCCTGGCTTCCCGCAGTTTAAATAGCGGCTGCTTCTTGCAGGGCAACGTTTATTTAAATGGGCAATGCCACTGTTCGAACACGTCATGACGTCAGCATCCTGACGCCCCATGCGTCGTTGCACATGCGCAGTGCGGTTCTCCGACGTCTGCACCTGCGCAGTGCAGGTTTCGGCCGCTTCGTTATCCCGTTCGCATCGCGCATGCGTCGGGCCCCGGGAAGAGCGTGCAAAATGGCCGCTTTTATCAAAGTTGAGGCGCTGCATCCGGGAGATGGCCTGCACACTCTCCACCTCGTGGGAGGCTAGTTTATCATTTTCTGCAGTTTTGTACTGGGAATTGCGATTTTCAGCGTGCTCATGCACTGTACATGTTTCAATCGTGACTGGCAGGGTCATATGCTTGATCTTCAGTCGCTGCTCTCCCAGAGGATCCGAGTGAACTCCAAAAACGATTTGGTCTCTGATCATGGAGTCAGTGATATCACCGAAGTTGCAGGATTGCACTAGCAGTCTAAGGTTAGTTAAATATGAGTTGAAGGATTCGTCTTTACCTTCCAATCGCTGCTTGAATATGTTGTGCTCGAAGATTTCGTTGGTGTCCACCTCACAGTGGCTGTCAAACTTGTCCAGGATGGTCTTAACTTTGTCTTGTCCTGGTCTTCGGCAAAGTGAAAGGAGTTGAATATTTCCAAGGCATGATCACCCGCTGTGGTGTGGAAACGAGCGATCTTCCGTGCATCAGACGCGTCATTGAGGTCTGATGCTTCGATGTAAAGCTGAAATTTCTGCTTGAATGTCCGCCAGTTGGCACTGAGACTGCCGGAGGTCCTGAGCTGGTGAGGACCCGGAATCTTTTCCATTGTGCCGGTATACATTCGCTGGTCGTCACGGATCTTGCTGAGTTGAACTAACTAGATTGACCCGGCTCCTGGTGTCATGTAGTGTTATGTAATTTGGAATAACACAAGCTGCCACTTGCTGCAGTTTTGAGTAAAAGATGCTCCAGCCTTTGAAGTGAGTTCAATGTGTTTTATTGAACTATTAGCACAGTTCTCAATGAGTTCGACTCTCTGCTAATCTAAATGTAGTAACTCAGTCTAACTGAACCAGCCTTGCTCGAAGCCACGTGCTGGGGTGTGATGCTGAGGATACACCCTGTCTCACTGTAGATGTTGGTCTGTGGAAACAGGTGGGGTGTGAGTGCCTCATCCCTTTTATAGTGAGATACCGCCCCTGAGTGTCCTGACTGCTCATTGGTGGTGTCCTATTCTATGGATTCATTAGCTGCATGTTTGCTGATCATGACATCTCCCCTTTTTTTAATGTTTTGTTGGCGTATGTGAATGTATTTACATGTGAATGAGTCTGTCTAACGTGACTGACGGAGGACACCAGAACAGAGCAAACAAAACAAACGTTCACAAGCCCAGTCTCTGAGGCTTGCGTCTGATCCTGGTCAACCGCCGGAGAGGTGGCGGAGGGGACGACGACATCTTGACAGGCGGGATGGAAGCCTGACTGGTGGCCTTGTGGTGCGAGGTATCAGGAGGTGGCAATTCAACACATGGAAATGGAGGAGAAACTGGTTGCGGGCAGGCAACTTTGCGCAGTGCCCGTCGATTCTTTCGCACGATGGAGCCATCAGCCATACGTACAACATAAGAGCGGGGCGCGGCCTGTCGAACAATGAGCCGGAGTAGACCACCCACCATCCGATATCTTGAACCTGACAGTGTCTGCCGGGGATAGCATAGCCCTGCTTTTGACAGTCTCTGAGCTGCTGCATCTTCTGCAGCACCGGGAGGTGATTCAGGTTGGGCAGATGTATGGCTGGAAACGTCGTCCTCAGGTCCCTGTTCATCAGGAGTTGAGCCGGCGACATGCCAGTGGACAATGGAGTCGCCCTGTATTCAAGCAGTGCAAGGTGTATGTCGGAAGCAGAGCCTTGCAGTTGAGCTGTTTCACAATGCTGAGGATACACCCTGTCTCACTCTGTAGATCTTTGTCTGTGGAAAGAGGCGGGGTGTGAATGCCTCATCCCTTTTACAGTGAGATACCACTCCTGAGTGTCCTGACTGCTCATTGGTCGTGTCCTATTCTATGTGTTCATTAGCTGCATGTTTGCCTATCATGCCACTGGGTAACAGACAAGCAAGTGCTGTGGAATATCTGCCAGCTCTCCGCACTATCTGCAGGTAGAGAAACTGAAAGAACATGGCAAACTAAAATCAGGTTTCTGTATTATTTGGATAGTTCACACTTGGAGCTGCCTAAACACATTCTGGAAGCCCTGCTTACCTTGTCAAAAGAATAATTCTGGAACCAAGTTATAGGTAACACAGCTGAAGGTTCCTGCACCCCCCAGGGCCGTTCCAACATCTTCAGGTGGATGACATCTCACTACCACCCAGTCAAGGATAGGCCAATGTCCTAGTTATAGTGGACAAATTCTCAAGGTGGGTGGAAGCCGCCCGCACCTGTCGCGCCACTGCCACACACGCGGCCAAGGTAATGTGCAGACTCTATACCCCGGTGAGATTTGTCCGCCAGTATAGATTCGGACCAAGGTCACCACTTCACTGGAGCTGTATGTCAAGAGATTTGTCACTTGCTAAACATTGCCTGGGATTCCCATTGCCCTTATCACCCAGAATCGTCACGACAAGTGGAAAGGACAAACCGCACAATAAAGAATCGCCTTTCCAAATATCATCAAGATGGTCTTAAATGGCCTCCAGCCCGGCCCATTGTACTGTGCAGTATTTGAGCGACTCCAAAATAGACCACTGGGCTAAGCCCTTTTGAGATTACCACTGGCAGACCCATGTATTTAACAGGAACCATTGACCTTCGAAAGGCAGACTGTCACACACTGAGTGATTCTATTATAACATATTGTCTTACATTAACCAAAGTTGTAGATTCTGCTTCCCGACAGGTTGCTGCTGCCTGGGAGACTCCACCTGAAGGTGGACACGATATCGTACCAGGAGAATGGATATACATTAAGAAACCTCAGCGGGAGCCACTCGATGCCAAGTGGCAAGGTCCCTATAAAGTGTTGCTCGTGACCATTCAGCGGTGAAGGTCAAGGGCAAGACTTGGGTACACGCATCCCACATTAAAAGAGTTCCTCCAGGCAAGGATTGAATGTGGACATTGCTACTCAACTGTCAGGAATATCAAGCCTGTGAGCATGTCAATGTCATGCTGTTCTGTATCTCTTATTGTATTACTGGCTATCTTATCCTCAGATCCAGCTGGTCCGCCGGTTGATGAGTCTCTGCGTTTCTCCAGGAAATTGCAGACCAACACGTTCCTCTACATGTCTTATACTTATTCCAAGGCATCTGACCTGTCCAAGTGTTGGGTTTGCTCACATATCCCGATTCATGCAAAAGGGGGATCCCTTTGAGGCCCATATCGTTTACCGGAAATGAAACGGGGGAGTGTTTTTCCTGTCAGAATGTCACTAGGTGTAAGAATTGCAGACTTGGGCAGCAATAGCTTTGGGGGGGGCGGTGGGGGGGGGGGGGGGTCATATCTTATAGATCATTCAGGAGATATATCTGAATGGCCCGCTGCTGGGAACAGTAATCTCACCCATTTTGTGGGATGGTACCAACCCACCTAAAATCGCACCCATGCCCCCATACCTCATATTGGCCAACACTGCAAGTGTTGAACGACCTCAAGGATGGTTGTGTTTTACCTCGAATGATAAGTAGGTATTGAGATAGGAACCAGTCGCTGTACCCAGAACTTCACCCTCACAGATGGTGGAGCCTAGAGAATAAAAATTTATAACCAAACAAGCGGCGCTAATTTTATCCAGACTTGGTATAGGGAAGGTATTGCTAACTGGACAGCCTATAATAACAGCTATTTGGTTTGCAGGCATTGAGCCTATCCTTGGCTTCCAGCCAGATGGAAGGGCTCATGTTATCTGGGATATGTAGTCCCATATGTTTATCATTTCTCCTGGCTCCCTTCGCTGGCAAGGCGCTGACACACCATCATAGGTGCGGAGCACTTCATTGCCATCATGTATCCTTGGTATGGGGTCGAGAGGCTATCACAGGAACGCACTAAAATTAGCTTGGTCCTGGAAAAGGTGGCTAATGACACCGCCGCCGCATTGACCCACATAAACCAGGAAATGGTCGTCATTCATACTGTGGCCCTGCAAAACTATATGGCCTTGGATTTTGTTCTGGCAGCAAAAGGAGGGACATGTGCCATTATTGGGTCTGAAAGTTCTACTTATATCCCCAATTGTTTAGAATCCATTCAGCAGGCAATATTAGAAAGAAGGCTGAAAAACTGAAACAACCCTGTGGTTCAACCCTTTGGAGCTGGGCAACTGGGTGGATGGATTGACTGGGTGCATCGATTGTACAAGGATAGTGATATTTTTGATAAGCATTCTTTATGATTTTGCAACTATGCAAATGTTGTAAGCAAGTGGTCGGAACTGCTCAGGAAGCAACTAACTTGCTCAGTGTACAGGCGGAGGACGAGAAAGGTGAAGCAGCATATATATGAATCTTTGATTCCTTGG
Source organism: Scyliorhinus torazame (assembly GCF_047496885.1). Classification (NCBI taxonomy): domain Eukaryota; kingdom Metazoa; phylum Chordata; class Chondrichthyes; order Carcharhiniformes; family Scyliorhinidae; genus Scyliorhinus; species Scyliorhinus torazame. The sequence goes on along the minus strand of NC_092712.1, from coordinate 190,848,318 downwards.
CATAACATGATAAAGAATCAAAGGGGGAATTGTAGGAGTAGATGGTTATTAATGTATACAACTGCCGTGGTCAGCAGCAGATGTTGTGGAACTAAGTTAAAGTATGTGTGAAAAACCACACGAGTTCAGTTACTCAGTAACCGACATCACCAAAAATACAGTAGGTTGTATGTGATTAAGACATAAACCCAATCAGTGGGGGATAAACCCAATCAGTGGGGATAATGTCCCACTGCGGCATATTACAACCAATCCATGTAAGGAACTGACACTCTCATAGCCCTGCCTCTGAAAGGAGTTATAAAAGTTGTGAAAGTTGTAGGTATTGGAGAGAAAGAAGTGATACCAGCATGTAACGTTGAAGAATGAATAAAGTTTTGTATGATTGTACCACAACTCCGGCTCAAGTCTCGTGAATATAACAATCCTGCATACCAAGCAATCAAGCAGCATGTCGCTCAACGCAATGCCGAAGTTGCAATGTTTGACCTTTTGGCAGAGTCTGAAAACAAAAGCCGAGATCGACTGTCCAGGTTCCCCGATAGCTGAATTAGAGTTGGAGCACTGTAGTATCATAGAGGGTCTGGGGTTGAAGTGCTCCTTCACAAATGTCATCAATTGGTCAAACGATTTTTTGTCGGGAGCCTCCAGGGACATTAAATTTCTTATAAGATTGTAAGTCTGGGGCCCACAAACCATTAATAAAATAACCTTCTGTTTGCCTTCCTCTGTGATTTGGTTGGCAATAAATAAATACCGATGCTGCTTGATATACTGGCTCCAATCTTCTATCTCCTGATCGAATGCTCAGGTTTCCTAATCAGAGGCATGGTTTTTATTTTACTCACTGTTTTTCGATGTGAACCCTTCCCCCACGAATTCTGAGACTATCAAATCAAACAAAGAACAAAGAAATGTACAGCACAGGAACAGGCCCTTCGGCCCTCCAAGCCTGTGCCGACCATGCTGCCCGACTAAACTACAATCTTCTACACTTCCTGGGTCCGTATCCCTCTATTCCCATCCTATTCATGTATTTGTCAAGATGCCCCTTAAATGTCACTATCGTCCCTGCTTCCACCACCTCCTCCGGTAGCGAGTTCCAGGCACCCACTACCCTCTGCGTAAAAAACTTGCCTCGTACATCTACTCTCAACCTTGCCCCTCTCACCTTAAACCTATGCCCCCTAGTAATTGACCCCTCTACCCTGGGGAAAAGCCTCTGACTATCCACTCTGTCTATGCCCCTCATAATTTTGTAGACCTCTATCAGGTCTCCCCTCAACCTCTTTCGTTCCAGTGAGAACAAACCGAGTTTATTCAACTGCTCCTCATAGCTAATGCCCTCCATACCAGGCAACATCCTGGTAAATCTCTTCTGCACCCTCTCTAAAGCCTCCACATCCTTCTGGTAGTGTGACGACCAGAATTGAACACTATACTCCAAGTGTGGCCTAACTAAGATTCTATACAGCTGCAACATGACTTGCCAATTCTTATACTCAATGCCCCGGCCAATGAAGGCAAGCATGCCGTACGCCTTCTTGACTACCTTCTCCACCTGTGTTGCCCCTTTCAATGACCTGTGGACCTGTACTCCTAGATCTCTTTGACTTTCAATACTCTTGAGGGTTCTACCATTCACTGTATATTCCCTATCTGCATTAGACCTTCCAAAATGCATTACCTCACATTTGTCCGGATTAAACTCCATCTGCCATCTCTCCGCCCAAGTCTCCAAACAATCTAAATCCTGCTGTATCCTCTGACAGTCCTCATCGCTATCCGCAATTCCACCAACCTTTGTGTCGTCTGCAAACTTACTAATCAGACCAGTTACATTTTCCTCCAAGTCATTTATATATACTACAAAGAGCAAAGGTCCCAGCACTGATCCCTGTGGAACACCACTGGTCACAGCCCTCCAATTAGAAAAGCATCCTTCCATTGCTACTCTCTGCCTTCTTTGACCTAGCCAGTTCTGTATCCACCTTGCCAGCTCACCCCTGATCCCGTGTGACTTCACCTTTTGTACTAGTCTACCATGAGGGACCTTGTCAAAGGCCTTACTGAAGTCCATATAGACAACATCCACTGCCCTACCTGCATCAATCATCTTTATGACCACCTCGAAAAACTCTATCAAGTTAGTGAGACACGACCTTCCCTTCACAAAACCGTGCTGCCTCTCACCAATACGTCCATTTGCTTCCAAATGGGAGTAGATCCTGTCTCGAAGAATTCTCTCCAGCAATTTCCCTACCACTGAAGTAAGGCTCACCGGCCTGTAGTTCCCGGGATTATCCTTGCTACCCTTCTTAAACAGAGGAACAACATTGGCTATTCTCCAGTCCTCCGGGACATCCCCTGAAGACAGTGAGGATCCAAAGATTTCTGTCAAGGCCTCAGCAATTTCCTCTCCAGCCTCCTTCAGTATTCTGGGGTAGATCCCATCAGGCCCTGGGGACTTATCTACCTTAATATTTTTTAAGACACCCAACACCTCGTCTTTTTGGATCTCAATGTGACCCAGGCTATCTGCACAGCCTTCTCCAGACTCAACATCTACCAATTTCTTCTCTTTGGTGAATACTGATGCAAAGTATTCATTTAGTACCTCGCCCATTTCCTCTGGCTCCACACATAGATTCCCTTGCCTATCCTTCAGTGGGCCAACCCTTTCTCTGGCTACCCTCTTGCTTTTTATGTACGTGTAAAAAGCCTTGGGATTTTCCTTAACCCTATTTGCCAATGACTTTTCGTGACCCCTTCTAGCCCTCCTGACTCCTTGCTTAAGTTCCTTCCTACTTTCCTTATATTCCACGCAGGCTTCGTCTGTTCCCAGCCTTTTAGCCCTGACAAATGCCTCCTTTTTCTTTTTGACGAGGACTACAATATCTCTCGTTATCCAAGGTTCCCGAAAATTGCCGTATTTATCCTTCTTCCTCACAGGAACATGCCGGTCCTGAATTCCTTTCAACTGACACTTGAAAGCCTCCCACATGTCAGATGTTGATTTGCCCTCAAACATCCGCCCCCAATCTATGTTCTCCAGTTCCCGCCTAATATTGTTATAATTAGTCTTCCCCCAATTTAGCACATTCATCCTAGGACCACTCTTATCCTTGTCCACCAGTACTTTAAAACTTACTGAATTGTGGTCACTGGTACCGAAATGCTCCCCTACTGAAACATCTACCACCTGGCCGAGCTCATTCCCCAATACCAGGTCCAGTACCGCCCCTTCCCTAGTTTGACTGTCTACATATTGTTTTAAGAAGCCCTCCTGGATGCTCCTTACAAACTCCGCCCCGTCTAAGCCCCTGGCACTAAGTCAGTCCCAGTCAATATTGAGGAATTTGAAGTCTCCCATCACCACAACCCTGTTGTTTTTACTCTTTTCCAAAATCTGTTTACCTATCTGCTCCTCTATCTCCCGCTGGCTGTTGGGAGGCCTGTAGCAAACCCCCAACATTGTGACTGCACCCTTCTTATTCCTGATCTCTACCCATATAGCCTCACTGCCCTCTGTGGTGTCCTCCCGCAGTACAGCTGTGATATTCTCCCGAACCAGTAGCGCAACTCCGCCTCCCATTTTACATCCCCCTCTATCCCGCCTGAAACATCTAAATCCTGGAACGTTTAGCTGCCAATCCTGCCCTTCCCTCAACCAGGTCTCTGTAATGGCAACAACATCATAGTTCCAAGTACTAATCCAAGATCTAAGTTCATCTGCCTTACCCGTAATACTTCTTGCATTAAAACATATGCATTTCAGGCCACCAGACCCGCTGTGTTCAGCAACTTCTCCCTGTCTGCTCTGCTTCAGAGCCCCACTGTCCCTATTCCCTAGTTCTCCCTCAATACTCTCACCTTTTGACCTATTGCTCCCGTTCCCACCCCCCTGCCATACTAGTTTAAACCCTCCCGTGTGATACTAGCAAACCTCGCGGCCAGGATATTTATGCCTCTCCGGTTTAGATGCAACCCGTCCTTCTTATGTAGGTCACACCTGCCCTGGAAGAGCTCCCAGTGGTCCAGATAACGGAAACCCTCCCTCCTACACCAGCTGTTTAGCCACGTGTTTAGCTGCTCTATCTTCCTATTTCTAGCCTCACTGGCACGTGTCACAGGGAGTAATCCCGAGATTACAACCCTAGAGGTCCTGTCTTTTAACTTTCTGCCTATATCCCTGAACTCCTGCTGCAGGACCTCATGCCCCTTCCTGCCTATGTCATTAGTACCAATATGTACAACGACCTCTGCCTGTTTGCCCTCCCCCTTCAGGATGCCCTCTACCCGTTCGGAGACATCCTGGACCCTGGCACCAGGGAGGCAACATACCATCCTGGAGTCTCTTTCACGTCCACAGAAGCACCTATCTGTGCCCCTGACTATAGAGTCCCCTATTACTATTACTCTTCTGCGCTTTGACCCTCCCTTCTGAACATCAGAGCCAGCCGTGGTGCCACTGCTCTGGCTGCTGCTGTTTTCCCCTGATAGGCTATACCCCCCGACAGTATCCAAAGGGGTATACCTGTTTGAGAGGGGGACAACCACAGGGGATTCCTGCACTGACTGCCTGCCCTTTCTGGTGGTCACACATTTCTCTGCCTGCACCTTGGGTGTGACCACATTTACATAACTGCGATCTATGACGCTTTCCGCCACCTGCATGCTCCTAAGTGCATCCAATTCCTGCTCCAACCGAACCATGCGGTCTGTGAGGAGCTCCAGTTGGGTGCACTTTCTGCAGATGAAGCCATCCGGGACGCTGGAAGCCTCCCGGACCTGCCACATCTCACAGTCAGAGCACTGCACTCTAACTGACATTGCGTCAATTAATTAAAATTAAAATTTAAAAAAAAAAATGTTTTAAATATATTTTTTAATTTTTTTCAAAGTTACTGTTAACTATCTGTTTCCTAGCACTAGATTTCTAATAGAAATGCGAAAGCTAAATATAGTACTCTCCAATCTCTGGCTTAGATACCCCTCTAAATTATAATTAAGTAATTATGTTTAATTAGTTACCAATGCTTAATTTTTTTAATTTAGTGTAGATTCCCAACCAGCCACTCAGGCCACAGCTTTTCTGTGATGTCACTTCAGTTTCCCCCCGACACACACAATTTGAAAAAGGTACAAAAGTAAAAATGAGTAAAAATCACTTACTTACCTTCTTAGTGTCTTAGATGTTCTCAGGTTCTCTCCCTGACAGAGACTGCTCCTCCTACTCCGAACGGCTCCCGAAACTAGGCCGCGATCTTTTAAAATCGCCGCTCTGACTCGCAGCTCCCGCGCTTTTTAAATCTCCCGTGCTGTTTTCATTGTCCCGGCTCACTCACCTCTCGCGCTGTTTTCAAAGTCCCGGCTCACTCAGCTCCCGCGCTGTTTTCAAAGTCCCGGCTCACTCACCTCCCGCGCTGTTTTCAAAGTCCCGGCTCACTCACCTCCCGCGCGCTGTTTTCAAAGTCCCGGCTCACTCACCTCCCGCGCTGTTTCAATTACTTGTGGTCATTGTCGACCCCCACTATCGTGGCTCAAGTCAATACAGCAGGGGCTTTTTGTATAAATAAAATGGGTTTATTGAGAACAAGGAAAAACTAACTATATACACACACAGAGGTCTCTGAAACATTTCTTCACTCTATCACTCCTGGGGCAACACTACCCAGGCCCCTGCTCCCAGGGAGCGTGCTTGTTTCCCATTGGTCGTGGTTCATGAACTCAAGCACGATAGGTGTCAAGCCGGTAACGTGGACTACAATGAATCATCCCTTAAAGGACCCACGCCATCACAGGCTGCATCATCCTGAGATCTGACTCTTTTCAGGTCTTTAAACTTATGATTCCTGGACAGCCACTCCATTGAATTTTAATGATTTCCCCTCCTCGCCCCTCCCCCCCAGCCCACATCCTACCTCTCCGCCTCCCCAACACCCCCCTTCCCTCCAGGCTGGGCACCGTATTGCCTTCTCTTTCGGGGTCTCATCAACCCAGTGCCATAGCCCCGCCTCCTTTAGTCTCATCACACCCTTCCGCCCACTTCATGAGCCCCGTACCACAGTCCCCCCCCTACTCCTATGAAAAGCTGACTAATTCAACGCTCATTAAATTTTATTAACAACACAGGCAGCATACTGATATAGTGCTCTCAAAACTGTGGACAACATAGGCTGCAGATTGACACCGTGCTCTAAAACGTTTAACCGACACCGGCAGCAAGCTTCAAGGCAACATACACCAACATCAGTACACACCTCACGGCTCCCGAGCCCTCTCCATCCCAACACCCATCCCCCAAACACCCTTGAACCCCCAACTCCCCTCCCCTTTGTAGCTGGGCAGTGGGCCCTGTCCCCTTGAACTCACTGGTACTTGGTGGAGAGAGGTGCTCGCCTCCTTCCTGCCTCTCGGAGGTCATGGCACCTGGTTCCTGTTTTTAAAAAACAGTCGTTATTTGCGTTCAGGTGACATCAAGCCTGATTCAATAAGATCTGAAGGTTTGACTTTAACTTCACTAAGTACATTCGAATTGATGCAAATCACATTCATGTCCTTCCTGGGCGTGAACCTGATCACGTCATTGGGGAGGGTCCAGGAAGATCACAATTGGAAATCTTGCCGGTGCAAATTCCATTTTTGGCCTTTCCTAACATTTTGCAGCTATGTCAGGGTTTGTGCTCATGGTTATCGGGCCCGTTTAATCCTGCTATAGTGTCTGACATCAGATGTGAAAATGTAATTGGATATTACTTACTGAACAATTCAAAGTTTGCTTCGAGTTACATTAACAATCAATTTAAGATTATAGGCCAGATTCGTAATTTGCTACACCCAAACTTGCTAGAATCTACATATGTTCATATGCAAGTCCTGTCCTCTGCAAATGGAAGGAACATGTCCAGGTATTGTGCTTTTTTTCAATTAAATTGAAATGAAGTTACTGTGAAAAGCCCCTAGTTGCAACATTCCGGCGCCTGTTTGGATACACAGAGGGAGAATTCAGAATGTCCAATTCACCTAACTCATATTTAGCGTTCTTGTGTCTGTCCTGATGAATGCACGATGAAAAGCTTTGACACCCTGTCTCTTTTTTCAGTAATACTTAGGTTCTTTACTACCATGCAACTAAAAGGGAAAGCCTGTGATAGGATGAAGAGCAGTAGAGATGAAATGACATAAAGTTTCCTGGTGCAAGGCTAAAGGGAATGGTAATGAGACAGGTAAAGAAACAAAAGATGTGTTCAGAGGAGGTGTGAATGGCATGCAAAGGATTGTCAATCTTAGGAATTATCTGTGCGTGTTTTTCTTTGGTATATTTAAGACTGATATGGAGATGCCGCCGTTGGACTGAGGAGAACACCAGGTTAAAGTCCAACAGGTTTGTTTCAAATCACTAGCTTTCGGAGCGCAGTGATTCACCTGAGGAAGAAGCTGCACTCCGAAAGCTAGTGAAATGAAATGAAAATGAAATGAAAATTGATTCGAAAAGTGATTCAAAACAAACCTGTTTGACTTTAACCTGGTGCTGTAAGACCTCTTACTATAGTTAAGACTGAGGAACACAGATTTTTGGTCTTTCAGAGAATCAGGGGATATGGGGAATGGATGGGAAATTGGAGTTGAAGCCAAAGATCAGTCATGACAGTATTGAATGATGGAGCAGGCTGAATGGATGTATGGTTTACTCCTGTTCTTATTTTTTGTTTGTACCACTGTTCTGAGATTTGCAGCCTGACCAATGTAGATGCTGTCAGTGTTACATGATGATTCATCATTCCCTGAAATTTAGTGTTAGGATACTTTGGCACAGATGGTGTAAAGGTTCCATCAGAATAACCTTGTAATTTCTGCTTACATCACATATGCCGTAAATGTTTTAAGTATCCATTATCCACATGACCTCAGGCTGAGGAGCATTATTAACTGATCAGTGATTGTTTGATGTGGTAATGCTTTCTGGAAACCATTTGACTAACTTGAGCTGAGTCACCTCTCCAAGATATCCATATTGAAGTATAGTTCATGATGCACATTTGTGCAATCCTGTATATTTCACCAACTTCATGATATAATCAGGCTCTTCCGATAATGAATGGAAAGACATAGAATGCATTTTATTTCCCCAAAATTTATCAAATTCCTTCAAAAAGTCAGCTTTTGAATGCTGCATCCAATATCACGGCAAACCTAGATCATAGGCAAATCTTCCTGCTTAGTAAAATCCATCGCAAGCCAATAGGTGTGGTCTTCATGTTGGGAACTCAATATGTCTGGTTAAATTTGCTGAATAGGACTTTGCATTTATAATGAAACTTTAGAGAAAAGCTGGTTAAAGTCCCAGCTTAAAGGGACAGAAAGAAAAAAAAGTTGGCAATGTATTTTGTTCAGGATTGTGTATTTTTCAACAAATGTCTAGTATCAGTTAATATTTGATGTGTAGGCAGCCGGTGAGCCAGGTTAGCTAAATGGCTAATGTGTGGTTCAGAATAATACCAAATGGTGTGTTCGGTTCCTGTTCTGGCTGAGGTAGATTTGGGAACTGCCCCTGACATCTCTGCCACCATCCCCACCCCCACCAGCCCCTGACATCATGCTGCCCTTGAGAGTGGAAAACCAACCACGACTGTCAAACACTGCTGAGCAAATAGCTCAGGATGAAGTATCAATAACCAATGAATCAGAAACCTGCCTTCAGGCAGAGCACACATATTTCACACATAATTCTGTTCACAACTAATGCTTAGGAAGCAAGCTGCTTCCCTCTTGTTACTTTTTTGATCAAGGTTACCAGGATACGCGAGCATTTTGTCTTTATCTTCATCCAGTCTTTCATAAGAATCATCTACAACTGCATGGAATATGTAAATGATGTCAAGAGTGTGATAAAACTATAAAACTCCAATGCCATTACACTATTGTCTTTTCCAAGGTAGAAGGGGGCCAGCATTAAATGTGAAACAGGTTTTAATGTATTGTGACATTCATGCTTAGCCATGTATTTGACAATTTGCACCATTGGAAAACTTAACATGACAGATTTAATAAAAAAGTGATAGGCAGAGAAATCAAGGACTAGAGTCAGATAAGGACACATTAAAAAATAGTAGGGACAGGACAAGGAATGTTAAAAGGACTAACCTTAATATTTTGTACCTGAATGCTTGGAGCATTCAAAATAAAATGGATAAATTAGTTGCGCAGATAGAAGTAATTTTGATAGAACTATGATATAATTGGGATTGCGGAGACATGGCTCCAAGCTGACCAATGATGGGAACTAAACATTGAGGGCTACTCAGTGTTTAGGAAGGACAGACAGAAAGGAAAAGGTGGTGGAGTTGCTTTGTTGATTAAAGAAGATATTGATACAATGTTGAGGAAGGATATTAGCACAGACCATATGGAACCTGTATGCGTTGAGTTAAGAAACACAAAGGGGCAAAAGGCATTTGTAGGGGTGGTAAGCAGACCGCCAAACTGTAGTGGTAATGTTGGGAATAGCATTCAACAAAAATCTGAGATGCATTGATAAAGGAACATCTGTGATTATGGGTGACTTTAATCTGCATACAGATTAGGTGAGTCAAATTAGCTACAATACAGTAGAGGAGGAATTTCTGGAGTGTATACAGGATGGTTTTCTGGACCAGCACATTGAGGAACTATAAGGGAACAGGCCATCTTGGACTGGGTGTTGTGCAATGAGAAAGGATTAGTTGGCAATCTAGTTGTGATAGAACCCTTGGGGATGAGTGACCATAATATGTTAGAATTCTTTATCAAGGTGGATAATGAGGTAGTTGATTCTGAGACCAGACATTCCTGAATTTCTATAAAGGTAAGTATAATGGTATGAGGCATGAGTTGACTATGTGGACTGGGAAACATTACTGAAAGGAAGGACAGTGGACAGGAAATGGCAGGCATTCAAGGTACAAATAGGTGAATTCCAAAAGTTGTTTATTCCTTTTTGGCACAATAGTAGAAAGGGAACAGTGACCAAACCATGGCTTACAAGGGAAATTGGAGGTAGTATTAGATTCAAAGAGGAGGAAACAAATTAGAAAGAAAAAGCAATAGACCTGAGGATCAGGAATAGTTTAAAATTCAGCAAAGGCGGGCCAAGTGATGGATTAAGAAGGGGAAAATGCAACATGAAAGTAAGCTAGTGGGAACAGAAAAGCAGACTTTAAAAGTTTCAGTAGGTATGTAAAGAGAAAAATATTGACAAAAACGAATGTAGGCCCCTGGCAGTCAAAAATGAGGTAATTCATGATGAGGAACAAAAAATGGCAAAGGAACAAATTTTGTACTTTGCTTCTGTCTTTACAAAGGAAGACAAGAATAATGTACTGGACATTTTGGGAAACACAAGTTTAGTGAAGGACTGAAGGAAATCAGTATTAGTAGAGAAATAGTATTGTGGAAATTAATGGAATTGAAGGCAGATAAATCTCCAGGGCCTGATAATCTTCATCCCAGAGTACTTAAGGAAGTGGCGCTGGAAATAGATCCATTGGTGGTCGTTTTTCAAAATTGTTTGGACTCTGGAATGGCTCCCAAATATTGGAGGGTAATGTAAGACTGCTGTTCAAAAAGGGAGGTAGAGAGACAACAGGGAAGTACAGACCGGTGAGCCTAATGTCGGTAGTAGCGAATTTGTTAGAGTCCGTGATCAACGATTTCACAACACAGCATTTGGAAAACAGTGGTATAATCAGACAAATGGATTTATGAAAGGAAAATCATTCTTTTTTCAAATTTTGTAATTTAAAATTAAAAAAAATTTTTTTTTTAAGTACCCAATTTTTGGGCGGGATTCTCCGCGATCGGCGCGATGGCCAGACGCTGGCGTCAAAAACGGCGCAAACCTCTCTGGCATTGGGACGACCGGAAGTAACGGAATTCTCCGCACTTCCGGGGGCTAGGCTGGTGCCGGAGGGGATGGCGACACGCCAGCCAGTGCCAAAGGGACTGCACGAGTTAGCGCATGCGCAGAACTGCCGGTGTGGTTCCGCACATGCGCAGACCGGCCGGCGTATTCTGGCGCATGCGCAGGGGGGTAACTTCTCCGCGCCGGCCATGGCGGAGCTGTACATGGACCGGCGCGCAAGGAAGAAGTGCCCCCACAGCACAGGCTCGTCCGCAGATCGGTGGGGCCTGATCACGGGCCAGGACAGCATTGGGCCCTCCCCGGGGTCGGATCCCCTCTGCGCCCCCCTGAAGATCGCACCAGCCAACTTACCTGCCAGGTCCCACCATGTGGGACCATGTCCAATCCACGCCGGCGGGACTGGCCTAAAACGGGCGGCTGCTCGGCCCATCGGGGCCCGGAGAATTGCTGAGGGGGCCCCTGCCAATGGCCCCCGACTGGTGTGGTGTGAATCCAGTCCCCGCCCAAAAACAGGCGCCAGAGAATACGGCAGCTGGCGTCGGGGCAGGATTCATGCTGCCCACCATTATTCTCCGACCCGGCGGGCGTCGGAGAATCCCGGCCATTATCTTTTTCCAATTAAGGGACAATTTAGAGTGGCCAGACCAACCGGCGTATGCTGGTGCATGCGCAGGGGGTTGTCTTCCCCGCGCCGGCCCTGGCAGAGCTGTACAGGGGCTGGCGCGGAAGGAAGAAATGCCACCACAGCACAGGCCCGCCCGCAGAACTGTGGGTCCCGATCACAGGCCAGGCCACCGTGGGGGCCCCCCGGGGTCGGATCACCCCACGTCCCCCCGAGGACCGCACCAGCCAACTTACCTGCCAGGTCCCGCCGTGTGGGACCATGTCTAATCCACGCCGCCGGGACTGGCCAAAAACAGGCAGCTGCTCGGCCCATCGGGGCCTGGAGAATTGCCGGGGGGCCGACCGGCGTGCCGTGAATCTTGCCCCGCCCGAAAACTGCCGCCTGAGAATACTGCAGCCGCCATCGGCACGGCGGAACGGGATTCACGTCGCCCCCCAGGGATTTTCCAACCCGGCTAGGGGTCGTAGAATCCTGCCCATTATTTTTTTTGAATTGCGGGGCAATTTAGCGTGGCCAATCCACCTACCCTGCACATCTTTGGGTTGTGGGGGTGAAACCCACGCAGACAAGGGGAGAATGTGCAAACTCCACACTGACAGTGACCCAGGGCTGGGATTCAAACCCAGGTCCTCAGCGCCGTAGTCCCAGTGCTAACCACTGCACTGCATGCCACCATGGAAAATCATTCTTGACAAATCCACTGAAATTCTTTGAAGATGTAACTGGTAGCGTTGAGCAGGGAGAACCGGTTGGTAGATGTGGTTTATTTAGATTTTCAGAAGGTCTTGGAGGGACGAAGGGCCTGTTCCTGTGCTGTAGTTTTCTTTGTTTTCAACAAGGTGTCACATAGCAGATTACTATGTAAAGTTAAAGTGCATGGGATTACGGTAGAGTCTTGAGATGGATAGAAAGCTGGTTAGCAGGTAGGGAGCAAAGATGTGGAATAAATGGGTCTTTTTCCAATTGGCAGGCAGTGATTAGTCGGGTACCACAGGGATCTGTACTCGGATCCCAACTGTTCACATTATATATTAATGATTTGGATGAGGGAACTAAATGTATTATCTCCAAATTTGCTGATGATACAAAGTTGGGTGTGAGGATGAGCTGTGAGGAGGAAGCAGCGATGCTTCAGCAGGATTAAAACACACTGAGTGAGAGGGCACATGCATGGCAGGTGCAGTGTATTGTGGATAAATGTGAGGCTATCCAATTCGTTGGCAAAAGTAGGAAGGCAGATTATTATTTGAATGAATGTAAATTGAGAGAGGTGGATTTAAGAATGTGGCAAGTCTGATTGATTTATGAAAATGTTGAATATATGTATTTCAAACTTTCAAACTCCAATATTCATTGGAGTTTAAAAGAGTGAGAGGGGATCTGAAAGACACTTATAACATTCTAACAGGATTAGACAGGGTAGATTCAGAAAGAATGTTCCTGATGGTGGAGGAATTTAGAACTAGGGGTCAAAGTTTGAGGATAAAGGGTAAACCTTTTAGGATTGAGGTGAGGAGAAATTCCTTCACCTAGAAAGTGGTGAATCTATGGAATTCACAACCACAGAAAGTTGTTGAGGCCAAACTTTGTGTGAATGGCCAAGGAAGGTGTATTCATAACATGGATATACTTGCTTATTCCATTAAAGAAAGCTTGGTTATCCATTTAAAATCATTATGCTGTTAGGATGGTTGTTCCTCTGGGACGTCCTCATCGCTTGAGTGAGCTAAAGGATGAGGAGGAGTTCTACAGGAATAGACAAGTGTGCCAGCATTTGAGTCAGTATGATTTGACTGCAGAAATATCTACAAACCTCCCACATCACCACCTGGGCACACGGCAATCTGACTGATAAATTTGGTCTCAGTATTGAACGGTCTTGCTCTGCGGAGGAAATTCAGGACTACTGGGAACATTTACCTAATCTAATGCTACTTCTCAGCACGACCATTGTAAAAGAAGGAAGGTTGTCACTGAATGTTTCTTCGGGTGTATGTGGCTCTTTACCTCTTTCAGGGGTGTCATAAGGTGTTCCGACAACTGCTGACATTGCATTTGATATTGTGGCAGCTTCCTGAACTTACTTTTGTCTTTGGGTGTACAGAGTAATTTGAATGTGCCACTTAGGTGACATGGATATTAAGTTGCCTTGACAATCTGCTGTCATGTATCTTCCCAGTATTCTTTGATATGCAGGGATGGATGCTTGCACTGGCCTTCTGGTGAGTTACTGCCTGCTCTTCTTCTGTCACCCACACCTGCTTCTGCTCATTTATGCTATTTTCTTTGCCTCAAATATTATTTAGTTTGATCACTGTGATGAATGGTTACTGTATCCTCAACACCATGTAGGTGATGCCCCTTTAAGACCTGGTTTGGAACCCTGGGGGACTCTGCCTCTGGCTCCGCCCACCAGGGAGCCGTATATAAGGTGGCACCAGGTAGGCGGCACTCAGTAAGCACACATCTCTGTAGCTGGCTAGTTCTCTGCTTATTAAAGCCTTCATTTACCATTCCACACTCTCGTGTCGTTATTGAGGGTACTACAATCACTAAATCTGATTTTTTTTGTTCTAGTGAGGTGACTACTGGCTGAACATTCTCTGTTTCTGCGTCTAACAATTTCCCAAGGAAAACGTAAGGAAATATAAGTGGAACAATCATTTAAATTTCTTGTTGCCAAGGAATGCCATTCTATGATGTTTTGGCATCAATGCGCTGAGTGCCTGGGTGTGAAGAAAAGGTTATTCATTAAAGATGGTTAACTCTTAACTGACTTCTGAAGTAGCTTGGCAAGTGGCTCTGTTATTTCAACAATGGAGCGACAATAGATTCTGGAATTGCCAGTGACACTCACTTACTAAGAATTAATAATATACACGCAAAAAAAACTGACGTTTGATAATGCCCCATTTTAGTGCCATGCATGATATTTTAAGGTGCTATGAAGGTATTATCGAGCAAAGCTAAGCACTGGTTCTCCTGTTTCCTGCAGTCCGCTGGATTAAGAGGTTAGCATATTCTTCTTATAAAGTTGGTGGTTTTATTTCACAATTATTTCATCAAATGAATTAATCAATGATACAATTTGGAAAGAATGCTCAGTGATATTAGTCTATAAATGTATAAGTGCTTTACTATCAAATTCCTTTATTTGCTATTTTAAATAAGACAGTAATATAAAATAAACCTGTTGATTCCCTCTAATGAAACAGGCAGGGAAAGCTGATGCAGATATTCATTCATTCAAGAACATGACAGCGCAGCAATTCTAGGTTTAGGTTAAAAGTCAGATTTATGAGGGTACAAATTTACGATTTTATGAGAACTAGTTGATATCTCCCATAGATTAAACTACAGTAACATTGATCAGCTGTTAACTCAGTCAGTCACCTTGAGGCAACTGTTCAGAGATTGCCAGTGGGGAAGTGGCCTAAGTGTGTCTTGGAGTCAATTACCGGCCAATTCTTGCTGTTTTTCAAAGTTCTTTTTGAATAACAAGTAGAATGGTCAAGTGGCTATGTCAACAATTTCTGCACGTTATCTTTAAAAAATAAAAATATTTTTTTTTCTCTTCTCACATGCTCATGTTTATGACTAGTTGGCTTTTTATAAAAGAGACTACTGGATTATGGTGTTCGTGGATTATGGTGGGTGCTTTCAAAACTGGTAAATCTCTCATATTGTATAAGTCCTTTGATGAAGATAGCCTGATATCAAGTAGAATTCACTGAGCTACGTTTCTAGGTGCAATATGTTCAAAGATAACTAATCAGTGTAATTTAAGCATTAATAGATCTGTCACATGTCAGTGGGAAAAAGATGCTTGTGGTTCTGCACTTTATGAAGCTCACATTTCCTGTTGGCCAGACTGACCTTGTTCTGTTTTTAGAAAGCAGCATCTTTGCTGCTAAGACTACACCATACAGAATGTATGGTTCTCTGATGTCTCAAAGATGATGCTGAAATTCTTCAGTGAGACCTTCAGAGTGATCTTGAAGTGCTTTTCCTGGCCTTCATGTGAACGTTTCACTTCTGTCTATCGCAGAAAGGTTTTTTGGCAAACGCTCAACAAGCATTCTTGCAACATGTCCTTTCCACCTTATCTGAATTCTCTTCAACAGAATGTGGATCCTTGGTATGTCATTCAGTGAGAGAATCTCAGTATTACAAATTTTGTCTTACCGTCTGCTCTTGAGTAGTCTCTGCAAGGAGGACAGGTGAAAGTGGTGTGGCTTGTTTGTGTGCCTGAGGTAAACTGCCCACATCTCAGAAGCATTACAAGAGAGAGTGGGAAAGACATTGGTTACTACCTTTGAGAGACTTATTTCTCTTCACTCTTGACAGTTTTCTGGAACTTGCCAAAGGTCATGTTGACCTTAGCTATTCTGACATGGACTTAATCATCAGTCAAAAAATCAAGGCTGACACTCCAGTGCAGAACTGAGGGAACAGCAGTTGCACTGCTGGAGGTGCCATTCTTCGAATGAGATGTTTAACCAAGGTCTCGACTGCCTGCTCACCAGCCTGACTTGGAAATACATCAGCGTTCCTTCATTACTGTTTGGTAAAGTCTTGGAGGTCCCACTCAAACAGCACAGTGGATGTATCATAGAACATAGAACATAGAAAATACAGCACAGAACAGGCCCTTCGGGCCACGATGTTGTGCCGAACCTTTGTCCTAGATTAATCATAGATTATCATTGAATTTACAGTGCAGAAGGAGGCCATTCGGCCCTTTGAGTCTGCACCGGCTCTTGGAAAGAGCACCCTACCCAAACTCAACACCTCCACCCAACACCAAGGGCAATTTGGACATTAAGGGCAATTTATCATTGGCCAATTCACCTAACCCGCACATCTTTAGACTGTGGGAGGAAACCGGAGGACACGGAGGAAACCCACGCAGACACGGGGAGGACGTGCAGACTCCGCACAGACAGTGACCCAAGCCGGAATCGAACCTGGGACCCTGGAGCTGTGAAGCAATTGTGCTATCCACAATGCTACCGTGCTGCCCTTAAGAACAAATAAATCTACACTATATCATTTTACCGTAATCCATGTACCTATCCAATAGCTGCTTGAAGGTCCCTAATGTTTCCGACTCAACTACTTCCACAGGCAGTGCATTCCATGCCCCCACTACTCTCTGGGTAAAGAACCTACCTCTGATATCTCTCCTATATCTTCCACCTTTCACCTTAAATTTATGTCCCCTTGTAATGGTTTGTTCCACCCGGGGAAAAAGTCTCTGACTGTCTACTCTATCTATTCCCCTGATCATCTTATAAACCTCTATCAAGTCGCTCCTCATCCTTCTCCGTTCTAATGAGAAAAGGCCTAGCACCCTCAACACTTTCCTCGTAAGACCTACTCTCCATATCCACACCACGTGGACTGCGGCTGCTCATTCTCCCTGTGTCTGCGTGGGTCTCACCCCACAATCCATAGAAATGTGCAGGGTAGGTGGATTGGCCACACTAAATTGCCCCTTAATTTGAAAAGAAAAGAAGGCAGACCATCACCGCCTTCTCAATGGCAATGAATGGTGGCCTAGCCAGCAAAGCCCATATCCATTGAATCATTAAAAAAAACATTCACTCCACTCACCCACCATATAAGTGGATGTGATGGGTGTTTGGTGTGTGAGGGGGATGACTGGTGTGTGAGGCAGATACATG
This sequence comes from Scyliorhinus torazame, assembly GCF_047496885.1. Lineage (NCBI taxonomy): Eukaryota > Metazoa > Chordata > Chondrichthyes > Carcharhiniformes > Scyliorhinidae > Scyliorhinus > Scyliorhinus torazame. The sequence goes on along the minus strand of NC_092712.1, from coordinate 190,831,103 downwards.
TACACATGCACACCAAGCACACACACACATATGCACACAAGCACACACGTGCACCTTCCCTCTGCCCCCATGCTCCCCTTCTGCTCTACAACTGGGCAGTGAGTCTCTTCACCCTCACCACTCCTACTGGCACCACTGATTCCAGCCTCACCCGGCGCCGTATCATATTCCTCTCCCACCTTGCCCGACAGCATCCCCCTCCCATGCCCAGCCTGGCATCCTCTTACTCCCTCACATTGTCTTCCTCCCCATCCAGCCTGGCATCTTCCCTCTTACGCTGTCCTACCCATATTGTTTTCCCAGAGCACACTAGTTGCCGTCTGTGTTACTGTTCCTCCAATCAGACTGCTGCTTTCCCATATTCGCTACTGATTGGTGAGTCGATCAGAGCAAACATGGGAGAGGAACACCCTTTGATTGGGGAGGAGCAGGTTCTTTCAGAATCTTTCACTCCACCAAACGACAGCTTGAAAATTGCCTCAAGCGGCTACATCCAGTCTACGTGTTGGATAGGCCTGGACTAGAAACTATTGCCTGGATTTGTGCTCCTTGGTTTGGACCGCAGGGTCGTGGGAATTCCTGGCTTTCCAACCCGATGCCTGAAAAGTGTTCCAGACGTTCAGATGTTCATTCCGGTGGGTTAGGTTGTAATGGGATGTGGGTCCGCTGACCCTGGAAACTGTTTGGAGACAGTGCAGGAGTTGCCCGGTCTGGAAGTGGGCTGGGTGAAAGGTGATACAGAACTTCATTCCAGCTACAAAAGAAACCATATGTAAAAAGAGCTCTCCTACCCTCACCCCTCAACTGCCATACACTCCCCATGCCGCTTCGCCAATCTGTGCCACCTCATTCCCCCATTCACTCTCCATGCTCCCTAATACCCTCTGCTAACCTGTACCCCTCCACCAACCAAATATGCTCTATGCCAACTTAGTCCCAACTCATGTCCCCTACCTGCCATCCTTTGTTCTTACACCCTCCATGCCAACTCATCCACTATCCAGCATGGGCAGACCTCAAGACCCATGCTGAGAAGAAATCAAATAAAATTCTAAGTATATATTATTCACTGTTTTAAAAAATTCTCATTGATAAAAATCCATTCGCTACATTTTAATTCCTGCAAACACTTAATCCCTTGTAACAACAAGGGCTTGTATCCATGATCCTAAATCAAAGACTTTATAACCACTTGGAGCTGTCCATTAAACAGAACCGACAGGTACCCCACTGTGATAACGATAGACTGTGGAATTAGTCATGTGGCACAAACAGAGGAAATAACAAGCACTGAATTTTTTTAACACAACAGATAACTAGTCTCATTTTTGAAGAGTAGGGAATTTCAGTGCCTTGTCAGCTGCTTTGACTGTTCCAATAAGCTTGACAGTTCCAATGAGGTTAGCCATTTCTTTATGCACATCCATGCCTCCTTTTAATAATCTCAAATGGCATCTCGCCAAAGGGCACCTGACCTCTCCTAAAGGTGTCCCAGTACCATATCCAAAAGGCCACCCTACCTCTTCAAAGCACTCCACTAACCTTAGACCTTAGACCATCCCTGATAGATCTAAAGTGCACAACTCATATTTTTAAAAAATAATTCAAGGAATGTGGGTGTCGCTGGCTAGGCCAGCATTTATTGTCCATCATTCTTTGCCCTTGAGAAGGTTGTGCTGAGCTGCCTTTTTTAACCACTGTAGTCCATGTGGTGCAGGTACACTCACAGTATTGTTGGCGAGGGAGTTGTAGGATTTTGACACAGCAATAGTGAAGAACCGGCGATATATTTCCAAGTCAAAATATTGAGTGACTTGGAAGTAAACTTCCAAGTGGTGTTCCTATGCATCTAATGCCCTTATCCTTCTAGCTGGTAGTGGTTGTGGGGTTCAAAGGTTTTGTTGAAGGAGCCTTGGTGAGTTCCTGCAGCGCATCTTATAGATGATGCTAACACTGCACGTCGGTGGTGAAGGGAGTGAATGTTAATCATGCTAATAAAGCTTTTTCCAGCACTCCTGCCTGGTCCTGCGGCGAGGCCGAAGGTGTTCACGGCCTCTGTCACCTGGCTCCTAGTTCTGGTTGCCGTCGGCGGGTGGCAGCCGCCTTCCCACCTCGGGGAATAAGGTGTCCTGCCTCTCCTCCATGGCATCCAGCAATATCTCCAGCTCTGCGTCTGCAAATCTCGGGCCACTCTCCGGGGTGGTATCTTCTTGGCTGGAATGAGAGTGGGTGGGGAGCAGAGTGCTTATATGTAGCTTCAGCTTATCAGGCTCTCCAGTGCCAATCCTGACTGCAGCGAATCTGACGCCAATGTGAGTTGGAATTGCACTAATTCCACGTGGCGCAGGTGCTGCCTCATTAGCATGTCCTGGACCAGCGCCGCCATTGGGATCATGGAACACCCGCCAGTCAGTCCCGGCCCCAACACTTAGTCTCTCAAAAGGAGAATCCAACTCTTTATCTTTCACCTCTCCAGAATTTGTAGCATAAGTGCACAATCAGACGATAATAGCATGCCTTTTCCCTGTGACGGAAAGTCAGAATGTCGTGAGTTAGTCCTCTTGAGGAGCTGGCAAGTGGGATTAGATTGAATTTTTTAGCAACCCTACTCATGTTTCACAACACTCTTCCTTTCTACAAACACTCCAAAAGAAGATTAGAGCTTCTGGAAAGGGGGACTTTGTACTCTTTGGAGATAGTTACAATTATTACATTCTTGAAGTCAGAGGAGATTCTCGTTCCTCCCAAATCTATAGGATGAGTGGATGGAGGCTTGATGTGAGCAAAAGTCCACCAGCTTTGAAGATCATGGGCTGGATTCTCCACTTTGGAGACCATGGGCGTCATTCTCCGCCGGCGGGAGTCTCCGTTTTGCCGGCGCCCGGGGGTTTCTCGACGGCGTGGGGCTGCCCCACAATGGGAAACCCCATTGACCGGCCGGTGTTACGGAGACTCCCGCCGGCCGGTCGGGGCAGAAATGTGGCGGGGCGGGTAGGAGAATTTCGCCCTATGTTCCCATGCCGGCGTGAAAACGGTGGTCTTTTACTGCAGGAAAACTGGCGTAAAGCGGCCACCGATTTACCGTTTAACACGGAGGCAGCGTCCGCGCTGTGCTCCATGGCACTCTTAGCCCACAGACATGGACCCCAAAAGTAGTGCCCCCCTTCGGCCGCTCATGCGCCCCGGATGGCCCGCCCACAGTGTCTCAGCCCCGAATGAAGTCCCCCTGCCCGCGCATCAGTCCTTTCCTGACTGTAGCGGCCCCGGACTGAGTCCACAGCTGCCATGCGAGGTTCCCGACAGTGTGAGCACATGTAACCCACGCCGTCGGGAACTCGGCTGGTTGGGGACGGAGCATCACGGGGCAGGCCTCAGGCAATGGCCTGAGGCCATGGATAATCGGTGTGGCGTACTCCTCGAGTACGCCGCTTTTCAGGGGGTGGAGAATACAAAACCCGGCGCCGCTCCCGATATTGGCACCAAAAAGGATTCTCCGCCCCGTCGCTGAACATGTTTTCGCTGTTGGGGAGTGGAGAATCCAGCCCCTTAGCTGGAATGCCTTCAGAGCCACAGGATGCATTATTTTTCATCTGTTTGGTGGGTTGCTTGTTGCAGTTCTCCCATCGGTGATGGTTCACCCATGGATTCTCCCATAAGATACTGAGGGGTGGCATGGAGAGTACTAGCAACTACTGTGGGTACATGGTTGAGGGATTGTTCAAAATGTTTTTTCCAGCATTGATGATGTTTTCATGCTTCGGAAGAGAAACACTATCCTGTCGACAAAGGGGTGATCTTGGTCTGTGGATGGACCTCGTTGCTTCAAACAAGCTTTGTATGTAATGACGATCAGCATATTGTTTGCTCTCTCAGGAGATTTCTTCTACTGTATGTCACTGAACTTTGGATTTGTCTTTGGGTGTCAGTCTTGAGCTGCTGGAAGGCTTTCTTCTTGAGTTACAGCCATGGGTTATTCAGCTAGGCAATGGTGGCTACTTGAATTGTCATTGTTTTGTCTGACTAGTCTTGGTGACAACAATTGTCAAACTGAATGGTTTAGGCATCAACAACCCAGTACAACAGCCTTTATTTGATCCCACTGTCTGGCATTGAATTGGGTGTTGTCGTTCTGCGTGGTCAGTTAAATCAGTGACTGCACAGGGGACTTTTAACACATGGGGTTGGGTTCTCCGATTCTGAGTCGAAGTGCTGACGCTGGCGTGGGAATGGTGGCCTTTTATGACCGAAAAATGGTGCAAAACGGCCACCTTCCCCTGTCTGGTAGGGGGCTAGCATGCTCGCAGCATAGAGCACCCGGCTCTAGCTGCTGATATAGCCAGAGAATTGCCGGGCCCACACCCGCGCATGCGCACGCCGGCAGCCTGCAGTATCCGCGCCATGCAATATGGTGCTGGCTGCGCGCGAACCCGGCCTGCCAAATAATGCCCCCCTTCGGCCAGGCTCGCCATCCCCGGACCACCCCCACTAGTGCCTCCAGCCTCTGTCAAAGTCCCCCTGCCCGCGGATCGGCTCTCGCCGACTATGGCGGCACTGGACTCAGTCCGCAGCCGCCATGCCAAATTCCCGAAAGGAAATACCATGAATGACCCACTTCGTCGGGAACTCGGCCCGTCGGGGGCAGAGCATCGGGGGGGGGGGGGGGGGGGTGGCGGGAGGGCCTCAGGTAAGGTCCTGAGGCCATCCATACGGCATACTATGCCGTTTTGGAGGAGACGGAGCAACGCAAAAGAAGCGCGCCCACCGATTTCGGCACCAACGTGGATTCTCTAGGCGATCGCTGATCACGATTTCAGCGTCGGAGACCGGAGAATCCAGCCCCTGGTTTATTAACTGAACATACAAACTCACCTTAACACATATATTCTGCCCAAGGTCCCAGTAATACTGCCAAGCTCCATCCCCTGCGATGCCCCACATGACCCCGTCACCACGTGACGACCTGTTCTACACCCTCCTCATTTAGTTTGGGCCCCGGTGGTGTGAGATGTAACAGTGTAGGCATTTAACTATGTACAACTAAGCATGGGCAAACAGAACAGCCAATTTACAGAAGTGTATAACTTTCTATACAAACAATTAAACATCAATTTGGTTCTTGCAGTTGGTGCAAAGCTCATTGTGTATCCATTGTGAGCACTTCTCCTTCTTTCAGGGTAAGTTGGGGAATGGCAAAAGTTAAATGGGCAGAATGACTTTGGTCAATCCAGACAGTTTAAGGTGTGACGAAGTCCCGATACCGTGTGTTAAGCCTGCTCAAGCATCCAGAACGTGTATAGACACCAACAGGTGGGACAGTCCTATTGGCAGTGTGCAATGTGGTGGGCATGCAAGGCAGATAGTTTGTGTGGTGTGAAGGCCTTGGACTTGCCACTCAGGACTCCAATAGCGCCCAGATTGAGGGAGGCATGTGAGGCCTGAGGTCCAGGAAACGTGGGCGATCTGAGTAATTAGTTACTGGTGGTGGCTTGGCTGCTGGCAACAGGTGACAGCAATTGCATACATACTGGCCACATTGGAGGCCACTACGTAACTGTTGGGCTGCAGGGCCTTGTCATTGACCACTGCTAACCGGCCATATCCTTGTGCAATCTGCATATGGACCATTTGGCACAGTGCTAGAGGATATAGAGCATGGACGTGTTTGTCATAGTGCGCCTTGTTGTCTAATCTGTGTTGTAGCAATGCTTCATGCGTGTTGGTTACAGGTTCTGGCTGTAACATGGCATTGGTGGTTGGAAACATGGTCCTGGTGAATCTAGGGAAGGTTAGTTCCTCTCTAAAAGCAAAGGACACATGGAGGTCATGAGGAAGCCCCCGAGATGATTCCGGCCAGCCTTGCATGATGACATCATGCAGTTGAGTGTACATGACATCTTGCTGCAGTGCCTGCTTCAACTCCTGGATGTGGTCGGAGGAATGCACCTCGATCTCCATGATGTCGAAGTCTGCCTCATGATCAGCTTGGCCTGCGGTGTATAGGAAGGCTCTGGAGAGGGCATCGGCTAGGGAATAGATAATAAAACATTACAGCGCAGTACAGGCCATTCGGCCCTCGATGATGCGCCGACCTGTGAAACCAATCTAAAGCCCATCTACACTATTCCATTATCATCCATATGTTTATCCAATGACCATTTAAATGCCCTTAATGTTGACGAGTCCACTACTGTTACAGGCAGGGCATTCCATGCACTTACTACTCTCTGAGTAAAGAACCTACCTCTGACATCTGTCCTATATCTATCTCCCCTCAATTTGAAGCTATGTCCCCTCGTGCTAGCCAGGAAAAAGGCTCTCACTGTCCACCCTATCTAATCCTCTGATCATCTTGTATGCCTCTATTAAGTCACCTCTTAACCTTCTTCTCTCCAACGAAAACAGCCTCAAGTCCCTCAGTCTTTCCTCATAAGATCTTCCCTCCATACCAGGCAACATCCTGGTAAATCTCCTCTGCACCCTTTCCAATGCGTCCACATCCTTCCTATAATGCGGCAACCAGAATTGCACGCAATACCAGAGTTTTGTACAGCTGCAACATGACCTCATGGCTCCGAAACTCAATCCCTCTACCAATAAAAGCTAACACACCGTAAGCCTTCTTAACAACCCTATCAACCTGGGTGGCAACTTTCAGGGATCTATGTACATGGACACCGAGATCTCTGCTCATCCACACTACCAAGAATCTTACCATTAGCCCAGTACTCTGTATTCCTGTTACTCCTTCCAAAATGAATCACCTCACACTTTTCTGCATTAAACTCCATTTGTCACTTCTCAGCCCAGCTCTGCAACTTATCTATGTCCCTCTGTAACCTGCAACATCCTTCCGCACTGTCCACAACTCCAGCGACTTTAGTGTCATCCGCAAATTTACTCACCCATCCTTCTACGCCCTCCTCCAGGTCATTTCTCAAAATAACAAACAGCAGTGGCCCCAAAACAGATCCTTGTGGTACACCACTCGTAACTGAACTCCAGGCTGAACATTTCCCATCAACCACCTTACAGCTACCCAATTTCTGATCCAACCCACTAAATCACCCTCAATCCCATGCCTCCATATTTTCTGCAATAGCCTACCGTGGGGAACCTTATCAAACGCTTTACTGAAATCCATATACACCACATCAACTGCTTTACCCTCGTCCACCTGTTTGGTCACCTTCTCAAATAACTCAATAAGGTTTGTGAGGCATGACCTACCCTTCACAAAACCGTGTCAATATCCCTAATCAAATTATTCCTCTCTAGGTGATTATAAATCCTATCTCTTATAATCCTTTCCAAGGCTTTGTCCACAACAGAAATAAGGCTCACTGGTCTATAGGTACCAGGGTTGTCTCTTCTCCCCTCCTTGAACAAGGGGACAACATTTGCTGTCCTCCAGTCTTCTGGCACTATTCCTGTAGACAATGACAACATAAAGATCAAAGCCAAAGACTCTGCAATCTCCTCCCTAGCTTCCCAGAGAATCCTAGGATAAATCCCACCCGGCCCAGGGGACTTATCTATTTTCACACTTTCCAGAATTGCTAACACCAGGTAGAGTTCCTTGCTGTGCTTGTATACCACTCTGATGTTGTAGCATTGTAGCTTTAACATCATGCATTGTAGCTGTCCAGATGCAGTGTGAAGGGCTTCATCAGGATGATTATGAGTGGCTGATGGTCAATGTCCACAATTGCTGGATGATCATAGATGAAGTTGTGGAATTGTTGACATACAGAAACTAGGGCATACTAAGTTTCTGTGTCAGTGCAGTGCCCTCGAGGTAAAAGCTACCATTTTATATGCATGCTGCACTAAGTCCATGCTGTGACCCATCTGCTGAGATTAGGACAGGAGCTTGGACATTGAAGTATTGTAAAACTGGTGGAGATGCCAATGATCGTTTGAGTCTGTTGAACGACATTGTGGAGTTCTTACCAGCACCATTCAATGTCCAGATATAGGAGTTGATGAAGTGGTCCAGTGATTTTACAATGGCAAGGAATGAATTTTGAGAGGTGGTTTGTTATTCCCAAGAAATTCTGTGAAGTGTGTTTATCGACTGGAATTTCCACATGGCGTAAGGCCGCAGTCTTCTCTGGATCAGGTTTTACACCACCATCTGTCAGCAGGTGGCCCGCATACTGCACCTGATTGACCCTGAATTGGCACTTAGCAGGGCTGAGCTTCTAATGGAGATCCCTGACTTTGTTGAGGATCCAATGAAGATGCTCATCATGTTCAGCTACAGTACGACCCCAGATCAGGAACTATGATTTCACAAGGTTAATCTGCAAAGAGTTGTTCCAAACAGTGCTGAAAAACTTCACTGCTGATGGAGATGCATTATGGCATTCAGAGTAAACGGGTGGGATTCTCCAGAAACATTTCCATGTTCACTTGTGGCGGGTTTTTCAGGAATTTTGAGTTCCCCACCGCTATCCAAGGACACTGAGTAACTTCTTGGGGCCCTGGGGAGTTTCTCTCCGCCAAGCCCACATTTAGATGGTGCGATGCTGCGGCCTCGTTGCGCTCTCGCTCGAGTGAAATGAGGCCATTTGATAGCAGGAGAGGCTGAAACCGAGAAAGTCGGCAGGTGCCAAACAGTTTGCGATGCAACCGATCGCTTCCCTGGCGAAATTCGGATCTCGCCGTAACACAGCGAGAAATCAATTATCACCACTTAAGCCCTATTTCCATACAATTAACTGGAGCGACCCCATATCCAATGGCCTCCCATCATTCAGCGGCCTCCCCAGCAAGTGGTCAAGCTGGCGCCGATTAGTACTCCTTTGTAACAAGGGCAGCCTGGTGGAAGGGCTTCTGCGGAGAGCCGAGAAGGTGAGTAACCATCTTTGCTCACAGGCAAACCCAGGGGAGTTGGGCTGCCACCCGAGTGCTCGGCGGGGAGTGGGGACCGTCCGCAGGGGTGGGCCACCATGGAAGGGTGGGGGGGGGGAGATGCAGAGGGGGGCAAACGGGGCGCAGCTGTGTGTGGCACCACCATACGAAGCCTGAATCGTGTGTATATGTTCCGGAGGCAACCCTAGCCGCTGCCCATCTGCCCCACCGACCCCATGACCCCCACCGACTGCCAAAGGCCTCTGGCCGTGCGGCTGAAGGCCATTGCTAATAGGGAATTGCCAATCGTGGTTAAGTGAACACTCCACACAACCCAATTGATTCCCCTGGATGTAGCATGTGGGAGTCATTGCCTAGCATCCCAATCACACCTTGATGCAAGGACACTATACTTGAATACTGCGGGAGGCAACACAACACACGCAGCTGCCAACATCTGAACACCCAGGGGATGGGACACCGCTCTGGGGACAGGTCCACGGCCGGAGGGTGGGTGAGTGCTACGGCGAGGGGGAGGTGCCTGGAGAGATGGGCCAAGGGTTCGGAGGCCTGGCCGCATTGCAGAAGGCGTCATACTGGTTGTGATCAAGGGTATTTATTGTGTTTTGCAATTCCCCACTCTTCCCATGGTGCTGCCCCCTCCCCCACCCCTCTCTTATCCCCAAAGAGCCCGGGGGCCATGGGCTTGCCACCCGAGTGCTCAGCGGGGGGTGGGGTCCCAACTTACCCCTCCTCCCCAGGTGCCCTCCGTGATCATCAATGTGCTTTGCCTTCCTAGCTCTACCACTACGTCTTGGTGTGTCCCCAGGATGCACATCACAGGTGGAAGCAGCGAACTGCTTACCTCATCCCATGGCCTTCGATGCCCCTGGCAGGTGATCTGGGGGCTCTGGGGCAGGAGGGCCCGGTCTGTCAGCGGCACATGCACAGCCTCGTTGCCCTGTGAGATGCGGCCACATCAGAGGGATGGAACCCAGGGGAGCTGGTGACCGCAGTCGCCACTCCATTGGCTGGATCCGGTTTGGCACTCAGCACCCCTTCCTCTCGGTCGTGGCCCATAGTACCTTGGGGTTCATCTCGAGAAGGAGGAGTAGCTGGTTTGAGCCCTGGCTGCCCCTGCAACATCAGGCTCTGCCAGCCCTGGCAGCTCGCCGATGCTTGCACCATGGTGTTGACGCCCTCACGATGCTCCTCAGTGACTGGGCCATGTCCTGTAGCATCTTGGCAATGCACATCTGTGACTGGGACAACGACCGCAGTGCCTCGGCCATTCCCATCTGAGAGTGGGACATATCCCTCAGAACCTCATCAAGGTCAGCTTGGTACTGGGTCACATCCCCCAGCGAGTCGGACATTCTGCCGAGGCCTTCAACCATGGCTGTCACTAACTGCGCGATGCCTTGGCCACCTTCACCCATGGTGCCGCGTCGTGCACCAGGCTCGCCACTGCGGCCGCCACCCTAGCAATGTTGGCCTCGGTGCCTCGCATTGCTGATAACATCTCCTGCACCAGTAGCCTCTTGGACTTCTCCAATCAGCTATGGATCTGCTGGGGCGATGCTGTCATCTGCCTCAGAATGACCTGATTGCACCCTAACATCTCCATCAACTCTGGATATACCTCTTCTATTGGCTCCGCATCAGACTGGGACCCAGCTGTGTCCTGGAAACCAGCAGCCCTCTGACTGCTGTCTGGCCTGCGGGTTCCTGCCTCTACCTGATGTGCATCAGCAGCATGGTGAGTGTGGTGCTCACTAGACTAACCCCCAGAGGTTTGATCACTAACATTTTCCACCGAGGTGCATGTAATTACGCTCGTGGAGGGTGGGGGTGACAGCTGTGACGTCTCGATCGTGTCTTCCTTGGAGCTCCCCTCCGAGGTGGTCTGCTAGGAGACTGGATGAGCCGGCACCGTCGGCTGGAGGACCTGCGGGAGAATGGGCATGTGGACAGTGGGAGGGATGGGTCAGTCAGTAAGACAATAACAACTCACATTTGACAGGTCCCCAGGTGGGGTCCGATGGTTCCTCACATCTGCGGCATCCGCAGCCTCCGCATGGGTGACCGCCCTGCCCTCGGCCACTCCAGTCACCTCTAGGGCCCACTCCGAGGAGCTGAGGATTCTTAAGTCTGGCACTTGGCCACCAGTCTGATTCCTTCTCCCAGCGATTGTGGGAGAGCTTTTCCTGGGGAGACACAGAGAGGGCATCGTTAGCCACATTCTGGTTCACGTTGGTGAGAGGGGTGTGTGTGAAGCGAGGGTTGGGGGTTGCATGGAGAGTTAGGGGGTGGATGCTCGCATGGGAAGAAAGGTCTCGCTGAAGGGGCCATTGGTGTCTACTCACTTGTGCTGCCCAGTGTAGGTCATTGACCTTCTTACGGCACTGGAGGTCAGTCCTCCTGCTCACACTGCCAGAAATTACAGTTGCCGCCACTTTGTCCCAGACAGCACTGGCTGCACTGTGGTTGACCCTTTGGGACCCTCTGCGGAACAGGATATCTCTCCTGGCCTCCATTGCATCTAGGAGCCTCCCCAAGTCTACATTTCCAAATCTTGGGGCCGATCTCCTGGGCGCCATTGTTGCAAGATAACTGGGGTTGGCTGAGCAAGTGCTGCTTAAATCCTGCTTAACCATGTTAGCGGGGGGGGGGTGCTCGCGAACACCACGCTGGCGAATCGACTGGGGAACCTTCATTTGTGGCAAGAAGCCCAGGGAGCCATTGTTACGTGGACCAATTAACGTTAAATAGCAATGTCGGTCTCGCTGGCCCGAGTGCGGGGAAACTCGCGGCAGTTCCTGCTCACTACCACACATCTTTCCGGGACATCGCGCCCAGAATCTCTGAACTCAGAGATTGGACCGTCATTTTGAAAGGGTGCCCCAATCTCCAAGTGAGCTTGTGGGTCCCCCACACTCCCCATCCATGGGCAATGTCACTCCCCACACATATGGGAACTACCCCACAAACCTCCCGCTAAGTGAGGACACCCCGCTATGGTGTCCCTGGGGGATCCCTGCTCTTCAGGGCCCCCCAGTGCCACCCTGGCATATGGGCACCCTTTCACTGCCACCTTGGCACCCAGGCAGTATTCCTGCCAGCTTGGCAGTGCCAAGGTGGTTTTCAACTGACTTTAGCACGTGCAGTTTCGTCCCGCCTCCTTTAGATGGGATCCTCATGGGATTTGGGTGCATCCGCGAGACGTGAAGGCTGCTGGGAAATCCGCGAGAGGCCTCTTCTGGGATTCACCAGCCGCATCGCCCTCGAGCGAGACCGCAACGCGGCCGGTGGATCATGCTCGGCATCGGTTTATTGTGGACATGAATATGGTTAATCTTAAAGGTGCCAGATCAAGTGGGATTTGCCAAAATTCACATTCCACATCCAACACACTAAATACTTGCGGCATATCTGATATGGCTGTTCTACTGTCTACATGGGGTGATGTGGCCTATGTAGTGCTTTGTTTAAATGTACAGGGTCGATGCATATCCTGACTGTGCCATCTTTCTTTCACCCCGTCTATCATTTCCAAAATCCATTCTGTGGCCTATTCCACTGATGTAATTACAACCATTTCTGTCATTCGATGTAGCTTTTATTCATCGCAATCAGTATCCTTCTTAACGTACATATTGTTGGTCATCTAATCGCATATGGTATATAACTGGTAGCTTACCGATTGTCTGACAGTCAAAAATGTCACTGTACCTTGTCATCTCCGGGACTTGAAGTTGCATGCGCCGAAGTGGACCTCTATGCCAAGTTTAATGACCCCGAATGAGATGCAGTCTGAGTAGTTCTTGAGATTTGGGGCCACAATGTGGAAGTTGAAGTTTCTTTGTACGCAGTGAAGTGTGGCCATGGTGGTGATTGTCTGTCCACTGTAAACCATGAGGTTGGACTCCTGGTTGGGACTCAGTGGTCCTCTAGGTCTAATTCCTGCAGTTTGTTTCTGGATCGACTTTGCTCTTGTGTCGAATGTGTGGTGAATATTTCTCCTTTTTGAGTGGTCGATTCCACACTTTCACAATGTAGCACGGGTGATTGCATTGACGGTGCCTTGGTCGTTTCATTCAGCTGTCACTGTAACTCACTGATCCTAGTTACATGCCTGACCCAGAGAAAGCGACTGGCAGAGGTACTGCTGCCATAGGAGAAAGACTGCTGTCACATCATAGATTATCATAGAATTTACAGTGCAGAAGGAGGCCATTCGGCCCATCGAGTCTGCACCGGCTCTTGGAAAGAGCATCCTACCCAAGGTCAACACCTCCACCCTATCCCAATAATCCCACCCAACACTAAGGGCAATTTTGGACACTAAGGGCAATTTATCATAGCCAATCCACCTAACCTGCACATCTTTGGACTGTGGGAGGAAACCGGAGCACCCGGAGGAAACCCACGCACACACGGGGAGGATGTGCAGACTCCGCACAGACAGTGACCCAAGCCGGAATCGAACCTGGGACCCTGGAGCAGTGAAGCAATTGTGCTATCCACAATGCTACCGTGCTGCCCCTAATACATGCATCTGCAGCATTTGGTGAAGTGATTCCACTTGCCACAGTGATTGCAATTTTTTCCAAAGGCAAAACATTGTGCCCTGTTTGGAGGGTGCTGGCCTCTGTCGTTGCTGCAGGGTGCCCCCTGAACTGAAAATACCTCAGTGCCCTGCCGAAATGGGGCCGTTTACCACCTAACATTTTTATGCAATGCTTCAGATTGGTCATCAATTGTGCACATAGGCTACTGGTGGCTACTGGTTGCTGCAGTCAATGCAGAGTGACCCTTACTCTGCACATACTTCTGTTTCCCTCCTGAACACTGTTGTTTCCCACCTGAATTCTCAGTTCGATCTCTTGGACTGCTCGTTTAAAATGCACACTTCTAAAGTTGAAAGGTTTGGAAGGTCAGGTCATTCTGTTATTGTAGCTCTATTATCGGAGTACATCGTTTTCTATGCCACCTACCGACTGAGCTCTAAGAATTTTTCAGTAAATGCTCCTGTGGCGCACAAAGACTCCGTAAGACGAATAGAGTGAAGTCAATGAGGCTTTATTAAGCGTGTCTGTTCCCCAGCAGCCCGATAGTAAACTGGCATGCGGGGGAAGGCACCAGCTTCTTATACTTCGCCTTCAGGGCGGAGTATGAGGTCAACGGCCAACCAGGACCCGGGATCTGTCAGCCAATGACATTAGGGCTTCCAGTCCCACATGACCCCCAATACATACTACCACATTCACCCCTTGTCAAAAATGAACCCGGCGTGGTGATGCTTCGTATGGTGGTAAGGGTTTACAGTACTGGTCCTGGGAGGATAGAACAGTTACATGGTAGTACAGTATTGGACAGTATCGTCCTGTTACAACTATTTACAGAGGATATAGGAAAAACAAAATGTTCATTGGACAGTCCATCTTTGTTTTACATCGACGCCACGAGTCGGTCGGGCGGTCTGGTCGTCCATGTCGATCGCCTCGGCCCCGGCGGTGGTGGTGGTGCTTGTACCAGCGTTGTCGCCTCCGGGAGCCGCACGGTTTCAGCTGTCGGTGCAAAGGGGAGGGGGACTGGTCCTCCTGGGAAGGGGGCGGTCGCGGAGTACGGCGGTGGCAGGCAGGGGGGCGGTTGGGTTGATGGTGCCGGGGGTGTGTGCGTGGTGCCGGCGGGCGCCAGATCCCGCAGGGAGACCGTGTCCTGTCGGCCGTCGGGGTACTCCACGTAGGCGTACTGGGGGTTTGCGTGGAGGAGGTGAACCCTTTCGACCAACGGGTCCGCCTTATGTGCCCGCACGTGCTTTCGGAGCAGGATGGGTCCTGGGGCCGCCAGCCAGGTCGGCAGCGACGTTCCAGAGGAGGACCTCCTAGGGAAGACAAGGAGACGCTCGTGAGGCGTTTGATTAGTGCTCGTACATAATAACGACCGGATGGAATGGAGAGCGTCCGGGAGGACCTCCTGCCACCGTGAAACTGGGAGATCCCTGGACCGTAGGGCCAGTAGGACGGCCTTCCAGACCGTGCCGTTCTCCCTTTCTACTTGCCCGTTCCCCCGGGGGTTGTAGCTGGTCGTCCTGCTGGAAGCTATGCCCTTGCTGAGCAGGAACTGGCGCAGCTCGTCACTCATGAAAGAGGACCCCCTGTCGCTTTGGACGTATGCGGGGTAACCGAACAGCGTGAAGATGCTGTTCAGGGCTTTAATGACTGTGGCCGCGGTCATGTCCGAGCAGGGAATGGCAAAAGGGAAGCGGGAGTATTCGTCCACTACATTAAGGAAATACGCGTTGCGGTCGGTGGAGAGGAGGGGCCCTTTGAAATCGAGACTGAGGCGTTCAAAGGGACAGGAAGCCTTAATCAGGTGCGCTCCATCTGGCCTGAAAAAATGCGGTTTGCATTCTGCGCAGATGTGGCAGTCTCTTGTGACTGTACGGACCTCCTCTAAGGAGTATGGGAGATTGCGGGACTTGATGAAGTGGTAAAACCGAGTGACCCCCGGGTGGCAGAGGTCCTCGTGGAGGGCTTGGAGGCGGTCAATTTGTGCGTTGGCACATGTCCCGCGGGATAGGGCATCAGACGGCTCGTTCAGCTTTCCGGGCCGGTACAAGATCTCATAGTTGAAGGTGGAGAGTTCGATCCTCCACCGCAAGATCTTGTCGTTCTTGATCTTGCCCCGCTGTGCATTATCGAACATGAAGGCTACCGACCATTGGTCAGTGAGGAGAGTAAATCTCCTGCCGGCTAGGTAATGCCTCCAATGTCGCACAGCTTCCACTATGGCTTGGGCTTCCTTTTCCACTGAGGAGTGGCGGATTTCTGAGGCGTGGAGGGTTCGGGAGAAGAAGGCCACGGGTCTGCCCGCTTGGTTAAGGGTAGCCGCTAGAGCTACGTCAGAGGCGTCGCTCTCGACCTGGAAGGGGAGGGACTCGTCGATGGCGCGCATCGTGGCCTTTGCGATGTCCGCTTTGATGCGGCTGAAAGCCTGGCAAGCCTCTGTCGACAGCGGGAAAGTCGTGGTCTGTATTAGGGGGCGGGCCTTGTCTGCGTACTGGGGGACCCACTGGGCGTAGTATGAAAAGAACCCCAGGCAGCGTTTCAGGGCTTTTGGACAGTGCGGGAGGGGAAATTCCATGAGTGCGCGCATACGTTCGGGGTCGGGGCCTATTATCCCATTGCGCACTATGTAGCCCAGAATGGCTAGCCGATCGGTGCTAAAAACGCACTTGTCCTCGTTGTACGTGAGGTTCAAGGCTTTGGCCGTCTGGAGGAATTTTTGGAGGTTGGGGTCGTGGTCCTGCTGATCGTGGCCGCAGATGGTTACATTGTCGAGGTACGGGAACGTGGCCCGTAACCCATGTTGATCAACCATTCGGTCCATTTCCCGTTGGAAGACCGAGACGCCGTTTGTGACGCCAAAAGGGACCCGTAGGAAATGGTATAACCGCCCGTCTACCTCGAAGGCTGTGTACTTGCGGTCACTTGGGCGGATGGGGAGCTGATGGTAGGCGGACTTGAGGTCCACGGTGGAGAAGACTTTATACTGGGCAATCCGATTGACCATGTCGGATATGCGGGGGAGAGGGTACGCGTCTAGTTGTGTGTGCCTGTTGATGGTCTGGCTATAGTCAATGACCATCCTTTGTTTCTCCCCTGTCTTCACTACTACCACCTGCGCTCTCCAGGACTATTGCTGGCCTGGATTATGCCCTCCTTTAGTAGCCGCTGGACTTCGGAGTGAATGAAGGTCCGGTCCTGGGCGCTGTACCGTCTGCTCCTAGTGGCGACGGGTTTGCAATCCGGGGTGAGGTTCGCAAACAAGGACGGGGGTTGCACCTTGAGGGTGGCGAGGCCGCAGATAGTGAGTGGGGGTATGGGGCCGCCGAATTTAAACGTAAGGCTCTGTAGGTTACATTGAAAATCTAAGCCCAGCAAGGTGGGGGCACAGAGTTGGGGAAGGACGTTAAGTTTGTAGTTTTTGAATTCCCTCCCCTGTACCGTTAGGGTAACTATGCAGAATCCCTGGATCTGTACGGAGTGGGATCCTGCAGCTAGGCAAATCTTTTGTGCGCTGGGGAAGGTAGTGAAGGAACAGCGTCTTACCGTGTCGGGATGTATAAAACTTTCCGTGCTCCCGGAGTCGACTAGGCATGGCGTCTCGTGGCCGTTAATTAGGACCGTTGTCGTCGTCGTCTGGAGAGTCCGGGGCCGAGCCTGATCGAGTGTAACCGAAGCGAGCCGTGGTTGTAGTAGTGGGGTGGGGTCCGTTGTTGCTGTCCAAGATGGCGTCGGGGATGGACAAAATGGCCACCCCCATACCTCGCCCGTGGCTGAGGGGTCACAAGATGGCGTCGGGGGTGGACAAAATGGCCACCCCCATGCGTCGTACAGGTCGGGGGCGGTCCAAGATGGCGGGGCCCCTCCTCCCCTCGTGGTGGTCGGGACCCAAAATGGCGGCGTCTGCGGGTCGCACATTGAGTGCTGGGGGGTCTGGGGGGCGCTAGGACCGCGCGGAGTTCCTGCATTGCGAGCGCCCGGGCCGCGGGCGCTAGGACCGCGCGGAGTTCCTTGACTGCGAGCGCCAGGGCCGCGGGCGCTAGGACCGCGCGGAGCTCCCTCGCCGGGGACAGCGGTGGTCGGGGCCCAGGCCGGCGGGTCAGTACTGCGAGCGCTGGGACCGTGAGGAGCTCCCTCGCCGGGGACGGAGGTGATCGGGGTCCAGGTAAGTTGCTCCGGCGGGTCAGGCGTGGGGCGCGGGACGGGGGTGAGGGCCCAGGTCGGCGGCGCCGGCGGGTCAGGCGTGGGGCGCGGGACGGGGGTGAGGGCCCAGGTCGGCGGCGCCGGCGGGTCAGGCGTGGGGCGCGGGACGGGGGTGAGGGCCCAGGTCGGCGGCGCCGGCGGGTCAGTCGTGGGGCCGCGAGCGCTGGCACCGCGCGGAGCTCCCTCGCCGGGGACAGCGGTGGTCGGGGCCCAGGCCGGCGGGTCAGGCGTGGGGCGCGGGACGGGGGTGAGGGCCCAGGTCGGCGGCGCCTGCGGGTCAGGCGTGGGGCGCGGGACGGGGGTGAGGGCCCAGGTCGGCGGCGCCGGCGGGTCAGTCGTGGGGCCGCGAGCGCTGGCACCGCGCGGAGCTCCCTCGCCGGGGACAGCGGTGGTCGGGGCCCAGGCCGGCGGGTCAGGCGTGGGGTGCGGGACGGGGGTGAGGGCCCTGGTCGGCGCCTCCGGCGGGTCAGTCGTGGGGCCGCGAGCGCTGGCACCGTGCGGAGCTCCCTCGCCGGGGACAGCGGTGGTCGGGGTCAAGGTAGGTGGCGCCGGCGGGTCAGGCGTGGGGCGCGGGACGGGGGTGAGGGTGGCGTTCGGGATGCGAAAAACCCCCTCCTCTCCGTGGAGAGTGTTGGCCGGCATCCAAATCGGGAGCGCCGGCGGCGGGTCGTACATGGACTGCGGGGAGGGGGGTTGGGGAGCGTAGGCGGCGTGCAGGGCTCCCAGTTCTCCCGGGGCCGCGGTGGTCGGGACCCAAAATGGCGGCGCCTGCGGGTTGCACATGGCGTGCTGGGGGGGGTTGGGAGGCATAGACTGCCTGTAGGGCTCCCTGTTCTCCCGGGACGGCGGCGACCACGCGGGATCGGCACACCACCGCATAGTGGCCCTTTTTCCCGCAGCTTTTGCAGATGGCTGCGCGGGCCGGACAGCGTTGTCGGGGGTGCTTCGCCTGGCCGCAGAAATAACAGCGGGCGCCCCCGGTGCGACTCGGCGTTTGGACTGCGCAAGCCTGTGGGGTGTCCGGGGGGGGGGGGGTAGGGGGTTTGCCGCGGCGGGTACGTACGGGGCCCAATGGCCTGCCGCGCGGTCGGGGCCGTAGGCGCGGGTATTACGCGCGGCTACGTCCAGCGAGGCTGCCAGGGCCCGTGCCTCTGAGAGTCCTAGTGACTCTTTTTCTAGAAGTCTTTGGCTGATTTGGGAGGATTGCATACCTGCAACAAAAGCATCGCGCATTAACATGTCCGTATGTTCGTTTGCGTTCACCGACGGGCAGCTGCAGGCTCTTCCCAAAATCAGCAGCGCGGCGTAGAACTCGTCCATCGATTCTCCGGGAGCTTGCCGTCTTGTCGCGAGCTGGTAGCGAGCGTAGATTTGGTTAACTGGGCGAACGTAGAGACTTCTCAGTGCTGTGAACGCCGTCTGGAAATCGCGGGTGTCTTCAATGAGGGTGAAAATCTCCGTGCTCACCCTCGAGTGCAGGACCTGCAGTTTTTGTTCGTCTGAGACTCGGCCTGTGGTCGATGTGATGTAGGCCTCAAAGCAAGTCTGCCAGTGTTTGAAGGCTGCTGCCGCATTCACTGCGTGGGGGCTGATCCTCAGGCATTCTGGAATGATCCTGAGCTCCATAGTCCTTTTTAGGCACGCTTAATAAATTGTGGCGCACAAAGACTCCGTGAGACGAATAGAGTGAAGTCGATGAGGCTTTATTAAGCGTGTCTGTTCCCCAGCAGCCCGATAGTAAACTGGCCTGCGGGGGAAGGCACCGGCTTCTTATACTTCGCCTTCAGGGCGGAGTATGAGGTCAACAGCCAACCAGGGCCCGGGATCTGTCAGCCAATGACATTAGGGCTTCCAGTCCCACATGACCCCCAATACATACTACCACAGCTCCAAATGCACATTTTTATGCTAAGACCTTTAGAGCGTCCATGTGTGACTGAATTGATTTGAACGCTTTCTGATAAGTAGAATGGAATACTTGGCGACCTAAAATTATGTTTTAGCGGAAGCATATTTCCTCAGATTTCTGTAGGCTAAATGCAGGATCCTCTTTAAGTTCTTCCAAATAGAGTTTAAACAATCTAAACTTCGCAACTGATGCAGTGGGGCTGGTTTATCACAGTGGGCTAACCAGCTGGCTTGTAATGCAGAACAAGGCAGCAGCACAAATTCAATTCCCGTACTGGCCTCCCTGAACAGGCGCCGGAATGTGGCAACTAGGGGCTTTTCACAGTAACTTCATTGAAGCCTACTTGTGACAATAAGTGATTATTATTATTAGTACCTGCTAGGTTCAGCAGGCTTGTACTTTCTGGAATTTTTTTCAGTCAGCTCAGCATCACACAAGATGATCCATTCCTGGTTGAATCTCTTCTAATTGTCTACCACATTCTCATCAAAGACAAGTTGGTCAATGTTTTGAAGTCCCTGTATCATACTGCCAGCCCTGACACCTGGTACTTCTGCCTTTTCCATTAAATCAACAATTGCACAGGGGACTTTCAACTAACGGAAGGTTTATTAACTGAACATACGAGCTCTCCTTAACACACCTATTCTGTCTGAGGTACCGAGTAATCCTACCCAGCTCCATCCCTATGACAACCCACGTGACTGCATCATCGTGTAGTCACATGATGATCCAGTCTATAGATGTGTAAAACTTTTCCAGTGTGGTTGTTGGATGTGCTTGGAATTCCTCTCTTCCATCAGGCTGTTTTAGGGCTGAGACATTGATCTTCATCTTTATGGATTTTTGGGCCTTGTGATGGCTTACTGCTATGTAGATGCTCATCACCTATCGAACAAGTCAATGATCTCTCCAGCAGGCATCAGATCCCACATGGATCGTGTGATAAAGACATCACTTTAAATCTTTGTTCCAAACAATGAGATCCAGGAGGTCCAATGCTTTGTTCTAGGATGCCTCTATGTGGCTTTATATTTGTCCTTCTGGCAGAAAAGACAAGGCCACGTTGAGCACACTTTGTCAGCTGGAAGATACCTTTTGCATTGGCTTTTTCCATCCAGATTTTCTGAATGGTTATGCTTCAGACATTGGAATCACAGCCAACCCTGGCATTAAAATTCCCAAAAGGGTGAGATTTTTTCTTCATTTGGGATGTCAGTGAGGACAGCATCATGCTCAGAATAGAACTTTTCCTTAAACTCTTCATCAGAATCAAGGGTCAGTGCATGAGCGCTGATCATGGTGACCTATTGGTTGCAGCTGAGGTGATGGGGATTCTGGCAAGATGCTACTCTGGATGGCAAAACTAACTCCATGGACATGAGAGTTGCTGTCAGTATTTCCTTTCCAGTAGTTGGTGTATTCCCCTGCTTGTTCCTTCAGCTTTTCCTTTTGATCACAGAAATAATAATTGTTTTGGGTGTTGTTCATTAGCCAGGAGAAAGTGGGATAGCAGTTTTCAGGACACCTTTTCTAGCAGTTCCCCCAACACATTTCCCCTCCTTCTTATGGCTTTCCATGCATTTCTCTCTTCTTTACCTTTGTTCCATCATTCAGATCACCACGTCCTGCGAGTTCACGTTAGATTACACGAGGCATGGCGAGCCACATAGATCCCGGAAGAGGGACCTCCCGGCATCTACCGGCCCCGCTGCGCTGCCTTTTGGGCGCAATGCATTAGACATTGGTAGATCAGTAGCTGGAGTATATTAGAGTGAATTTCAGTAAAGATTGCAGTCCCTACCCTTTGATGTAGTTGCTGACATTTTTAGTTACATGTTGGTCTGGATCCGTTATTTCCAAGATGTGATCAATTAGAACTAGATTAAACATAACAAGATAATATTGGTTTTCATTAAAGAAGGGCTTCGGAAAAATATGAAGTTACTCTGCAACAAATATATATTGTAATGTGGGTGAACAGTTTCTATTTCTCCTTGAAATAAACAGTGGTTTAATACATTTGACATGATCTACTTCCAGTAATGAATTAAAACATTTTCAGTTTTGTGAAATATTTTATTTGCAATAAATCTACATGATGCATTTGTATTGCAAATGACTGGTCTAAGACGAGTAGTTGGATTATTAGCCAGATTCTGGCGAGGCACTACTTAATTTATACCTCACAGCCTACTGGTCAAGGAGAAAGCCACGTGCATACAAGGTAACACACATGTGCGGACTTAGTTTCTCCAGGCCCTCACAAAAGGAAATGCTTAGAATCCTTGCTCCCTCAACATTGAAACCAACTCAAGGTACATTTTCTGATCACCTCTCCACCCCAACCACGAGTACTCTGGATATTTAAACCATCTTCTCCCCACCGCGGGAGCACTTTGTAGACTCGCTTTGATCTCGACTTCCATTATCTGCGATGCCAAACTCAAATGGTGAGAGAATCTCATGCTATTCCTTTTGGAAATTGGGCAACACCCAATTTCGCTATGGCGCTAACGTTGTAGTACGAATACATTTTTAAAAAACCAACCTGTTTTTACATGCATAGGTGTCTAAAGCAAGACAAGGACTGCAAATGAAGTGGTGTCAACTTGTGGCTCAGGTGTCGCCAGTTGATTGGATTTGAAGCCAAACACAATTGAAGTGAGAGCACGATGAGCAAATCCTATCCCACTTAAACCTCTTTGAGATTGTACTTGTTTTCAAACATTTATGTCTTAAACAGGCCATAACCAGGATGAAAGAGCCCGATTCGAGGATATAATATCAAGGAGGTTGAAGCTGCCATTTACTCTGTGACATGTTGGAAGTGCTGACATACGTTCCGGTGAATAAATGATCTGATTCCCCCCCAGTTTTATCCATTTTTTTTTATCCCTGTGAGAGAAATCTGTAAACCATGCAGAATTTTAGCGTTTCAAAGGGTTTTGAGGAAATCCAGTTGACAATTTTTTAAAAATGAATTTAATATTTAATCTACAATGAGTTTGTGCTGCAAGTACATTGACAATGTAAAAAGGACATTTAATTTGATAGTACAATTCTCAATTTCATTCCACAACCCCTCTGACATAGTATAAGCCCATAAGACATGGGAGAAGAACTGGGCCACTCAGTCCATCGGGTCCGCTCCTCCATTCAATCATGGCTGATATGTTTTGCATCCCCATTCTCCGGCTATGGCCTGCCCTGGCCTCGGGGTCAGGTTGCCCCTGCTCCCCTCGACGAAGGCTTGCCTCCGAGTCCCAGTTGGCTGGCTGGCTCACCACCTCCCAACTCGCGCTTTTTTGGGCAATTCGCAGAAAAGCTAATTAAGTAAACAGAGGAGATCTTGGCCTTGACTGCTGCATCTTTCCCTCCTAATCACCTCAACGTTCACCAATGTTTTCCTGCTCTAAGGAGACTCAACCAATCAGAGTCTGATGTCGCTCTGCATTGCCTGCTGATAGGCTGCTGATTTGCCTATCAGCAAACGCAGAGCTATTAGGCTTGGATTGGTGCCCACATACACCGGCTGCCTGCCAGCGCCCCACCTCCCCTCCCCCCTCAGGACCCTGCGTCTAGGCAAGCTCTGTTTCTTTGGAAGTCCGACTCTGCTCCTGGTCTCCTCTACTAATCTTTTTCTTCTCGTTTAGCATCAGTTGTTCCTAAGCCTGTATGTGGACTGCTTTAGGCTGTTTCTTCATGATAAATACTACAAATGCGAGTTACTGATACCATCAGAATTAACAGTTAAGAGCCTGCTATAATTGTAGTTGCAGTAAAAAACTTATGGCAGCTTCACTGTCGATACTCTTTTACAACATTATGATTTAGATGTCATCCAATTCCATGAATGGCAGATTTCTATAAAACAACAGGAAGAGATATAAGGGATTTGTAAAGCATGTGTTTCCAATAACAAGTATGCTTTGGTGCCTGTAGAATATTTCTTGTTACTTAATAACATCCAAGCCATTTTTGTAGTGATTTCTTTTCCTTTTCATTGTTCAGTAAAATCACTTGGCATCCATACAAACCTAAATAATCTTCCTTTAGTACAGTGGGTCAGATGTAAACTTAAGTATACTGTATCATCATATATTTCAAGAATTGACCTTGGCAGTAGTTCATTTAAACTAATGCATTGTGCTTTCAGCAATGATAAAAATCAGTGATGCTGTACCTTTTCCAAGAAAGCTCCAATTAGTTCTTACCACAAAAAGCCAAACAAATAAAGCAACTATGCTTTTAAGTTTTATCTCAACTGTTGCATATGGTTATATTTAAATCATTTTGGAATGGTTTATACTTGCTGCCAACACTATTTATAAAAGCATAAAATGAAAAAAGTAGCAATGAATGTTTTGGTCACCCCTTTTGCGGAAACTAACCATGCAAGTGATATCCATGCAAGCTGACAGACTGTACCAAATTGAATCACAGGTAAGACAAAACAGTTCTTGTTAGTATTACCAACTCTCCAGGATTGGCCTGGAATCTCCAGGAATTGAAGGCCAATCTCCAGGACACTATTGTGCACAACTCTGGAGAAAAATCTTTGGGTGATTAAAAAAGATTATGGGCGGCATTCTCCGGCCACGCCCGCTCGGGGAGCGGACGTTCGTGCCCGATGTCAATGGACCTTTACATGGGCCACGTCTAGCCCGTGGCGATCTTGCGGCGGGCGGAGCGGAAGAATCAAGCCCTATTTTTCAGCCATTTTCTTAGAACACTTCTCTTTACCAGATATAGAAATAGTGAAAAATGGGGGGGGCGGGGGTGGAAACAGCTGTTTGGCTGACAGTCAAGCGTCATAAAATTGGGTCTTTTTGCTGTCCAATTGATGCAGAAAGGCAGTACGTCACAGGATGTGTAGGCCAACTAATGGGTTGGAGTGTGGGGGGCAAGTCAGGTGATGAAATCTCCCGGGCTACATTTAATCACAGTGGGCAACCCTATTTCTTGTACAAATTTTAAAAATCATAGATGTTCATTTTTGTACATGGAGATGAATGGTTACTGTAAAATACAGAATTCAACCTTTCGCCTTATTAAATGCAGAACAATGAACCGGTGATTTGCCCCAAGCAAAACAGTAAACACCAATTCCCCTCTTTGATAATTGATGGGGGCGGGGGGGGATTGATGAATAATATCCCCTGGCAGAAATGAAGGTTTGAAATGTCATGGATACTGGGATGACACCAATTTATTAATGTCACATACTCAAATAGAAAGTAATGAGGCTCTACAAATGTCATATTTATACTGCAGCACAGTCATTACGAAATTAGCCCTGAATTTCCTTTACACAGTGGAGAGGACTAAAGTATCTTCTCTCATCTACAATGACATCTGTTGATGTTACAAGTCTATGCCAGATAAGTGGTTTGACAGTAGGAGGATTTATTCAGTTCCTCAGTTATTTTTTTTTCAGATTCTTATTTTCAAAATAATATGCTGGAAAACATGCTAATTTCTCAGAAACCGTCTTAAGTTTTGGCTGCTCAGGTTTTGGCAGCTGAAGACCGATTAATTTCAGTCATAAAGGTTAAAATGTGCTCTGCCAAGTCACTGACTACTTTCAGCAGATGTAATATTGAATCAGCTGATGTTTTGAGGTTTAGTGTGCTTGCTTCCATTTCAAAATCTGACATTAAGTTCATATTAAATCAGCATGCGTTTAGGTAGCACCTTTGATGTACAGAATGGAAAATGTTGTAAGGTACTTCAATGTTGAACCTTGATTGGGTGCTAAGCGAGACAACCAAAGACTTGTATTAAGAAACTAAGTGCGGAATTCTCCATTGTAAGTCCACCTCACTACCGCTGCCAGCGGGGACGGTGAATTCTGCGGTCAGCCAAATCTCCATTGACTGCAGCGGGAATGGAGAATCCCGCCAGCGTGAAGGAACGGAGAATCGTGGTCAGGGGGTGGGATTCTCCGGAAAGATTTCTCAGTGTTGTAGCGAATGAGAAATGCCCTGGACTTCTTCGCGCTCGGCCCAGCGAGCCCCGCTGTCATAATATACACCAGTATATTATGGTGCAGACACACACACACACTGATGGACATGCAGTGGGACCAATCAGCATACACAACACCGCAGCCAATCACCAGTGAGAGCACACGAACCATAAAGACAGGGGACAGGAGAGTTCCCGCTCATTCTAGTAGCAGCCAGCTCGGAGCACAGAGCTCACAGTCTGCAACACAGACATTCACCATGTGCTGAGTGCATCACCTGGTTAGGACTAGGCAAGGGTCAACAGTTAAAGCTGGTATTGCATTTACCCACAGTTCAAGTATGTTAATATAGTTAACCTTATAATAAAATAGAGTCACATCACTTCCAGTGTTGGTGACCTGTTTGTGATCCAGAACACCCAACACATCATGGTACAAGGAGTGGGTGCGTACTAGCACTTCTGAGACCCACCTGCAACTAATCAGCATTCCGGCATCCTGAAGTATGGAGAACATCAACCCGCCGCCATCGCTCCGCATCGCCGGCAATCTCGGGGTCAATTGGAAGACTTTTAAACAGCGCTTCCAGCTCTTCCTCAAAGCCACGGACAGGGAGAATGCCTCGGACACCAGGAAGATTGCTCTGCTCCTCTCCACGGCCGGGCAACACGCCATCCACATCTTAAACTCCCTCACATTCGCAGACGACGAGGACAAGACAAAGTACAAGATGGTTCTCCTCAAATTCGGTACCCACTTCAGCATAGAGGTCAATGAAAGCTTCGAAAGATACCTGTTCCAGCAGCGCTTGCAGGGTAAGGACGAGCCTTTCCAATCCTTTTTAACACACCTCCGCAACCTTGCGCAGTCCTGCAGCTACGGGCCAACCTCCGACTCCATGATACGCGACCAGATCGTTTTTGGTGTTCTGTTGGACCCTTGCGTCAGCAGCTCCTCAAAATTAAGCAACTCACCCTAGCGACTGCCATCGAGACCTGTGTCCTGCATGAAAAGGTCACCAGCCGGTACTCCCTCATACAGGCGGCTAAAGCGGCATGGCAAGGTCCTCACGAGGCGGAACGAGTCCAAACAATTGAACACCTCCAAGGCTGCAGCCTGGATGAGGGCGGCCATTTTGCGCGCTTTTCGCGGCCTCCCGCTCTTGTACGCGCCAAATGAGGGGACGGTGACGTGGAGGAACGTGATGCGCAGGCACGCACCACGCAGGACCGCACCACGCATGCGCGGTGGTGCAACAAGCGTACTGATGTCCCAACATGCGGCAACTGTGGCTCCGCCCATTTAAAGCAGCAACGTCCTGCAAAATCGCGACAATGCCTACGATGTGGCAGACTTGGCCACTATGCTGCCTGCTGTCGAGCAGCTCAGCCTGCCAATTCGCATCGCTTCAGCCAGCCTCGCAGGAACGTTCGGGCAATTCAACCCACGTTCACCGAGTCCGATTCCGACTTCCCGCAGATCAGTGACACCGAGGACCTGAGGGAGCCTTTTCGAGTCGCTGTTATAACACAGATCAGGCTGTCCCCGAATCAAAACCACCAGCCGCTGTCGGTGCACAGCATTGATCCAGACGACGAGTGGTGTGCCACCCTGACGGTCAACCAATCCCAGATACGATTCCGCCTGGACATTGGTGCTTCCGCTAATCTCCTAGCGTGGTCAGCCTTTCAGACCCTTGGGGTTAAACCAACCATTCTTCCGTCGACCTGCCAACTAGTGGACTACAATGGCAACGTCATTCCTGCTACAGGTTCATGCCAACTCGAAGTGATGCACAACGCGCGAAAAGCCATCCTTCCCTTCGAGATCGTGGGCTCCTCGAAGGACTCTCTGCTAGGCACACAGGCGTGCAAACTCCTAAATCTCGTTCAACGAGTACACACTCTCTCTCCAGAGGACACGTCTGCCTTCCAGGATGCGGACTTCAGGGCGCAACTCAATGCCATCATCGACCAACACCGCAACATTTTCGAAGACATGGGCACGCTTCCATACACTTACAAAATCCTGCTCAAACAAGACGCCACGCCTGTGGTTCATGCACCTCGCAGAGTCCCAGCACCCCTCAAGGACCACCTCAAGCAGCAGCTGCAGGACCTCCAGGGCCAAGGAGTGCTCTCCAGAGTGACGGAACCAACCGACTGGGTCAGTTCCATGGTGTGCGTAAAAAAGCTTTCCGGCGAGCTCCGGATCTGCATTGACCCAAAGGATCTGAATCGTAACATAATGAGGGAGCATTACCCTATCCCCAAGCACGAGGAGGTCACGTACGAGATGGCTCTGGCCAACATCTTCACCAAACTTGACGCCTCGAAAGGATTCTGGCAAATTCAACTAGACAGGTCCAGCAAAAATCTGTGCACCTTTAATACCCCGTTTGGCAAATACTGCTACAACAGGATGCCGTTTGGGATTATATCGGCATCAGAAGTATTCCACCGGATCATGGAGCAAATGATGGAGGGCTTTGAGGGTGTGCGCGTCTATGTTGACGACATCATCATTTGGTCCACCACCCCGCAGGAGCATATCAGTCGCCTCCAGTGCATTTTCAAACGAATACGGGACCAAGGCCTTCGCCTCAACAGAGCCAAATGTTCCTTCGGCCAGATGGAGCTCAAGTTCCTAGGGGACCACATCTCCCGGTTGGGTGTGCGGCCGGATGCGGAGAAGGTGGCAGCCATCACGACCATGCAGAAGCCAGCGGATAAGAAGGCGGTCCGCCGATTTTTGGGCATGGTCAACTTCCTGGGGAAGTTCATCCCCAACCTCGCCTCCCATACCACAGCTCTTCGGAACCTGGTCTGGAAGACAACAGACTTCCAATGGCTTCCCGCCCACGAGCGCGAATGGGAGGAGCTTAAGTCCAAGCTTACCACGGCCCCAGTATTGGCATTTTTTGATCCCACGAAGGGAACAAAAATTTCAACGGATGCCAGCCAATCCGGCATTGGGGCGGTGCTCCTGCAACGCGATGAGGCCTCATCATGGGCCCCTGTTGCATATGCGTCATGTGCCATGACCCCCACGGAACAGCGCTATGCACAGATCGAAAAGGAGTGCCTGGGCCTGTTGACTGGGGTCGACAAATTTCATGATTACGTGTACGACCTCCCCCAATTCACTGTCGAGACCGGCCATCGCACACTGGTCAACATTATACAAAAAGACCTGAATGATATGACCCCTCGCCTCCAGCGTATTCTGCTTAAACTCCGGCGGTACGATTTCCAGCTCCTATACACCCTGGGCAAGGACCTGATCATAGCCGACGCTCTGTCCAGGGCAGTCAACACCCCGTGTGACCCAGAGGGGTTCGTCTGCCAGGTTGACGCCCATGTGGCCTTCACGGCCTCCAATCTGCCGGCCACGGATGAACGCCTTATCCACATTCGCCGCGAGACTGCGGCTGACCCCCTACTACAGCGTGTCATCCGCCACATGACGGACAGGTGGCTCAAGGGCCAATGCCCGCAGTTCTACAATATCTGAGACGATCTGGCAGTAGTCGATGGTGTCCTCCTGAAGCTGGACCGCATCATGATCCCGCACAGCATGCGCCAGCTTGTTTTGGAACAGCTACACGAGGGTCATCTTGGCGTGGAGAAGTGCCGACGGAGGGCCCGAGAGGCTGTGTACTGGCCTGGCATCAATGAGGACATCGCCAACACAGTGCTCAACTGCCCCACCTGTCAGCGGTTCCAGCCGGCCCAACCACATGAGACCCTACAGCCCCATGAGTTGGTCACGTCCCCTTGGTCTAAGGTAGGCGTTGAACTGTTCCATGCGCTCGGCAGGAACTATGTTCTGATTGTAGACAATTTTTCGAACTACCCGGAGGTCGTACACCTGCATGACATCATATCATCGGCGGTCATCCGTGCCTGCAAGGAGACCTTTGCTCGTCACGGCATCCCACTCACTGTGATGTCGGACAATGGCCTCTGCTTCGCGAGCCAGAAATGGTCCAACTTTGCCAGCAGGTACAACTTTGTGCATGTGACATCCAGTCCCCTGCACCCCCAATCCAATGGCAAAGCAGAAAAGGGCATCCACATTGTCAAACGGCTCCTCGGCAAGGCTGGCAATGCAGGATCTGACTTCTACCTCGCCTTGCTGGCCTATCGTTCGGCCCCACTCTCC
Source organism: Scyliorhinus torazame (assembly GCF_047496885.1). Taxonomy (NCBI): domain Eukaryota; kingdom Metazoa; phylum Chordata; class Chondrichthyes; order Carcharhiniformes; family Scyliorhinidae; genus Scyliorhinus; species Scyliorhinus torazame. The sequence goes on along the minus strand of NC_092712.1, from coordinate 190,801,432 downwards.
ACGGGCCTGTCGCCAGCCCAGCTGCTCATGGGTCGCACCCTCAGGACCACAGTGCCGTCCATTCACGTCCCAGACCTCGACCACTTTCCGGTCCTTCAGCGGATGCAACAGTCTCGTGCACAACACAAGGCGGCGCATGACGCTCGGGCGACTGATCTCCCTGCTCTGGTGCCGGATGACAACGTCCGCATCCATCTTCCGGAGGGTGGCTGGTCTGCAACTGCTGTGGTTCTTCGGCAGGTGTCTCCCCGCTCGTTCCTGGTTCGTCTGCCCGATGGTTCCATTCGCCGCCGCAATCGGCGTGCCCTTCGTCTCGATCCACGCTCGCTACGTGATCGTCCACCGGTGCCACGCCTTCCTGTTGTCCCCAACCTGGACTATGTGGAGATTCCAAATACTCTGCATCCTCCTCACTCTGCCATGGCCCAGCCCATTCCTCAGCCGGTGGCTCCTGACCCACCCTTGAGGCGGTCAACCAGAATTTGTCACCCACCTCAGAGACTTGACTTATGAGTTTTACGATGTTGGACTCTTTGATCTGTTCTGTTATCCTGTTTCATCGTTCCAGTAGTTTGTATATAATGTTCATTTCGTTGTTGATGTGACACCCTGTTTCTCTGCACCAGGCACCTTCCCGTGTAAATAGATTAGCCTCATGTACATAGTCATGTAAATAACACGCACACACACTTTCAGGTACATTCATTACGCGATATTTATTGTCACGCAGGCACATGTTCTTTATATAAAAGGGGGGATGTCATAATATACACCAGTATATTATGGTGCAGACACACACACACACTGATGGACATGCAGTAGGACCAATCAGCATACACAACACCGCAGCCAATCACCAGTGAGAGCACAAGCACTATAAAGACAGGGGACAGGAGAGTTCCCGCTCATTCTAGTAGCAGCCAGCTCGGAGCACAGAGCTCACTGCCTGCAACACAGACATTCACCATGTGCTGAGTGCATCACCTGGTTAGGACTAGGCAAGGGTCAACAGTTAAAGCTGGTATTGCATTTACCCACAGTTCAAGTATGTTAATATAGTTAACCTTATAATAAAATAGAGTTGCACCACTTCCAGTGTTGGTGACCTGTTTGTGACCCAGAACACCCAACACATCACCCGCAACACTATTCAATGTTAATTGGTCCACTTAATGAGGCCCCACAGGCTTTTCGCCGCAAATGAAGGCTCACTGGCACCACGCTCGCCAACCCCCCGCTAACAGGCACACAAACAGCACTTGCACAGCCAACCCTAGCCAGCTCGCAACAATGGTGCCCAAGAGACCGGCCCCGAGATTCATGGATGCAGATCTGGCCAGGCCCCTGGACGCAATGGAGGCCAGGCGAGATGTCCTGTTCACTCGAGGGTCCCGGAGGGCCAGTCACAGGGCAGCCAGTGCTGCCTGGGACGAGATGGCAGTGCCTGTGAGCGCCGGGGGTGTGACCAGGAGGACTGACTTCCAGTGCCGGAAGGTCAACGACCTGCACTGGGCAGCTTGAGTGAGTAGACAACAAACCCCATCTCCCCCGCCCCAAGACCTTTCCACTCCATGCGACCCCTCACCCTGCCTCCACCGCCCCTCTTCCTTCAACCCTCCGAACCCTTCCTTCACACTCCCCTTCCCACCACTGTGAACCACGCGTGTGGTTTGCAATGCCCTCTCTGTGTCTCCTCAGGAAAAGTTCTCCCACAACCGTCAGGAGAGGGCCCAGACAGGCGGCGGGGCGCTAGATATAAGAATCCTCACCTCCTTTGAGGAATGGGCACTGGAGGTGGCTGGGATGGTTGAGGACGTGGAGGCAGGAGGACACCACAGAGGTGAGGAACCACCGGGCTCCATCCGAAGGACCTGTCAAATGTGAGTTGTTATTGCCTTACTGACTGACCCATCCCTCCCACCGACCACATGTCCATTCTCCCGCAGGTCCTCCAGCCAACACCGCTTGCCCATCCCGGGTGACACCCTCTCCAGCCTCCCAGGAGATCAGCAGAGAGGGGAGCTCCGAGGAAGACACTATTGAGGCGTCCCAGCTGTCACCCACACCCTCCATCACTGCAGATACATGCACCTCGGTGGGAAATATTAGTGGTCAGGCTTCTGGTGAGCACCACATAGCTGCTGATGCACATCAGGTGGAGGCAGGAACCCCCAGGCAACACAGCAGTCGGAGGTCTGCTGGATCCCAGGACCCAGTTGTGTCTCAGCCTGATGCTGAGCCTGTGGAAGAGGTTTTCCCGGAGCTGATGGAGACATTTGTATGTGGCCAGGACATGCAGAGGAGATGTCAGTGATACTCCAGCATGTCCATGGCTGAGGGTCTAGGAAGAATGTCCTCCTCGCTGGGGCATGTCACCCAGTACCAGGCTGACCTTAATGAGGTTCTGCAGGATATGTCCCGCTCTCAGATGGGAATGGCCGAGGCACTGCGGAGCTTGTCCCAGTCACAGGTGGGCATTGTCGAGGCGCTGCAGAGTATGGCCCAATCACTGAGGAGCATCGCTGAGGGCGTTGACACGATGCTGCAGGCCATAGGGAACCGGCAGGACTGGCAGAGCCAGATGGTGCAGGGGCCGCCGGGGCTCGAACCAGCTTCCCCTCCATTCTAAGGTGAAACCCAGGGCCCTATGGGCACCACGCAGGAAGAGGGGGACACTCAATACTGAGTGTCAATCTGGATCTGTCCCATGGAATGGCGACGGATGCCACCAGCACCCAGGAGATTTACCCCTTTGATGACACTGCGTCTGACAGCCAGCATCATGTGCCGCCGACAAGTGAGTCCCCAGAGGATGCCCACCAGGGGCATTGAAGGTCATGAGCAGCTGGTTGCCTTAACCTCAGATGTGCATCCTGCGGACACACCTAGACATAGCGGTAGAACTAAAAAGGCAAAGCACATCGAGGATCACTGAGAGCACTGAGATAGGGGGGACTGGTAGGTAGGAGGTGAGGGTGGGAGTGGAGGGGAGAGGGATGGCACCATCAGGGGAGTGGGGAATTGTTAAACATAATAAACACCCTTGTGTATAACCAGTATGATGCCTCTGTCACTTTCTTCCACAATGCGGGAGGACCTCCGAACCCTTGGCCCATCTCTTCATGCATCTTCTCCTCCCCGTGGCACTCACTCATTCCCCGGCCATGTCTCCGGAGCTGTGTCCCATCCCCTGGGTGTTCTGATGTTGGCTGCTGCGTGTGTGGTGTTTCCTCCTGCAATGTTCAAGCAGTATCCAGGCATCAAGGTGTGATTGGGATGCTAGGCAATGACTCCCACATGCTACATGGCCCGCCTACCCATAGGAATCCACATGGGATGTGTGAAGTGCTCACTAAACCACGATTGCCAATTCCCTGTTAGCAATTGCTTTCAGCTGCACAGGCAGAGGCCACGGCAGCCAATGGGGGTTATGGGTGGTCAGTGGGGCAGATGGGCAAGGACAAGGGTTGCCCCAGAACAGGTGCACATGATCCAGGGGTTGGCAAAGTGATGCTGCGTGCAGTTACCCCCTTAGCGCCTTCCTCCCACCATCCCATGGCACCCACCCCCTGCCGAGTGTCCCCGACTTCGCCACCCCCTGCCGAGTGTCCCTGACTCCCCGCGGAGCACTGGGGCAGGAAGTCCAGCATCCCGAGGCTCTTTGCAAAGAACAATACAGCACAGGAACAGGCCTTTCGGTCATGATACAACATTTGCCAAAACCCTCAACACTTCCTTGTGACGTATCCCTCTTTACCCATCCTATCCACGTGTTTGCCAAAATGCCTTTTGAACACCGTTAATGTATCTGCTTCCACAACCACACCTGGCAACGTTTTCCAGGCACTCACCACCCTCTGCGTAAAAAACCTGCCTCGCACATCTCCTCTAAACTGTGCCCCATGGACCTTAAACCTATGTCCCCTGGTGACTGACCCCTGCACCCTGGGAAAGAATGCCTGCCCATCTACTTTATCCATGCCACTCGTAATCCTGTCGACCTCTATCAGGTCACCCTCAACCTCCGTCTTTCCAATGAAAACAGTCCGAGTCTATTCGGCCTCTCCACATGGCTAACACCCTCCATGACATGCAATATCCTGGTAAACCTCCTCTGCACCGTCTCCAAAGCCTCCACATCCTTCTGGTAGTCTGACGACCAGAATTGTGCGCAATATTCCAAGTGCGGGCTTACCAAGGTTCTATACGACTGTAGCATAGAACATAGACATAGAACATAGAATATACAGTACAGAAGGAGGCCATTCAGTCCATCGAGTCTGCACCGACCCACTTAAGCACTCACTTCCACCCTATCCCCGTAACCCAATAACCCCTCCTAACCTTTTTTGGACACTAAGGGCAATTTTAGATGTTCAATCCACCTAACATGCAGGTCTTTGGAATGACTTGCCAGTTTTTATACTCGATGCCCCATCCAATGAAGGCAAGCATTTCGTATGCTTTCTTGACTGCCTTGTCCACTTGTGTTGCCACCTTCAAATATCTGTGGGCCTGCATGTCCAGATCTCTCTGACTTTCTATATTCCTAAGAGTTTTGCCATTTACGGTATATTTCCCCCTATGTTAGACCTACCAAAATTCATCACCTCACATTTGCCCGGATTAAACTCCATTTGACATTTCTCTGCCAAGTCTCCAACCTATCTATGTCCTGCTGTATCCTATGACAATCCTCAACACTATCTGCCACTCCACCAATTTGCCTGTGAACAAAGTTGGCTATTCACCTCTTAGGGTCTGTGCAGAAGCAATTCCGCCAAGTTCACGTTTTTCAAAAGGAGTACTAATCGGCGGCAGCATGAACACTTGCTGGGGAGGCTGCTGAATGACAGGAGGCCACTGGATATCGGGTGTCTCCTGTTAATTGTATGGAAATCGGGCTTAATTGGTGATAATTGGTTTCTCGCAACGTTACGGTTTCGCCTACGGGAGCGGGCCGGTTGCATTACAAACTGTTTGGTGCCTGGCGCAGTTCTCATTTATGGCCTCTCCCACTATTCACTGGCCTCGTTTTGCTTAGGCCAGAGTGCAACGAGGCTGGAGAATCGGGCCCTAAATAATGAAAAAGGAAAATGAAACAAAAGTGCTGGAGGTCAGGCAGTTTCTGTGGAGAGAAGCAGAATTGATGTTTAGGTTGATCAGAACAGAAGAAAGACAGAACGATAAGAGTGTTTAAGCTCTTGGAAGTGGAGAGGAGACAGGAAGAAGAGAAGGGGAGGCCTGTGATATGGTGGAAAGCAGGAGAGATTAACTAACAAAAGATTTCATGATGCAAAAGCCAAAGAGAGTGTTACTGGATAGAGTAAAGGAACAAAGGCAGTGTCCAGATGAGGGATGAATGGCTTCTTAGCAGCCTTCTGAATGCAGCAAGAAAGAATAACGAAAGAAACAAGTTGGGATGATGATGGAGTGGACCACGGAGTCTCTTCAGAAAGCAGAAAGGTGGGGGGCAGGGCCAACCAGATGTGTTTGGTGGTGAAATGACATGGAGCTGTCGAAATGGTGTGGCATGATAGCTGAATACGGAGGCTGGTGGGGTAGAGGTGAGAATGAGGGGAATCCTATCTTGCTTCTGGGAGGGAGGGGAGGGAATGTAAGCAGAAGTGTGTGATCTAGATAATGCTGGAGGGCTGTCCTGAGAGAAAGAAAGACTTATCAAGATGGTTGTTCAATTTGATGATGACACTATGATGGTTGGACAGTAGGTTTTGAGGAGGACATAAAGAGGATACAAAGGGATACAAATATGGTAAGTGAGTGGATAAAATGGAGTCTAAAGTAGAAAGTTGTGAACTTTTCCACTTTAACTGGAGAATTGAAAAGCAATATGTTATTTAAATGGAGAGAGATTGCACAACTCTTCAGTACAGAGGGATTTAGGTGCTCTTGGACATGAATTATAAACAGTTAGTATGTTGGTATAGAAAATGAATAAGCAGGCAAATGGGATGTTGCAGGGCGAACAAAATATACAAATAGGGAAGTTTGCTAGAGTTGTACAGGGTATTAGTAAGACCATTTTGAGTGCTGTGTACAGTTTGTCCTTACTTAAGAAAGGATGTAATTGCATTAGAAGCTGTTCAGAGAAGATTAATTCAATAAAAAGATTTGACGGGTTAGGCCTGTATTCATTGGACTTTCGAAGAATGAGGGGTGATCTAATTGAAACATATAAGATCCTTAAGAGGCTTGACAGGGTGGATGCTGAGAAGATGATTCCCCTTATGTGAGAGATTAGAACTAGGGGATACAGTTTAAAAACAAGAGGTTTTTACTTAAGATGGAGGTGAGGAGATTTTTGTTTCTCTCAGAGGGTCGTTGAAGATATTTAAAACAGAGTTACATAGTCTCTTGATTGACAAGAGTGTCAACGGTTATAGGGACTAGACAGGAAAGTAGAGTTGAGGCTACAACCAGATCTTATGAAATGGTGGAACCTCCTTCTGCTCCTAATTTGTATGTTCATATGAAATGCTGGTGTGGAAGGTTGCATCAGCAGAACAGATGCAACGGTGAGAGAGAAACTGGAAGAATGGAACCGAGTTCCTATAGGAAGCAGGGTGTGAGGACTGTGCAAGTCCAAGGGTTTGATCTGAACACGAGTTGACAGCCTATCTACAGAAATAGAGACAGAGAAATGGTGGGAGGGAAGAGTCCGAGATGGACCAGGTGAGTCAAAGAGTCATAGAGTTCTACAGCACAGAAAAGACCCTTTAGCCTATCATGTCTACGCTGGCCAAAAATAACCACCTAACTATTCTAATCCCATTTTCCAGCACTGGGCTCATAGCCTTGTATACCCTGGCATCTCAAGTGCACATCTAAATATTTCTGAAATGTTATGATAGTATCTGACTCCACCCCCTTCTAGGCAGCAAGTTCCAGAGTCCCACCACCCTCTTGGTGAAAATGTTTTCTCACATCCCCTCTAATCCTCCTGCCCCTTACCTTAATTGATCCCTCCAGCAAAGGGAAAGGTTTCATCCCGTCTACTCTATCAATGCCTGTCATAATTTTATATATCTCAATTGTGTTTCCCTCAGTCTCCACGGCTCCAAGCAAAATAACTCCAGTCTATCCAATCTCTTTTCATAGCTAAAAATCTCCAGCCCAGGCAACATCCTGGGAAATCTCCTCTGCCCCCTTTCCAGTGCTATCACATCCCTCCTATTATGTGGATTCCAGAACTGCACACAATACCCTAGCCGTGGCCCAACCAACGTTTTATACAGTTGGTGAGATAAGGATGGAATTGGGAACACAAAACCAATTAAATTTCCCAGTTCATGGTGAGCGAAGGAGGTGGCATTGATTTAGTCCGCCTTGCTACCACTCTGACCATTCTATCCATGGTCTGCTATAGTGTTCCAATAAAGCTCGAGGAATAGCACTTCATCTTTCATTTTGGCACTCCACAGCCTTCTGGACTCAATCTTGAGCTCAACAACATTAGATCATAATCCCTACCTCCACCTTTTTCAATGAGTTTTTTCTGTTTTTTTGTTTGCTGGCCTATTTGTTTCCTTATCCCTTCATGTTGCCTTCAAATGGCTGCTATATATTTCTCTTTCTCTATTTGGCAGTGAGATCTCTGGAATAGCAATGAGATAAATGACCAGGCAATCTATTCTTGAAGGCCTGGCTGGGAGATACATGTTGGCCAGGACATATCAAAAGGAATCTCTTACTCTTCTTTGATGAGTGCCACGGTATCTGTTACATCCAGCAGGGAAGGCAGATCGAGCCTCAGCCGGAACAGAGGTAGGCCAGGATTCTCCGAGACCGCACCGGGTCGGAGAATCGCCTGGGTGGCGCGAGAATCCCGCCACGCCGCTCCGATGGCGGGCCACTGATTCTCCAGCGACCGGAGAATCGGCGACAATCGCGCCCACGCAGTTGCCGGGGCGCCGGTCGGGGGCCGTTGAAAGTGGCCCCCGTGGCGATTCACCGCACTCGACGGGCCGAGTGCCCGCTGAGTTCCGCCGAGTCCCGCCGGCGCAGTTTACATATGGTCCTACCCGGTGGGACCTCGGCGTTCTGGCTACGGGGGCCGTCCTGGTGGGGGTGCGGGGGGATCTGCCTCCAGGGGGTGGCCTCCACGGTGGCCAGGCCTGCAATTGGGGGCTTCCGATTGGCGGGCGCGCTCATTCCGGGGGGCCCGATTGGCGGGCGCGCTCATTCCGGGTATGTTCCGCCGCGCCGGGCCCCTTTAGGGCTTCGCCATGTTGCCCGGCGGCAACCACGCGCATGCGCTGGCACGGAGATGGCCGTGGCACGCATGCGCGTACCCACGACGGCCGTGTCGGGCCGGCTTTCGGCGCCGGAGCAGCGCACAGCACTCCTGCGCCGTTCTGGGCCCCGAGGAAGAGGAGAATAGCTGGGCCTCGAGGCCCGTTGACGCCTGCGTAGCTCGCGCTGGTTTTGACGCCAGTGTCAACACTTGGCCACGATATCGGTGAATCCCGGCCAGGATGCCTGACAACACAGCACACCTTCATCACTGCACTGCAGTAAATTTAGATTAAGGGAAGAACTAACAAGAGAGTGTTCAAATTAGTATGGCTAAGGTGATTGAAGATTCTTCCATTAATGTTGGAGTAGAAGGAGATGGAAATACAAAAAAGACCACAGAGGATTGGAGAACATGGGTAGAGGACATAAGGGGGTTGCATAGAAAGGTAGGGTGAGGCTGCAGATGGGTTTGCAGTTGAGAATGTAGATTTTATATTTGATGAATTGGAGGACAGGGACAAGTCAGTATGAAAGGAAATGCTGGGTGAGGAGACAGAGAAAAGGTCAAGATGGAGCCAGTTGGAGATAATGGAATCCAGGAACTCAATGTGCTTAGAGAAATTAAGGGACAGCTCCTGCTCAGGGTCCAAGTGCACAAAATTATCCAAAAGTAGTGAATATTAAAAAATTAGATGGATCAGAATGCAAGTCTTGAAAGGAACCTGCTTGAATACCCTTTACTGATTTAAAATGAATGGAATAAAAATCAGTTGATGATCCAGTAAGACTCCCACATCAAGTGGAGAGGTAATGAAAACATAGATAATATTTAAAGTACAAGTAGATGTGGGTAATTAGTGCTGGGTTGTGCAACGTTGGTTGTGCAAGAAGGAAATCCCAGTTGAGGGAGGCGAGGAGGGAGGAAGCCAAGTAAAGGGACGTTCCAAAGTTTCCTTGTGAGTTCGTGGCACATTTCTGGACCCAAGAGAATTTAAGAAAACATGAACTGCAAGCAGCCATCACTGCTCCTCCACTTCGGCGTCAGGTTAGGAAAGGCAGGTCAGACTCCAGTGATTGGGGCCTAATCTGCATATTTGAAGAGGACTCAGAAAGCTTGACATTGGATTTTACCAGTGGAGGGGAGGTAAAGGTCAAGCCTGAACCCAGTGTTTCCTTTCCCCACAACAGGTAGAGACATAAATAAATTCCTTTCATGGACCACAGACGCATAATTAAATAAATCTTTGCATGAATCAGAAAGAAGGCACTTCCATCATTCCCCAGAGAAACCAGCTGTTTGGTCTTCTACATGGATACTCTGTTTTGTCTGCTGCAGCACATTGCTTATCTCTTGCATATACTTTCACAATTAGAACATAGAACATACAGTGCAGAAGGAAGCCATTTGGCCCATCGAGTCTGCACCGACCCACTTAAGCCCTCACTTCCACCCTATCCTCGCAACCCAATCACCCCTCCTAACCTTTTGGACATTAAGGGCAATTTAGCTTGGCCAATCGACCTAACGTGCATGTCTTTGGACTGTGGGAGGAAACAGGAGCACCCGGAGGAAACCCACGCAGACACGGGGAGCACGTGCAGACTCCGCACAGACAGTGACCCAGCGGGAAATCGAACCTGGGACCCTGGTGCTGTGAAGCCACAGTGCTAGCCACGTGTGCTACCGTGCTGTCCACTAATAATAGCGGAAATCAAATAGGATAAAATAGCTACTTTTGAGTAGCCTTAAAAATGCTTTAATGAAGCCATGCTTTCATTATCAATAATATTAATGAGTGGACTATTGAAAAAAATAGGAATTTTCTTAAGAACTCTCATTGACACAGGCAGCCTCTTGAAAACAAAGGTAATGGACTGGGTGTTTAAATAACTTGAGTTATTGAGTTAAAAAGCTGGAGTTATTTTTACCTTTCACTGACATAGACTGAGGCTGGGCATTTTAGTAACTTCACAGCACAAATTTCTTTTACCTCACACTGGCACAGGCAGGCTTTTTTAAAAAATGCTGGTGATTTAAATAATTTGATATCATGGCTATTATTCAGACCTTATTCACACTGCAAGATCATTTATGACTACTCTAAATATCCGTAACTCCCACACTGCTACAGCAAAATGGGATCTATTCGCACTGTCCCCTTTCCCCTATTAGTGAAAATTACAGAGGGACTTCCAGATCCAGCTCCTGCCTTCCGTTTTTAAAGGTCCACAGAGTCTCCACGATGCCTCACAAATCCAGGCTGTATTCCAGAAATGAAAGACAGATTTACAGATTCTTCCTCTTTTACCAAACCGTACGTTCCAATTTTAATCACAATTGTAAACGTTGATGTATTTATCGCTCCATGTATATTTCTTAGTCAGAGATATTAAAAGCAGAACCCGATATTTCCCTAAAAGTAGCCAGCAAGGATGTTACTGTCAAGCTGAAGATCAGCCAGAAAATATGATATTGAGGGTTAATTTAATTTGCTTGGTAAAATGTTCCAGCCACTCATCACTATAACTTAGAATCTTACAATGTCACCAGAAATTCTTCCAACTAATCATAAATGTTTGACATGCCTGGTACACACCTCTATTACATGAATTAAAAACATTCCCAAAGAAGGACAGCGCTGCACATATTATAAGGAAAAGCAGACATGATTTAAGAAAATACTGTGCAGCCAGTCAACATGACTTGTCAGTGCTTTTGCTGAGTTCACATTTAAGATCTTCAAAAGGCAATATAGGACATAGGAATTCGGAGCAGAGGTATGCAATTCAGCCCTTCGAGCTTGCTCCGCCATTCAAACAGATCATGCTTGATCTTTTTAAAAAATAAATTTAGAGTAGTCAATTATTTTCTTTTCCAATTAAGGGGCAATTTAGCGTGGCCAATCCACCTAACCTGCACATCGTTGGGTTGGGGGGGGTGAAACCCACGCAGACACTGGGAGATGAGGAAACTCCACGCGGACAGTGACTCAGGGCTGGGATTCGAACCCGGGTCCTCAGCGCCGTAGTCCCAGTGCTACCCACTGCACTACCGTGCCGCCCCATGTTTGATCTTTTCCTGGTCCCTGTTCCCCATATCCCTTTAACCCATTTTTAAAATCAGAAATATATTGATCTCCTTCTTGAAACCATTTAATGACTCAGGTTCCACTGCACTATGGGGCTGCGAGTTCAACAAATTCCCCATCCTCTGCAAGAAATAGTTCTAAATCTACCGCGTCTTAACCTATATCTGTGACCTCTCATTCTAGATTGCCTTACAAGGGGGAACATTTGGTCTATTTTTACTTTATCAATCCCTTTTAGTATTTTACACACCTCAATCAGATCTCCTCTCATCCTTCTAAACTCCAGCGAGTATAAGGCCAAACTGCTAATCTCTCCTCATATGTCAACCCTTTCATCCCTGGAATCAGTCTGGTGAACCCCCCCTAGTATAGCCTTCCTCAAATAAGGAGACCCAAACTGGACACAATACTCCAGGTGTGGTCTCACCAACACCCTATATAATTGCAACAACACTTCTCTACTTTTATACTCCAGTCCTTTTACAATAAACAGTAACATTCCATTTGCCTTTTTAATTACATGCTGTACCTGCATTCTGACTTTCTGCGATTCATGAACACAATCCCTCTGTCAAGATGCATTTTGAATCTGCTTTCCAGTTAGATAATAATTTGTCTTTCTATTTTTCTGGCCAAAATGGATAACCCCACTTTCCATTAAACTCCATCTGCCAGATTTTGGCCCAATCTCCTAGCCTATCTATATCCATCTGTAAAATTTGTGTCTCCTCTTCACTGCCTGCTTTCCCACCTTTTTTGCTGTGTTATACTCTGTCCCTGCTTGCAGATCATTTATATAGATTGTAAACAGGTGAGGCCCGAGGACTGACCCCTGCGGCACCCCATTAGTTACAGTTCACCAGCCAGAGAAGGACCCATTTATCCCAAGCCTCTGCTTTCTGTCAGTCTGCCAATCCTCAATCCAATCAAGTACGCTACCCTTAATCCCCTGTAATCTCACCTTCTGGAACAGTCTTTTATGTGGCACCTCGTCAAATGCCTTCTGGAAGTCTATATCAACCACATCCACAAGTTCCCCATTATACACGTTTCTGGTTACGTCCTCAAAGAACTCAAGCAAATTTGTCAAGCATGACGTACCCTTCATAAAATCATGCTGTCACTGGTGGATTGAGCTTTGTCTTTCCAAATGTTCAGTCAACTCCTCCTTAATGATTGATTCCAGCAACTTCCCCACCACAGAGGTCAAGCTAACCAGTCTATAGTTTCCTACCTTTTGCCTATCTCCCTTTTTGAATAAGGGCGTCATATTAGCGTATTTCCAATCCACCGGGACCATTCCAGAATCCAGGTAATTCTAAAATATCATGACCAATGCATCCATATCTCTGCTGTCATCTCCTTTAAAACCCTAAGGTGCAGGCGATCAGGTCCCAGAGACTCATCTGCCTTTAATCCCATCATTTTATTCAATCCCCCCTCCCTAGTGATGTTATTGCACCAAGTTCCTCTGCATTATCTGTAGATTTTGAAAATGCTTTTTTAATTATCTTCTACTGTGAAGAAAGAGGCAAATATTGGTTCAGTGCCTCTGCCAGTTCTGTCTTCCCCATTACTACCTCACCGTATCATGCTCTAAAGGGCCAACATTTACTTTAGCTATTCCCTTCCACTTTATATACTGATGGAAGCTTTTGGTATCAGTGTTTATGTTTTCTGCTAGTTTTAGGACCAGTAACTAAAGGCTTGGTCAGAGCTAGGCTTTAAGGGGTATCTTAAAATAAAAGAGAAGCAAAGAGCTTTCAGAAAGGAATTTGAGAGGTCGAATCTAAGCAGCTGAAACAAATGATAATGAAAAGGAAGTTAGAGATTCACAAAATCCATAAACCTTTATAAGGTCACGAAGGAGTTCACACTGAGTAGTTCAAAGAAACGTAGTTTACTTACAATAACTATTGCATACATCACACGGTAAATCCCAACTGGGTCTGCCTAGCTGGTGCCTAACTGGCCGACTTTATAGATCATACAATTATACACTATTTAGAGGTCCCCCGCCCCCTTAACGGGGCAGCTCTTATTCTGCAAAGTGGAAGTTAATTGTTCCAACTCGTAAGATACGTGTGGGCCTTACCAATCATTGTAATTTTCCTGTTTGATAATGACTCCAAAAACAAGTGGGCACCTGAACAAACAGAAGAAGCTTCTTGTAAACTCCACCTCAGAACCTTGCAGCTGCCAGGTTCAAAGATGGGAACTCCCAGACCCTCTCTAACAGAATCTCATTCCCTCCCAGAGCATGTGCCCTCATGTATATTCCAATGGATGTAATTATAGAGTCCACTTAATGCATAATTTATCGCCTCGAATAAATGCAGGATTTCCAAGTGGCTGGCCAAATCCATCTCATGACATCAGTCGACTGAAATGGCATTGAAGCTGAGACGGAAGCATACTGTGACACTGATAGCAGACATTCTGATGGCCAGGATAATATCAGTTAATAGGTCTCCAGACTGTAACCAAGCCATTGTGTCCACAGTCACTCATGGGTCAGCAATAGAAAGAGAACCATTGGAGGCTGATGCTCAGTTATGTCTTTCATTCTATGTTCCTGCAGAGAGGAAACCTTCAGGAAGATGGAGGGTGCATTTACTGTTGCCTGCATCACCACATGAAGGTGGGAGAAAAGGCGGAGAAGAGTGCTACAGCTGTGCCAGACTCGCCAAAAGGAGGCGCTTCAACCTGATAAGCAAGGGGCAGCAGGGTCCCCTCCAGACCAATAGAAACACTGCACCTCTCAAGATTGAAGGTGTACAGAAGATTAATGTATTTTCTGTTGATGAGTGAGAAACAGGGGTATGTTGGCTCACATCTGTCAAATTCTCCATGAGCTGATGCTTCGGATCTAGGAGGACATCCTTTTTCAGTGGCTCTGAAAGTTACTGTCGCTCTTAAGTTGATGTGTGTGGCTCTTTCCAGGGCATTACTAGGGACCTCGATAAGGTCTCTCAAGCTTCTATCCACAAGTGCAGGCAAGAGGTGAGGCACGCCTTCTTTGGTGGGTGTCCTTTGGAGAGTCGATACTTGGATGGCCCACCCTGTTTTGCGTTTTCTGTGGTGGGGCAGGTACATGCTCCTCAGCCTCTGGAGCTGGAGCTGATAGGATCTCAGGCAGAGGGGACTGTGATCAGCTGAACTCTTCCGGAGTCACCTGCATGGATGACCCCAGGGGGTGTCCAGTGCTGATTCTTGTCCCTACAGGTGTGCAAGGGCCCTTGGCTAAATCCTTGAGGAGAAGGAGCACATGAAGTGAGATCTAGGTACCTTGGCCCCTCTCGTATAGCCACTGCTGGATGCTGCCAATGCCTAAAGCAAAGGAGTGCACAGGTGCAATGTCCTGGACAAAGGCCTCCAAGATAGCCACCATCCTGCTAGTGTTGACCTTGGTGCACTGGCATGTCTGCATTATTACCACAGACAAACATAGATGGACGCCTCCATTGTACTTTGTAACCTATGGAGTGCAGCTGACATCCATTCCTGGTTTTCCAGTGAATGTCACTGCAGTTCCAACATCTTTGTTAAGATTCAGTCCACAGTCCCGAGCCTGCTCTAGATCTAGGTCCTACCTAGGTATGCGGTGGTGAAGGGTGTAGGTGAGAGCTGTGACGGGTCTTCCACAAGTGGGCCCACAAGATCCCATCCGAAGTATCAAGGTGGCTGGATGGGGGGGCTGGCTCCCGGGATGAGTGGTGATGTCCCTGGAGTGTGAGATCCCAGTGGACTGTCATCCTGCGAATATGTGAGGAGCTCTTGAGAGTGTGAGCTGAGAGGGGTGAGGAGGTTGAGTTAAACTAACTATGCAGATGAGGTAATTCATCCACCTGCAGCACTGGATCGCTGGCCTCCTGCAGGCTGAGTTGGGACTCACTGCCACAGACAGCTCCTTCCAAGCTGGGTTGGTGACCTTGTTGGACCTCCTCACAGGGGTAAGAGAAGGTCATACAGGACTGCAACAGCCCTTTCCATGGAGGGGAAAAAAGTAGTCAATTTCTACACGACATGTAGAAAGAAAATTTACCGTCTGGTCGTAAACTAAGAATCTGGGTTGCAGTAAATTTAACCTTCATACTTAAATAGTAATTGTCGACCATTTTCACCAGAATGGTAGAGCAAAATCAATTGGCCCATTTCACTGACAGAGTTCAGTAGTGCAGGTACAGCTTACCTCCATTCCAAATCCTTTTAGGTGTATCTGGAGTAAGATGGAGATGACCTTATTTATGTAAGAGTGCACCAGAATGGTGTAACTTCAGCATCTGATAGGGTAGGGAGATGGGGATGACGTTCGCAAGCTGCATGTTGCCAGGGTATAATTGTTATTCAATTAGCCACCTTTTACATGAGAGCCAGTTTTTCCAATTGCAACGGGGGACAAGATTTGACCTCAATCTGAACCCGCTGATGGTTTCCACTTGCCTGCTCCAACAAGGAATATACACTGGAAGTTGGAGAGGCTGGAACCAGGGGAATTCCTTTCTTAGCCCCAGGACATAAAAGGCCAGATTTTCTGTGGATAGAAGTTCTGCCTCACCCAGCCCTGACAGAAACCTGCATCCAGGGTTGTAACCTGACGCCAGGAGAATGCCACTGCTGACCTTGTGGCACGGTCACACAGTGGTTAGCACTGTTTCTTCACAGCACCGGGGTCCCGGGTTCAATTCCCGCTTGGGTCACTGTCCGTGTGGAGTTTGCACATTCTCCCCGTGTGTGCGTGGGTTTCACCCGCACAACCCAAAGATGTGCTGGTTAGGTGGATTGGCCACGCTAAATTGCCCCTTAATTGGAAAAAAATAATAATTGAGCACTCTAAATTTATTTTGAAAAAGAGTGGGCAGAAATAATTGACCATCAATTGACATTGATCACAAATCGGCGTGATGATATTGGTTAGGTTTGTTTCGAGATTAGAGTGGCAAACAAGTTAGTTTTAGCAAGGTTTGTTCTCCATCTTGTACGAAAGGAACACTTGAATGTGTGGTACTACTTTTGGAAAGCTGGGACAGCCAGGTCTCATGGTCAGCAATACCTGTCCACTGACACAAACAGGGCATTGTGGACCTTGCAAGGGGGTGGGAACCGGAACAGCAGGCCAGTAAGTAGAGACTGGGGAAAAACGTGTGACTGAGATAAACATAGTAAGAGCAGACAGAGGGAAGCCGCAGGGCTCAGTGGGAGTGTAGGTCTGGAATGGGTTTGCTTCAATGCAAGAAGTGTAACAGATAAAACAGATGAACTGAGAGCCCGGAATACACCACTGAACTATGATGAAATTGCAATGACAGAGACCTGATTAAAGGAGGGACAGGACTGGCAACTTAACGTTTTGGGATTTCGCTGTTTTTGATGGGACAGAAGGGAAAACAAAAGCTGCCCTGGGGAGTTACATTGCTGATCAGGGAGCATATCACAGCTGTGTTGAGGGAGGACATATTGGAGGGATTTTGTAGTGAGGCATTATGGGTGGAGCTCAGGAATAAGAAGGGTGAAATCATAATGTTGGGAGGGTATTATAGACCTCTCAAGCCTGCAGGAGACAGAGGAGCAGTTGTATAGTCAGATACTGAACAGATGTGAAAAAAGCAGGGTAGTTGTGATGGGCGATTTAACTTCCCCCATATTAATTAGGAATCCCTTGCAGCCAGGGGCTCGGATGGAGAGCAATTTGTTAGATGTGACAAGGAGGGCTTTTTGATACAGTATGTTGACAATCCAACAAGGGAGGGGGTTATACTAGACTTGGTATTGGGGAATGAGCCAGGCCAGGTGGGGGAGCCTTTTGTGCTTTGCGACCATAATTCCATAAGATTTCGAATTGTCATGGATAAGGACATGAATGGCCTGTGGATGAGGGTGCTTAATTGGGCAATGACCAATTACACTCAAATTAGACAGGAACTGAGAAATGTGGATTGGGAGCGACCATTTGAGTGCAAATCCATGTCTGACATGCAGGAGACTTTGAAAGGCCAGTGATTGAAATGCACGACAGGCATGTCCCTGCAAAAATGAAGGATAGAAATGGCAGGATTTGGGAACCATGGTTGACAAAGGAAATTGTAAGCTTAGTCAAATGGTAAAAGGAAGCATACGATAGGTCTAGGCATCTAAAAACTGATGAAGCCCTTGAGGAGTACAGTGAAGTAGGAAGGAACTGAAATGTGGAATTAGGAGGGTGTGGTGAACCACTGTATACCTGTATTAGGGGATGTGAGGTAGGACCTGTACTACAGGTTCGCCGGTAGCCACTGCCGGCTGGCTCCGCCCAGTAGGAGGAGTATAAATATGCGTGTCCTCTATTCAGCTGCCATTTCGCCAGCTGCAGCAGGAGGCCACGCATCTGACTGCAATAAAGCCACAGTTGTACCCAACCTCAGTCTTTGTGCAATTGATCGTGCATCAATTCATTGCAGTCAGATTTTCTACAGGATGGACAGCCAGATCAAACCAGATCGCCTGCAGCTGGATCCGCAATCGACCGACGCAAGAAAAGACTTTAATCACTGGCTAGCTTGCTTCGAGGCCGACATTAACTCAGCGACCACCCCACCGACGGAGGCTCAGAAGATACAGGTCCTGTATTCCAGGATGAGCTCAAGCGTGTTCCCGTTGGTCCAGGACGCCCCGACTTACGCGGATGCCATGGCACTCCTCAAAGAGAACTACGCGCAGAAAGCACCAGGCACGTACTCACCACTCGCTCTCAACTACCTGGTGAGTCCATCGATGACTTCTGGCGGGCCCTAATCCCACTCATCCGGGACTGGGACTGTCAGGCCGTTACGGCCGCCGAACATTCTAATCTCCTCATGCGCGATGCTTTCATAACGGGGATTGGGTCGGACCTCATCCGACAATGATTGCTGAAAGGGGCCACACTCGACCTAGCGGAGACAAAAAAATTAGCGCTCTCCATGACGGTCGCCTCCCGTAATGTTCAGGCCTACCCCTCCAGCCGCGCGGCCCACCCCTCCTGAACCACCCAAACGACCGCCCCAGCTGGGGCCTTGACTAGCCAATATGCCTGCGCCACACGCAAAACCGCACACCCGGGGGTCCCCAATGCTATTTCTGCGGTCAGCAGAAGCATCTCCGCCAACGCTGCCCGGCCCGCGCCGCCATTTGCAAGGCTTGCGGCAAAAAGGGCCACTTCGCCACAGTGTGCCAGGTCCGCGCAGTCGCCGCTATCGCCCCCTCCCCCCTGCGAAACGCACAATGGGCGCCGCTCTCTTCACCCCCACGGACCCCGCGCGGTCAGTGGGCGCCACCATCTTCACTTTCCGGGGCCACGCGCTGCCATTGGGCGCCGCCATCTTCTACCCCTCAGTCCACGTGCAGCCCATGGGCACCGCCATCTTGTCCTGCTCCACCAACGTGTGGCCCATGGGTGCCACCAATTTGTCCCATGCCCGCAACATGCGCCCCATGGGCGCCGCCATTTTGTTCCCCGCAGGATCTCCAGCCGCCGCCATCTTGCCTTCCCCACGGGGCATGGATGCCAATGACCTTCCATGACCTGGGGCCCCAACGCTCTTCGTCTGAAACCAGTGACAATCACCAGCAGCTCGCCTCGATGACGCTGGACCAGTCTCGTCCACACAATCCGGCCAGCGCTTCGACAACGGTGAAAATCAACGGCCACGCGACATTTTGCCTGCTGGACTCCGGGAGCATCGAAAGCTTCATGCACCAGGATATGGTAAGGCACTGCTCCCTCGCAGTCCACCCCGCCAATCAATGGATCTCCCTGGCCTCTGGGTCCCACTCTGTCCCAATCCGAGGGTTCTGCACAGTCACTCTCACAGTCCAGGGCGTAGAGTTCAGCGGCTTTCGCCTCTACGTCGTTCCTAACCTCTGCGCTGCACTATTGCTGGACTATAGAATTTACGGTGCAGAAGGAGGCCATTCGGCACCGGCTCTTGGAAAGAGCGCCCTGCCCAAGGTCAACACCTCCACCCCATTCCCATAACCCAGTAACCCCACCCAACACTAAGGGCAATTTTGGACACTAAGGGCAATTTACCATGGCCAATCCACCTAACCTGCACATCTTTGGACTGTGGGAGGAAACCGGAGCACCCGGAGGAAACCCACGCACACACGGGGAGGATGTGCAGACTCAGCACAGACAGAGACCCAAGCCGGAATCGAACCTGGGACCCTGGCGCTGTGAAGCAATTGTGCTATCCACAATGCTACCGTGCTGCCCACCTGGATTTTCAGTGCAATCTCCAGAGCCTCACCTTCAAATTCGGCAGGCCACTTCCACCCCTCACTGTGTGCAGCCTCACAACCCTAAAGGTCGACTCTCCCCTCCCTCTTTGCCAATCTTACTTCAGATTGCAAGCCCGTCGCCACCAGGAGCAGACAGTACAGCACCCAGGACAAGACCTTGATCAGATCCGAGGTCCAGCGGATGCTTCGGGAGGGTGTCATCGAGGCCAGCAACAGCCCCTGGAGAGCCCAAGTGGTAGTCGTTAAAACTGGGGAGAAACACCGAATGGTCGTGGACTACAGCCAGACCATCAATCGGTACATGCAGCTCGACGCGTACCCACTCCCACGCATATCTGATATGGTCAATCAGATTGCGCAGTACCGGGTCTTCTCAACGATTGACCTAAAATCTGCCTACCACCAGCTCCCCATCCGTAAATCCGACCGCCCATACACTGCCTTCGAGGCGGACGGTCGTCTCTACCATTTTCTTAGGGTTCCCTTTGGCGTCACTAATGGTGTTTCGGTCTTCCAAAGGGAGATGGACCGAATGGTCGACCGGTACGGTTTGCGGGCCACGTTCCCGTACCTAGACAATGTCACCATCTGCGGCCATGATCAGCAGGACCACGATGCCAACTTCGCTAAATTTCTCCGCACCACCACTCTCCTCAATCTTACTTATAACAAAGAGAAGTGTATGTTCAGCACGACCCGCTTAGCCATCCTCGGCTATGTGGTCCAGAATGGAGTTCTGGGGCCCGATCTCGACCGCATGTGCCCACTCATGGAGCTTCCCCTCCCCCCACTGCACCAAGGCCCTCAAACGCTGCCTGGAGTTCTTTTCGTACTACACTCAGTGGGTCCCAAACTATGCGGACAAGGCCCGCCCACTCATATAGTCCACCCAGTTCCCCCTCACGGCCGAGGCACAACAGGCCTTCGCCCGTATCAGAGCTGATATAGCCAAGGCAGGGATGCACGCAGTAGACGAGACACTGCCCTTTCAAGTAGAAAGCGACGCACCAGATGTCGCCCTTGCCGCCACCCTCAATCAGGCAGGCAGACCCGGTGTTCTTTTCCCGCACCCTTCATGCCTCAGAAATTCGGCACTCATCCGTCGAAAAAGAGGCCCAGGCTATCGTTGAAGCAGTGCAGCATTAGAGGCATTACCTGGCTGGCAGGAGATTCACTCTCCTCACTGACCAACGGTCGGTAACCTTCATGTTCAATAACACGCAGCGGGGCAAGATCAAAAATGATAAAATCTTGCGGTGGAGAATCGAGCTCTCCACCTATAATTACGAGATTTTGTATCGCCCCGGCAAGCTCAACGAGCCCCCAGACGCCCTCTCCCGAGGTACATGTGCCAGCGCACAAGTAGATCAACTCCGGGCCCTACACGACAGCCTTTGTCACCCGGGGGTCACATGACTTTACCATCTCATCAAGGCTCGCAACCTGCCCTACTCCGTCGAGGAGGTACGGACAGTCACCAGGGACTGCACTTCTACCGGCCGGACCTTGCACGCCTGGTGAAGGCCTCCCGCCCCTTTAAACACCTCAGCGTGGATTTCAAAGGACCCCTCCCCTCCACCGACCATAACATGTATATTCTCAGTGTGGTCGATGAGTACTCCATGTTCCCCCTTGCCATCCCATGCCCGGATATGACGTCCGCCACCGTCATCAAGTCCCTCAACACAATTTTCACTCTGTTCGGTTCCCCCGCCTATATCTACAGTGACAGGGGATCCTCACTCATGAATGATGAGCTGCGTCAGTTCCTGCTCAGCAGGGGTATCGCCTCCAGCAGAATGACCAGCTACAACCCCCGGGGAAACGGGCCAGTAGAACGGGAGAATGGGACGGTTTGGAGGGCGGTCCAGCTGGCCCTACGGTCCAGGTGCCTTCCAGCCTCTCGCTGGCAGGAGGTCCTCCCTGACGCTCTACACTCCATCCAGTCACTACTGTGCACCGCTACGAATAACACACCCCATGAACGTCTTTTTACCTTCCCCAGGATGTCCACATCCGGGGTGTCGCTCCTGACTTGGCTCGCAGCTCCAGGACCGGTCCTGCTCCATAGGCACGTCCGACTCCACAAGGCGGACCCGTTGGTGGATCGGGTACTCTTGCTCCATGCCAACCCCCAGTATGCCTACGTTGCGTACCCCGACGGCCGCCAAGATACTGTCTCCCTCAGGGACCTGGCACCGTCAGGTTCCAACCGAACACACTCCCCCGCCCCGGCGCCATCCTCCCCTTCCCCGGCGCTTCCATCATTGTCCCCACCAGTCCCATCCCTCCTTCCACTGCCCACGCAAGAGGACAACGAAGATTTCGGCATGCTCCCGGAGTCATCTAACAGCAGGCCAGCACCGCCATCGCCGCCACCGTTACGCCGCTCCCAGTGGAACGTCAAGGCTCCAGACAGATTGAACCTTTAATTGGACCTTCAAAATGGACAATTTTTTTTTCTCTCTCTTCATGTTGTTTCTACGACACCACCCCTGCCGGACTCATTTTTAACAGGCGGTGAATGTGGTGAACCACTGTACACCTGTATTAGGAGATGTAAGGTAGGACCTGTAGTACAGGTTCGCCGGTAGCCCCTGCCGGCTGGCTCCGCCCAGTAGGAGGAGTATAAATATGCCTGTCTTCTATTCAGCTGCCATTTCGCCAGCTGCAGCAGGAGGCCACGCATCTGACGGCAATAAAGCCACAGTTGTACCCAACCTCAGTCTTTGTGCAATTGATCGTGCATCAGAGGGCTAAAAGGGGCCATGAAATGTCTCAGCAAACCTGGTCAAGGAGAGTCCCAAGGCTTTTTATGCATATATCAGGAGCAAGGAGATAGCAAGAGAAAGAGTAGGCCCACTTAAGGACAATGGAGGGAAGTTATGCGTGGAACCACAGGAAGTGGGTGAAATCCTTAATGAGTACTTTGTATCGGTATTCAGCAGGGAGAAGGTGATAGATGTTGAGGTTAGGGATAGGTGTGTGAACTCTCCTGAGAGCGTAAATCTCTCAAAGGAGGAAATGTTGAATAACCTAAATTGCATTAAGGTTCAAGCCCCCGCGGCCAGATGGGATCTATCCCAGGTTACTGCGAGAGGCAAGGGTAGAAATAGCTGGGGCCTTAACGGATATCTTCACATCCTCTTTGACCACAGGCGAGGTTCCAGAGGACTGGCGAATAGCCAATGTTATTGCTTTGTTTAAGAAAGGAAGCAGGGACAACCCATCAAATTATAGGCCAGCGAGCTTGACATCAGGGGCAGGATTCTCCGACCCCCCGCCGGGTCGGAGAATCGCCGGGGACTGACGTGAATCCTGCCCCCGCCGGTTGCTGAATTCTCCGGCACCGGATATTGGGCGGGGGTGGAATCGTGGCGCGCCGGTTGGGGAACCCTCCCCGGCGATTCTCCGGCCCGCTATGGGCCGAAGTCCCGCTGCTGGAATGCCTGTCCCGCCGGCGAGAATCAAACCACCTCTCTTACCGGCGGGACAAGGCGGTGCGGGCAGGCTCCGGGGTCCTGGTGGGGGACGTGGGGCGATCTGGCCCGTGATCGGGGCCCACCGATCCGCGGGCGGGCCTGTGCCGTGGGGGCACTCTTTTCCTTCCGCCTTCGCCATGGTCTCCACTATGGCGGAGGCGGAAGTGACCCCCTCCACTGCGCATGCGCGGGGTGCCGTGAGCGGCTGCTGAAGCTCCTGCGCATGCGCCGCACGGCAAAGTCATTTCCGCGCCAGCTGGTGGGGCACCAAAGGCCTTTCCCGCCAGCTGGCGGGGCGGAAATCAGTCCGACGCGAGCCTAGCCCCTCAAGGTGAGGGCTCGGCCCCTCAAGATGCGGAGAATTCCGCACCTTTGGGGCGGCGCGATGCCGGACTGATTCGCGCCGTTTTTGGCACCGGTCGGCGATTGCGGAGAATCCCGCCCCAGTAGTGGGGAATGTTTTGGAAAAGATACTGAGGGACAGGATGTATGCACATTTGGAGGAAAATAGACTAGTTAGTGACAGGCAGCATGGTTTTGTACGGGAAAGGTCATGTCTCACCAACTTAATTGAGCTTTTTGAAAAGGTGACATAGAAAATTGATGAGGGAAGGTCTGTGGATGTAATTTATATGGACTTTAGTAAGGTGTTTGACAAGGTCCCACATGGCAGACTGGTACAAAATCTAAAATCACATGGGATTTGGGGTAGGCTGGCTCGATGGATACAGAACTGGCTTGGTTGCAGAAGACAAAGAGTAGCAGTGGAAGGGTGTTTTTCTGAATGGAGATCTGTAGCTAGTGGTGTTCCGCAGGGATCAGTGCTGGGAACCACTGCTGTTTGTAGTATATATAAATGATCTAGAGGAAGATGTGGATGGTCTGATTTGTAAGTTTACGGATGACACAAAGATTGGCAGAGTGGCTGATGGTACCGAGGATTGTCAGAGGATACAACATAATATAGATAGATTGGAGACTTGGGCACAGAAATGGCAAATGGAGTTTAATCCGGAAAAATGCAAGGGGATGCATTTTGGAGGATCAAATCTAGGTATGAATTATACTGTAAATGGCAGAATCCTTCGGAACATTAACATAAAGAGGAATCTTGGCATGCAGGTCCACAGTTCCCAAAAAGTGGCAACACAGGTGGCCAAGATGATGAAGAAGGCATATGGCATGCTTGCATTAATCAGCCGGGGCATTGAGTACAAGAGTTGGGAAATCATGTTGCACCTGTAGAAACCTTGATTAGGCCGCATTTGGAGTATCGCATGTGTCACCACATTATCAGAAGGATGTGAAAGTTTTGGCGAGAGTGCAAAGAAGGTTCACCAGGATGTTGCCTGGTCTCGAGAGTGTTGGCTATGAGAAGTTGAATAAACTAGGATTGTTTTCACTGGAAAGATGGAGTCTGAATACCTGAAAGAGGTCTACAAAATTATGAGAGGCATAGACAGGATGGATATTCAGAGACTTTTTCCAGGGGTGGAAGTGTCAATTACAAGTGTGCACAAGCTCAAAATGGGAGTGGGAAAGTTTAAGGGAGATGTGTGGGGTAGGTTTTTCACCCAGAGAGTGGTGGGTGCCTGAAACGCACTGCCAGAGGATGTGGTGGAAGCAGGCACATTAGCAACATTTAAGAGGCATCTGGATGGATACATGAATAGGGATGAAATAGCGGCATACAGACCAAGTAAAGGCCAAAGGTTTTTGTTTAGTTAGAGCATCATGATAGGCACAGGCTAGGAGGGCCAAAGATCCTGTGCAGGATTCTCCCCTACTCGGCGGAGTGGGCCGTACCAGGGCCGAGGAGTGGCGTGAACCACTCCGGCATTGGGTCTCCCAGAATCCTCCGCACCTTCAGGGGCTAGGCTGGCGCCAGTGGGGTTGGTGCCGTGCCAGCCAGTGCCTAAGGGCCTCCTCCGGCCGGTGCGAGTTGGTACATGCGCGGGAGCGCCAGCGTGTCCTGGTGTCATCCCAGCGCATGCCCAGGGTTTTTTTTCTCCGTGCCGGCCATGGTGGACTGTTACGCCGGCCGGCGTGGAGGGAAAGAGTGCCCCCACGGCACAGGCCCGCCCGCGGATCGGTGGGCCCCGATCGTGAGCCAGGCCACCGTGGGGGCCCTGTCCCTCGGGGCCAGAACCCCCCGCGCCCCCCTCGAGGGCTCCGCCAGTTCGGACCTGGTGTATTTAACGCCGGCGGGATCCGCCGAAAACAGGCGGCCACTTGGAGAATCCGGCAGCCGGCGTCGGGGCGGCGGGCGGTATTCACGCCACCCCCCGCCGATTTTCCGGCAAGGCGGGGGTCGGACAATCCCGCCCCCTGGGCATGCGCTGTACTTTTCTTTGGTTTTTTTCTAAATGATGGACAGAAATATGCTGCAGCAGATCTCAACACTTTATACACATGATATGCATTTCAGGCAGACAAGGGCATTTAATTTCATCTAATCACACCTTCCGCATGTTTTTTTTACAACATTTGTGTTAGGCCCAAGCCTTTACCAAAATAAACTCATATAAGTGTCAGTGTTGTCAGACATGAAGCTGCATGTGGATGTAATTTTAAAGGACATAGGGAGAATGTTAATTCTTATAGTATTCCGGCCAACTTCATTTTTCATATTTTGGCCTACTATCAGTTAGCCTTGGTGCCAATTGATGTAAGTTTTGTTTTGATGCCAGCACCATTATTGATACTAATACGTTTCTCAAAGGAAATTTCTCCTATGTGATGTGTTTGAAAAGGGCGACAGGCCAAAGGAAGGCTGCCAGGGACGTCAGCTGTATTTAAGTTCATTGGGCCTCCCACAGTGCTCTCTGTTGCTCTCCCGTGCCTGAACTATATTTATATTACTCAGGCCTCCCACGGTGTCCCTGTTTAATTGAAGTTATGATAGCACCTAGTTTAATCTTACTCATGATGGTGTTGCGGATTTTTGGTTCCAAATTATCGCGGGTTGATGGTGTTTCATTCTGGCTGTGCATAGATCTCTGAATTCAAAAATTGGATTAGAGTATCTGGATCTGAATGTGAATGCAAATTTCAAATAATGTCAATTGCCGACTATATTGTTTGTTCTCAAATCACTAATCCTTAAGTAATAATGGAAAGGTTTGACTATGCTACATGAGAATTATCAATACTTGCTCATTAAACAGTTGGAGATAATAATCCCTGAATGCAAGTTTAGGTTCAACCTTAAGATTTCCACAAATTTCAGATCCATTGAATCGATACAATGCAGAAGGAGGCCATTTGGCCTATTGAGTCTGCACCGACCCTCCGAAAGAGCACTCTATCTAGGCCCACTCCCATATCCTATCCCCATGTATTGCTCATGGCCAATCCACCTAACCTGCACATCTTTGGACTGTGGAAGGAAACCAGAGCATCCGGAGGAAAACCACGCAAACACGGAGAGAAAGTGCAAACTCCGCACAGTCACCCAAGGCTGGAATTGAACCCGGGTCCCTGATGCTGAGGCAGAAATGCTAACCACTGTGCCACCCTATTCAGAAGGAAATATTCCTTGCCACTACTCTACCTTCCTTTTGCATTCAATAAATAAATACACATTTGGCAACTTGTTGCTATTTTGAAATAGTCTCCACTTATTTTTTCTTAAATTAAAAAAAAAAATTCCCAGGTTTTTTTCCAATTAAAGGGCAATTTAGCATGGCCAATCCATCTACCCTGCACATCTTGAGGTTGTTGGGGGGTGAGACCCACGCAGACACGGAGAGAATGTGTAAACTGCACACAGTGATCAGTGATCTGGGCGAAATGGTCTCCACTTTATTGGTTTGAATTCGCTAGGCATGTGATCTGGCTATTCTTATGTATCTCCTCTTCTCATAGTGGCAGAGTGACACGCACTTACATGACCTTAGGAATCAGCTAAAGATATGCACTCCTCAAACCTGGTCCATCATTCATTTTGATCATGATTGATCTGTACATTAACTTCATTTACTTGTCTTTGTTTCCCCTTGATACTCTTACCAATCAAGAATCCATCAATCACTGTATTGAAAATTTCAATTGACCCACATCCATAGCCTTTTGGGAGAACCTTTTAGGCATCCACAACAAATGGTGTGAAAAACGTGCATCCTGATTTCAGCAGTGTAGCTCTAATGTTAAGCTTATGCGCATTCTCCTATACCAGAGGAAACAGTTTCCACTCCATTGAAATATCAAATTACTTGATTTACTGAATTAGATCAGGTGTGATTTAAACTCAATGAAATACAAGCTAAGTTTTCTCCAACCTGTAAAAGGGAAAAAAAGACTTGGGGTATGATTTAACAGAAACATTTCAAAGTCTCGTTTTGGGTTAGTTTGGTGGAATGTTTCACGACGGCCAGGTTGGCGAGATCGTGGCCGGTATTCAAGGGTACTAAGTGCCAAAAGTGACCCCCCACGAGATTTTCCCCATTCCTGGCTCCCTCGCCATCTGATTTGCCTGACTTGTGCCTCAGCTTCCTGCCGCTAAGAGAGAGCTGCTTTTAAACACTCCCTCACCACACACTTCCAGTCAACAGACGAGCATGGCAGTGCTTCTCGCTTTGGTGTTGCTAACCTGGCCAGGCTTTGCGACGTTGTGGATGAGAGGCGGGTCTTTCTGTTCCACCGAGGAGGTTGGAGAATCAGCAGCAGGGTCAGCAATGCCACAAGGAGGCAGTGACCGCGGCTGTCAGTGTGGGCAGCATGACCAGGAAGACTACCATCCAATGTAGGAAGAAGCCAAACAACCTCCACCAAGCTGCAAGGGTAAGTTACCACCTCGCTCCTGGCTTCAGTTCCACCTGCTATCTCTCAAAATCCCCAAACACCCCCCCACAACTAACTGGCTGACACCTCGCACCCTCCCCACATCCGATCTTCGTGCTTGTTCCTCAGAACCCCCTGGCACCCGGCAGCACAACCCCTTCATGCCCAGGTGCGGTGCCCACACATGCCACCTGATATAGACCCCCTTTTCCCATCAAGCGGGTGACAATGCCCTCTCTTTATCCCATCAGGAGAAAAGGCCCATAATAAAGGGAAAGGGCAAAGACTGGGGTAGCAATCACAAAGATTCAACTCCTCACCCACAATGAGGAACGGTCCCTGAAAATCGTGGGGTTGACTGAGGACAGAGCAGTAACCGACAGTGAGGTTCGCCTGTGGCAGACGGGTGAGGATCCACTGCCCCTTCACCCAGGTGACCTGATTCAAATGAGTTGTTCATGTCAGACATTCCTCTCATTGACCACAGGTTGTCTCCCATGGTCTCCATCTGATGAGGTTGGGCCATTTGAAGTAGTTCCAAGAGACCACCTCAGATGAGAGCTCTGAGGAGACCACATTGAGTTATCACAGACATCACCCCCACCTTCCACAAATGCAGAGACACACCCTATGTGGTCGACATTAGTGGACTGGCTTCATGATATAGAGCATCCGACACCTGCCGGACGCACCTGTGAGCTGTATATTGTGAAATGCCGCACAGGTTCCCGCTCGAGCCCTGGAATGAGCCAGTGGCACAAAAGTTTTTTTTAAATATATTTTTAAAAATTCTCCTCCTTTTTCACATTTTCTCCCAAATTTACACCCAACAATAAACAATAATCGGTAATGAATATAATGTCAATCTTCATATCAATAACAACGATCCCATCCTCCCACCAAACCCGCATGTTAACATAAACAGTTGACAAAAAGGAATCAGGAATCACCCATGGTCACCATTATCACATACAGTCCCCCTCCCCCAACCCTCCCAGCCCCCAACCCCCCTAATGTTCAATGTGATCCAATTCTCAAAAGTGCATAATGAATAACGCCCATGAATTGTAGAACCCCTCCATCCTTCCCCTCAGTTCAAAGTTGACCTTTTCAAGCGCCAAGAATTCCAGCAGGTCCCCCCGCCACGCCAGGGCACAGGGTGGAGAGGTTGATCTCCACCCTAACAGGATCTGTCTTCGGGCGATCAACGAGGTGAAGGCTACAATATCTGCCTCCACACCCGTTTCCAACCCCGGCTGATCCGACACCTCGAATATGGCCTTCCGAGGGCCCGGGTCCAGTTTCACGTGCACCACTTTAGAGATTACCCTAAACACCTCATTCTAGTAATCCCCAAGTTTTGGACAGGACCAAAACATATGAACGTGGTTCGTGGGGCCCTCCCTGCAACGTTCACACACATCTTCTACCCCTCAAAGAGCTGGCTCATTCTCACCCTTGTAATCGCTCTATACTCGCTCTGTACACCACCTTCAGCTGTATCAGCTCCAACCTCACACACGAGGTGGAGGCGTTCACCCTCCGGAGCACCTCACACCAGAACCCCTCCTCCATATTCTCTCGCAACTCTTCTTCCCACTTTGCCTTGATCCCTTCTAGCAGCGCCTTCTCCTACTCCAAAATAGCCCCGTAAACCGCCGATACTACCCCCTTCTCCAGTCTAGTGGCATAAAAGTTAATGGCCGCAGTGACATTCATCACCATTGGGAGCAAGTGCCCTCCTTCTCCGCGGGATGTCAAGTCCACGAGGATGTAGCAGAGGTGCCACGCTGTCTCTCTGTTGAGGCACAGGGCGGGATTCTCCCGCAACTGGCTGGATGTCCCAATGCCAGCGCCAAGAGCGGCGCGAACCATTCTGGCGTCGGGCCGACCAGAAGGTGCTGAATCCTCCGCACATCCGGGGGCTAGGCCGGTGGCGGAGGGGTTGGTGCCACACCAACCGCGCCGAAGGGTTGGCGCGAGTTAGCGCATGCGCTGAACTGCCAGCGTGTTCCTGCGCATGTGCAAGGGGGTGTCTTCTCCGCGCCGGCCATGGCGGAGCCCGACAGAGGCCGGCGCGAAAGGAAAGAGTGCCTCCATGGCACAGGCCCGCCCGCAGATCAGTGGGCCCCGATCGTGGGCCAGGCCACCGTGGGGGCCCCCCCCCCCCCCGGGGCCGGATCCCCCCACGCCCCCCCGAGGACTCACCTATCCAGCCTACCAGACAGGTCTCGCCGTGAGGGACCATCTCCATTTCACGCCGGCGGGACTGGCCAGGAAATGACGGCTGCTCGGCCCATCGGGGCCCGGAGAATTGCCGGGGAGCCGCTGCCAACACCCCCTGACCGGCGCAGCGTAAACCGAGACCCCACCCGAAAACCGGCGGTGGAGAATACGGCAGCCGGCGTCAGATCGACAGGGCGGGATTCGCGCCGCCCCCCCCCCACCCAGGGATTCTCCGACCCGGTGGGGGGCGGAGAATCCCGACCGCAGTCTTCTATGACACAGGTGCTCATCATCTCATTGAATGGCCAACGACGCCTGCACACATAAGGACATTCATTGCCACAGAGGGCGGTGGAGGCCGGGACGTTGAGCGTCTTTAAGACAGAAGTTGATAAATTCTTGATTTCTCGAGGAATTAAGGGCTATGGAGAGAGAGCGGGTAAATGGAGTTGAAATCAGCCATGATTGAATGGTGGAGTGGACTCGATGGGCCGAATGGCCTTACTTCCACTCCTATGTCTTATGGTCTTATGGACATAGGAATTAGGAGCAGAAGTGGTCAATTCAAACCTTCGAGCCTTCTCCGCCATTTAATAAGATCATGGCTGCTCTTTATCTGGTCTCAAATCCACCTCACTGCCTGTTCCCCATAACCCATTAACCTTTTTATCAGAAATATATTTATCTCTTTCTTGGAACCATTACACCTTGAGCAGTAGCTGGCCTCCCCTCCTGGGTCCCGCGTCAGCCTGAGGGGTGGCCGCCTGCACATGGGGTTGCTGCCTCCAGCTTGTACTGGCATTGCTGCCATCGTCAGCATTTCCCCCCTCGGCTGCCATCAGTAATCAGTAAGAAGTCTTACAACACCAGGTTAAAGTCCAACAGGTTTGTTTTGATGTCACTAGCTTTTGGAGTGCTGCTCCTTCCTCAGGTGAAACTGGTATTGTAAGACTTCTTACTGATTTCACCCCAGTCCAACGCCGGCATCTCCGCAATCAAAACAAACCTGTTAGACTTTAACCTGGTGTTGTAAGACTTCTTATTGATTTCACCCCAGTCCAACGCCGGAATCTTTGCATCATGGTCATCAGTAATGTGAGGGCAGCCTCTGCGGGATCAACACCAGCAAACATCATGATATCTGTGAGATATTGGAGAAAGAGCGAGGCCATCAATCAGTAGGGACTTCCATCCTGGGACCATCAAATCCCCCAAGCCTGCCCCATCCTTATATGTCCTTCCTTCTCTCAGAGTGCCATTCAGTGAGCCATTTGGGCTGGCAAACCTTGCTCTGCACACTCACTCCCAGCCGCATCCCCTAGACCCCAGTCCCCAGATCTCTGCCACGGGAACATTAAGGAGACCTTGTTTAGCTGCCCTCCCCTGATCCATACACTTACCCTTCCTCTGTCCTGCTCTTTACTGTTTGATTGTTGGCAGTTCCTTTGTGGTGCTGACACTCCTAGAGTACAGGCACATTGTTCAGGCTTCAAAGTTTACTTGACATCCATCATCCTAGCAGGTATGCTAATAAACGGGAGTATTGCAAGGTAGGAGGCCCCGACGTGTCTCCCGAGAGGGCGGGTGGTGTCTGGCAGGTTTGGGGGGGTAAGCCAATGGGCTGAGGCTGGCTGGTTCCTTGGGGATGGGAGGGTAATGGGAGGGGGGTGCCTTCAAAGGTGGGGCCAGGCTGTCCAATGAAAGGGGCCAGCTGCGAGGGGGTGGGTGGAGAGGAAGGGATGACTGGGTAGTCTAAGGGGGAGGGGTGTTGGTCACACAGGTTTCGTGGTTGGATGATTTGAATGAGGTGGTGACGGCGGCCATCTTGGATGGACTGAGGAAGAAGGTAAGCCCGGATGCGCAGTGGCATGTCCACAAAGTGATTATGGCTGACCCGAAAAGAGAGAGGTCACCTGGAACGTAAGGGGCTTAATGGTCTTCTCCCACTTGAAAAGCCTGAGGGCCGATGTAATCTTTTCACAAGAGACATATCTGAGAGCCAAGGATCAGGTGAGGGGAAGGAAGAGCTGGGTGGTACAAGTGTACCAATCAAATTTTGTCGTGAGGGGGAAAGGGGTGGTCATCCTGTTTAATAAATGGGTAACTTTTATGGGATCAACATGGTGACTGACCGGGGGGACATTATATTATGGTGAGTGGAGCCTCAGAGGGTGCTCCAGTGGTACTGGTGAACATGTATGTCCCAAACTGGGGTGCTGCAGAGTTTACCAAGAAAACATTGGCGGCGATCCCGACCTCGAGTCCCACCAACTGATCATGGGGTATGATTTCAACTGTGTTCCGGACCCGAGGGTGGACAGGTCAAGTCACAGGTCATGTGCAAGGTGGTGAATGAGCTGACTGTTTTCATGGAACAGGTGGGGTGATAGGCCCATGGAGGTTCAACCACCCAAGGGAGAGGATTTCTCTTCTCACAAATTCACAGGGCATTCTCCCAAATAGACTTCTTTATAAATAGTGGCGAAACCGGTGCTTCCAGAGGTAGTGGAGGCTGAATATTCAGCAATAGTTATCTCAGACCACGCACCACATTATGTTGATGTGAGGTTGGAGGCAGATCGGGTCTATCGGCCCTCCGTGGAGGTTGGACACGGCTCTCCTCGCCCTCAAGGCCTTTTGTGAAAAGATGGCACAGGTCATCAGTAACTACGTTAGCTGCAATCAAAATGGGAAGTCTCACCCTCCACATTCCGGGAGGCATTGAAGGCGGTGATTAGGGGGAATAATACCAGATGGGACCTACAAGGACAGGGGGAAGAAGGTGTGGTGATAATGCATATAGTTAGATATATGACCTCTGACCAGCAGGTGGGCACAGTACGAAGTCTTACAACACCAGGTTAAAGTCCACCAGGTTTGTTTCGATGTCACTAGCTTTCTAAGCGCTGCTCCTTCCTCAGGTGAAACTTCACCTGAGGAAGGAGCAGCGCTCCGAAAGCTAGTGACATCGAAACAAACCTGTTGGACTTTAACCTGGTGTTGTAAGACTTCGTACTGTGCTCACCCCAGTCCAACGCCGGCATCTCCACATCACAGCAGGTGGGGACAGAGATCCACCATGTGACTCAACAGAACCGGTGGTTGGTAGAAAGTCATTCTAGAGGACATTCGCATGAGAAGAAGTTCCAGGAGAGTTCAATTATTTGTTACTGTTTGTATTATAGTTCGGTAATTATCTTTCCATGTGTTCATTTTGTAAATAAACTATATTATTAATCAAAGAACTAGATGTTCTGTGTGCATCATTACCATGGCCACAACACAGAACATAACGGAGAGCAGTCCAACAGTAGTTGATCGACTCCATATAGGAGGTGGATAGGCAGTACTCTGTGTGGTAGTATGCATTAGGGGTCATGTGGGACTGTGAAGCCATGATGTCATTGGCTGACAGATCCCAGGTCCTGGTTGGACGTTGACCTCTAGCTCCGCCCTGAAGGCGGAGTATAAGTACCTGGAACCCGCCCCCGCAGGTAGTCTACTACTGAACTGCGGGGGAAACAGTCACGCTTAATAAAGCCTCATCGACTTCACTCTATTCGTCTCTCGGAGTCTTTGTGCGCTACAATTTATTAAGCGTGACTAAAAAGGACTATGGAGCTCAGGATCATCCCGGAATGCCTGAGGATCAGCCCCCACGCAGTGAACGCGGCAGCAGCTTTCAAGCATTGGCATACTTGTTTCGAGGCTTACCTCAGAACGGCCATCGGCCGGGTCACAGAAGACCAAAAACTACAGGTCCTGCACTCGAGGTTAAGCACGGAGATTTTCTCTTTCATCAAAGACGCAGAGGATGTCCAGACGGCGTTCGCAGCACTAAAAAGTCTCTATGTCCGCCCAGTAAACCAGATCTACGCTCGCTATCAACTCGCAACGAGACGGCAAAGTCCCGGAGAATCGATAAACGAATTCTACGTCGCGCTACTAATTTTGGGACGAGCCTGCAGCTGCCCGTCGGTGAACGCAATTGAACACACGGACATGTTAATGCGCGATGCTTTTGTGGCAGGTATGAACTCCTCCCAAATCCGCCAAAGACTTCTAGAAAAAGAGTCGCTAGGACTCTCAGAGGCACGGGCCCTAGCAGCCTCCCTAGACGTGGCCGCGCGAAATACCCGCGCCTACGGCCCCGACCGCGCGGCAGCCCATTGGGCTCCGTACGTACCCGTCGCGACAAACCCACCCCCCCCGGACACCCCACAGGCTTGCGCGGTCCAAACGGCAAGTCGCACCGGGGGCGCCCGCTGCTATTTCTGCGGCCAGGCGAAACACCCCTGGCAGCGCTGCCGGGCCCGCGCAGCGATCTGCAAGAGCTGCGGGAAAAAGGGCCATTTCGCGGTTGTGTGCCGGTCCCGCGAGGTCGCCGCTGTCCCGGGAGAACAGGGAGCCCTGCACGCCGCTTACGCTCCCCAACCCCCCCCCAGCACCCCATGTATGACCCGCAGGCGCAGCCACTCTGGGTCCCGACCACCGCGGTCCCGGGAGAACAGGGAGCCCTGCACGCCGCTTACGCTCCCCAACCGCCCCCCCCCCCCCCGCGCCCCATGTATGACCCGCCGGCGCTACCACTTTGGGTCCCGACCACCGCTCTCCCCGGAGAAGAGGGAGTTCTGCGCGTCTCTAACGCACCACAAAACCCCCCCCGCGCCCCACGTATGACCCGCCGGCGCTACCAATTTGGGTCCTGACCACCGCTGTCCCCAGAGATGAGGGAGCCCCGCGCGTTCCTAACGCTCCCCAACCCCCCCAGCGCCCCATGTGCGACCCGCAGACGCCGCCATTTTGGGTCCCGGCCACCACGAGGGGAGGAAGGGCGCCGCCATCTTGGACCACCCCAGACCTGTACGACGCATGGGGGCGGCCATTTTATCCAACCCCGCCGCCATCTTGTGACCCCCCAGCCATGTGCGATGCATGGGGGCAGCCATTTTGTTCATCCCCGACGCCATCTTGGACGGCAACAACGGACCCCAGTGTCGACGGCTCCACGGGGTTCGCAGAAGACGCTCAAATACTACAACCACGTCTCGCTTCAATAACGCTGGACCAAGCTCGGCCCCGGACACTCCAGACGACGACGACAACGGTGCTGATAAATGGGAACGAGACACCATGCCTAGTCGACTCCGGGAGCACGGAGAGCTTTATCCACCCCGACACGGTAAGACACTGTTCTTTGACCACCCATCCCAGTGCACAAAAGATTTCCCTAGCTGCAGGATCCCACTCCGTACAGATCAAAGGTTTCTGCATAGTTACCCTAACGGTGCAGGGGAGGGAGTTCAAAACTCCGAGAGACGAATAGAGTGAAGTCGATGAGGCTTTATTAAGTGTGACTGTTCCCCCGCAGTTCAGTAGTAGACTGCCTGCGGGGGAGGACTCCTGGTACTTATATTCCGCCTTCAGGGCGGAGCTAGAGGTCAACGTCCAACCAGGAGCCGGGATCTGTCAGCCAATGACATCACGGCTTCACAGTCCCACATGACCCCTAATGCATACTACCACATTCACCCCTTGTTAAAAATGAACCCGGCGGGGTGATGCTTCGCATGGTGGTAAGGGTTTACAAGGCTGGTCCTGGGAGGAAAACTTTTGCATGTTATTACAGTATGTACAAGGTTTTTTTTTGTTTCGAACTATTTACAGTAATCGTCAGGAAAAACAAAATGTTCTCGTTAAAAGTCCACATATTGTACTGTTAGATCGACGCCACGAGTCGGTCGGGCGGTCTGGTCGTCCGTGTCGATCGCCTCGGCCCCGGTGGTGGTGGTGGTGCTTGTTTCGGTGTTGTCCTCTCCGGGAGCCTTACGGTTTCAGCTTGGGCTTCATTCCTGGTCGGGCCTGGGAGGAGGACCGATCCTCCTGGGAAGGGGGCGGTCGCGGGGTGCGGCGGTGGCAGGAAGGGGGGGGTTGGGTGATTGGTGTCGGGGGGGGTGTGTGTGTTGCCGGCAGGCGCCAGATCTCGCAGGGAGACCATGTCCTGTCGGCCGTCGGGGTACTCCACGTCAGCGTACTGCGGGTTCGCGTGAAGGAGGTGAACCCTTTCGACCAACGGGTCCGACTTGTGCGCCCGCACATGTTTTCGGAGCAAGATGGGTCCTGGGGCCGCCTGCCAGGTCGGCAGCGATGTTCCAAAGGAGGACTTCCTGGGGAAGACAAGGAGGCGCTCATGAGGCGTTTGGTTAGTGCTAGTACACAGTAGTGACCGGATGGAGTGGAGGGCGTCCGGAAGGACCTCCTGGCACCGTGAAACTGGGAGGTCCCTGGACCGTAGGGCCAGTAGAACGGTCTTCCAGACCATGCCGTTCTCCCTCTCTACTTGCCCGTTCCCCCGGGGGTTGTAGCTGGTCGTCCTGCTCGAGGCTATACCGTTGCTGAGCAGAAACTGGCGCAGCTCGTCACTCATGAAGGAGGACACCCTGTCGCTGTGGACGTATGCGGGGCAACCGAACAGTGTGAATATGGTGTTCAGGGCTTTAATGACTGTGGCCGCGGTCATGTCAGAGCAGGGGATGGCGAATGGGAAGCGGGAGTACTCGTCCACCACATTAAGGAAGTATATGTTGCGGTCGGTGGAGGGGAGGGGTCCTTTGAAATTCAGACTAAGGCGTTCAAAGGGGCGGGAAGCCTTAATCAGGTGCGCACCATCCGGCCTGAAAAAATGCGGTTTGCACTCTGCGCAGATGTGGCAGTTCCTTGTGACTGTACGGACCTCCTCTAAAGAGTATGGGAGGTTGCGGGACTTAATAAAGTGGTAGAACCGAGTGACCCCCGGGTGGCAGAGATCCTCGTGGAGGGTTTGGAGGCGGTTAATTTGTGCGTTGGCACATGTGCCGCGGGATAGGGCATCGGACGGCTCGTTCAGCTTTCCGGGACGATACAAGATCTCGTAGTTGAAGGTGGAGAGCTCGATCCTCCACCTTAAGATCTTGTCGTTTTTGATTTTGCCCCGCTGTGCATTATCGAACATGAAGGCTACCGACCGTTGGTCCGTGAGGAGAGTGAATCTCCTGCCGGCCAGGTAATGCCTCCAATGTCGCACAGCTTCCACTATGGCTTGGGTTTCCTTTTCCACTGAGGAGTGGCGGATTTCTGAAGCGTGGAGGGTTCGAGAGAAAAAGGCCACGGGTCTGCCCGCTTGGTTAAGGGTGGCCGCTAGAGCTACGTCGGAGGCGTCGCTCTCGACCTGGAAGGGGAGGGACTCGTCGATGGCGCGCATCGTGGCCTTTGCGATATCCGCTTTGATGCGGCTGAAGGCCTGGCAAGCCTCTGTCGACAGAGGGAAGGTCGTGGTCTGTATTAGGGGGCGGGCCTTGTCTGCGTACTGGGGGACCCACTGGGCGTAGTATGAAAAGAACCCCAGGCAGCGTTTTAGGGCTTTTGAGCAGTGCGGGAGGGGAAATTCCATGAGGGCGCGCATACGTTCGGGGTCGGGGCCTATTATCCCATTGCGCACTACGTAGCCCAGGATGGCTAGCCGGTTTGTGCTAAAGACGCACTTGTCCTCGTTGTACGTGAGGTTCAAGGCTTTAGCGGTCTGGAGGAATTTTTGGAGGTTGGCGTCGTGGTCCTGCTGATCGTGGCCGCAGATGGTTACATTGTCGAGATACGGGAACGTGGCCCGTAACCCGTGTTGATCAACCATTCGGTCCATCTCTCGTTGGAAGACCGAGACCCCGTTTGTGACGCCAAATGGGACCCTTAGGAAATGGTATAATCGCCCGTCTGCCTCAAAGGCTGTGTACTTGCGGTCACTTGGGCGGATGGGGAGCTGATGGTAGGCGGACTTGAGGTCCACGGTGGAGAAGACCTTATATTGGGCAATCCGATTGACCATGTCGGATATGCGGGGGAGAGGGTACGCGTCTAGTTGTGTGTACCTGTTGATGGTCTGGCTATAGTCTATGACCATCCTTTGCTTCTCCCCTGTCTTTACTACTACCACCTGTGCTCTCCAGGGACTATTGCTGGCCTGGATTATGCCTTCCTTTAGTAGCCGCTGGACTTCGGACCGAATGAAGGTCCGGTCCTGGGCGCTGTACCGTCTGCTCCT
This sequence comes from Scyliorhinus torazame, assembly GCF_047496885.1. Classification (NCBI taxonomy): domain Eukaryota; kingdom Metazoa; phylum Chordata; class Chondrichthyes; order Carcharhiniformes; family Scyliorhinidae; genus Scyliorhinus; species Scyliorhinus torazame. The sequence continues at coordinate 190,763,264 of NC_092712.1, read as the reverse complement.
AGTGGCGACGGGTTTGCAATCCGGGGTGAGGTTTGCAAGCAAGGATGGGGGTTGCACCTTGAGGGTTGCGAGGCCGCAGATAGTGAGTGGGGGTATTGGGCCGCCGAATTTGAAGGTTAGGCTCTGTAGATTGCACTGGAAGTCTAATCCCAGTAATGTGGGGGCGCAGAGTTGGGGAAGGACGTAGAGCCTGTAGTTTTTGAACTCCCTCCCTTGCACCGTTAGGGTAACTATGCAGAAGCCTTTGATCTGTACGGAGTGGGATCCTGCAGCGAGGGAAATCTTTTGTGCGCTGGGATGGATGGTCAAAGAACAACGTCTTACCGTGTCGGGGTGGATAAAGCTCTCCGTGCTCCCGGAGTCGACTAGGCATGGTGTCTCGTGCCCGTTTATCAGCACCGTGGTCGTCGTCGTCTGGAGCGTCCGGGGCCGAGCTTGGTCCAGCGTCATTGAAGCCAGACGTGGTTGTAGTGGTTGAGCGTCTTCTTCGAACCCCGTGGAGCCGTCGACACTGGGGTCCGTTGTTGCCGTCCAAGATGGCGTCGGGGGTGAACAAATGGCTGCGCCCATGCATCGCACATGGCTGGGGGGTCACAAGATGGCGGCAGGGGTGGACAAAATGGCCGCCCCCATGCGTCGCACAGGTCTGGGGTGGTCCAAGATGGCGGCGCCCTTCCTCCCCTTGTGGTGGCCGGGACCCAAAATGGCGGCGACTGCGGGTCGCACATGGGGCGCTGGGGGGGGTTGGGGAGCATTGGGAATACGCAGGACTCCCTCTTCTCTGGGGACAGCGGTGGCCGGGACCCAAAGTGGTAGCGCCGGCGGGTCATACATGGGGCGCGGGGGGGGGGGGGGGGGGGTTGGGGAGCGTAAGCGGCGTGCAGGGCTCCCTGTTCTCCGGGGAGAGCGGTGGTCGGGACCCTGAGTGGTTGCGCCTGCGGGTCGTACATGGGGCGCTGGGGGGGTTGGGGAGCGTAAACGGCGTGCAGGGCTCCCTGTTCTCCCGGGACAGCGGCGACCTCGCGGGACCGGCACACAGCCGCGAAATGGCCCTTTTTCCCGCAGCTCTTGCAGATCGCTGCGCGGGCCGGGCAGCGCTGCCGGGGGTGTTTTGCCTGGCCGCAGAAATAGCAGCGGGCTCCCCCGGTGCGACTTGGCGTTTGGACCGCGCAAGCCTGTGGGGTGTCCGGGGGGTGGGGGGTTTGTCGCGACGGGTGCGTATGGAGCCCAATGGGCTGCCGCGCGGTCGGGGCCGTAGGCGCGGGTATTTTGCGCGGCCACGTCTAGGGAGGCTGCTAGGGCCCGTGCCTCTGAGAGTCCTAGCGACTCTTTTTCTAGAAGTCTTTGGCGGATTTGGGAGGAGTTCATACCTGCCACAAAAGCATTGCGCATTAACATGTCAGTGTGTTCATTTGCGTTCACCGGCGGGCAGCTGCAGGCTCGTCCCAAAATTAGTAGCGCGGCGTAGAATTCATCTATCGCTTCTCCGGGACTTTGTCGTCTCGTTGCGAGTTGATAGCGAGCGTAGATCTGGTTTACTGGGCGGACATAGAGACTTTTTAGTGCTGCGAATGCCGCCTGGAAATCCTCTGCGTCTTCGATGAGAGAGAAAATCTCCGTGCTTAACCTCGAGTGCAGGACCTGTAGTTTTTGGTCTTCTGTGACCCGGCCGGTGGCCGTTTTGAGGTAGGCCTCGAAACAAGTCTGCCAGTGCTTGAAAGCTGCTGCTGCGTTCACTGCGTGGGGGCTGATCCTCAGGCATTCCGGGATGATCCTGAGCTCCATAGTCCTTTAGTCACGCTTAATAAATTGTAGTGCACAAAGACTCCGAGAGACGAATAGAGTGAAGTCGATGAGGCTTTATTAAGCGTGACTGTTCCCCCGCAGTTCAGTAGTAGACTGCCTGCGGGGGAGGACTCCTGGTACTTATACTCCGCCTTCAGGGCGGAGCTAGAGGTCAACGTCCAACCAGGACCCGGGATCTGTCAGCCAATGACATCACGGCTTCACAGTCCCACATGACCCCTAATGCATACTACCACATGGCCGAATCCAAATCTCCTGAGAATCTCAAATAAATATTCCCATTCAATCCTGTCAAAAAATGCAAATGAGGGTGAATGATATTCTTACCATTTTTAGGCAAGATCTGTAACTTGCCATCAGGAGCGGGTTGGGTGAATTGCAAAACGGTTCGGGCCCGGCGCTAATCTCGATTTTGGCCTTTCCAACTATTCACTCAGCGCATCTGGATATGCACTGGGCTCAAAATGGTGGTTAAACAGCACTCTTGAATTTATATAGTGCTACTCACGACCACCGGGTGTCTCAAAATGTTTTACAACCAATGAAGTACCTTTTGAAGTGTAGTCACTGTTGTGATGTAAGAAACTCTGTGCTCATAATTTTGCCCTTCAAGTCCTGGTACATTCTAGTGAATCTTCGCTGTACCCCTTTCAAGGCCAAAATAGCTTTCCTGATGTTTTCTACCCAACACTGAATGCAATAGTCCAGATGGGTTCTGACCATGGCCGGGATTCACCCCTCCCCGGCGGGGCGGAGGGTCCCGGCGGGATGAAGTGGCGTGAACCACTCCGCACCTTTAGGGGCCAAGCCCTCACCTTGAGAGGCTAGCCCCGCGGCAGAGTGGTTGGCGCGCCGCCAGCCGGCAGGAAAGGCATTTGGCGGCACGCCAGTCAGGGCCGAAGGGACTGTGTGGGAGCGTCAGCGGCTGCTGACGTCATCCCTGCGCATGCGGAGGGGGGGGGGGGGGTCACTTCCGCGTCGGCCATCACGGAGGCTGTGGCCGAGGCAGAAGGAAAAGAGTGCCCCCACGGCACAGGCCGTGCCAGGCCACTGTGGGGGCACCCCCCGGGCCCAGATCGACCCCCGCCCCCCCCCAGGACCCCGGAGTCTGCCCGCGCTGCTAGTCCCGCCGGTAAGGTAGGTGGTTTGATTCACGTCGGCGGGACAGGCATTCCAGCAGCGGGACTTCGGCCCATCGCGGGCCGGAGAATCGCCGAGGGGGGGGGGGGGGGGGTGGGGGGGGTGGGGGGGGGGGGGGGGGGGGGTGGGCGCGATTCCTGCCCCCGCTGAATTTTCTGTGCCGGAGAATTAGGCGGCCGACGGGGGTGGGATTCACGCCGCCCCCCCCCCCCCCCGGCGATTCTCCGGCCCAACGGGGGGTCGGAGAATCCCACCCTATGTCTCTATGCAACTGCGATATCAATAACTCGCTCTACACCCACATCGCAACTTGGACTCCTAATCTTTAAATCATATCTGGAGTTAAGCTCATGTCAATTGTCAGAATAGTGTTCAACTGTATTAGTGATAAGCATATATTAGATATTCCTAACATGGATAGAATGCTCAGTGATGGGATTCAAGTCCATGCATTGGAAAACTCCCCAGATATGAATTATTCTATGTTTAATCTTCAAGATCATAGCAGTCATCAACTGGGAGCACAAGCTTGGAGCTCTGTGCCAAACGTTGGCCTGTTATAATCCCCGAGGACTATGGTAAATTCTTGATATCTGATGCGAAGCATTTTGTTTGCATGTAAATGTTTATATGACCCTACGGCTTTTGAGTGTACCAAGGATATTCCCTCTTTTAATGGCCAATAACTGTCTAATGTTTTAAACTCGTGTCAAGTTACCATCTGTTAATGCATCAGATGATCAAGTAGCACAGACAGACAATGAATTTTAATTTGGAACAGCTGCCACAAAGCCGAATTGACAACTGCATTATTAAAAGGAGAAAATTAATTTTCCATTCTCACCGAGCTCCAGCGTTAGCAAATATTGACTGGATAAACCTGTCAATAAAAATCACTTTAGTAACACCACCAATATGATAATACAACTATAACAAATTAAGCATAACAGCGTTGTCTGTAAGAGGGGATAGGTAGGTTACCACACAAGGTTAATGACATTTGTAACTGTAAGATGGCGCTCTGGATCAGCAAATACACATGACAGAATCGTTTGCACAGTATCTTCTTTTGAGGTGGGGAATAGAGTGAGAGAAAATGTACCCATTGTAATAAACTCTGCTTAATTAATCCATTGAGTTATAGAGTTCCTTGCCATCTTTGGAGGAGGAAATCAAGGTAGAGAGGTGTGGGGATGAATTTCACGTCACCTCATTACTGAAGGCACAGCCATAAATGGTGGAGCAATTCATCTTGGGGTATCTCAGAGTATTTTAGTCTTGGGAGAAATTACAGAGATCGGGAGGGGCAAGAATGCAGGGATTTGAAAACAAGGATGACAAATTTTTAAATCAATTGACCAGGAGCCTGAGTAGGTCCGTGAGAAAAGGGGTGATAGGGAATGGGACTTCGCTGTGTGTTAAGATAGAGTTTTGGATTACATCAATCTTATGGAGGGTAAAATATAAGAGTCTCAGCCAGCCAGGTGTGCATTGAAATGATCAAGTCTGGACAAAATAAAAATGTAAGTGAGGGTTTCAGCAGCAGATGAACTGTGGCAGGAGTGAAGTTGAGTCTTATTACAGAAGTGGGAATAGATGATCTTATGTATGGAAGAGATTATAACAATAATGGTCTTTATTATTGTCACAAGTAGGCTTACATTAACACTGCAATGAAGTTACTGTGAAAATCCCCTAGTCATCACACTCCAGCGCCTGTTCAGGTACACTGAGGGAGAATTCAGAATGTCCAATTCACCGAACAGCATGACTGTCTCTTTAAGACAGTACAGCAGAAGAGGGTCACCTGACTTGAGGAACCAATGGGAACCGAGAGCAAGTGGTAGGAAACCGGAGCACCCGGAGGAAACCCACGCAGGCACGGGCAGAACGTGCAGACTCTGCACAGACAGTGACCCAAGCAGGGAATCGAACCTGGGACCCTGGTGCTGTGAAGCAATAGTGCTGACCACTACGCTACTGTGGGAGCTCACCTCAGGATCATATATGACACAAAGGTTGAGAATAGACTGGTGCCAGGGAGAAGGATGGTATCAGTAGCTAGGAAACAGAATGAGGCAAAGTTGCCTTGGACACTTGCATAACAAAGGTGAAAATTGATTTCTATTTCACTCCTTACACTGCCTGACAACTAAAAAGCAAGTTGTTAGACCCTAAGGAGAAGGAGAGGTACACAGTACTGGACCCTCTCGTTCTCATGAGAGCATTTGCAAGATTACTGCTCCAGGGACTGCCATCATCCCTCTCCCAGAAGTCTCTTCGCTCTTCGGTCATTTGTGGCACACTTTTGGTATTGTCAAGAAATTTCAGACTTTGTTAGGAAGAGGAAAGTATGATTAATAAAGGGTAACTTGGTACAGGAGGTTTTGCAGCACTAAGCTGCTTGGAGCACAGCATCCTTACATGCTTCTCCCACACTGCAGGGTTGACCCAGGTCAACAGGCTTTATCCCTCCACAGCTGGACGGAGCCACAGGCGGAGCCAACAGCAGCACCAATAATAACATTCCAACAGCAACAACCAATAACAGAACAGCAATAACAATAAGTATGTACAACAGTGGAGATAACAATACTAATAGAACAGTAGAATATATATACAACAGCCTTACGTAGACATACATGGCTCACCACAGCTTCCCAGAAGTTGTTCCCTGTATTCTGCCTGAAAGAGAACTGCACCCTCTGGAATGACCACTCACTCTCGGTTCCCATTGGTTCCTTAAGTCAGGTGACTCTCTTCTGCAGTACTGTTTTAAAGAGACAGTCACCACAATAACTACAAGTAGTCCTCTTCTGCAGTACCGTCTTAAAGAGACAGTCACCACAATAACTACAAGTAAAATCAGCAGTGGAAGGCAAGAACGTCAATTGGGCTATCAAGCTTCCAGCAGGTATTTCCCAAACACAAATTAAGGTACACAAATTTGAAAATGTGAATTAAAGACTAAACTGTATAGCAATACTTCAGCTCAGGTTTTCGTTCCCAGATCGAGTGGATGCAGACAGCAGAGTTTCGGGCTCTGTGAATCTGGCCTTTAAAAATGGCTGCCCGCAGATCCAATTTTCATTCTGGGAAGTCAGGATGAATTAACAGGCACCCCTCCTAGAATGAGTGCAGAGGCTGCTGGCTGTGGAGGCAGACTAGGTGGAAGGCCAGGTTCTTTGCTCACTCACTTTGCTGAATTCAACGGAAAATAGGAAAACAACAGAAACACAGCCCTCGGTCAGTTCCAACACACTCCCCATATCCCATCCATACCTGCTACCCACCCTTATGCAAACCCAAGCCCCTCTATCTACCCCCATAGCCCTTCATACTCCCTGTGCCTTCCACACCCCATTGCCCTTTATAGCATCGATGCCAACTTAGTGCCAAGTCATGCCAACTCATGTCTCTGCCCACCACCCTTTGCCCTTTCTCCCTCCATGCCAACTGACCTAGGGCAAACTTCAGGAACCATGCTGACATGAAACAAAGTTATGTGTCTATTGGTGGCATCACTATTTTAAACAAAAAAATCTCATTGATAAAATAAAACATTCCAGACATGGAAATTCCTTCAGATAATCTCTTATTGAAACAAACATTTCTGTTCCATTATCACTTGAAACTGTCAAGAAAACTGCCCTTGAACAGTCACCCTATTGTGATAATGTTAGTTTGTAAAAGCATTAATTACAGCATAAGCTATAGTGAAAGCCATCAGGCTTATTTCAACACAGAATGAAATATCAAACACTGATTTTTTTTAAAATTGAACTCTTTCAACAGATCTTTGACAGCTTTGACAGTTCCTTGCTAGCTTTGACAGTTATTAGACACCTTTGACAGCTTTGACAAGTCCTTTGACAGTTCTTCGACCGTATTACAGTTCTTTGATAGTTTTGGCTGTTCTTTGGCAGCTTTGACAGTACCAATGAGTTTGTGCATTTTTTACGCACAATCATGTTTACTTTAGCAGTTCTATAAGGGTGGCTTAACTCCCCCAAAGGATACCTTACCTCTTCAACAAATCCACAATTTTGATGATATAAAATGTATTTAAATTATACCAATCATTAATTCCTAAAATGAGCCCTGATTGGAACAGGAATAGGCATTCGATCTCTCAAGGCTAATCCATCATTCAATTTTAATCATGACTTATCAATACTTCAACTCATGTTAAATACTACAGGAAATATCAAGCAATAAAAATTAAAAGTAAATGTGAGGCGGCACTTTTGATTTTTTTTTTTTGCATTTTTATCACCTTGTAGATCCAGGACAGATTTTATGTATTTTTGCAACCAATATAGACTTTTGTATGATGGATGTATATAACTAGGAATCTGAGCATGGAACTTAGCTGATTCTGTCGTATTTTCCATCCATTCATTCGGAAGTCCATGTTCCAATACTGATTTGTCTTTCTACTGGCACAGAAAATTGCCAAAAGCCATCAAGCTTCAAAAGTGTTCCTTTCTCTCAATGAATAAAAGAACAGAGTCGAACCACGGTCAGTGTTCACAAAGAAGATTGCGTCAAACTTGGGAAGAAGACAAACCTCTCAAAAATGTCACCTCTGGGCCTCAGCTCCTAGTACTGACAGCCTAGGCCAGTGATGGGCAACCTAGGCTAGTGAGTGAGCTGTGTGAGTGGCGCTCCTTCATCTCAGTGGGCCACAAGATTGAAATCAGGTTTGTTCACGAATTCTGATGCCATGAATAAGATTCAATACATTTAATACACACAAATATTTGACAATGAGTTATAGAAAATGCTTAGTTCGGGGGGGCGGCACAGTAATGCATTGGTTAGCACTGCTGCCTCACGGTGCCGAGGACCCAGGTTCGATCTTGGCCCTGGGTCGCTGTCCGTGTGGAGTTTGCACATTCTCCCCGTGTTGCATGGGTTTTGCCCCCACAACCCAACGATGTGCAGGGTAGGTAGATTGGCGATGCTAAATTGCCCCTTAATTGGAAACATTTTAAAAGAAAGAAAATACTTAGGGTGCGATCGAAGGGGAGAAGCACTAAGCACGGTAGCGAGCACGATTTGCCGAGTGCTTACCGACGGCCAACCTGGCGAGACCGCGATTGGTATCTGACGGCAATTAGGGCAAGTAAAGGCTTCACGCCGGAAGTGGCTGTCCCGCCAGCTGATTCATCTGGACCACACCCGACAGCTTCCCGCTAACGAGGGAGAGCAGCTCTTAAACCGTTCCCTCTGACGGGTTTGCGTGTCCACCACTGGTCCTCTCCACCATCCGTCTTTCATCCACTGGCTGCTCCCACAGGTCCTCCCAGGGCTCATCCTCCAGCCCCTCCTGGTCTGGCCCACCCTCCCATCCTCCTCCCCAGATGAGGAAGCAAGTCCTTACTTCTCCACCTCCAGCACGTCACCCCTCTGCTGTGCCAGGTTGTGCAGGGCACAGCAGTCCACAACACAGCAGGCAATCCTCTGTGGGTGTATTGCAGTGTGCCACCAGGGCAGTCGAGGCAGCGGACCCACATTTTGAGCAGTCCGATGCACCGCTCAGTGACAACCCGGATGGCAGCCTGGGCCTTGTTTATCGGGTCTCTGTACTGGTGTCACTAGCCAGGAGGTAGACGGTGAGGATAGAGAGCTGGCCACCCAACAGGCCGAGGAGGAGGTGGGGAGCTTGCACCGCATGAGGCCTCATGTGTACCGGCTATGCCTGTCATTCGAGGACATGCTGAACCGGGCATGCCGTCGAAGATTCCAGCTGAGCAGGGGGCAGTGCGACATATCGGCCAGATCATGGCACATCTGGCACCATGGGGGCGGGGGGGGGGGGGGGGGGGGGGCGGGGACAACACCCACTTCCAGTGGCTGTCAAGGCGACAGTCGCCCTGAACCTAACGCCACGGGGTTCTTCCAGGCGCCTGTCCGGAAGCTCATAGAGCTTGGTGCACAGGTGCATCCGCGTCATCATGGAGGCATGATATACCCAGTCGGCACAATATATCCATGCCAATATGAACCAAGCCCACCAGGATGCCTGGGCAGTGAGGTTCACCGCCATTCCTGAGAAGACCCAGGTCCAGGCGGTGCTCGACGGGATGCATGTCGCCCTACAGGTACCTGCAGATGACAGGCCGGCCTTCACAAAAGAAACGCGGTTCCACTCAATGAATATGCAGCTGGAATGTGACCATGAGATGTGCATAATGCATGTCTCCGTCCGGTAGAGGGGCAGTGTGCACGACGTCTTCATCCTGGCACACTCAAGGATTCCCGGCCTCTTTGAGCCCCCCCAACTCCTCAGCTGATGGATTGGCTTGTGGGCAACAGTGGTTATCCACTGCAGCTGTGGCTGATGACGCCTATCTGGAGGCCACAGACTGATGCGGAGACCCGCTACAACGACACCCATGCCGTGACCAGAGGCATGATTGAGCAGTGCTCCAGCATTCTGAGGATGCAGTTCAGGTGCCTGGACAGTTCTGGAGGGCCTCCCATAATGTGGTAGCCTGCTGCATTCTCCAGGAGGAAGAGGATGAACGTCAGTCCTTGTCCGACGAAGAGAATGTGGGTGAGGGTGAGGCAGGCAAGGGAGGCCGCGCAACGTGTGGGCTAGGGCCGATGCACAAGGGACGCTCTGATTGATTCCAGGTTCAGTGACTAGCGGCACGGACATCCCATCCAACACCTAGCCCCCACTCTGGCCCCCCCAGCCCATGAGCACCCTCCCTGCACTAGCCCCCAGTTGCAATCTCCTCCATGATACCTACCTGCCTCACTACGGGATGCGGGCCCTGAGTTGGCAGTAACAGTCGGTCTGGCCTGTAGGATGGAGGTTGATGATAACCTGCTCTCGGATGGACTCTGGTACAACGTCTGACTCCTGCCCACAGTAGCACTTCCCGCCATCCACCTGGGCGACCCCTGCATGCAACCTGGCCATTCCATCACACGGTGCCATCGAATCCCTGAGGTGGCGGAGGTGGAGACTGGGGGATGGGGAGGATGGGGAGGTGGGGACAGGGCAGACCATGGGGGGTGTAGTGAGATGAGGGTGGGACACAGTATGGGTGGCACGGTGGCATTGTCATTAGCACTGCTGCCTCACAGCCCCAGGGACCCGAGTTCAATTCCCACCTTGGATGACTGCGTAGAGTTTGCACTTTCTCCCCGTGTCTGCGTAGGTTTCCTCCGGGTGCTCCGGTTCCCTCCCACAGTCCAAAGATGTGCAGGTTAGGTGGATTAGACATGCTAAATTGCCCCTTAGGGTGACATTTCAGAGCAGGGGATTGGGCCTAGGTAGGTTGGTCTTTCAAAGAGTTAGTGCAGACTTGATGGGAGCAATGGCCGCTTTGTGTACTGTCGGGATTTTATGACACTGGAGCGGTGGGTGCTGGCTGAACTGGGGTCCGTGGGCCAAGCCCACCCAAAACATCCTCCCATTGCACCCCTCCCCCACCCCATGAGCCCCCTCTGCAGCCAGCCCAGACTAGCGAACCCCTCATAACCTTCCTACAGTGTACCAAGGCAGGTTGTAACACAGTGCACAGGCGTTCAATGTGAACAAATATACAGAGGTTTGTGCTTCTCATAGAGTTTGGTGCATAGGTGCATCCACGTCGTCATGGAGGTCAGTTGGCACAATACATCCATGTCAATGTTAGCCAAGCCCAGCAGGATGCCCGGGCAGTGAGGTTCGCCACCATCTCCGAGAAGACCCATGTCCAGGCGGTGATTGATGGCATGCATGTCACCATACAGGAAGAGAGTGTCAAAGATTCACGATTCTCTGAGTGAAAAGATTTCATCTCATCCATTTTAAATAGGCGACCCCTTATTTTGAAATAGTGACCCCAACTTCCATCTTCTTCCTTCAACAGTGGTCAGTGATTTGGGCACTGTTTAAATATAACACACAGATATGACGGTGGGACGCGCACAATTAAGCCTGTCCTGCCATGGACTGTGGCGCTAAACACCCAGATGCATAATTAATGAAGTTGGGGCTGGAAGATATGACACGGCCTCCACAACATTCCCCCTCCCCGTCCCCGCCCTCAGCATGGGACTAAGTCCCAGATGAGAGCCTTCTGCCCAAACACTGGGCGAGATTCCCCGGCCTCCCCACGCCATGTTTCTCGGTGGCGGAAGGTGGCCTGCTGTTGACCAGCGTCAGATCTTCTGGTTCTGCCGCTGTCAATGAGATCTCCAATTGAATCCGCCCCACGTCAGTGGGAAGCCCATGGTGGGAGCGCACCATTGACGAGACCAGAAGATGCCACCAGCGTGAACAGCCGCTGGATCTCGCCCTCTAACTTTACAAATATTTTTGACTAAACTAATTTTATAGATACATGGATTTCCTGTTCGTGGCTTATATATTTCCCTTGGCAAAATGACCAGAACCTTATTTGGACCTAATGATACTTTTCATGACATCAGCTCTTACACAAGAGAACCAACATCAATAGATCGTGTGGAGCCTGACTGCAGCTCTGAATGTGCAGATGTGCTTCAGTTGTAGAAGGATTGTTTGTGTGCCCCCAATAACCTTCAGTACTCAGATTTGAAGATTTAATTAATTGATAAGGTTAACTCACTGAAGTTAAATACACATCTTCTCAACAAATTACTGAAAAAAAATTGACCGGAGTAATTCCCAAAAATATGCAGAACAAACTTTCCCCAAATATATTTTAATGATGTGAAAGTCATAAAAATTCCAGTTTTTCAAAGCTAAACATTTTCAAAGAAAGACCCAGCCAGAAACTACAGCAGTTCAGTATTTTCATAAATTGGCCCTACAGACCGGTTTTGGTAACTTATGTTTTCACTGTTATAAATCCTGTTGACTAAACAGATTGACGTAGATTTTAACTTTTCTATTGTGTGGTATGATCAGCATTGGAGATGAGCAGACAGATTTTTTTTTCTATTTAAATGCGTTTGGTTGGGCGTAAAATGGATAGCCAATCCTTCATAATGAATGTATCTACTGCGATAGAAATCTAACACCACACCATTATATTTACCTTATTTAAGATTGCTTTTTTGAAAAGAGCTGTGACACTTTCTCTTTGTCTTTAACATTGTAATAAAAAAAAATAGTAATTTGCTTGCAGAATTGCAACACAATGTCATCATCTCTGAAGCATCCACTTCCTGGTTATAGAGATAACTTCACTGTTTATTTATTTTGAAATGAGGATTTGTATACTTTTTTGTAAATAACCTTTCTTAAATAGACAAAGTGGATCTTTGTTCACACAAACAGCCGGTGACAAAATTGGACGTATACAGTTATTTGATACTGCATGGGAATTATTCTTTGGCTACCAAGATACTTGAATCAATTAAAAATGAAATAGTGGGGCAGCACGGTTCATAGATCATAGATCATAGAATTTACAGTGCAGAAGGAGGCCATTCGGCCCATCGAGTCTGCACCGGCTCTTGGATAGAGCACCCCACCCAAGGTCAACACCTCCACCCTATCCCCATAACCCAGTAACCCCACCCAACACTAAGGGAAATTTTGGACACTAAGGGCAATTTATCACAGCCAATCGACCTAACCTGCACATCTTTGGACTGTGGGAGGAAACCTGAGCACCCGGAGGAAACCCACGCACACACGGGGAGGATGTGCAGACTCCGCACAGACAGTGACCCAAGCCGGAATCGAACCTAGGACCCTGGAGCTGTGAAGCAATTGTGCTATCCACAATGGTTGCCTCACAGTGCCGAGGTCCCAGGTTCGATCCCGGCTCTGGGTCACTGTCCGTGTGGAGTTTGCACATTCTCCCCGTGTTTGCGTGGGTTTCACCCCCACAACCCCAAAGATGCGCAGGCTAGGTGGATCTGCCACACTAAATTGCCCCTTAATTGGAAAAAATTAATTGGAGACACTAAATTTTTTTTTTTTAAATAATGAAATAGTGTGGAGTTGTGATAGTAAAAAAATGAATTGGAATTCCTCAGCCATTTTAGGTACTGTTGTATTCAAGATAAGCGGTTGGTTTCATTTATCCTTGAGCATCCAATTTGATTAATTACACAGGAACTAAAAGTTCCTTTGGAAGAGGTGCACACTCCCTTTTACTCTTACTGTCTGCTCTTGATTTTAGCAATTTACAAAGGACAAATTTACACAGATACAGGCTTTTAGGCTCAAACACAAACATTGTTATTAACAGAAAATATCTCTCTTAATTCCTAATACAAAGCTTTAAGCTAGTGTAATGATGCCACACAGCACTCTAAACAGTGGCATGGAGGCACAGTGGTGAGCACCACCTCCTCTCAGTTCCAAGGACCCGGGCTCAGTTCTGATCTCGGGTGACTGTCGATGTGGAGTTTGCACATTCTTCACGTGTCTGTGTGGGTTCCCTCCGGGTGCTCCCGTTTCCTCCCACAGATCAAAGATGTGCAAGTTAGGTGGATTGGCCATGGTAAATTTGCCCCTTAGTGTCCAAAAGATGTGTGTGTTGGATTACTCGGATGGGGTGAGAAGGTGGGCCTATGTAGCGTGCTTTTTCAGAGGGTCAGTTTAGACCCAATGGGCCGAGGAATGGCCTCCTATTGCACTGTAGGGATTCTATGAAATGACTCACCACCCTGACTTGGAAATATATCGCTATTCCTTCACTGCTGCAGTTCAAGAAGGCAACTCACCACCATCTTCTGAAGGGCAACGAGGGATGGGGAATAAATGCTAGCCTAACCAGCGACACCCACATCCCATACTTAATAATATATTTTTTAAATGTCTGCTATCCAAAGAGCTGCAAAAAAAAGTGTTTGTAGCATGACTCTCATCTCTCACACATATTTTTGAGCCCCATTGTGGTTGCCTACTTGGGGACAAGGGATGCGAAAATGCCATGACCTGTGACTTCTCTGAGAAACACAAAGTCACTTTGCCAACAGGAATATAATTGAGAAGATCATTGTGATCTCAAAGTAGAGGCTTAGATGGCTGAGTAATTAGGAGGTGTCCTGCAATACTCGGCTGAGAAGGTGCCCAGATTTGTGGTAATTTGCTACATGTTCCACTGTCTGGCATTCAGGAGAAACTAGCTGCAATTGTGTCAGTGTCAAGTTCAGGATCCACAAGTGGAGAAGAAAGAGGAGGAGTGTCCAAGGAGTGAGGCAGAGGCTTCGATATAGATGGCCTGCCTGGGAGGAACACTAACTGCCATCAAATTGTAGAGCACCTTTGGACATCAGACCCTGGAGTACTGAAGACACATGATGTTTCTTTCATGATGGAGAATCCACCAGGTAGTCCATCTATTGACCTAAATCCATTCAACCCCATCCCCATAAAAAGCAAAATGAAAAAGACCATGGATCCCCTTACTGTTAATAAAACAAATATTAAAACATTCATCCTGGTGCTTAATCTGAGTGGCTATCTAATAGGGCTTTTGGGTAATCTATTTGTTTCCATGAAGTGCAACTTGAGCGGCAGCAGCAGATAAGGTGGATGTCTGCTAAGAATCTGAAGAAGGTTGTTCAGATGTCCTCTTGGAATGTTGTTGAGAAGCTCCGTCTCAGACCATACCATTTCAACATGGGCTTCAGCAGTCTGGGTCACCTGATTATTATATTATTCTTTGGTAATATATCATTACTCTTTGCTTCGTAATCCAGAATGGTCTGATGGTGTGATTATAAAGAAACCATTAACCTCTAATTAAAACTGATTTATTGAATAACGATTCAATTTATATTGAGTTTGCACACTCCACAGAACTATAACTATTAATAAAGTAATCTATGTTTAAGTAATAACTAATGATCTACACATGCTACTTCTATCAAATCTTAACTGTGCTATGATCTATCTCTCTCTGCTGCTAACACTCAACTGACTACCCAAGATTCCCTGCGTTCTTGAGCGGGATTCTCCGAACCCCGCCGGGCCGGAGAATCGGCAGGGGGGCATGGATCCCGCCCCGCTGTCCTGACGCCGGCTGACTGATTCTCCGGCGCCGGTTTTTCGGCGGGGGCGGGAATCGCCCCGCCGGTCGGGGGCCGTTGGAAGCTGCCACCCCGGCGATTCTCCAGCCCGTGATGGGCCGAGTGGCCGTCCGTTTTCGGTGGATCCTGCCGGCGTAAAATACACGAGGTCTGTACCAGCGGGAATTGGCTCTGCAGGCGGCCTGCAGAGTCCTCGGGGGCATGGGGGGATCTGGCCCCGGACGGGGAGGTGGGGGGCACTGTGGCCTGACCCGCGATCGGGGCCCACTCTTTCCCTCCGTGCTGGCCGATGTAACGGTCCGCCATGGCCAGCATGGAGAAGAATGCCCCTGCGCTTGCGCTGGGATGACGCCACCACACGCTGGCGCTCCCATGCATGCGCCAACTTGGGCCGGCCAGCGGAGGCCCTTTGGCGCCAGTTGGCGCGACGCCAAGCCCTTCAGCGCCGGCCTAGACCCCAAAGGTGTAGAGGATGACGCACCTTCCGGGCGGCCCGACGCCGGAGTGGTTCACGCCACTCCTTGGCGCTGATACGGCCCGCCCCGCCAGTTAGGAGAGAATCCCGCCCCTTATATTCATACTGGGAACTGGTGGTGCCCTCTCGTGTTTGTATTGGACTGAGATGTAATAATGAACCCTTTACCTGCCTACATATGTACATATCATTACATCCCCTTTTTTAACATTTCTTTTCTATGTATAACAAAAGGAAAAAATATCGAATAATGTTATCATAATACATGATATGTCACTTCCGGTTGCGGCTATGCGGAGCTAAGTCGCACGTTCCGCAGCTCCCGCCAGAAACTGACTTTTGGGCTCTTTTTAGGGCCCCGAGCGACATTTGTTTTACGGTTCCCAGTGTGGGAAGGTGACAGTATGATTTGCCGGCACTGTATGGATTGGACCAGGAGTGGAACGGTGAAAAAAGTAGTTTTGGAGCAGCGAAAAGTGCGAGGGAGGAAAACCAAGATGGCGGCGGGTGGAGACCAGGCAGCGTGGGCGCAGTGGTCGCAGGAACAGCAGGAGTTTCTCCAGCACTGCTTCACAGAATTGAAGGCAGAGCTGTTGGAGCCGATGAAGGCTTCGATAGACAAGCTGCTCGAGACCCAGAAGGCCCAAGGGGCGGCGATCCGGGAGGTGCGGCAAAAGGTCTCGGAGAACGAGGACGAGATCTTGGGCCTGGCGGTGAAGGTAGAGGCGCACGAGGCGATGAATAAGAAATGGCAGGAGAAGTTCGAGGACATGGAGCATCGGTCGAGGAGGACGAACCTGCGGATTCTGGGTCTCCCGGAGGGTGTGGAGGAGTCAGATGTTGGAGCATACGTGGTCACGATGCTGAACACGTTGATGGGTGCGGGGGCCTTCCCGAGGCCCCTGGAGCTGGAGGGGGCCCACCCAGTCCTGGCAAGGAGGCCCAAGCCCAACTAGCCGCCGCGGGCGGTGCTGGTGCTGTTCCACCGCTTCGTGGACAGGGAGTGTGTCCCAAGGTGGGCAAAGAAGGAGCGGAGCAGCAGGTGGGAGAATGCAGAGGTCTGTATATATCAGGACTGGAGCGCGGAGGTGGCCAGGAAGAGGGCCGGGTACAATCGGGCTAAGGCGGCTCTGCATCGGAAGGGGGTGAAATTTGGAATGTTGTAGCCGGCGCGACTATGGGTCACTTTGAAGGACCGCCACCACTACTTCGAGACGCCGGAGGAGGCATGGAGCTTTATCCAGGCCGAAAGGTTGGACTCGGATTGAGGGTCAGTTGCGAGGGGATGTCGAGAGGGGAGTGATGTGATTGTTGTGTTTTGGGGGGATGTTCTGTTCTGTTTGGTACTGGGGTTTTTTTTGGGTGCTGGGTGGGGTCGGGTGAAATGGTTCGTAGTGGGGGTTTGGTGAGAGTGTGGGTGTCGGTGGTTGGAAGAGGGGGCCCCATTGGGGGGGGGGGAGAGGGGAGGCCCGAGGTGGGAGAGCTCGGGTCAGGCTGCGAAAGGGAGCTACGCCAGAGGGGGCGGGGCCAGCTTGGTGGAAAGTGTGGGCTTTTTCCCATGCTAGGGAAGGAAGGGGGCGGGTCAGGGGGTCGGGGTGGTGCTGGAGAGGAGCGCCTGCTGATGGACAGGAGGGGGGGGGAGATTCTCACACTGGGGGGGGGGTCGATGAAGTGGCGGGAGCGGCCGGGGTCAGCAGGAGTCAGCTGACTTCCGGGAGTGCTATGGGGGGAGCAACGCAGCTCGGGGGGGACCTAGCTGGGGGGGGGGCGGGGGGGGGGGGGGGGGGGGGGGGGGACACGACTGGGTTGCTGCTGCATTGGCCAAAGGGGAGCTGGAACCTGAAGAGAGAGTCGGGCGGGGGGTCTGCCGCTGGTGGGAATGGAGAGTGGGGGAGGCGCGGGCATGTGGCTGGCCTAGAAAGGGAGATGGCTAATCGGCAGGGGGGGGGGGGGGGGAGGAGGGGGGGGCAGCCCCCTGATCTGGCTGATAACTTGGAATGTGAGAGGCATGAACGGGCCGGTCAAGAGGGCCCGTGTGTTCGCGCACCTGAAGGGACTGAAGGCAGATGTGGTCATACTCCGGGAGACGCATTTGAGGGTGGCAGACCAAGTTAGGCTGAGAAAGGGCAGGTTTTCCATTCAGGGTTGGACGCAAAGAATCGAGGGGTGGCGATTTTGTCGTTTGAGGCGCTGTGTCGTTTGAGGCGCTGAGCATCGTGGCAGACAATGGAGGTAGGTACGTGATGGTGAGTGGTAAGCTGCAGGGGCTGCGGGTGGTCTTGGTGAATGTGTATGCCCCGAATTGGGGCGATGCCGGATTTATGCGGCGCATGCTAGGCCGGATTCCGGACCTCGAGGCAGGAAGTTTGATAATAGGGGGGACTTTAATACGGTATTGGATCCAGCATTGGACCGCTCTAGGTCGAGGACAGGTAAGAGGCCGGCGGCGGCCAAGGTGTTGATGGGGTTTATGGACCAGATAGGAGGAGTGGACCCATGGAGGTATGTTAGGCCGAGGGCCAGGGAAATCTCTTTCTTTTCCCACGTCCATAAAGCCTACTCCTGGATTGACTTCTTCGTTTTGAGCAGGGCGCTGATCCCGAGGGTGGAGGACACAGAGTATTCGGCCATAGCCATCTCAGACCATGCCCCTCACTGGGTGGACCTCGAGCTAGGGGAGGAGAGGGACCAGCGCCCGCTGTTGTGCCTGGAGGTGGGTTTGCTGGCAGATGAGGAGGTGAGTGGGCGGATCCGGGGGTGCATTGAAGGATACCTAGAGGTTAACGATAATGGGGAGGTGCAGGTAGGGGTGGTCTGGGAGGTGCAGAAGGCGGTGATTAGGGGAGAGCTAATCTCCACTAGGGCCCACAAGGAGGGGAAGGAGAGGAGGGAGAGGGAGAGGTTGGTGGGGGAGTTATTAAGGGTAGATAGGCGGTATGCAGAGGTCCCCGAGGAGGGACTACTCAAGGAGCAACAAAGCCTCCAGGCCGAGTTCGACCTGTTGACTACCAAGAAGGCGGAGGTGCAGTGGAGGAAGGTGCAAGAGACGGTGTATGAATACGGGGAGAAGGCTAGCCAGATGCTGGCACACCAGTTTCGGAAGCGGGAGGCAGCGAGGGAGATTGGGGGAGTTAGGGATAAAGGGGGAACATGGTGCGGAGTGCGATGGGAATAAATGAGGTATTTAGAGACTTCTATGAGGGGCTGTATAGATCTGAGCCCCCGGCGGAGGAGGGGGGATGCATCGTTTTCTGGACCGGCTGAGGTTCCCGAGGGTAGAGGAGGTGCAGGTGGCGGGGCTTGGGGCACTGGTAGGGCTGGAGGAGCTGACTAAGGGGCTGGGAAGTATGCAGGCGGGGAAGGCACCGGGGCCAGATGGGTTCCCGGTGGAATTTTACAGGAAGTATATGGACCTGTTTGGCCCACTACTAGTGAGGACTTTCAATGAGGCGAGGGAGGGGGGTCCTAACCCCGACGATGTCCAGGGCGCTGATCCCACTGATCTTGAAGCGGGGCAAGGACCGTTTACAGTGTGGGTCGTATAGGCCAATCTCGCTCCTCAATGTGGATGCGAAGCTGTTAGCGAAGGGGTTGGCTACCAGAATTGAGGATTGTGTCTCGGGGGTGATCCACGAGGACCGACGGGTTTCGTGAAGGGAAAGCAGCTGAACACCAATGTGCAGAGGCTCCTAAATGTAATCATGATGCCTGCAGTGGAGGGGGAAGCGGAGATAGTGGCGGCTATGGATGTGGAGAAGGCCTTCGATAGGGTGGAGTGGGGGTACCTGTGGAAAGTGTTGAGGAGGGTCGGGTTCGGATTCGGGGTTCATTAGTTGGGTTAGGTTACTGTACGAAGCCCTGGTGGCGAGTGTGGCCACAAAACGGAGAAGTTCGGAATACTTTCGGCTGTACCGGGGCGAGGCAGGGGTGCCCCCTATCCCCCCTGCTATTTGCGTTGGCAATTGAGCCTTTGGCGATGGCTTTGAGGGAGTCCGGGAACTGGAGGGGGCTGGTGCGGGGTGGGGGAGGGGGGGGGCACACACCGGGTATCGCTGTATGCCGATGACCTGTTACTGTATGTGGCAGACCTGGTGGGGGGGATTATGGAGGTGATGCGGATCCTCAGGGAGTTTGGGGACTTTTCCGGGTATTAGCTCAACATGGGGAAGAGTGAGCTATTCGTGATACACCCAGGGGACCAGGGAAGGGGGATAGACGAGCTTTCACTGAAGAGGGCGGAAGGGAGTTTTCGGTACCTAGGGATCCAGGTGGCCAGGAGCTGGGGGGCCCTACACAAGCTCAACTCGACGAGGCTGGTGGAGCAGATGGAGGAGGAGTTTAAAAGGTGGGATATGCTGGCGCTCTCCCTGGCGGGTAGGGTACAGTCGGTGAAGATGAAGGTGCTCCCGAGGTTCCTTTTTATATTCCAGTGCCTCCCCATCCTGACCCCTAAGGCCTTTTTTAAGCGGGTCAGCAGGAGCATCATGGGGTTTGTATGGGCGAAAAAGACCCCAAGGGTGAGAAGGGTGTTTCTGGAACGGAGCAGGGACAGAGGAGGGCTAGCGCTGCCTAATCTGTGTGGGTACTATTGAGCTGCCAATGTGGCGATGATACGCAAGTGGGTAATGGAGGGGGAAGGGGCGGCGTGGAAGAGGCTGGAGATGGCGTCCTGTGTGGGCACGAGCCTGAGAGCGCCGGTGACGGCGCCGCTGTCGCTCCCGCCGACAAGGTACACCAAGAATCCAGTGGTGGCGGCGACCCTCAAAATTTGGGGGCAGTGGAAGTTCACTGTAAATTATTTACAAATTCAGTCTGTTAGGTTTTCTTCTTCTCGTAGATCTTCTCAATGCATGAGGAGGTGACGGGGAAGTTTTAACAGTTCTTTGTGTGCCATCACAAACTTGAGTATTTGTTAAAGTATCATGCAAAATACTTTCATGAAGTTGTAAGTCTGGAAAGACTTTAGTGTAGCTTAATGATTTGAAGTGCATGACGATTTCGTCAAAGTATGTTTCTGTCAGCTGTCTGAACTATGTAAGAACGTGGTGCTGCTTGTCTGATTACTCTTGCAGGAACAGACCAACCTCCACCTGGTACCTTGATCCTGACGGTATCATATGGAAGCAATGAGTCCAGAAAGGTTGTATGTTGATCATAGTACTTTCTCTGTCATTCACGCTGCTGTTTCATTTTCTGTATCACTGTCAGATGATCTGGATTTGGAAGAGGCATAGATGGTAGAGTTGTTCTCAAGTCTCTGATCATTAACACCTGCGCGGGTGATAGTCCAGTTGTAAGAGGAGTCACTCTGTATGATAGTAGCGCTAGACTGATGTCTGATGAAGAATCCAAAGCTTTGTTTAGAAGTTGTTTGATGATTTGTACTCCTTTTTCTACTTTCCCGTTCGACTGTGGGTAATGTGGACTCGACGTGATAGGAGCAAAGTTGCACAGTCGTGAAAACTCAGCCCAGTCATTGCTGTTGAAACACGGTCCATTGTCTGATATGACATTAGTAGGTATTCCATATCTGGTGTAAGTTTCCTTACTTGCTTTGATGACAGATCTGGATGCAAGATCAGATGACTTCATGACTTCCGGATAATTCGAGTAGTAGTCGATTATCAGAACATAATCCTGACCATTGCAGTGAAATAGATCCATACCAATTTTGGCCCATGGAGATGTTTCCAACGCATGTTGCCATAGTTCTCCTTGCATTGCGCAGGTTGAAACTTCTGACACTTAAAATGAAATGGTGTATGACGTGCTGAAGCATTGCATCCTTCTTTGTATCTTCACGGATGAGGTTGATTTTTACATCCAAGGCAGGAAGATTTACAGCACACAGCTGTACTTGAGATTCTACATGCTGTAGGAATTCAAAAGGTTCACTTTCTGAAGTTATTGAGCGTGATAGTGCATCTGCAATTATCAAGCCTTTTGTTGGTGTGTAGATGAGGTTGAAGTCATATCAATATTCTCTGGAGACTCGGAGTCATGTCGTTGAGGTACTTCTGAATTATATGCACCAGCGGTCTGTGGTCCGTTTCTACAGTGAAGGTAGGAAGTCCATAGACATAGTCATGGAACTTTAATGTGCCTGTCCGTAAACCAAGACACTCTTTTTCAATCTGTGCATATCGACGTTCTGTTGGTGTCATCGCTCTGGATGTGTATGCAACAGGTCATTTAGGGCAGCACGGTAGCACAAGTGATTATCACTGTGGCTTCACAGTGCCAGGGTCCCAGGTTCGATTCCCCGCTGGGTCACTGTCTGTGCGGAGTTTGCACGTTCTCCCCGTGTCCGCGTGGGTTTCCTCCGGGTGCTCCGGTTTCCTCCCACAGTCCAAAGACGTGCAGGTTAGGTGGATTGGCCATGCTAAATTACCCGTAGTGTCCATAAAGGTTGGGAGGGGTTATTGGGTTGCGGGGATAAGGTGGAAGTGAGGGATTAATGTGGGTCGGTGCAGACTCGATGGGCCGAATGGCCTCCTTCTGCACTGTATGTTCTATGTAATATAAACAGGTAACCAAGATGAGTTGTTGTCCTTTTGCAACAGTAACTGCTCCTGTTCCGTCCTGACTCACATCAGTCGAAATTTTCGTCTCTCTGCTCGGATCGAAAAACGAAAGAAGAGGCGCAGTTGTTAATTGACATTTTATATCAAGCCATTCCTTTCAATGGTCGGTTGTCCATTCGAATGTGGTTGACTTTTTTATCAACATTTCTAAGAGCTGTCATTCTAGTTGATAGGTTAGGAATAAATTTGCCTAAAAAATTACAACACCTAAGAAACGAAGAACTGCCTTTTTGTCCTCTGAAACTTTCATTCATTGAATGGCAGCAATCTTGTCAGTGTCAGGTCGCACATCATGTTCAGAAATCTGGTCTCCAAGGAACTCAAGCGTGGAAATGCCAAAACTATTCTTGAATCGATTCAGCTTTAGACCATACTTCTATATTCGATGAAAAATGTTTTGTCGTCTTGAGATATGTTCTTCCATCGTTGATGACCAGATGATAATGTCGTCGATGGAGGGATGAACACCTTCGATGTCCTCAGTCATCTGTCCCATTATGCGATGGAAGATCGCAGACGCAGAGATGACCCCAAATGGCATCCTGTTAAAACAGAACCTGCCAAAAGGTGTGTTGAAAGCGCATAACCTTCTTCTAGATTCAACCAGTTGCATTTGCCAGAAATCTCACGATGCATACATTTTGAAAAAGGTGTGTGCATTAACCATATCGTTCGTGATTTCCTCTTTTGAAAGCAGAACTAGGGGACATAGCCTCAAAATAAGGGGTAGTAGATTTAAGAATGAGCTTAGCAGGAGTGTTTTCCAAAGAGTAAACATCTGTATCCCTTGAAAAATTCTGTTCAAAATCCTCTTCCTTCGATTCTACACTTCTTACATTAATCTGCCTTGTATTGGACTTTGCAGATTTAAATGCGAGTGCGGATTTGCATTGAGCAGCAAAATGGTTTTGCTTGCTACATTGTGAGCATTGTTTTCTTCTGGTAGGGTATTTGTTTTGAAAGTGGGAGGTTCCACATCTTCCACACGTCATGACGTAGGCGCCATCATGCACGACACTTCTTCGCGCATGTCCGGCTTTTGTCCGTCTCGCATCTTTGACAAGTGCGCATGTGTAGGGTTAAAATGTGTGTGCGCAAAATGGCTGCCATCTGAAGCGTGCATCTTCTTCATCTGCGACACTGCCTCAACACACTCTACCTCGTGGTTGGTTTTCGCTCTCTTTTCACGGAGGAAAAATTCTTGGTACTGATTTTTCGATTGCTGATGACACATTTCAATCGCATTTTCAAGCATTAGATCCTTTTGCCCGAACAATCTTTCTCTCAGCTTTTCATCAGTTACGCCAAAGATTATTTGGTCTCTGATCATGGAATCATTCAATGCTAAGAAGTTACACGATTGTGTTAGTAGTTTAAGATCAGTAACAAAGCAGTCAATTGATTCACCCTTGTTTCACAATCTCTTTTTAAAAATAATACCCTCAAACGTTTCATTAGTTTGGATTTTGCAATGATTATCAAATTTTGCAAGAATTCCTTCAAATTGTAATTCTGGATTACGAAGCAACGATATATTACCAAAGAGTAATATAACATGGTACCAGGGATTGGCTACAGAAACTAACTAGTATAATTTAGTAAGATTCGAGTAAAAGGAAGCTATTTGACTTGTGAAGCACCGACCTAAGACTGCAGAACTTCGACAAATCCAGGATCAAAGGACAAAGCTCAAGCTCCACGACATCTAAGGATCACCGGTAACCCAAACGTAAACTTGCGGGTGTTCAAGCAGCAATTCCAAATTTATTTAGAGGCTTCCGATTTTAATAATGCTACCAATGCACATAAAATTGTTCTTCTACTCACTATGGCTGGTCCACATGCCATTAAGATCTATAATTCTTTCCAATATATGGCGTATCAACCAACTTCCTTTGTGCTAGCTTTGACTCCAACCAGCGAAAAATTTTCCCCTGATTCCCATTGACTCCGGTATTGCTTGGGCTCCTTGATGCCATACAGAGTCAAGTGCGGGATTACTTTACCCTATCTATCGCATGCTGCTTCTGTTGTTTAGCATGCATGTAAGTCCGGTGTTGCAGCTTCACCAGGTTGGCACATCATTTTTATGTATGCCTGATGCTGATCCTGGCATGAGTCCTTGCATGCGGCATTGAATCAGAGTTTATCCCTGGGCTGACAACAATAGTGGAGAGGAATATGCTGGGCCATGAGGCTACAGACTGTGGTTGAATACAATTCTCTCACTGCTGTTGGCTCACAGCACCTCCTGGATGCCCAGTTTTGAATTGCTAAATGTGTTCAATATCTATCCTATTTAACAGAGGCCTCTAATCTTTGATGGTGATTATTTGCAATTAAAATTCTCCACTGCCTAACAATGGTGTCAACTTTCAACGGTGCCCACTCTAAGCTCCCAAAAACTCTTAATTTTGCGTGGCTTATAGCTACATCTAGGAGTCTCCATGTCCTTTAGCGTGCAATGCCCTTGGCGAGCATCCTCTGGAGGAGTCTGGAATTTCTGGTGTCAGTGGTGTTACCGTGCCACCTTATTCTGTCCGCTGCCCCTGAGATGCACCGGTGTCAGGAATGGGGTATTCACAAAGGCTGGAGACTCCAGGATGTGCTTCAGTGCTTCCTCCTCCCTCGGGTTCTTGTGGGGCAATGGGCTACTCCATGGGACAGAGGGACAGTTGGAGTGAGCTCCAGAGGCCTCTGTGTCACCTGGGACTGCCAGTCCTGGAGGCCCATCATTATTGGCACTAGGGTGTGAGAGTCCTCAGCAATGACCCTCAATGTCTGGATCATGCTCTTGAGACCCTCAGGCATTGTCCTCAGAGACAGAGCCATGCCTTGGACTCTGCCACTCTTAACTCCGAAGTCCTACCACAGACTTTCCACTCAGTCGCTATCCTTGCAGTGTTGGTCTGGGTGCCACGCACCATCTCCTGCACCTGAAGGCTTTGGGATTCCTCTAATCGATCTTGCAGTTGCTGGAATGTTGTTGACACCCTCTCCTGGATTTCCCAGCTCTAATTTTGCATCTCCAGCGGCTCAGGGAGAACCTTTTCCAGAGGCTCGGCATCTGGCTGAGGGCCAGCTGTGTCCTGGGATCCAGCAGACCGTCAATGGCCCAACTCCTTTGAAGTTCTGCCTCCGCCTAATGCGCATCAGCAGCTATGCGGTGCTGACCAGATAGTGACCCAAAAGCCTGCCTGCTAATTTCACCCACCAAATTGTGTGTCTCCGTGCTGGTGGGTGGTGCGGGTGATACCTGTAACGGTTGATCCTTGCTTTCCACCGAGGTGCTGCCGGGGTTCGCAGGAGGGGCAGTGATCCAGGTGACTCGGCTTCATCCGGTGGTAATCTTGTAAGGCAGGAAACATGGGCCGGAATTCTCCGAAATCCCGGCCAAGTGTTGACGCCGGCATAAACACCGGAGTGGTGCACGCCAGCGTCAACGGGCCTCCTGGACCAGCAATTCACCAGTGTTCAGGGGGCTAGCACGCCGCTGAGTGCTGCGCGCTGCTCCGGCACCGAAAGGCGGCTGGCATGGGCGGCACGGGTCCGCGCATGAGCACGACGGCCGTCTCCGCGCCGGCACATGCGCGTGGTTGCCATCTCCACGCCGGCGAGGAGCAACATGTCAGGGACCTAAGAGCGGGACATTCGGAAGGAGGTCGGCCCCCTCCAGATTACGGCTGCCCGCCGATCGGAAGCCCCAGATCGCGGGCCTGAACCCCGTGGAGGCCAACTCCCCGACTCAGAACGACCCCCCCCCCCCGCAATCAGGACGTCCACCGCGGCTGCGGGTCTGACCTCCCTCTGGGTGACACCAGGTTTAACCATGCCGGTGGAACTCGGTGGGATTTCGGCCGGTCGCCAGCGGAGAATCGCCGCAGGGACTTATGTCAGCGACCCCCCGACTGGCGTCACGGTGACCGCGTGGGCACGATTGCCGCCGATTCGCCGGAGAATCGGCAGCCCGACGTCGGAGCAGCGTGGCAGTAATTTCCGGTACCCCCGCTATTTAAAATGTCTGAATTATTAAACACACACAATTTCTACAGAACATACCCCTTGTTACAAAATATATCTGATACCTGAACTCTGTAAGACTTCACCAAATAACATTAAAATTGAATAACCTGCTGTAGTTACCACACAATGCAGGGATGATGCTCAAACCTGGGAACTGCGTTTTTCCTGGACCAGTGAAGTAATTTTAAAACCGCTGTTACGAAGGTTTACTGCACTGTAATTCAATCACAGAATCACAGAATAATACAGCGCAAAAGAGGCCCTTCGGCCCATTCAAGTCTACACCGATACTTCAAAAACACTTGACCTAATCGCATTTGCCAGCACTTAGCCCATAGCCTTGAATGTTATGACGTTGCCAAGTAGTCATCCAGGTACTTTTTGAAGGAAGTGAGGTAACCCACTCTACCACACTCCCAGGCAGTGCATTCCAGACCGTCACCACCCTCTGGGTAAAAAAGCTTTTCCAGGCCAGTGATCGGGGGGGCAACCGATCGGCAGGCACGCTAATCCCGGGGGGCGGGGGGGGGGGGAGAGTGTGGGGGGCCTATGTTCCTCCACGCCGGGCCCCTTTAGGTCTCTGCCATGTTGCCCGAGGGCTGGCGTGGAGCCAGCCGTGGTGTGCATGCGTGGACCTACGCCAGCCGAGGCACGCATGCGTGGACCCACGCCGGCCGTGGCGGGCCGGCTTTTGCCACCGGAGCAGCGCACCCCCCCGAGGATGGGAGAATGACTGGGCCTGGAGGCCCGTTGATGCCACCGTCGCTCGGGCCGGTTTTGACATCGACGTTAACACTTGGCCGGGATTTCAGCGAATTGGCTTCAATTTGAATTTGAATTGGTTTTTGGAGCAAGATATGAGATGGATTAAGGGTTTTGCCCTGTCCAGTCTGCACATTGGTTTTGTAACTTTAAGGATGGGATAAAAACATTTTTTTAAAAGTATAATCTGTAAGACTAGGGCTCAACAATCCTGTGGTAATCTCATTTGTTCAGCTATTTTCTCAACAGCACAAAAAAGATTTTGGCATCTTTCTCGTGGAATTTTTGAAGTGCTTGTACATATCTGAACATCTCCCCTCTAGGTGCCTGTCTAGAGCTACCTTCCTCCGCCATCTATTCTAACCTTTCGGTTGCTGTTGCCTGTGTGGGAAGTTGGAAGTCTCTCTCTCTCTCTCTCCCATCTCCCCCCCCCCCCCCCCACCCCCGCCCCCCATGTGGTTTTCTCCATTTCCCTTTGAAACTCTCTCTCTTCTTGTTCATGTTGAAATGCTCTCTCCCTCTTTTTTTCCTGCATTTCTAACCTTTTAAGTTCTACATCTCTTTGTAATTGAAGCTTCATTCATTCAAAATCCTCACTTCTCAAAATTTTGGGTGCGGCTAGCCCCTCTCATATATTTGGCTTTCAATTATTTCAGCCTTCTTGGTTTTTGTAGATAAGACTACTTCCAATTTATCTGCCAATTCCATCAATTTGGTTAGGCACACTTTTAAAACTTACTACGGTTACATTGTCTACATCCGGATAAGATTGAGCGAGATCAAGAGCCATTTTCTGCAGCCTTCTTACTTAATATGATACGTTCTTACTTGGTTTCATTAGTTTATCATTCTCGTTATGTTCAAAAGTCAAAAATGTCCCACACCCAAGGAATTAAGCTTGTTAAGATTCTGGATACGAGCCCTCAATTGTCTGCCACAAAGCACACTGATGTTAAGTGCAAATGTATCCTGATGCGGAACACTGGTTTGTTAGGCGGGGGGGTGTAGTTTTGTTTTGTTTTAGTTTGAGGACACAAGTGAAACTCCAGTGAGAATAAATAGCTCAGTTGTCGGGTAACAATTATTAAAGATTATTTATCGAAGCAAAGAAAAGACAAATACACTCAAACCGGACAACCCCACGCCCACGCAATTAGGTGTATGAATTATTAAACACACACAGTTTCTATAGAAAGTACCCCATGTTACACAATATATCTATGATACCTGAACTCTGTAAGACTTCCCCAAACAACATCCAAATTGAATAGCCAGCTAGTTACCACACAATACAGGATGATGCTCAAATTTGGGAACTTTCTTTCCTGGATCAGTGAAGATTTTTAAAACTGTTGCTATGAAGGTTTACTGCACCGCCTTGGCTCTAAGACTTAGAAGCTTGTTTGCAGTAAACTTGGCCTTCAGGCTTTGTGGCTGAAATTAGCGTGTCCACTATCTGAGACGGCTAGATGGTAACAACCTCTCCTGGCTTTTTAAGGTCTGTTGGTCTTTGATTATGTCTTCTATGTGTTCAGCTGTCTGCCCCATCAACTTCCTTGACTATACATTAATATGTGTATATCTCAGGGACATTCCCAATTGTCTATAATCTCTTTCTCCTCCATACTATTCGTAGTTCATTATTAGCGTTGCCGGGAGACTCATACCAATGGGACTGATGTCAGGAGGAGACAGGTGATCACTCACTCTTGCAGCTTAAATTAAGTAATTCATTTTCTTGCAGGATTGGATTGGATTGGATTGGATTTGTTTATTATCACGTGTACCGAGGTACAGTGAAAAGTATTTTTCTGTGAGCACCTCAACAGATCATTAAGTATATGGGAAGAAAAGGGAATAAAAGAAAATACATAATAGGGCAACACATGGTATACAATGTAACTACATAAGCACTGGCATTGGATGAAGCATACAGGGTGTAGTTTTAATGAGGTCAGTCCATAAGAGGGTCATTTAGGAGTCTGGTGGCAGTGGGGAAGAAGCTGTTTTTGAGTCTGTTCGTGCGTGTTCTCAGACTTCTGTATCTCCTGCCTGATGGAAGAAGTTGGAAGAGTGAGTAAGCCGGGTGGGAGGGATCTTTGATTATGCTGCCCGCTTTCCCCAGGCAGCAGGAGATGTAGATGGAATCAATGGATGGGAGGCAGGTTTGTGTGATGGACTGGGCGGTGTTCACAACTCTCTGAAGTTTCTTGCGGTCCTGGGCCGAGCAGTTGCCATATCAGGCTGTGATGCAGCCCAATAGGATGCTTTCTATGGTGCATCTGTAAAAGTTGGTAAAGGTTAATGTGGACATGCCGAATTTCCTTAGTTTCCTGAGGAAGTATAGGCGCTGGTGTGCTTTCTTGGTGGTAGCGTCGACATGGGTGCACCAGGACAGATTTTTGGAGTTGTGCACCCCTAGGAATTTGAAACTGCTAACCATCTCCACCTCGGCCCCGTTGATGCTGACAGGGGTGTGTACAGTACTTTGCTTCCTGAAGTCAATGACCAGCTCTTTAGTTTTGCTGGCATTGAGGGAGAGATTGTTGTCGCTACACCACTCCACTAGATTCTCTATCTCCCGCCTGTATTCTGACTCATCGTTATTCGAGATCCCGCCCACTATGGTCGTATCGTCAGCAAACTTGTAGATGGAGTTGGAACCAAGTTTTGCCACGCAGTCGTGTGTGTACAGGGAGTAATGTAGGGGGCTAAGTACGCAGCCTTGCGGGACCCCGGTGTTGCGGACTATTGTGGAGGAGGTGTTGTTGTTCATTCTTACTGATTGTGGTCTGTTGGTCAGAAAATCGAGGATCCAGTTGCAGAGTGGGGAGCCAAGTCCTAGGTTTTGGAGCTTTGATATGAACTTGGCTGGGAATATGGTGTTGAAGGCTGAGCTGTAGTCAATAAATAGGAGTCTGATGTAGGAGTCCTTGTTTTCGGTTTGCTCTAGGGATGAGTGTAGGGCCAGGGAAATGGCGTCTGATGTGGACCAGTTGCGACGGTATGCGAATTGCAGTGGATCAAGGCGTTCTGGGAGTACGGAGGTGATGCGCTTCATGATCAACCTCTCGAAGCATTTCATTACGACTGAAGTCAGGGCCGGACGGTAGTCATTGAGGCACATTGCCTGGTTCTTCTTTGGTACCGGTATGATGGTGGTCTTCCTGAAGCAGGTGGGGACCTCGGAGTGGAGTAGGGACAGGTTAAAGATGTCTGTGAATACCTGGATTGGATGCCAGCCCTCTATGTCAGGCTGCTGGCACTGACTGCCACAGACATCACATCCCAAGCTGGATTGGCATTGCTCCTTCTGGGTCTTCTGCCGACTCAGAGGTACGAATCTCTCCTCCATGGCATCCAGAAGATTGTTCAGATCTCCCTCCAGGAAGTGAGGAGCATGTACCCCATGGGCCGTCGCCGGTGTCCCCCTCTGGGTCTCTCTCCGGCCCATTTGGGTGGCCATATCTGCAGGGTACATGGCGGCCCCCTGCCACATTTTAATTCAAGCTGTAACTGGTTAAAGCTCTTTCAATAGTCTGTGCGCTGGAATGTTCTCTTTCCGCTGTGTGTGCGAGTCTCAGTGCTTTTCCAGTCATACTGATATTAAAATCCTTTGAAACAGACAGAATAGTTAAACTTTTCTCCTTCAAGATTGAAAGGCTGTTGATATTCAGGTCACAATGGCTCGAGTGACGATCTAGACATGACGTTTAACATTTCTGTCTGTAATTCCTGCTCTCTTAATATCAGATGTTGGAGACAGGAGGAAGTTTTTGTATGCGCGAGCCTCAATCTTCATGCTGCAGCCACCCGAGTTGGCCACTTCCCGACTTAAAATGGAGAACCGCAAAGGCTGAAGGGAAATTCAGCCAACACAGGCAAAGACTAGCAAATACAGAGATCATGTATATTGGAACCTGCAAAACAACCAGACAGCACTGAAACCAGCAGCCATCTGCATAGTATTGCAGCAGCCATCTAAATAGTAATGTGCGATTACAAGGCACAATGGCAATAGTTAAGGTAAACAAAGCCAAGCCAGACCCCTCGGCGCCAGCAGGAGCCAAGACTAAGGAAGGCCAACGGACACTTAGGGACCGCCCAGCGATCAGGGAACCGCTCCAGCATTGGAGAAATCGATCCAAGTGATCGGAAAGTAGTCCAATCACTTGGACCCAGGTACGGGGTCCGCCCCGAAGGGCGGGAAGCCCCTGGGGACTGTAAAGTAAAGCCCCCAAGTTCAAATCATCCTTCTTGGCAGGGTCACTCAGCAGCGAATCAACCCTTGAGAGTGAACTGCCAAGCTGCCTCATCAACCAAGTAAGTTTCAAGTCAACGCTCGCTACGAGATAGGCGCTCCTAGCTACCAGTCCATACCAGCTTTTGAATCCTGAAGACTCAGGACCTGAATGAAAGGCCATTTGTTCCCCTGACCTGGTGGGCCAGTCCGAAGCTAAGTATAGGCCTGTTAGTTATAGAAATAGCCTAGAAAGTCGAGTTATGCATGAGTAGTGATTTACTGTGTATAATAAATGTGTTTTGATTTGAATCTTACTAATCGATGTGTTGAGCTATTGATCATTACTTGAACTTGAACCTCGTGGCGGTATCATAAAGATACCTGGTGACTCTAGAGCAAAGGTTAAACAAACAGAGCAAATTACGATTTAAGAGCCAACCAAAAGTTAGCAACAATGCACACATGGGATGCTGCCTCCAGCCTGCATCGATGCTGCTCCCACCTTCTCCAGTATCTGGTCACCTGGGCTGCTACGCACTGCAAGGGTTGCCACTGCGTCGTCAACAACACCCTCCATGTTGGTATCTGCACGGAATTGGAGAACGAGAAACACCGACAATCAGTTTGGGTTTCCACCCGAGATGCTCACATTCCCAGAGCCTCCCCCACACTTACATGTCCTGTCTTCTCTCCGAGTACCATCCACTGAGCCAATTCTGCTGGAGGACTCCATTCGTCACACTCACCCCGGCCACAGCAGGGGCCCCTAGATCCCAGACACCCGGGAGGCCGTGTTCCGGTGCCTTCCCCGATCCACACACTCACCCTCTGTTGCGGGGATACCCCAGTGCTGCAGCCCAGCTCTTGGGTGTTTGATTGTTGGCTGCTGCCTCTGGGATGCTGACACCCACAGGCTTCATGCAAAGTGTCCAGGTCACATGGTTTGATTGGAATGCTATGCAATAACACTTGTGTGAGACATAACTCGTATATCCACGTGAATGCACTTGGGAGTTGGGATGTGCTCAAATAAATAACAATGCCAGTTCCTTATTAGCAACAGCCAGAGGCTGCTCACAGTCAAATGGAGTTAAAGAGACCTTTACCATCTAACCACAAACAGCGCTCTCTGTCCTGGAAGCATTTTGTGGGTCAGACAGGTGCAGCTGAAGTTGCCCCTGTTATAGGTATACACAGTTTTGGAGGATGGCCTTTAAGACCCAAAGGCCCTGAGCACCCCAGCCCAGGGTGACCTCTGACCAATGGCGCCCCCTCCGTCCTCCCTGGAGACTCACCATCTACCCCCACCCCCCCAAACACTGGGGAAGCGTGCCCGAAAATGAAAATGGTTACTCACCTCCTCCGATCCCCTCAGCAGCCATTGTGCCAGCTTTCCGTTTTTAAATAGGAGGCGCTAAACAGCGCCTGCGTGACCTCTTGCTGGGGAGCCAGTTAATTCCCGGGAGGCTATTAGATTGGGCTTCCAGCTCATTAATGAGATGGAGATTGGTCTGAATTGGTGTCAAACGGTATATTGCCACGACTGGGCGGATCCAGAACCCGCCAACGTGAGCGGGCCAGTTAGATTGTGAACTGATGCACGCCCGGCGCGGATCCGGATTTTGGCCACTCCCACGATTTAACCAGCACAGATCATTCAGCTGTAAATCACACCCATTTTAGTGCTGGCCTAAATGTGAGAGCAATCAGAATAGAGCACTGTTTTGGCTAAGAGAGATTTACCACAATCGACATGTGACAAAAAGCAGAAGGTATAATAGAAATAACAACTTGTAAAGATTGAAGATGTTTTTAGGTTGGGAGCAACAAAAACAAAATGCATTTATATATTGTTTTGATGCCAAGAAATACTCCCCAGGCATAAAGAACACAATTGTATGCCAAGCCAGAGAAATGAGATTATCCAGTGTACTTCAATGTTTTCTGGCCTGAGCTTTAGGCCTCTTGTGCCCTCTACCTCAGGATACTAGTACTGCCAACTCTTCGATAAATCTCTTTCTTTCAGACTGATTTTTCTTTTTGTCCTTGCATATATCCCCTCCATTCTGTTTCTGTATAGTGGCACTTGTTACTTGCCCGCACTCTTTTACTATAGTTCCCACTTACATGTTTCACTTTGTTGCTTTCCTCTTCAGTTGTTGCTTTCTTTTACTCCTTCACTGCAAACTCTCTTTTGTTCCCCTCCTTCACTTCTCATTCTTTTTCATTCACTCCTGTATCTCCTGCACTCTCGGTGTGTAATTTAACTCACATCAACCCAGGAGTGGGCTGTGAGATGTGAGTGGAAGTGTATAATAGGATTGGAACTAACAAGTTGGAGAGCCTGTCGCTTTCCTGACATCTCGCAATTAAGTCACGAGCAGGTAGGTCGGAGATGGCTTTCCCACCTGGAGGCCAACTTAGGCTCTTAAGTGTCCAATGATGGCCAGGTAATTCCAGCACATGGGGGGGGGGGGGGCTAGGGTACGGAGGCAAAGGGGTTTATATGCCACATGGGGAGGTCACCAGGTATACCCTGGTGGCTCCCTGTGAGCTTTGGTAGGGGTTGTGTTGCCTCTTGATTGAACACCCCTATTGGAAGAACCCCTCATGTTCTCTACAACAACCCCCACCATCATCCTGAGCAGGGCCTTCTAGACTGATGGAGGCAAACCCACTGTAATATAGCCCATTCACCACATAGACAAATAACATCTGCACTATTTATTTACATACAACTACAATGCAGAAGCTTGCAGTCTTGCTCACGGCTGCAAGTCAGTTTTCATCATCGGACTGGTACAGAAACCTACGTTTGCAAGGATGATCCCCCACTGTGGTCCCTGATTAGTTACCAAACCACATGACCCTTTCAGCAAAATGTCCCTTAAAGGGGACAATACCACACCCACTGACCCACTTCTCATTTATGGCCTGCATTGGTGCTTCAGTCCCAGCAGTGGCCACCACTCCCACTGACACTGTTGGGACTGTGACTGCCCAGCAGCTCTTGGAAGTGGGATCTTGGCATTTAAAGGCACAGGAACATTGGCGGCAGACACTTAGCTGCATGAGTGACACTCAGTCCCATTGAGACTCACAGTAATGGCTGCAGCAGAGTTGCCACTAGCCTTCCAGTCGATGGATGAGGTCACTTACCCAGTCATTAAATTCAGCCCTCTGTTTATTTTCATGTTTCAATTGACCAGGAGGCATTTGGGCAAGATACAAATCACTCGGGCACAAGGAAGTTTTGGAACTTAAGCAGGAAAATAGGCTTGGTGAGAGAATAGGTAGGCCTCAAGGAATGTGAAAATGTGGATTGGCAAGAATTTTGATAAACCAGCATCAGGAACTGCATGGGCTGAGAAGGCGAATAACAGGGATCCGGAGAGCAGTTGTCCACACGAGGAGATTGAGAAGCAGTTAGTAATGCACAGGTCAAGCAAGAAAACCTTCAATACAAACTAAAATTGGACATACGTTTTGGGGTGCACTTGGGATGGATTAATCAGAAAGTACTGGGACAGAAATGATGCTTATACATCAGTCTGAGGGGCAGCACGGTGATGCAGTGAGTAGCACTGCTGCCTCACAGCGCCGAGATCCCAGGTTCAATCCCGCCTCTGGGTCACTGTCTGTGTGGAGTTTGCACATTCTCCCCGTGTTTGCGTGTGTTTCGCCCCCACAACCCAAAAGATGTGCAGGCTAGGTGGATTGACCACACTAAATTGTCCCTTAAATTGGAAAAAATGAATTAGGTACTCTTAAAAAAAAATATTAAAAAATAAACATCAGTCTGTGATGAATTCATCGGTCAGTTGTTTTTTGTGCTATATATATATTTTTTTTAAAGGTCTAATGCGTTCCTTTAGGAGCTGCAAAATATTTAACCGTTTGTTTTTGAGAAACATATATCTTGACACGATCTACCAGCCGGGTTGCACTCGAAAGACACCGTGGCCCGCCAGTAGATGCCGGGAGATTCCTCTTCCAGGATCTACCCGACTCACCACGCCTCAGGAGATCTAATGTGACCTCGCGAGATGTCACAATCTGAACGCAGCCCATTGAGGGCTCCCCTGGTCCAGCAAGGCCCTAGGATCTTTGAAGACGCCGATCTGACTTCTGAGTCTCTTTTTAAAAATTCTTTTACATTTTTAATAAATTTAGAGTACTCAATAAATTTTTTCCAATTAAGGGGCAATTTAACGAGGCCAATCCACCTAACCTGCACACCTTTTGGGTTGTGGGGACAAAACCCACGCAAACACGGAGAGAATGTGCAAACTCCACATGAACAATAATCCAGAGCCGGGATCGAACCTGGGACCTCGGCGCCGTGAGGCAGCAATGTTAACCACTGCACCACCGTGCTGCCCTGACTTCGGAATCTCTGATGGTCGCAATGGGTATGTCCATGGTAGTTGGGGTCGATGACAACAGTTTGTTGGCTTCCTGCTCGAAATGAGCATATAATGCATTGAGTTCATTGGGGAGCGATGCTCTGTTGCCAAAGCTTTGCTTTGTATCCCGTTACATTGTTTAAGCCTTGCCACATCCGACGAGTGCCTATGTCGTTAGTCTGTGACTCTAGCTTAGACTTGCAGCCCTGGTGGCTTTGTCTAGGTCATACCTGCACTTCTGTATAGGTCAGGGTCACCTGGCTTGAACACCTCAGACCTGGACTTCAGTAGGGAGTGGATCTCCCTGTTAAATCATGTTTTCCGGTTGGGAACTCACTTACTACCTTCTTTGGCACGCAACCTCAACCCACTTACGAATGAAGTCTGCGGTTGCAGTGGCATACTCATCTAGGTTGGCCGCTGAGTTCTTGAATATGGACCAGTCCACTGACTCCAAGCAGTTGCGTAGGAGCTCTTCTGTTGTCTCAGATCAGCATTGCACAACCTTCTTAACCGGATTCTCCTGCTTAGGTTTCTACTTATATGCCGGTAGAAGGAGTACCGTCTTGCGGTCCGATTTCCAAAGTACAGTCGGGGGATGGATCAGTAGGTGCCGTCGATGTTTGTGGTCAAGGATGCTGGTATCCCTAGTGGACAGGAGATGTCTTGGTGGAATTTTGGCAGTACACACTTGAGCTGGCCTGGTTAAAGTCCCTGCAAAGCCATCAGGGACGCCAAGAGACAATACCAGACTAAGCTAGAGTCACAGACTAACAAAGCGTACTCTCATTGGTTGTGACAAGGCTTAAGCAAAGCAGAGTAGTGATGCACAATCAATTGCACAAAGACTAAAGTTGGGTACAACTGTGGCTTTATTACAGTCAGATGTGTGTCCTCCTGCTGCAGCTGGCGAAATGACAGGGCACTGGAGGTCATCCATATTTATACAGTTCTCGGTGGGCGGAGCCAGCCGGCAGGAGCTACCGGCGAACCTGTAGTGCAGGTCCTACCTTACATCTCCTATTACAGTGGTTCACCATATTCATCCCCTGTTAAAAATGAGTCCGGCGGGGGTGACGTGAAACTATATACAATTAGTGCAATTATGTACAGTGGTAGGGAAAGAAAAGTCCATGTTGACGGTCCAGAGTCCGTCAAAGGTTCAGCCGGTCCGGTGCTCCGGTGCTTCGGTGGGAGCGGCGTAACGGTGGTGGCGAAGTCGGTGCTGGCGGTGGTGGAGGTGGCACCGATGGCGGTGGTGGTGGTGCTGATGCTGGCCAGTCATCGGGGAACACTGGGAGTGTGCCGAAGTCCTCTTCGTCCACTTGTGCAGAAAAGGAGGGTGGGTGGGTGGGTGGTCTGGTGGGGTCAATATTGGCGGCGCGGTGGGAGGTGGGGCCATTGGTGGGGGGTGGGGGGGGTTGGGGTGGAACCTGACGGTGCCAGGTCCCTGAGTGAGACAGCATCTTGGCGGCCGTCGGGGAACACAACGTAGGCATATTGAGGGTTGGCGTGGAGCAGGTGAACCCTGTCCACCAAGGGGTCCGCCTTGTGGAGTCGAATGTGCCTACGGAGAAGGACCGGTCCTGGAGCAGCGAGCCAAGTCGGCAGCGACACCCCAGATGTGGACTTCCTGGGGAAGGTAAAAACATGCTCATGGGGTGTGTTATTAGTGGCGGTGCACAATAGTGACCGGATGGAGTGCAGAGCGGCAGGGAGGACATCCTGCCAGCGAGAGGCTGGGAGGTTCCTGGACCATAGGGCCAGCTGAACGGCCCTCCAAACCATCCCATTCTCCCGTTCTACTTGCTCGTTTCCCCGGGGGTTGTAGCTGGTCGTCCTGCTGGAGGCTATACCCCTGCTGAGCAGGAACTGATGCAGCTCATGAATGAGGATCCCCGTCATTGTGGATGTAGGCGGGGAAACCGAACAGAGCAAAGATGGTGCTGAGGGTCTTGATGATGGTGGCAGACGTCATATTGGGGCATGGGATGGCGAAGGGGAATCTGGAGTACTCATCGACCACACTGAGAATGTACGTGTTATGGTCGGTGGCGGGGAGGGGCTCTTTGAAATCCACGCTGAGGCGTTCAAAGGGGCGGGAAGCCTTCACCAGGGGTGCACGGTCCGGCCGGTAGAAGTGTGGCTTGCACTCCGCACAGACCTGGCAGTCCCTGGTGACTGTCCTTACTTCCTCGACAGAGCAGGGCAGATTGTGAGCTTTGACCAGATGGTACAATCGAGTGACCCCCGGGTGACAAAGGCTGCCGTGTAGGGCCCGGACTTAGTCCACTTGTACGCTGGCACATGTACCTCAGGAGAGGGCGTCTGGGGGCTCGTTGAGTTTACTGGGGCGAAACAAGATCGCGTAATTATAGGTGGAGAGCTCGATTCTCCACCGCAAGATTTTATCATTTTTGATCTTGCCCCGCTGTGTGTTATTGAACATGAAGGCTACCGACCGTTGGTCCGTAAGGAGAGTGAATCTCTTACCGGCCAGGTAATGCCTCCAATGCTGCACCGCTTCAACAATAGCTTGGGCCTCCTTCTCGACGAATGAGTGTCGAATTTCCGAGGCATGAAGGGTGCGGGAAAAGAATGCCACGGGTCTGCCTGCCTGGTTTAGAGTGGCGGCAAGGGCGACGTCTGAAGTGTCGCTTTCTACTTGGAAAGGCAGTGACTTGTCCACTGCGCGCATCCCGGCCTTGGCGATGTCTGCTCTGATGCGGGCGAAAGCGTGTTGTGCCTCGGCCGCGAGGGGGAATTGGGTGGACTGAATGAGTGAGCGGGCCTTGTCCGCATAGTTTGGGACCCACTGAGCGTAGTAGGAAGAGAACCCCAGGCAGCGTTTGAGGGCCTTGGGGCAGTGGGGGAGGGGAAGTTCCATGAGGGGCGCATGCGCTCGGGGTCGGGCCCGAAAAATCTGTTTTGGACTTTATGTCGAGAATGGCTAACCGGGTTGTGCTGAACACACACTTCTCTTTGTTGTAGGTCAGGTTGAGAAGAGTGGCAGTGCGGAGGAATTTATCGAGGTTGGAATCGTGGTCCTGCTGGTCATGGCCGCAGATGGTGACATTATCTAAGTACGGAAAGGTGGCCCGCCAGCCATACTGGCCGACCATTCGGTCCATCTCTCTCTGGAAGACCGAGACCCCATTTGTGACACCGAAAGGGACCCTAAGGAAGTGGTAGAGGTGACCGTCCGCCTCGAAGGCAGTGTATGGCCGGTCCGACTTCCGGATGGGGAGCTGGTGGTAGGCGGATTTCAGGTCAATTGTTGAGAAGACCCGGTACTGCGCAATCTGCTTGATCATATCAGATATGCATGGGAGGGGGTACGCGTCGAGCTGCGTGAACCGATTGATGGTCTGGCTGTAGTCCACGACCATCCTGTGTTTCTCCCCAGTTTTAACCACAAACACTTGGGCTCTCCAGGGTCTGTTGCTGGCCTCGATAATATCCTCCTTAAGCAGCCGCTGGACTTCAGACCTGATGAAGGTCTTGTCCTGGCTGCTGTACCGTCTGCTCCTAGCAGCAACGGGCTTGCAATCCGCAGTTAGATTGGCAAAAAGGGAGGGGGGTCGACCTTGAGGGTCGCGAGGCTGCAAATGGTAAGGGGGGGAGGGTAAGGGCCTGCCGAATTTGAGGGTGAGGCTCTGGAGGTTGCACTGGAAGTCCAGGCCCAACAGGAGTGCAGCGCAGAGATTAGGAAGAAAATAGAGGCGGAAGTTACTAAATTCTACACCCTGGACTGTGAGGGTGACTGTACAAAAGCCTCTGATCGGGACGGAGAGGGATCCGGAGGCTAGGGAGATCCTTTGATTGGCAGGGTGGACCGCGAGGGAGCAGCGCCTTACCATATCTGGGTGAACAAAGCTTTCGGTGCTCCCGGAGTCCAGCAGGCACGAGATCGCATGGCCGTTGATTTTAACCGTCGTCGACGCGGTGGCCAGGTTGCGCGGGCGAGATTGGTCCAGCGTCATCGAAGCGAGCTGCGGGTAGCCATCTGATGCTTCGGGTGGCGAGCGTGTGCGGTTCCGATGTCGGGATGTCCGGTGACCCTGTGGAGGACACGATGGCCGCGCCCATGGTGCGCGCATTGCGGGGTCGGGCCAAGATGGCGGTGCCCATGGTGCGCACATTGCGGGCTCAGGACACGATGGCGGCACCCATTGGTCGCATATGGACCCGGGAGGAGAAGATGGCGGCTCCCATTGTGCGTCTGGCGTGGGGGAGGGGGCGATAGCGGGCGCGATCGCAGCGACTGCACGGGACTGGCACAGCCGCGAAGTGACTCTTTTTACTGCAGGCTTTCCAAACGGCAGTGCAGGCCGGGCAGTGTTGGCGTGGGTGCTTGTGCTGACCGCAGAAGTAGCAGCGGGGACTCCCGGGGTGCGCGGATCGGTGTGCGGCGCAGGCATATTGCGAAGGCAGGGCCCCGGCTGAGGAGGTCGGCGGCGGGGTCCAGGAGGGGTAGGAAGGAGTAGAAGGGTGGGCAGCGCGGCGGGAGAGGTACGATTGTACGTTACGGGATGCGACCATCATGGAGAGCGCCAAGGTTTTCGTCTCCGCCAGTTCGAGCGTGGCCCCTTCCAGCAATGGTTCTCGGATGCGGTCCAATGCAATCCCCGTCACGAAGGCATCGCGCATGAAGAGATTCGAGTGTTCAGCAGCCGTGACGGCCTGACAGTCACAGTCCCGGATGAGTGGGATTAGGGCCTGCCAGAAGTCTTCGATGGACTCACCAGGTAGTTGCGAGCGGGTGGCGAGTACATGCCTGGCGAAGAGCGCGTTCGTCTTCTGCGCGTAGTGTTCTTTGAGGAGTTCCATTGCTTTTGTGTAATTCGTGGCATCTTGGATCAACGGGAACACGCTGGAGCTCAGTCTGGAGTACAGGACGTTTATCTTCTGAGCCTCCGTTGGCGCGGGGTCTGCCGCGTTGATGTAAGCCTCGAAACATGCTAGCCAGTGAGTAAAGTCTTTTCTGGCGTTGGGCGAGTGCGGATCCAGCTGCAGGCGATCGGGCTTAATTCGGATATCCATTCTGTGGAAAACCTGACTGTAATAAATTGATGCACGTTCAATTGCACAAAGACTAAAGTTGGGTACAACTGTGGCTTTATTACAGTCAGATGTGTGGCCTCCTGCTGCAGCTGGTGAAATGGCAGGGCACTGGAGGTCATGCATATTTATACAGTTCTCGGTGGGCAGAGCCAGCCGGCAGGAGCTACCGGCGAACCTGTAGTGCAGGTCCTACCTTACATCTCCTATTACAGTGGATCACCACAAGTAGAATCTCTGGCAACAGAGCACTCCTCCCCGATGAACTTAATGCATTCTATGCTCGTTTTGAGCAGGAAGCTGTAGCCACCTGAGATGGCCACTTCCTGACTTAAAATGGAGAACCGCAAAGGCTGAAGGGAAATTCAGCCAACACAGGCAAAAAATAGCAGGTGCAAGTTTACTGTGTATTAGACTCTGCAGAAACCTAGACAGCCTTGATACAAGCAGCCATCTGCATAGTAATGTAGCAGCCATCTACATAGTAATGAGCGATCCCCGGGAACAATCAAAACATTTTAAGGATAACAAAGCCAAGCCAGACTCCTCGGCGCCAGCAGGAGCCAACACAAAAGAAGTTAACGGACACTTAAAGACCGCCCAACGATCAGGGAACCGCTCCAGCATTGGAGAAATCGAACCAAGTGATTGGAACGAAGTCCAATCACTTGGAACCAGGTACGGGGTCCGACCCGAAGGGCGGGAAGCCCCTGGGGACTATAAAGTAAAGCCCCCATGTTCAAATCGTCCTTCTTGACAGGGTCACTCAGCAATGCGAAGCTACCCCTGAGAGTGAACTGTCCAGCGGTCTCCAAGAAAGTAAGTCTCAAGTCAACGCTCGCTACAAGATAGGCGCTCCTAGCTACCAGTCCGTACAGCTTTTGAAACCCGCAGACTCAGAACCCGAACAAAAGGCCATTTGTTCCCCTGACCTGGTGGGCCAGTCCGAAGCTAAGTATAGGCCCGTTAGTGATAGAAATAGCCTAGAAAGTAGAGTTTATGCATGAGTAGCGATTTACTGTGTATAATAAATGTGCTTTGATTTGAATCTTACTAATTGGTGTGTTGAGTTATTGATCATTACTTGAACTTGAACCTCGTGGCGGTATCATAAAGATACCGGGCGACTCTAGAGCAAAGGTTATAAAGCAGAGCCAATTGAACCAACCAAAAGTGAGCAACAAAGTCAACAAACCGTTGTCAATGGTACCAACAGCCTCGGACACACCTATACCGACCTTCACAGTCTTAGAATACTGATCGGCCTTCTTGAAAATGAACCCTTGGAAAGCCACAGGTCCTGACGGAGTCCCTGGTTGTGCACGCAAATCCTGTAAGGACCAACTGGCGAGTGTGTTCGCAGACATCTTCAGCCTCTTCCTTCTCCATTTTGAGGTTCCCACCTGCTTCCAGAAGACCGCCATCATACCGATGCCAAAGAAGAACCAGGCAATATATCTCAACAACTACCGACCGGTGGCCTTAACATCTGTCAATATGAAGTGCTTCAGAGGTTGGTCATGAGACACATCAACCCCAACCTTTCAGATTGCCTTGATCCACTACCATTCGCATACAGTCACAACTTGCCCACAGAAGACGCCATCTCCCTGGCCCTACACTCATCCCCGGAGTATCTTGACAACAAGGACACCTGAGTCGAATATTGTAGTCAATATTCATTGACTACAGCTCTGCCTTCAACACCATAATCCCAGTCAAGGTCATATCCAAACTCAAAAACCTAGGATTTAGCTCCTCCCTCTGCAACTATATCGTCGACTTCCTGACCCATAGACCACAATCAATAAGGATAAACAACAACAACTCCTCCACGATAGTCCTCAATACCAGGGCCCCGCAAGACTGCATACTTAGCCCCCTACTATATTCCTTACACACACACGACTGTGTGGCAAAGTTTGGCTCCAACTTCATCCACAGGTTTGCTGATGACACGACCGTTGTGGAATTGGATCTCAAACAATGATGAGTCAGAATACAGGAGGGAGATACAGAACTTAGTGGCATGGTGCAACGACAACAATCTCTCCCTCAATGTCAGCAAAACTAAGGAGCTGGTCATTGACTTCAGGAAGCAAAGTGCCGAACATGCCTCTGCCTGCATCAGTGGTGCCGAGGTGGAGGTGGTTGACAACTTCAAATTCCTAGATGTACACGTCATCAACAATCTGTCCTGGATCACCCATGTTGATGCTACAACCAAGAAAGCACAACAGAGAGTGGCACGGTGGCACAATGGTTCACACTGCTGCCACATGGCACCGAGGACCAAGGTTCAATCCCGGCCCCGGGTCACTGTCTGTGTGGAGTTTGACAGTCTCCCTGTATCTGCGTGGGTCTCACCCCCACAACCCAATGATGTGCAGAGTAGGTGGATTGGCCATGTTAAATTGCCCCTTAATAGAAAAAATATTTTCAAAAGCACAATAGCACCTATACTTTCTCAGGAAACTAAGGAAATTTGTCATGTCCACATTGACTCTTACCAATTTTTACAGAATCACAATAGAAAGCATCCTATCTGGCTGCATCACAGACTGGTACGGCAACTACTTGGCCCAAGACCATAGAAAACTACAGAGAGTTGTGAACACAGCCCAGTCCATCGCTTGAACCCGCCTCCCATCCATTTACTCCATCTACAGCTCCCGCTGGCTTGGGAAAGCGGGCAGCATAATCAAAGACCCCTCCCACCTGGGTTAGTCTCTCTTCCATTGGGCAGAAGATATAAAAGTTTGAGAACACGCACTGACAGGTACTAAAACAGCTTCTTCCCTGCTGTTACCAGACTTCTGATTGGCCCTCTTATGGACTGAACTGATCTTTCTGTGCATGTTTTCTACTGTTGTAGCACTATGCTCCGTATGTTTCACCCAATATCTATGTTTATGTATTTACATTGCGTATTAATAGTTTGTCCTATGTTTTTCATGTGTGGAATGATCTGCCTGGACTGTACGCAGAACAATATTTTTCATTGTACATCAGTACACGTGACAATAAATCTAAGTCTAAATCCCTTCACCTCAGAGACCTCAGGCGAGCGCTGTCAAGTGTTGGTCCCCACAAACGGTGACCAGACGAACCGGAACTGCCAAAATGCTTGCCTCTGGGTAGGGTGGCACCCTGGCACTGGTGGTGGCACCCAGGAATCTTGGCACTGACAGTCTGGCACTGCCAAAGTGCCCAGGTGGAACTACCAGCTGGCAGGGGTGGTGCCAGGCTGTCAGTGCCAAGGTACCAGGCTGACTTTTACCCCCCCAGTGGGGATCGAGCATGGGGGTGCCGTGCGCATGTGAGGACCCCCTTAGAGGTGAGTTAGGGCTTTGGGCAGGTTCGGGGATCACATCGGGGGTGGGGGGTTTGAGAGAGCGGGACACCATTTAAATATGGTGACCCAATCTATTCCTGCACTGAGGAGTTTCAGCGTCAGGAGCTCCTCAGTGCAGTGAAAGTTGGCGGAGCATTCCCCCCGAGGCACCGAATTGGAACAGATGGTGTGGTTCACTTAGCTAAATGTGCTCAGAACAGCAGGATAGCACAGTGGTTAGCACTGTTGCTTCACAGCGGCAGGTCCCAGGTTCGATTCCCGGCTTGGGTCACTGTCTGTGCGGAGTCTGCACGTTCTCCCCGTGTCGGCGTGGGTTTCCTCCGGGTGATCCGGTTTCCTACCACAAGTCATGAAAGACGTGGGGCGTCATTCTCCGACCCCCCGCCGGGTTGGAGAATCGCCGGGGGCTGCCGTGAATCCCGCCCCCGCCGGTTGCCGAAGTCTCCGGTACCGGATATTTGGGTACACAAAGAATTGCAGACCGAGGCAAGCCAGCAGCACGGTTCAATTCCCGTACCAGTCTCCCCGAACAGGCACCGGATTGTGGCGACTCGGGGCTTTTCACAGTAACTTCATTTGAAGCCTACTTGTGACAATAAACAATTTTCATATTTTCATTTTCAAAGACATAAATTCCACACTGTTCCCCTAGTTAATGAATCCCGTAGCATTATTGCTTTTCCATTTTTCTTTCCCTCTCCTGTGCGACTAAGCCACTCATAGTGCTTGCTGCACTCCTCTGAGAACCATCGTTATGCCCAGTATCCAAAATGGAAAATCGGTTAGTAAACACGATCGACTCGGTGGATCCATGCACTACCTGCCTGATTCTCTTAGGCTGCCTGGCGTCACCTCTCCCTCTGAGCCTGCAAGCTCCTAACCAGTGGTTCAACCACCTCTGTAAATGTGCTATCCACATAGTTCTCTGTCTCATGGATGCACTGCATGACTCCAGTTGCTTTTCAGTTCCAAAGTCCGGAGCTCAAGCTTCTGCAGCCGATGACATTCCCCGCGGATATGTTTGT
This sequence comes from Scyliorhinus torazame, assembly GCF_047496885.1. Classification (NCBI taxonomy): domain Eukaryota; kingdom Metazoa; phylum Chordata; class Chondrichthyes; order Carcharhiniformes; family Scyliorhinidae; genus Scyliorhinus; species Scyliorhinus torazame. Next base: position 190,718,408 of record NC_092712.1, on the reverse strand, counting down.
CATGACATCCATGACTTCCCACATGTTAAAGGATTCACATTCCATTTGGGTGGGCTGTCCTGTCACACCTTAACTTCACAAATTATTTATTACAAGTAGAGTAAGGAGAATAACTTACCAGTTATTTACTAATTAGGTTTCTCTTCATAGCAAAATAAAAACCAAATACTGGAGACGAAAGGTAGAGAAAGAAGGGACAATCATCTTCTACTTTTATTGATCTCCATCATTCACCAAATTCACAGTGTCTCACTCTGTGAAGTTGCATTGAGATCCCTGTACATCTCCTAGCTGAGACTCAAATGAGTCAGCTTTGCTCCAGCTGCAGAAACCAGATTAAGCTAGCTATCTAATTAACTGCCGTTGTTTATCCTGCTTAAGCCTGGGAGAAATTTAAACTTTACCAGTAATTTAAGTTAAATACTAAATGCAACAATACTAGATTTTTAGAAAGAGAATAACCCTTAAGAATCCCTTACTCAGCAAAAGCCCAGCTGTTCACTTTGTGAAGTGACACAGTGTCCAAAGATTGGATCCCACCTCATCAATGTCATGATATTCAGGTAAACATCATGGTACAAACATACATACATACTGATGGACAGATCAACGGACCAATCAACACACACACAACACCACAGCCAATCACAGGCAAGAGCATACACAGTACAAAACAGGGAACACGACACTTCCCGGGCATTCCAGCAGGAGACAACTCAGGGCACAGATCTCACAGCAAGCCACTCAGACATCCACCATGTGCTGAGTGCCACTACAAGACAGTATGAGGAATAGGTCCACAGATTCTAGGGTTATGATCGAACCTCAGTAACCAGTTTACCACTGTAAATAAATGTTAGTAATAAAACTGTGTTGTACCATTCGCAACCATGTTGGTTCGTATGTGCGGCAGAGTTCGCAACACATCATAGTAACAGGAGTAACTGTGGGACCTACCTACGAATCCTCCGGAATCTGCCATCCTGCGCCATGGACACCGTCAGCACACCGCAGCCGCTACAAGTCGCTGGAAACCTCAGCGTCAATTGGAAGCTGTTCAAACAGCGCTTCCAGCTCTTTCTGGAAGCCAATGAAAAGGAGAGCGCTTCAGACACCAGAAAGATCGCCATCCTCCTCTCCACAGCAGGTCAACACGCCATCCATGTCTACAACTCCCTGGTGTTCGCGGAAAGTGAGGACAAGACCAAGTACAAGACGGTCCTTCTCAAACTCGAGCAACACTTCAGCGTCGAGGTCAACGAGAGTTTCGAGAGGTACCTCTTCCAGCAGCGCCTGCAGGGTAAGGATGAGCCCTTTCAATCCTTCCTTACGCATCTCCGTATCCTCGCGCAGTCCTGCGGATACGACACCACCTCCGATTCAATGATTCGGGACCAGATTGTTTTTGGGGTCACCTCGGGCACCCTACGCCAGCAGCTATTAAAAATTAAAGGCCTCACCCTAGCCTCCGCAATCGAAGCCTGTGTCCTGCATGAAAACGCAACTAGCCGCTACTCCCAATTTCAAGCGGCTGAATCGGCGCGGCAGGGGTCCTTGATCGGCGAGGCAGGCGTCCTACGAGGCCGAATGGGTCTAGGCGATCGAGTTTCTCCCAGCCCGCGGCCCGGACGAGGGCGGCCAGTTTGCGTGCTTTTCGAGGCCTCCCGCATTTGTGCGTGCCAAAACCGACGTCGACACAGAGGGACGTGGGCGCAGGCGCGCACGACGCAAGACCGAACTGCGCATGCGTGGTGGCGCAATGAACGCCATGATGTCACGACGTGCGGCAACTGCGGAGCTGCACCTTTAAAGCGGCAATGTCCGGCAAGAAACCGACAATGCCTCCGCTGTGGCAAGATGGGCCACTATGCTGCCTGCTGTCGAGTGGACCATTCAGCTTCCTTAATACAAGTCGTGCCCAGATGATATCCAGACCAGTGACTCAGACGGCCGGGATGCCTTCCGTGTTGCGGACATTGATGGGAACCGGATGTCTCCAGCCAGGACCCACCAGCCGTTGCAAGTGAACACTGTTAATCCGGGTAATGAATGGTGTGCCACCCTAACGGTCAACCCAAATTCGTCACCCACCTACTAGACTGGACTTATGAGTCTGTTTGTACATTGAACTCATAATACCACTGTGATAATATGTTTCTGTTCTTCCTTGTCGTTACAGGAATTTGTTTTGTCGTTCAACATTTCCCCATTCTTTTTTCATGGTACAACCTCGTTGTTATGTCGCACCCGACATCGCCCCTTGTATATAATCTACCCCATGCACATGCTGTAGATATTGCACACACACACATTCAGCTGCACTCAGTACACATCTCTATTTATAACCACGTAGGCACATGTTCTTGTAAAAAAAGGGGGTTGTCCTGATATTCAGGTAAACATCATGGTACAAACATACATACATACTGATGGACAGACCAACGGACCAATCAACACACACACAACACCACAGCCAATCACAGGCAAGAGCATACACAGTACAAAACAGGGAACACGACACTTCCCGGGCATTCCAGCAGGAGACAGCTCTGGGCACAGAGCTCATAGCAAGCCACTCAGACATCCACCATGTGCTGAGTGCCACTACAAGACAGTATTAGGAATAGGTCCACAGATTCTAGGGTTATGATCGAACCTCAGTAACCAGTTTACCACTGTAAATAAATGTTAGTAATAAAACTGAGTTGTGCCATTCGCAACCGTGTTGGTTCGTCTGTGTGGCAGAGTATGCAACACATCAATCAACTCAAACCTAAATTTCCTTGAGCTGCAGACACTTGCAGCAGGTGAGTTGCTGTGGATAATGCAGGTGTCCACCAGACCAATATGCCACAGCTGCAACACATCACCTGCGCTGCCATCTTTGTTTTGTTTTACTTAATTAATTAGGTCTTAATTTTGGAAATACTTGGCAATTATCTGTAGTGATTTTGTGGAGTTTAACTAATTACACTACAAATTTAATACAGTTCTAAAAGGAATCAAAGTTACTATACTCTCTAGCCAGTCAACTCTCAGCCTTCCTGTGATATCAGTTTGCTTTTTCTTCTTTTAACTTTTCAAACTCCAGTGTGGCCCTGGTCCCTTGTCCTCCAATCGGATCTTGACTTTTCCCCTCCTCTCTTTCTTTCATCTCCTGCTGCTGTCTACAATCAGATCCTCAATTTTTCCCCTCTCTTTCTTTCGCCATCATCTTAAGCTGCAGTCTCCAATCAGGTCTGCAGTCTTCTATTGCTGTTTCCCTCTCTTTTGTACTCTGTGCTGCTTTCTCCAATCAGGGCTGTGCCCTGTCATGATCAAGATGCAAAAAAAATAACGTATAATCTTCATCAGCTGGACTACTTTATAAAGTCATGTTTTTTTCCAAAATGGACAATTGCCAAGTTGACAGGATAGCTCCAGATGGTCCCATGCTGGCTTCTGGATGTTTCTGAGCAGTTTCAAAATGAACAAAGGCTAACACCTCAAACATCCTGGAATGTAACATTCCTTGCATCGCATAAACATTCAAACCAAGCTAACAATGGCCTAACAGACGGTATGTCTGTCCCAGCTATCTACAAACAAAGTGATTTGCCATCAATGAACACACGACAAGTGGTGAACGTAACTGAGGCTTTAATGCACTAAACAGAAAGCCTCCTGGCCTCTGATCCCGAACTGGATCAGAGGCGGAGACCAGCCACCTTTATACATGAGCCCGAGGGGAGGAACCACAGGCGGAGCCAGTAGGGACAAGCCCAGGCATGTAACAATACAATACAATACAGTGGTTTACCACACAAAGACAGTTGGTTGCAAGTCCTAACCTCCAACAATGATGCAAATGGCTGAAGAATTAACTTTTTTAACACAATGGTTTCAACAAGGAGGCCTCGGTTAACAACTTGAAACCAATATTGCATGATCAAGACTTGTACTGTCCTACACCCTTTAATTATATAATCTTTGGATCTTATTGAAGTCTACTTGGGACAATAAGCGATTATTATTATTATAGTTGGTTGCTTTTGGACCTTTGAAGGAAGCAGCAGCTCCAGGCAAGTAGCCTGCACTGCCTACCATCTTACCATCACTCCAGTGACAGCAGAACGAACTCTGGCTTTCATCAAAACTGTAAACTAATGGAAGATTGGAACTTGTGCCTCCATGACTAATTCACTCTATGTGCGTTCTTCCTTTGTGAAAAGACTTGCTTCTGGAAAGACTGATCAACCTGCAGCAATCAACCAACATCCCCTCTGAAGGGACATTCCATTGGCCTTTTGATTCCAGATTCCGGACTCACTTAAAACCAAAACTTGTAATTTATTGTGGTGGTGCCCTGCACCCTCTTCCTTTTTCCTTGTCCCCCCATTTATTGTGTGAGTGCAAAAAGGGAAGACATTATGAAACCCCTCTCATATGTGTGTGTGTGTAAAAATAAACAAACCCCTTTATTTTACCTTACCTTGCGTTTGCTGTGCAAGGTATTCATAGATTAGAACACTCCAAATTTAATGGCTGGGGAAAATACTCCATCATTCATAATGGGGAAATCAACATTAAAAAGCGCATTTCTGTGTTCAGAAGGGTAGTTAGAGGAGAAGTTTGGCAGTTCAAATTCAGCCTCCTCCTGTCCTTTTGCAATCTTCAGGATGAATTAGGATGCTGATGAACCATGATCATAATGAATGTCTCATCAGGCTGTAGGGGCTAAATGGCCTACTTCTGTCTCTATGCTGTTGGAAAGGTTTCAGTGAGGGATTGAACATGGGGTTTGAAAGTCAGGATTAACAGAGAATCAAGGTTACACACCATCTGATTCAACCTGAAGCAACTCAGGGGAGAAGATATAGAATCAGAAACAATGGTGCTAAATATTTCAAGGGAGAAAAGTCACGAGTTAGATTTCCTCAGCGATGAACTGGAGGTAGTTATGGTTTATTCATTGTTTTATGCGAGATGGGGTTGCTGTGAAATTGAGGCAATGCGGGAGATAAATTGGGTGTTAAAAACATACATATTAAAATTGACCATGACTGTGGCTAATTTCTCCAGGGGCAGCATGTAAGTAAGGAAAAATAAGGTGTCAAGATGAATCTTGGAGTACAAAAATCAGGCAAGATATAAAACAGGCTGCCAACTCATCTAGGAATGCTAGCTGAAAAAGACTTGGGGCCGGATTCTCCGTCCCTCTTCACCCATTTTCTGGTGTAGCGTGCTCCCGCCGGCTGCAGGATTTTCCGCCCCGGCAGCCGGCCAATGGGGCTTCCTATTGTGGCCATCCCCATGCCATTGGAAAAACCGTGGGTGTGAGTGCGCTGCAGGTGAAATAGAGGATCCCGCTGACAGAGAATCCATCCTTGGTGTTTAAGTAGACTCAGCACTAAACATGTCCAACAAATGCTGAGAAACAATCAACAAAGACAATAGGATGTTAAACTGCAAAGTTAGAGGAGATAATCATCAAACTTTATGGTGCTTCGGTCACATCACTCATCAAGATTGCATCTAGTTATGGTTGTGATGAATGTAAGAATGTCAGATATATGTTGTATTATATGTATTTGATCCAGTTAGATTAAAAGCCTGGGTTAGTGTGTGTATGACTGCTGCAGTAATATTTTTTAAAATCCTGGCTTACAAGACCAGTGGACATTTTGGATGGAAAGGTACAATTAATGCATTGTAAAAGTTAGGCAAATGGAATTTTGTTTATATGAAGAAGGTACCCTGGGGAGTAGATAACTAGAAACATTTAGATTTAGATTGATTGTCAAGTTTACTGAGGTACAGTGAAATGTATTATTCTGCATACAGTCCAAGCAGATCGTTCCATACATGAAAAACATTGGACATACGATAAATACACAATGTAAATTCATAGACATAAAAGAGCATGGTTAGAGATAATGTCATTGTTAGAATTAAGTTTTAAAAGGTTAGTACGATTATAGTAGATGTAGGAAGAGGATCTGTGGGGGAGAGGTGGCAGAGAGTCGCCACACTCTGGTGTCATCTTGAGTAGCTGGTTGTGATTTAGTAAGGTGATGTAGTTAATGGGAGAAGCTAAGTGCTGAAGCAGTCAGGTATTGAGCTTTGGCGTTCAGTTTTAAACAGACTAGCAGTTTCTCTCAAAGCAGCTTAGTTAAAAAGATTTTGTCTGTGAACAGAACAGCAGTTTCTGAAAATGCTAGCAGGTTAAACAGTAGTTTGGCGCAACACGGTGGCGCGGTGGGTTAGCCCTGCTGCCTCAGGGTGCCGAGGTCGCAGGTTCGATCCCGACTCTGGGTCACTGTCCGTGTGGAGTTTGCACATTCTCCCCGTGTTTGCGTGGGTTTCGCCCCCACAACCCAAAAGCCATGCAGGCGAAGTGGATTGGCCACGCTAAATTGCCCCTTAATTGGAAAAAAAGAATTGTATACTCTAAATTTAAAAAACAAACAAAAAATAGTTGACACAGGCTCTCCTTTCTCAAAGCGGTTTATCCAAGACATCTCTTTAGAGCAAGTGGGCGGGATTCTCCCATCGGGCGGCTAAGTGTCCTGTAAAAACGGGAGTGTTTTACTCTGGCGTCGGCACCCGTTCCAGGACCCCATTCTCCAGCCCACAGGGGGCTAGCACGGCGCTGGAGTGGCCCGCGCTGCTCCAGCTGCCAATCCCGACATGAACCCGGTGCCGCAGGGTCCATGCATGCGCAGTTGGGCCGGCGCCAACTAACGCATGTGCAGTGGCCTTCTTCCCCATGCCGGTCCCGACGCCAAATGGCGCAGGGCTACAGGAGCAGGCGCAGAGGAAAGGAGGCCCCCAGCCAGAGAGGCCAGCCCGCCGGTCGGTGGGCACCGATCGCGGGCCAGGCTACTACTGAGGGCCCCCCCCCCCCCCCCCAGGGTCGGTGCCCCCCCCGCCACAGACCCTTCAACGACGAGGTCCTGCCGGCTCAGAGGATGTTAGAACGGTGCCGGCGGGACTCGGATTTTTTGTGACGGCCGCTCGGCCCATCTGGGCCGGAGAGTCGGCGCGTACCCCATCTGGCGCTGCGCCAACCACGCTGGCGCCAATGGCGCTGATTCTCCACTCTTGCGTCCCGGCGTCGGGGCGGCTTGGCGCCATTCACGCCCCGCTGTACCGATTCTCCGACCCGGCGGAAGGTCAGAGAATTCCACCCATATTCCTGGGTTTTCTAACTGTATTTAAAAGTGGATTTTGACCTGAGATGGGTTTTGCTTGAGTGGAGATAAAAGGGAATAGTTAGGAGTTAGTGATTCATTTTAATTGTTAAGCATTGTTTAACTGGTAATTATAAGTTTTTTCTTTGTGATGTTAAAGTTACTTTTAAGATTGTGAATAATAAAGTTTGCTTTAATATATCATTTCCCTATTTGTGCATGGAACCACTCCTGGAGTGAAGTATCGTTTCCTCACAGTCTTAGAAATAAAATAAAACATTAGGGTTCAAACGTCCAAATCCCAGCAATTGGAGTCTCGTTAGCAACAAATGAGAGACATTCAGACACTGGAGACAATGTGCAGAAATTTGAAACTCACCTCTTATTTCAGGGTTCCGGATTGAGAAAAGATTGAGGAAATTGGGGCTTTTGAAAATAGAAAACAGGAACTTATCTGAAAGGTGACTTTTAAGTTCATAGAATCCATGAATTATTACAGTACAGAATCCCATTCAGCCAATCGTGTCTGTGCTGGCACTCTGTAGGGGCAATTCATCTCATGTTACTCCCTCGCCCTCTTCTCAGAGCCATGAACATTCTTCCTTTCCAGACAATTCCCTTGTGAATGCCTCAAATTAACCTGCCTCCACTTGTTGTCAGGTAATGCTTTCCCGATCCTTTTTTAAAAAAATGTTTTTATCAGGGGTTTTTCAAATTATACAGAGTAAAGATCAGCATGAATGTCCACTGAAAAAATATATATATATTGGATGTCTTCCAACAAAGAACAAAGAAAAGTACAGCACAGGAACAGGCCCTTTTCCCTTCCAAGCCCGTGCCGACCATGCTGCCCGTCAAAATTAAAATCTTCTACACTTCCTAGGACCGTATCCCTCTATTCCTATCCTACTCATGTCTTTGTCAAGATGCCCCTTAAATGTCACTATCGGCCCTGCTTCCACCACCTCCTCCGGCAGCGAGTTCCAGGCACCCACTACCCTCTGTGTAAAAAACATGCCTCGTACATCTCCTCTAAACCTTGCCCCTCGCACCTTAAACCTATGCCCCCTAGTAATTGACCCCTCGACCCGAGAAAAAAGCCTCTGACTATCCACTCTATCTATGCCCTTCATAATTTTGTAGACCTCAAGGGCATTATGTACATCGGTTGTTTTTTGTTATTTATATCGGTTACCATTTCTTGTTTTTCATTTTGCATTCACCGCTTAGGTTTTGTTGAATCCCCTGCTTCTCTCTGGGCTGAACAGGGGCTAAATCAGGGGCTGATTTAGCACACTGGGCTAAATAGCTGGCTTTTAAAGCAGACCAAGGCAGGCCAGCAGCACGGTTCAATTCCCGAACAGGCTCCGGAATGTGGTGACTAGGGGCTTTTCACAGTAACTTCATTTGAAGCCTACTTGTGACAATATGCGATTTTCATTTCATTTCTCTCCCCTATTTCTTCTTGACCCCCTCTCCTTCTCATCTCTGGCGTTCCCTCTTCCCTCATCGGGTCTTTTATCCTGTTCCTGATGGGTTGGCGTGACACCGTGTATCTTGTTATGTGTTGGGCATGGTTGGGTTCCATGCCTCTTTATTCCACCCGCCCGTCCCGCCCCCTTTCTTTTTGTCTGTTGTTTTACTGTGGCTTCCCCCTCCCTCTGGTTTACTGGCTGTTGGTTACAAACAGGTCTTGGAGCATCTGGGTGAATGGCTCCCATGTCTTGTAGAAGCACTCTTCCGACCCCGAGATGGAAAATTTAATTTTCTCCACCTAGAGAAATTCCGACAGGTCGGGCAACCAGTCTGCAGCTTTGGGTGGTGCAGCTGATGGCTGACTGAGCAGGAGTCTCTGGCGGGCAATTAGGGAGGCAAAGGCAAGGGCGTCGGCCCTCCTCCCCCTGAAGAGATCTGGCTGTTCTGATACACCGAAGACTGCCACTCACGGGCAAGGCTTCACCCTCATCCCACCAACTTGGACATTGCCTCAAAGAAGGCTGTCCAGTACCCGACTAGTCTGGGGTGACTAGACAGAACATGTGGGCGTGTTCACATTTGTTCTCCACCTCTTGGAAGAACCTGCTCATTTGGGTTTTGGGTAAGTGAGCTCTATGTCTCACTTTCAGCTGCATTACATGAAATGGACTTGACCTGCCTTGTACATGTGGAGGTGGAGGTGACCCAGTGCAGTGCTTCACACCAGAGTCCCCACACTATTTCCCACTCTCGGTCTTCCTCCCACTTTCAGTGGTGTGTGTGCCCTTCTCAGTAGTTGCCCATACAGGTCGCCACAGTTCCCCCTCCCTAAGGTGTCCTCTAACAGTGATTGTTGTGGTGGTCGTGGGTATGGCCTTGTTTCCCTACGTAAGAGGTTTCTGATCTGCATGTGTCTTAGCTTGTTTCCCCCTATCAGCTGGAACTTCTCTGCTAGTTCCTCTAGTGTTGCAGTCTTTTGTCTGCATAAAAGTCTCTAACTGTCAGCGTCCCTGCCTAGTGCCCTCTGTGCAGCTAGAAGTACTTACAGCTGGTGGTCTTCGTCCGTACACACACCATAGGAGCGTTGTACAGGAGTTTCACCCAGGAGGTGAACCCTGTTCCAAGCCAAAACCACTCTGGTACCTCTGTGGGGTAATTTCATTCAATTCTGTCAAAGGCTTTTTCTGCCCCCAGGGAGATGATCACCTCTGGTTCAGCAGGCGCCTGATGTTCGATGTTAGCTGTCTCCCTTTGACAAAACTCATTTGGTCCTCTGCTACCACCTCCGCAGTCCTCCAGTCTCCTAGCTAGGATCTTGGCCAGTATTTTTGTGTGTCTACGTTTAGCAGCAAAATGGATCTGTTGGTCTTTGTCTTTCTTGGGTATCAGCGAGATTAAGGCTTGTGCCAGCAAAGGTGGCCGGGTGCCCCTCACCAGTGAACCTGTGAACATCTCCCACAGGTGTGGGGCCTGTGCTGTCACAAATTTTTTGTAGAAGTCTGCTGGGAACCCATTTTGTCCCGGAGCCTTCCCCGCCTGCATGGAGTTAATGCTCTCCATGACTTCTCCCAGTTCTAATAGTGCTTCTAGCCTCCGTTTTCCTATCTTCCCCCACGACTGGCATGTCCAGTCCATCGAAGAACTGTTTCATCCCCAACTGTGTGTACACCATGTAGGTGAGACCCCGAACTCCAGGGTTTCTCTTTGTTCAGGGGCCCTCCAAAGTGGTTACTTGCGGTACCTTTGTGCTCCAAGTCACCACGTGTGGCCTGTTGTAGACAGCCTAATGCCCTTACTACCCTTGTTCCTAATTTCCCAATAGTTTATTCCCCCCCCCCCTTCCTGTTGCTTTCCACCATCCTCCCCCCATATTCCCTTCGCCGGTTTCTTCCCCAAGTTGTCCCCCTGTTAGTGATGTGTACCCTCCCACCCCAATTGCCAGGTACTCTATTCCTTGTGGGACACGCGCCATGGCCCCTCTCTCGCTCATTTTATCTCTATCGCTGCTGCTGTTTTTCCAGCCAGTTCTCCAGGACACATTTGTCCGCAAGGGGTCATAAAGAAGTGCTCCCTGCCCTGAAATGTGACCCAGAGTTTGGCCGGGTACAGCATCCCAAATTTTACACTGTTTTTGGAAAAGGGCTGTCTTTGTCCTTTTGAAGTCTGCCCGGAGCTTGGCCAGGTCAGCCCCAATGTAATGGTAAATCCTGATCCGGTGACTTTCCCAGTTACAGTTTCTTGTCTGTCTTGCTCAGCACAGAACTCCTTCCCAGTCCTGGTACTAGCGCATTTTGGCGATTATCACCCTTCGGCTGCTCGCCAACCCTGGGTTTTGCGTGAAGTGACCTTGGTCTTTTTCAGGCGGGTTGGGGAAGCTGTCCCTTTCCACTAGATTGCCCAGCATCTGGGCTGTGGTAAATCACTGTTAGTGTATTATATGTATTGCAGTAAACTGTTACTGTATTACATGTATTGTGGTAAACCACTGCCTGATGGCTCCGCCTCACATCGGACTCGGTATAAAGGTGGCTGACCTCCGGCCCTACCCCAGTTCGGGATCAGTGGCCAGGAGGCTTTCTGTTTAGCTTATTAAAGCCACAGTTTTGTTCATTACTCGTCTTGTGTTAATTGATGGCACATCAATTTAATAAGCGAAACTTTTAAGATGAATTCATCACTCAAGCCTGATCGCCTGGAGCTGGACTCACAAGCAGCCAATGCCACTGCGACATTCGAGCACTGGCTAAGCTGCTTCGAAGCTTACCTCGGATCCTCCACCGACGACGTCACTGACCTCCAAAAGCTTCAAATACTCAACGGACGGGTGAGCCCGCCAGTTTTCCTTCTTATCAGAGACGCCCCCTCGTATACGGAGGCGATAATGCTGCTGAAGGGACAGTACGTAAAGGCAGTAAACGAGGTGTACGCCAGGCACCTCCTTGCCACGAGGCGACAACGCCCCGGAGAATCACAAGCCGAATTCCTGCGTGCCTTGTGGGTACTCGGCCGGAACTGTGCTTGCCAGGCGGTATCGGCTGTCCAACACATGGAGCTGCTGATCAGGGACGCCTATGTTGCGGGCATTAAATCTAATTACATCCGCCAGCGCTTGCTAGAAGGGGGTACACTCAGCCTCCCAGACACAATGCATCTCTCAAACTCGCTGGAAGTGGCTTTCCAGAACATGGAGGCCTACACCTCCCACCACGCGGCACCCTCGTGGACGTCGTGGGCGCCACCATCACCCGACTCGAGTGAGGCGCAAGCCTGTGCCGCGCAGCAGCCCGCCAACCCCGGAAGCCCGAAATGCTACTTTTGCGACCAGGGTAAGCACCCCAGACAATGCTGCCCTGCACGAAACGCAATTTGCAACGGGTGAGGGAGGAAGGGCCACTTCGCCAAAGTCTGCCAGGCCCGACCTGTCCCTAAAGCTCCTAGGCCCAGCAGCGCTGCCTGTTGTCTGTCGGGACCGCCCCCATCTGCCGCGCCACCAGCCATGTGCGACTCGTGGGCGCCGCCATCTTCACTGCTACCCGCCATGTGCGACCCGTGGGGGCCGCCATCTTTCCCGCCATCTTTGATTCCACCCGCCACGCGTGACCCAAGGGGGGTGCCATCTTTGATGCCACCTTCGATGCCACCCACCACATGCGACCCATGGGGGCCGCCATCTTGGAACCACTCTGCCGCCTCCCGGGACTCCTGCTCACCCAGTCATACGTTGGCCACTGCTACCTCCGACCGGCCCACCCACCACCTTCCGAAGCTCGCCTCCATCACACTCAACCAGTCTCGACCTTATCATCTCACAAAATCCACGATGACCGTTCGGATCAACGGAATGAGGCGGCCTGCCTCTCCGACTCCGGGAGCACAGACAGCTTTATCCACCCAGATACGGTAAGGCGCTGCTCCCTCACAATTTTACCCGCGACCCAGAAAGTCTCCCTGGCTTCCGGATCACATTCCGTAGAAATCCGGGGGTACAGTGTCACGACCCTTTCGGTACAAGGCGTAGAGTACACTAACTTGAAGCTCTACGTCCTTCCCCATCTCTGTGCTGCCCTATTACTGGGGCTCGACTTTCAGTGCCACCTCCAAAGCCTTACATTAACGTTTGGTGGACCCCTGTGCCCCTCACCGTCTGTAGCCTCGCGACCCTTAAGGTCGCCCCACCCTCGCTCTTCGCTAAACTCACCCCATACTGTAAGCCCGTCGCCACTAGGAGCAGACAATACAGTGCCCAGGGCAGGGCCTTTATCAGGTTGGAGGTCCAGCGACTCTTACGAGAGGGGATCATTGAGGCGAGTACCAGCCCCTGGAGAGCCCAAGTGGTCGTCGTCAAGACTGGGGAGAAACACCGGATGGTCATCGACTACAGTCAGACAATCAACCAGTACACGCAGCTCGATGCGTACCCCCTGCCCCGCATATCTGACATGGTCAACCAGATTGTGCAGTATTGAGTCTTCTCCACAGTTGACTTGAAGTCCGCGTACCACCAGCTCCCTATCCACCTGGATGACCGCCAATACACTGCCTTCGAGGCAGATGGCCGCCTCTACCACTTCCTCAGGGTCCCCTTCGGCGTCACCAATGGGATTTCGGTCTTCCAGCGAAATGGACCGAATGGTTGACCAGTAAGGGCTGCGGGCCATGTTCCCGCACCTAGATAATGTCACCATCTGCGGCCATGATAGCAGGACCATGACGCAAACCTCCGGCATTTCCTCCACACTGCTAAGCTCACATACAATAAGGAGAAAGACATTTTCCGCACAACCTGCCCAGCCATCCTTGGCTACGTTGTGGAAAACGGAGTCCTAGGGCCCGACCCCGACCGCATGCGCCCCTCCTGCAATTTTCCCTCCCCCACTGCCCCAAAGCCCTGAAGAGATGCCTGGGTTGCTTCTCTTATTATGCCCAGTGTGAAGTGTTGGGTGCTCTGATACACAGACGAACCAACACGGTTGCGAATGGTACAACGCAGTTTTATTTCAATCAACTATTAACATAGTAAACTCTGGTACTCAGCACATGGTGAATATTTGAGTGGCTGGCAATGAGGTCTGTGCCCTGAGCCGTCTCCTGCTCGAGTGCCCAGGAAGTGTCGTGTTCCCTGTTTTGTACTGTGTATGCTCTTGTCTGTGATTGGCTGTCGTGTTGTGTGTGTTGATTGGTCCGTTGATCTGTCCATCATTATGTATGTATGTATGTGCTATGATGTTCACCTGAATATCATGACATCCCCCTTTTTTACAAGATTATGTGCCTACGTGGTTATCAATAGAGATGTGTACTGAGTGCAGCTAAATATGTGTGTGTGTAATATTTACAGCATGTACATGGGGCTTAACTATATACAAGGGGCGATGTCGGGTGTGACATAATAACCAGGTTGTACCATAACAATGAACGTGGAAATGTTGAACGATATAACGAATTCCTGTAACGATAAGAACATAAACATGTTAATCCAGTGGTTGCATGAGTTCAATGTATAAACAGTCTCATAAGCCCAGTCTCGTAGGTGGGCGAAGAATTCGGGTTGACCGCCTCAAGGGTAGGTCTGGAACCACCGGCTGAGGTGCGGGCCTGGCCACGGGCGACGACGGAAGGGGCATGGTAGCAGGCAGCTCCACGAAGTCGATATCAGGAACAACAGGAGGGAACGGTGTCAGTGTAAGGTCTCGTAGCGAGCGTGGAAGTAGGCGAAGAGCCCGGCGATTGCGCCTACGAACTGATCCATCAGGCATGTGAACCAGGAACGAGCGGGGAGCCACGCATCGGAGAACTTCGGCAGGTGCTGACCAGCCACCTTCTGGTAGGTGGATGCAGACTTCGTCTCCAGGGGCCAGGGCGGGAAGATCATTTGCCCGTGTGTCATATGACCTCTTCTGGCGACCACGCTGCAGTTGCATCCTGTGCAGTACCGGAGCATGGTCAATTGTGGGTGCCAGAATGGAAGGCACAGTGGTCCTGAGGGCGCGACCCATCAACAGCTGGACTGGTAAAAGACCAGTGGCTAGTGGGGCCGAGCGATAGGCCAGCAGGGCGAGGCAGAAATCCGACCCAGCAGCAGCAGCCTTGCAGAGGAGCCGCTTGACAATGTAAACGCCCTTCTCCGTCTTTCTATTGGACTGGGGGTGCAGAGGGCTAGATGTCACGTGTGTGAAGCCATACGAGGCAGCAAAGGATGACCATTCCTGGCTGGCGAAACAGGGCCCATTGTCCGACATGACAGTCATCGGAATGCCGTGGCGAGCGAAGGTGTCTTTGCAGGCCCCTTATGACAGCGGACGACGTCAAATTGTGCAGTCGTATGACCTCTGGGTAGTTGGAGAAGTAGTCAACGACGATGACATAGTCCCTGCCGAGCGCGTGAAAGAGGTCCACACCCACCTTCGCCCAGGGGGACGTCACCAGCTCATGGGGCAGAAGCGTTTCAGGAGGTTGCGCCGGCTGAAACCTTTGGCAGGTGGGGCAGTTGAGCACCATATTGGCAATGTCATCACTGATGCCCGGCCAGTATACCACCTCTCGGGTCCTCCGTCTGCACTTCTCGACCCCCAGGTGGCCTTCGTGTAGTTGGTCGAGGACCAGCTTGTGCATGCTGTGTGGAATCACAATCCGGTCCAGCTTCAGAAGGACACCATCAATGACGGCCAGGTTGTCTCGGACATTGTAGAACTGCGGGCACTGCCCTTTGAGCCACCCTCCCATCATGTGGCGCATCACACGTTGCAGAAGGGGGTCGGCCGCAGTCTCTCGGTGAATACGGGCCAGGCTGGAGTCATCAGCTGGCAGATTTGCCGATGTGAAGGCCACCTGCACCTCGACCTGACATACGAACCCCTCCGTATCTGGCGGCGTGCTCACTGCTCTAGATAGGGCATCTGCAATGATAAGGTCCTTCCCTGGGGTGTAGACCAGTTGGAAGTCGTACCGCCTAAGTTTAAGTAGGATGCGGTGGAGGCGAGGGGTCATCTCGTTCAGGTCCTTGTTTATGATGCTGACCAGGGGGCGGTGGTCAGTTTCAACAGTGAACCGGGGAAGACCATACACATAGTCATGGAACTTGTCTAAACTGGTTAGCAAGCCCAGGCACTCCTTTGCGATCTGCGCGTAGCTCTGTTCTGTGGAGGTCATGGCCCGCGATGCATAGACGACCGGGGCCCATGATGCAGTGTCATTCCGCTGCAGGAGCACTGCCCCAATGCCGGACTGACTGGCATCAGTCGAGATTTTAGTGGCACGAGACGTGTCGAAAAACGCCAATACCGGTGCAGTGGTGAGCTTGAGTTTGAGCTCCTCCCATTCCTGCTGGTGTGTGTGCTGCCACTGGAACTCCGTGGACTTTTTGACGAGATGGCGCAGAGCTGTCGTGTGGGAGGCAAGGTTGGGAATGAACTTCCCCAGGAAGTTGACCATGCCTAGGAAGCGTAGCACTGCTTTCTTGACTGCCGGCTGCGGCATGGCTGTGATGACGCTCACCTTGTCCGCATCCGGACGGACCCCTGACCGGGAAATGTGGTCCCCAGGAACTTCAGCTCGGTTTGGCCGAAAGAACACTTGGCTCGGTTGAGGCGCAGGCCGTTTTCACGTATGCGTGCAAAGACGCGTTGGAGACGATAGATGTGCTCCTGTGGTGTGGTGGACCAGATGATGACGTCGTCCACGTATACGCGCACCCCTTCGATGCCTTCCATCATCTGGTCCATGATCCTCTGAAAGACCTCGGATGCCGAGATGATGCCAAATGGCATCCGGTTGTAGCAGAACCTGCCGAAAGGGGTGTTGAAGGTGCACAGCTTTCGGCTGGACGGATCGAGTTGGATCTGCCAAAAACTCTTAGAGGCATCCAGTTTCGTAAATATTTTCGCCTGGGACATTTCGCTCGTCATCTCTTCCCGTTTGGGTATGGGATAATATTGTTATTGAGGTCTTTTGGGTCAATACAGATCCGGAGCTCGCCGGAGGGCATCTTGACACACACCATGGAGCTGACCCACGGCGTGGGCTCCGTGACCCTGGATAGGACCTCTTGGTCCTGGAGATCCTGCTTGAGGGGGTCTTTGAGTGGCGCAGGGACGCTGCGAGGTGCGTGAATGACCGGGGTGGCGTCTGGTATGAGACGAATTCTGTAGGTGTATGGCAGTGTTCCCATGCCCTCGAATGCCTCCTGGTTGTGGGCGAGGAGCGATTGGGGCTGTGTGTTGAACTTTGCATCCGGGAAGTCAGACGTTCCGTCTGGAGAGAAAGAGTGGACTCATTGCATGAGGTAGAGAGCCTTGCATGCCTGTGCGCCAAGCAGGGAGTCCTTCGATGAGCCGACTATCTCGAACGAGAGTGTGGCCGTGTGTGTGTTGTGTGTCACCTGGAGCTGGCAGGATCCCATAGCCGGGATAATGTTTCCGTTGTAGACGACCGTCCTGCACCGGGACGGCCGAATTGGTGGTCTGACCTTCATGGCGAAGAAGGCTGACCATGCTATGAGGTTGGCGGAGGCGCCAGTGTCCAGGCGGAAAGTTATCGGCGATCGGTTGACCGTCAGGGTGGCACACCATTCATCACCTGGATTGATCGTGTTGACTCGGTTCCCATCAATGATCGCAACACGGAAGGCGTCTCGGTCATCTGTGTCACCAGTCTGGATGTCGTCTGGGCACGATTCGTAATGGGGAGGCTGAATGGTCCACCCTGCGAGGTTGTCGGAGTTGTGGAAGATTGACAGGTTGAGCTGCTCGACAGTAAGCAGCGTAGTGGCCCACCTTGCCACAGCGTAGGCATTGTCTGGTTCTTGCGGGACATTGCCGCTTTAAATGTGCAGCTCCACGGTTGCCGCACGTCGTGACGTCATGGCGTTCGTTGCGCCACTGCGCATGCGCAGTTCGGTTTTGCGTCGAGTGCGCCTGCGCATCACGTCCCTCAGTGTTGCCGTAGGTTTTGGTGCACACAAGCGCGGGAGGCCTCGAAAAGTGCGCAAAATGGCCGCCCTCGTCTGGGCCGCGAGCCGGGAGGAACTCGATCGCCTGGACTCGTTCGGCCTCGTGGGGCACCTGGCTCGCCAATCCGGCCGCGCCGATTCGGTCGCCTGAAATTGGGCATAGTGACTAGTCACGTTTTCGTGCAGGACACAGCCTTCGATTGCGGAGGCTAAGGTGAGGCCTTTTATTTTTAAAAGCTGCTGGCGTAGGGTGCCCGAGGCGACTCCAAAAACGATCTGGTCCCGAATCATGGAGTCTGAGGTGGTGTCGTAACCGCAGACTGCGCAATGATGCGGAGATGCGTAAGGAATGACTGAAAGAGCTCATCCATACCTTGCAGGCGCTGCTGGAAGACATACCTCTCGAAGCTCTCGTTGACCTTGACGTTGAAGTGTTGGTTGAGCTTGAGAAGGACCGTCTTGTATTTGGATTTGTCCTCGCCTTCCGCGAACACGAGGGAGTTGTAGACATGGATGGCGTGCTGCCCTGCGGTGGTGAGGAGGACGGCGATCTTTCTGGTGTCCGAGGCGCTCTCTTTTTTGTTGGCTTCCAGAAAGAGCTGTAAGCGCTGTTTGAACAGCTTCCAATTGTTGCCGAGGTTCCCAGCGACTTGCAACGGCTGCGGTGTGTTGCCGGTGTCCATGGCGCAGGATGGCAGATTTGTGGGTAGGTGTCAATTCACTCCTGGTATCATGAAGTGTTGGGTGCTCTGATACACAGACGAACCAACACGGTTGCGAATGGTACAACGCAGTTTTATTTCAATCAACGATTAACATAGTAAACTCTGGTACTCAGCACATGGTGAATGTCTGAGTGGCTGGCAATGAGGTCTGTGCCCTGAGCCATCTCCTGCTCAAGTGCCCAGGAAGTGTTGTGTTCCTTGTTTTGTACTGTGTATGCTCTTGTCTGTGATTGGCTGTCGTGTTGTGTGTGTTGATTGGTCCGTTGATCTGTCCATCATTATGTATGTATGTATGTGCTATGATGTTCACCTGAATATCATGACGCAGTGGGTCCCCAATTATGCGGACAAGGCCCGTCCACTCATTAAATCCACCATTTTTCCCCTGACGGCTGAGGCCTGCCTGGCCTTCAACCGCATCAAGGCAGATATTGCCAAAGCCGCGATGCACGCTGTGGACGAGTCCATTCCGTTCCAGGTGGAGAGCGATGCGTCGGACTTTGCTCTGGCCGCTACCCTCAACCAGGCTGGCAGGCCCGTGGCTTTCTTCTCCCGTACCCTCCATGCCTCTGAAATTCGACACTTCTCCATCGAAAATGAAGCCCAAGTCATTGTAGACGCTGTGCGGCATTGGAGGCATTACCTGGCCGGCAGGCGATTCACTCGCCTCACTGACCAATGGTCGGTTGCCTTCATGTTTAATAATACACAGCGGGGCAAAATCAAGAACGACATGATTCTGAGGTGGAGGATCGAACTGCCCACCTACAACTACGATATCTTGTATCGATCTGGGAAGCTCAATGAGCCCCCAGATGCCCTGTCCCGCGGTACATGTGCCAGCGCACAAGTAGTCCAACTTCGGGCCCTCCACAATGACCTCTGTCACCCGGGGGTCACCAGTTTTTTTCATTTTATCAAGGCTCGCAACCTGCCTTACTCCATCGAGGAGATCAAGACCGTGACCAGGGACTGCCAGGTCTGCGCAGAGTGCAAACCGCACTTCTATCGGCCAGACAGAGCGCACCTGCTAAAGGCCTTCTGCCCCTTTGAGCGCCTCAGCATTGACTTCAAAGAGCCCCTCCCCTCCACTGACCGTAACATGTACTTCCTCAACGTTGTTGGCGAGTACTCACGATTCCCCTTTGCCATCCCATGCCCTGACATGACCTCTGCCACCGTCATCAAGGACCTGCACAGTATCTTCACGTTGTTCAGTTTCCCCACCTACAGCCACAGCGATCGGGGTTCCTCCTTCATGATCGACGAGTTGCGTCAGTTCCTGCTTAGCAAGGGCATCGCCTCAAGCAGGACGACCAGCTACAACCCCCGGGGAAATGGACAGGTGGAGAGGGAGAACGCCCTCTCTGGAAGGCCGTCCTTCTGGCCCTACAGTCTGGAGGTCTCCCAGTCTCCCGCTGGCAGGAGTCCTTCCCGATGCGCTCCACTCCATCCGGTCGCTCCTGTGCACTGCCACCAATGAGACCCCTCACGAACGTATGTTTGCCTTCCCTAGGAAGTCCACCTCAGGGGTCTCGCTCCCATCCTGGCTGACAGTCCCAGGGCCCGTCCTCCTCCGGAAGCATGCGAGGAGTCATAAATCGGATCCCCTCGTTGAGAAGGTCCTGCTCCTCCTGCCAACCCACAATATGCCTACGTGGCACATCATGATGGGCGGCAGGACACAGTCTCCCTCCGGGATTAGGCACCTGCAGGTTCCCCAGCGACCATCACCACCACCCCCAACCCTACACCGTCTCCCTCCACCACTACCCGGCTACTTCGAGATTTGGCACCCGCAGGCCCACTGGCGACCATCACCACCACCCCAGCTCCTACACCGCCCCCCTCTGCACTGACGCAACCACTGGGCGAAGAAGAAGACAACATGCTACCGGACGCGCAGGTCTCGACACCAGTACACACACCACAGCCGGGACTGAGGCGATCACGGAGGAAGGTCGAAGCCCCCGACAGACTCAACCTTTAAGTCCACTTCACCCCTGCTGGACTCTTTTTTTAAACAGGGGGTGAATGTGGTAAACCACTGTTAGTGTATTATATGTATTATGGTAAACTGTTACTGTATTACATGCATTGTGGTAAACCACTGCCTGATGGCTCCGCCTCCCCTCGGGTTCGGTATAAATGTGGCTAACCTCCGGCCCTGCCCCAGTTCGGGATCAGTGGCCAGGAGGCTTTCTGTTTAGCTTATTAAAGCCACAGTTTCATTCAATACTCGTCTTGTGTTAATTGATGGCGCATCATGAGCTACATAATCCATGGGGTCCCTGCCTTTGATCCCTTCTGGCAGGCCCACAATCCTCATATTCTGGCTCCGTGACCGGTTCTCCTGATCGTCTATTTTCCCTTCCAGATTCCCCTGCATTGCGACTAACCTCGCTATTTGCTTCTCCAGGGCAGCGATCTGGTTGCTCTGGTCTGTTGAGGCCTTTCTGTTCTTTTACAGTGTTCTCCTGGGCCTCCCATCGCCTCTCTGCCTTGTCCAGAGCCACCTGCATAGTCGCCAGAGCCTCCGCGACTGCCACCCTGACCGCAACCTGGATCTCGGTCTTCGTCTCCTCTCTATGTTCTTTTAGTTCCCTGGAGAGCAATATCCTCCAAGCACCGTCTGGTGCTGGCTTCTCCTGGCTTTTCCCATTTCTCATCTTTCAGCAGCCTCTGGAGTTGCTGTTGTTCGGCACCTTCGTTCGTATTGTGGTTCATTAGGGTGAGGGGATACTTTTTTCCCTGCATTAGTGGGCTATTTTGAGTAAAAGAACCTATTTTGGGGTTCGTTGGAGGAGAGCCGCTTGGTGTGCGACTACTCAGCACGTACCCGTCACGGGAAGTCCATGCTTTCCTGATCCTAACCACTCATTCTGTGAAAAGGTTTCCCCTCATGTCACCATCACTTCTTTTGCCAATTACCTTAAATCTGTGCCCTCTGGTTTTCGATTCTTCCCCCAATGGGTACAGTTTCTCTAGCTACTCTGTCCAGATTCCTCATGACTTTGAATGACTTGATCAAATGTCCTCTCAGTCTTCTCTTCCCTTAGTAGAACATTGGGAAGCAGTACTTAGTAGATTTGGGAAGCACGGTAGCACAAGTGGATAGCACTGTGCTTCACAGCGCCAGGTTCGATTCCCTGCTGGGACACTCTCTGTGCGGAGTCTGCACGTTCTCCCCATGTCTGCGTGGGATTCCTCCGGGTGCTCCGGTTTCCTCCCACAGTCCAAAGACGTGCAGGTTAGGTGGATTTGCCATTGCTAAATTGCCCTTAGGGACCAAAAATGTTAGGAGGGGTTATTGGGTTACGGGGATAGGGTGTAAGTGAGGGCTTAAGTGGGTTGGTGCAGACTCGATGGGCCGAATGGCCTCCTTCTGCACTGTCTGTTCCATGTCCATGTCCAACAGTCCCAACTTCTCCAATCTATCTATGTAACTGAATTTCCTGGAACCATTCCGATTAATCTTTTTTTTCCCTCTCTCATGCCTTTACATCTTTCCTATAGCGCGATTGTCTAATGTTTAGAAAAAAGGTTAATCTACAACAATACTTCAGATGTAAACCTCAAGTATAGCTCGGAAATTGAATCAAAAGATAAGTTTTGGATTTATATCAGGAAGTCCTTCTCCACGCAAAAATGATAAACATGTGGAAGAAACCTCCAGATATAGCGAAGACATGAGCAAGCCTGGGAACATTTTGTTTTATTTGTTCACAGGATGTGGGCATCACTGGTTAAGCCAACATTTGTTGCCCATCCTTAGTTGTCCTTGAGAAGGTGGTGGTGAGCTGCCTTCTTCAATTGCAGCAATCCGTGTTGTGCAGGTGCACCCAAAGTGCTGTTAGGGAGGAAGTTCTGGATTTTGACCCTATGACAATGAAGAAACAGTGATATATTTCCACGTCAGGATTATGAGTGACTTGGAGGGGAACTTCCAGGTGGTGGCGACCTACATGGCAGTGGTCCTGTGCTTGGATGGTACTGTCTGAGGCAGGGTTTTCCAAGCTGTTACAACCCACGGGTGGGTGGCAGGGGGGTGTCAGAAGGGTTACAGATGATCAGTCGTGCCATTCCAGATCATGGGAGAAGCGTCCAACAGCTGCTACCGGCTTTTACATTGTGAATGGTGGCAGCTACCGCCTTTTAAATGGAAATAACTGAGGCTGCGTGGAGGCTTATGGCCAGAAGTGGCAGCAGAGAGCAGGTCACTCAGCCTGCATGCACATGTGACATCAAGCGCCTTCCAGGTATGTGCTTTTGCTGCCAAATCACAGAGCAGTATTACTTCCATTTTCCAGCTGCTGGCAAGCAAAGGATGCGAACTGTGAAGACGAATGGTTTTGCTAAAAGTAAGAGATAGCCAGAAACTCAAATAGGCAGTTTACCTATTGGACAGGATCTCACAACAGAATTTGCTGGAAAGAGATGCTCAGAAGAGTCCAGGGCAGGACAGAGCAATGCTAGTGTTAGCTCTGTACAGAGCTCCAGAGCTTCTGGTTAATAGCCTACAAAGAAGAAACTTAACTCAGGAACAAAGCAGTATAGCAAAGATTTCTTGAATTAAGGTTTTGTCAATTGTGTCATTGCAAATAAGGATGCAAAGCCCATGTGTGTTATATGCAAGGAAGTACTGGCAAATGAGTGACGTTTCAGATTTTGAAAGGGAAGTGATGGGTGAAAAATTCCTTTTGAGGTTGAGACCCCAGAGTCTGTTATTAACTTACAGCTGATTCTAAATTAAAAGATTACACTGCTGCAGCTGACGTTAAATACCACATTAAAAACACACCAAAAAGCCATAAGGCTATCAGCATTCTGGTGTAGTATCACCTATTAGTATCCCGTGCTGAATAAAGGAAACATTTTGTTGCCATTGCCCTTCATGACGACCTACATGTGCAAGGTTGATTTTCCATTTCCATAAAGGTGAAGATGGCACAAAGGAACTGGCTGAAGTCGGCACCTGATAGGCGCATTGCCCTCTTCTCTTATGAACCTGATTCAATTGAGATCACTAGGACCAAGCAGGCTCCCCTTTTGCATTAAAGGTAAACGAGCGGGGCAGCACAATGGCGCAGTGGTTAGCACTGCTGCTTCACGGCACTGAGGACCTGGGTTCGATCCCAACCCCGGGTCACTGTCCGTGTGGAGTTTGTACATTTTCCCTATGTCTGCATGGGTTTTTTCCCCACAATCCAAGGATCTTCAGGGTAGGTGGATTGGTCACTCTAAATGCCCCTTAATTGGATTTTTAAAAAAAAGTGAACGTGGTGTGTGTCGCAGAGTTAAGTTTGCGTGGTCTCAAAGGTTGGCCGGTTGGCAAAAGTGGGTCCCGGGAAAATAAATTTAAAAAACACTGCTCTGAGGTGCCGGGGATTATGATTTCCCTCCAAGACTGAACTAAGATCAGCCAAAACCGATAATTTGCAAATCTGCTGTCACTCCTACTTGATTCTCTTCCTCCTATCCTCAAAGTGGTGACTCACGCTGTGGTATGACTCCCCAGGCGTTTGTGAGCACTCTGATACCTCGCCCTATTGCCTATCTATCTAGTGTTTGAAAGAGGTTTGAAGTGTGGCCAATATCCCAAGTGGTGTTTCAAACTAAAATGTGGAGATGCCAGCGTTGGACTGGGGTGGGCACAGTAAGAAGTCTGACAACACCAGGTTAAAGTCCAACAGGTTTCGGATCACTAGCTTTCGGAGCGCAGCTCCTTCCTCAGGTGAAACTGAAGTAAAAGGTGGTGTACTTTTTCCTCTCTCTTTTCCCCCAGCATTTTACCTCCCTCATTCCCATTGTTTGCACCACACTACACATGGGTGGAATCTCTGTCGATCACGTAACGAAACTTCCCTGATGACCATCCCAGGATTCAGCATTTCCAGGTGTAGCAGTTCGGCGCGCTGGGCGCTATGGGAATTGTAGTTCACAACAGCCCTTTAACCGCAGGGAGTGTGGGGAGTAAGAACTTCAAATCCCACACTGCAGCGGGGGGGGGGGGGGGGGGCGGTGCTGCAGGTAGGGAGGCGCCACCAGGGAGGAGCGACTTGAACGTTTACCTGGAGCTCGGATTGCTTACAGCAGGAGTGTGAGCAAGACTAAACTTTCCGACCTTCATAAACATTATTGATGTGGATACCTCCCACTCAAAGGAATTGTCTCTGTTTGAAGATAATAACATGGTAAGTGGGGTCGATGTTAGTCTTTCTGAAGGGGTGGGGAAACCTCCGCACTCCATTGCGTCCAAGCATTGGGTGCATTTCGTTTACTGGAGAAACGAGTTTTAAATCGTATCAAAAACTGACATGTCGTAACTCTAGGAATGACGTTTGGTCTTAATATCGCCACCAATTTTGATGCAGTTAACTGTTTATGAGGAGGAGCTGCACGCACTTTGATTGTTGAGTAATTAGTTTGTGGACGTAAATTTCATTGATAGACCTGTATTCAAATTGAGTAAATTTCACTTTAATAAATACTGAAATAATTGAGGCGGTCTGTTATAAGTACAAACATTTCAGAGCTTTGAAACTTTAGTCCTGTGCTGTTTCTTAGTTAATTTTTTCCAATCAAGGGGCAATTTAGTGTAGCCAATCCGCCTACACTGCATATCTTTGGGTAGTGAGGCTCAGGTTGGTGAGACTCCCCACAATTGCACAATGTGCAAACTCCACACAGACAGTGACCCAGGGTTGGGATTGAACCTGGGTCCTCCGTGCCCGAGGCAGGATTGCTAACCACTGTGCTGCCCTCTGTTTCTTAGTTCAGACCATACTTTTAGCTACCTTCCCACACTTCTCCATATATTCTACCTGTCTGCACTACAGACTCCTTTTAAAATGCAATGTGGTTTTTAACAATGTGAAATGCTTTTTTTTAAATGCCACCCGATTTCGAAAAGAAGCCTACTTATTCTTGATTTTCTGGGTTCTTTAATTTTGTGGAACAGAGATTTCCCAGCCAGATTGATTCACTTCTCTTTTGAAGTCCTGTTTTGTTTCTTTGCTGATTGATAGAGAAAGGTTAGTAGTGCAGGAAACGTTCAAACCAAGACCTAGTGGTTAAATGACCATCGCAGGAGAGAGGTAACTTGGGAATGTAACCAGCAGGGTGGATAAAGGGGAACCAATAGTTGCATATTAAGATTTCCAAATCACACTTAATAAGGTGGATAAAAGTTACCAGACAATAGTTCATAGTGTTGGTGGTAATATATTAGCATGGTTAGAGAATTGACTAACAGGAGGCAAACAGTAGTGGGGTGCCAAAGGGATCTGTCCTGGAGCCTCAACTATTTACATTCTATACTAATGACTTGGATGAAGGGACAACATGTATTGTAGCCAAATTTGCTGACCAGCCAAAGGTAGGAAAGCAGGTTGTGAGGGGGATACAAATAGTTTGCAAAGAAATGTAGCTAGGTTAAGTGAGTGGATACAAAATGGCAGATGGAGTATAATATGGGAAAATGGTGTCCTCCTACATGATTCTCAAAATTAGCATGCAGGTACAGCAAGTAATTAAGGCAAATGGGAGTTATAGCCTTTATTGTAAGGGTGACCGTGAAAAAAGTACAAATTGTTATAACTGTGCGGGGCATTGATAAGATCACACCTGGAGTGCTGTATACTGTTTTGGTCGATTATGGACATGCTTGCATTGAAAGCAGTTTAGAGACTGTTGACTAGACTTGCTCCTGGCATGAAGGGGTTGCCTTATCATGAAAGGTTGAACTATTGCTGAGCGAGACTTGTGCTATTGGTGCTGAGAAGAATGAGAGGTGATCTTATTTAAACATATAATCTTCTAAGGGCACTAGATACTGTAGATGCTAGGAGGAAATCTAGAGTTAAAGGGCACAGCTTAAAGCTGTTTCCCTTTTTTATATTAAAATAATTTCTTCTCCAAGGGTCATTAGACTTTAGAATTATCTTCCAGACAACAGTATAGGTGGAGCCACTGAATATATTTGAGGCTGGATTCGATAGGATTTTGATATGTGAGGGAGTTGAGTTATGGGGAGCAGGCAGGAAAGGAGTTAAGGTCACAATCAGATCAATTATGATCTTAAATACTGGAGCAGTTTTTTTTGGCGGGGGGCAAATCTTCACTCTCCAATTTCTTCTGTTCTTGTGAATCTTCAGTGATTTGTAGGAAGGGTAATGATTTGTATAAATGGCCAGTTTAAATCAGTTGGCTGAATGGCTGGTTTATGAGCGATGCCAACAGCGCGCGGGTTAAATTCCAGTACTGGCTGAGGTTATTCATGAAGGCCGTGCCTTCTTAACCTTGCCCCTTGCCTGAGGTGTCGTGATCCTCAGGTTAAATCACCACCAGTCAGCTCTTCCCCTCAAAGGGAAAAGCAGCCTATGGTCATCTGGGACTATGGTGACTTTACATTAGTGATATGTACAATGTTGATGGTGGGATGGATAAATGTGCTTCACCTCTGTGCTTCATCCTCTCCCCAATGTTGGTGTTTCTGATGTGAAAATGCAAAAATTATGAATTTATTTTCAGAACGAAGTTAAATGAAGCATTGGGGTATGAAGTCAAAGTTATTTACATTACTTTCCTTTGTTTATTGCTATTATCTTCTAATCTGTATGCTCATGGAAAATTCTTTAGAGCAATAGTCTCTGAAGAATGTGCCACAACATATTTGCATGTCATAACAATTTCATGAAATAAGACGCCAGGGGATTTGCTGCTGTGTCACTTCCCAAAAGGATAAAGTTCCATCCCGAAGGCTATTAATTAAATTTGGAGCTATGGGGATTCTGGATAGACATGAAAATTAATAAGGGTCAGAAACAACAAGTGTTCATCAGAGCACTGATGATGATGTGGCAGCGAAGTGCTGATTTTAGTGTTTCAAAGTGGTACCATGGCCATTTGTAATTTAAATAAATGATCTGGATTCAGAATATCAAATGTAGTCCGATTTGCAGATAATTAATTAGGAAACATGGCAGAATTTAAAAAGGTAACTGCGAAATTGGAGAATGAGCAGGACAAAGCAATGGCAGACAATACAAGCGTTGCACATAAATAGGAAAATAGATTTGCATGAATTCCATGAATGGCGTTGCAACTCCCAAGTGGATTTGGGACTAAAATGCAAAGCAAAGCAGCAACCGGTCAGCTGTTGAACCACTTATTCACACCATGGAAACTGTGGTGAAAAACCACAAGAGTATGGAGTCTCGGTTATGAGAAAGACGCGGGAAATCAGGCTTTACAACACAACAGGACGCAATTGAAAGATTTTTTTTTTACAAAACCCGCTTAAGATTATTAAGATAGAAAAGTTAATACAGGCTATTAAACCTCAACCAGAAAATGGGGGGGGGGGGGGGTCGTTGTGGGAGTGGTAGAGAGAAAGAAGACACAAAGGGAAATTGTATAAACAGACATTTTTTTTTGTGTGGAAACCCTTGAATTAAGGAGAACAGCAGAGTGCTAAGAAACTTTGTGTTTTATATGATCAGTGCAGTGCTAAGACCATAGTGCTAATAATAAGAATTGTGACCTTTGAGCCTTGCTGCCCCTATTTTATGTTTGTAAAAAATTGTTGGTTTATTTGAGGGTTACAAAAGCAGGGCCCCTGCGTTATGTGCTGCCTTTGGCCATTCTTAAGGATATACAAAAAGCCATTGTATTGCTAATATGCTCTAACCATTTGGAGCTCTAGTCATAGCTCTGGGCACATTGTCAATGTTAACACTTTTAATATAATGAAAAGAAGTATGTCAGACACAATTTGTTGTGTACCATAATTCATATGAACAATTAATATGTATTCCTCTGGTTTCTGTTACAATGCTCTCATTGTTCCTGATCTCTTAACATCTTCACAACGTTTGTGCACACAACATTCCATGATGGACAATACCTCCTATATGATCACTCAGGATGCACACTGATTATTGGTATTTTGGTAGTGCCTGATAGTTGTCTTAGCAGTAGAGAAAACTTTCAGTGAGAAATAATTGCTAGTAAACTAGGATTTCAACTATGCTGCCAAGAGAGGAGATGGTTGAGTAGTGGTGATCTGACTGGGCTAGTAAACCGAAGGCCCAGGCTAATGCTCTAGGGCAGAGTTTTTCAAACTCTGGGCCACGGAGTGATTGGTTGTGGCATTCCCAATCACAGGAAAAGACTCAACAGCTGCGACCGGCATTTAAGAATGCTGGCCGCGGGCAGTCCCTGATTGGTTGCTGTGTTTGAGTGGGCGGGGCGGCACTAAGCTGGGTTATGTGCTGGGTGTGAGGACCGGGGCTGACTGGTGTCCATGTGGGTGTATGATACTAACAGTGGTGGCCCCAGCTTGGATCTCTGCTCTGGTGCTCCTCTGCGCGCTGCTTAGCTTGACCCCCGCCACCGATCAGCATGCGACCTGCGACTCCATGTCAAGCTTTCAACGTCCGCTTGCACTCCCACGATGTGAAGTACTGGTCAGGAAGTGGCCAGCGGTCTGAGTCTGTGGCTGTGGCGCATGCAGCTCCTGGACAGTGAAGTGGGAAGCCAGGCCAGGTTTGCCTGCGAGGCATACTGATCAAATCAGGCCTTCAGTACGGCTGTCACACTGGAAGAAAACTATACAATCATCACTTTGTGTCTCCACTCTCTGGAAACCAGGAAGTAAGTACTTTTGCTGAGAATGGAGAAGGAGATGGCTTGGATGTTTGGATAGTGCAATGTAGTGGAACCAATAAGAAATATTGTGACATTTTATGACCAGTTACTTCATCTCATCTAAAGTCATAGTTTGTAAAGTAAAAACAATGTCTTTTTTTCTATACTTGTTTAAATTTCTAAAGAAATGGGAATATATTTAAAACAAAGTTTCTGTGTAAATTAAGGATACATAGAAGATAGGAGCAGGAGGAGGCCTTTTGGCCCTTCGAGCCTGCTCCGCCATTCACCACGATCATGGCTGATCATCCAACTCAATAGCCTAAACCTGCTTTCTCCCCATAATCTTTGAAAAAAACTGCATGTTCAACTGAAATTGTTTTAATTTTCAGTAATAAACTTGGAAAAATCAGGAATTGGAAATAAAGTTTCAAAGTTTAAAAAAAAAGAATGCCGGCCGCTACCAACCTTTAAATATGAACGACCGAGTCTTTCCGACAGTGGCAGTGACAGCGAGACGGTCATGTGCCCAGCACGTACGCTTATGCCACGTGCCTCGTCCGTGCTTTGGGCGCAAAATCATGGAGGAGAGATTCCTCCATTTTGTAGCTGCCAGTAACAGAACTGTGTGAAGAACTGAAGATGGAATATTTTGTAATAAAGAAGAGAGGGCCAGAGACCCAAACAGGCCAGGATCTCACAATTGAATCTGCTGGAGAGCGTTTCGCAGGAGAGCCCACGATAGGACAAAGCAGTGCTGGTGTGAGCTGCATCCACAGCCCCAGGACCTCTGGTGAACAAACAATTGAGAAGAAACTGAAATCTGGGACAAAGCAGTAGAAAGATGATTTCTTGAGGTATGGCTTTAATTGTGCCAATGCAAATCAGGGTGCAAAGCCCATGTGTATTATATGCCAGGAAGTACTGGCAAATGAAAGTTTAAGGGCCTCAAATTTTCAAAGGCATTTGAAGACTAAGCATGGCAAGTTGCAAGTCAAACCTCTTGATTTTTTTTTCAAAGGATGCAGCGAGAACTTAAATCGTCAGCTGAAGTCCTTAGCAGAAATGTAACATTGAATGACGAAGCAAGTGAGATCGTGAGGACCAAGCCGGCTCACCTGCCACACTAAATGGAAGCAATAATGGTCTGTTGCAAAGGTCGACCGGCATGGGTCACGAATGTCGGCCATCGTGATTCCCGAAGGTCCACCAGTTGGTAAAAGGTGGGTCCCGAGGGGAAAAAAGTTTGGAAAACACTCCTTTAGGAACATAGGTTCATGTTAAGAACTGTGGAGAATTAAAATTAAAAAATGAAATTGGGGTAAAATTAAATTAAAAGGGGAATTGATAAGGTCAGCTGTCTGACGGGGGAGTTTGATATGCAAATTACCATACCAGTGAGAAAAGCAAGTGTTTACCTATGTGATTAGTGGAAAACAATGGGGTGTAGAAGAGAACTTCAAAAGCAGGGAGTGAAGGGAATGGGTATTAATATGCTAAAAAGCTGGGTCCTCGGGGTAGGTTACATCAAAGGGAAAGAATGATAAAGCAACAGCACAATAACTGGAGAAAGGGACACAGTGGAGGCAGTTAACATCACAGCGACACCCAGCTGCAGAAAACAGTCTCCCAGAAAACAAGTTATTGCTAAGAGGGCAGCTGGTTAAAATCGAAAACTCAAACCAAGAAGATTATGCCCTCACTGAAACCGAAAATGGTTTTCCCAAATGTGAACCTGTGCATGGTAATTATCTGCTGGATTTAGCTCAGGGTTATATGTTGTTTGGGAAACGTAGGTCTTGGGAATAAAGAGGAAACTTCATGTAATACTTTGTGTATAGCCATCAGTGTAGTTAAGTGTACTGTAATATATTATAGTCTGTGTGTTTTTATTTTAAGTTAATAAACTTTATTAATTGATCACAAAATGACTCGACTATTCCTCCCTCATTTGCATATTGCTTCTCACAGTATATCAAACTGAAAGTATACACCACGAAGAACTGGGTGTTCCAAGTTACCTTGGGTTTTGTGACACCCTCGCATTCAACATCGGCAGAGTTCTTAACAGTGGAATTTAAGTCCAATTAATAAAATCTGGAATTGAAAGCTAGCATTGGTGATGATCATGAACCTATCATTGATTGTTGTAAAAACCTATCTGGTTCACTGTATGTCCTTTTAAGGAAGGAAATCTTACGGATCTGACCTACATGTGATTCTAGACCCACAATAATAATGTGGTTCACTTTTAACTGCCCTCGGAAATAGCCTAGCAAACCACTCCGTTCAAGGGAAATTTAGGATGGGTGACAAATGCTGACTGTGCCAGTGATGGCAGAATCCAATGAAAGAATAGATTTTTACAAGGTGCGGCAAAAGAAATAACTTGGATTTTGCATTCACCTTTTACATCCTCAGGATATCCCAAAGTCCTTTACAGCCAACAAAGTAATTTTGATAACTGATAAGAGTTGTAATGTAGAAAACATGGCAGGCAATTGGTGCATAGCAAGATCCCACAGGCAGCAGTGTTCTGGTGATGTAGGTGGAGGGATAATTATTGACCCAGGGCATTGGGGAATTCTCTCTTCGTTGAAATATTGGCTTAGGATCTTTGCACCTATCAAATGAGGACAGATGAGTCCTCATTTTAAGATCTTCCCTGAAAAAAGGCATCACTGACCATGCAGTGCTCCCACAGTATTACAGTGAAGTATCATCTTCCCTTTGCCAGTTGAACCCAGATCATTGTTAGAAGAAGATTGGTGAGGCATGGCTAACTTCTTGCAAAGAAGTGTCTCAAAATTGATCCAGGATGTGGGGGACTCATGTTTCCCAGGATTTGACCATATTGTTTCTGATGGCTAACTGGGAATAAATAGCCAATGTTTGTGTTCTTGTTTCTGCTCATCATCCAGTGATACCAACTGAATTAGAGTGAGCAAAGTTGTAATGTTTTTTTTAAAAATCATGTTGTCTGCCAATAGTCACTGCTCAGTATCACATTTGAATGAGATACTGGAGGTGCCTACCACATTAGGAATTACCATCTTTTAAAAGGTGGTAAAACCTTTTAAGCTTGGGGCAAAATTTAGCTTGGTATAAAATCTCACTGTTACATATGGTTTGTACCATTTTTCCATAATTGAAGAACAAGTGAGTTCTGTTATTTTGCCCAAAAAATTTAAATGCAGAAACCTTATTTCCAAACATCAAAGAAAAAAAATCAGCCTCATGACACTTGCATTTTGTAGTTCATTAAAAAAATATAGCAGTACGTAGAATCCCTAGAGTGCAGAAGGAAGCTATTCGGCACATTGAGTCTGCACTGACCCTCCGAAAGAGCGCCATACCTTGGCCCACATCCCCGTAACCCCACCTAACCACAACTTTGGACACTTAAGGGGACCTTTTGCATGAGCAATACTCCTAACTGGTATCCTAGATACATATCTCAGGTTGCAGAATTGGCCCAAAAATGTTTTGCCTTTTCCTTTGCAAAAATTTAACATTTGATTGAACTCCATAAACAAACATTGTGTCACAACTCCAAGAGGTGTGAAGAAATGTGTTTTAAAACAGCACTACTTGATCTGTGACCTGGGGTATTTATTGTATAATATATTATCAATGTTTGAAAATGCGTAGGTTATTTATGCGTAGGTCTTTGTACTTGCACTTGTGTTATGTTGCTTCAAGATTCAATTTGCTCAAATCAGGGTCCACTCATAAAACTGATCCAAGCCTGAGCTGAAATTGCAAGATTATGCTGGTTAGGGAAATCTCATTAATTTGCACTGATTTTCTAGGATACCAGTAGGTATGTATAAAACATAACAGAATATTCAATTTCTTGTGCAATAATTTTTTTAATATAAATTTAAAGTGCCCAATTCCTTTTTTGCCAATTTAGTGTGGCAAACCTATCCTGCACATGTTGTGGGAGTGACACCCACGCAGGCACAGGAGACTGTGCAGACTCCACAGGGAGAGTGACCTGGGGCTGGGATTGAACCCGGGACCTCAGCACCTTGAGTCAGCAGTGCTAACCACTGCACCACCACCGTGCCACCCTGACCAATGTGCAATAATGAAGTATTTAATAGTTCATTATGTTGTTTAAGGTCATTTTCAACCATTTTGAATCTGGTTACCCGTGGGAGAATAGGATACATTCACTAAAAATGCTTTTTGATAACTATTTTCAGTGATATCCATGGAACTACATTGGGTTACTTGTCTTGAACATACCAAATCATACTTTGTAATGGAAAGACAACAATTGCTTCCTGTGACTGATGGGTCATTGAAGGTACTATGTTTGTTAATATACAAATATCCTCTAATGAAAACTGGAATTGTCACTCCTGACAGTGCAATTTCAAGTGCATTTTGGCTGCAATTTCAGGATTGTGCCCAAAGCAGAAACTGTTCTCCCCCTGCCACCTCCCCGCCACCCAGTTTCCCAATAGTATTGCTTCTCTTTTGGGATCAGCTTTGAGAAAAATCTGAAGTGATTAATTGAGAGAAGGAATGAAATGGAATTTCAGACAAATCATGGAATGACTTCATTGATGTTTGATACTAAAGTTGGTCATTAATCTGCTGACTTCAGCGCCATATAAGGCAGGAATCTTGTAACATCATGAAATAGTTTCTGCAATCATATTTTGTTGTAATTTAAAGGCTGTGAAGAATGCAGAATATGTATCTGTAATACTGTTAACTGAGGAAAGTTGACATTGCTGCCTGGGGGAAATAATTTTTAGATCTCTGCATCATTTGAGGAAGAAATTCTTACTTTCTATCAGAAAACACATTGAACATATAGAACATAGAACTGTACGGCACAGAACAGGCCCTTCGGCCCTCTATGTTGTGCCGAACTTTGTCCGAAACCAAAATCAAGCTATCCCACTCCGTCATTCTGGTGTGCTCCATGTGCCTATCCAATAACCGCTTGAAAGTTCCTAAAGTGTCTGACTCCACTATCACAGCAGGCAGTCCATTCCACAACCTAACCACTCTGAGTAAAGAACCTACCTCGGACATCCTTCCTATATCTCTCACACTGAATCTTATAGTTATGCCCCCTTGTAACAGCTACATCCACCCGAGGAAATAGTCTCTGAACGTCCACTCTATCCCCCTCATCATCTTATAGGTACATCGTTTGTGATTACTTCAGTCAGAAAAGGAGAAACTGTACAAGGTGTAAAGATTGCATATATTTGCCTTTTTTTTTATTTTTGCAACGGTTTGCGAAATTTAAGGTGGTTTCTAATTTAAATGTGCATTATAATTGAACCCTTTTAAGATTGTTTAACT
This sequence comes from Scyliorhinus torazame, assembly GCF_047496885.1. Taxonomy (NCBI): domain Eukaryota; kingdom Metazoa; phylum Chordata; class Chondrichthyes; order Carcharhiniformes; family Scyliorhinidae; genus Scyliorhinus; species Scyliorhinus torazame. The sequence continues at coordinate 190,684,107 of NC_092712.1, read as the reverse complement.
TAACTTTGATTAAGTGCTTTATCTATTTCAAAAAACATTTGGATTGCCAAGGTCATATTTACTTTTTAACCATTGTAAGATCATTCGTTGGTACAAGCTCCAATTTTTCCGCTGGTATGTATTTAAAGTCCTGCCTCCGCTCTCTTGGAGTTTGTCCCAGTTCTTTTAGAAGCTGTTAGGCCGTAAGGCATTTACACCCTACCCACCCAACCCCATAGCTCTTCATACTCGTGCCATCTCCATCACATTCACCCATTATGCACCATGGATTGTGGGGGGGAAAATAACTCCCATTCTCGAAACCCATTCAAAATTTTCAAATCTCAATCTCTTATCAAAACAAACTTCTATTCAGACTCCACATAAAAGTCAGCTAATCCTTTTAACAGCCTCTCTAAACTATCAATCAAACTTTGGAGCACCCAGCTGAGTTAATTGTCAATTTTGAAACTCAGCCAAACATTCATCATAATAGCTATTGGGGCACGTCAGCAAAGAACTTTAATGAAATTACATGTGTTTTTTTTCACTCCACACCAATCAAAACAATCCAGCAAGTAATCCATGTTTCTTTTAATACTTTCTGTTTTCTTCCCCCCCCTCCCCCCAGTTCAAAAAGTAGGGGTTTGAAAAAAAAAATCGGATCATAACACTGAAAAATACCTTACCCTCCAAGAGTGTTCATGTCTACCCCATCAATTTGTGTCCCCACACTTTGGATCAATACTTTTAGGACAGCCAAAATGGGATCTGGTTGAACTTGACAATAATTTCAAATGGCCCTGGTGAGTTCTGGTTTCCTGTCTGTGCTTATCACCCAACTCCCTTTTCCCCCATCAGAAAAATGGAATCGGTTGGAAATGGTGTTGGACTCTCACATCTTGGTGCCATTGCCATTTCAAAGGTCTACAGAGTCTACTCAACTCTGAGAATCTAGCTCGTAAACTCCGAAAGTTAATTTGCTCATCAAGTCTTTGGAAAATAAATCGTTGAAAGGCTATGGTGTTTGGAAACCAATTGTGTGAACCTAAATCTTAAGTCTGCCAATCTTTTGAGATTAATATTAGAACTTTGAAGTGTCTAGGCCAGTCCTACGAATTCCATAACTATGACCAGGGCTACTGTTTTATGGTAAATGAATAAATACAGCTATATGTTTATAATTAATGTTTTGGGAATAACAGTCCATGGTCCTGTCTGTTTATGTTTAGGCTGATAGTGCCTCAAGCATTCCACAGGGAATGGTTGAGGCAGAGATTGTTGCATCCTAGAAGGGAAAATTGATAATTATTTGAAGATAAGAATACAGCTATGTGGAGTGAGTGTGAGACAGTGGAATTAGTTAGAAATTGTTCTTGCAAATGTGATGACATAATTGTTTCCACTAGTTTTATGGTGAATTGGTCAAGTTCTATTTTTATTACATGTACGATATTTTCCAACGTTACCCTTTTTTGTTTCGCATTCTCTTTCCAATTCTGTAAATCATAGCCTGCATTTGTCTATTTTTAATAGAAGGTCACAATTTTTATTTATTTTTTGAACATAAGAGTACCAAGTTACTTTTGTCCAATTAAGGGGCAATTTCGCATGACCAATTCCCCTACCATGTACATCTTTTGGGTTGTGGGGATGAGACCCATGCAGACACTGGGAGAATGTGCAACTCCATATGGACAGTGTCCTGGGGACAGGATCGAAACAGGGTCCTTGGCACCGTGAGGCAGCAGTGCTAACCTCTGTGTCACCCTATGGTTACAAATATTTTTGACTATAATCAATAGCATTCCTGTAGCAGAGAGAACTTTGGCAAGAAGGACATTGGCCGTTTTGCCAGGAAAATTGCCACATTTGAGAAACTTGCCCTCCTGAAGATGACATGCGGGACATTTTCTACTTCATCCAAAACCAAGTAGTTTGCAATACTAATTTTATCCATTGGCAATAAATTTTGTCAAACATAGCGATTGCCATTCAAAATTGACATCATATATTCTTTCATTTTCGACCTTTTAACTTTTTTTTAAGGTCCTGTGTTGGTGCCACACCGTTTCATACTCCTCTTTCCCAAAACTGCTTGTTTGAATTCCTTTTGACTTGTTTTATTTTTTTCGTATCCACTTTACCACCACCAATCTCTTCCTTCCGTAAGTGGCATCTTGTCCAAATTTGCTGCATGCACCCTGTTCTGAACAAATTCTGCTTCTCCTTTATTGACATCCATTTACTTGCATGCACTGAAACCTACATCCATGTGATTGGCTTCAGCATCCTCCCTGGACCTACTTCACATCGTTGCCTGCCTGCTCCCCATCAGCCTTTTTCTACACGCACCCTTTGGTACGCCTTCTCTTGGACTTTTCTAAATTCCATCATTGGTAGCAAAGCCTTCAGCCAGCTCAGTCCTACTATCTGGGATCTTCTGCATAAATGCGCCCCCTTCCACTTTCAAATCCACTCTTTTAAAAAGAAAAATCCTTCTGCAGCCTACTCTTTTAACCAACCTTATCATGTCCTCAACTCTCTGGACTGAGTTTAGTACCCATTCCTTTATCTCCTTTTTATGTACTATTTTGTTCTTCTCCACTCCTCGTAAATTTCTGGAGAATATTTTCTGTGCTTGTGATGCTGCATGAATGTTGTTGCAATTTAGAAACATGGGTATTGGATGTGCTGTGTCAAACCTATGATAGAAGGAAAGACTTGCATTTTTATCCCACCTTTCATAGCCACAAGACACCCCCAACGCACTTTACAGCCAGTGAAGTAAGTGTAATCACAGTTGCAATGTAGAAACAGAGCAGCCAATTTGCATAGAGCAAACTCTCAAACAATATGATAATGACCAGATAATCTGATTTTTGTAATGTTGTTTCATAGAATTTACAGTACAGAAGGAGGCCATTCGGCCCATCATGTCTGCACCGGCTCTTGGAAAGAGCACCCTACCCAAGGTCAATACCTCCACCCTATCCCAATGACCCAGTAAAACTAAGGGCAACCCTGGACACTAAGGGCAATTTATCATGGCCAATCCACCTAACCTGCACATCTTTGGACTGTGGGAGGAAACTGGAGCACCCGGAGGAAACCCACGCACACACGGGGAGGATGTGCAGACTCCGCACAGACAGTGACCCAAGCCGGAATCGAACCTGGGACCCTGGAGCTGTGAAGCAATTGTGCTATCCACAATGCTACTGTGTGATGAATATTGGCTGTGACTAAGGCGAACTCCCCTGCTGTTCTTCTAAATGCGCCACAAGATCTATGCCCATCTGAGAAGACAAACTAGGCCCCGGAGTGGCATGGTGGCAAAGTGGTTAGCACTGCTGCCTCGCACTACCAGGGATCCGGGTTCAGTTACCACCTTGGGTGACTGTGTGGATGGATTTTGCACATTCCGTGTCTGCGTTGGTTTCCTCCGGGTGTTCCCATTTCCTCCCACAGTCCAGGTGGATGTGCAGGTTAGATGGATTAGCCATGTTAAATTTTGCTTAGCGTCTAAAGGTTAGGTGGAATTACAAGGTTGTGGGTGATGGGCCTGGGTAGGATGCTCTTTGAGGGTTGGCGTAGATTCGATGGGCCAAATTACCTTCTGCACCTGAAGGTTTCTATGATTTAACTTCCTCAGTATTACATTAGGGTAACAATCTTCATCTTTGTGCTCCCTCCTGGAGAGGGACTTAAATCTTCAATCTACTGACTGAGGTAAGGGTGTTAGTAAGTATCAGTTGTGGAATAGTTACTATGTGATGGTTAGGGCAAGGATTTATATCCACATTTAGCTTGGTAGTTGTTGTAAAGTTCCACTCGTACAATATGGCTTTTCCTTGCGGACTTAATTTAGATGACAAAAAACAATTTAGTTTATATACAGAGGTCAGGATTTTGCCCTTTAGATCGGGACCCCAATGTCATTGTCAAATGGAGATCACGAGTCATTACTGGGTGGGAAACGCAGTGATTTTTCCTGAAATCACTAATTAGTGGCAAGAGGGTGAAGGATACTTGTTTTAAATAAGATATTTTTCCCATTTTTGATTTCTGAATTTATTTTATATGCTGTCTGTTCTAATATGTATATGGTCATAACCCCTCTACTATGCTAGGTTGTCACAATTACCTGTGGTTATCTTTTGGGTTGTGGGGGTGAAACCCATCCAAACAAGAGGAGAATGTGGAAACTCCACACGGACAGTGACCCAGAGCCGGGATCGAATCTGGGACCTCGGCGCCGTGAGGCAGCAGTGCTGTCCACTGCACCACCATGCTGCCATCACAATCAGCTTTGACAAGCTGACATAAATTCTCCAGTAAAAGAAATTTGGGCCGGTTAGCATTCTGCTTCATGGCGCCCGGGACTCTGGTTTGATCATGGCCCTGGGTCACTGTCTCTGTGGAGTTTGTATATTCTCCCCATGTCTGTGTGGGTCTTACCCCCACAACCCAAAGATGTGCAGGTTAGGTGGATTGGCCGCACTAAGCTACCCCTTAATTGGAAAAAATAATTCTGTACTCTAAATTTATAAATAAAATTTAACAAATCTTTTAAAATTAATTTTAAAAAAATTTAAAAAAATTTGGATCAACGACAATGGATAAATGCATTCTGGGTATTTGACAGACTTTCCAATACATGACCTCTCAGTTGGGGTAGGTTGTTGCAATAACCAGTTTAACAACACTATGAACAAAACATTATAAGCGAAACCCCTTTGTAAATTACACAATTGTTGCTTTCTGTCTGCATTGGTAACTTTCTTGGTCTTTAATATACTAATGATAGTAGTAGTGATTTACCAAAGGGCAGGTCTTTTCATTTCCCCTTGCATTTCTCCTTGCACCATTGGTGGCAAAGCCTTCAGCCATTTATTTCCCATTCTCTGATGGCTTATAAAAAATCTCCTGTGACTGAGAAAATCGTACATGAGGTAGTTTCTCGTTGCCTGCCTTGTTTGCTTTCAGGAACACAAGTCCCTTCCCTGAAGGATGCTCCTCCACCTGCAAGCAGTTGTTGCTCCTGGATGTTCTAGTTCTTTTGCCATCACCACTATACATTTGCTGGTTCAGCCATTGGCAAATATTGCTTAAAATACTAATTGGTCAGGCAGTGTTCTCCAGAGATGCTGCCTGACGTGCTGAGTATTTCCAATGTTTTATGTTTATATCTTTAAATCTTAAACCAGGCTTGGTTAATAACACCCAATTTTACTCCCCTGGAAGGAAGGGAGGGGTTTGGAGGAAAGGTAAAATATCAGCAATGAACAACCTAACCATGTTCCCACCATGTTCCCAGCGGTCTATCACATAAATGGGGATTGGTCCATCAAGGCTCCTGCTAAAAGGCCTAAAAACATTCCAAAGTCGGACTCCATAGTATCATCAGTTTATTGTTACCCTTCCCACATCTACTGCTGCATGATGCAGAGTTTCACCTGTTGCCATAGTGAGTTTTACCTGGAACAGGTCACTAGCCTGTTGCCAGAAGCTTGTAGCTTGAAGGATGCCACTTCACACTAAGCATGGCTGAGCAGGTGTCTCTCCTGCTCTTACTGCCCGCCATTGGTATGTTGGAAGGATTTTACAGGCTGATAGTTAAGAAAAAAATTTGGGAGTACCCAATTCATTTTTTCCAATTAAGGGGCAATTTAGCGTGGCCAATCCACCTACCCTGCATATCTTTGGGTTGTGGGGGTGAAACCCATGCAAACACGTGGAGAATGTGCAAACTCCACACTGACAGTGACCCAGAGCCGAGATCGAACCTGGGACCTCGGTGCAGTGAGGCAGCAGTGCTAACCACTGCGCCACCATGCTACCCTTACAGGCTGATACTTAACCTGTTGGCCATAGTCTGATACTTAACCTGTTGGCTGTAGCATGAACTTCGGCCATCAAAAGGGACTCGAACCCAGAGCTTTTGACACGGAGGTACGGAGGCTACCCACTGCACCACAAGTGGCATCATCAGTGTTGTTACTTCAATTTAATGGTGAATAAAAGGGAAGTTCATGTTTTGGACTCGTGGAAGTGGATCTGAGGCAGGAGGTTCCAATGATCAAATGTTGAAGGTCAGCTCCTCTTTGATCAGGAGGTTCAGGGGTGCTCCACACAAGTCTCACCTAGTCAGTGCTCAGCCTCCCCCAGCCTATCTGACATTGCTAATAAACCCCCCCCCCTTCCACCACATTAATCAGCAAAGCATAACTGATATTCTCACTCCCAAACCCATCCCTCCATCTCCAGAGTGTCTGTAACATTCAACATGCACTGACTGCTGTGGCCATCCCCACGACCACCTGCCTCTTGTTTCGCCGGATAGGATTTAGTCAGCTGACGGGTGGCAGTCTGGGGAAAGTTATTCAAATTAGATTCTGGCTGTTAAGTTTTCAGGGCCTCCATGTTCCCAGTTTGCGAGTTTTCCCTGCACTGCCGTGCTCCTCCACAAGCTCCTAGTTAATATTGGAGTGATTGACTTCTAGTTCTTTTGAGATATTTTAATCCTGTATTAATGTAGCTTTTAAAGCCAGGGAAGGTCCTAAAAAATCCACATAGATGACCTTTTCTATTTTCAGAAAAAAGTTAGTGCCTCATGTTTTAGAAACTAAATTCTGTTGGGAGTTTTTTCGCATATCACTGTTCCTTTACTTGGGGCCTTTTTCGCAATTGCGCATGCAATTCCTGTTCTGTGCACTCTTCGCGCAACTGCGCATGTGCAGCACCTTTTCCAAATGGCTGCAAATCAAAACTGCCGTTTTCTGCACTGGACAGCTTACCTTCGCCTCGTGGTCAGGATTGGTGCCTCTTTTACCGTTGTTCCTTGTACTTTCCTCGCAGAATTCTTGGAATTTGTCCAGGACTGTCTGGAAGTCGCTCTTGTTTTGCCCCTTTGAGTATTTGAAGGTCTGGAAGATGTCAGCTGCTTCTGGACCCGCGATGGTAAGTAGATGCTTTATTTTTTTCTGCATCCGCCACGCCATCTAGGTCAGACGCTACCAGGTAGATCTCGAATCTCTGCTGGAACTAACTCCAGTTTTCACTGAGATTGCCTTGGTACCTGAGCTGCTGTGGAACCTGAATCTTGAACAACATCTTGCCTGGCTGCTGTTGCTGGTTGTCACTGTTTGCTGAGTTTTAACTATATGGATTTAAACAGTTACTCACTGGTACCATGTTTTGTTATGCTCTTGTCGTAGCATAAGCTGCTTCCTTGATGTGCACTCTGACAAAGGAAGGTTCAGACTTGGAGATAGCTTTACCACGTTTATTAAACTATTAACAATTCTCCTACTTGGATTCGACTATCCTGTTAATCCTTCTATAGCTACTCAGACTGACGAACCAGTCTGCTACAATCCACGTGGTGGGTGTGATGTGTTTCAAATCAATCCTGTGTACACAATGAGTGTCTCCACTGGAAAGAGACTGAGCATGTGTGCTGTGTCCTTATATATGGGTTGGTGTAATGCCCTCCTGTGGTAGTGTCACCGCTTGTGTGTATCTTGAATGCCCATTGGTCGTGATCTATCTTACAGACCTATTGGTTGACTGTCTGTGTTTCATGTCTCTGGTGCTCCCTCTAGTGTCTAGCTAGATGTAGTGTATGTACATTAACCCTTTGTGTACTTAACAGTGATGTATATCACCACAATACATTTCATATCTTTTATGGGAAACTTGCTCCCATTTGTAGTTTTTATTATTTTTTAAAGTGCTGTTGTTGATTTCATCACTGAATTTGACACAAGGCTTTCAATATTGTTTTTCATTTCAATGTTGGTTGCTGTTTTCAATTTTAGGAGGGCTAGACACTGAATCCCAACTCCAGCTGTTTCGTGTCCTCAAGTGCCGTACAGGTGACAATTCTTTGTGTAATCAAAAGGTTTCTGGTATGGTAAATGACCATGTTGGTTGTCGCCAGCACAGCTCAACTGGAGGTGGGAGTTTTGAGGAAAAAGCCGAGCATCAGTGTGAGTTGAGCTTTCCGTTCAGTCCCACCGCATGGTGGCAACACAATTTGCTTTGTATATGTGGTGGGGACTAGAACAAAGAAAGTACTGTGGCTCATGTTCTCACACCAACGAGGAGCACAACAAGCTGAAACGAGGACTCACAGGAATTCTAGAGGTGCCCAGGGGACTGGTGGTGGCGGGGTAGCTGGTGCATATTTTAATTACCGGAAGCAGCTCGAAATGCAGTCAGGGGTATATTTAAATTGAGTTCGGCAAACAGCTGCTTGAATTGACCAAAACAGGCATTGCACTTGATACTCTTTAAGTGACACTTTTGCAATTGAAGAATGTAGAAGTAGCAAATAATTAGAGCCATTCCCCAATTCAATCAGCTGTCTGGGATATAATTTCATCATAAATATGGCCATCTCTGATTGCTTTCCCACGTTACTCACAACTGACAAAGCCTTCCAACTTGCTCCCTTCAACAATCACCTTAGTTTAAAAACTCCTCCAAGTAACTTTGAACTGCACTTTAAAACCGCCTGGCCTTTACCCTTCATTTGCTGCAATATGTCTGCAGTTGTCAATCAGCTCAGTCATTCCAACATTTCCACCTTTGCTTTCAAAGCTAAACTGCGGCAATTTCCCCTAGTAATGCCCCCCCATCTTGACTCCTTTTAAGTTTGAAAGGCATAAAATTAAATGTGGCTGATGCACAACTGGAGTAGACATCCAGCACCATATCCAGCTGGACTAAATTAAGCACTATATTAGACCTTGTTATCTATCCTCTGCTAAATGTGTACATTTTTTTTTTCAGCATCATCCTGGTGAACAAATACAAATCCTGGCATTTTTCCTCCATTATCAAACATACCCTTCGAACCCTCCCCACCCTCCTTTCCAACAAGTGTGAGGTGCCCATAGATTATTTGCAATAAGGTTGTAACCTGTTGCTCAGCTGTTTCTGCTGCATTCTGCTCTACTCTTTCCCTTGTCCACCAGCCATGAATTCCCTTGCCCAGCCTTGGACCCACTTAATTCTCTAGCACAAAACCCTGCTCTCCTACCACCACTGATCAACATTGGCTCCCAAAGGGCAGCATGGTGGCGCAGTGGATAGCACTGGGACTATGGCGCTGAGGACCCGGGTTCGAATCCCAGCCCTGGGTCACTGTCTGTGTGGAGTTTGTACATTCTCCCTGTGTCTGCGTGGGTTGCACCCCCACATCCCAAAGATGTGCTAGTTAGGTGGATTGGCCACGCTAAATTGCGCCTAATTGGAAAAAATAATAATTGGGTACTCTAAATTAATTTTTAAAAAGCATTGGCTCCCAACCTTTCCAGTTATCAATTTTTGGGATTTTCACCTTGCCTCGAGGAATATTTTCCCTTTGTTCCTTTTTGCCGCTGCATGTCTTGGTATCATTTTATTTGACTGTTTATGAAATAATTATGAAATGAACCTCCATTGCCTAATCTTCAAACAGTAGGATTAATGTTATCAACAGAGCATCTATCCCGTTTTGCAAAAATTTTTAACATTAACCATTTTTTTTAGAACAAATATATGGCTTAAAGTAAATACTTGTCATAGCAATTTGTAGAAAATAAATCACTTGATCCTTTGGTACTTGGTTTGGGTCCATGCAGTGTGAGTTCTTTAGTCAAACCTTTGTCCTACACCTAGCAATGTTTGAACCTCTGAACTGGTATTACAGTATTAAATGGGTACAAGGTTGATTTCTACTGAGTAGCATGCATTATTGTGATGGGAGAGAAAATGAGGGCTAAGCTTTGGTAGCATCCTTAGAGCAGCCCATTCTTTCAACTTGTTTTCTTTCTCTAAATCATGCAAGGGTTCTCCAGCAGCTCTGATTCACCTTCATTTCTGGGAATCTGACTGGTAAGATCAGTCTGTAAAGTCCAATTTTTTTGTCATTGACATTTTAAAATTTAATTTCTGCTATATGGTTGCTCATTTTGAATGTCCCAACCCCCCCCCCCCCCCAACCCAAAAAAAACAAACCCTAATCTGTCTCTAATACAGCATGGCTAAATTCTATGCTGGCAATGCATTTTGTAACAATGACCACCCTTTCTATGAAATTATATTTTCGTTCAATAGCTTTTCTCTTGGTGTGACTCAAATTTGGAAACAATGGTAGTTGATATCCTAATTTACAAATAAAATGTCCTTTCAGGCGAATTCTACTGCAAGTTAACTCTGCATAGGAGGCTTAAACTAGATAGTTCAATGATTTAAATAAAATGGAATGCTTTGCATGTCCCACACAGCCTAGCCTGGGAAATAAAGCTGAAAGATAAACAACAAGCTTAGAACACCTCTTTACTGATTTAGTTGTCCATTATTCTGGAATCAACATTTTTCGAATTCTTGTAATTGTCTGCATCAGACTTGGTTATTGTGTCATTGTGGTAGATTCCATTGGAACAAAAGAAATGGAAGCCGTATTACTCATGGTACATTTAGCTTTGCGGTAAGACATCAAATACTTCTCATCAAACTCATTTTTTTTACATTCGATCCAGCTTATTTTTGAACAATTGTTTTACCCTTATTTACAGTTGTAACTTTTGACTAGTCTTTAAATTCATCTTTGTGTACAAGTTCGATTTGAACTGAACCTACATACTTGATGCTTGAGAAATTCTATTTTCTATGTGTGTAAAAGAGAACCAGAAATTTCCATTCTGAAATGTTGTATTAAGTTGTATGGTCAACATATTTAAAATCCGTGGAATATCTAACATATTGCTAATAAAAAAACTCAATGGAACCTGACAATTATTCATAAATAATGAGAGATCCCAAGCTCTGCAAGGAACCAAAAGAACCATAATTTTTCAAATATCAAGAGGTGGAAGAACAAACCACAGATGTCTAGGAGAAAAGTCTACATGGCAGGCACATGAAACATCTATTTAAAAAAAAGCCTATGTTATATTCTCTTTAAGAAGGTTAATTCAGGTCTTGCTACATTTGGACATGGACTGCGCCGACTCTCAAACAGCATCCTACCTAGGCCCACTACCACGTAACCTCACCTAATGTTTGGACACTAAGGGGCAATTTAGCCTGGCCAATCCACCTAAGTCTTTTGACTGTGGAAGGAAACTGGAGCCCCTGGAGGAAACCCACACAGGCACTGGGGGAAATGTAAACTCCACACAAGACAGTCACCCAAGGCCGGAAGTGAACCTGGGTCCCTGATGCTGAAAAAGCAGTGCTAACCACTTTCCACCAAGCTGCCATATGTGAACAGGAGAACCATTACAGGTTGCAGAAGAGGAAAACCAACTAACTCTCTCTGCAGAAAAGTCTGATGTAAATCAACCAACGCTGTTTCCAGAATAGGCAGAGGCCTAGCAATAAACCATGCACTGAAAGCAGAGTTTGATGTGAAGCAAAGGGGCCTTTCCAGGAATAGCTGAGTGCAACACATTTCTAAACTACAGAGAAGATCACTACGAACCAAGGACTTTAATCAGCGAGTGTGCTGTGAGGAAAGTGTGCTAGAGAATCACCTCTGGAAGCAATGACTCTTATTTGTTGACCTTCATCCTTGTTATTTCCCCCCCCCCCCCCTCCTGTGTTTGCCTGTCTTTGTGTGTGTGTGTGTGGGAGGGGGGGGTAGAGGGTGAGAGAGTTAAACGTTAGCTTGTTTTTATCCAGTTGTATTTACTGCATATTTCATCATTAATCTTGTTAGAAAGAAACAATACTAGTGTTTCAACTTACAACCCTGGTGACTGTAATTATTGGGCGGCCAAAGACTTCGGGTATTTTTATAAAAATTATTGAATAATTTGCTTGTGTTGTGACTCTGGGACAGGTGGGGATGGAATTGAAAGCATACTTACCCAGGGTGTTGTAACACTCTTGTTAGTCCTCTCTCCACCTGCTGCAGACCCAGTCTTGCAGCTGTGTCCTTTAGGGCTTTGTCAATAGCGGTGCTACCGAGATACGCTTGGTGAAGGACATTGAGGTCCCCCACCCAGAGTACATTCTGTGCCCTAGCCATACTCCGTGCTTCCTCTAAATAGGATTCAATATGGAGGAGCACTAATTCATGTTGAGTAGGGATGGTGGTTCATAACCAGCAGGAGGTTTCTTTGCCCATGTTTAACCTGATGCCATAAGATTTCATGCGGCCCAGAGACCGTGTTGATTTTCCCAGACAACTCGTTCCAACTGTGTACCACTGTACCGCCACCTCTGATGGGTCTGTCCTGTCCATGAGGGCAGCACGGTAGCATGGTGGTTAGCACAATTGCTTCACAGCTCCAGGGTCCCAGGTTTGATTCCCGGCTTGGGTCACTGTCTGTGCTGAGTCTGCACGTTCTCCCTGTGTCTGCGTGGGTTTCCTCCCACAGTCCAAAGATGTGCAGGTTATGTGGATTGGCCATGCTAAATTGCCCTTAGTGTCCAAAATTGCTCTTGGTGTTGGGTGGGGTACTGGGTTATGGGGATAGGGTGGAGGTGTGGGCTTGGGTAGGGTGCTCTTTCCAAGAGCCGGTGCAGACTCGCTGGGCTGAATGGCCTCCTTCTGCGCTGTAAATTCTATGATTCTATGATGACAACATAACTGGGGGTGGTGATGCTAGGGCTTTAGACATTGTACGGTATGTTTTTGTGATATTATTATGTAAGGCTTGACTAGTCTGTCGGATAGCTTGCACAATTTTGACACAAGCCCACAGATGTTTTTCAGGAGGACTTTGCAGGTTTGACAGGGCTGGGTGTGCTGTTGTTGATTCCGACACCTAGATCGCTGTGGGTGGTCCATGTGGTTTCATACCTTATGGACTTCGTAGTGGTTTGATTAAAAATGGCCAATTCACAGTCTTTTTTTCCCCATAGAATCCTACAGTGCAGAAGGAGGCCATTTGGCTCATCGAGTCTGTACCAGCCCTCCGAAAGGGCATTCTACCTAAGACCAGCCTTCACCCTACCCCTGTAACCCTACCCAAGGGCAATTTAGCATAGCTAATCCACCTAACCTGCACATCTTTGGATTGTGGGAGGAAACCATAGCACCGGAGGAAACTCACAGATCGAGGAAAAATGTGCAAACTCCACACACAGTCACCCGAGGTCAGAATTGAACCCGGGTCTTTGGCGCGGGGCGATAGCAGTGCTAACCAATGTGCCACCGTGCCGTCCCTCCGAGTTAACCATGCTGCTGTGGGTCTGGAGTCATGAGTAGGCCTGAGCAGATGGCAGCAGACTTCCTTCCCAAAAGGACATTGGTGAACCAGATGTGTTTTACAACAATCAACAATGGCTTTGTGACTACCATTACTGGCACGAGCTTTTAATTCCAAATGATTAATTATTTAAATGTTATTAATTGGTATGGATTACTAGTCCAGTGACATTACCACTATGCCACCACTTCCCTTTAGGTTTCCTAAGACTTGAGTTTGCCAACTCTCCTAGTTTTAGTCCCATTGAATGTATTTATAGTTCATGTTCTGGTAGTTTTGGTCTTATGCTTGGATTTGTTTTTTGTTGTAACTCGTGCCTTAGTGATTTGTGACGATAAATGCAGCAAGTCCTTCGTTAATGTAGACTCACTTAATGTTTCACTTAACGTCCTTAAGAAAATATTGTCAGTAAGAAAATATTGTCAGTATATCAGTTTACTTTGCCAGTGTCACTTTAATGTCATTTGCTACAGGCTTACACTTCTGTAACATACGTGACTTTTCCTCGCAGTGCATCCGCCCTTGCCCCCTCTGCCTTTTACTCCCCTTCCCAGCCTTGCCTGGTCCCAACCTATCCCACTCCTGGTCTCTGTTCTTGGATACGACATTAAAGGTTTATTTTTCAGCGGCTTCTGACGCTGTTTTGGCTTCGCTGCTGGCTCTTGTTTTACGCTTGCGCTGAAATCCTGAGCTCCATCTGGTGGCAGAGATTCATTGGTGCAGGTAATTCTGGGACTTCAGCTGCTACAGCCACCAACCAATCCCTGCTGCTCGATGGAGCCTGATCGGTAGAAAAGTCTTGTGTACAGAGGTGAGTACTGTACTTCTTTTAAACAAACTAATTGTATTAGTTTATGATTTGTATTTCCTTTATGATTTGCGATGTATTTTATTTTGTATTTCAGGTAGGAATGCACAATACTGCACATGTATGGTTCAGTATTTTAATTTCAACATTGGTTCTTCTGGGTGAGAAGGTTAACTGTGGCTTCAAGGTTGATTCCTATGGGGACCTATGATTCATTTAAAATTGTTTTCAGGCATGCAAACCACAGCTTTAAGTGAGAACTCACTGTTTCTTAATTATTTTAGATTATTTAGAAAGCTAGCAATTCCTGATTTTGTACATTGGTGTTCAGGGGAAAAAATTCTTGCGTACATAATTAAGTGGTGTGATGTTAAATGGTAGCAGGATGTTTTGTTGAACGTGTGAGCCCATAATTCTGTTGCATTTTTTCTTCTACCATTGATGTAACTAGTGCTAACTTGCATGAACTATGAGGATCAGTTCTGAACCCGACCCTGTCAGTCACGTTTTTTTTTAGCTCACAGTCCCAGAGCGAGAGGCACAGCACCACAAGCTGAGAGGCTTAGTGAAGAAAAACATTTTTTGTTGTTGTGCAGCTGGCTGACAGGAAAACAGCCAAGTAAACCGAGGAGGAGTGTTACAAAGGGCAACGCTCTGTTTTTAGCTGACTACACTCACTTCCAGAGGAGCATCCTTGTGCTTAAAACACAAGAGTGGTTGAGAGGTTCTCAATTCAAGTGTATTTTAATAGTTCAGATCCTGTTTTGCCTGTGAATTTTTAACAATTTTTAAAACCCTGTGAACTTTTAATTTTGCAGTTACTGAATTGTGCTGCTGCACATTGTGTCCTGTTTAAATAATAAACTACTGTCTGCTCCACAGCAAGCTCAGTCCTAGGCAAATTGTGTTGTCTTGAGGTTGCTGATTCTTTACAGAAATTGCATTTAATATGGTTTTCACTGAGCTCAGTGCATTTCAGGCTGATGGGAAAACAAAAGTGGACAGCTAAGGCAAAGGTGAAAAAAGTTGAGAAAAATATGGTCAGTGAGGAGTATGTAAGTGTTTGAATACAGCAAGCATTGTGAGAGAGAGAGATTGAAACAATGGTTGTACCTGGAAAAAGAAACCGGAAAATGGAGAGATGGTGTAGCCAGAAGGGATTCAGATTCTCAATGCACTGGGACTGGTTCTGGGGCAGGTGGGACCTGTACAAACCAGATGGGTTGCACCCAGGCAGAGCTGGAACCACTAAACAAGTGGGGGATTTTGCTAGTTCTGTGTGGCAGGGGTTGGGATCCCAGGAGTAGGATCAGATAGGTCAAACTCCGATCGGGAAAATGGATGTAGAACTTTAGCTAGTGATGTAGAAGATGTAATGATATATTTGGAATTACAGGCGAAGCAAAATTTTAAGTGTCCAGCAAGGGAAAATGGTGGGGTTAAACTGTTTATACTTCAATCAAGGCGTATTACAAACCAGGTAGTAGAGTTAAGAGCACAGCTGGACACATGACAGCAGGATGTCATTGCTATAATGGAAACCTGGCTAAAGGATGGGCAAAATTGGCAGCTCAATATCGCTGGTACAGAGTTTTCAGGCAGGGCAGAGGGGGAGATGAAAAGAAGGGGGAGTAGCACTAATGGTTAAGGAATCTATTCCAGTTGTGAGTGGGAATGATATACTAAACAGATCTACAAACGAGGCTTTATGGATTAAACTTAGAAATAAAAAAGGGGCAGCCACACTACTGGGAATATACTGTAGACCCCCAAAATTGTGAAAGGGAGATGAAGAGCAAATATGTAGGCAAATTTCTGCCTGTCAGAACAAGAGGACACTACCAACTGGGAATCAAACAATATAAGAGGAACTGAGGGAGAAAATTTCATGCCGTGTCCAGGAAAATATTTTCACCCAATTAGTGATGATTCCAACAAGAAGGGATGTAATTCCAGACCTTGCCTTGGGGAACGAACAAGGGCTAGTGGCTGAAGTGACAGTTGGTGACCATATCAGGGATAGTGATCACAATTCAGTTAAATTCATTATTACCATGCAAAAGGACAGAGATAAAGCAGGAGTAAAAATTTTGAACTGGGGCAAGGCAAATGTTGTAGAAATGAGAAGGGACATTGCTAGAGGATAAATCTGTGGAAAACCAGTGGGAAGCACTAAAAGGAGAGATCCTAAATGTACAAAGTCGACATGTCCCCTCCAAAAATAGAGTGGTATTGCCAAATCGAGACCCCCTTGGTTGTCTTGAGGAATACAGCAGAAGATCAAACAGAAAAAGCGCACGATAGGCGTAAAGAACTAAGCACTACAGGTAGCCTAGAGGAGTATAGAAAGTGCAGGGTCAAAGTCAATAAGGAAATCAAAGGGAGGCCATGAAAAAAGACTATTAAGTAAAGAATATAAATTGAGTACACAATAATTGTTTCCAATTAAGGGGCAATTTAGGTGGCCAATCCACCTACCCTACACATCTTTGGGTTGTGGGGGTGAGACTCATGCAGACACTTGGAGAGAGTGCAAACTCCAGACAGACAATGACCCGATGCTGGGATCGAACATAGGTCCTCGGGCAGCAGTGCTAACCACTGCACCATCGTGCTGCCTCGATTAGCAAGTGAAAGAAAACCCAAAGAAATTTTACCAATATATTAATGGTAAAAGGTAAAAGAAAATGAAAGCCCATGGGATACAGGGCAATGTGGCAAACTGGATAAAAAGTTGGCTTTGTAAGAGGAAGACTTCGTAAAAGGAAACAAAGTGTTATGGTCAATGGCTGCTCTTGCAATTAGAGTTGTTTCAAGTGGTGTTTCACAGGGCTCGGTGTTGAGACCCTTACTGTTTGTTTAACGATTTGGACGTGAACATGGGGAGCATGATTGGGAATTTGCAGATGACACAAAGATTGGCCCAGTGGTGGACTCAAAACAATATAGATGGATTGGTGGAGTGGGCAATAAAATGGCAGATGGAATTTAACACCGAGAACTGTGAGGTCATGCATTTAGGGAGGTCAAACAGTTATAGGGAGTACACAATAAATAGGAATATACTAAGAGGGGTGGATGAAGCGAGAGATCTTGGATTCCGCCATTCGATCATGGCTTGAAATATAAGTGTAGATCACCTAATGAAAAATGAAATGAAATGTGCTTATTGTCACATGTAGGCTTCAAATGAAGTTACTGTGAAAAGCCCCTAGTCGCCACATTCCGGCGCCTGTTCGGGGAGGCTGTTACGGGAATTGAACCGTGCTGCTGGCCTGCCTTGGTCTGCTTTCAAAGCCAGCAATTTAGCCCTGTGCTAAACAGCCCCTAATTGTTAGCAACCCAGGGTGCATGTGCCAAAAGTGGCATGCAAGATGATTGTCCACTCTGATCAGGTGCAGCTGTAGATTCTTGTCTCTCTGAATGTAGCCAGAGAATCGCCGTCAATAGGTCCTCTGATTTATCTGTTATCTCTGCACAAGGTTCTATTCTTGGACCCCTCCTAGTTCTCATCTTCATGCTGCTCCTACGTGACATCATCTGAGAACACAACCCCTTTCCCCATGTACTCTGGCAACATCCAGCTTTACCCCCCCCCCCTTCTCTTTGACGCTCTACTTTCTCTGAATTACCTGGGAATACATTCTTGTTGGTTCTTCGTCAAGTGATGTGTAGTGACATCAGCGGAGTGTTTGTGTGAGCTTTGAGCAACCATCTTGATTATATGAGCAACGCCCTTAATGAACCTCCCGTTATATTTTACAAGAATCCAGAGTGTGAGCACCTGTGTGAGCGGAGTTTGCACGTTCTCCCTGTATCTGCGTGGGTTTCCTCCAGGTGTTCCGGTTTCCTCCCACAGTCCAAAGATGTGCAGGTTAGGTGGATTGACCATGCTAATTTGCCCTTTGTGTCCAAAAAGGTTAGGAGGGGTTATTGGGTTACGGGGATATGGTGGAAGTGAGGGCTTACAGGGGTCAGTGCAGACTCGATGGGCCGACATGCCTCCTTCTGCACTGTATGTTCTATGTTCTTGTTCTATGTTCAGATGCTGCAACAGAAGGACCAAAGGGTAATTGGCAGAAAATGAACATACTGGGCTGAATTCTCCGTCCCGCTGGGCCAGATTTCTGGTTCAGCACGTCGGCGGGATGCTGCGTTTTGCCAGCTGGTCAATGGGGTTTCCCATTATGGGGCAGCCCCACACCGTCGGGAAACCCCTGGGCTGCCAGCAAAACGGAGCATCCCGAGGGCGGTGGATCCAGCCCCCTATATTAAAATATAAAAAGCCAAAGGAGAGGATGAAATTAAAATTGTAACTATTCAGCAGTGAATTTTAAGGATTAATCCTTGGTGAATGTAGCACTCTGCAGCGAATGTAAATGTATCAATGACACGAGATTTTTAAATATCTGACCGTTCTAAAAAAAATTATGCAACTGCACCATAGCCGTTGATTAAAAGTCCAGTATTAAGACAACTTCTGCAAGAAGATTGAATAAGTTAAATTCCCCTGAATCACATGAGGCATTAGGAGTTTTATTACTTTTTGTGATTTAATTGCACATTTCAGTTGGTCACTTGAATCAGATATGAAAATTCATCCTAATGGAAATGCCAGAAGTAGCATATGTGGCAGCTATTCCATCAGTTGTACTCTAGAAATGAAGTGCACAGCTGTTTTTGCAGTGATGAACCTAGATTTTTTTTCTTAAAGAGGGGGAATTGAGAGCCAGAAACACAGCCCACATAAATGGAGGACAGGGAATTGCAGCAATTAAGTTGAAGACAATGGTGGAGGCAGCTGGTGGCATGGGGCTGGAGTGGAGAGAATAGGACTCTCGCTCCTTATTCTATGTACCAGAAACATGTGTATATATAAACAAAGTCAAAGATGTAAGACGATACTTTGAATGTGAGCATTTGCAGATAATTAAGACTTTACAGATCCAGAGAGAGGGGTAATCCCAGGTTAAAGAGGTGTGAGTTGTCTCAAGCCAGGACAGTTGGTAGGATTTTGTAAACCCAGGCCAGATGGTGGGGGGCGATGTAATGCAACATTAATCCAAGGTCCTGGTTGAGGCCGTACTCATGTGCACCTCAATCCCACCCACAACTATTTTATGCATCAAGGCACAACTGCAAAATCAACTCTATGGCCTGGACACTCTGTAAGGTGGCTGGAAACGATCCCCCCCCCCCCCCCCACTCTCTCCCAAACAAAATCTGGTTGTCTTTTCTTGACTTCCTCTGTGGCTTCAGCAGTGCTAGAGGCAGGTCAGTGTTCCAGGGGAGGGAAGAGCAAATGCTTCAAAGACATACTGAAGCGCTCCTTGAAATGCAGCAGCATTGACGTTAATGAATAGGTGGAGTTTGCTACCAATCATTCAACGTGCCGACAAGTTGCCCATTGAGCTGCATCGAGCTTTGAGTCCCAATGCCTCAATGATGAGAAAGAGCAGCGGCACAGAAGGAAGGAAAGAAAAGCCAATCCTGCATGATGGACCCCATGATCTCATGGGATACCCGACTCTGTGTTCCCAAAGATGTGTGGGTCGAGAATCAGCCTGTTCAGTCAGATGAAGGCACGTGGCTGAAACTCGCATTCCTGAGCTGATGTCTTCCTCGAACCGAGGGACAGCTGACGATGGGACTTTGTCCAAAAAGCACTTCCTGAAATTCGGTCCTCTTGTCTCTGCCAAGTCAGAGGTGGCAGAAAAGCTTCCGGGAAGGACCTCTAGTTTTGTGGCTGAGAACCAGCTGAAAGCCAGCACGTGACAATCCGGGCACCCCAGCCACACACTCCTCCAAAACACCGTCTGCCCCACTTGTAACAGCGACACTAGATTATACACTGGACTCTTCAGTAACTGTGGGTTTTTTTTTAAATGTATATTATTCCAAACTTATATTAAAGGTTACAAAATATAAACAATTTGGGGAGCAAACTCCCTAATACACAACTATACAGTTTGTACAAATTTTTCTCTTTTTCACCCCCCTCCTCCTCCTTCCCAGGACAACAAACAGCTCCTCAAACACATCCACAAACATCCCCACCTTGCCTCGAAGCTCCGCTGAACCCCTTAATTCAGATTTGATCTTTTCCAGCTGAAAAAAGTCTCATAATTTCCCCAGTCAGGCCGCCACCCCCGGTGGCGTTGCTGACTACCACTCCCGACAGGAATCTTCACCGGGCAATCAGAGAGGCGAAGGTCACAACATCAGCCTTCCTACCCTCCATCAGCTCCGGCCTCTCCGATATCTCAAATATTGCCACCAAAGGATCCGGCTCAACCTCCTCCCCCACTATCCTTGTTAACGCCGCAAACACTCCCACCCAGAATCACTCCAACTTTTCACAGACACCACCGAAAACATATGTGCGTGATTCGCTGGTCCCCACCCACACTTCTTGTATTTGTCTTCCATACCCTGGAAGAACCCACTCATTCTTGCCCGGGTCATATGTACCCTGTGTACCACCTTGAACTGTACAGGCTCATCCTTGCGCACGAGGAGGTCGCAGTGACCCTTCGTAGTGCCTCACTCCCCATACTCCCCAGCTTATCTCCCCTCCCACTTCCCCTTAATCTTCACCACCTGCCCTCCCCTTCCACATCTGAAAGCAGCAGTCGCTCCAGCAGGATGTAACTTGGGGAATTCCTTCCAAAGCTTCCGCAAAGTCCCTTACCTGCAGGTACCTAAACTCACTTCCTCTCAGGAGCTCTACCCTCTCCTTCAGTTCACCCATACTGACAAAGCCCTCTTCTAGGCATAGATCTGTCACCTAAACCAGCCCCACTTTTCTCTCCTTCCTATACGTGCCATCTAGCACTCCCCCCCCCCCCCCCCCCCCCCCCCTCCACCCCCCCAAAAGCTCAAAACTGTAGTTTTAACACAGCAGCACCAGCACCAACATCCCTTCTATCCTGAAATGCCTCCTCAGCTGGCTGCAGACCTTTACTGTGGACTGCACCACCGGGCTCTCTGCGTATTTCCTTGGCAATGTCGCCGTCACCATAGCCCTCCAACTGGACACCCTACATGATTCTTCCTCCATCCTAACCCATTCTGCTCTCTCCCCTTTCCACCACCACCTCACCTCCATGTTAGCTGCCCAGCAATAATATAGCAGGTTAGACAATGCCAACCCTCCCTTCTGTCTCTGTAACAGGGTCCTCTGAACCCTTGGCACCTTCCCTGCCCATACAAGGGTTGAGGCAATCACATCCAGTTTTCAAAAGAAGGCGTTCGGTGCAAAGATTGGGAGTGTGGAATATGAACAGGAACCTCAGCAGAATGTTCATCTTCACCACTTGGACCCTTCCTGCCAGAGTCAAGTGCTGCGTGTCACATCTCTTCAGATCCTCCCTAACCTCCTCCACCAGCTTTGTTAGATTCCAATTATGTAGCATCACCCATTCCTTCGCTACCTGAATCCCCAGGCATCTAAACCTGTCTCTGGTCACCTTGAATGGCAACCCGCTCAAGGTTGGTTCGCCAACCCAACTTGTTCACCGGGAGCACTTCACTTTTCCCAACATTTAGCTTGTATCCCGAGAACGTCCCCAACAAGCCCATGATGCTGCGGATCCGAAACATGCGTCGTCCGTGTATAACGACACCCGATGCTCCCTTTGTCCCCTCGTAATCCCTCGCCACTCTGTCAACCCCCTAAGAACCATTGCCAGAGGCTCTATCACTAGCGCAAACAACAATGGCGACAGCGGGTACCCCAGCCTTGTTCCCCTGGGGAGTTCAAAGTTTTGTGAGCTCATGTCGTTGGTCTGCACACTTGCCATAGGTGCACGTGTAACTTGCCACAAACTACGGCCCAAAACTGAACCTTCTCTGAACCTCAAACAAGTACTGCCACTCCACCCGGTCAAATGCCTTCCACGCATCCATGGACATCACTACCTCCGGTACCTGGGCTCCCGACTGGGTCATGATCACGTTTAACAGCCTCCTTTATATTACTAAAAATCTGCCTGCCCTTTACGAAGTTTGTTTGGCCCTCCGCAACCCCCCATCCCGGGGCACAACCTTCCATCCTTCCCACTGCCAACTTAGCCAGCACTTTACATCCCTATTTAACAGAGATCTGGACCTACACGACCCACTTTCCAACGGGTGTTTCCCCTTCTTTGGTATGTGATCGTTGCCTGTGTCATCATCTCTGGCTGCTTTCCTTTCTCCAATGTCTCATTAAACGCCAGGTCTGTCGCGAACCCCCTATAGAATCCCATCGGGGCCTTCCCCGACTTCATACCCCTTTATACCGTCCATTGGGAGTGTGTGTCCCCCTCTTCCCCCCCCCCCCCCCCCGGTCCGCCCTGTACTGCTCCTTATAATAATTCCTAAATGTCTCGTTTTACTTCCCCGGCTCCGGCACCACATCCCCTGCCCCAGTCCGTATCTTCAATATTTCCCTGGACGCAGCCTGCCTTCGTAGATGATGTGCTAATATTCGACTCGCCTTCTCTCCGTATTCCTACTTCAACCTCCTTGCCCTACGCAGCTGTCCTACCGCCCTCCCCGTCGTCAACCTATCGAATTGCCCCTGCAATTGTTTCCTCTTCACCAAACCCGGTGGGCACCCTCGAGTACTCCCTATCTACCTCCATTGTCTTGTTCATTAAACGCTCATACTCCTCCCTCTTTTCCCTATCTGCATGTGCCTTGAACGAGATGACCTCCACCCGGACCATCGCTTTTAGTGCTTCCCAAAATGTAGCCGCTGACACCTCCCGGTTTGGTTCAATTCTACATAATCTTTAATCACAGCCCACACTTTATCACAAAACCCTCAATCTACCAAGAACATCTAATCAAACCTGCACCCTGGCCTCTGCTCCCATCCCGATCTAAGCCGAACCTCCAGCCAGTGGGGCGCATGGTCCAAGATTACTATCCCCACATACTCTGCCCCCACTACCCCAACCAAAACCTCCCGGCTCACCACAAAAAAGTAGATCCTTGAATACACCCTATAAACAGGTGAGAAAAAGGGAATACTCGTTTCCCCCTGGGTTCTTGAAGCGCCACAGGTCTACCATACCCACCTGTCATAAACCCGCCCAGCTCCTTTGCCATTCGTATCCTACCCATTGACCTGGGGCTCGACCCTGCTCTCGGACACAATTTAAAATCTCCTCTCATAATCAATTGATGTGTGGCCAAGTCCAGGATTTCTGCCAGCAACCCCCTTATTAAACCTACATTGTCCCAATTCAGTGCATATACATTCACCAGTACCATTGGCGCCCCCTCTAATACCCCACTCACAATCACATCGCCCACCCGGGTCCCTCACTTCCTTCGTGCTCACAAACACTGTTTTCTTGCTCAACAAAATTACCACCCCCTCCCCATGACTTTGAATCAAACCCCTAGTGGAAAACCTGTCCCACCCATCCCTTTCTCAGCCTAACCTGGTCCTTCACGCAGAGGTGCAGCTCCTGAAGAAAAACTACCTCCGCTTTTAAAGTCCTTAGGTGCGCAAAGAGATCTTTTTACCGGTCCATTGAATCCTTGCATGTTCCATGTTATCAGCTTATGCCTCCATAGGAAACCCCTACCATCCGCCATCCTCTCCTTTTGGCTCTACCCCCCATTAATGTCATCATGTACCTGGTCCATCCAAGATGGCCACTTTCTCCGCACTGACCGTGTTTCATCTCCAACCCCGCCACGTCGCAGCCCCCTCCCTCAACCCCCCCCCCCCATGGCAACCTCTCTCTGCCTTCTGCCCCACATTACTTCCGTTCACCAGCATTGCCTGCCAGCATGGCGGCGACTCCTACTGACTCCCCACCCTCACCTCTTTGTTCTGTGAAGAAGGCTCTCTCTGGACCTCACCCTCTCCCACCCAAGCAAAGACTCATCTTGAACCACAGGTCACCTTCCCCAAACATAAACAAAAAGAAAAAACACAGCCACAGGCAAAAGAGGGGGGGGGTAGGGTAAATAAAGAGACAGCCGCCCATTACAAACTTCTCACCCATACTACCCTTTGTCAACCCAACAGAAAAAAAGAAAAGAAAACCCCTCCACATTGGAGGTGAAGAAAAAAAAAACCCTCCTTCCAACCACCATTCTACCCATATACTGTATTACTTTGTCTCCCAAAATTGTTCATTCTCTCCCAGTTTGTCATCCTTGATAAAGCCATTAGCCACTTCTGGAGTCTCAAAATAATATTCCTGGCCTTTTCGCCAGGTAGATCACCCCAAACCTGATCTGCCATTGATATAACACTGCCTTGGCCCTGATGAACCCGACACGCCATTTTGCCAGTTCAGCTCCAATGTCCTGATATATTTGGACATTGTTCCCCTCCCATTTACAGTTCCGTTTCTCCCTGGCCCACTGCAAGATCTTCTCTTTCTCCACAAATATGTGGAGTCTCAGGATATCTGCCCCAGTGGCTCCCCAGCTCTTGGCTTCTGCCTTGGAGACCAGTGCGCTCTGTCCACCTCGGGGGGCCTTGTCCAGCCCCCCCCCTCCGCCATCAGCCTCGCCAGCTTCCCCGAAACTTACCTCATGGCACTTGCACCTTCCACTCCTTCAGGCAGTCCAACTATTCGCAGATTCTGCCTCCTCGACTTGTTTTCCTGCTCCACCCACTTTGCTCTCACCGTCTTCCAAAGGTCTCCTAAGAGTTCCGCCTCCAGTGCCAGCACTCTGTCGCTGTGTTCAGAGATCACCCCCTCAATCTCTCAGATCTGCGATCCCTGTGCATCCTGACATTTTTCTAGCCGTTCCATCGAGCCCTTCAGGTGTGCCACAGCCCTTTCGAAGGATTTTGATCGATCTTCCTGCATCTCCATCCTCTGCTGATGGACCGCTTCCTTGATGAAGGTCATCAACGGTTCCATCTGGTGCTTTCCAACTTGCACTGTCCCTTCCCCCTCCGCCATCTTTCCACTAACTGCTGCGCCACAGGTCTCTTCCAACTCCTTGGCCAGATCTTTCACCTTCTGCTGGGTTTGGTAACCAGAAGACTTGCCACTCCTGGGGGGAACTTCTCCGACCTTCAGTTACATTTTTCTGTCGAAGTTGCACCCTGTTTTGGGTAAGAAGAGCTCTTTGCTGCGCCTTCAAGCAGGAGCTGCCCTGTGTGCGACCACTTGCACCATGGTCACCACCAGTAGTCCTGAGAGCTTATTTTTAATCTGGGATCAAACCATCCTCTACTCGAGGGACTCCATAAGAGAAGACCGTGCATCAACTTTGAATGTTTAAAGTGTTCATTAAACATATTGTCAAGTACCCAAATGATTATCCTTGCACAACCACAAGGCCTTTCTCTTCTTATTACACCGATTGTGGTACTGCCCCTGTGGTTTCAACAGAGCTAGAGGCAGGCTGCTTGTTCCCTGCTCAGCTGCTTGTGGCTTGACACCCTTTTGTGTTTTGGAGTCTGGGAGAACCCCGCCAAAAATATCCTGCCTGTCTGGGGGCACACTTGGCTAGTGAACAGAAATCGGCATGTGGGTCTCTGACTGAGGGAAGATTGAGAAGAAGGAGTGAAACGTTCTGAGCAGAGTCCCCACCTCACTGTCTCCTTTCTCCATCTCCCTGCTCATGGCCTCCCACACTTGCTCACTCATCAGAACTGAGGGCACTTTACTGAACAGCGAAAGTGAGGCTTTCCTCCATCTGACTTATGCTGGTCGACTAAATGTTGTGGCCATTGATTTAAAAAAAAAAAAAAAAAAAAAATTTGGAGTACCCAATTCATTTTTTCCAATTAAGGGGCAACTTAACGTGGCCAATCCACCTAGCCTGCACATCTTTGGGTTGTGGGGGCGAAACCCACGCAAACACGGGGGGAATGTGCAAACTACACACAGCCAGTGACCCAGAGCCGGGATCGAACCTGGGACCTCGGCGCCGTGAGGCAGCAGTGTTAACCGCTGCGCCACCGTGCTGCCCCTGTTGTGGCCATTGATGACCATAAGTATGCATTTGGTTACTTGCTGCATCTGATGCTTCTTTTGATGGAGGTGAGCATCAGTGCTAAGATCTGAGACATTATAGTAGAGATATCTCTCCTTTTTATCAGAACTTAACCCTCTCATGCTGCTACTTCACAATAGTCCCCTTTATCAACAAACCCAGAAGCTCAGCATCTTCATGGGATGTGGGTGTTTATTGCCCTTAACGTCCCTCAGAAATGGCTCACCAAGAGTCAAGCACATTGCTGTGAGTCTGGCCAGACCAGGTAAGGATAGCAGATTTTCCTTCCTTAAAGGACATTAGTGAACCAGATGGCGATTGATTTTATAAAAAAAAAAAAAAAAAATTTTTTTTTACGACAATAGATCATTGTTTCATGGTCTCTTTAGACTTTTATTTCCAGGGTTATTTGTTGAACTTAAATTTTGCCACCTGCCATGGTGGGATTCAAACTTGGGTCTCCAGAGCATTACCCTGGTCCTCTGGATTACTAGTTCAGTGACAATAACACTGCACCACCACCCCAAATGATGGCCACTGAACAACGTGTGGAAGATACTCTTGCAGGGGCTCTCCATTGCTGTCTCGACCATCTGGCCCTGCTCTTTGCGATGTGTACCTCCCCATGTACCTGCTCCCCTACCCTCTTGGAGGCCTAGCTGAGGTGTGCATATGAGCTGGTGAGATGTATGTTACTCATGTGTTGGTGATTCCTTGGCTATCGTGACCTCTTCGAACAGGTCATCTTCCTTTGACACCAACACCTGAGGAACGCTTGCAGAGCCTAGGGGCAGTGAAATATATGAATTAGAATCGATAAGTCTCCCAAGTCATCATTTGTGCCTTCCATAACATTTTTGTGGTAGAGCGATAAGTGTGTTGTATGCCATGTGGCTTTTTGATCTCTAATACTATCACTAGATAGTTGGAAGATTGCCATCTCTCCAACACCAATGACCGTGAATGTCTAGATTCTGCATATATATCTCCAGTGTAATGGTCAATATTATCATGACTGGTGGCTACTCTCAATTCTCTCCCTTGCCCTGTATTCTGTGCTGACTTCATGGGGGGGGGGGGGGGGGGAAGAGCGAGAGCGAGTTGAGTGTGAGAAATGGAATATGCTGAGAGTTTGGCAGGGTACATTTGTGAAGGGTCACTCAGAGGAATGGATATCTAATGGTAATAAAAAGAGAGGGTTTGTCAGTGGTCGTTGTGCAGATTGGCATGTGAGGTTCTTCCTGGAATGATGGACGTGGGTAGACCTGCAAGCTGTTTATTGTCTGAGGAGTGTTTGTGGAGGAATGGGCTAAAAAAAAGTCAATGTGAGGTTTCGCAATAGAATGTTGTCATACAACTTAACTTTTGTTCCCTGGTGATGGATTTTAATCCCTGGCGCCACTGTATCCAGGGAGGGAGGGACCATAATTCTGCTCTCCACCTGTACCATTTCTAGCCATGTCTGCTTGGTTTCTCCCATCTGCTGCATTCAAAATCCTCTCTGCTCTTGCAAACCACAGTTCATAGAATCCCTACAGTGCAGAAGGAGGCCATTCGGCCCATCAAGTCTGCACCGACCCTCTGAAAGGGCACCCTATCTAGGCACACACCCTATCCCGTAACCCAGTAACCCTTTGTCCAGAGATGCATCAGAGAACTGTGGGGTAGCCTTCCTTCATTAACAATCCATCCGAGCACGTTACACTTGTATAATAGATCAATTCTAACCTTGGTAGGGTTCTTTTTAACTCTTGCAGCTTCAGCAGTAGGATGTGATTCGTCATCATGCTTGGCTGCTCTAATCTTTCAGGAAACGCAGATGTGGGGTGATAATGTCAGAGCTCCATGAAAAAGCCACTGGGAAATCAGTTGTTCAAACTTTCATGTTCCTGATGCACTGTCAGCTTCCCCCACTGACTGTGACTTGTAAGCAAGACACAAAAGGCTGAATTATAACCTTTTGATCCAGAGGTTCATCATTTGTGTTTGTTTACTCAATACGTAAGAATCCTGTGCGATGTTTACAAGTGAATGATTTGAATCTGAAGCAGAAACTGTATTATGGAATCCCAAATCATGAGGATGATCATTATATATAATATATATATAAAACGAATATGAACTTGAATGTTTTCTTAAAATGGTTCCCACATGACCGATATACCTGGTCATTTGCATTAAGCTACAGGACCCATGCACTAACTGAGTTTTGTGCCCGAGTTGTGAATGCAGCCGATGACTTTCCTGAGTGGAGGAGCAGGACGGTCATCAGCTGCCCCATGACTACACACACATTCTTTCAAGCTGTTCACCACACTTGCAATTTCATTACACAATTACATGGGGTGGACCTTGGCCTCTTGTTGCCTGTGCATAAAAGTATCTGAGCTGGATCGAGTCGACTTCACATTCTGTACGTATGCTTCCTGGTTGCAATTGTCAACCTTGCATATATACGTCAATATCACCTCAGCACATGGTTGACAGTGAGCACTGGGGTGATTTGCTACATGAAAAGAATGATCTCAAGCTGACAGTTCTTGAAACCAGTGCGTAAGTACTAGTCGAGTCCAGCTGCTTGCTTGGAATGTAACCAAATAGCAAACATGTTAGCGCACAATAAAGCAAACTGCTCTCTGTAATAAACAAATACTTGCAAGTGATTTCAGGGCAATTGATATCTGTGGTGATGTGCATCAATGTAAATGCATGTAGACGAGCTAGACACTAGAGGGAGCACCAGAAACATCACACACACACACTCAGCCAATAGATAGGTTAGATAGGACGCGACCAATGGACATTCACGATACACAAGGAGGTGACATGACCACAGGGAGGCATTATACCAACCCATATATAAAGGACACCACACACATGATCTGCCTATTTCCAGTGCAGACAGTCAGTGAGAAGAGACACTGGGTTGATTCAGTATTACACCCACCACGTGGATTGCAGCAGCTGGTTAGTCAGTCTGGGTAGCTATAGTAGGATTAGCAGTAGTGTCAAACCCACGTAATAGAAGTGTAAATAGTTTAATAAACGTGTTGAAGTTATCTCCACGTCTGAATCTTCCTTTGTCAAGTGCACCACAAGGAAGCCGCTTATGTTACACCTACAACATAACAAATCGTGCAATGCCCCCCCCCCCCCCCCCCCCCCAGTGGTCGTGTCACCTCCTTGTGTATCGTGAGTGTCCATTGGTCGCGTCCTATCTAACTTATCTATTGGTTGAGTGTGTATGTGATGTTTCTGGTGCTCCCTCTAGTGTCTAGCTAGCCTACATGCATTTACATTGATGCACATCACCACAATATCAATTATAATTTTTGATAATAAAATCATAATGTTTACAATATGTCTTTATTTTTTGACAGAACTAGAATAAAATGGCTGTCAGGGCACATTCTCCTCGTCATACCCGCAGCAGGTCAGAAGGAACACTGATTGATCTGGATGAAAACCCATCAACAAATAACGTATTTTTAAAAGGTATTGAAAATTCATATACCGTATAGAAAATTCTTGCTCCAGTTCTGGTTTATTTCAGGCTCTTTGTAGGTCGATTCATTTTTAGCTAACAAAATATTTTGCAATAAATTTAGTGTTTGAGTTGCCGCCACAAGGCAGCCCGTGTTAGCAGTGAGACAACTCACATCTTATTGCCTTCCATCTCCAATCAGCACACCTGTGATCTATCTGAGTGTAGGTGCCAACATCACAGTTGCCCAAAATTTGTTTGCTTCGCTAGTGAGCCACATGGGAATTTGTGGTAGTCTATAAGGCTAATTTAAATGAGGCTCAAAGTCCAATTTTGATTAGGCCTCCTGCTTATCTGTTCTGGCACGGGGATTATTCTTTATGACAGGATTACACTGGCAGACTGGCACTATGCAGTTTCTATCTCTCAATGTACAAAATTCAAAATGTGCACTGATTATTATCGATAGGTGTCTTTCACTATTTTGATTCACTTGCTTGTGACTTCTTTGTGTTTTCTGATTTGTTCTTTCAGAATTTTCTAACCCACTTTTATTTCTTTCATCCCCTGATAGATAACAGCAACTTTCATGAAATTTCACATGGGCAAGACACAGATTTGCCAAAAGACTGGAATGAATCCGTATTTGATTCTCCTAGCCATCCAGTTTCTCAGAACACAAACCCATTTTGGAATGGTTTATCAGAATCAAACCCATTTCTAGATGACATTACCAAAATGGGTGACAAGCGATCATGCCCAGTGTCGGCGTTAACAGACGACTCACTATTGCTGTTTGAAAATCCAACAATTGCAGATTCTGTTAGCTCTTCAACTGATGATTTGGAACTTGACCACCTAATCTATATTGGAAAACCTTTTGCCAAGCATCATGGAAGGTGGAAAAGTGCTTCGGATATTTTGGATTTTTCGAACAAAGAAGACGTTCCTCAGAATAATCGCCCAGTGAGCCAATTTATGGTTCCAAATTTGGAATCATTTCAAAATAACAGAGAAGCCTATAAAATGGCATGGTTGAACCATAGGCAACTAACCAGATCATGTCTTGATTTGGATATGATAAGCCAAAACCCCGGCTGGGGGCAAACACAGGCTATTGAAACCCACATTGTTTGTAAGATGGACCATAAAGGGGGATCACTTCAGTTGCCTGAATCCGACATAAGTGTCCATATACCTGAAGGTCATGTTATACCAGGGGAAATCCAGGATGTTGCGATAAAATCCTTGCTTGACCCACCTCAGATATTGAACAATGATCATTGTACAACAATTGGTCCATTACTGGAGCTAAAACTGAGCAATTTCAATACTAACGGTTTTATTTCTTTGGAAATGAAGGTGACAGCTGGTGTGAAATCTGATCCTATGAGTCAAGTTATGACTGAAATTGTGTGCCTTTGCAGTGATAGTAAAGAGGGCCCTTTTGAAAAGGTGCACAACATATATGTATATAAAGATGTTATGCAAATAAATCTGGAAAATCTGGGTCCTTGTATGTATATCGTAGCAGCTATTCAAGCTAAAACCATTCAGCCTCCTGCATTGACAATCTGGGACTATCTTAACAAAATGATTACCATTGGCATTTATGGGCCTAAACACATTCATCCAGTTTTTACAGCAGTTTGCATAATCTTTGGCCACAATCAAGTTCCACAAAAGCTTACAGATGTTAAGAAAAACACAAAAAATGTGCCGCCAGTTGTTCTTCAACTTTGGGGAAAGCATCAGTTTGAGTTAGATAGGCCACAAGATTGCGAAATTTCAATTTTTCCCAATGACTCACGGTACGAAGTACAAGGAGCTGATCAGAATGAAAAAATTCAAAGAACTTTGCTAAAAATAGGTCGAACAATTCGACAGCAATTTTCTTTGTCGATGTGCAAATCTGGAGAAATCCATTCATTTCAACTTGGGATTCAAATCATAGGAGCCAATCAGGATGTACTAACAACATTCAGTGTCCAGACACCCAACCCAACACCTAAATCAAATGTGAAAAGGCGTTTCCAGAGATGGAAAGAACCACTAACAGCTGCCCCTCCAGGTGAACCATCGCCAGTTAAATATCCCATGTTTCAAGAGAGGCCAGTAAATATTCTTAAATATGGCGTGGCATTGAAACCTCTGCTGAGGCAACCAAAGATTGAATACTTACTGGAATATTTTAAGGGTGACACCATTGCACTTCTTGGGATGGACAAAGTTAAAGCAATTGGTCAAACAAAGATTAAAGAATGGTATGTTGGTTTCTTACGAGGAAAGATTGGCCTTGTACACTGCAAAAATGTGAAGGTCATTTCTAAGGAACAGGTCATGGACTTTTCAGATGTAAAGATTACAACCAAGATGCTGCTCAATCAAATTATGATTCCTCTTAGGAAATTGACTTATATGTATTCATCCATCCGTACACTCATCACTGAGAATATTTCCAGTTGGAAGGAATTTGCTGAAGTTCTTGGATACACTGATCTCTCACTGGATGAAATATGCAGAAGACCTGTTGAGTGTGAATCGGAACGAGTTGCATGTACATTAGAGAAGCTGAAAGAAGACTGCCACACTAGTGACAGTAGGGTGAAAAGAAAATTTCTATATGAAGTTGTTCTGGTAAGTAGTCTTGATAAGGCTGTCATTTTAGTGCAGCATGGTGATAGGGGGCATACTTCATTCAAATATTGCCGTTCTTTAGATGAAATGTTAAACTGAGATCCGTCTGTCTGTCCATTGGTTCAGATTACATTGGACATTCTACGAAGGACAGTTTTCCGAATGTCATTATTCTTCCTTTCTTCCCAAAGCAAATTCACCAAAAATCGTATTATTTGGCCATTTAATCTCTTTACGGTTTATGGGACTTCAGAGTGGAACATGACAGTTGCGTTCCCCCAAGAAACCCATGAGAGGTTTACGTGGCTAATCACACCTTCAGAGATCTAATGAGATCTGCGAGATGTAGCGATCTGGTTCCCACCCACAATGGGTGGGACCTAAATTTGCATATTCAAGTGAGCAGTTAGGATCATTTGAATGTGTCTCTGCTGGATCCATCCGACCCCCGGAATTGAATCCCCTCACCTCCGAGACCCCGACTGGGCGTCATTTAGCAATGATCTCCACAATTGGGTTGGGGGGGTGGGAGGGTATCCCAGGCAATTGGAGGCCCCTGACACCCAGGGTGCCCATGTGGCATTGCCAGGCTTACAGGGTACTGCCAGGATGACAATGCCCAACTGGCATCTTGCCCATGCCAGGGATCACCCTATCCTTATGAAGTAGGGGGACTCGATAACCCCCTAATCTGTACGTTGAGGGGTCCAGGGGTCACGGAGGGGAGGGTGAGAGATGGGGCGCATTTTTAAATGTTACGGCCGGTGAGCGGAGCTCCTCTGTGCAGGAAATGGAGGCAGGTTCCGCCTCTGTAGGGCAAACCTCACCGAGGCCTGAAAAAGAAAAAGGTTCTGGTTTAATCACGGGGTCGCTCTCTGCCAGTGCCGGGAAACACACCGCTGAACGCGCCCGCAATGGGTCACTTTTCTTTTCCTGTTAAACGTGTGCCAAATGTATGTGCTCTTACTGCCTGTAATTATTGTGTTTTGTGTGGAAAGTGGTGTGCCTTTTCTTACCTTGAAATGTTTATTCAAATGAAATAATTCAGCAGCAAACTTTGAGAGTTTAAAATTTATTCTTGCACACTTACCCTGAAATAACTCCCAATCATGTTCTCAGTCACGCATGCTTAAACATTGGCTACAGATAGAGAGTGCACTTTTAAAGATTACAGTTAATTCAGTGTCTGATTTACAATTTCTGTTCTCTCCAATGGATGTGGTTTTGTGAATGCATTTGATAATTTAAAGTGAAGTGAAGGATTCTCAGCAGCTTGAAGTTTTTGTAATTGAATATCTAGGCTGGTTCTCGAGTGAATTTTGAACTGGAATAGGATAAGTACTTTGAATGACTGATGGTTTGCAGATAGTTTCAGAGTCTGTTTCTCAGACTGGCTGACAGCTGGTGGTTCTGACGGATCTGCAGGTCCTGGGCTAATAACGATGTAGTCCCCTAACAGCTTTAATCACATAACTGCTAGGTTACCATTTTGAGGCCTACCCAGTCTAGTTTAGATAGTGCAGATGGGAAATTGAATGTTGCCATTTAGTTTCGATCTTCCATTTTATCCAATAGGAGAGATGGAGACAGGCAATAGATGTTGGACCATCCTTAGGAATGGGGGCGGGATTCTCTGTTGGCAGTGGCTCCCCCGGCGATTCTCCGGCCCGCGATGGGCCGAGGGGCCGCCCGTTTTCGGCGAGTGCCACCAGCGTAAAATACACCAGGTCCGCACTGGCTGACCTGACCCTTGGGGAAGGGGGGGGGGTGCGGGTGGCGGGCGAATCTGGCCCCGGGAGTGCCCCCACGGTGGACTGGCCCGCGATCGGGGCCCACCGGCGAGCCTGTGCCGTGGGGGCACTTTTTCCCTCCGCGCCGGCTGGTATAACAGTCTGCCATGGCTGGCGCAGAGAAGAACCCCCCCCCTGCGCATGGGCTGGGATGACGCCAGCACACGCTGGCGTTCCCGCGCATGCGACAACTCGTGGAGGCCCTTCGGCGCCGGCTAGCTAGCGCGGCGCCAACCCCGCCGGTGCCGGCCTAGCCCCTGAAGGTGTGGAGGATTCCGCACCTCCCGGACGGCCCGACGCTGGAGTGGTTCACGCCACTCCTCGGCGCCAGTACGGCCCGTCCCGCCGGGTAGGGGAGAATCCCACCCAGGATGTTTAAATTCCACAAATGGCTGTAACATAACTTCAATTATGTCTATATTTAATTATGTACTTACCAGAGACTTGATACCATCTGTAGACCAAAAGTCACATGCTTGCAGCCAGCCATCCTAACAGTTTGCTGGTGTACAAATTTTAAAGGGTATTTAAAATTCATATGACATGCGGTTACTGGGTATGGCAAAATTAAATGCATTGTGATGTTTCTGAGAAACCCGAGCCATTTCCATCCTCGATGGTGGGGGAGTCCAGCCTGTCGGTGCAAAAATCAAGGCTGAAACATTGTTTTTTTTCATTATTTTTTTTTCCAATTAAGGGGCAATTTAGCATGGCCAATCCACCTAACCTACACATCTTTGGGTTTGTGGGGATGAGACCCACGCAGACACTGAGAATGTGCAAACTCTACACAGACAGTGACCCTGGGCTGGAGTCAAACGTGAGCCCTCTGCACTGTGAGGCAGCAATGCTAACCACCGTGCCACCTGCTGCCGCAGGCTGAAACATTTGCAACCATCTTCAGCCAGAGTATAAAGTGAATGATATCCGTCTCATCTGAGGTCAACAGTATCACTGATTCCGGTCTGCAACCAATTCTCTTCACTCCATGTGATATCAAAAATATCACAAGGCAGCGGTTAAGGAATCCTGACAACCGGCTGGAGAACTGAAGAATTATGCTCAAAACTAGCCACGCTCCTAGCCAGGCTGTCCCAGTACATCTACCACATTGGTATTTGCACAACAATGCGCAGTATTTCCCAGATCTGTGTTGTCTACTAAAAGGACAAATCCAATCTTGCCAATTACTGTCCTATCGGTCTACTTTGCCTTCAGCAAAGTAATGGTAGGTGTCACTGACAGATTTATGAAATGGTAGTTACACACAGCAATCTGCTCACCGATGCTGAACCTAGGTTACACCAGGGCTACTCCAGACCTCATTACAGCCTTGGTCCAAACATGGACAAGAGAGCTGAATCCCAGAGGTGAAGCAAGTTTGGCTTGCCATGACATCAAGGCAAGGCAACAGTTGATTGAATATGCCATCAAGGAGACAGAGGATAATTGGTCAAGGGCATCAGGATAAACTCTCCACTGGTTAGGTCAGACCGAGAAGGATGGATGTGGTTGTTGGGAGATCAATCATCTTGACCTCGGGACTCTGCTGAAGGAGTTCCTTCGGATAATGTCCTGGACTCAACCATCATCAGCTGCTTCATCAATGATCTCCCTCCATCATAAGGTGAGAAGGAGGAATGTTTGCTTAAAACTGCATTGTGTTCAGTTCAACTTGCAACTCCTCAGATGCTGAAACAGTCAGTCCCTGCATGCAACAGTCCTGGACAGCATTCGGGTTTGGGCTGCTAAGTGGCAAGTCATAGTAATGCCACACAAGTTCCTGGCAATGACCATCTCCAACAAGAGAGAATTCCACCATCTCCCTTTACTTCCAATGGAATTACCAGGTCAGAGCCTGGGTATTTCGCCTGACTCCCCCAAATCTGCCCACCACCTACAATGTACAAGGGAGGAGTGTGAGGGGCAGCACAGTAGCATTGTGGATAGCACAATTGCTTCACAGCTCCAGGGCCCCAGGTTCGATTCCGGCTTGGGTCACTGTCTGTGCGGAGTCTGCACATCCTCCCCGTGTGTGCAAGGGTTTCCTCCGGGTGCTCCGGTTTCCTCCCACAGTCCAAAGATGTGCAGGTTAGGTGGATTGGCCATGATAAATTGCCCTTGGTATCCAAAATTGCCCTTCGTGTTGGGTGGGGTTGCTGGGTTATGGGGATAGGGTGGAGGTGTTGACCTTGGGTAGGGTACTCTTTCTAAGAGCCGGTGTGGACTCGATGGGCCGAATGGCCTCCTTCTGCTCTGTAAATTCTATGATAATACCGTCCACTTGCCTTGATGAGTGTGACTCCAACAGTACAAGAGAGCAACACCATTCAGGACAAAGCAGCCTGCTTGATTACTGCTCAACTACCTTTAACCTTCACTTCCTCCAGCGCAGGTGCACAATGTTCCATCTGCAAAAAGCACTGCAGCCGTCTGCCAGAGTTCCTTCTACAACCCCTTCCAAATCGGTGACCTATAAGCTAGAAGGACAGACAAATGACTGTGTGGTGTTTTCTGCTTGTTTAGATATACTTGCAACGGAGGCATTTAAGAAAAGATTGACTAGATTAATTTCCTGAGATGAAGAGCTTGACGTATGAGGAAAGGTTGAGCAGATGTGGTCTGTACTCGTTACAATTTAGAAGAAAGACGTAATTCTCTTGAGGGAATTTGACAGGATAAATGTGACTGTGTGGGGTTTCTTCCGAGTGCTCCAATTTCCTCCCACAGTCCAAAGGCGTGCAGGATAGGTAGAGTTATGGGGATAGGGTGGGGGAGTGGCCCTAGTTTGAGTGCTCTTTCAGAGGATGGGTGCAAACTCGATGGGCCGAATGGCCTCCATCTACAGTGGAGGGAGTCTGAGGAATCAAATTTGTTTTACTAACCATTATAGCATGATAAAGCACTAACAAGAAGATTTTGGGATGTGACAAATCGCAACAACAATTATTTTAGAAAGTTCTCCAGTGTTCATCATTCTTCTTACTCTAACCTTTTGTCTTTCTACTCCACATTCTCAATTTGGTTGACTATGCAGAAAATTACTTCTGAGAATGCAATATCAAAGATGTTTGCCAAACCTCCAGGATCTTACTAGACATTAGTTGTTCAATGTTTGAACAACAAAGCTTCTCCAATTACTCCTCTCCAGCATTATGGATTTTGCTCTTCTGTCAGCATACTGAGCCTGTGATCATTACTTTAGCTTGCTTGAACAAAAACAATTTTCGTTAACTTTATGGTACAGTTTTTGTATTTTAAGGTGAGAGATATTAGAGTTGGGGAAATGGGACACTTTTATACTTTGATGCACTGTTAGGAACAGCCTTAGGGAATGGTGCCTTTTATAGCTCCGCAAGCCGTTTGACACAAACTGATGGTCTTTCTGATGCACTGGTGTACCCTTTGCATTTCAAACACCATCTTGTAACTGTTGAGATCAAATTGTCAATTAATAAGTTAGGGATAGTTGTGTGTTGAGGGCTTGAACCCAAGTGGCAATCCTATCTCAGAAATTTAGACTCAATCAAAGTTAAGGCCCCAGGGAATAATGAGACTTATTTTACTGTGTGCAATCCTCAAATTGCTTTAATGTATTATGCAGGGTAGAAGGATTTACAGATGGTCAATATTCTAACTCTTACATGTATTAATTGAGAACACAATACCTTCAGGATTTCCTTTCAGAAGAACTAATTGATAGATTCTTGTATAAATATAAAAACTGTAGTGTCGAAGCCAAATTCTAAACTGCATATCTGCAAACCTAGCTCTTGAGCAGTGAGTTCTCGAGTATTGAGAATTCTAACAGTGTCTGTAAACAGCAGTATGATGTCCTATTTCTGTTTTATAGATAATAGTTCAGTTTTTAACATTGATTAACAATGGAAACGGAGGTATTTCAAATACAGCAGTGGAGGCAATTAATAGATAGAGTCTGACTAATTGTAGTCCTGTTGCTGTTTCCAAATACAGAATTGACTTGTACGCTGGCAGCTATGATAACAGCAAGTTGCATTAATATGAACAGAAGCAGAATCAGACAAGCCTTGATACAAAACCAATGGATACATTAGGTCTAGTGACCAAATAGAATAGTCTAAAAGGTAGGTTTCTAAGGAGGAGAGTGATTTGGAGAGGGTTAAGGAGGAAATTCCAGATCTTTGGGCCCAGAAACCCAATTGCCCATCCGTTGTGGCAAAGTGGAGAATGCACAAGTGGCCAGAAGTGGAGGAACACTGAGATGCCTGAGGACTGGAAGAGTGTTAGCAACAGGGAGGGACAAAGCTATGGAGAGATCTGAACACAAAGCCGAGAATTTTAAAATGTAGATACTGGTGGACTGTGAACTAATGTAGGTCATTGAGCACAGGAATGATGAGTGAATGCAACATGGTGTGCGTTATTATTTGGACTGCAGGTGAGTTTAAATTTATGCAAGTGGATGATGAGTGGCCAGCCAGGAAAGCAATGAAATAATGAAAAGCAGTGTTCTGTAGAAAGATCATTTAGATCTGAAACGTTAACTCTGTTTCTCTCCACAGATGCTGCCAGACCTGTTGAGTTATCCAGCATTTTCTGTTTTTATTCTACATAAGCAATGGAACAGTTGAGACTGAAAAGAAATTGGGATTGTTGTAAAAAAAAAGCATGCATGAGGGTTGAGTGGAAATGGGCAAGAATAGAGGTTTAACAAGGTGGCGGAGAGCATATGGTCATCAAGACTAGAATGATGCCGTCGTAAATACTTAACTTAAGAATGTGGCCAGGGTGTGGGATAAAATCAGTGGCTAGGGAAACGTAGTTCAGGTAGGGGAAGAAGACGATTCCTTCGGTCTTCCCAGTGATTAATTGGAGTGAATTTTAACTCCTCACACAAAGACAGTAGAAGGATCAAGAATGGTGGTGGTTAAGATAGTTCGGTGTTTCCAGTATACATGTGGAAGCTATCACTGTTTTCCGATGATGTCACCTCAAACAAAGACAGTAGAAGGATCAAGAGTGGTGGTGGTTAAGATAGTTCGGTGTTTCCAGTATACAAATGGAAGCTGACACTTTTTCCCATGATGTCACGAGTTGCAGTATGTAAGTCAGAAATCAGAGGGGACCAAGGATTGATCCTTGGAGAACTGCAGATGCAATGCTGCCAGAGTGGGAAGGAAAGCCATTTGCAAGTCGAGCTTAAAAGATAGTATAACAAGACAAAATAATTGAGTCACCCAGTGATATGGGAAGAAATTATATTTTGTCTGTTTTCTATCGATATAATTTTGACGGCAGAGCAGGATAATTGGGAAATTAAGGAAAATGTGAGTGTAACTTATTTCAATTGTGGTTTCTCCTTTGTCAAGCCTGAGTAATGAGTACATATCTACCAGTCATATTAATATTGCACCGTCAAAACTTTATTTATTGTCTACAGTTATTTTTTTATATACTAGAACTTGGCTAAGCACACAGGGAACAGTCAAAATTTAATGTGACGATGGTGGTACTGGAAACGTTTTAAACTTTATTCTGTGCCAAATGTGTCTACTCTGTAGTTTATAGCCCCCCTTCTTGAAAGCTGAGACCTTCTTTGCATCCTGTGATACTGTGCCCTCTTGGTTGCTATTTTGGTTCATGTGCTATTAGCGGAGTCCTGGCCTGAAAGGATGTTGGCGGATCAGCTGTATCAATGTGTATCTCAATCAGTTTGTATGAAGGACTCAATCTTTGAATTATATATCAGGTGATAAGTACTTAAATTCCTATTAGTGACATTGGTGTTCTAAATTCAAACACTAAGCTCCTGGGCCACCCATGTGATGTTGTTGTAAATAGGGCAGATTACAATCCATCCTTAATATAAATAATTTCAGTTTAAACTGTCCTGACTGCAAGTCTCTTTAGAGGCACAGCATGTTGAGGCAATTTGCCCTTTCTCATTTAATCACCGAGATGCCAGTTAACTGACATTCCCTTTACAGTGTACTTTACTGTAATATGGTTGCTTTTTGATCTTAGCGCATTATAAATTGTCAGGGAAGTAAGTATTCATTTTAGAATGATCACTCCATGTTTATCAGCCTCTTGTCCATCACCCTGTAAATGATATAAAGCACTCTGAATGTCTTATTGCTGTTCCAGGCGTCTCACTTGAAATGACTTTCTACAACAACTGGAATTTATGTCGCACATTTTAACATCACAAAATGTCCCAAGGTGTTTAAAGGAGCCTTATCTGACAAATTAGACACTCATTCAGATATTGGGACAAGACATTGTTCAGAAGTGAAAATTAGGGAATGACTTAAATGGTGTAAGAGGTAGAAAATTGGGGAGGAAATTCCAGAGCTTTGGGATCGAGTAAGTTGAAGGTGTCGCTACTAATGTTCCCATCACTGATCCCTTATTTGGAGAGTGTGACACCGTGTGACACACCGGGGAAGCATTTTCTCAGCATGTACCCTCCCAATCCCCTTAAAACATTTTAGTTCACACCTCATTCATACAACTCCACAAAGCATAGGCAGAGTCTATTGAATTTCCATTCATAATAACCTATCCCTCATCCCAGGAACTAGGGTCGTCAATCTTTGTTGCACTCCCATGAGGGTTAAGGAATCAAAATTACACCCAGCACTCCCAAGTATAATTGGAAAATACCCAACTATTTGGGACAATTTAGTGTGGCCAATCCACCTACCCTGCACATCTTTGTGTTGTGGGGGCGAGACCTATGCAGACACTGGGAGAATGTGCAGTTTCCCAGGGCTGGGATTGAATCCGGGTCCTCAGCGCCTTGTGCATACTTGTAGCAAGGTTTCTTTATCCTTGCATTTCAATCACTTTGTAACAAAAGCTAACCTACCATTTGCCTTCCTAATTTGCTGTTATCTGCTGGTTAACACTCTTATTCATGTACAATGATACCCAACTCCCCCCAAATGCAAGCATTTCCCAGTCTCTCTCCATTCAAAAAATATTGTGCTTTTAATTTGTCCGACCAAAATGGATAACTTCACCACGCTACATTCCATATGTCCTAGCCGACTCACTCAACCTGTTCATATACCTCTGCAGCCTCTTTACATCCTCCTCTTGGCTTACTTTCCCACCTAGCTTTGTCTTGTCAGCAAACTACCTGCTGCCAATGCTAAATTGGGTAGATTTAGAACTGATCTGAAAATTCATGACTGGGCTTCCATGAAGCACTGTGGGCCATCAGCAGCTGCAGAATTGTACTCGACCGCAATCTGTAAACTTGTGATTGGACAAATTCCTCAATATACCATTAATACCAGCCCAGCGAATTAAAAGCAAATTAGTGCGGATGCTGGACTCTGAAACAGAAAATACTGGACAATCTCAAC
Source organism: Scyliorhinus torazame (assembly GCF_047496885.1). Lineage (NCBI taxonomy): Eukaryota > Metazoa > Chordata > Chondrichthyes > Carcharhiniformes > Scyliorhinidae > Scyliorhinus > Scyliorhinus torazame. The sequence goes on along the minus strand of NC_092712.1, from coordinate 190,642,879 downwards.
TGGTCTTACAGCATCTGAAGAGAGAAGGGAGCTAATGTTTCGAGTCTGGATGGCCCTTTGTCAAAGCTGGGAATTAACTCTAGAGTACAGGAGGGAATGCCAGGAGCAACGCCAGACATACCTAAAAATGACCGTCAGCCTGGTAAAGCTCCAACACAAGACTACTTGCATGCTAAACAGTAGAAGCAGCAAGTAATGGGCTAAGCAATTCCACAGATCTTAAGCTGTACAGACCTGCTTATCCAGTTGTGAATGGTGGTGGACAATTAAACAACTCTCTAGAGGAGGAGGCTCCACAAATATCCGCATCATCAATGATGGAGGAGCCCAGCATGTATGTGCAAAAGTAAAGACTGAAGCATTTACAGCAATCTTCAGCTAAATGTGCGGAGTCAGTGGTCTATCGTGGCCTCCTCCAGAGGACCCCAGCATCACCAATGTTAGTCTTCAGCCAATTTAATTCACATGATATCAAGAAACAGCTGGATACTGCAAAGGTTATGGGGCCTGACAATATTCTGGCAATTGTACTGAAGACCTGTGTTCTGGAACTTGCCACACCCCTAGCCAAGCCATTCTAGTACAACTACAACAATGACATCTACCTGACAATGTGGAAAATTGCTCCGGTGTGTCCTGTAAACAAAAAGGACCAATTCAACCTGAAATTACTGCCCTATCAGTCTACAAAGAAAAGTACAGCACAGGAACAGACCCTGCGCTGACCATGCTGCCCGTCTAAACTAAAATCTTCTACACTTCCAGGGTCCGTATCCCTCAATTCCCATCCTATTCATGTATTTGTCAAGATGCCCCTTAAATGTCACTATCGTCCCTGCTTCCACCACCACCTCCGCCAGTGAGTTCCAGGCACCCACTACCCTCTGTGTAAAAAAAAAAAAAAAAAAAAAAAAAAAAACTTGCCTCGTACATCTCCTCTAAACCTTGCCCCTTGCACCTTTAAATCTGTGTCCCCTAGTAATTGACCCCTCTACCCTGGGGAAAAGCCTCTGACTATCCACTCTGTCTATGCCCCTCATAATTTTGTATACCTCTATCAGGTCGCCCCTCAACCTCCGTCGTTCCAGTGAGAACAAACCGAGTTTATTCAACCTCTCCTCATGGCTAATGCCCTCCATATCACGCAACATCCTGGTAAATCTCTTCTGCACCCTCTCTAAAGCCTCCACATCCTTCTGGTAGTGTGGCGACCAGAATTGAACAGTATACTCCAAGTGTGGCCTAACTTTAGTTCTATACAGCTGCAACGTGACTTGCCAATTTTTATACTCAATGCCCCGGCCAATGAAGGCAAGCATGCCGTATGCCTCCTTTTTAAAAAAAAAAAAAAAAAAAAAATTTAGAGTATCCAATTAATTTTTTCCAATTGAGGGGTAATTTAGCTTGGCCAATCCACCTAGCCTGCACATCTTTGGGTTGTGGGGGTGGAACCCACGCAAACATGGGAGAATGTGCAAACTCCACACGGACTGCTGTATGCCTTCTTGACTACCTTCTCCACCTGTGTTGCCCCTTTCAGTGACCTGTGGACCTGTACACCTTGATCTCTCTGACTGTCAATACTCTTGAGGGTTCTACCATTCACTGTATATTCCCTACCTGCATTGGACCTTCCAAAATCATGACCTCACAATTGTCCAGATTAAACTCCATCTGCCATCTCTCCACCCAAGCCTCCAAACCATACAAATCCTGCTGTATCCTCTGACAGTCCTCATCGCTATCAGCAATTCCACCGACCTTTGTGTCATCTGCAAACTTACTAATCAGACCAGTTACATTTTCCTCCAAATCATTTTATATATACTGCGAACAACAAAGGTCCCGGCAATGATCCCTGTGGAACACCACTAGTCACAGCCCTCCAATCAGAAAAGCACCCTTCTGTCATGATATTCAAGTAAACATCATGGTGCAAACATACATACATACTGATGGACAGATCAACGGACCAATCAATACACGCACAACACCACAGGCAAGAGCATACACATTATAAAATGGGGAACATGACACTTCCTGCTCATTCCAGCAGGAGACAGCTCAGGGCACAGAGCTCACAGCAAGCCACTCAGACATCCACCATGTGCTGAGTGCCACTACAAGATAGTGTTAGGGATAGGTCCACAGATTCAAGGGTAATGAATGAACCACAGTAACCAGTTTAACATTGTAAATATAGTTAGTAATAAAACTGAGTTGTACCATCCGCAACCCTGTTGGTTCGCCTGTGTAGCAGAGCACCCAACACGACATAGTACCAGGATTAGAACCCGGTAACTGAGACCTACCTACGAATCCGCCATCCTTCACCATGGACACCGTCAGCACGCCGCAGCCATTAGAAATCGCTGGAAACCTCGGCGTCAATTGGAAGCTGTTCAAACAGCGCTTCCAGTTCTTCCTGGAAGCCACCGAAAGTGAGAGCGCTTCGCACACCTGAAAAATCGCCGCCCTCTTCTCCACGGCAGGGCAACACGCCATCCATGTCTACAACTCCCTGGTGTTTGCGGAAGGTGAGGACAAGACCAAGTACAAGACGGTTCTTCTCAAACTCGAGCAACACTTCAGCGTCGAGGTAAATGAGAGTTTTGAGAGGTATCTCTTCCAGCAGCACCTGCAGTGTAAGAATGAGCCCTTTCAATCTTTCCTTACACACCTCTGTATCCTCGCGCAGTCCTGCGGTTACAAAACCACCTCCGATTCAATGATTCAGGACCAGATTGTTTTTGGGGTCACCTCTGGCGCCCTACGCCAGCAGCTCCTCAAAATTAAAGGCCTCACCCTAGCCTCTGCAATCGAAGCCTGTGTCCTTCATGAAAACGCGACCAGCCGCTACTCCCAGTTTCAAGCGGCCGAATTGACGCGGCAGGGGTCCTACGCGCCCGAATCGGCAAGGCGGGCGTCCTACGAGGTCGAACGGGTCCAGACGATAGTGTTCCTCCCAGCCTGCGGCCCGGACGAGGGCGGCCATTTCGCGCGCTTTCTGCGGCCTCCCGCATTTGTGCGCGCCAAAATAGATGTCGACGCAGAGGGACGTGATGCTTGGGCGCGCTCAACGCAAGACCGCAGAGGGACGTGATGCTCAGGCGCGCTCAACTGCGGAGCCGTACATTTAAAGCGGCAATGCCCGGCAAAAAACCGACTGCCTCCGCTGTGGCAAGATGGGACACTACGCTGCCTGCTGTCGAGCAGCTCAACCTGCCAATGCTCCCCAATTCCGACAACCTCGCAGGGACGTGTGGACCATTCAGCCTCCATACTACGAGTCGTGCCCAGACGACATCCAAACCAGTGACACAGACGACCGGGACATCTTCCATGTTGTGGTCATTGAAAGGAACCGGATGTCTCCAGGCAGGACCCACCAGCCGATGCCAGAGAACAGCGTCAATTCAGGTGATGAATGGTGTGCCACCCTAACGGTCAACAGATCACCGATAACATTCCGTCTGGACACTGGTGCCTCCGCCAACCTAAGAGCATGGTCAGCCTTCCACGCCTTGAAGGTCAGACCACCAATTTGGCCATCCCGTTGCAAGATGGTCGACTACAATGGAAACGTTATCCCGGCCATGGGATCCTACCAGCTCCAGGTGACGCACAACACATACATGGCCACGGATCCTTCGAAATAGTCGGATCATCAAAGGACTCCCTGCTAGGCGCACAGGCTTGCAAGGTTCTCCACCTCGTGCAGCGGGTCCACGCTCTGTCTCCAGAAGGCACGTCCGATTTCCCGGATGCAGAATTTAGGGCACAGCTTCAATCGCTCCTCGCCCACAACAGGAGGCATTTGAGGGCATAGGCACACTGCCCTATACCTACAGAATACGACTCCAACCAGACGCCACCCCAGTCATTCAAGCACCGCGCAGGGTCCCACCGCCACTCAAAGACCGCCTCAAGCAGCAGCTGCAGGATCTCCAGGACCAAGGGGTGCTATCCCGGGTCACGGAGCCCACGCCATGGGTCAGCTCCATGGTGTGTGTTAAGATGGCGAGCTCCGGATCTGCATTGAACCGAAAGACCTGAACAACAACATAATGAGGGAACACTACCCCATTCCCAAACGGGAAGAGATCACAAGCGAAATGGCCCGGGCTAAAATCTTTACAAAGCTGGATGCCTCAAAGGGTTTTTGGCAGATCCAACTGGACCAGTCCAGCAGGAAGCTGTGCACCTTCAACACTCCTTTTGGTAGGTTCTGCTATAACAGAATGCCGTTTGGCATCATCTCGGCGTCCGAGGTCTTTCACAGGATCATGGAACAGATGATGGAGGGCATTGAAGGTGTGCGCGTCTACGTGGACAACGTCCTCATCTGGTCCACCACACCACAGGAGCACATCAATCGTCTCCAGCACGTCTTTGCGCGGATACGGGAAAACGTCCTGAGCCTCAACCGAGCCAAGTTTCTGGGGGACCACATTTCCCGCCGGTCAGGGGTCCGTCCGGATGCAGACAAGGTGAGCGCCATTACAGCCATGCCGCAGCCGGCAGACAAGAAAGCAGTGCTACGCTTCCTAGGCATGGTCAACTTCCTGGGGAAGTTCATTCCCAACCTTGCCTCCCACACAACGGCCCTTCGGCACCTAGTCAAGAAGTCCATGGAGTTCCAGTGGCTGCCTGCACACCAGAAGGAATGGGAGGAGCTCAAAATTAAACTCACCACAGCCCCTGTATTGGCGTTTTTCGACACACCTCGTGACACCAAAATTTCGACTGATGCCAGCCAGTCCGGCATTGGGGCGGTACTCCTACAGCGGGATGACACTGCATCATGGGCCCCGGTCGCCTGTGCCTCGCGAGCCATGACCCCCACAGAACAGCGCTACGCGCAGATCGAAAAGGAGTGCCTGGGTTTGCTAACCAGAATAGACAAGTTCCATGACTACGTGTATGGTCTCCCCCAGTTTACCGTTGAGACTGACCATCGCCCACTGGTCAGCATCATACACAAGGACCTGAACGAGATGACCCCTCACCTACAGCGCATCCTACTCAAACTCAGGAGGTACGACTTCCAACTGGTCTACACCCTGGGAAAGGACCAATCATTGCGGATGCCCTATCTAGAACCGTGAGCACACCGCCCGACTCGGAGGGATTCGTCTGTCAGGTCGAAGCGCAGGTGGCCTTCACATCGGCAAATCTGCCAGCCGATGACTCCAGTCTGGCCCTTATTTGCCGGGAGACTGCGGCTGACCCCCTTCTACAACGTGTGATGCGCCGCATGACTGGAGGGTGGCTCAAAGGGCAGTGCCCGCAGTTCTACAATGTCCTGGACGACTTGGCCGTCATTGATGGTGTCCTCCTAAAGCTGGACCGGATTGTGATTCCACACCGCATGCACAAGCTAGTCCTCGACCAACTACACGAAGGCCATCTGGGGGTCGAGAAGTGCAGAAGGAGGGCCCGAGAGTCGGTATACTGGCCGGGCATCAGTGATGACATTGCCAATATGGTGCTCTACTGCCCCACCTGTCAAAGGTTTCAGCCGGCGCAACCTCCTGAGACGCTTCAGCCCCATGAGCTGGTGACGTCCCCCTGGGCGAAAGTGGCTGTGGACCTTTTTCACGCGCTCAACAGGGACTATATAATCGTCATAGATTACTTTTCAAACTATCCAGAGGTCATACGCCTGCACGATTTGACATCGTCCGCTGTCATAAGGGCCTGCAAAGACACCTTCGCTCGCCACGGCATTCCGATTACTGTCATGTCAGACAATGGGCCCTGTTTTGCCAGCCAAGAATGGTCTTCCTTTGCTGCTTCGTATGGCTTCACACACATGACGTCCAGCCTTCTGCATCCTCAGTCCAATGGAAAGGCGGAGAAGGGTGTTCACATCGTCAAGCGACTCCTCTGCAAGGCTGCTGCTGTCGGATCGGATTTTTGCTTAGCCCTGCTAGCCTATTGCTTGGCCCCACTAGCCACTGGCCTCTCGCCAGCCCAGCTGTTGATGGGTCGTGCCCTCAGGACCACTGTGCCATCCATTCTGGTCCCCACAACCAACCATGCTCCAGTACTGCACAGGATGCGACAGCAGCGCGTTTGCCAGAAGATGGCACATGACACACGGGCAACTGATCTTCCAGCCCTGGCGCATGGGGACGACATCCGCATCCACCTACCAGAAGGTGGCTGGTCAGCACCTGCCAAAGTTCTCCGATGCGTGGCTCCCCGCTTGTTCCTGGTTCGCATGTCTGATGGCTCCATTCGCAGGCGCAATCGCTGGGCTCTTCGCCTGCTTCCACGCTCGCTACGGGAACTTACACCGGTGCCACGCCCTCCTGTTGTTCCTGATGTTGACTTCGTGGAGCTTCCTGCCACCATGCCCATTCCGTCGTCGCCCGTGGCCAGGCCCATTCCTCAGCCGGTGAATCCTGACCCACCCTTGAAGCGGTCAACCCGAATTCGTCGCCCACCTACTAGGCTGGACTTATGAGCCTGTTTGAACTCACTGATGTATCATACCACTGTGTTTAATGTTTCTCTTTTTTCCTTGTCGTTACAGGAGTTCGTTTTGACGTTTAACATTTCCATGTGTTTTGTTTATGGTACAACCTCGTTGCTATGTCGCACCTGACATCGCCCCATGTACATAGTTTAGCCTCATGTACATGCTGTAGATATTGCACACACACCCATTCAGCTGCACTCAGTACACATCTATTTATAACCACATAGGCACATGTTCTTGTAAAAAAGGGGGATGTCATGATATTCAGGTAAACATCATGGTGCAAACATACATACATACTGATGGACAGATCAATGGACCAATCAACACATGCACAACACCACAGCCAACCACAGACAAGAGCATACACACTATAAAATGGGGAACATGACACTTCCTGCTCATTCTAGCAGGAGACAGCTCAGGGCACAGAGTTCACAGCAAGCCACTCAGACATCCACCATGTGCTGAGTGCCACTACAAGATAGTGTTAGGGATAGGTCCACAGATTCAAGGGTAATGAACGAACCACAGTAACCAGTTTAACATTGTAAATATAGTTAGTAATAAAACTGAGTTGTACCATCCGCAACCCTGTTGGTTCGCCTGTGTAGCAGAGCACCCAACACGACATAGTACCAGGATTAGAACCCGGTAACTGAGACCTACCTACGAATCCGCCATCCTTCACCATGGACACCGTCAGCACGCCGCAGCCATTAGAAATCGCTGGAAACCTCGGCGTCAATTGGAAGCTGTTCAAACAGCGCTTCCAGTTCTTCCTGGAAGCCACCGAAAGTGAGAGCGCTTCGCACACCTGAAAAATCGCCGCCCTCTTCTCCACGGCAGGGCAACACGCCATCCATGTCTACAACTCCCTGGTGTTTGCGGAAGGTGAGGACAAGACCAAGTACAAGACGGTTCTTCTCAAACTCGAGCAACACTTCAGCGTCGAGGTAAATGAGAGTTTTGAGAGGTATCTCTTCCAGCAGCACCTGCAGTGTAAGAATGAGCCCTTTCAATCTTTCCTTACACACCTCTGTATCCTCGCGCAGTCCTGCGGTTACAAAACCACCTCCGATTCAATGATTCAGGACCAGATTGTTTTTGGGGTCACCTCTGGCGCCCTACGCCAGCAGCTCCTCAAAATTAAAGGCCTCACCCTAGCCTCTGCAATCGAAGCCTGTGTCCTTCATGAAAACGCGACCAGCCGCTACTCCCAGTTTCAAGCGGCCGAATTGACGCGGCAGGGGTCCTACGCGCCCGAATCGGCAAGGCGGGCGTCCTACGAGGTCGAACGGGTCCAGACGATAGTGTTCCTCCCAGCCTGCGGCCCGGACGAGGGCGGCCATTTCGCGCGCTTTCTGCGGCCTCCCGCATTTGTGCGCGCCAAAATAGATGTCGACGCAGAGGGACGTGATGCTTGGGCGCGCTCAACGCAAGACCGCAGAGGGACGTGATGCTCAGGCGCGCTCAACTGCGGAGCCGTACATTTAAAGCGGCAATGCCCGGCAAAAAACCGACTGCCTCCGCTGTGGCAAGATGGGACACTACGCTGCCTGCTGTCGAGCAGCTCAACCTGCCAATGCTCCCCAATTCCGACAACCTCGCAGGGACGTGTGGACCATTCAGCCTCCGTACTACGAGTCGTGCCCAGACGACATCCAAACCAGTGACACAGACGACCGGGACATCTTCCATGTTGTGGTCATTGAAAGGAACCGGATGTCTCCAGGCAGGACCCACCAGCCGATGCCAGAGAACAGCGTCAATTCAGGTGATGAATGGTGTGCCACCCTAACGGTCAACAGATCACCGATAACATTCCGTCTGGACACTGGTGCCTCCGCCAACCTAAGAGCATGGTCAGCCTTCCACGCCTTGAAGGTCAGACCACCAATTTGGCCATCCCGTTGCAAGATGGTCGACTACAATGGAAACGTTATCCCGGCCATGGGATCCTACCAGCTCCAGGTGACGCACAACACATACATGGCCACGGATCCTTCGAAATAGTCGGATCATCAAAGGACTCCCTGCTAGGCGCACAGGCTTGCAAGGTTCTCCACCTCGTGCAGCGGGTCCACGCTCTGTCTCCAGAAGGCACGTCCGATTTCCCGGATGCAGAATTTAGGGCACAGCTTCAATCGCTCCTCGCCCACAACAGGAGGCATTTGAGGGCATAGGCACACTGCCCTATACCTACAGAATACGACTCCAACCAGACGCCACCCCAGTCATTCAAGCACCGCGCAGGGTCCCACCGCCACTCAAAGACCGCCTCAAGCAGCAGCTGCAGGATCTCCAGGACCAAGGGGTGCTATCCCGGGTCACGGAGCCCACGCCATGGGTCAGCTCCATGGTGTGTGTTAAGATGGCGAGCTCCGGATCTGCATTGAACCGAAAGACCTGAACAACAACATAATGAGGGAACACTACCCCATTCCCAAACGGGAAGAGATCACAAGCGAAATGGCCCGGGCTAAAATCTTTACAAAGCTGGATGCCTCAAAGGGTTTTTGGCAGATCCAACTGGACCAGTCCAGCAGGAAGCTGTGCACCTTCAACACTCCTTTTGGTAGGTTCTGCTATAACAGAATGCCGTTTGGCATCATCTCGGCGTCCGAGGTCTTTCACAGGATCATGGAACAGATGATGGAGGGCATTGAAGGTGTGCGCGTCTACGTGGACAACGTCCTCATCTGGTCCACCACACCACAGGAGCACATCAATCGTCTCCAGCACGTCTTTGCGCGGATACGGGAAAACGTCCTGAGCCTCAACCGAGCCAAGTTTCTGGGGGACCACATTTCCCGCCGGTCAGGGGTCCGTCCGGATGCAGACAAGGTGAGCGCCATTACAGCCATGCCGCAGCCGGCAGACAAGAAAGCAGTGCTACGCTTCCTAGGCATGGTCAACTTCCTGGGGAAGTTCATTCCCAACCTTGCCTCCCACACAACGGCCCTTCGGCACCTAGTCAAGAAGTCCATGGAGTTCCAGTGGCTGCCTGCACACCAGAAGGAATGGGAGGAGCTCAAAATTAAACTCACCACAGCCCCTGTATTGGCGTTTTTCGACACACCTCGTGACACCAAAATTTCGACTGATGCCAGCCAGTCCGGCATTGGGGCGGTACTCCTACAGCGGGATGACACTGCATCATGGGCCCCGGTCGCCTGTGCCTCGCGAGCCATGACCCCCACAGAACAGCGCTACGCGCAGATCGAAAAGGAGTGCCTGGGTTTGCTAACCAGAATAGACAAGTTCCATGACTACGTGTATGGTCTCCCCCAGTTTACCGTTGAGACTGACCATCGCCCACTGGTCAGCATCATACACAAGGACCTGAACGAGATGACCCCTCACCTACAGCGCATCCTACTCAAACTCAGGAGGTACGACTTCCAACTGGTCTACACCCTGGGAAAGGACCAATCATTGCGGATGCCCTATCTAGAACCGTGAGCACACCGCCCGACTCGGAGGGATTCGTCTGTCAGGTCGAAGCGCAGGTGGCCTTCACATCGGCAAATCTGCCAGCCGATGACTCCAGTCTGGCCCTTATTTGCCGGGAGACTGCGGCTGACCCCCTTCTACAACGTGTGATGCGCCGCATGACTGGAGGGTGGCTCAAAGGGCAGTGCCCGCAGTTCTACAATGTCCTGGACGACTTGGCCGTCATTGATGGTGTCCTCCTAAAGCTGGACCGGATTGTGATTCCACACCGCATGCACAAGCTAGTCCTCGACCAACTACACGAAGGCCATCTGGGGGTCGAGAAGTGCAGAAGGAGGGCCCGAGAGTCGGTATACTGGCCGGGCATCAGTGATGACATTGCCAATATGGTGCTCTACTGCCCCACCTGTCAAAGGTTTCAGCCGGCGCAACCTCCTGAGACGCTTCAGCCCCATGAGCTGGTGACGTCCCCCTGGGCGAAAGTGGCTGTGGACCTTTTTCACGCGCTCAACAGGGACTATATAATCGTCATAGATTACTTTTCAAACTATCCAGAGGTCATACGCCTGCACGATTTGACATCGTCCGCTGTCATAAGGGCCTGCAAAGACACCTTCGCTCGCCACGGCATTCCGATTACTGTCATGTCAGACAATGGGCCCTGTTTTGCCAGCCAAGAATGGTCTTCCTTTGCTGCTTCGTATGGCTTCACACACATGACGTCCAGCCTTCTGCATCCTCAGTCCAATGGAAAGGCGGAGAAGGGTGTTCACATCGTCAAGCGACTCCTCTGCAAGGCTGCTGCTGTCGGATCGGATTTTTGCTTAGCCCTGCTAGCCTATTGCTTGGCCCCACTAGCCACTGGCCTCTCGCCAGCCCAGCTGTTGATGGGTCGTGCCCTCAGGACCACTGTGCCATCCATTCTGGTCCCCACAACCAACCATGCTCCAGTACTGCACAGGATGCGACAGCAGCGCGTTTGCCAGAAGATGGCACATGACACACGGGCAACTGATCTTCCAGCCCTGGCGCATGGGGACGACATCCGCATCCACCTACCAGAAGGTGGCTGGTCAGCACCTGCCAAAGTTCTCCGATGCGTGGCTCCCCGCTTGTTCCTGGTTCGCATGTCTGATGGCTCCATTCGCAGGCGCAATCGCTGGGCTCTTCGCCTGCTTCCACGCTCGCTACGGGAACTTACACCGGTGCCACGCCCTCCTGTTGTTCCTGATGTTGACTTCGTGGAGCTTCCTGCCACCATGCCCATTCCGTCGTCGCCCGTGGCCAGGCCCATTCCTCAGCCGGTGAATCCTGACCCACCCTTGAAGCGGTCAACCCGAATTCGTCGCCCACCTACTAGGCTGGACTTATGAGCCTGTTTGAACTCACTGATGTATCATACCACTGTGTTTAATGTTTCTCTTTTTTCCTTGTCGTTACAGGAGTTCGTTTTGACGTTTAACATTTCCATGTGTTTTGTTTATGGTACAACCTCGTTGCTATGTCGCACCTGACATCGCCCCATGTACATAGTTTAGCCTCATGTACATGCTGTAGATATTGCACACACACCCATTCAGCTGCACTCAGTACACATCTATTTATAACCACATAGGCACATGTTCTTGTAAAAAAGGGGGATGTCATGATATTCAGGTAAACATCATGGTGCAAACATACATACATACTGATGGACAGATCAATGGACCAATCAACACATGCACAACACCACAGCCAACCACAGACAAGAGCATACACACTATAAAATGGGGAACATGACACTTCCTGCTCATTCTAGCAGGAGACAGCTCAGGGCACAGAGTTCACAGCAAGCCACTCAGACATCCACCATGTGCTGAGTGCCACTACAAGATAGTGTTAGGGATAGGTCCACAGATTCAAGGGTAATGAACGAACCACAGTAACCAGTTTAACATTGTAAATATAGTTAGTAATAAAACTGAGTTGTATCATCCGCAACCCTGTTGGTTCGTCTGTGTAGCAGAGCACCCAACACAACACCTTCCATTGCTACTCTCTGCCTTCTATGACCTAGCCAGTTCTGTATCCATTTTGCCAGCTCACCCCTGATCCCGTGTGACTTCATCTTTTGTACCAGTCTGCCATGAGGGACCGTGTGAAAGGCCTTACTGAAGTCCATATAGACAGCATCCACTGCTCTACCTGCATCAATCATCTCTTTGACCTCCTCAAAAAAACTCTTTTCAACTTCGTGAGACACAACCGCCCCTTCACAAAACTGTGCTGCATCTCGCTAATACATCCATTTGCTTCCAAATGGGAGTAGATCCTATCTCAAAGAATTCTCTCCAGTAATTTCCCTACCACTGACGCAAGGCTGACTTCATGATCAGTAAAGGGGTCATCAACAGTGCGATCAAATTATGTCCTGCAGGGCTGGTTTAACTCAGTGGGCTAGGCATCTGGTTTGTGATGCAGAACAAGGCCAGCAGCATAGGTTCAATTCCCGTACCAGCTGAGAATTCTGAATTCTCCCTCTGTGTACCCAAACAGGTGCCGGAATGTGGCGATTAGGGGCTTTTGACAGTAACTTCATTGCAGTGTTAATATAAGGCTACTTGTGACAATAAAAGATTATTTATTTAAATGGAACTTGAGTAGCAATAACCTGCTCACTGATGCTCAGTTTGGATTCCGTCAGGGTCACTCGGCTCCTGACATCATTACAGCCTTGGTTCAAACATGAACAAAATAGCTGAATTCTGGAGGTGAAGTAAGAGCGGCATCAAGGCAGCATTTGACCGAGTGTGGTGTCAAGGAGCCCTGGCAAAACTGGAGTCAATGGGAATCAGGGAAAACCCTTCACTGGTTGGAACCATACTTGGCACAACGGAAGATAGTTATGGTGGTTGGAAGTTAATCATCTCAGTTACAGGATGTCTCTGCAGGAAGTCCACAGGGTAGTATCCTCGGCCTAACCATTGCTGCTTCATCAATTACCTTCCTTCCATCCTAAGGTCAGAAGTGGGGATGTTCATTGCACAAATGTTCAGCACCATTCATGATCGTCAGATACTGAAGCAGTCCACGTCTAAATGCAGAAAGATCGAAACAATATCCAGGCTTAGGTTGACAAGTGTCAAGTAAAATTTGCACCATCTCCAACAAGAGAGAACTTGACATTCAATGACTTTACCATCCCTGAAACCCCTTCCATCAACATCCTGGGGGTTGCCATTGGGCAGGCACTCAACTTGACTAGCCATACAATTACTGTGGCTACAAAGACGGGTCAGAGGCTAGGAATTGTGAATCGAGTAACTGACCTGACTCCCAAAGCCTTTCCACAATCTACAAAAAGGAGTCAGGACTGTGATGGAATCCTCTTCAATTGCTTGGATGGATACAGCTCCAACAACACAAGCTTGACACCATCCTGGACAAAGGAACCCGTAGACCATAAGACATAGCTGCTGAATTAGGCCATTCGGCCCATCGGGTCTGCTCCGCCATTCAGTCATGGCTGATATGTTACTCATCCCCATTCTCCTGCCTTCTCCCCGAAAGCCACGATCCCTTTAATAATCAAGAACCTATCTATCCCTGTCTTAAAGACTCAGTGACTTGGCCTCCATAGCCTTGTGTGGCAAAGAGTTCCACAGATTCACCACCCTCTGGCTGAAGAAATTCTTCCTTATCTCAGTATTAAAGGATTGTCCCTTCAGTCTGAGGCTGTGCCCTCAGGTTCTAGTCTCTACTACCAGTGGAAACATCCTCTCCACGTCCATTCTATCTAGGCCTCTCCGTATCTTGTAAGTTTCAATGAGATACCCCCTCCTTCTAAACTCCATCGAGTACAGACCCAAAGTCCTCAACCGCTCCTCCTATGACAAGCCCTTCATTGCCAGAATTATTCTAGTGAATGTCCTCTGGACACCCTCCCAAGGCCAGCACATGCTTCTTTAGATATGGGGCCCAAAACTGCTCACAATATTCCAAATGGGGCTGAGCAGAGCCTTATACATCCTGAGCAGCACATCACTGCTCTTATATTCTAGCCCTCTCTAAAGGAATGCTAACATTGCATTTGCCACCATAGCCACCAACTGAACCTGCATGTTGAATTTGAGAATCCTGAAGTAGGACTCCTAAGTCTTTGTGCTTCAGATTTCTGAGGCCTTTCCCCATTTAAAAAATTGTCTCTGCCTCTATTCTTGTTACCAAGTGCATAACCTCACACTTTTCCACATTGTATTCCATCTGCCACTTCTTTGCCTACTCTCCTAGCCTGTCCAAGTCCTTCGGCAGCTCCCTCCTTCTGCAACACTACCTGCCCCTCAACATAAACATTACGTTGTGCAAACCCACTTGATTGGTACCCTTCCACATACATTTCCTCCCTCCATCACCAACGAACTGTGGCAGCGGTGTGTACCATCTATGAGGTGCACTGCAGTGACTCACCAAGGCTCCTTACTCAGCACCTTCCAAAGCCATGACCACTACCATCTAGAAGGGCAAGGGCAGCAGATACATGGGAACACCATCACCTGGAGGTTCCCAACCAAGTCATTCATCATCCTGATTTGGAAATATATTGCTGTTCCTTCATTGTCATTGGGTCAAAACCCTGGAACTCCTCTCAAAAAGCATTGTGGGCTTACACCTCAGGGACTGTAGTGGTTCAAGACGTAAGCTCTCAGACACCTTGAGGTCAATTAGGGAAGGGCAGTAAATGCTGGCCTCGCCAGTGCCGCCCACATCCTGCAGCTTCAGTATTGGTCCCTGTTAGCCATGGTCAGGCCACTTTTTTGTCCCGTTTTTGCGACTTAAAGGAATGTGTACTTGTTGCAAGTTATGTAATTTGTGAAATGCTAGCCATTACTCATCTGTCACCAAATGTTTTCATGTAATTTCCTCATCTACCTTATCCAACTCATCTCTTGCAGATACACCATTTGCTTTGTTTATATTTGGAACCCGACAGCTGAATTTAACACCACCACCCACACCCTTGCTGAGTAAAATAAAACTGGTGACCTTCACACTGCCTTTCTGCTCACCCTTATCTGTTGCCAATATTATGACAGGCAGGGAAGATGTCATGCAGCCCTTCCCATTCATGGGCCTCTTGAGGCCCTTCAATTGCCGCAATGAACGACTGCTTAAGGGCCTTATTCAGTCTCTGCTATTATTTTGTGTCAGAGGAAGATGAAGGCAAGATAGGCAGCTCAGCTGCTTTTATTGGGAGTAATGGGGTGGTACATCCTTTGCAGGTTCTCTGTGCATTGGAGGTAGCCCCACCCTGTACCCCCCCCCCCCCCCCCCAAACAGTAAGCCCCTTTTGGCCCAACAGTCGACTTGTAAAACCTGACAACCTCTGCACCTCCTCCCATACCTTCATTCCATGCCCTTTCAAAAAGCAAACCATCCCTGAATTTGAATGTAGATCAAGTGACGATAAATGTCAGGAAGTACCTTGAATAGGACCACGAGATGCAGTTGGATATTACATTGTTTTGGGTGCTCTGTTCCAAGAAGAACATCAAAGCAGTGGAATTGGTGCAGCATATATCCACTAGGATGTTATCTGGAATTCAGAGAATGATTTGCTGTGAAGAGGGATTTGAGAAGTTAAACTATTTTCTTTACTAGAGTTGAGAATCTTTCTGGTCTTCAAGATTGAGATAAAATAGCAGATTATTTTCAGTGGTCAGCAAAATGGTTTTGATACCGGAGGCTGATTGGTTGGTCAGCTAATTTGTGATGCAGAACAAGGTGAACATCGTGGGTTCAATTCCCGTATCGGCTGATGTTATTCATGAAGGTCCCGCCTTCTCAACCGTGGCCCTCGCCTGAGGTGTGGTGATCCTTGGATTAAATCACCACCAGTCAACTCTCCCTCAAATGGGAAAAACAGCCAATGGTCATCTGGGACTACAGCAACTTCAGTTGATGGACATAAATTTAGGGTTATCACTAAAGTTTAGAAATGTTGTTCTTCAGAAAGGATGACTCATTTGTGAAATTCAGTGACACAATCCATTCTTTTTTTAAATCAAGTTTGTTGACTCTGAAACATATGTAGCTGATTTAAAAAATAAATGTTGATGTGTGCAGGAAGTAAGCATGATAAAATTAAGTTTTGATTCGGAGAAAGGTGAACCACAGATACGCACATATATGCACCCAAAAGTAAACCACAGATTCAATTCTAGACCTAGTCTTAGGCAGGGTGAAATGTTTGAACTGGGGGAAGGCAAATTTTGCAGAAATGAGAAGGGACATTGCTAGAGGGCAAATCTGTGGAAAACCAGTGGAAGCACTAAAAGGAGAGATCCTAAATGTACAAAGTCGACATGTCCCCTCTATAAATTAGAGTGGTACTGCAAAATCGCGACCCGCTGGTGCTCTAGAGGAATACAGAAAAGGAAAGTGCACGATAGGCATAAAGAACTAAGCACTGCAGAGGAGTATAGAAAGTGCAAGTAGTAAGTCAGTAAGGAAATCAAAGAGAGGGCATGAAAAATATTAGCAAGTAAAGTTAAAGCAAAATCTAGAGATGTTTTACCATTATATTAATAGTAAACGGTTAGTTAAGGAAAAAGTGGAAACGATCTGAGATGAAGAAAAGAACTTGTATGCAGGTGTAGAAGCTGTGAGAAGGATTTTAAATGAATATTTTGTCTCCGCATTTACAAAGGAAATAGATGATGCAGATATAGTAGTCCAGGAGGAACGCTGAGATATTGGATGGGAGACGAAGTACTCAGAGGATTGGAATCCTTGAAAGTTGATAAGTCGCCAAGTCCGATGGATTGATTCTGAGGCTACTGAAGGAGGTCAGGGAGGAGATAGCAGATGCTCTGAGGATGATTTTGCAATCCTCACTAGATATGGGGGAGGTACCAGAGGACTGGAGAAATGCAAACGTGGCCCCATTGTTTAAAAAGGGATCAAAGGAAATGCCAAACAATTATAGGCCAGTTAGTTTTGCGTCAGTAGTGGGAAAATGATTAGAACCAATGCTGAGAGATGGGATTAGCTGTCACATAGAAAGGCATGGACTAGTCAGGGATAGTCAATATGGATTTGTTAAAGGAAGGTCTTGTCTCACAAATTTGATTCAATTATTTGAGGAAGTGACAAGAAGGGTTAATGAAGGTAGTGCACTGGATGTTCTGTACATGGATTTTAGTAAGGCATTTGACAAAGTTCCACATGGCAGGTTGGTCAAGAATGTGAAAGCCCATGGGATACAGGGCAATGTGGCAAACTGGATTAAAAAGTTGGTGGTCGTAACAGGAAACAAAGGATAACAGTCGATGGCTGCCCTTGCAATTGGAAAGTTGTTTCAAGTGGTGTTCCACGGGCTTGGTGTTGGGACCCTTACTGTTTGTGTTATGTATTAACGATTTGGACGTGCATGTGGGGAGCATGACTGGGAAATTTGCAGATGACACAGATTGGCAGAGCGGTGGACAGTGTAGAGGACAGCTACAATCTCCAGAATGATGTAGATGGATTGGTGGTGTAGGTGATAAAATGGCCGATGGAATTTAACATTGGGAAGTGCGAGGTCATGCATTTAGGGAGTTCAAGGGAGTACAAGTGAGTATATATTAAGAGGGGTAGATGAAATGAGAGATCTTGGCATACAAGTACACAGGTCCCTAAATACAGCAGTTCAAGTACCCCAGGTTCTTAAAAAAGCATATGGGATGCTCTCTTTCATTGGCAGAGGCATGGAATCTAAAAGTAAGGATATAATGTTGGAATTGTATAAAACACTGGTGAGGCCACAACTGGAATATTGCGTGCAGTTCTGGTCGCCACATTACAGGATGGATGTTATTGCTCTGGAGAGCGTGCAGAGGAGGTTTACAAGAATGTTAAAATATGTTG
Organism: Scyliorhinus torazame; assembly: GCF_047496885.1. Classification (NCBI taxonomy): domain Eukaryota; kingdom Metazoa; phylum Chordata; class Chondrichthyes; order Carcharhiniformes; family Scyliorhinidae; genus Scyliorhinus; species Scyliorhinus torazame. The sequence continues at coordinate 190,625,049 of NC_092712.1, read as the reverse complement.
CCAGGGCTAGAAAAGTGTCAATGATGAGAGATTGGATAGGTTGGGGTTATTTTCCTTGGAACAAAGGAGGCTGAGGTGTACAAAATTATGAGTGGAAGAGATAGCGTGGACAGAATAAAATTGTTTCCCTTGGTGGAGAATTCTAGAACCAGGGGACACAGTTTCAAGATAAGATGCAGAGGGTGTAGAGGGGACATGAGGAAGAACACATGACAAGAAGGACTATGATATGTTACAACAGTGCACTTAACTACACTAATTGCTACACGCAGTATTACATGAAGTTACCCCTTCATTCCCAATTAGCTATGTTTCCTGAACTCTGAGGATGCCCCTTATTCCCAAACCGCATCCAATATTATATAACTCTGAGCTAAATCCGGCGGATGATTGCCACGCACAGATTATTTATTCACGTTTGGGAACCTTTTTCAGGGAAGACTGTTTTCTCTAGCTGGGGGTGGCCGTGATGGTGACTGCTTCTACTAAGTCCCTTTCCCCAGTTACTGTGCTATGGATATATCATTTTCTTCCCTTTGATGTTACCAACACATATTTCCCTGGCTACTGGCTATTTATTTATTTATGTGTTTGGCCACAAACAGGTCTCTGAACAGTCAGGTGAATGGCTCCCATGTTTTGTGGAAGCCCTCTTCCGGTTCACGGATGGTGAATTTGATTTTCTCCATTTGGAGAGACTCCGAGAGGTTGGACAGCCAGTCTGCAGCTTTGGGTGGTGCTGCTGACAGCCAGCCGAACAGGATTCTACGGCGGGCGATCAGGGAGGCAAAGGCAAGGGCGTCCGCCCTCCTCCCCATGAAGAGATCTGGCTGGTCTGATACCCCGCAAACCACCACTTTCGGGCATGGCCCCACCCTCATCCCCATCACTTTGGACATTGACTCGAGGAAAGCTGTCCAGTACCCTGCAAGTCTGGGGCAAGACCAGAACATGTGGGCATGTTTGGCCGGGCCTCCTTCGGACAGTTCACATCTCTCCTCCACCTCCGGGAAGAACCTGCTCATTCGGGTTCTGGTCAAGTGGGCTCTATGTACCACTTTTAGCTACGTTAGGTTGAGCCTCGCACATAAGAACTAGGAGCAGGAGTAGGCCATCAGGCCCCTCGAGCCTGCTCCACCATTCATTGAGATCATGGCTGATCTTTTGTGGACTCAGCTCCACTTTCCGGCCCGAATACCATAACCCTTAATCCCTTTATTCTTCAAAAAACTATCTATCTTTATCTTAAAAACATTTAATGAAGGAGCCTCTACTGCTTCACTGGGCAAGGAATTCCATAGATTCACAACCCTTTGGGTGAAGAAGTTCCTCCTAAACTCAGTCCTAAATCTACTTCCCCTTATTTTCCCACATGTAGAGGTGGAATTGACCCTGTACAGTGTTTCGCTTCCAGAATCCCCACCCTCTTTCGAACCCCAGGTTTTCATCCGATTTCCTCCTTGTCGTGTCCAGTTCGGTGTTGGCCCTCTCTAGCAGTCGTTCGTACATGTCACTAAGTTTCTTCTGCCTAGGATGTCTGCCTCCAGTAGCTCTTCTAATAGTGTCTGTTGTGGTGGTCGCGGGTATGTCCTTGTCTCCTTCTGTAGGAAGTTTTTAAGCTGCAGGTATCTGAGTTTGATGCCTTTAGCTAGTTGGAATCTCTGCGTCAGTTCGTCCAGTTTGTGACCCTACAGTCAGTGTATAGGTCCGTGACTGTCAATCCCCCCACCCACCCACCCACCCCCCGTCCTGTCTCCACCTTTTGAAGGTGGCATCGGTGAGTGCTAGTGTGAACCTGTGGTTATTGCAGATGGGGGCTTTGTCGGACATTTTGGTCAGCCCAAATTGCTGCCTTAGTTGATTCCAAGTCAGGAGAGTGGCTATCACCACTGGATTGATGGAGTATTTCTTGGGTAGTGATGGGACTGCCACCGTGTTGAGGGCCCGAAGTGAGGTCCCCTTGCAGGAGGCCTCTTCTGCGCGTACCCACTCGGCTTTTGACTCCTTTATCCATCCCATCATTCTGCTGTCGCTGCCCAGTGGTAGAATTGTAGATTTGTGAGGGCTGGCCATCCCCTGGATTTTGCTTTCTGTAGGACCTTCTTTGTGATTCTAGCATTCTTTCCACACCCATACAAACAACATGATTAACTTGTCCAGTGGGTTTCAAAAACATAGGGCTTGGGGATATAGATGGGGAGGGATCTTAGTAGGAAGAGGTATCTGGGCAGTATGTTCAGTTTGATTGTCTATACTCCCCCCGCCAGGGAGAGTGGTAATGTGTTACATCTCTGCAGGTCCTTTTTGACTTCCTCTGTCAGGTTCCATTTGTGGATCCCCTTCCAGTCATGAGCGATTTGGAACCCGAGGTAGCGGAATTTGTGTCGGGCTTGTTTAAACGGCAGTCCCATCAGTGCTGCTTCTTTGTGGGTTCACCAGGAAAATCTCACTTTTGCTCATGTTGAGTTTGTAGCCCGAGAAGGCACCAAACTCTTTCAGGAGCGTGTTTGAAATATACCTTTAGTTGTCTATAATTGCAATTTTTAAAAATTCCCAACACCTGAAATTTTGAGAACAGGAAAAGCGTTGCCCTTATTTGCATCAATGAATCATTACACTCTTTATTGTCTTTTTTCTCAACAACTTTTTCTCTTGTCTTTATTGACTGAAGCTGTTTAATTAACAACCAAGTAGTCAATTTGGAAGCTCTGGAATATTTGTGATTGACCAAAGGAATTCATTTATAATGGAGTAAGCAGCCTGCCTTCTCTTTCCATCATTTCACTCAGTGTTTCATTGCCCTCTAGCTGTATCAGAAATTCTAACTCGTAGAGGACAAACAGAATATGTTCCATAGGATGCTGTTCAGTGCTGACCGTTACAGCTTGCTGTTGAGCCAGATAGGTTTGAGCTTTCCACGCCCTTACTACTCTCTGAGTAAAGAACCTACCTCTGACATCGGTCTTATATCTATCTCCCCTCAATTTAAAGCTATGTCCCCTCGTGCTAGACATCACTATCTGAGGGAAAAGGCTCTCACTGTCCACCCTATCCAATCCTCTGATCATCTTGTATGCCTCAATTAAGTCACCTCTTAACCTTCTTCTCTCTAACGAAAACAGCCTCAAGCCCCTCAGCCTTTCCTCATAAGATCTTCCCTCCATACCAGGCAACATTCTGGTAAATCTCCTCTGCGCCCTTTCCAATGCTTCCACATCCTTCCTATAATGTGGCGACCAGAATTGCACGCAATATTCCAAATGTATTTTTGTGTTGTGTTGCCCTATTATGTATTTTCTTTTATTCCCTTTTCTTCTCATGTACTTAATGATCTGTTGAGCTGCTCGCAGAAAAATACTTTTCACTGTACCTCGGTACACGTGACAATAAACCAATCCAATCCAATGCGACCGCACCAGAGTTTTGTACAGCTGCAATATGACCTCATGGCTCTGAAACTCAATCCCTCTACCAATAAAAGCTAACACACCATACGCCTTCTTAACAACCCTCTCGACCTGAGTGGCACCTTTCTGGGATCTATGTACATGGACACCGAGATCTCTCTGCTCATCCACACTGCCAAGAATCTTACCATTAGCCCAGTACTTTGTCTTCCTGTTATTCCTTCCAAAATGAATCACCTCACACTTTTCTGCATTAAACTCCATTTGCCACCTCTCAGCCCAGCGCTGCAGCTTATCTATGTCCCTCTGTAACTTGTAACATCCTTCCGCACTGCCCACAACTCCACCGACTTTGTATATCGTGCAACAGCACGGTAGCATTGTGGATAGTACAATTGCTTCACAGCTCCAGGATCCCAAGTTCGATTCTGGCTTGGATCACTGGCTGTGCGGAGTCTGCACATCCTCCCTGTGTGTGCGTGCGTTTCCTCCGGGTGCTCCGGTTTCCTCCCACAGTCCAAAGATGTGCAGGTTAGGTGGATTGGCCATGATAAATTGCCCTTGGTGTCCAAAATTGCCCTTAGTGTTGGGTGGGGTTACTGGGTTATGGGGATAGGATGGAGGTGTTGAACCTGGGTAGGGTGCTCTTTCCAAGAGCCGGTGCAGTCTCGATGGGCCGAATGGCCTCCTTCTGCACTGTAAATTCTATGTTACTATGTTTTTTTCTATGACTTTAGTGTCATCTGCAAATTTACTCACCCATCCTTCTACGCCCTCCTCCAGGTCATTTATAAAAATGACAAACAGCAGTGGCCCCAAAACAGATCCTTGTGGTATACCACTAGTAACTGGACTCCAGTCTGAACACTTCCCATCAACCACCACCCTTTGTCTTCTTCCAGCTAGCCAATTTCTGATCCAAACTGCTAAATCTCCCTGAATCCCATGCTTCCGTATTTTCTGCAGTAGCCTACAGTGGAGAACATTATCAAACGCTTTACTGAAATCCATATACACCACATCTACTGCTTTACCCTCATCCACCTGTTTGGTCACCTTCTCAAAGAACTCAATAAGGTTTGTGAGGCACGACCTACCCGTCACAAAACCGTGTTGACTATGTCTAATCAGATTATTCCTTTCCAGATGATTATACATCCTATCTCTTATAAACCTTTCCAAGATTTTGCGCACAACAGAAGTAAGGCTCACTGGTCTATAGTTACCGGGGTTGTCTCTACTTCCCTTTTTGTACAAGGGGACAACATTTGCTATCCTCCAGTCTTCTGGCACTATTCCTGTAGACAAAGATGACTTAAAGATCAAAGCCAAAGGCTCAGCAATCTCCTCCCTAGCTTCCCAGAGAATCCTAGGATAAATCCCATCCAGCCCAGGGGACTTATCTATTTTCACACTTTCCAGAATTGTTAACACCACCTCTTTATGAACCTCAAGCCCTTCTAGTCTAGTAGCCTGAATCTCAGTATTCTCCTCGACAACGTTGTCTTTTTCCTGTGTGAATACTGACGAAAATTATTCATTTAGCACCTCTCCTATCTCCTCGGACTCCAAGCACAACTTCCCACTACTGTCCTTGACTGGCCCTACTCTTACCCTAGTCATTCTTTTATTCCTGACATATCTATAGAAAGCTTTAAGGTTATCCTTGATCCTACCTGCCAAAGACTTCTCATGTCCCCTCCTGGCTCTTCTTAGCTCTCTCTTTAGGTCCTTCCTAGCTAACTTGTAACTCTCGAGCGCCCTAACTGAACCTTCATGTCTCATCTTTACATAAGCCTCCTTCTTCCTCTTGACCAGTGTTTCGACTGCCTTAATAAACCACGGTTCCCTTGCTCGACCACTTCCTCCCTGCCTGACGGGTACATAGTTATCAAGGACACGCAGTAGCTGTTCCTTGAACAAGCTCCACATTTCCATTGTGCCCATCCCCTGCAGTTTTCCTCTCCATCCGATACATCCTAAGTCTTGCCTCATCGCATCATAATTGCCTTTCCCCCAGATATAACTCTTGCCCTGCGGTATATACCTATCCCTTTCCATCACTAAAGTAAACTTAATCGAATTGTGGTCACTATCACCAACATGCTCACCTACCTCCAAATCTAACACCTGTCCTGGTTCATTACCCAGTACCAAATCCAATACGGTCTCGCCTCTCGTTAGCCTATCTACATACTGTGTCAGGAAACCCTCCTGCACACACTGGACAAAAACGGACCCATCTGAAGTACTCTTAACTATAGCGTTTCCAGTCAATATTTGGAAAGTTAAAGTCCCCCATAACAACTACCCTGTTGCTTTCGCTCCTATCCAGAATCATTGCAATCCTTTCCTCTACATCTCTGGAACTTTTTGAAGACCTATGGAAAACCCCAAACAGGGTGACCTCTCCTTTCCTGTTTCTAACCTCAGCCCATATTACCTCAGTCGACGAGTCCTCATCAAACGTCCTTTCTGCCACCGTAATACTGTCCTTGACTAACAATGCCACCCCTCCCCCTCTTTTACCACCTTCCCTGAGCTTACTGAAATATCTAAACCCCGGCACCTGCGAAAACCATTCCTGTCCCTGCTCTATCCATGTCTCCGAAATGGCCACAACACCGAAGTCCCAGGTACCAACCCATGCTGAAAGTTCACCCACCTTATTCTGGATGCTCCTGGTTGTTTGCGAAGCCTGAGGGAAGCAGTCCCGGTCCACTTCGCGCTCAAGCAATGCTATAAAGGAGCTTGGCTCTTCCAAGCAATCATTGTCACCTCTCTTCGCTACCAGGTCCACGAGGCCCTGAAAACCAGGTTCATTGGCATTAAATCTGGAGAGAGAGAAAATTTAGAAACATCCTTTTCAAAATATTTGACTGAGCAACCTGGCTCATGGGACCGGATTGCAAGCCCAACTGATAATCTTAAATTGATATTGTAATTCTTAACACATTTGGGATTGTTCAGCAACTGCTGTCCTTTTGGATATGATAAATACTCAGCCTTCCTCAAGTTACCCTGGAATGGGAAAGTATCTCAAATTTGAGCAACACAAAGCAAGTCCTTTCACGTTTTTACGATGCAATCGTAACATGAGTGGTGCTTCTTACCAATACGATGCTGCCATTCGGTTCGGTGCACAATGATTAGCACTGCTGCCTCACAGCGTCAGGGACCCGAGGTCAATTCTGCCCTTTGACTGTCTGTGTGGAGTTTGCATTTTCTCCCCGTGTCTGTGTGGGTGTCCTCCGGGTGCTCCGGTTTCCTCCCACAGTCCAAACATGTACAAGTTAGGTGGATTGGCCATGCTAAATTGCCCTTAGGTTGGTGGGGTTACTTGGACAGGGAAGGGGAGTGGGCCTAGGTAGGGTGCTCTTTCAGAGGGTCAGTGCAGGCTCGATGGGCCAAATAGCCTCCTTCTGCAGTGTAGGGATTCTGTGATCAAGCCAAAATGACGTTCGGCCTATCTCCTGTTAATTTCAGTACAGGTATGAAGACCGAGAGGGCAGCACGGTGGCGCAGTGGTTAACACTGGAATTACGGCGCTGAGGACCCGGTTCGAATCCCGGCCCTGGGTCAGTGTCTGTGTGGAGTTTGCACATTCTTGCCGTTTCACCCCCACAACCCACAGATGTGCATTTTAGGTGGAATGGCCATGATAAATTGGCCCTTAATTGGGAAAAAAATAATTGGGTACTCAAATTTAATTTATGATTACTGCGGGGCATAAGCTGTACGTCCCAACAACTAGTAGATCATAGCAAATGCACATCCCTTCAGCTGTTCACAATAGGCAGATACTGACCATAGTTAACCAGCCCATGCTTATAAAGCATAAAAAGAATGTTGAATGTCAGATATGATTCCATAATTGGACAGCACTTGTTGAATAAATCCTAGTGTGCTAAGAATTAATGAACTAATTTATCAATGTGGCTCACCTACATGAGCTAGAAGCAACATATATTTATATGTGGAGACTGGTCTTCCGCAGAATAGGACTCTGACCAGGCATTTTGCTTTTATTGAATGAAACAAAAGTATAGGGAACAGAGTTCCGTGGTACGTTCTCCATGGCAAAACCTTGACCAATCACCGTGCAATTGCCTGCTAATCAATCAGCAACCCTTTTCTCATTCAGTATAATTGCTGTTCACTTTGAAATTTGGCATTCTTGCATCTTTCTTTTTTAAAAATAAATTTAAGAGTACCCAATTCATTTATTCCAATTAAGGGGCAATTTAGCGTGGCCAGTCCACCTACCCTGCACATCTTTGGGTTGTGGGGGCAAAACCCATGCAGCCACGGGGAGAATGTGAAAACTCCACACAGACAGTGACCCAGAGCCGGGGACCTTGGCGCTGTGAGGCTGCAGTGCCAACCATTGCACCACCATGCTGCTCTGTCTCTTGCATTTTTCTTGAGTGGAAGGCAAAAAGCTTCCAACAGCATGCCCTTTCCCAACATACTGCATAATTACAAGTGGGTAAGATTCATGTGCGCATAACTGAGTAGTATCTAGTACAATATTAATCAGTGAATCACTACAGTGCAGAAGAAGGCCATTTGGCCCATCTGGTCTACACAGACTCTCCGAAATAACACTTTACGTAGGCCAACTCCCCAGCCCACCCCATCCTATCCCAGTAACCTGCACGTCCCTGGACACTAAAGGGCAATTTAACATGGCCAATAAACCTAACCTGCACATCTTTGGACTGTGGGAGGAAACCGGAGCACCCGGAGGAAACCCATGCAGTCACTGGGCGAGTGTGCAAACTCCACACAGACAGTCACCCAAGGCTGGAATTGAACCTGGGACCCTGGTGTTGTAAGGCAGAAGTGCCAGTGACTGTGCCCCTTTGTTTCTTCAAATGCTTTCAGTGCCACTGTATAGTTCAGTAAACTGATATGGTTTTTGGTGAAAATCTAGTCTTAATTGCTGTATGACTTTTGAAACTCACGAAAGGCTTTCTTTTTCTGGATACTCCTAGATAGTGAATCAAATATGGCTAGTTGTGGTACTCATCAATATTCATCAACTCTTAACGAGACCTCCGTATGGTAGGTTGAATCTTTGCCACGCTAACGTGTAAAACCATTTTCTTAATCATATACTCTTTTAATTTTTTTGTAGGGTCTTTTGAAGCTTGATTGCCAAGGAACAGTGGCTCGTCTTGTTCAAGATGTTATTATGCTCTCAACAGCTGTGGAGCTTGGTGCCCGTTGGAAAGAGTTGGGGGAAAAACTATATAAACTTTCAAAACAGCAAGTAGAAGCATATGAAGCACCTCACAGAACTAAAAGTGGTGAAATCAATCACGAGGTGAGATATTGCTTTGATCGTGTAACAGTGTATATTCTGAAGCTCTTCAACATTTTCTTTGCGTTTCTTGAATTCTTTTTATTCCTATTTTAATTGTCCTTTTACAGACCATGTGGAAGCCAGCATATGATTTTCTTTATACATGGAGCATCAAGTTTGGAGATGGGTACCGGGATGTACTGCAAGAACTGCAAAGTGCACTGGATAAAATGAAAAACCCAATTACAAGACATTGGAGACATCTAACAGGGATTCTTATTTTGGTGACTTGTATGGAAATACTAAGAGCTGCTGCATTCTCCAAGCATGATGAAGAGTAAATTCTTTTATTAAAAACTTACCAGGAAACCCAAAAACCAAAACAATTACATTGGTAAAGGGAAAGGGGAGAATCCCCAAGAACAAAATTACATTTGCGATAAACACTATGAAACAAAACCAGGTGAGCTATCGGATTCTTGTATGCCTCGGGTGACTTGAAAATGGGTTGTGCTGATCTGTAAAATTGTCAGCAACCTTTTAAAGATTATACTTTTCTCAAATGTTTCCAACTTAACACTCTAAGCATTTATTAAGCTAACCCTGATTAAGGAAGTGATTGGTGTATTTTGGAATATATTGGGGAAGGTGACAAACTTTCATTTTTTAATACTTTACTCATTTTCAAATGTGCTGCTTGCCATCTATATTTCACTTCAGAAAATGATAATATCATTCAGATTAAATTCTATCCCTGTCCCAGATTGTTTTAAATAATGAAAACACAAGATCCTGTTAACCTTCATGTTTAGCAGGAATTTAATGAGAATTGTAGAATTGGGTATAATATGCATCATATACAGAATTTATTCTGAGAGCTGGGGAATGCCTCACCCACCTCTTGATTTTGGCTCTTGATTGAGTATATATGTACGTAAATGCTTTGTTACATGTAGCTTTATATAAAAGAACTATACCTCACCAAGCTCAAATCAAAACTTATAATTAATCGTCAGGGCCATGTATTTCATAAGAGAGTGCACTGATTCTTTTTGATTAACATGAGTTTTTTGAGCCTAAACTTGACTAATGGTTATTCTTGTCTGTTATTTCAGTGCAGGCATTAAGACATTGTCTTGCTACTGCTATTAAAATAATGGTAAAGTAATGTAATATGACCACATTAAGCACTTGTTTGATAAGCACCTAATGATAATCTATTGGCTTTATTTTCAAAATGAGCCACTGGTAAAATGCATTGTATTTATAATTTTTGAAAAAAGGTTTCTGCTTTGCTGGAACTATATTTACAATCTTCATTAGACCAATGTCACCTTAATCTGTGATTTTTGATTTGATATGCATCTATAAATCCCATGAGGTAAGAGACAGTTCAGGTTCGCAATTTGGAACTTCCAAACTTGATGAGAAACTTTCCATTTCTCTCCTCTTTAAGCAATTAATCTCCTTTTATTGAGGCTCAGCCCTTCAAAGTTGCTGTTCAGTATTTTAAGTAGGTTTATAATCCGATTTGAGCAGCGCTCTGTATATGACAGTGTTCCATCCTGAGAATGAGGATCAGTTTTTTAAATGCATGTTCCCACCATGGAATTTTTACACGTCTAAAGTACTTCTCAGGAAGTAACACCCTCGTATTAGGAGGTTTTGCAAGATTTTCTATCCATAAAAATGAATGAACTGATCCTTTGGGCCTGTATTCCAATAAGTGAGCCATGTATGCAAAGTTCTGTTCTGGGAGTGCAAGTTTTCAAAATTGTGTGAAGGATGATAAAGCAATAATACAATAATAAGGATTAAATATGATGAAAATAGGACTTTTCTGTGGGTGATGTGTTGTCTAGGTACGAGGGTAAAAATGTTTAATCCTGATTCATAGTTAAGTAGCTATATTCCATATATCCTCAATTATGTGCTGCCAAAAGTTGGTATGTTGCCACCAAACATAAAGGTTGGCAATTATCGATAATACTATTGCACCCCTTGTTGAAAACTGCCAAAACTCTTAAAATGGAGGGTTCAATGCTGATTACAATGATAATGCAAAAACAATTTTTCTCTGGGTTTGGGTTGTTTCTGTGCTCTGACCTCTACTGCCATGGTCTCAATATAGTGTGTATGGGGGTAGAAAATAAATACTAATATGGCAGGAAGAAACATTTGAGATGTGGTAAACCTGGTGAAGTATGTGGCTCTTTTGTTTTAGGTTACGGCTATTATATATGTTTTTCTTTCCTCTTGACTTAACTGCGTCCTGCGCTATTCCTAGGGCTGCCAGGAAATCAGCTACATGACCTCTTGTCTTTTGTAATTATGAGGTGTTAGAGAATGGCTTGTTTTTTTACAGTAATGTGCCACATATGTTTCAAACAAATTGAACGTTGACATCTATGTCCACTACATATCTTGCAGTTGAGATGTTTTGCAGTTAACTGGCTGCTTTGTTTTCTTTTACCATTTGTATAATTATTAATGTAAGTCTTTTTTTACTTAGTCTTTGGTGATACTTTGGGATAGGATTGAAAGACAGTTTAACCATTTTAAGTGTAGGTTGTGTTTAATAAATACAATGCACCCCTAATAGCCATTTGACGTATTCCTCTTATTTTTCTAATCAATTTTATTTCATGTATCTCAGTTGTTTTGGGGCCATAAAATACTACAAATTGTTTATATACTGTGGAAGGCTCATATGGTATATCTGGATGTAACGTTTATCATGCAAGTATTGTGCAACACTGGATTTTATACAGACATTCACAACATTATTTACTTGTACTGTTTGTCAATAAAAAATTTAAAATTGGATTTAATCTGAAGTTTATTTCAATGGCCCAGATTTTGCATTCAAGCTAATGATGAGGCTAAGCATATTGAAGAATTCAAATGCTCATATGGCAGTAAGAAACATTTGATGTGTGGTAAACCTGGTGCAGTAGATAGCTCTTGCTTCAGATTACGGCTACTCACTGTTATGTTGCAGTTCCTGTAACAGCAACTCCAGTGTCCACACACAGGACCATCGAAAAGCGCTGCACAGACGGAGATAATTCAGTTCATGGGGTCTGCACAAATCCAAGTTGTTTCACACCCCTACTCTTTCCTAATATCCCTGCAACTATCTCTCCTTCAAGAAGTTTCCAATTCCCTTTGGAAGGTTATTATTGAATCTTTGACAAAGGGCCATCTGGACTTGAAACATTAGCTCTTTTCTCTCCCTACAGATGCTGTCAGACCTGTTGAGATTTTCCAGCATTTTCTCCTTTGAGATGATTGAATCTATATAACCATCACTCTAGGGTAGTAAAAATAGTGCATTCCAAATCCTAACCACTCATTTAAAAATTGTTTTTCCTCATCTTGCTCATACTTGTTCTCGTATTTCTCTCAGCAACCTAGAATGTATCCCAGCCAGACTGGGTGACGTATTTCCTTTTAAGTTCTTGCAGCTTTCCTATACCTCCCTTTTATCTTTTTCTATCCATCTTGTCTTCTGGCAGCCACCTCAGTACTACCACTGGACAGCCACAACAGAAAGAGTGAGGGGATGGGTGAAAGAACCAGAAATGGAATGGGTGAGGATGAAGGAGAGCTCCTCTGAGCCCTCGCCACAGCAGCACTCCCATCTCTGCCAACAAAACACTCAACAAGCCCAGTGGTGGTAGCCACACTCCGAACCTGCAATCAAAGGAGACAGTACATCGACCTATCCAAAATGTCCATGATGGTTCCCACCTGTGGCAGCCACAGGTTCGTGCCAGCCATGTTTGACACCACCTTTAGGAGGTGGAGACAGGATGGGGAACACTGACAGTTAGGGACTTCTATACAGGGGACAGGCTAGCCACCTTAGAGGAACTGACAGAAATTATAACTACCCAACGGGAACAAACTCCCCCCTCCCCCCCCCATGGTGTGCCCACCCCTCTAGCCAGGCACTCTCACCCTGATAGGCGATGCACCAAGGCCCCCCCCCCCCCCACCCCTCATACCTCCGGGCACTTACTTCCCCACTAGCGTGATGGCCCCACCCTGGGGTCGGCCTGACCCCCTCCTACGCCCGCTGTTTCAGTTTCCCCTCTTTCTCCTCCTCACCCTCCTCCTTTCTGCAAAGTAGTTCCCCATTCAGAACGAGATGGTACAGTGCCACACAAATTTTGTTAGTTTTCTCTGCCTCCTCTGTGTCTGCCTCATCGCTGTCTCCCTTGTTGCTTGTCCAGTCCGTTCTTTAGATGAAAACGTCTGCATCTGCAGGGGCAATGAAGTAATGTTCTCTGTTCTGGTACGTTACCCAGAACCTGGCTGGACACAGCACCCTAAAGTTGATATTTTTCTTGTACAAGGCTGACTTTGCCCTGTTAAATTCTGCCCAGTGCCTTGCTGGGTCTGTCCCAATGTCCTGATATACTCTGATCCTGTGTCTCTCCCAGCTGCAGGCTTTCATTTGCCTGGCCCAGCGAAGGATTTTTTTCTCTGGTACCAGTGTAACTTGGCGATGATCGCTCTTGGCTGCTCCCCCACCTTAGGTTTTGGTCAGAGCGACCTATACGCCCTGTTGATCGCCGGCAGCTTAGGGAAGCTGTCTGTCCCCATTAGGTTCCCCAGCATCTGGGCCATGTAGTCGGTTAGGTCCCTGCCCTGGGTCCCCTCTGGTAGGTGCACTCTCCTGATGTTCTGTCGACTCGACCAGTTTTCCTGGTTCTCCAATTTCCCCTATAGGTATCCCTGTGTTTTCACCAAACTCTTTATTTCTGCCTCCTGGGCGATGATTTGGCCATTCTGGTCCATCAAGGCTTTCTGCAGTTCCCGTATCGTGTTCCCTTAAACATCTAATTTCCTTTGTCGAATGCCTTCTACACTGTGGCCAGTGCTTTCATCACTGCCGCCTTGTCTTTTATCTCCTCCTTCATCTCTCTCAAGTTCCTCCACCAGGAAATATTTCCACCCATCCTCTGCTGGTGGGAGGGGGGGGGTTGTTTTACAGGCCACTGGTCTCCCTCTGTCACGAGTGGCCGGAAACGCTCCGCCTCGTGGGTCTGCTGACCCGCTCGCTCACCGCTCCTCTCCTTTGCCACCGTTTCTGGTGTCTCTGCGGCCTCTGGATCTGCTGCTTGCTGGCATCTCTATTGATTCTTGCACTGTTGAGGGTGAGGGGATGTTTGAGTCCCGTTTATTTGGGCTAAGTGCTTATTTCCTTGTCCTTCGAAGAACAGCCACCTGATTTGCGACTGCTCAGCACATTCTCATCACTGAACGTGAGCCTATATTTAAATTCATTTAGGTAAGGTGTTCGTATGTTTGGAGAATGGATAAGTTCCAACTACTCCGATTATGCTAAGAGAGGGTTACGGCGTGAAGGATAAATAGAACCAGCAGGGGTTGTTTGTTAACTGGAGGCCCTTGTAAGGATACAAAAGCTTTTAAGTTTATTTTAGCTGGATATATTGTAGTTGGACACGGCACCTCTGGAAGTGAACATCTCTCAACTCTGCCAGAAGAAAAACTAGACAGGACGGGAGATGAGGTAGGCTTCCTAAAGTATAAATTACAGCACCAGGGAATTGGGACAGAAAGAAAATCTAAGACAACTGGAGTTAAGTGAACAGAGACCAAGGCATTGTTCCGAAGAATTCCAGGAAGAGTAAACAAAGTGTTCTGAGTTAAAGAGACAATTGCAGGAACTAGATTTAAGTGGGACTGCAGACTTCGGAGGTGAATAAAATATGTGATGCCATTTTACTAGAGTCTGGGAAATCAAGTGTTAAAGCAATTGTTAACAGTTATTACAGCTGCCGAGGCAAAGAAATCCTGAAAGGGTTGATGTAACATCCTGGACTGGAATAGCTGGTTAAAGTGGAACAGGAGCTTTGTTTAAAAGTATCATTTGGAAAACCTGATGTGGATTTTGGAATGCAAACCACTAAGGGAATGCATTATGAGAGAACATTTTAAAGCATGTTTTTGGGAGTGGAGTTTGGAAACAATCATTGGGTGACAATCGTGGGGGTTCTTGAGGATAAATCTACAGACACTAACTTGAGTTCAGGTTCAGAGCGGAATGTGAATTTGACCACAGCCATCTGGTGTGCTTAAAAGGCATTTTTTGTGTAAATGGGACCATTTTGGCCTAACATGAACTTTGTAATCCATGTTAATCTTAACATCTGTGTATTTGTTAAGCTGCGGAGTGGGGAGGGGGGTAGTAAAAGAGTATTGTGTAATAATCCAACTTTGTGTTTAATAAATGTTTGTTTTCTTGATAAAATTAATTAGCAGTCCTGTGAGTCTGTTCCTCCATGTTTTATTAAAAATAAGTAAAGGTTTTCAGGTCTTTTGAGCTAGGGTTCTATCTGGGATCTTCTTGTCCAGTTATAACATCAACTGGGATCATAACAATATTAGTTGATAGCCTGTTCCCTATCCCCAAAACAGACAGTAGTCAAAGAAGTGCCAGAGACACATGCTTTGAAGGTGAGGGATGTTTAGAAATTGGGAGCAAAGTTGCTGAAATTTTCCACTACATTTTGGAATGAGACCACTACAAGCATTAAATACACGAGAAAGAGATGGTGGAGAAGCCCAAGTAGTACTGGAATGAAGAATCCATATAACTCTATTTTATATGTGGGAAGTGAGTGCAGTCAAAGGAAAGAAAGGTAGTTAAATGTCAGAACAAGTTCAAGAAGGTGAAGGAGGGTGTTGGTGGATGGGAACTGGTTAGGCCTCTAAGAAATAAATTGATGCCCTTAACACTGACTTCTGATCAAAGATATGGGTGCCAGGACAAGAGCTCAGCTTTGTGACCAGCCCTAAATTCATTGAAGTGGGAATATAAGGGATGAAGCTCTGTCCTTTGCTGAGAACGAGTCATTTAGAGCTTCGAGAGCTGAAGGCCAAACGGAATAATTTTTTTTTAAAAGGCAGAAGGGTGAGATTTGAGGGAGGAATGGGGTCAGAAGAAATTGAAGGGGAAGAAGCATATTCGGATCTATGATTTGCAGAAACTTGACACCTGAAAGGAAGAAAAAATGTATTTTTAGTAAAGGATTGGATGAGATTGTCGGTCAATTTCCTTATTTCACAATCTTTAGGTTGCTAAGTGATGCGACCATCAATTCACATGAAACCAGGAGTAGAAGTAAACTGGCTTTAATCAACTAGAACAGTGCCTGCCTGCGACTGATCTGTTAGTGGAAGCCGCCTACAGGGCGACTGCTCTTGTACCTCCCCTCAAGGGGAGGAGCCAGGGGCGGAGCCCAGACAGGCCCCAACATGCTACATCATAGGTAATACCTTACAATGGTCCATAGGTGGAGCCCACATGGGCAACAGCGTAATAGAGATATGTACATGGTGAATTGTTACAGCAATATATTCACCACATTCACCCCCTGTTTTAAAAAAAAATGAAGTCTGGCAGGGGTGAATGGTTCATAAGTTCAGCCTGTCCGGCGCACGGATTGTGGCTGTGATCGCCGAAGCTCTGGTATCGCAGTTGGCCCGTGCGTCGAACTCAGCCGTGCTGGCATTGGTAGTGAAATCGCCGGTGCGGGCACAGACATGGACTCCGGGAGCATGTCTTCTGGGGCTTCATTCCTGTGGGTCAGTGATGGGGGATTAGCGGGCGGGAGGGGGTGCGGGTGCCATTAGGGGCGGGGGCACTGGTCAGCATAGGTTGGGCGGGGTAAGATGGGGTGGCGGTGGTAGTGGAACCTGCGGGTGCCAGCTCCCGGAGGGAGACCGTATCCTGTTGGCCGTCGGGGTGTTCGATGTATGCGTACTGGGCGTTGGAGTGTAGGAGCCGGACCCTCTCGACCAGGGGGTCGGACTTATGGCTCCTGACGTGTTTGCGGAGCAGGACAGGCCCCGGTGTCTTCAGCCAGGATGGAAGCGAGGCCGCTGAGGTGGGTTTCCTGTGGAAAACAAATAGGCGGTCATGAGGGGTCTTGTTTGTGGCCGTGCAAAGAAGTGACCTAATGGAGTGGAGTGCGTCGGGGAGGACCTCCTGCCAGTGGGGAACTGGGAGATTCCTAGACCGTAGGGCTAGGTGGATGGTCTTCCAGACCGTCGCGTTCTCCCTCTCCACCTGTCCGTTTCCCCATGGGTTATAACTGGTAGTCCTGCTCGAGGCAATGCCCTTACTGAGCAGGTACTGACGCAGTTTGTCGCTCATGAACGACGAGCCCCGGTCACTGAACATACGTGGGGAAACCAAACAGGGTGAAGACACTATGTAGGGCTTTAATGACAGTGGACGCGGTCATGTCGGGGCAAGGGATTGCAAAGGGGAAGCGGGAGAACTCGTCGATGATGTTGAGGAAATATGTGTTGCGGTTGTTGTAGGGGAGAGGCCCTTTGAAATCGATTCTGAGGCGCTCAAAGGGCGGGGATGGCTTTACCAGGTGGGCCTTATCCGGTCGATAGAAGTGCGGCTTACAA
The DNA here is from genome assembly GCF_047496885.1 of Scyliorhinus torazame. Classification (NCBI taxonomy): domain Eukaryota; kingdom Metazoa; phylum Chordata; class Chondrichthyes; order Carcharhiniformes; family Scyliorhinidae; genus Scyliorhinus; species Scyliorhinus torazame. The sequence continues at coordinate 190,607,877 of NC_092712.1, read as the reverse complement.
TCCGCACAGGTTTGGCAGTCTCTGGTTATAGCTCTGACCTCCTCGCTGGAGTAGGGCAGGTTGCAGGCCTTGATGTAGTGGAGAAGCCGGGTGACCCCTGGGTGGCAGAGCTCATCGTGGATAGTACGTAGTCGGTCACCTTGTGCGCTGGCGCATGTGCCGCGGGACAGGGCATCGGGGGTGGGGGGGGGGTCGTTGAGCTTCTCAGGACGATATACTATATCGTAATTATAGGTGGAGAGTTCGATCTTGCCCCGCAGCGTATTATCGAACATGAAGGCTACCGATCGTTGGTCGGTGACGAGGGTAACCCCGTTCTCCACGACGTAGCCGAGGATGGCTTGTCTGGTTGTGCGGAAAACGCATTTCTCCTTGTTGCAAGTGAGGTTAAGGGTTCAGGCGGTTTGGGGAAATCTCTGGAGATTGGCATCGTGGTCCTGCTGATCATGGCCGCAGATTGTGATGTTGTCCAAGTATGGAAATGTGGCCCGCAGCCCGTACTGGTCCACCATTCGGTCCATCGTTCTTTGGTAGACCGAGACCCCGTTCGTGATGCCAAAGGGGACCCGGAGGAAGTGGAACAGGCGGCCGTCTGCCTCAAAAGCCGTGTAAGGGCGGTCCCCCGGGCGGATTGGGAGCTGGTGGTACGCAGACTTCAGATCCACCGTGGAGAACACCCGGTAGTGCGCGATCTGATTAATCGTGTCTGCGATCTGGGGAAGGGGATACGCATCGAGGTACATGTGTGCCAGTTTATGGTTTGGCTGTAATCTACAACCATCTGGTTCTTTTCCCCGGTCCTGACGACCACCACCTGGGCAGTCGAGGGGCTATTGCTGGCCTCGACGATTCGCTCCCGCAAGAATCGCTGGACCTCGGACCTGATAAAAGTCCTATCCTGGATGCTGTACCGCCTGCTTCTGGTGGCGACTGGTTTGCAGTCAGCGTGAGATTTGCGAAGAGCGGGGGAGGGTCGCCCTTTAGTGTGGTGAGGCTACATGCGATGAGTGGGGGTAGGGGCCCGCCGAACTTCAGGGTTAGGCTCTTGAGGTTACATTGGAAATCCAGTCCCAAAAGGAGAGGAGCGCAAAGGTCGGGGAGCACATATAATTTAAAGTTGGCGTACCCGGCGCCCTGTATTGTGAGGGTTGCAGTAGTGCACCCCTGGACCTGCACCGAGTGCGACCCAGAAGCGAGGGAGATGGTTTGATGCGCCGGGAAGATTGGGAGTGTGCAGCGTCTTACCATGTCTGTGTGAATGAAGCTCTCCGTGCTCCCGGAGTCGAAGAGGCAGGGCGTTTTGTGTCCGTTTACCCAGACGGTCATCATAGAGCTCCGGAGGTGTTTGTGTCGCAACTGGTCAAGGGTGACCGTGCTCAGTTGCGGGTAGCCGGCGTGGTCGGAGGTTCTGTGGCGGTCCCAAGATGACTGTTGGACGCACGTGTCGGTCGGCGTTGCAGATGGCGGCCAAGATGGCAGCCCCCTTCGGTCGCAAGTGTCGGGCGGTGAGGAAGACGGCGGCCCCCATGAATCGCACGTGGTGGGCCGCGTGGGCGAGGTTGGCCAAAATAGCGGGCCCCATGAGTTGCACGCGCTGTGCGGGCTGGAAGATGGCTGCCCCCACGGACAACACGAGGCCGATGACAAGTCTGCGGGGCGGAGCCAGCAGACACGCTGCCACACTGCGGGCCTGTGAGTCTGAGGGTCGGGCCTGCGATTTAGAGTTTTTGGACCTGGCCAGGCAAACATTAGCGAAATGTCCTTTTCTCCCGCAGTCGCTGCAGTTCGCGTTCCGGGCCAGGCAGCGCTGCCGGGGGTGTTGAGGCAGAAATAACAGGGTAGCCCCCCATGGTGGGTGGGCAGCCGCGCGACACAGGCCTGGGGTATTCTTTGGTCGGGTGTTCACGAGGGGATTGCGTGATCGGACGGGAATGTGTTAAGGCTTTGGAACGCTACTTCAAGAGAGGAGGCTAATTTTACCGTTTCTTCCAGGTCTAGAGCACCTTCTTAGATTAGGCGCTGTCTCACGTAGTTGGACCTGACTCCAGCCACATAGGTGTCCAGGATGGCGCGGTCTATATGTTGAGTGACCGTAACGGCTTGGTAATTGCAGCTTCATGCAAGGACTTCGCGGTTGCGTAGGTACTCTTCCAGCGTTTTCCCTGGGACGCTGGCAGCGAGTGGTGAGGAGATGCCATGCGTATACCTCGTTCATGGGCCTTACGTGGAGGCGCTCTAGTATCGCGAGGACATCTGCGTAGGTGGAGGCTTCCTCGAGTTGACCATAAATTCGATGGCTCACCCGTGCGTGGAGGAGGCTCAGCTTCTGTTCGTCGGTGACGTAAGGCGAGGAGGAGGCGGCGAGGTAGACCTTGAAACAGCGGAGCCAGTGCGAAAAAAATCTCTTTCGCCACTGCGGCCTGCGGATCGAGTTCCAGTCGGTCAGGTTTGAGGGCTGATTCCATAGTGGCGTTGTAGTTGATTAAATTGATGCGACCATTAATTCACACAAAACCAGGAGTAGAAGTAAACTGTGGCTTTAATCAACTAGAACAGTGCCTGCCTGCAACTGGATGTTAGTGGGACCCGCCGACAGGGCGACTGCTCTTATACCTCCCCTCAAGGGGAGGGGCCAGGGGCAGAGCCTACACAGGCCCCAACATGCTACATCATAGGTAATACCTTACAATGGTCCATAGGTGAAGCTCACATGGGCAACAGCGTAATACAGATATGTACATGGTGAATTGTTACAGCAATACATTCACCACACTAAGTCTGAGCCATAACCAACAAGATTAACATGTCTATTAAAGTATAAAATCTACAAGTTGAAACTGATCCTCAATCAAGGATCATGGGTATAAATGCCTTTACAATATGAAGCTTAATTCTTACTTATAGATAAAGCTTTTTTACTTTCCTGCAGCAAAGAATTCCAAAATTAGAACACTGATCATTGTTCCTATTCAATAACCCTTCAATTAACCAGCAAATACATTAGAATACAATCACTACATTGCAGAAGGAGGCCATTTGGCGCATCGAGTCTGCACTGACCCCCTGAAAGGGCACCCTACCTAGGGTCAGAGCACCCATCCTACCCCTGTAACCCCACCTAACATTTTGGGCACGACGGGACAATTGAGCACAGCAAATACACCTAACCTGCGCATTTTGGGACTGTGGGAGGAAACCGGAGCAAACTGAGGAAACCCACACAGACATGGGAGAAAGTGCAAACTCCACACAGTCAACCCAAGGCCAGAATTGAACCTGGGTCCATGGCGCTGTGAGGTAGCAGTGCTAACCACTCTGCCACCATGCTGCCCTATTAATATTATTGGATCTGATGAAATTTCTTTGTATCAAATTTTAACATCATGTTAGAAGATGCACGTCACCTGTAAGGTGTACAATTAACATTCCAGACTTCCTGAATGTTTAAAACCTGTCAAATGAAATGAAATGAACATGAAAATCGCTTATTGTCACAAGTCGGCTTCAAATGGAGTTACTGTGAAAAGCCACATTCCGCCACCTGTTTGGGGAGGCTGGCACGGGAATTAAACCGTGCTGCTGGCCTGCCTTGGTCTGCTTTCAAAGCCAGCGATTTAGCCCTATGCTAAACCAGCCCCTGAATAATTGGATACGATTTTCAATTGAAAACTGCAAGAAGCTGGCAGAAGATAAAATGCTTGAATTATTGTACAATTTAAAGTGATAATCGGGATAATTACCTTTTTAATACAGATTTTAGTACAGATTTCACAGACATCAACAGTATGAAATCACCTTCCACCCTCCAAACTGAAATTCTCGAGAAAGTATGCATGTCCCATTAACACTGGCCAGCTGTGGCTCAGAGATAGAACTCACTTCTGAGCTCAAAGATGCTGAGCTCAATCCCAAAACCATCGCATTGAACAGAGAATCTAAAGAAAAGAACAAAGAAAAGTAAGCTTCATTGAAGTGCTCAGGAAGTGTTGCGGAGCCAGAATGCTGATTCTGATGAGGTGTTAAACCAGGATTGTTGTAACCGATACCATGCTGCTCTTTGGAAAGCAACAAATTCTCATCAGTGCTCTGGCTGATAATAAACTTCACTGAAACAGATACTCCGGCCATAATCATGGTATTGTTTGTGAGATGCTGCTGCGCAAAATTGTTTCTCACATTTCCTAGATTAAAACTGTAAATGCTGTTCAAACGTTGCCACTGCTCACCATAATTGGAAGTATTGTGAACAGTGAGGAGGATAGTGATAGATTTGAAGAGGACATTTTCAGGCTGGTAGAATGGGTGGATACATGCAAGATGAAATTTAGCGCAGAGACATGAACATTTTCCTACATTTTGTATGTTGGAAGAATGAGGAAATGCAATACAAAATAAAGGACACAATTGTAAAGTGGGTGCAGGAGCACAGACCTTTGGAGGTAAATGTGCACTAATTATTGAGAAAGTGGTTAATAAGTCATATGGGATGCTGGATTTTATAAATAGAGACATGGGGTGGGATTTTCCCAACAATAGGCAGCGTGGCATAGCGGGCAGGAAAAATGGCAAATAGCCGTCTGCTCCAAAGGCGGCTTCCCCACCATATTGTTTGGCTCATAGCTGAAAAGAATGAATGGACAGGTCCTTCAAGGTCACGCTTGCAGAGTGGGCTCTGATTGAGCCTGCCCGCCAACAACTTTGGTTTTCAAAGATTGGGGCGCCATTTTTACACGCCCACCAAATAATCATCCGCCCAATTTGGAATACTCTCCTCCCCACGGAACACGCTCTGATGGAACCCCTCCATCCAACTGCTGGGGTAGTCACTGTGCATAACCCTCAGTCCCCTGAACAATGCACTCATCTGAACTCCTCTGGTAGGTTCTGCTCACTGGGTACGTGCCTCAGGAGACTTGCTGGCAACGCAATCGAGGAGCGGAGGCACCACAGCCTTGAGGTATGTAAAGAAAAGATATTGTAATCAAAAAGCCACTGAGCGGCCCCCCATAGAATCTTACTTCAGAGGATACCTCGAACACTGAGGAGAATTAAAATGAATTCTAAAGGACGGTGGCATACCTTTCAGCTGGTCCCCGTTAGAATGCATGAACCTTCAAGATTTTATATGGTAAGAGAATTCTTGCGGGTGAGTAAAATGAAGTCAAGTTGTAGCATAGGTCTTTATAAGCTATTGTGTTAAGTTAATAGCACTCGCTTTGTTTAATTTCTCTTTAATGATTTTTGTTTTAGTTAAAACAAAAAGTGAAACCTTGTAGCATAGTTCTCTTGGTTAATTGCTGGATGTTTGGATTTCTTCAGACTTCACCGGAGTCGAACAGGATCATAACTTTAGAGAAGGGAAGATTGAGAGCAGATTTGATCGAAGTTTTCAAAATTATGAGGGATGTGGACAGAATAAATAGGGAAAAACTGTGCCCATTGGCACACTCAATGGTAAAAGAACCAGTGGCCCAAATCTTCCGATCAGCTTTGGAACTGCTGCACCCGAGGTTGATCAGACAGAGATAGCTGCCCACTAACCTGGATATGTTTTTCTGGCCAAACCTCTGATTCAAGATTCAGAAGCAATCCCTTGGTGCACAAATCCACGGAAAGACCAGCAAAAAGGATTAGCTCAGAGGACATGCTCCCATTTCAAGAGCAGCTGCAAAATTTGGGCAGCACTGTAGCACAGTGATTAGCACAGTTGCTTCACAGCTCCAAGGTCCCAGGTGCCAGTCCCAGCTTGGGTCACTGTCTGTGCGGAGTCTGCACGTTCTCCCCGTGTCTGAGTGGGCTTCCTCCGGGTGCTCCAGTTTCCTCCCACAGTCTAAAGATGGATTGGCCGTGTTAAATTGCCCTTAGTGACCAAAAAGGTTAGGTGGGTTATGAGGATAGGGTGGTGATGTGGGCTTGGGTAGGGTGCTCTTTCTAAGGGCCAGTGCAGACGCGATGAGCTGAATGGCCTCCTTCTGCACTGCAGATTCTTTGATGCTATAAGTGTTTTAAGTCTCGAGCTTTTGTGAGTGGATGGGTGAGTGAGTGGATGGGTGAGCTGAGTAGATCTGTTGGATGGGAAGGTGGGTAAGTGGACAGTCCAGTCACTGGATTAGTCAGGTGGTCTGTATGGTAATTGGGTGCTTGTGGGGGGGGGGGGGGAAGAGTTGGGTGGTCGGGGGGGGAACGAGTTGTCTTGGTCGGGTTGGAGGGGTAGTTGGGTGATCGGGATCAAGTCAGGTTGGGTGGAGGGGATAGTTGAGTGGTTGGGGGGGCCATTGGGTGATCATGGGGTTAGTTGTGTCAGATCGTGTGGTAGTTGGGTTGGGCAGAGGGGGTAGTCGGATGGTCAGGGATTAGTTGTGTGGTAGTCTGGGGATATAGACTTTGTCAAGGGGAGTGAGGGTTTGTCTGCAGATTGTTGGTCAGGTGGCCAGGGTGGTGTTGGGTTTAACTATGTGTTAGATCATGTTTTAAACTGTACAACATTTCCTGGGTATCTATCCAGGTAATTCATGCAGATCTCGTTTAAGTCTCTGACTCTAGCTCCGAGTTGGAGACATTTGCGAGGGTCCTGGGCAGTAGGGAATCAGACCATCGGAAATTTAAACTTCCCGGGCAATTCATGCACATCTGAACTTCAGCAGGGTATCTTCCGTCAAATGCCTGGTCTCCAATAATCTAAAGACTAATATGGGCTGATATGTAGTATTATCCAAAGTCACTTAACATCCGTGCAACTGAGATTTTAAGCAATTTTCTTTGCAGGACATTTTAAATGCTTTTTTCTTACTGAGACAAGCATTACACATCGCCAAAGTGCTGTCAGCTGAGTGTGGCTGTCCCCAGCAGGGGTTAAGAAGGGTAGTTGGAGGATCGGGAGGGTAATGAGGTGTGGGGGGCTAGGTGGAGGGGCAATGAGAGTAGCCGGGAGGGTGGGGAAGTATTCTGGTATATTTGGGGTAGTTTGGTAAGGTTGGGTAAAGTAGAGTGGGTAAGGTTGAGGGCTAGCCACGATGTCAGGATGGTAGACGGGATCAGAGAGGTCGAGTGGGGAGTGGTTGGGTACTCGGAGGGGTAGTTGGGAGATTGGGGAGGGGGTAGTTGGGGGTCTGGACGATAGTCGATGGTTCAGCAGCATTATCAGGGGGCTGTTGAGGTAGTTATAGATTCCTGTGGGGGGTACTATAGTTACCCTGGGGTTAGAAGTAGTTTTAATCCTTCTAACTTTTCCTGTGAACTATTCTGGTAAGAGAGTTGGATACATCCAAAGTCTCTAATTTATATCTGAGTATTGGATGGTTTCCAGTGCAGGATCTGAAGTTTCAATTTCACAGGCAATTCCTGCACAGTCTTTGAATTGGACTTTTGTGGACAAGGGTGTGGGGGCCCCACAATGCCTCTTGGGGGTGCCTGCTGCATTCCGCCTTCCAGAGATTAGCAATTATGGGCCAATTATGCCAGAATCTCTGTTTTGTGATTATAATTATCAATATGTGTTTAACACCATAGTTCATTGCATATTGTTAAATATCCTTCTGGAAATGGTTTTGTCACCTCTATCAATACAGTTTCAGGTGGCTAGCAGCAGGCAGGCCTGTGGCAGCTGGGGTGATCAGGATCAGGGACGTGCTGCATTGCAGAGGAATGGGCTGGGTGACACCCCATGAATTTATGTGTTGCACGTCGGCGGATGTGCAGTTTGTGGCCAATGCAAGCCCCAAACCCTCTCTTAGAGCCGGGATCGCCCAACCCGAGGCATCTCGTGGAAATGCCTTCAGTGTCCTTTAGCACTGTGTGTATGGGTGTGTGTGTGGTGTGGGGGTGGGGGGGGGGGGGGGGATCCTGTATGGGCTGCTGCTGCACACCCTTCAATCCCTTGCCTGTCGCACAAACATACCTGATTGTCATCAGATAGCGGAGGTCTCCGGTGGATTGCTTTCTATGTGGAAGTCCCCCTCCCCCCCCCCCCCCCCCCCGCCCCCTTATCATTGGGGACCTGGTGTATAGGGTGCTGCATGCAACAATCCTATACAATTGTAGGATACACTGGTTCACAGACCCCCAAGCTGTTCTTGTTCTCTGTGGCCTTATGGAGTCTGTGGACCACGTGTATGTAAGTTGTGATAGACTGAATTCCCTTTTTAGTTTATTTAAAAATCCTGATCTATGGTCACCCAATGTGGAGATGGGTGGAGGAAGGACGAGGATCTCTTTGCGAACCTGCTCCTGGGCCTGCCCAAACTTGCCATAAACAGGTCCAGGCTGTGGGTAATCATCCAGCTCGACTGTCGTCCCCCTCTATGACGGCTACATTCACTGTCAGGTGTCCTTGGAGAGGGAGCTCATGGTGTCTGCTGGCACAGTCGTGGCATTCCATGCCCAGTGGGCACGATGGGGACTGGGGTGTTTTTTTGACCTCTAATCACATTTTGATTTGATGTTTTACGTTTCCATTGCAATTTCTTTATGTTTGATGCAGTATCCCTTTAAAGGGCAACTCCTTTAATTCATCCCTCAATTTGTTTAATTTACTTTAATTGGTTTAACTCCAAAATAATTATAAATGGACACATTGTCCCGGAGTTCGTTTAAATTAGTTTAATTAGTTTAACCAAAAAGAGTATAAATGGTTTTGACACAACAATTCACTTAAAGTTCTATTAATGAGATTTTATTTTTAAACTATATTTAGGATATCAGTTAAAATGAATTAAAACCCTGCAAGCTTTATATCAATGAGAAGAGTCATTAAGATTTTGTAAAAAGATGTTTTGCCGAGTTGCATTTTGACTTTCTGTGGCTAATATATTTAATTCCTGCTCCCATCTTATGCATCATTTTATGTGTGTATGGAATCACATCAAAAATGAAGCACATTGTAAGGGTCCTGCAGCAGTAATATGCGTTTTGCAGTTGCACTCTATATTTGGTAAGAGCCATTCAATCAATTTCTCACAAGAGGAAATCTCAAGTGAATTAGGTTTTACAAGTGCTTGTACAAATGGGGACCTGAATATCGATATTCTGGCCTCTAAAACATTTCTATCAAATCTGCAATTTAGTGACACGGCCAGATGTGGAAAGAGCTTTTGCTTACTGGTGGTGTTGTAATAACATGGATTTGAATCTATTATTTGTCATTTTCTGCCCATTAATTGTTACGCAGTTTTTTTACACATTGTTTAAATAGACACATTCCTGGTTATGGCTTCCAGAATTAGGATTGTCAAAACTTCATGATATAATTTTACTACAGTTTAGTTTGCTCATAAATATTTAAGCAATGATTGACTTACTGTTTTATTCAAATAGTCAAGTTAAAATCTGCTCTGTTTACAGCTTGTAACCTGAATGCAAGGAACATGTTTAATAGATAGTTTAATTTTATGGAAACCTCATTAAACTACTTTAAAATGTTAAAATATGGTTGAATGGTCAGGAAGCATTGTAAGGTATGTTTGTAGAAGACGACAACTGTGGTCATGTTAGTGAGCTAGAAATATTAATAATTTCAATGTAGAATTATGTAAAACTTTGAAATGTTAATTAAGCAATTTTCCACTATATATCAACTTTCTAAAAATGTTTATTCTTAATTTTTATTGAAAACGGCAATGGAAGAAGAAATTATGGACCTAATGACTAATTAGTAATGTATATATCGTCCTAAATCAAAGGCAAATATTGATATTGCGACAATCAATGTTTGTACAGCTCTGGCAATCCTGTATTTCAACAGCCTAATGGCTATTGTGTTGCAAATCAAGTCTGCCGTGCTTAATTCTTCAAAATATATTTCTAGATGGAATGCAGAGTGAACTGAAGTGCAGACAATGACTGCAGTGTTATAGGTTTCAAAGGGTCATGTAACTTGTCTATTACAGGCTCACTCCAATTACGGTAATTCGTCGTTCTGTTTATCTAATGGATCATCCTCAGTGCGGCTCTGCAGTGTGTTAACATGGGTGATTAGGCAACATGTTTCTTCTGCTCTAAGACTTAACGTATTATTCTCCTGTCAGCTGTAAGTATCTCAAGTGAATTAAACTAATATAGTTTCAACATAGCCGAATCAGAAGTGATCCCTTGGGTGGTGTTAATTTACTGGAATTTCCTGTTATGTGTTATGTGAAGAATGCACCTGAATCAACATATTTATAGTCCACTGTGATATTTTATTTATTTTCATTTGTGCGTATGCACCATATTGGGACCTCAAGTTGCACACTTTGTGTGACTGATAACCCTTGGAATTTTAATACTGTGCAAGGTGACATTGTTAGTATACTGACATGTAACTTGTTTACTGGGAGTTTCCAGAGACACGTAATTATTTTCAAGTTTCAGTAATCCTTTCATTTAGCAGTGTTGTGATGCACATTTCTGTTCTGATGTGTTTTTTTTTAAATCTTTATTCCGTCAGCTTCCACAACTTACTGATTTTTCTCACACATGCAACATTAGTTACAATACAGGGGTCGTTCTGATCACTAGTTGTAGCTATTACTAATTTATTCAAAAATATGTTTTTGATCTTGCTATACACGGTGGCCCGAACGATTCTTGCCAATTTGTTCATTTTCTTCTCACTCGATTAAAAACTTTTTTAACCATCTAACCTCTCAATTTCTGAGAAATGAATTCCAGCACCACATTTGAAAGTTTACAGAGAAAATAAAAGTAGGAGGAGGCCATTCGACCTTCGAGCCTACTCCGCCAATCATTGTGATCATGGTTGATCATCCAACTCAATTTCCTGCTCAGGCCTAGCCTTCATATCCCTTGATCCCTTTAGCCCCAAGACCTATAATCTAAACTCCTTCTTGTGATTACACGATTTCGCCTCAGCTACTTCTTGTGGTAGTGAATGCCACAGATTCACCATCTCTGGGTGAAGACATTTCTCCTCTCCTCAGTACTAAAAGTTATACTCTTTATCCTCAAACTATGACCCCTAGTTCTGGACTTCCCCACCCGTTGAATATTGGAGTTTGAAATACATATATTCAATATTTTCAGAAATCAGGCCCGACTTGCCGCATTCTGCTGATTTCCATCAGTGTTGTTTTTTTTCCTACCCAGATGACAAGTGATATGCATGTAAAACAAGGTCATGTGAAGTGAGGTGTGTGTTGATTGCACACAACATTGACTGTGAGAACCCTGAGCTCCCTCTGCATCCAGTCAAGCATAACTTTTTATTTTGTTTTCACCACGTGAAGTTGATGACAGTTTTATTGATATATGAATGATTAAGCACAAATGTTTGGGACATATTAAACTTATTCAAACGTATTCAAGGGTCTTAGTTAGTGAACATACCCAATTTTAATTGGGATCTTCAGTTGTGAGGTGCTCAGTAGTGAGTGGCGCAGAAGTCTGCCTACTACTTAATCCCACCATGGTGTGAGTATCTGCGCTGGTTGAGTGTGCGGGTGACAGCTGTGATGCTTCTTCTATGGCGATGTCTGCAAATTCCCCCGCTGAACTGCTCGGGTCAGTGGTATCCAGGGAATGTGAGGATGGTCCGATCTGCTCATCCGATTGTCCTGCAAGGGAAGGAAGACTGCATTAGTGCATGACAGGGGATAAATTATGCAAAATGTTTACTCGTGATGCTTGAGGAATGACTTGTGTCCTTAAGGTTCTCACTTTTGCTTGCTGCCCCCACTTTGTCATCAGCGCAGGAGCGTTTTTTGCTCCTCGCCAGCCAGCTCAAGGGGTCTTTGCTCATATGGGGTGAGGGTGTGGAGTTCTTGCATCATTCTGTGTGGCTGTAACCTCACGCCTGTTGTGCTCGGTTTTTTCCTGCAGAGAGACAGATTGGGAGATTGTAGGTGGGAGCCTTAACAGGTCAGAAGGTTGAGGGGTGGTATGCATGGGACTGGCGTAGGAACGGAGATGACAATCAGAGTAGAGACTGGGGGGGGGCACCATTGAGGATTGAGATGTGGGGTGGGTGGGGGGTGTGGAGAAAGCCTCATGACAGATGGGCAACCCGCAAGATAGCTGGGCAGGAGAACACCTTGGGAAGTGCAAGGGATGGGTGAAGGAGTACAGCAAGAGACTGGAGGTGACAGGCTTACCCTGGCAGTGTGAAGAAGGCCATTCATTTTGTTTCAGCACTGCTGCTCATCCTCTTCTGCAGGGAGCTGACATTTACTAAAGGAGCCACAGCCTCTCAGGTGGGGTGGTCACCTTGCTGGAGGGCTGCTTTTTGGAATGCGGGTACAGGAAGTCCGTCTCTGCTGGTTTCCATCCAATAGTCTGATCAGGGCTCTCTATGAGAATCATGGAGCACGCCTCCTGGCTGCTATCACCTCTAATAGTGCTGGGAAGGATTGGTGGGGGTGATTGTTCACCGGGGGGTAGGGGGCTCATGGACAGCCAGGGGAGGGATTGGGCATCACGTACCCGCGTCCTCGTGCAATTCCGGGGTGGGGGGGGGTCCTTCATTCTTGGTGCCGCTTCATGGTCCGGGTCCACTTCCAGGACCGGAAATGTGGGGTGCTGTACCGCAGCCAGAGATGCGAGGAGCACTCTGGGGCCCTGCAAGCCCCCTGCAGATGGGAGAATCACCCAGGACTTTCTTAAGGAAAGTCCAGAGTGAAACACCAGAGCTTGTCGCTGGCGTGGGGACATAGCCCCAATATTGGAGAATCCAGCCCCATGGTGTTTGCACCGGCAAAGTTAAACATGGAAATCTGGAAGTTTCTATCAGTGACACTCTGGCTACCTATATGGTGGGCTGCTGCAGCCTTTGCTGGTGCGATCAGGGCAGAACCAATCATTTAATGTGAATTTCAATATTTCATACATACTTGCTGTAAAACAACATGGGAGAAGTTAAGCTTTGTTAACTGAGATATAACTGAGATTTTAATGATATAAGTCATAATTTCAGCTGAACAACCTCTCTGGGATTGAAAAACTAATTTTTTAAGTCTGGAGTGGCGTTCCCTGCATTTCGTGATAAGGGTGCCATACATTGAAAAAAATATAGAGTTTGTTTTTGATATTCCAGCTTCTACCTTAATCACATGTGTATGTCCCAACCTTTATTTCTCTCTCTGCATTATGATTAAAAAGTGAATGATAAGCAATGTGTTTCACTTCTTGCTTCTAAGGTTTATTCACCCCAATTGGTTCCTTGGTTAATTTGGTGACTTCACTGTTCCTGGACATAAGGGATTCCCTGCAGATGTAGCCAGAATGAAATTGATATTGCAAGAGGTAAAACTGATTCCACAGAGCCAACTAAGGTTCTGCAGGCATGTTACTTTAAGGTCAGTCAGCAGTAAGAGCTGTGCTTTCACCACTGACCACAATATCTGAATCATTATCTCACTCTGTTTAAGAAATGTCTGCCATAGTGAAGTCACACCATTTCTCTCGAACCTTTCAAGAACACATTTCATTTTTTTTTTAAATAGTTCCTACATGAAGCCGAGTCTTTATTCCCCTTAAAGTTCCAAACTGATTCCCTCATCCTGGTATTCACTAACGCTCTATGTATTTGAAGGAATTGGGTACATTTATAATATGGTACAGCCAGCATAGTTAGAATTATTGAAGAAATGTATCCAGCAATGCCATCTTATGAATCTCTGCTTTTGTTCTTCTGATTTCTTTCTCAAGTTTATCTTCGTAATTTTTATATTTTACATCAGAAGTCCTAATGGTTATGAATGAGGTGAACAACTTTTTCTTAATTATTTGCTGGGACATGGGTATCGCTGACAAGGCCAGCATTTATTGCCCATCCTTAATTTCCCTTGAGAAAGTGGTGGTGAGCTACCTTGTTGACTTGTTGCAGTTCATGTGGTGTTGTTTCACCCACAGTGGTGTTAGGGAGAAGGGTTCCAGGACTTTTATCCGGCAACAATGAAGGAATGGGGATATATTTCCAATTCAGGTTGGTGTGTGGCTTGGAGCAGAACTCTCAGGTGGAGATCTTCCCTGCATCCGCTACCCTTATCCTTTGAGGATGGCCCAAATTTGGATGCACTGTCGAAAGGGCCTTGGTGAGTTGTTCCAGTGAATCTTGTAGGTGATAAACACTGCTGCCACTATGTTGGTGGTGAAGTGAGTGAAAGTTTAAGTTGGTAAATGGGGTGCCGATCAAGCAAGCTGTTTCGTCCTGGATGGTTTCAAGCTTCTGCAGTGTTGTTGGAGCAGCACTCATCCAGACAAGTGGAGAGTATCCCATCACACACTTGACTTGGGTTTGTAAATGGTGGCGAGGCTTTGGGAAAGTGGGACCATTGGTTAAAGAGGAAATTAACGCAATAGTGAGGAAAGGTATTAGCTGCGACTATGTGCGATCAGTATGGTAGAGCTGAGAAACACTAAGGGACAAAAAAGTACTCACAAAGATTGTGTATAGACTCCCAAGCTGTAGTGGTGATGTTGAGAATGGCATTAAACAGGATAGAGACGCATGCGATAAAGGAACATCTGTATTATGTGAGACTTTAATCTGCATAGAGCTTGGGAAAATCAAATTAGTAATAATATCATAGAGGAGGAATTCCTGGCGTGTATACGGGATGGTTTTCTGGACCAATACATTGAAGAACCAATTAGAGAACAGGCCATCCGAGACTGGGTATTGTGTAATGAGAAAGAAATAATTGGCAAGCTAGTTGTCCGAGGCATTTTGGCGAGAAGTGACCATAATATGATAGAATTCTTCATCAAGCTGGGCTTCGCCCCCACAACCCAAAAATGTGTAGGGTAGGTGGATTGGCCACGCTAAATTGCCCCTTAATTGGAAAAACTGAATTGGGTACTCTAAATTTATTTAAAAAAACAAATGGGTGAACTGAAACAATAGTTTATTCTTGTCTGGCGCAAAATTAAAATGAGAAAGGAGGCCAAACCATGACTTACAAGAGAAATATAGAATTCTGGGGCGGAATTCTCCGGAAATGGCGCGATGTCCGCCGACTGGCGCCCAAAACGGCGCAAATCAGACGGGCATCGCGCCGCCCCAAAGGTGCGGAATGCTCCGCATCTTTGGGGGCTGAGCCCCAACCTTGAGGGCTAGGTCGGCGCCGGATGAATTTCCGTCCCGCCAGCTGGCGGAAAAGGCCTTTGGTGCCCCGCCAGCTGGCGCGGAAATGACATCTCACGCATGCGCAGTGGAGGGAGTCTCTTCTGCCTCCGCCATGGTGGAGACCGTGGAGGAGGCGGAAGGGAAAGAGTGCCCCCCACGGCACAGGTCCGCCCGCGGATCGGTGGGCTCCGATCGCGGGCCAGGCAACCGTGGGCGCCCCCCCCCAGGACCCCGGAGCCAGCCCGCGCCGCCTTGTCCCGCCGGTAAGGTAGGTGGTTTAATTTACGCCGGCGGGACAGGCATTTTAGCAGCGGGACTTCGGCCCATCCGGGCCGGAGAATCGCGCGGGGGGGGCCCGCCAACCAGCGCGGCGCGATTCCCGGCCCCACCGAATCTCCGGTGCCGGAGACTTCGGCAACCGGCGGGGGCGGGATTCACGCCAGCCCCCGGCGATTCTCCGACCCGGCGGGGGGTCGGAGAATCTCATCCCAGTTTAGAGGATAAAGGGATTGATTAAGAGGGGGAAAATAGAATGTGAGTAAGCTTTTAGGAACATAAAAACTGAATGTAAAAGATTTTTGTGGAAATGTGAAGAGAAAAAGATTGGTGAAGACAAATGTAGGTCCCTTACAGTTGGAAACGGGAATTTACAATGGGGAATAAAGAAATAACTGACCAACTAAATACATACATTGGTCCTGTCTTCACAAATGAGGACTCAAATAACATACCAGAAAAATGGTGGAACACTGGGTTTAGGGAGAGAGAAGAACTGAGTATTAGTAGGGAAATCGTGTTGGGGAAATTGATGGGTTTGAAGGCCAATAAATCCCCAGGGCTTGATAATCTACATCCCAGCATTCTGAAGGAAGTTGCCCTAGAAATAGTGGGTGCATTGGTGGTCATCTTCCACAGTTCTATAGATTCTGGAACCGTTCCTACAGATTGAAGGGTAGCTAATGTAACCCACTATTTGAAAAGGGAAGGTGAGCGAAAACAGGGAATTAAAGACCAGTCAGCCTGACGTCAGTCGTGGAAACATTTTGAGTCCATTGGGGCAGCACGGCAGCCTTGTGGATAGCACAATTGCTTCACAGCTCCAGGGTCCCAGGTTCGATTCCGGCTTGGGTCACTGTCTGTGCGGAGTCTGCACATCCTCCCCGTGTGTGCGTGGGTTTCCTCCGGGTGCTCTGGTTTCCTCCCACAGTCCAAAGTTGTGCAGGTTAGGTGGATTGGCCATGATAAATTGCCCTTAGTGTCCAAAATCGCCCTTAGTGTTGGGTGGATTTACTGGGTTATGGGGATAGGGTGGAGGTGTTGACCTTGGGTGGGGTGCTCTTTCCAAGAGCCGGTGCAGACTCGATGGGCCGAATGGGCTCCTTCTGCACTGTAAATTATATGATATTATAAAAGATTTAATTGCAGAGCAATTGGAAAACAGTACCAGAATCGGACAGAAAGAGAAATCATGCTTGACAAATATACTGGAATTATTTGAGGATGTAACTAGTTGAGTTGATGAGGGGGAACCAGCAGATATGATTTATTTGGACTTTCCGAAAGCTTTCGATGAAGTACCACATAAGAGATTAGCATGTAAAATTAAAGTTTATGGGATTAGGTGGATTAAATTTGCTGGCAGGCAGGGAACAAAGGGTAGGAATAAACAGGTCTTTTTTAGAATAGCAGGTAGTGACCAATGGGGTACCGCAGGGATCAGTGCTGGACTCCAACGTTTCACAATATATATTAATGATTTAGATGAGGGAACTAAATGTGATATTTACAAATTTGCAGATGACATAAAGCTAGGCAGGAGGGTGAGCTGTGAAGAGTTTGCAGAGGTGCTTCATTGTGATTTGGATAAGTTGAATGAAATGGGCAAATGCATGGCAGATACAGTATATTGTGGATGAATGTGAGGTTATCATTTTGGTAGGAAAACAGGAAGGCAAATTATTATCTGAGTAGCTATAAATTGAGATGGGAATGTGCAATGAGACCTGCGTGTCCTTATGCACTAGTCACTGAAGGTAAGCGTGCAGATGCAACAGGTGGTAAAGAAAGCAAATGATTCTTTGGCCTTACTGGCGTGAGGATTTGAGTATAGGAGCCGGGGTGTCTTGCTGCAATTATACAGTGTCTTCGTGACACAACACCTGGAGTACTGTGTGCAGTTTTGGTCCCCTTATTTGAAGAAGGATGTTCTTGTAATGGCGAGAGTGCAACAAAGGTTTACCAGATTGATTCCTTGGATGGCGGGACAGACCTATGAGAAGTGATTGAGTAAGTTAGGATTATATTCACTGTAGTTCAGAAGAATGAAGTGGGATCTCGTAGAAACCTATAAAATTCAAACAGGACTTGACAGGGTAGATGCACATGTGAAATTCACTACTACTGAAAGTACTTGAGGCTGAAACATCAAGAAGGAGACAGATATAGTTCTTGGGGCTAAAGGTATCAAAGGATATGAGGGGGAAGGCAGGAAAAATACTGAGTTGGATGATCAGCCATGATCGCAATGAATGGCGAAGGGCCAATTCCTGCTCCTATTTTGTGTGTTACTATGAGTCAGCAGGTGAGTTACTCATGCCACAATTCCCAGGCTGTAACCTGCTCTTGCAGCTACAGTATTTATACGCCTGGTCCAGATCAGTTTCTGGTCAATGATAACTCCGCAGGATGTTGATAATGGGGGATTCAGCAATGATAGTGCCATTGAATGTCAAGCAGAGAAGGTTAGATTCTAACAACAATGGTGCTTTTAACACAATAAAATGTCCTAAAGGTGAAAATACCCAAATTTTAATGGCAGAAGTGATGAGATAGAAGAGAAAACAGGTGATGTTGTGTTGTTGGAAGTAAGTGGACATGGAAAGAAATGTGTCAAGGCTGGAGCTTCTAAACCTGGCTAAGGGGATCATGCAGGGGTTAAAGGCAACCCAAACACCTAAGGGGATCATATGCAGGGGTAAAATGGGCAACTGATTACCGGAGGTATGGTGATTTCGTTGAAACGGCCAGGAAAATAGCCAGGCTAAGATATTGTCTTTCAGGAGGTGTTGCATAAGAGCAATGATGGAAAAAATTGTTTTGAACAATGTAGAATGGTAAACAATGAAGAGGAGTGATGATCACTGTGATCATAGTCACAAAGAACAGGTTCAGTGCTGTAGACAGGTTTAAACTTGTATTGAAGAAATTCAAAAGAATTTATCATTGAAGGGGCTATGTCAAACATTACACAACACAATTAAAAATTGTGGTTTAACCATTATACTACAATTAGTAATCTTGTTGTGAAGATGCCTGTCAGAGTCAATTGTGCTATGACCCACAAGAGCCAATGACATCTCTTGCAATTATTGCAAATGGAAAATGACTAGCACCTTCCACTTGGATTCAAAGACCTTCATTAGTTGCTGGTGGCCTCTTTCAGTTGCTCTGCTGCCTTGAGAGATGAACATAATTCTCTTTTGTGGCTTTCTTGACATAATTTCGTGAATTCCTAACTTTGTGCCAGATTTTGGAGATTAAGTTGTGCCTCCATGTAACTTTATTTCAGGCTTTCATCATGTCCACACATTTGGGAAAAAGTACCAGCTCTTATCATTTTGGACATTATTATCGCCTCTTCATTCATGGGCAACTCTGTGAATCTGGCCTTCCTACCTTTTGACTAATTGTTTACTAACTCAGCCATGTAGCCAATAAACTCTTTTCCTGCTTATTCAGGAATGTAACTGTAATTATTTCAGCTGCCTAATGGTTGATGCCTTAATTTTCTGTCAGCAGTAAGTTGAGACACAATGGCCTGGAATAAGCAACATTAACAGTTTGGCAGTAAATGTGTGTGCTCAATACCAAAATACTAAATAAACTTCCCTTGCATCCAACAGTCCAAAAATAAGACCAATATACATTTACTTTATATAAACTTACTCCACTGAATTTGCTGCTCTTAATTTGCTTTGCAAGTATCCAATGAAACAGATTATTGAAACTCCATTCTGCCAAGGACAATTGCAAATATAAAATAACATTTGAACTGAGTCTACAACAAAATGTTTATTTCACCACATCTGTGAGTTAGCTGGAATATTATGTTTCTCATCATGTTGCTCTGGAAATGTAACTTATTCACATCTCAGCACATTTAAAAACAGGTCCACTGAGAACAGAAGCAAATAAATAAGGAATGGCTTTGTGGTATGATCCGTGGTCACTGGAGATTAGACTAGCATAGACCAAAATCAATTTAACTGTAACCCTTAAGCTGTCATTGATAAATGTCCTTCATTTACCCCCAACTTACAGGAACCAACAGTCCCTTCAGTAGCAAGGTTTACTTCAATTAGTAAACAATGCAATGTTTCCTCACATTTATATTGCACACACTGATGGCAGTTTCAAAAAAAATCGTTTCCTTCAACCAGGAATTAAAATTGATCTTTACTTTTTAATATCCTAGTCTTAAAATAGCTATCTGCTTCCAAGTTTTTCAATGAAACTTGTATGGTCAACTTTATAAACATTGGAAGGAATTTTAACCCCGAATTCCACCAATGCCACTTAACCCCGCAAACCTTCACTGTCCGTCCAATTGAAACTAAGCTGGCAGGCTGTAAAATGTCCTGAATGACTTGCCCCTTTGGCCCCACTGCCTGTAATCCCAATATTAACCTGCTCTTTTTAACAGACAAGCAGGACACCCGCTGGATGGCAACCGGGTCCTGTTTTAAATATACAGATTGGACCGAATTATGTCTTCGGGGATTGACTGCAATCTTAATAAAGGCCTCTGTGAAGAAGCTCTCCCTGGTTTTCTGCCATGACACATTATTGGGAATAGGAAGTGGGGGTCGAGGGGATCCTGCCAGATAAGTTTATTTTCATTTACCTTTTTATCTTGCGGGCTAGGAGGAAATGATGACCTTTGTCTATTTGGGTTTTCCCCTACCTCTGACCATCTACATCTGTCCACTTATGTTTTGTGCTGGCTGGAGCGACAGCTCCATTGGATCCCCAGCAGGGGCCTACTTCTGACCAAACTCCTGCTTGTCCACTTGTCAGTTATTTCTCTGTGCTGGGCGGTAGACTGATGGCAAACATAGTGATAAGACTCGAGAGTTAAAATTTCTCGGGACTTCTTGTAAAATGAATGTAGCATGATATCAAAGTGAAGGGGTGCCATCGGTCCAACCTCAATGTCAGACTCGAGAGTTCAAATTTCTTGGGACTTGCATTGAGGATGGACAGATAGCACCCCTTCCCTTTGATGTCATGCTACATTCATTTTGCGTTATCTAATGAAATTAACCCCACAGTTTAAGAAGGTGCAGGCACCTGGTCCACAGAATTGCTAATAATGCTTCAGGAAACTTTTCCACCATTGGGTGAAAATCTAAGCAAACCTGTATTTCCACTTACTGACACTTTACTCTATAGTTGTGTTACCACATTAGCATGCTGCACAGAGGTTGTCAGTTCCTTCTCCAGTTACAGCAATGACAACTCTTCTCTGATGTTTGTTCCAGCATTGTTGACCCTGAACTGCCCTCTAAAGTGGTTCAGCAAGACAATCAGTTGGATCAATTCCCCACCACCATGCAACTAGAGAAAGTTACGGTGCAGAAAAAGGCCGTTCAACCCATCGTCACTGCGCTGGCCAAAAAAGAAGAAAAAGGAAACCAGCCGCTCATTTTAATCCCATTTTCCAGCACCTCCTCTGTAGCCTTGCAGGTTACAGCACTGCAGATGCAAATCCTGGTGCCTTTTAAATGAGTTGAGCATTTCAGCCTTGAGCGCCAATTTAGGCAGTGAATTCCAGATGCTCTGCGTGAAATAATTTCCCCTCTAATCCTTCTACCAATCACCTTAAATCTATGCCCTCTGGTAATTAACCCCTCAGCTAGGGGAAACAAGTCTTTCCTGTCTGCCATGTCTAGGCCTCTAATAATTTTATATTCGAACACCCTTTAGTCTCCTCTGTTCTTAACCGAAAAACAACCCTAGTCTATCCAATCTCTCCTTTATAGCTGTAATTTTCAAGCCCTGGCAACTTCCTTTTTTTTAAATTAAAAAAAATGTATTTCATTCCAAACATATTCAAAAGTACAAAAGCATAAATGAATATCTCCATATCTCACAGTTTGTGCAAGTTTCTTCTCCCTTTTCACCATCCCCTCTCTCCTCCCCCTCCCCCACGACGAACAATTCCTCAAACATGGTCATAAACAGTCTCCACCGTGTCTCAAAGCCGTGCTCTGATCCACTCAGTTTGAACTTGATCTTCTCCAGCAGGAGGAAGTCGTACAAATCGTCCAGCCAGGCTGCCACCTGCGGTGGAGTTGTCAACCAACATTCCAGCAGGATCCTTTGCCAGGCAACTGGAAAGGCGAAGGCCACAACACCGGCCTTCCTCTTCTCCATCAGCTCAGGCAATCTTTGAAAGAATCCCAAACACCCCCTCCCAGTATCTCTCCAACTCCTCACGGCCCCAGAACATATGCGCGTGATTTTCTGGTCCTCCCCCACACTTCTCACACTCGTCTGCCATGCCCTGGAAGAACCCATTCACCCTTGCCCGATTCATATACACCTTATGCACCACCTTAAACTGAATCAACCTCACCCTCACATGCGAGGATGTCGAATTCACCCAGCGCATCGACTCACTCCACACACTCCACCTATCTCCACCCCCTCCCCTCAGCTCCTCCTCCCGTTTCTCCTCAATCCTCACCAACTGCGCTTCTCCCTGCTCTCCCCGCCACCCATATATATCCCTAATCCTACCCTCCCCTTCCACGTCCGGGAGCAGCAACCACTGCAATAAGTGCAACAATATGTGTATTGTAAGGAATACAAGGGTTAACAATACGGTAATAACACTTCTCACCACCAGATGGAGATAAGGAGCAATGGTATAAATGACTTCTGGGAGAAGGTATTAAGGTGTTCGGGAGAGCAGATGTATAGCATAGAGTTCTGTTGTAAGAGATATCATATTGTTTTACTTAACTTATTCCTTGATGACTGGTTAGAATCTTTAATTTAGTAGTGTAAAATAAATCAGATTTGTTCAATAACTCAGCTTGATGTTCTTTGTCAACACTACATTCTCTGAGCATCCTGATAGACCCAACAGAGAACATCACATGGTACCAGGAGTGGCCCCCAAGGTAGTTTAGCTAGTATAGAGAAAAGAGAAAAAAAAATCTCGCTGAGAACAAAGCCTTGCGAAGAAGAAAATCTCATCCAGACTCTGATCGCTGAGATATCAAACAGAGCAGCCCAATGGAAAGTCTACAGACCCGAAGCCATTTTGCACTATGGGTAAAGTAGATGTGCAGTGCAAGCAATTTGATTTGTACCTCTCAGCCTCCGACCTCAAAGCAGTCCGTGATCAGCAAATGATTGTGTTGTTTTTAACCATGGCTGGTCCGCAAGCATTAGAATTGTAGAATTCATTCCAATTTGAGAATGATAGTGGCAAGAAGAAATATGATATTATCTTAGCAAAATTTGACAGACACTGAATCCCAAATAAATGAAACTTTTGAGTGTTATATTTTCTGAAAATGTGTCCAAAAGACAGGCAAAATGTTTGACTGTTTTCTAACTGATCTCAGGCTCAAGGTTCAGACCTGTGATTTTTCGGTATTAACAGACTACCAGCCATGTGCTCAAATAGTATTTGGTATTAATAATGAAAGGTTACATGAGAAATTGCTCTGGCAACAAAAATTAGCCTTGGAAGAAACCATCAGTATGAGTCGTGCGAGCAAACTTGCTAAGAGTCAGTACTCTGAAATGTTAATGCCAGAATGTGGCGCGAAAACAAACAACATAGCTGATGCCACTGAAGCTGTGTTGCACTCGGAAAAGCAGCATGCTACAGACGGTGGCCATTTTGCGGATGCCGCAAATAGCATTGTGTCAAGCAAGCGTTGTGGTCACACCCACCCAGTCAAAAAATGCCCAGCCTTCAGGAAATTGTGTGTAAAGTGTTGCAAGCAGAAACATTTTGCTACATAGTGCCGCACAGTTACGAGAACATCGCAATAAGATATACTCCGGCAGCTTGAGAAACGTTCTCCATTCCTTCCGTGCAAAGTCCCTCACTTGCATATACCTGAATTTGCTTCCTTCGGAAGCTCTACCCCCTCCTACAGATCTTACAGACTTGCAAACCTCTCCTCCAGATATCGATCCCTCGCCCTCACCAACCCCACCTCCATCCAACTCCTATACATGCCATCCTATACATCAGTCCATCACACAAACCTGTCTCCCATCCATTGACTCCATCTACACCTCCCGCTGCCTGGGGAAAGGGGGCAGCATAATCAAAGACCTCTCCCACCCGGCTTATTCACTCTTCCAACTTCTTTCATCAGGCAGAAGATACAAAAGTCTGAGAGCACGCACGAACATACTCAAAAACAGTTTCTCCCCGCTGTTACCAGACACCTAAATGATCCTCTTGTGGACTGACCTGATCAACACTATGTTATGCTTCACCCAATGCCGGTGTTTATGTTGTTACATTGTGTACCTTGTGTAGCTCTATTTTCTTTTATTTTCTCTTCTTTTCATGTACTTAATGATCTGTTGAGCTGCTCGCAGAAGAATACTTTTCACTGTACCTTGGTACACGTGACAATAAACAAATCCAATCTAATCCATCTCCCCTGGCTTAAACCCGTGGTTCCCACGCAACGGTGTCAGCATCGACATCCCCTCCATCCTAAAGTGTCTCCTCAACCCTAATCATGGACTGTACCACCAGGCTCTCCGTGTACCTCCTCAGTGCCAGCGGTAGCGCCGCCATCACCATGCCCCTCAGGCTGTACCCTCTACAGGACTCTTCCTCCATCCTAACCCAGTCTAACCCCTCTCCTCCTTCCCACCACTGCCTCACCCTCTCTGCATTCGCCCCCCCCCAATAATAGTGCAGCAGATTCGGTTATGCCAAACCCCCTCTTGGCCTTTGTAGCAGGGCTCTCTTCACCCGAGGTACCTTCTCTGCCCATATAAACTCCAAAATCGCTACACCCAGTTTCTGGGAAAAGGCCTTCGGAATGAGGATCGGGAGGATCTGGAATACAAACAAGAACTTTGGCAGAATGTACATTTTTTCCACCTTGACCCTCCCTGCCAGTGATGGGTGTATATCCCATTTCCTAATGTCCGCTCTTCCCTCCTCCACCAATGTTGTCAGGTTCCATTTGTGCATCGTCGCCCACTCCCCCGTCACCTGAACCCCAAATACCTAAACCTATCCCTGGCAACCCTAAATGGCAATATCCCCAAATTGGCTCCTCAAAACACCTCACACTTTCCGACATTCAGCTTATAACCCAAGAAGGCCCCGAACCTCTCCAGTATGCCCAGAATTCTCCCCTAACTCTCGAATGGGTCCGACACGAACAGCAGGTCGTCTGCGTACAGCGACACCCGGTGTTCCCTATACCCCCTCACAATCCTCTGCCACTCTGCTGATCCCCTAAGGGCCATCACCAAGGATTTAGTGTGAACAGCAGCGACGACAGCGGACACCCACGCCTCATTCCCCTGTACAGCCTGAAGCACCGTGAACTCCTCTTGTTTGTCCATACACTCACCACAGGCCACGTACAACAGAAGCACCTACACCACAAACTTCAGTCGAGAGCCAAACCTTCCCAGAACCTCGAACAGGTACCACCATTCCACCTGATCTACTGCCTCCAGTACCCACCTCTTCGACCGGGTCATTTAACAGCTTTCCAGTAATGTTACTGGAAAGTTGCCTGCCCTTCACAAAGCGCATTTGGTCCTCTACAACCACACACAGAATGTATCCTTCCATCTTCTCCGCCACTAACTTAGCCAACACTTTCACATCTGTATTCAACAGTGATATGGGCTTATATGACCCACACCCTAGCGGGCGTGGAAATTTTGTTGTGAGATTGTTTGCTTTGAAATTAGTGTGATCAACCTCTGGGTCAATGTCTCCGGTAGCTCCCCCTTCTCCAGCGCCTCACTAAGCATCCCCAATAGATGTGGTGCCAGCTCTGTCTCCTTATATAACTCCGCTAGGTAACCATCCAGGGCCTTCCCCGACGTCAACCCTTTTATGCTATCTATCACCTCTCTCAACCCTAAAGGCTCCTCCAGCGCCTGCCTCCTTTCCTCGTCCAGCCGTGGGAATTCCAATTTGTCCAAGAACCACCCCATGTCCCCTTCCTCCCCACCCAGATCAGCCCCATACAACTTCTCATAATACTCCCTGAATGCCTCGTTAATCTTCCCCAGCTCCGACATGACCTCCACCTTCCCTCTCACTACTCTCAGGATTTCCCGAGATACGGCCTGCCTCCGTAGCTGATGGGCTAGCATATGTCTCGCCTTCTCTCCATATTCATACTGCACACCCTTGCCCTCCGTGGCTGCCTGCTGCCTTCCCCATCGCAACCTATCTAACTGCCTCTTAACTTCTTTCTCTCCGCAACTCCTCCTCGGTGAGGACCTCGCATATTCCCTCTCCACTTCGACTATCTCATCCAACAACCGTCCATGCTTCTCCCTCCTTCTCCTATCTCTGTGCGCCTTGAACGAGATAGTTTCCCCCCAAATTACCGCTTTCAACGTCTCCCAAAGTGTGGCCGCCCATACCTCTCCATTCTGATTTAACTCCACGTCTGATCACCGATCGCATCTTATCACAGAACCACTTGTTTGCAAGAAGCCCTCAGTCTAACCTCCATTCCGGCCTCTGCTCCTGCCTCGAGCTACGTCTAACCTCCAGCCAGTGCGGCGCATTGTCAGAGATTACGATTCCCACATACTCTACCCCCACCAACACCTCTCGACTCACCACAAAAAAGTCAATTCTGGAGTATACCTTGTCCACCTGCGAGAAGAAGGAATACTCCCTCTCCCTTGGGTTCCTAAACCTCCACGGATGCACCATTCCCATCCTTTCCATAAACCCTCCCAGCTGCTTCGCCATCCTCAGCCTTCCCATTGAATTAGGGCTCGCCCTAGCCACCCTCTTCTCCAACACGCAATTAAAATCACCCCCCATAATCAACTGATGCTTGCCCAGGTCTGGAATGGCTCCCAGCAACCCCTTCACAAGCCCCACGTTGTCCCAAATAGGCACATAAACATTCACTAGCACCATCAGCGTCCCCTCCAACTCCCCGCTCACTATCACGTATCTCCCCCCTGGATCCTGCACTTCCTTGGCCCCTCCAAACCCTGTCCTTTTACTCAGCAGGGAAGCCATCCCCCACCCCCACCGACTTTGAATCCAACCCCAAGTGAAATATCTGACCCTTTCACAACCTAATCTGATCCTTTCTCCTGCGGAGAGACTACCCCCGCCTTCAAGCTCCTCAAGTGCATGAATACCCGAGACATCTTCACCGGCCCGTTCAGCCACCATGCATTCCATATTACGAACCTCACCAGAGGCTTACACCCCCACTCCCCTCTACTGTCTGCAATCCTCCCCTTCCGATTCTGTCCCCTTTAATTTCACCCTCAACCGGGCCCATCCAAGATGGCCCCCTTCTCCATCCATGGCCCCGTTCCCACTCCAACCCTGCCACATCGCGTCCCCCTTCCCCCTCCTCCGCCTCACGTCCATTCAACAGCATTAACTGCCCAGCTCCTGCCTAAAGGCTCCTCCTATCTTCCCTATCCTCCCACTATCCCCTCCCTGATCACTTCAAATGACTCCGTGTGGACCGCACCCTCCCTCACATGAACAAAGACACATCCAAAACCAAAGGTCACGTTCTCCCAAAAAAGAAAAAACACCAAAAGCGGTGGGTGGGCAGTTGCCCCCTTACAAACTTATTGCCCCTTAGCAAACAATCTCACAACAAAATTTCCCTATCTGAGAAGACCCTTCCCCCCCCCCCCCCCCCCTCGCCCTAGGCCCCACACGACCGGCATCTTCCGAAATCTGTTGTTCTTGCTCCTCCCATCAACGTTCAGTTCTCTCCTAGTTTATGGTCTCTAATAAAGACATTGGCCGCCTCGGGGGGTTTGAAATAGTACTCCCGGCCTTCAAACGTCACCCACAGTTTTGCTGGGTACAGCACCCCAAACGTGATCTGCTTTCAGTATAGAACCGCTTTGGCCTTCTTGAATCCGGCATGCCTTTTTGCCAGCTCCGCTCCAATGTCCTGATAGATTCGGACCCTGTTCCCCTCCCATTCGCAGTTCCGTTTCTTCCTGGCCCAGCGCAGGATCTTCTCCTCCACAAACTTATGGAGCCTCACAATCACCGCTCGCAGTGACAGCCCCACTCCTGGCTTCTGCCTTAGGGACCCGTGGGCCTTATCCACCTCCGGGGCCTTGTCCAGCATTTTCTCCGCCACCAGCCCCGCCAGGATCCCTGAGACTTATCTCGTGGCACTCAAGCCTTCCACGTCCTCAGGCAAGCCAACGATACAGAGATTCTGCCTTCTGGATCTATTCTCATGCTCCCCGACCTTTGCCCTTAGCGACTGGCAAAGATCCCCCAGGAGCCCCACCTCCGCCTCCAATGCCACAACCCCATCACTGTGGTCAGACATCACCTTCTCCATCTCCCTGATCTGTGATCTCTGTGCCTCCAGGCACTTCTCAATTCTCTCCCATCAATCCTTTCAAAGGTGCTCCCAGTCCCTCGATGACCTTTGACTGATTTTCCTGCATCTCCTTTCGCTGCTGGCGTAACTCCTCTCTGATGAACGACATCAGCTGCTCCCTCTGGGGTTTTCCAGCTTGTGACAGCCTTTCCCCCGCCGCCATCTTTCCAATTATTGCTACGCCACAGGTATCCTCCAGTTCCTTGGCCAAGTCTTTAATCTTCTTCTGCCGGGTCTGATAACCAGCGGATATGCCACTCCCGGGGGAACTTTCTTTCCACACCTTCAGCTACACTTTCCTGTCAAAATTCCCCTGCTTTCGGGTAAAAAGAGCCAAACCACCTTTGAGCCGGAGCTGCCGTGTGTGCGACCACTCACTCCATGGCCCCCACCGGAAGTCGCCCTGGCAACAATCTTGTAAATCTCCTCTGCACTCTCTCCACAGCAAATATGTCCTTCCTGTAATGTGGTGACCAGAACTGTACACAAAATTCCAGCTGTGGCATACCCAGCATTTTATACAGTTCTAGCCTTACACCCCTGCTTTTGAATTCAATACCTCACCCAATAAAGGAAGGCATTCGATATGCTTTATTGAATACTTTGCCCACCTTTCCTGCCACCTTCAAGGACTTGTGGACATGCACTCCAAGGTCTTTCCACTTCTCAACTCCTCTCAACAGCTTTCCATTTATTGAGTATTCCCCTGCTACGTTTGTCCTTCCCAAATGCATTACCTCGCACTTTTCCAGATTGAATTCCATTTGTCCCGTCTCTGTCCACTCAACCAAACCATTGATATAATTCTGGAGTTAACAGCTATCTTCTTCACCATCAACTACATGACCAATTTTTGTGTCATCTAAAATTTCCCAATCGTACCAACCACATTTAAGTCTAAATGATAATTCCAACAAACAGCAAAGCCCCCAACACTGAGCCCTGTGGAACATCACTGGAAACGGTTTTTCATTCACAAAAACATCCATCACCCATTACCCTTTTTTTCCTGTCACTGAACCAATTTTGGATCAAACCTGCCAACGTCCACTGAATCCCACGAGATCTTGCTTTTCTGCCGAGTCGGCCATGTTCTCACCGTGTCTGCATAGATTTCCCCCAGGAGCTCTGGTTTCCTCCCACATGCCACAGATGTGTAGTTAAGTGGATTGGCCATGCTAAATTGCCCTTTAGTATCCAAGGATGTGCAGGTTAGGTGGGGTTATGGGGTTACAGGATTAGGGTGGGGGAATGAGTCTCGGATGGATGCTCTTTCGGAGGGTTGGTGGAGACTTGATGGGTCGAGTGGCCTCCTTCTGCAATGTAGGTGTTCTATGGATTCGATGTGGGACCTTGCCTTACTGAAATCCATGGAGACACAATCCACTGCACTAACCTAATTTATCTTTCTTGTTAATTACTCAAAAAATTATGTTTAGTTAGTAAAACACAATCTTCCCTGAACAAAATCACGCCGTATATTTCTGATCAATCCATGTCTTGCTAAGTGACAGTATCACTTGTCTCTCCGAATTGCTTCCAATAATTTGCCCACCACTGAATTCAGACAGACATCCTACAGATTTTTGGCCTATCCGTTGCATCATTTTAAAATCAGATGTGTGCACAGTAATTAATTCAGTGAAACTGACAGACTGGGAAGCCTTTCAGCGAAACTGACAAACTCGGAAGCCTTTGATCACGGAAACAAGAACTCCAGCTATTGCTGGGTGAAAGGCAGCTGCTCACACGACTCCTTCTCGCAGAATGCCTACGATGTTTGATAGGTGATTATCAATTTCCTGACAATCACTTGTTTTACAGACGGTCTGTAAAGAATCCGCTCTCTCCACATGTGAGCTTCAGAAGGTTCACATTTTTATGGCAGGTTGTTGCTGACATCTAAATCCTCCTGGAAAAAGTTCATTTCCAATAGACCAGATGGCCACATATTTCCAATGCCAATCAGGGTGTCTATTACTGGAGGGTTACCCACCACGACACATCCTCATCTGGGTCTCTGTCTCTTCCCAAGGAGAGAAAACGGAGGGTTCTGAGTATTAGAAGTGGCCTGACTGCAGATGAGGGAAGGATAACATTTGTGGAGGGTGAATGTGTTGCATGGTTCCAAGAGGGTAATGGAAGGTAATAATATGAGGGCAAATGTGAGCAAGTTTCCAACTTGCTAAAGATCCCATTGTTTTGGCAGGGACTTAATTCTGTTCTCTGTCTCTTTCCTAGTCTTATTTCCCTCTTGTAACTCATATTCCACCTTCATACCCATGATAGGATTGTTTGTTTATTCTAACGTCCATGATTATTGCCGCAGTCCCTTTGGATTTCCTACAATTTAAGCCAGTAAACCCTCATCTCATTGGGATTGTTGTAGAATATGCTGCAATAATAGGAAACACCCCACTCTTTGGACTGGATTAAAGGCAGAAACTAAGGCAGATCTGGACATTTTGACAGAGAGCTGTGAGCACTGACGCTGCCAGGTTTATTTTATAATGGGGTCTGCAGACGTGACCCTCCCCCCAATAAAATTTGATCTCATGTTCATTTGCTGTATTTTGAACAATCTATTGCAATCCTGACTTTCAAGCCAAAAACATTTTTTCCTGGCAAAGTCACAGATATAAAAGTACACTATTTGTAAAGACTTTAATTTAACTTCAGAGTTCAGTTCTTTTCCACTGGGAATTTAACCAGACATAGAAAAAAACCCCGACAGACTTTAATTCAAGCAGCACCAGGATTTAGCTGTCACGCGCATCTTTTTTAATGTCACCAGGCATATCTGTGCGAAAACATAAAACTGGCGATACACTTCTCCAGAAGGTAATTGGCAGTTTGTCTTCCTCAGTATTGATGAAGTCCTAGCTGATTGCTCCAATTCCCTGTGCCTTTACTGCAGTAATTGGCTCTACTCACATACCCAAGTGAACACAGGTAATAAAGGAGATACAGTGACATTGCCTCTGCCCTCATAGATTCGCGGGAACAATTACTTATTCAGTGCTCAAACTTACTGGAAATTCTCCTTTCATATCCTTTAACATGGCTAGTTAGTTACCTAAAGTAAATAGCTCACATCAATTTCAATTTCACAAAGATTCCATGGCGTTACATTCAGTCAAATGTCACCTTGATGTCAAGGGCAGTCAGTTTCACCTCACCTTTTGAATTTAACTCTCTTGCCCATGTTTGGACCAAGACTGTAATGAGGTCAGGAGCTGAGTGGCCCTAGTGGAATACAAACTGAGTATTAATATGAAGGTTATTGCTGAGTGAGTGCTGCCTGACAGCACTGTCGACAACACCTTCTGTCACTTTGCTGAAGATTGAGAGTGGACTGATGGGATGGTAATTGGCCGGGTTGGATTTGTCCTGCTTTTTGTGTACAGGCTATAACTCAGAATTCACCTCAGGCCTTTGCACCACATTATATCCTCGCAATAATCGATCAATGGAGGGAACAAGATTTAATTAATTTTCCAACTAAATAAGCAAAAGTACCCAATTGTCAGAGGATCAAACCCAGTTTTGTTTGAACTCAATCTTATTCTTATGCTGAAGGGGTATTAACTGACTGGATTGGATTTGTCCTTTTTGTGGACAGGATGTACCTGGGCAATTGCCCACTGTCAGCTGTTGTTGCACTTGTGCATGAGGCAGCTTTGCTAGAAGTGCTCGAGGGCCATTAACAGAAAATACAGAAGGATGACTTATTTTTTGAAGCCAAATAACTCTTAGTTGCTCTCATTTTTACTTTCATGGTCTCCACCATCTGGACACATTAAGGTTGGAATATTACAAGCCCACGCTAGAAGTATAGCCGCTGGGGCTGGAAGCAGGTGGCACTGCTGCTCCTAACCTAATTGCACCTCTTTCTCCTGCCAACCAACTAAGTCACTGCTGGAATGGGGGGAGATGGGTAAGCCAACGTTCCAGGGATGGAGGTGGACATTAAGGCAGTGGTCGAGACATTAGCTGACACTGATGGTTGGTGCCGGTATTAAAGGCCTGTCAGCACTGAAACGCAACCAGATCCTTTCATGGACTAGAGTCCTCTTTGAAGCCCCAGGTTCACTGATGGGAAGAGGACAACGGGTCAGTGAAGCAGGCATTCTGAAGGCCAGCAGAGCAAGTTATTTGCTGGCTTGGCAGAAGGAAAATCCTAGGTGGCCCCGTGGTTCAGTGACAAATTTTTTCTTCAGGCTATTCTGGTAAGGAGGAAAGTCCCTTCCTCAGAGACAGAAGGAAGAGGCCGCCCCTCATAACCAACAATGCCTGCAGAGGGGGCAGAGGAGATCAGCAGCTTTAATGTCTGGAGAAATAGACTGCAATGCCACAGACACATCAATGACCTTCTCCTTTCCACCATGGTGAGTACTCCATGTCTTGGTTCATTTGGGTTCAACAATATTTTTAAAAATCATTTACAGGATATGGGAGTCGCTGGCAAGGCCAACATTTATTGCCCATAACTAGTTGTCCTTTAGAAGATGGTGGTCAGTTGCCTTCTTGAATTGCTACAGTCTCTGAGGCATAGGTGCACCCACAATGCTGTTGGGGATGGAGTTCCAGGATTTTGATCCAGCGGCAATGAAGGAATGGTGATATATTTCCAAGTCAGGATGTTGAGAGACTTGAAGGGGAACCCCCAGGTGTTGGGGTTCTCATATATCTGCCGGTCTTATCCTTCTAATTGGCAGTGGTCGTGGGTTTGGAAGGTGTTACCTAAGGAGCATAGGTGAGTTCCTGCAGTGCATCTTGTAGATGGTACACCCAGCTGCCACTTTGTTTTGGTGGTGGAGGGATTGAATGTTTGCGGAAGGGGTAGCAATCAAGTGGGCTGCTTTGCCCTGGATGGTGTCGAGCTTCTTGAGTGTTGTTGTGGTTGTACTCGCCCAGGCAAATGGAGAGTATTCCAGTACTTGGACGGTGGACAGGCTTAGGAGAGTCAGGAGGTGAGATACTCGCCACAGGATTCCGAGCCTTTGACCTGCTCTAGTAGCCACAGTATTTTTATAGCTAGTCCAGTTCAGTTCCTGATCAATGGTCACCTATAAGGGGGTGGCTGATGGGGAGAGGTGGGGTGGAGGAAGAACACAGCCAATCAGTGGCAATTGGTCAGGATACATCATCTCCAATGAAAGATACAGATACAACTCGGTCAGAGGGCGATTAACCTGACACTCCAAACTTCGCAAGGTTGCTCCAGAGCAGTTGAATGAGTAGGCCCAAAACGAACAGCTAGGATGCTGCCCCTTTAGGGGTTGTACATGCCACTGTGGGGCAACAAACATTCCTTGTCCTTATTCCTGTAGGAGAAGAAAGCCAACAATGCCAAAGTAAGGACCCAGAGTGGTAATGTGTCCCATTTCTTGCTGTACTCATTTCCATGGAAGAGGAGGTTCTGGAATTGCCAGAGGGTCAAAGCAGCCACTCCATCATGGATGGAGAGGCAGGGGTACAGTCACAGAAGGGTGAGTAGCCTCCTGACCAGGTTCAAGTGAGCATGAGGTGTTCTAGCATCCTCCAATGTACATTCATTTATCTGAATGCCAGTCAATTATTGAGGCTCGTGTTTGGAAGTGCAAAACCATTTGATCTTTCTGTTCTCTCAAAGGAACAAGGAGCAAAAGTAGGTAATAGATTATGGCTGATCTCTTCCTGGTCTCAAATCCACCTCCCACCTGAAATATATCTATCTCCTTCTTGAAACCATTTAATGACTCAGACTCGCACTGTGGGGGCAGCAAGTTCCACAAATTCACCACCCTCTACGAGAAGTAGTTCCTTCTCATCTCAGTTTTAACTCCACCTTTTCTCAACCTACATCTGTGACCTCTCATCCCAGATTGCGCCACAAGGGGGGACATCAATCCTTTTTAATATTATACTTTATCAATCCTTTTTAATATTTTATATATCTCGATCAGATCCCCACTCATTCTTCTAAACTCCATGAAGTACAAGCCCAAACTGTTCTTTCTTTCCTCATTTGTCAACCCTTTCATCCCTGGAATCAATCTAGTGAACCTTCTCTGAATGGCCTCCAATGCCACCAAATCCTTCCTCAAATTAGGATACCTGCAAGAACAGAGAGCAGCCGTATCTAGGGAGATAGCCGTTTACCTCCGAGTGGGAAATGAGTGCCGAAGTGAATGCAATGGCAATGCAGAATGGGTATGAGGCAACTGGAGCCAAGTCCTCGTCCTTCTCAGGTCAGCAGGGAAGTATTAGTGTACCGCGCGCGGGAGTAGGAGTGGCTGCCTTCCACGCCTGGGTCTGGACTCGGGGAAATCCTAACATGGATAGCAGTTCCTCACCCTCTCTACCTGTGATATCAGTGCCTCCAGTAGTCATGACAACAGAGGAGTCTCCTTGCGTCTAAGCAGGAGCACCTCAGCATGCCGGTGCCCTCCAGGCCTCAGGCTGAGAGCAGCTATCATGGTAATGCTATGGCACAGGGTAGCAAGGTGAAGCCTCCACCACAACTGGCAGCGAAGGAGCAGCACCATGTAGGAGCACATGATTTAAGGAAGCTCAATAGTTGTACTTGAACTTCATGGGTGAATAGATTGCTGAGATTTTGCTGCTTGGGGCTGGATTCTGCGGTCCCCCAGCCATGTGTTTCTCTGCGGTGAGAGGTGGCGTGCCTTTCGCTGGTGGCGGGATTCTCTGTTCCCACCGCTGTCAATGGGATTTCCCATTGAAGACACCCAAAACCACTGGGAAACCACTGGACAGGGCTGTGCTGCGGTGGGACCAGAGAATCCCTCTGCCAGCAAATGGCTGGAGAATTCCATGTTTGAAATAAAGATGTTATTCATTTGGTGACATTTCTATCTGATGTTGGTAGTGCAGGAGTTCCATAGACAGTGTTCCTTCTAAGCTGGCCATCTAAGGGCCAATATTTTCTCTGCTCAAGACACAAGGCCTGCTTTCTATACCTTTCTCCATTCTCTCTGTCATTTTCTTCCTCTCTTCTTATCAAATTCTTGTTGAGTGAGATTCAGGGACTCCTGTAAGCCAACATTATAATGTATTTTTATGGCCTGTTCCACTCAAAGCCCATCTCCATGGCAATGTGAACACATTGGCCTAATATGCATGGTATCCAGCTACCTTCTAATCCTCAACTTCATTCTACCTTGGAATTAAATAGTTTAAAGTTTAACCGCAAAACCCAAAGTTCATGATATTCCCCTGTGTATCTCTGGTTGTTGCTTACAAGTGTGAATATTATTCACCTTCTTCCTAGTTACGCAACCTGGGTACCCTTTTAATCTTTAACAACAAAGCCAACCAAGCTTGTAGCTGGGCATAATTCAGAACAGGTCACATGGCTCCTTTATTCCTCCAATTTATCCTAAACTAAAAAGATAATCACAATACTTGGATTTCGGCGGCAGCGGTGCGCAGGGGCCTTCTTGGAGGTGAGTAGTGAGTTTAAAAGCACTTACCTTTACAGGAGCAGCCCATTGGATTTCGGCGGCAGCGGTGCGCAGGGGCCTTCTTGGAGGTGAGTAGTGAGTTTAAAAGCACTTACCTTTACAGGAGCAGCCCTTTGGATTTCGGCGGCAGCGGTGCGCAGGGGCCTTCTGGGAGGTGAGTAGTTAGTTTAAAAGCTCTTACCTTTACAGGAGCAGCCCATTGGATTTCGGCGGCAGCGGTGCGCAGGGGCCTTCTGGGAGGTGAGTAGTTAGTTTAAAAGCTCTTACCTTTACAGGAGCAGCCCATTGGATT
Organism: Scyliorhinus torazame; assembly: GCF_047496885.1. Classification (NCBI taxonomy): domain Eukaryota; kingdom Metazoa; phylum Chordata; class Chondrichthyes; order Carcharhiniformes; family Scyliorhinidae; genus Scyliorhinus; species Scyliorhinus torazame. The sequence continues at coordinate 190,572,423 of NC_092712.1, read as the reverse complement.
TCGGCGGCAGCGGTGCGCAGGGGCCTTCTGGGAGGTGAGTAGTTAGTTTAAAAGCTCTTACCTTTACAGGAGCAGCCCATTGGATTTCGGCGGCAGCGGTGCGCAGGGGCCTTCTTGGAGGTGAGTAGTGAGTTTAAAAGCACTTACCTTTACAGGAGCAGCCCTTTGGATTTCGGCGGCAGCGGTGCGCAGGGGCCTTCTGGGAGGTGAGTAGTTAGTTTAAAAGCTCTTACCTTTACAGGAGCAGCCCATTGGATTTCGGCGGCAGCGGTGCGCAGGGGCCTTCTTGGAGGTGAGTAGTGAGTTTAAAAGCACTTACCTTTACAGGAGCAGCCCTTTGGATTTCGGCGGGAACCGGAAGTTCGACCTCTGGCAAGTCCCCCCCCCCCCCAATAAATTCTGGTGGAGAGGAAACCCGAGACACTACACGTGTAGTGTCTCCCACCCACCCTCCTCCTCTAACCTAATAATAAGACCCATTGGTGTAAGGTAAGTGCCATATTATATTATATATTATTAGCATTGTGCAGGCCAAGGATTGGAGGTGGAGGAGCAGTCTCTGTCAGCGAGAGAACCTGAGAACATCTCAGAAGGTAAGCAAGTGATTTTTACTTTTATACCTTTTTTCAAATTGTGTGTGTCGGGGGGGACAGAAAAGCTGTGACCTGAGTGGCTGGTTGGGATTCTAACCTAAATTTTTTTGACTATTTGGGAACTAATTAAACATAATAACTTAATTATAATTTAGAGGATATCTAAGCCAGAGATCGGAGGATATTATAGTTAGCTATCGCATTTCTATTAGAAATCTAGTGCTAGGAAACAGATAGTTGACAGTAACTTTGTAATTTAAAAAAAAAAAAAAGTATTTATTAAAAAAAAAGACAAATTTTAATTTTAATTAATTGACGCAATGTCAGTTAGAGGGGTGCTGTGCTCTGACTGTGAGATGTGGCAGGTCCGGGAGGCTTCCAGCGTCCTGGATGGCTTCATCTGCAGAAAGTGCACCCAACTGCAGCTCCTCACAGACCGCATGGTTCGGTTGGAGCAGCAATTGGATGCACTTAGGAGCATGCAGGTGGCGGAAAGCGTCATAGATCGCAGTTATGTAAGTGTGGTCACACCCAAGGTGCAGGCAGAGAAATGGGTGACCACCAGAAAGGGCAGGCAGTCAGTGCAGGAATCCCCTGTGGTTGTCCCCCTCTCGAACAGGTATACCCCTTTGGATACTGTCGGGGGGGATAGCCTATCAGGGGAAAACAGCAGCAGCCAGAGCAGTGGCACCACGGCTGGCTCTGATGTTCAGAAGGGAGGGTCAAAGCGCAGAAGAGTAATAGTTATAGGGGACTCTATAGTCAGGGGAACAGATAGGCGCTTCTGTGGACGTGAAAGAGACTCCAGGATGGTATGTTGCCTCCCTGGTGCCAGGGTCCAGGATGTCTCCGAACGGGTAGAGGGAATCCTGAAGGGGGAGGGCAAACAGGTAGAGGTCGTTGTACATATTGGTACTAACGACATAGGCAGGAAGAGGCATGAGGTCCTGCAGCAGGAGTTCAGGGAGCTAGGCAGAAAGTTAAAAGACAGGACCTCGAGGGTTGTAATCTCGGGATTACTCCCTGTGCCACGTGCCAGTGAGGCTAGAAATAGGAAGATAGAGCAGACAAACACGTGGCTAAACAGCTGGTGTAGGAGGGAGGGTTTCGGTTATCTGGACCACTGGGAGCTCTTCCGGGGCAGGTGTGACCTGTATAAGATGGACGGGTTGCATCTAAACCGGAGAGGCATAAATATCCTGGCCGCGAGATTTGCTAGTGTCACACGGGAGGGTTTAAACTAGTATGGCAGGGGGGTGGGCACGGGAGAAATAGGTCAGAAGGTGAGAGCGTTGAGGGAGAACTAGGGAATATGGACAGTGTGGCTCTGAGGCAGAGCAGACGGGGAGAAGTTGCTGAACACAGCGGGTCTGGTGGCCTGAAGTGCATATGTTTTAATGCAAGGAGCATTACGGGTAAGGCAGATGAACTTAGAGCTTGGATTAGTACTTGGAACTATGATGTTGTTGCCATTACAGAGACCTGGTTGAGGGAAGGGCAGGATTGGCAGCTAAACGTTCCAGGATTTAGATGTTTCAGGCGGGATAGAGGGGGATGTAAAAGGGGAGGCGGAGTTGCGCTACTTGTTCAGGAGAGTATCACAGCTATACAGCGAGAGGACACCTCAGAGGGCAGTGAGGCTATATGGGTAGAGATCAGGAATAAGAAGGGTGCAGTCACAATGTTGGGGGTATACTACAGGCCTCCCAACAGCCAGCGGGAGATAGAGGAGCAGATAGGTAGACAGATTTTGGAAAAGAGTAAAAACAACAGGGTTGTGGTGATGGGAGACTTCAACTTCCCCAATATTGACTGGGACTCACTTAGTGCCAGGGGCTTAGACGGGGCAGAGTTTGTAAGGAGCATCCAGGAGGGCTTCTTAAAACAATATGTAAACAGTCCAACTAGGGAAGAGGCGGTACTGGACCTGGTATTGGGGAATGAGCCCGGCCAGGTGGTAGATGTTTCAGTAGGGGAGCATTTCGGTAACAGTGACCACAATTCAGTAAGTTTTAAAGTACTGGTGGACAAGGATAAGAGTGGTCCGAGGATGAATGTGCTAAATTGGGGGAAGGCTAATTATAACAATATTAGGCGGGAACTGAAGAGCATAGATTGGGGGCGGATGTTTGAGGGCAAATCAACATCTGACATGTGGGAGGCTTTCAAGTGTCAGTTGATAGGAATACAGGACAGGCATGTTCCTGTGAGGAAGAAAGACAAATACGGCAATTTTCGGGAACCTTGGATGACGAATGATATTGTAGGCCTCGTCAAAAAGAAAAAGGAGGCATTTGTCAGGGCTAAAAGGCTGGGAACAGACGAAGCCTGTGTGGCATATAAGGAAAGTAGGAAGGAACTTAAGCAGGGAGTCAGGAGGGCTAGAAGGGGTCATGAAAAGTCATTGGCAAATAGGGTTAAGGAAAATCCCAAGGCTTTTTACACTTACATAAAAAGCAAGAGGGTAGCCAGGGAAAGGGTTGGCCCACTGAAGGATAGGCAAGGGAATCTATGTGTGGAGCCAGAGGAAATGGGCGAGGTACTAAATGAATACTTTGCATCAGTATTCACCAAAGAGAAGGAATTGGTAGATGTTGAGTCTGGAGAAGGGGGTGTAGATAGCCTGGGTCACATTGTGATCCAAAAAGACGAGGTGTTGGGTGTCTTAAAAAATATTAAGGTAGATAAGTCCCCAGGGCCGGATGGGATCTACCCCAGAATACTGAAGGAGGCTGGAGAGGAAATTGCTGAGGCCTTGACAGAAATCTTTGGATCCTCGCTGTCTTCAGGGGATGTCCCGGAGGACTGGAGAATAGCCAATGTTGTTCCTCTGTTTAAGAAGGGTGGCAGGGATAATCCCGGGAACTACAGGCCGGTGAGCCTTACTTCAGTGGTAGGGAAATTACTGGAGAGAATTCTTCGAGACAGGATCTACTCCCATTTGGAAGCAAATGGACGTATTAGTGAGAGGCAGCACGGTTTTGTGAAGGGGAGGTCGTGTCTCACTAACTTGATCGAGTTTTTCGAGGAGGTCACTAAGATGATTGATGCAGGTAGGGCAGTAGATGTTGTCTATATGGACTTCAGTAAGGCCTTTGACAAGGTCCCTCATGGTAGACTAGTACAAAAGGTGAAGTCACACGGGATCAGGGGTGAACTGGCAAGGTGGATACAGAACTGGCTAGGCCATAGAAGGCAGAGGGTAGCAATGGAGGGATGCTTTTCTAATTGGAGGGCTGTGACCAGTGGTGTTCCACAGGGATCAGTGCTGGGACCTTTGCTCTTTGTAGTATATATAAATGATTTGGAGGAAAATGTAACTGGTCTGATTAGTAAGTTTGCAGACGACACAAAGGTTGGTGGAATTGCGGATAGCGATGAGGACTGTCTGAGGATACAGCAGGATTTAGATTGTCTGGAGACTTGGGCGGAGAGATGGCAGATGGAGTTTAACCTGGACAAATGTGAGGTAATGCATTTTGGAAGGGCTAATGCAGGTAGGGAATATACAGTGAATGGTAGAACCCTCAAGAGTATTGAAAGTCAAAGAGATCTAGGAGTACAGGTCCACAGATCACTGAAAGGGGCTACACAGGTGGAGAAGGTAGTCAAGAAGGCATACGGCATGCTTGCCTTCATTGGCCGGGGCATTGAGTATAAGAATTGGCAAGTCATGTTGCAGCTGTATAGAACCTTAGTTAGGCCACACTTGGAGTATAGTGTTCAATTCTGGTCGCCACACTACCAGAAGGATGTGGAGGCTTTAGAGAGGGTGCAGAAGAGATTTACCAGAATGTTGCCTGGTATGGAGGGCATAAGCTATGAGGAGCGATTGAATAAACTCGGTTTGTTCTCTCTGGAACGAAGGAGGTTGAGGGGCGACCTGATAGAGGTATACAAAATTATGAGGGGCATAGACAGAGTGGATAGTCAGAGGCTTTTCCCCAGGGTAGAGGGGTCAATTACTAGGGGGCATAGGTTTAAGGTGAGAGGGGCAAAGTTTAGAGTAGATGTACGAGGCAAGTTTTTTACGCAGAGGGTAGTGGGTGCCTGGAACTCACTACCGGAGGAGGTAGTGGAGGCAGGGACGATAGGGACATTTAAGGGGCATCTTGACAAATATATGAATAGGATGGGAATAGAAGGATACGGACCCAGGAAGTGTAGAAGATTGTAGTTTAGTCGGGCAGTATGGTCGGCACGGGCTTGGAGGGCCGAAGGGCCTGTTCCTGTGCTGTACATTTCTTTGTTCTTTGTTCTTTGTAATACAATACAAACTTTGTATTTGAAATACTTGGGGTTAGATTCTCTGTTGCGAGTCCACTCTGATATTGCTGCTAATGAGGAGGGAGAATTTGGCGTGCTGTTCGGTGACGGCGGCATTCTCTATTCCTGCCGCTTGTCAATGGTATTTGTCATTGAAGCCACCCCACGTCGCCAGCGGCACCACCAGCGGCATCAGAAAATCCCACCACCAGTGAACGGCCGGAGAATCCTGGCCTTGAAATTTCAATGAAGCGCCAAGAATCTATGCTACTTTTCTGTCATGTTATGCCAAATGGATTTACCTTTGCCTTTCTTGGCTAGATTATCCATGGGCATCACATGAGCAATATAGTAGCACAGTGGTTAGCACTGTGGCTTCACTCACAGCTCCAGTGTCCCAGGTTCGATTCCCGGCTTGGGTCGCTGTCTGTACGGAGTCTGCACATTCTCCCCGTGCCTGCGTGGGTTTCCTTCGGGTGCTCCGGTCTCCTCCCACAAGTCTTGAAAGACATGCTGTTAGGTAATTTGGACATTCTGAATTCTCCCTCCATGTACCCGAACAGGATGTGGCGACGAGGGGACTTTCACAGTAACTGCATTGCAGTGTTAATGTAAGCCTACTTGTGACAATAAAGATTATTATTATTCTACCCATTTTTATTTGGGTTGATTGTTGTGAGAATTTGATTATTTAAATAGCCTCATTTCTATCCAAACCATTTTTCTTGTAAATGTTGCTTTCCCTCTCAGCTTTGTTAAATGCAAATACTTAGCTGCTTGATTTACAAAATTACAATCCCGAACAGGCGTTGGAATGTGGCGACTAGGGGCTTTTTACAGTAACTTCATTGCAGTGTTAATGTAAGTCTACTTGTGGCAATAAAGATTATTAAAACATGTGTCTCCATCAGAGATAGCACGATGGTGGCATCAGAAGACAGAGTCCCATCGGGAATGGCACCATCTACATCATCCCTACCTGCCTCAGTCCTCTCGTGGCCTAACGTCATGTCCGCATTGATCAGGAGTGGGGTGTTGGTGTTTTTTCCCACCCAACAGCGTCGCCAATACTGTGGATATTTCTATTTATCTTAGTGAACCACAAGCCTTCCCTTATATCAATCAAATGACCACGCAACCAGTTAGTTAGTTCAAAAGATGGTTTATTTACATACACAAGAGTTATCTCAACATGCAAACACAATATCTACTACGAGTTCAACTAAACCTATCAGCTACAATAACCTATACTTAACTTCAGGTCGACCATCACTGTGCAAATGGATAAGGCCTTTATCTGGATTTCACTTGGCTGGTTCGAAGAAAGTGGCTCTGTCTCTGCTGGGCTCATCCATCGGGAAGCGATTGTGGTCTTGAACTTAGCTGGCTGTTCCTGCAGCAATTGGGTTGGCACAGGCCGACCCAAAAGAGACAGAACACATGGCTGTGCTCTCTTTTCTCCCTCTGGGATTTTGCGCTCTTTGGGGTGGTCCTTAACCTTGGACCCAATAGTTCGACAGGGCTCTGATCACTGTCTTTGATTTCGGCCAATAAAGGGGCGGGTGCCTTGGTAGCTGAGCGGGTCCTTAGCGGTCATTGACCTTGGCAGTTGGGCTTCCTGACTAAAGGGAGTGGCGCCGATCAGTATGTGGCTGTACTGGTTGCTTGATTGGAGTTCTATTGTCCTGGGAAAAATGGGCCATTAAAATGCAAATGAGCGGGGGTTTCAATCAGGTCTGGTTACCTGTGTTTCAGATACACATAGGCTCTGGATCTGTCTGAGTCCTGGGTTGACCATAATTCCCATGGTCCTTTGCAGGTGGCCATCTTAGATGGCTACAGGGGTAAGCAACTGGCTGCCTGTCCAGACTTTATGCACCATCATTTTAGTGGAGGATCAATGCAGCAGAATATTTCACTTTTCTTCTTTGTCTTTTCTCTATCCTGGGGAGTGACATTTATGTAATGGGTACATTGATCTGCCCTTTCTCTTCCCAGATGTTGACTGACTTGGGTATTTCCAGCATTTTCTGTTCCTGCATCCATTCACTGGACTGGTATGTATGACTCTCTACAAGAGTAATTCCTTCAGTGGAGGAGTTCAGATGCTCATATGCTTTAAATGGTGCTCATGTCTTCAATGGAATCTTCCATGCTCAACTTAAGGGTTAAAACCGCTTCAGGGAACTCTACAATTGGCCACATATTTCCCTTTGTGACTCTGCAAGCACAAGATTTGTATACCACACCACAAGGTCCAGCCTCTCCGTCCAGTTGGACCTAGTTGGAGCTGTGCTTTGTCCTCCAATGTATTGTACCAACAACTGCTGCTACCTACACTGTATGCTCCTGTCCACATTTGATGTCATGCCACCTGTTGTATACATACCCGAGGCCCCAGAGAGAATGTGTCTAACTGTATTAATGAAGGATGCACTGGGGTCCTTTGATGGTGGATTCTCAGTACATCTCTTCCTCTGATGTCATTGTGGCTAGTACATTTGCCTGCTGCTGCTCCTCTTGTATTGGTCCTGTGCAATAGAAACACACAGTTACTCAACTTCTTATCTCTCCATCAGACATGCTTCATCAGACATCCTGCAGCCAATCAATTCTGATTGACTGGATATGGCTGTACAAGTGAGGAAGTCGCTCCAAGCCACTTGCATGGATCAGACCAGAAGCTTCCACCCTCTCTGCCTGCACTGCGGCTGCCCTACTAGTGTCAAAGGCCTCCTCCTCCTCCATTCACAATCAGGTGAGCCATTAAACTCCTGAACAACTCATCTGGCCAGAGTTGCAAGCTCTTTTCTCCTGCAAGGTGAAGATCAAGGCCTGGATTTTTACCGAGTCAGGATGACTATGGTGCCATTTAGAGATAGTAGCCAGGGCTCACGTGTTTCAACAATCCAATGAATTTATTTACACGAGATAGAGGTTTCAAGTGCTAGCAGTTCCAGCTATTGAAACTTTAACAAGTCTGGATGATTGACATGGGGCTCTTGTAAATAGAATTTATTTTAAGAATGTGGAAATTTGTCAGTGAATGACTATATTTTTAAAGCTGTTATTTAAGATATCTTCCTGAAACTATAGAGTTCATTGATCCATATTGTGGTATTATCATGCATGAAGACAATGCAAGGGTTAATGAAGTGTATACAGACAGCCACTAGAGAGAGTCTGTCCTATGAGTATATAAGGGATGACGCTGAGCCTTGTGGGACAGAAGATACAGAAGGACAGATGAGGCATGAGAGAGAGGTTGTGCACTGGAGAGTTCTGCAGTTAGAGATAGCATAGTTTAATACAGTAACCTTCTACTTTAGAAATGTGAACAAATCTTAGTGTATAGTGTAATAAATTTATAGTTTTGTTCATTAACAAAGCTTTGTGATCTTTATTCAACACTACCATCCAACTTATCCAGGTAAAGCAAAATAGAGAACACAACACAGATGTATAAGAAAATGTAAATGTCGCCACAGTCCGAGAGGACCATCGGCTGCTCCATCCCTTGAGGTGGTGATTTAGCTGGAGAGTCACCACACCTCAGGCGAGGAGCAAGGTTGAGAAGGCAGGGCCTTCATGAATAACTTCAGATGGTATGGGAATTGAACCCATGCTGTTGCCATTGCTCGGCATCACAAACCAGCCATCCAGCCAACTGACCTAGGAGGTGAATGGTCATGGATGTTGTATTTAAACCTCACCACTATTCTTAGAATTCTTAGGTTTCCCCTTTACCAAACAAGGGTCAAGAGATTCTAAATGGTGGACAGGGATTCTCACTCCCTGACTCCTACGCAGACTTTTGTGGGTGCTATTCGGGTCAAACTAGTGTTTCAAGTTATCCCCCGGGATAACCCATATCTTCAAAGAAGAATTTTATCAACTTACCACTTAGTAGCATCGATCCTGGGTCCCGCATTGCTAAGTAAGTAAAGTAGACTTTTGTAATAACCACTGTTTCAGGTTAAAATTTTAAGTTATTTTATTATTATTTTTTCTTTTAAAAGATAAAATCACTGTCTTTACAGAACAGTAAAAGGTTCTTGCTTCTGGATTCGCCTGGTTGGTTGATCAAACCTTCCTGGGCCTCCTCGACAATCTCTCTTCTTTATCTGTTGGTTTTCTCCCGGTTGTTTTGGGGTTCTGCTCGGCTTTCGTGTTCAGTCCTTCCCATGACCGAGATCACCCTGCAAGCTGAGAGTGAGTGAGAGAGAATCCTGGCTGGAAGCAATTCAGGATATATATCACCTTTCTAACAGCCTTGCTGATTACATGACATTATTCTAAAGTATTTTCTTCTGCTCCTGATCGCAATACCCTTTCTGTCCATGTGATTTCACATCGAGTACTCGTAATATCATGAGAGGGCCTTCATGTTAACTTGACCTTGGCTTGCCAGCTTACTGGAAGGGAGGCTTTCTGTTAAGTATTCTGGTGCATTCCAGCCTTTCATTCCCTTATCTTTTTTAAGCATTGTATTTTCTTGTATTCTTAAATGTTTCAAGTTATTCAAAATTAAGATTCTGACAATTCCAATCAATTGCTTGCTAAACTAATTAACTTCTATTAAAGGGTATAAAACTCATTCTCTTTATATAACCTAAAACTTAATTTTTTATAAGAATTTCTTGAACTAAGATATTAAGTTACAGCATGAACTGCTTCCTTATCTCAAGGCCTGTGTGGTAATGGCTGTCTGCCTTCTAAAGAACCTTTGTCTGCAGTTAGCCCTTCGAGCTCCTTCTGCTATTTCATTTTAGCATTTCATCACATTAACTTTTATGGGATCTTTTCTGTACTTTGCTTTTTCTCATGTTCCTTGGGTTTTCATCAGACCTTCATGTTTCAAATGACATCTTTGCATTTTCATTAACAATGTGCCAATGATTGGTATAAAGGTGCATGAAGGGCCATGGAGGTCTTTTACCCAGGTTGGCTGACTTGACTCCAACCCACACCATGCACCCCCCCCCCCCCCCCAATGTGGGCACTTTCTCTTTGAGGTGGGCAGGCGGAGTCAGTAATTTTCCTGACTCCCATTACCCTCCTTGAGGATGGAACTGTAGACCCAAATGTCTGACTGATGTGATATGTCCCATCCGAACTACATGAAGCACAATCTCATGTGCAGATCCTAGCAATTCAGTGTTAATGGGTGCATCCTTCCAACCACCACCTTCTCGAGAACAATTAAGGATTGGATTGGATAGGATTGGTTTATTGTCACGTGTACCGAGGTACAGTGAAAAGTATTTTTCTGCGAGCAGCTCAACAGATCATTAAGTACATGAGAAGAAAAGGCAATAAAAGAAAATACATAATAGGGCAACACAACATATACAATGTAACTACATAAGCACTGGCATCGGATGAAGCATACAGGGTGTAGTGTTTTTTTAAAAAATAATTTTTATTAAAGGTTTTCATAAAATATCAATAACAAAATGAGAAAGAAAAAAGAACCCAACAGGGTTAAGTACAAAACACAATCTAAAAAAGCAACCCCCCAAATCCCCCCCCCCCGTACCTAAATAATAAATTAACATTAACACCCCGACTTAAGACAACAGGTGTAATGAACCCTGCCATATCGCTGATCCAGGATTCCACGCTTGGGGGCCTCGTATCATTCCACTGAAGGAGAATCCTTCGCCGGGCTACCAGGGATGCAAAGGCCAGAATTCCGGCTTCTTTCGCCTCCTGCACTCCCGGCTCCTCTGCCACCCCAGATATAGCGAGCCCCCAGCCCGGTTTGACCCTGGATCCTACCACCCTCGACACCGTCCTCGCTACGCCCTTCCAAAATTCCTCCAGCGCTGGGCATGCCCAGAACATATGGGTGTGATTTGCTGAGCTCCCTGAGCACCTAACACACCTGTCCTCACCCCCAAAGAACCTGCTCATCCTTGTCCCGGTCATGTGTGCCCTGTGCAGCACCTTAAACTGTATGAGGCTGAGCCTCGCGCATGAAGAGGAAGAGTTCACCCTCCCGAGGGCATCTGCCCACGTCCCCTCTTCGATCTCCTCTCCCAACTCCTCCTCCCACTTACCTTTCAACTCCACCACCGAGGCCTCCTCCTCCTCCTGCATCACCTGGTAAGTTTCCGAGATCTTCCCCACTCCCACCCACCCCCCCCGAGAGCACCCTGTCCTGTACTGTGTGTGGCAGTCGCCGTGGGAATTCCACCACCTGCCGTCTGGCAAACGCCCTTACCTGTATGTACCTGAAGGTGTTCCCCGGGGGGAGCCCGTACTTCTCCTCCAGCTCACCTAAGCTCGCGAACTTCCTGTCCACAAACAGGTCCCCCAACTTTCGTATCCCTGCCCTGTGCCACCCCGAAAACCCTCCACCTGTTCTTCCTGGGGCGAACCGATGGTTCCCCCGTAATGGGGTCCACGTCGAGGCCCTAACTTCCCCCCTATGCTGCCTCCACTGCCCCCAAATTTTGAGGGCCGCCACCACCAACTGGCTCGTGGTATACCTCCTTGGAGGGAGTGGCAGCGGTGCCGTTGCCAGCACCCCCAGACTCGTACCCACACAGGACGCCGTCTCCAGCCTCTTCCATGCAGCCCCCTCCATCACCCACTTGTGCACCATTGTCGCATTGGCGGCCCAGTAGTACCCACAGAGGTTGGGCAGCGCCAGCCCCCCCCTATCTCTACTCCGCTCCAGGAACACCCTTCTCACCCTCGGAGTCCCTCGCGCCCACACAAACCCCATTATACTCCTGTTAACCCGCCTGAAAAACGCCTTCGGGATAAACATGGGGAGGCACTGGAGCAGGAACAAAAACCTTGGGAGCACCGTCATTTTGATTGACTGCACCCTACCCGCCAGGGAGGGCGGCAACGTGTCCCACCTCTTAAACTCCTCCTCCATTTGCTCCACCAGCCTTGTAAAGTTAAGCCTATTCAGGGCCCCCCAGCTCCTGGCCACCTGGACCCCCAAATATCTGAAACTCCTCTCCGCCCTTTTTAGTGGGAGCTCGCCAATCCCCCCCTCCTGGTCCCCTAGCTGAACTACGAACAGCTCGCTCTTCCCCATATTGAGCTTGTACCCCGAAAAGTCCCCGAATTCCCTAAGCATCCTCATTACCTCTGGCATTCCTCCCACCGGGTCCGCCACATACAGCAGCAGGTCGTCCGCATAAAGCGACACCCTATGCTCCTCCCCACCCCGCACCAACCCCCTCCAGTTCCTCGACTCGGTGTAGTGTTAATGAAGTCAGTCCATAAGAGGGTCATTTAGGAGTCTGGTGACAGTGGGGAAGAAGCAGTTTTTGAGTCTGTTCGTGCGTGTTCTCAGACTTCTGTATCTCCTGCCCGATGGAAGAAGTTGGAAGAGTGAGTAAGCCGGGTGGGAGGGATCTTTGATTATGCTGCCCGCTTTCCCCAGGCAGCGGGAGGTGTAGATGGAGTCAATGGATGGGAGGCAGGTTTGTGTGATGGACTGGGCGGTGTTCACGACTCTCTGAAGTTTCTTGCGGTCCTGGGCCGAGCAGTTGCCATACCAGGCTGTGATGCAGCCTGATAGGATGCTTTCTATGGTGCATCTGTAAAAGTTGGTAAGTGTCAATGTGGACATGCCGAATTTCCTTAGTTTCCTGAGGAAGTATAGGCGCTTTTGTGTTTTCTTGGTGGTAGCGTCGACGTGGGTGGACCAGGACAGATTTTTGGAGGTGTGCACCCCTAGGAATTTGAAACTGCTAACCATCTCCACCTCGGCCCTGTTGATGCTGACAGGGGTGTGTACAGTACTTTGCTTCCTGAAGTCAATTACCAGCTCTTTAGTTTTTCTGGCATTGAGAGAGAGATTGTTGTCGCTACACCACCACACTAAGTTCTCTATCTCCCTCCTGTATTCGGACTCATTGTTATTCGAGATCCGGCCCACGATGGTCGTATCGTCAGCAAACTTGTAGATGGGGTTGGAACCAAGGGCAATGAATGAGGGTGGACTTAGCCAGAGATGGCAAATCCCTTAAAGAATATTAATTTTTTTAAATTGCCAGCTGGGAATTGCATGTTACTCACCTTGCCAGACCTCAGAGGTTCGTGGAGCAATTCCTGCACTGCATCCATGTCCTGCTCACCACGCCATGTTTGCTGACCTCGAGAGACCATACATGTCTGTCAAGGCTGCTTAGGTTGACTGGCTGAGTAACTCCTCTGCTTTCTGGAATGAGCACATTCTTTATTGCCCCCGAACATCACCCCCAGGGACGTTTTGCTGAATTATGAAACTGCCTTCCACAATTGGCTGCCATGCTGTTGCACTGAATTCTTTCACACCCTGTAATTATACTATATCAACTTTCAGCCAGATTGATGGCTGATAGGCCCAGGCTTTAACTGGGGCCCACCCCTTCCAACTCCAACCTCCTGACCACACAGATCACGGGGGCAACCAACTAATTGGTCGTCTCCCTCCCACAAAAGTCCCTTCCCTCCCACAAAATTCAGCAGGAGGTCACATATCAACCTTGAGTGGGGCTGTGACCTGAAAATTGTTCTGGTGCTGAGGTCACAAAACGCCTGTGAAAATTATGCCCAAATCTTCAGGCCAGAGAGTTTCTTGGTGCCAATGAGAAAGATGAAACATTAAGCTAAATGTTCAATTTACTTAATATCAAGGCTTATGTTTCTGAAATGTACACAAAATCTGGCTGGAAAACTGAGAAAGATTTAATCTAATGTTGAAAATTTAACAGTTGCTAATATCTTTGCTAACAGCTTCCAGTTTAATCTTTAAGTATCAATCCATTCATTCCAATGCTAGGCATGATTGTGATGAGTTTTGAACCGGTACTTCTTTGAAATATGATCTTGTTTAGTAAATGAATTGTATCTTGGCAATTACTGTTGTCATAAGATGGAGTGTCTGTATTATTGAGAGCAGTAATATTGTGACTGTGATGGAGCACACTGTTCCCACTTAGAATTGCTTGCTGCCAAATTGTTGATGAGAGGATGTGATTGCTCAGTATCACAACAGTGAAAATATTAGGCATGTTCAGGCCAGTAAAACCAACATAAAAGCAACTTAAATTGCCGAGTATTGCATCTTGCTCCTTTACTAGTGTTTGAATGGACTAATCTCATCTAAACTCAAATTACTGGTGTCTCGATGTACTCCAACAACCATCATCCTTTGTGCCAGATATGACACCAGCCAGTGGAGAGTTTCCCCCCGATTCCCATTGTCTCCAGTTTGCTAGGGCTCCTTGGTGTTACACTCGGTAATATATGGCCTTGATGTGAAGAACAGTCATTCCCACCTTGGCCTCTGGAGTTCAGCACTTATGCCTATATTGGAACCAAGGTTGCAATAACGTCAGAAGCTGGTAGAACACAAAACTATCACTGAGCAGGTTATTGCTAGTGCCACTTGCTAGCACTGTTACTGACCCCATCCATCACTCCAGTGATGATGAAGTGTAGATTTATGAGATGGTAATTGGCTGGGCTGGATTTAGAACCATAGAACTTTAGAAATGATACAGCACAGAAGGGGGCCATTAAGTCCATCAGCTGACCCAAAGACACCCAGGTGCCCTTTCTGAACCCATCTTCCTGTGCACGGCCAATAGTCCTGCAGCTTACAACACTGAAGTGCTGCTTTGTGTGTACAGGACATACCTGGACAATTTCCCACATTGCTGGGTGGATGCCAGTGTTGTAGTTGGAGGGGCATGGCAAATTCTGAAGTGAAGGTTTTCAGTGCTATTGACGGAATATGTCAGGGCCCAAAGCCTTTGCAGTATCCTGTGCCTTCAGCCATTTCTCTATCATGTGGACTGAATTGAATTGCTGTAGAGTGATATCTGTGAAGCTTAGGACCTCCAGATGAGGCTGAGATGGATCATCCACTCCGCACCTTTGGCTGAAGATTGTTGCAAATGCTTCAGCTATGTCTTTTACTGATGTGCTGGGCTCCTCCATCATTGAGGATGGGAATATTTGTGGAGCTTCCGCCTCCAGTGAGTTATTTAATTGTACACCACCATTTTTTACTTGATTTGGCCAGGCTGCAGTACTTAGATCTGATCCATTGGTTGCACAACTGCCTAACTCTATCTATCACTGATGTTTTGCTTTTGCTATTTGTCTGGCAAATAGTCCTATTTTGTGGCTACATCAGGTTGAAAGTTTATTTTTAGGAATGTCTGGTGTTGCTCCAGGCATGCTCTCCTGCACTCTTCATTGAACCAGGATTGATCCCCTGGCTTGATGGTAATTGTAATGTGGGGGATATGCCAGACTGTAAGTTTACAGTGAATGGTTAAGTACAATTCTGCTTTTGCTGATGGCACACAGTGCCTAATGGACGCCCAGTCTTGAGTTGCGAGATCTGTTTGAAGTATCTATCCATTTGGCACAATGGTACAGCCACACACACGATGGAGATTAGCCTGAATGTGAAGAAGGCCTTCAGCTCCAGCAAATGTGGTGGTCACTCCTACTGAGACTGTCATGAACAGATGCAATCTGTGGCAGGCAAATTGGCAAAGGTGAAGTCAAGAATGTTTTTCCCTCTTGTTGATTCCCTCACCATCTGCCACAGACCGAGTCTAGCAGTTGTGTATTTTAGGACTCAGCGAGTCCAGTCTAGAGTGGTGCTACAAGCCATTTCTGCCGATGGACATTGAACTCCCCCTACCCAGAGAACATTCTGCACTCTTGCTACCCTCAACGCTTCCCCCAAGCGGTGTTCAACATGGAGGAATACCGATTCATCAGCTGGGGGTAATACGTGGTAATCAGCAGGAGGTTTACTTCCTCATGTTTGACGTGATGCATGAGGCTTTGTGGAGTCCAGAATCAATGTTTACGTTCCCAGGGCAGCTCTGTCCTGACAATATCCAACTTTGCCACGATGTCAGCTGGGCCTGTCCTGCCGGTGGAACAGGACACACGTAAGGAAGGTGACGGAGGTGTCTGGGAAAGTATCGGCAAGGAATGATTATGTGCGTATGTCTATTTTGTGAGACAGCTCTCCCAATTTTGTCACAAGACCCCAGATGTTAGTAAGGAGGAACTTACAGGGTCAGGAAGGCTGAGTTTGCTTTTGCTGTTCTGGTAACCAGATCAATGTCGGGTGGTCCATCTGGTTTCATTTCTTTCAGTTCTTTCAGACCTTTTAGCGGTTTGATACAACTGAATGTCTTGTTAGAGCATTTCAGAGGACAGCAGTCAACATATTGCTGTAGATGTGGAGTAATTTGTAGCCAGATCAGGTAAGGACCTTTTCATCCCTCAAGGACACTAGCGAACCCAGTGAGCTTTTATGGCAATCAACAATGATTTCCTGGCCATCATTGGATTTGTAATTCCAGATTTTTATTGAATTCCAATTTTACCATCTGCTATCATGGAATTCAAAACTGGGTTCCAAGAACATTATCCTGGGTCTATGGATTACTAATCCAGTGAAAATACCATGACTCCAATGCACCCCCCTAATCCATGTCCAAATGCAGAAAGACACAGACAATATCCAGGATTCAACTGACATGTGGCAAATAACATTCGCGCCACACAAGTGCCAGGAAATGACAACTTCCAATAACGGAGAATAAAACCATTGCCTCTTGATATTCAATAGCAATATCATCACTCAATTCCCGACAATCAACATCCATTGACCAGAAACTGAACTGTACTAGCCACATAAATAATGTGGCTACGAGAGCAGGTCAGAGGCTAGGAATCCTGCGGTGAATAACTCGCCTCCTCACTCTCCATAGCCTGTCCCGATCTCTCCCTGCACTGAGGAGTTTGGCGAGTGGGGCTTCTGAGTGCAGGAAATGGGACAAAGTGCGACCTCGGCTGTGTGTTCCCCGCTGAAGACCCGTATGTAACAGGAGTCACGTTAGATAGTGTTGTGTTTGTCGACACTGCGAGCACCGGGAAACATGCGGCTAAACGCACTCGCTATGGGACATCGTTCCCATTTGGTTCAATCACGCCCTTAATTCCTGCCTTTTTCCCATATCCCTTGATGCCATTAAAATTTAAACAAATTAGCAATTTCCTTCTTGAATACGTTCTGTGACTTGGTCGCCACAACCTTCTGTAGTGGAGAATGTCAGAGGTTCACTATCCTTTGATTGAAGCAATCTTTCCTCATCGCAGCCCCAAATGGTCTACCCCATATCCTGAGACTGTGTCCCCAGGTTCTCGATTCCCTAACCAGGGAAAACATCCTCCACCCATAACCATGCCTTGCTGATACTTTCCCAGACACCTCCGTCACCTTCCTTGGGTGTGGCCTGTTCTACCGGCAGGACAGACCCAGCTGACATGGTGACAAAGTTGGATATTGTCGGAGAGCTGCCCTGGGAACTTAAACATTGATTCTGGACTCCACAAAGCTTCATGTCATCAGGTCAATCATGAGGATGCTGCATCTAGTCTGTCAAGCCCTGTTAGAGTTTTATACATTTCAATCAGATTTCTTCTCATTCTTCAAAACTCTAGTGAATACAGGTCCAGTTGAACCAATCCCTCCTCATATCACAGACCCGCCAGCCCCGGTATCAGCGTAATGAACCTCAGCAAAGGCAAATTTTTCCTTTCTTATGTAGGGAAACCAAAACTCACGCAATATTCCAGCTGTAATCTTACAAAGACCCCATATAAGTGCAATAAGACATTTCTACTTCTGAACTTAAAGCCTCTTGCAACAAAGGCCAACATACCATTTGCCTTTCTTAATTGCTTGCTGTACCTGCCTCTCCATTTTCATTGACTGGTGTACAAGGACTCCAGATCCCTTTGTACGTCAACATTTCCCAATATATTACCACTTAAATAATATTCTTCCTTTCTGTTTTTCACAAGAAAGTGGATAACTTCACATTTAGCCTCGTTTTACTGCAACTACCATGTGTTGCTCACTCACCCAACTGGTCTAAATTACCTGGAAACCTCCTTATATCCTCCTCACAACTCACCAATCCTGTCCAGTTTTGTGTCATCAGCAAACTTGGAAAAGGTACATTTGGTTTCCTCGTCCAGGTCATTTATATATATATTATGAACAGCTGGGGCTCAAACACTGATTCCTGCAGTACCCCACTAGTCACTGCCACTCATGAAACAATTGATGTAGTCCCACTCTCTGTTTCCTATTTGTCAACCAGTTTTTGGATCCATGTCAATACATTACCCTGATCCTATGTGCTTTAATTTTGCCCACTCCCCTCTTATGAGGAACCTTATTAAAGGACTTCTGAAAGTCCAAATACATCACATCCACTGGTTCGCCCTTATCTATTCTAATAATTACATTCTCAAAAACCCGAGTAGATTTTTCAAGCATGATTTGCCTTTCATAAATCCATGCTGGCTTTGTCCAATCTTATCAAGTCTATTTTTTAATAAATTTAGAGTACCCAATTTCTTTTTACAATCTAGGGGCAATTTAGCGTGGTCAATTCACCTACTCTGCACATCTTTTTGGGTTGGGGGGGGTGAGACCCATGCAGACACTGGGAGAATGTGCAAACGGCACACGGACAGTGACCCGGGGCTAGGATCGAACCCGGGTCCTCGGCGCCATGAGGCAGCAGTGGTATCCACTGTGCCACCATGCCTCCCTTGTTATCAAGTCTTTTATA
Organism: Scyliorhinus torazame; assembly: GCF_047496885.1. Lineage (NCBI taxonomy): Eukaryota > Metazoa > Chordata > Chondrichthyes > Carcharhiniformes > Scyliorhinidae > Scyliorhinus > Scyliorhinus torazame. The sequence continues at coordinate 190,553,930 of NC_092712.1, read as the reverse complement.
AGAGACTCCAGCATCTTCCCCACTATAGACATCAGGCTAACTGGTCTGAAGTTCTCTATTTTACCTCTCCCTCCCTTTTTAAATAGTGGGGTTACATTTGTCAACCTCCAATCTGTAGGAACTGCTCCAGAAACTAGAGAATTTTGGAAAATGCACCCAATGTTTCCAGGGCCACTTCCTTTAATACTCTCAGATGTAGATTATCAGGCACTGGTGAGTTGGCAGCCTGTAACCCCATTAATTCCCCCAGCACCATTTTCTTACTGATACTGATTTCCTTCAATTCTGCTCTCCTTGGTCCTTTTTCCCTAAAATTTCTGGAATGTTGTTTGTGCCTTCATTTTGAAGACAGAACCAAAGTCTGTGTTCAAATCTTCTCCCCGTTACATTTTCCCCTGCTTCTCACTGAAAGGGGTCTAGGTTTGTCTTCTGTTCACATATTTATAGAAGCTTTTACAGTCAGTTTCTTTATTCCGTGCAGTTTTACTCATACTCTCCCCCCGATTGATCAAACCTTTTGTCCTCTTTTGCTGGATTCTGAAATGCTCCCTATCCTCAGGCTCGTTGCTTTTTCTGGCAATTTTATGTGTCTCTTCTTTAGATTTAATATTATTCCAAATTTCCTTTGTAAGCCATAGTTGAGCCACCTTTCTTCCTTTCTATTTGCGTCAGACAGGAATGAATAATTATTGCAAATCATACACTCGTTCTTTCAATATGAACCAGTGCATATCCAACATCAAACTCTTTGGTAAGGTTTCCCACTCTATCCTTGCCAATTCATGCCTCATACCCTCATAGTTTCTTTAGTTAAATTCAGATTTAACTCCTTCAGTCTCCATTTTCATGAAGGATTCTACCATTTTTTGTCTCTTTTCATTCTCAATGTCGCACAAAAATCTTAATTTTTAAGGGAATTATTGAAAAAGAATGTGCTTTTCCTGTGACAAGGTGGCACAGTGGTTAGCACTTTTGTCTCACAGCGCCAGGGACCCGGGTTCGATTCTGGCCATGTTTGACTGTATGGAGTTTGCACTTTCTCCCCGTGACTGTGTAGGTTTCCTCTGAGTGCTCCAGTTTCCTCCCACAGTCCAAAGGTGTGTAGATGAGGTGGATTGGTCATGCTAAATTGACCCTTAGTGTTCAAGGATGTGCAGGTTAGGTGGGGTTATGGGTTGCAGGGCTAAGGCGGGTGAGTGAGTCTCAGTGAGGTACTCTTTTGGAGGGTCGTTGTGGACTCAATGGGCTGAATAACCTCCTTCTGCACTGTAGGAATTCTATGGCTCTATGGCTCGAAGACTACCAAAACCTCAAACCTCTTCAAAGCACTGAATCAGTCATATCAGAAGCATTCACATTGCAATGTTACATTCCTCGGGAGACAACTACCTTGGCTATAGATGCCTCACAGAAAGGCTCTGGGAGCATGTACACTACAAAAAGGCGAACCAATTGCATTTGCTTCAAAATCTCGATGTAATTTTGTAACACAATCCAACTACAACATTGAGTGGGAAACATTAGTTTTAGTGTTTGGTATCATGCATTTTCATACCTATATATTTGGCAAATATTTTGTGGTCGAGACCGACCCCACACGCCACTGGAGATGATTTGGGGAAAAACATCATCAGGGGCACTGCCAAGATTGCAACATCTCTGGATAACGATTCAAGGTTACAACTGTGAGATTAGGTACAAGGCAGGTAACTTGATGGCTACATCAATTACTCTCAAATGATTCCCTAACCCCAGCGACAGCAGAATATATATCCTTAGATCTACAAGTTGACTCCATTGACATTGAACTTGAAGATTTGAGTGATGATATTATGCACAGTAATATCCCTGGGATTGTCATTATTGGGTGTTGTTACTGGTTGCATTTGGGATCTTGTCCTAAATGCAATATGTAAGTATGATGGTTGAGGAGCTGGAATGGATCTGGTTTGCCAACAGTAACACCTCACCAGTGCACCATTATACCATTGTATGTAATGATTCATAGGCCCTTGATTCCGAACAAACATTCGTCACCTCAGCTGGTTGCCATGTACGTTCTGTGGGATCTTGGATGCGAATTGTAAACTTGGCAATTTTTATTGTGTTATCACCTGCATTTTTATCAGCATTATATCATGAGAATGAAAATGTGTCATATGATCTAGTCTTAGTTTCACTTTTGCTTTGAGCAGAGCACAAACCCCAATGTCTTCAAGCTTGATACCTATATTTAACTGTTTTCCTCATGTGCCTATTCTTAATATTATATCATTATAATAACTTGACAGTAAGTAACAACACTGAAGTTAATAGCACTCACTTTATAATGGGGTAAATCAGATAACAACTTCTGGCAACCACACATACATACGTTAAGCACAGGAATCTGGAAATTGTTTTCAGATATTCCCTGCTCCTCCATAGGATGCACTTTTGTAGTCTCACTGATGCATAGACTTGGCAAGTGAATGCAATGGTATGAATGGGGGTACTTGTCCTCTAGTTTTGCAGTGTAAAGAGCTAAAACAAAAAAGCTGGAACTTGTATATTAGGTGCAAATTGGGTTTTTCTGCTGACCAATCTCTTTGACCCTAAAATTTGAAAAATTATGAAATGTGGAGACTCATCACTTCACAGGAAAATTAAAGTGGCAGAGATTTTTAAAAAATTGATTTACATTTTCTGCCTTTTTTTCATTAATCACTGTCCAGCCTTTTTTAATTAATTGCTCTTCCTTAATCCCATTTTATTAGTCTGTGAAGCCTTCCTCAAGGTTGTCGCTATCTGACCATGAAGCACTTTGAAGCCCTTTAGTATTCTACATATTCTGCTCCAGATCCACCAGTAAGCCTTGCACAGACAAAGTTGACTCATGATTCCATTCAGGCAGCAATTATGAAGGGTTTTGACAGTTGTGAGTTGGTTGAGAGACAGTAATAGGGGATTACTGATTCAAAATTGCCACTAGGATTGCAAGGAATGAAGGCATGGGAATCTTTTCCACAAAATAATCACAAGCACAATTGATTGAATGCTTTTTCTTATGTGCGAAAGGACTTATGGTTCTTGAATTTCAGCATGATCAGTGAGCATATAGAAAACTCCATTGATGAGGAAAAATGACAATGAATCAGTTCACCTGGGCTCCTCTATTATTTTTAGAGTTACCGTGGCTGCTTGTTACATTTAAGAAATGCTAATTATTGATACTGATTCTGTCCATTGGGTATCCCATTAGTCATATTACAAAATGGGAGCTAATGAAAGGTCACGAACCTGACGCAATGGCTGCGATTTTCCATGCAACCCTCCACGTGTCTCACGGCAGAGGTGACCCACCATTGTCAATGGGGTTTTCTGTTGAATGTGCCCCTGGCTGTTGGGAAACCCGTGGCGGGTATGCACGGTCACCGGGACCTTCAGGTCCCGCCGGTGGGAACGGTCGGAAAAGGTCTGTTTCTCTCTCCATAGATGATACCAGACCAGCTATGTATTTCCAGCTTTTGCTGCTTTGAATTCATATTTCCAGCATCTGCAGTATTGTGCTTTATAACACTTCAAAAATGTTCAATTAAGCCTGCATTAACAACCTGATGTAAAACTGCTCAGGTTTATAATCAAATATATTTACACAATTCATGCTGATGAATCTAATTCCATGTTTTAAACAAGAACAATTCTCAATAATGTTTTTAAAAATGTTAGGAAGTTTATGAAATAACTTTTTCTGTAACTGATCTATCAATATTTATGTGATTAAACTGTGGTTCAACTGTATTTTCCCCCTCTGGTCTTTTTCATGTGACAAATATTTTAATCTCACAAATGTGTCTCTTGCGTAGCATTAGCTTTTCTCTACAGAAAATCTATAATTAATTAGGCAATGTGATTTGTAAGGGATTCTTGGGAACTGTTTAATTACAGTTATAGAGTAATTTACAGCACAGAAGGGGACCATCCAGCCTATCGAGTCCATGCTGACTCTCTGCAAATCATGCCAATCAGTCCCATCCCCCCCACTCGATCCCCTTGGGCAGTTTCCTTCACTGATAATACGGATTCCTATTGAAATCATTGATTGTTTCTGCTTCATGGGCAGTGAGTTCCAGATCATTACCATTCGCTGTGTAAACAAAGTTCTCATATTACCCCTGCATTTCTTGCCTAAAATCTTAAATCGGTGTCCCCAGTCACTATCAGAAAAAACTTTTCTTGTTCTACTGCCTGCCATAATCGTGTATACCTCTGTCAAATCTCCTCTCAATCTCCTTTGCTCCAAGAAGAACAAATGTAACCGTTCCAACCTAAACTTGTAATGAACACCAACGCCACCCCCCACCCCCATCCCACCTTAAGGCCATTCTGGTAAATCTCCTCTGCACCTTCCCAAGGAACTTTATATCTTTCCTAAGGTGTAGAGACACAATACTCTAGTTGGGGCCGAACCAAAGATGTGTAACAGTTCAGTATAACCTCCTTGCTTTTTAACTCAATACATCTATTTATAAATCTATGTTTTGCTAATCCCTCTTTCAATATATACTGTCATCTTCAAAGATGAAGGCACGTACACTCCCAGGTTCTTCTGCTCCTGCACACTCTTTAGAATTGTGCCATGAAATTTATATTAGCTCTCCCTCTCCCTTCTGCTAAAATACATCACCTCACCATCTGCCACTTATTTATCAATTCTGCTAGCCTATCTATGTCCTGTTGCAGTCAATTGGGAACGTGTTCACTGTTTACCCCTCTGACAGGTTTTGTATCATAAGCAACTGAAATTTTACTGCATATTGCAAAATTTAAATCATTTTCACATTGCAAAAAAGTAGTGCTCGAAGCACTGCCCCTTGGGATCTGTCATTCTCCAGTCCAAAAATGATTATGCAGCACAGCTCACTGCTTTCTTTCTGTCCACAGACCATTTTTTAAATCCATTCGGACACTGACCCTCCTATTCCATAAGCCTCAATTTTGTTAATCAGCCTTTTGCATGGTACCTTGTCAAATGCTTTCTTAAAATCCACATAGAAAACATATACTACATTTCCTTCATCAACCTTCTCTGTTACTTCATCATAAAATTCAATCCGATTCAATCAACCTTTCCAGAACCTCCTGTCTTTCATGTTTCACACTATCCATTGCCGTCACTATCTCCGCTTCTACTGATGTTTGGCCAAATTTCTCTCAGAACCATAGAACCACTTAATAAAACACAGATACAGAAGACTCATTAAATAATCTAGCCTTGCCCTGTGCTTCTATGCATATAGTGACCACTAATAGGACCCACTTCACCTCTTACAATCCACATCGTGTTCATATGATGGTAGAAGATTCTTGGTTCCCTTTTACGTTGACTGCCTCAAACTCTCTTTGCCAGTTTTATTTTCCTCTTCACATACCCTCAGAAACTACAGTGTTTGATCTTCTTCCCACTTGAGGAATTCACCTGACCTGCATCATAAACCCTCCTTTTTTGTTTCTTCATAATCTTGATTTCTCTTGTCATCCCAGAAGGCCTGATTTTGGCTCCCCAGTCTTTCATCCTTGTTGAAATGTAGCTAGTCTGTTCCTGTTTCCTCTTCTCCTTAAAGATCATAGAGTTTGAAATAAAAGAGTCCACAACATTATTTTCTTTTAGTTTGTGCTTGAAATTTATGTTTTCTAAAAGTGCTTTGTCACTTTTTGTTTGATGACAATACTTATTCATTGCCCTTTAACCGAGGGGTTTGATTTCTACTGAAGGTACACCCCAAAGAGAATAGTTTGTGCTCCTTTGTCTTTTCTCCCTCTTAGATTTACTAGTTCCAGATAGGAACGTAACTGCAGGATTTAGCAAACTTTTGTTGTCATTGTAAAAGTTTTGCTAAGAACTGCACTGGCAAATCACCCTTGTGTTACCACAGATTCACTATCAGCTTGCAGTGATGGTTGGAGAGTTTTGCATTTACCGTTTCAGTAACAGACATAAGGCCACAAGGAAAATCATCGCTTTCAAAGTCCAGGCATCTGCAATAATGTCTTCATCAACAGAATGGGTAACTAATGGGTTACTAAGCTATAAACAGAACCGTTAGCTGATTTATCTTTTTTTTTTAGCATACTGGTTTGTATCAAAGTCCTATACAAGCTATTCTAACACCCTCATCAATCCATTTAGCTTAAATAGGTTGGCAACTTTGTTAAACTGGTACAATCAAGAAATTGGCACAAAAACAGAAAATACTGGACAATCTCAGCAGGTCTGACAGCATCTGTGGAGAGAGAAAGAAACTAATGTTTTGCGTCAGGATGAGTCTTTGCGAGAGCTCAGAAATTGGCACAGTTGTGTGTAGTATGTTCAATTCAACTTTTATTTTTTCTCTACTTTGTTATAAATGAAAGCTTTTTAAAGGTATTAGGATAGTCTTGAATCCTTGTTGTAAGAAGCTCAAACGTATCCATTGGCAATGTTAGGGCAGGCGCAAGCTTTTTGACTGCAAAGGCAGCACAGCAAAATCTGATCCTCTCCTTCCTAAGGTCCATACATGCATGATTTCAACTTTCACTGTGTAGCAATTACAGTTAGGAAACTACAAATGTCTGCTTTGTAATTGAGGCAGTTCTATTCAAAGGGCCTCTGCCACCATGGCTCAGGTCATCTCATTCACCAGAGGTTGGCGATTGAATCTTTGGCTGTGCTGGGTCTCTATAGCTCAACAAAGCATGTTGTGAGCTTGCCAAGCTATTGAGAAGCCTGAAAGTGGATGTTTTAAGATCAAAGCCCTCCTCTAGATATTGAATTAACATTGATCTCGCTACTTAACCTCTTGTTGTCGCTGATGTCACAGCAATTCCAAGCAGTCAAATTGCTGAGTACAGAAACTGGAATCTCCTCCGGGATTTTCACAATCCAGTTTTTTTTTTAATTTGGAAAGAAAATCTGTTTATCCATCTAAATTTCTGTTGAAGCGACAGTGGCTGAAGAGAGGGAACGTCAGAGTAAATTTCCAGTGTACGTTTTGAAAAAGGCTCTGTTTTAGAAAAGGAACCTGACCAAAATGGTCCAGAAAACCTTCAGTTCATCTTTTAGTTAATAAATCGCAAGGAGGATAGGACCCGAGTGATTGGAAGATTTTTAAAATACTGTTAGAATTCAATTTCTGGGGGTACATTATTTGGAAGGTTTTGAAGTTTCCGTTTTTAGGGATTTGTGGCATTGCTCATGGATTTATCTGATATCTGCAGCTCAATTTGGATGTTAGCTGTAAACTGGCTGTGAGCCGTGATATTCCTGGTGAAATATAGGACTCGATTCTCCGGCCTCGTTGCCCTCTGCTCGAGTGAATCAAGGCTGGTGAATAGCAGGAGAGGCCAAAAACCGAGAACCGCGCTCGATGCCAAACAGTTTGCAATGCAACTGTATCGCTCCGTAGGCAAAATCGGGATCTCGCCGTAGCATGGCGAGAAACCAATTATCACCACTTAAGCCCTGTTTCCATACAATTAACAGGAGCCTCCCCGACTGCCCAATGGACTCCCCAGCAAGTGCTCACGTTGGCGCCGATTAGTACTCCTTTTGAAAAATGTGAACCTGGCGGAATACTTCTGTGGGGACCAAAGGAGGTGAGTAGTCATCTTTGCTCGGGGCTGCATGTGGTGCAGTGATTAGCACTGGGACTGCGGTGCTGAGGACCCGGGTTCGAATCCCGGCCCTGGGTCACTGTCAGTGTGGAGTTTGCACATTCTCCCTGTGTCTGCGTGGGCTTCACCCCCACAACCCAAAGATGTGCTGGTTAGGTGGATTGGCCACACTAAATTGACCCTTAATTGGAAAAGAAAAATAATTGGCTACTCTAAATGTATTAAAAAAAAATCTTTGCTCACAAGCCCTGGGGTGCTGGTCTTGTCACCCCACTGCTCGGCAGGGAGTGGGGGATCATCAGCTGGCGCGGGGAACCCCGGCTGGGGGTAGGGGACCCTCCGCAGGGGTGGGCCACCATGGGAGGGGTTGGGGAGGCGCTGGGGAGGGGGGGGACCGGAGGGGCAAACACGCATGGCACCACCATGTCAACCCCTGGATCATGTGTATCTGTTCCAGGGGCAACCCTTGTCCCTACCTGTCTTCTCCACCGACCACCCATAACCCCTACCCACTGCTGAGGCCTCTGGTCATGCGGCTTAAGGCTATTGCTGACAGGGGATTGATAATCGTGGTTAAGTGAGCACTTCACACAACACAAGTGGGTGGGTGGGCCATGTAGCAGGTGGGAATCATTGTCTAGCATCCCAATCAGATCATGATGCCTGGACACTGTGCCTGAACACTGTGGAAGGCAAAGCCAAACGAGCGGCAGCCGAAGTCCGAACAACAAGGGAATGGCATACAGCTCCGGGGACAAGTCCACTGCCGGAGAGTGGATGAGTGCCACGGGAGGACACCAGCACCAGGTCCAGGTGACGTTTTGAGTGGGTGTCCGGGGTACAGGGTCTGCGGTCTGGTGAGAGGGCCTGCTGTGGCTGGGAGTGCGTGGGCTGGGTGTTGCGGCCGTGGGGGGTGGGGGGGGTGGTCAATGATGGAAAGGAGGGTCCCGGGGTGGGAGCCACCGCTGCTTTTCAGTCTAACTTCTGCTCCTAATGCCTTACAGATACTGAATACTATGGCAGCGATTCTGGACCCAGCAGAACTTGGCCTAGTGGTGCTGCTGCTAGGCCGGGCGGCCATTTGCCAGAGACAGTGGCAGCAGCAGCAGCGTCAACAGATGCTCAAGTTGGTGGCCCAAGTGCCAGGCCCTGCTCCACTCCCTGAGGACCCAGCAGTCTATCAGGCTAGGGTGGGACTCAGAGGGAGAGTCCTGCGACAGCCCAGGTGTACAGGTTTCGCTGGTTGTTTGAACAGATGACGACAGCGCGTGTCACAGGAGACTCCGTGTCAACAAGGAGACGGTGCGAAACCTGTGGCATATCTTCGCTGACTTGGGACCATGAAGAGAAGGAGGACACCCACTCTCTGTGGCCGTCAAGGTCACCGCAGCCCTGAACGTATATGCCTCTGGCTCCTTCTTGTGGTCCAGCAGGGACCTGTCTGGTATCTCACAGCCCACAAGTGCATCCGACAGGTCACAGATGCCCTGCTTGCCCGGGCGGAAAACTACATCAACTTTGACATCGACCAAGCACAACAGGATGCCCAGGCAGCTGGTTTCTCTGCCATTGCCAGGGTTCCCCAGGTCCATGGGGTAATAGATGCCACGCATGTTGCCCTGTGCTCACTGGGCCATCAGGGAGTGCCTTACATTAACAGAAAGGAGTTCCACTCCATGAACATACAGCTCATGTGCGACCACCACATGACGATCATGCATGTGCGTGCACACTTCCCGGGGTGAGTCCACAACAGCTACATCCTGGGACAGTCGTCATTCCCGGCATCTTTGAGAACCACCCCAGGATGGGCGGCTGGCTCTTGGGGATAAGGGGTACCCGCTGAGGACTTGGCTAATGATGCCAGTATGGAGGCCAGAGACAGAAGCAGAGACCTGGTACATCAAGACCCATGTGGCCACTAGGGCTGTGATTGAGCGGTGCATCGACGACTCAAATGCGGTTCCGATGCCTTGACCGCTCCAATGGTGCAGTGCAGTACACCCCCCCCGGAGGATCGCCCAGTTTGTGGTGGTATGCTGTGTCCTCCACAACCTCGCACAGCAGTGGGGCGATATGCTGGAGGTTGGTGATGAGGAACATGTGGCCAGCTCTGAGGCACGATCAATTTGGCTGGAGACGAAGTTGAATTCAAACTGAGGCTTTATTAGTATCTGATGTGTGGCCTCCTACAGCAGCTGACGAAATGGCTGCGAGCTGAAGGCCACACATATTTATAACCCGGCTCCTGGGCGGAGCTAGCATGCAGGGGCCCAGGTGAACCTGTAATGCAGGTTCTACCGTACAACCCTTAATATAAGAACACAGTGGTTTACCACATTCACCTGCTGTTAAAATTGAGTCCGGCGGGGGTGGTGGATAACTATATACAATTCGCAATCTTTAATATTTACAGAACAATGAAAAAAAAATGTCTCTGGTCATCTGGTGGGCCGGTCAGAAGTTCAGCCGGTCCGGCGCCTTGATCATCCTCTGGGATCGACGAAGTGGAGCCGGCGATGTTGGTGCTGTCGTGGTCGAAGTTGACTCCGGGAACATGCCAAAATCCTCTTCATCAACCAGGGCGATACTTAACCTCGTAGTTATAGGTGGAGAGCTCGATTCTCCAACGCAAGATTTTGGCGTTTTTGATCTTGCTCCGCTGTGTGCGCCCAGGTAATGCCTCCAATGTCGCACAGCCTCAACGGTAGCCTACACGCTGTTTTGTCTACAGCGTGCATTCCAGCTTTGGCAATATCAGCTCTGATCCGAGCGAAGGCCTGTTGGGCCTCTGCCGTCAGGGGAAAATGAGTGGACTGTATGAGTGGGCGGGCCTTGTCCGCATAGTTTGGGACCCACTGAGCGTAATACGAGAAGAATCCCAGGCAGCGTTTGAGGGCCTTGGGGCAGTGGGGGAGGGGAAACTCCATGAGTGGGCGCATGTGGTCGGGATCGGGCCCTAGAACTCCGTTCTGGACCACGTAGCCGAGGATGGCTAAGCGGTTTGTATGGAACACACACTTCTCCTTGTTATACGTGAGGTTGAGGAGAGTGGCGGTGCGGAGAAATTTAGCGAGGTTGGCGTCGTGGTCCTGCTGATCATGGCCGCAGATGGTCACATTGTCTAGGTACGGAAACGTGGCCCGCAAGCCGTACCAGTCGACCCCATTGGTGACGCCGAAGGGGACCCTAAGGAAGTGATATAGCCGGCCGTCTGCCTCGAAGGCGGTGTATGGCCGGTCCAATTTACGGATGGGGAGCTGGTGGTAAGCGGATTTCAGTTCCACCGTTGTGAAGACCTGGTACTGTGCAATCTTGTTAACCATGTCAGATATGCGTGGGAGGGATTACGCGTCGAGCTGCGTGTACCTGTTGGTGGTCTGGCTGTAGTCCACGACCATTCGATTTTTCTCCCCAGACTTAACCACTACCACTTGAGCTCTCCAGGGGCTGTTGCTGGCCTCGATGACTCCCTCCTGAAGCAACCGCTGTACCTCTGACCTGATGAATGCCTTATCCTCGGTGCTGTACCGTCTGCTCCTGGTGGCGACGAGTTTGCAATCTGGAGTTAGATTGGCAAAGAGGGAAGGAGGATCGACCTTTAGGGTCGCGAGGCCGCACACAGTGAGGGGTGGTAAGGGTCCGCCGAATTTAAGGGTCAGACTCTGGAGGTTGCACTGAAAATCCAGGCCAAGGATAAGTGCAGCACAGAGGTTAGGGAGGACGTAGAGGCGAAAACCATGGAACTCTATGCCTTGGACTGTGAGCGTGACTGTGCAGTACCCCCGGATCGCTACGCGATGGGATCGGGAGGCCAGGGCGATACTTTGATTGGTAGGGTGTACCTTAAGGGAGCAGCGCCTTACCGTATTTGGATGTACAAAGCTCTCGATGCTCCCGGAGTCCAGTAGGCAGGAGGTCACGTGGCCGTTGACTTTCACGCCGGTGGATGCGTTGGTCAGAGTGTGTGGTCGGGACTGGTCGATTACCATGGATGAGAGTCATGGTTGATCGTCGGGTAGTGAGGCGGCCGCTGCGTCGGGGTCCTGAAACGCCATTGGTCTCCATGTGCTGCGGGGTGGCCAAGATGGCGGCGCCCGAAGGTCCTGGGGGTCACAAAATGGCGGCGCCCATGAAACGCACGTGTTGTGCGGGGGAGAAGATGGCGGCGCCCATTGCTCGCACATGGCCTGGGGAGGAGGAGAGGATAGTGGCGCCCATTGTCCGCGACCGGGGGTGGTGGGGGCGACCGTGACCGCTGAGCGGGCCTGGCACACCGCAGCGAAGTGGCCCTTCTTCCCGCAGGCCTTACAAAGGGCAGCGTGGGCCGGGCAGCATTGGCAGGGGTGTCTTTGTTGGCCGCAAAAATAGCATCGGGGCCCCCTGAAGATCACTGGCTGGCGGGTAGCGCAGGCGTATTGGGGTGGCTGCCTGTGGGGCCCATGAAGCATAGGAGGAGTGGGCCACGCGGTTGGTGGTGAAGGACTGTACATTGCGCGGGGCGACCGTCATGGAAAGCGCTAGTGTTTTAGTCTCTGAAAGGTCGTGCGTGGCCCCCTCTAGGAGCCGCTGCCTGATAACATCGGACCCAATCCCAGTTACAAAAACATCCCTCATAAGGAGATCTGAGTGCTCCTCAGCTGTAACGTCCTGGCAGTCACAGTCCCGAACTAGTGGGATCAGGGCCCTCCAGAAGTCCTCGATTGACTCACCAGGTAGTTGAGTACGCGTTGCGAGCGCATGTCTGGCGAAGAGCGTGTTCGTCTTCTAACTCTCTTTGAGTCGAGTCATAGCATCAGCGTAATTGGGCGCACCCTGAATCAGCGGGAAGATTTTAGAGCTGAGTCTGGAGTACAATATTTGAATCTTCTGAGCCTCTGGAACAGGGGTCGGCGCCGCGTTGATATACGCTTCAAAACAAGCTAGCCAGTGCTGGAAGTACTTTCTGGCCTCGCTTGCGTGTGGATCCAGCTGCAGTCGACCTGGTTTAATCCGGAGGTCCATCTTCTGAATCTGATACCAATAAATTGAGGCACGATCAATTTGACCGGAGACGAAGTTGAATTCAAACTGAGGCTTTATTAGTATCTTAAGTGTGGCCTCCTACAGCAGCTGACGAAATGGCTGCGAGCTGAAGGCCACGCATATTTATAACCCGGCTCCTGGGCGGAGCTAGCATGCAGGGGCCCAGGTGAACCTGTAGTGCAGGTTCTACCGTACAACCCTTAATATAGGAACACAGTGGTTTACCACAAGCTCCGAGGAGGATTAGGATTATGTGGCGGTGCCGGGCCAGCAGGGGCTGAAGAAGAGCATCCTACCTAAGCCCACACCTCCACCCTATCCACGTAACCCAGTAATCCACCCAACCTTTGAGGGCAATTTAGCATGGTCAATCCACCTAACCTGCACATCTTTGGACTGTGGGAGGAAACCAGAACTCCCGGAGGAAATCCACGCAGACACGGGGAGAACGTGCAGACTCCGCACAGACAGTGACCCAAGCGGTATTTTAATCTGGGACTCTGGCGCTGTGAAGCAGCAGTGCTCCCACGGTGCTACCGTACCGACCCTGTAAGTCCAACAGTCTTCCAGTACTTTACTAACATAGACGTCATTTGCATTAGAGTCTAAGCAAGAAGAGTAAACAGGCTATTCATCTGTGAAGTCATCCCAGCTAAGTTTTATCCTGCTCTCAAAAGTCCACAACATCAGCAAGAATTGTTGAATAATAATCAGTGGAGGGAATTCATTTCCTTGGCCCAATGCTATGTTACCGGACCATTTCTGTTTTTTAAATTTCAGATTTTCAACGTCAGTAGTACTTTTGTTGTAGCAACTCAGTGTTGCCCCAGTTGAGATCCACAGAATTCGGCATTGGGAATCCAGAGGTTTAAAGATAAGTACATCATTAATTTGCAGGCTTATTGCTAAGGACGTTTGTCTAATCCTCTGAACAGGAAAGGCGCCGGGGCATTTTGATGCCATAGTTTTGACATCAGTTTTTATGCTGTTCTAAGACCAAGGTGTGTCCAAGGTGTGTTACATATGATGTGGCAACATTGCAATGATTTTATTCTGTGAGTAATTCTGTGGAACCCTTTCAAGTTTCATGAGCTCAAATGCACAAAGCAGAGATGCCTGGTAATGCAGTGTCATCCAAGATTATTCATGGCAGGTTAATGCTGACATGAGCCTTTTTGAGGTTACATGACGAAAGCATTGACACAGGAAACTAGTGTAGATCACCGATAATCATTTTCAGGTGGGGTTAACGGCAATTGGGATGTTACTGTTGCTGAGAAGTAGCTTCACATTTATTTTTTCCTTCTGGTAATAGCCAATTGTGCATGTTTTGTGGTTAAAATTTAAGAAGAAGAATTTTTCGAAACAGCAAAGTATTTGCACAATAATAGCCCTAATTTTACAGTATGAAATTCTGCCTCTTTGAGAAGGTAAAAGTCTCCAAAATGTTTCACAGGACAATGGGTTAATAAGGAATATGGGACTAGACACTGGTTCATGTTGACCTAACAGGAAATGTCCCCAGTGCTGGAACAAATACATTTTGAGATACAAATATTCCCATTAGTGGAAGGGTTGGGATCCAGAGGACACCAATATAAGGTGAATTGCAAAAGAAACAATGACAACTTGTGGAAAAACGCTTTTATCCAGTTAATTGCTGGGATTTGGAATGCATTGACCGAGTGTGGTGGAGATAATTGTGGTTTTCAAAAGGGAATTAGAAAAGAGGTTGGCTCTTGCAGTCTATTTAAGGGCTGCTGATTAGGTTAGTTGGAGACCAGATAATGGGTTTATAACCCAAAACATTAACACTGTTTCCCTCTCCTAAGATTCTGCCAGATCTTCAGATTTCCGACATCTGCAGCATTTGTAGGTTTTTGTCGGCCATCTATTCTTGATGACAGCTGGCCAGGCATCAGCTGTATCCAAGACAGGCTAATTTGCAGTGAAGGTCTCAAAAAGACTTTCGGCCTATTTTTATTATTTTATTAATTTATGAGCTGTGGGTGTCACTGGCTAGGTCAGCATTTGTTGCCCATTCCTAGTTTCCTTTGAGGGTGGTGGTAATCTGCCTTCTTGAACCACTGCAGTACCTGTGGTGTAGGGATACCCACTATGAAGTTAGGGAGGGAGTTCCAGGATTTTGACCCAGTGACAATGAAGGAACAGCGATATATTTCCAAGTCCGGATGGTGAGTAACTTGGAGGGTAACTTCCAGGTGGCGGTGACACCATGTGCCTGCTGCCCTTGTCATTCATGATGATAGCAGTTGTGGGTTTTGTCATGATATGCAGACATGCACATAATGAGATACAGACAGGCAGCTAATGAACACAGAGAACAGGAATAACCAATCAGCATGCAGAACATTTGGGGGTGGTTTCCCACTATAAAAGGCACGAGGCACTCACACTCCGCTTCTTTCCACTAGGGACACCTACAGAGTGAGTCCGGTGTATATATCACGTAACGCACACAGCATGTAGCTAAGAGTTAGTCTGGTTCAGTCAGACAGAGAGATCACACTTAGGTTAGCAGAGAGTCGAACTCACAGAGAACGGTGCTAACTGTGTGAGCGGTTCAATAAATCAAATTGAACAAACTTCAAGGTCTGGAGTCTATTTCCGTCATAGCTGCATCTAGTTGCAGCCCGTGTTATCTCAGTGTGCTTAACACAACAGGTTTTGATGGTGCTGCCGAAGGAACCTTGACTTCCTGCAGTGCATCTGGTAGATGTCATACACTGCTATTTGAATATGCAAAAATCTTAATGCCAGTTTCAGCCATGGACCATTACAACATCTCTTCCTGTAAAATGGGTTTAACATTAACGAATTTTTAGGCAACTTCTCTGATTGCTCTATTTCTTAATAGATTTTTTAAATCAAGCCTACATAAATGAGTACAGAATCATCTGACCAGAGTTAATCGGAAACAGAAGAGGAGCTTTAAATACAGAGTCAATAATAAATTAAATGGATTACTTTGCCATTTATGTTTATTTTCTTTTGAAATGCCATCAATTGTTCTGATTTTTTTGCTTTCTCTGAAATATCCCATTGATAAAGTTACACCTGCTGCTGCTGTCTCCATTCA
Source organism: Scyliorhinus torazame (assembly GCF_047496885.1). NCBI lineage: Eukaryota > Metazoa > Chordata > Chondrichthyes > Carcharhiniformes > Scyliorhinidae > Scyliorhinus > Scyliorhinus torazame. The sequence continues at coordinate 190,538,173 of NC_092712.1, read as the reverse complement.
AATTACACTTTCTGAAGAAAGATTCCTTGTCCAATTTTTTCTCCCTCTGATTTATATTGCCATGTTAGGATTTGACTGCAAATAATAAAATTTGTATATGTTCATTCCACTTTAGCAAAGTAAATTCTAGAAGGGCATCTTGTTCTAAGAGATTCATTGCCCTTATTTCATCCTTATTGATTTCTGCATGGTAATTTAATTCCAATTTTAGTAAGTTCTTGATCTTCAGACTTTGAAAGCATTAATCTTGTTTGTCATAAAGTTGTGTGTGTATTAAGAATGGTTCCAGGAATGAGGAACTACAATTATGTGGATAGATTGGAGAAGCTGGGCTGTGCTCCTTGGAGAAGAGAAAGGCAAGTGGAAATTTGATAGGGGTATTCAAAACCATGAGGTTAAGGAGAAAGAAACTTCTACCATTGGTGGAAGGATTGCGGACAAAAATGTTTAGATTTAAGGTAATTGGTTTTAAAAAAAACAATGAAAACAGGAGGGAAACTTTTTTATGCAGCAACTGATTAGGATCTGGATTTCACTGCCTAAGAGTGTGGTAGAGGAGATTGAATCAGGGCCTTTAACAGAGAATTGGATCATTACCTGAAAAAGGAAAATTTGCAGGGCTGTGGGGAAAAGGCAGGGAGAGTCAATGGGGGAATTGTTCTCAGAGCTAGTATGGCCATAATGGGATGAAGAGCCTCCTTCTGTTCCGTAACAATTCTAAGATTTCTCCTGGGAGTGCTGGAATGGTGGCTATGTGACTGGTCTAATAACTCAGAGGCTTGAATCTACAATCCATAGATTCACCGGGTTATTGTTTCAGCCACCTGTTAGAGCATGCCAAAAGCAGCACCAATTGTACTTGAGAGCAGGGTGACAACCTGGTGAAGTCCTCTCCATCAGAATTGTAGGGATCTCATTAACCGGTAACCTAGTAACCTAACTTGACCAGCCACATCCATTCCACGACTACTATAGCGGGCCAGAAGCTGGGTATTCTGTGGTGAGTGGCTGGCTTAATGACTCCCAAAACTCTTCCAATACAAGGCAGGACCGTACTCCTCTTGTCTGGGTGAGTGCAGTTGCAATAGTACTCAAAAAGCTCAATACTAACCAGGAAAGCTGTCCACATAATTGGCATCGCAGACACCTGCAAACCAAGCAAATCAAATTTACCAAACTACCCCCAGCTTCAGATATTAGCAAACTTTCCCTTCCCTTTTTCCTTCCTTACTTTCCTGCTTCTCGGGTGTTTGCAAATTAATCCAAAATCAGACTTCTTTTGATTATTTTGAATAATCAAATAGTTTGAAGCAAAGTTAAATTACTTTGAGGCAATTGTCACCCATCATCTTCAAATTGCTAAAAAAAGAAACTTTGCTCTTCACTTGAGGATAATTTGGTTCCATTTGTTTTCTGTGCCATTTGTTTGAAGAAAACCAATGGATTTTAGTGCAATTAAATACCTCCAAACTACTCTCCACGTTTTTGTGCTAATTGGAAACTATTTTTCAGGAACATTAGGTTAACATTTTCTGGTGAACAGATGCATCAGTCTAACCATTTATCTTTTCTGCTTCGCTGACTATCCATTCAAAAGTCGACATTTGATCCACAGCTTTTCAATCATGATATAACTGGTTTGAATAAATACAGTAATAAAACTGTACATAATTTTACTCCTCCTTCCTCATTTTATGATTGACCTTCTATATCATTTAAAATATAGAAGACTCTTGTCACAACACAATATTTGTTGCTTTCTATGTAATGCAATTCAAAAGTCTGTCACAACATGAGCTATTTTATACATCTGAGATAACATATCTTCTGCAACTAATGGTTGTGGGGGGATGAAAGTACCAGATCTCACCAACATAGTTAATCTGATGAATTGATTCATTAAGATTTTTTAAAGTTTCAGATTGATCCTTATAAGGAACATTTCACACTGGGTCCAATAAAGTTTAATGGTTCTGTTACCATGCTCTCTCATTCATCTTCCTGTGGAAACTGACACTTCGAGATCAGTATAAATGAGAAATATTTGAATCCCACTATGTGGTTGAAGATACAAGCTGAGCTTCTTTTTATCTGTTTTTCTTTGGTAAAGTGAATCCATCCACCTCTTAACAATTTGCCATTACGTTTTAAACAATATAGAGCAAGGTCCTTAGCCTGGATTTTCACGACAAAGGCATCAACCAATTCACAAGTGCAGAAATGGGGGTGAGTGGGGATTTGCACATATACGTTTCACAGAGGCAGTTACCCACATAAAACAGTAGCTACCTCCAGTCATGTCGGATTTTCGTGAATAGTCGGAATTTCAATAGGTGGAATCTTGAGCTGCTCCTGGGAGTGGAAAGCAAAGCGGCAAGGGAAATTTAACTAAGTGGGAGGCTAACTATCACTTTTCCAATGGCATGATAAACGTTTGCAATTAAGTTCAGGGAAGTTTGAAAGTATCTCGATCTTTCATCAGGCAAGAGGCGGGAAGCACATTTGCATGTATCCGCATGTCACGCATGTTCATTAAATGATGAGATCCCCAGAATTAAGTAATTGATGAGAGAGTAATGCATGCTTTCAGATTTCCAACCGCTTATCAGTGGCAAGTAGGTAAATTGCTGGAGGTGGAGAGATAATCACTGTTTTTTTCCCTCTCTGGCGATGATTGGTTTATGGAAACTACACGGGTATGGAATAGGGAGGCTGACCGAGGGAAGGGGTATAGGGTAGAGACTGAGTCGGGGAAGGAGGGAAGGGTCTTGCATGTTGGGCGTGGCATTCTGTGAATGGGTGGAGCATAGGGCATATCTGGGCAGGCCTGGATGGGGAGAGAAGATCCAAAAGGACTGCTGTTTAAGTTGGGGCCCTGGAGAATTAACTGAAGATACTGAGCAACAGAGGGAAGTTTGGGTGGGAGGGGGGGGGGGGTTCAAGTGTGGCAGAGGGGAGTTGTTGATGGGTGACAGGGAAAGGGTGGAAGGTGGTGGCGCATGTCTCAAAAGTTACGCTACATTTTCTCCAAGCTAGTCTTCGCAACACAGTTGCTTTGTCCGTGTGAAATCTCAAAGTGGGAAGAGGGACTTTTCATGTGGATAGATTTAAAGGTGAGCACAACTGGCTGACTAAGTGGACACCCTCATCGTGAGTCAACTGCATGAGAATCCATGCTGAGGTGTGTCATCTTCTCTACGGTGAAGCCCACAGGGCAGAAGGTCTGCTCCCTGAACCATGGGCCTCATAACATTGAAATCCCAGTCAGGTTGGAAGCCACAGTAAAATCTGCACTGAAGGGAAATTCAAATTGACCAAGGCAGGGGCTGGAGGGTGGCATGGAGGGAGGAAAACAGATGTTAGTTCCCCAGGGCCTGGAGAGCTGGGGGTCAGGGGGAAACAGCAATATGCCATTTAGAACCTCGAGTGTCCTGGTAGATGTTCATGCCTGATAATGGGGTGGATGATACGTCTATGATGTCAAGGAAAGGTGGAGGGACAACCAATAGTATTTAGGTGAGAGTGAGTGGACATGGTTTTCATTACCCAGATCAATGCTGCAGTCTCCATGCATGGGTCAACGAGAGGATAACTTTCCTGTTGTCCTCCAGGATGGGCTTCACCATGATGGGGTGGGGTGTCCAGCGGTAGAACAATACTTGTTATGAGTTTTCCCATTTACTGACACACTAAGGGTTGGAGAATATACTGATGAGATGGATCACTATAATTTGTTTCCAGATCACTTCAGGCATGCAAAATGCTGTCTGTAGGCAACTCTGTACTTCTACTAGATATGTCCACTAGCCATCCTGCCAATGTCGATACACTAGTTGCTATGCACGTCACACATGCAGATCATTTGAGCGTATGAGTGCAAGACTGTGTGTGGCCAGCCTTCCACCCCACGTGGAAATCACACTCACTTCCACTACAAGTGATTCCACTCACATTGTTAAAATTCGATCTGGTAGGAGTGGATCTAAACTTTATGGAATTCTTTGGAGCGGTGCGGTACACCTTTGGTTATGACCCCATGACACCTTTGATGCCCTTTCAGAGATTAATGTGGCCTTTGGGATTGTTAAAAGTGGGCATGAATGTGCAGTTCATTAGAACTGTCAAGACAGCAGTGAAAAGGAACTGTCCAAAAGTAACTTTGCTTGCTATCTCGCACTGTCTGTTGATATAGGCCTGAGGGGTATCATTACTGCATTAGTGCTGCAGACCGATTTCACAATGTTTCATTATAATATTGGGGTGCCTGCCACTTTGATTGATAGCTGCAAATGGTTATAGACTATTTGTGACAAACCCCAAGGAACTTTCTTTAACTAGAAGTTGGTGATGGGGAATTTGGAGCCCAGAACCTACAGGTCCCACAGCCCTTGGGACTTTCATGCAGTTGAAGGATTTTTTTTACATTCTTCAGCTGGGAACTGGTCCTACATACATGAGCAGAACAAACGGAAAATGGCATGAAAAGTAGGTCAGGTAATTGAACCAAAGCACCATTCGAGAGAAGGCGTCCTATGGAATGGGCATGGGGGAGAGGACAGGGTGAAGGTCCCAAACCAAGAGCACATCCCAGGCAGGGATGAAGGCAGGGGACAGAGTAAGGTCACGTTGCGTTACGATGACAGAAGCAGAGAAAAAAGACCCCAAGTCAAAGAAAGAGCTGTGGGGAGCAGAATCAGAGGGAAATTTTCATGAAAGAAGCCCTGAAGATTCAAGGAGGCAGCTGAATGTTGGTGACTCCTTACTATGGGCTTTTTGGGAGTGGTGACGTTCTCCTTGGTGTGGCTCAAGATTTTGAATTGTGCTTGGAAGGTGAAGCTTGCGTGTGTTCAGAGATCATGGGGAAAGGGATCTCCGAAGGTGAGATTGTAACTGTGGAAGTAGATGCTTGTTGATGCTGTCTGAGTGGGAGCAACATTTGGATAGTATTCCAAGGTGAGTTCTTCAAATGTGGAGATTGGAATCCCTCATGAGAAAGACAGAGCTTCAATGAGACCAATTGGCTCATGGCATGATGAGCGAATAGATGAGTTGTTGAGAAATCCATAGAATCTGCTTTGGTTGCAGCTGTCATTTACTTTGAATTGTGATGTGTCTGGCCACAGTTCAGCAGTTGGTTCACATGTGCTGCATACTTACCCTGAATATTAGAGTGGAAGATCGATACGGTCAACTATTTTATCTTTCTGAATTAAAAAAAAAATAGATTTAGAGTACCCAATTCATTTTTCCAATTAATGGGCAATTCAGCGTGGCCAATCCATCTACCCTGCACATCTTTTGGGTTGTGGGGGCAAAACCCACGCAAACACTGGGAGAATGTGCAAACTCCACACGGACAGTGACCCAGAGCCGGGATTGAACCTGGGACCTCGGCGCCATGAGGCTGCAGTGCTACTCACTGCACCACCGTGCTGCCCCATCTTTCTGAATTTTTACGTGTCTGTAAAGACATAGCTAGGGTGAAGGAATAATGAATATTTGAAACATATTCTTGTGTTTGAATTGAGATTATTCCAACCTTTCAGTGTGGTGTAAAATAGTTCATTTCTATTGTTTAATATATGTTTTATTCTTTTATTTTGGAAGTTCAGCAGCAGATCCTGTGATTTTGTTCAGTAACTTTACTCCACAGTTTCAAAAAATAAAATAAAAGTTAGGACCTATCAAGTTTCACTCTGGGATCTGACTTGTCCATCTACTGGAATCATAACAAACAGGGGCTCTTGTGGGATAAAAATTCCTGAATTTAACTGGGATCTGTGAATTTATAAAGAGATGGAGGTACTGGGCACATGAAGTGGGTTTTCCGTGAGATATATTGCACCAGTTGGAACTAAAAATTGTTTTTGACTGTTGCTAAGACTTTTATGGGAGTAGAACATGTACCAGTGGAATATTTGAAAAATTTGACTTAAGGCTACACTAAGAGAGTTAGCAGATTGAAAATGGAAATTAAAGCAGGATTTGGTAAGGATGGTATAATTAAAGTAATTATCCAGCATTTAGAATGAAAAGGAGAGAAAACTGAGTGGGGGTATCACAGCTCAGAGTTAACCAAAATTCATTTGCAAATGAAACAACTTAGGACCATAGAATTCCTACAGTGCAGAAGGAGGACATTCGGCCCATCAGGTCTGCTCCGACCTTCTGAAAGAGCACTCTACTTATGCCCACACCCCGCCCTATCCCTGTAACCCAATAACCCCACTTAACCTGCACATCCCTGGACACTAACGGGGAAATTTCATCATGGACAATCCATCTAAGCTGCACATCTTCGGACTATGGGAGAAAACTGAAGAATTGCTGCGACGTGCAAAGCAGCCATCTTGCTGTGCACCCCACTGACCAGCCACCTTGGCCTTCATTCTGCAGAGTAACAGCAGCCATATTGGTGCTCCCAGCCATTCACCCGGGGTGGTGTTGGAGCGGTTTGCCACACCCGTCACCGGGAACCGCAATTAAGTGGTTTCTCACTTCCTCGCTCACAGCCGACCTCCTCCCTGGCGACTACCCTTTCCTCAGGGCTGCCAACTACATCCAGGCCTGCTGCTCTGCCATAATGAGGGGCCGCGGATCCAGCGGCCCCCCTCCACATTTCCCCCGTTCCCAGCAGTTATGGGCAGCCATCTCCTGGGGGAGGGAGTGGAGGGGGCAGGGGGAACAGAAAACAACAGTGTTACAGCCTGACACGTGCAGCCCAGGGAGTGGGTGGCTGATGGCACGTTGGCAGGGCACCTGGCCATGGCGCCCAATATGGGTGCATATGGTGCAGGGTACGGGTTTGGCTGCCCTCCTGGTGGGGGAGGAAGGTGTCACAAGTGTGTGGGACGGAAGTTGGTGCCAGGGCCGCGTGTCTTGCTGCCATCTTGTTGGCTGGGATGAGAGTCTGTGTGGAGTGCTAATATGCGGCTACAGCTTGTCAGCCTCTCGAGTGCCAATCCCAACCCCGGCGAATCCAACACATTTCTCATTGGAATTGATTGTGTTCCACGTCGTGCTGGTGTTAGCCCCTTAATGGTCAGGAGTTGGTCCAGGTGCGACGCCAGTTTTGCTGTTGTGGAACTCCATTTATCCGGCCACGGCGTCAAGTTCCAAACTTCCACTCTGTGATCTCATTTGTCCAGTGCTAACATCAACTGGAATTATAACACTATGAATTCCAATGTTTGTTTTATTAATGATTGAGCACTTGAATAAAATGTTTCTTTCTTAAGGGATTATGTAGTTTAATGAATGTAAATGTCGTGAATGGGGTTTTATGAATAGGAGTTAAAAAAATAAATAAAGCCTGCATTAGACACTCAAGAACTGTATTTTAACTCCACTTGGTATGTGTCCTGAGATCTGCCTATGGTAGTTACTGGATGAGTTGGCATGATAAATGTTCGGGCCATGTGGTGTGGGCCGTGAGGCATAGGTTGGCACTAAGAGCTATAGAGAGCCATAGAGGGTGGGTGGGGGTATGAGGGGGCAAGGCTAGGGGGCTGTTTTATGTTTTTCTTTAAAACCTCGATGCAGTACGGATGCACCGAGGTCGGCCCGCTACCTGCCTCGTTCCGGGGTATTCATCACAACTCCCATTTGAACATGCCCCCCTGCCCTACTGGACTAAAAAGCCAATATTCTGGGGAACATTTTCCTGGGTTAGATTTGCAGAGCTGGGAATTGTCCTGACCCAACCTGGGACCGAGAATTTCAGCACTTACCTGAATCATAATTATTCATATTATAAATTTCCAGTAGGTACCTGATACTTTAATCATCTTAAATACTCACCAGCCCTTCCACTAGATGAATCTTTCATTTTTGAGAAGTTCAGTGCCATCGTGCATGATTTTACAGTACTCCAAGTGACATTTTGCCTCCAAATGATATCTGCAGCAAGCATGCTTTTGGTGATAGCCATGCTGGACACCAATTTGGTACAGGCATTAGCACTCAGATAGGGAGCATCCTCAGAAATATGAAGAGTGGGTAGTGTTGTGTTTGATGTTCGATGTCCAGCAAGGAATCTACCAAACGACTTGAGTCTTGTCCAAACGAGGATCTTTATTGAATCACAGGTGGTAAAATAGCGATCTGTTACAGTGCAAGTTATCATGGAGTTTCTTTGTACTCCTCTGGAAGTACCCCTAGGCATGACTGTCCACTTGTACGTCTTATAACCATCTCCTTGTGACTGGATGTGCCCCCACTTATATTGGAGTGCCTTGCCACATGAGCACTGTCTTGAGTCTGCATAGTGTGACTGTACCGCCACATGCTGGTTGGAGGTTGCATCACCAGCCATCTATGATATTGCTTACAGGCATAACACCATAGGCAGATTGCAGCATTAATCAGTGTGGCACTGACCTGGGCTGGGATTCTCCATTGCAAGTCCACCCCACTCCCGTGGCTACCAAGAACGGAGAATTTGGCGTAAATCTCCTATTGATTGCAGCGGGACCAGAGAATCCTGCTGCCCTGAACGGATGGAGAATCCCAGCTTTGATGTCAACGCTGCCGGTTTGGAGCCTTCTCTTAAACATACAAGCTTTCAGTAACTGGAATACCTCTCCCACCAAACAATGCGATTTAAAGGGACTACCAACTACTTTCAGGCTAGTTGCTGATTTATTTCTACTGGCAGTTGCTATGATTGTAGAAGTGTTTGCTGGTCTCCATTGTTATTTAAAGTTGGTGAAACCTATATGGTCGGGAATTGGTCCAGGTGCGACGTGGGTTTTGCTGTTGTGGAACTCCATTTATCCGGCCACGGCGTCAAGTTCCAAGCTTCCACTCTGGGATCTCATTTGTCCAGTGCTAACATCAACTGGAATTATAGCACTATGAATTCCAATGTTTGTTTTATTAATGATTGAGCACTTGAATAAAATGTTTCTTTCTTCAGGGATTATGTAGTTTAATGAATGTAAATGTCATGAATGGGGTTTTATGAATAGGAGTTTTAAAAAACATAAAGCCTGCATTAGACACTCAAGAATTGTATTTTAACTCCACTTGGTATTGTAGCCACCTGAGTTGGCCAAGTCCCGATTTAAAATGGCGAACGGCAAAGGCTGAAGGGAAATTCAGCCGACACAGTCAGAAACCAGCAGGTGCGGGTTAGCTGTGTAATTACCTCTGTAAAAGCCCAGACAGCATCGATACCAGCGACCATCAGCATAATAATGTAGCAGCCATCTACATACTAATGAGCAATCCCCGGGAACAATAGCAACATTTGGGACAAACAAAACTAAGCCAGACTCCCCGGCGCCAGCAGGAGCCAACACAAAAGAGGTTAACAGACACCTCAAGACCGCCCATCGATCAGGGAACCGCTCCAGTATTGGAGAAATCGAACCAAGCGATTGGGACAAAGTCCAATCATCTAGAACCAGGTACAGGGTCCGCCCCGAAAGGCGGGAAGCCCCTGGGGACTATAAAGTTAAGCCCCCAAGTTCAAATCGCCCCTCTTCTTCTTGACCCGGTCACCCAGCAACGCGAACCAACATTGACCGTGACCGGTCCAGTGGCCGCCGAGAGATCGTAAGTCTTAAGTCAATGCTCGCTACGAGATAGGCGCTCCTAGCTATCAATCTGTACCAACTTCGAATCCCACAGACTCAGAACCTGAACGAAAGGCCATTTGTTCCCCTGACCTGGTGGGCCAGTCCGAAGCTAAGTACAGGCCTGTTAGTCGTAGAAGTAGCTTAGCCGTAGAATTTGTGCATGATAACCGATTACTGTGTATAATGTGCTTTGATTTAAATCTTACTAATCGGTGTATTGAGTTATTGGTCATTATTCGAACTTGAACCTCATGGCGGTATCATAAAGATACCTGGCGACTCGAGAGCAAAGGTTATAAAACAGAGCCAAGTGAACCAACCAAAAGTTAGCAACAGTATGTGTCCTGAGATCTGCCTATGGTAGTTACTGGATGAGTTGGCATGATAAATGTTCGGGCCATGTGGTGTGGGTCGTGAGGCATAGGTTGGCACTAAGAGCTATAGAGAGCCATAGAGGGTGGGTGGGGGCGTGAGGGGGCAAGGCTAGGGGGCTGTTTTATGTTTTTCTTTAAAACCTCGATGCAGTACGGATGCACCGAGGCCGGCCCGCTACCTGCCTCGTTGCGGGGTATTCATCACAACTCCCATTTGAACATGCCCCCCTGCTGTAGGAATCCTACATAAACTATTTGCCCCCAGTAATTTTCAGCCGTCTTGGACTACAGCAAGAATGAGGAGAGAGAACACCGAAAAAGAATAACTGTGGGAAGGGGAAGAAGTGGGCGAAGCGGTTATATATACATAGATTATTCAGAGAACAATTCTACTTACTGAATCCCAGCGAGAAAAATAAGCTGGATTTTCAGCCAGGAGAATTGCTGCTTGGCCTTCCCACGTCAGGAAAATTACCTGCAACGATACGGGACAGGATTCTCCCTCGGCTGACGCCGAAATCAGGACAGACAATTGGGCGGATAATTGGTTCTGATGCCGAAATTCTGGCGGGCGCCGGATTCAGGCCAAATCACAATTCTCCGGTGCCTCGACAGTGCGTTCCACTCCGCAAGTACAGTAAATTTCATTTGCATATCATCAGCTCCACTGGGGGGAATTCCTGATGACGAAGTTCACTTGTGCTTTTAAAATTAGGGAAACAGTGGCTGTGGCTGATGAGGGAGGGAGAGGAGTAGGACACGCAAAGGTGCGACGGTGACACTGGCCGGACTGGCTGGGGAGGTGTGGGGGGCGGGGCTGCCAGGGTCCGGTGGAAGTGACCGAGGTGGTGACCAGGGAACATGCCATGAAGCCAGGGCGACACCTCACGGAACTGGGGTGCCCAGGCACAGAGCGCCATTGCAGCGGCCTGCAAGGTAACCATTCTGCTGCGCACTTCACTGACCACCCACCTTGGCTCGTGGTTCTGCAGAGTGACACTGGCTGTATGGGTGCCCCCATCCTCCACCCCACCACCCCCACACCCCTCCCTCCGCCATATCCCCCCCCAACTGGCTGCCACCGCCAGCGGGGCATCACCTGGCCCACTCAAGGGCAACACCCACAATAGCCCCTGCAGGGGGGTGCTGGGCAGGGACAATGGAGCATACAACTGGCAAGGGCAGTACCGGCAGCGCCTGTCAATCGAGGACCTGCCGGACTGGGCATGATGTTGAATACGCCGACTGAGCAGGAGGGCAGTGCAACATATCTGCCAGATCATGGTGCACCTGCCACCGGGGCAGAATGGGGAAGGACACCCACTCCCGGTGGCCGTCAAGCTGATGGTCGCTCTGAACATCTACACCACAGGGTCCTTCTAGGCGCTGAGTGGGGACCTGTCCGGGATCTCACAGACCTTGGTGTACAGGTGCACCCGCGCCGTCACGGAGGCTCTATATACCCAGTCGACAGAATACATCTATTTGAATGTGGTCCGAGCCCACCAAGATACCCTGGGACAAGGGGTAATTGATGGGATGCATGCCCCCCTGCAAGCATCTGCAGATGACAGGCCAGTCATCACAAACTGAAAGTGCTTTCACTCGATGAAGTGCAGCTGGAGTGTGACCACAAGATGCACATCACGTCTGCGCTCGATTCACTTGAATATGCTAACCTGGATCACGCCCATTGAGGGAGGGATACAGACTCGACACCTCGCGAGATCCCATTAGATCTCACGAAGTGAAACAAGCATCGTAAATCTTGCAAGAGTTCTTTCTCCAGATTTAATGGCTTCGTTGCAGCCCGCATTGGGTGCGATGAGGCCAGTTGATCGTGCCCGTATTCATTGACTTTGACCACTTCTGAGAGATCATTGAACTTCTTGTGACACTGCATTCAGCTTTTTGAGGCTGGATTCTTAGCATTGATTGCTATGGTTATCTGACGTTTCTGAGATGTGGAGATGCCGGCGTTGGACTGGGGTGCGCACAGTAAGAAGTCTTACAACACCAGGTTAAAGTCCAACAGGCTTGTTTGGAATCACTAGCTTTCGGAGCGCAGCTCCTTCATCAGGTGAATTCACCTCCGAAAACTAGTGATTCGAATCAAACCTGTTGAACTTTAACCCAGTGTTGTAAGACTTCTTACTGGACCTTCCTGAGGCACAGGTTGACTTTAACCCAGAAAGATTCTTATTTCCCCGTTTTACTGGTGTTCTATTTTAAAGTATACAAGACCAGTGTTCTTTTCCTGTCTTACTGTTTTTTTTTTCTGGGAAGTGATACTGGCTGGCTTTAAGTAATGCAGACAAGCTTTAACTCGTACCTGCACCTCATGATTTTGTACTCCCTGCAACCACTGAATGACTATCCTGCTGCTGATTTCAGACTATAATCAAGGTAATAAACAGATAAGCAGGCAGCACAAAGTTTGCATGCAATGGGTGTGGGTTAATTGGACATTGCAATCCCTGCACTTTTTCTGGTGAGGGGTGGAATCAGATTTTATGTCTAGTGAATTAATTGACTGTCAACAGTTCAGATTAATGGTTACACTTTGTAGAGAAAATACGTACAAAAACCGAGCCAAGAATAAATGTTTAGCAATGTATTAACTTTACCTGTCATTGGAAGAGGGCAGAAGCCTCTGGCCAAATGATAAGATTCCAAACCAGGTATATTGATACAAATGCCTCTTTTATTCACTACAAATGCATATTCCATGTGATAAAACACACCCAACATGGTCAATTGAATAATGTGGCTCCAATTCCTGTTTTCACTTTGTTCCAGCTGAAAGCATTGCATTTTAATGTTGTTATTCAAACCTCTCATTTTACGGTCTACTTTCAGGGAATTTTAAAAATAAATTTTTACAGAATGAATGAAAATTACTTCAATGAATAGTATGTGGGATTTGCGCTGTAGTTATACTGTAGTGCCAGCATAAATGTAATTCAACTCAGAAATAGATTTCCCTTACCATAGGCATGAGTTTCTTCCATGTTGCCCTCTATTCTGTCACAATTCTTATGTCACTGAACATCTGAATAATCCTGTTGTCCTTGTTAAAGATGTTAATATTGAAATCATACTTCAGTGGAGTGTATTCCTCAATGACTCCCACCAAAAGTCAGGACCTCTACAACATCTCCAGACTTGTCAATCTATAACCAAGAGAAATGGACTCTTTGATATTGTCAGATATATGAAAAAAGACAGTGGTTAGCACTGCTGCATCTGGGCACCGAGGTGTCAGGTATGATCCCGGCTCAGTGTCACTGTCTGTGTGGAGTTTGCACATACTCCTCGTGTTTGCGTGGGTTTCACCCCCACAATCCAAAGATGTGCAGGATAGGTGGATTGGTCACGCTAAATTGCCCCTTAATTGGAAAAATATGAATTGGGTACTCCAAATTTATTTTAAAAATTAAAAAAGATATATGAAAAGAGGTGTGACTCAACATATTCTACATCATATGCCATGAGGAGAATCATTCACGTTTAAACAATGTTTGAATCAATTGCAAGAATTAACTAGCCCTCTCACACACTTAATTTGTTTCTGAGAAAGGCAATGCTAAATCTAACTGATGAAAAGTAAATTTCATCGTCCATTTCACTTGATTAAAAATCGCCTTCACTTGCAATATAAACTATTTGTGAAAAATATGTTACTTTAGGACATGTAAATAGATTATTGTACTATAATAGACCAGAATGTTTTTGACAGAACAACCATGTTGACTCCTAATTCACATATCATTTGCTTACTTGAAGAAAATCAATTGTTCTACTTTTATTTAAGAATTGACAAAATGTTCTGTGGGAAGTTATGGCAGTTTAGGTTCTTACCAAAGTGTATGAGTTGGAATCTTGGGTAGGAAGGGCTATATTGGGCAGCTTGGTGGCCCAGTAGTTAGCACTGCTGCCTATGGTGCTGAGGACCCGGTTTGATCCCGGTTCTGGGTCACTGTCTGTGTGGGGTTTGCACATTCTCTCCATGACTGTGGGTTTCACCCCCACAACCCAAAGGTGGGCAGGGTAGGTGGATTGGGCACGCTAAATTTTCCTGTAATTTGAAAAAAATAATTGGGTACTCTAAATTTAAGAACAAAAGGTTGGCCAAATCTTCAGTTTTATTCTTTGGTTCACTTTTATTCTGTAGTTCTACATACAATTTTTATAATTTTCCTGACAATCCTAAATTGTATGGCATGAGAAACCACAGCTAATCAAATGTTTGTTGCCTCTCCTTATGTACACACATTTCAAATGGAGGAACATAGAGTGTTAGACTGAACAAATCTAACACTGCTAAATTTGTTTGAATTATGCCCCAGACAAAGATTAATATCAAACATGGGAACTAGCATAATCATTTATTGTGGCATTGTCACATTTTAAGATTTTTAAGATTACATGAGTAATATATGTCCAAATGTTACTCTTGACCAAAATGTAGATTTTTGAGGGCAGCAGCTGGTAGACGTATATTAGGTTTCATAGGGGAACTCTCAACCAGTGTATTGCAACAATGAAAGATAGTCTAATGTCCAGTAATTACTCACATTGTTGGTGCAACAATTGTATTCTGTTGAACTCAGTATGAGTAATTGCTGTGTTAGACTATTGGACTCTGCAACTGTATTTGGATTGGATAGGCAGCTAATATTGGGGTAAGGTAGCATAGTGGTTAGCACAATAGGGGGGCAGTGTAGCACAGTGGTTAGCACAATTGCTTCACAGCTCCAGGGTCCCAGTTTCGATTCTCGGCTTGGGTCACTATCTGTGCGGAGTTTGCATTTTCTCCCCGTGTCTGCGTGGGTTTTCTCCAGATGCTCCGGTTTCCTCCCACAGTCCAAAAATTTGCAAGTTAGGTGGATTGGCCGTGCTAAATTGCCTTTAGTATCCAAAAAGGTTGGGTTGGGTGGGGTTACTGGGTTATGGGGATAGGGTGGGAGTGTGGGCTTAGGTAGGGTGCTCTTTCCAAGGGCTGGTGCAGACTCGATGGGCCAAATGGCCTCCTTCTGCACTGTAAATTCTATGATTCTAAGACTTTGAATCATGAGTGAACTATAAAAATGTTGGACAGTAAAGGACTGTGAGAAGTATGGATTACAAGAGAAAGTATTTAGGAAATTAGATTTAATTCAGTCATGACTTGAATGGTGTATTGCAAGAAGACATTGAGCTGGATTCTCTATCTCGCGATGCCAGAAACACAAATTGTGAATGGGCAGAGAATCGGGCCTCTTGTACAAATCGAGGTTTGCAGCCGGTGCCAATTCCAGTGCCATGCTCCGGTCCTTCATGGTGGTGAAAACAAGGTTAGTGTCCTGTGCTGGCGGGGGCATGTAAAACCATCACTTGCATGCATTTAAGTCTGAAAAGCGGATTGGACACAGTATGCGCCGCTCATCTGCGGTGCTCCATCACATTCGGGCGGAAGGCACGTGGGCATGAATTACTACAAGTAATTACAAATGGGGCCTGGGTGCCATGGCTGCTGAGGGGGAGTGAAAAAGTAAGCAAACTTTTTAAAAGTTCAAAACTGCCGGCTGTGCCTCCCACAATACAGGCTGCCTGAATCAGGGGAAGTAGCGGGGAGCGGCTTTGTGACAGGTCCATGGAGTCAGGGTGTCCTACTCAGGATCGCTGTGGCCTGGCTCAGGCCACCATTGCTGCAGTCTGTGTTTTCAACTGTTAACAGGGACAGGTGGTAAGGATTGTGGCTCCCCATATCAATGGCCCAGTGCTGTCACTGATTGGGGCAGGGGTGAAGGCAACATATCAGGGAGAGCGGTCATGTTGCTCCACGCTGTGCTGCTTTTTGGGTGCATCGCGACTGGTAGACCCCGCCCTTAGTCTCCCAAAGGGAAAGTCCCGGCCAATATCAACAATTTCCATTTATTTGACACATTTAATATCATAAAATGCCCTAAGGCACTTCACAGGAGCATTAGCAAACAGAATTTTCCACTGAGCCAAATGGAGAGAAAATAGGACAGATAACCAAAAGCTTCAGTCAAAAATGGTGCTTTTAAGAAGCCGACTAAAATTTATCTCATAAATGCAGCACGGTAGCCTTGTGGATAGCACAATTGCTTCACAGCTCCAGGGTCCCAGGTTCGATTCCGGCTTGGGTCACTGTCTGTGCGGAGTCTGCACATCCTCCCCGTATGTGCGTGGGTTTCCTCCGGGTGCTCCGGTTTCCTCCCACAGTCCAAAGATGTGCAGGTTAGGTGGATTGGCCATGATAAATTGCCCTTCGTCTCCAAAATTGCCCTTAGTGTTGGGTGGGGTTACTGGGTTATGGGGATCGGGTGGCGGTGTTGACCTTGGGTAGGGTGCTCTTTCCAAGAGCCGGTGCAGACTCGATGGGCCGAATGGCCTCCTTCTGCACTGTAAAATTCTATAAATTCTGTAAATGGTCAACATTTAGGAAACTGGGAATTGAACATTGGGAGGATTTGACCATGGACTTTAGCACCATCAAGATGATCCAGGCTTTCCTAAATATCAATAGGTGTGAATTTCTAGTAAGGTTCCTAGATTAGCCATCAGACGTAAGACCTTGACTAATGTGTCTGTTCACAATTTCCAACGGTCATGAAATTTGCCCCAAAATCCTCAAGAGAACCCATAGCTGAAATAATTAATGATAGTTAAAGGACTATTGAGTCTCAATACAGGATTTATGCCCATGTTGATCTCATTGCCATGCTCCTGTCCCCTGCTGCCCGATGATTAATGGGCTGTACCTCGGATGTTCCACCCCTCTCAGGCGGGAGTCACGCGGGCGTGAATGATGTAAGTATTTGCAAGTGGGGCCTGGGCGCCATGGCTGTTGAGGGGAGCAAGAAGGTAAGAAAACTTTCAAAATACTTCAGGGGTGTCTGCCTAGGTCTCAGGGAGTAGTGGGGAATGGCTTGTTGGCAGGTGCATGGACATGGGGTGCCCCCTCAGGATCAGGGTGCCCTGGCTCAGTCCCCCATTGCTGCATTCATTCATTCATATCCACCTCTGGCTGCAACTTACAGGCTCCTGGCTGCTCACACTGTTGACCATTCACTTCATTCTATATATGCTCGGAAGGCTTCTGCCCATGTGGTAACCCACCCAGCCCACCCCTTTGGAAACCCATACCCCAGCAGTATCATCAAGGGGATGGGTGTGGCCATGCTCCGTCACCGGCCCTGCAGGTGTTGGCACTCCTCAGAGCACTCTTCTGAAGGGCTGTCCACAGCAGAGGATGCAGGGGATCAGCAGAGCTCACCCCAAACAAAGGATACATGCCAGTGGAACCCTCCCTTGCTTACAGCTCCTCTCAGTGTAGAGACCTCACCAATGACATTATCAGCTAGCCCATCCTGAGGAGCACAAGATGTCGCCAAGCCTTGCCTGTCCAGCACGGCACTTATCCCATCCAACCTGACACCGGCCAGGAAACCTGACCAGCTCTCTGTCACAACATGTGTGTTTAACCCAGGCTCCACATGACACTGCAGTTAAGCTGCCAGAAAATGCACACATTCCTCGCTCACCCCCAACTGTAGGACCTGCCTGTACACCAGCTTCTTAGCATGGAGGCGACTGACAGCACAAGTTGACCGTCTCTGCCATACAACCAGATGTCACCCTCCTATGGTATAACACGACGCTCGCCCAGTGAAGAGACCCACCGTGCACCTCACTAGGAGAAACAGGTCAGGGTACAGAACCTATCGCTAACATCGATTGCGGCAGCCACCCATGCCCCTGCTGGCAGGAATGGGTGGTGAAAATAGAGGCTTCCCACATCACATGCCAGGTGCCAGTCATTGATGGGGACAGAGTGCAGTTAGGATGAAGGAGGCGGGGGGAGGGGGTGCAGCAGTACAACTCAGGGTGACTGCTGGCATTGGATGGTCAAGGAAATCTTCGAACGTACATAGGAACATGGGAATTAAGAGCAGAAGTAGGCAATTCAGCCCCTCGAGCCTGCTCCGCCATTCTAATATTCTTGCTAAAATTCTCTGTCTCTCCCTGCTCCCCCTGCAGTTACATGGATATCAGAGTACAGCCGGAAATGCTCGCTATCTACCTGGCTGCTCCACTGTTGCGGTTGTACCGAGGCCAGGGCCAGCTCAGGGAGGATTCTGCACAAGAGGAGTCTGCCCCAGAAGAGCAGAGATCAGCTGGTGAGCCTTCAGCGCCGGCCATCCATCAGACCGAGGTGGAGGTGTGCAGGAGGTGCCGCATCAGGCCACGTGTATACTGTCAGCGCCTGTCCTTCGAGGAGTTGTTGGAGCGCATGTGCTGGTGCCGACTCACCAGGGAGTCCGTGCGCCACCTGTACCAACATGCGATCTATAGCTGCCGCACATGGGACAATCTCATCCCATCCCGATTTAACTACTAGGGGACTGTGCCACCGGCAGATCTGCCGGTCTGTCCTGATGTGTTGGGTGCTCTGGATCCGTGGAACACATACAAGCCACCAACACTTAAAATAGTGCAACACTATTTTATTAAGTTAGAAATTGTTGAACATACTTTAATTGCGGGTTAACACGATGTTAGATTGAAATAAAGACCTATGCCTGTCCGAACCAATCTATGCACTCAGCACATGGTGAGGATCTGTGCTGTAAGCTGCAAGCTCTGTCCTTGTAGGAGGCTGCATCCCGCATCAGCGGGAACTCTGATGCCCCCTGTCTTTATAGTGAGAGTGCTCTAACTGGTGATTGGCTGCGGTGTTGTGGGTGTTGATTGGTCTTCCTGTGTGTCCATCAGTGTGTGTCTGCACCATGATATACTGGTGTATATTATGACATCCTCCCCTTTTATAAAAGAATGCATGTGTGTGGCAATAAATAATGTATGGTGAGAATGTTCCGAACTACGTGTGGGGTGCGAAGACATATTTACAGGACTACGTACATGAGAACTAAGCTATTTACATGGGAAGGTGCCTGGTGCAGAGAAGCAGTATGCAACAAGAATAACAAGATCAACACTATATACAAACCAGGGAAACGATCAAACAAAGCAACAAAACAATTCAGCGACTCTATAAGTCCGCAAAGTTCATAAATTAAGTCTCTGAGGTGGGTGACGAATTCTGGTTGACCGCCTCAATGGTGGGTCGAGAGCCGCCAATTCAGGAGCGGGCTGGACTGCGTCAGAGTCAAGGGGATGCAGAGTGACAGGGAGCTCTGCATAGGCCGTGGAAGGGTCAGCAGGAGGGTGAGGCGACAGTGGAGGCTCACGTTGCGAGCGTGGAACGAGACGAAGGGCGCATTGATTGAGGCGCAGAATAGAGCCACCCGGTAGATGAACCAGGAACGAGTGGGGGGCCACCTGCCGAAGGACAACAGCGGTTGCAGACCAGCCCCCATCCGGAAGATGGACGCGGACGTTGTCATCTGGAGCCAGAGCAGGGAGATCAGCTGCACGGGAGTCATGAGCCGCCTTGTGCTGTGCACGAGACAGCTGCATCCGGCGAAGGACCGGAACGTGGTCGAGGTCTAGGACATGGATGGATGGCACCGTCGTCCTCAGGGTATTACCCATGAGTAACTGGGCTGGCGACAGGCCAGTGGACAGTGGGACGGAACGATAGGCCAGCAAAGCAAGATAGAAATTGGACCCAGCATCAGCAACCTTGCCTCGGAGCCGTTTGACTACATGTACTCCCTTCTCCGCTTTGCCATTGGATTGGGGGTACAGGGGACTGGATGTCACATGGGAAAAATTGTACCGCCTGGCAAAGTTGGACCATTCCTGGCTGGCAAAGCACGGGCCATTGTCCGACATAACCGTGAGCGGGATGCTGTGTTGAGCAAATGTTTCTTTACATGCACGAATGACGGCATACGAGGTGATGTCGTGCAATCGTATCATCTCCGGGTAATTTGAAAAGTAGTCCACGATCAGGACATTGTCTCTACCCAGTGCGTGGAACAGGTCGATGCCCACCTTGGTCCATGGTGATGTGACCAACTCATGGGGCTGCAGGGTCTCATGTGGTTGGGCCGGCTGGAAGCGCAGACAAGTGGGGCAGTTGAGCACTGTGTTGGCTATGTCGTCATTAATGCCGGGCCAATACACTGCCTCTCGGGCCCGTGGGCAGCACTTTTCCACGCCAAGGTGGCCCTCATGTAGTTGTTACAGGACAAGTTGGCGCATGCTAATGACAAATGTTGAATTCTTTACCCGTCAGTCTGGCCTCAATAAAACTCGAGATCGATTTGTAGGCATAGTATTATTTATTTTTAACCAACTTGCAAGTCTGACTCGCTTCTCAGGGACACAGAACACAGAACCAGTCTCCTGGGCCCCTTGGAAACGAATGAGGAAGGAGACAAAGTGATCTCTGTAAATACATTCAAATGGCATCAAGTTTCACAGACACGATTCCCATAGGTCATCCTATACCCCTCCTGATCTGGCCATACATCCTAATTGGCTCACTTCTCATTCCTTAACCCTGGCCTCTTGTTACCCAGCATCCTTTTCTCCACCTCTACCAGACATCCCTCCCCCTTCCTTGCCATGCTTTCTGAAATCCTTTGTCTGTGAGCTCACTAGAATTAGATCGGCCTACATCTACATTACTGTTACTAATATATTTAAACTATTTTATATCACATTCGTCATTCCCTCCTTTTATCATTTCATGATAACCTATCTATTCAATCCGTAGCTACGGCCCCTCATCTAAAAAGATTTGTCGCTGCATTTCCAATTCCTGTTGTAGCCCCCCTTCATCCGCTGCACCCTCGTGGATCCTAACAGCCAAGATTCTAGGGGCGTCTATCTGCTCCAGTGCACCCCGCATTCTACCCATCACACATTTAAGGATGGCCAGGCCCACAAAGATGCAGCCGAGTGCCACTGCTAAATACGTGGCCATATTTATCAACCAGTCCTTCCAACCTCCAAATCCCCAGTTACTCCAAGAGCCAGGGTCCTGCATTCCGTCCAGGCGATCCATAAATTTAGTGATGTTAACGATTAGGTCTTGAACTCCCATGATACACTTGCCCTGCACTATGGCACATACCTCACCCTCACGGGCCAGAAGATAATCAAGAGCATACCGGTTCTGCATTGCAAACAACCGCAGCTGAGACAATTCCTTGGTTATTGCCCCGAGGACGCCCAAGGTTTCGTTTCCCAGGATGGTAAGGCCACAAATAAAATAATTCCTATCGCTAACCGCCGAGGAACCCCCACACCTCCCAGTGTCAAAACGCTCAGAATTCCCTACCCGGCTGAGTGGACCTAGTTGGGTGCGAGAACCTGAGGTTTTTTCCAGTTCTCGCAGAATTCAGCTGAGACTGCCTGGCGTGCTAACTGATTATGCAGCATCCACACCGAGGGGCAGGGGACTGTGGTAGGGACTAGAGTCCCGATAGCAATTTGGCGGGGAAATGGGGGTGACAAAACATTGGTCGCTGTGCCATTAAAAGTTATATTCGTTTCCACCTCTACCAGCAAACAGCCGTACCCGTCACTGCTGAAACAATTCTCGTACGACCGGGAGTCCCTATTGGGAGTGAAGTGGCTAGGTATGTACGCCCTCCACCATTGCAGCCTATCATACTGTGAGTGGGAATTATCCCGAGGAAGGGGAAGGCAAATAGCCGGTGGTGCTGAACCCAGATCGTAAGGAAGAGTGACTTGCTCGGGCGGTGGCTCGGAACGCTGACAATGAACCACCGTTTGGGGAGTGCCCCAAAGCGGTGAAACAGAAAATAACCTAGACACCGCTGCGGGGTTCGGGTAGCAGACAACCCGTCCCTGGCCATACAAGCGGTGGTAAATCTGGTAGAAGAGATTCATACTACCCAGGTTTTCCTCAGTCTGACCCCTAAATGAATTGAGTGTATCTCCTGATAACCTGCGTTCTAGTTGTACTCTCTCTAGTCCCCCCTCTCTCTCTCACAACCTCTTCCTACCCTCTCCTGACGGTCTGATTTCACCTTTATGGCACCAATCGTAACACATCCAAAATCAAATTTACATGTACTCCAAAAACAAGGCAATGTCCATGTAATGTTCCCTTCCCATCGCCAGGACCGGTGCAATTGCTTCATGAGCCCTGCGTTGTCAGTTAACCTGATGACCATCCATGAATCGATACTGTTGTGGGAAAAATCAACCATTTCAAGAGTCAGACTTGCTGTGATCAGATAAATGCAGTTTTATTGTTACACGAAGCTTCGGGAGAAAGCGTATGTACCCCGCGGTACAGGAGCCAGCCTTTCTCCCGGTTTGAATGGCAGTCATTCATTTTATACTTTGGGTTCACAATGAGCCCAGATACAAAACAATTATCACCTTGTTACCTTTAAACATTTTATCGATTGCACATCGCTATTTGTAAGCATTTTGCCATTTACACATGGCCACAGTCAAAGAGGTTTAACAGGTTACAGGCAGCAGCAGGAAGGTAGTATCGATTGTCCCTTTGTTTTAGGAAATGGCCCAAGAAATTCGTATTAGCATATCATTGTGTACACCTTGCCTGAACTCAGCTTTATTCAAGTGGTGTCCCACATTTATGTATTTCTTAATCTTCCTGTCTGGCTTCCTTTGTCCTGGATCTGTTCCTATCTGTCCTACTGGCACCCCGCTGGACTCCAGGCATCAGTTATGTCTGCTTTATTCTCTGTGTCTCCATCTTGTGTGTCAGGCAGCCATCTTCTGTGCCAAGTGCCCTTTTGAACCATTTCCCACTTCAACACCATGTCCTCGTATATGGGGGCAGCGAAGAACATCACCTCTGCATAAACAAAATGTCCTTGTAGTTTGGTTGGGGTTACAGATGTAGATGATATTTCCCTTTTCCATGTCCGTCGCTGATGTCACTCCAAGCGAGGTGAGGCCGAAGATTACACAGGCGGTGCTTCACACCTGTAAAACAGCGCTGGGGAAGGGAGGCAGGTTAGTAACCAACCTTTTTACAGTGGTAGAGGTGGACCCAATTTACAGTGGTAGAGGTGGACCCAATTTACAGTGGTGGTGGTGGACCCAAGCACTCCGCCCCTCCACTTTAACTGCAGTGGGGGTGGGAAGGAGAACTTGGAAGGGCCCCTCCCATCGCGGATCTGACGCTTTCCGAGTCCAATTTTTTGACCATGACATAACTACCGGGCTGCACTGAAAGTGAGCTAGGTAATGGGGACGGTGGCGGGTGAGCCACGCGGACCTGGCCATGGAGCTCCTTGAGGACCTTAGTGAGGGCTAGAATATAGGTGGTCATCTCTTCAGTCATATGGTGAAACTGAACCAGTCTGGGAACATGCAGGCTCCAGGGAGTTCTAAGAGGCCTGCCATAAAGGATCTCTGCAGGAGAGAGCCGGTCCGGTCCCGCAGGTGTAACCCGCAGCTGGAAGAGGGCAACGGGGAGCAACTTAAGCCATGTCAGTCCAGTGTCTGCTCTTAATTTAGCCAATTTAGTTTTGAGGGTCTGATTGTGTCTCTCAACCAACCCGGCCGCCTGCGGTCTGTACGCACAGTGTAACTGCTGGCGTACGCCCAACTGGGAGCAGAACTCCTTGTTAATCTGTCCAATAAAATGAGGCCCGTTATCAGAACTTAACTGAGCTGGTATACCAGTAGCAGCTTTATTATCGGTAGTCGGATACGCCTAGACCCATCTGCTGAACACATCCACTATGACCAAAACATATTTATAACATTGACAACTTTGACATCTTTCCAACTCAATGTAATCCATTTGGAGCGTCTCAAAGGGACCACTGGGCAACGGGGTTTGCCTCATACCACAAGGGATACCTTTGCCGGTGTTATTTTGCTGACAAATCAAACACCGATTACTGATACTCTGGGCCAACCCCTGCATTTTAGGGTGCCACCAAATGTCCAGCAACAAATCACTAGTCCCCCGAGCCCCACAATGAGTTGCAAAGTGTACACATTCGATGACCCATAAAGCCAGTACATCAGACATACAAGTCTGATGTGCTGGCGTGGTCCATAAAGAGGAAACAGAATCATATGTACAACCTAACCGTTTCCACATTTGTTTATCACTCTCAGGAGCGTCCTCCTGTAACCTTATGACGTCTTGGATGGTTGGCATTGGCTTGTCAGAAGCAGACATATTTATAGTAGATTGTTTAGTCTGACTTAACATTTTAGGCACCATCACTTGCTGAATTTGCGTGGCTGTCCGCGCTACACAATCTGCTTGTTCATTACCAACGTCAACTGGTGTCTTACCGTTTGTATGGGAAGCGCATTTAATGATGGAAATCTGCACGGGCATAAGGAGGGCCTGCAGTAGGTCATTAACTAAACCCCGGTGGGATATTTCCGTGCCGGCCGAGGTAAGGAATCCCCTATTCTGCCAGAGCTGTCCGAAGTCATGAACTACCCCGAAGGCGTATCGGGAGTGAGTGTAAATATTTACCCGACGATCTACCCCAAGTATACATGCACGGGTAAGGGCAAAAAGTTTGGCTTGTTGGGCTGAATAAGGCGTCTGAAAAGCGGCCGCTTCTAGGATCAGACCATCCTGATCTATGATTGCGTAACCGGACAGTCTCCGGCCAGTGGGGCTTACTAATGCACTGCCATCAACATACATAATCATGTCAGGTTGTTCTAACGGAATATCACTCAGATCGTCCCTTATTGTGGTAGTTTCCTGAATCAAGGCTAAACAGTTGTGGCCAGGTGCGTCTTCATGGACAGGGGGACCACTAAGTAAACAGGCTGGATTGATAGTGGTACAATGTTTAAATGTCAGACGTGGATTGTTCAAAAGGCATATCTCATACCTATTCTGACGAGTTGCGATAAGATGCTGAGTCTGCAGTTGCCCCAGTAGTACGATGACCGAGTGGGAGCTATACACCGTAATATCCTGTTGGAGAGTTATATTGGCAGCAGCCTGCAAACTATTGTATATCGCTGCCAAGATCTGGGGGCAAACAGGGTGGTCCAACGCCACTGGATCAAGCTTGGAAGAGTAATATGCTACAGGCCGGTGCTTGTCCCCATGTTGCTGGGTGAGTACCGCTGTTGAACATCCTTCCAGAACAGTACAGTATATCTGGAATGGTCGGTCGTACAAGGGCCTACTGAGGGCCGGTGCTTGGAACAAGGCCTACTTCAGGCAACGGAAGGCTTCGAGTGCCTCGGTGTTGAGAGTAAAATTCCCCCCTTCACTAGTTTAAGGCGTCAGCAGCTTTGTATAGACAGCGATGTTTGGTATCCACTGCCTACCCTTCCCATAGGCCCCAGATCCTTGGCATGGTATTGGTCGTGGACCTGACGTGTGATATGAGGGCCTACAGAAGCTGACTGTGGCCATAAATGTGGTGGTATTGCAACAAAATCGGCTGTACCTTCTTTTCCCGTGACTGTGGCTGTAACCTTGACTGGCCATTCGGTAACAATTAACGACTGGTATTTGTCCTCCAACTCCCTGTTTTGTCCGGTTCTGTCATAGGCCAGGGTAACGTGATGCAGTGAATGTTCAATGTCTAACGTCCACCACTGGGGAGTGATAGAAATATAGCACTGTTGTCTCATCCTCCATGATTGAACCGTTACCCCTTCGTCTCCGCACTCTAGCTGTAGCTGGAAGATACACAGTAATTCTCGGGCCAACAAGTTACAGTCCAATCCAGTAGTCACCACAAACTGATGTTACAGCATCAGGGTTTGGTATTTTCCTAATCGGCAACTGTCTCAGAGTCTCACTAGGGGGCGCTCTAGCTGATTCCTCTGGTTCTTCAAAGACTTTGATGTCCTTCCCTTCCACTAGGGGGAGCTCCAGCTCCTCAGAACCATTCCCATCCTCTTTCTTTGTTCTCATACTTTTCTGTCCTACCATATCGGTCTGAAGGGATCTAGGTGGTATGCGTGATTGTTTCTGGATAGGATCAGGCCCCTCTCTCATTGTCCGAGATTGGGTCCTAGAGATAACTGGGCTTGTTGAACAGAGCTCCCCTTCTCTAACAGACAGTGAAGATGCTGAAATAGGACCCAAGCTATCAACCGAAGGGGCTGGAGAGGCTGGCATGATTTGAATCTAAATTATGATACCCTGGTGGTTCCGGAATTAGTGCAGACAATGCTACTGGTGCTGTCGGGACTCTAGCCGACATGGTCCAATTTTCTAGGTCCTCATCTGCTTCTGTCAATGCAAGGCCAGCCATTGAACTACGTAGCCCATTTTTTAAACTCGAGTCCACCCTCTCTTTACTTGCACGTTTTTTTTGAATGCACACTCCTTTTTCAAGATCTCCAGAGTTTTCTGGTTCCCCCTTTCACTAATTGGAATGCCCGTTTTAAGGGCATTTTCTTGCCAACTTAGTAACATGATCTTATCCCTCTCATGTTGACAATATTGTCTCCATAATCTAATTAACTCTTTAGCTTTCATACTTTGGGTCTCTTTTTTAAAAAACATTTTTTATTTGCCTATTTATAACCAATGGCAATTTTTGCTACCTGGCAAAATTATTTAAAATGATTTAACAGTGTTCTTTTAAAACTTAAAATGTTTGAAAATTCAAATTGAATTACTGCAACCTGCAAGCTTAGCTCTAATCTCAACTCAGAACTGAATTTATGATTTGCTTAACACAAACTTGTATAACTTTTACAACTTAATTAACTCTTTAGCTTAACAATTTTCTTTTAACAAGTTTTTCTTACATTCACAAAAACGTTGGCTGCTATCAATGAGGGAGCAGTTAGCTGCGGTGATTTATACCGGAGCAAAGTCAACTGTCATCTCCAGATTTACACTTTTTTAAATGGTGCCAGTGAGTTTCTTTAAGTTTCTATTAAATCACAAATAAAATGAAATAAACATTATTTCAAGTAATTCAAACTTAAGATTCTGGCAATTTCAATCAATTGCTTGCTAAAATAATTAACTTGTATCAAAGAGGTGGAGAAATCCACTGGTTTCCTTTAATTAATTCAAAACGTAACTTTGCTGGAGTTTCACTGACTCGAAAGAAAGGTATCCAATTACACCACAAGCTGCCTGTTATCTCAAGGCCCGTGTGAGAAGCACTGTCTGTAGTCGTTAACTTTGACTCCTGCTGTTAAACCCTTTGAGAGACTTCTGCTTTAACTAACATGCAGCATCCAGTTCTATGGATGTTCTTTTGTTTTGAAATTTATCCAAACATTTCCCCATAATCTCTAACATTCGTCACTATGCGGGATGACAATGCGATCCAGTTTTAGAAGAACCCCGTCTACTACTGCCGGATCATCTCTGACATTATCGAACTGAGAGCATTGGCCCTTGAGCCACCCGTCCGTTAGGTAGCGCATGACACGCTGTAGTAAGGGGTCAGCCGCCGTCTCGCGGCGAATTTG
The DNA here is from genome assembly GCF_047496885.1 of Scyliorhinus torazame. Lineage (NCBI taxonomy): Eukaryota > Metazoa > Chordata > Chondrichthyes > Carcharhiniformes > Scyliorhinidae > Scyliorhinus > Scyliorhinus torazame. The sequence goes on along the minus strand of NC_092712.1, from coordinate 190,510,848 downwards.
GACCAGGCGTTCATCCGTGGCAGGTAGATTGGAGGCCGAGAATGCCACATGGGCGTCAACCTGGTAGACAAATCCTGCTGGGTCACATGGAGTGTTGACAGCCCTGGAGAAAGCGTCAGCAATGATGAGGTCTTTGCCTGGGGTGTATATCAGCTGGAAGTCTATCGCCGGAGCTTGAGAAGAATACACTGGAGGCGCGGCATCATATTGTTCAAGTCTTTCTGTATTATATTGACCAGCGGGCGATGGTCGGTCTCGACGGTGAATTGAGGAAGTCCGTAGATATAATCGTGAAACTTAACCACACCGGTCGGAAGGCCCAGGCACTCCTTTTCTATCTGTGCGTAGCGCTGCTCCGTGGGGGTCATCGCACGTGACGCAAATGCAACGGGGGCCCATGATGAGGCCTCATCACGTTGAAGGAGCACTGCCCCAATGCCGGATTGCCTGGCATCGGTTGAAATTTTGGTCTCCTTTGCTGGATCAAAGAAAGCTAAGACCGGGGCCGTGGTCAGTTTTGCTTTGAGTTCTCTCCATTCGCGCTCGTGGGCAGGGAGCCATTGGAAGTCTGTCGTCTTCCTGACCAGGTTCCTGAGAGCCATGGTATGAGAGGCGAGGTTAGGGATAAATTTCCCTAAAAAATTGACCATGCCCAGAAATCGGAGGACCGCCTTCTTGTCCTCTGGTGTTTTCATAGCTGTGATGGCAGCTACCTTGTCCGCATCCGGCTGCACACCCAATTGGGAGATGTGGTCCCCGAGGAACTTGAGTTCCATCTGACCAAAAGAGCATTTGGCCCTGTTGAGGCGGAGGCCATGCTCATGTATACGTCTGAATACACGCCGGAGGCAACTATCATGCTCCTGCGGGGTGGTGGACCAAATGATGTGTTATCGACATAGACGCGAACACCTTCAATGCCTTCCATCATTTGTTCCATAATCCTATGGAACACTTCTGATGCAGATATGATCCCGAATGGCATCCTGTTGTAACAATATCTGCCAAAGGGGGTATTAATTGTGCAAAGTTTCCTGCTGGATTTCTCGAGCTGGATTTGCTAGATCCTTTTGAGGCGTCTTGTTTGGTGAAGAGCTTGGCGCGAGCCATCTCACATGTGAGCTCTTCGCGCTTGGGAATTGGATAATGCTCTCTCATGATATTGCGATTTAGATCCTTGGGATCAATGCAAATTCTCAATTCGCTGGAAGGCTTTTTTACACATACCATGGAACTGACCTAGTTGGAAGGTTCCGTGACTTTGGAAATCACTCCTTGATTCTGGAGGTCCTGCAGCTGCTGCTTGAGGCAGTCCTTAAGGGGTGCTGGGACCCTGCGAGGTGCGTGCACCACAGGCGTGGCATTCGGTTTTAATAAAATCTTGTAGGTGTACGGGAGCGTGCCCATGCCCTCGAAGACATCGTGGTACTGGTTGATAATGGCGTCGAGCTGCGCCCTGAAGTCGGTGTCCTGAAAGGCAGACACGTCAGCAGGAGAGAGAGAGTGGACTCTCTGAACTAGGTTCTACAGCTTGCATGCCTGCGCGCCAAGCAGGGAGGCTTTCGAGGAGCCCACGATTGCAAAGGGAAGGATGGCTTTGCGTGATCTGTGCGTCACTTCAAGTTGACACGAGCCACTGGCAGCAATGGCATTGCCATTATAATCTAATAGCTGCCAGGCTGATGGGAGGATGGCTGGTTTGACACAAAGGCTTTGGATGTCAGACCAGGAAGATGCCTCAGACACCAAGAAGAATGGCGGAGGCACCAGTGTCCAGGCGGAATCGTATTTGGGACCGGTTGACCGTAAGGGTGGCACACCACTCAACGTCTGGATCGATGCTGTATATCGATAGAGGCTGGATTCTTTGCTTCGGGGACACCCTGGGGCGGGATTCTCCACTCCCGCGCTGAAGTGGCCGTGCCGTCGTGAACGCCGTCGAGGTTCACGACGGGGCGAAATGGCCCCGGTCCCGACCGATTCAGGCCCTGACAATGGGCTAGGATCGGGGCCGCGTCACCTACACGTGCCAGGCCTTGTCACCCGCGTAAAGGCGGCGCCGCATAAATGACGCGGCCGGCGCCGCATAAATGACGCGGCCGGTGCCGCATAACTGGCGTCATCCGCGCATGCGTGGTTGCCGTCCTCTCTAAGTCCGCCCCGCAAGAAGATGGCTGATGGATCTTGCGGGGCCGCGGAAGGAAGGAGATCCTCCTTCAGAGAGGACGGCCCGACGATCGGTGGGCACCGATCGCGGGCCATCCCACATTTGTGGTACCACCCGGTGCAGGATCCCCCCTCGCCCCCCCGCAGGCTGCCCCCCCAGCGTTCACGCACTGTTCCCGATGGCAGCGACCAGGTGTGGATGGCGCCGGGGGGAACACGCCGTTTTGGCCTGGGCGCTCGGTCCATCTGGGCCTGAGAATAGCGTGGGTGCTGGAGAATCGCCATTTTGGGTGTCTCCGGCGATACTCCGGCCTGCGGCCCGCGGAACTCGACCGGGCTGTTCCCGCCACTTGGGAGAATCGCGGGAGGGCGTTGGACCGGCGTCCCTTGGAAATTTTGGCGACCGAGGCGATTCTCCCAACCGGCGCGGGAGTGGAGAATCTCTGTTTTTTGTCACGATACCGCCTCAACAAGGTGCCTTCGGGTCCTCGGTGTCAATATTTGGTAGTAGGTCAGCATCGGACTCGGTGACCGTGGGTTGAATGGCCCCGACATTCCTGCGAGGCTGGCCAGAGCGATACGAATTGGCAGGCCGAGCTGATCTGCATAAAGCAGCATAGTGGCCAAGTTTGCCACATCTCAGGCATTGTCGGGATTTGGCAGGACATTGCCGCTTTAAGTGGGCGGGGCCACAGTTGCCTCACGTTGTAGCGTCAGTGCGTTCGCTGCGCCACCGCGCATGCGCGGTGCGGCCATACGTGGTGCGCACCTGCGCAGTACGTTCGTGGACATCGCCGTCCCCTCGTTTGGTGCGCACAAGTGCGGGAGTCTGCGAAAAGCACGCGAAATGGCCGCCCTCCTCCAGGCTGAGGCCCTGGAGTTGCTCAAATGCTTAGACCCGTTCTGCCTCATGGGGACTTTGCCGCTCCGTTTCAGCCGCCTTAATGTGGGAATACGGACTAGTGGCCTGTTCATGTAGCACCCAGTTCTCGATGGCGGTCGCTAGGGTGAGCTTCTTTACCTTGAGGAGCTGCTGGCGTAGGGGGTCCGACTGAACACCGAAGACGATCTAGTCGCGTATCATGGAGTCGGAGGTGGGCCCATAATTACAGGACTGCGCAAGGATGCGAAGGTGGGTGAGAAAGGACTGGAAAGATTCATCCTTACCCTGCAAACGCTGTTGGAATACATAGCGCTTGAAACTTTCATTCACCTCTATGTTGCAATGAGTGTCAAACTTGAGGAGGACCGTCTTGAACTTAGATTTATGTTCATCATCAGCAAAGGTGAGAGAATTGAAAATGTGGATAGCATGTTCCCCGGCCGTGGTTAGGAAGAGACCAATCTTCTTGGTGTCCGAGGCATCTTCCTGGTCTGTGGCTTCCAGGTAGAGCTGGAAGTGTTTGAATATCTTCCAGTTGGCCCCTAGATTACCGGTGATGCGGAGCGGCGGCGGCGGGCGGACGCTGTCCATTTTGCAGGATGGCTGTATGCTGGTGGAAGGAAGATGGCTTGCCGGTAGGTCTAAGAAGTTCTAATATCCCTCAACTCCTGGTATCATGATGTGTTGGGTGCTCTGGATCCATGGAACACATACAGGCCACCAACACTTAAAATAGTGCAACACTATTTTGTTAAGTTAGAAATTGTTGAACATATTTTCACTGTGGGTTAACACGATGTTAGATTAAACTAAAGACGTATGCCTGTCCGAACCAGTCTATGCACTCAGCACATGGTGAGGATCTGTGCTGTAAGCTGTAAGCTCTGTCCTTGTAGGAGGCTGCATCCCGAATGAGCGGGAACTCTGATGCCCCCTGTCTTTATAGGGAGTGTGCTCTAACTGGTGATTGGCTGCGGTGTTGTGTGTGTTGATTGGTCTTGCTGTGTGTCCATCAGTGTGTGTGTCTGCACCATGATATACTGGTGTATATTATGACAAGTCCCACCTCTTTCCCCCCCCCACCCCTCAAAATCACCCCGCAATACAAAATCCTCCTGCTCCTGAACCTCTCACCCCTGCTCTGTCCCTCTGTTCTGGACTTCACCTTCCCTGTCCCTCAGACCTTCACTCCATCTTGCTCCTAGTCTTGCATTCCTTCCCTACCACAGCTTCTTCTTCCCCCGCCGAGGGTCATACCAGATTCACCATAGGGTGTTGGCCCTGGGTTGGCAGTATCCGTGGGTCTTGTCCACGGGACAGAGAGTGATGTTGGCACACTATGAGGTGAGCTCTGGTACTCCCATTGTCTGACAAAGTCTGACTCCTGCCTTTAGGGTCACGGTCACATTCCACTGTCTGCCTGCGAGATTCCTGCACGTGTGCTGCCAGATCCTTGTCACGGGCCCATATATCTAGGAGGAGGTGGGGGGTGTTGTGTGGGGGGTAGCGAGGGGGTGCGGGGGAAATGGTTGGACAGTTAGAGCTCACTCATAGAGGATGCTGTTAAACAAGGCAAGGCACACTCACACTTCAACCCCGATGCCCTGGCACCTCTTGGTGAGGATGTAACGAGGTGGGATGTTCATGTGTCATGGGTGTCCTGCCCCCCCCCCCCCCCACTTCCCCGCTCCCCAAACCGTCCCACCCAGCAGATGCACAACACCCAGTGCCAGCCCATCCTTCATGCTCGTCACACAGAGGTTACAGGCAGGTCGGACTGGTGGTGCAAAAGTGTTTAATGGTGACTATGTACATGGTGCCCCCAACCTCTGACTATCAGCTATCTATTACACTAGTGTATCTATCTTCCATATCTTCCATGGTCTACCTCTCCTTCTACGTGTTACTCGAGACAACACATCAGTAGTGGTGGTGGCCTGCTGCTTGTGATGCCCGATGCCCTCTGTCCTGTGACACCCTCAGCGTTCGCCCTCTGGGGGTCTTGGTCCTGGGCATGGATGGGCCCTGCGACGTTCGGGTGTCAACAGTAACGATGTGGCACCCTGTTCTGCCCGCCAGACATGGGGGGGCACAATGACACAGTGGTTAGCACTCCTGCCTCATAGCGCCAGGGACCTAGGTTCGATTCCGGTCTTGGGTCACTGTCAGTGTGGAGTTTGCATGTTCTCTCCGTGTCTTCGTGAGTTTCCTCTGGGTGCTCTGGTTTCATCCCAGAGTCCAAAGATGTGCATGGGCCCCATCATTTCCCTCCTCTCTCGGGGTTCTTGCTGGCCCCCAGGATGTTCCATGGGATGGAGGTGAGACTGGAGAGACCTCTGGAGATGCCAACATCCCTTGACTAAGCCATGGTCTCGATGCCCTCAGACCCCTTTGTGAATGGGCCATGCTCTGGAGTGCCGCAGCCATGTCCATATGTGGATGGGACATGTTCGCCTGTGACTGGGCTCTCCTGCGACCAAATCAGGACCGGCACCATTTTTCGGATGCTCCGCCCCCTCCAAAGCGGTGTCATCGGGGAGTACGTTGCACGCCGTTGGGACGGCCTCAGAACGTCATCTGAAAGCCCTCCTGCACCGATGCTCCGCCCCCGATGGGCCGAGATGTGCTCTAAGTTTTCGTCAACCTCATGTGGCGGCTACGGACACAGTCGGGGTGGGTGATGGGGGGGGGGAGGGGTGGGGGGGGGGCCATTCTGCTGGCAGGGAGGGGCCTTCGGCGAGGGCTGGGATAACTGGTGGGGGGAAGTCCGGTGGTGATGAGAGGGGATACAGGGGGTACTATCTGGCAGGCCGGGTCAGCGCTCGGCAGACGCCATGTTGTACAGCGCGACCGCTGCAGGTTGTCACCGTGCACATGCGCGGTGACGGACCTGGCAATTCTCCGGCCATTTATGTCGGGAATGCTGGGAGTTTTGAGTGGCGTGGCTGCTAGCCTCCCACTGGGCGCAGCATTGGTGCGGGGGCGGCGCTGACGTTTTCATTATAATGCGAGACACTTCCTCTGGACATGGCCTTAAAATCAGAGAATCCAGCCCAGAGTGTCCCACATGGAGGATCCTGCTCCAAGTCTGTACTCGAGGTGGATGTAAATGATCTTATGCCACTACAACATTCAAAGGGTGCAGTGGAGTTTCCCTGGTGTCCTAGTCAATATTTATCCCTCAATCAACATTACAAGAAAACAGATTAATTGGCCGTTATCTCATTTCTAATGGGAGTTTGCGGAGTGCAAATTAACTGTCAGAGTTCCTATATACACAGTGACTACACTCCAAAAAGCAATTCCTTGGCTGTAAAGCACGACAAGATGTCCGATGGTTGTGTAAAGTGCTATATAAACACAAACCTTTGTTCCTCTCCCTTCCTTTCTGAAAAGCGGATTTTATATCTGTGGAATGTTAAATGTTTTCTCTATGCTAAAAATAATCCACATCTTTTCAAAATCATTCTTTAAAAATCTGTTTATCTTTATTTTAACTTGCAGTTTAGCCATTCATTTATTTTACTGTTTGAAAGTGTAAATTTAAAGTGAGTGACTAACTGCTTTTAACTTCCCGGCATGGTTTGCATGAATTCTTTGATCGGATTGATTGATTGCCTGTCTGATTGCTGATATCCCTCCTGCTGCAAGCCATGATTTCTTCTTGACTGACACCAGATTTAAACTGCCAATAGGAAAGGGAAGGTTCCTGCCACAGAACTTGCTAGATCTTTGTGGGCAGCTTTCATTGAGACCAGTGCTGCGCACCCTTGCTTTGCCGCTAATTGCAAAATCTAGATTGTTTTACACCATTGCCTGCTAAATCTGTAACTTCTAAGTTAGTGTATGCTGATTGCAGTACCCTCAATAACAACAAGAGAGTGTGGAATGGTAAATTAAGGCTTTAATAAGCAGAGAACTAGCCAGCTAAAGAGATGAGTGGTCACTGAGTGCCGCCTACAGGGCGTCACCTTTTATACGGCTCCCTGGTGGGCGGAGCTGGAGGCGAAGTCCTCCAGGGTTCCAAACCCGGTCTTAAAGTGGCATTACCTACATGGTGTTAAGGGTACAGTAACCATTCATCATATTCACCCCCTGTTTAAAAAAAACGCAGAATCCGTCGGGGGTGAAGTGGAATTACATGTCTATTCTTTTTGGCGGCCTGATCGTCCTCGTCGACCTTCTCAGCTCGGGCGGTGGTGCGGCGGACACGGACATCTTTGGTGAGGGTACATCTGGGAGCACGGTGGTCGGAGCCTTTGTCCGGGTCGGGGTAGGGGGCCGGGGGGCAGGGGGAATAGCTGGGGGAATAGCTGGGGGTAGCGGTGCCGGCACCGGCGAGGAGTGTGGAGGGGGGGTGTTGGGGAGGGGCGCCCGCGGTCGGTGTCTACCAGCGGTGTGGGGGAACCTGTGGGTGCCAAATCCCGTATGGAAACCACGAGGGGGGGGGGGCGCCAGTGGGGGAACCAGCGGGTGCCATATCCCGGAGGGAAACTGTGTCTTGCCTTCCGTCGGGGTGCGCGATGAAGACGTATCGGGGGTTCGCATGTATCAGGTGGACCCTCTCGACCAGGGGGTCCGTCTTATGGCTCCTCGCGTGCCTCCGGAGACGAACAGGTCCCGGAGTCGTCAACCAAGGTGGAAGCGAGACCCCAGAGGTGGACTTCCTGGGGAAGACAAACAAGCGATTGTGAGGGATCTCATTCGTGGCTGTACAGAGGAGCGACCTAATGGAGTGGAGGGCATCGGGTAGGACCTCCTGCCAGCAGGTGGTTGGGAGACTTCTCGACCATAGGGCCAGAAGGACAGCCTTCCAGACTGTCGCGTTCTCCCTCTCCACCTGCCCGTTTCTCCGCGGGTTATAACTGGTCGTAATGCTCGAGGCGATGCCCTTGTTGAGCAGATACTGACGTAGCTCATCGCTCATGAACGATGTACCCCGGTCACTGTGGATATAAGCGGGGAAACCAAACAGGGTGAAGATGCTGTGCAGTGCCTTTATCACAGTGGTCGAGGTCATCTCGGGACCGGGAACGGTGAATGGGAAGCGGGAGAACTCGTCGATGACGGTTAGGAAGTAGATATTGTGGTTGGTGGACGCGAGGGGGCCTTTGAAGTCCACGCTTAGTCGCTCAAAGGGCCCAGAGGCCTTTACAATGTGAGCCTTGTCTGGCCGGTAGAAGTGCGCTTTGCACTCCGCGCAGATCTGGCAAGCCCTGGTCATGGCCTTGACTTCCTCGGTGAAGTAAGGTAGGTTGCGGGACTTGATAAAATGGGAGAGCCGGGTAACCCCCGGGTGAGAGGCGATTCTCCTGCGCGTTGGCGCACGTGCCGAGGGACAGGGCATCTGGGGGCTCGTTGAGCTCCCCTGGACGATACTTAATATTGTACGCATAGGTAGAGAGTTCGATCCTCCACCTCAAGATTTTATCATTTTTAATTTTGCCCCGTTGTGCATTATGAAACATGAAGGCTACCGACCGTTTGTCGGTAACGAGGGTGAACCTCCTACCGGCTAGGTAGTGCTCCAGTGCCGCACAGCCTCCACAATGGCTTGTGCCTCCTTTCCGACTGCAGAGTGCTGAATCTCGGAGGTGCTGAGGGTCCGGGAGAAGAATGCTACTGGCCTGCCTGCCTGGTTGAGGGTAGCAGCCAGGGCGATGTCTGACGCATCGCTCTCTACCTGGAAAGGGATGGTTTCTTTTACCGCGTGCATAGCGGCCTTGATGATGTCGGCCTTGATGCGACTGAAGGCCGACCGGGCCTCAGCCATCAGGGGAAATGTCGTGGTCTTTATGAGAGGGCGGGCTTTGTCCGCATATCTGGGGACCCACTGGGCGTAATAGGAGAAAAGCCCCAAGCACTGTTTGAGGGCCTTGAGGCTACGGGGGAGGGGGAGTTCCTAAAGGGGGTGCATGCGGTTGGGTCGGGACCTACAACCCCGTTTTCCACGACGTAGCCGAGGATGGCGAGTCAGGTTGTGTGGAAAACACATTTTTCCTTGTTGTAGGTCAGGTTGAGGGCCTGGGCGGACTGGAGGAACTTTTCAAGGTTCGCGTCATGGTCCTGCTGATCATGGCCGCAGATGGTGACATTGTCCAAGTACGGGTCAGTAGCCCGCAGGCCGTACTGGTCCACCATTTGGTCCATCGCCCTCTGGAAGACGGAGACCCCATTTGTGACGCCGAAGGGGACCCTGAGGAAGTGGAAGAGCCGGCCGGCTGCTTCGAAAGCAGTATAGAGGCGGTCTTCCGTTCGGATAGGGAGCTGGTGGTAGGCGGATTTTAGGTTGACAGTGGAGAATATGCGGTATTGAGCGATCCAATTGACCATCTCTGCTATGCGGGGAAGGGGGTACGCATCGAACTGCGTGAAGCGGTTTATGGTCTGGCTGTAGTCCACGACCATCTGTTTCTTTTCCCCGGACCGTATTACCACCACTTGTGCTCTCCAGGGGCTGTTGCTAGCCTCGATGACCCCCTCTTTCAGTAAATGCTGGATCTTTGACTTGATAAAAGTCATATCTTGGGCACTGTACCACCGGCTCCTGGTGGCGACGGGCTTACAGTCTGGGGTGAGGTTCGCGAATAGTGAGGGGGGTGCGACTTTCCGTGTCGCAAGGCTGCACACCGTGAGGGGGGGCAAGGGTCCACCGAACTTCAGTGTCAGGCTTCGGTGGCTGCATTGGAAATCCAGTCCGAGCAGCAGGGGGGCACAGAGGTGAAGGAGGGTATAGAGCTTAAAACGAGCGTATTCGGCGCCCTGAATCGCGAGATTCGCAATACAATACCTCTTGATTTGGACCGAGTGGGACGTGGAGGCGAGGGCTATGGTTTGGGAAGCGGGATAGGTGCGCAAAGAGCAGCGCCTTACCATTTCTGGATGGACAAAGCTCTCCGTGCTCCCGGAGTCGAAGAGGCAGGGACTGTCGCACCCGTTGATCTAGACCTGCATCATGGAGTACCACAGGTGCTTTGGCCACGATTGGTCGAAGGTGATCGCTCCCAGTTGCGGGTAGTCTGAGTCCTCAGCCGAGTCAGATTCACAAAATGGCCACCGCCGTCGGTCGCACGTGTCGGGTTTAGAAGATGGCCGCCGCCAAGATGACTGCCCCCATGACTCGCACGAGGCCAATGACGCATCAGAAAAGGGCATGTCCGGCCGGTGCGCAGCCGCGTTGCGGGGCCTGCGGGCCTGTGAGCTCGAATTCCGGGCCTGGTGAGCTTTTCGTTTCTCGCGACCCTCGCAAATTGCCCCTTCTTTCCGCAGTAGCTGCAGATGGCGGAGTGGGCTGGGCAGCGTTGATGTAGATGCTGGCCCTGTCCACAGAAATAGCACGGTGTGCCCCCGGTTTGGGCGGGTCGCCGCGCGGCGCAAGCCCGTAGCGTGGCCGAGTCTGGGGAAGTCTGAGGGGGGCCCGCAGGGTCCGCGGGGTACATGCCTAGGTTGTGGTGGGCCACTTCCAGTGAGGTGGCGAGCGTTACCGGGTCCTGAAGGTCTTTAGCTCCATTTTCGAGGATGCGCAGCCTGATATGGGTCGAACGGATGCCGGACACGAAGGCGTCTCGGATGTGCAGGTTCATGTGGACTTCCCCCGTCACATCCTGATGGTTGCAGTTCTTGGCGAACGCGGTGAGCTTTTCCACGTACTCGTCCAGCATTTCCCCTGAGCGCTGCCGGCAGGTAGAGAGCAGGTGCCGTGCATGTACCTCATTTATGGATTTGACTAAACGCTTTCGCAGGATCTCGATCGCCTCGTCGTAAGTGGTCGATCATGGAGGAGATTCTATGGCTCACCCGGGCGTGGAGTAGGTGCAGCTTGCGAGGCCCTTCAATGGGAGCTGCCGAGGATTCCAGGTAGGCCTCGAAGCAGCGGAGCCAGTACTTAAAAATGTCTTTGGCCTCTGGTGTCCGTGCTTCCAGGTTGAACTTTTCTGGCTTGAGACCGGCGTCCATCCTAACGTTCTCTGCTTATTAAATTGTAGTACCCTCAATAACGACACGAGAGTGTGGAATGGTAAATGAAGACTTTAATAAGCAGAGAACTAGCCAGCTACAGAGATGAGTGCTCACTGAGTGCCCCTACAGGGTGTCACCTGAAATACGGCTCCCTGGTGGGCAGAGCCGGAGGAGGAATCGCCCAGGGTTCCAAACCTGGTCTTTGCATCACCTACGTGGTGTTAAGGGTACAGCAACCATTCATCACACTGATTGTGATAATTTGAGAAATATGCTCTTAGAAGGCCTTGTTATCTATTTGAACCATTTGCTAAGATATTTCCCTCATACTCAGAAATAATGGTAATTCAAGTACCTTTTCTCTGGTATATTACTTAAACCTCGCCACGTCTATCTCCTCCATTAAGACACTTCTCTAAGCCTACCTCTTTGACTGAACTCTTGTTTACTTGTCCTACTATCTTCTTTGGCTCCATGCCGATGATTTTGTCAGATTACACTCTGTAGAATCCGCTAAAGTAGCACGCATTGACCAGGCAGGTAGAAACCAAAGATCATGGGCAGGATTCTCCCCTAATTGGCGGGGTGGGCCGTACCGGCGCTGAGGAGTGGCGTGAACTACTCCGGTGTTGGGCCGCCCGGAAGGTCTGGATTCCGCCGCACCTTCAGGGGCTAGGCCGGCGCTGGTGGGGTTGGCGCCGCACCAACCGGCGCAGAAGGGCTTGGCGCCACACAAACCGGCGGCAAAGGGCCTTCGCCGGCCGGCGCAGGTTGGCGCATGCGCGAGAGCGCCGGTGTGTACTGGTGTCGCCTCAGGGGGGTTCCATTCCGCGCAGACCATGGCGGACCATTACAGCAGCTGGTGCGGAGTGATAGAGTGCTCCCAGGGCACAGGCCCACCCGCGGATTGGTGGACCCCAATCATGGGCCAGGCCACCGTGGGGGACCCTCTGGGGCCAGATCCCCTTACGCACCCCCGAGGACTCCGCAGGCCGCCCACAGAGCCAGATCCCGCCGGAAGGACTTGGTTTGATTTACGCCGGCGGGACCGTCCGAAAACGGGCATCCACTTGACCCATCGTGGAGCGGCGAATCGCCGTGGGGTGGGGGGCGCTGCCAATGGCCCCCGACCGGCGTGACGCGATTCCCGTCCCCGGCGAAAAGCTGGCGCCAGAGAATCCGGCTGCTGCCTTCGTGGCGACGGGGCGGGATTCACGCCGCCCCCCGGCGATTCTCTGGCCCGGCGGGGGGGGTCGGAGAATCCCGCCCCATATTTATTTACGTATTAGACAACCATAATAATGGCTTGTGATCGGTGTAGCCAATGAACGGGTATCCGTAGATGTACTGATGAAATTTAAATTTAAATTGCAATACCACCGCCAAGCCTTTCTTTTTGAGTTGCACGTTATTTCTTTCAGCATTGGCCAATGTCCGAGACGCAAACTCAATGGGGCGCTCTGTCCCGTCATCCATTCGATGGGCGAGGATGGCCCCGACGCCTAGGGAGAAGCATCACACGATAACTTTGGGTTGAATGAGTCAGTTGGCGGGATGAGGATAGTCGGTTCTTCACTGTCACAAAAGCAGTTTCCTGGGCCTGCGTCCGCTCCAACACTGACCTTGCTTAGCAGACGGTGGAGGGGTGGGGAGGGTGGGGTGGGGGGGGGGGGGGTGGGGGGGGGGGGGGGCAACATCGCGGCGAGATCAAGAATAAATTTTCCGCCGTAATTCATTGGGCCTTAAAAACAGGCGGCCAGGAACTATACTCTTGGTTTCTGTGGTCAGGGTAGGGTGTACCGCAGAATGCTGGCAGTGGCCTGTACCCCTTTGGAAGCTGCCCACTATCGGGGCTCTGCTTCTGGGGTAGGAACCGGGCGGCACGCAGTTTAATGGCTGAGGTTCAGCACCGCCATTTATGGGAGCTTTTGGCCCCCTTGCTCTGTGCTTTCACAGGCGATGGCTATCACCACAGTGCATTGCAATGTCAGGTCAGTTACCACCAGACGTTTTCTTTGTGTGTCAGCATCGCGGATTCTCATATGAATCTGTCTTGCAGTGATTTGTTAAACATGGCACCAAACTCCCATGCTAATTTGCAGAGGCGAGCCAGGAAGTCGTTGCTCGATTCCGACTGGGTCTGGGCGGCCGTATGAAACTGGAACCTTCGGACGATTAATGGCGGTTGCAAGTCTAGATGTCCTTTTATTAAGGCCAACAACATGGTGAAGAACCAGGAATCCGGTGGCTGTGGATGGTTGAGGCTCTTTATGAGGCTGAATGTGGCCCCCCGCTAGCCATAATCAACACTATCGTCTGCTGCTCATCCTTGATGATTTTGTTTGTATGAAAATAGTATGGCATTCTTTCGATACACTGCCCCCAGTCACAGACCCCTGCCTGGAAAGGCTCAAGCTAACCGAAATGTGGATTGATGAGCAGCATCGTTAGGCCTAGACATAGTGGGTCTGGCGTGTAGTAGCTGACGTCGGCGGCAGTTCTACTTTATTCTCGTCACCACTGTAGAAATCGCTAAGGCAGTATATTATTGACTAGGCAGGTAGAAAACAAAGGTTATTATTTATTTGAGATATTACATGCTCCACTCCCCGAAGGGTCAAACTTGAGGTCTGATTCCCCCAGTTTAGAGAGAAACCCTGCCCTTTGTTACCGGGGGAATACATGTTCAGAGGAGGTCACCTGGAACCTAATTGTCCTGATACCGTGACCACTTTGTGGATTATAACACACTCTGTGGAGCACTTTGGGATATTTTACCTAGTTAAAGGTGCTATTGTAAATGCAAGCTGTGGTAAACACCACTAGTAACACATTGCATGTATTACGGTACTGATACTGTATTACAGGTACATCGGTAAATCCCTGCCTGCTGGCTCCTCCCAGCAGGCGCCGTATAAAAGTGTATGCTCTCCTGCGCTGCTCCCATTCTGGTTCCAGCTGCAGGAGGCACAACATCTTGTGCAATAAAGCCTCGATTGTTTCACCATTCTCGTCTCGTGGCCATTAACGGTACATCAATTTGTGGCATAAGATTTTAAAAGATGAACATCTTAATCAAGCCTGATTGCCTGGAGCTGAGCCCTCACGCAGCCAACGCTACATCCACCTTTGACCACTGGCTAGCCTGCTTCGAAGGCTAACTCAGAGCAGACGCTGAAGACCTCTCCAACCCACAGAAGCTCCAAGTCCACGGGTGAGCCCTGAAATTTTTCCCCTCATCCGGGATGCGCCCACCTACACAGAAGCGATGACGCTACTAAAGGGACATTACATTAAGTCGGTGAAACAAGTGAACGCCAGGCACCTCCTGGCCACGAGACGGTAACTCCCTGGGGAGACTCTGGACGATTTCTTGCGGGCTCTACAGATTCTCGGTAGGAACTGTGACTGCCAGGCAGTTTCGGCAGTCCAACACACCGAACTATTAATCAGAGACGCTTATGACACAGGCATGAAGTCTACGTACATTCGCCAGTGACTATTGGAAGGGGGTACGCTCGATCTTGTAGAGACTAGCCAGCTTGCTAATTCACTAGAAGTGGCCTCCCGTAACCTGGAGGCCTACACCCCCGACCACGCGGCACCCTCGTGGGCATTGTGGGCCCCACCAGCTGCCAACTCAAGCTCACCGCAAGCCTGCGCCGCGCGGCAGCCAGCCAACTCCGGGGGGCCCAAGTGTTATTTTTGTGGCCAGAGCAAATATCTCAGGCAGCGCTGCCCGGCGCAGAGCACGACCTGCAACGGGTGTGGGAGGAAGGGCCACTTTGTTTCCATTTGCCAGGCCCAGTTGGTCGCCGCTGTTTCCAGGCCCGGCATTGCTACACCCCCCCCATGTGATCCAGGGGCGCTGCCATCTTCTCCACCACAAGCCACGTGCGGCCCGTGGGCGCCGCCAACTTTGATGCTGCCCACCCATGTGCGCCTCGTGGGTGTCACCATCTTCGGCGCCATTTGGGACCGCGCCTCAGGACCCCTGCTCATCTGGCCATTCGCTGCCCACTGATACCTTCGCCACCGCTGATCAGTCCGGGACCTCCCAACATCTTCCGCAGCTCGCCTCCATCACCCTGGATCAGTCTCGGCCCCGCAACCTCGCGACCGCTATGACGACGGTGAAGATCAACGGGCGCGAGACGACCTGCCTCTTTGACTCCAGGAACACAGAGAGTTTTATCCACCCCACTACGGTAAAGCGTTGCTCCCTCCCGATACTCCCCGTCACCCAGAAAATCTCCCTGGCCTCAGGATCCCTTTCCGTGGAAATCCGGGCGTACTGTGGCGCGACCCTCACCATTCAGGGCGTAGAGTTCAGCAACTTCAGACTCTACGTCCTCCCCCATCTCAATGCTGCCCTATTACTAGGCTTTGATTTCCAATGCCACCTCCAAAGCCTTACTTTGAAATTCGGCGAAACCCTGCCTCCCCTCATCGTGTGCGGCCTCACGACCCTTAAGGTCGATCCACCTTCACTGTTTGCAAACCTCACCCCGGACTGTAAGCCCGTTGCCACTAGGAGCAGATGGTACAGTGTCCAGGACAGGACCTTTATCAAGTCGGAGGTACAATGCCTTCTGCGGGAGGGTATCATTGAGGTCAGTAACAGCTCCTGGAGAGCTCAAGTGGTAGTAGTGAAGATTGGGGAGAAGCACAGGATGGTCATTGGCTACAGTCAGACCATCAACCGGTACACGCAGCTCGATGCGTACCCCGCCCCATGCATATCTGACAGTATCGAGTCTTCTCCACAGTAGACTTGAAGTCCGCCTACCACCAGCTCCCCATCCGCCCGGAGGACCGCCAGTACACCGCGTCCGAAGCAGATGGCCGCCTCTATCATTTCCTTAGAGTTCCCTTCGGCGTCACCAATGGGGTCTCGGTCTTCCAGTGAGAGATGGACCGAATGGTTGACCAGTACGGGCTGTGGGCCTTCCCGTACCTAGATAATGTCGCCATCTGTGGCCACGATCAGCAGGACCACGACACAAACCTCCAAAAATCCCTCCATACCGCCAAACTCCTTAACCTCACCTACAATAAGGAGAAATGCGTGTTCCGCACCAACCGCTTAGCCATCCTTGGCTACATAGTGGAAAATGGAGTCCTAGCGCCCGACCGCATGCGCCCCCTCCTGGAACCCCCTCTCCCCCACTGCCCCAAGGCCCTGAAACGATGCCCGGGGTTTTTCTCATATTACGCCCAATGGGTCCCAAATTATGCGGAAAAGGCCCGCCCACTCATCAAGTCCACTGTTTTTCCCCTGACGGCTGAAGCCCGAGAGGCCTTCAACCACATCAAGGCGGACATCGTCAAGGCCACGATGCACGCAGTCGACGAGACCCTCCCCTTTCAGGTTGAGAGCGATGCATCAGATGTAGATCTGGCTGCCACCCTCAACCAGTCGGGCAGACCCGTGGCTTTCTTTTCCCGCACCCTCCATGCCTCCGAAATTTGGCACTTCTCTGTCGAGAAGGAGGCCCAAGCCATTGTGGAAACTGTGCGACATTGGCGGCATTACCTGGCCGGCAGAAGATTCACTCTCCTCACTGACCAACGGTCGGTTGCCTTTGTTGCTAATTTTCTCCTTGGTTCAATTGCTCTGTTTTATTACCTTTGCTCTCGAGTCGCCAGGTATCTTTATGATACTGCCACGAGGTTCAAGTCCGAGTAATGATCAATAATCCAATACACCGATTAGTAAGGTTTAAATCAAAGCACATTTATTATACACAGTAATCACGACTCATGCACAAATTCTACGTCTAAGTTACTTCTACGACTAACAGGCCTGTACGTAGCTTCGGACTGGCCCACCAGGTCAAGGGAACAAATGGCCTTTCGTTCGGGTTCTGAGCCTGCGGGATTCGAAGTTGGTACGGATTGGTAGCTAGGAGCGCCTATCTCGTAGCGAGCGTTGAATTAAGACTTACGATTTCGATCTTCACTGCTCCGGTCACGGTCAATGTTGGTTCGTTGTTGCTGGGTGACCCGGGCAGGAAGAAGAGCGTGAAGAGAGCGAAGAGGTGGAGAAGAAGAGAGCGATTTGAAATTGGGGCTCAATTCTTATAGTCCCCAGGGGCTTCCCGCCTTTCAGGGCGGACCCGGTACCTGGTCCCAAGTGATTGGACTTTGTCCCAATCGCTTGGTTCGATTTTCCCCAATGCTGGAGCGGTTCGCTGATCGATGGGCGGTCTTGAGGTGCTCGTTCACCTCCTTTTGTATAGGCTCCTGATGGCGCCGAAGAGTCTGGTTTTGCTTTGTGTGTCTAAATGTTGCTTATTGATCCCGGGGATTGCTCATTAGTATGCAGATGGCTGGTGTTTTGTTATGCTGATGGTTGCTGGTATCGATAGTGTCTGGCGTTTCCAGAGGTAAATACACAGCCAACCTGCAGCTGTTGGTTTTTGTCTTGTTGGCTGACTTTCCCATCAGCCTTTGCCGTTCGCCATTTTGAATCGGGAGTTGGCCATTTTAAGTGGCTACACCTTCATGTTTAACAATACGCAGCAAGGCAAGATCAAAAATGACAAGATCTTGAGGTGGAGAATCGAGCTCTCCACCTATAACTATGAGATCTTGTATCGCCCGGGGAAGCTCAATGAGCCCACGGATGCCCTATCCCGCGGTACATGTGTCAGCGCACAGGTGGACAGGCTCCGGGCTCTCCACAATGACCTCTGCCACCTGGGGGTCACCCGGTTCTTCCATTTTATCAAGGCCCGCAACCTGCCCTACTCCATTGAGGAGGTCAGGACTGTAACCAGAGACTGCCAAGTCTGCGCAGAGTGCACTTCTACCGGCCAGATTTCATAAAATTTACAGTGCAGAAGGAGGCCATTTGGCCCATCGTGTCTGCACCGGCTCTTGGAAAAAGCACCCCACCCAAGGTCCACACCTCCACCCTATCCCCATAACCCAGTAACCCCACCCAACACTAAGGGAAATTTTGGACACTAAAGGCAATTTATCATGTCCAATCCACCTAACCTGCACATCTTTGAACTGTGGGAGGAAACCGGAGCACCCGGAGGAAACCCACGCACACACAGGGAGGATGTGCAGACTCCACACAGACAGTGACCCAAGCCGGAATCGAACCTGGGACCCTCGAGCTGTGAAGCAATTGTGCTATCCACAATGCTACCATGCTGCCCACATAGAGCGCACCTGGTGAAGACCTCCCGCCCCTTTGAGCGCCTCAGCATTGACTTCAAAGGGCCCCTCCCCTCCACCGGCCGCAACGTGTACTTCCTCAACATAGTTGATGAGTACTCCCGGTTCCCTTTCGCCATCCCATGCCCCGACATGACTTCTGCCACGGTCATCAAAGCCCTGCACAGCATCTTCACTCTGTTCGGTTTCCCCACCTACATCCACAGCGATCGGGGATCCTCCTTCATGAGTGATGAGCTGCGTTAGTTCCTGCTCAGCAAGGGCATCGCCTTGAGCAGGACGACCAGCTACAACCCCCGGGGAAGCGGGCAGGTGGAGAGGGAGAACGGGACGGTCTGGAAGGCCTTCCTGCTGGCCCTTCGGTCTAGAAATCTCCCGGTCTCCCACTGGCAGCAGGTCCTCCCCGACATGCTCCACTCCATCCGGTCGCTCCTGTGCACCGCCACTTTTTTACCAGATTGTTGCCTGGTATGGAGGGCATTAGTTATGAGGAGCGGTTGAATAAACTCGGTTTGTTCTCACTGGAACGAAGGAGGTTGAGGGGAGACCTGATAGAGGTCTACAAAATTATGAGGGGCATAGACACAGTGGATAGTCAGAGGCTTTTCCCCAGGGTAGAGGGGTCAATTACTAGGGGGCATAGGTTTAAGGTGAGAGGGGCAAGGTTTAGAGTAGATGTACGAGGCAAGTTTTTTACGCAGAGGGTAGTGGGTGCCTGGAACTCGCTACCGGAGGAGGTGGTGGAAGCAGGGACGATAGTGACATTTAAGGGGCATCTTGACAAATACATGAATAGGATGGGAATAGAGGGATACGGACCCAGGAAGTGTAGAAGATTGTAGCTTAGTCGGGCAGCGTGGTTGGCACGGGCTTGGAGGGCCTGTTCCTGTGCTGTACGTTTCTTTGTTCTTTGTTCTAATGATAAATGAAAATCGCTTTTTGTCACAAGTAGGCTTCAAATGAAGTTACTGTGAAAAGCTCCTAGTCGCCACATTCCGGCGCCTGTTCAGAGAGGCTGGTACGGGAATTGAACCGTGCTGCTGGCCTGCCTTGGTCTGCTTTAAAAGCCAGCAATTTAGCCCAGTGTGCTAAACCAGCCCCAGATGAGACCCCTCACGAATGAATTTAACAACTGTTCTAAACTAATAGAGGGAAGTTACAGGATGTATTACTATTTCCAATAGTAGTTTTGACATGCGCCTACTTTCAATACGGTTAGTAGGTAAGTTATAACTGATAGGAGCATGTTTATGTAAATTGTTTCCCATTTGTTAAGTTTTTATTCTTTCCATCTCTTCATTTCATCATCATAAATTAGCCAAGAAAGCTTAACCCGAGGATTCTTTTTACAATCCATGAAGACAGATTTTATTGCATTTATCATGGTAATAACTCCGTCTCCTCTTGGGACAGATGCTAGAAGCCAAAGTAAATTCTAACTTGACATGAAGGACTTTTAAGATTTGTTGATTAGGAAATGGGCTGGAGGCAAGAAAACCTGTTCCACAAGTATCTCCTGAAGTTGTTTTTACTTTGAAGCTTAATTAGCAAAGAGTTGTTGGAAGCTGCAAAGATGCCCTAAGGAAAAAGCTGTACAGAGGAAATGATGTAGTTTTTCTCTCTGATTCCATTGACTGTTAACATTCTTCTTACTCTGCCATGGCCCTGTTTTCTTCCCTGTTCACACGGAGAGAGTGCAATTATAGTTCATAGGTCACGAGCAGTTTTCTTCCTTGGGGTTCCATTCCCACAATCCTCCAGCCTTAGCTTGGTCGAGGTGACAACTTCAGAAAACTCTTGCAAGCAAATGTAGCATCCAGGCAATGAAAGATTAAATTAGTATATACTTTGCAATGTTTCGGCAATTTCTAAAAAAAGTATATTCACGTCATTTCCCTTTAATTCACGGATGTGAAGCACTGAAACACTGCTCCTCTCTTTGCCCTCTCTCGGACGCTCATGGAATAATAATAATAATCGCTAATTGTCACAAGTAGACTTCAATTAAGCTACTGTGAAAAGCCCCTAGTTGCCACATTCCGGCGCCCGGTCGGGGAGGCCGGTACGAGAATTGAACACGCGCTGCTGCCTTATTCTGCATTGCAAGCCAGCTGTTTAGCCCACTGTGCTAAAACAGCCCCAGTATTTTATGGTTTTTAACAGCATTTAATGTAAGATGCATGAAATCAATGGGTGAATTGGCCTTTGGCAGTAGTATAATGGAATGCAGTATCTGACAGCATAAAAAATGGACTGCCAGTTTTCTATTACCCATTTTACACTCCCAATGAAGGCCAAGTTTTTAGCCTCCATTGGCTTCTAAGAAAAGTTATTCTCGACAACTATTTGTCTCTATCACAGTCTGCTGTAAAAATTTAATTACATACCATATAAATTAACCAAATAAATTACAGGCACTGTAAAACAGTAAAATAACATAATCTCCTCAAGCAATATAATGCAGTTCCTAAACATGCTGGTTAATCTATGATCAGCATAATTATTATCCACAGCATCACATTGGACACAATGAGCGCTATCGTATGGCCTATTCGCGCCCTACTCGGGACACGATGAGGCCGTTAAATCCCTCTTGCAAAATTTATAATGGTCGGAACGCCTTGCGAGTTGTAATGAGATCTCACGCAATGTCGCAATCTGGATCTCGCTGTCACTAGGTGGGATCGAGATTTGCATATTTAAGTGACCAGTTAACCTCACTAAAATATATGCTGGAGCCTCCCAAGGCCCAGGATCGAACGCCTGCACTTGGGAGACCTCGTCGTTGTATAGTTTAGCATTGGTCAACACGAACATGGATCAAACGTAACGACACCTGGTGGGTGTCTCCCAGGTCATCAGATGACCCGGGAAAGCAGGCTCTGGCAAGGGTGGAACCCTGGCATTCCTGCTGACACCCAGGCATATTGGCACTGCCAGCCTGGCATCTTGCCACTGTCACCTGGGCAGCCTGACAGTGCCACTCTGGCAGTGCCAGGGTGCTCAAGTGGCACTGCCAGGCTGGCAGGAACACTGACAGGGTACCAGGCTGGCAGTGCCAATGTGCCCGGTTGGCAGGCTACCTGTGCCGGGGATTGGGTCTGGGGGTGCCCTGCCCTTATGAGGTGGGGTGAGTGGGGCTCGAAGACCCCCTACAAGTAAGTTGAAACATTGGGGAGGGGTCTAGAGGCCACTGTGGGGGGTTGAGAGATCAGGGTGGCATTTAAAAATGGCACTCAGACCTCCTCTTGTCCTGACGAACTGAGTTCATCAGTGCAGGAAATGAAGGTAAGAGCTGCCTCGGCAGGGCTTTCCTCAGTGGGATTTTAGTGAGGCCACATAATAAAATGAACCAAGAATTTCACTGCAGCTGCTGGGTGCTGACCTATCACTGTTGTGTTGGCTTCCTGCTGAGGGATACCATTTCTTCTAAAGTTTCAGATTGTTATCATCTGTGAAAATAGTTTCATGGACATGCAGGAAAGTATTGTGCTAATTTATAATTATTACTGATCATTGTCCCCTTGTTTAGTAAAGAATCATGATTTGTATACTTAACTGAAAGAAATTGCTTATACATGCCGATAATTTGCTGCATTACTTAAGGTTGTTGCATGGTGATGAGTTTTTAATCAATTGGTAGCGATAGTAAAACAAAATATTATAGATTCTGGAAATCTAATATCAAGACATAAAAATGCTGTCATCAACGTGTAACATTAACTCTCTTTCCCGCTCCTCAGGTGCTACGTGACGCATTGAATGTTTCCAGTATTTCTTTTATTTCTACTTAAAATTACAGCTTTCTCTGTTTCAGGCATGTAGATAATAAATTCCTGTGTTTGTCATTATCGATCAGCCTTCAGTCAGTGTTCACAGCGCATTGGAAATGGTTTAAAATTCAGGGACAGCATTCTGCCTCGAGGCAGAAATGACTCTTGCATTAGGACACTAATAAAACAGTCAGCAACTAACTACACTCGTTCAAGACTCGCTCAAAATTCAAGAACATAGCAGCCTCACCTCTTTAAATTGGTACAAGGTAGAACCTATGTTAATTCTGTTTAGGTTGAAAATACTTTTGTGGTTGTGGTGACAGGAGAGAAACAGGCTCAGCTGACTGGCAAATTTGGCTCACCAGACACTTTGGCATCACTTTAATTCTCCACTAAGCCTTTAATACCAGGCGAGTCTCACTGAAAAGGACCCACAAATTAAATTTAAATGTAGGAATACACTGAAAAGTACTCTGCCATTTTCTATCCACTTTGGTTAGGTTAGGCCGCGTGCACCTTTTGACTATCAGGAGTGAGCCTGTAGGAAGATGGGGCTGGATTCTCCGATTTTGAGACTACGTGCTGCGCCGTCATGAAAACTGTGGTCTTTTACTGCAGGAAAACTGCAGCGGCCGCGCCGTGCTCCATGGCGGACTGAGCCCGCGGACCTGGACCTTCAAAGTAGTGCCCCGCATCAGCCACTTGCGCACCCGGACCACCCGCTCATATTTCCCCCAGCCCCGAATGAAACCCCCACCTACCCGCTGATCGGCCCTCCCCTGACTGTGGCGACTAAGTCCGCAGCCGCCACGCAAGGATCCTGAGCCCACGTAAACCATGCCGTCGGGAATTTGGCCGGTGGGTAATGGAGCATCGTGGGGTGGGCCTTAGGCAATGGCCTGAGGCGGTGGATACTCGGCGCGGCATGCTCCTCGAGTACGCCGATTTTCAGGGAGCAGAGAATTGAAAAACTGCGGCTGCTCCCGATTTCGGAGGCAATACGGATTCTCCGCCCCGTCGCCAAACGCAATTTCGGATTGGGGGAGCAAAGAATCCAGCTCCATGGGCGGGATTCTCCACTCCCGCGCCGGTTGGGAGAATCGCCCTCCCACGATTCTCCCAAGCGGCGGGAATGGCCCCGTCGAGTTCCGCGGGCCGGAGAATCGCCGGAGACACCCAAAATGGCGATTCTCCGGCACCCCTGCTATTCTCAGGCCCGGATGGGCCGAGCAGCCAGCCCAAAACGGCAGGTTCCCCCTGGCGCCGTCCACACCTGGTCGCTGCCGTCGGGAACAGCGCGGGAACGCTGGGGGGGTGGCCTGCGGAAGGTGGAGGGGGGGATCCTGCACCGGGGGGGGCCTGAAATGTGGGGTGGCCCGCGATCAGTGCCCACCGATTGTCGGGCCGTCCTCTCTGATGGAGGACCTCCATTCTTCCGCAGCCCCGCAAGATCCGTCTGCCATCTTCTTGCGGGGCGGACTCGGAGATGACGGCAACCACGCATGCGCGGGTGATGCCAGTTGTGCGGCGCCGGCCGCGTCATGTATGCGGCGACGCCTTTACGTCGCGACAAGGCCTGGCGCGTGTAAATGACGCGGCCCCTCTCCTAGCCCATTATCGGGCCCTGAATCGGTCGGGATAGAGGCCGTTTTGCGCCGTCGTGAACCTCGACGGCGTTCACGACGGCGTGGGCACTTCGGCGTGGGAGTGGAGAATCCCGCCCCATATCTTTTTTACACATTCCATTTAGAATATGTTTTTTAGACGGGCTTCTGTTCTTAATCTTTCAAAATTATTTTAGGCAAATTTATTTTATTTTTCCCAACTGCACGTCACTTTATGTTTATGTGGATCCGGGGGCAACCCTTCTCCTTGCCCGTCTACCTCACGGACCACCCGTAACCCCCAACGACTGCCAAGGCTTCTGGCCGTGCGGCTGAAGGCTATTGCTAATAGAGAATTGGCAACTGTGGTTAAGTGAGCACTTCACACAACCCAAGTGGATTCCTGTGGGTAGGTGGGCCATGTAGCATGTGGGAATCATTGCCTTGCATCCCAATCGGATGATGATGCCTGGACACTGTGCTTGAACACTGCGGGAGGCAACACCAAACAGGCAGCAGCAAACATCCGAACAGCCAGGGGATGTGGGCTACCTCTGGGGACATGTCCACGGCTGGAGGGTGGGTGAGTGCCACGGGGAGGGGGATGCCTGGAGAGATGGGTCAATGGTTCGGAGGTCGGCACGAATTACGGAAGAAGGTGACAGAGGCGTCATACTGATTGTGCACAAGGACATTTATTGTGTTTTACAATTTCCCACCCTCCCAATGGTGCTGTACTCTCCCCCCCCCCCCCCCCCCCCCCCCCAGTGCCCTCAGTGATCCTCGATGTGCTTGACCTTCAAGCTCTACCACTACGTCGAGGTGTGTCCCCAGGATGCACATCTGTGATGGAGGCTGCCAGCTGTTTACCATGTTCCATGGCCTTCGATGCCCTGGCGGGATCCTCTAGGGGCTTTGGGGCTGGAGGGCTCCGGCTCACTTGTTTGCAGGACATGCACAGCTGTGCCACTCTGTCCCGAGTGCTGGTTGTGCGATTTGGCCTCATCAGAAGGATGAAACCTGGGGAGCAGATGGCCATCGTCGCCAGTCCATGGGATGGGTCTAGGTTGGCACCCTGCGCCCCCACCTCTCGCTCGGTACCCATTGGGCCCTGCATTCACCTTGGGACTGAGGAGCAGCGGTTTGAGCCCTGGATGCCCCTACATCATCTGGCTCTGCCAGCCCCGGTGGTTCCCCGGTGCCTGCACCATGGTGTCGATGTCCTGGGCGATGCTCCTCAGTGACTGGGACATGCTCTGCAGCACCTCGGCAATGCCCACGCACGACTGGGACAAGCTCTGCAGTGCCTCGGCCATTTCCATCTGAGAGCGGGACATGTCCCGCAGCACCTCATCAAGGTCAGCCTGGTATTGGGTAACATCCTCCAGCAAGTTGGACATTCTGCCGAGACCCTCAGCCATGGCCGTCACTGACTGTGCGATGCCTTGGACACCTTCACTAATGGTGCCGGCATCGTGCATCAGGCTCTCCACTGCGGCCGCCCCTTTGCAGTATTGGCCTTGGTGCCACGCATTGCCGGCGCCATCTAAAGTGCCCACAGCCTCTGGGATTCCTCCAATCGGCTATGAAACTGCTGGAGTGATGCTGCCATCTCCCTCTGAATGTTCTGGCTGCACACTATCGTCTCCATCAGCTCTGGAATTACCTCTTCCACGGGCTTCGCATCAGGCTAGGATCCAGCTGGGTCCTGGGTTCCAGCAAACCTCCAACTGCTGCCTTGCCTGGAGGTTCCTGCCTCCACCTGATGTGATGCTTACCAGATTGTCCCCAGACGTCTTTCCACTAATATTTCCCATCGAGGTGTGTGTATCTGCGCTGGTGGAGGGTGGGGATGACAGCTGTGATGTGCCCATTATAGTGGCATCTTCGGAGCTCTCCTCCAAGGTGGTCTCATGGGAGACAGGGAGGGGACCACGCGGGATGGGCCGGCATCATTGGCTGGAGGACCTGCGGGAGAATGGACATGTGGTCAGTGGGAGGGATGGGTCAGTCAGTAAGGCAATTACAACTCACGTTTGACAGTTCTTCTGGATGGAGCCCAGTGGTTCCTCACCTCTGTGGCATCCATCAGCTCCGTGTTGGTGACCGCCCTGCCCTCAGCCACCCCAGTTACCTCCAGGGCCCACTCCTCGAAGGTGGTGAGGATTCCCATGTCCAGCATACCCCTGCCATTCTGGGCCCTCTCCCGGCGATTGTGGGAGATCTTTTCCTGAGGAGACAAAAGAGAGGGCGCCATTAGACACACGTGTGGTTCACAGTTGTAGAAAGTGGAGTGTGAAGAAAGAGTTGGGGGGTTGAATGTGGGATGGATCAGATGGTTCAGGGTTGCATGGAGCGTTGGAGGGTAGACGCTCACGTGTGGGCGGAAAGATCTCGGTGGGGGATTGGGGGGGGGGGGGCGCATGGGCATCTATTCACTCATGCTGCCCGGTGTAGGTTGTTGACCTTTTTCCTGCACTGGAGGCCAGTTATCCTGGTCACACCCCCGGCGCTCACAACCACCGCCACCTGTCCCCAAGTAGCACTGGCTGCCCTGTGACTGACTCTCCAGGGCCCTCTGTGTCGTGTTGGGTGTTCCGCTATACAGCCGAACCAACACGGTTGCAGATGGTACAACTCTGTTTTATTGCTATCAATAACAACATCTGTAAACTTATGACTGTGGTTCGATCTTTACCTTTTAACCTGTGGACCCAGCCCTAACACTATCTTAGAGAGGCACTCAGCAAATGGTGTATGTCTGAGTGGCATGCTGTGAGCTCTGTGCCCTGAGCTGTCTCCTGCTGGAATGAGCGGGAACTGTGGTGTTCCCCGTTTTATAATGCCTGTGCTCTTGCTTGTGATTGGCTGTGATGTTGCGTGTGTGTTGATTGGTCCGTTGATCTGTCCATCAGTGTGTATGTGTGTTTGCACCATGATGTTTATCTGAATATCACGACTACCCCCCCTTTTTTACAAGAATATGTGCCTATGTGGTAATAAATATTGATGTGTACTGAGTGCAGCTGAATGTGTGTGTGTAATATCTACAACATGTACATGAGGCTAAACTATATACATAGGAAGGTGTCAGGTGCAACATAGCAACGAGGTTGTACCATAAACAAAACAAGTGTCATCATCAAACATCAAAAACGAACTCCTGTAACAACAAAAAGAGAAACATATTAATATTGTGGCATAACACTTTAGTGAGTCCAATGTTCAAACAGGCTCATAGGTCCAGCCTAGTAGGTGGGCAACGAATTCGGGTTGACCGTTAGGGTAGCTCACCATTCATCACCCGGATTAACGCTGTTCACTGGCAACGGCTGGTGGGTCCTGCTTGGGGACATCCGGTTCCTGTCAATGACCGCGACGTGGAAGGCTTCCCGGTCGTCGGTATCACCGGTCTGTACATCATCAGGGTATGACTCGGTGTATGGAGGCTGAATGGCCCGCACGTCCCTGCGGGGCTGGCGGAATTGGGGAGCGTTGGCAGGTTGAGCTGCTCGACAGCAGGCAGCGCAGTGGCCCATCTTGCCACAGTGGAGTCATTGTTGATTCTTTGCTGGACATTGCCGCTTTAAATGTGCGGATCCACAGTTGCCGCACGTCGTGACGTCATGGCGTTCATTGAGCTATCGCACATGCGCAGTTCGGTCCTGCGTAGAGCGCGCCTGCGCTTCGCGTCCCTCTGCGTCGACGTCTCTTTTGGCGCATACAAGCGCGGGAGGCTGCGGAAAGTGCGCGAAATGGCCGCCCCCGTCCGGGCTGCGGGCCGGGAGGAACTCTATCGACTAGACCCGCTCAGCCTCGTAGGACCCCTGCTGTGCCGATTCGGCCGCCTGCAATTGGGAGTACCAGCTGGCCGCGTTTTCATGGAGGACGCAGGCTTCGATGGCGGTGGCTAAGGTGAGGCTCTTAATTTTGAGGAGCTGCTGGCGTAGAGTGCCCGAGGTGACCCCAGAAACTATCTGGTCCTGAATCATGGAATCGGAGGTGGCCTCATAACCGCAGGACTGCGTGAGGATACGGAGGTGTGTCAGGAATGATTGAATAGGCTCATCCTTACCCTGCAGGCGCTACTGGAAGAGGTACCTCTCGAAGCTCTCGTTCACCTCGACGTTGAAGTGCTGCTCGAGCTTAAGAAGGACCGTCTTGTACTTCGTCTTGTCCTCATCGTCCGCGAACACCAGGGAGTTGTAGATATGGATGGCGTGTTGCCCTGCCATGGAGAGGAGGAGGGCGATTTTCCTGGTGTCCGAAGCATTCTCCCTTTCTGTGGCTTCTAGGAAGAACTGGAAGCGCTGTTTAAACAGCTTCCAGTTGACGCCTAGGTTTCAAGCAATTTGGAGCGGCTGCGGCGGGCTGATGGTGTCCATGGCGCAGGATGGCGGATTCCTGAAGATGTGCAGGTAGGTCTCACAGTTACTGGGTTCCAATCCTGGTACTATGTCGTGTTGGGTGTTCCGCTATACAGACGAACCAATACGGTTGCAGATGGTACAACTCTGTTTTATTACTCTCAATAACAACATCTGTAAACTTATGACTGTGGTTCGTTCTTTACCCTTTAACCTGTGGACCCAGCCCTAACACTATCTTAGAGAGGCACTCAGCACATGGTGTATGTCTGAGTGGCATGCTGTGAGCTCTGTGCCCTGAGCTGTCTCCTGCTGGAATGAGCGGGAACTGTGGTGTTCCCTGTTTGATAGTGCGTGTGCTCTTGCTTGTGATTGGCTGTGATGTTGCGTGTGTGTTGATTGGTCCGTTGATCTGTCCATCAGTGAGTATGTGTGTTTGCACCATGATGTTTATCTGAATATCATGACACTCTGGGGAACAGGACATTCCTCCTGACCTCCACAACGTCTAGCAACTCCCCTAGATGTGCATCCCTGAATCTTGGGGCCGGTCTTCTGGGCGCCATTGTTGGGAGCTGGTTGGAGTTAGCTGAGCGAGAGCAACTTGAGTGCCGCTCGACCTTCTTAGTGGGGGGCTGGAGAGCTTCGTGCCAGCAAATTGGCTGGCGAGGCAGCATTTGTGGCGAATGTCTGTGAGGCCTTGTTAAATGGATCAATTAACGTTGAGTGACATTGCTGGCCTCACCAGCCAAAGCACCGGGAAGCTCGCAGCAGTTCCTGTTCACTACCACCCCTAGAAACCGTTCCAGAGAATCATGCCCCAGGTTTTCAAATATCTGCCCAAGTACCATGCTAATTTTCTCAATAATCTTAATTGATTTCCTCTCTCAGCCTCTGTGCAGAGAGATTTCTCATCCTAGGCATTTTTAACCTCCATCTCAATTCATCATGTTTTATCTTCTCTTTAGTTCAGTGCTCACCTACGCTCCTTCAGCATCACCCTCATGTAAAATCCCTAACCCATATTCACAGCCACCCACTTGACCTTCCTATCTCACAGGGTCTTGCTAATACCATGGTACCATCATAAATAAGGCCATCTCTGATCACTTCTTTGTTCGCCACTCACATCTTAGCTGCTCACATCTATCCAGTGCCCTGTGGTGGAGATGTTGAGAAGCTGGATAGGAGTTTGGTCAACGGGTGGTTAGCTCAACTTGACAACTGAAGGGGAACCACAGCATATAGTTCTGCTGAAGCAAAGGCTTGGGAATTAAGGAGAGGGTGAATACCAAAGGAACAGCATGTGTGGGAAACTCCTTGAACATGGTTGGCAAGGACCCTGGTAAAGATTGATGCCTCCTTGAGCACAAATGTTTTTGGGGAACATAGAGCCAGCCTGGGTTGCCGCCTTGAATATAAGAGATGTACACATACTTAATGATTAGGAAACACAATGAAAAAAACATTCAAAATGTATAAGTGAAAGGGCAGCACGGTGGCGCAGTGGTTAGCCCTGCTGCCTCACGACACTGAGGTCCCAGGTTCGATCCCGGCTCTGGGTCACTGTCCGTGTGGAGTTTACACGTTCTCATCGTGTTTGCATGGGTTTCACCCCCACAATCCGAAGATGTGCAGGATAGGTGGATTGGCCACGCTAAATTGCCCCTTAATTGGAAAAATGAATTGGGTACACTAAATTTATAAAAAGAAAATGTATAAGTGACCAGGGGAAGGATTGTCCGATCCCCCGCCGGGTCGGAGAATCGCCAAGGGGCGGCGTGAATCCCGCCCCCGGCTGCTGCCGAATTCTCCGGCCCCACCCCCCCCAAATCCCATCGACATGAATCGCACCGCCCGCCTCGGAGAATGGCGAGGACCGGGGCGACGCAATGGGCCCCGGGGTCGCCCGAATTCTCCCGGCTGGATGGGCCGAAGTCCCGCCGACGTGACCACGGGTCACGCCGGCGTAAATCAAACCACCTATTTAACGGCGTCAACCAGTCGTGATGGTTGACGCCGGCCAGCGCGGTGGTAGGGCTCGGCGTTGGGCGGCCGGAGAAGGAGTGACGGCACGGCCGCAGTTGGTGGGTGGGGGGGGGCGCAGGACCCGTTCGAGTGTGCGTGCCGGGGGGGGGGGGGTGTTTGTGGGGTGGGGGGGGGGGGGGGTTGTGGCGGTGGTTTGGGGAAGGGAAGGCGGGGAGTTTGGGGAGGGCGGGGGGGGGGGGGGGATTGGGGGATTCCTGCCGGGTAGGGGGGGGCGAGTGCCGGGGAGGAGAGGGTGGGTGCCGGGGAGGAGAGGGCGGTTGCCGGGGGGGAGAGGGCGCGTGCCGGGGAGGAGAGGGGCGAGTGCTGGGGAGGAGAGGGCGAGTGCCGTGGAGGAGAGGGCGAGTGCCGGGGAGGGGAGGGCGAGTGCCGGCGAGGAGAGGGGCGTTTGCCGGAGAGGAGAGGGCGAGTGCCGGGGAGGAGAGGGCGCGTGCTCGGGACGGGGGACGGGGAGTGCTGGGCAAGGGGGGGGGGTGAGTGCTGGGGAGGGGAGGGTGAGTGCTGGGGCGGGGGTGGGTGAATGCTGGGGAGGGGGGCACGTGCTGGGGAGGGCGGGGGTGAGTGCCGAGGAGGAGAGGGCGCGTGCTGGGGAGGGGGGGGGGAGCGAGTGCTGGGCAAGGGGGGGCAAGTGCTGGGGAGGGAGGGTGAGTGCTGGGGCGGGGGTGGGTGAGTGCTGGGGAGGGGGTGGTTTGGGGAGGTTGTCTGCCTGGTTCCAACAGCCGTGACCATGCAGCCCATGGCACCTGGCTGCGGGCGGGGGGGGGGGGGGTGGTATGGGCAATGATGACATGTCGTCTATCCCCCCCACCCCCACCCCCCACCCCCTGCAGGCCGTTATGTTTGGTCATCATCCAGCGATGTTGGCCGCTGTGGTGGGAGCCGCACTTCTCTATGTTGTCCTGGGGGAGCAGGAGGATGAGCGTGCCAGGGAGGCGTCGGAGGCTGCTGCAGAGGAGCGTGCTGCAGGGAGGCAGGTGGCAGGCGCCCAGGCTGGAGGGGGGCCCGCCCGACAGGCGAGGAGGAGGAGACGGAGGAGGAGGAGGTGGTGGTGCCACGGCGACAGAGACGCCCGATGAGGCCCAGTGTGTACTGGCCCCGCTCGTCGTACCAGGCCCTCACGTACCGGGCATGCAGGAGGAGACTACAGATGGGCCAGGAAACCGTCGCCCATATCTGCCACCTGATGGCACACCTGGCACCGCGTGGCACCGGGGGAGGACACCCTCTCCCCGTGGCCATCAAGATTACGGTGGCCCTGAACTTTTATGCCACGGGTCATTCCAGGCGCTGAGTGGGGACCTGCCCGGCATCTCGCAGGCATCGGTGCACCGGTGCATCCGTGCAGTGACAGACGCGCTATATGCCATTGCGGACTGCTACATCCAGTTCCCTGTGCACCGGGCCAGCCAGGATGCTGGGCAGCGGGCTTCGCTGTGGCGGCCAGGATGCCCATGGTCCAGGGGGCGATCAATGGGATGCACGTTGCCGTGTGGCCACCTGCGGATAACAGGGCCGTGTTCACCAATAGGAAGGGGATCTATTCCATGAACATCCAGGTGGTCTGCGCTACCGCATGATGATCCTGCATATCTGCGCCTGGTACCCAGGCAGTGTACATGACTCATTTGTATTGGGGCAATCTTTCATCCCCACCATGTTCGAGGGACGCCCCCCCCCGGCTGAGGGGCTGGTTGCTGGTAACAGGGGTTACCCATTGCGGTCGTGACTGATGACGCCTATACGGAGGCCACAGACTGATTAGGAGAACCGCTACAAAGATGCCCATGCAGCGATCAGGGGTGTGATAGAGGGGTGCTTTGGGCTGCTAAAGATGCGCTTCATTGGCCTGGACCGCTCTGGAGTGGCTCTCCAGTACCCGTCAGATAGGGTCGGCCGCATCGTTGTGGTCTGCTGCGTCCTGCACGATATAACCCAGCATAGGGGCGATGTGCTTCAGGCAGAGGAGGGGGAAGGGGAGGAGCAGCAAGACGAGGCGCAGACCTCCCCAGATGAGGAGGATGGGGGCAATGGTCAGGAAAGACAGGCTGGAAATGGACGGGAGGCTGCCCACCGTTACTGGCTGGGCCAGCGGGCACAGGACAGGCTGATAACTGCCCGGTTCACGGACTAGCGGGGCGTGGGAATCGCCGAGTATGGGTACAGACTGCACATTATGGCACCAGCCTAACACCCTCACCCCACCCGCCCACCAGCCTGCCACCCTCACCCCACCCACCAACCACCCACACCCCACCCGCATTCACACAACCCCTCCATTGCACATCCACCTGCGGCACAACAGGCCGGGCTCACACGTGTCTATTGCAGGCCATGGAGGATGATGACAACTTGCTCTGCGATGAGCTCCGGGCTCTACATCATTGTACAATGTCTGACCCATGGCCACAGTACCACCCTCCACCCGGACCGTCCCTGCATGCGGCTGTGACACTGCAGCGCACGGTCCCGTCGTCTGCCCAGGGGGATGGCGAGGGCGACCCGGGGGGAGGGGGGGCAGACTCACCTGAGGCCGATGTTTTATCACCCCTCACACACACACTGGCGCTCATCTCACACCACACCCCTGCACGCATCGGACAGATCACAAAGGCAGCTTCTGTAGGTGTGAAAGTGATTTTAACAAACAGTTCATACACGTACCACAGCCCCTGCAGATGAAACTGCCTCATCTTTTGAGTCCCCTTCCAGGAGTTTGGAGGTGTACAGCTCCTGGTAGAAGATCGCAAAGGCCTCATTGATCTTATCTGATGCAGTGACTAGCTAACCATTCCTGTCCTTCACCTGCATTATCTCCCTTGTGGCTACCTGCTTTCTTAGTTGGTGAGCAGTAGATGGCTGGCTTTGTCCCCATGTCCATAGAAGGACCCCTGTGCCTGATTTATTCGATGTGCTGCTTTCCTAATGGAGAGTATTTGTAACTTTTTCCACTCTGCCAGTAGCTCCATGGCGGGGCCGTGGAGTGTCGCCGATCCCCCTCAATATGGAGTCAATCAGCTGTTGCCCAGCCACCCTCTCCTTTCTGTCCCTGAGTGCCTTGTACCACTGCCTTCAGTGCCTCCCAGAATGTGGAAGGTGAGACCTCCCTATTCTGGCTGCAGGTTATGTACCCATCGATGGCTTGTGACATTCTCTCACAGAACACCTTGTCGGCGAGGAGGGCTGCGTTTGCTTTGTGGAGGAGAAAAAAATGTCAATACAGAAAAGCTTGAAAGGAGAAATCTAAATATTGGAGGTACAATATTGGTGGGGAATAATTAAGGGGATCTAACGACAGGCTCCCCTGTAAGATTTTGAACTTTTACATTAAAGTAATCCGTTCTGGTCCATTTTAAAAACGTTTACATTTCTGATCAATAATTTTCAATCTTAAAAAATGGAAAGGAAAGTGATATTTTGATTTTCAGATGATTAACCACACCATCACTTCCTGAAATGCTGGCTCAGTACTCCCTTTCCATTTACAATGGCTCTTCCCCCACTTCCCCAGTCACAGAGCCATTGTACCTTATCTAATTGCCCCATCTTACAAAATCTGTCAATTCAGGTTGGTATTGTCCGCCTTTTCCCTCATTCATTCAACCTGGTATTCTTCAACCTTTTTGCTATTCTTCACCTATGTTCTCAGTTCAAACTGACAATCTTCCCATCCTCTCACCTCCATGGTTAATGTTGGCACTCTCCCTTCTTATGCTTTCTAAGTTAATGCTGGCACTCAATTCAAGCTCCCAGCTTCTCCCTACTGCTTCTAACTCTTTCCCTGTGTCTTTCATTATCATCCAATTCACTGCTTCCCTCTCCCCTTCAATCCCCCCATCCTTCCTTCCTTCATCATTCAATGCCCTTTTTGATTACTGTCATGATATTCAAACACACACATCATGATAGACACACCAACAGACAAATCAGAACACACAACACCACAACCAATCACAGAAAGATATAAAAGCACAGACACGACCCCTGGTGGTCAGTAAGAGCTGCAGAGGAGAACCAGGACACAGCTATTGCCGGGGACACTCAGGGAGACAGCACGTGCAGAGTATCCAGAACGAACTGTATTATAAGAGTTATAATAAAATAGAGTTGTACCACATACAACTGTGTTGGCTCATCTGTGCACCAGAGCACCCAACACCACATGGTACAGGAGTGGATCGATACCTGCCGGCATACCTCAGTGTACACAGACAACCAGCAGTGCCCAGGCATGATGCACGAGCTCCCGGTTCCGCAGGCGCTCCAGTGCGACGGCGACCTCCACGAAAACTGGCGGCGATTCCGGCAAATGTTCGAGTTGTTCCTGGCGGCAGCTGAACTCCAAGACCTGGATGATAAGGAAAAAATTGAATTTCTCCTCATCGTCGCCGGTGCAAGGGCAAGAGCAATGTTCAGAAGGTTCAGGTTCTTCAGGAGGCAGCAAAGGCACGATTACCAGGCAGTCATGGGCAAATTCGCCAAGTACTGTGAAGAATACGCAATCCAATGGGGACTTAAAGGTAAGAAAAGCTGCAGTACTCACCTCGTGGCTGGGATCGCGGAGCCCGAAATCCCGGGCCTGAGAAAAGGCTGGGTCGAGGTCGGCGGCCATCTTGCTAAAGGTATAACGCTAGCACAGTTGCGCGAGAAGTGCGCAGAACCGGAAGTTTCGTTTGCGCATGCGCAATATGGTGCGCATGCGCAGTTAAGAAAACGGCCATCGGTAAAGGAACAGCGATCTGAGCATGCGCAGTCACTTCCTACGTGCTACATACCGAGCGTCAGGATGTCAGAGGCCCAAGACTGGATCAATTTAAAAAGGAAATGTCCCAAATCCAATTTAAAAGGGAAACGTCCCAAATCAAAAAAACAAAAATCTGTTAAAGCTGTAAAACAACCTTCCTTCACCTGGAATGACAGCACAGTGCCGCAAATTGACCCAGGAGATGAATTTAACCTCCGAAGAACCCTCCGACAAGCAGTTACCTACGCACAAGCCGATGATTCCGACCTTGAATACTTCGATGACGATTTTTACAGTGTTTCCGGACCTCGCGAGCCCAATGATAGCTCCGTGGTCCTATATGACTATGATTCGGACGAACCTTTCGTGTTGCACATTGGCGGCCCCCATATTGAATCCGACGCAGATGCGGATTCATTTTTCGGATTTGAGGATCTTCAACCCAGCAGATATGACGTTCCAACTTATCAGTACCGGATGATGCTGCAGCCTGACATTACCAGACAGGGAGCGGTGCAAGCACACGGAGAGTGCCCTGCTGCCACACAGAGCGTGGTCCACGTCCCGCTCAACGTTCCCGACTCTATGAAAGAAGACATGCAAGACTCCAGAGTGCAGTCCTCGCATGAACCAGAAGTGACTCCAGTGTCACAAGCTTCCACAGCAAGCTCGTGGACAGCCTCCACGATAGAAGCAACGCAAGACTCCAGAGCGCAGTCCTTGCACGAACAAGAAGTGACTCCAGTGTCACAAGTCTCCACAGAGAGCTCGTGGACAGCCTCCACGATAGAAGCAACGCAAGACTCCAGAGCGCAGTCCTTGCACGAACAAGAAGTGACTCCAGTGTCACAAGCCTCCACAGAGAGCTCGTGGACGGACTCCACGATGGAAGGAACGCAAGACTCCAGAGCGCAGTCCTTGCAGGAACAAGACCATGAGGGTCTAGCAACCTCTCCTGACCAACCAGCGGCAGACGATGCAAGTCTGCCATGCTCCCGTGAACAGCAAGAAGGCGATAACAGCCTACCATGCTCCACTACACAGCAGCATGACCATGACGGTCTCTCATGCTACAATAAAGGGCACAGCGCTGAAGACTGTTCAAGCCCAACTGAAGACAAGCCAAAGGAATCGCCTCGTCCAAGCCCGAAGAAAAAAGGTTTATGCGCTGACCTTCAGGATCATTGTAGCCGAACAGAGATTAATAATGCAGCACGGCCACAGAAGGATGCTGAGGATTTGCTAACGAAATTAATTGTATGTTTAACTTGCAAGGAGCAGACTGAGAATTGCCAGTGTTTTAGTACGGATCGAAAAAATGGACAAGACATTGATCCTCAGGTAATGGAAATAACACAACCTGAATCATATCTACAGCAGGGACAAATGTCTCCCTTCAACACAATGCCGCAAAATCCCAACTTCGGAGACCAGCAGTTAGTCAGTAATGACTCTTCAAACCTGGAGGGGAACATTAATTGCATTGAACCTATACACACTCCACTGATTATTGAGCAGAACATTGGAGCAAGAATCCTGAGGACACCGACATCGAGTAGCCAGATAACGAATTTAACACCCACAGCAGTTTCAAGTGAACCAAGTGTGCTTTCCACTAATGATGAAGATGCAGATAAGGTCGACCCGATTATCCATTGTACCACACTAACCCCAGTGATTAAGCAGTTATGTATGGGGAGTATAATGTGGGCAATTGAGAACAGTAAAAGAGAGACTGTGACCATGCCAGTCCCAGCAAAATCAGACCCGGAGACCATGAAGGCATGTACATCAAACAAAGTTACATATGAGGTACCTGAGAAGAAAAGTGAAACGGAATCTTCTTTGGAAAATGGTACAATGTCGATAGAAACAGTGGATACTATATTCGAGACCATACATATGGGAGAATTTGGGGGTAATAAACAAGGTTCTGCAATGTCTGGGGGAAGATTTAAAGTTCCAAAGAAGAAAAGCCCAAATGAAGGACAATGGCAAGACAATGACAGTCCACCGACATGGTGTGCACCACCAGATGAAAACTCTGACAATTTACCCAACCCTAGTGAACAGCAAGCTGCTAATGACGATCTATCCACGGGATGTGAGACGAGTGACGACAGCATCCCACTTCCCATGCAAAAGGTGCAAGGTGACAGACCTCGCCTAGTGCGTACCGAGGCACTCAACGATCACGGTGGGACCACTGACGACTGCGGTGGCGGCGCACCGCTTCCACCCTCGATGGCTTGAGCCTCTCCACTGGTTGGTGCATTCCTGCATGTTCCGACTCCAGAAGTGCAGCTTCAGGGAATCTCGGCTGCCTCCAGTGAACCTGTTGGGACTCCGGACGGGGGGCATCGACGGAAGGCAGACCGGACTCCAGATGGGGAGCAGCCAAGCGCCGACTCTGATCTGCGCACACCAGACCTTGCTCCGGACGGGCGGTGTCGCGGCCTCGGTGATGGCACGCTCAGGGGGACGGCAGATGCCACGGCGACAGGGAATGGATCGCGTGGCAGTCCCACTGGGTCGGCAGTGGCAACCAGCACCGGCGGTCCAAGATGGACACACCAACTCGCGCCATCGCCAGACGTTGATGCGAGCAACAATTCTCTATCCAAGGCGACATGCTTCGATGTTTCTCTGCGGAGTCGCCCTTCCGGCACAGCAGGTGGCCGGAACCAGCGTACACGGTCTTGGCCAACTTCGACATCTGGCACAGTCATCGCCTTGCATGATATTAGTGATGGTGCTACTTCGATGGCAATGACCCATCGGCTACAAGATGCCGTCCACCACAAACATAAAAAGAAAACAGACTCCACCTTGTTCCTGGCATGCAGGGCGGATGGATTGGTGCGTAGGCGCAATCAGCGGGCTTTGTGCCGCCTTCCACGCTCGCAACTGCACCGTACGCACACGCCGGATCCTCCACTGGTTCCCAAGGATGACTTTGTGGAGATGCCACGGATCATGCCCCTTCCATCGCCACCAGAACCAAACCACAGCCAGGGCACCACTAACAAAGATGTTGAATGTTATATTTGCAAGAATGAAAAAAACCAAGCACTGCATGAAGTACAACAAATGGTAAAGTAGAGACTTCGGCAACAGCATCACCTCCAACAGTCCAAGGTGAACCAGTGTGACCCCAAATCTCCACAGCTGAACCGGCTTGAGGACCAGCCCATTCTTGAGGCGGTCACCCATTAGACTGGACTTATAACGCTGTTAATACGTTCAAAAAGTCAAACACTTCTGTATTATAACCTGTTGTTGTTTATTGTTCCAGATATCGTCTGACCGGACCAATGTTCAAGTTTTTTTTTTTCTCTCCCATCCAAGTTTTGTTATGGTACAACCTAGTTAGTGTGACGCACCCGACATCGCCCCATGTAAATAGTTACGTCATAAACACACGCTGTACACAACACAAACGCACACTCTTAGATGCACTCACGACACAATTATATTTATAACCACGTAGGCACTTGTCTTTGTAAAAAGGGGGGATGTCATGATATTCAAACACACACATCATGATAGACACACCAACAGACAAATCAGAACACACAACACCACAACCAATGACAGAAAGATATAAAAGCACAGACACGACCCCTGGTGGTCAGTAAGAGCTGCAGAGGAGAACCAGGACACAGCTATTGCCGGGGACACTCAGGGAGACAGCACGTGCAGAGTATCCAGAACGAACTGTATTATAAGAGTTATAATAAAATAGAGTTGTACCACATACAACTGTGTTGGCTCATCTGTGCACCAGAGCACCCAACACCACAATTACTATCCATAATCGTCCCCTCTTATTGTCATATATTCTTCCCCTCTTTGACTGCCATTAACAACAGGTACTAATACTTGATGGCAGATAGTCTCGCACTTTTTAAGCAATGCTCCCACCCGAAACATATCTTGCCTCTTTCAGATGCTAACTGGCCTGTGCATTTCCAACATTTTCTACCTTTGTAACCAATTTCTAATTTTGACAATTTTCCCTTTTCTTGATTCCATAGAAATATCTCATATCATAGTGCCAGCAAGTGAAATAGATTGCCCATGTGTTGCTGCTTGAAGGAAAATGTGAAGTGACAATCTGAATCGTTCTGCTTGCCGGCAGCTGAGCAAAGCTTCTCACAGACACTGAAATAGGTACTTTTAAAAGATAGGTGAATGTTACGCTGAACTGTGTTACTTTTAGTTTAACCTTATGATCAGTGTATATTGTGATGATTGTTCCTCTACTTTATGCAGGCTTTTTAAATATAGTGAAGTCAACCGATGGATTTAATTTTCTCTGCATGCTGTTTCAACACAGCAGTTATTGGTTTTTGCAGAAACTCCTGACTGCGTGTGGTCATTAACTCGTATAAACCCTTGTTTAAAAACACAGGCAGATATTTAAGCAAATCGCTTAAGCAGTGCGCTGAAATAATCAAATCGTCATGTAGGTGTACAACTTTAAGCTCAAAATTAAAATAAATGTGAAGATGATGATTCCAAATGATAAGATGAGTCTTTTTTACAGATTTATTTGCATGTTTTGACCAGTGGAACGCTTTGCTTTGACATAGTCCAGAACCATAACATTGATCAAATAAAATAAGTCAAGGATGAAACTCATTTTGATCAGCAGCAGGATGGAGAGGAAATTCAACGCTGTTGTGTCTATTTTACTATTGACGTCTGATGCGACCATCAATTCACTCGAGACAAGAGTAGAAATAAACTGTGGCTTTAATCAACTAGAACAGTGCCTGCCTGCGACTGATCGAGCACTGAGAGCCACCTACAGGTCAACTGCTCTTTATACCTCCCTTCAAGGGGAGGAGCCATGGGCAGAGCCCATACAGGCCCCAACATGTTACCTTATGGATAATACCATACAATGGCCCATAGGTGGAGCCCACATGGGCAACAGCATAGCACAGATACACATGGTAGATTATTAATGTAATACATTCACCACAATGTCAAACATAGCAGTGCCCGCATCAGACCTGCAAGTGCATTTAAGCCACTGCTAAAGTTCACCAGAGTTTTATTTATCAAACAGCTGATCTCTCCGCCTGAGTAAAACACCGGAGATTCATTTGAATATTCAAATCAGGCCCCTGTGCCAGTTTCAAGACAGTTTGTTAATTTTGATGTCGGACCTTGTGCTTTGCCAACTGTGATGTATTTCTTTGGCTCTACAATGAGCTTTAAAGGGACTGCAGGAGGACCTGAACAAAAACTATTCGGGTTTTTGCGTGCACCTCAGTGTGGAACTAGGTGGTTCTGCATGGCACCACATTGATACTGAGTCACTGTCCCCCACCAATTTGCTTCCATCCCATTCCCCCTAAACCTAACCTACAGTCAAACTGGAGCACAGCCTCTGGAAACAAAATAGATATCAGTAGTTTGATCAGCACAACTATTAAAAAGAAGCCTCAGACTCCTGGGGCGTCATTCTCCGACCCCCCGCCGGGTCGGAGAATGGCCGTTGGCCGCCGTGAATCCCGCCCCCGCCCCCGCCGAAGTCTCCGAAGGGAGAAAAGTCGGCGGGGCGTTAATGGCGCCGCTGCCGCGGAGAATGTCACGGGCCTGCGCAAGGCAGCCGATTTTCGGCCTGCCGATATTCTCCCTTCCGGATGGGCCGAAGTCCCGTCGACGTGATGACCGTTCACGTCGACGTCAATCAAACCTCCTTTTCATCGGCGTGACCCGGTGCTCCAGGCTCACGCCGACCAGCGAGGAGGTGAGTGACGGCCTGGGGGGTTGGCTCTGGGCAGGAAATGGCGTGGCCGCAGACTGATTGCCTGAGAAGAGGTGTGTCTCGGCTTGTGTGTGTGTGCGGCGGGGGGGGGGGGGGGTGGTTAGAGTAGGCTGGGCTCCGGGGGAGTGCCGGGAGGGGGTCCGTGCCGGGGTGGAGGTTGTGGAGGGGGTCCGTGCCGGGGTGGAGGTTGGGGGTTGTGGAGGGGGTCCGTGCCGGGGTGGAGGTTGGGGGTTGTGGAGGGGGTCCGTGCCGGGGTGGAGGTTGGGGGTTGTGGAGGGGGTCCGTGCCGGGGTGGAGGTTGGGGGGGGGGGGTCCGTGCTGGGGTGGAGGTTGGGGGTTGTGGAGGGGGTCCGTGCCGGGGTGGAGGTTGTGGAGGGGGTCCGTGCCGGGGTGGAGGTTGGGGGTTGTGGAGGGGGTCCGTGCCGGGGTGGAGGTTGGGGGGGGGGGGTCCGTGCTGGGGTGGAGGTTGGGGGTTGTGGAGGGGGTCCGTGCCGGGGTGGAGGTTGTGGAGGGGGTCCGTGCCGGGGTGGAGGTTGGGGGTTGTGGAGGGGGTCCGTGCCGGGGTGGAGGTTGGGGGGGGGGGTCCGTGCCGGGGTGGAGGTTGGGGGTTGTGGAGGGGGTCCGTGCCGGGGTGGAGGTTGGGGGGGGGGGTCCGTGCTGGGGTGGAGGTTGGGGGTTGGGGAGGGGGTCCGTGCCGGGGTGGAGGTTGGGGGGGGGTCCGTGCTGGGGTGGAGGTTGGGGCGGGGGGGGGTCCGTGCCGGGGTGGGTGATGGGAGGGCAAATGAGTTGGTCCACCTGGCCAGGTGCCAGCCTCCAACAGTTGGACCCATGCGGTCCATGCCACCTGGCTGGGGGGAGGAGGGGATATGGGCAATGATGACATGTCGTCGTTCCCCTCCCCCCCACCAGGTCGTCATGTTTTCAGATCATCCAGCGATGTTGGCCGCCGTGGTGGCAGCCGCTCATGTCTATGTTGCCCTGGATGAGGAGGAGGAGGAGGAGGAGGAGGAGGAGGAGCGTGCCAGAGAGGCGGCGCAGGCTGCCGCAGAGGGGCAGGCGGCAGCCGCCCAGGCTGGAGGGACACCTGACCGACAGGACGAGGAGGGGGAGGAGGACGTCGCGGCCCCACGGCAACGGAGGCACCCGAGGGCGCCCCGTGTGTACCGGCCCCGGCAGTCATACCAGGACCTCACGGACCGGGAATGCAGGAGGAGACTCCGGATGAGCCGGGAAACCGTGGCACACATCTGCCACCTGCTGGCACACCTGTCACCGCGTGGCACTGGCGGGGGACACCCTCTCCCCGTGTCCGTCAAGGTTACGGTGGCCCTGAACCTTTATGCAACGGGGTCATTCCAGGCACCGAGTGGGGACCTGTCCGGCATATCGCAGACATCGGTGCATCGGTGCATCCGGGCAGTGACAGATGCCCTTTATGCCATGGCGCACCGCTACATCCGCTTCCCCGTGGACCGGGCCAGCCAAGATGCCCGGGCCGTGGGCTTCTCTGCCATTGCCGGGTTCCCCATGGTCCAGGGCGCGATCGATGGGATGCACGTCGCCGTGCGGCCACCTGCAGATAACAGGGCCGTGTTCACTAATAGGAAGGGGACCTATTCGATGAACGTACAGGTGGTCTGCGACCACCGCATGATGATCCTGCACGTCTGCGCCCGTTACCCAGGCAGTGTACACGACTCATTCGTGTTGTCGCGGTCATCCATCCCCGGCATGTACGAGGGACGCCATCCCCGGCTGAGGGGCTGGTTGCTGGGCGACAGGGGCTACCCATTGCGATCGTGGCTGATGACGCCTATACGGAGGCCACGCAATGAGGCGGAGAACCGCTACAATGATGCCCATGTAGCGACAAGGGGAGTGATCGAGAGGTGCTTTGGCGTGCTGAAGATGCGTTTCAGGTGCCTGGACCTCTCTGGGGGCGCCCTCCAGTATCGGTCAGATAGGGTCGGCCGCA
The DNA here is from genome assembly GCF_047496885.1 of Scyliorhinus torazame. NCBI lineage: Eukaryota > Metazoa > Chordata > Chondrichthyes > Carcharhiniformes > Scyliorhinidae > Scyliorhinus > Scyliorhinus torazame. Next base: position 190,468,358 of record NC_092712.1, on the reverse strand, counting down.
TCATTGTGGTGTGCTGCGTCCTGCACAACATAGCCCAGCAGAGGGGCGATGTGCCGCAGGCAGAGGAGGGCGGAGTGGAGGAGCAGCAGGAAGAGGCCCAGTCCTCCCCAGATGAGGGGGATGGGGGCAATGGTCAGGGCAGACGGGGTAGACACAGACGGGTGGCTGTCCACCGTTACCGGCTGGCCCAGCGGGCACGGGACAGACTGATAGACGCCCGCTTCACTGACTAGATGGGCGTGGGAATCGGGTAGTATGGCCACAGACCGCACACCATGACAACAGCCGACCACCCACACCCCCCACCCATCCATCCACCCAGCACCATCACCCCCCTCCCCAACCCCACACACCCCACCCGCATGCACACCACCCCCCCACTCCCAATTGCCGATCCACCGGCGGCACAACGGGCCGGGCTCACCCAGTTGCGGGTGGACGCGTGTCTATCGCAGGCCATGGAGAATGATGACAGCCCGCCTCCGATGAGCTCCTGGCTCTACATCGTTGGACTATGTCTGACCCATGGCCACAGTACCACCATCCACCCGGACCATCCCTGCATGCGGCTGTGATACTGCAGCGCACGGTCCCGTCCTCTGCCCGGGGGATGTTGATGGCGGCCCAGGGGGAAGGGGGCAGACTCACCTGGGGCTGAGGTAAGACCACCCCTCACACACACACTTGCGCTCAACGTACATGACACCCCCGCACACTTTGGACAGAGCATAAAGGCAGCTTCGGTAGGTGTAACATTGACTTTAATAACCAAAGGAGTTCATGCACGTGCCCTAGCGCCTAAAACTCATCTGTGCCCTGCACCCGTGCCAACTTACTCAGTGTCTAATTGTTTGGCCTTACGGGCCCTTTGACTACGTCTACGTGGTTCCCCAGACGGTACAGCAGAACTGGAGGTGGACTCCTGTGATTCCTGCCCTCTGACACTGGATCCCTTTGGCGGCCGTTTCCTGGGGCGTCCTGGCCTAGATGGGCCAGGCTGCGGCCCGGGCGACTGGGATGGCGAGCTGCCAGCCTGTCCTGCCCGTTGCCCACCCGATGCACCTGGGACGGAAGGGGGGGAGTCCGAGGTGTCGCGGTGTACCGGGACCTCCCCTACAGAGGGAGCCGGGATGGACCACACCACCTCCTCCTCCCTCGGGGTGCCCGATGGCCCCCAGGCCTCTACATGGGTGGGGGATGCGAACGGACTGGCCATCCGACGCGCCCCCGACATCTGGCGCTGCCAGTCCTGGAGGCCCGTGCTGGTATCGACAGGGGTCTGCAGGTTTGCAGCCATGGAGCCCAGGGGGTTGTCGAACCCTGTCTGCGACAGTGCGACGCCAGCTCGCACATGGCCACTGGCGCCGATGCCCTCAGCGATGGCCTGCTGAGACTGGGCCATGGCCTGCAGAGACTGGGCCATGGCCTGCAGAGACTGGGCTATGGCCTGCTGAGACTGGGCCATGGCCTGCTGAGACTGGGCTATGGCCTGCTGAGACTGGGCCATGGCCTGCTGAGACTGGGCTATGGCGTTGAGCGCCTCTGCCATCTGGCGCTGGCACTGGCTCATGGCCTCCTGTGAGAGGGCAGCCATTTCCTGGGCCACAGACGCCGCCTGCACGGAAGGCCCCAGGCCTCGCAAACCGTTCCCCATGTCTGACACCGTCGCACCCATTGCCTCCACCGCGGACGCCACCCGTGCGGTGTCAGCCTGGGTGGCACGCATGACCGGGACCACTCCCAGCTCCTGGACGCGGGTGGACTCCTCCACCTGCGACCGCAGCCGCCGCAAGCCACCCGTCACCCTATTCGCTCGTCTCCGTGTCGGTGGTTGCATCGGATCTATGTGTGGGTGTGGTAACTGCAGGAACCCGGGATCCATCTGGGCGGCAGATGTTCGCTTGGCCTGGGCTGCCCTCCGACCGCCCGGTCCCTCTGCTGCTCCTACCTCCACCTGCTGTACCGGGACGGCTGTGTTGTGCGCACCAGTGAGTGTACCAGACGCCTCATCACTAAAGTGCCCAACCGTGGTGAGTGTTTCTGCGATGGTGGAGGGTGTTGGTGACAGCAGTGGCGTTGTGTCGTGCTCTTCGTCCCACTCTGAGTCCATGGCACTTTGGGGTGGGGGTTCGTCTCCACCCATCCACTCTGAGTCACTGTCCGGTATTTCGTCTTCCCGGGTAGGGGTGTCCTGGGTAGTGCTGTCCCGGGTAGTGCTGTCCCGGGTAGGGGTGTCCTGGGTAGTGGTGTCCCGGGTAGGGGTGTCCTGGATAGTGGTGTCCTGGGTAGTGGTGTCCTGGCTCGGATGTGACGGCGGCCTGTGGCTGCCCCCCTCATCGCTGGGTGGTCGCTCCCGCACGTGACGGGGGTGTCGTCTCCCTGTTGCTCCAGGTCTCTCCGTCTCCCGTGGTCTCCGAGGGGCATCCTGCGGGCGTCGCATGCTGGAGGGTTCGGGTCTCTCCGTCTCCCGTGGTCTCCGAGGGGCATCCTGCGGGCGGTCTGCATCTGCGGGGATGGGTGCCTGGACGTTTGGTCCTGCGATACACAATGAAGCATGCATGGTTAGACATCAGGCAGTGATCAGGTGATACGGGAGAGGGGGATATAGGGGAGGGGGGATATGGGGACGGGCTGTTGGTGGCTCACTTGCTCGTGGGGCCCCGACCTCTGCATCAGCAACCTCCCGGTCGTCAGGTCCGCCAGCCAGTTCCAGGGCCCTTTCCTCGTGTACGGTCAGTGGCCTCTCATCAGCGGGCCCTCCTCCAGTCCTCACATGCTCCCTATTGTTGTGTGCGCGCTTCTCCTGGGGGGGGGGGGGGGGGGGGTGGTGGCAGGGGTAAAAGGCAACAGTGTTAGGCAGGTATATGAATGCACGCCATCGGTTGCGCGTGCATTGCAGAGGTTAAGGTTAGGGCTGGATTCACTTGGGGATATGGGGGATATGGGGGAGGGGGGATATGGGGGAGGGGGGATATGGGGGATATGGGGGAGGGGGGATATGGGGGATATGGGGGAGGGGGGATATGGGGGATATGGGGGAGGGGGGATATGGGGGAGGGGGGAATATGGGGGATATGTGGGAGGGGGGATATGGGGGAGGGGGGATATGGGGGAGGGGGGATATGGGGGATATGGGGGAGGGGGGATATGGGGGATATGTGGGAGGGGGGATATGGGGGAGGGGGGATATGGGGGATATGGGGGAGGGGGGATATGGGGGAGGGGGGATATGGGGGAGGGGGGAATATGGGGGATATGGGGGAGGGGGGATATGGGGGAGGGGGGGATATGGGGGAGGGGGGATATGGGGGATATGGGGGAGGGGGGATATGGGGGAGGGTGGATATGTGGGAGGGGGGGATATGGGGGAGGGGGGATATGGGGGAGGGGGGATATGGGGATATGGGGGAGGGGGGAATATGGGGGATATGGGGGAGGGGGGGATATGGGGGAGGGGGGAATATGGGGGATATGGGGGAGGGGGGATATGGGGGATATGGGGGAGGGGGGGATTTGGGGGAGAGGGGATATGGGGGATATGGGGGACGCTCACCCTGCCTGCTCTGACGAGGTCGTTCACCTTCTTGTGGCACTGGGTGCCTGTCCGTGGTGTCAGGGCCACAGCGGTGACGGCCTCTGCCACCTCCCTCCACAGACGCCGGCTGTGGCGTGGGGCAACTCTGCGGCCGTGCCCGGGATACAGGGCGTCCCTCCTCTGCTCCACCGCATCCAGGAGCGCCTCCACATCGCGTGACTCGAACCTCGGGGCTGAGCGACGGCCAGCCATCAAGTCGGGTGTTGCGGTCGGCTGTTCCGGTCGGGTGGGGGGGGAGCTGCGCGGCCTTATGAGCCGTCACGCCGTGCAGCGCGTATGACGCTGCACGGCGTGAACCACTGCGCAAGCGCGGATCCCGTTACGTCGCTGCTAGCCCATTTCGGGCCGCAGACTATCGGCCCATTTTTATGACGTGACGCAAGTGGGATTTGCGCCGTTTTTTGCGCCGATCGGCGGAGTTTCCGCCGATAACGGAGAATTTCGCCCCTGATGTTCCCTTGCACTCAAAACCACCCTCGGATACATGCCCAGAAATGGGCAATAATGAATTTTGATGACAGCACGTCCCATATTAGTGCCGAACACACTGTAAGAATAAATACAATCCTGTGAAGTGGATAATGTTGCTCGCGAAGGGCACATTGGAAGTAAGCCACATTTGTTGAGCTAAAAAGCTACTATTTTCTAAGCTGAATGCAAAACATAGGAATGCAGTTTGAATGGTCTTTTATATCTGCCTCTTATGCAAAAGTTGCTGCAAATTGCTGAACAAAACATTCTCAAACTGCTGACTAAACACCAGGAGAAACATCTTTGTTGGCCTTGCCATCACTATAGCCTTACAATAGACTGCACAATGGTTTATTGTTCAAGTTAGAAGTAGATTTGTATATTTTTAAATCAAAAGGATCTGAATGAATGTTCACTGTTCAAAAGTAGCTCCTTTTTTCTCATTTACGTTATGTCTAGGATAGAGATTTTTTATTATGCTGCTGCTATTTGCTGCTTGTGTGGATCAAAAATTTGTTTGGGCTTTAAGCCACATTTAACACAAAAAAAAAATGATAAACTCTACAAGTCTTTGTGGTCTTTTTATTTAATGTTTGAGCAAATTATTATCAGCAACAGTCTGAAACTACAATAAGTGATGTACAATATTGAAATCAAGCAGAAATGATTCCGATGTTGACAATTACAGGTGAAAGAGTTAAATATTTAATCTTTCTAATGCAATCTAGAGCCAGAAAGTAGAGGTCAATGCCATAATCTAATGTTGCTTTCTGGAGCAAAAAGCAAGGCAGATTGAGGAACCTAATTGAGCGAGAGACCAAATATCAGCTACCGAACCTCAGGATTAAATTTCAGAATTAAAACAGCCACTTTCCAGGACCCAACTCTACTCTGCAACAGTGCCATTTAAAAATGTAAATGCTCTAATGGCGCTGAAGGTGAGATTGGCAGACAATTATTGTTGCTGGGTTTTTCCATGAAGCAGAGCTGCCTGCAGAACATGAATGGCAAAGGCAGATGGCAGCCATGATGGAGAAGGCATCACCTTGGAGGGCCGGCAGTCTCATATACACAAAACCAATCACCGTACACCAGCAGGTCATCAGTTATGATGAAGTGTTTCTGGATTCAAGGTATATTTTCATGACAGTACCATTGGAACACTGTTGTGGCCCACCTTCTATGCATTATTGATGGATTATTGCATCTGCTCGTGGTGTACCTGCTTTAGGTTGTGTTGTCACAAACTGGAACTGGACTCAAGCTTGTCGGCCGACCTGCCATCGTTTGTCACAGGGTTGTCAACTCTGGTCGAGGAGAGCTTGATCGCAGTTGTTGCTGCTTCCCCTGGATGTACACTGTCTCATAAGCAAAACACATGAAATGCATTGGAATCTCTGAATTCTGAGGGGGTGTTCTGGCAAGTTCTTTCTCAACAACAGTGAGACTAATGGTTTGTGATCTGTCTCAATGACACTTTCAGCACAATTATATAGTCAGAGAACAGTTCACAAACCCACCTGACAGCAATAGCTTATTTTTCTATAACTGCACACTATGGGCGGGATTCTCCGACCCCCTGCCGGGTCGGAGCATCGCTGGGGGGTGGCATGAAGCCGCCCCGACATCGACTGCCGAATTCTCCATTGCAGGTTTTTTGGCAGGGGCGGGAATCGCGCTGCGCCGCCAACCCCCCCCCCCCCCCCCCCCCCCCCGGCAATTCTCCGCTCCTCGATGGGTGAACGGCCGCCCGTTTTTGGCCAGTCCTGCCGGCGTAGATTACACCAGTCCATACCAGCGGGACCTGGCTCTGCGGGCAGCCTGCGGCGTCCTCGGGGGGGGGGGGGGGGGGGGGGGGAGCGCGGGGGGATCCAGCCCCGGGAAGGGGGGGGGGTGCCCACGGTGGCCTGGCCCGCAATCGGGGCCCACCAGTCTATGGGCGGGCCTCTGCCGTGGGGGCACTCTTTCCCTCCACGACGGCCGCTGTAAAGCTCCGCTATGGCCGGCGTGGAGAGGAAACCCCTGCGCATGTGCAGGAAATACGCCAGCGGGGTTCTGCGCATACGCCAGAACACGCTGGCGCTCCAGCACATGCGCCAACTCGGGCCGGCCGGTGGAGGCCCTTCGGCGCCGGTTGGCGTGGCGCCAACCCCTCCAGCGCCAGCTTAGCCCCCGAAGGTGCAGAGAATTCCGCACCTTCCGGGCGGCCCGACACCGCAGCGGTTCACTCCACTCCTTGCTGGTTAGCGGCGAATCCTGCCCCTTATCTCTGTGCCTGATAGCACCCTGGACATGTAATATGTCCCTACTACTGTTGATGAGGCATCTCCTGCAATTGTGATTGGCTGTGATGGGTGGTAGCGAGCCAGAATATCTGTTGGGAGCAGGACATGTTTGATCTTATGGAATGATTTCTCCTGGTGTGCACATCAACACCATGGTGGAGCACTTATCAGGGGTGTTGTAAGGGCTCCCTAACTTGTGCCAGGATTGGCAAGAATTTTATGAGCTGGTTTACATGCCCAGGAATCTTTGGAGATCTGAACTGGATGTTGAGGTGAGAAATTCATTGATTGCCTTTGTTTTATGTGGGTCCATCATGATGCCTTTTTTGCTCATAGTAGGACTTAAAATCGAATGGAGGTCTCAGAGAATTTGCACTTAGCATTCATTGTTAATCCTTCTTCCTGCAAGCGATTTAAAACAGCCTTGAGCTTTGTGTTGTGTTCCTCGACAATTGTTCTGTGGACAAGGACATCATCCATGTGGGAGATGATTCCTGTTCTGCTTTATAAGATGTCCAACATTGTGCACTGTAAAATCTTGGGTGCCGAAGGGCAAACGTTTGAAGCAAAATCTGTCGAATAGGATGATAAAAGTTGTCAGCAACTTAAATGTTTCATCGAACAGTACCTGCCAGAAGCCACTATTCGCATCAAGCTCCAAGAACACTGTGCTCTTGGAGAGCTGTCCTCCTCTGACGACATTGGGGGTGGATTTCCCTTGGCAAGGCCTTGTTGAGTTGTGTCATGTCGACACAGATGTGACTGGACCCATTTTGTTTCGGAACCCAGGCCATTTGAGAGACCATTCCATTAGCTGAGCGATGGGGAGATGATTCCCATCTTGGTCATCTCGTCAACTTGCAGATGTGCTTGCTTCATGAGAAAATGTCATAATTTCCTTGGAGTAAACAGGCACACAGGTTTGGCATCGTTTCTCAGTGTTACGTTGTATTTGGTCTTCTGCCACCCCAGCCCAGTGAATAGTTTTGGAAAATGCTTTATAAAATCAGAACCAGATCCATGCTGGTTAATCTCTTCAATCTTTTGGATGAAGAAGAGGTTTACTCAGGCTTTCCTGCTCAGAAGGGAACATTTTTGATTGTGAGGCAAATATAATGGGTGTGATTTAACGGCCGCATTGCATCTGGTGTGGATCCATCTCTCCAGTTAAATAGCAGGCAGGAGAGGCCGAAATTGGGATCCATGCCAGGTGCGAATCGGTTTGCGATGTTCCCGGCCCCCTCCCGGTGGTAGTTTCCAGATCCCGCCCAGACAGGGCGAGACACCAACTGAGACCAATTAAGACCAATCTCCATATCATCAATGAGATGGAAGTCCAATTTAATGGCCTCCCAGGAACTAGCTGGCTCCATGTGAAAAGTCACATCGGCGCCGTTAAGTGCTCCTTTTTAAAAACGGGAAGCTGGCGCGATGGCTAATGAGGAGAGCTGAGGAGGTGAGTAGCCATTGCCACCCCGGCATGCTGCTAAGGGCACTGGAGCTGCTGCCCCAGTGCTCGGGGGATGGGGGAGGTAGGGGGCCCCCAGGGGTTCGGACTGGTTGGGGGGAGTCTGGACATTGTAGGTCAGGGGTCACTCCTGGGCTGGGAACATGAAAGGCGTAGCATCTGGGGGGCCTACAAGCTATCCTCCAATATTATGTATACCCATAACAGGGGCAACTAAAGTTCCTGCTTGTCTGTCCTCCAAATACTTCGAGGACAGAGCCCTGTTCTTGGTTATATGCTGGTGGTCACTTTAACTCCCTTCAACTGTGAGCAGCCTCTAGCTCCACTGCTGAAGTTTATTGCTAATAAAGAATTAGCCTTGTTAGTTGTGAGTGCACTTCACAGCTGCAGGTTGTGTTTTCCACTTGCTCCTGCTGGTGGTTGCAGATGCCTGGAGGTTGCTGTTGCTGTTTCCTTCCTTTTCTGTAGCCGGAAAGAAGGACAATTGTTTCTAAGTTACCTTGGTTATGGAACACCGGGCTTAAGGGGCTTCATGAGTCCAGAAGGCAATCCGATTTGAAGCAACAAAACGCTGTAGGATCTGGTGTGTTCCAAATGGGCCAACTGCTAACACTACTGAAAAAATGCTTTCGCAAATTGCTGATGCTTTTGTTACTGGTGTGGTGAGTATTGCATATAACTGGCACATCACCACGGGTTAAACACGGGTCAAGGATGTGCAACTGGATGTTCAGCACCAGTGGAATATGTGGATGCCCGGATTTGGTTCCGGTGAGATTGGGCTGTGTGGGAGGCCTACACGGCTGCGACTCTTGGATGGAGAATGGCACTGATACGTGGAATAAGTCACACATTGATGGACAGATCATTTCTATGACGAAGTTCTGGACATGATATCACACACATTCTCAGGCTTATCCTCCATTTCTGTTGAGGAACCTGAGGGTTGATGCTGTGTTTTTTTGTGAGGAAAAATGAGCTGCTATAGCTTTGTATTGGTACCAATATGGAACGGTGAGGTATCTTTGCTGTTTAATGATTATTGTGATATGTGGAATGCTACATGGTTGATTTTCAAATCTTTGGTACTGTTGACCATTCAGTAAACAAAATATTCTGAAGTGCATTCTTGTGGGCAACATGCCATGTCTCACATGAATGTTATTGCCTCGCATTCCAATCAAAATGTGAGGATTGGACACTTTGCCTGAACCTTGGGGATGTCGACACCTCAGAGGCAGTGGGCAACAATCAAAAACCCTGGAGCTGGGCTTCAGCACTGGGGATATCCCCATGACCAGAGTGTGGATCAGAGGAGGGCACCTGAGCACGGTCTTCCTAATGTTTTCGCCAGGGATCTGGGGTTCAGGGGCTCCTGCTGTGGCCAGGGATGAGTGTGCAGAGCAGGGCCCTTCAGCACAACTGGCTTGGTGGATAGAAGTCTGAAAGAAGGCAGAACACATGTAAGGGTGGGGGAAGATCAGGGGATATGAGGGTCTCGGGGTGGAAGCCGTAACTGATTGTCTGTCGATCTCGTTCTCCAATTCTTTACAAAATGAATGGTGTTGTTTTCCCCGCAGTGGTCTCCCTGACTTGTGGCAGCCCTGGTGGCCAGATGCCGGAGAAGGCGGCAGCAGCATCGACGCAGGCTGGAGGCGGCAGCCCACATGCATGGGGCCACGCCGCACGCACTGCAGACCTGGCCGCCCATCAGGCTGGGAAGAGACTCAGAGGGCGGCGTCAGCGACGGCCATAGGTGTGCAAGCTAGTCGTACAAGGAGATGACGGACATTATGTGCCTTAGGAGAGTCTGTCTCAACAAGGAGATGGTTCGACACCTATGCCATGTCTTTGCGGACGTGGCACTCCATAGAGGAGGAGGGCGCCGGTCTCGGTAGCCGTGAAGATCACTGCAGCCCTGAATGAAAGTCTATGAAATGGGTTCATTTGAGGCCTTGGTGGGGACTTGTGCGGCACTTCCCGAGCTACAGCCCATAAGTGCATCAATGAGGTCACGTATTCCCTGTATGCCTGGGCAGCTGACTACATCAACTTTGAGCTGGACCAAGTCCATCAAGATGCCTGGACAGCAGGGTTCTCTGGCATCGCCGCAATGCCCCAGGTCCAGGGGGTAATAGATGGTACGCAAGTCGCCTTGTGCACACCGGGGCATCAGGGAGTGCTCTTCACCTCTTCAGAATCATGCACCTGTGTTCACACTTCCCAAGGAGTGTGCATGGCAGCTACATCCTGGGACTTCCTGAAATTCCCACCATCTTCGAGGTCCATCATAAGATGACGGGTTGGCTCTTACGGGAGAAGAGGTACCCGCTGAGGGCCTGACCGATGGCGCTAGTATGGAGGCCGGAGATCGAGGTGGAGATCCCATATAACGAGGCACATGTTGCCACCTGTGCTGTCATTGAGTGGTGCATCAGACTGCTCAAAATGTGGTTCCGATACCTGGACCACTCTGGTGGTGCACTACAGCACACCCCCCAGAAGGTCTCCTGCTTCGTGGTGGTCTGCTGTGCACTCCACAACCTGGAACGGCAGTGAGGGGGCGACATCCTGGAGGAAGAGGAGGGGCATGCGGCTTCATCTGAGGAGGATGAGGAGGAGCCGGACCATGAGGGGCTGGAGGATGAGCCCTGGGAGGACCAGCAGGAACAGCTGGAGGAACGCGGACAGGCAGCAGTGAGGGTCCGGCATGCCCAGAGAGGCCCTCATCCTGAGCTCACTTTGTCAGCTCAATTGCTCCCCCCCCATCCCCTAACTCTACCCCCATTCATCCCCTCCCCCATTGACCACCCTCACCCTCATTCCCCTCTTTCCCACACATTTCCCTCCTCCTTCCGCCCTTGACAGGAGTCCTCTGGGCGGCCGGGAGCGGGAGGGCCCCAGCCGACTTACTGACTCACTGGCATCGCCATGCCACCCTGTTCTCCCTGCTGACTTTGCGACATGCTGATGTCAGGAAGGAGGGATTCAGGGGAGGTGGAGAATGCCATTGTCTCCCTGATGGCAGGCCCCGGGTCAGCCTCCAACAGTCCCTCCTCATTGAAGGTGCCTATAAGATCCTGAGGTACTCCATGGGACGGAGGGGCAGCTGGACTGAGCTCCAGAGCCCCTACGTCATCTGCCACCTCCCCGTTGTCTGCACCATGGTGTTGACACTCTCGGCGATACTCCTCAGTGACAGGGCCAGCCTCGGTAATGTCCACCTGCCTCTGGGCCAGGCCCTGCAGTGCCTCAGCTATGTCCACCTGTGCCTGAGAACGTCCCTCAGCGACGGGGTAATGATGTCGAGGTCCTTAGCCAGGGTCGTAACTGGCAGAGCCACGCCTTGGACACCACCACTCAAGGCACTGACATCAGCCACAGGCTTTCCACAGCGGTCGCCACCTAGCAATGTTCAACTCAGTGCCAGCGACATCTCCTTCACCCATAGTCTTTTGGACTCCTCCAATCGGCTATGCACTGACTGGAATGTCACTGACATCCCCTCCTGAATCTCACAGCCGTGCCATAGCATTTACATCAGCTCTGGGATAACTTTGCCCAGAGGCTGGACATCTGACTGAGACTCAGCTGAGGCCTGGGATCCAGCAGGTCTCTGACTGCTGACTCCCTTGGATGTTCCTGCCTCGACCCGATGTGCATCAGCATCTGTGTGGCACTCACCAGATTGTGCCCCAGAAGCCTTTTCACGAGTGTTGCCCACCGAGGTGTGTGTGTCTGCATTAGCGAAGGGTGGGGATGACAGCTATGACGCCTCGATGATGTTTCCTCAGAGTTCTCTTCCAAAATGTTCTCCTGAGTAGCGGGGGATGCAGTGACCCCAGATGGCCTGGCCCCATCAGGTTAAGAGAATGGACATGTGGGAGGGAAGGATAATTTTGTGTGACATGAACAACTCACTTGCGGCAGGCCATCTGCAGAGCAGGCCAACCTTGCTGTCGGTGACTGCTCTCTCCTCATTCAACGCCACTATCTCGAGGACTCATTACTCATCGGGTTTGAGTCTGGAACTCCACAGCCCATCTGTGCCCTTTCACGCCTATCAGGACATAGAACATACAGTGCAGAAGGAGGCCATTCTGCCCATCGAGTCTGCACCGACCCACATAAACTCTCACTTCCACCCTATGCCCATAACCCAATAACCCTTCCTAACCTTTTTGGTCAATAAGGGCAATTTATCATGGCCAATCCACCTAACCTGCATGTCTTTGGACTGTGGGAGGAAACCGGAGCACCCGGAGGAAACACACACAGACACGGGGAAAACGTGCAGACTCAACACAGACAGTGACCCAGCAGGGAATTGAACCTGGGACCCTGGCGCTGTGAAGCCACAGTGCTATCCACTTGTGCTACCGTGCTGCCCTGGGCTATTATGGGCTAACCTTTCCTGTGAGACAGATGGAGGCAATGTGTGCTAAATGCGTGATGCATCGGGGGAAGGGGGATCTGTGGCAGGTGGCATATGTGGGCACCGCACCTAGGCATGGAGGGTTGTGCTGCTGGGTACCAGGGTGTGCTGGGGCTCAAGTGAGGTGATCTGGTGTGGGGAGACAGCGAGGTGCCAGCCGCTGGCTTGTTAGCAGGGGGGGGGGCGGTGCACAGTGGTCAGGGGAATGGCAGGCAGGCCTAATGCCAACGGGCCAATGCTAACTTACCCTTGCGGTCAATGGTCTTCTTCCTGCACTGTACGGTGGTCCTCCTGGTCACACTAACTGACAGCCGCAGTCATTCCCTCGCAAACGGCAGTGACGGCCTCCAGCTGGTCCTCCAACCCCCTCGGTGGACAGGGTGTCCCGTCTTGCCTCCACGGCTTCCAGCAGCCTGGCCAGGTCAGCATTTCCGAGGCGTGGAGCAGGCCTGCATGGCACCATGCTTGTGTGCTGCCAATGCATTAGGTGCCGTTAAATACAGGCCACGATCTCGCCGGCTTGGCCATCGGGAAATACCTAGGAAGTCGCGCCCGATATGACACTTCAAATTTTGTCCATTAAACTGTGCACAACGTTTCCCGTGTCAGTTTGTTCTTATATTGAAACATTGTTTGCAGCATACCTTTGACCTAGAGCTTGATTCCTCCAGGTCTGTACAATGGTGTTGTAGGTGGCTGCAGAGATTGTTTCACCAGCCACGATTTTCTAAGCCTTGTGTGACAGGTATGCTTTGTGCTGCGCTTGCAGGATACTTTTCGCACCTGTCATGATATCCACATTAACACATCATGGTGCAATCACACACACACACTGCTGGACAGGTAGTTGGACCAACCAACACACACACAACATCGCAGCCAATCACCAGTGAGAGCACACGCACTATAAAACAGGGAACACCACAGTTCCCGCTCATTCTACCAGGAGATAGCTCAGAGCACAGAGCTCAGAGCGTGCCACTCAGACATACACCATGTGCTGAGTGCCTCTCTAGGATAGTGCTGGGGCTGGGTCCACAGGTTAGCTGGTGAAGTACGAACCACAGCCAGAAGTTAACAGTTGTTATTGTCCAGAATAATAAAGCAGAGTTGTACCATCTACAACCGTGTTGGTTCGTTTGTATATCGGAACACCCAACACGACAGCACCTGTGAAGCTTTCTGGTGCCACAGTGCTGGCAAGGTTTACCTCCATCTTGTTTTTAATCACATACGGTCTGCTTTGCCCTGGAGCATTTTTTGCATTTCACTGTTTAATGAGCTGTAGCTTGGTTTATTTAGCCCTCTTAATATGGACTAATTTTGCTGCCAGACCTCAGATTTTTTGACAATCTGTATCGCCTTCTCCAAAGTTAAATCCTCTTTAGATTGAAACAGGTCATAAAGTGTATTATCAGTTAATCAACTATTACGTGGTCTCAATCTTAAGATAACCATATACTTGATCCCGGCCCCGGGTCACTGTCCATGTGAAGTTTTCACATTCTCCCTGTGTCTACATGGGTCGCACCCCCACAACCCAAAGATGTGCAGAGTAGGTGGATTGGCCATGTTTTGTTACCTGTGTGGTAGGTAACATGTGCTACTCAATCCTTGGTTAGTGATGAGGTCTTCTGAATCTCGATGAAGAAGATTCAAACTCGTCCAGTAGTAACAAAAGGTTTATTGAGTAACTACAACAGTAATTGCATGAGTTCTTTACTTTAACTTTGATACTAGTAACTGACAGAGAAATTCCAGCTAGCCAGGGGGAACGAGCTAAGGTAGCTACAGCTCAAAAACTTCCTACGAAAGGAGACAAGGACTTACCCACAACCGCCACGACAGACACTACTGGAAGAACTACTGGACACAAACATATTAGATAAAGGAAACTGTAGTGACATGTATGACCGACTGATAGAAAGGGCTGACACCGTACTGGACGCAACAAGAATGAAATGGGAGGAGGACCTGGGGATTGAGATAGGGTGGGGACTCTGGAGCGAAGCACTGCATAGGGTCAACTCCACCTCCATGTGCGCAAGGCTCAGCCTGACGCAGCTAAAAGTGGTACATAGAGCCCACTTAACAAGGACCTGTATGAGTAGGTTCTTCCTGGAGGTGGAGGATAGATGTGAACGGTGCCAAGGAGGCCCGGCCAACCACGCCCACATGTTCTGATCTTGCCCCAGACTTGCAGGGTACTGGACAGCCTTCTTTGAGGCAATGTCCAAAGTGGTGGGGATGAGCGTGGAGCCGTGCCCGAAAGTGGCGGCCTTCGGGGTTTCGGACCAGCCAGATCTATTCCTGGGGGGGGAGGGCGGATGCCCTTGCCTTTGCCTCCCTGATCGCCCGCCATAGAATCCTGTTCGGCTGGCGGTTAGCAGCACCACCCAAAGCTGCAGACTGGCTGTCCGACCTCTCGGAATCTCTCCAAATGGAGAAAATCAAATTCGCCATTCGAGGGTCAGACGACGGCTTCCACAGAACGTGGGAGCCATTCACCCAATTGTTCCGAGACCTGTTTGTGGCCAACGAATAAGCAGAAGAATAGCCAGATAGCCAACAATCAGGGGAAAGTAGCCAAGGCATGAGAGGGAGAGATAGACCAGGAAGGGGGGGGGACGGGGGGGGGGGGGGGACAGCTAAACCTAAGGAGGAAAGAAAGGTGAATCGCAGGAGGGGGGAGGGGGGGGGAGAGGGAAGAGACAGGGAACAAGAGAGAAGAACCAGGGAGGTGGGGGGGAGGCAGGGAAATGAGAGCCGGAAGGAAGGCACGGGATACAATAACGAACATGGCATCTCCAGGAGCAGGGAACAAGGCGAATAAAGACGAAAGACGGGAGGAACGGCAGAAGCGAAGGTGAGCGCGAAACGGCAGTGAGATCCGTCCAGGAGAATAAGCGACAACACCAACACCAAACCCATTCGAGTATTGCCCACTGTAATTGTTTCGCTGGCACCCAAATGTGCCTCCCTCCCCCCTACCAACAGTCGCCTACTTATGAGTTGTAAATAATTTTGCCAGGTGTACAGAGTTGCTGCTGTTGAGCTGGTGCACAATACCCGACCAGTTATCCTATTTTATTTTTTATTGTATTTTAAAAAATTATTTACTATTTTCTTTTCTTTGGTATGTTTGGGTGTGCCCTTCTCTTCTATATATGTGTGTGTATATATATATATATATATATCTTGTATCCTGTGTACATAACGGTAAATATACTTTGTTCAAAAACCCAATAAAAAACATTTATAAAAAAAAAACTTTGATACTAGTGATAAGGTTAACAAGATCTAACTACGGTAACTATACGTAACTCCATGAGCCATCTGAACTCGTCTGCTATTGCTTTGGTCACAGTGCACCCAAGAGAGAGAGAGAGCGACCCGATGTGGTTGCCTTTTATACCCCTGTTGGTCCGGCCCTCCAGTGATCATGTGATGCTACTGATTACACATTAACTCCTTGTGCACATGCACATAGAGATCACTACATTCTCCTTTTTTTCGTGTTACATATTTTCTGTATGTTGTAAAGAAAATTGAACAAACATAATGGATGCAGTTTGCAAATGCATTACATAAAATTAATGAGTTAGTCCGTCAAATGTGAATACATTTAGCCTCTTAGGTTTTTTTGCTTGCGTGAAATAGGTAGACAAATGATGTTATGTACAAGTTGTGATGATCTTGATGATTATACACAGCCAATTAATATTTATGAGTCGATTCTTAATAAAAAAAACATTTTGTGAGTCCATACTTTGAGTTTGTTTGGTCGAGTTGCTTTCTTCTTCTGTTGTTGAAGTGGTGATGTTGATGTTGTTATTTCTTTGTGAACGTCGTCAGTGTCCTTTGTGGTATCTGTCACATTGAATGTATCTTCTTGAGAATTGTGAGAATGATCTGATGTTACATTGATGTTGGTGACATCATGAGGCGGTTTAGCACAGGGCTAAATCGCTGGCTTTCAAAGCAGACCAAGGCAGGCCAGCAGCAAGGTTCAATTCCCGTAACAGCCTCCCCGAACAGGCGTCGGATGTGGCGACTAGGGGCTTTTCACAGTAACTTCATTTGAAGCCTACTTGTGACAATAAACAAATTTCATTTCATCAGTCATTTGTGGTGAATTTGATTCCTCTTCTTTGTTTCTTTGGTACTCCTCTTCTAGAGTCATTTCTGGTTCACTTGAATCATCTGTGATCTCTTTGTGCTCCTCTTCTGGAGTTATTTCTGGTTCATTTGAATCACCTTTGGTTTGTTGGTGCTCCTCTTCTGGAGTCAAAATCTTCACGATTTTATTTGACGTGGTCTCTCTGACTCATGATTAGCCGTCCTCTGATTGTTGAGTGCTTCTGTGCAGATGAGCTGAGATCTGTCAGTCTCGCTGTGATCCTGCACATCCTGTATGGAAATTGTGATTTCTTCGTCACTTGTCTCATATACAGTGGGTAGACATTCAGTGTCTTCTTGTTGGTTAAATGAGCTGGGTAGACTTTCATAGTCTTCTTCTGTTGGCTCAAATAAGCTGGGTAGACTGTCATAGTCTTTTTGTTGTTCACATGAGCTTGGTAGACTTTCATAGGCTTGTTCATATATGGCGTTCGCTATGGAGTGTTTGCTTGCTTTCATTTTTGAGTTTGTCACCGAGCTGTCTGTGGAGGCTTGCATTGCTCTCTCTGTGGAGTCTTTCATCGCTCTCTCTGTGGAGGCTTGCATTGCTCTCTCTGTGGAGTCTTTCATTGCTCTCTCTGTGGAGTCTTTCATCGCTTGCTCTGTGGAATCCTTCATCGTTCTCTCTGTGGAGTCTGTCATCGTGCTCTCTGTGGAGTCGTGCAGTGTTCTCACTATAGAGTTGACCTGTGCTCTCTCAACAGAGTCGCTCTGTGCTCGCTGTGTGGCCTCGTCTTCTTCTTGGGTATTGCTGTCATCCAATGTATCGACGATCTGCCATGGCATCATGGTATTGGATTCATCTACCATGAGAAGAGTCGTGTTGAGCTTTTCAACCGTGTTGCTGATGCTATGATCAGCTTATCCGAATAACTCAGCCATGTCTGAGTAGTATTGTGTGTATTGGTCGATAAACAAATCATCTCTTTTTGCTTCGGAGTTGTTATCGTTCTCTTCATGTTCAATGAACAAAACATCTTCTTTGGTTTCGAATTTGTCATTGTGCTCTTCAATTTGGGTGGTGCAGACTGCTTGTTCCAGGGTGTTGTGAAAGTTATGTTCAACTGCTGGTGTAGGTTCGGGCATTGTTCTGTCTTTTAAGGTAAGAAAATTGGGTTTTGCAGCTTTAAATTTCTTTTTGTTCATTTTCGTGCATTTCCCTTTTAAATGGGCGTGGTCCTGGTCCTCTGACGTCATGATGCGCGTGACGTCACGCGTAGGACTCGATTGCGCATGCGCACTCCGAGTTTCCTGCACTGTGCGCTCTTTTCGTAACTGCGCATGCGCAGCTTCTCGCGCATGCGCAGAACACTGTTTTGCCGGTTTGCGTCTTTTAGGGAAGTGCGCAGGTGCGGACTGGTCAACTGCACATGCGCAAGATGGCTGCCGTTCAGAACTTCTGTCTTCTTAAATTTCAACCCTGCCTCGTGGTGAGTATTCACGCCAATTTTACCGATTTTGTTTTCTAGATACTTATTCTGTGTTTGCAGAGACTCCAAGTATTGATTTTGTGTTTGTTCATAAGCAAGGCATTTTTGTAACCGATTTCTAGAGTTAGATACTTATCTTGTGATAGTTCTTCCCTCAAATTTTTATCAGATAGTCCAGAAATTAATTGATTTATTATCACAGTTGTAGCCATCTGGGATGGCCACGTCCCGATTACAAAATGGACACTTGCAAAGAATGCAGGGAAAATTGGACAATGCTAAGAAACAAGCAGGTGTAAGCTCTGTCTGTTGATTAGAATCTTAAACTCTCAGACAGGACAGAAATAACCAAGCAATCTACATACTAATGAGCCTCTCCGGGGACAAAAGGGAAACATTTAGATACACAATGTTAAGGCAGACTCCCCGGCGCCAGAAACGGCTAAGACAAAGCAGACTAAAAGTCACCGGGACACGCCCAGCGATCAGGGAACCACCCCTCTATTGGAGGAAAATCGATACGACTGATTGAGAAAGACCAAATTAGTTGAGGCCAAGTTCAAGGCCCGCCCAAAAGCGAGCGAAGCCCTTTTTAGTATAAAAGATATTCTCCAAGGGAGAATCTTTCTTCTTTGGCTTTGGCTCTCAGTGAAGAGAGAGAGCTGCCTAGCAGCTGCACCAGACCAAGTAAGTTCTAAGTCAACGCACGCTATGAGATAGACGCTCCTAGTTGCTACCCTGTAAACAGCTCAACCCAGCAGCCTCAGAACCGAGCAGCGGCCATTGTTCCTCTGACTGAGTGGGCACCCGAAGCTAAGTATAGGCTTTAGTAATAGTGGTAGTTTAGTTTGTAGAGTTTATGCATGAGTAGATTTGTCTGTGTGTAAATAAATGAGCATTGCTTTTGAACTTGCTAACTGGTGTATCGAGTCATTGATCAGTATTCGGTTCTGAAACTTGTGGCGGTGTCGAAAGATACCTGGCGACTCTTGAGCAAACATGATTAAACAAATTAAGAGCCAACCAAACATTAGCAACACAGTGTCTCTGAAATCAGCTTAATCACAGCCTTGTGGCATTAACTTGAGATTTGTAATAAAATCAGCGATGGGCCCTCCGTTTCTCTGGCATTTATGACAATTGTTAAATCTTTCCAGCATCTCACCAGAGTGACTCTTACAGTGTTCATCAACATTTTTGAGTATTACTTCTATTTTGGTGTTGGCTTCATCTTCTAAGTAATTAAAGCAATTATAGATTCATCTAGCTTCATGCCCTCCCATTGAGAGTAATAGTGTTATTTTTGTTGCGTTAGGGACCGTGCTTAAATCATTAGCTGTGATAAATATTTGGAATATCTGTTCAAATCTTTTCCAGTCATAACTTAAATTACCGGCTGTTTCCAGCTGCCCTAGAGGTCCAATGAGTCCCATAGTTAGTCGTCGAGAATCCATTTGCTGCGAAGTCTTCCACAGTCAAATGTCTAGTCTTCTCTTTTTTTCTAACCTAATTTAACTAGTTCTGTTAAAGCCACTTGTCTGGTACCATGTTTTGTTACCTGTGTGGTCGGTAACATGTGCTACCCAATGCTTGGTTAGTGATGAGGTCTTCTGAATCTCGATGAAGAAGATTCAAACTCGTCCAGTAGTAACAAAAAGTTTATTGAGTAACTACAACAATAATTGCATGAGTTCTTTACTTTAACTTTGATACTCGTGATAAGGTTAACAAGATCTAACTATGGTAACTATATGTAACTCCACGAGCCATCTGAACTAGTCTGCTATTGCTTTGGTCACAGTGCACCCAAGAGAGAGAGAGAGACCCAATGTGGTTGCCTTTTATACCCCTGTTGGTCTGGCCCTCTAGTGATCATGTTGTTATGGGCGAGGTGTTTTCAGAACCCCAAAATGTATCATGGAGTTCTATCCCTTTAATGGATTGTTGCTTTTGAAGCACACAGCTTGTTCCCCAGGTGTGATACTACAATTATGGACATGTGGTTTTTAACACAAAACAATGTTTATTCCATGAACTCAACTTAACCTTTTAATTAAACATTGGATCTCTTAACACCCCTTACTTCAAAGATAACCCCGAAAATAATACAACACTAAATAATCCCTCAAAATGTTCCTTCAAACATCCAAAAGACTTCCCCTTTAACAACAGACATGAGGTTACATTCAATATACTTATAGTCTTTGGATTTGCAGACATCAACAGACCAGTTCTGTGTTTTCTTTTTACAGCTCACTGGAAACACAAAGACACACACAAGTGCTCTCTCAAACTGAAACCAAAAGCGGAAGTGAGCTCAGCTCAACTCCTCCCACCCTCTGACATCACTTCAGTAATATGATCAGTTTCATTTGTTAAAGGTACATTTCTTCAACATCCAAGTCTTAATGGCACTCTCGCATGACAATGTGGTACTACTGATTACACATTAACCCCTTGTGCACATGCACATATAGAGATCACTACAGTGGAGTTTTCACATTCTCCCCGTGTCTACATGGGTCTCACCCCCACAACCCAAAGATGTGCAGAGTAGGTGGATTGGCCATGCTAAATTGCCACCTAATTGGAAACATTAAATAGAAATATATCCATATTCACAGCCTTCAGCCAACCAATACAAATCATTGATGTCAGTGTCCACAGGTTCTCCAGGCTTTTGGATTCCTCTATTAAAATTCCCTCGTTCCAAAATTTTGTTATTCTGTAGTTTCAAGTAACTGTCAAAGGATTTAATATCCACCATGGTTACTTAGCCATTTCAAAACTTCTCAGGATCTCAGGAAAAATCGTCAAAATGATTATTGGCTACTTTGCTGTCACTGGAGGATCGAGTCTAGGAGCCAATGTATTTTTTTCACCACCCTATCGCCACGTGTTATGGTGCCAACTCTGGATCCGGTCTGTGACGTGCCTCAAGCCACGCACACAAAAATGGACTGTTTCCCAGTGCTGCCTGGTTACTGCACCCTTAAACAAAATATTATCACCCTTCCTCAATTGTCATTGGGTCCTTTGACTCTACTTTTTGATTGGGATTTTTAATGAACCTCCATGTGCTGTGGTGCAGTCCCTCCTGAGCAAGACAGTTGATCACTTCTTTGTCTCACAGCCTCCATGTCGGTTATGGAGCTTTCCTGGTGATTTCCAACTGTTCATCAGTCTTCCATTTGGCACTTTGTTTTCAGGTCAGGCTGCAGATTTTTCCATTTTTATTTGTGGAGATTTCGGGTCCTTCACCTGCTAGCACCATGTTGTATGTTGTTGTGGTTGCCTAAGAGGATCAGAGGCAGCGTATGAACAGTACATATTTATTGTAGAACATAACTGTGTACAGATTTACAAGACGGTAGACTCCTTCAATCCAAGCCATGAAGTACCTCCATTCAGATTATTACCAGACCATGACCAGTCATGTGACTTCCTTTACATCATGCAGGAGGTACTGTCCCCCAGTCCCACATTTACCTTTTCAGTCTTGAACATCCTAATTCTACAGCACTGTCACTCAATAAAGCTATCACATGCCACCTGGTGGTGCACTGCAGTCTGAATGTGGACATGCTCACCCATCTTGTCACCTGTAATATGATGCAAGGCGTGTGGGGAATCTTAGAATGGTGGAAGAAAGTGGAAGGTATTAAGAACAAAAACAAATCGGCCAATATTGTATCGAGTGGGAGAGCAGGCTTGAAGGGCTGAATGACCCTTCTCTCTGTTCCTTGGTGACCTCTAACACTCTGTCATATTGTTACCTGCAAAAGAGAGAGGTCCTTCAAACCCCTTTGTTCAGAAACCACTTCTAAACATGAAGCATATCAATACAATATTCCCTCCAAAGGAGGATATCCCGACAAAGGCACACAATTGCCAAGTGAACAAAATATATTTTGATATATATATATGTACATTCCATAACAGAGTCGCAGCACCCATGTCACCATTGTGTTCTCAATACTTCATTTTTCTTTTACAACCAATGCATCTTATCATAACCCCGTCACCAGAGGCTAATGAGATGGCAGGCTGCTGAGAGCAATCCCACACTGTGTAATTGCATGTGGGACACATCCCCACAGCGTGCACTTAAAACCTGGTTGCATGTGTGGTGGTGCCCATGGAAACCCGTGAAAGCAGAAGTGGAGTCCACTTCCTGTCCTGCAAATGGGAGCTGTGCTCCTTGTATTGAATTTCACCTTTAGTTAGACTGGGGTTGCTGACTGCACATTGCATTCACAGCTCATTATCTGAGACTGATAGCTCCAGCATAATTGTAGCTTCTAATTTATGTGTTTGGTTTATTGCAAGTAGTAATCTACTAAACTGATGAAAATGGCTACCATATGTAATCATAATCTGTGTTCTACTTTGTTACTAAGCCTCTCTGTGCACCACTTTGTCTATCAAATTCAGAATGAGGCCGCGCCACTGTAACCCCTAGCATGTCTTGCCAACATGTTGAAATTTTGGAATTCGTAGGTTGGGGGAGGACATAATTTAGCAATTATGCCTTTGTTGAGCCAAAATTTCCGATTGGACAGCTACGCCAAGATTTAACTTCAGTGTATTTGAGGTACATTCCTACAATGGGAAAAGGGAAAACAGCCAAAACCAGAACTCCTCAGATGGAAAAGAGCATATGAACATAAAAAATGAAAACAGAAATAGGCCATTTGGCCCCTCAAGCCTGCCCCACCATTCAATAAGATCATAGTTGATTTGTTTGTGTTTCAACTTCCACATTCCCATCTACCCCCGGTAACCTTTGACTCCCTTACCTTGGCAAAGCTATGGTAAGTCAGAATGTTGCTGGGAAAGTGGATGTCATAAGTCCAGATGGGATAAATCCTAGATTTTTCCGGGAATAAAGTGTAGAGATTGCAAAGATATTACCTCAAGTGAAGTATTTTAGCGGTAGTGGCAAATGACTGGAGGAGAGCAACTATTACACCCTTGGTCAAAAAAGGGGGAAAAGATAAACCTGGCAGTTACAGGACATTAGTTTAATATCACATTTGGGAAAGCTTTTAGAAACAATAATTTGGGAGAAAGCTAACACCTGTTTGGTTAAGCATGGCCTAAGAGAGAAAAGCCAGCATGATTTATGTGGTTAGCACTGCTGCCTCACAACGCCAGGGACTCGGGTTTAATTCTGATCTCGGGTGACTGTATGGAGTTTGCATTTTCTCCCTGTGTCTCCGTGAGTTTCCTCTGGGTGCTCCAGTTTCCTCTGACAGTCCAAAGATGTGCCGGTTAGGTGGATTGGCCATGTTAAATTGTCCCTTAGGTAGAGTTACAGAGATGGGGCAGGAGAGTGGGCCTGGGTAGCGTGCTCTATTGGGAGGTCGGTGCAGATCTGAATAGCCTCCTTCTGTACTGTCGGGAGTGGGCCAACTAGATTGTGTTTTATGGTGAGATGACAGGATGGATCAGGCCAGTACAGTTGATGTTGTGCATATCAACCTCCAAAAGGCTTTGTAAAGTACCATATATTAAGCTTGTTAGCAAAGTTGATGCCCATTAGATTAAAGGGGCAGTAACAGCATGGATACAAAACCCGGGTTTGATTCCCAGCTTGGGTCACTGTCTGTGCGGAGTCAGCAAGTTCTCCCCGTGCCTGCATGGGTTTCCTTCGGGCGCTCCAAATTCCTCCCACAAATCCCGAAAGACGTGCTTGTTAGGTGAATTGGACATTCTGAATTCTCCCTCAGTGTACCCGAACAGACGCTGGAGTGTGGAGACTAGATGATTTTCACAGTAACTTCATTGCAGTGTTGAAGTAAGCCTACTTGTGACAATAATAAAGATTATTATTATTATTTATGTTATGAACTGGAGGGGGGTTAATTTAAACAGCCCTCATTTCTCCTCTCGCTACCCACCTATAAATAGAAAGGTGTTTTTAACTTTTAATTTCCCCTTTATAAGTGATGACGTAGTTTCCCCAACCCTTAAATTAGGGGTGTTCTGACCTTCCATGAATAACTCGCACAGCAATCTCAAGATAAGATAAAATAAAAGGGTTGGTTATTTTAAAAACACACACACAAACCACAGGAAAGGGGTTCTGCAATGTCTGCCTCTTTTGTACCTGAACAACAGAAGAGGAATAAGAGAAAGAAAGGGGTATATGGCAAGACCATGATAAAAATGCAAGTTATGGTTGCACGTGAGTCCAGAGTCCTGAATTAAAAGTTTAATAGTGTATTCCTGCAGAGAAACAGTGGCACAGTGTTTAGCACTGCTGCCCCACAGAGCTAGGGGCCCGAGTTCCATTCCAGCCTTGGGTGACTGTGTGAAGTTTTCACGTTCTCCCCGTGTCTGCATGAGTTTCCTCCGCGTGCTCCAGTTTCCTCCCACAGTCCAAAGATGTGCAGGTTAGTTGGATTGGCCATGCTAAATTGCCCCATAGAGTCCAAAGATGTGCAAATTAGGTAGGGTAATGGTGTTACTGTGATAGGGTCGGGAGTGGGCGTGGGTATGGTGATCTTTCAGAGGGTCGGTGTAAACTTGATGGGCTGAATGGCCTCGTTCTGCACTGTAGGAATTCTATGATAGTTGCCTGACTGTTGCAGGGTGATCCTTCTTTCCAGACTTGAGGATTTCCATAACGGGAGAAGGCACATAGAGTTGAATCAGTTTTGGAGGCACAAATTCCAATGTTTTGGTAGTTCACAGTGTAGATAAACTTAATGAATGAAATTAAATGAAAATCGCTTATTGTCACAAGTAGGCTTCAAATGACGTTGCTGTGAAAAGCCCCTAGTCGCCACATTCCAGCGCCTGTTCGGGGAGGCTGTTAGGGGAATTGAACCGTGCTGCTGGCCTGCCTTGGTCTGCTTTCAAAGCCAGCGATTTAGCCCTGTGCTAAACAGCCTTACAAACCTTTTAAAATAAATTTAGAGTACCCAATTCATTTTTTCCAATTAAGGGTCAATTTAGCTTGGCCAATCCACCTAGCTTGCACATTTTGGGTTGTGGGGGCGAAACCCACGCAAACACGGGGAGAATGTGCAAACTCCACATGGACAGTGACTTAGAGCCTGGATCGAACCTGGGACCTCGGCGCCGTGAGGCCGCAGTGCTAACCCACTACACCACCGTGCTGCTCTGATACACTTGCAAACCTGGGCATGGGCTCTCTCTGCTGCGCCCTGTGATATGGTAAATAGTGGACAGAAGCATGCTACTCCCTGAAGTACGGTTTCTCTTATGTCAAATAGTGACTGAAACTAAGATCCAACAGCTTATTAATAAAAGGAATTCAGACAGCCTCAAGTCTCAGTCATGTGATAGGATGGTTTGGGGATTAACGAGACCCTGGTTGAAACCCATTGTGTTTTGGAGCAGGTATTGGCCAGGCTCTTGACAAAACATTGAAGATTAGGAATCACAAACAGATGCATATGTTCCTTAGCTGGATGGGGCAGACATCTCATCTGCTAATCTAGTGTGTTAGCTTGGCTGAAATGTTTGTACAATGCAAGGTATGTCATATTCTAGGGGCTGTGATGTGCTCGCTTTTGTTTGTTTTAAACCGATCAAAAACTTCCAGAAGCTAGCATGCAGCCATTTTATCAGCCCAGCGATTAGCCACTTTAAAAAAAACAGAGGAAATTTAAAAAAATAGCGACCAGGTGACAGGGATGTATATATGTATTCATGATTCATGTGGGGCTGAATTTTGATTAGATGATGGTAGCTCTGACTGGAGGTGGGAAATCCTGGACGGAATTCTCTCAGCCCGGGGCCGGGCCGGAGAATCCCCGCGAAAGCCGCCTCGACGCCGGCACGCGATTCTCTGCAGATTGCGGAAAATCGGCGGCACTGGCGTCGGCGTGGTTGGCGCGGCGCCGGTCGGGGGCCGCTCTCAGCCGGCGGGAACTTGGTCGGGGGCCTGCTCTCAGCCAGCGGGAACTCGGCACGTAAGTGTCGGGGGCGGCCGGTAGGGGGTAGGGGGGAGTCTCCGATGTGGCCTGGCCCGCGATCGGGGCCCACCGATCAGCGGGCCGGCCTCTCTGGCTGGGGGTCTCCTTTCCTACGCGCCGGCCCCTGTAGTCCTGCGCCATGTTGCGTCGGGGCCGGCGGGTTGAAGGAAGCCACTGTGCATGCACGGATCCCGTGGCACCCAGTTCGCGCTGGGATCAGCAGCTGGATTCCATGGAACTCCACTCCCTGCCTCACTATCCGTTTCTAAGGGTCCCATTAGAGCTGCTGTTGCTGTAGGTGAAATTCAATGCAAAGAAATATGAACAGGGACATTTTGGCAGGAAGAATGACGAGAGGCAATATGAAGTAATTCTAAAGGAAATTCAGTAACAGAAACACCTGGGGTATATGTGCACAAATAAGTGCAGCTGACAGGCCAGATTGAGAAAGTAGTTTTAAAAAAATTAATTTTACAGGATGTAGGCATTGCTGGTTAGGCCAACATTTATTGCCCATACCTATTTGCCCTTGAGAAGGTGGTGGCGAGTTGCTTTCTTGAACCGCTGCAGTCCCTGAGGTGTAGGCACACCCACCATGCTCTTAGGGAGTGAGTTCCCAGATTTTGACCCAGTGACAGTGAAGGAACGGTGATATATTTCCAAGTCAGGCTGGTGAGTGACTTGGAGGGGAACCTCCAGGCTGTGGTGTTCCCAGGTACCTGCTTCTCTTTTCTTTCTAGATGGTAATGGCCATGGGCATCTTTAATAATAATAACCTGGATTGTCACAAATAGGCTTACATTCACACTGCAATGAAGTTACTGTGAAAATCCCCTAGTCGCCATGCTCCGGTGCCTGTTTGGGTACAGTGAGGGAGAATTCAGAATGTCCAATTCTCCTAACAAGCAGGTCTTTTTGGGACTTGTGGGAGGAAGCTGGAGCGCCCAGAGGAAACGCACGCAGACACGGGGAGAATGTGCAGACTCCGCACAGACAGTGACACAAGCAGGGATTCTGCCGCTGTGAAGCAACAGTGCTAACCACTGTGTCGCCCATCTTGTAGATGGTACACATGGCTGCCACTGTTCGTCGGTGGTGGTAGGTTTGAATATTTGTGGAAGAGATAGTAATCAAGCGGGCTGCTTTGTCCTGGATGGTATTGAGCTTGTTGAGTGTTGCTGGAGCAGCAGAATTGTCCAGAGAATCCCTGGAGAGGCCTTCTGCGAGCCTTCTGATAGGCTCCTCGCCTCAGGAGATTCTACGAAGTCCCACGAGACGTTGGAGTCGGAATGCCGCACCAAATGGACAGGTCCAACGTAACTGCCCAGGATCCACCGGCCTCCCTCGATCCTCCGGCCCCCCCAGAGATGCTGCAGCCAGGCGCTGATCAGTGCTAGTCCACACAAACGAGGACCAGGTGGAACAGCTCCCAGGCAGGGGGCTTCTCCCGGGCCATTGGAGACCCTCCCAGGCCATTGGAGATGCCTGGGTGGTCAGGGTAAATGCAGGGTGGCCCCCAGACCCTTCCATCTCGAACGTGGGCACCTTAGCAATGCCCAGCTGGCACCTTGGCACTGCCACCTTAGCACTGTCTAGGTGTCCGGATAGCACTGCCTGGGTGCTAGAGTGGCAATGCAAGGGTGCCCAGGTGCCACTGCCAAGGTTCAGGGGACGAGGGGGGGGGCATGTCCATGAAATGAGGGTAGAGGGGGTGTTTAAAAGGTGAGGGAGTACAGGGCAGGTAAGTAAGGGCCTCCGGGAGGTTGGGTGGTTGATGGGTTTGGGTCTTGGTAGGGAGGGGATGTTGTAAGGGGGTTTAGGGGGACCTGAAGAGGGGGGATCCCAGGTATCCCAAAGCGGGGTGTCCTCACTTGGGGGGGTGTGGGGTAGTGTCCAGGTGTGTGTGGGGGGTGACATTTCCCATCGGTGGGGGTGTCCCACAAGCTCACTTAGAGATCGTGGCACCCTTTCAAAATGGCAGCCAGTTCTCCGAATTCAGCTCCCCAGTGATAAAAAAAATCCTAAGTGTCGGTAGAGCCGGCGGGAAATTCCCTGAAAAATCTCCCACAAATTAACTTAGAAATGTTTTGGGAGAATTGCGCCCATTGTGTCCAATTTTGGACATCACAGTTTAGGAAGTATTTGAAGGCTTTAGAGAGGTACAAAAAAGATTTCCAAGAATTGTCCTAGAGATGAGAGACTTCAGTTACGTGGATGGATGGACAAGCTTAGGTTGTTCTCCTTAGAAAAGAGAAGGTTGAGAGGAGATTTGATAGAAATTCAAAATAATGAGGAGTTTAGGCAGAGCAGATCGGGAGAGTCTGTCCCCATTGGCAAAAAGGTTGAAACCAGAGGGCACTAGTTTATGGTGGTTGGCAAAAAATAATGAGGAAAAACCTTTTTATGAAGTGAGTGGTTAGGATCTGGCATGCACTGTGAGAAAGGATGGTGGAGGCAAATTCAATTACCACTTTTGAAAGAGAATTGGATATGCACTGAAAGGAAAAAGGGTGTGGAACTGCATGGAAAGGACAGGGGATTGGAACGGGCTGAAGCAGCTCTTGCAAAGAGCTGTCACTGATACAATGGGCCAAATGGCCCCTTCCGTGTTGTATTGATTTTACAACCAGTTCAGATAGAACAAGTAAAGAGAAACTGTCTCACTCAGTGAAGTGTTGATAACTAGATGGAACAGATTGGGTGTGTTTTGTTATGTTTCCTTTGTAACATAAGCGGCATCCTTGTGTTGCATTTGTCAAGGAAGGTCGAGACGTGTAAATAACTTCAACTGATTTATTTACACTATTTACACTTTTATAACTTGAGTTCGACACTACTGCTAATCCTATTATAGCTACCTAACTGACTAACCGGCTGCTGTCTTCCACGTGGTGGGTGTGATAATGAATCAACCCTGTGCCTCTCCTCACTGACTGTCTCCACTGGCCGAGGGGGGCTGATCATGTGTGTGGTGTCCTTTATGTATGGGTTGGTGTAATGCCCCCCTGTGGTCGTGTCACCTCCTTATGTATCGTGAATGTCCATTGGTCGCCTCCCATCTAACTTATCTATTGGTTGAGTGTGTGTGTGTGTGTGATGTTTCTGGTGCTCCCTCTAGTGTCTGTCTAGGTTACATGTATTTACAGTGATGCACATCACCACAGGGTGTTTGGCCAAACAACCAAAGGTGATACGAGAAACAACATTTTTAATGGAAACTGTGGCTAAGTTTTGAAATGCACTGCCTGCTAATGTAATGGATACTACTCAATCGGAGCTCAAAAGGGAACTGGGTAAATACTTGAAGGAGAAAAAAATTGTAGGAATATGGGAAAAGAGTGGGCAGTGTGACTAACAGGATTGTTCATCAAAACATTTGACTCACTTAAAGTGCTGAATGGCCTCTTTCGAAGCTATTCTATGATCCCATGAGGTACCCAAGCATAGATTCTAGGATACACTGAAGTATTCATCTCTCCCAGTGACACCTAAACACCAATAAAATAATCAGGGTGTGAATGAGGCAGAAGTTGCAAAACAATTGAAAATAAGGTTGCCCCTTTAATTTGAATATGTAATTGCCCATTTGTGGGCAGATTTGAAACACATCTGGAATGTTTTCAGCGGAGAACAAACTCCTGTCTCCCCCGGCCCGACAAGGCCAAAGTCTGGCAGGTGCCTGGAGTGGCTCTCCTGCAACTAACTGCGAGTCCACAGGGCCCCCTATAATTACCCCACTGTCCAACCCAGGCAGAAACCTTAGCTGGGGAAGCTACAGCTGTCGGCCAACCTGTTAACAAGTGCAGAGACGGAACCTGAAAATGGCCCCTACCAATGATTATTTAAGTCGGTGAGATCCGCCCCTATTTGTTCTTTCCACCTTTCCACCACCATTGAGAAAACGTAAATTGCTTAATGTTGCAGTTTTCTTTATTCATCCTTGGGATGTGGGTATCATTGGCTGGGCCAGCATTTTTTGCCCATCCCTAATTGCTCTTTGTCATAATATACATCAGTACATTATGGTGCAATCATATACACACACTGATGGACATGCAGTAGGACCAACCAGCATACACCACAGCCAATCACCAGTGAAAGCACATGCACTATAAAGACAGGGGACAGGAGAATTCCCGCTCACTCTAGCAGCAGCCAGCTCAGAGCACAGAGCTCACAGCCTGCATCACAGACATTCACCATTGCTGAGTGCCTCACCATAGCTAGTGATAGGAAAGGGTCCACAGTTAAGCTGGTATTGCTTATACCCATGTTTACAGTATGTTAGCATAGTTGAACAGTTAATAAAATAGCGTTACACCACTTCCAGCATTGTTGGCTTGTTTGTGAACCAGAACACCCAACACGACATGGTACAAGGAGTGGCCGCAATCTAGCACTTGTGAGACCTACCTGCAACTTCTCAGCTTTCCGGCATCCTACAGCATGAAGAACATCAACCCACTGCTGCCGCTCCGCATCGCTAGCAATCTCGGGGTACATTGGAAAATATTTAAACAGCGCTTCCAGCTCTTCCTCGAGGCCACGGACAGGGAGAATGAATCGGACACCAGGAAGATAGCCTTTCTCCTCTCCACGGCTGGGCAACATGCCATCCACATCTTTAACTCCCTGACATTCGCGGACGACGAGGGCAAGACCAAGTACAAGACGGTGCTCCTCAAATTCGACAAACACTTCAGTGTTGAAGTCAACGAAAACTTCGAAAGGTACCTGTTCCAGCAGCGCTTGCAGGGTAAGGACGAGCCTTTCCAATCTTATTTAACACACCTCCGCATCCTCGCGCAATCCTGCGGCTATGTGACCACCTCCGACTCCATGATACGTGACCAGATTGTTTTTGGGGTCATGTCGTACACCCTGCGTCAGCAGCTCCTGAAAGTTAAGCAACTAACCCTAGCGAATGCCATCGAGACCTATGTCCTGCATGAAAATGCCACCAGCCGGTACTCCTACATACAGGCAGCTGAAATGGCGCGGCAAGGGCCCATGAGGCGGAAAGGGTCCAAACGATCAAACACCTCCCAGGCCACAGTCTGGAGGAGGGCGGCCATTTCGGGCGCTTTCCGAGGCCTCCCGCGCTTGTACGCGCCAAACGAGGGGACGGTGACGTGGAGGAACGCGATGCGCAGGCCCGCACCACGCAAGACTGTACCGCGCACGCACGGTGGCGCAACGAATGCACTGACATCACGACGTGCGGCAACTGTGGCTCCGCCCACTTAAAGCGGCAATGCCCTGCAAAATCGCGACAGTGCCTACGCTGTGGCAGGCTTGGCCACTATGCTGCCTGCTGTCGAGCAGCCCAGCCTGCAAACTCGCAATGATTTAACCAGCCTCGCAGGAATGTTCGGGCAATCCAACCCACCTTCACCGAGTCCGATCCTGACTTCATGCAGACCAGTGACACCGAGGACAGGGAGCCTTTTCGAGTCGTTGTCATAACCAAGAACAGGCTGTCCCCGAATCGAAAGCACCAGCCGCTGTTGGTACACAGCATTGATCTGGACGACAAGTGGTGTGCCACCCTGACGGTCAACTGATCCCAGATCAGATTCCGTCTCGACACTGGTGCTTCCGCCAATCTCCTCGCATGGTCAGCATTTCAAACTCTGGGGGTCAAACCAACAATTCTTCCATCCAACTGCCAACTGGTCGACTGTAATGGTAACGTCATCCCCGCCACCGAGTCATGCCAACTCGAGGTGACGCACAACTCGCGAAAAGTCACCCTACCCTTCGAGATCGTGGGTTCCTCAAAGGACTCCCTGTTAGGCGCACAGGCGTGCAAGCTCCTCAACCTTGTGCAGCGCGTACATTCCCTCTCTCCAGAGGACACGTCTGACTTCCAAGATGCGGACTTCAGAGCGCAACTAACTGCCATCATCACTCAACACCGAGATGTCTTCTAAGGCATGGGCACACTTCCCTACACATACAAAATCCTGCTCAAACAGGACGTCACGCCTGTGGTTCACACACCTCGCAGAGTCCCAGCACCCCTCAAGGACCGCCTCAAGCAGCAGCTGCAGGACCTCCAGGACCAAGGAGTGCTTTCCAGAGTGACGGAACCAACCGACTGGGTCAGTTCCATGGTGTGCATCAAGAAGCCTTTCGGCGAGCTCCGGATCTGTATCGACTCGAAGGATTTAAATCATAACATCATGCGGGAGCATTACCCTATCCCCAAGCGTGAGGAGATCACATGCAAGATGGCTCGAGCCAACATATTCACCAAGCTGGATGCATCAAAGGTCTTCTGGCAGATTCAATTGGACAAGTCCAGCAGAAAGCTGTGTACTTTCAACACCCCATTTGGCAGGTACTGCTACAATAGAATGCCATTTGGAATCATATCAGCATCTGAAGTGTTCCACCGCATCATGGAGCAGATGATGGAGCGCATCGAGGGTGTGCGCGTCTATGTGGACAACATCATCATCTGGTCCACCACCCCGCAGGAGCATATCAGTCGCCTCCAACGTGTTTTTAAGCGAATACGGGACCAAGGCCTGCGCCTCAACAGAGCCAAATGTTCTTTTGGCCAGACCAAACTCAAGTTTTTAGGAGACCACATCTCCCGGTTGGGTGTGCGGCCTGATGCGGACAAGGTGGCAGCCATCACGGCCATGCAGAAGCCGGCGGATAAGAAGGCGGTGCTCCGGTTCTTAGGAATTGTCAACTTCCTAGGAAAGTTCATCCCTAACCTTGCTTCCCACACCACGGCTCTCCGCAACCTAGTTAGGAAGACGACGGACTTCCAGTGGCTTCCCGCCCACCAGTGTGAATGGGAGGAGCTCAAGGTCAAGCTGACCACCGCCCCGGTATTGGCGTTTTTCAATCCTGCAAGGGAGACGAAAATATCAATGGACGCTAGCCAATCTGGCATAGGGGCGGTGCTCCTGCAACGAGATGACGCCTCGTCATGCACCCCTGTTGCCTATGCGTCACGGGCCATGACCCCCACAGAGCAGCGTTATGCGCAAATCGAGAAGGAGTGCCTAGGCCTGTTGACCGGTGTCGACAAGTTCCATGACGTGTATGGCCTTCCCCAGTTCACTGTGGAGACCGACCATCGCCCGCTGGTCGGCATCATCCAAAAAGACCTCAATGACATGACCCCTCGCCTACAACGCATTCTGCTCAAACTCCGGAGATACGATTTCCAGCTCGTGTACACACCGGGTAAGGACCTGATCATAGCCGACGCTCTGTCCAGGGCAGTCACCACTCCGTCCGACCCAGAGGGGTTCGTTTGCCATGTCGACGCCCATGTGGCCTTCACGGCCGCCAATCTGCCGGCCACGGATGAACGCCGAACCCACATTCGCCGTGAGACTGCGGCTGACCTCCTACTAAGCGTGTCATGCGCCACATGACGGACGGGTGGCTCAAGGCCCAATGCCCGCAGTTCTATAATATTCGAGACGATCTGGCAGTCGTTGATGGCGTCCTCCTGAAGCTGGACCGCATCGTGATCCCACACAGCATGCATCACCTGGTTTTAGAGCAGCTGCACGAGAGGCCATCTCGGCGTAGAGAAGTGCCGACGGAGGGGCCGAGAGGCTGTCTACTGGCCCGGCATAAATGAGGACATTGCCAACACTGTGCACCATTGCCTGAGGTACCCTCAATAATGACACTTAGAGATTAAACTGTAAAGAAGGCTTTATTAGACTAATAACTATGCTATAGCTAGAGACGAGAGCAGACTGCTGCACAGCCCATGAGGCAGCCCTTTATGTATGGCTCCCAGATGGGCGGAGCCAGAGGCGGAGTCCCCAGGGTTCCAAGCCCGGTCTTAAAGGGGACATCACCTTACATGATGATAAGGCAGTAACCGATCATCACATTCACCCCCTATTTAAAAAAAGAGTCCGGCGGGGGTGAAGTGCCATCATAGGTCCATCCGTCTCGGTGGCCGGATCGTCCTCCTCGACTCCCTCAATTCGGGCAGTGGTGCGGCAGGCACGGACGTCCCGGTTGAGGGCAAATCCGGGAGCACAGTAGTCGGAGCTTCGGTCCGGGTCGGGGCAGGTAAACTAGGCAGGGCCGGGGTTAGCGGTGCCGGCGCCGGCGGGGTGTGTAAAGGGGGGGCGCACGGTAGGGGCTCACCAACGGGTGGTAGGGCCAGAAGGGGGCGTGTTGTAGGGGGCGACGGGTCCTGCAGGGGAGCGGCGCGGGAAGGTGCATCTGTGGTGGAGGATCCAGCGGGTGCCAGATCCCGGAGGGAAACCATATCTTGCCTGCCGTCGGAGTACTCCACGTAGGCATAACTGGGCTTGGCGTGGAGCAGTCGGACCTTTTCAACTAGGGGGTCCGTTTTATGGCTCCTCGCGTGCCTCCGGAGAAGAACAGGTCCCGGAGCCATCAGCCAAGGTGGAAGTGAGACCCCGGAGGTAGACTTCCTGGGGAAGAGAAACAATCGGTCGTGAGGGGTCTAATTCGTGGCCGTGCAGAGGAGTGACCTAATGGAGTGTAGGGCATTGGGTAGGACCTCCTGCCAGCGGGTGGTTGGGAGATTTCTCGACCGCAGGGCCAGAAGGACAGCCTTCCACACGGTTGCGTTCTCCCTTTCCACCTGCCCGTTTCCCCGCGGGTTATAACTGGTCGTTCTGCTCGAGGCGATGCCTTTGCTGAGCAGATACTGACGCAGTTCATCGCTCATGAACGATGTACCCCGGTCGCTGTGGATATAAGGGGGAAACCGAACAGGGTGAAGATGCTGTGCAGTGCCTTAATCACGGTGGCTGAGATCAAGTCGGTGCAGGGAATGGCGAATGGGAAATGGGAGAACTCATCGATCACGGTGAGGAAATAGGCATAACGGTTGGTGGACGGGAGGGGCCCCTTGAAGTCCACGCTCAGTCGCTCCAAGGGGCCCGAGGCCTTCACAAGCCGAACCTTGTCTGGCCGATAGAAGTGCAGTTTGCACTCCGCACAGACTTGGCAGGCCCTGACCATGGCCTTGACCTCCTTGGTTGAGTAAGGTAGGTTGCGGGACTTGATGAAATGGATGAGCCGGGTAACCCCTGGGTGGCAGAGGTCATTGTGGATGGCTTGCAGGCGGTCCTCCTGCGCGATGGCGCATGTGCCGCGGGACAGGGCATCTGGGGGCTCGTTGAGCTCCCCTGGACGATACTTGATATCGTACGAGTAGGTGGAGAGTTCGATCCTCCACCTCAAAATTTTATTGCTTTTTATTTTACCCCGTTGCGTGTTATCGAACATATAGGCGACCGACCTTTGGTCGGTGATGAGGGTAAACCTCCTACCGGCTAGGTAGTGTCTCCAGCGACGTACAGCCTCCACAATGGCTTGTGCCTCCTTTTCGACTGCAGTGTCGAACCTCGGAGGCGGTGAGGGTTCGGGAGAAGAACGCTACTGGTCTGCCTCCTTGATTGAGGGTAGCAGCCAGGGCGATGTCTGATGCATCGCTCTCTACCTGGAAAGGGATGGTTTCGTCCACCGCGTGCATGGCGGCCTTGATGATGTCGGCCTTGATGCGGTTGAAGGCCAATTGAGCCTCAGCCGAGAGGGGAAAAGTGGTGGTCTTTAGGAGTGGGCGGGCTTTGTCCGCATACTTGGGGACCCACTGGGCGTAATAGGAGAAAAGCCCCAAGCACCGTTTGAGGGCCTTGAGGCTGCGGGGAAGAGGAAGATCCTTAAGGGGGCGCATGAGGTCAGGGTCGGGACCTAGGACCCCGTCTTCCACGACATAGCCGAGGATGGCCAGCCGGGTGGTGTGGAAAACGCATTTGCCCTCGTTATAGGTCAGGTTAAGGGCTCGGGCGGTCTGGAGGAACCTTTTGAGGTTAGCGTCATGGTCCTGCTGATCATGGCCGCAGCTGGTGACATTGTCCAAGTACGGGTATGTAGCCCGCAAACCGTACTGGTCCACCATTTGGTCCATCGCCCTTTGAAAGACGGAGACCCCATTTGTGACACCAAAGGGGACCCTGAGGAAGTGGAAGAGCCGGCCGGCTGCTTCGAAGGCAGTATTGGGGCGGTCTTTTGGTCGGATGGGGAGCTGGTGGTAGGCGGATTTGAGGTCGACCGTGGAAAAGACTCGGTATTGGGCGATCCGATTTACCATTTCTGTGATGCGAGGAAGGGGGTACGCATCAAGCTGCGTGAATCGGTTTATGGTCTGGCTATAATCCACGACCATCCGTTTCTTCTCCCCGGACCGGACTACCACCACTTGCGCTCTCCAAGGGCTGTTGCTAGCCTCAATGACCCCCTCTCCCAGTAACCGCTGGACCTCTGACTTGATAAAAGCCAAATCTTGGGCACTGTAGCGCCGGCTCCTGGTGGCGACGGGCTTACAGTCAGGAGTGAGGTTCGCAAATAGCGAGGGGGGTGCAACTTTCAGTGTCGCAAGGCAGCACACCGTGAGGGGTGGCAAGGGTCCACCGAACTTCAGTGTCAGGCTTCGGTGGCTGCACTGGAAATCCAGTCCGAGCAGCAGGGGGGGCACAGAGGTGAGGGAGGATATAAAATTTGAAACGGGTGTATTTGGCACCCTGGATCGAGAGATCCGCAATACAGTACCCCGTGATTTGTACCGAGTGGGACACAGATGCGAGGGCTATGGTTTGGGATGTGGGATGGGTGCGTAGGGAGCAGCGCCTTACCGTTTCAGGGTGGATAAAGCTCTCCGTGCTCCCGGAGTCGAAGAGGCATGCAGTGTCATGCCCATTGACCTGGACCTGCATCATGGAGTTCTGCAGGTGTTTTGGCCGAGTTTGATCGAGGGTGATCGCACCCAGTCGTGGGTAGTCGGAGTCCTCAGCCGAGTCGGACTCGTAAAATGGCCGCCGCCAGGATGGGAGTCTCTGCAGAGTCCAGGTAGGCCTCGAAGCACCGCGGCCAGTATTTAAAAATTTCCTTTGCCTCCGGAGTCCGTGCATCCAGATTGAGCTTCTCTGGTTTTAGGCCTGCGTCCATCCTGAATCTAGTTTAGTCTAATAAATTGAGGTACCCTCAATAATGACACTTAGAGATTAAACTGTAAAGAAGGCTTTATTAGACTAATAACTATGCTATAGCTAGAGACGAGAGCAGACTGCTGCACAGCC
The DNA here is from genome assembly GCF_047496885.1 of Scyliorhinus torazame. Taxonomy (NCBI): domain Eukaryota; kingdom Metazoa; phylum Chordata; class Chondrichthyes; order Carcharhiniformes; family Scyliorhinidae; genus Scyliorhinus; species Scyliorhinus torazame. The sequence goes on along the minus strand of NC_092712.1, from coordinate 190,431,444 downwards.
CATGAGGCAGCCCTTTATGTATGGCTCCCAGATGGGCGGAGCCAGAGGCGGAGTCCCCAGGGTTCCAAGCCCGGTCTTAAAGGGGACATCACCTTACATGATGATAAGGCAGTAACCGTTCATCACATTGCCCCACCTGTCAGCGGTTCCAGCCGGCCCAACTACGGGAGACCCTTCAGCCCCATGAGTTGGTCACGTCCCCTTGGTCTAAGGTAGGCGTGGACTATGTTCTCATAGTTGATTATTTTTCCAGCTATCCCGAGGTTGTACGCCTGCACGACATCACGTCATCGGCTGTTATCCGTGCCTGCAAAGAGATCTTTGCTCATCACGGCATCCCACTCACTGTGATGTCGGACAATGGGACCTGCTTCGCGAGCCAGGAATGGTCTAACTTCGCTAGTAGGTACAACTTTGTACACATGACGTCCAGTCCCCTGCACCCCCAGTCAAATGGCAAAGCAGAAAAGGGCGTCCACATCATAAAGAGGCTCCTCTGCAAGGCTGCTGATGCAGGATCCGACTTCTGCCTCGCCTTGCTGGCCTATCGCTCGGCTCCACTATCCACGGGCCTGTCACCAGCCCAGGTGACAACATCCGAATCCATCTTCCGGAGGGTGGTTGGTCTGCGACTGTTGTGGTTCTTCGGCTGGTGGCTCCCCGCTCATTCCTGGTTCGTCTGCCTGATGGCTCTATTCGCCGCCGCAATCGGCGTGCCCTTCGTCTGGTTCCACGCTCACTACACGATCCTCCACCAGTGCCACACCCTCCTGTTGTCCCCGACATGGACTTTGTAGAGCTTCTGGATACTCTGCATCCTCCTCACTTGGCCGTGGCCCGGCCTGATCCTCAGCCGGTGGCTCCTGACCCACCCTTGAGGCAGTCAACCCGAATTTGTCGCCCACCTCAGAGACTTGATTTATGAGCCTTACAATGTTGGACTGCTCATTGGTCGTGTCCTATTCTAAGTGTTCATTAGCTGTATGTTTGCATATCATGACATCGCCCCTTTTTTATGTTTTGGTGGTGGATGTGAATGTATTTACATGTGAATGGATCTGTCTAACGTGACTGACTGAGGTATACAGAACAGAGCAAACAAAATAAATGTTCATAAGTCCAGTCTCTGAGGCTTGCGTCTGATCCTGGTCGACCGCCGGAGAGGTGGCGGAGGGGAAGACGGCACCTTGACAGGCGAGATGGAAGCCTGACTAGTGGCCTCGTGGTTTGAGGTATCTGGAGGTGGCAATTCAACACGTGGAAATGGAGGGGAAAGTGGTTGCGGGCAGGCAACTTTGCGCAGTGCCCGTCGATTCCTTCGCACGATGGAGCCGTCAGCCATACGTACAACATAAGAGTGGGGCGCAGCCTGTCGAACAACGACAGCCGGAGCAGACCATCCACCATCCGGTATCTTGAACCTGACAGTGTTTGCCGGGGATAGCACAGCCAGATCGGTGGCATGGGCATCATAGCCCTGCTTTTGACTGTCTCGAAGCTGCTGCATCTTCTTTAGCACCGGGAGGTGATCCAGGTTGGGCAGGTGTATGGCTGGAAGCATCGTCCACAGGTCCCTGTTCATCAGGAGTTGAGCGGGCGACATGCCAGTGGACAATGGAGTCGCCCTGTACGCGAGCAGTGCAAGGTGTATGTCGGAAGCAGAGTCCGCGGCCTTGCAGATGAGCTGTTTGACAATGTGCACCCCTTTCTCGACTTTTCCATTGGACTGCGGATAGTGCGGACTGGAGGTGACATGTTTGAAATTGAATGACCTGGCAAACGTGGACCATTCTCGACTGGGAAAGCACGGGCCATTGTCGCTCATGACGGTGATTGGGATGCCATGCCTTGAGAACGTCTCCTTACAGGCTTTGATGATGGTCCGAGAAGTGAGATCCGGGAGCTTCAGCACCTCAGGGTAGTTCGAGAAGGAGTTGATGATCAATATGTAGTCACGACTAGGGCAGCACGGTGGTGCAGTGAGTTAGCCCTGTTGCCTCACGGCGCCAAGGTCCCAGGTTTGATCCCGGCTCTGGGTCACTGTCCGTGTGGAGTTTGCACATTCTCGCTGTGTTTGCGTGGGTTTCGCCCCCACAACCCAAAGATGTGTACGGTAGGTGGATTGGCCATGCTAAATTGCCCCTTAATTGGAAAAAAGAATTGGGTACTCTTAATTTATTTAAAAAAAATAATAATATGTAGTCGCGACCATTCGCATGGAAGAGGTCGATGCCAACCTTGGACCACGGAGATGTCTCTAGGTCATGCGGTTGGAGCGTATCCTTGCTCTGCGCTGGCTGGAACCGCTGACAGGTAGCACAGTTCAGGACCATGTTTGTGATGTCCTGGCTGATGCCGGGCCAGTAGACAGCTTGCCGTGCTCTGCGTCTGCACTTCTCAACGTCCAGGTGTCCCTCATGGATCTGGCGCAGCACCAAGCTCTGGAGAACTGAGCAGAATGACAATCCTGTCCAGCTTGAGGAGGATGCCATCGATCACCATCAGGTCATCCTTCACATTGTAAAATTGTGGTCATTGCCCTTTCTGCCAGCCATTGGTGAGGTTGTGGATGACTCGCTGCAACAGGGGGTCTTTGGCTGTCTCATCTCGGATGAGAACGATCTTCTTATCTGACGCCGGGAGAGTGCTTGCACACAGTTGCACCTGCGATTCGATGTGCTGGATGATCTCCAGCGGCTCACTGGGCGAGGTGACGGAGTGGGACAATGCATCAGCGATGATGAGCTCCTTGCCAGGTGTGTACAACAAGTTGAAGTCATACCTCCTAAGTTTAAGCAGGATTCTCTGCAACCGAGGCGTCATGTCATTCAGGTCCTTGTGGATGATGTGGACCAGAGGCCGATGATCTGTCTCGACAGTGAATGTCGGCAGGCCGTAGACATAATCATGAAATTTGAGGATGCCGGTGAGAAGACCTAAGCACTCCTCAATCTGTGCATATCTGGTTTCAGTGGGTGTCATTGCCCATGACGCGTAAGCTACTAGTGCCCAGGATGATTTGTCATCTCGTTGAAGTAACACCGCACCAATGCCATCCTGACTCGCAGCTGTGGATATCTTTGTCTCCCGGTCCGGGTCGAAGAATGCCAGGACTGGTGCAGTGGTGAGCTTGGCTTTCAGCTCCAGCCACTCTGTCTGGTGTGCCGTCTTCCACTCAAAGGCAATTGATTTTTTTATCAGGTTGCGTAGGACCGTGGTGTGTGTGGCCAAGTTCGGGATGAATTTGCCAAGGAAATTGACCATACCCAGGTAGCACAGCACCGCCTTCTTGTCCTCAGGGACTTTCATTGCCTCGATGGCTTTGATTTTGTCTGTGTCCGGGCGCACACCATGTTGCGAGATCTGGTCGCTAAGGAACTTGAGCATGGATGTTCCGAAACAGCACTTGGGCCGGTTTAACTTTAGGTCGTAGTCATGTACACGGCGGAATACCTTCTGGAGACGGGACACATGTTCTTCAAGGGTCGTGGACCAGATGATGATATCGTCCACGTACACATGAACCCCTTCAATGCCCTCCATCATCTGTTCCATGGTGCGATGGATTATCTCCGATGCCGAGATGATGCCAAACGGCATGCGATTGTAGCAGTATCTGCCAAAAGGCGTGTTGAAGGTGCAGAGCCTTCTGCTGGACTCTTCCAGTTGGATTTGCCAATATCCCTGGGATGCGTCCAATTTTGTGAAGAAGCGCGCGTGTGCCATCTCACTCGTGAGTTCCTCCCGCTTCGGGATGGGGTAATGTTCCCGCATGGTGTTCTTATTGAGATCCTTGGGATCAGTGCAGATGCGCAGGTCCCCTGAAGGCTTCTTTACGCACACCATCGAGCTGACCCAGTCAGTCGGTTCGGTGACCTTGGATATGATGCCTTTTTGCTGAAGATCCTTGAACTGTGCCTTCTGGCGCTCTCTCAGTGGAGCAGGGACTCATCATGGTGCGTGGACCACTGGCTTGGCATCAGGTCATAGCAGAATCTTGTATCGATATGGCAGCCTGCCCATCCCGTTGAACACATCTGGATACTGGGCGAGGATGTCGTCGATGCTGGCCTGAAGATCCAAATGGGAGGACGTTGTGGTGTGAACCCTCTGAATGAGGTTCAGCTGCTTGCAGGCGTGCGCACCTAATAGGATGCCCTGTCTGGTGTAACAATTTTGAAGCGTAACCGTGCTTGTGTGTGTCGGTTGGATACTTTCAGATGCCAGGACCTCAGTGCCGTGATGGCATTCCCGTTGTAATCCAGGAGCTTACAGGCAGCTGGAAGGACCATGGGGGGCTTCTTGATTTTTTTAAAAGTCCGCCTGTGAGAGGAGGTTGGCAGAGACACCTGTGTCCAGCTTGAACTGGATGGGGCAGTGGTTGACCTTCATCACTGCTCACCATTCTTTCTCGGAATCCACAGCTAGGATGGATTGGACTTGCGATGTGTCTGGTGTGGCATATTCACACTTTGTAATAATGCCCACACGGTAAGTGTTTTCCAGGCATTCATCATCTGGATCCGTTGCACTGCCGGGATCAGAATCCTGGAGGCGTTGTTGCACGGATGTGCCGTCGTCGGAATTGGGAGTGCTGGCTCCTGACTGGTGGTGCAGATCTGCACAGGGCTGTATAGTGGCCTGGCTTCCCGCAGTTTAAACAGCGTCTGCCTCTTGCAGGGCAGTGTGTCTTTAAATGGGCGGTGCCACAATTCGCACAAGTCATGACGTCGGCATCCTGACGCTCCGTGCGCCGTTTCTCATGCGCAGTGCGGTTGTCGGACGTCTGCACCTGCGTAGTGCGGGTTTCGGCCGCTTCGTTATCCCGGTCGCATCGCGCATGCGTCGGGCCCCGGGAAGAGAGCGCGAAATTGCCGCTTTCGTCAGTGTTGAGGCGCTGCATCCGGGAGATGGCCTGCACACTCTCCGCCTCGTGGGAGGCAAGTTTATCATTTTCTGCCGTTTTGTACTGGGAATTGCGATTTTCAGTGTGCTCATGAACTGTGCATGTTTCAATCGTGACTGGCAGGGTCATATGCTTGATCTCCAGTAACTGCTCCCGCAGAGGATCAGAATGAGCTCCAAAAACGATTTGGTCTCTGATCATGGAGTCAGTGATATCACCGGAGTTGCAGGATTGCGCTTGCAGTCTAAGGTTAGTTAAATATGAGTTGACGGATTAGTCTTTACCTTGCAACCGCTGGTTGAATATGTAGCGCTCGAAGATTTTGTTTGTGTCCACCTCACAGTGGCTGTCAAATTTGTCCAGGATAGTCTGGTACTTTATCTTGTCTTGGTCTTCGGCGAAGTGAAAGGAGGTGAATATTTCTATGGCATGATCACCCGCTGTGGTGAGAAGAAGAGCTGTCTTCCGTGCATCAGACGCACCATTGAGGTCTGATGCTTCGACGTAAAGCTGAAATTTCTGTTTGAATGTCCGCCAGTTGGCACTGAGATTGCCGGTGGTCCAGAGCTGGTGAAGAGCCTGAATCTTTTCCATTGCGCCGGTATACAATCGCTGGTCGTCACGGATCTTGCGGAGTTGAACTAACTAGATTGAACAGTCTCCTGGTATCATGTTGTGTTATGTAGTTTGAAATAACACAGGCTGCCACTTGGTGCAGTTTTCAGTAAACGATGCTCCAGACTTTGAAATGAGTTCACTGTGTTTATTGAACTATTAGCACAGTTCTCAATGAGTTCGACTCTCTGCTAATCTAAATGTAGTAACTCAGTCTAACTGAACCAGCCTGCTCTAAGCCACGTGCTAGGGTGTGATGCTGAAGATACACCCTGTCTCACTCTGCAGATGTTGGTCTGTGGAAAGAGGTGGGGTTTGAGTGCCTCATCCCTTTTATAGTGAGATACCACCCCTGAGTGTCCTGACTGCTCATTGGTCGTGTCCTATTCTAAGTGTTCATTAGCTGCATGTTTGCATATCATGACAACATTAACACTGCAATGAAGTTACTATGAAAATCCCCCAGTCGCCACACTCCGGCTCCTGTTCGGGTACACAGAGGGAGAATTCAGAACGTCCAAATTACCTAACAGCACATCTTACGGGACTTGTGGGAGGAAACTGGAGCACCCGGAGGAAGTCCACGCAGAAACAGGGAGAATGTGTAGACTCTGCACAGACAGTGACCCAAGCTGGGAATCGAACCCGGGTCCCAGGCGCTGTGAAGCAATAGTGCTAGTGCTAATTATTGTGCTACCGTGCCACCTGTGAAATTAGAAATTAATGAGGTACTTATCTGTGGGCTGCACATTGGCTTCCCAATGTAAATTCCACTTTTCCTAACGGACATGCTAGAGGAAGTGGAGAAAGAGCAGCAGGAAGAGGCTGTGAAGGAATCCAGATTAATAAGGGAGCACCAGAGGAGAACCAGACCATCCTTTTCATACCTGACCAGCAAGATATTTTCTGAATCTTTTCCAGAGATCTCTCTCTTTCAGGAGACTGTGCTTCCCGAAGCTTTGGAAAAGCCAACTGTTCCTTGCTGCAGCCAGCTTTTAACCAAAGTCCACAGCATATCCTGCACTCACTGTGTTCCCAGCCTTCATGCTGCAGGATCGTTCCAGGGAAACATAGGCAGCTTTTGGCAGCTCTGCTAGTTTGTACTGCTCTAGAAGGCAAGTCAACAGTGCCTTCTTATTTCAATCAAACAATTTAACAGAGTTAGCAGACAGAATGACAAGGAAGGTCTTTACATTTTCCAGAATGGCTGTGTTCCCCATGGTTCTGGGGACTATTAATTGCACCCATATGTCAATGTGTACCAAAAGTGTTAACCTTATATTTATACAAACCACAGAGACCTAAACATGCAGCTCATTTGTGGTGGAAGCGGCGTAGCTTTTCTGCTTTATTAATCCATGCCTCAGTTGTATTTCCACATTAGGAAGTGGATGACTGCCCAGTGACGAAGGATGCTCATTATCTTCAGAGGAGTGACATTGCCACGAGGAGCACCAGAAAAGATGTACACCTCACAACCACACACAGGCTTCAACACCTCTCGCCCTAGTCACCAAGCCAGAGTCAAACTCAATTATTGGCTTTGCTTCAACTCGATGCACTGATCAATCCTGGACATTGATGGGCCTCCTTCTGCACTGTAAATTCTATGATTGGCACATTGTTCTCTTCACCCTGGCATTCTCTGACTACATGTGCTATCTGCTCCTGTGGGAGAAATAGATAGGAGGGACTGGCTGCTGCAATCTCCAGCTCATGCAACTTTAGCTCCTGGTCTGACAGCTGGTGGAATATGTGGTCCTGGCACCACGAGGTCCTATAAGAGTACATTTTAGCAACTGGGTCTTGCTATCAAAGATGTGGCAAACTGCTCAATGAGGGAGTCTAGAGGCTGCTCCCTCAATTCTGTCCTCCAAACATCTAATGGGTTTGGAAGCCGCCTATCCTGCACTCACGTATGTGAGGGGCTTGGGAGGGTGGAAATGGGAAACTATGGCAAGGCAGAAGCTCAAGCTTTCTTTCTTGGGCAGAGAGGAGCTCCATCACATGCCTGGTATCTTTAATGGCATCCAGAATCCTTTACTTCTCGCTCGAGACAAATGCCTGACAAGCAATTCTTCACTCGCAGCTGCCACCAATGATGCATACAAGATGTTACAATACATTTCTTAAATGATTGTCCCACATGAGTTTTCTACACAGGAGTCAGTGTTTGAAGGTTGTATTATCATTGATAACATCCACGTTTAGAATTGTTTATTTTCTCAGCGAGGGAGGTAAATTATTATCTAGTTAAAAGGGGACTTCTGATAATCACAAGTCTTAACTTTCAATGGTGAGTTTAATGAACAATTAATGTGCAAGTTCAGCAAATTCATAAATGTCACAGGGAGGTGAAAGGTGAGTTGGCACTCTTGTGGCATTTTTGCAATTCACAGGATATCTCTTCTTCACTACAAATTGCTGGTGGATTTCTGCAATAATGATAATCCACGTTATTCAGATGCCATCAGTTTTCAGTAAAATCTGGCCCATTATATCTTGGATGCTACATTAATCAAGGCACTGTTTTGGAAGAATTCTTTCCTTGCCTAACACCACGAAAAACAGACTATCTGCTAATGCACTCGTTTGTCATTTATGCAACTTTGCTTTGGCAAATTGGCTGTTGTGTTTCTTACATAACAATAGTGACCTCCATCCAGCAATAATTAATTTGTTTTAAAGTGCTTTGAAGATATAATAGGGTACCACTTAAATACGTATTATCTATTTTCCTTCCGCTTCTCTTGTTTTCCCTTTCTGTCTCTTTACTTTTGTTTTACGCTCTTGTTACAGCCTTCTTGTTGTAGGATTTGCTGCTGCTATTCATCTGCAAGAGCAGGAAATCTTTGCATGCATAATGATCCATATTGTCAGATGCCATTCCAAATCCCCTCAGCTCCCCACCCTAAAGAAAGCACCCTCTTAAAACAATATAGCACTGTCAATACACAACCTCATTTGTGGTTTAGCTTGGTTCCATTGGATTGTCATTATTTCAGTCCAAGAAGTAAGTGAAAATATTTATCCAAACAACATACTGGAACATGAGATAAAATGGCTGTATTATTTATATTAAACCCATGTCTTGCCTAATGTTCTGTTGATATGTTTTTCTGATCTATTTCTGTTCTGATGGGATAATGGCAGAAGCAGTGTGAAATTCTAGGTGTAATCTCATGGATTGAGAGAAAAATGATTCATGATTTATTGATGTTTGCGCTAGAACAGGAAATACTCCAGTTGCCAGGACTCTGCAGCCAGGGCTGCATTCAACTTTACTGCCAGACATTCCACGGCTGCCGACATGATACAATTGGTTGGGCAAATGATAACCCTTGACCCGTTGTCATAGTCTGCTTTTGAAACCAGCTTCCCAAAGATAATTTGTAGCCCCGTGCTAAGGCAATCACTTTTTGAATTTGTTTTAAATCATTAATTTGGATCAAACATATTTTTTTTATGGAAAATCAAAATTGAAGTTAACAGTGGCTTAGTTACTGCAGGCAATACCTTAATATTGAGTTGTCAACCTTCAATCATGGTCCTGCACTCTCCTGAAATTAAAGATTAATCTCCTGGATACTGCTTTGACCTTCTTTCCATCATAAGGTCAGAAGAGGGGATGTTCGCTGACGATCGCACAATGTTCAGCACCATTCACAACTTCTCAGACTTTGAAGCCATGTCCATATGCAACAAGACCTGGATAACAATCAGGTTTGGGCTGTTAAGTGGCAAGTATCATTCCTGCCACACACGAACCAGGCAATGACCATCCCCAACAAGAACAAATCCAACCATCTCCCCTTGGCATTTATTGCCATTTGTATCACTGAGTCCCCCATTATCAACATCTTGGGGGCTACCAATGGCCAGAAACTGAATTGCACCAGCCATATAAATACTGTTGCTACAAGAGCAGGTCAGAAGTTGGGAATTCTGTGGATTATAATTCACCTACTAACTCCCCAAAGCCTAGCCACCATTTACATGGCACAAGTCAGGAGCATGATGGAATACTCTGCGCTTGCCTGGAAAAATGCAGCCCAACAACTCTCAAGGAGCTTGACACTGTCCAAGAGAAAACAGCCCGCTTGATTGGCACCCCATCCATCATATTCAAATCCATTTCTTCCACCACTGTTGCACAGTTGCAGCAGTGTCTACAGTCCACAAGATGCACTGCAGAAACTCACCAATTCTCCTTCGACAGCACGTTCTAAACCTGTGACCTCTATCATCAAAAAAGGACAAGGGCAGCAGATACTTGGGATTCCACCACCTGCAAGGGGAACCTGCTATGTGAAGTGAGTGAGCATGAAGGCCTCCCTGGCCCCTCTGGCCTTGCTGGAGCCTCACCGCTCCCGCCTGCCCTCCCCGGGCTCGTCCACCAGCCACTCTTGGTCAGGTACCTTCCCGTCCTCCTCCTCAGGTGGCCACATATTCCTCCATCTCCAGCATGTCATCCCACTGCTGTGCCAGGGTGTGGAAGAGACAGCAGACCTCCACAAAGTGGGTGACCCTCTGGGAGATGGACTGGAGAGCACCACCAGAGCGATCGTGGCATTTTGAGGAGTCGGATGCACCGCACAATGACAGACCAGATGGCCGCATGGGCCTCGTTGCACCGGGCCTCCACATCAGCCACCGGCCTCCGGCCTGGCATCATTAGCCAGGTCCTAAGCGATTATCTCTTATCCTCCAAGAGTAAACCGGCCATCCTGGGTTGGTCCACAATGGGAAACCCCATTGGCCAGCTGTGGGAATCGGAGAATCACGCTGCCGGCGGGGACCGCCGTGCCGAAGAACGGTGCTGACAGGATGGAGAATCCTGCTCCATTTATACAGAGTGCCTTGCTGATGAACATGGCACATCTGAAACTCTAATGGTGAAAGCTGTTGTCAGATCAGACTCTTGACCTTCCATGCTTGAATAAAGAACAACATATTGCCGTACGGTATATCTATGTAATGCCACGTACTTGTGGGGACTGACAATGATACTTGTAATTGCATAAGATGCATCCACTATTTAAAGGGACAGGACGGCCCCAATACCATACGGGGATGCATCACATGTGACGAGCAAAGGCTTTCCAGGATCATAGTGGGCTAGTAACCCAGACGACGACAATTGTTGCTTTACCCGCCGGAAAGCGGTTTCTTGCGGCTGACCCCAAACCCAGGTGTGATTTTTCTTTAGCAGCAGGTGCAAAGGGGCCAGCGTAGTTGCCAGATTGGGGAGGAACTTCCCGTAATAGTTTAGGAGGCCGAGAAAAGAACGAAGATGCGAAGTGTCAGTCGGGGCGGGGGCATGTTGAATTGCACGCACCTTCTCTGTGACGGGGTGCCGACCTTCGCGGTCCACCCGATAACCTAGGTAGACTACTTCCTTTGCCTGAAATACGCACTTTGTGCGACGTAAATGGACTCCAGCCTCCGAAAGGCGTCTAAGGACAGCCTCCAGATTTTCCAAATGTTCCTGCTCCGACGTCCCTGTAATCAAAACGTCATCTAGGTAGACAGCCACACGTGGTAAACCTCTCAAAATGCCCTCCATAACACGTTGAAAAATTGCGCAGGCAGAGGATACTCCAAAGGGCAACCGTGTATATTCATACAGGCCCCGGTGTGTATTAATCGTTACATATGGTCGGGAGGCAGGGTCCAGCTCCAACTGCAGGTAGGCGTGACTCATATCTAATTTTGTGAACGAGAGTCCACCTGCAAGTTTTGCGTAGAGATCCTCTATGCGAGGCATTGGATATCGGTCGAGTTGGGAAACCGTATTCACTGTAAGTTTATAGTCGCCACACAAGCGAACTGTGGCACCTGGCTTCATTACAGGTACAATTGGTGCTGCCCAGTCAGCAAAACGGATGGGCCTGATAATACCCAAACTCTCCAAACGAGTGAGCTCCCTTCTACCTTCTCGAGCAAGGCGTAAGGCACTGGGCGTGCCAGGAAATAGCGCGGCGTGGCTCCTGGTTCAACTTGGATACGGGCTACGGCCCCTTTTATTTTCCCCAAACCAGGCTGGAATACATCTGGGTATCGTCCTAGCACCTCAGTCAACCCTTCAGAAACTGTTTGGAGGATGAGCTGCCATTGCAACCGCAAATGGCGCAACCAGTCCCGACCCAACAGGCTGGGCCCATGGCCGCGCACCACGATAAGTGGGAAACGCCCCTCCTGGCGTCCATAGACAACAGAGGTCATTGTAGTTCCTGCAATGTCCAGTGGTTCCCCCGTGTAGGTGGCCAACCTGGCCTGTGAGTCGGTTAATGTAAGGGTCTGTATACCCTGCTTGATGCGGTCGAATGTCCTCTGGGTGATCACGGAGACCGCTGCGCCAGTATCCAACTCCATCTCAAGCGGGTGGCCATTGACCCGTACTGTCACCTTAATGGGGGCCACACGGGGAGCTGCCACACAATGCAGCTGCAGGCAGTCGTCCTCCGTCTCCACGTCCTCAGGAGTAGTCGCCGCAGGTTCATCCACATGGAAGGTACGGCCTCTGGGCTGGTCCCAGTTACGGCCCCTGGGCTGGTCCCAGTTTCGGTCGGAACGACGGCGCCTCTGGCGCCCCCAGGACCGCCGTCCGCGACGGGGTCGGCGCCTACAAGTCTGACACGGACATGGCTCCTCATCCATTGGCTCTGGAGAAGGCTCCCTTCGGGGAGGAATGTCCGACGGCCACTGGCGTCGGTCCGGACGTTGCCTGACGTTTTCGGACGGAAGGGGTTATGCCCCAAGGCATGCACTTCCATTCCCTGTAGCTCCTGTACTCCTCACTCTGCGCTCTCTCGGGACAATACTATTTGAATGGCCTATTGAAAAGTCAATGTTGGCTCCGCTAACAACTTTCTCTGGGTGGCCACATTGTTAATACCGCAAACCGAACGGTCGCGTAACATTTCTGACAAGGTCTCACCATAGTCACAGTACTCCGCAATCCTGCGTAGCCTGGATAGAAAATCGGCAAGGGATTCTCCAGGGGTCCTCTCAGCGGTATTAAACCGGCAACGCTGGACTATCGTGGACGGGGTTGGGTTAAAATGTTGCTCCACTATATTCACAAGTTCATCAAACGTTTTGGTGTCCGGCGCAGCTGGGTACGTAAGGCTCCTAATCACCCCAAACGTATGCGGGCCGCAGGCGGTGAGCAATATGACCACCTGGCGCTCGTTTTCGGTGATATTGTTTGCCCGGAAATAGTAACGCATCCGTTGTGTGTACTGGTTCCAGCTTTCCAGCGCAGCATCAAAAACATCCAAACGTCCGTACAGAGGCATGGTATGATAGAAAACAACTTCCAACCTGTATCCAACAAAAATCCAGGGAGGTGGCTTCAGCAGTGTAGATGGCTATTCACTTTAACCTTCGTCGCCAGTTTTGTAAGGGCCACGAAGAATCCAGCACGAGTTTTAAGGATACAAAGTAATAACATTTATTTACTATAACATGTATACATAACAATAGCAGTAACTTCCCTTGGAGTTGGGTGCCTCCGCATTAATTTATCAAATTTGTCTACATCATATCGGGGGAGGAAGTGGTGTAGTGATATTGCCACTGGACTAGTAATCCAGAGAGCTAGGGAATCAGGCCCTCGGAATCCAGGTTTGAACCCCAGTGTGGCAGATAGTCAAATTTGAATCCAATCAAAAAAATAAACCTGGAATTAAAACCATTGTCAGAACAACTCATTTGGTTCACTAACATCCTTTAGGGAGAGAAATCTGTCATCCTTACCTGGCCGACATATGACTCCAGCAATGTAGTTGGCTCGGAAATGGCCTAGCAAACTGCTCAGTACAAGGGCAATTGGCAATGGGCAATAAATGCTGGCCTTACCAGCAAAAGCCATATATAATGAATGATTTTTTTAAAAAACCATGATTTTGGGATCTTTGGCTTATCCTCTGTCAAGAGAGGTTTTTTTTGCCTCCAAGCTAGCTTATGATCTTCTTATTGCGTGTTCATATTATTAAATTTGATTTATGGGCCGGAATTCTCTACCGTTGGGATTCTCTTTTCTCGCTCGCAGTGCATCCCAGCCTGTAGATTTCCTGGCAACATGGGGTGGCTTCAATGGGAATCCCATTGACAAGCAGTGGGAGTAGAGAATTCCGCCACCAGCAAATGGCGTGTCACCGAGAAACACGCAGATGGGGAATGGAGAATCCCGCCCGAGGTGAAAGAGTGTATTAATACTTAGAATTTTCACTCCCTTGTAGTGTTCTTTCAAGTATTGGTCTGTGCAATGTGACAGAAAGGGGTAATTATAAAGGAAATTTGTAATATCTGTTTTGTAATCTATCAGCACCCTCTGTTGAATGCTGTGGGTATAACATTGACAGGAAAGGGCATTTGCAGAAGTTGGCTGACACTTGTGTGGTACTTCTCCTTGCTCTTAAATCTCAGCAATTCACCTCCTCCTGCTGTAGGTTTATTGAGAGACAAGTAGAAATCTCATAAAAACACACATTAATGGCCATTTTCATCCATTTCTGTCATACCTCTGGAGATTCTGTCAGTCTTTCCCCAAGGCTATAATTGGACGTTCTCCCATAGAATTTTGTTTTCTTTGGCATGAAAGAATTAAAAATCCACATTTCTTCCTTAACATATACATTTTTTTGCCACCTGCAGAAAATGTAAGAATAAAAGTATAAGTTGTTTCACATTGAGTATGGTATTTAAAATCATTAGAATTTCTAATACCCTGATCGCCATTAGGTATTCCGGGTTTGATTCTGACTATGGGAAAACAAGCAGTGTTCGCTGCACCATGGTGTGCAACCATGTTGAAGGAATTGCTATCTTTGCCCAATTTGGAAGGGCAAACCGAGAGCAATAATTGTAATATGCTCTTGACCTGACCTGAGGCTTATAAATGGGACATTCTTCAGAGAGCCTCGCTAAGTTGGAAGCAAGCAAGCATTAAAGAGTTGCAATAACTTAAAACATTTTCAACCATATGGAAAAACACTGCTGCCCATGGAAAGAATGACAAATAATTCATTGATTGTTCGTCTTTCCAAAGGTTGTATGGTTATTAGAAGGACAGAGAAGGGAAGGCTGAACACTGACCATAGTATCGAGAAACAAATGCAGGAATTAAATAATCTGGCACGGTAAAATAAAATAACAATCCCAAGAACCAGGTAAATAACAAGTACCCATAAGGTGCCACAGTGGTTAGCACTGCTGCCTCACAGCACCAGGGATCCGGTCCAATTCCGGCCTCGGATGACTGTCTGTGTGGAGTTTGTACGTTATCCCCATGTCTGCGTGGGTTTTCTTCGGGTGCTCCCGTTTCCTCCCACAGTCCAAAGATGTGAGGGCTAGGTGGATTGGTCATGCCTGTAGTGGCCAAAGGTTAGGTGTTAGGGGTTATGGGTAACAGGGATAGGATGTGGAATGGGCTGAGTTAGCGTGCTCTTTCAGAGGGTCGGTGTAGACGTGTTGGGTCAAATGGCCTCCTTCTGCAATGTAGCGATTCCATGATTCTATAAGTTGACTCCTTCCTCATGCAAAGCTTTTGCACAAGTTTACAGTTCTTTTGTTGTATCTTATCCATGCCCACAGCATGACAGGCACCAAAGTTGCATGGCAGAATAAAAGCCTAACCAAACTCACATCTTCTAAAGGGCTAAGGTTGAGTAGATGGCACAATTAGTGACACCTACACTTTGGAAAGTACAACAGCATGGCAACATTGACTACGTGTGCCATGATCTTCAGTGAGGCATGAGGTGAAAATGATGGTCATGCTAATTACTACATCAATGACTGTTTGCTGCACAGGTTGCTGTCACAGTACCAGATTTTGCAGTGTTAGCTGGAGCAGACCCCACAGGCATATCAACTGAGGGAAGAGGTTACCTTGGCAACAACTAGGTGTGCTGCCCCTATATGAGTTTCTATAAGGGATGTAGATGACAAGTTGCTGAACTGTTGACCTGGAGAGCATGAAACTGCTGTCTTGCACAATTGGTAAGGCAGTAAGGACTGCAAGATGGCCTGTGACCTGCTGATATTCTTGACATGCCACTTTTCATGTTGCATTCCCTACATAATGCTTTCAATACAAGCTTACTTTTAAAAATGAGCTAAGAAAATAACGGGCGAGATTCTCCTAACGGGCGGCTAAGTGCCGACGCCGGAGTGTTTTACTCTGGCGTCGGCACCCGTTCCGGGACCCCATTCTGCGGCCTACAGGTGGCTAGGACGGCGCTGGAGTGGCCTCCGCCGCGCCAGCTGCCGATCCCGGCCTGAACCCGGCGCCGCAGGGTTCGCGCATGCGCAGTTGGGCCGGCGCCAACTAGTGCATGCGCAGTGGCCCTCTTCCCTGCGGTGGCCCAGACCCCAAATGGCGCAGGGCTACAGGAGCCTGCGCGGAGGAAGGGAGGCCGGGAGGCAGAGAGGCCGGCCCGCCGATCGGTGTGCCCCGATCGTGGGCCAGGCCACTACGGAGGGCCCCCCCCCGGGGTCGGACCCCCCCTCTCCACCCACAGGCTGCACCCGGACACTTCAACGCCGGGGTCTCGCCAGCCCACAGCAGGTTAGAATGGCGTTGGCGGGACTCGGCTTTTTGTTGACGGCCGCTCAGCCCATCCGGCCTGGAGAATCGGTGCGCTGGCCTGGGCCGGAGAGCCAGCGCATACCCCGACCGGCGCCACGCTGGCGCCAATGGCGCCATTTCTCCGCATTGCGGAGAATGCGTCCCGGCGTCGAGGCGGCGTGGAACGATTTGCGCGGTGCCGTGCCGATTCTCCAACCCGGCGGGGGGTCGGAGATTTCTGCCCAATATTTCTACTTCAAAAGGTGAGAAATATGGGCCACTATTCTCTGATCCGGAACCAGAGTGCCGGCGGCGGTGCCAAAATGGGAGTACTTTACTCCGGCACCGGTTCCGAGACCCGATTCTCGGGTTCTGTTGGGGCCAGCACGGTGCTGGAGTGGCCCATGCCGCTCCAGCTGCCGCTCCCGGCATCGACCCGGCGCCGCGGGGTCCGCACATGCGCAGTTGGGCCGGCGCAAACTAGCGCATGCGCATTGGCCGTCATCCCCGCGCTGGCCCCAATGTCATATGGCACAGGAATCAAGGAGCCGCTGCGGAAAAAATGTGGTCTGCAGCCAGAGAGGCTGGCCCGCCAATTGGTGGGCCCTGATCATGGGCCAGGCCACTACGGAGGCCCTCCCCAGGGTTGGACACCCCCTACCCCTCCACAGGACACCCTGGACCCTTCAACCCCGAAGTCCCGCTGGCCCAGAGCATGTTAGAACGGCACCAGTGGGACTCGGATTTTTTTGGCCGGCTGCTCAGCCCATTCGGGCCGGAGAATCGCGGCGCCGCCGGAGGATTGCCGCTACGGCCGTTTGTGGCGATTCTCCATGTGGCCCAGCACCATGCACGCCTGCCCGTTTTTTTCACGGGCGGGAGAATGCCGTCCCGGCGTCGGGGCGGCGTTGCGCGATTTGGGCGCCCCCCCCCCCCCCACCCCGGCCGCCGATTCTCCCTCCCGGCGGGGGGTCGGAGAATCGCGCCCATGGAGAGATACCTCACCAAGTTACAAAATACTCTTAAAAGGTTTTCTGTACAAATTCCCGACCAGCTGGGGTTATTCACGAAGGCTCACCTACTCAGTCTTTCCCCTCGCCTGATGTGTGGTGATCCTTGGGTCAAATCATCGCCAGTCAGTTCGCTCCCTCAAAGGAGAAAGCAGCCTATGGTCATCTGGGACTATGGTGACTTTAGCATTGAGCTTCCCTTGTATCCATTCAAAATGGACACAGCACCTTAAAAATGGAAGTTGGGGAATTGTAGCCCTGAAGGAAGTTGGCATGGTGGCTTGACTCTTAATTCCCCATTCCTCAGCTGTCGGTTGGGTGACAGCTCTCCTGTCACATGGGGCCAGGGAATCAGTCCTTAAATGCTTTGCTGTGAAAACTGCAAATAGATATTCCTGATCTAAATTTTCTCCAGCTCAATAAGCAAAGTGCACCAATAAAACAAAGCTAGAATGTCCTGGCATATCAAATTATTTAAAAATGCTGATCCTACATTTAGAAGTATAAATATGTTATAATGCAAGCTTGATAAAGTCTGGAAATGCTGCTGTGTGCACTACAAGAAATTAAAGTTACATTATGGGTGTGAAATTCAGCAGAGCCACGGACAGTCTTAACATAGTGATATTTCCAAACCTGACTCAGTGTTGTGCTGACTCAGAGGATAGCGGAGTATAATAGTATAATATTTCATGAACACAAATAATTTCCTTCAACATTTGAGAAATTCAAGATTTATGATCCTCACACTTAATGGATCTTAGGTCTGAAAAGAGATTGGCAGGAATAGATTTTTTTTGATGAAGAAATTTCAATGGAAATATTTACAGGGCTATGGGGAAAGAACAGGGAGTAGCACTTGTTGGATAATTCTTTCAAAAAGTCTGCACGGGTATGATGTGCTAAATGACCTCCTCCTGTGCTGTATGGTTCCATGGGAAAAGAAGGCAAAAATTAGATGTGAGCTCAATGTATTTAGAAGCATGGTTGATGCAGATGTAAATAGGTTATTTGACTTGAACAATGGGTAACAAGAAGCTAGTTCCAAACAGTTCAGAATATAGCCATGGTATCTGATGAACGTGTGAGTGCGATGATTTTATTTAACTCTGAATAAAGCATCAACCCACGTTGCTCAGGGTTTTCGGCACTCTACTCTCTACCCACCCCTACCCTCCCCACCCCACCACCCCCACAGCAGATTTTCCAATGGCAGAGATGGCTCACCATTGGCTACAATGTCAATAGTTAGTTAATCTAACTAGTTCAATCTTTCAAAAGCTGTTTGCCACCTTCCTGACCACACTAGCTTTGCTTTTTTTCTTTCATTACTCTGTCACTGAAGAGGTTCTGAAGGTTGCGAATAATTTGCAGTAGAACTTACAGATCCTCAAAAATCAAATTATTTCTCATTTATTTGTGGGGACAGGGAAATCCACCAATGCCTGTGCCTTCACTGCCCTGGGAAACACCCACTTTGGATCCACATCTTCCACTAGGTAAATTACCTGGGGCGTCATTCTCCGACCCCCCAGAGGGTCGGAGAATGGCCGTTGGCCGCCGTGAATCCCGCCCCCGCCGGTTGCCGAAGTCTCCGAAGGGAGAAAAGTCGGCGGGGCGTTAATGTCGCCGCTGCCGCGGAGAATGTCACGGGTCTGCGCAAGGCAGCCGATTTTCGGCCTGCCGATATTCTCCCTTCCGGATGGGCCGAAGTCCCGTCGACGTGATAACCGTTCACGTCGACGTGAATCAAACCTCCTTTTCATCGGCGTGACCCTGTGCTCCAGGTTCACGCCGACCAGCGTGGAGGTGAGTGACGGCCTGGGGGGTTGGCTCTGGGCAGGCAATGGCGTGGCCGCAGTCTGAATGCGTGAGGAGAGGTGTGTCTCGGCTTGTGTGTGTGTGTGTGCGGCGGCGGGGGGGGGGGGGGGGGGGGGGGGTGGTTACAATAAGCTGGGCTCCGGGGGAGTGCCGGGAGGGGGTCCGTGCCGGGGAGGTGGATGGGGGGTCCGTGCCGGGGTGGAGGTTGGGGGGGGGTTCCGTGCCGTGCCGGGGTGGAGGTTGTGGGGGGGGTCCGTGCCGGGGTGGAGGTTGGGGGGGGGTCCGTGCTGGGGTGGAGGTTGGGGGGGGTCCGTGCCGGGGTGGAGGTTGGGGGGGGTCCGTGCCATGCCGGGGTTGAGGTTGGGGGGGGTCCGTGCCGGGGTGGAGGTTGGGGGGGGTCCGTGCCGGGGTGGAGGTTGGGGGGGGTCCGTGCCGTGCCGGGGTTGAGGTTGGGGGGGGTCCGTGCCGGGGTGGAGGTTGGGGGGGGATCCGTGCTGGGGTGGAGGTTGGGGGCAGGGGGGTCCGTGCCGAGGTGGAGGTTGGGGGGGGGGTCCGTGCTGGGGTGGAGGTTGGGGGGGGGGGTCCGTGCCGGGGTGGAGGTTGGGGGGGTCCGTGCCGGGGTGGAGGTTGGGGGGGGGTCCGGACGGGGTGGAGGTTGGGGGGGGTCCGTGCTGGGGTGGAGGTTGGGGGGGGTCCGTGCCAGGGTGGAGGTTGGGGGGGGGGGCCCGTGCCGGGGTGGAGGTTGGGGGGGGTCCGTGCCATGCCGGGTTGGGGGGCGGGGGGTCCATGCCGGGGTGGAGGTTGGGGGGGTCCGTGCTGGGGTGGAGGTTGGGGGGGTCCGTGCCGTGCCGGGGTGGAGGTTGGGGGGGGGTCCGTGCCGGGGTGGATGTTGGGAGGCGGGGGGTCCGTGCTGGGGTGGAGGTTGGGGGGGTCCGTGCCGGGGTGGAGGTTGGGGGGGGGGGGGTCCGTGCTGGGGTGGGGGTCGGGGGTTAGGGGGGGGGTCCGGGCCGGGGTGGAGGTTGGGGGGCGGGGGGGTCCGTGCTGGGGTGGAGGTTGGGGGCGGGGGGGGTCCATGCCGAGGAGGGGGATGGGAGGGCAAGTGCGTTGGTCCACCTGGCCAGGTGCCAGCCTCCAACAGTTGGACCCATGCGGTCCATGCCACCTGGCTGGGGGAGGAGGGGATATGGGCAATGATGACATGTCGCCGTTCCCCTCCCCCCCCCCCCCCCACCAGGCCGTCATGTTTTCAGATCATCCAGCGATGTTGGCCGCCGTGGTGGCAGCCCCTCATGTCTATGTTGCCCTGGATGAGGAGGAGGAGGAGCGTGCCAGAGAGGCGGTGCAGGCTGCCGCAGAGGGGCAGGCGGCAGCCGCCCAGGCTGGAGGGACACCTGACCGACAGGACGAGGAGGGGGAGGAGGACGTCGCGGCCCCACGGTAACGGAGGCACCCGAGGGCACCCCGTGTGTACCGGCCCCGGCAGTCATACCAGGACCTCACGGACCGGGAATGCAGGAGGAGACTCCGGATGAGCCGGGAAACCGTGGCACACATCTGCCACCTGCTGGCACACCTGTCACCGCGTGGCACTGGCGGGGGACACCCTCTCCCCGTGTCCATCAAGGTTACGGTGGCCCTGAACTTTTATGCAACGGGGTCATTCCAGGCACCGAGTGGGGACCTGTCCGGCATATCGCAGACTTCGGTGCACCGGTGCATCCGGGCAGTGACAGATGCCCTATATGCCATGGTGCACCGCTACATCCGCTTCCCCGTGGACCGGGCCAGCCAAGATGCCCGGGCCGTGGGCTTCTCTGCCGTGGCCGGGTTCCCCATGGTCCAGGGCGCGATCGATGGGATGCACGTCGCCGTGCGGCCACCTGCAGATAACAGGGCCGTGTTCACTAATAGGAAGGGGACCTATTCGATGAACGTACAGGTGGTCTGCGACCACCGCATGATGATCCTGCACGTCTGCGCCCGTCACCCAGGCAGTGTACACGACTCATTCGTGTTGTCACGGTCATCCATCCCCGGCATGTATGAGGGACGCCATCCCCGGCTGAGGGGCTGGTTGCTGGGCGACAGGGGCTACCCATTGTGATCGTGGCTGATGACGCCTATACGGAGGCCACGCAATGAGGCGGAGAACCGCTACAATGATGCCCATGTAGCGACAAGGGGAGTGATCGAGAGGTGCTTTGGCATGCTGAAGATGCGTTTCAGGTGCCTGGACCTCTCTGGGGGCGCCCTCCAGTATCGGTCCGATAGGGTCGGCCGCATCATTGTGGTGTGCTGCGTCCTGCACAACATAGCCCAGCAGAGTGGCGATGTGCCGCAGGCAGAGGAGGGCGGAGTGGATGAGCAGCAGGAAGAGGCCCAGTCCTCCCCAGATGAGGGGGATGGGGGCAATGGTCAGGGCAGACGGGGTAGACACAGGCGGGTGGCTGTCCACCGTTACCGGCTGGCCCAGCGGGCACGGGACAGACTGATAGACGCCCGCTTCACTGACTAGATGGGCGTGGGAATCGGGTAGTATGGCCACAGACCGCACACCATGACAACGGCCGACCACCCACACCCCCCACCCATCCACCCACCCAGCACCCTCACCCCCCTCCCCAACCCCACCCACCCAACCCACATGCACACCACCCCCCCCCCCATTGCCGATCCACCTGCGGCACAACAGGCCGGGCTCACACAGTTGCGGGTGGACGCGTGTCTATCGCAGGCCATGGAGGATGATGACAACCTGCCCTGCGATGAGCTCCTGTCTCTACATCGTTGGACTATGTCTGACCCATGGCCACAGTACCACCATCCACCCGGACCATCCCTGCATGCGGCTGTGACACTGCAGCGCACGGTCCCGTCCTCTGCCCGGGGGATGTTGATGGCGGCCCAGGGGGAAGAGGGCAGACTCACCTGGGGCTGAGGTAAGACCACCCCTCACACACACACTTGCGCTCAACGTACATGACACCCCCGCACACTTTGGACAGAGCACAAAGGCAGCTTCGGTAGGTGTAACATTGACTTTAATAACCAAAGGAGTTCATGCACGTGCCCTAGCCCCTAAAACTCATCTGTGCCCTGCACCCGTGCCAACTTACTCAGTGTCTAATTGTTTGGCCTTACGGGCCCTTTGACTACGTCTACGTGGTTCCCCAGACGGTACAGCAGAACTGGAGGTGGACTCCTGTGATTCCTGCCCTCTGACACTGGATCCCTTTGGCGGCCGTTTCCTGTGGTGTCCTGGCCTAGATGGGCCAGGCTGCGGCCCGGGCGACTGGGATGGCAAGCTGCCAGCCCGTCCTGCCCGTTGCCCACCCGATGCACCTGGGACTGAAGGGGGGGAGTCCGAGGTGTCGCGGTGTACCGGGACCTCCCCTACAGAGGGAGCCGGGACGGACCACACCACCTCCTCCTCCCTCGGGGTGCCCGATGTCCCCCAGGCCTCTACATGGGTGGGGGATGCGAACGGACTGGCCATCCGACGCCCCCCCGACATCTGGCGCTGCCAGTCCTGGAGGCCCGTGCTGGTATCGACAGGGGTCTGCAGGTTTGCAGCCATGGAGCCCAGGGGGTTGGCAAACCCTGTCTGTGACAGTGCGACGCCGGCTCGCACATGGCCACTGGCGCCGATGCCCTCAGCGATGGCCTGCAGAGACTGGGCCATGGCCTGCTGAGACTGGGCCATGGTCTGCAGAGACTGGGCTATGGCGTTGAGCGCCTCTGCCATCTGGCGCTGGCACTGGCTCATGGCCTCCTGTGAGAGGGCAGCCATTTCCTGGGCCACAGACGCCGCCTGCACGGAAGGCCCCAGGCCTCGCAAACCGTTCCCCATGCCTGACACCGTCGCACCCATTGCCTCCACCGCGGACGCCACCCGTGCGGTGTCGGCCTGGGTGGCACGCATGACCGGCACCACTCCCAGCTCCTGGACACGGGTGGACACCTCCACCTGCGACCGCAGCCGCCGCAAGCCGCCCGTCACCCTCTTCGCTCGTCTCCGGGTCGGTGGTTGCATCGGATCTATGTGTGGGTGTGGTAACTCCAGGAACCCGGGATCCATCTGGGCGGCAGATGTTCGCTTGGGCTGGGCTGCCCTCCGACCGCCCGGTCCCTCTGCTGCTCCTACCTCCACCTGCTGTACCGGGATGGCTGTGTTGTGCGCACCAGTGAGTGTACCAGACGCCTCATCACTAAAGTGCCCAACCGTGGTGAGTGTTTCTGCGATGGTGGAGGGTGTTGGTGACAGCAGTGGCGTTGTGTCGTGCTCTTCGTCCCACTCTGAGTCCATGGCACTTTGGGGTGGGGGTTCATCTCCACCCATCCACTCTGAGTCACTGTCCGGTATTTCGTCTTCCTGGGTAGTGCTGTCCCGGGTAGGGGTGTCCTGGGTAGTGGTGTCCTGGGTAGTGGTGTCCTGGGTAGTGGTGTCCTGGGTAGCGGTGTCCTGGCTCGGATGTGACGGGGGCCTGTGGCTGCCCCCCTCGTCGCTGGGTGGTCGCTCCCGCAAGTGACGGGGGTGTCGTCTCCCTGTTGCTCCAGGTCTCTCCGTCTCCCGTGGTGTGCGAGGGGCATCCTGCGGGCGTCGCATGCTGGAGGGTCCGGGTCTCTCCATCTCCCGTGGTGTGCGAGGGGCATCCTGCGGGCGTCGCATGCTGGAGGGTGCGGGTCTCTCCATCTCCCGTGGTCTCCGAGGGGCATCCTGCGGGCGTCGCATGCTGGAGGGTGCGGGTCTCTCTGTCTCCTGTGGTCTCTGAGGGGCATCCTGCGGGCGTCGCATGCTGGAGGGTGCGGGTCTCTCCGTCTGCTGTGGTCTCTGAGGGGCATCCTGTGGGCGTCGCATGCTGGAGGGTGCGGGTCTCTCCGTCTCCTGTGGTCTCCGAGGGGCATCCTGCGGGCGGTCTGCATCTGCGGGGATGGGTGCCTGGACGTTTGGTCCTGCGATACACAATGAAGCATGCATGGTTAGACATCAGGCAGTGATCAGGTGATACAGGGGAGGGGGATATAGGGGAGGGGGGATATGGGGACGGGCTGTCGGTGGCTCACTCGCTAGTACGCCCCCGACCTCTACATCAGCAACCTCCCGGTCCTCAGGTCCGCCAGCCAGTTCCAGGGCCCTTTCCTCGTGTACGGTCAGTGGCCTCTCATCAGCGGGCCCTCCTCCAGTCCTCATATGCTCCCTATTGTTGTGTGCGCGCTTCTCCTGTGGGGGGGGGGGGCGCAGGGGTAAAAGGCAACAGTGTTAGGCAGGTATATGAATGCACGCCATCAGTTGCGCGTGCATTGCAGAGGTTAAGGTTAGGGCTGGATTCACTTGGGGATATGGGGGATATGGGGGAGGGGGGGATATGGGGGAGGGGGGATATGGGGGAGGGGGGATATGGGGGAGGGGGCGATATGGGGGAGGGGGGATATGGGGGAGGGGGGATATGGGGGAGGGGGGATATGGGGGAGGGGGGATATGGGGGAGGGGGGATATTGGGGATATGGGGGAGGGGGGATATGGGGGATATGGGGGAGGGGGGATATGGGGGAGGGGGGATATGGGGAGGGGGGATATGGGGGAGGGGGGATATTGGGGATATGGGGGAGGGGGGTATGGGGGAGGGGGGATATGGGGGAGGGGGATATGGGGGATATGGGGGAGGGGGGGATATGGGGGAGGGGGGATATAGGGGAGGGGGGATATGGGGAGGGGGATATGGGGGAGGGGGGATATGGGGGATATGGGGGAGGGGGATATGGGGGATATGGGGGAGGGGGATATGGGGGATCTGGGGGAGGGGGGATATGGGGGAGGGGGGGATATGGGGAGGCTCACCCTGCTTGCTCTGACGAGGTCGTTCACCTTCTTGTGGCACTGGGTGCCTGTCCGTGGTGTCAGGGCCACAGCGGTGACGGTCTCTGCCACTTCCCTCCACAGACGCCGGCTGTGGCGTGGGGCAACTCTGCGGCCGTGCCCGGGATACAGGGCGTCCCTCCTCTGCTCCACCGCGTCCAGGAGCGCCTCCACATCGCGTGACTCGAACCTCGGGGCTGAGCGACGGCCAGCCATCCAGTCGGGTGTTGCGGTCGGGTGGGGGGGAGCAGCGCGGCCTTATGAGCCGTCACGCCGTGCAGCGCGTATGACACTGCACCGCGTGAACCACTGCACAAGCGCGGCTCCCGTTACGTCGCTGCTAGCCCATTTCGGGCCGGAGACTATCGACCCATTTTTCCGACGTGACGCAAGTCGGATTTGCGCCGTTTTTTGCGCCGATCGGCGGACTTTCCGCCGATAACGGAGAATTTCGCCCCTGAACTCTAGTGAATTCACTCTTTGCAAGGTTTATACTAGGTCAGCAGACTGTAATCTTCTAACTGGCCTAGGTGATCTCTCCAGTTGTCACTGTATATTAGCAAATGAGTTAGGTGCACCACTCTATTGGGTAGATAGTTGGGGTATTTTTAACCCAAATGGCATAATTTGGAACCTGCCAGTACTCTTTCAACAAGCTTATTATTGTTACACAAATTGTATCAGTACAGTCCTCCAGATGGAGCATCAGGAAGAAGTAAGCTCTATTCAATGCAATAACCTTTCTGTAATCAATGGAGAGCTTTGTTAAACCATGGGACTTGGACACAAGCACAACCAGAGAATTCCAGTTGCTCAATCAAGTTGTGCTCCAACATGTATTGAATTTCTTCCCAAACTTGGGGCAGTTTTTTGGAACATAGGCAATGGGGATTTTGTTTTTTGGGAAGGGTTTCCCACATCCACATTATGTTGCGGGAGGCTCATGCATTCTAGCTTGCCTCCCTTTAAGCTTCTTAGACAGCTTTGTCAGATCACTTCTTGGCTTGGCATTTAAATAACAGAGCACAGTGTCTAATCTCACTTATATTTCCATATTGGCTAACCAAACAGTAGGGGGCTTGAATTTATGATTGTCCAGACTCCCTCTCCACTGCATTATCATATTGACGTAACACAGTCTTTGCTTTTACCTACAGTTTGGAGTGACAATAAAATAATTCACCTCACCCATTCCTCTTTACTGTGCAGTATGGGCCACTGAACATGGCTTGCAGTAAGTGATTCACTTTGTATTGGTAGTAGCATTAACATCTGTTGGTTTGAATGCTGTGTCGTTGGTATGTTTATTCGTTGGCCATTTCATAGTTTTCGGGGATGTTTATGGCGCTCCTGGCTGGCCTTTGGCTGAACACAATGGTTCTGTTGCTTTCATTTAGTGTACCTGCTGTTTTCAGTGTTGAGGTGGTTTAAAGATGTGAATGGAGGAGTTATCTTTTCTTCTGGACACAACAGGTCTAGGTTGAGTTCTTAAGGTTTTTGTCTGTGGTATCTGGATAGTCAAACTCAGCAGGTGGGGTTCAAATCTTGCAAGTTGGGTTGAAAGAAAGAGAGAGAGTGAGGAAATCTACTAAGTGTCTTGTTCTTTCATCATTTCTGTTTCTTGTGTTGTTCTGCAGGGAAAGCAGGGACTTAAATGGACAAAGGGTTGGCTTGTCACATAACCTTCCATCTCCAACTGTCCAGTGGCCAAAACATGGTCAGGGAGAGTGTATTTCAATTTGATCAGATCATAGTTAAGAATTCCTCTCTCAGCCATAACCTATTGCCCAAGTAATTATGTCTAATGGTCTGCCTTCATGCAGTTGAGCACCCTGGTGATTGTCTGGATGCTTTGCTAATTGGATAGAAGACCACCCACATTCATCTCTTCCAAGGTCATTATTCCCAGGGCAGTTTTTCAGTCAGGTTGTCTCCATATCAATAGTTTTAGAAAGTCGAAAGAACAGTGATGCTAAATCTTTGACTGTGATCCCAAGACATTGGAATGCAGCTTTTGTCTATTTTATTTATAGTACGAAGTCTTACAACACCAGGTTAAATTCCAACAGGTTTGTTTCGATGTCACTAGCTTTCGGAGCGCTGCTCCTTCCTCAGGTGAATGAAGAGGTCTGTTCCAGAAACACATATATAGACAAATTCAAAGATGCCAAACAATGCTTGGAATGCGACCATTAGCAGGTGATTAAATCCTTACAGATCCAGAGATGGGGTAACCCCAGGTTAAAGAGGTGTGAATTGTCTCAAGCCAGGACAGTTGGTAGGATTTCGCAGGCCAGATGGTGGGGGATGAATGTAATGTGACATGAATCCCAGGTCCCGGTTGAGGCCGCACTCATGTGTGCGGAACTTGGCTATAAGTTTCTGCTCGGCGATTCTGCATTGTCGCGGGTCCTGAAGGCCGCCTTGGAGAACGCTTACCCGGAGATCAGAGGCTGAATGCCCTTGACTGCTGAAGTGTTCCCCGACTGGAAGGGAACATTCCTGCCTGGTGATTGTTGCGCGGACATCAGGGCATTCAGCCTCTGATCTCCGGGTAAGCGTTCTCCAAGGCGGCCTTCAGGACCCGCGACAACGCAGAATCGCCGAGCAGAAACTTATAGCCAAGTTCCGCACACATGAGTGCGGCCTCAACCGGGACCTGGGATTCATGTCGCATTACATTCATCCCCCACCATCTGGCCTGCGAAATCCTACCAACTGTCCTGGCTTGGTACAATTCACACCTCTTTAACCTGGGGTTACCCCATCTCTGGATCTGTAAAGATTTAATCACCTGCTAATGGTCGCATTCCTAGCATTGTTTGGCATCTTTGAATTTGTCTATATATGTGTTTCTGGAACAGACCTCTTCATTCACCTGAGGAAGGAGCTGCGCTCCGAAAGCTAGTGACATCGAAACAAACCTGTTGGACTTTAACCTGGTGTTGTAAGACTTCGTACTGTGCTCACCCCAGTCCAACGCCGGCATCTCCACATCATATTTTATTTATGAAAGCGGTTTTCGGCCATTAAATTCAAAAATCGTTTTTTTCCTAGATAAAGCATGGTTTCAGAAGAAGGTCAATCGTCCAAGTCAGGTTTTTAAAAATCCTTGGGTTATGGATATATTTGCCAGATCGCCGGTATTTTCCATTCCTAACCATCCTCAGAAAGTATTTTGTATTTTGTGTTGAACCACTGCAATTGCCTGATGCGAGGGCGGAACAGTGGCACAGTGGTTAGCACTGATGCCTCACAGCATCAGGGACTCAGGTTCTATTCCATGGGTCACTGTCTGTGTGGAGTTTGCACTTTCTCCCTGATGTGTTGGGTGCTCTGGATCCGTGGAACACATACAGGCCACCAACACTTAAAATAGTGCAACACTATTTTATTAAGTTAGAAACTGTTGAACATACTTTCACTGTGGGTTAACACGATGTTAGATTAAAATAAAGACCTATGCCTGTCCGAACCAGTCTATGCACTCAGCACATGGTGAGGATCTGTGCTGTAAGCTGTAAGCTCTGTCCTTGTAGGAGGCTGCATCCCGAATGAGCGGGCACTCTGATGCCCCCTGTCTTTATAGTGAGTGTGCTCTAACTGGTGATTGGCTGCGGTGTTGTGTGTGTTGATTGGTCTTGCTGTGTGTCCATCAGTGTGTGTGTCTGCACCATGACATACTGGTGTATATTATGACATCCCCCTTTTATAAAGAAATGTATGTGTGTGGCAATAAATAATGTGTGGTGAGAATGTTCCTAACTACGTGTGGGGTGCGAAGATATAGTTACAGGACTACGTACATGAGAACTAAGCTATTTACATGGGAAGGTGCCTGGTGCAGAGAAGCAGTATGCAACAAGAATAACGAGATCAACACTATATACAAACCAGGGAAACGATCAAACAAAGCAACAAAACAATTCAGAGAGTCGATAAGTCCGCAAAGTTCATAAATCAAGTCTCTGAGGTGGGTGACGAATTCTGGTTGACTGCCTCAATGGTGGGTCGAGAGCCACCGGTTCAGGAGCGGGCTGGACTGTGTCAGAGTCAGGGGGATGCAGAGTGACAGGGAGCTCTGCATAGTCCGTGGCAGGGTCAGCAGGAGGGCGAGGCGACAGTGGAGGGTCACGTGGCGAGCGTGGAACGAGACGAAGGGCGCGTCGATTGCGGCGCAGAATAGAGCCATCCGGTAGACGAACCAGGAACGAGCGGGGGGCCACCTGCCGAAGGACAACAGCGGTTGCAGACCAGCCCCCATCCAGAAGATGGACGCAGACGTTGTCATCTGGAGCCAGAGCAGGAAGATCAGCTGCACGGGAGTCATGAGCCGCCTTGTGCTGTGCACGAGACAGCTGCATCCGGCGAAGGACCGGAACGTGGTCGAGGTCTGGGACATGGACGGTCGGCACCGTCGTCCTCAGGGTACGACCCATGAGTAACTGGGCTGGCGACAGGCCAGTGGACAGTGGGGCGGAGCGATAGGCCAGCAAGGCAAGGTAGAAATCGGACCCAGCATCGGCAGCCTTGCATAGGAGCCGTTTGACTATATGTACTCCCTTCTCCACTTTGCCATTGGATTGGAGGTACAGGGGATTGGATGTCACATGGGGAAAATTGTGCCACCTGGCAAAGTTGGACCATTCCTGGCTGGTGAAGCAGGGGCCATTGTCCGACATAACCGTGAGCGGGATGCTGTGTCGAGCAAATGTTTCTTTACATGCACGAATGACGGCAGACGAGGTGATGCCGTACAACCGTATCACCTCCAGGTAATTTGAAAAGTAGTCCACGATCAGAACATAGTCTCTACCCAGCGCGTGGAACAGGTCGATGCCCACCTTGGTCCATGGTGACGTGACTAACTCATGGGGCTGCAGCGTCTCACGTGGTTGGGCTGGCTAGAAGCGCTGACAAGTGGGGCAATTGAGCACTGTGTTAGCTATGTCCTCATTAATGCCGGGCCAGTACACTGCCTCTCGGGCCCATCGGCGGCACATTTCCACGCCAAGGTGGCCCTCGTGTAGTTGTTCCAGGACAGGTTGGCGCATGCTATGCGGGATGACAATGCGGTCCAGTTTTAGAAGAACCCCGGCTACTACCGCCAGATCATCTCTGGTATTATAGAACTGAGGGCATTGGCCTCTGAGCCACCCGTCCGTTAGGTGGCGCATGACACGCTGTAGCAAAGGGTCAGCCGCCATCGCGCGGCGTATTTGGACGAGGCGTTCATCCGTGGCAGGTAGATTGGAGGCCGCGATTGCCACATGGGCGTCAATCTGGCAGACAAATCCCGCTGTGTCACATGGAGTGTTGACTGCCCTGGAGAGAGCGACAGCAATGATGAGGTCTTTGCCTGGGGTGTATACCAGCTGGAAGCCACATCGCCGGAGCTTGAGAAGAATACGCTGGAGGCGAGGCGTCATATTGTTCATGTCTTTCTGTATTATATTGACCAGCGGGTGATGGTCGGTCTCGACGGTGAATTGCGGAAGTCCGTAGACATAATCGTGAAACTTAACCACACCGGTCAGAAGGCCCAGGCACTCCTTTTCTATCTGCACGTAGCGCTGCTCCGCGGGGGTCATCGCACGTGACGCATATGCAACGGGGGCCCATGATGAGGCCTCATCACGTTGAAGGAGCAATGCCGGATTGACTGGCATCGGTCAAAATGTTGGTCTCCTTTGCTGGATCAAAGAAAGCTAAGACCGGGGCCGTGGTCAATTTTGCTTTGAGTTCTCTCCATTCGCGCTCGTGGGCAGGGAGCCATTGGAAGTCTGTCGTCTTCCTGACCAGATTCCTGAGAGCCGTGGTATGAGAGGCGAGGTTAGGGATAAATTTCCCTAAAAAATTGACCATGCCCAGAAATCGGAGGACCGCCTTCTTGTCCTCTGGTGTTTTCATAGCTGTGATGGCAGCTACCTTTTCCGTATCCGGCTGCACACCCAATTGGGAGATGTGGTCCCCGAGGAACTTGAGTTCCGTCTGACCAATATAGCATTTGGCCCTGTTGAGGTGGAGGCCATGCTCATGTATACATCTGAATACGCGCTGGAGGCGACTATCATGCTCCTGCGGGGTGGTGGACCAAATGATTATGTCATCGACATAGACACGAACACCTTCAATGTCTTCCATCATTTGTTCCATAATCCTATGGAACACTTCTGATGCAGATATGATCCCGAACGGCTGTTGTAACAATATCAGCCAAAGCGGGTATTAAATGTGCAAAGTGTCGAGCTGGATTTGCCAGAATCCTTTTGAGGCGTCGATTTTGGTGAAGAGCTTGGCGCGAGCCATCTCACATGTGAGCTCTTCGCGCTTGGGAATTGGATCATGCTCCCTCATGATATTGCGATTTAGATCCTTGGGATCAATGCAAATTCTCAATTCGCCGGAAGGCTTTTTTACACATACCATGGAACTGACCCAGTCGGTCGGTTCCGTGACTTTGGAAATCACTCCTTGGTTCTGGAGGTCCTGCAGCTGCTGCTTGGGGTGGTCCTTAAGGGGTGCTGGGACCTTGCGAGGTACGTGCACCACAGGCGTGGCATTCAGTTTTAATAAAATCTTGTAGGTGTACGGGAGTGTGCCCATGCCCTCGAAGACTTTGCGGTACTGGTTGATAATGGCATTGAGCTGCGCCCTGAATTTGGTGTCCTGAAATGCAGACGCGTCAGCAGGAGAGAGAGAGTGAACTCTCAGGACTAGGTTCAACAGTTTGCATGCCTGCACGCCAAGCAGAGAGGCTTTCGAGGAGCCCACGATTTCAAAAGGAAGGATGGCTTTGCGTGACTTGTGCGTCACTTCGAGCTGACACGAGCTGCTGGCAGCAATGGCATTGCCTTTATAATCTAATAGCTGGCAGGCTGATGTGAGGATGGCTGGTTTGACACGAAGGCTTTGGAGGATAGACCGTGCAATGAGATTGGCGGAGGCACCAGTGTCCAGGCGGAATCGTATTTGGGACCGGTTGACCGTAAGGGTGGCACACCACTCATTGTCTGGATCGATGCTGTATATCGATAGAGGCTGGCCTCTTTGCTTCGGGGACAGCCTGATTTTTGTAACGATACCGATTCGAAAAGGTGCCTTCGGGTCCTCGGTGCAAATATCGGGTAGTAGGTCCGCATCAGACTCGGTGACCATGGGTTGAATGGCCCGGACATCCCTGCGAAGCTGGCCGGAGCGATACAAATTGGCAAGCCGAGCTGATCTGCATAAAGCAGCATAATGGCCAAGTTTGCCACATCTCAGGCATTGTCGGGATTTGGCAGGGCATTGCCGCTTTAAGTGGGAGGAGCCACAGCTGCCACACGTTGTAGCGTCCGTACGTTCGCTGCGCCATCGCGCATGCGCGGTGCAGACATATGTGGTGCGCGCCTGCGCAGTACGTTCGGCGACGTCGACGTCCCCTCGTTCGGTGCGCACAAGCGCGGTGTCCGCAAAAAGCGCGCGAAATGGCCGCCCTCATCCAGGCTGAGGCCCTAGAGTTGCTCGATTGCTTGGACCCGTTCTGCCTCGTGCGGACCTTGCCGCACCGTTTCAGTCGCTTGGATGTGGGAATACCGACTAGTGGCGTGTTCGTGTAGCATGCAGGTCTCGATGGCGGTCGCTAGGGTGAGCGGCTTTACCTTGAGGAGCTGCTGGCATAGGGGGTCCGACTGAACACCGAAAACGATCTGGTCGCCTATCATGGAGTCGGAGGTGGGCCCGTAATTACAGGATTGCGCAAGGATGCGGAGGTGGGTGAGAAAGGACTGGAAAGGTTCATCCTTACCCTGCAAACGCTATTGGAATACATAGCACTTGAAACTTTCATTCACCTCTATGTTGCAATGAGTGTCAAACTTGAGGAGGACCGTCTTGAATTTTGATTCATCTTCATCATCAGCAAAGGTGAGAGAATTGAAAATGTAGATGGCATGTTCCCCAGCCGTGGATAGGAAGAGAGCGATCTTCCTGGTGTCCGAGGCATCTTCCCTGTCTGTGGCTTGCAGGTAGAGCTGGAAGCATTGTTTGAATATCTTCCAGTTGGGTCCCAGGTTACCGGTGATGTGGAGCGGCGGCGGTGGGTGGACGATGTCCATTTTGCAGGATGACTGTATGCTGGTGGAAGGCAGATCACTTGCAGGTAGGTCTAAGAAGTTCTAATATCCCTCAACTCCTGGTATCATGATGTGTTGGGTGCTCTGGATCCGTGGAACACATACAGGCCATCAACGCTTAAAATAATGCAACACTATTTTATTAAGTTAGAAACTGTTGAACATACTTTCACTGTGGGTTAACACGATGTTAGATTAAACTAAAGACCTATGCCTGTCCGAACCAGTAAATGCACTCAGCACATGGTGAGGATCTGTGCTGTAAGCTGCATCCCGAATGAGCGGGCACTCTGAAGCCCCCTGGCTTTATCGTGCGTGTGCTCTAACTGGTGATTGGCTGCGGTGTTGTGTGTGTTGATTGGTCCCGCTGTGTGTCCATCAGTGTGTGTGTATCTGCACCATGACATACTGGTGTATATTATGACACTCCCCGTGTCTGCGTGGATTTCCTTCGGGTGTTTAATCCCGCAGTCCAAAGATTTGCAGGTTAGGTGGATTGGCCATGCTAAATTGTCCCTCAGTGTTCAAAGGATAGGTGGGGTTATGGGATTGCAGGAGGGTGGACCTAGGTATGGCGCTCTTTCAGAGGGTCAGTGCAGACTCGATGGGTCAAAGGGTGTCCTTCTGCTCTGTAGGGATTCTGCGATTCTATGATATTCAGACAGGCCTGTACAGAAGCATGCCATCACCTCCCTGAAACAGGAGAAAGGTGATTTAACTTACCAATACGTAAGTCCAAATGAGTTGGCATTCTACCTGCATAACAACCTTCGTGCACACTCCACCAACCAAACTCTTAGCACTAATGTACCAAATGTTGAACACTATGACCATCAACCATTTAAATGACATAACATGCTGCACAGAAAAAGACTGAAGAATTCTCAATTTTGTTTTTTTTTGAGTCCAGTAAAAGGAAGAGAGGAAGAAACTCCAGACTGCTAATCGGGCATTCTCAGCCCCTGCCCCCAGCCCCTTCCTTCCAATCTGGGAATGCCATCCAACCCCACAACTCCCCCAGATCCCAGAACTCATGGGAGCTGACCGATTTCCCACCCTTCCTAACCGGCAAGCTCCGTGACGGTGCCAGCTGATCGCTTGCAATATTTAAATGAAACCTGGAACTGATCTTAGCTTGGTTCTCAACCTAGCACAAAAATGCAGGACCTTTGCTCTGTTTTGCGTAAAGTTCAATCGTGACCAACATTTCAGAATCAAAATGATGTGCAATAAATTAAAATTATACATTTCATACATTTTATAGAAAGAACAAATAAAAGGAAACATTTTAATCTGGAAAATGTAAAGTTGATGTTTGCCTTTGCCAAAAATCATCCAGACTCAAAACATTAGCTCCATGGTTGGGGCAGCACGGTAGCATAGTGGTTGGCACAATTGCTTCACAGCTCCAGGGTCCCAGGTTCGATTCTCGGCTTGGGTCACTGTCTGTGCGGAGTCTGTACGTTCTCCCCGTGTGTGCGTGGGTTTCCTTCGGGTCCTCCGGTTTTCTCCCACAGTCCAAAGATGTGCAGGTTAGGTGGAGTGATCATGCTAAATTGACCTTAGTGTCCAAAATTGCCCTTTGTGTTGGGTGGGGTTACTGGGTTATGAGGATAGGTTGGAGGTGTAGGCTTGGGTAGGGTGCTCTTTCCAAGAGCCGGTGCAGACTCGAGGGGCCAAATGGCCTCCTTCTGCTCTGTAAATTCTATGATCTATGATTTTCTCTCCACAGATGCTGTCAGACCTGTTGAGTTGTCCAATATTTTTGGTTTCAACTACAAGATGTTGTTGGGGAGGAGCCACTAAGTTTCTTTAATAGTTCATTTGGTAATGGAATACTAAAACATTCAGATGTTAGAAATACTTATTAATTGACCATTTTTTAATTGAGGGAAAGACTTATAGTAAAACACACAACTCCTACCGTTAAATTCATATATCTAATTGCAAAGTGTGCCAGGAAAACTAAACAGTAGGATAGCTGATATGAGCTGTTAGATTCATTTTTAATTTAGACCATTTAGCACAGTGGTGGTATTGCTTAAATATGCAATCCCCAAGATTTCATCATTGAGGCAGCTAAAGAAACCATATAAAGACATTTGGTTATACCAGTAGCCAAAAAACAGTTCAGAGAGGTGAATATCTAATTTTACATCATGCCTAATTTTCTTCCCATTAACTTACTATGCATTTGTCTGGTACAGTCCAATTTAATCCTTGCTGAACATAAAAGCAAATGTGCATGACATGAAGTGAGAAAGGAGTGGTTGCTTGTTGTGCCAGAGGGAGGGTGTGGGAAGAGAATGGTGTCAATGGTGAAGAAAAAAAAGGAGGAGGTGAGTATGTTTAGAATGAGAAACAGAACCTGTCTCTGTGATTTTTTTTGATAAAAGATTTGGTGGAAGGGAGGGAATTGTTGAGTGTGGTGGGGGAGAGAATTGAAAGAGGTGAAGAGTTTACTCACCTTCGGTGTTGCTGGGAGATCGGCGAACCTCTTCCTACATTGTGTAAGGGTCCTTCCAGCTGATTCCCTTATTTCCCCTTTCTTTATTTTTACTATTACCATTTGGGTCCATGGATGCTTAATGAACATGTGGCTTCAAGTCAAGCAGCAGAAAGAATGAGGAAATCAAAAGTTGCAACATTAGGTATCGTGAAAGCTTTGGACAACAGAACTCAGACATGGTGGCACTCGAGAGATGGGGTGGGACTTTGTTCAATTGGTTGGCTGGTGGCCAATGAATTGGCCAAAAGGGTGTGTTCTGCCTGGTAACAGATGGTGATTGAATCCTGCTTGGGTGAGTGGGATGATTTCCAAAGACCTAAGTCGGGACCCTGGACATTCAGGGGAAAGGACCTGCTCTCTCTCTCTCTCTCTCTCTCTATTTCTCTCTCTCTCTCTCATGTTTTCTCCAGAAAAGCAACTGTATTTCTGAAATGTAGAGACCTTAATGAATCTATAGTGATAACCTCGAACTGAAAATTTGGATTGAAGCAAGATGTGCTAGAAACAACCATCTGAAACAAAGACTCTTATCTTTCACTGTTCATCATCATTGTTTTACCCACCTCTCCTCTGTGTTTATCTGTTTTGTGTGTGTGTGTGTATAGAGGGTGAGACAAGTTTAAATGGGATTGGGGGGGGGGGTGTTAGGAATTAGATAATAGTTAACCTGTTGTATTTACTGCACACTTCATTATAGTTGTTGTTATAAATAAAAAGTAATTGTGTTTAAATTTACAAACATGATAACTGTAATTATTGGGCAGCCAAGGGCCAAAGACTTCGGGTAATTATTTAAGGAATTATTGACCAATTCCATTGTGTTGCAACTTCGGGTCAAGGGGGCTGGAATTGACCTCACCCTATTCCAGGGTGTCATAAAAATGGAAGCAGTGCAGGAGTTGAGTTGGTGACACTGACCATGTGAGCCATCTTCTTTCAAGTCTCCTTGACTATGACCTTGCGAAGGTTTATGCAGCTACTAGGGAAGTATTACTCTCGTCTAGTCCTCATCTCCCCATCTGTGACCTTCAGGAAGGCACCTGAAAAAGAGGGAGAAACTCTTCTCTTGACTTCTTATCCAGAAGGTCTCAATGTCAGCCAGATTAATGTATTTAGAAAGAAGCTTTCACAACCGCTGTACATTATTAAGTGCTTCACAATCAATGAAGCGTTTCTGAAGCAAGGTCATTGCTGTAAATGTTGGAAAAAAGGCAACATGCAGCCTAAGGCACAGAGATGGCAGATGGAGTTTAATCCGGACAAATGTGAGGTGATGCATTTTGAAGGAACAAATCTAGGTGAGAAGTATGCAGTAAATAGCAGAACCCTTAGGAACATTAGCATCAGAAAGATCTGGGCAGGCAGGTCCACAGTTCCCTAAAAGTGGCTACGCAGGTGGCCACGGTGATTAAGAAGGCATATGGCACGCTTGCCTTCATCAGCCGGGGCATTGAGTACAGGAGTTGGGAAATCATGTTGCAGCTAAAGGGTGGAAGTGACAATTACAAGGGGGCACAGGTTCAATGTGAGGGGGAAAGTTTAAGGGAGCTGTGCCCAATATGTTTTTCTTGCAGATAGTGGTGGGTGCCTGGAACATGCTGCCAGAGGATGTGGTGGAAGCAGGCACATTAACAACATTTAAGAGGCATCTGAATTGATACATGAATAGGGAGGAACTAGAGGGATACGACCGAGTAAGGGCAGATGGTTTTTGTTTACATTAGGGCATATTGATCGGCACAGGCTTGGAGGGCCGAATGGCCTGTTACTAAGTTGTACTTTTGTTTGTTCTTTGTTCTTAGATAGTCTGGTTGTTCTGTTGGTTGAGAGATTGGCAAGGTCAATGGTGAGAACTTCCTCGCCCTTCTTCACAATGTGCCATTCAATATTTACATTCCTCTGAGAGGACAGCCAGGGCCTTAGCATATTGTCTTCTCTGGAAAAAGGCAGCACTGACAGTGCAGCACTTCCTCATTACTGCATTAGAATGTCAGACTAGATTTTGTTTGTACTTGGGTCCCTGGGCTGGATTTAACTCTCTCCATTGATGGATTTGAAGGCAGGAGCCTATCTGCTGCCCATCACCCACTGCATTTACCTGGTGAAGGTTATTGGTGTTAGATATCCCACCCACCAGTGGGCTAATTGAGGCCCTTAAGTGGGAAATTAATGTCCAAATCATGGCATCATCCCATCACCCTTGGCACTTAACTGACATGAGAGACTACCACGCCAAATGACTATGTCCTGCCTGGGCTGGTAGTGAGCAAGCAGGAGGCTACTTCCTTAACTGCCCCCCTGGGCCCATCAGTAGCCTCCTCTCCCACAAAGGTGTAACACCCCCACCTGCACCCCTCAGATTGCCCTCCTCTATTGCTTCTCAAATCCTGGTTCTCACCTTTCCCACCAACCCCCCTTGCTGATCCCCAAACGCTTCGATAGTTCAAGTCCATCTCAGCTTATCTTATTGCCTGACTCAGTACCACAGTGGGAACAGCTCCCATTGGCACCACCAGTACATCAAGAGTTCCCTGTCCCCAAGAGGCAGAATTCTCCAATCCCCCAGCCCCGTGTTTCTCAGCATAGGGCTGTCCGTCAATGGCGGGATTCCCTACTCCTGCCGCTTGTCAATGGGATTTCCCATTGAAGCCACCTCACGCCGCTGGTGGAGGTGCACTGCCGGCGGGAAAAGAGAATCCCACCGGCTGGAGAATTCTGACCATTATCGTGGAAGCTGAGATACAGGTCAGGAAGTGGTTCAAAGACAAAGCTCTCAAAGACATTGTTGCTGCAGACAGGAAATGTGACTTGGTCAGTCACAGATGGTTATGAGGGAGTATGTGTTCAGCAGTGCAATAACCTGGGTGCTCCTGTGGGTTTTCGGGTGTACTGAAGGTCCTAACTGTAGTTATTCCTGTGTGTCAACAAGGGTTGGGCTAAGCCAGGTCCAGTGTTATGGCTGGTATCCTATCACCCTCTGGGGCTTGGGATGTCCTTTCGCGAAGTCACTTATTAGTCCTGAGAGACTGTGTTTTACTTCTTCGGTGCATGGATGCTGGAGGCTGAGCTGAGTCCTGTACTTTGGTTGATATCCTGTTACTCTCTACGCCCCCCCCCCCCCCACCCCCCGCCCCATCATGTATGGGGGTTGGTTCAGTTCCAACTGGGTTTCCATTGTGCCAATGTGCACAGAGAGGGCTACAGTGTGAAGAGTAAATAAACCAGCAGGCGTATGTGGTGTTGTTTAGCAACTGGGGGCCCTTTTAAGGTAGAAAGGTTTTTTTCTTCTTGGTTTAGTTGAATTTGTTGGCAGTTCAAGAAAAACACCAGGGAGTGAACATTTCTCAACTGCCAGAAGAAAGTCTGGACAGGGTGGGAGCTGCAGAGGCAGGCTTCCCACAGAACAAGTTCAAGTTTCAGATGACCAGGGATTTAATGTGTGAATGCAAACTTCAGAGTTAAATAAAAAACTTGATGCCATATTAATAGTCTGAGAATTGAGGGTTAAAGCAATTGTAAACAGTTTGTACCGTAGGGCAGCACGGTAGCACAGTGGTTTGCACAGTTGCTTCACAGCTCCGGGGTCCCAGGTTTGATTCCCGACTTGGGTCACTATCTGTGCGGAGTCTGCATGTTCTCCCCATGTCTGCATGTGTTTCCTCCGGGTGCTCTGGTTTCCTCCCACAGTCCAAAGATGTGCAGGTTAGGGGGGTTGGCCTTGATAAATTGCCCTTCGTGTCCAATAAAAAAGGTTAGGTGGTGTTACGTGGTTACTGGGTTACGGGGATAGGGTGGAAGTGTGGTCTTAAGTGGGGTTCTCTTTCCAAGGGACGGTGCAGACATGATGGGCTGAATTTCCTCCTTCTGCACTGTAAATTCTATGATACTCAGGAAAAATAAACCCGAAAGGAGCTTGATACTGAATTTGTTGTTAAAAGTAGAGCCAACATTTTCTTTGAAAGAGGCGTCTGGAAAACATGGACTGGATTTTGGAATGCAAACCACTGATGGAAAGCCGTGTTGTGAAAGAAGATTTTACAGCATGTTTTCTGGGAGTGGAGTTTGGAAACTTTCATGTGGCAATCATCTAGGGGGATTTTGAGGAGAAAACCACTGACATTCACTTGGGTTCAGAGTGGAGAGTTTTTTTGAGCACAGCCAGCTAGTGTGTTTAAAGGGTCTTTATATTACTGAGATGATATTTTAAGATATACTTTGCAATCTATGTTAATCCGTGAATTACAGGACTCATATCTAACACTCATGGTTTGGTATTTTATGTGAGTTTGGAAGTGGGGGGCATTGCGAAGTGGGAGCCACCTCCCTGCCTGGGCTGCCAGCCATCGGACCAATTCCCTCTCTTGAGCCCAACTCCATAAACCCACCCCCAATATGTGACCTCTGGCTTGGGTTACTCCTTAATCCTGGACTTTCAGTGGGTGCATTTCCCACAGCAGTTGCCACCTCCACATTGACACTGCTGAGCAAAAGACCTGCTGCCAACCCCTGATTGGCAGCCCATCTGTAATCTCACAACTATCTAATTGGCCCACAACAGGGGGCTTTTCAAAGTGAAAGGAGCACGGTTCTCTCACTGGCTCTCCAGCTGATGGCTGAGAACTCCGGCACCTTCATAATATTTCACCCATAGTTTCACACACTTAGCTCTCCCGCAGGTATCACATCCACATCTCACAGCTTGCTCACGCTGCAAACTATTCAACCATGTTCAGCACATCACTACCAGATTGCATCAAACTCACTGACACACTTCCCTCCCATGCAAGACAGAGTGGTGTGCAATTAGAGGGAGCATGGTTTAATTAGCAGAGGAGCAGCATATCTGTCCTTCCTTACCTCCATGGATACTTTAGAGGATAGCACAGAGGCAGAATCTATACATGGTGACAGACTGCGCAGTTCTGTGTAACGAAGCCTGATCAAGTTGGACGTTAAAAATCCCATGACATTTTTTGGAAGTAAATAAAATGGTCTTTATTTCACTTTAGCTGGGGTAGAAAATTAATTTTAGAAGATTGGATTGGATTTGTTTATTGTCACGTGTACCGAGGTACAGTGAAAAGTATTTTTCTGCGAGCAGCTCAACAGATCATTAAGTACATGGGAAGAAAAGGGAATAAAAGAAAATACATAATAGGGCAACACAACATATACAATGTAACTACATAAGCACCGGCATTGGATGAAGTATACAGGGGTGTTTATGAGGTCAGTCCATAAGAGGGTCATTTAGGAGTCTGGTGACAGTGGGGAAGAAGCTGTTTTTGAGTCTGTTCGTGCGTGTTCTTATGTCTGTTCCGTTATGTGTTTGTGATGTCTTATACATCACCTTGTAGGGGTGTGTGACCAAGGGGTTGTATAGCTGGTGAATGGTCTGCTCATGCCATTTTTCTGCCTCTGGTGGCGAAAGTGAAAATTACCTCCATTCTGGCCAAGGCATCTCCCTCAAAATTAACTGATTATTCATTTCATTGATGTTTTTGGGATCATGCTGTTTCTAAAATGTTTTCCACGTTCACCTAAATTGCAACAGTGTCATTTCAACATAATTCATTCTAAATGAAGCATTTTGGAATATTTCTGAGAGAGCGTAATAACCAAATCAATGGAAGCTTGAATAGCATCAGCTTTTCCATTGTTTTTTGTACTTTGGTGCGCTACTCTGGATATTACATCATACATTTGCTTATATATGACACCCTAATGCGTCTCTCCTGCCATCTCTTTACTCTGACACCATCTTAAAGTGAAGGCAGATGTCAAATACTCATTTACTACCTCAGCCAGGCCACACCATCATCACGCTTTGGACTTGCAAAGGAAAATCATTCAACGCTTTCATAAATAGAGCAGTTAGTAGTGATCTGTGTTGCATTTTATCATAATGGCAGACAAACTGAACATTTCGCAAGAAAATAAAAAGCCCCAAATGATGCGACTCCACTGGCGACATGGAACCTGACTCAGAGCAAACTGGGGAATGAAGTGACTCAACTGACCTTGTGTGCTCAATTTGGAACATTCCTCAAAGAGGCAACAAATGTGAAGCATAATTTAATCACATAAATTATTCAAATGAGATTGCAAACTGAATTATAATAAAAATCTTCACTGCTACTACCCACCCCTCTGACCTACACCTAATCTATCTAAAACTGGAAACATGGCAATCAATGGATCTCGACTGCTTGAACTTAACTCAGACTTTATTTTTTGCCTGTGCCATCCTGCAATTCTGCTAAAGCCTTCAGTTTGCTAAATGGCATTTTTCTGAAGCCGTGGCAAATTGCTGATACATCACAAGTTTTACCTAACAAAGGGGGGAGCTTGGAAATTTCTTCAGGTAATTTCATTTCTGCTGAATAAATTAGATGAGGAAATTGATTTGTAGGGGCAGGTTCAGTGAAATTATAGGAAGAATATGTAATAACCTGCATGGAACACACAGGTCTGGGTTGATTGTTTTCCCTGTGTGGCTAACTACGAGGTATTACCATGTGTATATAAGGTAAGCTAAATAGGAACTGACCAACAGAGAGAGAGAGGACCCAGTGAGGTTCGACCAGGCCCCATTGTAAAGCATACGTATTATAAATAAACGTCTTCTTTATGTTACTCGTCAGACTCCTCTCGCCTTTATTAAACTGGTGATGAAGATAAACTGGAACCGTCAATACGTTCCTCTATATCCCACCATGACTTTGCATTGCCTGGGACTAATATACAACAGAACGTTTGTAATATTTTTTCCATGCCAAAAACATAACCGAAAATGAGTGCCAGACTGAGATGTTGTTAATGGTCTGCAGTGCGCACACATTCAGCATAATTAGGGGCCTCACGTTTCCAGCAGCATCAGATAGGACAGCATTCGACCAGTTCATCATGCTGGTGGGGAATCATTTCAACCTGACACTGTCCATCATTGTGCAATGGTACAGATTTTATACGATAGAAAGATCTGAAGGGAAGTCAGTTGCCAAATATGTTTCCCGGTCACGGAAAATCGCAGAGTATTGGGATTATGTGGCCGTGTTGGCAGATATGCTTCGTGACTGCTTGGTTTGCGGTATTAAAAATCTCGACATACAAAACAAGACATCTAGGATAAACTTCCCTAACATTCCAGCAAGCTTTGCAGCTTTCTGTTTCACAAGAGAATGCCACTCGGGCTTACAGGAGCACCAAGGAATGGAGATTAATGTTGTTATACAACGCCTGCCAGTGGTTAGAAAGTCTTGGGATCATTCAACCGGTTCATTTTGCTGACTGGGCAGCACCGGTGGTTGCGGTGATGAAACCGGATTGGACTGTGGGTGCCTCTGCGGTGATTACAAATTAACCATAAATATGGCCTCACATTTGTAATGCTACCTTCTCCCTTGTATTGAAGACGTATACGCCACGCTGGCAGGTGGTTCCATCTTCACAAAATTGGATATGAGCAATGCTTATTTGCAGCTCAAACTGCAAGAGGCCTCGTGTCAATATTTTCCAATTAACACCCATAAGGGCTTATATGAGTAACCTGGCTTCCATTCGGTATCTTGTCAGCTTGCACCATCTTTCAATCAGTAATGGAAGGTATATTGCGAGGTCTCTTGCATCTTGATGATGTGTTAATTACGGGGCCGAAGGAGAAGGAACATCTAAAAAAGCTTGCGGATGTTTTGCAGTGGTTTTCGGAAATGGCGTCTGCCTGCTGAAAGCATCTTCAGTGCGGAGGAGGTGGTTTATTTAGGCTACTGGGTGGGTCGGGATGGCCTACTGGCAAAGTGCAGTAATAACCTACATGGTACACAAAGGGCTGGGTTGCTTGTTTTCCCCGCGTGGCTCGAGGAGTATGTGCTCCCCCGCTTACTGCAGGGCTATTGTCATGTGTATATAGGGTCAGCCAGATAGGAAACGACCAACAAAGAGAGAG
The DNA here is from genome assembly GCF_047496885.1 of Scyliorhinus torazame. Classification (NCBI taxonomy): domain Eukaryota; kingdom Metazoa; phylum Chordata; class Chondrichthyes; order Carcharhiniformes; family Scyliorhinidae; genus Scyliorhinus; species Scyliorhinus torazame. Next base: position 190,388,088 of record NC_092712.1, on the reverse strand, counting down.
GAACCAGTGAAGTCTAACCGGGCCCCTTTGTAAATAGTGCGTGTTATAAATAAATGTCTTCTTTGTGTTACTCGTCTGACTCCTCTCACCTTTATTAAAGTATGCGCACTCCTGTCAATATCCAAAGGCCCATTTTTATAGAGCACAAAACCTCCACCTATGTCTGCCTGAGCAGGCCTGTTTCACTCCTGTCTCTCAGGCTATCTGTAGCAGACGAACTTATAAACAGCTTTGGAATGGTTCTTCCTTTGGCCCTGAGTGCCACATGCATAAAACTTGTGTACAGCAGAATCTTTCTAGATAGGCTACCTCTAGGGCATCTTCCAGATAAGCCAGTCTGTACTTTCAAGTGATTGATGCCATGTTTGCCAGAGGAAGCACCTTTACCACATTCCTAACTGTAGAAAGCAGAGCTTTTAGAAGCTGGCATGCTTTCCAAGAATCCAGTACATTATATATGGAATCCGTGTAACCATTGGGGTTTCATACATTAATCCCACCGCATACATAAACAGGAAGGAAGACTGCTTAGTAATTGATGAGATGGTCATTGACCACAGACAAGTGGTGCTCATCCAGGCAGCAATCATGCTGCTTTTATTACTCAGCAGTCTTTATTACCTGCATTGTTTGAAGGTCTTAAGAGAATGGACAATGCCTATAGAAAACTATTATGCTGATAGCTATGGTTCACTGTGTCAGAGCTCAGCTGCGGTGACGTGCCGCAGGTCCGGAGCTCCCCCTCCAGTCCTCCCCGCTCACGGCGGCTATGGGCGGCCGTCACCTGCGGAGGGGGGAGAAGGAGGGGGGGACAGGGGACGGTGGGGGGGACAGAAAGCGACAGTGTTAGACAGTCCGACTCATGCTGCCCAAGGGGTGGGCAGCTGGTGGCTTCATAGCACAAGGCTAAATAGCTGGCTTTTAAAGCAGACTAAGGCAGGCCAGCAGCGCGTGTTCAATTCCCGTACCAGCCTCCCCGAACAGGCAGCGGAATGTGGCGACTCGGGGCTTTTCACAGTAACTTCATTTGAAGTCTACTTGTGACAATAAGCGATTATCATTTCATTTTTAAAAAAATTTCAGTGGCCAGGGCACTAGGCCATGGCGGTCGGTATACGTGCCAGCATGTGGTGCAGGGTAGGTTTTTCGCCGCTCTCCAGATGGGGAGGGATAGTGTACAGGTAGATGCGACGGGAGTTAGTGCCGGGGCACAGTGCTGCCTACTCAACCTGGTCACCCTGAGGAAGTCGTGCAGACTCTTCTGGCACTGCTGTCCGGTCCGGACAGTGTTTCTCACGGCACTGACAACCTCTGCCACCTGCGCGCAGGCCTATCGAACGGCGGCGGCTGGCAGCCTCCTTCCCAGAACGTTTACAGGGTCGCTCGCCTCTCCTCCACGGCGTCCAGCAGGGTATCGAGCTTGGCATCCGTAAAATGGGGTGCCACACTCCTTGATGCCACCTTGTTGGCTGGGGTGGTGTGTGTGGGGAGTGAAGCGTGTACATGTGGCTACAGCTTGCCGGCTCCTGTGTGTCAATCGCGAATCCGACGAATCCCGGACCATTTCTCATTGGAATCGATTGTGTTCCATGTGGTGCCGGAGCTAGCCCCTGAAAGGTCACTGAACAGGTGCGGCGCCAGCTTTGCTGTCGTAAAAGTCCACAAATTCTACCCCGGTGTCAAGACTTAGTCTCAGGGAACAGAATTCCGCCGTTCATTTTTAGCAATGAAAGATTACAGTCAACGAAGATACCAATGCATTTTTGTCACTGGCACATGGACAAATTCCCTGCATTTCACACAGAAAATACAGCACAAAACTATGTTCATCTCCTGAATTCCAAAATAAATTCCTGGCTTTGAGATGTTTAAATTACATGATATTACACCGCATAAATGGAAGATTTTATTTATCTTATTTCAAACTCAAAGCACCTCCAGATTGAGAGATTATAATTGCCAACTCAATTTACATGCTCAAATTTTGGTATTTGAAACTAAGCGGCTTTGAGTCGTCACACGAGGGTGCTGCAAGATGGCCTAAAAACAAAACAATCAAAATAAATAAAGTGATTTTCAATAAATAAATTAATTTTAAAGCTCAAGCTTAGCAGCTTTAATTAGAGGTTACAGAATGAAACTAACAATAATTATGAGTAATTGTAAGAATCACACAGCTGTGTTCGTAGATGAATAATAAATGATTCATTGAACCCTAATGGAACATTATGAAATTTGTTAAAACAGTGAAGATAATGGAATTAAAGCAGAGAATGCTGGAAATACTCAGCAGGTTAGCCGCAGCATCTGTTGTGAGAGAAACAGAGTTAACGGCATGGAATTTCATTAAGTCAGGATGACTCAGAGGCCCTTTACAAATGGTAGGCAACTCCCGATTCTGGAATTCCTGACCACGTCTCCAGATGTTTTGATTATTAAAAATTATATATTTATTGAATTTCAAACCGAACAATAACGGCAATATCAACAAACAAATATGCAGAATATATAGGTCAAATTCAGAAAAATTATATGCATTTACACTGGTCTTTTTAACGATAACAATCAAACTATCCCCATTATAAACTAACGCCCTTAACAGTCGGGCATGTCCAGTTCTTTAAAGAATATGATAAATGACCTCCACCTCTGGTAGAACATCCCACCGAGCCCCTAATGATATATTTTCTTTTCTTTTTCCCAATTAAGGTGCAATTCAGTGTGGCCAATACACCTACCCTGCAGGTCTTTGGGTTGTGGGGGTGAGACCCACGCAGTCACAGGGAGAATGGCAAACTCCACACGCACAGTGACCCGGGGTTTGGATTGAACCCTGGTCCTCAGCGTCGTGAAGCAGCAGTGCTAACCACTGTGCCACCGTGCCGCCCCTATGTTTAATTTTCTCTAGGTGTCGGAATGACATCCAATCATGCAACCAGGCGGATACTTTAGGTGGTGTGGGAGATCTCCAATTGAGCAATATTCGCCTCCTGGCTATCAAAGAGGCAAAGGCGAGAACATCCGCCCTCACTCCTGGATGGAATACTCGTGAGTCAGAGACCCCAAGTATGGCTACCAGTGGGCAAGGTTCTAGGACCACCTATAGAATCTTACATATCGTATCGGAAAAGGAAACCCAGGAGCTAGCAAGTTCAGGTCAAGACCGAAACATGTGAGGGTGATTAGCTGGCGTAAGTGAACAGCGATCACCCTTGTTCTTCACATCCTGGAAAGAACTTAATCATCTTCATCTTAGTCCAATGTTTTCTATGTAATAATTTGAACTGAATCAAACTCACTCTGGCACAAGACAAGGTCAGGGCCTAGCTCCTTTATCCATTTCTCCTTTACTACATCCAAAGGGGCAGAATCTGAAGAAAGAATAAGGTCATAAAGTTTGAAATAGATCCTCTGTCCTGTTATTCCAAAGACAGAACCCTCGCCATTAAAGAGGAGGGTGGGGTCAAGAGGAAGGAAGAAAGAAACTTCGGTGCAAAATCTAAAATTTGAAAAAAAACAATAAAAGTTGGAGCCAAACAAAATTTGTCCATGAGCTTCTCAAGGCTGGCGAATCTCCCTTCTAAAAACAAGTCCCCAAAATGCGCCAGATGCCCCCCCCCCCATACCCCCAAGACCTGAACGCTGAGTCTAAGCCTGAAGGCAAAAAGAGGTAATTATCTCAAATCGGGGCCAACAAATACAGAGGGCGAAGGTTGAAATGCTGCAGAAACTGTTTCCTAGTCCTGAGGGAGACGACCACCTCAGGACTCGAGGAGAAACTTGCAGGGAGAGGGGCAGTTGTGCAGTAATTATGGTGTGGAGAGAGGAACGGGTGGTACAAGAGCGAGCCTCCAATTTGCCCCAAATTGAGCCAGGGTCACTGAGCCATTGCAGGATTTTCTGTAGGTTGGCAGCCCAATAATAAAACAGAAGATTCGCGAGGGCCAAAACGGCCGATGCTCTGTCTCTCTGAAACAAAGCGCTGCTTTGCCTGACATTTGCCTGCCCAGATCAAAGTCAAAATCAATTTGTTCATCATAATAAAAAATGACGTGGGGGAAAAACAAATTGGGAATACATTGAAGTAAAAATATAAATCTTGGAAACATATTCGTTTTTATAGTTTGGATCCTACCTGCAAGATATAAGAAAGATTACTCCTCCTCTGCAAGTCTGTTTTAACATTATTGACAAGGCTTGACGTGTTCAGTTTGTGAAGTAATGCCCAGTTATGGGCTATGCGGACCCCCAGATATTGAAAATTAGAGGGTGAGAGACGAAACAGCAATGAATGAAGTTTAGCCTCTCAGGTGGATTCACCGGAAAACATTCCCTTTTACTCACATTTAATTTGTAGCCTGAGAAGGTACCAAATGTTTTGAGTATCCTAATTATGTTGTCTACTGAGTGGGTTGTATCTGAAATATACAGAAGTAGATCATCTGCGTAGTGATACCCAGCGTTCCACTCTGTCCCAGCAGATACACTTCCACCCATCGGATGACGTCAACGCTATGAGAGGGGCACAGTAGCTAATGCAAAGAGCAGCGGGGAAAGAGGACAGCTCTATCTAGTGCCCTTGAATAATGGAAAGTATTCTGAAGATACTGTATTCATACAAATGTTGGCCTTATGAGCATTGTACATCAGACGCATCCCGGAGATAAATTTAGGGTCGAAACCAAATCTTCCCAAAATCTCAAAGAGATAGTTCCACTCAACCCTGTTGAATTTTCTGCATCCAAAGATACTATGACTTCAGGTTGTAGACCAGTGGAGGGAGAGAGCACAATGTTGAAGAAGCGTTGAACACTGATTTACAACTGCCGGTTTTGAACAAAAGCCTGTCTGATCCTCAGATACTATAACTGGGAGACAGGGCTCCAGTCAGGACACCAGGACCTTAGCCAATAGTTTAACATCTGTATAACCCAAACTCTACTGGGTCTCTGTCCCCCTTGAGCAGCAAAGAAATTGAGACCTGCGTGAGGGTTGGAGGTCGTGACTCCCTGGACAGCAAATCATTAAACCTGTCCAATAATAGAGGTCTGAGCTGCTCTGAGAACCTTTTATAAAATTCAGTTGGAAAATTCTATGGCCCGAATGTGTTGACCAACTAGAAAACTCTTCATACGAAGATCGCAATCGACGAGTCCCTCCCCTTCCAGGTCGAGAGCGACGCATCTGATGTAGCTCTGGCGGCCACTCTCAACCAAGCGGGCAGACCCGTGGCCTTTTTCTCCCGGACCCTCCACGCCTCAAAAATCCGCCACTCCTGAGTGGAAATGGAAGCCCAAGCCATAGTGGAAGCTGTGCAACATTGGAGGCATTACCTGGCCGGCAGGAGATTCACTCTCCTCACTAACCAACGGTCGGTAGCCTTTATGTTCGATAATGCACAGCGGGGCAAAATCAAGAATTACAAGATCTTGACGTGGAGGATTGAGCTCTCCACCTATAACTATGAGATCTTGTATCATCCCGGAAAGCTGAATGAGCCGTCCGATGCCCTATCCCGCGGCACATGTGCCAACGCACAAGTAGACCGCCTCCAAGCCCTCCACAAGGACCTCTGCCACCCGGGTGTCACTCGATTCTACCATCTTGTGAAGTCCCGCAACCTCCCCTACTCTGTGGAGGAGGTCCGTACAGTCACCAGGAACTGGAAATCTGCGCAGAGTGCAAACCGCACTTTTTCAGGTCAGATAGAGAGCACCTGATAAAGGCTTCCCGTCCCTTTGAACGCCTCAGTTTGGATTTCAAAGGCCCCCTCCCCTCCACCGACCGCAATGCATACTTCCTGAACGTGGTGGACGAGTACTCCCGTTTCCCCTTCGCCATCCCCTGCCCCGACATGACAGCGGCCACAATCATTAAAGCCCTCGGCACCATCTTTACACTGTTCGGTTTCCCCGTGTACATCCATAGCGACAGGAGGTCCTCCTTCATGAGCGACGAGCTGCGTCAGTTCCTGCTCAGCAAGGGCATTGCCTCGAGCAGGACGACCAGCTACAACCCCCGGGGGAATGGTCAGGTAGAGAGGGAGAACGGTACGGTCTGGCAGACCGTCCTACTGGCCCCACGGTCCAGAAATCTCCCAGTTTCCCGGTGGCAGGAAGTCCTCCCGGATGTCCTCCACTCCATCCGGTCGCTGCTGTGTACCACCACTAACCAAACGCCTCACGAGCGCCTCCTTGTCTTCCCTAGGAAGTCCTCCTCTGGAACGTCGCTGCCGATCTGGCTGGCAGCCCCAGGACCCATCTTGCTCCGAAAGCATGTGCGGACGCACAAATTGGACCCGTTGGTCGAGAGGGTTCACCTTCTCCACGCAAACCCTCAGTACGCCTACGTGGCGTACCCCGACGGCCGACAGGACACGGTCTCCCTGCGGGACCTGGCGCCCGCCGGAAACACACACACACTCCCAACACCGATCACCCCCTCCCTGCCACCGGCGCACCCCACGACCACCCTCTTCCCGGTTGGATCGGTCCTCCGCCCGTGCCCGCCCAGGAGTAAAGAAACAGGAACGAACAGCGCAACGCTCCCAGAGACGACAGTGCCCGAGCCAGCATCTGCACCACCACCGGGGCTGAGGCGATTGACAAGGACGACCAGGGCACCCGCTCGACTCGTGGAATCCGCATGACACCAGAAAAACTTGTAAATAACTCTAACAAAACCTGTACATAATAATTCTGACAAAACATGTACACAGTTAACTGTTGGGCTAAATGCATAGCCACTGTTCGAAATTTGTTCCAGGACCAGCCTTGTAAACCCCTACCACCATGCGAACCACCACCCCGCCGGGTTCTTTTTTAACAAGGGGTGAATGTGTTGGTATGGATTAGGGGTAATACGGTACCTGTGAAGCCGAGAGGCTATTGGCTGACAGGTCCCAGGTCCTGGTTGGATCTGCCGCCTTCTGGCTCTGCCCTGAAGGCAGAGTGTAAGAGCCCGAGTTCTCCCAGCAGCCGCATTCTGTAACTGAGTTGCTGGGGAACAAGTCTTGCTTAATAAAGCCTTGATTGATTTCATCTCTTCTCGACTTGAGTGAGTAATTGTTGCGCTACACCCCCCCCCCCCCCCCCCACCCCCACCCCCATCCCCCGGCACACCACGTGCATGTGAAGGGTGTAAGCTAGCACTCAGCAGACAGGCAGGGGTCAGAATATGGCATAGATTGAGGAGCACTGGCGCACAGCTCTCTGCGGTTATCATCACCCCCCTGCCCTTGACAGTGACCCCCTGACGTTGCCAACACAGTCCCAGCATCCTGGAGTTTTGTGATACAGACACTGGGAGGATGGGAAATGGACGTGGTGGGATGGGTAAGTAGCGATGATGACCGGGCCACTTACTATGTGAATCGGGCAAGTATGAGGGCCTCCATAACCCTCCCGGCTTGCGGGACCCTCGCCGCTGCCACCTGCCCTTCAGCATCCAGTTTGTCCTTCGGTTCCTCCCTGGGCTCGCCCTCCAGCCCCTGCTGGTCCGGCGCCGCCTCATCATCCTCGTCCTCCTCCTCATTGGAAGTGCCCACATGCTCACCAACCTCCATCTCATTGCCCCGCTGCTGTGCGAGGTTGTGGAGCACAGCAGACGACCACAAGGTGGGCGATCCTCCAGGCGGTGGACTGGAGTGCACCACCGGAGTGGTTGAGGCATCGGAACTGCATCTCGTGGAGTCCGATGCACCGCTCAATCACAGCCCGAGTGGCCACATGGACCTCGTTGTCCTAAGTTTCCGCTTCAGTCAACGGCCTCCATATTGGCATCATTATCCGGGTCCTCGGGAGGTACCCCTTATACCCCAAGAGCCAGCCACCCATCCTGGGGTGGTCCTAGAAGAGGACGGGGATGACCAACTGCCCCAGGATGTAGCGGTCATTGACACTCCCCGAGAAGCGTGCACACACATGCATGACCTTTATGTGGTGGTCGCACATGAGCTGTATGTTCAAGGAATGGAACCCCTTTCTGTTAATGTAGGGCACTCACTGATGGCTTGGTGAGCACAGGGCCACATGCATGCCATCTATTACCCCCTGGACCTGGGGCTTCCCAGCAATGGTGGAGAAACCTGCTGCCCAGGCATCTTGTTGGGCTTGGTCCATGTCAAAGTTGATGTAGTATTGCGCCCGGGAAAACAGGGCATCTGTGACCTGTCGGATGCACCTGTGGGCTGTGGCCTGTGAGATGCCACCCAGGTCCCCACTCGAGACCTGGAAGGATCCTGAGGTACAAATGTTCTGGGCTGCGGTGACCTTGATGACCATCGGGCGTGGGTGCCCTCCTCCTCCATGTGGTGCCAAGTCCGCAGGTGCATGGCACAGATGCCACACCATCTTCTTGTTGAGATGGAGCCTCCTATGATATGCTTGTCCGTCATTTGTTCGAATGACCAGCGATGCTTGTACGCCCTGGGCCAGTGTGGAACGTCCCCTCTGGATCCCTCCCTGGCCTGATGGTCGGCAGGGTCCTCAGGATGTGGGGCGGGGTCTGGGACATGGGCACTGCCTCGAGCACCTGCACGCGCTGTTGCTGCCGCCATCTCCAGAGCCTGGCTGCTCAGCTTAGCAGTAGCACCACTAGGGTCCAAAATCCCTGTCATAGCATTCAATAAGACATTGGAGAGGATGTTAGACTGACAAACAGCCCAGGGCCTTCCACTCCCTTATTAATTCCCTCCCACCCTGCCCACGCACTCCCGGCCACAAATGGCTCCCCTCACTGGACCACAGATCCTGTACCCTGGACACCCGCTCATAATGTCATCCGGATGGGGCGCTGGTACCCTCCCCATAGCAGTCACCGTCAACCTTTGGCTGTGAACATGTCCCCGGACTGTGCCCCAACCCCTGGTGTTTGGATCTCCACTGCTGCGTGTGTCCTGTTACCTCCCGCAGAGTTCAAGCACAGAGTCCATGCATCAAAGTGTGATTGGGATGCTAGTAATGACTCCCACATGCTACATGGCCCACCCATCCACGGGAATCAACTGGGTTGTGTGAAGTGCTCACTTAACCACGATTGGCAATTCTCTATTAGCAATGGCCTCCAGCCGCATGGCCAGAGGCCTTGGCAGTCAATGGGGGTTATGGGTGGTCGGTGGGGCTGACGGGCAGGGACAAGGGTTGCACCCAGAACAGGTAACACGATCCAGGGATTGGCATGGTGGTGCCGGGCACGGTTGCCCCCCTGGTTGCCCCCCAGTACCTCCCCTCCAACCTCCCATGGCGACCCACCCTTGCAGAGGGTCCCCCACCTCCAGCCAGGGTTCCCCACCCTCAGCGAGGGTCCCACCCGCTGCCGAACACAGGAGCAGCAAGCTCAGCGCCCCCAGGGGCTCTTTGCCCGAGAGCAAAGATGGCTACTCCCCTCCTCGGCTCCCCACAGGAGCCCTTCTGCCAGGTTCACGTTTTTAATACGGAGTACCAATCGGCGCCAGCGCGACCATTTGCAGGGGAGGCCGATGAATGATAGGAGGCTGTTGGATTTGGGGTGGCTCCCGTTAATTTTATGGAAATAGTGCTTAAGTGGTGATAATTGGTTCTTCACCATGCTACGGCTGTTTTATTGCCCCCAAAAATACATCTGTGCTGTTTCCCTCAACTACTCCCTGTGGTATCGATTTCACATTCTCACCACACCCTGGGTATAGAGGTTCTTCTGAATTCCCGATTTCATTTCTTGGTGACTATCTTATCTTGATGACATCTTGTTTTGTTCTTCTGCACATGCGGAAACAAATATCTCTGTGTGTCCACTCTATTAAAACTATCGTAATTCTAAAGATCAAAGTGCTAATCCATGAAAAAGTGGAGGAGAGGCAGACCACCCTGTTCCCCAGGGTGAGAAGGAGGCTGCTGCCCGCCGCCATACACCAGGCCTGGCGCAGGCGGCAGAGGTCGTGAGCACCGTGGGCCACACCGCTAGGACTGGCCAGCAGTGTCAGAAGAAGATGCACAACCGCCTCAGGGCGGCCAGGGTGAGTAGGCAGCACTGTGCCCCGGACAGCAACCCCTGTCCCACACCCATAACTCCCGCCCTCCCCACCCAAACCCAATCCACTGACGGTCTGCTCGCACCCCACTCTGCATCATATGCCAACACCCATACCGCTCGCCATGGCCAGATGCTTGTCACAAATTCCACCACACCTATGCCATACGTGTCCAACTGTTTAACACTTTGCAGCTGTTATGGGCCAGGGTTTCGAGAACCCCAAAGCATATCATGGAGTTCACCTGACCCACGACTTTTACTAGATTGTGGTATGGGGAGCACACGGCCCACTTTACAGGTGTGGTACAGCAGAAATGGAAAAGTATTTTTTCAAACAAAACAATGTTTATTCTCTGAACTCAAGTTAACTTTTTTAAAACATACAGTGAACATCTTAGCAACCATCAATTCAAATACAACCCCCAAAGAATAACACTAAGTAATCCTTAATAACTTCCCAAACAACATCCAGAAGACTTAAGCAACACCTTTTAACAGAAGCACATTAGGTTTACATTCACTACTGAGAACATTTATAATTCTGAATTCACCAAATGATCAAGAGATCGTCTCTTCATGGCAGAGAGATCAATAGTACACCTGTTCTGTCTGGCTTCAGCTCCAACACTGAAAACGAAACTAAAACACACCCTGCAGCAAACAGCCTAAAATGAAAATAAAAAAGCTGACAGACTGCCCAGCTCCACCCACTCTCTTATATCACTGCAGTAGTAAACACCCATTTCTTAAAGGTACTCTCACAAGACACACTTACTGTCGTTCCCCCCCCACCCCTCCCAGGAGAAGGCGGCGCATAACCGCAGGGAGAGAGAGAGGTTCGCAAGTTGGACCACTGGACATGCTGCCCACCTGGTCAGTGGGCCCGTGGAGAGGGCAGTCGCCAAGGCTGATGTCAGCATCAGGCAAGCAAGAGAGCCTGAGTTGCAGTGTCCCTGTGGCACATGTGGCACAACCCCCACCAGCTCTACACCACCCCCACACCACCCCCACACCATCCCCACACCACACCACCACCAGCAAATACCCCACGACCCCCACACCACTTCCTCACCACCCCACACCACTTCCACATCACCTCCACACCACCCCCACCCCACCACCCCAGACCAGCCCACACCACGCCATCACCCTTGCACAACCCCACCACTCCCACCCCACACATTGTTCACACTTCCCCAACACAACAATACCATCCACCACCACCAAACCCCTCCATTACCTCCACACCATGACACAACCCTCATGCAACTCCCATAGCACCTCTACACAACCCCACACCACCCCTCCACACCACCCCCATCCCCACGTCACCCCACTTCTCTCATACCTCCCACCACCATCAAACCACTCCGCTACCCCATGTCGGTGACCCCCGTAGGGGGGGTGCCGGAACACCACAGCGCCTCAGACTCCCCCACTCCTGTGCCTGGAGCATTCGGTAGGCAGCGGGCAGTTCAGGGTGGCATCATGTGACCTGGGGCACCCGAGAATTTGCCTGGCCCCTCAAGGTCCGGTCGTTCCAGAGGATGGCCGTCAAAGGGAACCCAGGTCACAAGGCGGGAATCGCAGCAGCCTCCACTGCCTTTGATGTACCAACAGGCAATCCACCTAGATGTAGAATTAGGCCCCTTATGGCCAGTTATGTGGGCACAGATGCAGCACATAAAATAGTAATAGGAGCTCGGGCACAGTTGCACAAAAATATTCACCCTTTCACGATAAACACCTGTGCACAAATGTTTCAATCAGACTCAGTGCTTTGTCAGAAAGGGGTGAAGGATGGGCTGGGCTGGCTAAAGAAGGGGTGCTGGAGGGGTGGGGGTGGGGGGCATGGGCTAGGACAATCAGATCACCCACTGCTCATTGCCCCGGTACCCGGCCCCACCACCATCTCTCTCCACTACAACCCGCCCCCCACACCCCATCCACACCTCCGCCACCCCGAGGATTCAGTGGGACCATGTGATGGAATGGTGAGCTCGCATGCAGGGATCATGCAGGCGGACGGTGGAACATGCTGCCGTGGGCAGGAGTCAGACGTTGTCAAGTGATGCGGAGCACCAGAGTTCATTGCAGAGCAGGTCATCATCTTCCTCCATCCTATGGACCAGACCCACTGTTACTGTCAACCCAGGGCCGGCACCCTGTAGTAAGGCAAGCAGGAATCACGGAGGGGATTGCAGGTGCTTTGGGGGATGCGTGGTTGGTGCAGGGAAAGTGGACATGGAAGGCAGTGGTCTTCTGGGGGTAGGGGGGGGGTTATTGAGGAGAGGTTGTTCATGCCGCAGTCGAACAGGCCCCCTAGTCGGCGAACCTGGAGGTTAGTAGAGCATCCCTAGCGCACAAATTGTGCGCCCTCTTGTGCCTGCCAAGGCCCCATACCATGCCCATTCTTGCCCTCCCCACATCCTCCTCATTGGACAAGGCCTGCCGTTCATCCTCCTCATCAAGCATGTCACCCCTCTGCTCCACGATGTTGTGGAGGATGCAGCAGGCCACCAAGATGTGGGAGACTCTCCTTGCGCTATACTGGAGGGCCCCTCCAAAGCTGTCCAGGCACCTGAGTCGCATCTACAAGATACTGATGCACCATTCGATCACGGCCCTAGTTGCGGCATGGGCGTCGTTCTGGAGGGTCTCCGCTATGACCTGAGGCCTCCAGATAGGCGTCATCAGCTATGACCTCAGTGGATAACCCCTGGCGTCCAGGAGCCAACCCCTCACCTCAGGTGTTGGGGACTGTTGAGTGTTACAGGAGAGGCTGGTGGGGAGATGGTGAGGGTAGACAGGAGGTATGCGGAGGTGCATGAGGAAGGACTGTTGAGGAAGAGGCGCAGCCTCCAGGCCAACTTCGACCTGGTGACCACCAGGAAGGTGGAGGTGCAGTGGAGGAAGGCCCAGGGGGCGATTTATGAGAATAGGGAAAAGGCAAGCCGGATGCTGGCGCATTAGCTCCGGAAGCGGGACGCAGCTAGGGAGATCGGGGGAGTTAAGGGTAGGGGAGGAGTGGGGTTGGCATCAATGAGGTCTTCAGGGACTTTTATGAGGAATTGTATCCGTCCGAGACCCCACTGGAGGAGGGAGGGATGGGCCTCTTTCTGGACCAATTGAGGTTTCCGAAGGTGGAGGAGGGACTGGTGGTGGGATTGGGGGCCCCAATTGGACTGGAGGAGCTGACCAAAGGGATAGGGAGCATGTAGGTGGGGAAGGTACGGGGGCCGGATGGTTTCCCGATCGAATTTTCTAAAAAATATATGGACCTGTTGGGCCCTTTGCTAGTTGGGACCTTTAATGAGGCAAGGGAGGGGGGGCCTTGCCCCCAACGATGTCCCGGGCATTGATCTCCTTGATCCTGAAACGGGACAAGGATTCCCTGCAGTGTCGGTCTTACAGGCCGATTTTGCTGCTAAAGATAGATGCCAAGGTGCTGGCGAAGATCTTAGCCACGAGGATTGAGGATTGTGTGCCCAGTTCATCCACGAAGACCGGACGGGGTTCGTGAAGGGGAGGCAGTTGAACGCGAATGTGCGGAGGCTTCTGAACGTTATCATGATGCCGTCGAGGGAGGGGGAGGCAGAGATAGTGGTGGCGATGCACGCTGAGAAATACTTCGATAGGGTAGAGTGGGGGTACCTGTGGGAGGTGCTGAAGAGGTTTGTGTTTGGGGAGGGGTTTGTCAGGTGGGTCAGGTTGTTGTATGAGGCTCGGATGGTGAGTGTGGCCACGAACAGGAGGTCTGAGTACTTTTGGTTTCACCGATGGACAAGGCAGGGGTGTTCCCTGTCCCCCCCTGCTCTTCGCACTGGCGATTGAACCCCTGGCTATGGCACTGAGGGAGTCGAGGAACTGGAGGGGGTTGGTGCGGGGTGGGGAGGAGCATAGGGTGTCGCTCTATGCGGACGACTTGTTGTTATATGTGGCGGATCCCGTGGGGGGGAATGCCGGAGGTAATGAGGATCCTCAGGGAATTCGGGGATTTCTCGGGGTACAAGCTCAACATGCGGAAGAGCGAGCTGTTCGTGGTTCACCCAGGGGACTAGGAGAGGGGGATTGGCAAGCTCCCACTAAAAAGGGCGGAGAGGAGCTTCAGATATTTGGGGATCCAGGTGGCTAGGAGCTGGGGGGCCCTGCATAGGCTTAATTTCACAAGGCTGGTGGAGCAAATGGAGGAGGAGTTCAAGAGGTGGGACGCGTTGCCGCTGTCCTTGGCGGGTAGGGTGTAGTCAGTCAAAATGACGGTGCTCCCAAGGGTTTTGTTCCTGTTCCAGTGCCTCCCCATGTTTATCCCGAAGGCCTTATTTAGGCGGGTCAACAGGATCATAATGGGGTTTGTGTGGGCCTCGGTGTGAACCCCAATACGGGGGACCCACCGGTTCGTGCCAGGGAGGACAGATGGAGGGTTTTCAGGGTGGCACAGGGCAGGGATACGAAGGTTGGGAGACCTGTTTGTGGACGGGAAGTTCGGGAGCCTGGGTGAGTTGGAGGAGAAGTATGGGCTCCCCCCGGGGAACAACTTCTGGAGTTACAGGTAAGGGCGTTTGCCAGGCGGCAGGTGGTGGAATTCTCGCGGCTGCTGCCACGCACAGTACAGGACAGGGTGCTCTCGGGGGGGGGTGGGCGGGAGTGGGGAAGATCTCGGAAACTTACCAGGTGATGCAGGAGGAGGAGGAGGCCTCGATGGTGGAGGTGAAAGGTAAGTGGGAGGAGGAGTTGGGAGAGGAGATCGAGGAAGGGACGTGGGCAGATGCCCTTGGGAGGGTGAACTCTTCATCTTCGTGCGCGAGGCTCAGCTTCATACAGTTTAAGGTGCTGCACAGGGCACACATGACCGGGACAAGGATGACCCATTTTTTTGGGGGTGAGGACAGGTGTGTTAGGTGCGCAGGGAGCCCAGCAAACAACACCCATATGTTCTGGGCATGCCCAGCGCTGGAGGAATTTTGGAAGGGCGTAGCGAGGACGGTGTCGAGGGTGGTAGGATCCAGGGTCAAACCGGGCTGGGGGCTCGCAATATTTGGGGTTGCAGGGGAGCCGGCAGTGCAGGAGGCGAAAGAGGCCGGTATTCTGGCCTTTGCGTCCCTGGTAGCCCGACGAAGGATTCTTCTTCAGTGGAAGGATGCGAGGCCCCCAAGGGTGGAATCCTGGATCAACGATATGGCAGGGTTTATTAAATTGGAGAGGGTGAAATTTGCCTTAAGGGGATCGGTGCAAGGGTTTTCAGGTGGTGGCAACCGTTCTTGGACTTCCTGGCAGAACGGTAGACAATGGTCAGCAGCAGCAGCAACCCGGGAGGGGGGGGAAGTTCTATTCTATTTTTGTTTGTCTACACTGGGGGATCTGAGGGGGTGTATATATTTGCTATGTTTGCCATGTGTTAATTCGGGGTGTTAATTTATTATTTTCATTCAGGGGGAGGGGGATATGGAGGGTTGTTTTTTGACTGTGTTTTGTGTTTAACCCTGTTGGGTTCCTTTTTCATTTTGTTATTGATATTCTGTGAAAACCTTAATAAAAGAAGGCGTACGGTGTGTTAGCTTTTATTGAGAGGGATTGAGTTTCGGAGCCATGAGGTCATGTTGCAGTTGTACAACACTCTGGTGCGGCTGCATTTGGAGTATTGTGTGCAATTCTGGTCGCCGCATTATAGGAAGGATGTGGAAGCATTGGAAAGGGTGCAGAGGAGATTTACCAGAATGTTGCCTGGTATGGAGGGAAGATCTTATGAGGAAAGGCTGAGGGACTTGAGGCTGTTTTCGTTAGAGAGAAGAAGGTTAAGAGGTGACTTAATTGAGGCATACAAGGTGATCAGAGGATTGGATAGGGTGGACAGCGAGAGCCTTTTTCCGCGGATGGTGATGTCTAGCACGAGGGGACATAGCTTTAAATTGAGGAGAGATAGATATAAGACAGATGTCAGAGGTACGGTCTTTACTCAGAGAGTAGTAAGGGCATGGAATGCCCTGCCTGCAACAGTAGTGGACTCACCAACACTGAGGGTATTCAAAATGTTATTGAATAGACATATGGACGATAAGGGAATAGTGTAGATGGGCTTTAGAGTGGTTTCACAGGTTGGCGCAACATCGAGGGCCAAAGGGCCTGTACTGCGCTGTAATGTTCTATGTTCTATGTTCATACAGTCCACATCGTCCCAGTTTGGGGCGTAGATGTTCATGAGCACCACTCGGACACCCTCCAGCTTCCCACTCACCATTATATACCTACCCCCTTTATCAGCCACAATTCTCCCAGCCTCAAATGCCACTCAAGTGTGCACATCACCAACAATCTATCCTGGTCCACCCATATTGATGCAACGATGAAGAAAGCACAACAGCACCTATACCTATACCAGGAAACTAAGAAAATTTGACATGTCCACATTGACTCTTACCAATTTTTACAGATGCAACATAGAAAGCATCCTATCTGGTGTGGCAACTGCTCGGCCCAAGATGTAAGAAATTGCAGAGAGTCGTGAACGCAGCCCAATCCATCACTCGAACCTGCCTCCCATTCGTTGACTCTCTCCACACCTACCATTGCCTTGAGAAAGTGGGCAGCATAATCAAAGACCCCTCCCACCCGGCTTAGTCTCTCTTCTAACCTCTTCCATCAGGCAGAAGCCTGAGAACACGCACTAACAGATTCAAAAACAGCTTCTTCCCCACTGTTATCAGACTCCTGAATGACCCTCTTATGAACTGAACTGATCTCTCGACGCATCTCCTTTACTGTGTTGTACTACATTCCGTCTGCTTCACCCGATGTCCATGTCTATGTATTTACATTGTATGTCCTACGTTTTTCAGGTATGGAACGATCTGACTGGACTGTACGCAGAACAATACTTTTCACTGTACCTCGATACATGTGACAATATATCTAAATCCAATTCTGACTGAGTCAAGCTTACCTCAATTTTACAGTAATAGTGAAATTAAGGGGTGGGATTCTCTGACCCCGGGTTGGGTCGGAGAATCGGTGGGGGGGGGCGGGTTGCGCGATTCACGCAATGCCGGTCCGCCGAAACTCCGGATGGCGCCGGCACGTTTGGCACGACGCCGGTCGGTGGCCACTCTATGTGGACCCCTGGTGATTCTCCGCGCACGTTGGGCCAAGTGGCCATCGAGATAGGCCGAGTTCCACCGGCGCCGTTCACGTGTGGTCCTACCTGGTGGGACCTCGGCGTTCATCCTGCGGGGGGCGGCCTGGTGGGGGGGGAGCGGGGAACCGACCCCCCAGGGGAGGGGGGGGGCCTCCATCGTGGCTCACGATTGGGGCCTACCGATCGGCGGGCCGACTTCTCCTGGTGGGTGCCTATATGTTCCGCAACGGCCGTAGCGCGCATGCGCAGACCCACGGCGCCTGTTTCATGCCGGTATAGGCAGCTGGAGCTGCTGAGTCATTCCAGTGCCGTGCTGGCCCCCTGTAGGGCGCAGGATCGCTGCCCCTAGGGGCCTGTTGACGCTGTCGTAAAGCGCGAAGGCATTTACGGCGGCGTCAACACTTAGCCTCAGGATCAGAGAATCCCACCCCTGACCTTTAGAAGTTACAGTGACAATCAGGATGGGCAGCACCAGCAGCACAACGGCATGGTGGCACAGTGATTAGCACTGCTGCTCCACAGCTGCAGGGTCTCAGGTTCAATTCCGCCCTCAGGTGACTGTCTGTGCGGAGTTTGCACTTTCTCCCCCTGTGTGCATGGGTTTCCTCTGGGTACTCCGGTTTCTTCCCACAGTTCAAACATGTGCAGATTAGGTGGATTAGCCATGCTAAATTGCCCCTTAGTGTCCAAAGGTTAGGTCGGGTTACTGGGTTACAGGGATAGGGTGGATGCCTGGGCTTGAGTAGGGTGCTCTTTCCAAGGGCTGGTGCAGACTCAATGGGCCGAATAGTCTCCTTCTGCACTTTAAATTCTATCATTCAGTCAGTGTGAGTAACGGTCTGAAGAGAGATAGAAGTCTGTGGAACACAAAACAGCTTTTCAAATCCATTGGAAGCCCCAACAATTAATTCAATAAATGACTTTGGAATTATATTGCGCATTAATTAGTACAAATTCTTAATTCATTCAACTGAAATGTCACTCTCGTTCATATTCATTTTGCTGGAGACAGTAACATATTTATTTTGAATAGAAGTCATAGAATAATGCAGCGAAGACCCATTTGACCCATCATGCTGGAAGCAGCCTTGAAAGAGCAATCCAATTAGCCCCACTTTCCTGCCCTTCACCCATAACCCTGCGCTTTTGCCATTTAAATATTTAATCAATTCCCTTTGGAAAGTTATTAAATCTGCTTCTCCCATCCTTTCAGGCATTTGAGGTTATAATGGCTCACTCTCTAAAATTTATTTGCTTCTGCCACCTATGATTCTTTTGACAATTATCTGAAAAATTGTGGAGAAAAATATTTCAGCCAAAGACATTCGGGGTAATTTTTACTTTGGGTGATAGTGTAAGAATTGATGTTGGTTCAGCTGACGTTCATGCATTTCTCCCAATTTTAATTTCCATTCATGTCCAAATTACCCCCATCAAGTGTTTATATTAATTATCTCAAAATGTACTTTGAAGTTTTGTGCTATTAGAAGGGGAAACAAAGCTACCCTTTATGCAGTCAAGAAAGAAACCCAAACTGCATCAATTTTAATTCCCCCAATCAAGCTAATGCAGTTCACAAAATAAATTTAAAAAAATAAAAATAAATTTAGAGTACCCAATTTATTTTTTCCAATTAAGGGGCAATTTAGCATGGCCAATCTGCCTAGCCTGCACATCTTTGGGTTGTGGGGGTGAAACCCACGCAAACACGGGGGGAATGTGCAAACTCCACACGGACAGTGACCCAGAGTCAGGATCGAACCTGGGACCTCGGCACCGTGAGGCTGCAGGGCCAACCCACTGCGTCACCGTGCTGCCCCCCACAAAATAAAAATGACTTCCCCTTGTATGAATTAATATGTGACCTGAATATAATTTCAAACATAAAACTTTGCTTCCCATTCCTTTCCAATATATAAAACACTAAAGTGTAGACGATGTTTATTGGAGCTTCAATTGTTCTTCATTTATTAATGTTATTGCTTAGCAAACAGATTATTGTTGATTGGCTCCTTGTTAGATTTAGTTGCAGCAATACTTAAAAGAGATGAGTTACAATAAATTAACCATTATTTATAATCAGTCTGTACGAATGTCAATCCTTCTAATATAGAGAGTATTTAATTGATCAAGATGCAATTCAGCAGCCAGAGATCAATTAAATTCTATAATATTGTGCACACTTGGGCCCAAATTTTTGTGGAGACATGGAGAGTCCACAGCCTTTAAAAATGGTAGGTGCAACCTGGATCGAGACGTCCCACCCCCATTTCTGACAGATCCCATTATCGCAGAGAAGGGAAAGGTGGCAGCTGTGACTAATGCAGGAGAGAAACTTGAACTTAACAATGCCATTAGAACTCAGTGCTGATTTCAGACAAATGCCATTTCTGCTACTGTGGGAGCTACAAGGCGGGATTCTCCGGTCGCCGACACCAAAATAGTGTTTGGCAATCGGCTGGAGAATCCCCGTTTCCGACCAAATTGGGAGCGGCGCCACTTTCGCGATGCTCTGCCCCCTCCAAAGCAGTGTACTCGCAGAGCATGCCGCGCGCCATATCGGTGGCCTCAGGCACCCCTGATGCTCCGTCCCCGGCCGGCCGATTTCAACGGCGTGGGTCTCTCATGTTCTCACCCGTCGGGAACTCAGCGTGGTGGCTGCGGACTCAATCCAGCCATGCCACAGTCAGGGGAGGGCAGGATCCGCAGGAAGGGGGGACTTTGTCAGGGGCTGGGGGTACTGTTGGGGGGTGGTCCAGTGCCTGTGAGCCGGCCAAAGGGGGGCGGCACTATTTTGCAGGCTGGGTCCGCGCTCGGCTGGCGCCACTGCAGGTCACCGCCGTGCGCATGTGTGGCCACGGACCCGGTAATTCTCCGGACCATATCAGCAGCTAGATCTGGGTGCTCTACACTGCTCGGCTACAAGCCCCCAGACAAACAGAGGATCGGTGGCTGTTTTGCTCCGAATGTTCGGTCGTAAAACGCCATCGTTCCCAAGCCGGCGTGAGGACATAGCCTCAGAATTGGAGAATCCGCCTCACTCATACACTCTCTCTCACTCTCTCACTCTCTCTCTCTCACTCACACTCACTCTCTCTCGCTCTCTCACTCACACACTCTTTCTCACTCACTCTCTGGCTGGGATGCTCCGAGCCACCGCGCCGCAATCGTGCTCGGCGCGGGGGCGGAGAATGTGGCGTCAGACCCACGATCAGGTCCGACGCCTTCCCGCGATTCTCCGGAGACCGGAGAATCGGCGCCAATCGCGCGCGGGCGGTCGGCATGGCTCCGGTCGGGGGCCATTGAAAGAGAACCCCGCGGCGATTCTCCGCCGGCAACTGGCCGATTTCCCACCGGCGTGGTTCACTCATGGTTCCACCCGGTGGGCACTCGGAGTGGCAGCTGCGGACACATGCGTGGAACTGCGGTCGGAACTGCAGGGCCCCATATCGGCAGCCGGAGCTGCGTGGACTACTCCGGGGCCCTGCTAGCCCCCTTCAAAATGGAGAATCACTCTGGACTTTCTAGTAAAAAAGTCCAGAGTGATTCACACCTGGGGCGTCATTCTCCGCCGGCGGGAGTCTCCGTTTTGCCGGCGCCCGGGGGTTTCCCGACGGCGTGGGGCTGCCCCACAATGGGAAACCCCATTGACCGGCCGGTGTAACGGTGACCGGCGGGTCGGGGCAGAAATGTGGCGGGGCGGTAGGAGAATTTCGATCCTGTTTTCTTGCGGGCGAGTGGACATAGCCCCATTATCAGAGAATTCTGCCCTCTTTCACTCACACCCAATAATTTTAGAGTAGTTCTAAATGCTCTTGAGGGGAGAATAAGGCCGACAGGCTTGTGAAGGTATTTAATTTCTCAGCCATTCAAAAGACAGACTGTGTCAGTGTAAGGTTAAAAACCTCAAGCTGCAAAGTTATTTAAATTACCACCCTTTTTTAAAAATAGACAACCGGTATCAGTGACAGTTGAAAAAAATCTGATCTAGCAGTTTTAATAACTGTTTGTTGACAATACCCCAAGAGCTCTCATTATGTTAGTATTGATGCTTGGCTGCTTTCCACAACCTTAGTTGGGAGTCCGAAATTTCTAATTTGTTTGGCAGCTCAAAGTGGTTATTAAATTACTAGCTGTCTTGATATAGGATTATGAACACAAGTCAGTTAATTTTTTGTAAAGCATTAATTATTTGCGGGGATTTAAATGTTTTGAATGGCTGTTCATGAATGAAAGTTTTTAACTATAATGAAGGTTGTAATATATTTTCATAACTTTACTTAATTTCATTTCAATCTGTCTCCTGAGGTCTGCCCATGGTGAATACTCAAGGAATCGAGGGAGTGAAGACAAAAGGTGGTGTGTGGGTCAGAATTAATTGGCATGGTGGTGATATGGAGGAATGGGGCTGATTGACAGCTACCAGTGGTTATAGATGCTTTGATGTGGGACTATGAATCCAATGCTGGGTATTATAAGGATTGCACACTTGTATTAAATGTTTTTCCTTAAACAGCATTAATTATTTGAAGAAATGTAAATGGAGTAAATTTGTTTTACTGTTGTGAAGTCTGAAATGGCCTTTTATTTTATCAAACTTTATCTTATCTCATCTCTGCATGGGTCCTGGGTTCCTTGGTGGATACTAGGTGAGTTGGCATGGTGGGTATAAAGGCAAAGCGTGATGGGTGGGGGATATGGGCTGGCATGATTTGGTGTTAAGTTGGCATAGAAGTTATAAAGGGCCAGAGAGGCATAGGTTTGCATGGAGGGTATAGGTCTGGGGGCTGGTTAGAAGGTGGAGTAAGCAACCCAGGAATAATGAGGAGGATGCAGGATTCATTGTGCTGGATGGAGTGCCTGTCTCAAGTCTTCAATTGTGCCTAAAGTTTAAAAATATAGAATATAACATGAAACACCCACCTCTCCCCGTACACCTCTTACCGCATCCATGCCTCCTCATGTCCCTCCACCCATGTTGACAGTTCCAATCAATTTAACAGTAATGAGTCTACGGACTTTTTAAACACATTTATGCCTACTTTTAACAATTTCCAAAGGTGCATGACCTCCACCAAAAGACATCTGACCTACTCCTTGGGTACCTTACCTCCCCCAAAGATATCCCAGGATCAGATCCAAAGGAATAACTTCTCTCCCCAAATGTGTAGCCTGGCTATCCAACCATATCCACATATTTCAAACTACTCTTGCCAGGTCTAATCTGCACAGTTCAGGCTTAACATTTCAGGCTATCAAAATCTCACTTCAGTGGAGGCAGCTGATCATTTAAATGTCTAGCTGACTCTGCAAAACACGTGTGTGCGAAACACACCCATCTCCTTTCCCAGCTTTGGCAAAATGTGAATTGCCACGTTCAATGTTGAGACTTGCGGGGCGGGATTCTCCATCAACCGAAGCCAGAATCGGGAAACATGATTAGGCGCAGAATTGGTTCCGAAACTGAAATTGTGGCAGGCACTGATTGGACGCCAAACCACAATTTTCCGTCACCTCGATAGCGGCGTCAATGCGGTCTGGAACGCACGTACAATAAATGGCGTTTGCATATCATTAGCGGGCCCAACCTAGTATTCGCCAGGGCCTCCATGATTTGCTGCCTACGATGGGCCGGATTCACGATGCACAGTTCAATTGTGAAAGCGTCATTGTGGCTGATAAGGGAGAGAGAGGAGATGGGATACAGAGTGGCATGACCAGGAGCTGCCAGGGCGGACTCTGGCTGGGCTGGCTGGGGTGGGTGGGGGCCCTGCCAGAGTCCAGGGAGGGGTGTGATGACAGGGGAATGTGTCTTGGGGCCGGCGTGATCTCCCCTCCCCCCCCACAAGACTGGGGCAGTGCCCAGGCATGGAACACCACTACCGCAGCCTGCAAGGTAGCCATCTTGCTGAGCACCCCACTGATCACCCACCTCAGTCCCTGGTTCTGCAGAGTGACACCGACCATACAGGTGCTCCCACTCCCACAACCCGCACCCCACCTTCTGCCATACCCCCTCCACCCAACCAGCTGGGCATCAGGCGGCCCACCCAGGGCAATGGCCACTGTAGCCCCAATGGAGGCGCCAGGCGGGAGCCCATAAGCATATCACTGGCAAGGGCAGCATTAGCCAATGGTACCACTAGCACCCCTGGCCGGGCACTGACGGTGTGGAGAAGGGGGGCATGCAGGGGCAGAGCCCTCAATGCCAACCAGGGTACCATGTAGCCCAGTGAACTTGGTTAGGCATAGGGGTACACCCCATGCTAACATGTTGGCCTTGTGTGACAATGGATACTGGAATTCAATCAGCAATAGTGGCCTTCCTCCTAAGGCCGTCATGGAGGCCGTATATGCCCAGTCGGCACAATACATCCATTCCAATGTGAACCAAGCCCAACAGGATGCCGGGTAGCAGGGTACGCTGCTATTGACGGGATACCACGGTCCAGGGGTGATCGATGGGATGCATGTCCCCCTATGAGCACCTGCAGATGACAGGCCACTCTACACAAACCGAAAGGGGTTCCACTCTATGAACGTGCAGCTGGGCAGCACGGTGGCACAGTGGGTTAGCACTGTTGCCTCATGGCGCCGAGGTCCCAGGTTCGATCCCGGCTCTGGGTCACTGTCCGTGTGGAGATTGCACATTCTCCCCGTGTTTGCGTGGGTTTCGTCCCCACAACCCAAAGATGCGCAGGCTAGGCGGATTGGCCACACTAAATTGCCCCTTGATTGGAAAAAATGAATTAGGTACACTAATTTTTTTTTTAAAAATGAACGTGCAGCTGATATGTAACCATCAGCTGCGCACATGCATGTCTGTGACGGATAACCGAGCAGTGTGCACAATGCCTTCATCCTGACGATTCCTGACACGCTCAAGACACCCCTCTGACTGGAGGGTTGGCTCCTGGGTGACGGGGGTTATCTGCAGCATTCACAGCTGATGACGTCTATCCAGAGACCACAGACCAACGCAGAGACCCGCTGCAATGATGCCCATACCGCCATCAGGGGCATGATCGAGCGGTGCTTCAGCCTCCTGAAGATGTGGTTCAGGTGCCTGGACCGCTCTGGAGGGGCTCTCCAGTATGAGGCTGAGAGGGTCGCCCGCATCGTGGTGGCCTAATGCAACCTCCATAATATCAGGCAGAAGAGGGGCGATGTGCTGGAGGAAGATGATGAACGGCAATCCTCCTCCGAAAAGGAGGATGAGGGGTAGGGCGAGGTTGGGCACGGCATGGGCCCAAGGCAGGCACAGGAGGCCGCAGGACGTGCATTCCAGGGCCAACGCACATGGGATGCTCTGGTCGCCTCCAGGTTCACTGACTATGGGGGAGTAGGGGGTGGACAGGCCACGGGCACGGTCACCACATCCCACCTCGCCATCCCCCCTTCCTGTAACCTCCTCCGTGATATGTACCTTCAGCACTCAGGGGTTGTGGGCCTTGGGTTGGCAGTAACACCAGGTCTGGTCCATGGCATGGAGGATGATGACAACCCGCTCTGCGATGAGCTCTGGTGTTCCACATCGGTTGCAAGTCTGACTCCTGCCCATGGTAGCACTTTCCACCATCCACCTGAATGATCCCTGCATGCGAGCTGGACATTCCATCACACCGTCCCATCGGATCACTGGGGCGACGGTGGGGAGGACAGTCGGGGGGAGGGTAGGGAGCCCAGTGGGCCCCCCCCTCCCCCCTCCTACCCCCCGCTACGCTCCTCCCCGCGACCCTCTTTGGTCAGTCCAGCTCACCCCTCACACCCATCTAACAGAGCACTGAGCCACGTTGTAACTGTGTTAACAGATGTTTAATGTGCACAAATATGTACAGATAGGTACCCTAGCCCCTATAACTAAACTGTCTCCTGCACCTGTGCCGACTGAACTGTTGTCTAACATTTGACCTTACGGGCCCGAACGTTACATCGAGGTGGATCCCTAGACTGTAATACAGGAATGGAGTGTGATGAACGGTTACTGCCTTATCATCATGTAAGGTGAGGTCCCCTTTAAGACCAGGCTTGGAACCCTGGGGACTCCGCCTCTGGCTCCGCCCATCTGTGAGCCATATATAAAGGGCTGCCTCATGGGCTGTGCAGCAGTCAGCACATGTCTCAGCTCTAGCATAGTTCTTAGTCTAATAAAGCCTTCTTTACCATTTACACTCTCAGCGTCATTATTGAGGGTACCTCAATTTATTAGACTAAACTAGATTCAGGATGGACGCAGGCCTAAAACCAGAGAAGCTCGATCTGGAAGCACGGACACCGGAGGCGAAGGAAATGTTAAAATACTGGCTGCAGTGCTTCGAGGCCTACCTGGACTCCGCAGAGACTCCAATCCTGGGGCCACGCAAGCTGCATCTACTCCACGCCCGGGTGAGTCACAGAATCTCCGCCACGCTCGAAAAGGCAACGACTTACGAAGAGGCAGTTGAGTTACTCCGCAAGCGGTTTGTCAAAACCATCAACGAGGTACACGTCAGGCATCTGCTCTCTACCTACCGGCAGCGCTCGGGGCAATCGCTCGACGAATTCGTTGAGAAACCTCCAGGACACGCTAACGCTTGCCTCCTCGCTCGAGGTGGCCCGACATAACTTGGGTACGTACCCCGCGGACTCTGCGAGCCCCCCCCGGACTTCCTCAGACTCAGCCGTATTACAGGCCTGCGCCACGCGGCGACCCGCTCACCATGGGGGCACACCATGCTACTTCTGCAGGCAGGGCCAGCACCCACGCCCACGCTGCCCAGCCCGCTCCGCGATCTGCAGCGACTGCGGGAAGAATCGGCATTTTGCGAGGGTCTGCCTGGCCAGACCCAGGGGCCAGAAAAACAAAGAACAACCGGCCCGAAAATAATGCTCTCAGGCCTGCAGGCCTCGCAATGCTGCTGCGCACCGACCCGTCACGCCCCCTTCTGACGCATCATCAGCCTCGTGCGAATCATGGGAGCGGCCATCTTGTCAGCGGCCATCTTCTCGAACCGACACGTGCGACCGGCGGCGGTGGCCATTTTACGAGTCCGACTCGGCTGAGGACTCCGACAACCTGCGAGTGTGTGCAATCACCCTCGACCAAACTCGGCCAAAACACCTGCAGAACTCTATGATGCAGGTCCAGGTCAACGGGCGTGACACTGCATGCCTCTTCGACTCCAGGAGCACGGAGAGCTTTATCCACCCTGAAACGGTAAGGCGCTGCTCCCAACGCATCCATCCCGCATCCCAAACCATTGCCCTCGCATCCGGGTCCCACTCGGTACAAATCAAGGGGTACTGTATTGCGGATCTCTCGATCCAGGGCGCCAAATACACCCGTTTCAAATTTTATATCCTCCCTCGCCTCTGTGCCCCCCTGCTGCTCGGACTGGATTTCCAGTGCAGCCACCGAAGCCTGACACTGAAGTTTGGTGGACCCTTGCCCCCTCACAGTATGCTGCCTTGCGACACGGAAAGTCGCACCCCCCTCACTATTCGCGAACCTCACTCCCGACTGTAAGCTCGTCGCCACCAGGCGGTACAGTGCCCAAGATATGGCTTTTATCAAGTCAGAGGTCCAGCGCTTACTGGGAGAGGGGGTCATCGAGGCTAGCAACAGCCCTTGGAGAGCGCAGGTGGTGGTTGTCCTGTCCGGGGAGAAGAAACGGATTGTCGTGGATTATAGCCAGACCATAAACCGATTCACTCAGCTTGATGCGTACCCCCTTCCTCGCATCGCGGAAATGAGAAATCGGTTCGCCCAATACCGAGTCTTTTCCACGGTCGACCTCAAATCCGCCTACCACCAGCTCCCCATCCAACCAAAAGACCTCCCCTATACTGCCTTTGAAGCAGCCGGCTGGCTCTTCCACTTCCTCAGGGTCCCCTTCGGTGTCACAAATGGGGTCTACGTCTTTCAAAGGGCGATGGACCAAATGGTGGACCAGTACGGTTTGCGGGCTATATACCCGTACTTGGACAATGTCACCATCTGCGGCCATGACCAGCAGGACCATGACGCTGACCTCGAAAAGTTCCTCCAGACCGCCCGAGCCCTTAACCTGACCTATAACGAGGACAAATGCGTTTTCCACACCACCCAGCTAGCCATCCTCGGCTATGTCGTAGAAGACGGGGTCCTAGTTCCCGACCCTGACCGCATGCGCCCCCTTAAGGAACTCCCTCTCACCCGCAGCCTCAAGGCCCTTAAACAGTGCTTGGGGCTTTTCTCTTATTACGCCCAGTGGGTCCCCAAGTATGCGGACAAAGCCCGCCCACTCATAAAGACCACCATTTTTCCCCTCTCGGCTGAGGCTCAATTGGCCTTCAACCGCATCAAGGCTGACATCATCAAGGCCGCTATGCACGCGGTGGACAAAAACATCCCTTTCCAGGTAGAGAGTGATGCATCAGACATCGCCCTGGCTGCTACCCTCAATCAGGAAGGCAGACCAGTAGCGTTCTTCTCCCGAACCCTCACCGCCTCCGAGGTTCGACACTCTGCAGTCGAAAAGGAGGCACAAGCCATTGTGGAGGCTGTGCGGCGCTGGATACACTACCTCGC
Source organism: Scyliorhinus torazame (assembly GCF_047496885.1). NCBI lineage: Eukaryota > Metazoa > Chordata > Chondrichthyes > Carcharhiniformes > Scyliorhinidae > Scyliorhinus > Scyliorhinus torazame. The sequence continues at coordinate 190,360,399 of NC_092712.1, read as the reverse complement.
CGGTAGGAGGTTTACCCTCGTCACCGACCAACGGTCGGTCGCCTATATGTTCGATAACACGCAACGGGGCAAAATAAAAAACGATAAAATTTTGAGGTGGAGGATCGAACTCTCCACCTACACGTACGATATCATGTATCGTCCAGGGGAGCTCAACGAGCCCCCAGATGCCCTGTCCCGCAGCACATGCGCCAACGCACAGGAGGACCGCCTGCAAGCCATCCACAATGACCTCTGCCACCCGGGGGTTACCCGGCTCGTCCATTTTATCAAGTCCCGCAACCTACCTTAGTCAACCAAGGAGGTCAAGGCCATGGTCAGGCCCTGCCAAGTCTGTGCGGAGTGCAAACCGCACTTCTACCGGCCAAACAAGGTTCAGCTCGTGAAGGCTTCGGGTCCCTTTGAGCGACTGAGCGTGGACTTCAAGGGGCCCCTCCCGTCTACCAATTGTTATGCCTATTTCCTCACCGCTGGAGAGGAAATTGCTGAGGCCTTGACAGAAATCTTTGGATCTTCACTGTCTTCAGGGGATGTCCCGGAGGACTGGAGAATAGCCAATGTTGTTCCTCTGTTTAAGAAGGGTAGCAAGGATAATCCAGGGAACTACAGGCTGGTGAGCCTTACTTCAGTGGTAGGGAAATTACTGGAGAGAATTCTTCGAGACAGGATCTACTCCCATTTGGAAGCAAATGGACGTATTAGTGAGAGGCAGCATGGTTTTGTGAAGGGGGGTCGTGTCTCACTAACTTGATAGAGTTTTTCGAGGAGGTCACTAAGATGATTGATGCAGGTAGGGCAGTGGATGTTGTCTATATGGACTTCAGTAAGGCCTTTGACAAGGTCCCTCATGGTAGACTAGTACAAAAGGTGAAGTCACACGGGATCAGGGGTGAGCTGGCAAGGTGGATACAGAACTGGCTAGGCCATAGAAGGCAGAGAGTAGCAATGGAAGGATGCTTTTCTAATTGGAGGGCTGTGACCAGTGGTGTTCCACAGGGATCAGTGCTGTACCTTTGCTCTTTGTAGTATATATAAATGATTTGGAGGAAAATGTAACTGGTCTGATTAGTAAGTTTGCAGATGACACAAAGGTTGGTGGAATTGCGGATAGCGATGAGGACTGTCAGAGGATACAGCAGAATTTAGATTGTTTGGAGACTTGGGCGGAGAGATGGCAGATGGAGTTTAATCCGGACAAATGTGAGGTAATGCATTTTGGAAGGTCTAATGCAGGTAGGGAATATATTGTGAATGGTAGAACCCTAAAGAGTATTGAAAGTCAAAGAGATCTAGGAGTACAGGTCCACAGGTCATTGAAAGGGGCAACACAGGTGGAGAAGGTAGTCAAGAAGGCATACGGCATGCTTGCCTTCATTGGCCGGGGCATTGAGTATAAGAATTGGCAAGTCATGTTGCAGCTGTATAGAACCTTAGTTAGGCCACACTTGGAGTATAGTGTTCAATTCTGGTCGCCACACTACCAGAAGGATGTGGGGGCTTTAGAGAGGGTGCAGAAGAGATTTACCAGAATGTTGCCTGGTATGGAGGGCATTAGCTATGAGGAGCGGTTGAATAAACTCGGCTTGTTCTCACTGGAACGAAGGAGGTTAAGGGGAGACCTGATAGAGGTCTACAAAATTATGAGGGGCATAGACAGAGTGGATAGTCAGAGGCTTTTCCCCAGGGCAGAGGGGTCAATTACTAGGGGGCATAGGTTTAAGGTGAGAGAGGCAAGGTTTAGAGCAGATGTACGAGGCAAGTTTTTTACGCAGAGGGTAGTGGGTGCCTGGAACTCGCTACCGGAGGAGGTGGTGGAAGCAGGGACGATAGTGACATTTAAGGGGCATCTTGACAAATACATGAATTGGATGGGAATAGAGGGATACGGACCCAGGAAGTGTAGAAGATTGTAGTTTAGTCGGGCAGCATGGTCGGCACGGGCTTGGAGGGCCGAAGGGCCTGTTCCTGTGCTGTACATTTCTTTGTTCTTTGTTTGTTCTTTGCGATCGATGAGTTCTCCCGTTTCCCATTTGCCGTTCCCTGTCCCGACATGATCTCGACCACTGTGATAAAGGCACTGCACAGCATCTTCACCCTGTTTGGTTTCACTGCTTATATCCACAGTGACCGGGGTACATCGTTCATGCGCAATGAGCTGCGTCAGTACCTGCTCAACAAGGGCATCGCCTCGAGCAGAACGACCAGTTATAACCCGCAGGGAAACGGGCAGGTGGAGAGGGAAAACGCGGCAGTGTGGAAGGCTGTCCTTCTGGCCCTGCTTTCGAGAAGTCTCCCAACCATCCGCTGGCAGGAGGTCCTACCCGATGCCCTACACTCCATTAGATCACTCCTCTGCACAGCCACGAATGAGACCCCTCACAACCGATTGTTTGTCTTCCCCAGGAAGTCTACCTCCGGGGTCTCGCTTCCACCTTGGCTGATGGCTCCGGGACCTGTTCTTCTCCGGAGGCACGCTAGGAGCCATAAAACGGACCCCCTGGTTGAAAAGGTCCGATTACTCCACGCCAACCCCAGTTACGCCTACGTCGAGTACCCCGACGGCAGGCAAGATACGATTTCCCTCCGGGATCTGGCACCCGCTGGATCCCCCACCACAGACGCCCCTTTCCGTGCCCTACCCCCCGTTGATGAGCACCTTGCGCATCCCCTTTACACACCCGCTGGCACTGGCACCGCTACCCCCGGCCTTGCCTCGACCCCCTGCCCCTACCCGGACCGCTGTGCTTCCGGATGTGCCCTCAACTGGGACGTCCGTGCCCGCCGCACCACCGCCTGAATTGAGGAGGTCGATGAGGACGATCCGGCCACCGAGACGGATGGACCTATGATGGCACTTCACCCCCGCCGGACTCTTTTTAAACAGGGGTGAATGTGATGAAAGGTTACTGCCTCATCATCATGTAAGGTGATGTCCCCTTTAAGACCGGGCTTGGAACCCTGGGGACTCCGTCTCTGGCTCCGCCCATCTGTGAGCCAGATATAAAGGGCTGCCTCATGGGCTGTGCAGCAGTCAGCACATGTCTCAGCTCTAGCATAGTTCTTAGTCTAATAAAGCCTTCTTTACCGTTTACACTCTAAGCGTCGTTATTGAGGGTACCTCATGGAGGCTGCCTGCTGTGACTACCGCCCTGTGACCTGGTTCCCCGTTAGCGGCTGGTTTCTGGGGCAACTGACCTGGATGGGCCCGGCTGCTGTTCGGGTGTTCCAGGTGGTGTGATACTGTCCTGTTCTGCCCACTGCCCACCAGATGCATGAGGGACAGGAGGGGTGGGGAGGAGGGAGGGGGGAGCCGGGAGCCCAATGTTCTGCACTGTTCACCGTCACGGTGTCACCGTCATGGTGTCCAATGGCCTCCGGGCTACTCCATGGGTTGGGGGTGTGAGCAGATCTATCCCCTGAGGCTCCCCGCCACCTGACACTGCCAGTCCTGGAGGCCCGCTCTTGTCTCAAATAGGGTCTGCATACTCGCAGCCATGGAGCATAGGGAGTGAACCATCGCCAACTGGGACAGCGCCACATCACCCGTTGACTGTGCCACCACCTTCAAGGTTTGTGTCACATCAGCCAGTGACTGCGTCATTTCCCTCTGGGACTGGGCCACCTCCCTCTTGTTTCTGTGCCACATTGGCCAGCACCTGGGCAATGCTGCCAATGTTCTCAGCCATGGCATGCTGTGACTGGGCCACGTTCAGGAGCGCCGTTGCGATTTCCAGACGGCTTTGGCACATGGTCGCCTGTGAGGCAGCAGCCATGTCCTGGGTTTTGACCAGCACCTGCACAGAATTCCCAGGCCTTGGACAAGCTGATCCATAGCCAAAACCATCACCCCAATGCCTCCACCGTGGAAGGCACCCGTGCGGTGTTGGCCTGGATGGCACGCATGGTCAGCACCACCTCCTGCTCCGAAACGCGGATGTACTCCTCCAACGGTGCCTGCAGGTACTTGGTGTTCGCCGACAGTCCCTCATGTAGTCCCTGGCTCCGTGACTTCGATGGGACTGTCCAGAAGCCTGAAAGCAAGTTCCTGGGGTTGTTCCGCCCTCCGACCGTATGCCCCCTCGGGTGTTCGTACCCCACCTGATATACTGGAGAAAACAACATTGTTAGACAGTCTGACCAACGCTTGCAGCCCAGGAGGTGGGCAGCAGTGGCCTCAGCGGCCAGGGCACATGGCCATGGCAGTCGGTATGGGTGCCGACATGTGGTGCAGAATGGGGATTCGGCTGCCCTATGGGTGTGACGGGGGTTAGTGCCAGGGGCACAGTGTTGCCTACTCACGCTGGCTGCACTGAGGAGGTTGTGCAGTTTTTTACAGCACAGCTGGCTGGTCCGGATGGTGCTGCTGGTGGTGCTGACTGTCTCTGCCACCTGTGCCCAGTCTCAGCAGGTGGCAGTCTCCTTCCCAGGTAAGGGTACTATCATGATATTTAGATCAGTATATCATGGTGCAATCAAACACACACTGATGGACATGCAGTATGACCAACCAACACACACACAACATTGCAGCCAATCACCAGTGAGAGCACACGCACTATAAAAACAGGGGACACTGCAGTTCTCGCCCATTCCAGCAGCAGCCAGCTCAGAGCACAGAGCTCTGAGCCTGCCACTCAGACATTCACCATGTGCTGAGTGCATCACCCAGATAGTGATAGGACAGGGTCCACAGATTAGCTGGTAATGCACGTACCCAAGTTAGCAGAGTGCTGTTACAGTTGAGTAGTTAATAAAATTGAGTTACACCATCTCCAGCCGTGTTGGATCGTTTGTACATCAGAACACCCAACACGACATGATACCAGGAGTGGATGCAAGCCAGCGCCGGTGAGACCTACCTGTAACGCATCAGCAACCCGCCGTCCTGCACGACGGAGAACATCAACCCGCCGCCGCCGCTCCAAATCGCTGGCAATCTGGGGGTCAATTAGAAACTGTTCAAGCAGCGCTTCCAAATCTTCCTCAAGGCCACAGACAGGGAGAATGCATCGGACACCAGGAAGATTGCCCTTCTTCGCTCCACGGCGGGGCAACATCTTTAACTCCCTTACATTTACGGACGGCGAGGACAAAACCAAGTACAAGACGGTGCTCCTGAAGTTCGACGAACACTTCAGCGTTGAAGTAAACAAAAGCTTCGAGAGGTACCTGTTCCAGCAGCGTCTGCAAGGTTAGGATGAACCTTTCCAGTCTTACTTAACACACCTCCGCATCCTCGCACAGCCCTGCGGCTATGGGACCACATCTGACTCCATGATACGTGACCAGATAGCTTTCGGAGTCATGTCGGATACCCTGCGCCAGCAGCTCCTTCGGGTCAAGCAACTCACCCTGGCGACTGCCGTCGAGACCTGCGTCCTCCATGAGAATGCCATCAGCCGGTACTCACACATCCAGGAGGCCGAAACGGCGCGGCACGGGCCCCACGAGGCGGAGCGGATCCAGCCGATTGAGTACCCCCCGGGCCGCGGCCTGGAGGAGGCCGGCCATTTTGTGCGCTTTCTGAGGACTCCTGCGCTTGTAAACGCCAAAAGAGGGGACGCTGACGCAGAGGAACACTATGCGCAGGCGCACAATACGCAAGACCGCAACGCGCATGCGTGGTGGCGCAACGACCGCACTGACTTCACAACGGCGGCAACTGTGGCTCCGCCCATTTAAAGCGGCAACGTCCTGCCAAAGCGCGACAATGCCTACGCTGTGGCAGGTTGGGCCACTACGCTGCCTGCTGTCGAGCAGCTCATCCTGCCAACTCATACCCGTTTAACCAGCCTCGCAGAAACGTTCGGGCAATTCAACCCACGTTCACCGAGTCCGATCCCGACGTCACAGAGACCAATGACACTGAGGACAGGGAGCCCTTACGCGTTGCTGTCATCAACACAAACAAGCTGTCCCCGAGTCAAATGCACCAGCCGCTATCAGAGCACAGCATTAATCCGGACGACGAGTGGTGTGCCATCCTGACGGCCAACCGATCCCAGATCAGATTCTGCCTGGACACTGGTGCCTCCGCCAATCTCCTCGCATGGTCAGCATTCCAGACCCTGAAGGTTAAACCATCTATTCTGCCATCCAATTGTCAACTCGTTGACTATAATGGCAACGTCATCACCGCCACGGGGTCGTGCCAGCTCGAAGTGACACACAAATCACGTAAAGCCACACTACCATTCGAAATCTTGGGCTTCTCAAAGGACTCTCTGCTAGGCGCACAGGCATGCAAAATCCTCCACCTCGTTCGGCGTGTACACTCTCTCTCTCCAGAAGGCACGTCCAATTTCCCAGATGCAGACTTTAGGGCGCAGCTCAACTCAATCCTCACGCACAACCAGGATGTTTTTGAGGGCATGGGCACACTGCCCTCCACGTACAAAATCCGGCTTAAACAGGATGCCGCCCTGGTAATTCACGCACCTCGCAGGGTCCCAGCACCCCTCAAGGACCGCCGCAAGCAGCAGCTGCAGGACCTTCAGGACCAAGGAGTGCTTTCCCGGGTAACGGAGCCGACTCCATGGGTCAGCTCCATGGTATGCGTCAAGAAGCCTTCCGGCGAGCTCCGGATCTGTATAGACCCGAAAGACTCAAATCGCAACATAATGAGGGAACACTACCCCATATCCAAACGTGAGGAAATCACGTGCGAGATGGCTCAGGCAAAAATATTCACCAAGCTTGATGCCTCAAAGGGCTTCTGGCAGATTCAATTGGATCAGTCCAGCAGGAAGCTGTGCACTTTCAACACTCCATTTGGCAGATACTGCTACAATAGGATGCCATTTGGAATCATATCGGTCTCTGAAGTGTTCCATCGCATCATGGAACAGATGATGGAGGGCATCAAAGGGGTGCGCGTCTATGTAGAAGATGTCATTATTTGGTCCACCATATGGCAGGAGCACATCAGTCGCCACCAGCGCGTCTTTAAACGGATACGGGACCAGGGCCTGAGTCTTTTAAAAAATATATATATTTTATTAAAGTTTTCAAACACAATTTTTCCACCTTACAGATCAACAAAAAAGATAACACAATAACTAATAAATAACAATAATTTAAATAAAATAGTGATATAACAAAGTAACAAAAAATAGTGCTTCCCTCCCCCCCCCCACCCCCTCTGGGCTGCTGCTGCTGACGATCTATTTTCCCTTAACGTTCCGCGAGATAGTCAAGGAACGGTTGCCACCGGCTGGAGAACCCCTGAACCGATCCTCTCAATGCAAACTTCATCCGTTCCAGTTTTATGAACCCTGCCATATCGTTTGTCCAGGCCTCCACGCCGGGGGATTAGGAAAATCCTCCGCCATGCTACCAGGGACACAAATGCCAGAATATCGGCCTCTTTCGCCTCCTGCACTCCCGGCTCATCCGCTACCCGAAATATAGCTAACCCCCAAACTGGCTTGACCCGGACCTTCACCACCTTTGAAATCACTCTTGCCACTCCCCTCCAGTACTCATCCAGTGCCGGACACGACCAAAACATATGTGTGTGGTTCGCCGGGCTTCCCAAGCACCTCCCGCACCTGTCCTCCACCCCGAAGAACATGCTCAGCCTCGCTCCCGTCATGTGTGCTCTGTGTAGAACCTTGAATTGTATCAGGCTAAGCCTGGCACACGAGGAAGAGGAATTTACCCTACTTAGGGCATCAGCCCACAGACTCTGCTCAATCTCCTCCCCCAGCTCTTCTTCCCATTTTCCCTTCAGCTCCTCTACCACCAGCACCTCCCCCTCCTCTCTCATCTCCTGATATATTTCGGACACTTTGCCCTCCCCGACCCATACCCCCGAAAGCACTCTATCCTGGATCCCCTGTGTCGGGAGCAGCGGAAATTCCCTCACATGTTGCCTCGTAAACGCCCTCACTTGCATGTATCTAAAGATATTCCCCGGGGGCAACTCATACTTTTCCTCCAGCCCTCCCAAGCTCGCAAACGTCCCGTCAATAAACAAATCTCCCAATCTCCTAATTCCTGCCCAATGCCAGCTCTGGAACCCTCCGTCCATCCTTCCTGGGACAAACCTATGGTTGTTCCTGATCGGGGACCACACCGAGGCACCCGCCACACCCCTATGTCACCTCCATTGCCCCCAGCCACCACTGCGTTCGTGGTATACCTTGTCGGGGAGAGCGGTAGCGGCGCTGTCACCAGCGCCTTTAGGCTCGTTCCTTTACAGGACGCCATCTCCAGCCTCTTCCGTGCCGCCCCCTCTCCCTCCCTCATCCACTTGCGAACCATCGCCACATTGGCGGCCCAGTAATAATCGTCCAGATTCGGCAACGCCAGTCCCCCTCTGTCCCTGCTGCGCTGCAGGAACCCCCTCCTTACCCTCGGGGTCTTCCCTGCCCACACGAAACTCATAACACGCCTATCTATTTTCTTAAAAAAGGCCTTAGTGATCAAAATGGGGAGACATTGAAACACAAAAAGAAACCTTGGGAGGACCATCATCTTGACCACCTGCACTCTGCCCACCAATGAGAGCGGCAGCATATCCCACCTCTTGAAATCCTCCTCCATCTGCTCCACCAGCCGCGTCAGATTGAGTTTGTGTAAAGTTCCACAGCTCCTGGCTACCTGAATCCCCAAATATCGGAAGCTCCTTTCCGCTCTCCTCAATGGCAGGTCATCTATCCCTCTTCCCTGATCCCCGGGGTGTACTACGAAAAGCTCACTCTTCCCCATATTAAGCCTATATCCCGAAAAATCTCCAAACTCCCTCAATATCTGCATAACATCTGTCATCCCCTCCACAGGATCCGCCACATACAGCAGTAGGTCATCTGTGTAGAGTGAGACTTGGTGTTCCTCTCCCCCTCTAACCACCCCCCTCCATTTCCTAGAGTCGCTCAACGCCATGGCCAGTCGTTCAATTGCCAGCGCGAACAGTAATGGGGACAGAGGGCACCCCTGCCTCGTTCCCCTGTGTAACCGAAAATACTCCGATCTCTGCCGATTTGTGACTACACTTGCCACTGGGGCCCCATAGAGGAGTTTAACTCAACTGACAAACCCCTCCCCGAACCCAAACCTCCTCAGCACCTCCCATAAATACTCCCACTCTACCCTATCAAATGCCTTCTCTGCACTATCTCTGCCTCCCTCTCTGCTGGGGGCATCATTATCATCCCCAACAGCAGTCGCACGTTAGCATTCAGTTGTCTCCCCTTTACAAACCCTGTCTGATCTTCATGCACCACCCCGGGACACAATCCTCGATCCTCACCGCCAGCACTTGTGCCAGCAGCTTGGCGTATACATTCAGGAGCGAGATAGGCCTATATGACCCGCATTGCAGCGGATCTTTATCCCATTTCAGGATTAAAGATATCATCGCCTCCGACATTGTCGGGGGTAGAGTCCCCCCTTCTCTGGCCTCGTTAAAGGTTCTTGCCAACAGCGGGGCCAACAAGTCCACATACTTCCTATAAAATTCCACCGGGAACCCGTCTGATCCCGGGGCCTTCCCTGCCTGCATGTTTCCCAACCCTTTAGTCACCTCGTCCACCCCGATTGGCGCCCCCAGACCTGCCACCTCCTGCTCGTCCACCTTCGGGAACCTTAGTTGGTCCAAAAACTGTTGCATCCCCTCTTTCCCTCCGGGGGTTGGGACCTATAAAGCCTCGCATAAAAGGTCTTAAACACCTCATTTACCTTCCCTGCACTCCGCACCGTAGTTCCCGTTCCATCCCTAACTCCCCCTATTTCCCTCGCCGCTATCCTCTTACGAAGCTGGTGGGCCAACAGCCGACTCGCCTTTTCCCCATATTCGTATCTCATCCCCTGTGCCTTCCTCCACTGTGCCTCTGCCTTCCCTGTGGTCAGCAGGTCAAACTCCGTCTGAAGTCTTCGCCTCTCCCTGTATAGTCCTTCGCCCGGGGCCTCCGCATATCTTTTATCCACTCTCAAAATCTCCCCCACTAATCTCTCCTTTTCTTTGCCCTCTTTTTGCTCCTTGTAAGCCCTAATGGAGATCAACTCTCACCTAACCACTGCCTTCAGCGCTTCCCATACTACCCCCACCTGGACCTCACCATCATCATTGGCCTCCAGGTACCTTTCAATACATCCCCGCACCCTTCCACAGACTCCCTCATCCGCCAATAGTCCCACATCCAGTCGCCACAGTGGGCACTGTTCCCTCTCCTCTCCTAGTTCCAGATCCACCCTGTGCGGGGCATGATCTGAAACAGCTATGGCCGAGTACTCCGTTCCTTCCACCCTCGGAATCAGTGCCCTACTCAAAACAAAGAAATCTATCCAGGAGTAAGCCTTATGAACATGGGAGAAAAAGGAAAGCTCTTTGGCCAACGGCCTAGCAAATCTCCACGGATCCACTCCCCCCATTTGCTCCATAAACCCCCTAAGCACCTTGGCCGCTGCCGGCCTTCTTCCGGTCCTGGATCTAGACCGATCTAACCCTGGATCCAGCACGGTATTGAAATCCCCCCCCCATTACCAGGCTTCCTACCTCCAGGTCCGGGATACGTCCCAGCATCCGCTTCATAAATCCCGCATCGTCCCAGTTCGGGGCATATACGTTGACCAGCACGACCTTCATTCCCTGCAGTCTGCCACTCACCATCACATATCGGCCACCGTTGTCCACTACTATATTCCCAGCCTCGAACGACACCCATTTCCCCACCAATATAGCCACCCCTCTATTTTACACATCCAACCCTGAGTGGAACACCTGTCCCACCCATCCTTTCCTTAACCTAACCTGATCCGCCACCTTCAGATGCATCTCCTGAAGCATGACCACGTCTGCCTTCAGTCCTTTTAAATGCGCGAACACTCGGGCCCTCTTAATCGGCCCATTTAGGCCTCTCACATTCCATGTGATCAGCCGGATTGGGGGGCTGCCGACTAGCCATCACCTACTCTAGGCCAGTCCCACGTCCAGGTCCCGCACACCCACCAGTCCCCCAGGCGGCGCACTCCCGTCCCGACCACCTCTTCACTTGCCAGCTCCCTCTCGATCCCAGCAGCAGCAACCCAGTTATCCCCCCCCCCTCCCCCCCGCTAGATCCCCATCTAGCATGGTTACTCCCCCCATAATGCTTCTGAAGGTCAGCTGACTCCAGCTGACCCCGGCTTCCCCCGCTCTCTCCTTGATGCCCCCCTGTGTGTGGCACTCTCCTCCTCCTTGCGCCTATCTTCCCGCCATTATCTCCCTAGTGCGGGGAAAAATCCGCGCTTTCCTAGATCAGCTCCGCCCCCTATGGCGCAGCTCCCACTACAGCCCCGTTCCCATTCCCCACCCCCCACCTATGTCCCTTTTTCCACCAGCGCCCACATTTCTCAGTGTCCCCCCGTCAAAGAAAAAAGGAATTCTTCTCTTCCCTTTCCCCTCCCCATCTATCGTCCCGATACGGTGAACCTCCCATTCCCCAATTTACATTTCTGTACTTCAACATTACGGAAACATTAGGGACCTTCAAGCATCTATTGGATAGGTACATGGATTACGGTAAAATGATATAGTGTAGATTTATTTGTTCTTAAGGGCAGCACGGTAGCATTGTGGCTAGCACAATTGCTTCACAGCTCCAGGTTCCCAGGTTCGATTCCGGCTTGGGTCACTGTCTGTGCGGAGTCTGCACGTCCTCCCCGTGTCTGCGTGGGTTTCCTCCGGGTGCTCCTGTATCCTCCCATAGTCCAAAGATGTGCAGGTTAGGTGAATTGGCCAATGATAAATTGCCCTTAATGTCCAAAATTGCCCTTGGTGTTGGGTGGAGGTGTTGAGTTTGGGTAGGGTGCTCTTTCCAAGAGCCAGTGCAGACTCAAAGGGCCGAATGGCCTCCTTCTGCACTGTAAATTCAATGATAATCTATGATTAATCTACGACAAAGGTTCGGCACAACATCGTGGGCCGAAGGCCTGTTCTGTGCTGTATTTTCTATGTTCTATGTTCTAACATCATCATCTCCTCCACAGCATCAGTCCCTCAGTTCTAGTCCAACTTTTCTTTTTGGATGAAGGTCCATGCCTCTTCCAACGTTTCAAAATAATAGTGTCTATCTTGGTACGTGACCCACAATCGCGCCGGCTGCAGCATCCCAAACTTTACTTTCTTCTTGTGAAGCGCTGACTTGGCCCGATTAAAACTCGCTCTCCTTCTTGCCACCTCCGCGCTCCAGTCCTGATACACTCGTATCACCGCATTCTCCCACCTGCTACTCCGTACCTTCTTGGCCCAGCTCAAAACAGCCTCTCTGTCCGTGAAGCGGTGAAATCTCACCACTATCGCCCTTGGTGGTTCTCCAGCCTTGGGTCTCCTCGCAAGGACCCGGTGAGCCCCTTCCACCTCCTGGGGGCCCGAGGGGGCCTCAGCTCCCATTAGCGAATGGAGCATCGTGCTCACATAGGCCCCAACGTCAGCTCCCTCCACTCCCTCGGGGAGACCCAGAATCCGGAGGTTCTTTCTCCTCGATCTGTTCTCCAGGACTTCGGGTCTTTCGATACACCTCTTGTGTAGCGCCTCGTGCGCCTCCATTTTTACCGCTAGGCCCAGAATCTCATCCTTGTTCTCAGCTGCCTTCTCCTTCACCCCACGGAGCTCTATCGCCTGGGCCTTTTGCGTTGCTTTTAGCCCTTCGATTGCCAACAACATCGGCGCCAGCACCTCCTTCTTTAATTCTTCCACACAACGTCTAAGGAATTCCTGCTGATCCGGCCCCCATGTCGTCTGGTCTCCACCCGTCTTCCTTCTCTTCTCTGCCGCTGCTCCAGAGGATCCTTCGCAATCGGGCCACTACCACCGATCTTTTCCATACACACTAGGGGGACTCCTTACTTCGTCACCCCACACTGGGTTTGGTCCGCAAAGATTTCCGTTGGGGCTCCCGAAAAGAGCCCAAAAGTCAGTTAAAGCGGGAGCTGCCGAAACGTGCGACTTAGCAGTGCATCGCCGCAACCGGAAGTTCAGGGCTTGAGTCTTATCCGAGCCAAATGCTCTTTTGGGCAAAACCGAGCTGAAGTCCCTGGGGACCACATCTCCCAGTTGGGGGTGCGGCCTTATGCCGACAAGGTGGCAGCCATCACGGCCATGCAGAAGCCCACAGACAAGAAGGCAGTGCTACGTTTTCTCAGAATGATCAACTTCCTAGGGAAGTTCATTCCCAACCTTGCTTCCCACACTACAGCTCTCCGGCACCTTGTCAGGAAGACAACTGTATTCCAGTGGCTTCCCACCCACCAGCGTGAATGGGAGGAGCTCAAGGTCAAGCTCACCACCGCCCCGGTACTGCCGTTTTTCGATCCTGCAAGGGAGACGAAAATCTCGACTGACGCCAGCCAGTCCGGCATTGGGGCGGTCCTCCTGCAACGGGATGACGCCTCATCATGGGCCCCAGTCGCCTATGCGTCACGGGCCATGACCCCCACAGAGCAGCGCTATGCGCAGATTGAAAAGCAGTGCCTAGGCCTGTTGACTGGCGTTGACAAGTTCCACGACTATGTGTATGGCCGTTCACCGTGTAGACTGACCATCGCCCGCTGGTTGGCATCATTCAAAAGGACCTCAACGATATGACCCCTCACCTCCAGCGCATTCTGCTCAAACTCCGGAGGTACGACTTTCAACTTGTCTACACCCCGGGTAAGGACCTCAGCATAGCAGACGCTCTGTCCGGGGCAGTCAACACACCGTCCGACCCTGAGGGGTTCGTTTGCCAAGTCGACGCACATGTAGCCTTCACTTCTGCCAATCTGCCGGCCACTGATGCACGCCTGGCCCACATTCGACGTGAGACTGTGGCCGACCCCCTTCTGCAACGTGTGATGTGCCAAATGACGGACGGGTGGCCCAAGGGACAATGCCCACAGTTTTACAATGTTCGGGACGACTTGGCAGTCGTTGATGGTGTCCTCCTGAAGCTGGACCACATCGTGATCCCACACAGCATGCACCGACTTGTTTTAGAACAACTGCACGAAGGCCGACTCGGCGTTGAGAAGTGCCGGCGGAGGGCCCGAGAGGCTGTGTACTGGCCGTGAATAAGTGAGGACATTGCTAACACTGTGTCCAATTGCCCCACCTGTCAGCGGTTTCAGCCGGCACAACCCCGTGAGACCCTTCAGCGCCATGAGTTGGTCACGTCCCCGTGGTCGAAGGTGGGTTTGGACCTGTTCCATGCGCTCGGCAGGGACTGCATCATCATCATCGACTACTTTTCCAGCTATCCAGAGGTCACACACCTGCACGACACCACGTCATCGGCTGTCATCCGGGCCTGCAAAGAGACCTTTGCTCGCCACGGCATTCCGCTCACCGTGATGTCAGACAATGGCCCCTGCTTTGCGAGTTGGGAATGGTCTTCCTTCGCCAGTTCATACAACTTCACACATGTGACGTCCAGTCCTCTGCATCCTCAGTCGAATGGCAAAGCAGAAAAGGGCATCCATATCGTTAAAAGACTCCTCTGCAAGGCTGCTGATGCAGGATCGGACTTCTGCCTCGCCTTGCTGGCCTATCGCTCGGCCCCACTGTCCACGGGCCTATCACCGGCCCAGCTGCTTATGGGCCACACCCTCAGGACCACTGTGCCATCCATTCACGTCCCAGACCTCGACCATGCTCCGGTACTTCGGCGGATGCAGCAACAGCGTGAGCAACAAAAGGCGACACATGATGCTCGGGTGACTGATCTTCCTGCCCTGGCGCCTGGAGATAATGTCCGCAGACACCTTCCGGAGGGTGGCTGGTCGACAACCGCTGAGGTTCTCCGACAGTTAGCTGCCCGCTCGTCCCTTGTTCGTCTGCCTGATGGCTCTATTCGCCTCCGCAATCGGCGAGCCCTTCGTCTGGTTCCGCGCTCGCTACGTGATCCTGCACCAGTGCCACGCCCTCCTGTTGTCCCTGCAATGGACTCTGTTGACCTTCCGGACACCCTGCATCCTCCTCACTCGACCGTCGCCCGGCCCGTTCCCCAGCCGGTGGATCCTGACCCACCCTTGAGGCGGTCAACCCGAATTCGCCGCCCACCTGAGAGACTTAATTTATGAACCTTTTCATATTGGACTCACTGACTTGTTCTGACATACTGTTTCAGACTTTTTGCCATACTGTTTAAGATTTTGTTATTCGTTTGTACACCAGAACACCCAACACGACAGGTACAGGGTGGCCTGCCTCTCCTCCACCGCATCTAGCAGGATCTCCAGCTCGGTGTCCATAAACCGTGGGGCCGCGCGTCTTGCTGCCATCTTGTTGGCTGGGACGTTGTGTGTGGGGAATATACGGCTGCAGCTTGTCAGCCTCCTGAGTGTAAATCATGAATCTGGCGAATCCAGCACCGTTTTTCATTGGAATCTTTTGTGTTCCACGTGGCACCGGTGCTGGTCCCTGAACAATTGCGGAATCAGTCCAGGTGCAGCACCAGTTTTGTTGTCATGGAAGTCCACAAATCCTGCCCCGGTCTCAGGAATGGAGAATCCTGCCCATGATTTTCAGCCACTTCTGCTATTTTCTGGGCCCTTGCTTTCTATTTTTTAAAGTGAAATGAAACCATTCAAATCTTAGCAGTTTAGATTAGTGCACATTCATGTGATTCTCAGCATGAATAGATTGCACCATCATTTTTAACCCCAGCTGGTTTATGTAAATTACAATGTATTTTTCAGTCAGCTTCCAGACCAAGTTAACAACAGGCATCATCTGGTACCTAGTCTTGTAAACTACTGTATAAGCAAATAAGCAAGTATTTAATTCTTCAAGTAACAGGGCAAACTCATAGACTCATCAGGGCTGAGGCAGCAAGGTAATCAAACTGTCCAATTTGTCGGGTCCCACACAGTCAATATTCAGAATTAACTTGAGAGCTTGCTGCACTAGTCCTACAGCTGCATTAATCTATTCCTGACATTTCAGTGGATTTCATCAGAGTCAGCAGGACTCTTTCCAAAACCATACAGTGACAGATGAGAATAGGCATTTCTCAGTTTCCATCTTCCTCCTTTAGCCAGATTATTGTTTTCAGTATATTGGAATCGTTACATTCAGGAATATTAATTGATGGCGCCTCTTAATTGTGTTAAAGATGAAAGTTCAAGTGGCATTTCTCTGTCGATAGAAACGACGCACATGCCAGATGAGCATTTATATCTAATTATTTTGTATGCTGTCTGTAATGGTACATCACACATTTTTTGCCTGTAAAGGTCTGCATTAAAACATGTTAGTAACAGAGCTGCCTATTTAAATTAAAGTTAAAACTGAACATTGAAATTTGTTCTAGCTGTTTCCTGCCTAAAGCATTTAAATTTTGTCCACTGTATGGATCGCATTGAGATGTCAAGCGAGTTGGCAACAGACATTACAAGGAACAACTCAACTGCAGAATAGAAAGAAACCTGTATGTAATGCAGGGCTGAAAGGCACTATCAACATGTTTGTTGTTCATTGAGCATTCAAAGGAATTTCATCCCTAGTTTGGTGGAAATAATAATAATCTTTATTATTGTCACAAGTAGGCTTACATTAACACTGCAATGAAGTTACTTTGAAAATCCCCTAGTCGCCACATTCTGGCACCTGCGCAGAGTGTCCAATTCTCCTAACAGCATGTCTTTCGGGGCTTGTGGGAGGAAAGCGGAGCACATGGGTACATCAGCAAGTCTCATGATGATGAACGTCTTCTTCTTTAGAGGAGAAGCAGCAGATTAGGTACAGGGAGGCTTGATAAGAACAAAGAACAAAGAACAAAGAAAATTACAGCACAGGAACAGGCCCTTCGGCCATCCCAGCCTGCGCCGATCCAGATCCTTTATCTAAACCTGTCGCCGATTTTCCAAGGATCTACTTCCCTCTGTTCCCCGCCCGTTCATATATCTGTCTAGATGCATCTTAAATGATGCTATCGTGCCCACCTCTACCACCTCTGCTGGCAAAGCGTTCCAGGCACCCACCACCCTCTGCGTAAAGAACTTTCCACGCACATCTCCCTTAAACTATTCCCCTATCACCTTGAAATCGTGACCCCTTGTAATTGACACCCCCCACTCTTGGAAAAAGCTTGTTGCTATCCACCCTGTTCATACCTCTCAGAATTTTGTAGACCTCAATCAGGTCCCCCCTCAACCTCCATCTTTCCAATGAAAACAATCCGAATCTACTCAACGTTTCTTCATAGCTAGCACCCTCCATACCAGGCAACATCCTGGTGAACCTCCTCTGCACCCTCTCTAAAGCATCCACATCCTTCTGGTAATGTGGCGACCAGAACTGCACGCAGTATTCCAAATGTGGCCTAACCAAAGTCCTATACAACTGTAACATGACCTGCCAACTCTTGTACTCAATACCCCGTCCGATGAAGGCAAGCATGCTGTGTGCCTTCTTGACCACTCTAGCGACCTGCGTTGCCACCTTCAGGGTACAATGGACCTGAATTCCCAGATCTCTCTGTACATCAATTTTCCCCAGGACTCTTCCATTGACCGTATAGTCCGCTCTTGAATTAGATCTTCCAAAATGCATCACCTCGCATTTGCCTGGATTGAACTCCATCTGCCATTTCTCTGCCCAACTCTCCAATCTATCTATATTTTTCTGTATTCTCTGACAGTCCTCCTCGCTATCTGCAACTCCACCAATCTTAGTATCATCTGCCAACTTGCTAATTAGACCACCTATATCTTCATCCAGATCATTTATGTATATCACAAACAGCAGTGATCCGAGTACGGATCCCTGTGGAACACCACTAGTCACCTTTCTACATTTTGAGATACTCCCTTCCACCACTACTCTCTGTCTCCTGTTGCCCAGCCAGTTCTTTATCCACCTAGCTAGTACACCCAGAACCGCATATGACTTCACTTTTTCCATCAACCTGCCATGGGAAACTTTATCAAACGCCTTACTGAAGTCCATGTATATGACATCTACAGCCCTTCCCTCATCAATTAACTTTGTCACTTCCTCAAAGAATTCTATTAGGTCTGTAAGACCTGACCTTCCCTGCACAAAACCATGCTGCCTATCACTGATAAGTCTATTTTCTTCCAAATGTGAACAGATCCTATCCCTCAGTATCTTCTCCAACAGTTTGCCTACCACTGACGTCAAGCTCACAGGTCTATAATTCCCTGGATTATTCCTGCTACCCTTCTTAAACTAAGGGACAACATTAGCAATTCTCCAGTCTTCCGGGCCCTCACCCGTGCTCAAGGATGCTGCAAAGATATCTGTTAAGGCCCCAGCTGTTTTGTCCCTCACTTCCCTCAGTAACCTGGGATAGATCCCATCCGGACCTGGGGGCTTGTCCACCTTAATGCCTTTTAGAATACCCAAAATTTCCCCCTTCCTTATGCCGACTTGACCTAGAGTATTTAAACATCCATCCCTAGCCTCAATATCCGTCATGTCCCTCTCCTTGGTGAATACCGATGCAAAGTACTCATTAAGAATCTCACCCATTTCCTCTGACTCCACGCATAAATTCCCTCTCTTGTCTTTGAGTGGGCCAATCCTTTCCCTAGTTACCCTCTTGCTCCTTATATAAAAGGCTTTGGGATTTTCCTTAACCCTGTTAGCCAAAGATATTTCATGACCACTTTTAGCCCTCTTTATTGCGCGTTTGAGATTGTCCTACTTTCCCGATATTCCTCCAAAGCTTCATCAGTTTTAAGTCGCCTAGATCTTATGTATGCTTCCTTTTTCATCTTACCTAGTCTCACAATTCCACCCGTCATCCATGGTTCCCTAATCTTGCCATTTCTATCCCTCATTTTCACAGGGACATGTCTGTTCTGCACTCTAATCAACCTTTCCTTAAAAGACTCCCACATTTCAAATGTGGATTTACCCTTAAACAGCTGCTCCCAATCCACATTCCCTAGCTCCTGCCGAATTTTGTTATACTTAGCCTTTCCCCAATTTAGCACTCTTCCTTTAGGACCACTCTCGTCTTTGTCCACGAGTATTCTAAAACTTACGGAATTGTGATCGCTATTCCCAAAGAAATCACCGACTGGAACTTCAACCACCTGGCCGGGATCATTCCCCAATACCAGGTCCAGTATTGCCCCTTCCCGAGTTGGACTATTTACATACTGCTCTAAAAAACTCTCCTGGATGCTCCTTACAAATTCTGCTCCAACACTACATGAGTCCCATTCAATGTTGGGAAAGTTAAAATCTCCCATCACGACCACCCTATTGGCTTGCCTTCATTGGCCGGGGCATTGAGTATAAGAATTGGCAAGTTATGTTGCAGCTGTATAGAACCTTAGTTAGGCCACACTTGGAGTATAGTGTTCAATTCTGGTCGCCACACTACCAGAATGATGTGGAGGCTTTAGCGAGGGTGTAGAAGACATTTACCAGGATGTTGCCTGGTATGGAGGGCATTAGCTATGAGGAGCGGTTGAATAAACTCGATTTGTTCTCACTGGAACGACGGAGGTTGAGGGGCGACATGATAGAGGTCCACCAAATTATGAGGGGCACAGACAGAGTGGATAGTCAGAGGCTTTTTCCCAGGGTAGAGGGGTCAATTACTAGGGGGCATAGGTTTAAGGTGCGAGGGGCAAGGTTTAGAGGAGATGTACGAGGCATGCTTTTTACACAGAGGGTAATGGGTGCCTGGAACTCGCTGCCGGAGGAGGTGGTGGAAGCAGGGACGATAGTGACATTTAAGCGGCATCTTGACAAATACATGAATAGGATGGGAATAGAGGGATATGGACCCAGGAAGTGTAGAAGATTTTAGTTTAGACGGGCAGCATGGTTGGCACAGGCTTGGAGGGCCGAAAGGCCTGTTTCTCTGCTGTACTTTTCTTTGTTCTTTGTTATTTGGGGTTAACTAACAGAGTTTCACAAGTTTGTGATCTTACTACTTGCATTGTATTAAATTATTTTGAAGACAGTGATATTAAATTTGATGATTTCAACAAGTTATATCAGCAAATGCTGGCGATTGATAGCATTCAAACAAATATTGCCAATTAAGCAGATGGCTCAGCAATTGCTGTTAGCTTTCTACAGATCAGCCAAGGTGATGCACCTCTGAATGGAAACAATGGAATATATTTTTGTGTAAATGGGATCTCATGTCGAGGAAGGCAAAGGGAAAATACAGCTATAATTGCTAACCATATAAACCATTCTCTGAAAATACCTAGACAATGTGACGCTGTTAGCAACAGGGCTAATCAGGCACTCGGGTGTAAATCGATTATAGGTCAAAACAAGTTATTCTAATTTAGCATAGATTAAGCTATATTTGGATTATTAAGTGCCCTTTTAAGCATCCTGTCTTCAAAAATTCAATAAAGGACAAGGGCTAGTCAGGAGTAACAAGAATAATTTTGGGATAACATTATATCAAGAAACTGGAGAAAATTAGGCCTGAAGGAGCTATTTGGGTAATTTTTCTTTTTTGCTCCCAGGAGTTTTAATTTTCAAGACATTAATGTTTTTCCTTGTGAAATATTAATGGCGGCAGTAACCTATCATTATTTTGTCCCGAAAGACGTTCATGATCAAATCTGGACAAACTACACTTGATTCTGATGTTGATGGTTTTAAACTTATGAATTGCTCACCATATGAACCACCCAATGACATTAACCCTGTTGCTGGACTTCTTGGGCGGTGTCGTGTTAGGTACATTGGTCTAACACTGGCTGCAACTGCATGCAGCTTAGATCAGAAAGATACTCCAGACCTTCAAGTTAGTTCAATCTGATTTATTGAACCAGTAGCACAGTTAGCACAGTTCTCTGTGAGTTTGACTCTCTGCTAACTTAAGTGTGGTTACTCTGTCTGAATGAACCAGACTAGCTCTTAGCCATGTGGTGGAGGTGTGAGATTGTAACAACACCCTTGACTGACTCTCTAGATGTTCAGCAGTGGAAAGAGGCGGAGTGTGAGTGCCTCGTGTCTTTTATAGTCAGATCCCACCCGTGAGTTTCCTGCCTGCTTATTGGTCATGTCCTGTTCTCTGTGTCCATTAGCTGCTTGTCGAACAACGACAGCTGGAGCTGACCAGCCTCCATCAGGGATCATGACCCGAACAGTGTCTGACGGGGATAACGTGGGCAAATCGGTGGCATGAGCATCATAGCCCTGTTTTTGCCGGTCTCGGAGTTGCTGCACCTTTTGCAGCACCGGGAGGTGATCCAGGTTGGGCACGTGTATGGCTGGAAGTGTCGTTCGCAGGTCCCTGTTCATCAGGAGTTGAGCCGGCGACATGCCAGTGGACAGTGGGGTCGCCCTGTACACTAGCAGTGCAAGGTGAATGTCAGACGCAGAATTAGCAGCCTTGCAGATGAGCTACTTCACTACGTGCACCCCTTTCTCAACTTTTCCGTTTGACTGCGGATAGTGTGGGCTGGAAGTGATGTGTTTGAACTGATATGACTGGGCAAACAGAGACCATTCATGGCTGCTGAAGCACGGGCCATTGCCACTCATGACAGTGAGTGGGATACCATGCCTGGAGAACGTCTCCTTACAGGCCTTGATGACGGTCTGAGATGTGAGGTCTGAGAGCTTCACGACTTCAGGGTAATTGGAAAAGTAATCAATGATTGACACGTAATCATGACCATTTGCATGAAAGAGGTCAATGCCAACCATGGACCACAGAGAGGTTTTGATTTCATGTTGCTGAAGTGTCTCCATATTCTGCCCTCACTGGAAGCGTTGACAGGTCGCACAGTTAAGGACCATGTTCGCGATGTCCTGGCTGACCCCGGGCCAGTAGACAGCCTGTCTGGGTCTGCGTCTGCACTTTTCCACACCCAGGTGGCCGTCATGGATTTGACAGAGCACCAAGCTCTGGAGACTGTGTGGAAATACAATCGGTCCAGTTTGAGGAGGATACCATCAACCACCGTCAAGTCGTCCATTACATTGAAAAATTGAGGGCACTGCCCTTTTTGCCAGCCATTGGCTAGGTGTTGCATAACATGCTGCAAGAGGTGGTCTTTGGCTGTTTCCTCACGGATACGAATCACCTTCTCATCAGATGCCGGGAGGGTGCTAGCACACAGCTACACGTGTGACTCAACCTGTGACTCAATTTGCTGGATGCCGTTCAGTGGTTCACTCGGCACGGTGATGGAGCGAGACAGTGTAGCAGCAATGATGAGCTCCTTGCCAGGCGTGTAGACCAGGTCAAAGTCGTACCTTCTGAGTTGAGGAGGATGCGCTGCAACCGAGGCGCCATGTCATTAAGGTCCTTGTGGATAATGTGGACCAGGGGCCTGTGATCCATCTCGACTGTGAATGTCGGCAGGCCGCAGACATAGTCGTGAAACTTGAGAATGCCAGTGAGAAGGCCCAGGCATTCCTTCTCGATTTGTGCATACCTTTATTCGGTGGGCGTCATTGCCCTTGATGCGTAGGCAACCGGTGACCAGGATGAAGTGTCCTCGCGTTGCAGCAGGACCGCAAAGATGCCATCCTCGCTCGCATCTGTCGAGATTTTTGTTTCCCTGTCTGGGTCGAAAAATGCCAATACGGGTGGAGTGGTGAGCTTGGCTTTCAGCTCCAACCACTCTGCCTGATGGGCCGCGTTCCACTCGACTTTTTCACCAGGTTTCGTAGAGCCATAGTGTGTGAGGCCATGTTTGGGATGAACTTGCCCAGAAAATTGACCATGCCCAGGAAGCGCAATACGGAACCTTCATGGCTGCGATGGCCTTGACCATGTCTGTGTCGGGGCACTCGCCCTACTGAGAGATCTGGCCTCCTAGGAACTTGAGTGTCGACATGCCAAAACAACATCTGGCCCTGTTCAGCTTCAGGCCATTGGCATGGACATGGCGGAATATCTGCTGGAGACGGGAAACATGCTCCTCAGGGGTTGTGGACCATATGATGACGTCGTTCACGTACACACAAACCCCTTCAATGCCCTCCATCATCTAATCCATGATGCGATGAAATATCTCCAATGCCGAGACGATGCCAAATGGCATATGGTTATAGCAGTACATGCCAAACGGCGTGTTGAAGATGCAGAGCCTTCTGCTGGACTCATCCAGCTGGATTTGCCAGAATCCATGTGATGCATCTAACTTCGTGAAAAACCGTGCATGTGCCATCTCACTGGTGAGTTCCTCCCGCTTCGGGATGGGGTAGGGTCACGCATTATATTCTGGTTGAGATCCTTGGGATCAATGCAGATGCGCAGATCTCCAGAGGGTTTTTTAACCACCATCATCGAGCTGACCCAGTCAGTCGGTTCGGTTACCCTGGAAATGATCCCCTGCTGCTGCAGCTCCTTGAGCTGTTCCTTCAGGCGCTCCTTCAGCGGGCATGGACCACTAGCTTGGCATCAAGTCGCAATAGGATCTTATACCGATATGTCAAAGTACCCACCCCGTCAAACACACCTGGATACTGAGCGAGGATGTCGTCAATGCCAGCGTGAAGATCCACGTTGGAGGATATCGTTGAATAAACCCGCTGCACCAGGTTTAGCTTTTTGCAGTCATGCGCGCCCAGTAGGGATGCCCTGTCCGGCTTGACAATTTCAAACCTTAGCTGTGCATGGGTACTCCGGTTGGAGACGAGTAGATGTCAGGACCCCAGTGCCGTGATGGCATTACCGTTATAGTCAGGAGCTGGCAGGCTGCTGGAAGGATCTTGGGGGGCTTCTTGATGCGTTTGACGTCTGCCTGTGAGAGGAGGTTGGCAGAGGCACCCGTGTCCAGCTTGAACTGGATGGAGCAGCAGTTGACCTGCATCTCCGCACGCCATTCGTCGTCCGAATCCACAGCAAGGATGGACTGAATGTGAGATGAGTTAGGTGTGGCATGTTCACCTGTGATAATGATGCCCACGTGGTAGGCGGGCTCCAGGCACTCGTCCTCTGGTTCCGTTGTACTGCCAGGATCAGAATCCTGTAATCGTCGTTGCACATTCTGGACGTGCCGTCGTCGGAATTGGGAGCGTTGGCCTCTGACTGGTGGTGCAGACCTGCACAAGGCTGCATAGTGTCCAGGCTTCCCGCAGTTTAAACATCGCCTGCCTCTTGCAGGGCAGTGTCCCTTTAAGTGGGCATTGCCACAGTTCGGACACATCATGACGTCGGCGTCGTGAACCGGTGTACGTCACCGCACATGCGCAGTACGGTCGGCAGACATCTGCACCTGCGCAGTGTGGGTGTCGACCACTTTGTTATCTCGTTTGCATTGCGCATGCGTGGGGCTCTGGGAAAATCGAGCGAGATGGCTGCTGTCTTCAATGCTGAGGCGCTGCATCCGGGAAATGGCCTGCACACTCACAGCCTCGTGGGAGGCACGTTTCTCATTTTCAGCCGATTTGTATTGGGAATACCGATTTTTTGCGTGCTCATGCACTGTGCATGTTTCAATCGCGACTGGCAGGGTCATATGCTTGATTTTTAAGAACTGCTCTCTCAGAGGATCAGAGTGAACTCCAAACACGATTTGGTCTCTGATCATGGAGTCAGCAATATCACCAAAGTTGCAGGACAGCACTAGCTGGCGGAAGCTAGTTAAGAAGGCATTGAAAGATTCATCTTTACCTTGAAGACGTTGTTTGAATATGTAGCGCTCGAAGATTTCATTGGTGTCCACTTCACAGTGATTATCGAACTTGTCCAAGACGGTCTGAAACTTTGTCTTTTCCTGGCCTTCGGTGAAGTTAAACGAGTTGAAGAGTTCGATGGCTTGATCACCCGTTGTTGAGAGGAAAAGCGCGATCTTTCTTGCATCAGACGCACCCTTGAGGTCTGAGGCTTCGATGTACAGCAGAAACATTTGCTTGAATATCTGCCAGTTGGCACTGAGATTGCCGGAGGTCCTGAGCTGGTGAGGAGCCTGAATCTTCTCCATGGGGCCGGGATATATTTGCTGGTCGTCACGGAACGGACTGAGGTAAGCCACCTTAAAATAGTAGTCTCCTGGTATCATGTCGTGTTAGGTACACTGGTCTAACACTGGCTGCAACTGCATGCAGATTAGATCAGAAAGATACTCCAGACCTTGAAGTTTGTTCAATCAGGTTTATTGAACCAGTAGCACAGTTAGCACAGTACTCTATGAGTTTGACTCTCTGCTAACTTAAGTGTGGTTACTCTGTCTGACTGAACCAGACTAGCTCTTAGCCATGTGGTGGAGGTGTGAGATTGTAACAAAACCCTTGACTGACTCTCTAGATGTTCATCAGTGGAACGAGACGGAGAGTGAGTGCCCTCGTGTCTTTTAAAGCCAGATCCAACCCCAGAGTGTCCTGCCTGCTTATTGGTCATGTCCTGTTCTCTGTGTCCATTAGCTGCTTGTCTGTATATCATTATGTGTGTGTCCGCATATCATGACAGGTGGGAGCATGGTAGCACAGTGGTTAGCACTGTTGCTTCATGGCGCCAGTGTCCCAGGTTCGATTCCTGGCTTCGGTCTGTGCGGAGTCTGCACGTTCTCTCCGTGTCTGCATGGGTTTCCTCCGGGTGCTCCAGTTTCCTCCCATAAGTCCCGAAAGACTTGCTTGTTAGGTGAATTGGACATTCTGAATTCTTCCTCAGTGTACCCGAACAGGTGCTGGAGTGTGGTGACTAGGGGATTTTCACAGTAACTTCATTGCAGTGTTGATGTAAGGCTACTTGTGACACTAATAAAGATAATATTATTTTATAAGTGTTGAAGCCGGGACAGAACCAATGGACTTCCACGACAACTAAATTGGTGACGGTCCCGGAGTAATTCATGATCCGTTAATGGGCTATCACCGACGCCACGTGGAACTTGATCAATTCCAATGAAAGTCGGTGTCCGATTCGCTGGGGTCGGGATTGGCTGACAAGCTGCAGGTATATATATTAGCACTTCACGCCCTGTTGTGTTCTGTTGTCTTGCTGATGCAATGATTCTCACAGAACTGCTGGTGACTTACTTAGAATGAAGATTTATTGACGACCAAGTGGAAAGGTAGCACACAGAATACTTTACAGACTTAGATGCTCTGGATGTGCGATGTGCGACTATCCTGGTGGACGGCTGACTACCAACTGATGAGTCTGCCGCATCACGTGACCAAGTTCTGACGTCACCAAATGGTTGGAGGTTGTACTGTCGCCTGCATACAATATCATTTCTTAACATATCACCGCACTCCCCACACACTCTCCTCCCAGCTAACAAGATGGCAGCACGGAGAGCGGCACCTCCGATTTGTGGACGGAAGAGCTTGAGGCCCTGCTGGACGTCATAGAGGAGAGGAGGGCCACCTTGGAAGGAGGCTGCCGCCTGCCACCGTACATCGGGTCTAAGCACTGGTGGCAGAAGTCGTGAGTGCCATGGGCCCGACTGCCAGGACCGGACAGCAGTGCAGGAAGAAGCTGCTCCTCAGGGATGCCAGGGTGAGTAACTCGCACCGCACCCCTGGCACCAAGCCCCGTCATGCACACCCTTAACCACCTCCCCATCCCCACTCAGAGGGTGACCAAACCCCACCCCCCAGCAATGAGTGCGCTCACCACCTTGCACCACATGCCAGCACCCATATCGTCCGTCATGGGCGGATGCCCTGGCCACGTGGGCCATCAGCTGCCGACCCTTGTGCTGCACTCATCCAACTGCCTAACACTGGTGCTTTCTCTGTTCCCCGTGCCCCTGGAGAAAGCAGCACGTAACTACAGAGAGAGAGAGAAAACATGAGGGGGACCGTCGGACCTGCAGCCGCACACCGTTGTGGAGCAGTGGGCACTGGACCTGGTAGGTGGGCACGGGTGGACAGCAGTCGCCGAGGCGGAGATCGGCATCAGGCAACCGAGTGAGCCCCCACTGAGTTGAGATGTCCTGATGGCATGCATGGCATGATCCCCACCTTCGCCACACTACCCACCATCCCAACCCGCACTCCAATCATAGGTCAAGTCTTGTGTCTAGCAGGATCACCTGGCGATGAGGAGGGCCCTTCTTGTGTCCCCCAATCCCAATCTCAAGCAGATTCCAGCGAGGAGTTGACAACGGATAGTGAAGGGAGCCCCCAAATGTTAGCCTGAGACTCCCCGGAGCACCAGTCCGAGGACAGCACTGACTTTCCGTCACAGCTGTCACCCACATCCTCCACCATCATGGAGACACTCACCTCAGTTGAGCATGTTAATGAAGAGGCTCCTGGGGCACATTCTGTTGAGCACCACACACGTGCAGCAGTACATCAGGTGGAGGTAGGAATCCCTGAGAGGGAGGACGGTCGGAGGGTGGCCCCATCCCAGGGACTAGCTGCCCTCCTGACGGATCACAGGCTTCTGGAAAGGGCGGTGCCATCGCTAATGCACAGGGGCAGTACAGTAGCATGGAGGCTAACACAGCTGCTTCACAGCTCCAGGATCCCAGGTTCGATTCCCGGCTGGGTCACTGTCTGTGCGGAGTCTGCACGTTCTCTCTGTGTCTGCGTGGGTTTTCTCTGGGTGCTCCGGTTTCCTCCCACAGTCCAAAGATGTGCAGGTTAGGTGGATTGGCCATGCTAAATTGCCCTTAGGTCCAAAAAAGGTTAAGTGGGGGTTACTGGGTTATGGGGATATGGTAGATACGTGGGCTTCAGTAGGGTCCTCTTTGTAAGGGCTGATGCAGACTCGATGGATTGAATGGCCTCTTGCTGCACTGTAAATTCTATGATTCTATGATTCTATAATGGAGATGCAGACACAGAGCTGGGGACTACATGAGGGGGTGTCAGAAACTATCCAGCTCCTGCAAGTGCAGTTGGAGGAGTCCAACCACCTGCAGGGGCAGGAGGTGGTGCCTGCCATTCATGGCACCCAGCCCAACTCCCCATGGGTGGCGTCTCTTTTGGAGTACTTGGGGTCGAAAATAGCGTCCCTGATGGAGTCCTTGGGGTCTAAAATATCAGACATAGGTCAGGATGTGCAAGGCCTGGGGCACTCTGTGCAGGCGGTGGCCGAGGCACAGGACAGGGAAGTCCTGTTATGGGCAGCTATGTACCAGAGTCACCAGGACATTGCAGCGGCGCGCCAGAGCTTGACCCAGTCACAACGGGTTATGGCTGCGGGTGTCAACGGCATTGCCCAGGCGCTGACCCGGGACCTGAATCAGTCCCAGAGGGAGGCGGTCCAGTCCCTGTCCTCCAGGGCCGTGAGCATGGAGACCCTGGGCTACACCAGAACAGGCCTCCAGGGCTGACCGGGGAGCCCAGCAGTTCATTCCGGTCATACCATTGTCCCAAGGAGTAGCCCGCGTGCCACCGGGCACCCTGAAGGAAGGGGAGATGAGCGGTCCAGGCACCTTGCCTTCATCTTCAGGGTGCCGAAGCACCACTCGATCATACCCCTGGTTGCGGCATGCTCGCTGTTGTAGCGGGTCTCCGTGTCGATCTGTGGCCTCCAATAGGCGTCATTAGCCACGACACAGATAGCTCTTGCCGCCCAGGAGGCAACCCTCACCCGGGGATGCACCTCAAACGTGTCAGGAACCATCAAGTGTGTCAGGGTGAATGTGTTGTGCCCACTTCCCGGATATCGGGCACAAACGTACATGATGTGCATCTGTTTGTCACACACCAGCTGCACATTCATCGAGTGAAACCGCTTTTGGTTTGTGAAGACCGGCCAGTCATGGACTGATTCACATAGGGTGACATGCATCCAGTCAATGGACCTGGTGATGGCGGCGAACCCCACTGCCTGGGCACCCTGGTGGGCTCAGTACTGATTGAAGTTGATATATTGTGCCGACAGGGCATATAGGGCCTCCATGATGGTGCGGATGCACCTGTGCACAGAGGTCTGTGAGATCACTGACCGGTCCCCACACAGCGGGAAGGACCCCATGGCGTAAGCATTCAGGGTGATGGTCAATTTGACGGCCACTGGGACCTACAGTCCTCCCCCATACACTCGCAGTGCCAGGTGCACCATCATCTCGCAGCTATGTCGTACGGTCCTCCTGCTCAGCCGGAGTCTTCAACAGCATGCCCAGTCCGGCAGGTCCTCAATGGGCCGAATGGACTAATTCTGCTCCTATATCTTATGACAGGTGCTGCCGGTACACACGAGGCCTTATGCTGCACCTCCTACCCACCTCCTCCTCGGCCTGATGGGTGGCCGACTCTCCATTTTCATTGACTGCCTCCTGTCCCTCTTCGACAGGCCCAGCTGCCGCAGGGTTCACCCTGAACGGTTCCTGCTCGTACAGTCCTGCTCCCCCAAGGCTGTGGTGGCTGGGATGAAGGCCACCATTCCCGATTGAACTCCGAATTCCATTGTCTGCAGGGGATGAGAGGCTGACGTGTCAGCATGGTACGTACCCCCACGCCCAACCAGGTCCAACAGGCTACACGTCCCCGACCTGCACTGCAGCTCCTGCCTCTGCATGCCCCCCTCTCTCCCCACCCCCCGCCCCTCCAGCAGCAGGACCGGCAGCCCATGGTCACACTTCTGAGACATGTTCAACCTCCACTCTCGCCCTCTGCAGCCACAGCACCTGTTTCCCGATTTTTAAAAGCGCAAGTGAACCTCGCCATTGGTAATACCTGCTGACAGAGGTGGAGCATTGCAGGGGCCTCAGAGAATACTGGGTTGGGCCCGTTAATGATATGCCAACGGCGTTTACTGTATGTGAGGAGTTGAATGCATTCACACGGATGGCGAGGCACTGGATGACATTCTGTTGGGCACCCAGCGTTGGCCAAGAATTTCAGCTGTTGGGCGATTCTCTGCCCAATTGTGTTTCCTGATTCTGGTGTTGTTGGATGGAGAATCCTGCCCCCTGTGTTTCTGCTGCATGGAAGAAATATTTGATTTACAGACAGGGCATTGTTTAATTTTTTGTTTTGGAGATACACTGTGGATATCAAGGAGACTCTTTTTGTGGCAGCACCTGCATGATGTTCTAAAACTCCGAGCATAGATTTGTAGATTTGGTGACATGTCCTTTTGACCTTCCATGAACCTGCAAAGTTCAATAGTTCAATGAATTATGCAAAAATGCAGAGGAGACATGAACAGTATAAAAATGTGGCGGCAACTTTCATGAAATGAAAGTATTCTGATCCGGTCAGGAGATAAGGGTGGGATTCTCCAGTCACGTTCACCCAGCGACCGGAGAATCCCGCCTGAGGTCAATGAAGTTTTTCATTGTCAGCGTCTCGCCCATGGCGTTCTTGTAGCGGGCGGGGCGGAAGAATCCAGCCACATGTGAAAAAGCTGTGACAGTTGACATGACTATTCACACAGCCCTGGGGTTTCTACACGATTTCTGCCCAGATGCCCACTTAATTTATCAAGAATCAAACAAAATAGTGTTAAAGGTTGTGGAAGTTTAATCATACCTGAATGGCACGCATGAATATCCATAATTGTTTACATTGGAAAAGAAGTTCATTTGCCTAAACCATTCCCCACATAAATCTTGTCATACACCCAGGTTGGAGTAGCAACTTTCCATTGATTGCTCCCATTTGGGGAGTTCATCACAGTGTGTTCAGAATGTCGGGCACACAGGCATAAGTGCTGACCAGTGTTGTCCTAACCTACAGTGACCAAAGATGCATTCAAACTTTACCTGGTTCTGTTTCTCCTGCTTTTGCTAAAATAGCTTGATTTACAATATTTTTAATTCAGTCAATTAATCTGACTTCCATACATCAAAAGACTGTGGCTAGTATTTATCTGAAGCCAAAAAGCCTGCTGTAGTGCAGTAAGTATCTATCAGCTGTAACGTAACTTAAATCATCCTCATATTTAAAGGAATTTTCCTTTCCTGAGTTTTTATATGAACAGATGCCAGATATTTGAGCCTCCACTAACCTTGATCCAGTCATAAATTGGATTATATTTGCTTTTGCTGAAAATACCATCACAGAAATGCACTACTGATTTGTCTGGCATGCCATTATTAATGATCTCAGCTACTCATAATAAGGGAGATTTTGACTAATGAAATTGTGCAGAAATGTTGGTGTACCTTTCCCTGAGCAGCAACTGCACAGTATCCAATAGTGGGGGCATTTTGTGGGGGCATGGTGATCCTGAAGCAGGATTAGCATGTCACAGACTGCAAATAAAGCAAAGCCCCCGAATGGGGAAAAGGCACTCAAAATGCTCATATACTTTGAGATTTGTAAGGAGATCATAGACTGTCCAGATCCTAATTTTGTATAAATCCAAATTGAGCTGGAAAAAGTGCTCCAAATAGTGCGGGAAGTAAGGTCTGCCTGAGTGATGAGTGACATATCTGGTGTAAAATAATACCCAAAGCCCTGACACATATATTAAATATAAAGCACCATTCTGCTCTAGGATTGTATTACATTCTTCAGTAGTCACTGCTCAACTGCCTAACCTACTTAAAATCCGATAACACTTCAAACCATCCGCTTGCAATAAAAGAGTTTATGCAGCTCGTCATTGGTTTTGTACAGCTTGATAATCCAAAGAACACAAATGATTTAATCTTTTGCAATATGAGTAGATGAGATCGTTAACAATGGCATGCCAGACATATCAGAAGTGCATTTCTGTGATGGTATTTTCATTATATTAACAGAATTTATTGCTTGATCTTCAGCTACTGAGAGCTGCTGTAGCATTTAGGCTGCAAAATGCAAAGTAAGATTACAATAGGTTTTGGCAACAGATGAAGAATCATAATGTATTTCCATTTCCCTAGTTCTATGACAAAAAGTTCAATAAAACCTACAGGATCATTTTACTCTTTGGAATTTGTTAGAAAATCATCCTTACTTTGAAATAATTTTTATCTTTTTAACTGTTTTCTCAGCCTAAAATTTAACCCGTTTTTTGGGGAGCTGAATGTCCTCCCGAGCCTCCGATATAGCAGGCAGGAATTACAAGGTCTTATGAACCAGATGTGTGCAGCCTGCCATCCGTAATAGTACCACTTTCAGTGCCCATATATACCTGATACAAATGTCACCGACTTTACAAATTCAATAACGAAATTTTAAATATTCCTTTACAACCAGGAAATAATTAATGCGCTTTTTGATATGTTGTTTATTTTTTTGGTCTGCCGTTATGTTTTTTCTCAGCATTTTAAGGAATCGATGTTATTGGTTAATGTAGAGCATTTGAGGTAATTGTTAAACTCGAGCTCACATCTAAGTATCATGAAAAGTAAATCTTCAAGATTCCTTTCGTTACCAATCCACGTTGTTTCTAAACTAAAATTGTACCCCTGCCTTACTGGATTCATTCTTGTGATTTCAATGTGGAGTTATATGCATGGTGCAAACAAATAATGTAATACTAACATTTAAGTCACATTTTTAATTCATGGACTGGATTCTCCAGTCCTCAGCTACGTGTTTCTCAGGGCCATTTGCTGGTGGTGGGTTTCTATACTCCCGCCACTTGTCAATGGGATTTCCCATTCACGCCAACCCACGCCATTGCAAAACCCACGGGCAAGGTGCTCTGCAGTGGGAAAAGTGAATCATAATGACTGGAGAATTCCAGCCCATGTACTCCAGGAAAATTAAATCTGGCACCCCTCCCATGATCATCTCTCTCATTCCATAAGATATACCTAAGGATTGCTTTCAATGAGGCGAATAACCCATCCTCGAGTTTAAAGCCAGGGCTCTGCTGATGGTATACCACAACACCTCAGGTTACACTTACCTTTCACACCTGTCATGACTCATTTCTGTTTGGTATCAGTCCTTAACATTTCCATTTAAATTTCTCATTCTTGTGTTTAAATTGCTTCATTGCATTGTCCCTCCCTATTCCTAAAACTCCCTCCTCCTAAACCCTGTTGTCTTGGCCCTGCCGATGTGGATCTCAATGTCCCTTCAACTCCACCATTGGCAGTTTCGCCTTCAACTGCTATAGTCCCATGCTCTTGAATTCTCTACTTCACCAATACCTTTCTCACTTTTTTATTTTTTAAGTCCAATTGCTACAACAAACAAAATGCCCTTCTCTACCTCTTTACTTCATTACAGTTTGGAGTTTCAGAGAGTTGGGCTGGAGGCCTTTAAATATTGTGGATGGGACCTGGATGCAGAAGTCCTGCCCCTATTTCAAACAGATCTTATTTTTGCCGGTGGGGGAAAGGCTGGTACATAAATCACACGGGCTAGAATCCCACACTTAGCAGGGCCATTTGAAATTAATGCAGAATTCAAGAAGAAGAAAAATTGACTGCTCCAAGGACCTGCACTTTTGGAGTCATGAATTGATGGAAGAGACATAAATGCTCTTGAAGGGCAGGTGAGTACTGTTTAAGTGTAATGAACTGCAGTTATTCAAATCACTAGCCCTTTAAACATGAAAAAGATAGGCTATAGCTGTCAGTTAAAGTGAAACAAACCAGACACTCCTGGACTGCATTGATTGATAGGTCATCTAAGACAGCTTTTGAGAAAAAACATTACCATTTGATCCTGCAGTATCAACAGGCTATATTGTTGACATTTTCCAAAGTCTCTTATTATAGCTGGGCTCACTTTGAATGCACGGCTCAGATTCAAAATCTCCAAAGTCATCTACCTCAGTGGGAGGATGGGGTGGGGGCACAGGTTTTCCCTGTTTAGCTAATCAAAATGCTTCATAATCTTGAACACCTCTTTCATCTCCTAGATATCCCTGTTCTTATGGGATGAACGCTTACTTTTTTTACACCCTCCTTGTAAATAAAGTTTCCAGTATAATATTTGTGAACCTATTTTGTGTTCTCTGTGTTCTTCTCAAAATATTACCCATGTTGGTGTGCAGAGCATGAAATACATGCTGAAAGGTGGGAACCATCTGAAAGAACTTGCCTGCAAAACTGCTTTGTTTGCAGTGACAACTTGGATGAGGAGGTAGACAATTAAGGAATGCCTTTTCAAAGATGTATTCAACACCCTTCCCACAAAAGTGCCAAAATGAACTGGATCGATAGTCCAACCGTTGTTTAACCAATACACATACGTATCATTCTCTTTTTTATTTTTTGTATTCTCAACTTGCATTCATAAATTTAAGGATGCCAAATGATATTTTATAGCTTTATCAGTTTGTCATCGAACTTTAAAGATTTGTGCATCTCAATCCCAAATTATTTCTTCCCTTCTACTCCTTTTAAGGTTTTCAGTATATTCTTTATTATTTTTCCTCTAAATTGAATCATTTCATATTTCTTTTCACGTACTTTCACCAAACATTTTATGTTCAATCAATTCACCTGTTTATGCAGCTGAAGTGAGTTACTGAACTCTTAGTTTTGGTCAGTCTGCACCTTTTTGTATTTTGCCCTCCTATATTCAAGATCAGAGAAATACAGAGAAAACGATGACGATACCACTAACACTGAGGACTACTATTATTCACATGCCTCGAACATGAAAACTGTCTATTAACCCCTATCTGTCTTCTGAACTTTATTCAACTTCCTATCTATGTTACTATATTCTCTTCATTGGTTACCTTTTTTTAAAATTCCATTTATGGGGATGTGGGCAGCATTGGCTAGGCCAGCATTTATTGATAATCTCTAATTACCCTTGGGAAGGCGGTGGTGAGCTTCTTTCTTGAACCCCTGCAGTCCATGTGGTGCAAGCACAATGCTGTGAGGGAAGGAGTTCCAGGATTTTGACACAGTGATCGTAAAGGACCGGCAATTCAATTCCAGGTCAGGATAGTGAGTGGCTTGGAGGAGAATATCCAGGTGGTACTGTCAGCTCCTGCCTTTCTCCGACTGGATGGTAGCGGTTATGGGTTTGGAAGGTGCTGTCTAAGGAGCCTTGGTGAGTTCCTGCAGTGCATCTTGTAGATGGTCCACACTACCATCGGAGATGGTATAGTGAATATTTGTGGATGGGGTGCCTGTCAAGTGGGATGCTTTTGTTAAGTGAGTGTTGATGGATCTACACTCATCTAGGCAAGTGGAGAGTATTCTACCACACCTGACTTGTCCCTTGTAGATGTTAGACAGGCTTTAGGGGAGCAGGAGGTGCGTTGCTCACTTAGTATTCCTAACGTCTGCGCTGTTCTTGTAGCCACTGTATTTGTGGGCCGAGTCCAGTTCAGTTTCTAGTCAATGGTAACCCCTAGGATATTGATATGGGGAATTTAGCAATGGTAATGCTATTGAATGTCAATGTCAAGGGGCGATGGTTAGATTTTTTTCTTGTTGGAGATTGCCATTACTTGTCAATTGAGTGGTGCGAATGTAACTCGTGACTTGTCAGCCCCAGCCTGGATAAAAACCAGGGGCGAAATTCTCCTACCCGCCCCGCCACATTTCTGCGTCGACCGGCCGGCGGGAGTCTCCGTAACACCGGCCGGTCAATGGGGTTTCCCATTGTGGGGCAGCCCCACGCCGTCGGGAAACCCCCCCGGTGCCGGCAGAACGGAGACTCCCGCCGGCGGAGAATGGCGCCCCTGGTCTTGCTGCATTTGAACGTGCTTACTTCATTATCTGAGGAGTCACGAATGGTGCTGAACATTGTCTAACCATCATCAAACATTCCCACTTCAGCCCTTATGATGGAAGGAAGATCACTGATGAAGCAACTGCAGATGGTTGGGCGTACGGCACCACCCTGAGGAACTTCTACAGTGATGTCCTGGAACTGAGATGATTGACCACAACTCCTTTGTGTGAGGTTTGACTTCAACCAGCTCCAACTACAGCCTAATAGCTAGAGTGTGGAATGGCAACCAGACCAAATCATAGAAACATATGAAATTAATTAAGTAAATAAAGTGATTTGTCACTAGTACTAAGGAAAATGGTCATAAACATCAAGGTGCCCAGGTGGCACTTCCAGCTGGCATAGGCACTGCCAGGGTGCCAAGCTAGCATTTTTGCACGTGATTGGGCCGGGGTGCACTGCTTGGGTGTTTGGGGAGGGGGCAGGGACCCTTCCGTAGTATGTTTGGGCTGGGGGGAATCAAGGTCGCTTCGGTGGCCTCGGAGATCCGGACGGCATTTATGTGTGACCTCGGCTGCCCATCCCCGCTGAGGCACCCCAATGTTTTTAAAATTAAGAGTACCCAATTTTTTTTTTTTTTCAAATTAAAGGGGCAGTTTAGCTTGGCCAATCCACCTAACCTGCACATCTTTGGGTTGTGGGGGTGAAACCCACGCAGACACGGGGAGAATGTGCAAACTCCACATGGACAGTGACCCAGGGCCGGGATTCGAACCCTGGTCTTCAGCGCTGTAGTCCCAGTGCTAACCACTGTGCCACGTGCCGTCCCTTGCTGAGGCCCCATTAAATAACATGAGTCGCGTTGTATAGCCATGTGCTTCTCGGCGCTGCGAGTGCCGGGAAGTACGCGGCTAAATGTGCTCGCTATGGGGTTTTGTTCCCAATTAGTTGAATCGAGTCCTATGTCTTGTAATACTACAGATCAGTCTTGTGTCTTCTTATCCTTAAGGCTGATAAATGTCAAAATCATCAGTAGCAAAAAACAAAACACCAGCTCTGCCATTCTGATCAAGACATTCACATAATTTATTTTCAGTTTAATCACACATGACTGTACATAAAAAGCACATCTAATCTACGTCACCTCACTTATTTATCTTCATGTATCTATGCAACATAGATGGCAACTTGGTGTATTTTCACATCTAATAAAACAGACAAGTACTGAAATGAATACTATTGACATTAGTTTGTTATTTGTCATTTCACATTTACTTCCTATTTTTGAAGTTTGTGTATTCTTACTCAAATGCTGCTGCATCATCAAAGTTGAAATAAATATTTGTAAAATGGTGACTACAAAAGCTTTCATTGACAATTTTTTAAGCTCCAGGAAGGGGCTATTTTATTCCCCTTTTAAAATTTTGAAATTAGTCAAGATCACAATTTTGTTGGCTATTGAAGTGGTGGACAATGCAGTCATGCATGGGAGATGTCTGTATATTTTGAGGTGGAAGATTGGATTTGGGTGGGTGACATTGGAGAGTGAATGGAGGGAAAGGGTTTGGGGGTACAGTAGGGGTATTGCGGAGTCTGGGTCTTGTCAGTAAGGAGATCAGCATGGGTTGGGGCATTCTCCCCATGTCTCCAACACACAGATGTGCAGGGTAGCTAGATGGCCACGCTAAATTGCCCCTTAATTGGGAACAAATAATTAGGTACCTAAATTTTCAAAAAAATTAAATTACTAATCCATCTCTCGACTCACTTCCTTTAAAACTGGAAATGGATGGCCGACATTGGGTGGGATTCATTTCTGATTTAACCTATTTCCCCACCAGCTCCTCTTCTGCCCATTGTGGGGTGTTTTACAATACTCCTCTTATGTCAGTGAGAAACATTTGAGTTTATTGAACATTAACAACTATTTCAGAACTGATAGGGGATATCTTTTAAGGATATATGAACAGGAAAGGTGCTATTAAACTAAGTGAAGAGATATCTAAACCACAAGGGGAAAAAATAAAGCTAACTAATCTTATCTAATAATGAAGGGAAGATAGATGAGGATAACATTTGTACAGGAATTTACTTAACAAGAGGGATATAAGGTAGAAGAATGAAATCAAATTGTCTGGTTAGAATTGGAACAGACCAAAGTTATAGCTGAGACAAAGAAAATCAGATGACAAGGAGCAGTGTCAAAATAAAGCAAAACAAAAAGATATGTGTATCTGTCTTGCAATATTCAGATAGTGGGAGTTGGAAACAATTGTTTTCTAAAAAGACCTAGACTTTACAGCATTAATAAAAACTGGCTACAAAGCAGATAAGAATAGAAAGTAAACACATTGGGACACAAGCTGAATGCATAAACATGGAAGAAATTAAAGAACACAGTTTATTCCAATATCGTTACAATTCTCCTCCACTCCCCCAAGTGTCTCCTTTCCCGACCTGCAGCTAGGCCGGGGTTTTTATACAGCTGGGCTCTCCTTGTAACAGGGAAACCCTGCCCCCTAAAGGGGAAGGCCTGCTTGCCTTAAAGGGGAAGTTCATATTTTGGGAAGTTCATGGGAAATCACATGGTCCTGAACCCGGGACCTCTTTTGGGGTTATAACACTCCTCCCCGCAACCCCCCCACTCCCAAGTCCAGAGTAACGTACTCATCCATGGGTGCGTACGCAGGGCCTTTCGACAGCGTTCAAGCGCAGACCTTGCGGACTCAGGAGGCGTATATTGGACTGGGGAGTGGCATTTGCATGGCGAGCATCTGGAGGTTGGCGGTAATGCTGGCATGGCCATGCGAGCCAGCACGGGCACCTCCAGCAGTGGCAGAATGTCCATCTCGGTTTCTGATTCGGAGCTGGGCGACTCTTTGTCCGGCATCTCCGTGTTCTCAAAACGTACCACTGAATCCTCCACAACTGGCGGAGCCAGGTAGGTTGGCTCTCGCAGGGGTGGCCAGGGCAGCGGTGAAGATGGCGGAGTTAGGACGTCTGAATCAATGGCCAGTACAGTGGAAGTATCCAGCATGCGGCTTTGGAGATGGTCCATGTGCCGATTAGACTCCCGGCCCTGTGTCTGTATTTGGTAAGAAACCTCACATGTTTTCACAATCACGATGCCCGGGATCCAAGCAGCCCCACCGCCAAAGTTCTGGACGTGTACCGCATCTCCCGGTGCAAACTCACGCAGTGGCCTGTGGCGTCATGAGTTTGCCTCAGTTCGGCCCTGAGCGTGGTGGACTTTCCGCCAATATCCTGAAGGGTGAGACTCAAACGGGTGAGGAGGCGGCGACTCATCAACATCTCAGCCGGTGCGATATACGTCGTGACATGATGGGTTGTCCAGTAGCAGAATAAGAATCTTGCTAAACAGGTCTCCCAGGATCCCGGTGTTTGTTTTTTCACGCCAAGTTCTATTGGGGTTACTAGTGGTGTACCACAAGGATCTGTTTTGGGGCCACTGCTTTTTGTCATTTTTATAAAGGAGGATGGGTGAGTAAATTTGCAGATGATACTAAAGTCGGTGGAGTTGTGGACAGTGCGGAAGGATGTTACAAGTTACAGAGGGACATAGATAAGCTGCAGCGCTGGGCTGAGAGGTGGCAAATTGGAGTTTAATGCAGAAAAGTGTGAGGTGATTCATTTTGGAAGGAATAACAGGAAGACAGAGTACTGGGCTAATGGTAAGATTCTTGGCAGTGTGGACGAGCAGAGAGATCTCGGTGCCCATGTATATGGATCCCTGAAAGTTGCCACCCAGGTTGAGAGGGTTGTTCAGAAGGCGTACGGTGTGTTAGCTTTTATTGGTAGAGGGATTGAGTTTCGGAGCCATGAGGCCATGTTGCAGCTGTACAAAACTCTGGTGCGGCCGCATTTGGAATATTGCGTGCAATTCTGGTCACCGCATTATAAGAAGGATGTGGAAGCATTCAAAAAGGTGCAGAGGAGATTTACCAAAATGTTGCCTGGTATGGAGGGAAGATCTTATGAGGAAAGGCTGAGGGACTTGAGGCTGTTTTCGTTAGAGAGAAGAAGGTTAAGAGGTGACTTGATTGAGGCATACAAGATAATCAGAGGATTGTATAGGGTGGACAGTTAGAGCCTTTTTCCTCAGACGGTGATATCTAGCACGAGGGGACATAGCTTTAAATTGAGGGGAGATAGATCTAAGACAGATGTCAGAGGTAGGTTCTTTACTCAGAGAGTAGTAAGGGCATGGTGGTTAGCACTGCTGCTTCACAGCATCCGGGACTTGGGTTTGATTCCTGCTTGGGTCACCTGCCTGGGTTTCCTCCAGGTGGTCCGGTTTCCTCCCACAGTCCAAAGATGTGCAGGTTAGGTTGATTAGCCCTGCTAAATTGCCTCTTAATGTCCAAAAGTTAGGTGAGGTTGCTGGGTTGTAGGGATAGGGTGGGGGTGTGGGCTTAGGTAGGGTGCTCTTTCAGGGGCTAGTGTAGGCTTGATGAGCTGAATGGCCTCCTTCTAAAATGTAAATTATATGACCAGCATTCCAGGGGAAGACAAAGGAAATGCTTCAAAGACTCCCTGAAGCTCTCCTTGAAACACAGCAGCATTGACATTAATGACTGGGAGGAGGGGGTTATCAATTGTCCAGGATGGTAACAACTTGTCCAACACCTTAATGATGAGGCCGAGTGCCGGTAGGGAAGAGATAAAATGAAGCAAATCTTGCACTCTTGATCCCATTACCACATGGGACAGCCTGCCCATGTACGCGTCTAAAGGTCTGTGAGTCAAGGATTGGCCTTTTCGGTCACACAAGGATCCATGACAGAAACTTGCAACCCTGAGTAGCTATCATCCTCAAGTCATGAGTCAGTATATGATTTTCGGAAGATAATGGAAGAGGAAAAATGCAGTCACATTAAAGACATGAGTATTAAGAACAAAATTATTGTTCTGGCAAATTTTAATTATCACCATCAACTGGGTCAAGCAGGTAATAAATGCAGAAAACTCAATGGAATTCCTAAAATGCATGCAACACTCAATTCTAAAGAAGTATGCTAAAAGACTCACATGGCAGAGACATTAGATCTGGTTATAGGAATGAGATTCATCTGATAGATGAGCTAAATGTGGGTGAGCATCTTCGGAGTACTGACCACAACCTAATGAGTTTTAAACTGAAAGTAGAAATGGAAAAAGTCAATGTGGAAACTAAATTACCAGATTAAATGAGAGCATATTTCAGAAAGGTGTGGAGTGTCCCAGCTGAGGTGAAGTGGAAAGAGACACGAGCATATAGGTCTGTGAATACGTATGGGGTATATTGAATATGTGGGGTAAATTCTAATCATTACCAACTAGTTTTTAATCCAGTAGAAATGACCTGATTTTTGTGACTTCAATTAATAGAGAATTGGACAGATTTTACAATCGGTGGACATCCTTGCCATATTCCAACCCCCGGGTGGTGACAACAAAGATTTACCTCATGGTAATTTCAGCGTTAATTAAACACTCTCAAATTTTCCCTCCTACAGATGTTGAGATGAATTGTCTGCAATTATCTAGACTAGTTCTGTCTCTTTTTTAAAGACAAGTGTACTACATTGGCCACTCTTCACTCTAAAGAAGCAGGCACTAATGCAATGCATTAGGGGGATTTCTTTAAGTTTTTATGTAATATTAGATGGTTTAATTTACAAATTTGATTTGGAATGCATGTTTTGTGTTGCTGTTTCTGTTTGTCTTGTGACCAAGGGGATGATGTGATGGTCAGTGAGAGTAAGGATGCTATCCAGTCACTTTGTGCCTGAAGTGTGCATGCATGCCATGGACACCATCTTGGAAACCTAATGGCACTCAGGCCATACAGAAAAGGACACTGCTGATTTTCTCCCCATAGATGCTGCCTGGTGTACTGAGCCCTGGTATTTCAGAGTTCCAGCATTGTCAATAATTTGCTTTTGTTTTACATTGAACTGGTTGATTTGCTCAGCCCTATGAACTCATTCTTATGTACGCACTTTCTGTTAATTATTTTCAACACTTAGATGAGTGCCCCTGTTTGCACAGGAGAATGCATGCTTCACATTTATGGCGAAAAGCAGCAATATGGGTAGTCTGTGGGCGAGCAAGAATTCACCCAAAATCTTTTAATAATCAGCAGCTAACTCATGAATACCACAGCAGCTAACGTCCGGACTGCTTCTCTTGTGGTGATGCAGATACAGAGTTGTGGAGTGAAGAAGTGAGGAGTGGAGGGTGTGTGT
This sequence comes from Scyliorhinus torazame, assembly GCF_047496885.1. Classification (NCBI taxonomy): domain Eukaryota; kingdom Metazoa; phylum Chordata; class Chondrichthyes; order Carcharhiniformes; family Scyliorhinidae; genus Scyliorhinus; species Scyliorhinus torazame. Next base: position 190,318,792 of record NC_092712.1, on the reverse strand, counting down.
GGAGAGGGGGCATCAGCTGGTGTGCTCCAATTAACCCCAGGACCCTGACGTGTAAGAAGAAATCTTCGTGATCTGCTGATGACTCAGTAACTTTTTCAATCCAAGGGTGGGCCCGTATGAAGCAATAGTCTATCAGAACTCATTGTCTAGCATCATGAATTAGGAATAACAACTGGGTGAAGTCATGGAGGGTGGCTACCTGCAGAACTATCTTCAAACAAGAGAAAGACAATGTGAGAAAAATGCAGCGCACATTGCGCAAAAGTAAAATAAATGAAGTAATAGTGACAATATGTGCATGGTAAAATATGTTGTCCTTTCAAAAGATTTTACTGATGTTTATTTCAAGTTTTCTGCTGTGTAATTTCCCGATCATTCAAGACCTAAATAACATGAAAGTGAATAAAAACATCTTGCATTGTATGACAGACAGGCAAATTGCAAAGCGTTCTGTATCAGCAAGTGTAACACTGAAATTTTGGCAAGTTCTGCAGGCTTCCAAATTATAGTAATCTTGCGGGAACGAGAGTGGCATTATTTAATTTGCATTTCCTTCTGACTTGCATTATTCATACATTTCTCAAAACCATGTCAACCTATGTAGCAGTCATTACAGTGCATTGTACTAAAAGTGCTTTGAGATGTTTTTGAGAGGGCCTAGATAAATGTTTTTGCTTTATCTTTCCATTTGTTATAAGATCGGGTTCGATTTTCTCACTGACATTTCTGGGTAGACAGGAATGTCATCAGTTAGCAAGGCAGATATTTGTACCATTAGTGACTGAAAGGTCAGTAATGTTACTGATCTGGGGCAGCACGGTGGCACAGTGGTTGAGGACCTGGGTTCGATCCCGGACCCGGGTCACTATCCGTGTGGAGTTTGCACATTCTCCCTTGTCTGCGTGGGTCGCACCCCCACTACCCAAAGATGTGCAGGTTAGGTGGTTTGGCCACGCTCAATTGCCCCATAATTGGAAAAAAATAATTGGGTATTCTAAATTTAACAAAAAATGTTATCTTACTGAACTTCAACAGTTCCCCAACTCCTACCAACAAATACAATAATGGCAAGAATCTGACAGACATGGAGATCACCAGTTGCTTCACATGGTCCTCGAGGCAACTTAAACAATCACCTTGCCAGCCATTGTTGCATCAAAGCTGCAATATGTACCAGCTGCACAATGCACTGCAACAAATTGCCTAGTCTTCTTTCACAGCACTTCCCAAAACCACAATCTCTGCCATGTGGACAGTCAAATACAGCAGGAATGGAAAAACTAAGTCCCCATCCAAGCCACAAATCATTCTGACATGGACATATATTGCTGTTCCTTCATTACACAAGATACATATCACAGAAGCAGGTCTTTCAGCCAACCAGTCCATGGCAGCATTTATGCTCCACTTGAGCCTCCTCTGATCTTTCTTCATCTATTGAATCTGGGTCAAATTCCTGGAACTCCCTATCCAGTAGCACTTTACCATGTGGACTGTGATGGTTCAAGAAGAAACCTTTGATGGTGAAAGGGCTGTTAAAATTGCAGAATGGACTCTTGGTTTAATCGGCAGTGACTTAGAGTACTTGGAAGTGCATGGTAAAATAGGACTAAGTCAGCACAGCTTTTTCAAAGGGAGGTGGTGTCTGACGAATCTGTTAGAGTTCTTTGAAGAGGTAACTTGAAAGTTAGACAAAGGAGAACCAGTGGACGTGATTTATTTAGATTTCCTGAAGGCCTTTGACAAGATGCCGCAGAGGAGACTGTTAAATAAGTTAAAAGCCCAGGTGTTAAGGATAAGATCCTGGCATGGATAGAGGATTGACTGACTGGCAGAAGGCAGAGAGTGGGGTTAAAGGGCCTTTTTCAGGATGGCAGTCGATGACTAGTGGCGTGCCTCAGGGGTCTGTGCTGGGACCACAACTTTTCACAATATACATAAATGATCTGGAAGAAGTAACTGAAGACACTGTTGCTAAGTTTGCAGATGATACAAAGAGCTGAAGAGGAACAGATAGTATTGAGGAAGCAAGGGGGCTGCAGAAGGATTTGGACAAGCTAGGAGAGTGGGCAATGAAGTGGCAAATGAACTACAATATAGAAAAGTGTGAGGTTATGCACTTTGGAAGGAGGAATTTAGGCATAGACTATTTTCTAAATGAGGAAATGTTTAGAAAATCAGAAGCACAAAGGGACTTGGGAGACCTTATTCATGATTCTCTTAAGGTTAATGTGCAGGTTCAGTCAGCAGTTAAGAAGGCAAATGCAATGTTAGCATTTATGTCAAGAGGGCTAGAATACAAGATAAAGGATGTATTTCTGAGGCTATATAAGGCCTCAGACCCCATTTGGAGTATTGTGAGCAGTTTTGGGCCCCGCATCTAAGGAAGGATATGCTGGCCTTGGAAAGGTCCAGAAGAGGTTCACAAGAATGATTCCTGGAATGAAGAACTTGTCGTATGAGGAACGGTTGAGGACTCTGGGTCTGTACTCGTTGCAGTTTGAAGGATGAGGGGGGATCTTATTGAAACTTACAGGATACTGCGAGGCCTAGATAGAGTGAACGTGGAGAGGATGTTTCCACTTGTAGGAAAAACTGGAACCAGAGGACACCATCTCAGACTAAAGGGATGATCCTTTAAAACTGAGATGAGGAGAAATTTCTTCAGCCGGAGGGTAATGAATCTGTGGAACTCGTTACCGCAGAAGGCTGTGGAGGCCAAATAATTGAATGTCTTTACGACAGAATTAGATAGGTTCTTGATTAATAAGGGGATCAGGGGTTATGGGGAGAAGGCAGGAGAATGGGGGTGAGAAAATATCAGCCATGATTTAATGGCAGAGCAGACTGGATGGGCTGAGTGGCCTAATTCTGCTCCTATGTCTATGATAGAAGTTATGCCAAATCTTCAAAAAAGATTGGTTAGGCCTCAATTTGAATATTGGGTGTGGTTTTCCACTGCATTGCGCCTGGCACTGATCCTATTGCACTGGGTGTAATCCAGGTAAGCAGGTTTGAATGATCCATAAGCTCATTTAAATATGCACAGCCTGTTAGAGGCCACATTCTCCTGGCTGCCAATAGCTACCAGCCACGCTGGCCAGGCCTCACTCTAGCATGAATTAGCACTGTCTCCAAAGACAGAGCCCGGCGTGATGGCCACGCTGGGGTCACTGAGGTCATTGGAGCCCTGGGTGGTCAGGAACAGGGTAAGGCAGTGTAGGAGCGGTTTCGAGGCCTGTATATTGATTCGGCTTCCACGTGGGCTTTTCTCCTGTGGCTCAACTCAGTACGAAGAGCAGCAGACACATCAACAATCTGAAGCTTGCATTCATGTACATGAGAGATAAGGCCTGGAAAGCTGCCAAGATCCTTCTACAGACAAAGACACAAACTCAGCACATATACGACTTTCAAAAATCAATAGCCCTCCCCAGTTGGACGCGATCCAATCACTGAAGCTGCTATGTTTAAACTTATCCAATAGAATCACAAGCAATGTTTAAACCTCACCCAATAGAATTGCAAGCAACCCATGATTGATGCCAGGATCCTCATCCTGACAGCTTTGTACAAACTCAGCATCCTGTGCTGATTGTTTGTGAGAAACAGAACAACAGAACCAGCACCCTGGATTGTTTCACAAAGACAGGATGTCAGAAGTAATGTCCTGCGGGTCAAGTTACCTATCCTAAATCCCATTTGATTATTATTACCGCTATGTCCTAAAAATACATGTTTAATGGTTAATAATGATTACTCAGTACTCTTTCTATAATTCATCTCAACCCTTAATAAAGTAACTTATGTAAAACTACCCTAGTGGCATGCTAACTATTCAGTTTTAAGAGGCATCATCGCTGAACACTCCCCCCCCCCCCCTTCAGCCAGTGCCCCTGGTATCCAGGAAGTGTCACCCTGACAGTGCCAACTGGATACCCTGGCAGTGACTACCTGGCACTGCAGGTGTACCAGGTTGGCACTGCCAATTCACCAGAGTCAGTGCCCATGTGCCAGGTTGACACTGCCAAGGTTGGGCCTTGAGCATGACCATGCCCATAAAAGGGTGTTGAAGGTATTAAGGGGGGGGGGGGGGAGGTGATGGAGGGATGGGCCAGAAAGGGGGGGGACTGAAAAAGGGTTCTTAAAGGTGGAGGAGCCCTGGCGCCCCAAAGAGCAGTATGCTCATTTAGGGGTGGAGGCAATGCCCCGATGCCTACCAGAATGGATGGGTGTGGGGCCGGATCACCCTCATGCCTGGGTGGTGCGGAGGGTGGGTTTGGTCACATGGACCCTTAGTGATGGTGGGGGAGATTGCCTCTCCAGGTTCAAGGATTGGAGGGTTGCCCACGTCTGGGGGGGGTTCTCACATTGAGATCTGGACACACTTTAAAAATGGCACCCCAATCTGTGAGGAGTCGATCTTGCTTTAGTTTCCCACTGCAGAAATAAATTCGAAGCACGCTATCCAACGGCTACGCTGCACCAGAAAGCCCGGAGACCCCGCTCTCAGGAACTACCAGATTTGAATATCTCGCGAGATTCAACTCAGCCGCCCAAGACGTTACGATGTGAGTCCTTCCCACAATGGATGGGAACGCATTTTGGCAAATCTCCACGTTAGAGCTAGGCAGTTAACCTCACTCTAATGTACAGATTCCCGAGGTACCTGAGGCTTTGGGGTCCAATCCCTTTGCCTCAGAGACCTTGGTTCAACGTCTCCAGCACTGGCCCCAGAAAGGGGGACCAGACGGAACGGCACTTGTGAGAGTCTCCAAGAGGATTGGAGGCACCCAGTTGCATGCCTTTTGGGCAGGGTGGTGCCCTGGGCACCCTGGCAGGGCCAGCCTGGCACCTTGGCAGTGAAACCCAAGTACAATCTGCAACTGCCAAGGTACCCAGGTGGAACTGCCAGCTAGCCTGGGCACTGCCAGGGTCCCAGGTTGGCACTGCCAAGGTGCCAAGCTGCCATTTTTTGTGCATGCACAATCGGGCTGGGGTTGCCTGGAGTGGTTGTTGGGGGGGGCGGGGGGGGGGGGCGGGGGCAGCAGAGACTCTCCCATATTAAGTTCAAGCTGTGGGGGAGGGCAGGGCTTATTTTGGGGGCCTCAGAAATCAGCAATCTCTCACTACACTGGGGAGTTCCGGCAAGTGGAGCTTCTCAGTGTACAAAGCATGTACAAAATGGGGCTATGTGCAGCCTCGGCCACGCGAGCACCAGGAAACATGCGGCTAAACGTGCTCACTATGGGACTTTGTTTCCTTTTGGGAAAATTGGGCACTAAGTGTGACATGGGCACTGCCAGAATGCCAGGATGGCACTGCCAAGGTGCCAAACTGACATTTTCTGCGCATGCACAATTGGGTTGGGGGTTCCCTGCGTGGATGTTGTGGGGGGGGGGGAGGGGGGGAGCAGGGGAGCCAGTGACCCTTATAATGTTATTTTGGGCTGGGGTGTGGTCAGGGGTCGCTTTGGGGACCTCAGAGATCAGGACGCCATTTAAAATGGCGTCGCAATCTCTACCTACACTGGGGAGTTCCGGCAAGTGGAGCTACTCGGTGTACAAAGGATGTACTGAAGGGGGCTATGTGCGACCTCGGCCACACATTCTCCACTGAGGCCTCTTGTACGACACAAATCGTATTATATAGCTATGTGTTTCGCGCCGCTGCAAGCACCAAGTGTGCTGTGGACAATGGCTCTTGAAGAGGCTCTGAAGTTTTTGGGGTTGAAGACGGTCACACGTAGTACCTTACAGATAGAGACTAAAAGCAGACTGTTAGATTTGGCCAAAACATTGTAGTTAACATTGCCTGACAAAATGTGAAAAGATGAGGTAATTATGGCAGTGGCTAAGCATTTAAAATTGCCTGAGATACAGTCTGACTCATTGGAAATGGCAAAAATCCAGTTACAAATTAAACAAATGGAACATGTGAAAGAATTAAAGCAGCTTGAGTACGAAAGAGAGAGAAAAGAAAAAGAGAGAGAGTTTGAACTACGGAAATTGGCCATGAATCATGACAGTCAGTTAAAATTGGCGGATTTAAAGGGAAATGTACAGTTTGAGGATAGTGATGAGGAAAAAGAGAAAGAGCGTCAAAGTCGGAGGCTTGGTGGGGATCTATTTAAATAGTCCAAGCATTGCCAAGGTTTGACGAGAAGGAGGTGGAAGCCTTTTTCATTTCATTTGCGAAGGTGGCCTAAACAAATGAAATGGCCACAGGACATGTGGGTATTACTGATTCAAACAAAGCTGATAGGGAGGGCTAGTGAAGTGTTTGCATCACTACCAGAGGAGGTATCTGGGAAGTATGAGGAGGTGAAAAAATCCATCTTTGGTGCATATGAACTAGTGCCTGAAGCTGACAGAAAAAGGTTTAGAAATTGAAGGAAATATTTTGGTCAAACATACATGGAGTTTGAAAGGCTCAAACAGAGTAATTTTGATAGGTGGATAAGGGCTTTGAAAATAGACTAAACGTATGAAGCTCTCAGAGAAATTATACTTTTGGAGGAGTTTAAAAATTCAATTCCTGAGGTAGTGAGAACTCATGTGGAAGAACAGAGGGTTAAAACTGTGAGGTTAGCAGCAGGAATGGCAGATGATTATGAATTAGTTCATAAATCAAAGCTTTGTTTCCGACATCAGTTTCAGCCTGTAAGGGATAGAAACTGGGGAAATGAGAAATACTCAAGTGGTAGAGGCAAAGGTGATCTGATGGGAGATAATGAGAGTGTACCTCAGATTAAAAACGAAATCCAGGAAGGTGGAAAATAAATGAAAAGTTTCAAATGTTTTCACTGTAATAAACTAGGCCATGTAAAGTCACAGTGTTGGTGGTTGAAGAAAAGCATTGGGAAGGCTGATATGGTAAAACAGGATAAGACAGTGGGGTTTGTTAAAGTGGTAAAGGAAAGCCCAATTGAAGTGAAGGAGGTGCAAAAGATTGTACAGCCTGATCAAGAGGTAATTGATAAGAAGGTGCCAGATGTCTTTAAAGAATTTACTTGTATGGGTAAAGTTTACTCATGTGTATCAGGAAGAGCAGGTAAAGAAGTCACAATTTTAAGAGATGCAGGTGCTAGTCAATCTTTAATGGTAAGAGATGAGGAGTTATGTAGTTTGGGAAGAATATTGCCAGAAATGGTAGTAATATGTGGAATTCAGGGTGAGAGGAGTAGTGTTCCATTATATCAGGGAAGATTGGAAAGTCCAGTGAAGAGTGGTGAAGTGGCAGAAGGAGTAATAGAGAAACTATCTTGTCCAGGAATACAGTTTATCTTGGGTAATGGTATAGCTGTATCGCAGGTGGGAGTGATGCCTCTTGTGATTGATAAGCCAGTGGAAAATCAGACAACTGAAGTGTTGAAGGACGAATATCCTGTGATTTTTCTTGATTGTGTAGGAACAAATTCGCAAAGTCACAGGTTGAGACAAGAGGAGAAATCAGAAAGTGAAGATAAAGATGAAGTTGAAGTGCAATTATCAGAAATGATTTTTGATCAGATGGTTGAAAAAGAATAAGAGCAGGTGGAGGATGTGGTGGAAATTTTTAGTCTGGAAAATTGGCGGAGTTACAACAGGAAGATATAGAAATAAAACGGATGTATCAGAAAACATACATGGAAGAGGAATCTGCATGTATACCAGAGTGTTATTATTGAAAAATTGATGACTTGATGAGAAAATGGAGACCTTTACAGATGCAGGCGGATGAAATGTGGGCAGAAGTTCATCAAGTAGTATTGCCTGTACTGTATAGAAAGGAGGTGTTGTGAGTAGCACATAAGGTACCAGAGGGAGGTCATTTGGGAATAAGGAAAGCTCAAGCTAAAATTGTAGCCACCTAAAATGGCTGATTCCCGATTAAAATGGTCAAACCCCGATCTAAAATGGTGGACGAAAGAGGCTGATGGGAAAATCAGCCAACAGGACTCAAACGGACAGCTGCAGGTAAAATAGTGTATTCGGCTCTGGGGAAGTCGGCCCAGACCGATACCTGCAGCCATTAACATCACAACAACCCAGCCATCTGCATAGTAAGCAGCCATCCCCGGGAACAATTGCTACACATTAGCAACATAAAGCCGATCCAGACTTTTCGGCGCCAGCAGTGGCTGTGACAAAGGAAGGTAGGCGACCACCCCCCGATCAAGGAATCGCCCCATTATTGCAGCATATTGAACCAAGTGATTAGGACCAAGTCCAATCACTTGGAACCAGGGTCAAGGTCCGCCCCGAGAGGCGGGAAGCCCCTGGGAACTATAAAAATAGGGGCCAAGTTCAGATCGACCCTTCTTCTCCTGCTCGCAACCTTCGAGACCCTTCGACAAAGAAACAAGTAAGTCTTACTCCAGTGATCGAATCCAGATAGGTGCTCCAGACTATCGACTCGTACCAGCCTTTTGAATCCCGCAGGCCAAACCCAATTCGATAGACCATTCGTTTCCCTGACCTGGTGGGCCATCACCAAAGTTACGTATTGGCCTTTAGTGGTAGGTAGTAGTCTAGAAGTAGGATTATTGTATAAGTATTTATTGCTGTACATAACAAATGATCGTTGATTTAACTTTTACTAAGCGGTGTGCTGCATTATTAATCATTACTTGTGCTTGAACCACGTGGCGGTATCAGACAGATACCTGGCGACTCGTGAGCAAAGGTGACAGAATTAGAGCTAATAAAACTAAGGCTAATAAGAGCAACAAAATCCAAAAACATTTTAATGGGCTGGACTACATAAAGATGTAGTTAAATTTTGTCAATCATGCCACACCTGTCAAGTGATAGGGAAATCTCAAGCAGTGATAAAACCAGCGCCCTTAATACCCATTCCAACATTTGAGGAACCTTTTACAAGGGTCCTAATTGATTGCGTAGGACTGCTTCCTAAAACGAAAAGTGGGAGTCAATATCTTTTGACGATAATGGATGTGTCTACTAGGTTTCCAGAGGCCATTCCAGTAAGTAATATCACAGCTAAAAGGATTGTGGAGGAGTTACTTAAATTCTTTACTTGATATGGACTACCCACAGAAATACAATCAGATCAACGATCAAATTTTACCTCAAGGTTATTCAAAGAAGTTATGGATGGCTTTGGAATAAAACAATTTAAATCAACTGCATACCATCCAGAATTGCAGGGAGTGTTGGAAAGGTGGCATCAGATATTAAAGACAATGTCGAGGGCTTATTGTCACTATTATCCAGAAGATTGGAATAAAGGAATTCCATTCGTACTGTTTGCAATTAGGGATGCACTTAATGAATCAACCAAATTCAATCCTTTTGAACTAATTTTTGGTCATGAGGTAAGATGACCACATAAGTTGATTAAGGAAAAATTGGTGAGTGAGAAATCAGAACTTACATTATTGGATTATGTGAAAACATTTCAGGGAACGATTAAATAGAGCAGGTGAATTGGCTAGACATCATTTAAAAGTTGCACAAAATGTGATGAAACGGGTAGCGGACAAGAAATCCAAAGTTCGTAGTTTTGCCAGTGGAGCAAAAGTTTTAGTATTTTTACCAGTGGCAGGTGAACCTTTAAAAGCAAGGTTTGTGGACCTTATCAGATTGAAAGGAAATTAAGTGAGGTGAATTATGTGGGATAAACACCAGATAGAAGGAAGACTCACTGAGTGTGTCATGTGAATATGCTTAAAAGGTACTTTGAAAGGGAAAGAGAGCAAAAAGAGGAGGTTTTAATGATTTTAACTCAAAGTGACAAACCAAATCCAGATGACTGTGAATGTGACATACCTCAAATTAAGTTGGAAAATGAGGATATTCTTAAAAATTGGGATAAATTGTTGAGATACCTTCCAGAGGAAAAACGGACTGACCTGAAAGAGTTATTGATATTACATTGGCAAGTTTGTAGAGATAAATTGGGAAGTACTCAAATGGCTATACATGATGTAGATGTGGAAAATGCTGTTCCAATCAAACAACATCCATATAGACGGAACCCTTTAAAATTGGCACAGGTTAAAAAAGTGATTGAGAGTATGCTTAAAAATGGCATAATTGAAGTTGGTTGCAGCCAATGGAGCTCACCCATAGTGATGGTAACTAAACTAGATGGTACCCAACGGTTGTATGTGGACTATTGAAAGGTTACTGCAGTTACAAGAATGGACTCTTATCCTATCCCACGTTTGGAGGATTGCATTGAGAAAGTGTGACAATCAGTTTTTATTTCCAAACTGGATTTACTTAAAGGTTACTGGCAGGTACCTTTATCCGAAAGGGCGAAGGAGATTTCAGCTTTTGTGACTCCAGATGGTAGATACCAATTCAAAGTTATGCCATTTGGCATGAAAAACGCCCCAGCCACATTTCAACGGTTAACTAACAAAGTCGTTTCAGGATTACCCAATTGTGCAGTATACTTCGACGATCTGGTAATTTTCAGCCAGACATGGAAAGAACATTTAAAACATCTGATGGAGTTATTCGATCGACTTCAGGAGGCGGGTTTGGTGGTAAACCTAGCCAAAAGTGAATTTGGAAAAGCCCAAGTCACTTTCCTTGGCCATACAATCGGACAGGGCCGAATGGTCACACAGGATGTGAAACAAACAGTTATTGAGGAGTTTACGATACCCTTGACACAAAGGGAAATATTGCGATTTCTTGGCATGAGAGGATTTGATCGAACATTTGTGCCAAGTTTTTGTAGCGTGGTGCTCCACTGATGGACTTGTTGAAGAAACGTCAAAAATTTCAGTGGACAGCAGAGTTTCAACAGGCATTTGACTGCCTGAAAGCTGTGATAACCAATGCTCCTGTGTTGGAGAATTACAAGGGATTCTGTGATCAGATTGAGCTAAAGTATCTGACTTTAAAGAGACATGCCGAGGTGTAGAGAAATGGATGGGCCGTGCAGAGACCTTCTTGTTCAATGAGACTGTCAATCGAGAGGGATTCCAGTTGGAGGAAGAAGAACAAAAATGGACTATATTATTATACCTGTTTGCGTGTATTGTTTTTTAAATGAAAAAGTATATTTACTGTGTGCATTTCTTAAGGGATAGTGAAAAGGTGAAAAATGAAACCATCTTGAAGTTGATGGTTCATTTTGTTTTCTTGGGGGGAGGTGTCATGAGAATGTCACTTTAAGAAATGGTAGTCTGCTAAAGTTACTGGAGTAATGTCAGAGTGTGGGTGGAGCTGGGCTCTGGCTCTGCTTTTTAGTTTCACTTTGAGAAAAGCTTGGGTGTGTCTGTGTTTTTTTGGGTTTTGTTTCAGTGTTGGAGCTGCAGTTAGCCACAGAAGGTGTAGTGTTGTTCTCTCTGCCATGTAAAGACTATCTCTTGATCATTTGGTGAATTCAGAGTAAAACATGTTCTCAGTAGTGAATTTAAACCTGATGTGCTTCTGCTCAAAGGTTTTTTTAAAGTCTTTTGGATGTTAAAAGGAAAGTTTAAGTATTACTTCGAATGTTGTATTCTTTGGGGGTTGTATTTGAATTGATGGTTCTTCGATATTTACTGTGTTTTAAAAAGGTTAACTTGAGTTCATGGAATAAACATTGTTTTGCTTGAAAAAATACTTTTAGATTTCTGCTGCACCACACCTGTAGAGTGGGCCATGTGCTCCCCATACTACAATCTAGTAAAAGTCATGGGTCAGGTGAACTCCATAATACATTTTGGGGTTCTCTAAACTCTGGCCCAGAACAATGTCAGTAATTATTTAAGTACTGTTTCCCCATGCTCATACGTATAAATAACTCTGGCAATAGTTTGAAGAAATTACATGTCACCAAACCATGGAACCTACAAGAGAAAACTTGTTTTCTGCTTAGTGGAACTTGGCTTTAAAACTGAAGCTGCACTTCTTGACTTTTAAAAAAATTATTACCTGAAAGTCAATAATTATTGGCCATTAAAATGATTTCAGAGCTTGATGCCATAAGTCATGGGCATCCTAAATAATTAAACTAATATCCCATCAACAAATGAAACACAGGAATGATTTTCTCCTTTGTGGATGTCAAAATAAATGAATTAAAGGCAATAGGTTTTTAAAGACACTTTAAAAGATAAATTACTATTTTACATTGACATTGCTCAAAATTGTTAAAGGTAGAATTCAAGCCACACTTTTTTGTTTTTAAGATTCCAAGACTTAAGCTTGTTTAGTAAAACTTCAAAAGTACCTTGATGTAAAGTAAAAGAAGAAACAAATGGTAAATTTTAGAAATATCATTGTAAAACAGAAAATGCTTAAAATGAAGTAGGCCTGAGTAGAGAAGGTTAAAACTTTTTGTTCCCGGATCCCAAACCTGCAATTTGCTTAAAATATGCATTGCAAACAGTGGTGGGGGCACACGGGACGATTTTGAAAATGTGGCCAAATATGAGTCTGACTCTGGGAGTCCCATCCAATTAAGGAGGGATCCACAAGTGGAAGGGTCAATTGGAGAGCCCTCGGCTCATGGTGGCTGGCAGCCCCATAGGGAAAGCTACGGTAAGTAGGTAACAGAGTAGGAGGGTGCCACAAGATGGAGGCACCCTCTAAAGACTATAAAATGTTTAAAAATAACGTCTGATCACAGCTTCCAGGAATCATTGGCGAGGGGCAACGTCCACAGGATGGGCTGTGGCCACAGTTATGGCCCTTTGGCAATTGTGGGTGCAGGGGGAGGATGGGGGGAATTAAATGAGGCATCATCAACCCACCTACCCTCCTGCTGGGGGCCACTCTATTCATCTGATGGCCTTCAACAGAAGGCCAAACAAATTTGGCCCACGAAGAGTGCTTCAGTAGGTGGTGTATATAGAAGTATTGGGTTGCAATAACCGGTGACCAGGAACTAACAATAATGAAGTTTTATTGATAATACTGAGCAGCTGTTACATGCTGTAAGTTTGTCCACACTCAGGGAGAACCCCCATGCCCCGACATACGATGCCTTTGTATCCATGTCATCCCAGCGTCGATGAGACTAACTCGTTTAAATGGTCTAACTGACTATCACATGATTTCCCCCACCTGCCTAGACACCACAACCAGAACAGCCTCTTTCAAAATAGGCCAGAGGTTGGACCATGCCAGGAGACTGACACATTGCCTGGTAATAGGAAATTGTTGACACCCACCCCTCTCCTCCAAAACCCAATATCTTCACTGCATAATGATTGAACTGTTAATATTTTGGGTCAAAACTCATATACTCTGTATTTTCATCTTGCAAGTGAAATGTAGGGCAAAAAAATAAGGCTTTTAACACAATGACAAGTGATTGTTTTTAGATGCTGTAGATAGCTCAGCAAGAAGGAACATTAAAATTAGTGTCCAATTATCATTATATTCTCAGTACGTAACAGGGCAGAAATGATTGAAGCTTTTTGTATGTAATCCTGGTCATTTGTATGTAATCCTGGTCATCCACTTTGCAGATAATTCTCCTTAAGTCACATAGACTGACACTGAGCAAATTTTCTGTCAACTCTCCTGAAATTTCATCCATTGCTTTGGGAATCGCATGATTGGGCAGCTGTATTTTGCTTGATTCATTGATCCACTTATGGCCTGCTTTGCCATAAGTGTTCCTAAATTCATAATTTCAACAATTATTCCCAAGCAAAGTTGGTAGTAGAATCCCACAAGCATCAGTGTTAGGATTCTTGCTCTCCCTGCTATATGTTAATGATCTAGAATGACCTTGTTGTACAGAGCTCAATTTCAAAATGTGTGGAATGTACAGAACTTTGAAGAAGTGTAAACTGTGAGGACGATAGTGCAGAACTTCATAAAGATATGGATGGGTTGGTGTAAGGAGTGGACAAGTGGCAGGTGTTGTCTGTAAAACTTCAGACACTTTGACCAGTTTATTACTCAAACGTTTTACCCAGGTGTCCTTATTTGCGAGATGAACAAAGGACAAATACCAAATTATGATTCAACCAAATTTATTATTAAACACAGCAAGACAGTTATCCCTTTTAAATTATCCCAATGAACAATAATTCCAAGATTCTTGATACTACCCATGCCAATGAACTAAGTTGAGTTGCAGGTCCAATTCTCTGAGTCTCGGTTGTCTCAGGGCCTCCATCCGTGAAGGTGGGTCTGGCACACTGCTTCCTTCTGTCCTCTGGTCTGTCGTCGAATCTTCTCTGCTATCTCGGTGCTGAGTCTTCGCTAGGGAGGGTCCTGGGTTGTTAATCTATATACCCCTCTTCTTGCCTTTCCAAAATATTCTCTGGCATTCGGTCCATTAGGTCTTGGGGTGAGGGACGCAACATCCAATGGAGTGGCTGATTGCAACTCTGCAGGACACCAGGATCCCAACCCTAGGGGTTCATCTCCAGGTATATTGTTCACATGTAACCTTCTTCTATATATGGTAATGGCGGAAACCTGGGTGCCAGAAAGCCTAGCATTATCTGGGCAATCCACAACAATTGATCCATTTAAATGGGACCAATTATCTCTTGATGTTTTGTTGATAGGGCAGGCCCAGAATTGTCCCGACTGTCTGTCTTTGTTCAGTGGATTCAAACTTGGCTGTCCGAATTCCCATCAGGCCTGCCTGGAGTTGACTGTGGTTTAATTAAAAATGTCCAATTTAAATTTAAAGTGTCCAATTTTATATCAGGCCTAAAATCCAGGCCACTGTCCATTTTACCACACAGGCAAAATTTAAGGCACAGAAGGGTGAAGCAATTCCATTTGGTTGGAAGAACATTGGAAGAATGCAAAATAAAGTTTACTGTATTATCTTGAGGCAGGAGCCAGCTTGTTGCAAAGACATGTAAACTTTATTGAGATCACATGGGGAGATATTTACAGGCTCGTTGCCATTTTGCTGCCCAGCCAGTCATTGCCTGCCCCCCCACAGGTTGATTGGCAGAAGGGAGGGGCAATCACTCCCATTGCTACAAGTATAATTCAACAGTGTATGTGGGCAGAAATCATTGAGGATGGTAGGACAGGTTGTGAGAGCAGTTTATAAAATATGCCGCATCCTAGGCTTTATTCATAGAGGTATAGACTATAAGAGCAAGGCAGTTATGTTGAACTTGTGTAGAACAGATGGAGTATTGCTTCCAATTCTGGGTGCCACACTTTAAGAAAGATCAGAAGGCATTAGAGATAATACAGAAAAGATTCGTGCGAGTGGTCCCTGCAGAGATCAGGAACTCCAGTTATGTAGATAAGTAATGATCTGGAATGAACTGGCTGAGTATGTGGTGAAGGGAGGATCAATTGAGGTATTCAAGAGCAAGTTGAATGTTTTTCTGAAAGGAAAGAATTTGCAAGGTTAGGGGAAAAGATTGGGGAGCGGCACTCGGTAAATGACTCCTATGGAGAGTCGGTGCAGAAACGACTAGCCAAATGGCCTCATTCTGTGTTGTTCTGCGATTCTGAATCGTCCTCTTACAGTCATTCTATAATTTTCTTGCAGCATTCTCCCTCTTTCTCTCATTCCCTATATAACTGTAAGCAATTAGCATACACTCTGACTCATTTCAAGTTGTAGCCTGCAGACATTTCACTCTGACAAATGATAAGCGATGGATACCTTGCTAAAAATAATGTAAGACATTTACCAGGCGAAAAGGGATTTCTTGGCAATTTTAGCATTCTGGCAGTAATAATAGGGTAATTATATTAGGTGATTTCAACTTTCCCAACATTAATTGGGATAGTCATTGTGTTAAGGGCTTAGATGGAGTGGAGTTATTAAAATGTATACAGGAGAACTATTTAGCTCAATATGGAGAGGGTCCAACAAGAATTACTTATGGGGAAATCTACAGCAGAGCAGTGGGGGGGTGTTCAAAAAGGAAATGAAGAGAGTACATGCGAAGGGGGAGTACATGGGAAGGGGGAGTTCCATGAGGGGGCGTATGCGATCGGTGCCGGGCCCCAGAACTCCTTTCTGAACCACATAGCCGAGGTTGGCTAATCGGTTCGTGCTGAACACACACTTCTCCTTATTGGAAGTTAGGCTGAGGAGTTTGGCGGTGTGGAGAAATTTGTAAAGGTTAGCGTCGTGGTCCTGCTGGTCGTGGCCACAGATGGTGACGTTGTCCAGGTACTGGAAAGTGGCCCGCAGTCCGTACCGGTCAACCATTCGGTTCGTCCCCCATTGGAAGACCGAGACCTCGTTGGTGACGCCAAAGGGAACCCTAAGGAAATGGTAAAGGCGGCCGTCTGCTTCAAACGCAGTGTATGGGCAGTCCGCCTTGCGGTTGGGGAGCTGGTGGTAGGCAGATTTCAGGTCCACTGTCGAGAAGACCCGGTACTGTGCAATCTGATTGACCATATCAGATATGCGTGGGAGGGGGTACGCGTCGAGCTGTGTGTACCAATTGATGGTCTGACTGTAGTCAACGACCATCCTGTTTTTCTCCCCACTTTTCACCGCTACCACTTGGGCTCTCCAAGGGCTGTTCCTGGCCTCGATGATACCTTCCCGCAGCAGCCGCTGGATCTCAGACCTGATGAAGGTCCTGTCCTGGGCGCTGTACCGTCTGCTCCTGCTGGCGACGGGTTTGCAATCCGGGGTGAGGTTCGCAAACAGGGAAGGCGGGTCGACCTTAAGGATCGTGAGGCCGCAAACAGTAAGGGGTGGTAGGGGCCCGCCAAATTTCAGGGTTGGGCTCTGGAGGTTGCACTGGAAGTCCAGGCCGAGTAGCAAGGCAGCGCCAAGGTTGGGGAGGACGTAGAGCCGGAAGCTGCTGAACTCTACGCCCTGGATGGTGAGGGTGGCAATGCAGTCTCCCTGGATCGCCACAGAGTGGGATCCGGAGGCTAGGGAGATTCTTTGGTTAACGGGGTGAACCGCAAGGGAGCAGCGCCTTACCGTATCGGGGTGGATGAAGCTCTCAGTGCTCCCGGAGTGCAGAAGGCAGGATATCTCATGCCCGTCGACCTTCCCCTTTGTCGTGAGGTTGTGCGGTCGAGACTGGTCGATCATGACGGAGACGAGACACGGCTGTTCGTCGGCGGTTGCAGGCGATGGGCGGCCTGATGAGGTACCCAACGGGCAGGGGTCCTGAGGCAGGGAAGATGGCGGCGCCCACGGGCCGCATCACGTGTCCTAGGGCAGGCAGATGGCGGCGCCCTCGGGCCCCACGTATCCTGGGGCAGGCAAGATGGCGGCGCCCATTGGTTGTGAGGCAAGCAAGATGGCGGTGCCCACGGGTCGCACGTGGTCTAAGGAGAGGAAGTTGGCGGCGCCCACTAGCCGCACGTGGTCTAAGGAGAGGAAGATGGCGGTGCCCACGGGCCGCACGTGGTCTAAGGAGAGGAAGATGGCGGTGCCCACGGGCCGCACGTGGTCTAAGGAGAGGAAGATGGTGGCGCCCACTAGCCGCATGTGGGGGGTGCAGGGACAATAGCGGTGATTGAGCTGGCCTGGCACACTGCAGCGAAATGTCCTTTCTTGCCACAGGCCTTGCAGAGCGCACTCTGCGCCGGGCAGTGCTGCCGGGGGTGTTTTGTCTGTCCGCAGAAGTAGCACTTGAGTCCACCAGGGTTGGTTGGCTGCTGCGCGGCTCAGGCGTGGGGTTGGCTGGGGGTGGTCGCTGATGGGGTCCACGATGGGGTGGACGCTGACGGGGTACACGATGCCCAGGAGGGGTGTGCCGTGCGGTCGGGAGCATAAGCCTGTACATTGCGTGAGGCGACTGTGAGCGAGAGCGCTAGTTTCTTCGTCACCGCGAGGTCAAGCGTGGCCCCTTCTAAGAGGCGCTGGTGGATGTAGTTCAACCCTATGCCTGTTACGAACGCATCTCTCATGAGCAGTTTCGAATGTTCAGTGGCCGAAACGGCCTGACAATCACAGCCTCTCACCAGGGCGAGCAGCGCATGCCAGAAGTCTTCCACAGACTCACCGGGAAGTTGGTGCCGCATGGACAGGAGGTGCTTGGCTAGATCTTGTTGGTATTGTTATGGGCGAGGCTTTTCAGAGCCCCAAAATGTATCATGGAGTTCAACAAACCTCTCCCTTTAATGGATTTGTTGCTTTTCCGAGCACATGGCTTTTTCCCTAGGTGTGGGATTACAATTATGGACACATGGGTTTTTAAACACAAAACACTGTTTATTCCATGAACTCAACTTAACATCTTAAATAAACATTGGATCTCTTAACACCCCTTACTTCAAAGTTAACTCAGAAAATATTGCAACAGTAAATAATTCCTTAAAATGTTCCTTCAAACCACCAAGAGACTTAACACCTTTAAACAGTATCACATCAGGTTAAAAGTTTTACTATTATGAATTTAAATCACCCAAATGATCCAGAGATGGCCTTTTATGGTAGACATCACAGCTCCCTGCAAAACACAGACACACACCCAGGTCTTTTGAAACTGAAACTAAAAACCTGCAAAATGGCTGACCTAAAGCCCAGCCCCACCCACTCTCTGACATCACTGTTTTCTTAAACGTACATTGCTTACACATCCATTTCTTAAAGGCACTCTTGCATGACACTTCCCCCCAAGAAAAATAAATAAACCATCAACTTCAAGATGGTTTCATTTTTCACTTTTGCACCATCCACTAAGAAATGCACACAGCAAATATACCTTTTCGTTTTAAGAAAAAAAAACCAATGCAAACAAACAGGTACAATAGTATAGTCCATTTTTCTTTGTTCTTCTTCCTCCAACCAAAATCCTTCTCGATTGACAGACTCTTTGAACAAAGTCTCTGCACGATCCATCCATTCCTCTACTCCTCGTCATTTCTCTTCAGAATCAGATAATTTAGTTCAATCTGACCACCAAGTCCCTTGCAATTCTCCAATACAGGAGCATTGGTGATCACAGCTTTCAGGCAGTCAAATGACTGTTGAAAGTCCGCTGTCCATTGAAATTTTTTTTAGGTTTCTTTAGCAATTCCATCAGTGGAGTAATCACGCCACAAAACTTTTGTACAGCTGTTTGATCAAATTAATTCATGTTAAGAGATCGCATTGCCTCCCTTCGTCTTGAGGGCATCGGAAACTCCTTAAGGAAAGTGATTTGGGCTTCTCCAAATTCACTTTCGGCTAGGTTCATCACCAAACCCGCCTCCTGAAGTCGATCGAAGAACTCCATACGATGGTTTAAAAGTTCTTTCCAAATCTGGAAGTTGGAAATAAAAGCAGATTGTCCCACTTTCTCAATGCAATCCTTCAAACGTGGGATACGATAAGAGTCCGTTCTTGTAACTGCATTCACCTTTCGATAGTCCACCACAACCATTGGGTACCGTCTTGTTCAGGTACCATCACTCTGGGTGAGCTCCATTGGCTGCAACCCATGTCAATTATGCCATTTTTAAGCATACTCTCAATCTCTCTGTTAACCTGTGCCAATTTTAAAGGGTTAAGTCTATTTGGATGTTGTTTGATAGGAACAGCATTTCCCACATCTACATCATGTATAGCCATTTTAGTACTTCCCAATTTATCTCTACAAAGTTGCCCATGTTATATCAATAACTCTTTCTGGTCAGTTTGTTTTTCCTCTGGAAAGTAACTTAACAATTCATCCCAATTTTTAAGAACATCCTCATTTTCCAATTTAATTTGAGGTATGTCAAATTCACAGTCAGCTGGATTTGGTTCATCACTTTGAGTTAGAATCATTAAAACTTCCTTTTTCTCTCCTTCCCTTTCAAAGTACCTTTTAAGCATATTCACATGACCCACTCAGTGAGTCTTCCTTCTATCTGGTGTTTTTACCACATAATTCACCTCACTTAATTTCCTTTCAATCTGATATGGTCCACAAAACTTAGCTTTTAAAGGCTCCCCTACCACTGGTAACAACACTAAAACTTTATCCCCACTGGCAAAACTACGAACTTTGGATATTTTGTCCGCTACCCGTTTCATTACATTTTGTGCAACTTTCAAATGTTGTCTAGCCAATTCCCCTGCTCTATTTAATCGTTCCCTAAAATTTGACACGTAATCCAATAATGTAATTTCCGATTTCTCACCCGCCAATTTCTCCTTAATCAATTTACGTGGTTCTCTTACCTCATGACCAAAATTTAGTTCAAAAGGACTAAATTTGGTAGACTCATTAGATTCATCCCTCATTGCAAACAATACAAGTGGAATTCCTTTATCCCAATCCTCTGGATAATCTTGACAATACGCCCTCAACATTGTCTTTAATGTCTGATGCCACCTTTCTAACGCTCCCTGCGATTCTCGATGGTATGCAGTTGATTTAAATTGTTTTATTCCTAAGCTATCCATAACTTCTTTGAATAACTTTGAAGTAAAATTCGTTCCTTGATCCGATTGAATTTCTGTGGGTAGCCCATATCTCGTAAAAAATGTAAGTAGCTCCTCCACAATCCTTTTAGCTGTAATATTATGTACTGGAATGGCCTCTGGAAACCTAGTAGACACATCCATTACAGTCAAAAGATATTGATTCCCACTTTTTGTTTTAGGAAGCGGTCCTACACAATCGATTAGGACCCTTGTAAAAGGTTCCTCAAATGTTGGAATGGGTATTAAGGGCACTGGTTTTATCACTGCTTGAGGTTTCCCTATCACTTGACATGTGTGACATGATTGACAAAATTTAACTACATCTTTATGTAGTCCAGGCCAATAAAAATGTTTCTGGATTTTAGCTTGAGTTTTCCTTATTCCCAAATGACCTCCCACTGGTACCTCATGTGCAACTCGCAACAACTCCTTTCTACCGCCAATACTACTTGATGAACTTCTGCCCACTTTTCAACCACCTGCTTATGTACAGGACTCCATTTTCTCACCAAGACATCATTTTTACTGTAATAACACTCTGGTAGGCTCTCAGATTCCTCCTCCGTATATGCTTTCTGATATATCCGTTTTATTTCTACGTCTTTCTGTTGTAACTCCGCCAATTTTCCTGAATTAAAAATATCCGCCTCATCCTCCACCTGTTCTTGTTCTTTTTCAACCATCTGATCAAAAATCGTTTCTGATAATTGCACTTCAACTTCATCTTCACTCTTTGATTTCTCTTCTTGTCTTAACCTGTGATTTTGCGACCTTGTTACTGCACAATCCGGAAAAATCCCAGGCTACTTGTCCTTCAACGCTTCAGTTGTCTGATTTTCCACTGGCTTATCAACCACAGTAGGCATCACTCCCACCTGCGATCCAGCTATATCATTACCCAAGATAAACTGTATTCCTGGACAAGATAGTTTCGCTATTACTCCTACTACCACTTCACCACTCTTCACTCTTCACTCTTCCAACCTTACCTTATAGAATGGAACGCTACTCCTCGCATCCTGAATTCCACATATCACCACCTTTTCTGGCAACATTCTTCCCAAACTACATAATTCCTCATCTCTTACCATTAAAGATTGACTAGCCCCTGTATCTCTTAAAATTGTGACTTATTTACCTGCTCACCCTGATACACATGAGTAAACTTTACCCACACAAGTAAATTCTTTAAAGACATCTGGCACCTTCTTAAAAATTACTTCTTGAACAGGCTGTAAAATCGTTTGCACCTCCTTTGCTTCCCTTTGGCTTTCCTTTACCAGTCTAACAAATCCCACTGTCTTATCCTGTTTTACCACATCAGCCTTCCCAGTGCTTTTCTTCAACCACCAACACTGTGACTTTACATGGCCTAGTTTATTACAGTGAAAACATTTGAAGCTTTTCATTTCTTTTCCACCCTCCTGGATTTCTTTTGTAATCTGAGGTACACTCTCTTTATTGTCTCCCATCAGATCACCTTTACCTTTACCACTTGAGTATTTCTCATGTCCCCAGTTTCTATCCCTCACCGGCTGAACCTGATGTCAGAAACCAATCTTTGATTTATGAACTAATTCATAATCATCTGCCATTTCCGCTGCTAATCTCGCAGTTTTAACTCTCTCTTCTTCCACATGAGTTCTCACTACATCAGGAATTGAATTTTTAAACTCCTCCAAAAGTATAATTTCTCTGAGAGCTTCATACGTTTAGTCTATTTTCAAAGCCCTTATCCACCTATCAAAATTACTCTGTTTGAACCTTTCAAACTCCATGTATGTTTGACCAAATTCTTTCCTTAAATTTCTAAACCTTTGTCTGTAAGCTTCAGGCACTAGCTCATATGCACTTAAGATGGATTTCTTTACCTCCTCATACGTTTCAGATACCTCCTCCGGTAGTGATGCAAACACTTCACTAGCTCTACCTACCAGCTTTGTTTGAATCAGTAACACCCACATGTCCTGTAGCCATTTCATTTGTTTAGCTACTTTCTGAAATGAAATAAAAAAGGCTTCCACTTCCTTCTTGTCAAACCTTGGCAATGCTTGGACATATTTAAATAGATTCCCACCAAGCATTCGACTATGACGCTCTTTCTCACTATCCTCATCACTATCATCCAACTGTACCTTTCCCTTTACGTCTGCCAATTTTAACTGATTGTCATATTTCATGGCCATTTTCTGAAGTTCAATCTCCCTCTCTTTATCTTTTTGTTCTGCTCAGGCTATTCTTTCTTTTCTCCTTTCTTCTGTCTCCTTTTTTTTTCCCTCTCTCTCTTTCTTTTTCCTCTCTCTCACTCTCGTATTCCAGCCGCTTTAATTCTTTCTGATGTTCCATTTGTTTAATTTGCAACTGAATTTTTGCCATTTCCAAGGAGTCAAACTCTATCTCAGGCAACTTTAAATGCTTAACCTCCACCATAATTACCTCATCTTTTCGTATTTTATCAGGTAAGGTTAACTGCAATGTTTTTGCCAAATCTAACAGTCTGCATTTTGTTTCTGCCCGTAAAGTACTATGTGTGACATTCTCCATCCCCAAAAACTTCTGAGCCTCTGAAAGAGCCATTGTTCACAACACTCTCCCCACTTAAACTAAAATACCACACCGGAAAAGCAACAATCCTTCACTGTCTTTAAGTTCACAAAAGCCAATCCAATAGATAGACTTTCATCCCGGATGAGCCACCAATAATTATGGGCGAGGCATTTTCAGAACCCCAAAATGTATCATGGAGTTCAACCAACCTCTCCCTTTAAAGGATTTGTTGCTTTTCTGAGCACATGGCTTTTTCCCTAGGTGTGGGATTACAATTATGGACACGTGGGTTTTTAAACACAAAACACTGTTTATTCCATGAACTCAACTTAACATCTTAAATAAACATTGAATCTCTTAACACCCCTTACTTCAAAGTTAACTCAGAAAATATTGCAACAGTAAATAATTCCTTAAAATGTTCCTTCAAACTTCCAAGAGACTTAACACCTTTAAACAGTATCACATCAGGTTAAAAGTTTTACTATTATGAATTTAAATCACCCAAATGATCCAGAGATGGTCTTTTATGGTAGACATCACAGCTCCCTGCAAAACACAGACACACATCCAGGTCTTTTGAAACTGAAACTAAAAACCTGCAAAATGGCTGACCTAAAGCCCAGCCCCACCCACTCTCTGACATTACTGTTTTCTTAAAGGGACATTGCTTACACATCCATTTCTTAAAGGCACTCTTGCATGACAGTATGCTGAGCATAGTTCACCTTCAGTAACGCCATGGCCTCTGCGTAGGTAGGTGTGTCCCAGACGAGGGGAAAGACATCAGAGCTCAGCCGCATGTACAGAATCTGGAGCTTCTGTGCTTCTGAGATTGGGTCTGTCGCAGACCCGATGTATGCTTCAAAGCAAGCCAGCCAATGTACAAAGTCCTTTTTGGCGTTGTCTGCTTGAGGATGCAGCTGCAGGCGATCCGGCTTGATGAGGAGGTCCATCTTTGAAAAATCTCTGTGTAATAAATTGATGCACTATCAATTACGACGAGACGAGAGTAGAGAGTAATCGAGGCTTTATTACACAGAGATGTGTAGCCTCCTACAGCTGCTGGCGAAATGGCTGCAGTTTGGAGAGCACACACATGTATACTCCGCCTACTGGGCGGAGCCAGCAGGCAGGGATCTAGCCCCGTACCTGTAGTACAGGGGCCTTACCGTAATACCAGTATATATAATATAATACAACAGTGGTGACTACCACACTCCTCTTACTGCGATGTTGCTGATGTATTTGTGTCAAGTGCTTGTTGAATAAAGCCACACGCCTGTGAACCGCATTATGTTCTTTCCCACCCAGTATCTGGATAACTTTAGCAAGTCCATAGGCAAAACATCAAATTTATGCTACTTTTGAGTTTACTGAATATGTCCACATGTTATTATCCTTAACTTAAGAAAATAATGAAATAACAATTATACTAGATTGCAGTTTATGTTGTAAACTGCAAAACACATATTTCACAATGTTATTAAGTGAGACAGAAAAGATGATGAGGGCGATTGTCAGCCCGCGTTAGCTGTCAGCGAGAATGATGATGCGGGCAGAAAATCTCACAACATTTGGAAAATGCAATTCTTGCTGGCGAGATCCCCTTTTACACACACCCCTTGCCGGTGATGTAATGGGGTTCACACCCAGAAAAGGCGGGAACCTAATTTAAATATATTTTAATATACTTGCCGAGCCCCCCACCTCATGATGCCTATATATAAGTATAGCCTCTGGGAGAAAGGGACATGCTCGCACTGCCCCCCGATGCTTGAGGGGGGTTCCCTATGTCCATGGGAGGGGGTCGGGGAGGGAGGGGGTTCTTTCTGTGCTGATCAGGGCATCCTTTTCAAAGGGTGCCCTATCAGGCCCTGCCCTTACACAGTGATGACATAAACCATGCCCCCTGAATTTCTTCTTCAAAGAGGTTCAAAATCTGAACTAAAAATTCAACTGCTTACTGAAGAACTACATACCAGGGCCGGGATTCGCCGAACCCCCGTCAAATTCTCCGGTGCCGGTTTTCGGGCGGGGGCGGGGATCACGCCGCGCCAGTCGGGGGCCATTGGCAGCGGCTGCCCTGGAAATTCTCTGGGCCCCGATGGGCTGAGCGGCCACCCGTTTTAGGCCAGTCCCGCTGGTGTGAAATGGACATGGTCCATCACGGCGGGACCTGGCTTGGAGGGTGGCTAGCGGAGTCCTCAGCAGGCGCGGGGGGATCTAGCCCCGGGGGGCCCCCCACGGTGGCCTGGCCTGCGATCGGGGCCCACCGATCTGCGGGCGGGCCAGTGCCGTGGGGGCACTCTTTCCCTCCGCGTTGGCCTCTGTAGGGCTCCGCCATAGCCGGCGCGGAGAAGAAACCCCCCTGCACATGCGCAAGAACAGGCCGGTGGTTCTCCGCATGTGCCAGAACACGCCGGCGGTTCTGCGCATGCGCGGGACCATGGCGGCCCTTCGGCACCGGTTGGCGCGGCGCCAAAACCTCCGCTGCCGGCCTAGACCCAGAAGTGCAGAGGATTCCGCAACTTCCGGGCAGCCCGATGCCAGAGCGGTTCACGCCGCTCTTGGCCCCAGCGTCGGGCCATCCGGCCAGTTGCGGGCCTGACACGGTGAAGAAAATGGGAAAGTTTCACTCATATTTTCCAATTGTAATTAATGAATCCATCATAGAATCATAGAATGAAGAAATTCCTACAGTGCAGAAGGAGGCCAATCAGCCCATTGAATATGTACCGACCCTCCAAAGGAGCACTCCACTCAGGCCCACACTCATGCCCAATCCCCATGACACCACCCAACCTTTTGGACACTAAGGGCAATTTAACATGGATAATCCACTTAACCTGCACACCTTTGGACTGTGGGAGGAAACCAGAGCACCCAAAGGAAATTACGCAGACACGGGGAGAAAGTGTGAACTCCACACAGTCACCCGAGGCCGGAATTGAACCCAGGTCCCTGGCGCTGTGATGCCACAGAGCTAACCACTATGCCACCATGCCGCCCCATGTTGCTGGCTGATATCTGGCTGCACATAGGGCTGCACTTTATAACCAAGACAATGGCCCCAACACTGGCCTCGAAAGCCAGGGAAAAGCTGCCACAGCCATTTCTGGAAACCACAATACAATGTCTTCACTTCAGACAATTAGCTGTCTGGTGTTGGGCCTCCATCCAATTAAGGCAGAGATCAGGCCTCCAAAAGCTTGTGATAAATCAGACAGCTAGTAGCTCATCAATCCTAGCCACTGGCCAGGATCAACAACAACAACAACAGAGGGAGCACCAGAATGGAGCTCAGCGAGTTGGACCAGTCAGGCACGTCCCGGTTGAGGGAATGGGGGTTTGTGTGTGTGTGTAGGGGAGGGGGATTGTTTCATTAAATTGGGGGGTGCTGTCCAAGGTTCTTTGATACTGGTTCAGGGAGGGGATGCTCTTAGCCTACAGGATGCCTAATCAGGAGGACCATCAGCATCCCCACCACAGGCCCGCCAGGTTTAACTGGGTAGCCTCTGAATGCTACTGTGAAAGAATGCCAGGGCAGCAGGAAAAGGCCCCAAGGTGGCCATTAATTTACCACTAAGAGTCTCAATTGGCTTCTGTGCAGGAAGGCCATCCTCAACTTTCCTTGTCCCCGATTCTACAGTACCCCTAGTCTCCCAGCTTGGAAAGGATGGAAATAAATAAAAGAAAATTGCACAAATATTGCAAAGTAAACCACATTTCTTTTTGCAGTGAGTAGTATTCTTCCATTGTTGAACTGGCATCTAGTCCCATTACCTAACGCTACTGTTGCCTTTATGCCAAGCTGCAAAGATAATAAAGTTCACACACCTAAGTACAACTGAAGGAAGTTATTCAACTCATCAAGCTTGTATTTCCTGAAAATCAATAGACTGATTTGAGATTTTGCTTTCACTGCCTTATGCAGAGCTGCATTCCAGCTAGTAAATTACTCTATGTATGAATGAGTGCTTCCTATCAGGAGCCTTACTGATGGTGCCCAGCAATAACCTGTGACCTCAGGAGATGAGGCTCGTCTTTCTCAGCACAAGGAGACTATGGCGATGTTGAAGGAAAGCAATTCATTGATTGCCTTCAATCAGCGCTAATGCATCTTCTTTGTTTTTCCTTTCAAATCTCTGTAGGTAGGAAGGGGCAGGCCATGGAAGGCTTTCAACACAATTAAGGCACATTCCCAATCTCTTTTTAAAAAACATTTATGTGATGAAGCTGAACGATGACAATTGTGTGGTTAGATTGAAACACTCCAGATAACCTTCTCACCCTGTATCGCATCCCACCCACCAAAACCAAAGACAATTTACATGAATAAAAAGGGGGAAAATTAATATTTTATGACTGTGATGCATGTCTATAACTCTCACTGCCAAGTTAATTCCATAAAATTTGTAAATCAAGCAGCTAAGTCTTTGCATTTAACAAAGCTGAGAAGGAAAGCATCATTTACAAGAAAAATGGTTTGGATGGAAATGAGACTATTTAAATAATCAAATTCTCACAATAATTGACCTAAATAAAAATTGGTGTGGAATAATAATAATTGTAGTCATATTCAGATACGATCAATGTATGTAAATGTAGTACAGTCATTTCAACACTAGATGTCTCACAGTCAGATACTATAAGAACTGGATTCCCGCCTTTTCTAAATTAGATGATAATGATGTGTTCAGAACAGTGAACAAGCAAGACATAGAATAGCTAGAGTGAGAGAAGTTAGAACTAGTTTGTTATAATAGTATATAGTTCTATAGTTATCTGTATTGTACTTTATTTCTTTATTGTTAGTTTAGTATTGAGTAAAATGACTCACAGTTTATTATTTTATTAATCATTAAATAGTTAATCTTTCAACAAGAAGACTATTGGTCATTTTATCATCCTGGTGGATTCAAGAGTAATATATATATTTTAGATAAGTCATTATTTAAAATATAACAATAATAATCTTTATTGTCACAAGTAAGCTTACATTAACTGCAATGAAGTTACTATGAAAAGCCCCTGGTTGCCACATTCTGGTGCCTGTTCAGGTGCACAGAGGGAGAATTCAGAATGTCCAAATTACTTAGCAGCACATCTTTCGGGACTTGTGGGAGGAAACTGGAGCACCCAGAGGAAACCCACACAGACACGGGGAGAACGTGCAGACTCCACACAGACAGTGACCTAAGCCGGCAATCAAACCTGGGACCCTGGTGCTGTGAAGCAACAGTGCTACCCACTGTGCTACCGTGTCAGTATAAAATG
This sequence comes from Scyliorhinus torazame, assembly GCF_047496885.1. Taxonomy (NCBI): domain Eukaryota; kingdom Metazoa; phylum Chordata; class Chondrichthyes; order Carcharhiniformes; family Scyliorhinidae; genus Scyliorhinus; species Scyliorhinus torazame. The sequence continues at coordinate 190,290,706 of NC_092712.1, read as the reverse complement.
TTCCTTAAAATTAAGCTTTTGTTCCAATGCCCTGGGCTAGGATGTGGTCAATTCCAGCCCCACTTGACCCAGAGTCACAATACAATTGAATTCACCAATAATTCTAAGAAAAATAGCCAAAGTCTTTGGCCTTTGTTTGCCCAATAATTACAGTCACCAGGTTTTGTCAATTTAAACACTATTACTTTTTATTTACAACAAGAACTATCATGAAATATGCAGAAAATGCACGTGGTTAACTATTATACAATTCCTATTTCCCCACTTTAACTTGCCCCCACCCTCCACACCAAACACACGTCAGACAAATACAGAGGAGTGGAAATAATAAGTAAATTTTAAAAAAACATTTGTTTCAGGTGGTTGTCTTTAAGCGGATCTTCCTTCAAAGTAAGCTTTCATATGCAGGTCTCTGTTTTCAACCTGTAATGGTTATACTGTAGATTCATTCAGGTCTCTGCAGGTTCAGAAATATATCAACTCACAGCCTTTCTGGAGTGAGAAAAGAGAGCAGGTCCTTCCCCTGAGTGTCCAGGATTCAGAGTTGAGCTCCTTGAGTCTCTGGAAATCATTCCACTCAGGCAGGACTCAATCACCACCTGTTTTCAGGCAGAATACGGCCATTTGGGCAATTCATTGGCCACCAGCGAATCAATCGAACTGAATCCCTCCCCATCTCTCGGGTGCCAAAAAGTCTGAGTTCTCCTGTTCAAACACTGGTATCAAATACTATGTTGCAACTTCTTGAATTCCCCCTTCTCTCTGCTGCTTGACTGAAAGATACATGTCCATTAAGTGTCCATGGATCAAAAAAGATAACAGAAAGAAATAAAGAAAGCGGAAATAAGAGAATCATCAGGAAGGACCCTTATACTTTCAATTTTCTTCATTTTTTGGGCTGTTTTCAATTTCTAATACTTCTGTACTTTCAGAGGAGCAGGACCTGAGAGATTGCAAACTGACTGGTTCATTTAGCTGATAATTGGTGCACAACGATTACAGTTGCCTTTATTTACTTTTTATTTCTCAGCGGACACTGGATGGATGTATAACAAGGCAATGATGCTTATACCTGATTATAGGACAGAGCTATCTTTAGGACCTCTGTCTTCAAGTCGAATTTAATTTATCGTATGGGTGACTTTCTAACATGAGAGCAAAATGATAGCTACAACTTGATAGACCAAGAGAGCTTTTGTACAATAATTCCTGAATTGTTCTCAAAAGAATGTATTGGAGGTGTATGTGCGAGAATGGTTTGCGTGCTGAAACTAGTATTTCTTAAACTGTTGCACATTTAGCTCAATTTAAAAAAATATTTTCTTCCCTTCCCTCCTGTTACTTTTGGAGATAGCCGGGAAGAGGCACAGGAATTTAATCTGGAGGTGGGAATTGGTTTTGGTGGTGGGCATGCCAGCAATTCCTTCCCACCGGTTTTGCATCCTGCAAAGCAGCTCAGCATGGACATTGAGCTGCTGGGCCACAGCATGGCCACGGGCTAGCATTTGGAGGAGCTCTCTGCAGTAAAAAATTCCACAGATTCACTATCCTCTTGAGGGCAGAAGTTCTCCCCAATCCCTGTTTTATATGGATGACTGTACATGATGTACATGACACAGATAATCTCCAGGATCAGTGTGGCCTGCTGCAACCGACACAACTTGTCAGGGAGGTAGAGGAGCTGGATGCCTCCTTGAACAAGGAAGAAGGAGAAGAGCCCAATGATCCTGACGGAGTGGATGGTAGGGTTACAGCAGCAGATGGCAGGACAATGGAGCAATATGCTGGACAGGCCTCAGGCCTGTGGCATTCTATTGAAACACGATGCCGACAAGAGTGAGGACCCTGAAAGATCTCCTGAAATTGAAACCTGCACATGTCAAGAAGCTCAGTGATGACACTATGTCTGATGTCCCACAATAAATGGTGATTCTGTAGGCTCATGTTATCTACCATTGATAATCAAAGTAGCACAACGCCTTGAAATCATAGGATCATAGAATCTCTACAATGCAGAAAGAGGTCATTCTGCCCATTGTGTCTGCACCGACTCTCCAAAACAGCACCCTACCTAGGCCCACTCCCCTGCCCATCCTTGTAACTCCGCCTAAACTTTGGATACTTAAGGGAAAATTTAGCATTGCCAATCCACCTAACCTGCACACATCAGTCTGCACCATTCATTACACATGAATAAAGTGATCCAAAACATATATTTACACTTGGCTTATAATATCCATGACAGTATTTTCAGCTCACACTACTTAACACTACACCTTGGTGCAACCCTGACATCTGCAGCTGTGGTGGAGGCAGCCTGCTAAATTCTACACCCCATTGCTTGTGATCACCTTGGCTGAGAGGGCTCCAGTTTGCTGAGGGTTTCCTGCACAGGTGCAGTTGCACCCTCTTGAATCTCACCTGCTAGAGGTGATAGGGACATTGGCAAAGGGGAGGGGCAGCGACAACCCACACTTTGAGTGTCCTGAGATGATGTCCTGGATGACGATCTGGCACTCCTCCTCCCTGTCAGTGCACAATGGCATCTCCCTGAATTCAGGAGGGGAAGGAGCACCTAGAGGGGGTTCAATGTGCCTCAACCACTCTTGCCAAGCCACTGCTGTATAGAAACTTTGGCCACAGTGACAGAATGCAGATCTCAGAACCATTAAATGTTGTGCTGGACCTGGTTCTTCATGGCAGTTGTCAACCTCTCCATGGAGGAAATCATGCTGGAATCATGACAGAACTCAAGACTTGGATGAACCCCTCCACCGATACTACAAGGCCTGGATAGAGTGGACGTGGAGAGGATGTTCCCCCTAGTAGGAAAAACTAGAACCAGAGGGCACAATCTCAGACTGAAGGGACGATCCTTTAAGACACAGATGTGGAGGAATTTCTTCAGCCAGAAGGTGGTGAATTTGTGGAACTCTTTGCCACAGAAGCTGTGGAGGTCAAATCACTGAGTGACTTTAAGACAGAGATGGATAGGTTCTTGATTAATAAACGGATCAGGCATTATGGGGACAAAGCATTATGGGGAAAAGGCAGGAGAATGGTGTTGAGAAAAATATCAGCCAAGATTGAATGACGGAGCAGACTCGATGGGCCGAGTGGCCTAATTCTGCTCCTATGTCTTCTAGTCTTATCTCTGCCAGGTGTTCCCCCCTCTGTCTCCATCAGGTTGTTTCCAGATGCACTGCATGGGGCTCAGCATGGACCTGGTCTCCAACAGCCCTCCAACATTCAGGGACCTTGGGGCCATGCCTGTAAGGTGCTCACCAAATTGTGCTCCCAAGTCATCGTGAAAATGTAAGCACTGAGGTAAATGTTTCTGTATTGGTGGAGGGTGTGGGGATAGGTGTGATGGTGCGTTTTCTGACTGGTCTGTTTTATCATCCTCAGAAGTGGAGGCCGGCTTGTTGCAAGCTGATTTCACTGTCTGTCATGACTGTGAGCACCTGCAGTGGAGAAGACAAATAGTTAGAAGGCTATTATGCACATTCCCTTTCACCAACAATGGCCTATAATTTCCAACTAGTGGCGGAAAGCTATGGGACACCAATTCTAAGATAGAAACATGTCCTCATAAATTGTGGCGAACCGATACACCCTGGAAAATTGCCGATTCCGTGGCCGCGCATGTGCACGGCGGCAGCCTGCAGCGGTCGCGCCGTGCTACATGGCGGCGGTCACTTGCAGACCCGGCCCGTGAAACAGTGCCACCCCTTCGGCCGGCTCACGCATCCCAGAACATCCCCCCACAGTGCTCCCAGCCCCGAATAATGTTCTCCCCTGCCCGACTGTGGCGGCGCTGGACTGAGGCCGCAGCCGCCATGCCGAGTTCCCAACGGGTGAGACCACACGTGTCCCACGCCGTCGGGAACTCGGCCGGTTGGGTGGGGAGCATCGCCAATCTGGGCCCTCTCCCGCTGATTGTAGGAAAACTTTTCCTGAGGAGACACAGAGAGGGCATATTTAGCCACATGCGTGGCTCACAGTGGTGTCAAGGAATGGTTGGGGATGTTGAGGGGGAGGGGGGTGGATGGAGGGTAGGGGGTTGCATGGTGAGTTGGGGGTTGGATATTCCTGTGAGAGCAGAAAGGTCTCGGGGGGAGGAGGGGGAGGGGGGGGGGCGGTGTTGTGAGGCTTTGGCGTTAACTCACTCATGCTGCCCGGTGTAGGTCATTCACCTTTTACCTGCACCGGGGGCCAGTCCTCCTGGTCACACTCCCGGCACTCACAGTCACCACCACCTCATCCCAGGTAGCCTGGTTGCCCTATGACTGATATTTCGGGGCCCTCGGGGGAACAGGACATTTCGTCTGGCTTCCACAGCATCTAGCAGCCTCCCCGGGTCTGCCTCCCAAAATCATGGTGCCAGTTTCCTGGATGCCATTGTTGCGAGCTGGCTGGGGTTGGCTGAGCGAGTTCGCTTAAATGCTACTCAACTTTGTTAGCGGGGGGCTGGCGAGTGCGGTGCTGGCGAATCAGCTGCGAACCTTCATTTGCAGTGAGAAGCACCTGAGGCCTCGTTAAGTGGGCCAGTTAACGTTGAATAGCATTGTGGCCTCCCTGCGCTGAGCGCTGGGAAGCTAGCGGCTGTTCCCGTCCGCTACAAACTTAGAACATTTTTGGGAGAATTGTCCCCTTGGTGTCATTTCAAATCATTTCTGAGCATGCAGGCCTAAGACAGCTATTAACACCTCCTAGGTAAGTGTTCCCCACATGCATTCCTTTGCAACTTGTACCACTTTCACAACATGAACTGGTTTCCAAACATTTGACTACATGTTCGATTTGGTACTGTGGCCATAGAACCCAATCTCCTGCCTGCGGCAACCCTTTCCACTCACATTTACTTTGCTGATGCTCTTTTGAGTACCACTTCATAATGATGACACCATACCACTTACTCCTACGGAGTAGGAGGTCATTGGCCCATTTCTGCACTGGGCCCAGTTTCGCTTGTGGACCCCATGACTGCTAACCTCTGCTGTGACCTCCGCCCAGGCTGCCTCGGTTAGGCTTGAGGATTTCTTGCTGCCATCACTGGGAAAGAGGTCCTCCCATTGATGCCAGACAGACCTGACGGTGAACTTGCAGGGAGGCATAACTGAACTGTTGGGCCACCTGTTTGCTCTGAGACATCACTTCAGAATAGCAGGTGGTCAGTCGCAGCCGTTGTAGTTATCCTGGGTGGTGTGGGGGTAGGATAATGTAGTACTGGTTGAGGTTATCTGAGGTGGGAGAAAGATCAAAAGGTTCAAGCAGCTGCTGTAGTCTCAAGGCGTCCACTTACACAGCCATGCTGATGCTGTTGGATTGTAGATTCTGAATGCTTGTTTAGGTTTCCTTTAAATATTGTGCCCGGACCTTTGACGCCATGAGATAATGGCAGAATCCCTGAGCATCCCTGCCATATGATTGGTCAGGTACATGATCTGTGAATATTTAATTGGCTGGCCGCTGCATGATTGCGCGTTACCAGCTGTCCCACTTACAATGCAAGCCCTGCAGACCTCTGGTCCTACTGTTGGACTGCTTGATGACACAACAGGATTCTGATCAATGTCTTAAGTCTATCATAGTGTTGATACGGTAAGGTTGTTGCTCTCTCAATCACTTATAGAAGAGACAGCAAGTCTCTGGAATACTGAACTAATGGAAGTTAATGTAAACCGGGGCTAAAGTTCATGGAATGCAAGACATAGTAATCGTACAGCTAAGGCATAAAAATGAGAAACTATCAGAACATGAAGGCTAATCATGTTACTATTCAGTTCATTAATTGTAATGTGAGGTTGTCTGTTGTCTTCACAGTTCTGAATATGTTGGTGTTGAGAATCAATTTCTTTGATTATATTTCTAAATATGAACCACTGTCGAGGAGTCTCATTCTTGGCACATGGACAAAACTGCAGACTTTATCTAACTGAACAATCATAGTATATTGTACCACTTGGCATATTCTACAATGCTATCAAATGTTATTTCACAGCATGTAGAAAGAGAAATATTCCCAAATTAGACTGGAACATTAAACCTTTATTTAATTGTTGTAACATCTGGTTAACTTACAGCAATAATAATAAAAACCCTTGTTTTATGGAATCAATATATTGAATTCTTAAGTAGCTTCATCAAGTCTTCGCTTCCCTGTTTGCATTCATTTTGTCGACTTTAAGGGTGCATCATTTGAATACCAGTGAATGCTGGAAATATGCAGCAGGCAAATCAGTGTCTGTGAAGAGAAAAGATGGATTTGATTTTCTGAGTGTAAGAGGAGAGGAAATGGGAGCAGGAATAGACCATGTGGACCCTCAAACCTTACTCCATCATTCAATACGACCATGTTTGGTCTTCAGCCTCAATTCCGCTTTCTTGCCTGCTACCATTTCCCTTGATCCCTGGGAGATCAAAAATCTGTCCATCAAACAGTCACTTGGTAGTACAGAACTTGAACTTTGCTGAAAAGAGGGACATGTTGCCAAAGCTTTTCATCTTGCACTCATAAGGACAAACACAAGAATGCCAAATTTCAAAACAGCACAACAATTTATGCTACAAGAATAAAGGGTGCTGATGGTGATTGGACAGCACTTGCTAAACAATTCTAGGTTTTCTCACAGCTACATTAACAACCAGTTTAAGATAATCAATCGATCTTATCACATGGTTCATTTATGCCTGCTCGATGTGACATAACTTCATATTCAGAGATCCTTACTCTCCAAGCAAAAGGAATAATTTCAAGCCTTGCACTTTTTAAAATTACCAGGGAGTTTGGGGATGTACAGTTCTCTGTTGCTTTTTCCATGGCAATGTCTCAGCCAATCAGAGCCAGTTTGCCAACCAATCAGCACCCTGTTCTCTTGTCGTATACATTGCAGAGATCATTTGAAATTTGGTATTCTTGCATTTATCCTGATGTAAAGCTTCAGCAATATGTCTCTCTTCTCAGCAAATCTGACTATCTGGGTCTTAAATATACTTAAAGGAGAAGCATCCACATCCCTTGGTAGACAAGTCCAATGATTCACAACCCTGAGAAGTAATTTCTCCTCACCTTTTCCTGAGACTACACTCCCATGATCTATATGTCCCAGCCATGGGAAACAACATTCAGAATCTTGCACACTTCTGTGAGATAATTGCTCATTCTTCTAAATTCAAGAATGTACAGGTGCAATTTACTCAACCATTCATCCTTGGAACCAATCTAGTAAACTTCTGTTGTGCCACTTTTAAGGCAAGTATATCCTACTCCAAGGAGACTAAAAATATGCACAATACTCCAGGGTGGTCTCACCAAAGCCCTATACAATTTAACAAGACTGCCTTGTTTTTGTTCAACAAAAGCTAATATGCTATTTGATTTCCTAAACGCTTGCTCTATCTGCAATCTAATTTTCTGTATTTCATGCATGAATACACCCAAGTCTCTTTGAACATCAACATTTAGAAATTTCACATCTTTTTTTGAAAAACTCTGCTTTTCTGTTCTTATTACCAAAGTGAATAACTTGACACTTACCCACATTATGCTCCAAGTCACTTTGTTGTCCACTCAATTCAATGATCTAAATATCTTTGCAGCTTTTTTGTGTTCTCCTCACAGTTTACATTCCCATCCAGCTTTGTATCAAAGAGCAAACTTGGATACCTTCCTCTCACTCTCTTTGTTGTTGTTAATACAGAATGCAACCAGCTGAGTTCTCAGAACAGATCCCTGTAGCCCTCCACTGGTTACAGCCTGTCAATTTGAAAATCCCCCATTTATTCCAATGATATGCTTCCTGTCCATTAACTAATCCTCCATCTATGCCCCTTTATGATATGTATTATTCTTTTGTGTGGCACCTTGAAAGCCTCTAATAAACTTATCAAATACAACTTCAATTTCATAAAACCCTGCTGACCATGTCTGATCATGCCATGAGTTTCCAAATGCATTGTTAAGACTGCCTTATTAATCCAGTATTTTGCCAATTGTTGATGTCAGGCAACGTTTTTCACCACCCATTTTTGTAGCAGTTCCATTTGCTAACTTTCAATCCATTGAGCAGCAGGGTAGCACAGTGATTACCACCGTGGTTTCACAGCGCCAGGGTCCCAGGTTCGATTTCCGGCTTGGGTCACTGTCTGCACGGAGTCTGCATGTTCTCCCCGTGTCTGCGTGGGTTTCCTCCGGGTGCTCCGGTTTCATCCCACAATCCAAAGATGTGCAGGGGTAGGTCGATTGGCTATGCTAAATTACCCTTAGTGTCCAAATAAGGTAAGGCGGGGTTATGGGGATAAGTTGGAAGTGTGGGTATAGGGTGGAGGTGTGGGCTTAGGTGGGGTGCTCGTTCCAAGGGCCGGTGCAGACCTGATGGGCCGAATGGCCTCCTTCTGCACTGTAGATTCTGTGAGACCTTTTGTGGATCCAGGGAATTTTGGTAAATTGTGATTGCTGCATCTCTGCAACTTTTAGAACCCTGGGATGTAAGCCTGGAGATTTGTTATTGATGCACTAAGCATCAAGAACCACAAAGACATGTGAGACTTTAACCAAGGCTTTAATACACTACATAGGAAGCTTACCCAACACAGACGACCCCAGACAAATGGGTCAGGTCTCAGAAGTGGGGTCTTATACCTAACTCCCGGGGGAGTGGCCAAGGCGGAGCTCTCCGTGGCCAGGTCAGGTTACATACAGGTGACCGAACCTCTACAGAGCTACAGTACAATACACAGTACAATACACAGGGTTACAGGCCACGTTACACACAATTATTATATAACTATGTACAATGCTAGGGAAGTACATTGGTGTATCACCACATTCACCCCTTGTTTAGACGGAAGTCCGGGGTGAAAATATGGAGTAGCACACACAGTGAACAAACAGGGAGTAATGAACAGAGTCCATCAGGAGGTTCCGTGTCGTCAGAGGTCGAGACGAACGATGGGTTTGGTCGATCTCTTTGAACGTCGGAGTTGCGGCGCTGAAGTAGTGTCCGGCGGTATCCGTGCGGTCGGTGGTGCTGGGTCGCGAGGCGGCATAACGCCCCCCACCGCTTTGGCTGGCTCAAGGCGAAACTGCGGGATGACAGCGGCTGGCACGGTTAGTAACAGGCTGAGGGATCGACGGGAGCAGAGAGGGAGCGGGGTGGAGGTTGCGGGGTGGGGGTGGCAGGGGCCCCAGAGGGGGCCAGGTCCTTGATGGAGACGGTCTCCTCACGCCCGTCGGGGTACGCTATGTACACGTACTGTGGGTTGGCGTGGAGGAGACGGACTCTCTCCACCAGGAGCTCTGCCTTAGAGGTCCGTACGTGCTTGCGGAGCAGGACGTCTCCCGGGGACAGGAGCCAGGACGGAAACGATGTCACGGATGCCGATCTCCTGGAGAAGAGAAACATCCGCTCATGAGGGGTAGCATTTGTTACAGTACACAAAAGGGACCGGATGGAGTGGAGTGCGACCGGGAGGGCCTCCTGCCAATGGGAGACTGGTAGGCCTTTGGACTTGAGGGCTAGCAGCACGGCCTTCCAAACTGTCGCGTTCTCCCTCTCCACCTGTCCGTTCCCCCGGGGGTTGTAACTGGTCGTCCTGCTCGAGGCAACGCCCCTGGCGAGCAGGTACTGACGCAGCTCCTCACTCATGAAGGAGGAGCCCCGGTCACTGTGAATGTAATTGGGATAACCGAACAGCATGAAGAGGTCATGCAACGCTTTGATGACGGTGGTGGAGGTCGTGTCGGGGCAGGGAATGGTGAAGGGGAACCGCGAGTACTCGTCGATGACATTGAGGAAGTACGTGTTGCGGTTGTGGGTGGGGAGGGGCCCTTTGAAGTCAATGCTGAGACGTTCAAAGGGGCGGGTAGCCTTGATAAGGTGAGCCTTGTCTGGCTTGTAGAATTGCGGCTTGCACTCAGCACAGACTTGGCAGTCCCTAGTCACGGCCTTGACCTCCTCGACTGAGAAGGGCAGGTTGTGGCCCTTGATGTAGTGGTAGAACCGCCTGACGCCCGGGTGACAGAGGTCATTATGTAGTGCCCGCAGTCGGTCATCCTGTGCGTTGGCACAAGTACTACGGGACAGGGCATCAGGAGGATCACTGAGCTTACCTGGCCGGTATAAGATATTATAATTGTAGGTGGAGAGTTCGATCCTCCACCGTAATATCTTATCATTTTTGATTTTACCTCGTTGTTTGTTGTCGAACATGAACGCAACTGATCGTTGGTCAGTAACGAGGGTAAATGGTTTTCCGGCCAGGTAGTGCCTCCAGTGCCGGACGGCTTCCACTATGGCCTGTGCCTCCTTCTCAACAGAGGAGTGGCGGATCTCGGGGCCTTGGAGTGTGCGGGAAAAGAAGGCGATGGGCCTGCCCGCCTGGTTGAGGGTCGCACCCAGGGCAAAGTCGGAGGCATCGCTCTCGACTTGGAATGGTGCAGACTCATCTACCGCATGCATGGCAGCTTTGGCGATAGCGGTTTTTAGGAGGTGGAAGGCCTGGCAGGCCTCGGGCGGGAGCGGGAATGAGGGGGAACGGAGGAGGGGTCGGGCCTTGTCAGCGTACTCGGGCACCCACTGGGCATAGTAGGCAAAGAATCCGAGGCATCGCCTCAGTTCTTTGGGGCAGGTGGGAATGGGGAGTTCGAGAAGGGGGCGCAGACGGTCAGGATCGGGGCCGAGGACACCATTCTCCACCACGTAGCCGAGTATGGTGAGGCGGGTGGTGCCGAAAACACATTTTGCCTCGTTGTACGTGAGATTGAGGCGTTTGGCAGTTTGGAGGAATTTAGTGAGGTTGATATCATGGTCCTGCTGGTTGTGGCCGCAGATGGTGACATTGTCCAGATACGGGAAGGTAGCCCGCAGTCTGTTCTGGTCCACCATTCGGCCCATCTCCCGTTGGAAGACAGAGACTCCATTGGTGACGCCAAAGGGTACCCTAAGAAAGTGGTAGAGCTGACCGTCCGCCTCGAAGGCTGTGAAGTTACCGTCCTCCGGGCGGATAGCGAGCTGGTGGTTGGCGGATTTCAAGTCTATGGTGGAGAACACCCGGTACTGTGCAATCCGGTTGACCATGTCAGATATGCGGGGGAGGGGATACGCATCAAGCAGCGTGTACCGATTGATGGTCTGACTGTAGTCAATGACCATGCGGTGTTTCTCACCAGACTTGACTACCACCACTTGGGCTCGCCAGGGCTGGTGCTGGGAGCAATGATCTTTTCCGAGAGAAGGCGCTTAATCTCCGCTCGAATGAATTGGCGGTCCCCGAAACTGTAACGCCGACTTTTAGTAGCCACGGGCTTGCAGTCGGGGTGAGATTAGCAAACAGTGAAGGGGGGGGGGGGATCCTGAGCGTGGAGAGGCTACAGGTGGGACCCGGGGGGGGATCAGGGAAGAACTGGGGGTTGGAGACCGTGAGGGGGGGAGGGGGCCGTTAAAATTCAAGGTGAGGCTGCGCAGGTGGCATTGGAAGTCCAGGCCGAGGATCGCGGCGGCGCAGAGGTGAGGGAGGACCATGAATTTGAAATCCTGGAACACCGCGCCGTTCACTGAGAGGGTGACGACGCAGTAGCCCAAAACCTCGGCCGACTGGGAGTTGGAGGCCATGGAAATATGTCTGCGCGTGGATAGTACCTTGAGGGAGCAGCGGCGCACGGTGTCCGGGTGGAGGAAGCTCTCCGTGCTGCCGCTGTCGAAGAGGCAGGTAACAGTGAAACAATTTACCTGAACCTCCATGGTGGATCTGGCGAGCTGATGCGGTCGGTCCTGGTCGAGGACGATGGATGCGATGGTGGAGCTGTTAGAGAAGGGTGCCGGATCCAGGGAGCGGCCTGCGGAAGAAGGTGGCGGAGCCCAGGCGTCGTAGGCTGCTGTTGGAGGCCAGGTTGCTGTCGTTGGCTGCATCTTAGTTGTTTGCAGCATTTTGGTCGGGTGCACAGGACCGGAAGTGACGATCGGCGGTGGACCGGAAGTGACGATCGGCGATGGACCGGAAGTGAAGATCGGCGGTGGACCGGAAGTGACGTACGGCGGACCGGAAGTGAAGGAAGCCGGGCTGGGGATAGTCAAAGATGGCGGCGCCCATGCGTTGCACGTGTCGAATAGCGAGCCGGGAATGGAGGATGGCGGCACCCAGGAGTAGCAGGCTGTGGTGTTGGACCCCGAGGCAGCGGTGGAGCGGCAGACGTTTGCAAAATGGCCTTTCTTGCCACAGGCTGAACAGGTAGCATCTCTAGCAGGGCAGCGTTTCCTGGGGTGTTTTGCCTGGCCACAAAAGTAACACTGGGGCCCAGGCGTTCTTTTTACTGCTGGTGTGGCTGAGTGGGCCGTGACTTGCAGGGGTTGTTGCAGGCGGGCGGCAGGGAGGTAGCGGCCATGTAGGGAACGTGGGCAGGCGCATAGGAAGTTTGGGCAGGCGTGTAGGACGCATTATTGTCATAAGCTGCCTGTTGGGCCTCTGCCATAGTGACTGCCGTGTCCAGAGTCAGGGTAGTTTGTGCCAGTAGGAGTTGGCGAATTGGGACGGAAGCGATGCCGGCTACAAAGTCATCGAGCGCCAGGGCCTCAGTGTTCTGCTCAGCGGAGACTGCTGGCGCGTTGCAGGTGAGCGCGAGGGCACGGAGGTCCCGAACGAACACGGATAGGGGTTCACCCGGCTGCTGGTGCCGGGAGGCGAGGCGGTGGCGGGCGTAAATAGAATTAACAGTTCGTGCATACCGGCGTTTGAGCTTCACGATGGCATCAACGTAAGTCGTTGTTCCCGTGATGAGGTCGAAAAGCCCGTAGTCGAGCCGTGAGCACAGGAGGTTGAGTCGGTCAGCGTCCGTTTTGGCGAAGGCAGAGGATGCTTCTAGGTAGGCCTCGAAACACAGGAGCCAGCAGTTGAAAAGGTGATCCGCGCGTGGAGCGTGGGAGTCGAGCGAGAGCATTTCGGGTTTCAGAGCAGCCTCCATTCTAGTGTATTTCTAGTGTATAATTTGTGCCTCCTAATATTCAATATTTCCTCAGTCCTCAAGATAATTTCTCCAGCCTGTCACACCTGATCTACTTCTTTTTTCACATACTTGTAAAAGCCCTGCCAATCTGATTTTTATAATACTGGCAAGCTTATTCTCATTTTCTATTTTGTTTTGTACTGTATATCCTATTCCAAGGAAACCATTCAAAGAAGCTCAGTTTTTCCAGAAATGTTTATTATGTAGAGTATTAAATTGATGCACTAAGCGTCAAGAACCACAAAGACATGTGAGACTTTAACCAAGGCTTTAATACACTACATAGGAAGCTTACCTGACACAGACGACCACCGACAAATGGGTCAGGTCTCAGAAGCGGGGTCTTATACCTAACTCCCGGGGGAGTGGCCAAGGCGGAGCTCTCCGTGGCCAGGTCAGGTTACATACAGGTGACCGAACCTCTACAGAGCTACAGTACAATACACAGTACAACACACAGGGTTACAGGCTACGTTACACACAACTATTATATAACTATGTACAATGCTAAGGAAGTACAGTGGTGTATCACCACAGTTAGCTTTTGTCCTTTATGCTTTTGTTAGTTGTTTTGTCCTGTTCTGCTGATATTAATTACTTTAAGTTCCTCACTCTTATTAGTCTCTTTGATTACTCATTATTTCTAGTGTATAATTTGTGCCTCCTAATATTCAATATTTCCTCAGTCCTCAAGATAATTTCCCCAGCCTGTCACACCTTATCTACTTCTTTTTTCACATACTTGTAAAAGCCCTGCCAATCTGATTTTTATAATACTGGCAAGCTTATTCTCATTTTCTATTTTGTTTTGTACTGTATATCCTATTCCAAGGAATACCATGCAAAGAAGCTCAGTTTTTCCAGAAATGTTTATTATTATTGTTACTGTTAAACCTGCGCATGATAATATAACATTAAAATATCTATTTAATGTAGAGCAAACTATACAAGGAAAAATACCATCATATTGAAAACACTCTTCATATTAAAAATATCACTATCTAGCCTTCAGCTGTAAACCACTCTAACTTCAGGATTTTGGAAATTGTACTGGACCCCTCGGGTTATTCAAAGGTTTCCAACAAAGAATAAACAAAAGAAGGTTTCACAATGTTTTTCCAATGTCAAAAGAATGGAAAAACGATATTGTACACTGACAAATGATTCACCAGTTTTTGTACAAAGCAAAAATGGTTTAATTTTCCCAAATGCAAGATTGCCAGATTAACTCAATTCTGCCAGCTGTTCTGCAGCATGGTGAGGAGATTTCCTGTCTGAATATTGCAGTTCCAGTGCAAAATGAGAAAGCAATCTAAATTCAAGGAGCTCAACTATTAAACTCATTCAATCCCCAAGTTCCGAAGGTAAGACAAAGAGCAGTGAGTCATTTAGCAGCATCACTCGCATTAGATAATTTAAACTTATTGTGAAAGATCAATAAGAGTACTTACAGTTCTCAGTATCAACCTACACTAATTAATCACTCAAATATTGAAGTACTGGACTCCTAAAGAACTTCCAGCCTGTTGTTAGCCACTATGATTCGTTTACGAATGAATCCAAATGAAAATAAAAGTTAATTTCACTGTCATCATTTTAAATAGTGAAGGAAGCAAGCATTGTACTCAGAGGAAGAGAATAACAGAAAGACTTTCACAGCTTCGTCATGTTCCAAAATGCTTTGGTGGAAGTATTTTTGAAGTATAGTCATCATTGTAGCGCAGGAAATGCGATGGTCAATATGCCCCCAACGAACCCTTGCAAACGGCGATGTGAAAATGAGGCAATGTGAAAATGAACAGGTAATCTGATTTTGTGACATAGATTCAGAGATAAATATTGGCCAGTAGACTTTTGAAAGCTTCCCTTTTCTTCTTTGAAAATGTACCATACAATATTTTGTGACTTTCGGAGCTAGCAGTTGGGGACTCACTTTAACCTCTCATCTGAAAGATGGCATCTCCAAAAGGGGCTTCTAGTGGGGAGTCGGGGATTCAGTAATATTGTTACTCAGGAGTTAGAATTGGTTTGAATCCTTGTAACATTTCCCAGCGTAACGATTCCGGTAAGTGTTTCAGAACCATCCACAGTCTCCGACTCTAACTCAGCCCCAGCCTGAATATTGTCCGGGTCTTGCTGCATTTGGACATGGACTGCTTCATTATCTGAGAAGTCGCGAATGGTGCTGAACATTGTGCAGTCATTCGCAAACACCCCCATTTCTGACCTTATGATGGAAGGGAGGTCATTGATGAAGCAGCTGAAGATGGTTGGGCCTAGGACACTACCCTGAGGAACCCCTGCAGTGATGTCCTGGAGCTGAGATGATTGACTTCTAACTACCACAACCATCTTCTTTTGTGCTAGGTCTGACTCCAACCAGCAGAGAGATGTCCCCCTGATTCCCATTAACTCCAGTTTAGCTAGGGCTCCTTGATGCCATAATCGGTCAAATGCTGCCTTGAGTCAAGGGCAGTCACTGTCAACTCACCTGTCATTCAGCTCTTTTGTCCATTTTTGAACCAAGGCTGTAATGAGATCAGGAGCTGTGTGACCCTGGCAGATCCCAAACTGAGCGCCCGTGAGCAGGTTATTGCTGAGTAAATGCCGCTTGATCGCACTGTTGATGAATCCTTCCACCACTTTGCTGATGGAGAGCAGACTGATAGGGCGATAATTAGCTGGGTTGGATATGTTTTGTTTCTTGTGTACAGGACCCACCTGAGCAGTTTTCCACATTGCCAGGTAGATGCCAATGTTGTAGCTGTACTTGAACAGCTTGGCTAGGGGTGCGGCAAGTTCTGGAGCACAAGTCTTCAGCGCTATTGCCAGAATATTTTCAGGACCCAAAGCCTTTGCAGTATCCAGTGCTTTCAGCCTTTCTTGATATCACGTGGAGTGAATCGTATTGGCTGAAGATTGACATTCGTGATGCTAGGGACCTCTGGAGGAAACCGAGATGAATCATCCATTCGACACTTCTGGCTGAAGATTTTTGTGAATGCCTCAGCCTTGTCTTTTGCACATACATGCTGGGCTCTTCCATCATTGAGGATGGGATATTTGTGGAGCCTCCTCCTCCAGTGAGTTGTTTCATTGTCCACCACCATTCAAGGCTGGATGTGGCAGGACTGCAGAGCTTAGATCCGATGCGATCATTGTGGAATCGCTTAGCTCTGTCTATTACTTGCTGCTTATGCTGGTTGGCACACAAGTAGTCCTGTGTTGTAGCATCACCAGCTTGACACCTCATTTTTCGGTATGCCTTATGCTTCTCCTGGCATGCTCTTCTGCACTCTTCATTGAACCAGGATTGATCCCCTGACTTAGTGGTAATGGTAGAGTGGGGGATATGCCAGGCCATGAGGTTGCAGATTGCAGTTTAATACAATTCTGCTGCTGCTGATGGCCCATAGTGCCTCATGGATGCCCAGTCTTAAGTTGCTAGAACTGTTTAAAGTCTAACCCATTTAGCACGGTAGTGATGGAATTGGTCGTCCAAAAGACATTTGACAAAATGCATACAATAGGTTTGTCAGAAAATTTGAAATCCATGGAATAAAAAGGACTGGCAGAATGGATATAACGTTGGCTGAGTGACAGGAAACAGAGAGAAGTGGTAAACAGTTATTTTACAGATGGGATTCCCCAAGAGTAGGTATTGACATATATTAATGACTTAGAATTGGGTGTATAGGGCATAATTTTAGAATTTGTAGATTGTACAAACCTTGGAAGTATTGTGAACTGTGAGGCGGATAGTGATTGACTAAAAGAGGACATAGACGGGTTGGTGGAATGGGAGGACAAGGGACAGGTGAATATTGCAGAGAAGTGTGAAGTGATGCATTTTGATACGAAGAGCGAGGAAAGGCAATATAAAATATAATGTATATTTAAGGGGTACAGGGATGTGCACAAATCATTGAAGATGGTAGAAAAGGTTGAGAAAGAAGTTACAAATGCAAGGAAGTTATGTTGCATTTTTAATAAAATACTAGTTTGGCCTCAGCTGTAGTGTGTCTAATTGTGACACCACAATTTAGAAAAGTTAAAAGATTTTAGAGCAAGTGTAATAAGATTTACAAGTTGTGGTAAACCACTGTTGCACCTGTATTAGGTGATGTACGGCAGGACCTGTACTACAGGTTCGCCGGTAGTCCCTGCCTGCTGGCTCTGCCCAGTAGGCGGAGTATAAATATGCATGTCCTCCAGCCAGCAGCCATTTCGCCAGCTGCTGTGGGAGGCCACACATCTGATAGCAATAAAGCCTCAGTTGGATTCAACTATCGTCTTTTGTCCAATTAGTTGTGCCTCACAAGTATGGTTCCAGGGGTGAGGAACTTCAGTTACACGGATAGGTTGCAGAAGCTGGGTTATTCTCCTTATGGAGGAGAAGGTTGAGAAGAGATTTAATAGAGGTTTTCAAGACCATGACTGAGTACAGAGGGAGAAACTGTTCCTATTGTCAGAAGGGTTGAGATCCAGAGGGCTCAGATTTAAAGTGATTGGCAAAAGAACCACGGATCACACGAGGAAAAACATTTTTTCGTAGCAAGTGGTTTGGAGAGGATGGCCTGAGAGTGTGGTGGAGGCAGATTCAAAAGGAGTTTTCAAAAGGGAATTGGATAAGCTCTTGAAGAGAAATAATTTGCAGAGCTATGGGGAACGGACAGGGGAGTAGCACAAGTCATCTTGCACTTCCTGAGAGCCAGTATGAATTTGAGGGGAACAATAAGCTCCTCCCGTCATGTAAACAGTAGATAGCACTGTTGCTACACAGCTCCAGGGTCCCGGGTTCGATTCCTGGCTTGGGTCACTGTCTGCATGGAGTCTGCACGTTCTCCGTGTCTGCGTGGGTTTCCTCCGGGTGCTCAGGATTCCTTCCACAAGTCCCGAAAGACGTGCTGTTAGGTGAATTGGACATTCAGTGTGGCGACTCGGGAATTTTCACAGTAACTTCATTGCAGTGTTAATGTAAGCCTACTTGTGACAA
The DNA here is from genome assembly GCF_047496885.1 of Scyliorhinus torazame. Classification (NCBI taxonomy): domain Eukaryota; kingdom Metazoa; phylum Chordata; class Chondrichthyes; order Carcharhiniformes; family Scyliorhinidae; genus Scyliorhinus; species Scyliorhinus torazame. The sequence continues at coordinate 190,272,707 of NC_092712.1, read as the reverse complement.
TAATAAAGATTATTACTATTATTATTCATTTTTTGATTCCATGGCATAATGCTTTATTCAATGGGCAGACCCAGGCAGATTAAATTTAATGCAGAGATATAATACAGATGAAGTGGCACATTCTGATAAGATGACTGAGGAGAAACAATCTAAATTAAATGATCCAATCTTAAAGAGGGTACAGAACAGGGGGGTTTGTACAACTGTGTTCTAACCCCCACAAGACCCACGGGCGGACGACGCAATTAAACTCCACGTGAGCCTCGTGGAGTACGTGCTCCCCTGCTGAGGGGCAGCGGTCCCTGATGCCAGTAGTGCACCCTTGGATTTGCACCGAGTGCGACCCAGAGGCGAGGGATATGGTTTGTTGTGTCAGGAATATTGGGAGTGAGCAGCGTCTTACCATGTCCGTGTGAATGAAGCTCTCTGTGCTCCCGGAGTCGAAAAGACAAGGTGTCTCGTACCCGTTAACCCGGACGGCCATCATGGAGCTCCGGAGATGCTTAGGTCGTGACTGGTCCAGGGCGAACGTGCTGAGGTGTGGGTAGCCGGCGGCATGATCGGAGGTGCTGGGGCGGGCCCACGATGGCTGCCCGTGTAGGTCGTACGCGTCGAGCGGCGTAGCAGATGGTGGCCAAGATGGCGGCCCCCGTTGGTCGAGCATGGTGGGCGTTGAGGAAGATGGCGTCCAAGATGGCGGCCCCCATGGATCGCACGTGGCCGGCCGCGTGGGGGAGGATGGCCAAGATGGCAGCCCCCATGAGTCGCACATGTTATGTGGAGGCAGAGTCGGCAGACACGCTGCCACCTTGCGGGGTCTGCGGGGCTGTGAGTCTGTGGATCGGGTTTGTGAGTTCGAGTTCTTAGACCTGGCCAGGCAGACCTTGGCGAAATGTCCTTTTCGCACGCAGCTGCTGCAGTTCGCGTTGCGGGCCGGGCAGTGCAGTCGGGGGTGCTGGGACTGGCTGCAAAAGTAGCAGGGTAGCCCCCCATGATGGGCAGGCGGCCGCGCGGAACAGGCCTGGGGTAGTCTCAGGTCGGGGGCCCACGAGGGGGTCGCGTGATCGGCCGGGATCGCAGTAAGGCTCTGAAAAGCGGCCTCCAGAGAGGTAGCCAGTTTTACTGTGTCGTCCAGGTCCTGGGCCCCTTTTTCGAGCAGGCGCTGTCTCACATAGTTCGATCGGATCCCCACCACGTAAACATCTCGGACGGCGAGCTCCATGTGCTGAGTGGCCGTAATGGCCTGGTAGTTACAGTTGCGCGCGAGGGCTTTGAGGTCGCGTAGGTAATCATCTAGCGACTCCCCGGGGCGCTGGCGGCGAGTGGTGAAGACGTGTCGCGTGTATACCTCGTTCACAGGCCGCACATAGAGGCGCTCGAGTAGTGCGAGGGCCTCTGTATAGGAAGCGGCTTTGTCGAGCTGGACAGAAATGCGATGGCTCACCTGTGCGTGGAGGAGGCTCAGCTTCTTTTCGTCAGTGATGGATGGCGTAGACAACACGGTGAGATAGGCCTTGAAGCATCGAAGCCAATGTGAAAACATTTATTTCGCCTCCACGGCCTGTGGCTCGAGTTCCAGTCTGTCAGGTTTGAGGCTGATTCCATGGTAGTATTTTAAGCTGATTAAATTGATGCGACCATCAATTCACTCGAAGACACGTGGAGAAGTAAACCGTGGTTTTAATCAGCTTAGAACTGAGCCTGCCTGTGACCGGTACAACACTGAAGGTGGCCCCGCAGGTCAGCAGCTCTTATACTTCCTGTAAAGGGGGTGGAGCCATGGGCGGAGCCCGTACATGCCCCAACTTATCCCCTGTGGGTGAAGCCACACAATGGCCCATAGGTAGAGCCCACAGGGTTAATAACATAACAGTGCACTGGTGAATTATCAGTAATTATATATTCACCACAGTCCCTAAGTGGGTTTGTTAATTCCACAGGATAAAATCCCGGCCCAGGTAGGAGCCGGGGTTCCAGAATAATCCTGGCTGGGACCTGGACTGTTGCTAATATATACTTTTCCAAGCCAACAATTGAAAATAAAACATTTTTGACTCTCCTTTCCGGACTCCTCCTTGGTGTTGAAGCTGCCACAGAGATCAAGGCCACGCTCCCGGAGTCACAGACGCCTGAGCCTCTACCGGCGTCACCACCAAAGCTTCGACGATCATAGAGGACGACCAGGGCCCCCGATCGACTGATTGCTTCATTTTAAAGTTAATTGTAAATCTGTAAATAGTTACAAAACGCTGGTCGGAGGTATTGCGGTATCTCCATAACTATAATTTCTACCACGTTACCATGTTGTAATATCAAGCCACCCCCCCCGCCGGACTCTTTTTTAACAGGGGGTGAATGTGGTAGTCTGTGTAGAGGTATTGCGGTACCTGGTAATGCTGGAACACCATTGGTAGATATTGTATGTTTCCTATTGGTCAAGCTGTATGGTAGCTCTGCCCTGAAAGGCGGGGTATAAGAGCCCGTGCCACCCCAGCAGCCTTCTTTCTGTACCTGAGCTGTTGGGGGAAAAATCTAGCTTATTAAAGCCTTCAGTTGGACTACAACCTCGCTTTAGTGGTCATTGATCGTGCATCAGCACCTTAATGTAATAAAACACCCCAATGCGCTTCACAGAAGCATGATAAAGCAAAATATGACACCAAGCCACTTGAGGAGTTATTAGGTCAGATGACCAAAAGCTAGGACAGAGAGATAAAGTTCAAGGAGCATCTTAAAACAGGAAATGAGGTAGAGAGGCAGAGATGCAGGGAGGAAATTCCCATTCAGTCACTTAGTGCCTGTTCTAGCACAGCATCAAGAAGAGTGAAGCTTCCTGAGAACCAACCCCTCTGCCCAAACTGCCCACCCTCCTGTGACCCCCACTCCACAGCCCCCTCCCGCAGCCACGGTGTGCCTTGGTCCTTCAGTGATCTTGGGTTTCGGGCAGGTGCAGCAAAGGCAACAACTACCGCCTCCCCTTCACTGATTGGTCTGCAGCTCCATCCTGGGGATTTTCCCCCCCAGGATCCTTGGGCCCAAGGTAGGCCCACCACTAGCTCTTCATTATCTAATTGAGAATGAGAATTTTAAAATCAGGACATTACTTGACCAGGAGCCACGGTGATGATCGTGAGCACAGCGATGACACAGGCTTGCTGCATGATAAGGAAAGGGTTTTGAAGGTGAACCGTCAGGTTTTTATTAAAAGATTTTAAAAGAGCAGATGGAATCTGTGTTTTTATTGATAGAGGGCTCGAGTAATAAATTGGATAACCCCTGAAAATGAGGGCTGGAATCGCAATGTGGGATGAACCAGTACCTGTTGACTGAAATACAGGTAGAAAACACCATGTCGCGATTTCCCGGTCGCATCCTGCCAGATTTGGGATGGAATGTGGCAATAGATCCTGTGGGCAGCACGGTAGCACAAGTGGATAGCACTGTGGCTTCACAGCGCCAGGGTCCCAGGTTCGATTCCCCGCTGGGTCACTGTCTGTGCGGAGTCTGCACGTTCTCCCCGTGTCTGCGTGGGTTTCCTCCGGGTGCTCCGGTTTCCTCCCACAGTCCAAAGACGTGCAGGTTAGGTGGATTGGCCATGCTAAAAATTGCCCGTAGTGTCCATAAGGGTTGGGAGGGGTTATTGGGTTGCGGGGATAGGGTGGAAGTGAGGGATTAATGTGGGTCGGTGCAGACTCGATGGGCCGAATGGCCTCCTTCTGCACTGTATGTTCTATGTAATCTATGTAAAAGGACTCTTCCAAGATTCCTGATGGTCATTACGCCCCTCGAGATCTAACGAGATCCCGCCCACAATCGGCGGGAGTCAGACATGCATAGGTAAGCTCGCTTAGCGATGTCTATGCCAGATATATCCAACCCCCGGGATCTACCAGCCTCACCGAGGCGACATCAGTGAGGCGCCGTTTACTTCTGGTTCCCACAAACGGGCACCAGGTGGAATGGCACTTCAGGTTTCCCAGGCAATCAGAGATCACCAGGTGGTTTGCCTGTGGGCAGGGTGGCACCCTGGCATTACTGATGCCACCCAGGCACAGTGGCTCAGCCAGACAAGCACCCTGGCAGTGCCATCTGAGCACCCTGGCAATGGTTCCAGGCTGGCAATGCCAAGATGGCCAGGAGGCATTTTGCCTGTGCCAGGGATCAGGCCCGTGGGGTGCAGGGGGGTTCAGGGACCCCCCCCCCAAATAGGTGAATTGGGACATTGGGGAGTCAGGGTCCGCATCAGGGGATCGAGAGAATGGCACCCACAATCGCTTCTTGCACGGTGGAGTGGAGATCCTCAGTGCAGAAAGTGCGACTGAGTGCGGCCTTGGCTGCTCGTTCCCCGCTGATCCTGAAAAAATAGCAGAATGTTATTCGATAGTGGTGTCGTTTCTCGGGGTACAAGCGACGGGAAGGCCTAATCCCGCCCAGAATGGGACTTTTATTTCCGATGGATCGCGCCCCACACTGGTACTTCCCACCGATTGGCATGATTGCTGCATGCAACCAGTACTAATTGTGATGTTCATTGGCTGGCTGAGCATCATTGCTTTTAATGATTCAAGTTCACTTCTGGGGAAAAAAAGTCAGGTTAGTTATTCTCATCTTGCAGCTCTGCTCGTGACATCAGTGACTGGCCCAGTATTATAAATGTCTGCACCAATTAAAGCTAGTCTGTACTGTTAATGCTGGCTTGCATCTCTTAAAGGGGAGGTGCATCATAACTGGAATGGTACTGGGAGTAATGCAGGAAGTGAATTTGTGCAGTAAAACATTGTAGAATAGCATGACATGGGACGAAATGTGCTTCAAGACTTTCAGGTACTGGAGGTATTGGTGGAGGAGGTAGAAATTAAGATCAGTGTCGTTTATCCGTAAGGGACCAAGAGGCCCTTTAGACATGGGATCAAAAGGCATTGGAAATAAGGAGCGGTGGATATCAACATCAAGAATTTATCCCTCTGGACTTGGATTCTGTGCTGCAAGAATTAAGATCAGTATGGTCTATCCGCAGCGGACCAAGAGGCCCTCTAGACATGGGATCAAAAGACATTGGAAATAAGGAGCAGTGGACATTAATGCCAAGAATTTAGTTCGCAGGACCTGGTTTCTGTGCTGCAAGAGGTTTAATGATCTCAAACAAGTGGTCCAGGTCAGTGAATGCATCTTCAAATGCTGTATGGATAAAACAGCTGAACATCAGATGTGAATTAAGAGTGACTGCCCTTGACATTAAGGCAACAGTTGACTGAGTATGGCATCAAGGAGCACTTGCAAAATTGGAGTAAATGGAAGTCAGATGGAAAACCCTCCATTGGTTGGAGTCTTGCCTGACACAAAGGAAGGTGGATGTGGTAGTTGGAGGTCAATCATCTCAGCTCCAGGATATCACTGCAGGGTTTCCTCAGGGTAGTGGCCCAACCACCTTCAGCTGCCACATTGATGCACGATCAATGACCACTAAAGCGAGGTTGTAGTCCAACTGAAGGCTTTAATACGCTAGATGTTTCCCCCAACAGCTCAGGTACAGAATGAGGGCTGCTGGGATGGCACGGGTTCTTATACCCCACCTATCAGGGCGGAGCTATTATACACTCTCGCCAATAGCAAGCATACAGGTTCTACCAATGGTGCTTTAGCCCCTCAGGTACCGTAATACCTATAATACCACACACATCAATGATCTTCCTTCCATCATAAGGTCAAAAGTACGGATGTTCACTTCTCCAACAAATTACTAGGATTGCTGAGGTGCTGCCGTAGGGGTATGTGGCTTCATGGAGCACAAACCTGCTGTCCCCATTCAAAATGAAAATATCCATGCTCTCACCCCTGCCTCTAAGCCAATAACCTTTCTGTTGCTTATGAATCAACCTGTTGAGATGTTACAGTGTAATACAGGGTTTTGTAGGCACAGAGTTTCTTAAGGTCACTTTCGCTGAAAGTCAGCAGCCTTCACTGGCCTTGCTGCAGTCACTGGGGTAGCAGTGTTTAGGAATGCTAGAAAGTGCAAAGACACTAAAAAGTTCTCCACACTGGCAATTGGTTTTATATTGCTATAAAATAAATTTGTTTAAGAATGTTTATTTTGTTGTGGCTTTTATTTTTGCATTGTCGCTGAGCAAACGTTGTGATGGTCATTGATGGAGGCAAGGGAAGATGTGGATATTGGAGCATCTCACTTACATTAGTTTTGGTCAGGAAGGGGCTATCGAGATTGTTGTCTCCCTTCCTCAACTTCCTGATTTTCCTTTAGTTCTTCATCCTCCACCTCAACCTCCTCATCTATTTGCCTGACAGCTAGTGGGAACAGGTGCCCCCTCATAATGGCAAGTTTAGGCAGAATGCAGAAGAGCATCGCAAATCAACTCCAGACAGGAGGCAACCCCCAGGGTGGCCCGTGCTTCGGAATTGTTCCTTCAGCACTCTAACAGTGTGCTGTAAAACATTTTGTGTGACAGCATGGCTTTCATTCTATGCACATTGTGTATGTGAGTGTGGGTTGTGAACCAGAGTCATGACTCATTATCTTCGGATGATTCTTGTCACCTAATAACCACCCTTCTGTGTTCTGGGATGGTACAAATAAAGCTGGAAGAGTGGGCTACTGCGGAATGGCCAGGGTAATGTGCTATGACCTGTAGGAGTAACTCACTGCCCATGGTCACATGCCAGTTGCATGGTTCAGGGAGTGGAACCTCTTTTGGTTCTGGCATAGGGCAGAGTTGACATGTGGAACCTGCAAATTGATGTCCATGCAATCACTGGCACCCTGCATTATGGAGAACCGTGTATCCTAATAAATCCTCATGCTCGCTCTGCCTGCTTGTTTCTGCCAAGAGAAAATAAAATATAGTTAGCTCTCTTTGACTTCCTGTGTTCAACAGTGAACAGTAAACTGTGAAATGTTGTGCAGACTTTTCATTTTGGAGATTAATTGAGGTGGTGGGTGGGAAATTCGGCATGATTCCTGCTGGACAGTGGAATGGGTTAATCCACGTGATCTTCTGTTTTTCAGCTTATTAAATATGCATCAGCGAGGAGCTCTTCGAATCTTGTGGCCGGCTGGACAGGGATTTGTCTGCCCCCATCATTACATCGTGCGGCACCATATTTAAACTGTACCCGCACAGACATTCTGTCACTACAGGCCAGGTGTGGTGTAAAATTCTAGTTCACTCTGCTACTCACACAGACAAAACTCATGTTTTAGTGAGGCCTCTCTGGAGATTCTCCTCTAAGCTATCTAGAAAAGGCAGGAGGTCCTCTCTCCTTGGGATGGGAACCAGAGGTCATCCCAGATGATCATGCCAGTTTAGGAGTAGTTCCACAGGAAGGTCAACACCCGCAGCCAACAAGAAAAGGACCACCCTACAGGTGAATGATCTGATGCACTCTGCCAAGGTAAGTGAAACTTTTACTCCCTCCAAACTCTCACTCAAATAAGAGCATCAGGCAGTCTGAGGGTTAGAGTCCACAGGGATGTCACACATTACCATGAGATGGACATCAGCACTGAATGTCTGCCAGTCATTTTAAACTCACCATCTCTTGTAAGTTCTTCCACACTGGCATCTTCCCTCCACAGCACAACGGCAGGTATGCATGCTTCTGAATGACTCTTTCATTCATAACATGCAGTCAATCCTTCTGTCATTATGCAGGACAAGATCTCCTGCAACATAAGGGAGAGAGTGAAGGTTCGAGGGGAGGCCTCAGAACTGAGGATGCTCTCCTCCCATGAGGAGCAGCAATGGCAGAGCTGGCTCAAGATACATATATCTGTATCCGATTCCCAAAATTGAAGACCTCTGTGACAGGTTGGAGGAAGGTCTCATCGATTTAAAACTGGACCTCTGTCACACCTAACTGCAACGAGAGTTGGATGAGGGGTCTCAGATGTTTGCTACAATCAATACCCATAAGGGCCTCTTCCAGTATACCAGACTGCCATTCGGCACCTCTTCAGTCTATCTTCCAGCGCACAATGGAAAATCTCCTCCAGGGAATTCTCAAGGTGATGGTTTACCTTGATGACCTAGCCAACGGTGCGACACCAGAAGAATACAAGGCCAGCCTGGAGGAATTACTCAGGAGGTTTTGTGATGTTGGAGAATGCAAAAACTGTACTTTTCAGCCCTCAGAGGTGACTTACCCAGGATTTTGTATTGACCTGACAGTGGCAGAAAAGGTCAAATCCATTCGAGAAATTCCTGCACACAAAAATGTCAGCGAGTTTAAGTCCTTCCTTGATATGGTCAATAACAGTGGAAGGCTTATTTCATATCTAGCCATGACATTGGCACCATTATAGCAGATATTAAGGAACAATCAGCAGTGGCAATGGAAGCCTCAGAAAGAAGCTTTCCAAGTTGTGAAGCAAGCATTAGTCTTCAAATCTCTTGGTGCATTTTGATCCTGGAAACCAATCATGCTGCATTGTGATACCTCCCCACATGATAATGGGATTGTTTTGTCCCACAAAATGGGAGATGGTATGGAACGCCCTATCGCCTTTGCCTCAACGGCCCTTCCTGAAGCAGAATGAAAGTATTGAGAATGAGGTTTAGCGGTCATATTTGATGTGAAGAAATTCCACCAGTATGTGTACGGTCAACAGTTTGACATAGTGACTGACCACAAGCCATCATTGGGCGGGTTAAGGGAAGATAAGCCCATTCTGCCCATAGCTTCAGAGAGGATGCAGCGTTGGGCCTGGCTGTCGGTGGTTTACAACTATGTTTTACAGCACTGGCCTGGAATGCAAATTGCTAATGAGGATGCAGTAAGTCGCCTGCCCCGACCTAAAAGCATTCCGCCACCAACAGTACCCAAGGAGATAATTCTAGCCCCAAACTCCCTGGTCACCATTCTGCAGCTGGATCCAAAGAGACCCTATTCTTTCTAAGATCAACTGAATGATACAGTCTGCCTGGCAATATGAGAAGACTGAACAGCTGAGACCCTACTTCACTCATTAGGGCACGTTGACCTGTGAAAATGGCGTGATTCTATGGTGATCACGGGTGGTCATTCCACCTCAGACGAGGAGAACCCTCCTTCAAGAATTACACAGCACCCACCCAGGACAGACAAAGATGAAAATGTTGATACGCAGTGGCCAGGCATAGACTAAGCCATTGAAGAGCTCGTACAACAATGCCACCACCCTTGTCAAATGCAGCAATCTTTGCTGCCTTCCACCACCCTCCACCCCTGGGAATAGTCAGATCACCCATGTCCAGGGTCCACATTGATTATGTGCGGCTGTTTTTGGACAATATATTTTTGGTGCAAGTAGATGCCCACTTAAAAATGGCCATCAATTTAAGAGATGGTGACCACTACCTCTACAACCACGCTGAGGCCTTGTGGCGAATGTTTGCCATACATGGGCCTCCCGGGTCAATTGTTTAGGACAATGACATCCCCTTCACCAGCAATGATTTCCAGCATTTTGTGAGAGCAAATGGCATAAGACACACAAGGACCTACCATCCAGCCCTGAATGGTTTGGCTAAGAGGGCAGTTCAAACTTAAAGAATGCCATGAAAAAGCAATTCAACAAACCACTTTACCAGAGCTTGGCCAACTTTTGTTGTTCTGCATCTCAAACCCTCATTCAACTATTGGAGTCACACCAGCTGATCTGCTTATTGACTGTTAGCTGAGGATCTTATTGGATCTTGTATTTCCAGATTTGGTGGGGAGGGTGGAGGCACGTCAGGCCTCCTGGAAGAGTCAGCGGTCAGACAAGCAAGAGGACAGGGCATTCCAGGAGGGAGACCCATTTTTAGCCCAGAATTCCACAGTCGGTTCACCTTGAAGGAAGGAAGGATTGTGTCCCAGTCAGGGCTGGTGTCTAATGTGCTGCCGTTAATGGGAAAACCATCAAAAAGCCTGTTGACCACCTGAGGAGTTAAGAGGTGGTGGCCCCCGTTGCTGAGTAGATATGTCCAGTGAGCATCGTGAATATTCCTGTAACTTGGTTCAGCCAAGGGGATTCAGGGATTCCCGCTTCTGTTCAATGCACTGTCTGTCAAGGCCGCTGAGGCTCGTTCGTCTGCCATTGAAGAGCTCCTCCTGAGGTGGAGTCGATTGTGGACCATTCAAGTGCCCCAAAGAGTGCTGAGCCTGTGGTTGGGCTGTGGAGGTATGGGAGGACTCACAAGTCTCTGGACCGGTTGATGTTTTGATGGACTCTCTTTCCTTGGTTGTCCCTGTTAACAATTGTGACTTTTATATGTAGTATTTGGCATACTGTTTTAAGGGACTTGGCGGGGCAAAGGGTGTGGTAGTGGGGTGAGCTGCATGGACCACAAGACCAGCTCAGAGTCAATCGTGTAGGTGTGCGTGAACCCGGCGAATGGGGAGTTTGCGTTGGATCCTGGGAGCAGGACCCCGGGCAACGTGGACCAGGGAACTGAAGTGTTAAGACTTGTTGGTAGCGTTGTGTCTATTTTCTAGCTGCCTTTGCCTTTCATCAATAAACCCCTTTGTTTATTACTGGAAGCCTCCAGTGTCTGTCTCGAGCCACCATATTTTTGTTGTTGCATTGGCTTTCAATCGAAATATTAAATCCAGAGGGAATGAGTTCCATTTCTGGTGGGGAAAAATAGGTAATAATTTGTAGATTGTTTTTTATGCCATTTAATTTTACTTTTCATTCACTACGTTCACCACCAGCAACATCACACACTGAGAGTGCTGATGTATTTGGATTTGAACACCTTTAAAAGGAAAGTTAGATGCATACATGAGGGAGAAGACAGTGGAGAGATATGGGGTAGTGTGGGAAGAAGTAATTAGTGTAGAAGAGGTTTGGTTAGAATATAAAAACTAGCATAGGCTGGTTGGACCAAATTGCATATTTTTATGCTGTCGATTCTATGTTAAGTTAGTTAATGTTTTTTACATGTATTTATCTGTTCTATTTATATATATATATAGGGGCAGCACGGTAGCACAAGGAGCAGCATGGTAGAATAAGGGGCAGCACGGTAGCACAGGTGGTTAGCACTATGGCTTCACAGCGCCAGGGTCCCAGGTTTGATTCCCAGCTGGGTCACTGTCTGTGCGGAGTCTGCACGTACTCCCAGTGTCTGCGTGGGTTTCCTCCAGGTGCTCCGGTTTCCTCCCACAGTCCAAAGACGTGCAGGTTAGGTGGGTTGGTCATGATAAATTGCCCTTAGTGACCAAAAAAAGGTTAGGAGGAGTTATTGGGTTACGGGGATAGGGTGGAAGTGAGGGCTTAAGTGGGTCGGTGTAAACTCGATAGGCTGAATGGCTTCCTTCTGCACTGTATTCTCCTGTGTTCTATGTTGTTTATATGTGGGACTAGCCATTTGTTACTGCTTTGTTTTGGACTTATAGCCAGAGACACACTTCCAGCACACAGCCAAAGCAGGAATCTGAAGATCGACAGAAATGGTGCTTCAGACCTTATTTTAACAATTACTGCATGCTGTCGATGCCTGATGCACTTTCCCAACCAGCTCACCCGTTGCTCAGCTAACTGCCTCGCTCCCAGGGAGGGTCCTCTATCCTCGTGACTCCAATTAGTTTCCCTGAGTGACAGTGGCTCGGCCAGTTATCCTGGAAAAGATTGATGGGGAGGCCATAAGAATCTATTGATTCAAATGTTTCATACTTACCTTAATGTGGAGTGAAGGGAATGAAACAGTTAGCCTCGACACACATAAAGAATGAGTTAACTGAAACCCTGATTCATGATCGGTTTGGAGACTTAACAACTGGACAACTCATGCAATTATGTGTAGCCATCTGGGATGGCCACTTATAAAGGAAAAATGGATACTTTCAAAGGCTCAAGGGAAATATGGCCAATACAGGATTCAGGCAAACTCAGCCTAAATGTATATTTGCTAACAGAGAACCAGACAGTATCGAAACCCTTAGCCGATTTGCATTGTAATGGCCCATTTCCCCAGGACAAAGTACTGGTACTCAGGTATCAGATACAATTCCAGACACATCGGCACCACTTCCTTCACCCAGGAAGCCCAAACAGCCAAGGTTAATGACCACTCAGGACATGCCCAGCCATCAAGGCACCCGCCCCTTTATTGGCTCAAATCGAAGGCATTAATTGAAGCCTGCCGAATTATTGGGTCCAAAGCTAGGAACCGCCCAAAAGAGCACAAAACCCCAAAGGATAAAGAGAGACACTGCCATGTGTTCGATCACTTTTGGCCCTGGCACACCGGCACTCTTCGGCCCGGCCTATATCTGAAGCCAACTGCAGCACCACGACCAGAAGCAAGTTCAAGATCAACGATCACTACCAGACGGATGAGCCCAGCAGAACCGAAGTTACTTCTCCAGACCCAGCCACTCATTATCCGAACAAGGGCCTTGTTCCTCTGCCAAAGCCGGGTGCCTGAAGTTAAATACAGGTTTTTGTAATGTTAGGTATAATTTAGCTTGTAGTGTTTTTATGTTGCATATATGAGTTAATATTGTGTGTAAATAAACCATTATTGAACTTGAACTAACTGACTGGTTGTTGGGTCTTTGATCAATATCCGGTTGAACCTTGTGGTGATATCATTTGATACCTGGCGACCCTGAAAAGCAATATCATCATTATTAATTGGCAACATTCTTGGTGGCGCTGGTGGGATAGTATCCCACTCAGTATTAAAAAGGGCAACATATGTAATTATGAATCACCATGGTTTCCTGGCGATCATGGAAGAGGCAGCAACATCCAAAAAATGCTATGGGTTAACCACCCATTACTGGGTGTATAAACAGCAGGGCAAAAGATAAGGAATTATCTTTTCCCTTGCAGTTTTGCACAGCTCAAGAGATTGAAAGATCAAGTTAAAGAGGTATGAAAGACGTGATGCACAGGCAATGAACCAAATCTGAGGCCCTCGTGTGTGAGAGCATGATTGAGAAACTATAACAAAAGGACAATATCGAAGCGTGGGAACTGCAGTGAGGTGAAGAATGATAGGGACTGATCATCTCCAGATCCATCCCTACAACCAAGACCGGTAATGGTCAGTAACACGGGTGATTGTACGCTTCAGTCAAATCAGAGATTTTGTTGGTTTAATAAACTAGCGAGTTTAAGGTTGAGCCAAAATCTGCTTGTCGTCTATATTTTGTTCTTGTAATTCTGGGATCCAAGAATCACAGTAAGGACAAAGGGGAGGGGGCTCCTTACCAGGAGCCAGGAAGAGTGAGACTAAGAAAGGGACTAAATATTTCACCCAGATATAATGCTGTTCTAGAACCAATAATTGGTTTGAATGGATAATCAAGGATATTTGCTCGAGTAACAATTAGAGAGAGCACATGACAATGCAAGTGCACAGCAAAACTTCTTAAAGTAGCTTCATACAAAGGATATGCATTCTCAATTTACATCATACAGTTTGCTTCAGAGATGAGAGTATTTGGGAAGAATCCTAGCATTTTGGGATTTAATAATTGAAGAGCAAAAGCAAAGACGGTGAAAAGAATACGCCAGATCCAAACTGACATTCCCCATGACAACATATGCCCTATGTGCCATAGGATTTGCAGGTCCCAACTCGGCCTCATCAGCTATTTTCAGACTCATGGAAGACAATGATCCCCATTAGCGACGGGTAGCCAATAAGAATAGTATTCAACTGTATGAAACTATTCTATCATTCTATCATTTTCAATATGTTTGCAATATTATTCTGCTTACAAAGGGGGTCAGGGAACAAAAAGTTAGTTTCAACTTCTGCTTCATCACACTGGTCTTGGACACCCAATATTGGAATAGCCAGAAACTTTTTCCATTGAAAGATTGGGAAGACCAAAGACATTGAGGTTAATTTTAAACCCTCAAAAGGGGGATTGGGGTAGGTGGGATGCAAAGACTTAACAGAGGCAATACAGGGGGTGTGATGGAGATTGGGTTGGTAAGCAACTGCTCCCACGGATCAGGTCGGTCACTTAAATATATTAATTAGAGGGCAGCACGGTGGCGCAGTGGGTTAGCCCTGCTGCATCACGCTGCCGAGGTCCCAGGTTCGATCCCGGCTCTGGGTCACTGTTCATGTGGAATTCCACGTGTTTGCGTGGGTTTTGCCCCCACAACCCAAAGATGTGCAGGATAGGTGGATTGAACACGCTAAATTACCCCTTAATTGGAAAAAAATGAATTGGGTACACTAAAGTTATTTAAAAATATATATATATTAATTAGGCTGTGTGTCTCAGATTTTATCTCGACTCAAGCTTTAGTAGTCCTTGGCCAGCCTTCCCACGGCTTGGGAAACACAACAGCTAAAATGAAGTGCAGATTTATGCATAGAAGAGATAAACACATTTCTAGCACTGCTTGTGGGTCAAGACGAACAGGAAGGTTCCTCCCCTGCCTTCCCCACTATGCTAATGTGCTTCCGTTCCTGCTATTGGATCTCCTCCAGGACCGACCGTCACATAATGTGAATCCCCACAATCACTGTACCCCACAATCACTGACTCTGCAAATCTCTGTCTCTGCCTTGATATCTCCCTAATTGCCAGTGATCATGCCCTGACCCACAAAATCACACTCTATTCATCCAATGCCTCTTCACAGTGACCCCACCCCCTATACCACTGCCACCTCTGATCTCTAATCTAAGCAACAAGAATCTTATCTGATCCTAGGATAGACCATCTTTCCATGCTTTCCTGGCCTCGCATCTGTTCACCCTCTATAAACTTGGGTTCTTCAAAACTCTGCTGCCCCTATCCTAATTTACATCAATTTCCTGATCATGGATTTCGGCGGCAGCGGTGCGCAGGGGCCTTCTTGGAGGTGAGTAGTGAGTTTAAAAACCTTACCTTTACAGGAGCAGCCCTTTGGATTTCGGCGGCAGCGGTGCGCAGGGGCCTTCTGGGAGGTGAGTAGTTAGTTTAAAAGCTCTTACCTTTACAGGAGCAGCCCTTTGGATTTCGGCGGCAGCGGTGCGCAGGGGCCTTCTTGGAGGTGAGTAGTGAGTTTAAAAACCTTACCTTTACAGGAGCAGCCCTTTGGATTTCGGCGGCAGCGGTGCGCAGGGGCCTTCTGGGAGGTGAGTAGTTAGTTTAAAAGCTCTTACCTTTACAGGAGCAGCCCTTTGGATTTCGGCGGCAGCGGTGCGCAGGGGCCTTCTGGGAGGTGAGTAGTTAGTTTAAAAGCTCTTACCTTTACAGGAGCAGCCCTTTGGATTTCGGCGGCAGCGGTGCGCAGGGGCCTTCTTGGAGGTGAGTAGTGAGTTTAAAAACCTTACCTTTACAGGAGCAGCCCTTTGGATTTCGGCGGGAACCGGAAGTTCAACCTCTGGCAAGTCCCCCCCCCCCAATAAATTCTGGTGGAGAGGAAACCCGAGACACTACACGTGTAGTGTCTCCCACCCACCCTCCTCCTCTAACCTAATAATAAGACCCATTGGTGTAAGGTAAGTGCCATATTATATTATTATATTATTAGCATTGTGCAGGCCAAGGATTGGAGGTGGAGGAGCAGTCTCTGTCAGCGAGAGAACCTGAGAACATCTCAGAAGGTAAGCAAGTGATTTTTACTTTTATACCTTTTTTTCAAATTGTGTGTGTCGGGGGGAAACTGAAGTGACATCACAGAAAAGCTGTGACCTGAGTGGCTGGTTGGGATTCTAACCTAAATTTTTTTTGAGTATTTGGGAACTAATTAAACATAATAACTTAATTATAATTTAGAGGATATCTAAGCCAGAGATCGGAGGATATTATAGTTAGCTATCGCATTTCTATTAGAAAACTAGTGCTAGGAAACAGATAGTTGACAGTAACTTTGTAATTAAAAAAAAAAAAGTATTTATAAAAAAAAAAAAGACAAATTTTAATTTTAATTAATTGACGCAATGTCAGTTAGAGGGGTGCTGTGCTCTGACTGTGAGATGTGGCAGGTCCGGGAGGCTTCCAGCGTCCCGGATGGCTTCATCTGCAGAAAGTGCACCCAACTGCAGCTCCTCACAGATCGCATGGTTCGGTTGGAGCAGCAATTGGATGCACTTAGGAGCATGCAGGTGGCGGAAAGCGTCATAGATCGCAGTTATGTAAGTGTGGTCACACCCAAGGTGCAGGCAGAGAAATGGGTGACCACCAGAAAGGGCAGGCAGTCAGTGCAGGAATCCCCTGTGGTTGTCCCCCTCTCGAACAGATATACCCCTTTGGATACTGTCGGGGGGGATAGCCTATCAGGGGAAAACAGCAGCAGCCAGAGCAGTGGCACCACGGCTGGCTCTGATGTTCAGAAGGGAGGGTCAAAGCGCAGAAGAGTAATAGTTATAGGGGACTCTATAGTCAGGGGAACAGATAGGCGCTTCTGTGGACGTGAAAGAGACTCCAGGATGGTATGTTGCCTCCCTGGTGCCAGGGTCCAGGATGTCTCCGAACGGGTAGAGGGAATCCTGAAGGGGGAGGGCAAACAGGTAGAGGTCGTTGTACATATTGGTACTAACGACATAGGCAGGAAGGGGCATGAGGTCCTGCAGCAGGAGTTCAGGGAGCTAGGCAGAAAGTTAAAAGACAGGACCTCGAGGGTTGTAATCTCGGGATTACTCCCTGTGCCACGTGCCAGTGAGGCTAGAAATAGGAAGATAGAGCAGACAAACACGTGGCTAAACAGCTGGTGTAGGAGGGAGGGTTTCTGTTATCTGGACCACTGGGAGCTCTTCCGGGGCAGGTGTGACCTGTATAAGATGGACGGGTTGCATCTAAACCGGAGAGGCATAAATATCCTGGCCGCGAGATTTGCTAGTGTCACACGGGAGGGTTTAAACTAGTATGGCAGGGGGGTGGGCACGGGAGCAATAGGTCAGAAGGTGAGAGCGTTGAGGGAGAACTAGGGAATAGGGACAGTGTGGCTCTGAGGCAGAGCAGACGGGGAGAAGTTGCTGAACACAGCGGGTCTGGTGGCCTGAAGTGCATATGTTTTAATGCAAGGAGCATTACGGGTAAGGCAGATGAACTTAGAGCTTGGATTACTACTTGGAACTATGATGTTGTTGCCATTACAGAGACCTGGTTGAGGGAAGGGCAGGATTGGCAGCTAAACGTTCCAGGATTTAGATGTTTCAGGCGGGATAGAGGGGGATGTAAAAGGGGAGGCGGAGTTGCGCTACTTGTTCAGGAGAGTATCACAGCTATACAGCGAGAGGACACCTCAGAGGGCAGTGAGGCTATATGGGTAGAGATCAGGAATAAGAAGGGTGCAGTCACAATGTTGGGGGTATACTACAGGCCTCCCAACAGCCAGCGGGAGATAGAGGAGCAGATAGGTAGACAGATTTTGGAAAAGAGTAAAAACAACAGGGTTGTGGTGATGGGAGACTTCAACTTCCCCAATATTGACTGGGACTCACTTAGTGCCAGGGGCTTAGACGTGGCAGAGTTTGTAAGGAGCATCCAGGAGGGCTTCTTAAAACAATATGTAAACAGTCCAACTAGGGAAGAGGCGGTACTGGACCTGGTATTGGGGAATGAGCCCGGCCAGGTGGTAGATGTTTCAGTAGGGGAGCATTTCGGTAACAGTGACCACAATTCAGTAAGTTTTAAAGTACTGGTGGACAAGGATAAGAGTGGTCTGAGGATGAATGTGCTAAATTGGGGGAAGGCTAATTATAACAATATTAGGCGGGAACTGAAGAACATAGATTGGGGGCGGATGTTTGAGGGCAAATCAACATCTGACATGTGGGAGGCTTTCAAGTGTCAGTTGATAGGAATACAGGACAGGCATGTTCCTGTGAGGAAGAAAGATAAATACGGCAATTTTCGGGAACCTTGGATGACGAATGATATTGTAGGCCTCGTCAAAAAGAAAAAGGAGGCATTTGTCAGGGCTAAAAGGCTGGGAACAGACGAAGCCTGCGTGGAATATAAGGAAAGTAGGAAGGAACTTAAGCAGGGAGTCAGGAGGGCTAGAAGGGGTCATGAAAAGTCATTGGCAAATAGGGTTAAGGAAAATCCCAAGGCTTTTTACACTTACATAAAAAGCAAGAGGGTAGCCAGGGAAAGGGTTGGCCCACTGAAGGATAGGCAAGGGAATCTATGTGTGGAGCCAGAGGAAATGGGCGAGGTACTAAATGAATACTTTGCATCAGTATTCACCAAAGAGAAGGAATTGGTAGATGTTGAGTCTGGAGAAGGGGGTGTAGATAGCCTGGGTCACATTGTGATCCAAAAAGACGAGGTGTTGGGTGTCTTAAAAAATATTAAGGTAGATAAGTCCCCAGGGCCGGATGGGATCTACCCCAGAATACTGAAGGAGGCTGGAGAGGAAATTGCTGAGGCCTTGACAGAAATCTTTGGATCCTCGCTGTCTTCAGGGGATGTCCCGGAGGACTGGAGAATAGCCAATGTTGTTCCTCTGTTTAAGAAGGGTGGCAGGGATAATCCCGGGAACTACAGGCCGGTGAGCCTTACTTCAGTGGTAGGGAAATTACTGGAGAGAATTCTTCGAGACAGGATCTACTCCCATTTGGAAGCAAATGGACGTATTAGTGAGAGGCAGCACGGTTTTGTGAAGGGGAGGTCGTGTCTCACTAACTTGATCGAGTTTTTCGAGGAGGTCACTAAGATGATTGATGCAGGTAGGGCAGTAGATGTTGTCTATATGGACTTCAGTAAGGCCTTTGACAAGGTCCCTCATGGTAGACTAGTACAAAAGGTGAAGTCACACGGGATCAGGGGTGAACTGGCAAGGTGGATACAGAACTGGCTAGGCCATAGAAGGCAGAGGGTAGCAATGGAGGGATGCTTTTCTAATTGGAGGGCTGTGACCAGTGGTGTTCCACAGGGATCAGTGCTGGGACCTTTGCTCTTTGTAGTATATATAAATGATTTGGAGGAAAATGTAACTGGTCTGATTAGTAAGTTTGCAGACGACACAAAGGTTGGTGGAATTGCGGATAGCGATGAGGACTGTCTGAGGATACAGCAGGATTTAGATTGTCTGGAGACTTGGGCGGAGAGATGGCAGATGGAGTTTAACCTGGACAAATGTGAGGTAATGCATTTTGGAAGGGCTAATGCAGGTAGGGAATATACAGTGAATGGTAGAACCCTCAAGAGTATTGAAAGTCAAAGAGATCTAGGAGTACAGGTCCACAGATCACTGAAAGGGGCTACACAGGTGGAGAAGGTAGTCAAGAAGGCATACGGCATGCTTGCCTTCATTGGCCGGGGCATTGAGTATAAGAATTGGCAAGTCATGTTGCAGCTGTATAGAACCTTAGTTAGGCCACACTTGGAGTATAGTGTTCAATTCTGGTCGCCACACTACCAGAAGGATGTGGAGGCTTTAGAGAGGGTGCAGAAGAGATTTACCAGAATGTTGCCTGGTATGGAGGGCATAAGCTATGAGGAGTGATTGAATAAACTCGGTTTGTTCTCACTGGAACGAAGGAGGTTGAGGGGCGACCTGATAGAGGTATACAAAATTATGAGGGGCATAGACAGAGTGGATAGTCAGAGGCTTTTCCCCAGGGTAGAGGGGTCAATTACTAGGGGGCATAGGTTTAAGGTGAGAGGGGCAAAGTTTAGAGTAGATGTACGAGGCAAGTTTTTTACGCAGAGGGTAGTGGGTGCCTGGAACTCACTACCGGAGGAGGTAGTGGAGGCAGGGACGATAGGGACATTTAAGGGGCATCTTGACAAATATATGAATAGGATGGGAATAGAAGGATACGGACCCAGGAAGTGTAGAAGATTGTAGTTTAGTCGGGCAGTATGGTCGGCACGGGCTTGGAGGGCCGAAGGGCCTGTTCCTGTGCTGTACATTTCTTTGTTCTTTGTTCTTTGTTATACATCATCCCTTTGTTTGCTAACCAATATCTGCTCCTGGTCTACCAATGCCTCAAATTTGCTATTGCATCCTTAAATTCCCATTGAAGTCCAACCATGGCATAATTTCTCCCAATATCTGTAACTTCTTGCAACCCTACAGACCCTTGAGAACTCTACGTCACTCGTTCTGGCCTATTGAGCCTTCCTGCACTCCAGAATAACAACCATGCTTTCAGCATCCTACGTCCCAAGCCCTGGAACTCCCTCCATTAACCTCTCCACCTGTAATTTGTTTTCTGCTTTAAGACACTTCTTAATACCTAACTCTTTTGTCAATTGTCTTGATGCCTTGTAATATGGCTCGGTGTCAAATTTTGTCTGCTAATGCTCATATGGATTGCTTTGCTCTGTTAAAGGCAATATATATATATATATATACACAAGTTGTCGTTGGTGTTGTGTCATGCTATGGGTTGATGCTGAGCCACTGTTACACAATTACACAAACTGGAATAATATCATGCAGCATTGAGTGCAAAGAATCAGTATTTAAGACAGCTTGGTGATTCTTCTTTTCTGCTTTCTTAGGTTTTGAAGAACAGAGGTTTGCTACTTCTGGTGTATCAGAGCACACCAGCACCTCACAACAGCCTCCATTGATGTCACTGTGCAGCATCAGGTTCTCATAGTGATTACTGCACTAAATAACGGACCACAAACTGCCAGAATGTACTGATGTCCTCAGCAGAGGAACTGCATGGGGAATCCTCCCAGGATGCAATTTAGGGTGGAGTCTAATGAATGCCTCATTTTGAAGCTACAAGGGTGGGGGAACAACACATCAGCAGTAGATTGGCAACATTACTGGCCATTCAGAGGTCATACGAGCTTACAACTGTCACCATTATAAGCTATGTTTACTTCCCACACTTCTCCAGTGATGGAAAAGCCTTAGCAATTGGCAGCACTGCAAACTTATTGAGATCTGAAGCCTATAAGATATATATATTTTTAATTAACTATTAAATAAAGGATCCAACACTTTTGAGGTTACAGATAACATAAGAGGCAGTTAATGATAACATCTTATCATAATTTAGTCATCCGACGTATTGTCAAATAAAAAACAAAATGTACCTTTGTAGGCCCATGAGACTAGTCAGATGCGATATGGTGTCAAATGGAACAAAATGTTCATTAGCATGTACTGAAGCAATCTTGCCAACTCAGATTCAAACTATGATGTGCAAGGAGGTTGCAAAGAGTCAATATTAATCTTGGACATCATATTCTCTTACCTTAGAGTTTCAATAATGTACAGAAAATGCTTTCATATAGGTGTTTCTTTGAAACAATGTATGGAAAGACATTAACCCAATATGGACTTCGACCTATATTCCATATGCATGTTGGCTCCCCATGTAATTATATTTGTTTTCTTTTATTGCGAATTATTACATTACATTCTGAGGTAGGTGAATGGATGTTTAATATTCTTATGTTGTATGCTTAAGAATAAGTTTCTTGTATTTCAATCTCAACCCTTTAGGGGTAATATGTCTCCTTCTTTTTCTGTCCTTTTATTAAACCCTATTTAATTTCTCTGCATAATCTCCTCTATTGATTTTTTAATATTCTATTTTCCTGAAAAACAAATGGTAAAGCCTTTCATTTACTTTCTTTTTTGCCATCCTGAGCACAAGATCCTGAACCATCTTGACAACATGGATGCGGAAAGGAGTTTTCCTCTTTGGGCAAGTCCATTGCTGGGGAGCAGTGTTTTAAAATTAATGGTTTCCCTTTTAGGAGAGATGAGGGGAATTTTGTTCTCTGAGGAGTTGTTCCACTTTGGAATTCTCTGCTTCAGAATGCAGTCATTGAATATCTTTAAGGCAGAGGGAGAAAGATTCTTGTTAGACAATGGAATTAAAGGTTATTGGGGATAGATGGGAATATAGAGCTGTAGTAGCTGGCCCCTTTAAGGGGCGACCATCTGAAAGGGTCAAGTGACCTTTTCTCTGGGTAGGGTTCTGGCTGTAGAATGGAGAGAGAGAAAAAAATGCCTGGTCTTCAGAACCTTTTAGCGTTCTGAGGAGGGAAATATCAGCCTGAGCTTTTCCCAACCTTTCTCACAGAGATTTACACTTGCACGGGCCTGGCTGGAGAGTGTTTAAAAATTGCCAGCCTCAGCTGAGAGAACCTGTTCTTACTGAGGTGTAAAAATGTAGAAGTTAAAATGGAGCCATAGAAATCTCTAGGGTGCTCCACTAATCACAATCAAGAATAAAATATGTCACGGAATCACAGAAGAGTCAGCTGGCTGCTAGCCAAGTCCATCAAAATGAAATCATGGGTCTATGCTACACAACACATTGCATGTAGGAGGATCCCCTTGAGCCAGTTCAAATAGCGGATTTAAAAAATAATAAATTTAGAGTCCCAAATTGTTTTTTCCAATTAAGGGGCACTTTAGCATGGCCAATCCACCTACCCTGCACATTCTTGGGTTGTGGGGGTGAAACCCATGCAGACACGGAGAGAATGTACAAACTCCACACAGACAGTGACCCAGGGCCGGGATCGAACCTGGGTCCTCAGTGCCACAGGCAGCAGTGCTAACTGCGCCGCCGTGTCACCCTTTAGAAAAGGATTTAAGAGGTTCCTTACAGTGTTGTTCTGACGTCACAGTGTTCTATAGCAGTATTTGTGATGAGATCAACAACTGTACATGCCACAGTTGGGAACCTTCTCCAGTGCTTCATGCTCCATGGATTACCTAAAGTACTCATATCAAATAATGGAATGGCTTTTACAAGCAACCAAATTTCAAAGTTTCATGTCTTCCAATGTGGTAAAGCACATCAGAATTGCACCGTATCACCCCCATCCACTGGACTGCCTGAGCCGGCAGTCCAGACTTTCAAGGCCGGCTTAAAGAAACAGTCAGCTGCATCTTTGGAAACAAGAATAACTTGGTTCCTGTTAATGTACTGGACCAGCCCGCATTCAAGCACAGGGATATCTCCAGCAGAACTATTGATAGATCAATGTTCAAAGACCAGGTTAAGCCTGGAATTCCCAAATTTAGCGGGGAGACTAGAGGCTAGACAATGCAACTAAAAGAGGAACCATGATTTGACTAAAGATGAAAAATCGTTCAAAATAGATGACCCAGTTTATGTGAGAGATTTCAGGGTTGGCCCAAGCTGGGTTCCAGGAATTGTTGCAACTAAGTGACTGCACAAGATAGGATTTTGAAGGAATATGTGGTCCATCTGCATGAGCGAGAGTTGCCCCAAGAGCCAGTGTTACAGACTGATTCAGTGTTGCCAGCTGGAAGTGTTGTTGGCTGCCTGAGAAATGAAATGTCCAATCAGCCTGTGACAAGTGAGAACACTGTTCCGACTGAGACAGAAGGATGGTAATCGTGCTGTCTGGAATATTGTCTGAAAGGTATGATTCTGAGAATATGACTATGTCAGGCTGCTGCTTAACTAGTTTGTGAGTCAGCTCTCTCAACTTTGGCACAAGCCCCTAGATGCAGGGCATTACCATCCTCCTGTCTCACCGGCAGGACAGACACAGCAGAGATGGCGACACAGTGGTATACAGTCGGGAGGGAGTTGCCCTGGGAATCCCCAACATCAACTCTGGATCCCATGAAGTCTCATGACTTCAGGTGAAGCAGGGCAAGAAAACCTGCTGATTACCGCAAATCGGCCACCATCAGCGGATGAATCAGTACTCCTCCATGTTGAACACCACTTGAAGGAAGCACTGAGGGTGGCAAGAGCACAGAATATGCTCTGGGTGGGGGATTTCAATGTCCATCACCAAGAGCGGCTCAGTAGTACCACTACAGATCGGGCTGGCTGTCCAAATGGACATAACTGCTGGACTTGGGCTGCAGCAGGTGGTGAGGGAACCAACAAGAGGGAAAAACATACTTGACGTCATCCTCATCAATCTGCCTGCTGCAGATGCATCTGTCCATGACAGTATCGGTAGAAGTGACCACCGCCAGTCCTTGTGGAGACAAAGTCCCGTATTCACATTGAGGATACCCTGCATTGTGTTGTGTGGCAATACCACTGTCCTAAATGGGATAGACTTCGAACAGATCTAGCAACTCAAGACTGGGCATCCATGAGGCGCTGTGGGCCATTGGCAGCAGCAGAATTGTATTCAACCATAAGCTGCAACCTCATGGTCCAGCATTTAACCACTCTACCATTACCACCAAGGCAAGGGATTAACCCTGGTTCAATGAAGAGTGCAGGAGATCATGCCAGGAGCAACACCAGGCATACTGAAAAATGAGGTGTCAACCTGGTGAAGCTACAAAACAGGACAACGTGTATGCTAACCAGCATAAGGAGCAATTAATAGACAGAGCTAAGCGATTCCACAACCAACGTATCAGATCTAAGCTCTGCAGTCCTGCCACATCCCGCCTTGAATGGTGGTGGACAATTAAACAACTCACTGGAGGAGGAGGTTGCACAAATATCCCCATCTTCAATGATGGAGGAGCCCAGCACATCTGTGAAAAGACGAGGCTGAGGCACTTGCAACAATCTTCAGCCAGTAGTGAAGAGTGGCTGACCCATCTCTATCTCCTCCAGAAGCCCCCGGCATTACAGATGTCAGTCTTCAGCCAATATGATTCATTCGACGTGAGATCAAAAAATGGCTGAAGGCACTGGATACTGCAACAGCTATGGGTCCTGATAATATTCGGGCTATTGTACTGAAGACATGTGCTCCAGAACTTGCCGCACCCCTAGCCAAGCTGTTCCAGTACAGGTACAACACTGGCATCTACCCGGCAATGTGTAAAATTGCCCAGGTGTGTCCTGCACACAAGAGGCAGGACAAATCCAACCCAGCCGATTACAGCCCCATCAGTCTACTCACCATCATCAGCAAAGTGATGGAAGGAGTCCTCAACAGTGTTATCAAGTGGCACTTACTGGCAATAACCTGCTCATGGACGCTGAATTTGGGTTCCGCCAGGGTCACTCAGCTCCTGACCGCATTGAGGTCTGAATAAAATATGGACAAAAGCACTGAATTCCAGAGGTGAGGTGAGAGTGTCTGCCCTTGATATCAAGGCAGCATTTGACCGAGTATGGCATCAAGGAGCCCTAGCTAAACTGGTGTCAATGGGAATCGGGGGGAAAACTCTCCGCTGGTTGGAATCTTACTTGGCAAAAAGGAAGATAGTTGTGGTGGTTGGAGGTCAATCATCTCAACTCCAGGTCACTTCAGCAGTTCCTCAGGGTAGTGTCCTAGGCCCAACCATCTTCAGCTGCTTCATCAATAACCTGCCTTCCATCATAAGGTCAGAAGTGGGATGTTTCCAGGTGACTGCACAATGATCAGCACCATTCGCGCCTCCTCAGATAATGAAGCAGTCTGTGTCCAAATTCAGCAAGACCTGGACAATATCCAGGCTTGTGCTGACAAGTGGCAAGTTACATTGGAGCCACACAAGTGCCAGGCAATGACCATATCCTACACGAGGGGATCTAACCATCGCCCCTTGACATTCAGTGGCATTACCATCACTGAATCCCCACAATCAACATTCTGGGGTTACCAGTGATCAGAAACTGAACTGGACTAGCCACATTAATAATGTGGCTACCAGGGCAGGTCAAAGGCTAGGAATCCTACGGCGCGTAACTCACATCCTGACCACCCAAAGCCTGTCAACCATCTACAAGGCACAAGTCAGGAGTGTAATGGAATACTCTCCACTTGCCTGGATGAGTCCAGCTCCAACAATACTCAAGAAGCTTGGCACCATCCAGGACAAAGCAGCCCATTTGATTGCTCCTCCTTCCACAAACATTCAAACCCTCCACCACTGACGAACAGTGGCAACCCTGTGTACCATCTACAAGATGCACTGCAGTAACTCACCAAGGTTCCCTCGACAGCACCTTCCAAAAACGACCACTACCATCTCGAAGGACAAGAGCAGCAGACACCTGGGAACTCCACCACATGGAGGTTCCCCCTCAAGTCACTCACCACCCGACTCAGAGATATATCGCCGTTCCTCCTCTGTCGCTGGGACAAAACTCTGGAACTCCCTCCCTAGCAGCATAGTGGGTGTACCTACACCTCAAGGTCTGCAGTGGTTCAAGAGACAACTCACCACCACCTTCTCAAGGGCAACTAGGAGTGGGCAATAAATGATGGCCTAACCAGTGATGCCCACATCCCATAAATGAATTTTAAAAATACTTAGTAGCATACTTGGCCATTTCAGAGGGCAGTTAAGGGTCAACCACATTTCTGTGGGTCTGGTGTCACCTGTAGGTCAAGCCAGGTAAGGACGACAGGCTTGCTTCCGTAAAGGACATTAGTGAACCAGTTGAGTTTTTCTGACAATCGTCAATGGTTTCATCATTAGACTTTTAATTACAGACTTTTTTATTGAGTTTAATTCCACCATCTGCCGTGGTGGGATTTGAATCTGGGTCCCCAGAGCATTACCATGGGTCTCTGGATTACTACTCTAGCAACAGTACCACTGCGCCACCACCTTCCCGTTATGTGCCAGTGCCAACCTGCACCCGGCCCAGGGAACAATCCAGAGATTATAACCTTGGAGGTTCAATGGTGTGCCTAGCTCCTCAAACACCCAATGCAGAAACTCTTTCTTTGTTTTTCCTACTTGGACCATGACAATGGCACCTTCCCCCTTCAACTGCAAGTTCCACTCCAGCATGGAGCTGATGTCTAGAACCCTGACATTGGTTGGGCAACACAGCCATCTGGAGTTTGGCCCTTTACTGCAGAGAACAGTGTCAATCACCCTCAGTATACTTAATACTACAGCTCTCCTTGTAAGAAAAGTGTAAATGGAGGATAGAATGTGATGAAAATTCTGTGACAGGATTATAGACTGGAGGGATTAAGGGCCAAATGTTCGGTCCCAAGTTGTGTGTGTAAAGCTATGTTTTTCCCAACTCTGCAAACTTAGCTAGGCAATAAATTGCCCCAAATGATTGAATTTTCACTCTGGGCAAGATTTAAGTTTAAACTGGAGTCGGACCCTTCACTTCCAGAAACAACGCAGACCAGGCGCAGAGGCTGCCAGGTGCTGGGGTGGGCAAGTTAAAAGAATTCCCTGCCACACACCCCTCTCTGACTACCTATGCCTCCCTAGCCAACCCCCATGATCCCTCATGCCAACCTATGCCATTCAACCCACACATAGGAACTATAATAGCCCTCTGCCAAGTTAGCGCCAACCTATGTCAACTCACTGATCTGCATGGATGTTGTTCAGATGGGAGTAATGTTTGCAGTGGAATTTGCCCAGGGGAAGGTGTTGGAACACTTGATCTTCTTGAAGTATTTTAATGGTGTACTGGCACAGTTTTAAAATTTATGGATGATACAGAACTTGGAAGCATTGTAAACTGTAAGGAGGAAGTGGTGGAGTGGGCAGACAAATGGCAGATGAAATTTAGTGCAGGAAATAGGGCATTTAGGTGGCACAGTGGCACAATAGTTAGCACTGCTGCCTCACAGCATGATGGATCTGGGTTAAATCCAGTCTTGGGTGACTGTGTGGAGTTTGCGTATTCTCCCCGTGTCTGTGTGGGTTCCTCCGGGTGCTCCAGCTTCCTTCTACAGACCAAAGATGTGCAGATTGGAAGAATTTGCCATGCTAAATTGCCCCTTAGTGTCCAAGGACATGCAGGTTGGGTCATGGAGACAGGGCAGGGTCGACGGGTAGTGGATTTGGGTAGCGTGCGCTTTTGGAGGGTCAGTGCAGACTCAATGGGCTGAATGGACTCCTTCTGCACAGTAGGGATTCAATGAAATGTGAAGTAATTCATTTTGGTCATCAGGATAAAAAGAGGTTTTTGACCTTTGCTGCTTTTTCCTTCACATGTTCCCTGAAGGACAGAGCTCTTTCTATCAAACCAATATACAGCTAAAACTCAAAATCTTCACTTCTCATCTAATGCAAATTTATACTTTGTTGTGTTTACCTGCAGAACATCTGACTTGGCCCTAATCACATCAAATGTCTATTCTTCACCCCTAGCTCTTTTGATGGTCACAATCGGACGCACC
The DNA here is from genome assembly GCF_047496885.1 of Scyliorhinus torazame. NCBI lineage: Eukaryota > Metazoa > Chordata > Chondrichthyes > Carcharhiniformes > Scyliorhinidae > Scyliorhinus > Scyliorhinus torazame. Next base: position 190,244,798 of record NC_092712.1, on the reverse strand, counting down.
AAATCGCTCATTGGTACACGCACACACTTAAAGCAACAGTAGACTCCAGAAACAATTTTAAAATAACATCTGCTTCACTGGAATAAGATATACAATCAACTTATGCTACTCAGTGTTGCCAGTAGCTGATTAAACAAATTAATTTCATGATGCCTGTGCTTGGAATGATTGCAGTCTCCTCAATTGAATGTCAACAGCCTTTCACCAGTCATATGCTGCTGTTACTGGGGAAGCACCTTGTAGGAGAGACAAAGGGGCACAAAAGAGCCACTCAGGAATTTCACAAAAGTGATTAGGTTATTTTTGTGTGTATCATGTAATTGTTGATTTTATAAAATGTGATTGGTAAGCGCAATGCCTTGTAGCTTTTAATTTTGTATTGGTGAAAAGAGGAGCATGTGGTAATCAGTGATCGAGGAAAAGTAAGGAACCTGAGATTGATGGTGAATCAAGGGTTATGGTTGAGTTTCCCAATATCACACATGAATGATTTTCTTATGTAGAGCCTGGGCAGGAAGGGGCTGCCTATGTGGAATCATCCTGAGAGTTGTGATGAACTTGTATCCTACAACAGCACAGAATTCAAGTAGCAAGAGGAATAACTGGGAGATTTATTCCAAGCGTAACAATTGTCACAACAACCTTAAAAATTGGGTGACCCTTCCAAAAAGAACAATGCTCACTGAGGGGTGTTTAGGTGGCTTGAAGCTTCACAGCAGCAGGGATCTGGATGACCTGTGCAGAGTTTGCACGTTCTCACCGTGTCTGCGTGGGTTTCCTCTGTGTGCTCCGGTTTCCTCTCACCGTCCAGGATACGCAGGTCAGGTGGATTGGGCATGATCAATGCGCTGGGTTATGGGAATGGGGGTGTGCCTCGGTAGAGTGTTCTTTCGGATGATCAGTGTAGGTTTGATGGGCTGAATGGTCTCCTTCTGCACTGTAGGGATTCTATGGAATGTTACCTGGAATGTGTTATATACTCAATAATATCACAATCAAGAGAGGGTACAAGAAATAACAAGATTTATTAATTAAAATCTACAACTAAATTTGACTTTAAAAAAATACTTCAGTTAGTTGGATTACTAAGAGCGTCTGGCATTAATGAAAATAACTAGGTGCATCCAATCAGACTTAGTTAGTACATTCAATGATCCTAAATGAGTTTTATCAGTTATTTCAATGCCTTTATTCAGAAACTAATTAAGCCAAAATGTTATCACAGCACTGGCTTCTCAGCTCTTCCTAAGGTTAAAAATAATCTCCTAAAATGAACTAGAATTTGTGTTGTCCACATATTACCCAACAGCGTGACTGTCCATCAATAAACAGCTGGCTGGTGCATTCAGGTTTATCAGATTCAGTGAGAAATCTGTGATTAAAATGATCATATCAAACCCTTGTGCATGAATTTCATTTTTATTTTCAAGCACTGCGTTTTAGTTCTTCAGTCGTTATGTTTTAATTAGCCTGTAAATATGTCAACCAAGTTAATTTAATCACAATGCATTTGTCAGAGTGTTATTTTCTGTCCTTTTGTAGAAACAGGTGTACATTGTGGATATCCCATGTTCGCCATTGATTGATATATCACGGTGAAGAGGTTAACTCCTAAATGTTGACATGTTAACATCGATATAAGCAGGAACATTTCTGCAAGACGGCACTTTTTGTTTGAGTGGAACTTGAAGCTGATAGTGGAATAGGACCTAGAATTTACAGTGTTCATAGGAGGTTTGGGTTTCAAAATTCTGCAGCCCTCGTCTGTTTAGGAAACCACACGCACAAGAGTTGGGAAAAAGTCCAAACTAACAAAGGCATCAATTTTCAGGAAACTGAGGAGCTGCAGACTTGAGGGAATAAGGAGAGATCTGAAGATAAGATAATTTTGGGCAAGGCTTCAATGCTGGCACATTGTTCTGCTTGGCTCCACTAATGTGGCTGTGGCAATCTTGTGTGAGCAATGAAATCCATCCTCTCTGCTTTTCCTTTGAAGGGTTGAATTTACCCTGCAGTGTGGTCCTTTGTTGGAACTGGCTACGGCTAGATGGTTTTCAATCTTGCAGAATGGCATTGATGTCATCGTTTTTTTGCTTGGATGGGTCGCCAACCTATCGCCCATAAGGGCCAACATTTTGAAGTACACCTGCTCAGCTTTGTGAAAAGATCGAACTGTTGTCTTTCAGATGAGGATCCATTTGCCCATTCAGGCTGGTGCAAAAGATCTAGCGATATTATTTGAATGTGAACAAAGAGTTCTCTCGGTATCCTGACAACATTTGTCACTGAACCAAAATCCAAAACAGATCAACTGGCTAATAATTTCATTACCATTTTCTACTTGTTATATTTTTCTACTTTACAACAATGACTTCACTTTAAAAAGTGATCTATTCACTATGTGGTGTACTGGCACATCCTGAGGTTGTTTAAGGTGCTATATGAATGCAAAGTGTTTCTTTCTTAAATCTGTTATCATAGCTTTTAAAGAAATCTTTTTAGTGGAGGTGCTAACAGTGTTCCTTTAGAACTAGATTTGCCTGAACCTACAATCCCACTGGTTTATTTAATATAGAACAATGCTATTCAACGTCTGAGAACTCCCTGGTGAAAGTAACTTCATGATACTGTGATCAAGATAACTCCCTAAGCCCTTCATAAATCTAAGAATTTCACAATGATGTGTTTACCCTCCCTATGAGAATAGAACTCTCATGTAGAAATTGAAGGGTGTATAGAGATTTCACCAACAGAGAAGTGCTCAAAAGGTACTTTGCTCTCCACCACCAGGGACCTTCATTATAGAACATACAGTGCAGAAGGGCCATCGAGTCTGCACTGACCCACTTAAACCCTCACTTCCACCCTATCCCCATAACCCAATAACGCCTCCTAACCTTTTTGGTCACTAAGGGCAATTTATCATAGCCAATCCACCTAACCTGCACGTTTTTGGACTGTGGGAGGAAACCGGAGCACCCGGAGGTAATCCACACAGACACGGGGAGAACATGCAGATAGTGACCCAGCGGGGAATCGAACCTAAGACCCTGGTGCTGTGAAGCCACAGTGCTATCCACTTGTGCTACCGTGCTGCCCATTGTTGAACAAGTTCCTTGTCTTCCCCTTCCTGATGTTCTCCACTTCTCCCTCAACGTATCAAAGTCAGCTTTGAGAATGTGGACATTAATCGATCAAATACAGTTCTATGCGTCGGCACTAAAATTGCATACATTGTAGTTGCCCATTAAGAGGTAGGAGGTGCAATATTTATTCATCATACCACAAATTATATGAGCAAGCTCAAGCTTCATGAAATCATGCATCACACCGAGAGGTGCACTCTATGCAACTGAGCATTTACTTAATGCCAAAAATACATAACATTCATTGCTCCAAGGGACCTGTCCAAAGATTTCCATCTATAGACATCATGGGAATAGCAGCAGACATGATGCCGAAAAAATCTTCCTGCCTTCTTTTAACTGTCATAAATCCATCTCCTAATCTTTTGCTCTGCTACCAGCATTGGTTGAATTATATTTTTTGCTGGGAAAATTCTCTGCTTACTTTCCTAGGGATATGGGCTACCTGGGGGCTAGTTTAGCTCAATTGGCTAGACAGCTGGCTCATGATGCAAAGTAAGGCCAGTAGTGTGGGTTCAATCCCTGTACTGACTGAGGTTATTCATGAAGGCCCTGCCTTCTCAACCTTGCCTTTCGCCTGAGGTGTGGTGACCGTCAGGTTAAATCACCAGCAGTCAGCTCTCCCTCTTGTGAAGAGGCAGTGTAAATGACTGTCTATTGGACATTCAGTTCTTGCACTTATACACCTGGCTTCCTTGCAGCACAGGGTATTTGCTTCATCTGCTGAGAGAGCGCAAAGGGAAAATCAAGCAGACATTGATACATTATGATGTGCTTGCAATTAGAACAATACCACTGATGTAGATAGGGGGAGGTGAGCCTTCATTCTGCTGAAGGCTGAACTGAGCTACCATGTTTTTTTATCAGTCATCACTGCTTAAAACTTCTGTCTTGCTTGAGGTTGTCAACCTGGAGAACACCTCCAGAGAGATTTCCAATCTGAAGAACACACCTTGCTGCTAATTCTGGAGTGGATCTCTCATCAGAGCTGTTCCTGTACATACTCTTTTTGCACCAATGCCTGCAACAAGCAAAACGATGGCAAGATCATTATCATGCATATTATGGCACACAGATAATGCTTTGCGGTTACATTTCCATTGCTTAGGCTATCAACTTATAAGATCTCACATGAGAGATTGATTTGTCTAAGCATCTGAAGCTTTGGTGAATGGCCTAGTTAACCAACATCCTGGTACCAGAGTGTGTATCGTAGACTATCACCAAACAGAAAGAAGTCGCTCAGGCCTTCATGCTGTACCAGTTCTTTGAAAGAGCTACCCAATGAATCCCATTCTCTTGATCATAAACCTTATTTTCTTTCTTTTCCCTTGTAGTATTTAGCTAATTCCATTCTGAATGCCAATATTGAATCTGCTTCTATTACCCATTCAGGCAACGCATACTGTGCTAAATTCCCTTATCTCACTTATGGAGAATAATCCCAATTTCTCACCACATAACTGTGCTGCATCTTTGGTCCAATTCTGACAAATCTCCTCTGCACACTCCTCAAGACCCCAGCATCTTTCCTAAAGTGTGGTGCCCAGGGTTTGAAATATATCTCCAGCTGGGGCCTAACCAATTTTTGAAGAGTCGGCATAACTTCCTTGGTTTTGTACTCCAAGCTTCTGCTCATCGATCCAAGCATCTGTAAGCCTTTTGAGATTCTTTTCAAATTCCCCTGCCTAAAACAATTTGTGTGTGTACCTACCCAAGAATTCCTGCTCCTCCTTCAAAATTTTGACATTTAGTTTAAATTGCAACGCCTCGATTCTTCCTACCAAAATACATCACTTCAAACTCCTGTGGATTAAACAACATCTGGATAATTTCATTAGTCTATTTCCTCCTGCTGATGTTCTTCTCTATGTTTACCATATGTCTGCATACCTTGTCATGCACAAGCTTCAGTTCTACCCTGTATATCCCAAGTAAACAAGTCACTATTTCCAAAATCTCAATACCGGAACAGTAAAGATTGAAAGTGAAACAAATTAACATAAATTTAGTAACAAAAAATTTTTTGCAAGACTTTTGAAATAGCAATTGCAAAATGTTATATAAACTTGAGGCATTTAGTGCAAATCCTTAGGTACAAATTGAGTTAACTAGCTATTTGCTTCTTTGGACAGCAGTCAAGACAAAGTAATCATGTTGCGAGTAGTGTCCAAATCCAAATCTTGGACTGGATTTGCTGTTAAAAGTGGAGCAGAAGCTTGTTTAAAAGTGTCATTTGGAAAACCTGGACTGGATTTCAGAATCCAAACTGCTAAGGGAAAGCATTATTAAGGTGAGAAAAGGTTTTAAAATGTGTCTTTGGGAGTGGAGCTTGGAAACACTCATGTGACAATCATCAGGGACGGGGGGGGAGGATTCTGCGGAGAAAACGACTGACACTAACTTGGGTTCAGAGCAGAGTGCCTAGTTGACCACAGCCAGTCTATGTGCTTAAAGGGACTTAATAATAATAATCACTTATTGTCACAATTAGGCTTCAATGAAGTTACTGTGAAAAGCCCCTGGTCGCCACATTCTGGCACCTGTTCGGGGAGGCCGGTACGGGAATTGAACTCGCGCTGCTGGTTTTGTTCTGCATTACAAGCCAGCTGTTTAGCTCACTGTGCGGACTTTGTGTTAAGGAGACCATTGCAGCTTAAGATGTACTTTGCAATCTATGTTAATCTTAAAATTAGTGTGTATTATTAAGCTGGGGGGGTAAAGAAATATTGTATCAAATTGTTCAATAGTGTCCAATTTTTCCATGTTTAATAAATGTTTTTTTCTTGTTGTTAAAACTGATTAGCAGTCCTGTGACACTTTTCCTCCACATTTTATTTTTAAAAAGTAAAAATTACAGTCTTTTGAGCCAGGGTTCAATTCTGCAATCTTCCCATCCAGTTATAACATCGACTGGGATCATTACATATGAGACCAATGTTGCAACCAGTCTGATTTAATCTTGACTGTTGCCTGGGAAAGAGGTACCTTTAGAAGCTAGGTATGAGGGTTCTGAGACCTCATCCTGTATTTTTAAAACAAAATATATATAGAGATCCTCATGACTGTTTGTAACATTTTAAAAACTGGGCAAAGACCTTTTAAGATAACTGGATTAATGTCTGTCTGTGACTCCTGAGCAAAAGGAGCTATCTGAAGAGACACTATTGGCACATTATAAGCTGCACAACCAAATTCATTGAGAGCTATACAAGGGTCATCTGCATTTCATAACCCAGGTTGGCCAACCACCGTCTAAACATCTGCTGGGATAAAGAGCCATGCTGCCTTCCCTTCAATTTTTAATGGTTGAGGCATTTAACCCTCTCAAGGACTCAGATGCTTTGTGACATGACCAGTGATATTGCCTTGCTGCACTACAAAATCAGTCTGCCAGCTTGCTATTCATAAGCAGAAAGGGGGTTCTGCTCAGATTGAATACATGGCCTATCTAAACTGTTTCTATTGGAACCTCCATACCGCCAGCAAGATCAATTCCCTCTGCATCCTTCCCTCATCGTGTGAAGTCAACTCTACTGGAAAAGCAAATTATACAGCATTAGATTTCAACCGCTTGACCTCTGTGAATTAATATCTTATTGGACTTTGATTCTGGACCCACATTTCACCAAAATGATTTTTTCTGTGGCCTTTGCCCTCTGCATCCCTCCCTCATCGTGTGAAGTCAACTCCACTGGAAAAGCAAATTATACAGCATTAGATTTAAACCGCTTGACCTCTGTGAATTAATACTTTATTGGACTTTGATTCTGGACCCACATTTCACAAAAATGCTTTTTACTGTGGTCTTTGCCCTGTAAATCTTTCTAGTCTCTATCCTTTTACTTTATCAGTGTGAAGGAGGAAAAGTTGCAACCCCCTCCAGCATTTGAATGTGTGCAAATAAACTAACCCTTTGAATTCATCCTAACTGCAGTTTACTGTGGGGTTACTAATAGCAAATTGTGTCACACCAATAATGCAACATTGGGAAATATGCCATCACTTAAAAAGAGGAAGCAAATTAAAACACCTTTGCGGTTATAGATAGGTGATGAGAGGAAAAATCAGTGCTTTTTAAATTAAACCCTCTTCCAGTGCGCAACGTAAGGAATGGAGTCCAGTGTGGACACCAAAAAGACTGACGTAAGTCTTCCCAAAATTTAAGTGGAAAAACTATCTGCTCATCAAGTACTGCATGTTGGATAAGAAGTTCGATAATTTAGAAAAAGTTTGGAAATTACGAGAAGTGGTGGGACAGCTAGGTATTCTCAGCGTATATGTGAAAACTAATGCAGTGAATTCAGGTATTATCATTCTTATGTAGATGAGAAATTTGAGGAAGCCAAGAATAGAACCTTAGGGAAACCATAGGTAATGGTGTTTGAATGGGCAAAGAAGCCATTGCAAATGATGCCCTGGACATGATCAGATTGATTAGAATGAACCCACGTGACACCAGTCACACTTAACTGGCCAAAAATGGAAAGGTGTTGGATGAGTGTATCACCAAGTCTGTAGACAGTTCAAGAAGGATGAAGTGGGATAATTTACTTTTGTTCGCATCATAGAGGATGTAAGTTTTAAGTGTAATGAGTCATTTTGGTGTTGTGGTAGGAATGGAAACCGGATTGTCAGAATTCAAATATGGAGTCCCTGGAAAGACATGCATGGATCTGAGAGGTCACAGCAAATTCAAGAATCTTGGATAGGAAGGGAAGTTGGATATAGAATGATAGTTTTAAAGGTTGCCCAGATTTGTTTGCTGTTTTGAGGAATTGTTGAAGATGGCAGACTTCAAGAAGAGAAGAACAGCACCTGAAGGAAGATGGCAGTCTTCTGTGTCTCATACAGAGCCGGGGGACCTGGAGATGGATAGGTGATGATCTGAGATTCAAAGCTGATATTGTCTACCCAACACCAAAATCAGCACTCTGAAAGAGCAGGGGCAACAATGCCACTTTGCCTGCTCTCCTACCCAGGGTGAACACCTTCCTCTTCCTTTAGATGCCACCCTCCATCTTTTTCCTCCTCCTCGCTCTTCCTTTAACACCACCTATGTATCCTGTGCCTACACCCCTCTGCACCCAGTGTCACCATCTGCAGCTCATGCATCCAAGGATAACTGTTTTTTAATTGTACATTAATTGTGTTTAGACATAGGAGGCCATTTGGCCCATCGAGTCCACATCGGAAACATCAACCCACCTAAGCCCACACCTCCACCCTATCCCCACAACCCAGTAACCCCAGCTAAATGTTTTGAACACTAAGGGCAATTTAGCATGGCCAATCCATCTAACCTGCACATCTTTGGACTGTGGAAGGAACGTGGAGCACCCGGAAGAAACCCACAGGGAGAACGTGCAGACTCCGCACAGACAGTGACTTAAGCCAGGAGTAGAACCTGGGACCCTGGAGCTGTGAAGCCAAAGTGTTAACCACTATGCTGCTGTGCAGCCCCATGTTTAATTGCATGCAGGTGGTGGGATTTAATTGAGGATTAATTTGATCCCCAATAAACTCTTAAACCTTTATTTTGTTAATTTGTTCATTCACTCAACTTGTTTTTCATATTGAAATGAATATAAACAGATTCAACCTAAACCTCTGATAGTGGAATTAAGAGGTATATGCTTGTAATGTGTAAATCTGTAAATAAATATAAAAGTGTGTATTGGTTCCAGTACTATCCTATATACTTGGCTATTTTGAGAACACTGTCCACCTTTGGGAAGAAAAGAGATACAATGGTGAAGCATTTATGTTTGACGCATGACTGAAGCTCATACATATTTTAGAAATTCAGCTTGTCAAAGCAACAGTGTCGACATTCACCTTTCCTTACTCCAATGCCTGATTGGAAACTAGATACTCAACTCTTAACGATGCTCATCAGCTGTTTGGCCCTTTCTTAACACTCAGTAAATTCCTTAAGATTGGCCTCACCATCATCAAACATCGACCACTCATGAGCCATCTCAGCCTGAACAGACATGGAAAATAAATATTAGCTTATGTTTAGTTTATTGGTTTCATGACAGAGGTTTGGTGGGTGCTTTAGAGGTGGGGTAGAATTCACTAAAAGCAATTTCACACCTCAAATCTGTGGAGTATAAATAAAAGATCTTTACAAGCACTTAGCAAGGCTCATCTCCAAAGGCAATTGGATTTTATGACTGCTTGACTTTATTTGACCCTGAACAACTGATCCAAACAAACTTTTCTAATCATTAACTTTTTAAGACATCTTCCCACATGCCAACACCAATACCGTCTCACATGGCTGGGTGCCCTGCACACAGAGGCCACAGGCCACGGACACCCTGCACTGTCTGCGTCAGAGTATCTCACGCTGTGCATTATCTGTCCTCCCAGGAGAAGGTGGCCCACAACTGCAGAGAGCAAGAGAAGACTGAAGCGAGCCCGGCCCGCCAGACCTGTGGCCCTTCACCGTTGCAGAGCAGAGGGCGATGCACCTGGTTGGTGGGGTTGGTGCAGGTAGGGCAGTAGATGTTGTCTATATGGACTTCAGTAAGGCCTTTGACAAGGTCCCTCATGGTAGACTAGTACAAAAGGTGAAGTCACACGGGATCAGGGGTGAGCTGGCAAGGTGGATACAGAACTGGCTAGGCCATAGAAGGCAGAGAGTAGCAATGGAGGGATGCTTTTCTAATTGGAGGGCTGTGACCAGTGGTGTTCCACAGGGATCAGTGCTGGGACGTTTGCTCTTTGTAGTATATATAAATGATTTGGAGGAAAATGTAACTGGTCTGATTAGTAAGTTTGCAGACGACACAAAGGTTGGTGGAATTGCGGATAGTGATGAGGACTGTCGGAGGATACAGCAGGATTTAGATTGTCTGGAGACTTGGGCGGAGAGATGGCAGATGGAGTTTAATCCGGACAAATGTGAGGTAATGCATTTTGGAAGGTCTAATGCAGGTAGGGAATATACAGTGAATGGTAGAACCCTCAAGAGTATTGAAAGTCAAAGAGATCTAGGAGTACAGGTCCACAGGTCATTGAAAGGGGCAACACAGGTGGAGAAGGTAGTCAAGAAGGCAGGCGGCATGCTTGCCTTCATTGGCCGGGGCATTGAGTATAAGAATTGGCAAGTCATGTTGCAGCTGTATAGAACCTTAGTTAGGCCACACTTGGAGTATAGTGTTCAATTCTGGTCGCCACACTACCAGAAGGATGTGGAGGCTTTAGAGAGGGTGCAGAAGAGATTTACCAGAATGTTGCCTGGTATGGAGGGCATTAGCTATGAGGAGCGATTGAATAAACTCGGTTTGTTCTCACTGGAACGAAGGAGGTTGAGGGGAGACCTGATAGAGGTCTACAAAATTATGAGGGGCATAGACAGAGTGGATAGTCAGAGGCTTTTCCCCAGGGTAGAGGGGTCAATTACTAGGGGGCATAGGTTTAAGGTGAGAGGGGCAAGGTTTAGAGTAGATGTACGAGGCAAGTTTTTTACGCAGAGGGTAGTGGGTGCCTGGAACTCGCTACCGGAGGAGGTAGTGGAAGCAGGGACGATAGGGACATTTAAGGGGCATCTTGACAAATATATGAATAGGATGGGAATAGAAGGATATGGACCCAGGAAGTGTAAAAGATTGTAGTTTAGTCGGGCAGCATGGTCAGCACGGGCTTGGAGGGCCGAAGGGCCTGTTCCTGTGCTGTACATTTCTTTGTTCTTTGTTCTTTGAAATTGGGCCGTCGCCGAGCTGGAGGTCGGCATTGGAGATCCAAATGAGCCCCCAATGCATTGCAATGTCCGTATGGCATGTGAGTCACCCCTCCCCTGCACACCACCCCTACATGCGATGTAACCATGCATCTTGTCTTATGTCTTGCAGGATCACGGGTCCATCAAGTGTCCCCAGCCCCAGCTGCAATCCAGCGGCCCACCTCGTGGTGAGGCAGGACCATCCAGGGTCCCAAGCCCGCCAGGTGTAACACTGCCACAACCCAGAGAGTGTGCCAGGGACGACACCAACTTCTTGACATAGCTGTCACTGCCACCCTCCACCATCCCAGAGAAATCCACCTTGGTTGGGCACTTTAGTGAAAGGGTAGTCCCACCAATGTTGGAGATGTAGCTGCAGAGCTGGGGACCACAGGAGGGGGTGACAGCAGCCATCCAGCATCTGCAGGTGCAGTTGGAGGAGTCCATGGTGCAACCATGCATGCTACCCAGGCCAACACCGCATGGGTGCCGTTACAGTGGATGCCTTGGGTGCGAAGGTATCGGCAATGGATCAAGATATCCAAGGCCTGGGGCACTCTGTGCACACGTTGGCCAAGGCCCAAGCAGCCATGTGCAAGGGCCACATGGACATTCCAGTGGCGCTCCAGAACTTGGCCCAGTCATTCAGGTGTTGTCATTCTCACGTCGCAACGGGCCTTGACTGCGGGTGCCAAGGGCATTGGCCTGGCGTTGGTGGCCTGAGCTGCCCCTTGAGTGATGTGACACAGTCCCTGTGCTCCATGGCCGTGGGCATGGAGACCTTGGTCAAGCCGACAATGGATCTCCAGGACTGGCAACGCCAGATGGCGGGAGAGTTCCCGGAGCTAATTCCGGCTGCAACCCTTTCCCAAGGAGTACCCCGGGGTCATTGGGCACTCTGAGGGAGGAGGAGGTGTTGGGGTCCATTCCAGTGACTCCAGCAGGGAAGGTCCTGAAACACTGCAGCGCCTCTAAATTCCCCTCACCTGTCCCTGGTGTATCCAATGGGCAGCAGGCATAACAGGGTGGCACCATACCACCTGTGACACCCGAAAGACTGTTGGGCTATCTGGGCCCGGGTGCCCCAGGGGACTCCTGCCAAAGGGGACCCAGGTTGCCGGGCGAGATCCGCAGCAGGCCGCCTCCACTTCTGATGCACTGCCCCTGACCAACTAGAAGGAGCGTTAGGGCATGCAAGGTCAGAAAGTTAGATAACAGTTAAATTGGCATGGGTGAAGTACATAGGGGCTGGGACACAATACTTATATATGTCATAATGAACAACTGCTCACTGGCGTTCTGACTGCCTTGGTCCTCTGTCCGAAGGGTGTGAGAGATGGGCTGGGCAGGGTGCAGATGGTGTGCCAGTGGGGGTTGAGGGAGGTGGTAGGCTGATGGTGTGGTCATAATCCTTGATTTTCCTGGGAGTAGACCATATGGGTAGCCATATGGGTAGAACTTAGTAACAAAAAGAGGGTGATCACGTTGCTGGGAGTGTACCATCAGCGCCCAAACAGTCAGAGCGAGAGAGAAAAGGGCAAAGCTCTGAGAATTGTCAGAAAATTCAGGTAATAATAGTATGGGATTTCAACTTCCCCAATATTAACTGGGATCGTCAAAGCGTGAAAGGCTTAGAGAAACGGAATTCTTAAAATTAATCCAGGAGTGCTTTTTATGCCACTATGTAGACTTACAAGGGGGGGTGCTGGATCTAGTTTTCGGGAATGAAACGAGGCAAATGGTTGACGTTTCCGTGGGGGACATTTTGGAAACATTGACCAAAACTCAATGGACTGCAAGGTAGTTGTGGAAAGGGACAAAGATCGACTGGAAATGAAGGTTCTAAATTGGCGGAGAGGCAATTTTAGTCAAATAAGACAGGATCTATCCAAAGTTAACTGGGAGCAGCTACTTGTAGGAAAATCTACATCAGAGCAGTGGGATGCAGTCAAAAAAGAAATCGAGAGAGTATAGGGTCAACATGTTCCCATGATAGCAAGGGGTGGGAGCAAAAATCCAGAGAACTTTAGATATCATGGGATATCCAGGGTTGGGTAAGGAATAAACGGAGGATTATGGCAGATACTGAGGGCTCACAACAACGGAAGCCCTGGAGGAGTACAGAATGTGCAGGGGGTTACTTAAGAAAGAAATTAGGAGAATAAAGAGGAGGCATGAAAAAGAACTAGTGGGTATAATAAGGAAAATCAAAGGTGATTGAGAAGTATATTAACGGCAGGAGGTTGACCAGGGTAATACTGGCCCATTAGGGACTAAAGTGGCAATTTGTGTGTGGAACCGCAGGATATAACTGAGGTTTTAAATGAATATTTTGCATCTGTGTTCACTACGAAGAAGGATAATGCAGGTATAGAAATCAGGGAGGCGCATTGTGATTTACTTGAATAACCTAACAATGAGTGGGAAGTTTTAACTGGCCTAAAAGTGGATAAATCCCCAGGGCCAGATGAGATGTATTCCAGGTTGCTGTGTGGGCGAAGGGAGGAGATGGCAGTGGTCCCGACAAAATGTTTGAAATCTTCTCTGGCTACAGGACAGGTGCCAGTGTACCGAAGGACAGCTAATGTGGTGCCATTAGCCAAGAAGGGAAGTAGGGACAAAGCAGGAAATCACAGGTCAGTGATTCCAACTTCAATGGTAGGGAAACTACAAGAAACAGTTCTGAAGAACAGAATTAATCTCCAATTGGAGAGGCAAGGATTTTCAGGGATAGTCACAATGGTTTTGTCAAAGGGAGATCATGGGTGGGATTCGCCATTTCTGAGACTAAGTGTCGACTCCAATGCATAATTTGTGGAATTCAACTGCAGCAAATTGGTGCCGCACCTGGGCCGATTCCGCTACTGTTAAGAGGCCAGGTGAAACACAATCGATTCCAATGAGGAATTGTGTCAGATTCTCCGGTTTCGCGATCAACACTCAGGAGGCTGACAAGTGAGCCTTGCATACACACTTCACTCACCACACATACCATCCCAGCCAGCAAGATGGCAGCAAAGAGATCAGCTCCCTGCTTCACCAATGCTGAGATGGAGACCCTCCTGGATATGGTGGAGGAGAGGATGAAGACCCTGTACCCCAGCCTGGGAAGGAGGCTGCCAGCCCCCACATTTCGCCGTGCCTGGGCGCAGGTGGCAGTGGCAATCAGTGCCGTTGGCAACACTCTCTGAACCGGCTAGCAATGCCGAAAGAAACTGCACGACCTCTTCAGGGTGGCCAGGGTGAGTAGGCAGCACTGTGCCCATGGCACTAACCTCCGTCTCATACCCATAATCTGAGACCGCCCCGCGTGGAGGGCGGCAGAACCCCCACCCTGCACCACATGCCAGCACCCATACCGGCCGCCATGGCCGGATGCACTGGCCACTGAGGCCACCAGCTACCCAGCCCTTCTGCTGCATGCATCAGACTGTCTAACACTGTAGTTTTCTGTTCCCTACACATCTTCCTCCCCCCAGGAGAAGGCTGCCTACAACCACCAGGAGCGGGAGAAGACAGGACCTGCAACCCCTAACCATGGCGGAGCAGAGGGCCGTGGATGTGGTCGGCGGTCCGAAAGAAAGGGAGGTCACTGAGATAGTGTTCCCCAGCCAGTGCTACAGCCAGAGCTCCCCCAGTGAGCTGAGCAGCGACGAAAGAGGATCGGATGGAAGCCTTCTGCCCAAGACTCAGGAGACCCCGGAGCTTGAGTCAGAGGATGATGCGTAATTATCATCACAGCTGTCTCCAACACCCTCCACCATCCCAGAGACACTCACCTCGGTTGGGCACTTTAGTGAAGAGGCTTCTGGGACACTCTTTGGTGCGTACCACACAGCTGATCCGGTAGGTGTGGGTTTTGGGCTTCTGGAACGGACAGTCCCATGAATCATAGAGATGCAGTCACAGAGCCAGGGACTGCACGAGGGGTTGTTGGTGAGAATCCAGTACCTGCAGGTGCAGTTGAAGGAGTCCAACCACGTGCAGCAGCAGGAGGTGGTGCCGACAATGCGTGCCACCCAGGCCAAAAACCGCACAGGTGGCATCCACATTGGAGGCATTGGGGGCGACGGTTTTGGCTATGGATTAGCATGTGCAAGGCCTGGGGTATTCTGTGCAGGTGCTGGTTGAGGCCCAGGATAGGGTTGCCGTCTCACAGGCAGTCATGTGCCAGAGCCACCTTGACATCGCAGCGGCACTTCTGAGCATCGCCCTGTCACAGCAGGCCACGGTTGGGAACATCAGCGGCATTGACCAGATGCTGGCCGACGTGTCGCAGACACAGAGGGAGGTGGCCAAGTTCCACAGGGAGATGGCACAGTCACTGGCTGATGTGGGGCAGCCCCAGACGGAGATTGTCCATTCCATGTGCTCCATGGCCGCGAGCTTGCAGACCTTGACCGAGGCCAGGGCCTCCGCGACTGGCAGCATCAGGCGGCAGGGGAGCCTCAGGGTATAGCTCCGCTTGCATACCGATCCTGTGGAGTAGCCCGGAGGCCATTGGGTACCCCGGGTGCAATTCTCAGGAAAAATATCGAAGTGTGATAGCGAGCGGGAATTGCCGCGA
Source organism: Scyliorhinus torazame (assembly GCF_047496885.1). Lineage (NCBI taxonomy): Eukaryota > Metazoa > Chordata > Chondrichthyes > Carcharhiniformes > Scyliorhinidae > Scyliorhinus > Scyliorhinus torazame. The sequence goes on along the minus strand of NC_092712.1, from coordinate 190,229,353 downwards.
ACTTCCTGGTGCTCTGCCCAGCGAGGCTGGCAACACTATTCAACGTTAATTGGTCCACTTAACGAGATCTCACGGGCTTCTCGATGCAAATGAAGGCTCACCAGTGGGGGGACCCCGCTCGCTAACTCCGTCGCTAACAAGGTCGAGCAGCACTTAAGCTGTCAACTCAGCGATTCACAATAATGGCGTTGAGGAGGCGCGCCCCAAGAATCAGGAACACTGACCAGGGGAGGTTCCTCGATGCAGTGGAGGCCAGGCGGGATGTTCTGTGTCCCTGAGGTTCCCGGAGGGTGAGTCAAAAGATAGCCAGTGCTGCCTAGGATAAACTGTGAACTCGGGGAGTGTGACCAGCAGGACTGGCCAGCAATGCAGGAAGAAGGCACCTACACCAGGCAGCACGAGTGAGTAGACACCAAACCACCCCCACCCAAGACAGCACTCACCCCACAACTCCCCATGCAAACACCTCCCCCTCCCCCAACCCCACGCCCTTCCCTCCCTGTGAAACCCCCTCTCTCACGACTGTGAACGACGCATATGGCTAGCGATGCCTCTCTGTGTCTCTTCAGGAAAAGCTCTCCCCCAATCAGCGGGAGAGGACCAGACTGGAGGAGGGGTGCTGGACATCATAATCCTCACCTTCTTCGAGGAGTGGGCCCTGGAGGTGACCGGTGTGGCTGAGGACAGATCGGTTAGCCATGCGGAGGCTGGTGGACGCTGCAGAGGTGAGAAACCACCGGGCTCCACTGGAGGACCTGTCAAACGTGAGTTGTTATTGCCTTACTGGCTGACCCATCCCTCCTACTGATCACATGTTCATTCCCCCGCAGGTCCTTCAGCCGACAGCACTGACTCATCCTGGGCGGCATCCCCTCCTGACTCCGAGGAGCACGCCTTGGAGGAGAGCTCCCAGGATGCAACCATGGTCACGGCACATCTGTCATCCCACCCCTCACCAGCGCAGATACACACACCTCGATGGGAAATGTTAGCGGTCAGGCTTCGGGGGCACAATCTGGTGAGCACCGCACTGCTGATGATGTACATCCGGTGGAGGCACGAACCCCCAGGTAAGACAGCAGTCAGAGTTCTGCTGGAGTAGAGTTACCCGGAGCTGATGGAGATGATACAGACTAACCTGGGTATCAGAGGGAGATGTCAGCATCACCTCAGCAGATCCATAGCCACTTGGAGGAGTCCCAGTGGCTCTGGGTACAGGAGGTGTCGCCGGCAATGCGTGGCACCAAGGTCAACACTGCTAGGGTGGCAACCGCAGTGGAGAGCCTGGTGCACGGCATCGGCACCATGAGTGAAAGCGTCCAAGGCATCGTGCAGTCGGTGACGGCCATGACTGAGGGTCGCGGCAGAATGTCTGATTCGCTGGGTGATATCACCCAGTACCAGGCTGACCTTGATAAGTTTCTGCGGGACATGTCCCGCTCTCAGATGGGAATGGCCAAGGTGCTGTGGCGCTCACCCCAGTCGCAGGTGGACATGGCTGAGGTACTGCAGAGCACGTCCCTGTCACTGAGGTGCATTGCGAGGGTGTCGACACCATGGTGTGGACCAAGGGGAGCCAGAGCCCGAAGATGCAGGGAGAGCAGCAGCTCAAACCAGCTTCTATTCTGTCCCAAGGTGAACCCCAGGGCACTGAAGGCACCGGTTGGTAGGTGCTGGTTGCCAAGCCAGACTTGTCCCATGGAGTGGCGACTGTGGGCACCAGCTCCCTCGGGTTCCATCCCTCATGAGCTAGCGTCTCACAGTCAGAACACGGGACATGGCGGCACATGTGCCGCTGACAAGTGAGCCGAGGTCCTCAGGCCTCAGAGGTCACCCATCTGGGGCATCAAAGGCAACGGGGTGAGGTATGCAGCTGGCTGCCTCCATCTCAGGTGTGCATCCTGGGGAAACACCAAGACGTAGTGGTAGAGCTCGGAAGGTAAAGCCCATCGAGGATCACTGGGGGCATCGGGAGAGGAGGTAGGGGATAGGGGGTGGAGGGGAGGGGTTAGGTAGGGTGTGGGGAGAGGCTGGGGGTTGGAGGTGGGGGCGTGGTACCATTGGGCGTGGGGTTTGTATAACACATTAAACACCTTTTCACAAAACCATTATGGTGCCTCTGTCCCTTCTGCAATTCGGGCTGACCCCCAGACCATTTGCCCATCTTCCCAGCACATCCATCCCCATTGCTCAGCCCTGCAGAGGGTCCCCCACCCCCACTGAGCACAGAGGTGACAAGGCTAGCGCCCCTGGGCTCCTTGCCTGTCAGCAAAGATGGCCACTCACCTCTTCACTCCCCACAGAAACCTTTCCTCCACGTTCACAATTTTCAAAAGGAGTACTAATCGGCGCCAATGCAAGCACTTGCTGGGGAGGCCGATGAATGACAGGGAGCTCTCATTAATCGTATGGAAATGGGGCTTAAGTGGTGATAATTGGTTTTGTTGCTATATTTACTCGCTATAAATATGGCAGTTAATATGGTTGCCCTTCTTTTGTCTAGATATTGATATTATAGTGCTTCCAGAGTCGGTAGGTATCAAATGATACCACCACAAGGTTCAACCGTAAACGATCAAAGACCCAACAACCAGTTAGTTAGTTCAAGTTCAATAATACTTTATTTACACACAAGATTAACTTAAACATGCAACATAAATGCTACTAGTTAAACTACACCTATCAACTATGACAACCTGTACTTAACTTCAGGCACCCGGCTTAGGTCAGAGGAACAGTGGCCTTTGTTCGATTCTGGATCTGCTGGTCTGGAGAAGTAACTGCTGCTCAGCTGAGCTCATCCGTCTGGTAGTGAGCGTTGAACTTGGACTTGCTTCTGGTCGTGGTGCTACAGTTGGAGATAGATGTTGCCAGAGCGCCAGGTCCAAAAGAGATCGAACACATGGCGGTGTCTCTCTTTATCCTTGGGGGGTTACATTCTCTTTTGGGCGGTCCTTAGGTTTGGACCCAATAATTCGGCAGACTTCGATCACTGCCTTCGATCTGAGCCAATAAAGGGGCGGGTGCCTTGATGTCTGGGCGGGTCCTAAGCGGTCATTGACCTCGCTGTTTATGCTTCCTGGGTAAAGGGAGTAGCGCCGATGTATCTGGAATTTTATCGGATACCTGAGCACCAGTCCTTTGTCTTAGGGAAATGGGTCATTAGAATGCAAATCAGCTGGGGGTTTCGATACTGTCTGGTTCTCTCCTTACAAATATACATTTAGGCTCTGAGCCTGTCTGAATCTTGTATTGGCCATATTTCCCTTGAGTCTTTGTAAATGTCCATGTTTCTTTGTAAGTGGCCATCCCAGGTGGCTACGATTTTTCACCATGCTACGGCGCAATCCCGATTCCGCCTATGGAGGCGGGCTGGTTGTATCGCAAACGGTTTGGTGCCTGGCGCGGATCTCGGTTTTGGCCTCTTCCGCTATTCATTGCTTGAGCGAGGCCGGAGAATCGTGTTGCCAAGGGAGGAGGAGGTAATGGGGCCCGTGCTGGTGACTCCCACAGGGGTGGTGTCGGAACACGGCGGCACCTCAGACTCCCGCCCTCCTGTTCCAGGTGCATCTGGTGGGCAGTGGGCAGAACAGGCCAGCACCATGCCGCCTCGGACACCTGAGGAGCAGCTGCCCATCCAGGCCCAATAACCCCAGAAGATACCCGCCAACAGGAACCCAGGTCACAGGGCGGGAATCACAGTAGACCGCCTCCATTCCTGCTGTACCATCTGGGCACCCACCTAGACATAGGTTAGGGCCCATAAGGCTAGAGCGCTGACACCAGTAAAGTTGGCATGGATGCAGGGCACGTTTATGTATATATTTGTGCACATTAAACACCTGTTACCACCAATACAATCTGCCTCGGTACTCTGTCAGACGGGTGTGAGGGATGGGCTGGTCTGGGATGGCCAGAGAGGGGTGGGGGGGATGAGCGGACGATGTGGCTGGTCCGTGCTCCCCCCCTTCCCGACCATCCCGACAACCATCACCCCAGGGATCCGATGGGACTGTGTGATGGAATGGCCAGCTCGCATGCAGGGATCACCCAGGTGGACACAGGTAGGCTTTAAATGAAGTTACTGTGAAAAGCTCCTAGTCGCCACATTTTGGCGCCTGTTCGCAGAGGCTGGTACGGGAATTGAACCATGCTGCTGGCCTACCTAGGTCTGCTTTAAAAGCCAGCAATTTAGCCTGTGTGGTTAAGTTTACCCCTTTGGTCATTATATTTGGACATTTGAAGTTTCAACTGCAATGGCAGCGACAGTGCAAAAACTTGCTGAAGCTTCTTGAATCTTCATTCAGGCCTTTGGTTTTCAAAACAAGTGCTTGGAAAACAATGCTGAGGCAGAAATCCTCGAGAGAGAGAGAGAGAGAGAGAGAGAGTGACAACAAAAACTACACTGTTTGGTTTCGCAAGGAGCAGAATTTCAGAATATTTCACATGCTGATTGCATGTAGCTGTTAGACTGCACCTGAGTTCATTCAGTTTTGAGTGGCCTAGTCAACTGGCCATTAATGAAACCAGTGGAGAGGCCAAAATGGGGCCATTCTTGACATTAATTCAAACCCATTGGCAAAAAGATAATTGTATAAAAATAGAACATCATGGCAGATGTTTTACTCCACTCTGAGAATCTTCATTGAGAGGGGTGACATGCAGGAACAAGTAACTCGCGCTGTGAGAGATCTGGTAACTCCAATGCTTTGAAGCAGAGGCTTGATTTTAAAGGTGATGTAATGTTGAATGATTTTTCATGCTGGACTACACTGTTTTGATTCTGCCTGTAATATTTAAACCATTAAATGCAACTTTAATTCATTACTATATAGAGTACTGTGACTTCCTTGCCTAGGTTCACAAATCACGGAAATGCCCTGATCCCGACAATTACTTATTCATTATTTATATATAGCAAATTTTTAATTAATGTAATTCAGATCCCCTTAATGTTGGTATCTTCTACTTAGTTAATGTTATCCTCTGAGGTGTAATTAATTATTGTGATTTATTTATATATTTACTTATTTGCCATTGTCATTACTTATTAATTGCAATTACTTAAGCATCTTCCTTCCTCTTTGCATCTATTTCCTCTTCTCAGTGAATTCCCATTTTAAAGCTCTCACTGTTTTCAATTCGCTCCTGCTTAGAGCACCAATCTCTCTGTGTTCAAAACCCTCTCTTGCCCTTCAGTTCTGTGATAGGTAAGCTGCTTTACAGCCCTGGTCCTTCAATGCCAGCCATCCAATTTCCAAGACCATTTAAATCTTGGTGGAAAAATGAATTCCCATTAAATGAATGACTCATGAGAACTACCAGACTAGCAGGCAGCAGGTTGTGCAAATCAATATTAATGATCAAAGACGAGTTGCACAACCATGTGGGAACCCTTTTCTGTTTGTGAAAATATGTGATGATGGTAAGGGCGGGGGTCGGATGAAGGGGGTGGATGTTGGGCTGATGGGTGCTCATATGGCTGCAACCATTTAAAAAAAAAAAAAAAATTATTTTTATAAATTTAGAGTACCCAATTATTTTATTTTTTTTCCAGTTAAGGGGCAATTTAGCGTGGCCAATCCACCTAACCTACACATCTTTGGGTTGTGGGGGTGAGACCCACGCAGACACGGAGAGAATGTGAAAACTCCACACGGACAGTGACCCAGGGCCGGGATTCGAACCCGGGTCCTCAGTGCCGCAGTCCCAGTGATATGGCTGCAACCATGGCATCAATAATGTCCTGCATATTGAGAAATCCAGACAGATGGTAAACATGTACAGAATCATAGAATAACGTCATGGCCAATTTTAAGATATTTACATTTTATTGCCCACAATAAAATATATTTATATGTGGATGTGTGTATTTTCTTACCCTCAGAGAGATCGAGTCAATTTTAATAACTCCGCAGCAAGCTTTTGTACTTTAAAAATGATGAAGCTTAGTTGATTTCTCATACACTTTCTCTGCAGGTTAACAAAACTGTGGCATCTCACTCAAACGGTTCGCCCAGGCTGCCCAAACATAAAACCTGGATACAATTGAAGCTAAAATTGTCATTATAAAAAATAGATCTGAACTCAGTTTCAATTTCTGGTACAGCACGGTATCACAATGGTTAGCACAGTTGCTTCACAGTTCCTGGGTCTCAGATTCGATTCCTGGCTTGGGTCACTGTCTGTGTGGAGTCTGCATGTTCTCCCCGTGTGCGTGGGTTTCCTCCGGGTGCTCCGGTTTCCTCCCACAGTCCAAAGATGTGCAGGTTAGATGGATTGGCTATTCTAAATTGCCCTTAGTGTCCAAAAAGGTTGGGTGGAGTTACTGGGTTACGGGGGTAAAGGGGATAGGGTAGAGGCTTAAAGTGGGCTTAAGTAGGATGCTCTTGCCAAGGGCCAGTGCAGACTCGGTGGGCTGAATGGCCTCCTTCTACACTGTAAATTCTATGATTCTACAGGCCTGATGTTCCATAGTCAAGTTACTACTTCAGTCAAACTCTCAAAAATGCAGATATTTCTCAGGAGTTGTGATGGTTCCTGGAGTTGATTATCCTGGAGGTAATTTTCACAGGTAGGCTTGAAAATGGAATCCTCTGGATTGGAAAATTGCACATCACTCTGCTCTTTAAGAAGGGTGAAAGAGGGATAGCAGATAATTACCGACCGGTTGGCCTAAAATCTGTGGTGGGGTAACTGAGCATCTTGAAAAACTTTGGTCGATCAGGGTGAGCCAACATGGATTCATGTAGGGAAGGTCATGCCTGACTAATCTTATTGAATTTCTTTAAGGTGACTAAGGTAGTGGACAAGGGTATATCTATGGATGTTATTTATATGGACTTCCAGAAGGCATTTGATAAAGTCCCACATAGGAGACTGTAAACTAAGGCAGAAGCCCACGGAGTTGAGGGCAATTTATTGCCATGGTTAGAATATTGGTTGAGAGACAGGTGAAAGGGAGTGGGGATAATGGGTAAGGAGTACAGGTGAAGTTCCAGAGGACTGGAGAGTAGCCAATGTTGTTCCATTGTTTAAGAAGGGCAGCAGGGATAATCCAGGAAATTATAGGCTGGTGAGCCTTAAATCAGTGGTAGGGAAATTATTGGAAAAGATTCTTAGAGGTAGAATTTACTCACATTTGGAAACAAATGGACTTATTAGTGATGGATAGCATGGTTTTGTGAAGGGGAGGTTGTGCCTCAGTAATTTGATCAAGTTTTTCAAGGAAGTGACAAAGATGATAGATGAGGGAAGGGCAGTAGATGTTGTACACATGGACTTCATTAAAGCCTTTGACAAGATACCTCATGGCAGACTGGTACATGAGGTGAAGTCCCATGGGATTAGAGGAGAGCTGGCAAGTTGGATACAGATCTGGCTTGGGCATAGAAGACAGAGGGTTGCAATAGAAAGGTGCTTTTTTGAATGGAAGGCTGTGACTAGCGCCATTCCACAGGGATCAGTTCTGGGGCCTTTGTTGTTCATGGTGTCTATAAATGAATTGGAAGAAAATGCAGCTGGTCTAATTAGTAAGTTCACAGACGATACAAAAATTGGTGGAGTTGCGGACAGTGAAGAGGATTGTCAGATGATACAGCAGAATATAAACTGGTTGGAGTCATGGGCGGAGAAATGGCAGATGGAGTATAATCCGGACAATTGTGAGGTAATGCACTTTGGAAGGTCCAATGCGTGTAGGAATTACACAATGGATGGTAGAACTCTTGCGAGTACTGACAGGTAGAGAAATCTGGGCGTGCATGTCCACCGATCACTAAAAGTGGCAACGCATATGGATAAGGTGTTCAAGAAGGCATACGGCATGCTGGCCTTCATTGGTCGGGGCATTGAGTATAAAGATTGGAAAGTCGTGTTGCAGCTGTACAGGACCTTAGTTCGGCCTCATTTGGAATATGGTGTACAATTCTGGTCGCTACACTACCAGAAGGATATGGATGCTTTGGAGAAGGTACAGAAGCGGTTTACTAGGATGTTGCCTGGTATGGAGGGCATTAGCTGATGTGTTGGGTGTTCTGGATCACATACAGGTCACCAACACTTGAAGTAGTGCAACACTATTTTATCAAAAGGTTAACTATTTAAACATACCTGAACTGTGGGTAAATATGATACCAGCTTTAACTAAAGACCTTTGCCTTGTCCTAACCAGTTGATGCACTCAGCACATGGTGAATGTCTGTGTTGCAGGCTGTGAGCTCTGTTCTCCTAGCTAGCTGCTACTCGAATGAGCGGGAACTCTGATGTCCCCTGTCTTTATGGTGCGTGTGCTCTCACTGGTGATTGGCTGCGGTGTTGTGTATGTTGATTGGTCCCACTGTGTGTCCATCAGTGTGTGTCTGCACCATGATATACTGGTGTATATTATGACATTAGCTATGAGGAGAGGTTAGATAAACTCTCTCTGTTCTCACTGGAACGACGGAGGTTGAGAGGCGCCCTGATAGAGGTCGACCAGATTATGGGTGGCATGGACAGAGTGGATAGTTAGATGCCGTTTCCTAGCGTAGGATAATCAGGTACTAGGGGACATAGGCTTAAAATGCGGAGGGAGAAGTTTAGAACAGATGTGCGAGGCAAGGTTTTTACACAGAGGGTGGTAAATATATGGAACGCACTGCCTGAGGAGGTGGTGGGAGCAAGTACGAAAGTGGCATTTACGGGACATCAAGGCAAATATATGAATAGGGTGGGAATGGTAGGATAAGGACTCTGTAAGTGCAGACGGTTTTAGTTTAGGCAGGTACCATGGTCGGCGCAGGATTGGAGGGCCAAAGGGCCTGTTCCTGTGCTTCTTTGTTCTTTGTACTCTAATTGGCAGGAGCTGGCTAGTGATGTACCACAGGGATCTGTGTTAGGGGCCTCAATTATTCATATTATTCATTCATGACTTGGACGATGGCATTGAAAATCATATACCCAAATTTGCTGATGATACAAAGCTAGGTGGCATTGTAGAGAGTCTAGATGACAGCACAAAATTGAACGGAGATATTGACAGACTAGGTGAATGGACAAAATTGTGGCAGATTGAATTAAATGGAAGCAAGTGTGAGGTGATCCACTTTGGACCAAAAAAAGATAGAACAGAGCACTTTCTCAATGGAAAGAAATCGCCTCTTTGGATGTTCAAAGAGATTTGGGGGTTCAGGTGCATAGATCCTTCAAATGCCAGGAACAAATGCAGAAAATAATCAAAATGGTTCATGGAATGCTAGCCTTTATATATATATATATGTAGGATTGGAATATAAAGGCACAGAAGTTATGTTGCAGCTGTACAAAAGCCTGATTAGATTCCACTAAGACTAGGGAGGTTATGCTGCAATTGTATAAGGTGTTAGTGAGGCCACACCTGGAGTATTGTGTTCAGTTTTGGTCTCCTTACTTGAGAAAGGACATACTGGCACTGGAGGGTGTGCAGAGGAGATTCACTAGGTTAATCCCAGAGCTGAAGGGGTTGGATTATGAGGAGAGGTTGAGTAGACTGGGACTGTACTCGTTGGAATTTAGAAGGATGAGGGGGGATCTTATAGAAACATATAAGATTATGAAGGGAATCTTTAGGATAGATGTGGGCAGGTTGTTTCCACTGGCGGGTGAAAGCAGAACTAGGGGGCATAGCCTCAAAATAAGGGGAAATAGATTTAGGACTGAGTTTAGGAGGAACTTCTTCACCCAAAGGGTTGTGAATCTATGGAATTCCTTGCCCAGTGAAGCAGTAGAGGCTCCTTCATTAAATGTTTTTAAGATAAAGATAGATAGTTTTTTGAAGAATAAAGGGATTAAGGGTTATGGTGTTCGGGCCGGAAAGTGGAGCTGAGTCCACAAAAGATCAGCCATGATCTCATTGAATGGCGGAGCAGGCTCGAGGGGCCAGATGGCCTACTCCTGCTCCTAGTTCTTATGTTCTTATGGAGCACTGTGAGCAGTTCTGGGCACCACACCTTAGGAAGGATATTTTGACCTTGGGGGGGAATGCACTGCAGGTTTACAAAAATGATAGCAAGACTACAGGGGTTAAGTTAATCTTTAAAAAAAATCTTTATTAGTGTCACAAGTAGGCATACATTAACACTGCAATGAAGTTACTGTGAAAAGCCCCTAGTCGCCACACTCCAGCACCTGTTCGGGTCCACTGAGGGAGAATTCAGAATGTCCAATTCACCTAACAAGCATGGGAGGGATTCTCCGACCCCCCGCCGGGTCAGAGAATCGCCGGGGGCAAGCGTGAATCCCGCCCCCGCCGGCCACCGATTTCTCCGGCACCGGATATTTGGTGGGGGCGGGAATCCTGCCGGTCGGCGGGTCCCCCCGCAGCGATTCTCCGGCCTGCGATGGGCCGAAGTCCCGCTGCTGTCATTCCAGTCCCACCGGCGTGAACCAAACCACCTACATTACCAGCGGGACTGGGGGCGCGGGCGGGGTTCCGGGGTCCTGGGGGGGGGGCGCGGGGGCGATCTGATTCTGGGGGGTGCCACCATGGTGGCCTGGCCTGCAACCGGGGCCCACCGATCCGCGGGCGGGCCTGTGCCGTGGGGGCACTCTTTTTCCTCCGCCTGGGCCATAGCCTTCACCATGGCCGACGTGGAAGAGACCCCCCCGCGCATGCGCGAGGATGACGTCAGCTGACGCTCCCACGCATGCGCGGACTTCTGCCGGCCAGCGGAGTCCTTTCGCTGGTGGAGCGAAAACCACTCCGGCGCAGGCCCAGACCCTCACGGTGATGACTTGGCCCCTAAAGATGTGGAGAAATCCGCACCTTTGGGGCAGCCCAACACCGAGTGATTCCCGCCACTCCATCCTGCCGGCACCACCCATCCCGCCGGGTCGGGGAGAATCCCTGCCCATGTCTTTCGGGACTTATGGGAGGAAACCGGAGCATCCGGAGGAAACCCACACAGACACGGGGAGAACGTGCAGACTCCGCACAGACAGTGACCCAAACCGGGAATCGAACCCGAGTCACTGGCGCTGTGAAGCAACGGTGCTAACCACTGCCCGTGCCACCCTAAACAAGAAGAGATTACACAAAGTAGGCCTGTTTTCGCTAGAATTTAGACGGTTAAGGGTTGATCTGATTGAGGTATTCAATATATTAACAGGGAAAGGCGGGATAGATAAAGGTGAATTATTTCCACTGATTGGAGATTCTAAAACTAGGGGGCATTGTCTAAAAATTAGGGCTGGACTGTTCAGGAGAGATGTTAGGAAGCACTTCTTAATGCGAACTCTCTCCCACAGACAGCAGTTGAAGCCAGAACAGTTATTAATTTTAAGTCTGAGATAGATGGATTTTTATTAATCAAAGATTTTAAGGAATATGGGCCAAAGGGATATGGAGTTATGCCACAGATGAGCCACGATCTCCATTAAATGGAAGTGCAGGCTCAAGGGGCTCCTGTTCCTATGTTTCTATGAACAGATTAGAGGAAAGAGAGAGGCTTAATTTCTCTTTCAAGATATGGTAGGTAGTTACTTTGTTTCGCAACTGACTGCAGCAGTTAATGGTTTTTACTGATGGGCACTTTCTCTCTCTCTCACTGATGGAATTCTGCCTGTGCCTCTGAAGATGGCTCTGAAAAGAGGTTTGAATTTTTCTGCGCTATCTTTAGCAGGGGGACAGGTGCTATCATTTCACCTCACATCAGTGTCGAGTCATGGTCCCAAAATAAAGGTTTGTGGTCATTTAAGTAACAGTCTCACACCTGTGTCTTTTACAGGTGGGCTGAGCTTTCAGTTTTGACAAGCAAAATCTGCATTTTAAAATGAATGTGTTGAATGCGTTTTGTTTATCTCCTGGTTAATTCGCTGTTAGCCAATGTCCCCTTGAGAGATAAGATGGTTTAATTCACAAAAACTGTCTCGTTGCTTTGAGGAGTCACCTTAAATTCCAGCTTTATTCATTTTGAAAGCATAGGCATTAAGAATATGTCATTGAAGATTTATAATACTATCATGCAGGTACCATGTCATGACGATGGTCATGTACCACAATGGAAATCAATTAGCCTTTCATTCTTATTCTGGCTTTCTGTAACAACAACCCTGAAAGTCCCACATCCCTACCTTTTCCTCGTAACATTGAAAGTTTTTCTCTTCAGCAAATTATCCAATTCCCTTTTTAAAGCCACAATTGAACTGCCTCCACCACTTTCTCCGGCTGTGCATTCCACACCCTAACCACTCGCTGCATAAAAAGTTTTCATTCATGTCGACGATCAATTGCACAAAGACTTGAGTTGGGTACAACTCAGGCTTTATTGCTCTAAGATGTGTGGCCTCCCACAGCAGCTGGCGAAATGGCTGCTGAATGGAGGACACGCATATTTATATCTCTGCCGACTGGGCGGAGCCAGCAGGCAGGGACTACCTGCGAACCTGCAGTACAGGTCCTACCTTACATCACCTAATACAGGTGCAACAGTGGTTTACCACATTCTTCCCTGTTAAAATTGAGTCCGGCGGGGGTGGTGGAAAACTATATATACAGCAATGAATTTATATTTACAGTATTTGATCAGAAAAAAAGTCTTTAGCGATTTAACCGATCTCGTGCCTTGATGTGCCGCTGGGAGCAACGTAGCGGTGGCGGCGATGTCGATGCTGGCCTGATGTTCGGTGACTCCGGGAGCATGCCAAAATCCTCTTCATCCTCGGGCGTGGGCAGGGGAAGGACGGATGGTCCTGGTGGGGTTAATGCTGGGAACGCCGGGGGAGGGAGGGTGGCGCTGGGCCAGAGAGGTGTGTGTGTGTGTGGAACCTGCTGGTGCCAGGTCCCTGAGGGAGACAGTATCTTGGCGGCCATCGGGGTTTGCCACGTAGGCATACTGGGGGTTGGAATGAAGCAATTGCACCCTTTCCACCAATGGGTCCGCCTTGTGGAGGCGGACGTGCCTACGGAGCAGGACTGGTCCTGGAGCTGAGAGCCAAGTCGAGAGCGACACCCCGGATGTGGACTTCCTGGGGAAGGCAAAAAGGCGTTCATGGGGTGTGTTGTTGGTGGCGGTGCACAGCAGTGACCGAATGGAGTGGAGTGCATCAGGGCGGGCCTCCTGCCAGTGAGAGGCTGGGAGGTTCCTGGACCGTAGGGCCAGTTGGACGGCCCTCCATACCGTCCCATTCTCCCTCTCTACCTGCCCGTTTCCCCGGGGGTTGTAGCTTGTCGTTCTGCTGGAGGCGATACCCGTGCTGAGCAAGAACAGACGCAGCTCATCGCTCATGATTGAGGATCCCCTGTCACTGTGGATATAGGCGGGGAAACCGAACAGAGCGAAGATAATGTTTAGGGCTTTGATGATGATGGCAGACGTCATGTCAGGGCATGGGATGGCGAAGGGGAACCTGGAGTACTCATCAACCACACTGAGAATATACGTGTTTCGGTCGGTGAAGTAGAAGGGCCCTTTGAAATCCACGCTGAGGCGTTCAAAGGGGCGGGAGGCCTTCACCAGGTGCGCATGGTTCAGCCAGGAGAAGTACGGCTTGCATTCCGCACAGACCTGGCAGTCCCTGGTGATTGTCTGTACTTCCTCGACGGAGTAGGGCAGGTTGCGGGCCTTCATGAAATGGTACAACTGTGTGACTCTCGGGTGACAAAGGCTGTCGTGCAGGGTCCGGAGTCGGTCTACTTGTGCGCTGGCACATGTACCTCGGGATAGGGCATCCGGGGGCTCGTTGAGTTTGCCGGGGCGATACACAATCTCGTAATTATAGGTGGAGAGCTCGATCCTCCACTGCAAGATTTTATCATTTTTGATCTTGTCCCGCTGTGTGTTATTGAACATGAAGGCTACCGACCATTGGTCAGTGAGGAGAGTGAATCTCCTGCCAGCCAGGTAATGCCTCCAATGCCGCACAGCTTCAGTGATAGCTTGGGCTTCTTTGTCGACGGATGAGTGCCGAATTTCTGAGCCATGAGGGGTGCGGGAAAAGAATGCCACGGGTCTGCCTGCCTGATTGAGGGTGGCGGCTAGGGCAACGTCCGATGCATCGCTCTCTACTTGAAAAGGCAGTGTCTCATCCACTGCCTGCATCCCGTCCTTGATAATATCGGCTCTGATACGGGCGAAGGCCTGCTGTGCCTCAGCCGTCAGGGGAAAATGGGTGGGCTGAATCGGTGGGCGGGCCTTGTCCGCATAGTTTGGGACCCACTGGGCGTAGTACGAGAAGAACCCAGGCAGCGTTTGAGGGCCTTGGGGCAGTGGGGAGGGGAAGCTCCAAGAGGGGGTGCATGCGGTCGGGATCGGGCCCCAGAACTCCGTTCTGGATCTCATAGCCGAGGATGGCTAAGCGGGTCGTGCTAAACACTCATTTCTCTTTGTTGTAGGTGAGGTTGAGGAGAGTGGCGGTGTGGAGAAATTTGGCAAGGTTGGCATCGTGGTCCTGCTGGTCATGGCCGCAGATGGTGACGTTGTCTAGGTATGGGAAGATGGCCCGCAAACCGTACCGGTCGACCACTCGGTCCATCTCCCTTTGGAAGACCGAGACCCCGTTAGTGACGCCGAAGGGAACCCTGAGGAAGTGATAGATTATCATAGAATTTACAGTGCAGAAGGAGGCCATTCGGCCAATCGAGTCTGCACCGGCTCTTGGAAAGAGCACCCTACCCAAGGTCAACACCTCCACCATATCCCCATAACCCAGTAACCCCACCCAACACTAAGGGCAATTTTGGACACTAATGGCAATTTATCATGGCAATCCACCTAACCTGCACATCTTTGGACTGTGAGAGGAAACCGGAGCACCCGGAGGAAACCAACGCACACACGGGGAGGACGTGCAGACTCCGCACAGACAGTGACCCAAGCCGGAATCAAACCTGGGACCCAGGTGCTGTGAAGCAATTGTGCTATCCACAATGTTACCGTCCGCCTCGCAAACGGTGTATGGACAGTCTGATTTACGAATGGGGAGCTGGTGGGAGGCTGATTTGAGGTCTACCTTTGAGAAGACCCGGTACTGTGCAATCTGATTGACCATATCAGATATGCGTGGGAGGGGGTACGCGTCGAGCTGCATGTACCGATTGATGGTCTGGCTGTAGTCCACGACCATTCTGTGATTCTCCCCAGTTTTAATGACTACCACTTGGGCTCTCCAGGGGCTGTTGCTGGCCTCGATAATGCCCTCCCGAAGGAGCCGCTGGACCTTGGACCTGATGAAGGTCCTGTCCTCGGTGCTGTACCGTCTGCTCCTGGTTTGCAGTCCAGGTTAGATTGGCGAAGAGGGAAGGCGGATCAACCTTTAGGGTCGTGAGGCCGCACACAGTGAGGGGTGGCAGGGGCCCGCCGAATTTGTGGCTTATGCTCTGGAGGTTACACTGGAAGTCCAGGCCGAGTAGTAGGGCAACGCAGAGATTAAGGAGGATGTAGAGGCGGAAGCCACTGAATTCTATGCCCTGGACCGTGAGTGTGACCGTGCAGAACCCCCGTATCGCGACGGAATGGGATCCGGAGGCCAGGGAAATTCATTGGTTGGTGTGGTGTACCCCAAGGGAGCAGTGCCTTACCGTATCTGGGTGTGTGAAGCTTTCGGTGCTCCCGGAGTCCAGCAGGCAAGAGGTCATGTGGCCGTTGATTCACACACTGGTCGATGCGGTGGCCAGGTTGTGCGGACGAGACTGGTCGATCATCACTGAGGCGAGTCGTGGTCAGTCGTCGCTGATGTCGGATGATGGGGAGCCTGGGGGGCCCAGGTCCTGGAATGCTGTCGGTGTCCATGTCCTCTGGGGGAGACAAGATGGCGGCGCCTGAAGATCCTGCGGGGGACAAAATGGCAGCGCCCATGGGCTGTACATTGCGTGGGTTTGACAAGATGGTGGCGCCCATGGGCCGCACGTGGACTGAGGGGGAGAAGATGGCGGCACCCACTGGCCGCGCGTGGCCCCGGGAGGTGAAGATGGCGGCGCCCACTGGCTCCGTGTGACCCCGGGAGGTGAACATGGTGGCGCCCACTGGCCGCGCGTGGTCCAGGGAGGTAAAGATGGCAGCACCCACTGGCCACGCGTGGTCCGGGGGGATGAAGATGGCGGCGCCTATTGTGTGTAGGCTAGGGGGGTGGGGGCGATAGCGGCTACTGCGCGGGTCTGGCACACCGCGGCGAAGTGCCCCTTTTTGCCGCAAGCCTTGCAAAGGGCAGCGCGGGCCGGGCAGCGTTGGCGTGGGTGCTTCTGCTGGCCGCAGAAGTTACATTGGGGACCTCTGGGGTGCACGGGCTGCGTGTGGCGTAGGCGTACTGGCTGGGTAAGGCGCCCTGCTGGAGCGGCCGTCTGTGGAGTCCACGAGGTATAGGAGGGGTGGGCCGTGCGGCTGGTGGGGTAGGCCTGAATGTTACGTGAGGCAACCGTCATGGAGAGCGCTAGCTTCTTTGTTTCAGCTAGGTCGAGCGTGGCCCCTTCTAACAGTCTTTGGCGTATGAGGTCTGACCCAATCCCGGTTACGAACGCATCCCGCATCGGAAGGTTGGAATGTTCGGTGACTGTAATGGCCTGACAGTCACAGACCCGGATGAGTGGGATTAGGGCCCGCCAGAAGTCTTCTATGGACTCACCAGGGAGTTGAGAGCGAGTGGCGAGTTCATGCCTGGCGTAGAGCGTGTTCGTTTTCTGTGCATAGTTTTGTTTGAGAAGCGCCGTGGCGTCGGCGTGGTTCGGGGTGTCCTGGATCAGCTGAAACCTTGAGTACAGGATCTGTATCTTCTGAGCCTCCGGAAAAGGCTGGTCGCTGAGTTGATGTCGCCTCGAAGCAAGCTAGCCAGTAATTAAAGTCCTTTTTGGCGTCGCTTGATTGCGGATCCAGCTGCAGGCGATCTGGTTTGATTCAGAGGTCCATCTTTTAGAAAATCTTAGAGCAATAAATTGTGGAACGATCAATTGCCCAAAGACTTGAGTTGGGTACAACTGTGGCTTTATTGCTCTAAGATGTGTGGCCTCCCACAGCAGCTGGCGAAATGGCTGCTGAATGGAGAACACGCATTTTTATACTCCGCCTACTGGGAGGAGCCAGCAGGCAGGGACTACTGGCGAACCTGCAGTACAGGTCCTACCTTACATCACCTAATACAGGTGCAACAGTGGTTTACCACAAAGAGGTTTGAATTTTTCTGCGCTATCATTTCACCTCACATCAGTGTCGAGTCATGGTCCCAAATAAAGGTTTGAGGTCATTTAAGTACTCACACCTGTGTCTTTTACTCTTTTTCTCTTCAGAAAATTATCCAATTCCCTTTTTAAAGCCACAATTGAATTGTCTCCACCACATTCTTTGGCTGTGCAGTCCACACCCTAACCACTCGCTGCATAAAAGGTTTTCACTCATGTCGCTGTTATCTCTTTCAACAAATCACCTTAAATCGCCGTCTTCTCGTTCTTGGTCCATCTGCCAGTGGGAACAGATTCTCCAGATGTACTTTATCCAGAACCTTCATGATTTTGAAGATCCTTACCAAATTTCTTCTCAACCTTCTCTTCTGTAAACATAACAGCCCAGCTTTGCCAATCTAAGTAATTGCAGTTTCTCATCCCCGGAATCGTTCTTTCTCACACCCTTGCCAATGCCTTCCCATCCTTCCTAAAATGTGGTTCCCAAAATTAGACACAGTAGTCCAGTTCAGCTGGGACCTTTTGTGTTGCTGCTTCTTTTCCATTGGTAATTGAAGGAACCAGGCAAATAAGATATTTACAATAAACATGCTGTAACTGTGCACTACAGGGTTGGATGTAACTTGGCAGATACACCTTGCTATCACCTAAAATGATGAAGTTGTACAAAGGTTCAGGGCTGTGACCGCCTTGGTCTGTAATTGACAGAATGGTTTGCAAGTCTAGCTGCAAGAAGCATAACCATTATTCATTGGCAGCCTCTTTGGAGAAGGGTAATTTCTGAATAGATGTTTCATCTGAAATGTTCCTGTGTTAATTCCTGAGTCTGCATTCATCTCTGGTGTTGTAAGAATTGTTCCTTATTGATCATCCCCCCCCCCCCCCACTTCTCATGCAGATACACGTGTTTGACCTTCATCCTGATCCTCTACCTGATCTTTAACAACTTTAAATAGAGATGTCAATAGGAATACTGACAGCTCCTCTCAACAACAATAATAGATAAAAGCAAATTACTGTGGATGCTGGAATCTGAAACCAAAACAGAAAATACTGGACAATCTCAGCAGATCTGACAGCATCAGTGGAGAGGGGGGGATTCTCCATTCTGCCGGTAGCGCATCCATGCCCACAGATTTCCCGGCGCTGTGAGGTGGCCAGAATGGGAAATCCCATTGTCAGGTGGCCGTAACGGAGAATCCCGCGAACGGTGAGGACACGCGGCGAGGAACACACGGCTGGCGGACCAGAGAATCCCGCAGCAGATTATGGAATAAATGAAAATAAATTGATAT
This sequence comes from Scyliorhinus torazame, assembly GCF_047496885.1. NCBI lineage: Eukaryota > Metazoa > Chordata > Chondrichthyes > Carcharhiniformes > Scyliorhinidae > Scyliorhinus > Scyliorhinus torazame. The sequence goes on along the minus strand of NC_092712.1, from coordinate 190,210,933 downwards.
AAATGAAAATGGGGTGAAGATAAGGTGGTGTTCCTGCACTTTGCACTGGGATTCACTGGAACATTGCAGCAGGCCAAGGACTGACATGTGGACGTGAGAGCAGGACGGTGAGTTGAAATGGCAGCGACAGGAAGGTCTGGGTCCTGCTTGCGGACAGATCGAAGGTGCTCTGCAAAGCACTCACTCAGTCTGCGTTTAGTCTGTCTAATGTAGAGTAGAATGTAGGAGCAGCAAATGCAATAGACCAGTTTAAAGGAGGTGCAGGTGAAGTACTCCCTCACTTCAAAAGAGTGTTTAGGCTGTGGGATGGTGAGCAGGGAGGCGGTAAAGAGGCAGGTGTTACACCTTCTGCAATTGTATGGGAAGGTGCCGTGGGAAGAGGGTGAGGTGTTGGGGGTGATGGCAAGTGGACCAGAGTATCCCGGAGGGAACAGTCTCTGCAAAATGCTGACATAAACATAGTACAGAAGTAGTGAATGATAGGAATTGGAAGCTCTTTGACTACAAGGACCCAATTTGAAGAAAGGGTGTACCAATTTTACATGGGCTCTGAACCTGCCGAATGTAGTTTAAACACATATGAGAACATGCCTTCATGAATGGAAAATTTCTACCTTAATGAACCAAACGCATAATAATGTTCTAAGCAGTAGGCACTTACAGGTTGGCTCAACAAGTACAACAAGCACTCCTTTGCCTCACCATTTGTGCCGAAAGGGCATGAATGTATGGCAGGTGCTGAAGAACAGAGCAATGGTCAGGTGATTATATTTCGCCACTCAAAATTCTACACAAGCAATACAAGAATGACAGCATTAAACTGTCCCTCTCCAATTTTATTATTAATTTGTGTTCCCATATTTGGACAACTGTTTCATGCTGAAGGTGTCCTTAGTTTATATGATTATTGCGTTCTGTGCTTTTCAGATGACAGCTTCAATCTTTTTTCTCAGCTATGACTACAGAAATTGAATGTTTCTAAATACGCTGTATTGTAAAAACAGAACACAAAATGCTTGCATGATGCTTTTCAATGTAATGTACATTTCCATTGGAATCATTTAACCTCAATGACCTTCTGATCTCTCTGTATTAGTTTAGCAAGGTTTTATTGTTCTAATTTCAGAAGAGCAATTAACACGCATGGTCGAATTTTGGGAGCCTCCACATGAGTACCTCACCTGGGGCAAATGCAAAGTAGGAAATCAAGCAGCCATGCACTGATTCAGAACACGTGACAGTTTGTAGCAAAGTCAAATGCACAAAGGGAAGATCATCTATTTATTTAAGGTAGATTTACAATCATCCACTGGCCGGACTTGCAAACATTCCATTTTTAAAGGGAGGTTTATTTTGGAAAAAGCACTATCAACTATCTTTTTTCTGAGAAAACATTGTCGTTTGTTGCATTTTTCTTCTTACATGAGTTTCTATTGCTGAGCAGATTACCACAGTTGCATTTATTTTTACCCTCATTGAGAATAGGAGTTATGCTGCTCCACAATTGAAATGAAGATGGTATCATGAGAGGACACCAAAAAGCATGGACGGCAACACCCTAAGGTACACATCTACTACTCAGGGTATGTATTTATTGAGCCCAACTATTTTATTTGAGAATGTCAGAGCTTACCTGCTTTCACTGCCTCGACTTCAAAGAGCTGCCATTGAACACTGCCATCTGTAGCAAGCTGACCTACGGACAACTTGTACCACAAGGATATCTCCTGACATATCTACAAAGATTAGCACAGCATTTTGGCTGAAAACAGTGCTTTAATACTGGGGGTAAACAATTAAACAACTAATGAAAGGAGGGGACTCTATAAACATCTCCAGCCTCGATGATGCTTGAGCGCAGGGTGTGAATTCAAAAGACAAGACTGAAGAATTCACAATGACCTTCAGCCAGAAGTGCCCAGTGGAATGCCCTTCTTGGCCATCTCCTGATGTCCCCTTAATAAGAGATGTCAGTCTTTAACAAAATTGATTCATTCCACAAGATATCAAGAAATGACCGGCTGCACAGGACACAGAAAATGCTGTGGATCTCAACCATATCCCAGCTGTAGCACTGAAGACCTATTCTCCAGAATTGGCCCCTTTCTTAGCCAAACTATTCCAGTACAGGTACAGCACTGGCATTAATTTGACAGAAAATTGCCCAATGCATGGCCTGTCCAAAAAAAGAGGATAAATTTAACCCTGGCTAATTATTGTCCTACCTATTCTGAATCATAAGCAAAGCCGGGAGTCGTGGATTTTTTGCAGACAACTACTTTGCATATTGCCTTTCACACTGGCATGTGCTGGCACATCCTGCCAAACTAGCTTTACACCTATCCTGCGTGGACATTGTCTAGGTACCAAAGAGACAATTTTCCTCTGCTGCAATTGCTGCAACAAGACTTCCATGGAAGCATCCAGAAATTTTTGATCACATTGGCTTTGTACTCGAGTGATCTCTGGTATTGCCCAAAACTTGACTCCCAGCAATTCTCGTGAATTCAAACAAAATACTGCAGCTTCCTTGTAAGATATAGCTACAACAGTGCTGAATATGCTGGCCCACATGCAGCTAGCTCCCAATGTGAGGCATTGGCTTGGATTCTCCATTGCGAGTCCGTCCCACTACTGCCGCTAGCGAGGACAGAGAATTTGGCAGTCAGCTGCTTTTGCGATGCTCCGCCCCTCCAAAATCCGTACTCCCGCCGCACGCCATATGGACGGCCTGTTGCCTTTCTTTTCCTGTGTGGCTCTGCTCTAACTATGGCAATCAGAGAGTTTGCCCTCCTTTCTTTTGATATTTATGTTCAAATGCTCAGAGTCGCCAGGTATCAAATGATACCACCACAAGGTTCAACCGGCTATCGATCAAAGAGCCAAACACCAGTTAGTTAGTTCAAGGTCAAGGGTACTTTATTTATACACAATTAGTCATGCAACATAAACTCTACTAGTTAACTACACCTATCGACTAAGACAACCTGTACTTAACTTCAGGCACCCAGCTTAGGTCAGAGGAACAGTGGCCGCTGTCCGATTCTGGATCTATCGAGTCTGGAGAAGTAACTGCTGCTCAGCTGGGCTCACCCGTCTGGTAGCGAGCATTGAACTTGGGCTTGCTTTTGGTGGTGTTGCGATTGGAGATGGACGTTGCACGGGCGCCAGGTCCAAAAAAGGACGAACATATGGCGGACTCTCTTCTTATATTTGGGGGTTTTCGCACTTTTTCGGGCGGTCCTTCAGTTTGGACCCCGCTAATTGGGTGATCCCTGATCACTCTGTTCGATTCCTAACCAATAAATGGGCGGGGGTCTGGATGGCTGGGTGTGTCCCAAGCGGTCACTGACCCCGTTGTTTACGCTTCCCTTGAACAGGGAGTGGCGCCGAAATGTCTGGGACTGTACCGGTCGCTCGAGTACCAGTCCTTTGTCTTGGTGAAGATGGGTCATTAAATGCTAATCGGCCCATCAAAATGCTAATTGGCCGGAGTTTCAATACCATCTGGACTCCTTGCTTGCAAATATACATTTCAGGCTCTGAGCCTGCCTGAGTCTTGCTTTGTCCATTTTACCCGCTAGGCTTTGTGAGTTTCTCTGTCCCTGGTTGTAAGTGGCCATCCCAGGTGGCTACACTCCGTCCTCTTGATCCTCAATGCGAAGCGTGAAAGATCACAATACTGGGTCTTCTCCTGTTCTCTGACATGCCGGGTACCCTCAATCAAGGACAGGTTCTACCCTACTCTGTCCTATGGGTCAAAACATTTACCTAAATTTCCCTAATACGACACATATCTAAAAATTTCTAAGGGGGCATTTAACATTCAATCCTATATTCCATTCTCCTTATATAAAAAAAAAAGGGAACCTCTAACTGTCTCTAACTAGACTACACTCATGCTGCTATTTAACAATCAAAGAACTTATCTTAGAACACAAATAATCCAATAGCAGCATCACATTCCTTCTTATCACTAATACTCATATACAGAAAAAAAAATAGCTTTATTAACGAAACAACAACAGCGGAATTTATTAAAGAGAAAGGTTCAGAAAGAATGTGGGGTTTGCTGGAGTCCGAGGAAAGGAGCTCTAAAGGTGTATACTGGAGGGCGGGAGGCTCTCCTCCATTTCCGCAATCTGATTGTCTGGATGACACTGCACAATATGGCTATCACTAGTAAGGCTTCCACTGTGTATGACATGGAGTACCATTTAATGAGATTCTCAGACCATGTGGGGGTATCAGTGGCTGGTTCTATGTGTGGTGTAGTGTCCGGGCTGGGGGTGTTGTGTTGGGTAGTTGTGTTCGGGGCCTGTGTGGTGAGGGAGGTAGAGGTGGGCAACGCGCGCAACTGTACTGTTCGAGCGACGATCATGATGTAGGTCATCAGGTTCGTCTTCATTTTGTTTGTGCTTTTCTCCGTCTGTAAGTATCTTCGTATCTTCCTAGGGGTACAAGCATAATATCTGTTATTATCTTGTTTCTTAACATCTCGTTTGTCTGTCTGTTTCTCCTTAACGTCAATTTCCCATTAGAATTGTCACCATATGTGACTCCCTCATTCTTTTTTTTAAAAAAACAACCATTTGCTGAGACAAGACATCTGAAAAAAATTCTGTCACAGTGCGAGTACTCTCGCAGCCTGTGTTTGATGGGCTGAGTGGGCGGACAATTTCTCCGTTCTCTGCAAACTTGTTTTTCCAACCAAGTGATTCTGAAAAGTAAATTGTAGGTGGGGGGGGGGGGGGGGGGAATAGCAACCGAAGGGTCGCCGGAAAGGGGCAGAAGTTGTGGCAAAATGCATTCTTTAAACCACAGGAATGAAAAAGAACAGCAAAAGAGTTTCAAAAACAATTCTCTGAATGGGGTGCGTATGATCCGCGGCAGGACAAGAATGGGTGGGATCCCCGGGTAGGGCGGTGATCAGTGCCGTTGTTCCACTACCCGAGCTTGGCTGACCAAATGTATAGGGGGTCCTCAGGCAGGGCGGGGATAAGTGCCGTTAGTCCACTGCCTGAGTGACCTTCCAAGAGCGATAAGAATTTGGAAATATATGGGCTCCAACAAACTTGTTTCTTTAACTGCCATGTGGCGTCAGAAGAGTAGGTATGACTGTATCAAGAAATTATCTGTGAGGCTGACACACAAAATCATACAAGAGAGAACGAACAACATTTTTTAAAAAGCTGAACAAGAAAAGCGGGCGGGTTCCATCAGAGTGTAGGACATCGTAAATCTCAATCGGTTCCTGACTCTCATCATCTGGACACCTCAAGGTTTCATTACCAAAAAGGGTCTCAAAGGGGTTACCATGGTGGGAGTCAGACTCGGAGTCATCACCATCTCTCGGGTGCCAAACCCGTGCGTAGAGTTTTCGTGCTAATGCGGTGTGTGCCGATGTGGGGTCCATTCCTGTCAGACGACAGGAATTATCGCAGTGCCAATGTTTCGTAGAGCGGTCTGGGTAAGGGGGGTGTCGCTATCGCCGGGTGGTGGGTCAGGTTCCGGTGCAGGCAAATAAATCGTCTCAAAGCGGCTGAACATATCATGGTCGGTATCTATGGGGCTGCAGTGACTGGGGCCTGGTCTGTATGTCCATTGTTCAGGTCTCTCAGGGGCGTCAGTTGTGCTGTTGCTGTCGCTAGCAGCCGAATCAAGCGTGAGGGTGAAATCTGATGCTGGGGGCGGGGTCAAGGTCGTGTCTGTGGAAGTGCTTCTGCTGCTGGGGGAGGGAGGATTGGGATGTGTTATGGGCGAGGCGTTTTCAGAACCCCAAAAAGTATCATGGGAGTTCAACCAACCTCCCCTTTAATGTATTTGTTGCTTTTCCTAGCACACGGTTTGTTCCCTAGGTGTGGGATTACAATTATGGACACGTGGGTTTTTAAACACAAAACAATGTTTATTCCATGAACTCAACTTAACATCTTAAATAAACATTGGATCTCTTACCACCCCTTACTTCAAAGATAACTCTGAAAATATTACAACAGTAAATAATTCCCCAAAATGTTCCTTCAAACTTCCAAGAGATTTAACACCTTTAAACAGAATCACATCAGGTTAAAGGCTTTACTATTATGAGTTTAAATTACCCAAATGATCCAGAGATAGTCTTTCATGGCAGAGATCACAGCAAATCCAGCTCACTACAAAACACAGACACTCCCCAAGCTCTTTTCCTCCAAACTGAAACTTCAAAATGGCTGACCTGAGCTCAGCTCCACCCACTCTCTGACATCACTGTTTTCTTAAAGGTACATTGCATAAATATCCATGTCTTAAAGGTACTCTCGCATGACACCTCCCCCCAAGAAAAATAAATAAATCATCAACTTCAAGATGGTTTCATTTTTCACTTTTGCACCATCCATTAAGAAATGTACACAGTAAATATACTTTTTAGCTTTAAAAAAATAAAAAACACGCAAACAGGTCTAATAATATTGTCCATTTTTCTTTGTTCTTCTTCCTCCAACCGAAATCCTTCTCGATTGACAGTCTCTTTGAACAAAATCTCTGCACGATCCATCCATTCCTCTACTCCTCGGCATTTCTCTTCAGAATCAGATGATTTAGTTCAATCTGACCACAGAGCCCCTTGCAATTCTCCAATACAGGAACATTGGTTACCACAGCTTTCAGGCAGTCAAATGCCTGTTGAAAGTCCGCTGTCCATTGAAATTTTAACGTTTCTTCAACCAGTGTAGTAATCACGCCACAAAACCTTTGCACAACTGTTCGATCAAATCCACTCATGCTAAGAAATCACATTCTTTCCCTTCGTCTTGAGGATAATGGAAACTCCGCAAGGAAAGTGATTCGGCCTTCTCCAAATTCACTTTCGGCTAGGTTCATCACCAGACCCACCTCCTGAAGTCAATCGAAGAACTCCATACGATGTTTTAAATGTTCTTTCCATGTCTGGAAGTTGGAAATAAAAGCAGATTGTCCCAATTTCTCAATGCAATCCCTCAAACGTGGGATAGGATAAGAGTCCATTCTTGTAACTGCATTCATCTTTCGATAGTCCACACATAACCATTGGGTACCGTCTGGTTTAGGTACCATCACTATGGGTGAGCTCCATTGGCTGCAACCCACTTCAATTATGCCATTTTTAAGCATACTCTCAATCTCTCTTAACCTGTGCCAATTTTAAAGGATTAAGTCTATATGGATGTTGTTTGATAGGAACAGCATTTCCCACATCTACATCATGTATAGCCATTTTAGTACTTCCCAATTTATCTCGACAAAGTTGCCCATGTTATATCAATAACTCTTTCAGGTCAGTTTGTTTTTCCTCTGGAAGGTAACTTAACACTTCATCCCAATTATTAATAACATCCTCGTTTTCCAACTTAATTTAACGTATGTCAAATTCACAGTCATCTGGATTTGGTTTGTCACTTTGCGTTAGAATCATTAAAATCTCATTTTCCTCTCCTTCCCTTTCAAAGTACTTTTTAAGCATATTCACATGACACACTCGGTAAGTTTTCCTCCTATCTGGTGTTTTTACCACATAATTCACCTCACTTAATTTCCTTTCAAACTGATACGGTCCACAAAACCTAGCTTTTAAAGGCTCACCTACCACTGGTAACAACACTAAAACTTTATCCCCACTGGCAAAACTACGAACTTTGGATTCTTGTCCACTACCCGTTACATCACATTTTGTGCAAATTTCAAATGTTGTCTAGCCAATTCACCTGCTCTATTTAATTGTTCCCTAAAATTTGACACGTAATCCAATAGTGTAATTTCCGATTTCTCACCCACCAATTTTTCCTTAATCAATTTAAGTGGTCCTCTTACCCCATGACCAAAAATTAGTTCAAAAGGGCTAAATTTGGTAGACTCATTAGGTGCATCCCTAATTGCAAACAATACGAATGAGATTCCTTTATCCAAATCCTCTGGATAATCTTGACAATACGCCCTCAACATTGTCTGATGCCACCTTTCTAATGCTCCCTGCGATTCTGGATGGTACGCAGTTGATTTAAATTGTTTTATTCCTAAGCTATCCATAACTTCTTTGAATAACTTTGAAGTAAAATGTGTTCCTTGATCCGATTGAATTTCTGTAGGTAGTCCATATCTAGTAAAAAATGTAAGTAACTCCTCCACAATCCTTTTAGCTGTAATATTACTTACTGGAATGGCCTCTGGAAACCTAGTAGACACATCCATTACAGTCAAAAGATATTGATTCCCACTTTTTGTTTCAGGAAGTGGTCCTACACAATCAATTATGACCCTCGTAAAAGGTTCCTCAAATGCTGGAATGGGTATTAAAGGCGCTGGTTTTATCACTGCTTGAGGTTTCCCTATCACTTGACATGTGTGACATGTTTGACAAAATTTAACTACATCTTTATGTAGTCCAGGCCAATAAAAATGTTTCTGGATTTTAGCTTGAGTTTTCCTTATTCCCAAATGACCTCCCACTGGTACCTCATGTGCAACTCGCAACACCTCCTTTCTATACCCTACCGGCGATACTACTTGAAATGAAATGAAAATCGCTTATTGTCACACGTAGGCTTCAAATGAAGTTACTGTGAAAAGCCCCGAGTCGGCACATTCCGGCGCCTGTTCGGGGAGGCTGGTACGGGAATTGAACCGTGCTGCTGGCCTGCCTTTGTCTGCTTGCAAAGCCAGTGATTTAACCCAGTGTGCTAAACCATATCCTCCTCACCCACCACCTGTTCTTGTTCTTTTTCAACCATCTTCTTAAAGGTTTTTTCTTAAAGATACATTGCTTAAACATCCATGACTTAAAGGTACTCTCACATGACAGTTGTCAGTGGGCGGGTCTTTGTTGTCTGCCATTGCCAATGAGAGGTGGTGTGAGTGGCTGCACTTGTGTTCCACAAACCTTAAGCTGGTTTACATGGAACCATCCTGATTTTCCATTTGGATATGTGATTTTATAAACTGAGGGGCTTACTTTGTCCGAGATTGAAAAGGGTCCTGCAAATTTAGGGGAGAGGAATGAGCTGGGCTTGTATAAAGTGATCATCACTTGCTGTCCGACTGTATACTCTATCGGGTGTACTGTCTTATCAAAGCAGGCCTTACTCTGCTTTCGTTTAGCGCCTAGTCGAACAGCTGCAGCGAGCTGTGCTGCTTAAATATTTTCCAACATGTGCTGGACTGCTTTCTCATGGGTCAGGGCGGTGACTGCGGGGCGGGCCAAATCAAGTCCAAATAAATACTCGGTACCCTTCATGGGTCTTCCGGTCATGAGGGTATGGGGGGTGTATATCCTGTCGAACTCGACACTGTGTTTCTAATAAACATCAGTGCGAATGGGAGCACTGTGTCCCATGTCGTGTTGTGCTGCTGCACCATTTTCCTAAGTGTGGCCTTTAGCATCCGATTCATGCTTCCACAATGCCGCTGGACTGCGGGTGATAGGCAATGTGGAACTTTTGCTTTATACCAAAAATTGTCATGACATTTTTCATGACCCTGCCTGTGAAGTGCGAACCTTGGTCCGACTCAATACTACGGGGGAGTCCCCATCTAGTAAAAATTTGCTTGGTTAGTATCTTTGCCGTGGTCTTGGCTGTATTTGTTCTCGAGGGGAAAGCTTCGACCCATTTCGTAAATGTGTGGATTACCACCAACATATATTTGTATCCATTTCTGCAGCGGGGAGAGGGGACCAATATAATCTAACTGAACGTTTGTCCATGGGCCATTTACAGGGCGGGTGTGTCATAGCTGGGCTTTGTTCGCGGATCTATCTGGGTTGTTCTGTGCACAAATCAAGCAATTTTCAATGTAATGGGATACATCAGTTTTCAAATCAGGCCACCAGCAGAGAGGTCTGAGGTGAGCAAGGGTGGATTCAATCCCTTGGTGTCCATGTCCGTCATTGAATTTACAAATGATTTCATTCCTGTCCTGGGTGGGGACAACATAAATTCCATCTTTTAAAACAATTCCCTCCTGGATCGTTAAAGAATTCCTAAACTTTTCGTAGGGAGCTGGGAAGTTTCCTTTTAAAATTTCCTTCAATGTCTCGTCTTCCTTCTGTGCCTGGGCTAAGTATTGGATGTTGGTCTGTGAGACCTGAACTGCGTGTACTGGGGCGCTCTCGGGGGGTTGTCAAAAGTGGCCATGTCATGAGCCTGCCTTCGCTGGAGCGTCAGCTTTCACGTTACCGGGTGGGGAGGAACGATGGTGGCTTCTTACTTTAATTATGCTATATTTCCTGCCTTTAGCTGTCTGAAGGATATGTTTGAGCAGTGGGGCTGAGGGTAGAGGTTTTCCGTCGGCGGAAATAAATCCTCTCGATTCCCACAGGGATAGGAATTCTGTTCAGCTGTTGCAGATGTACAAACTGTCTGAATATATGTCTGCTGGGGTCGGGAATAAATCGGGATGCTGGACAATGTAAGCAATGGCTGCTAACTCGGCTGCCTGCAAACCTAAGTGTCCAGGCAACTTTAAAACTATCTCTTCCAAAGCGCATCCCTGCACGTCCTCCACATAAATACCACATCCTGTTATCCTTTTTCCATCAAGGACTATGGAGGAGCCATCTACGTAAATTCTCAATGCTTTGTCTGTGGGCTGGGTCATCTGTGGTGGGATGCCTGTCTTTTTTGGTACCGACTTGGGAACAAAGGGGTCTGTACTGTGCTTGGGGGCTATGATCTTGCACTCGTGTGGGGTTCCTGCATAGTGCAAATTGTCGGCCAGAAACGTGTGCGTTTTTATCCGTTTTACGGTAATGTCACATCCTTGTAGGAGTAGGGTCCATCGCGCTCCTCGAATTTGGCTTACTGTGCCGTCTTTTAGTCTGCCGTCCAATAAAAGCTGTGTCGGGGTGTGCTCGGTCACAATGGTTACTGGGTTGAGTCCGGGTATGTACGAGAAGTACTGTACCGCCCAGAAAACTGCTAACAGGTGCCTTTCGCAGGCTGAAAATCCCTGTTCTACTGGATCTAAAACTCGTGAGGTATAGGCTACGGGTCCTAAACGATCGTGCCTTTCCTGCAGGAGTACGGCTGAAAGGGTTCAGTCGATGGTCGCTACCTCTATCGCGTATGGGGAGTGTGGATCTGGAGCTTGCAAAGCAGGGGCTGTGATTAGGCCGCGTTTCAATGCATCCACGGCATCCTTGTGTTGTGGAAGCCATTTCCATGGGGCCTGTTTCTTTAGGAACTCGGAAAGTGGGGCTGCTTTTGTGGTGAACCGTCTTATGTGGTTTCTACAATATCCAACCAGTCCTAAAAATGACCGGAGTGCTGTAACGTATTGAGGCAAGGGCAATTTACAATCGAGTCTATGTGTTTGTGTTCTATTTCATGCTTACCATGCGTGATGACCGTATCTAAATATGTGACTTTTTCCTGGAGGATTTGGGCTTTCTTGGGGTTAATTTTGCATCCAATTGTTGTGAGTAAGTCCTAATAATTCCGAAAGAAGCGAGATGTGCTCTTCTCTGGTGTCAGTCTGTAGGAGCAAGTCGTCCACATACTGAACAAGGCATTCAGGGTGGGAAAATTTAGATAAGCTGTTTGCCAATTGTCTGTGGAAAATGGAGGGGGAGTTGTGGAAGCCTTGTGGAAGGCACGTCCACGTGTACTGTTGTCCCTGGAAAGTGAACGCAAATTTACACTGGCATGCTTTGTCCAGTGGGAGGGCCAAAAGCCATTGCTGATGTCCAATTCCGTGAAAAAGTGTGACTAGAGTCCCTGTTTTGACATGGTCTCGCGTCTCATGGCAATGGTGGGGGCTGCTAATGGGGTCACTTTGTTCAATTCCCTATAATTGATGGTCAGTCGCCATGAACCATCTGGTTTTCTTACTGGCCAAATTGGAGCATTGTTCATCGATGCTACGGGTCGAATCACTCCTTGGTTTAATAAACTTTGGATCACCTTAGTTATCTCTCCCTCGTCTTGCTGGGGGAAGCCGTATTGTTTCTGGGACTTAGGATCGGAACCTGTAATGTTAACCACTCATGGGATTTTGCCGCAGTCGTGCTTGTGCTGGGCAAACTATGCCTTATGTCTTTTCAAGACCTCTCTAACCGTCTTGTCTGTGGTAATGGTTTGTGGATCAAACCAGTACTCTCCTACTGAGCTGATTCTGTGTGCATTATCTCCTACTGTGAGCGTGGCGGGGGCTCGTGCTGCTCTAGCCATTTTCCATATACATCTAATAACTGGGTTGAACGAAAGGTTGTGTGCACTCATGAAATCTATGCCTAGGATGTGTTCTGCTGCCTGGGGTAAATCTACTAAAATGACCGAGTGTTTTGTTTGAATATTGCCAGTCTGTACACCCACAGGGGCTGTGATGTGTCCCTGCTGGAGGTGACTTGTAAAGCCAATAAGGGTAATGGTGTCTGTAGTAGGCCATATATCTCTCTGGTACATCACGGAGGAGTTTAACGTGGTTCGGGACCCTCCTGTGTCCCAAAGGAACTCTACTGAATGTCCCCAGACTGTGCCTGCAACTACCGGTCTTCCGGACTTATCCCAAAGGGTATCGCAGACCCAAGTTGGGGAGCCCGAACACCGTGAATCGGTGCCATTAATAGCCAAATTATCTGCTCGAGCGCTAACACTGTGGATGGGTCTGGCATTGTTTCTAGGGGCGGCATTTGTGTGCTGATTCCTTTGCTGCTTCGGGGGGGGGCTTGACATTCTCGTGCGTAATGTCCTTTCTGTCCACAATTATAACATTCCTGTACTTTAGGGTGCTGCGCATTACCTCTGCCTTCATTGACCCAAATGGGGTCTTGGTGTGCCCTTACAGGATTCATTGTAGCGTCTACTCTCTCCTGCTCAGTCTTTCTCTGTATAGACTGTTCCCAAGCTCTCGACAAGCGTTTTAGAACCCACACTTCACTGTGTGCCGGGTCTGAGGAGTCGTAACTGGCACATGCCTTCTGTCCTGCCTCTGTGGCATGCGATACTAGGGTACGGGTCCATTTGGCCGTATCGTCTACTGATAAATGGGCGCGGGCTAATTCACCAAATACCACGGTAAAGTGGATCCAAAGGAGTCCAGCAAACGCTGTTGGATGCTCTCCCTTTTTCTGTCGGCACCGGTTGAGTCCTTCTACCGGGTCTCCTCTATTACAGCCAATCGCATCTAAAATGGCTGTTTTCATCTCTTGGAGACTACCTCCTCCTACATTTTGTGGGTGGGGAAGGGCTGAACTAACTGACAGGTCAAGGCACATAACTATGAGCTTTACCTCTTCCTGCTTGTCTAAACCGTACATGAGAGTCTGTTGCTTCACTAGTTCGAAAAAGTGGTATGGGTCTGATGTGGGGTGGAAAGTCTCAATCTTATCGCGGGCATCTCTTAACTGGGTGATGGTAATGGGGTGGTGTACACAAAATCGGGTTGGTCTTCCGTGGTATCCCTGCGCTGCGTGGTAATGGGGTTCATTGGGTTGGGTACTGCCTGTGCAGTCGTTGGTGCGGGTGCTTTTCTTTTCGCGGCCTGGGGGGCTCTATTCTGATTTTCGGTCTCACTCACGTACCGTTGGGCCGTTTCACTGAGTTCATGCCAATCGGGGCCGTCTTCCTGATCTAGCTGTGGGCCAAAGGTGTCTCTGAACCCATTCTGAACAGATAGCAGGGATTGCAATTTTGCAATTTGCTGCCTGCACTTGGCATGATCCACCAAACTCTCGCTCTGTTCCGTGGTGGAACTGTGGCGTGCTCGGAGGGTTGCCTTCAAATCATCGCATTGTTTCCTCACCTGTCCTACCTGGTTCTCTGCTTCTTCTCTTACCATTACAGCACGTTGCGTGTCCTGATACGCCTTATCATACTGAATTTGGAAGCTGTGAAGGTGGGCGAGACAGGATTGATGTGCCCTCTTGACACCATCCATTTCCTTGTCCTTCGCTCCCGGAGCTGCACATTTAATCTCTCGCTTTCACTAATGTCTCCCTCTCTGCTTCTCTCCTTCTCCTCAAGCTGTCTGTGGAGCATCCTCACCACCTCCTCTGTGCCTCGCAATTGTGCCAGACAGGACACGATTGCCATCGGCTTACGAATCTTACTGAAACTTTTCTTGTGGATCTCTGTCAGGCTGTCCCACCAAGTCTGTCCTATGCTGCCAGGACCTGTCTCTTCATTTGTGCAAAATTCCGACCATAGGGGCCATCCTTTCCCCTTTAGGTATCTCCTAAGCTCTTCTTCCCAAATGGGACACTGTTTTGATCTGTTGGTAGCTGCGACCTCGGGCTCTTGTGGATGCATAAGGCGTTCCATTGCCTTCATGGCCATCCCTACAATTACTTCTGTCTCCCGGGAATTTGGAACAAGGGGGAATAAAGCGGTGGTGCAAACACGGATACGGCTCAAGCTATTTTCCGGTTTACGCAACTCCCGAAAGTTTCACGCAACAAAATCTATCGAGTTTACCTTATCTCTCTTTGTTAGTAGCATGCAAATTATACACTTCCGAATCTGGAGGTTTGATCGATACTGGTCTCGCTTGTGGTTTCTTTTACTTTGCCAATTTGGATTCTAATTCAAACACTTTTGTGGGTTCTCTCGGAGTGACACAGTCACTTCTGGGTCGAATCCCGGTGGAGTCGCCAATAACTGTTGCCTTTCTTTTCCTGTGTGGCTCTGCTCTAACTATGGCAATCAGAGAGTTTGACCTCCTTTCTTTTGATATCTATGTTCTACTGCTCAGAGTCGCCAGGTATCAAAGGATACCACCACAAGGTTCAACCTGCTATCGATCAAAGAGCCAAACACCAGTTAGTTAGTTCAAGGTCAAGGGTACTTTATTTATACACAATTAGTCATGCAACATAAACACTACTAGTTAAATACTACTAATTAACTACACCTATCGACTAAGATAACCTGTACTTAACTTCAGGCACCCGGCTTAGGTCAGAGGAACAGTGGCCGCTGTCCGATTCTGGATCTATTGAGTCTGGAGAAGGAGCTGCTGCTCAGCTGGGCTCATCTGTCTGGAAGCGAGCGTGAACTTGGACTTGCTTCTGGTGGTGCTGCGATTGGAGATGGTCGGTGTCGGGGCGTCAGGTCTAAAAGAGGACAAACATATGGCCGACTCTCTTCTTATACTTGGGGGTTTTCACGCTCTTTCGGGTGGTCTTTCAGTTTGGATCCCACTAATTGGGTGATCCCTGATCACTTCGTTCGATTCCTAACCAATAAATGTGAGGGACCTGGATGGCTGGGCGTGTCCCAAGCGGTCATGATCCCGTTGTTTACGTTTCCCTTGAACAGGGAGTGGCGCCGAAATGTCTGGGACTGCACCGGTTGCTCGAGTACCAGTCCTTTGTCTTGGTGAAGATGGGCCATTAAATGCTAATCAGCCCATCAAAATGCTAATTGGCCGGAGTTTCAATACCATCTGGACTCCTTGCTTGTAAATATACATTTCAGGCTCTGAGCCTGCCTGAGTCTTGCTTTGTCCATTTTACCCGCTATGCTTTGCGGGTTTCTCTGTCCCTGGTTGTAAGTGGCTATTCCAGATGGCTACAGGCCTCAGGACGTTACCTGAGGCTCTCCCCCGATGCTCCGGCACCAATGGGCTGCGTTCCCGATGGTGTGGGGCGCGTGTGCTAATTTGTTTCGGAGAACCTGGCGTGGCAGCTGCGGACTGAGCGCAGCGCCGCCACAGTCGGGGGGGGGGGGGGGGGGAGCCGATCCGCGGCAAGGGGGTGCTTTGGCATGGCTGGGGGCACTGGTAGGGGGTGGTCCGGGGGTGATGAGCCTGGCCAAAGGCGGGCACTATTTGGCAGGCCGGGTCCGTGCACAGCCGCATCATGTTGCACGGCGCCATCGCTGGAGGACTCCACCGTGCGCCCATGGACCCAGCAATTCTCGGCCGTATCCACATCTGGAGCCAGGGGCTCTACGCTGCCTGCTAGTCCTCCACCAGACAGAGAAACGGTGGAGCCCTGTTTTTTCAGGCATAAAATGCCACTGTTCCCACGCCTGCGTCAGCTCAAATGGAGAATCCAGCCCAATGTATTCACCTCAAAGGTTGTAGCATTGTTAAAACATTCATTCAGGACTTCCGGTTGCGGCGATGCGGAGCTAAGCCGCACATTTCGGCAGCTCCCGCTAGAACGGACTTTTGGGCTCTCCGGAGGAGCCCCAACTGAACATTTTTGATCTAATCCCATGTGGGAAGGTGAAGCAAGGTCCCCCTTCTGTCTTGTATGGAGGGGACTAGAAGTGGAGGAACAAAAAAAGAGGCTTTGGAGCAGCGGCAG
The DNA here is from genome assembly GCF_047496885.1 of Scyliorhinus torazame. Classification (NCBI taxonomy): domain Eukaryota; kingdom Metazoa; phylum Chordata; class Chondrichthyes; order Carcharhiniformes; family Scyliorhinidae; genus Scyliorhinus; species Scyliorhinus torazame. The sequence continues at coordinate 190,194,669 of NC_092712.1, read as the reverse complement.
AAACGAGGGGGAGAAAACAAGATGGCGGAGGGCGGAGATCAAGCAGCATGGGGGCCGGACCAGCAGGGGTTTCTCAGGCGCTGCGTGGAGGAGCTTAAAAAGGAGGTCCTGGCGCCAATGCTGTTGGCGATCGAGGGGCTGAAGGCGACCCAGAGGCCCAGGCGGTAGAGCTCCGAGAGGTGAAGGAAAAAACTAATGAGAACGAGGACGAGATCTTGGGCCTGGCGGTGAAGATGGAGGCGCACGAGGCGCTGCACAAGCGGTGGGCCGAGAGATTCGAAGTCCTGTAGAATAGGTCGTGGAGGAAGAATCTCCGGATTCTGGGTTTCCCCGAAGGTGTGGAGGGGGCGGATGCTGGGGCGTATGTGAGCACGATGCTCCATTCGCTGATGGGGGCGGAGGCCTCTCCGAGCCCCCTGGAGCTAGAAGGGGCTCACCGGGTCCTGGCGAGGAGACCCAAGGCTGGTGAGCCACCATGGGCGATAGTGGCAAGGTTCCATCGTTTCGCGGACAGAGAGAGTGTCCTGAGATGGGCCAAGAAGGAGCGGAGCAGTAGATGGGAGAATGCAGTGATCCGAGTCTACCAGGACTGGAGCGCGGAGGTGACAAAGAGGAGAGCTGGCTTCAATCGGGGCAAGGTGGTGCTGCATAAAAAAAGGGTGAGATTCGGAATGCTGCAGCCTGCGCGACTGTGGGTCATGTACCAGGACCGACACCACTATTTCGAAACGCCAGAAGAGGCTTGGACCTTTATCCAAACGGAAAAGTGGACTCGAACTGAGGGGCTGTGGTAGTGGGGGAGATGTTGACTGTATACAGGGTTGTAAATATGGGTAAAGAATGTTTCACGGGTGGGACGATGGATGGGGATGGGGGAAGAGTTTTTGAAGGGGGGACAGTGATGAATGTGGGCGTTGGTGCTGGAGAGAGGTGAGACTCGGGGATGGGGGAATTAGGATAAGGCCACAACAGGAGCTGCGCCACAGGGAGCGGGGCTGGCTCAGGAAAGCGCAGGCTTTTTCCCACGCTAGGGAGGGGGGGGATGGAGGAGCGCAAGGAGGAGGAGGGATTTCCACACCGGGGGGGGGGGGAGTCAACGGGAAGGCGGGGGATGCCGGGGTCAGCAGGAGTCAGCTGACTTCCGGAAGCATTATGGGGGGAGCAAAAGAGCTAGATTTGGATCTAGCGGGGAGGGGGGGTGGGGAGGGGGGAGAGCGGGGGACAATAGGGACAATGGCCGAGGGGGAACTGAAAATGGAAGAGGTGGTCGGGGCGGGGGTTCCCCGTCTGGGGGACTGGAGGGTGCGGGAGACGCGGGCAAGGGACTGGCCTAAAATAGGAGATGGCTAGTCGGCAGGGGGGTGGAGTGGGTAGCCCCCCAATCCGGCTGATCACGTGGAATGTGAGAGGCCTAAATGGGCCGGTTAAGAGGGCCCGAGTGTTCGTGCACTTAAAGGGACTGAAGGCAGTCGTGGTCATGCTTCAGGAGACACATTTGAAGGTGGCAGATCAGGTCAGGTTAAGAAAGGGATGGGTAGGACAGGTATTCCATTCGGGGCTGGATGCGAAGAATAGAGGGGTGGCAATACCGCTGGGGAAGCGAGTGTCGTTTGAGGCCAAGAACATAGTGGTGGACAACGGAGGCCGATACATGATGGTGAGTGGTAGGTTGCAGGGGACGGGGGTGGTATTGGTAAATGTATACGCCCCGAATTGGGACGACACTGGATTCATGAAACGTATGTTGGGGCGTATTCTGGACTTGGAGGAAGGAAGTTTGATAATGGGTGGGGACTTCAACGCGGTGTTGGACCCAGCACTGGATTGCTCCAGATCCAGGACCGGAAAGAGGCCTGAGCTGCGGCTCAGGGGGTTTATGGACCAGATGGGGGGAGTAGATCCGTGGAGATTTGCCAGGCCTTTGGCCAGAGAAGTCTCTTTTTTCTCCCATGTACACAAGGCCTACTCCCGGATAGATTTTTTTGTTCTGGGCAGGGCATTGATCTCGAAAGTGGAGGGGACGGAGTATTCGGCCATAGCCATTTTAGACCACGCCCCACACTGGGTGGAATTAGAGCTGGGGGAGGAGAGGGACCAATGCCCGCTGTGGCGGTTGGATGTGAGACTGTTGGCAGATGAAGTGTGTGGGAGGGTGCGGGGGTGCATCGAAAGGTATCTGGGGAGGTGCAGGTGGGAGTAGTATGGGAGGCGCTGAAGGCGGTGGTTAAGGGAGAGTTAATCTCCATCAGGGCTCATAGGGAGAAGAGAGAGGGCAGGGAAAGGGAGAGGTTAGTGGGGGAGATTTTAAGAGTGGACAGAGAGATATGCAGAGACCCCTGATGAGGGACTGCTCAGGGAGAGGCGAAGTCTCCAGACGGAGTTCGACCTGTTGACCACCGGGAAGGCAGAGGCACAGTGGAGGAAGGCACAGGGGGCGATGTATGAATATGGAGAGAAGGCGAGCCGGATGCTGGCACATCAGCTCCGTAAGAGGATGGCAGAGAGGGAAATAGGTGGAGTCAAGGATGGAAGGGGAACTATGGTGCGGAGTGCAGTGAAAGTGAATGAGGCATTCAAGGACTTCTACGAGGAGCTGTATAGGTCCCAGCCCCCAGGGGGAAAAGAGGGGAGGCGAGATTCTTGGACCAACTGAGGTTCCCGAGGGTGAAGGAGCAGGAGGTGGCTGGTTTGGCGGCGCCAATTGGGGTGGAGCAGCTGGTTAAAGGACTGGGGAGCATGCAGGCAGGGAAGGCCCCGGGACCGGATGGGTTCCCGGTGGAGTTCTATAGAAAGTATGTAGACCTGTTAGCCCCGTTGCTGGTAAGGACTTTCAATGAGGCAAGGGAGGGGGGACCCTGCCCCCGACATTGTTGGAGGCGACGATCTCTTTGATTCTGAAGCGGGATAAGGACCCACTGCAATGCGGGTCGTATAGGCCGATCTCGCTCCTCAACGTAGATGCTAAGTTGCTGGCAAAAGTGTTAGCTACGAGGATTGAGGACTGTGTCCCGGGGGTGATTCACGAGGACCAGACGGGATTTGTAAAGGGCAGGCAGCTAAATACCAATGTGCGGAGGCTACTGAATGTGATTATGATGCCATCGGTGGAGGGAGAGGCGGAGATAGTGGCAGCTATGGACGCGGAGAAGGCCTTTGACCGAGTAGAGTGGGAGTATCTCTGGGAAGTGTTGAGGAGGTTTGGGTTCGGGGGAGGGTTTATTAGTTGGGTTAAGCTCCTGTATAGAGCCCCGGTGGCGAGTGTGGTCACGAACCGGCGGAGGTCGGAGTATTTCCGGCTGTATTGAGGGACGAGGCAGGGGTGCCCCCTGTCCCCCCTGCTGTTTGCATTAGCAATTGAACCTTTGGCCATGGCGTTAAGGGAGTCGGGGAAATGGAGGGGGGTGGTCCGAGGGGGAGAGGAGCATCGAGTGTCGCTGCACGCAGACGATCTGTTGCTGTATGTGGCGGATCCAGTGGAGGGAATGGTTAAGGTCATGCAGATCCTAAGGGAGTTTGGGGACTTCTCGGGCTATAAGCTCAATGGGGGAAAGAGTGAGCTCTTTGTGGTGCATCTGGGGGATCAGGGAAGAGGGATAGACGACCTACCGTTGAGGAGGGCGGAAAGGAGCTTTCGATACTTGGGGATCCAGGTAGCTAGGAGCTGGGGGGCACTGCACAAACTTAATTTGACGCGGCTGGTGGAACAGATGGAGGAGGACTTTAAAAGGTGGGATATGTTGCCACTCTCGCTAGCGGGCAGGGTACAGTCGATTAAAATGGTGGTCCTCCCGAGGTTTCTTTTTGTATTCCAATGCCCCCCAATTGTGATTACCAAGGCCTTTTTTAAGAGGGTAAGCAGGAGCATTATGGGATTTGTGTGGGCGAGCAAGACCCCGAGGGTAAGGAGGGGGTTCCTGGAGTGTAGTAGAGATAGAGGAGGGCTGGCGTTGCCGAATCTGGGTGGCTACTACTGGGAGCCAACGTGGCGATGATCCGTAAGTGGGTGATGGAGGGAGAGGGGGCGGCATGTAAGAGGTTGGAGATGGCGTCCTGCAAAGGAACGAGCCTGGGGGCGCTGGTGACGGCACCGCTGCCCCTCTCACCGACAAAGTACACCACGAGTCCGGTGGTGGCGGCAATGCTAAAGATCTGGGGATAGTGGAGACAACATAGGGGCGCGATGGGAGCCTCGGTGTGGTCCCCGATCAGAGATAACCATCGGTTTGTCCCAGGAATGATGGACGGGGGGTTTCAGAGCTGGTATCGGGCAGGGATTAGAATAATGGGGGACCTGTTCATTGATGGGACGTTTGAGATGGGACGATAGGAGAAATTTGGACTACCCCCGGGAAATGCCTTCAGGTACATGCAAGTGAGGGTGTTTGTGAGGTGGCAGGTGAGGGAATTCCCGCTGCTCCCGGCACAGGGGATACAAGACAGGCTGATTTCGGGCGTATGGGTCGGAGAGGGCAAGGTGTCGGCGATATACCAGGAGATGAAAGAAGAGGGGGAGGCTTTGGTAGAGGAGCTGAAGGGTAAATGGGAAGAGGAGCTGGGGGAGAAGATTGAGGAGGGTCTATGGGCTGATGCCCTAAGTAGGGTTAATTCCTTTTCCTCGTGTGCCAGGCTCAGTCTGATACAATTTAAGGTTGTTCACAGAGCACATATGACGGGGGCGAGGCTGAGTAGGTTCTTTGGGGTGGAGGACAGATGTGGGAGGTGCTCAGGATGCCCTGCGAACCATGTCCATATGTTTTGGTCATGCCCGGCACTGGATGGGTTCTGGAGGGGAGTTGCGAGAACAGTATCTAAGGTGGTGAAAGTCCAGGTCAAGCCAAGCTGGGGGCTAGCACTATTTGGAGTAGCGGACGAGCCGGGAGTGCAGGGGGGAGAGGAGGGGGGGGGCATCTCTTTCTGGGGGGCGGGGGGCAGAGGGAGGGATAGGGAAGGGGGGTTCTTCGGGGGGGCGTCTGAGCAAGAAAAACATAAACGATCCGGAAAACTGATATGTACGGGAGGAATCCAATGTACAAAGTTCTGTATCATATTGATTTGCCATGTTTATGTCTTGCTATGCGAGTTTTTTCTTCTTTTTTGTTACGGGGGGGGGGGGGGCGGGGGGCGTTTGTTTATATGGTTGAAAATTCTGTTAAAAATTCTTAATAAACATATTTTTTAAAAAAAAACATTCATTCAGACAGCAATAAGGCACACAACTGATCAATTGGAAAATTCACCTCCCATTTCCAATTCTTCCACTTTTTTAGTGCTATAAGCAAGTTTTATTCAACATTTAGTAAGTATTTAACAGCTCACTTGTTGCTTGATTTATTTTTGGTTGCATAAAATAAAGTAAACTAGTGATTAATCTAACTGGAAAGGGAGGGTTCAAGGAAGCGTTAAAATAATGCCTGTTGATTATTTAATCATTAGTTGCATTATTAACTATTACTTCACAAGTGAAGCAAGCAGAGTCTTAGGACTGTTTGGATAAACATTTTTTTAAAATAATAAATTTAGTGTACCCAATTCATTTTTCCAATTAGGGGGCAATTTAGTGTGGCCAATTCACCTAACCTGCACATCTTTTGGGCTGTGGGGGCAAAACCCACGCAAACACTGGGAGAATGTGCAAACTCCACACGGACAGTGACCCAGAGCCGGGATGGGAACTGGGTGCCGTGAGGCTGCAGGGATAACCCACTGTGCCACTTTGCTGCCCAGATAAACAAGATACCAACAGTAACTTCCTTAAATATTCACTCCCTCTACCGGCGCCATATAGTGGCAGGTGTGTTTCATCGAGAAGATGCATGACAGCAAGTCGCCAAGCCTAAGCATTTCTTGTGTTCATAGATCATAGATCATAGAATTTACAGTGCAGAAGGAGGCCATTCAGCCCATCAAGTCTGCACCGGCCCATGGAAAGATCAAGTCTTCCTGATCCTCCTGGCTCACAATATATATATATTTTTTATATACAACTATTCTTTCTTCTTTCTTCTAGTCTTTGATACATTTCCGGGCAGGTTTAACCTGTCATGGATGGCAGCAGTGATCCACGGCTCAGGTCATAGGCTAAAAGTGCAATGACGTCTCCTGCAATCTCATCATATGAATCTACCCAATTTTCATTCCATTGAAATCTACAAAGGAAGGCTGACCCACTCTGTCAAAGTACTACCCAGACAGTGAAAATGAAACTTTATCCCAGAGAACTACAATCATTTTAGGGAAGTAGTCAAGTAATACAAATACTTTGGGTGCCATTGTCCTGTTTGCAGACTAAGTGCTCCCGACAGCGAGAAAACCGGAGTGAGTCCCACTGGCGCTAGGAGCGCTGAAGAGGCGAGATTATGTGCACGAAAATGCACAAACACTCTGCCCGCGTTAATCTCACTGGATTTCCGATTTCCCACGTAAGTGATTTGCTGGAGTCAGGATTCACCTTGTTAACTTGACAATCTGGAGCAGCCTTTAAATGCTCCCCTCAGATTGTCATTCAAGCCAAGAAGATAGCTGCAAGAAGACCTGCACCAAGGTTCCTTGATACCAACATTGATAGGATGCTGCACACTGCGGAGGAGAAGAGGGACATCCTATTCCTCAGGCTGTTCTTCATCCTCCTCCTCCATCATATAACCCTGCTGCGCCAAGTTAATAGGAAGGAGGGGCTAAAAGGTTAATGGGAAGGTGGGGTTAATGGGTACTGGGAAGGGGGTTTTAAAGGGCCTTGGAAGGAAGTTTAATGGATAATGGGAAGGAGGTTAAAGGTTAATGGGAAAGGGGTAAAAGGGTAATGGGAAGGGGAGTTTAAAGTAGGAATGGGGGTTAAAGGATACTGGGAAGGGGGTTAAAGGGCAATGGAAGGGGTGGTTAAAGGGTAATGGTAAGGGGGGTTAAAGGATAAAGGGAAGGGGGAGTTAAAGGGTAATGGGAATAGCGGGAAGAGTAATGGGGAGGCAGAGTTAGAGGACAAGGCGGGTGATGGTGATAGAGCTGCCAGACTGTAGCCCTCCTAGTCAACGAATCTGGACTTAATGAATTTCTCCCTGGTGCAACAGTCTTGTGTGAGCCTGGCTGTGGCCTGTTGAGCCTGCTCCGGGTGCCCTCATCTAATGAAGCCAGATGTTCTTCATCCTCCTCCCTCTCCTCCACCATATTTCCCAGCTGCACCAATTTGTGCAGGCGTCATTAGCCATAACCTCAGCGGGTAGGCCTCATCACCCACTAGCCAAACCCTCACCTGAGGGACTGCCTCGATGGCGCCAAAACCTCAGGGTGCACCAGGATACGTGCACAGACATGATGTTCAACTGGTGATTGCACACCAACTGCACGTTCAGGGAGTGGAACCCCTTCCTGTTGATGAAGGGCACTCATAGTCGAGCTTGTGCTTGGAGGGCGATATGTGTGTCATCGATCGCCCCTGGACCTGAAGCATGCCAGCTATGGCAGCAAACCCTGCGGCCCGGGCATCCTGGTGGTCCTGGTCCAGGTAACTGGTGACTGGTGATGTAATCCAATGCCTGGTGCATTGGGCATCCGTGACATCATGGATGCACCTCTGCGTGCATGTTTGGGAAATCATGCCATAGGTCCCTGCTTGAGCTCTGGAAGGGACCAGAGGCATAATAGTTGAGGGCAGCTTTAATTTGATGGCCACCAGGGGTGGGCGTCTTCTTCCTCCTCATGGTGCTAGGTCAGCCATTACCTGGCACAAAGTCTCTTTGTGTGGCCAGAGCCATCATCGACACATGATGCATGGAGGCTCATTGAAGGACCAGCACCAATGATAGACACGAGGCCTATTGTGTCGCGGCCTTCGGACCCCCTCCTCGGATTGATGAGTGGCTGGCACTTGCACCTCACTGGCAGGCCCCTGCTGTCCTCCTGCAGGCTCCTTTCATGCAAGGTCTTACCTGGGTTGGCTCTGGCGCTCTTGCCACCTTGCTTCCATGATAGCAGCACTGGCCAGGTAGACAACACGCATCGCTGGCTGCATTTTGAAATCCATTCTTTATCTGTGAGGTGTGGGGGCAAGAAAGAGGGACAGTCAGCATGGTTATGCATCCCTTGACCCTCTGTTCCTCCTAACTCCAGGTGACCTTTCCCTTCATTCCCTCAGTAATGGTGAGCCTCATGGTCTGGTGACAGTGGAAGCCCCTGTGCGGTTCCATTGTCGTGAGGTTCAAGCCCTGCCTATGGCCCACACTTCCACTGAGCAATGCTCGGATATAAAGCCTGGGCTAGAACCAGGATATCATTAATGATGAAAGCAAATTACTGCGGATGCTGGAATCTGAAACGAAAGAGAAAATGCGGGAAAATCTCAGCAGGTCTGGCAGCATCTGTAGGGAGAGAATAGACCTCTTTTCTCTCCCTACAGATGCTGCCAGACCTGCTGAGATTTTCCAGCATTTTCTCTTACATATCATTAATGATGGACAGTTGATAGGAGGCTCTAGGCTATTTGTATTCTAGGAGGGCCCGGGTGCTCACAGAGGGAAGGAGGGATGACCAGTGGATTATCAACATTAAACATCATGCTGCCTTCTTCCTGACAAGTAGCTACATTCCAGACATCAGGGCAGCCACTTGAGGACCAGGCACTTTAAAAGCGATTTACAGCCCTGTCGACTTGAGTGGTCACCCTAACGGGGGTGTCCTCTCTGAGCAAGCCTTGTGCCTTCCTGCCAGAACAGTGGTGGAGATGTTCACACTGTGCAGGCATGTGATTCTATGTTTAAGATGCTGAAGTGAGGACACATCCTAAAGATAAGTCTTTGAAAGATGAGTACCTTTGCTGGGAGCTTTGCAGCTATGATATGTGCAGCCAATGTTTAACACAGAGGTTGTGTCCGAATTCTGTTCATGTCTCCTGGACAGGTTCGGGATTCATACACTCAAACTGTGTGATACATGTGGGTGAGGTTGACCTGCGGGTCCAGGAGAAATCACCTGAGCCTCAAGAGAGTTAGTTGATAGTCTCAACAGTGAAGTTTTTACCCTGACAGGGGCTGTCTGCCAGACAGGGTTTCAGCAGTCACTGGTGCATAAGTTATTTGTGTGAATTTAGCTTTGTTAATCCCTGCTTCATCTATTATCGAGCTGTGCATCTACAGAGTCCATTGAGGTGTCCCAACACCTGGTGGTCCTGAGATTTAGCTTGGCCACGCCCATCTCATTGATGAGAGTGCTGATACAATGATGAGGGTCTCCAGATGGGCAGGGTGAATAAAAATCTACATGACAGGAGACCTCAGACATTTCCAGAGAAAGTGACAGCATTCAGCAGTTTCAACAGTCAGGAGCCTGAAATTAACATCTAAGGAGTGAGTTGCCAGTCTTTACAGCAGCATTGGAAGGTTCAGCCATGGCACTCCTCTCCCAAGGGGACTCCCCAAGTACAGGCCCTTGCCACCAACACGGGCCCCACTACGCCCCGGTCACCAGACAAACATCCCTCAGCAAGCCAGAATAAAATCTGAAAGGCACTTACCTCCTTGCAACACAGGCGGCACTTGATTCGGGCTTCCAACCTGGGGCTGGATTCTCCGCAGCCCCGCGCCGTAATCATGTTTGGCGCGGTGGCGGAGAATCAATGATTTCGCAGGAATCATGCACGCCGCCACTCCCGCGATTCTCTGGTCCCCGGAGAATCGCTCGCACGCGGATTACGCGGTGTGGCTGGGGGGCCATTAACAGAGGCTGCCCTGGTAGGGGGGTGGAGGGGGGATCGAGCACCGGGGGGGGCTCATGAGCAGCCAGGGCAGCAATCGGCAGCTCAGATCCGCGGGTGCACTCCATCTCGGGGGATCCTACATTGTCGATGTCCGTCCACCATGGTGCATGGTGCGGCCGCCGCCGTGCGCATGCGCGGAACCCCGACCAGAAGTGCGGGGACCCGTATCCACAGCCAGAGCTGGGAGAAGCACTCTGGGGCCCTGCTAGCCTCCTGCAGGTAAGTGAATCACTCTTGACTTTTTAAAGGAAAATCAAGAGTGAAGTCCCAGCGTTTTTACGCCGGCGTGGGGACATGTCCCATTTTTGGAGAATCCAGTCCCCTATAATAGTATTCAAATGAATGCAATGAGCACTTTGCATGCTCCAGCCAGAGTGGGGGGTGGGGGGAAACCAATTATGGCTGGAAGACTCGTAACGGGTCTGATGTCCAGTGCAAATCCCAATTTTGGCACGATGCGGGATTCAATGGACCATCTCAAATCCCGCAACCAGCGGGCAGCCCCAGAGAATCCCAGCCTTTGGCTCTAACCACTGTCTTTTATTCAATGCCTGTATTTATCAGAAACCTAAGTCTTGAGTTCACAGGGCTTCCCAGGAATATCGCCTGAAATGGAACTCGAAGAACCTAGGACACCAGAGCACCTGACAAGCGTGAGTATGAATGCTAAGAACAATCTGTGCAGTAATCTCCAGCATATTTTATGCTTTCCTCACAAGACTGCTTAAATAGTTGTGCAGTACACCACTAACTAAGCAGTCTTGTGAAGAAAACTTACAATATGCACCAGCATCACATGGAAGTAGGAGTACGATCTTTGAATAGACTATGTGTAAGCAGCAGGCACATTTCAGAGTTTTTTTTAAGGATTGACTGTTAAAACAGTAATTGTTGAAGGATAGGGTGGCACAGTGACAAGGTGGCACAGTGGTCAGCATTTCTGTCTCACAGCGCCAGGGACCAAGGTTCAGTTCCGATCTTTGGGACTGTGTGGAGTTTATATATTCTCCCCGTGTCTCTGGGTGCTTCGGTTTCCTCCCACAGTCCAAAGATGTGCAGGTAAATGGATTGGCCATTCTGAATTACCCCTTCGTATCCAAAAATGGTTAGGTGGGATTGTGGGGATGAGGCAGGTGTGTGGGACTGGGTGGGGTGCTCCTTTGGAGGGTTGGTGTGGGCTTGATGGGCCGAATAGCCTCCTTCTGCACTGTAGGGATTCTATGATGACAGGATTTGCTGATGTAAGCTCTGCCTCCTTCAACCCACTCATGAAATGATAGAGACAGAGCTAAGAGATTGATGTAAATGCTGGAGAAGACTTTCTTTGCAGCGGTGATTCTTTTTAATGTAATTGAATCTGGTCATTTTTTTAAAACATCAGCAGAATGTGAAAAATGAATGTTTGAACCTTTGAAATAACTATATTCAGGGAGTTACTTCTGTAACCACAGTTGCTTCTTGCACAGGGAATTATCTGACTACATTATGTGAGGGAGCAAATACATTTATGTTTCAGCAGCAATGTGCACCATCTGCTAACTTAGCCAACATGGTCATTTCAAAATCATAGTGTATAACGTCATGGGAGATCTGCGAGTAAATGCAATTGGAAAATCAGAACCATTATACTCTGCGTTATGGATGCCTGGCCAGTCCTCAACAATGGCTAAGAGATTGAACCAGATGCATAACTTTTTTAAGTTTTAAGACGGTGCAGAAAGATCAATTCGTCCTGGGAATGAAAATATAAGAAATGTGGCTTTATATTTTAAAAACAAACTTTATTAAAACAAAACAAAAGAAAACAATATTTAAACTCTTAAACTTCAACTTTACCACTAACAGATTATATGTAGTTTCTTAGCCTTAACACAATCAGTTCCCATTAAACATCTCACTAAATAACACACAGTAGTTCCCTTTCCACTTAACACAATCAGTTCCCCACACAGCTCTCTTTCCACTTACATAGACAGGCAGAGATGATTCTTGTATTTACGAAATAATTCTCTGTTGTAAGTCAAGTTCCTTTATAACCCTTTTCAAATGTCTGTAATCTGAGACAGCTTCCTTCATAACCTCATTGTGTAACTTACACAGCCTTCTTTTTGGAGCAGATGTCATGACCTGGTTCATGGCTGCTCACATAATTCTCTGCTGGCCTGTTCCAAATTGGTTCTAGAACAAAGAACAAAGAAATGTACAGCACAGAAACAGGCCCTTCGGCCCTCCAAGCCCGTGCCGACCATGCTGCCCGACTGTTTGTCTAAGCTCTGCCCAACCCATCAAACAAAGGTCCTCCAGACTGGGGAATTCAACTGTAATGTGAGCTTAATTGCTTACTCCCATTTACACAAAAGACCAGCAGTGGAATTCTCCGTCGGCGGGATCTCCGATCTGCAGGCAGCACAGCAACTCCCACGGGTTTCCCAATGGCGTTGGGTGGCCACAATGGAAAACCCCTTTGAGCGGCTGCGGGAACGGAGAATCCCACTGCCGGCGGGGTGCACCGCACGGATAACGCGGCTAGTGGACCGGAGAATTCGCCCCGGAGCTATACCATTCATCTGTAACTAATCTTCCTTTGGCGGTCAAATGGGTATCAGACTTTATAATGAGATAATGGCTTGACAAACTTGGTATCCCGAATGACAATGGATCTCAATGAATTACCTTATGCATTCCCTAACAAGTTTAAGTCTGAATGGGACTGAATGTGATTTAGCCAGATGTGGGTGTATGCCTTTGATTTTGGGCTAACAATATTTTTCTTCAGTGTGTTTAACCCTTAAATTGCCTGCTACACCTTGGATCCCCCCATTTCTGGACCCAAGTTCCTAATATATCCCACATCTTGACATCTGTTAAAAAACCTTTGCTCTTTGAGGAACAAAGTTTTGTTCCTTTTCCTGGATACTCACTAAATCATAACCTTAACTTCAATACTTAGGAGTACAATACTGTGGTAGCTGATGTTACTGGGTGAGCATCAATGTGGCTTTGACTATTATTGACTAAAATCCTAACATGGAAGGTTAAGAAATTGAATTCAGTTTTTAAAAAATTGGAAAAATCAGCTCCATCAGTCTAAATGATTAAGGATCTGCATAATTGTTGCCAAAGCCCAACTGGCTCACTGAGGAAAGGTGGCCTGCTGTCCTTATGCAGTCCAGTCAACATTGCCCCACACTAAAATGGTTGATTCTTAATTGTTCTCTGAAATAGTCCAGCAGCAAGCCACTCAAATGCATCAAGCCACTCCGAAGAATGGGCCCGCAGGGGTTCATGAAGAAGAGTCACCAACACTTTGTCAGGGCAACTAAGAATGGATAATAAATGTCAGCCTTGCCAGTGACACCCACATCCCCAGACCACATGTTTTGTTTTAAATAAATTAGTTGAAAAATGCAATATGTGAATAACCTCAGCAGAAATGTTCATTTTTGTGACAATGACATGTCACCCAGATTCTTCTGCAAAGATACCTCCAGAATGATTAATGTGTGCCATGGTTAATGGCTGCTTGCTAAGTCCTTGTTGCTTCTCAGCTCAAATCGTGAATGTTTCTGCTCTTGCCAGCCACTCACTGCAGTTGTGGAACTCAACCGAAAGTGACACCAGGATTCCAGCTGCAATTTCAGAACTCTGAAAGCAGCTCTAATTGCTGCACCAACAATGGTTTCATTGTCTGCATTTAAAAATGATCAACACTTTCTCTTTCAGTCATGAAATATTGTATGAATTGAGCCAAGCAAAATACCACGCGATTTTGTTGAACTTCTTTATTTATTCTCCAAAAGTAGGACCATTAGGAGCCAGAATTTAGTTTTTGTATTCACAAAGCCAGGTTAGCATGTATTTGACAAGCCACTTCCTCAGCAGAACCAACTGCGAGGAGAAGGAGTGCTCAAGTGCTGATCCATCTTTTGTCTGTCTACAGCTTATTATATCTAAGTGTGGTTTTAGAATGGGCAATTTTGATATTTATCATCACTTATTTGCATTCATTCCAGAGAGAATTTGCTCCATTTAATCACATCAAATTTACCAGAACAGCAGCTATTCAGGACCATATGGCACACTTCCACCTGAATCCCTGACTGCATCCCTTTTACAGTGTTTAGCTTTTTGGCAGTTAACTGTGAACTCAGAAATGCGCACGAGCCTTCAATAATGTGAGCAATGTGCGTAAGAACCCATGACAAGAGTTTTATTTAGTTAGCTCCCTGCAGAATGAATTAAGTGAAGCTGACAGACATTTCTGAGGGAAAAAACAGTTACTGCAGCTTTCAAAGCGTTACATCCTATTCATGCTGAGTCCTGAGTCTGTATCTCAGCTCAAAGTTAATATTGCTCATCTCAGTTGAAATGTCTTATTTTGGATCTTTAAAAATATTTCAATCAACTGTGGGCATCAGTGGCAAAGCTAACATTTGGTACCCACCCCAGAGCAGTTAAGAGTCAACCACATTGCTGGAGTTACATATCGGCCAGAATAAGTGAGGATGGCATATTTCCGAAAGGACATTCGTAGAATTTATTTTAAAAAATGTTTCTATAAAGGCATTTATATACATACATCAAACACAACGAAAAACAAAGAGAACAAACAGGAAATCTCAGAACAAATAAATAACCAACACCTACCATGGCCCTCCATGCCGTGCCCCCCACCCTCTCTGCCTCTTTTTTTAAAACCCCAAAGTCATCTTGCTGTGTTGTGGTTTTATGATATTTGATGATAGTTTCATGCTCACCATTACTGAGACTACCTTTCAATCTCAAAATTGTATTAATTAATTGAATTTAAATTTCAGAAGTTGCTATCTAATCCCAGAGTATTTGCGTGGATTTCTGCAAAATGAGTCAGTGACATTACCATTTTGCCACCTTCTCCCCCAAATTGATGCTGGATACGCCCTCCAAAACTGTAAGGCGATCAATAAAAATACAGATGCACCTACGATCCCATTATAGTCTGTCCTTCTGATTGGTGACCTACCTGCCCAGTTGAAACTGGGTGGACAGGGGGTAAAATCAAGGCAGCCCACTTACCATTCTCATACCACCAAAGCTATTTTAAGGCCAGGTTTTGAGATATCTGGCTGATTCTGGAGAAAGACTCAAGAATTTATGTAAATTGGAGTCCTCACACATAGCTAGGGTTCCAAAGTCAATGTAATGGTTTACCCAATTAGATAGTATGGTTGGTAGATGTTGCTGGAGCAGAAGCTCAAATCCTTAGAGTTAAGTAACAAACTTAAGTTTTGAGGAGCAGGGGTGATCTTCCCAGCCCCTGCCTGAAGAGCCGCTACCCTGAGCTCTCCCGCCCCACCAACCCCTCACTGCATGTTGGGTAGCCTATGGAAAAACTTGGCCAGGATTCACAGATCCCACGCCGGGTCGGAGAATCCCCGGGGGGGACCCGAGAATCGCGCCATGCCGCCCCGACGCTGGCTCACCGATTCTCCGGCGCCAATTTGTGGGCACCCGTGGGATCGCCGCCGCGCCAGTTGGGGGCCATTGAAAGCGGTTCCCCCCTGGCGATTCTCTAGGCCTCGACAGGCCGAGTGCCCGCCCAGTTCGGCCGAGTCCTGCCGGTGTGGGTCACATATGGTCCCACCCGGCAGGACCTCGGATTTCTGTTGTGGGGGCCGTCCTGGTGGTGGGGCGGGGGGGTGGAGGGGGGAACCGACCCCGGGGGGGGCCTCCACGGGGGCCTGGCCCGCGATCGGGGCCTACTGATTGGAGTGCGAGCTAGTTCCTTAGGGGCCTATGTTCCTCCGCGCCGGGCCCCTGTAGGGCTCTGCCATATTGCCCGGGGGCCAGCACGTAGACGGGAACCCACGCGCATACGCGAACTCACGCCGGCCATGGCGTGCACGTGTGAACTCGCGGCGCACGTGTGAACTCGCGACGGCCGTGCCGCACCAGCTTTCGGGCGGTGGAGCTGCAGAAACCACTCCGGCACCGTACTAGCCCCCTGGGAAGGGTGGATGCCTGCCACTTGAGGCCTGTTGACACCGTAGTGGCTCGCGCCACTTTCACGCCAGCGTCAGAACTTGCCCGCAGGATTGGAGAATCCCGGCCCTTATATTGTTGTGGTAGTCACCACTGTTTGTATAATACATGTAGAGGTAGTACGGTAAGGCTCCTGTACTACAGGTACAGGGGTAGATCCCTGCCTGCTGGCTCCGCCCAGTAGGCGGAGTATAAATGTGTGTGCTCACCGAGCTGCTGCCATTTCGGTAGCAGCTGCAGGAGGCAACACATCTTTGCTTAATAAAGCCTCGATTACTCTACTCTCGTCTCGTCATAATTGATAATGCATCAATTTATTAAGCAGAGATATTACAGCAATGGAATTACACATCAAGCCAGATCGCCTACAGCTGCACCCTCAAGCAGACAACGCCACATCGGCCTTCGACCATTGGCTAGCTTGCTTTGAAGTCTACAGCGGATCAGCGACAGAACAACCTTCAGAAGCACAGAAACCCCAGATCCTGTATTCACGGGTGAGCTCTGATATTTTTCCCCTTATCCGGGACGCGCCCAACTACACTGAGGCCATGGCGCTTCTGAAAGGAAACTACATCCAGCCGATCAACAAACTCTATGCCAGGCACCTCCTGTCCACGCGGCAACAACTTCCCAGTGAGTCATTGGACGATTTTGGGTGAGGAACTGCGATTGCCAGGCAGTTTCGGCCATTGAACATACTGAACTCTTAATTAGGGACACTTTCGTTACAGGCATGGGGTCGGCGTACATCCGCCAGCACCTCTTAGAAGGGGGTACGCTCGACCTCGCGGCGACCAAGCAACTCGCGACCTCACTAATGGTAGCCTCCCGTAATGTACAATCGACCACCCCGAATGCACGGCGCCCCCCTCATGGACATCGTGGGCCCCACCAGCAGCCGCCCCCAGTCTACCCAAACCTGCGCCGCGTAGCAGCCAGCCAACCCCAGGGGGCCGAAATGCTATTTCTGCGGGCAGACAAACACCCCCGGCTGCGTTGCCCGGTGCGGAGTTCAATCTGCAAGACCTGCACGCAGAAGGGACATTTCGCTGCGGTGTGCCAGGCCCAGTCGATCGCCACTGTATCCAGGCCCATTGTTCCTGCACCCCCCACGTGCGACCCGTGGGCACCGCCATTCTAGTCCCCGCAGCCCACGGGCGGCCTGTGGACGCCGCCATCTTCCCCCATCATACCTCATGCGGCCCGTGGGCACCGCCATCTTTAACGCCGCCCACCACGTGCGCCCTGTGGGCGCCGCCATCTTCGGCGCCATTTTGGACGGTGCCTCAGGACCCCTGCTCGTCGGGCACATCACCTGGCAGCTCATCGCCCACCACCGCCGCTGACCATCCCAGGGCCCACCAACACCAGCCGCAGCTCGCCTGCATCACGTTCGACCAGTCCCAGCCGCACAACCTCGCAACGACGACGGTGAAAGTCGATGGCCACAAGACACCTTGCCTTCTCGACTCCGGGAGCACGGAGAGCTTTATCCACCCCTCTACAGTAAGGCGCTGCTCCCTCGCGGTACACCCCGTTACGCAGAGAATCTCCCTGGCCTCCGGATCCCACTCCGTGGAAATCCGGGGGTACTGCATCGCCACCCTCACCGTCCAGGGCATAGAGTTCAGCAATTTCCGGCTCTACGTCCACCCCGACCTCTGCGCTGCCTTGCTACTTGGCGTGGGCTTCCAGTGCAACCTCCAAAGTCTAACACTAAAATTCGGCGGACCCCTACCACCCCTCACTGTATGCGGTCTCACGACCCTTAAGGTCGACCCACATTCCCTGTTTGCAAACCTCACCCCGGATTGCAAACCCATCGCCACCAGGAGCAGACGGTACAGTGCCCAGGACAGGACCTTCATCAGGTCGGAGGTGTAGCAGCTACTGCGGGAAGGCATCATTGAGGCCAGCAACAGCCCCTGGAGAGCCCAAGTGGTAGTTGTAAAGACTGGGGAGAAACACAGGATGGTCATTGACTACAGTCAGACCATCAATCTGTACATGCAGCTCGGCGCGTACCCTTTCCCACGTATATCTGATATGGTCAATCAGATTGCACAGTACCGGGTCTTCTCTACAGTGGACCTGAAATCTGCCTACCACCAGCTCCCCATCCGCAAGGCGGACCGCCAATACACTGTGTTCGAAGCAGACGGCCGCCTTTACCACTTCCTTAGGGTTCCTTTCGGCATCACTAATGGGGTCTTGGTCTTCCAATGGGAGATGGAACGAATGGTTGACCGGTAGGGACTGCGGGCCACCTTCCCGTACCTAGATAACGTCACCATCTGCGGCCACGACCAGCAGGACCATGACGCTAACCTTTTCAAATTTCTCCACACCGCCAAACTCCTGAACCTCGCGTATAACAAGGAGAAGTGCGTGTTCAGCACCAACCGCTTAGCCATTCTTGGCTATGTTGTGCAAAATGGAGTTCCAGGGCCGCATGTGCCCCCTCATGGAACTCCCCCTTCCCCACTGCCCCAAGGCCCTCAAACGATGCCTGGGGTTCTTCTCCTATTATGCCCAGTGGGTCCCTAACTATGTGGACAAGGCCCGCCCACTCATCCACTCCACAGTTTTCCTCCTGATGGCTGAGGCCCACCAGGCCTTCAACCGTATCATGGCCGACATCGCCAAGGCCGCGATGCACACGGTCAACGAGACCTGCCCCTTTCAGGTCGAGAGCGATGCATCAGACGTCGCTCTGGTCGCCACCCTCAACCAGGCAGGCAGACCCATTCTTTTCCCGCATCCTCCATGCCTCCGAAATTCGGCACTCCTCTGTCAAAAAGGAGGCCCAAGCCATTGTAGAAGCTGTGCGGCATTGGAGGCATTTCCTGGCCGGCAGGAAATTCACTCTTCTCACTGACCAATGGTCGGTTGCCTTCATGTTCAATAATACACAGCGGGGCAAGATCAAAAATGATAAAATCTTAAGGTGGAGAATCGAGCTCTCCACCTACAATTATGAGATTTTGTATCGCCCCGGTAAGCTCAACGAGCCCCCGATGCCCCATCCCGAGATACATGTGCCAGCGCACAAGTGGACCGACTCCGGGCCCTACAAGATAGTCTCTGTCACCCAGGGATCACCCGGTTCTTTCACTTCTTAAAGGCCCGCAACCTACCCTACTCCATTGCGGAAGTCAAGGCGGTCACCAAAGACTGCCAGGTCTGCGCGGAGTGCAAACCGCACTTCTATCAGCCAGACCGTGCGCACCTGGTGAAGGCCTCCCGTCCCTTTGAACGCCTCAGCATGGATTTCAAAGGACCCCATCCCTCCTCCAACCGAAAAACGTACTTCCTGAACGTGGTCGATGAATACTCCAGATTCCCCTTCGCCATCCCATGCCCCGATATGGCGTCTTCCACAGTCATCAAAGCCCTCAATAACATCTTCACCCTGTTCGGCTTCCCCGTTTATGTCCACAGCGACCGGGGATCCTCCTTTATGAGTGATGAGCTGCGTCAGTTGCTGCTCAGCAAGGGCATTGCCTCGAGCAGGACGATCAGCTACATCCCCCGGGGAAACGGGCAGGTGGAGAGGGAGAACGGGACAGTCTGGAAGGCCGTCCTGCTGGCCCCACGGTCTAAAAATCTCCCGGTCTCCCGCTGGCAGGAGGTCCTCCCCGACGCGCTCCACTCCATCCGATCGCTACTTTACACTGCGACTAATGAAACCCCCCATGAACGTCTCCTTGCCTTCCCTAGGAAGTCCACCTCTGGGGTTTCGCTCCCAACGTGGCTGGCAGCTCCAGGACCCATCCTCCTCTGCAATCACGTGCGGCTTCACAAGGCGGACCCGTTGGTCGAAAGGGTCCAGCTGCTGCACGCGAACCCGCAGTACGCCTACGTGGCATACCCCGACGGCCGCCAAGACACAGTCTCCCTCAGGGACCTGGCACCAGCTGGTTCCCCACCCCACCCCTCCGATTGCCCCGGCACCACCCATCCTCCCCCCAGCGCACCTCACTACAGCCCCCGCCCCAGGACGATCCGTCCTCCCATTGGTTCCACCCGGAGATGAAGATGAGGACTACAAGGACCACTACCCCCGCCTTTTTTTTAACAGGGGGTGAATGTGGTAGTCACCACTGTTTGTATAATATGTGTATTAGAGGTAATACAGTAAGGCTCCTGTACTACAGATACGGGGGTAGATCCCTGCCCGCTGGCTCTGCCCAGTAGGCGGAGTATAAATGTGTGTGCTCACCGAGCTGCTGTCATTTCGGTAGCAGCTGCAGGAGGCCACACATCTCTGTGTAATAAAGCCTCGATTACTCTCGACTCTTGTCTCGTCATAATTGATAGTGCATCAATTGTGCAGGCCTGAACCAGGCAAACCTCCTTTCGACACTTGTCTGCAACAGACAGCTTAGCTGGCTCTATTTAAATGTTAAAATTCAACAGATATCCTGTTGCATCTCCTGGGCTGTCTGCCCATGTGCTCTGATATTCAATGGCCCAAGAGTTACAATTTCTACATGTGTGTTTCTGGATTTGTGGACATATTCAGAAAAAGAATAGAAATCTAAGTTTATGAACTTATTTTTTAGCTGCCATGTCAGACGTGATAAATGAGAAAGAAACTGCTGGGGAAATTAAACAATTTATTATCCATCATAACTGGCGAGGAAATTGGGGAAAGAGACAAGTCATCTTGCTTTGGACCACAGAGTCCAAATGTTGTTTTAGAAAATGTGTTCTAATTGCTAGGGTTTTTCTTTGCCCCGAAACATTTTCACCATCCATGAATTCACAACGGAGAGGCCATTGCAATGGTTAATGAAAAGCTGGGGCATTCACTCAGTGATGAAACGTCATCAAACTGAAACGTTAACCCTGTTTCTTTCTCCACAGATACTGCCAGACCTGCTGAGTATTTTCAGATTTCCAATATTTGCTGCATTTGTTTCTGTAACTGATGAATGACCCTTTACTATTCGTGATGGATATTGTTGTACAAACATTGGTTCCATGTTTGCCTACAGGGTGTATACATTTCAAAGGTTGTCTCCCACAAGTGAAAGGGACTGTATGAATGAAAATATTTCTTTCCATTTTAAGTATAGTTTCATTGAGGAAGCACAAAACACAAGACCAATGAAGTATGCATAGAATTTACAAGGCAGAAGGAGGCCATTCAGCCCATCGAGTCTGCACCGACCCTCGGAAAAAGCGCCCTACTTAAGCCCAAACCTCCACCCTCTCCCTGTAACCCAGTAACTCCACCTAACCTTTTTTGGACACTAAGGGGCAATTTAGCATGGCCAATCCACCTAACATGCACCTCTTTGGACTGTGGGAAGAAACCCGAGCACCCGGAGGAAACCCACGCAGACACGGGGAGAAAGTGCAAACTCCACACAGACAGTCACCCGAGGCCAGAATTGAACCCGGAACTCTGGAGCTGT
Source organism: Scyliorhinus torazame (assembly GCF_047496885.1). Classification (NCBI taxonomy): domain Eukaryota; kingdom Metazoa; phylum Chordata; class Chondrichthyes; order Carcharhiniformes; family Scyliorhinidae; genus Scyliorhinus; species Scyliorhinus torazame. Next base: position 190,173,477 of record NC_092712.1, on the reverse strand, counting down.
GAGGCAGCAGTGCTAACCACTGTGCCACCATGCCGCCCAAGTGATCTCTGTACCTCCAAATCCAAACTCTAATTGAAAAGGATAATACTGATACTTAAAGTGCTAACCTGAGAACAAGTTGCATAATCTTTGATTTACGCAAGTTCAAGCGGTCATCTAGTTGAAGTTTTTAATGTTTTTCTGTACAGAATCAGACCTTTTTCTTTTATTTTTAGAACAAGGAGGCATTGTAACCTTAAAATTAGAGCTAAGCCATTTCGCACTAACCTGGAAGGACTTACTCCACAGAACAGTGGAAATGTAGAACTCTCGCCTTCAAAAGGCTGGGGTACTGGGGTTAATTGAAGTTTGCAAAACCAATATTTTAAGGTAAGGTTGTTAAGGATAGGTATTAAATACAGGTAAATGGAATCAAATTACATGAGAAAAAAGAGCTCTAAAAAGTGGCATCCAGAAAAGAAAATGTAAGCATTTTGGTCATTTGATCAGAGTTGAAAATTGACAGAGATCTGTAAATCTTCTGGAGGGGAAAGTGGAGGACAGCAGAAAGAGGGGTTGATGCAGATGTAGCTAAATGACAGCTCCTACAGGGAAATGAAAATGAAAATGAAATGAAAATCGCTTATTGTCACGAGTAGGCTTCAATGAAGTTACTGTGAAAAGCCCCTAGTCGCCACATTCCGGCGCCTGTTCGGGGAGGCTGGTACGGGAATCGAACCATGCTGCTGGCCTGCCTTGGTCTGCTTTAAAAGCCAGCGATTTAGCACAGTGTGGTTGCAGACAAGTTACAATGGACTTGTGAGGATGGCGCAAGACAGATGAGCGTAACATACCATGACAGCAGATCTTCGGGCACGAGTAGTTACAAGCAGGACAGGACAAGGACCAGAATTTTACATCCTAAATGCAGGTATGTGCCCAACTTGGCATGAAATAGTGCAAGAATACATAGGGTGCATGTCCCAACATCATCCCGCACTGGAGCAATATTATGATCAGCGGGTGGGTGCACAGGAGTTGGTAGATCGCCCGTGGACAATTCAGCGATCAAGTAAGCTCATTAAGACCTCAATTAACTGAAATTTAACGGTGGTCGTGTGATTTTGTGTTTGCCGCATGTGCAAAATGGGCAGGCGGACAATTTGTTTTTTAACTATGTCATCCAAGGGCGGGTTAAAATCCAGAGCACTGCCTCTGCGAATAACGAGGAGTTTAAAAGATAGTTTGCTGTTAGTTGTGTTGTGAAACTTGACAGCACATGGATTGGGGGCAGCTATTTGAGGGCAAATCCACATCAGATATGTGGGAGGCTTTTAAAGGCCAGGTTGATTGAAGTGCAGGACGGGCAGGACCTGGAAAAATGAAGGATGGAAATGGCAGGATTCAGGGACCATGGATGACAAGGAAAAAGGAAGCATACGATAGACCTAGGCACTGATGTATTGGGTGTTCTGGATCACATACAGGTCACCAACACTTGAAGTAGTGCAACACCATTTTATTGAAAGGTTAGATGCGGAGGTGCGTTAAAAAGGATTGGAAAGGTTCATCCTTACCCTGCAAACGCTGCTGGAACATGTAGCGTTCAAAACTTTCATTCACCTCTACGTTGCAGTGAGTGTCAAATTTGAGGAGGACCATCTTGAACTTCGTCTTGTCTTCGTCATCTGCAAAGGTGAGACAGTTGAAAATATGGATGGCATGGTCCCCGGCCGTGGAGAGGAGAAGAGCAATCTTTCTGGTGTCCGAGGCACCCTCCCTGTCCATGGATTCGAGGTAGAGCTGGAAGCGCTGTTTGAAAATCTTCCAATTGGCCCCGAGGTTGCCGGCGATGCGGAGCGGCGGCAGCGGGCTGATGCTGTCCATGTTGCAGAATGACGGACTGCTGGCGGAAGGCAGATCACTTGCAGGTAGGTCTAAGAAGTGCTAGTATGCAACCACTCCTGGTATCATGATGTGTTGGGTGTTCTGGATCACATACAGGTCACCAACACTTGAAGTAGTGCAACACTATTTTACTAAAAGGTTAACTATTTAAACATACTTGAACTGTGGGTAAATACAATACCAGCTTTAACTAAAGACCTTTGCCTTGTCCTAACCAGTTGATGCACTCAGCACATGGTGAATGTCTGTGTTGCAGGCTGTGAGCTCTGTTCTCCTAGCTAGCTGCTACTCGAATGAGCGGGAACTCTGATGCCCCCTGTCTTTATAGCGCGTGTGCTCTCACTGGTGATTGGCTGCAGTGTTGTGTATGTTGATTGGTCCCACTGTGTGTCCATCAGTGTGTGTCTGCACTATGATATACTGGTGTATATTATGACAGGCACCTGATGAAGGAGCTGTGCTCTGAAAGCTAGTGACTCGAAACAAATGTGTTGGACTTTAACCTGGTGTAGCAAGACTTCTTACTAAGTCCATATCATGTAATTCCTTTAGAATCCTAACATATCATTTACGTCTCAATTATTTTTCTTCTGTGCGAAAATGCTCATGTTACATAAATGGTCCTCATTACTTAATCTTTTTATTCACTCAATCGATCTGCTTGATATCTTCTGTTATTATACTCCATAGATATTAGAGTTCCTTTGCTCCTGGGACCAGGGCAATGGTCTAAATTGATATAGAATCATCGCATGTCGGAGAGAAATTGTATTTTTAATAGTAACTAGGTGTTAAATTAGATAGCAGTGCGCTGCATGCCCCCCACCGCAAAACGGCACGGAAATACCTTTACACCATTTAACCTGTGCCCACTCATTTCAATGAAGGCAGCATTGTATTTGTGCTGTCTGCAATTCCAAAGAGTTATTGTGTAAGGGCAGTGCTATCTATACAGTTCATTGGCTGCACACATCAGCAGGGTATTCAGCATTGCAAGTGGCTAGCTGTACTCGAAGGCAACCCAGCTGCGCCTCTTAAAGGGGAGTTTCATTGCAGTTCCAAGAAATAGTGACTGTCTTTTGAAAAGTGAATCACTGCCATTATACCTGAAGAACGGCTGAACATGTGAGAAAGTGAGCAGATTTTGTCTGACAAATGATATTTGTGTCACAGTGCAAGACCTAGAAAGGAGAGACTCCGGGTTGGATTTTGATTTGCAGGCAAGTTGAAAATGAGGGGCCCGATTGCACATGGAAAACCCAGAGGCAAGTACAACACATTTGTTGGTAGCTTTTTAACTCCGCATCTCATTAGATTTTGGCTACCGGATTTCTCATCTAATTAGCAGACATGAGGACGAACCACATGGTGCGATCTGAGCTTCAGTATTTAAAGGGATATTCCAAGCATGCAAGTGGAAGGAGTTGAAGTTGTCGTGGAGAGACAAAGCACTATTGCAATAGAGTTGATATAGGAAAAATCTGCAACCTGCTTGAGTGAAGCCTATCTGGATGTGCTGTTGGGGGTTGTAAGGGCTCAGTGGGAGAAACCCTTCTCTTTGAAGAAGAAGCTAGCAGCTGACACTAAAAGGCATGGTTGAAGGTCAGCCAGTCGGTCAGCTGTCGGGCCTTGTTGCCATGCTCCAGGATCCAATACAGTAATGCTTCAATGATCTCAGCAGGGCAGGAAGGTTGAGAGCAATCATTTCCTGACATCCCGATGTGCATATCATCCCCATCCACTCCATTCTGTCTTCTTAAAGATACTCCAGCTCATCTCCTATGCCGGCACACTTACATTTCCTCATATTTCCAGTTATCAATCCACCACTGACATCCTCATCCTTAAGCAGTGAAATGCCTTTCCTTCACAGTCCCCCTCAGCAAATGGTCTCCATCTGGCGGGTGAACACCTGATGTTGCTCACATTTGTTGATCTCTTTTTTTCCTCCTTGCAGGAGAAGAGCGAAGAAGCTTAAGGGGGTGGCAGAGGCACCGAGGTGGCCTTGCATCAATCTTGCAACAAAGATCTATGAAGGAGGAAGTGCCGAAGATCAGAAGAGTCTTGGTTAGCTTAATCTCAGAATGTTACCAAGAAGAGAAGTGGAGTCAATAGCTAGAAAACAGAATTTGGGGTGGGGACTAAAATAAATGTCTTCTGTCTTCCTAATATTTAATGAAAGGAAATTTCTGCTTGCCAACACTGAATATTGGATTCACAGTCGGATAATTTAGCAACATTGGAGCTGTTGGAATGGATTGTGGTGAGGTGAAGCTGGGTGTCATCAGCATAGATGTGAAATGCTGTGCCTCAGATGAAGTTATGATATGGAGATGCCGGCGTTGGACTGGGGTGAGCACAGTACGAAGTCTTACAACACCAGGTTAAAGTCCAACAGGTTTGTTTCGATGTCACTAGCTTTCGGAGCGCTGCTCCTTCCTCAGGTGAATGAAGAGGTATGTTCCAGAAACACATATATAGACAAATTCAAAGATGCCAAACAATGCTTGGAATGCAACCATTGGCAGGTGATTAAATCTTTACAGATCCAGAGATGGGGTAACCCCAGGTTAAAGAGGTGTGAATTGTGTCAAGCCAGGACAGTTGGTAGGATTTCGCAGGCCAGATGGTGGGGGATGAAAGTAATGCGACATGAACCCCAGGTCCCGGTTGAGGCCGCACTCATGTGTGCGGAACTTGGCTATAAGTTTCTGCTCGGCAATTCTGCGTTGTCGCGCGTCCTGAAGGCCGCCTTGGAGAACGCTTACCCGGAGATCAGAGGCTGAATGCCCTTGACTGCTGAAGTGTTCACCGACTGGAAGGGAACATTCCTGCCTGGTGATTGTTGCGCGATGTCCGTTCATTCGTTGTCGCAGCGTTTGCATGGTCTCGCCAATGTACCACGCTTCGGGACATCCTTTCCTGCAGCATATGAGGTAGACAACGTTGGCCGAGTCGCACGAGTATGTACCGCGTACCTGTTGGGTGGTTTTCTCACGTGTACTAGTGGTATCCATGTCGATGATCTGGCACGTCTTGCAGAGATTGTCATGCAGGGTTGTGTGGTGTCGTGGTCACTGTTCTGAAGACTGGGTAGTTTGCTGCAAACAATGGTTCGTTTGAGGTTGCGCGGTTGTTTGAAGGCAAGTAGTGGGGGTGTGGGGATGACCTTGGCAAGATGGTCATCGTCATCAATGACATGTTGAAGGCTGTGAAGAAGATGACGTTGTTTCTCCGCTCCAGGGAAGTACTGGACGACGAAGGGTATTCTGTCGGTTGTGTCCCATGTTTGTCTTCTGAGGAGGTCGGTGCAGTTTTTCACTGTGGCGCGTTGGAACTGTCGATCGATGAGTCGAGTGCCATATCCCGCTCGTACGAGGGCGGTGAAGTTGCCAAGGGACAGCGTGTAGGTGAGAAATAGGAGGGAGACAAGGATAGATCCTTGGGAAATACCAGAGTTAACGATTTGGAATAAAAGCCATTGTATGTGATTCTGTGGCTATAAAATTACACAACAGCAGACCTACTCAGCTAGATGAGAGTGGAGAGACGTTGGAGGAAAATGGTGTGGTCAATAATCAACTCTGTCAAAGGTTGCCGATGGGTCAAGAAGGACAAGGGGGAAAAATTAATATTTGTCACTGTCACATATGATGTCATTTGTGGCTTTGCTACAAGCTTTTTGGCATTGTGGCAGGAGTGGAAAATTGATTGAAGGGGTCCACGTATGGAGCTCTGGGAAAGATGGGAATGAATTTGGGAGTTGACACCCTTTCAAGGAATTCGGGAAAGGGAAGGAAGGCTGAAGGTGGGACAGTAGTTTGCAAGGACGAGTCAGTTTTTTGAGGCAAGGGGTGATGACAGCAGATTTAAAGAAAAGAGGGATAATGCCTGAAGAGAGAGAACCATTTCTAACATCAGGAGGGGAAGTTAGGTGATCAGCAGTTTAGTGTGAATAGGATCGAGAGAACAGGAAAATAGGTCTCAAGGACAAAACAAGCTCAGAGGGCAGAAGGGGAGATAGGAGGGGGATTCTAGAAAGATGTGAGTTGATGGATAGGGCAAGAAGGAGCATTAAAATAAGTCTGGACCAATAGGCTAGTGGAAAGGAGGGGTGCAGCTTAGGCAGCTAATCAATTTGTCTGGAACATAGAGGCATAGAAGTCATTAAACTCCTCGTACCTGTTGTTGAAGGCAAAGGTGAAAGGAACCAAGGAGAGCTTTTTATTAAGACTGTCTGCTGTCAAGAATAACAGCTAGGTTTACCTTTGCATTCCAGGATATCCTGGAATAGTGATCAGTTTTAGCAGCAAGAGTAGGACCAGGTAGTGTTTCAAGTCAGCCAAATCTGATGGCTAAACCAGCTGTGCGTCATATCCTCTCGAATTTGCATACCCTGGACTTAAATGAGCAGAGAGGCCTGTACTGGGGTGAATGGCCAGGATGAGAGGGAACATTTGTTTTATTGAGCCTAGGACATCAAAGGTGGATGTGAAGACATGGTTGAGTGAATGAATCATTGCAGAAATGTTGCAGAAATAGTGAATGGAATACCAAAGCTTAGATGGCTGAGAATCTGAAACTGTATTTGTAAGTGAATTGTGGAATGGGGGTTGGGTTGTTTTTATCCAGAGGTGGATACTGAAGGAGGTCTGGTTGGGTCATGGAAAGAGGATGTAGGTGGTGAGTAGAACATTTTATGCGAGAATGTTTCGCTGCACACTAAAGGTAATAAAACCATAAACCCAGTTATTAAGAACAGGTCTAAAATGTTATTGCCAACAGCATTATAACACCTTAAACAAAATAAATATCCCAAGGTGTTTCATATAGAAGAATCAAGACTGAATAGTTGCAAAAGAATCAAGTGTGTTGAGAAGATGCTGGTCAACAAGTTAAGCATTGAGAATGTTTTAAGGGTGGGGAATGAAGAACCCGGGGAAAGAGAATTCTTTAGAGGGTCGGAGATACATGGCTGCAAAGTCTGCCATCAGTTGAAGGATGTCAATATGGGGTTTAGGGAACACTCATGAGGCAGGAGTCGGGTACTGTAGAACACAGGCCTAATACAGGGCTGGAGGGATTTGGGTAAAACAAGCCATGGAGAGATTTGTTCACAAAGCCAAGGATTTTCAGTTCGGTACGCTGGGGAAGAGGGAGACAGTTAGTGGTGTAAAAGGAAAGGATTGATGGGTGAACAATGCAGGAAAGGGATTTAGGGAAGTGAACTTTACAACAAGCTTTTGTTTATGGAATTTAGGCAGATTGCTAGAAACAGTTTGGTACATTTATTTTTAGCAATGGAGATCAGCAATTAAAAATTCAAGCTTCTATACATATCTGCTATGATCTCTGTTCTTTATTAATATCTCCCGGCACTTTAATTATGAAGAATTGGGTGAAGAGCACAGGTAAATGGTATGGCAGGATTATCACAAGTCTCCCACTGCAACCCAGAAATCCCGGCGAATCAAAAGAAATGCCCATTTTTAGCCAGGTATGCCATTTAGAACATAGAACAGTACAGCACAGTACAGGCCCTTTGGCCCACGATGTTGTGCCGACCATTTATTCCAATCTAAGATCAACCTAACCTACACCCCTTTAATTTACTGCTGTCCATATACCTGTCCAAGAGTTGCTTAAATATCCCTAATGATTCTGACTCCACCACCTCTGCTGGCAGTGCATTCCACGCACCCACCACTCTCTATGTAAAGAACCGACCTCTGACATCTCCCCTATACATTCCTCCTATCACCTTAAAATTATGTCCCCTCGTGACAGCCATTTCCACCCTGGGGAAAAGTCTCTGGCTATGCACTCTATCCATGCCTCTCATCACATTGCACACCTCTATCAAGTCCCCTCTCTTCCTGCTTCGCCCCAGTGAGAAAAGCCCTAGCTTCCTCAACCTTTCTTCACAAGGCATGCCCTCAAGTCCAGGCAGCATCCTGGTAAATCTCCTCTGCACCCTTTCCAAAGCATCCATATCCTTCCTATAATGAGGTGACCAGAACTGGACACAATATTCCAAATATGGTCTTACCAAGGTTTTATAAAGCTGCAGCAAAACCTCGCGGCACTTAAACTCAATCCCCCTGTCAATGAAAGCCAACACACATACGCCTTCTTAACAACCCTATCAACCTGGGTGGCAACTTTGAGGGATCTATGTGCGTGGACCCCAAGATCCCTCTGTTCCTCCACACTTCCAAGAATCCTGCCTTTAACCATTTAGATTCAAATTCGACCTTCCAAAATGAATCACTTCACATTTATCTAGGTTGAACTCCATCTGCCACTTCGCAGCCCAACTCTGCATCCTGTCAATGTCCTTTTAAAACCTGCTAGAGCCATCAACACTATCTACAACTCCACAAACCTTCATGTCATCAGCAAACTTACTAACCCACCCATCCACTTCCTCATCCAAGTCATTTATAAAAACCACAAAGAGCAGAGGTCGCAGAGCAGATACCTGCAGGACGATCACTGGTCACAGACCTCCAGGCGGAATACTTTCCATCCACTACCACTCACTGTCTTCTTTCAACCAGCCAATTCTGTATCCAGACAGCCAAATTTCCCTGTACCCATGGCCCCTTATTTTCTGAATGAGCCTATCATGGGAAACCTTATCAAATGCCTGGATAAAAGCAAATTACTGCGGATGCTGGAATCTGAAACGAAAGAGAAAATGCTGGAAAATCTCAGCAGGTCTGGCAGCATCGGTAGGGAGAGAAAAGAGCTAACATTTCGAGTCCAATGATTCTTTGTCAAAGCTAACAGAGAAAGTGGGAAATATTTATACTGTGGAGTGAGAATGAAAGATGAGTCATAGCCACAGAAACCCAGGGAAACCGGGTGCTAATGGCCACAGAAACCAAGGGGAAAGAGTGCTAATGGCAGTCCCCAGAGAGAACCAAAGGTGTGAGAGGCCAAGCATTTTCTCTTTCTTATCAAATGCCTTACTGAAATCCATGTACACCACATCCACTTCCTGACCTTCATCAATGTGTCTCATCACATCCTCAAAGAATTCCGTGAGGCTTGTGAGGCGTGCTGACTATCTTTAATCAAACTATGTTTGTCTAAACAATCAAATCCTATTTCTCAGAATCCTTTCCAATATTTTGCTCACCACAAACGCAAGACTGACTAGTCTGTAATTTCCAGGGATTTCCCTATTCCCTTTCTTGAACAGGAGGACAACATTTGCCTCCCTCCAATCATCCGGTACTACTCTAGTGGAGGATGCAAAGATAATCTCCAATGGCGCAGCAATCTCCTGCCTCGGGGATTTTCTCCAATCTCTCACTCATGCTGCGTTAGAGGACCTGTGATAGTGCCACAGAGTTTTGGGGTCCATAATGATGCAGAACATTTATATTGTATTGTCTGTCTCCATGAACAAAACTGAATGTTAGAATTTCTCTCCATTTCTCTCTTGCATAGAAGATGCCTTATATCTTCACAATAAAAATGGCCATTGCTTTGGAAGTTTTGCAGTAAAAAGCCTTCTAATAAAAGAACTTCTTTCAGCTTAATCTCACAATTTGCTACTCAGGAGTACTTTTGGAAAGTGACTTTATTCAAGCATTGCCGCCAAAATTCTAATTTTTTATGCCTCTTTTCACTTTTTAAAAATAAGGGCAACACTGTTTTGTAGTAACGAGAATATTGTAATGCCACATGGTAATTATATCATACTACACAGGGGACTGGATAATGGGCTGGGAACAGGGGCCCATAAAACATGCGAGAAGGTGGAGGGTGGAGTGTCCATCATCTTCTGGCCACTACGCCATCTTGCCAGCTGTTGGGAAGGTGGCGAATAGTGCTCCCGCCCAGAGGCTAAATGAGCCCCTTAACTGGACAATTTCAAGCTTCTCGCAATTGCTGGCATTTTCCAGGGATAAGGTGGGGGGGGGACCCCGGATGATTCACAAAGGACGTTACATCCTCCCCACTTGTTTGACACCAGCCTGCACAGCTAAAGCTGTTGGGCTTCCCTCATAGTATGGCCTCCTCCTGCCATAGATAAAACACTGGCAGGGACGGGTGGGGCCCTTAAGTAGCCATTAATTGTAGTCTTAGTAGACCCAATATTGGGCAGGCCACTCGTGCCTCCCCCACCTCTGTAAAAGTTCAGACAGGTCAGGGACAGGGTGGGTACGCAGCAGGAAAACCGCCTTCTGGATTATACATGCCTCCAGCCTTCAAATTTGCCGGTGGGGGAGCATAAAATACAGCCTCTTATGCTCCTTGAAACACCTTGGTACATTTAATTATGTTAAAAGGTGTGCTATAAATATGAATTGTTGTTCATTGTCTACTGAGTTGCAAATGGTACTGATCACTGATGCAATAATCAAAAAACATCCCACTTATGATGGAGAGAAGGTCATTAGTGGAACAGGTGAAGATTTTTGGGCCTAGGACACTGCCCTGTGGAACTTGGGGCTGAGCTGATTTGCCTCCAACAACCAAAACTATCTTCCACTGAGAAACCCATTGGGTCGCACGCTGCCTGGAGAGAAAAAAGCGGCGGTGGGCGTTGGACGGCCGGGACCCGCAAGAAAGACTGCGGTGGGCCTTGGGCTGGTGGCACCTGAAAGAACGGCTGCGGTGGGCCTTGGACGGTCGGGACCTGGAAGAAAGGCTGTTGGTAGTCGCTGGAGACCGCGGCCACGGCGCGGGCCAGGCAGACCCGCGGCATAGTGGCCTTTCTTGCCGCACCCTTTGCAGGTGACGGTGCGGGCCGGGCAGCGAGCGCGGGTGATTCGCCTGGCCGCAGAAGAAGCAGCGTTGGCCGGCGGCGGTAGCGGGCCATCTTGCCGCGCAGGCCTGCGGGGTTAGCGGGTAAGTCTGGGGGGCTGCCGCGGCAGGGTGCCACGCAGCCCAGGGGGGCTCCGTGCGAGTGGGGGCATAAGCAAGTGCGTTCTTGTACGCAACATCCATAGACCCTGCCAGGGCCCGTGCCTCAGTAAGGCCCAGTGTGTCCATTTCAAGGAGCCTTCGGCGGATGTCGGGGGAAGCCATACCTGCCACAAAAGCCTCCCAAATTAAAAGTTCCGTGTGCTCGTTCCCCGTCACTGCTGGGCAGCCGCAGTTTTGGCCCAGTAGAAGTTTTCCAGTGTCTCATCTGGGCTCTGCCGTCTCGTTGCCAGCAGGTGACGGGCGTAGACCTGGTTCAGTGGATGGATGTAATGTCCTTCTAGCAGCTCCATAGCTGCAGCATAGTTCGCCGCCCCTTCGATCAAGGGGTAGATCGCCGGGCTGACCCGCGAGCGTAGGAGGTGTATCTTCTGCCTTTCCGTGGGGGTGTCGGCAGCCGTGTTGAGGTAGCTCTCAAAACACTCCAGCCAATGCTTAAAAATAGCAGCGGCGTTGTCTGCGTGGGGGCTGAGCTGAAGGCACGCCGGCTTGATGCGGAGATCCATCCTTCAAAAGTACTAGCTGATTAAATTGATGCATAATCAATACTCTCGAGACAAAGAGGAGTCATATCTAATCGGCTTCAATTAGCTAGAACTGTACCCAGCAGCGATGATACAGAAAGTGAAGGCTGCTGGGACGGCATCGGTTCTTATACCCTGCCTCTCATTAGCCAATAGTAGACCCCTAGGTCTAGCCAATGGTCATTCACCTCTCAGGTACTGCAATGCCTGGTATTACCACACCCATGTCACAAGTAGTGGAGAGTTTTTTCCTGTTTCCCAATTTTGCTGGGACTCTGTCATGTCACACTCAGTCAAATACAGCTTTGATGTGGAGATGCCGGTGTTGGACTGGGGTGGGCACAGTAAGAAGTCTTTCAACACCAGGTTAAAACCTGTTGGACTTTAACCTGGTGTTGTAAGTACAGCTTTAATCAAGGGAAATCCCTCTCAAGTGACTTCTGCTCAATTGTCTATGTATGGACCAAGGTTGCATCAGTCTAATACCCAGTGATCCAGGTGTAACATAAAATGGGCAGCATTGTACAGATTACTGGCGAATAAGTGCTGCTTAATCGTTCTCTTAATGACACCTTCCATCACTTTTCTGATGATTAACAGTCGGCTCATGGGCTGTAATTGGCCAAATTGGATTTTCCCTGCTTTGTGTGTACAGAACACGTACCTGGGCAGAGTAAATGTCAGTGTTGTAGCTGTACTGGGACAGTTTTGCTTGGCGCTTAGCATTTTCAGGAGCACCATTCACAGCATTTCAGCTGAGAGATTGTCGGGGATCATTGCTTTTGTGGTCTCCAATGCACTCAGCGTTTATTGATTCCACACTTCACAGAAATGTGGACAGAGAAAACTGTTTAATGGCATTCTTTACCTGAGATATTTGCAGCTTGCATTTGGGTCAATTATCTCAATCAGTCAAGACTAACAGTATCCCAATTAAGAGAAGAACTGATTCCAAAACAAGTAAGCTGATGGAATGTTAACTTCAGACAATCTGTCCAGCAAGAGAAAAATACAATTTAAAATCAAGACAAGTTTTATTTAACTGAGTTTATATTTAAAGGGCTTATCATTTTTCAAATACCATCTGATAAGGTTTTTTCTTTGTTCATAGGATAAGGACATCAAGGCCAACATTTATCATCCATCCTGAATTACCTTTGCGAAGGTGGCAGTGAGCCACCTTCTTGAAACTTTGCAATCCCTGCTGTGCAGTCCACGCACAGTTTTGATTGGAAAGGACGTTAATCCAGTGGCCGTGAAGGAACGACGATATATTTTCAAATCAGAGTATTGTGTGAGTTGGAGGGTGTAGCACCGTCAATATGACGCGAGGCAGGTTGAGGTAATGTCAATTGAAGGCTTTATTAAGCAGAACTTTATCCCCAGCAGCGTGGTTACAGAATGCAGCTGCTGAGGGAAATGGAGGGAAAAACTGGGTTCTTTTACCGGCATTTCTGGGTGGAGTCCAGTAGGTGACAGATCCTATCAGGACCTGGCATCCCTCCACCAATAGCCTGTCGACACGTGGTGTACCGTATTACCCCTAATACATACCACCACAGAGGGGATCTTGAGGAAGGTGGTGTTCCCTTGTATCTGCGGCCCTTGTTCTTCTAGATGGTAAATGTCACAGGTTTGGAAGATGCTACTGAAGGAAATTAATTCAGTATGTCACCATAAAGGACATGAAGTCAGAAAAAAATGACACAATTATGGTTTTAAATATGATGAAAGATGGGTGCAGATCACATCATTAAAAGTCTTCAAGATTAAATAAAATTTATTTTATGAAAGAATATTGGGGTCATTTTTTTACCAGCTTCTTTTCTTGTCGAAGAGCAACCAAGATAGGTGTAAATGCATTTAGTGCCAGATGCCATCTTGGTAAGGAAGTTGAAGGTGCTCAAAATGACACACCTCAGAATAATTAAGGAGTTAATTCCCTTTGAAATTGTTTGCTAATGCTCATTAACAAAGGCCACATGGCATTGTAGTGGTTACACCTGACCTAACATCCCTTCCTTACAGTGACCAGTTGTTTGGGAGCAAATGGATTGTTGCTAAGGATTTTGAACATTAATTAAGAACAAACTCACCTTTTACTGCTCACTCACTGCTGAAAGTTTGAAAAGGACCTTTAAAACAAATGAATAGAATGTCTAGGAAAGTTTAGGCATGTCTTAGTAGTACAACACCCATATAGTACTGCTTTTACCATTTCAGATAAATAACTTCTCCTCTGATTATGCAGCAGAGGAACAACATTTATGTGGTGGGAGAGCATCCATCTTAGATTTGCGTTCAGTGAGGTGCTAAGTACTTGGGAAGAGCTTGAGATCCCTCTCGCTACAACTTCCGTTCATTAATTACTGACTCCATACCTTTCCCTGGCCACTATCTGAGGCTGAATCAAAATGTTTGTAATCTTAGTGTCACTTTTGACCTCAAGATGAGCTTACAACCACAGAGCCTTGCCATTCCTAAGACTGCCTATTTCCACCTCTGCAACATCATCCAACTCCACCCTTCAACTCCACCCTTGCCTCAGTTTATCTGCTCCTGAAACCCACATCCATGTTTTGTTAGCTCTAGAAGTGACTATTCCAATGTGCTCCTAGCCAGCCTATTCTACTTCCATACATAGAGGTCATCCAAATCAATATTGCCTGGATCCATTTTTGCACTGAGTCTTGTTAATCCATCATTGGCCTTTACTGACTTCCAGTTAGGCAATGCCTCGATTTTAAAATTCTCATTCTTGGTTTCAGATTCCTTTCTGGTCTCGCTGCTGCCTCTCCCTGTAATGCCCTTCAGCTACAACAACTACTGGAGACAGCTCCACTAATCTAATTCTGACCTCTTGAACATCCCATTTTATTAGCTGTGCCATTGGTGGTTATGCCTTCAGCTGCTTGGGCCCTAAACTCTTGGAATTCCTCCTGATACATCTCTGCTTGATTACCTTTCTTCCTCCCTTTAAGGCATCCCTTTGACCAAGCTTTTTCCAATGTGTCCTAATACGTCTTTGTGTCACGCAATATTAAATTTTGCTTTATAACAATCCTGTGAATTGTCTTGGGGCATCTTATCATGTTAAAGGCATTATATAAAATCAAGTTGTTGTTGGTATCCTGAGAGAAGATGGAAGAGATGTTCACAGGCTATCTCAACAATTTCACCCAAAGCACCTTCAATAGTCCCAAGTGGACATACACCTTCCTCGAGCTGGCTTAGATCCCCCATTCAATTTTAGGAAAGCCCCAAGGTTGGACCAATTACCTTTCAGTGATGTTCCTTTGAAATCTGCATTCTGCATGCTCTTCTTCTGCTGTTTACACTTGGCCTCCATGTGCTCCACCCTGTAACGCTCGAGGTGATTGACGCCTTGGCGGATGCTTTTTCTCCAATTTGTTTGTTCTAAGGCAAGCGATTTCCATGTGTTGGTGGGAATGTTGCATTTATTTAGGGGGGCTTTCAGAGTGTCCTTGTAGAGTTTCTTCTGCCCTTGCCAGCTTGTTGTTGCGGAACTTGGAGTAGAGCACTTGGTTTGGGACTCTTGTGTCGGGCATGTGGACAATGTGGCCCACCCGTTGCAGCTGGTGAGCGTGACCAGTGCCTCGATACTGTGGATATTAACCTGGGAGAGGACTCTCACGTTGGTACACCTGTCCTGCCAGTGTATTTGCAGGATTCTGCGGAGGCAGCGTTGGTGTTATCTCTCCAAGGATTTGAGATGTCTGCTGTACATTATCCATGCTTCTGATCCATACAGGAGGGCGGGGATCATGGCTGCGCTGAAGACCATGAGCTCAGTGCTGGATTTGAGGTCTCGGTCTTCGAATACTCTGTTCATCAGACTTCCGAAGACTGCACTTGCATATTGGAGTCGATGTTGGATTTCGTTGTCAATGTCTGCTTGCACCGAGAGGAGGCTCCTGAGGTATGGGAAATGATCCACATTGTCCAAGGATTCACAGTGAATCTTTATGGTTGGGGAACAGTTTTATGTGTCAGGAGCAGGCTGGTAGAGAACGTTTGTTTACCGGATGTTTAGTCTGAGGTCCATTCTCTCATATGCCTCGATGAATGCATCGGCGATGGTTTGTAGCTCAACATATGAATGTGCGCACACACAGGTGTCGTCTGCGTACTGCAGCTCGATGTCAGAGGTTAGCGTGGTCTTGGTTCTGGGCTGGAGGCGTCGGAGGTTGAACAGTTTCCTGCTTGTCTGGTAGATTAGCTCCACTCCAGCGGAGAGCTTCAGGGTGACGGGATGGAGTGTTGCTGTGAGGAAGATGACGAAGAGCATTGGTGCAATAACACAGTCCTGTTTGACCTCAGTTGCATATATTGGTCTGTGGTGGTTCCGTTGGTGAGGATCACGGCTTGCTTGTCATCATAGAGTAGGCGGAGAATCGCGACTAATTTCTACAGGCAGTCGATATTGAGGAGGATGGTCTACAATCCCTCATGATTGACAGAGTCGAATGCCTTTATGAGTTCAAAGAAGGTCATGTACAGAGGATGATGCTGCTCCCTGCAATTTTTCTGGATTTTTCGAGTGCTGAATATCATGTCCATTGAGCTTCTTGATGGGCTCTTCAGCCACTGGGAGGTCTTCTGCTTGTCCCTCTGGTGGAACAGGGCGTTTTTGATGGCAAGGTCATGTTCTAAGTGCTTGGTGACGAGGGAATGGGTCGTGTGGCCAGGGTGATTCCTCACAGGACTGGGGCGATGCCCAGGCATAGACTAACATTGCCACGGCCTGCAAGACAGCCATCTTGCTGCGCACCCCACTGACCACCCACCGTGGCCCTTGGATCAACAGAGTGACATCGGCCTTATGGGTGCCCACCCCCCACTCCCACCCTCCACCCCACCACACACTGCACCCCAGCCCTCACCCTCCAGTCCATCGTCCTGCACCCCACCCTCGCCATACCACCCCCCCAAATCAACCGCCAGCCACCGGCAAGGCATCAGGCGGCCCAGCCTGGCCAGCGCCCACTGTAGCCCCTATGGGGGCAGCAGACAGAGGCCACGGAGTGTACCACTGGCAAGGACAGTGCCATAGGCCCCCCCAGTGCCTGCGGTGCAGAGATCAGGGGTCGGGCATACAGTGCTAACCTGGGGCACCGTGTAGGCCATTGGGCCTGGTTGAGCAAGAGGTACGCACCATGCTAACATTTCGGCATTTTACCCCCTGCAGACAATGAATATTAGAATTCAACAAGCAGAGGTCGCCTTACTGATAGTCACTGCAGCCCTCGTTGATGCCCTATGGCTGTAGGAGCTGGAGCTTCTCGAGGAGGAGGAGGAAGCTGCAGCAGCGGAGTGTGCAGCAGCGGAGTGTGCAGCAATGGACTGTGCAAAAGCAAAGCATGCAGCAGTGGAGTGTGCAGCAGTGGAGTGTGCAGCAGCGGAGCATGCAGCAGCGGAGCTTGCAGCAGCGGTGCGTGCAACAGCGTAGCGTGCAGCAGCGTAGCGTGCAGCAGCGGAGCGTGCAGCAGCGGAGCATGCAGCAGCGGTGCGTGCAGCAGCGGAGCGTGCAGCAGCATAGCGTGCAGCAGCGGAGCGTGCAGCAGCGGAGCGTGCAGCAGCGGAGCGTGCAGCAGCAGTGCGTGCAGCAGCGGAGCGTGCAGCAGCGGAGCGTGCAGCAGCGGAGCGTGCAGCAGCGTAGCGTGCAGCAGCGTAGCATGCAGCAGCGGAGCGTGCAGCAGCGGAGCGTGCAGCAGCGGTGCGTGCAGCAGTGGAGCGTGCAGCAGCATAGCGTGCAGCAGCGGAGCGTGCAGCAGCGGAGCGTGCAGCAGCGGAGCGTGCAGCAGCGGAGCGTGCAGCAGCGGAGCGTGCAGCAGCGGAGCGTGCAGCAGCGGAGCGTGCAGCAGCGGAGCGTGCAGCAGCGGAGCTGCAGTAGGGAAACAGGAGGCAGACACATGAGTTATAGCTGGGGGAAGGGCAATTATGATGCCATTAGACGTGACTTGGGGGGGATAAGGTGGAGAAGTAGGCTGCAAGTGTTGGGCACACTGGATAAGTGGGGCTTGTTCAAGGATCAGCTACTGCGTGTTCTTGATAAGTATGTACCGGTCAGACAGGGAGGAAGGCGTCGAGCGAGGGAACCGTGGTTTACCAAAGAAGTGGAATCTCTTGTTAAGAGGAAGAAGAAGGCCTATGTGAAGATGAAGTGTGAAGTTTCGGTTGGGGCGATGGATAGTTACAAGGTAGCGAGGAAGGATCTAAAGAGAGAGCTAAGACGAGCAAGGAGGGGACATGAGAAGTATTTGGCAGGAAGGATCAAGGAAAACCCAAAAGCTTTCTATAGGTATGTCAGGAATAAGCGAATGACTAGGGAAAGAGTAGGACCAGTCAAGGACAGGGATGGGAAATTGTGTGTGGAGTCTGAAGAGATAGGCGAGATACTAAATGAATATTTTTCGTCAGTATTCACTCAGGAAAAAGATAATGTTGTGGAGGAGAATGCTGAGCCCCAGGCTAATAGAATAGATGGCATTGAGGTACGTAGGGAAGAGGTGTTGGCAATTCTGGACAGGCTGAAAATAGATAAGTCCCCGGGACCTGATGGGATTTATCCTAGGATTCTATGGGAGGCCAGGGAAGAGATTGCTGGACCTTTGGCTTTGATTTTTATGTCATCATTGGCTACAGGAATAGTGCCAGAGGACTGGAGGACAGCAAATGTGGTCCCTTTGTTCAAAAAGGGGAGCAGAGACAACCCCGGCAACTATAGACCGGTGAGCCTCACGTCTGTAGTGGGTAAAGTCTTGGAGGGGATTATAAGGGACAAGATTTATAATCATCTAGATAGGAATAATATGATCAGGGATAGTCAGCATGGCTTTGTGAAGGGTAGGTCATGCCTCACAAACCTTATTGAGTTCTTTGAGAAGGTGACTGAACAGGTAGACGAGGGTAGAGCAGTTGATGTGGTGTATATGGATTTCAGCAAAGCGTTTGATAAGGTTCCCCACGGTAGGCTATTGCAAAAAATACGGAGGCTGGGGATTGAGGGTGATTTAGAGATGTGGATCAGAAATTGGCTAGCTGAAAGAAGACAGAGGGTGGTGGTTGATGGGAAATGTTCAGAATGGAGTACAGTCACAAGTGGAGTACCACAAGGATCTGTTCTGGGGCCGTTGCTGTTTGTCATTTTTATCAATGACCTAGAGGAAGGCGCAGAAGGGTGGGTGAGTAAATTTGCAGACGATACTAAAGTCGGTGGTGTTGTCGATAGTGTGGAAGGATGTAGCAGGTTACAGAGGGATATAGATAAGCTGCAGAGCTGGGCTGAGAGGTGGCAAATGGAGTTTAATGTAGAGAAGTGTGAGGTGATTCACTTTGGAAGGAATAACAGGAATGCGGAATATTTGGCTAATGGTAAAGTTCTTGAAAGTGTGGATGAGCAGAGGGATCTAGGTGTCCATGTACATAGATCCCTGAAAGTTGCCACCCAGGTTGATAGGGTTGTGAAGAAGGCCTATGGAGTGTTGGCCTTTATTGGTAGAGGGATTGAGTTCCGGAGTCGGGAGGTCATGTTGCAGCTGTACAGAACTCTGGTCCGGCCGCATTTGGAGTATTGCGTACAGTTCTGGTCACCGCATTATAGGAAGGACGTGGAGGCTTTGGAGCGGGTGCAGAGGAGATTTACCAGGATGTTGCCTGGTATGGAGGGAAAATCTTATGAGGAAAGGCTGATGGACTTGAGGTTGTTTTCGTTGGAGAGAAGAAGGTTAAGAGGAGACTTAATAGAGGCATACAAAATGATCAGGGGGTTGGATAGGGTGGACAGTGAGAGCCTTCTCCCGCGGATGGAAATGGCTGGCACGAGGGGACATAGCTTTAAACTGAGGGGTAATAGATATAGGACAGAGGTCAGAGGTAGGTTCTTTACGCAAAGAGTAGTGAGGCCGTGGAATGCCCTACCTGCTACAGTAGTGAACTCGCCAACATTGAGGGCATTTAAAAGTTTATTGGATAAACATATGGATGATAATGGCATAGTGTAGGTTAGATGGCTTTTGTTTCGGTGCAACATCGTGGGCCGAAGGGCCTGTACTGCGCTGTATTGTTCTATGTTCTATGTTCTATGTTCTATCTCGCGTGTGCCGACAGCACCTATCATTCGAGGACTGCCGGACCGGGAATGCCGTCGAACAAGGGGACAGTGCGACATATCTGCCAGATCATGGCCCACCTGACACCACGGAGGAATGGGGGAGGACACCGGCTTCCGGTGGCCGTCAAAGTGAAGGTCGCCTTGAACTTTTATACCATGGGCTCCTTCCAGGCGCTGAGTGGGGACGTGTCCCGATCTCACAGAGCTCGGTGGACAGGTGCATCGGAGGCCCTATATGCCCAGTTGGCACAATACATCCATTTCAATGTGGACCGAGCCCACCAGGATGTCTGGGCAGCAGGGTTCGTCGTGATCCACGAATGCCCTGGGTCCAGGGGGTGATCGACGGGATGCATGTTGCCCTACCGGCCCCTGCAGATGACAGGCCGTTCTACACGAACTGAAAGGGATTCCATTCAATGAACATGCAGCTGATATGTGACCATCAGATGTGCATTATGCACATCTGCGTCCGATACCCGGGCAGTGTGCACGATGCCTTCATCCCGGGCACTCGACAATCCCCGGCTTCTTCAAGACGCACCCACGAGTGGAGGGTTCCCTCCTGGATAAACAGGGATATCCGCAGCGGTCATGGCTGATCATAGAATTTACAGTGCAGAAGGAAGCCATTCGGCCCATCGAGTCCGCACCAGCTCTTGGAAAGAGCACCCTACCCAAGGTCAACACCTCCACCCTATCCCCATAACCCAGTAACCCCACCCAACACTAAGGGCAATTTTGGACACTAAGGGCAATATATCATGGCCAATCCACCTAACCTGCACATCTTTGGACTGTGGGAGGAAACCGGAGCACCTGGAGGAAACCCACGCACACACGGGGAGGATGTGCAGACTCCGCACAGACAGTGACCCAAGCCGGAATCGAACCTGGGACCCTGGAGCTGTGAAGCAATTGTGCTATCCAGAATGCTACCGTGCTGCTCACTGATGATGCCTATCTGGATGCCACAGACCGACGCCGAGACCCACCACAACGATGCCCTTGCAGCAACCAGGGGCATGGTCAAGTGTGCTTCGGCATTCTGAAGATGCTGTTCAGGTGCAGCAGCAAAGCATGCAGCAGCGTAGCGTGCAGCAGCGGAGCGTGCAGCAGCGGAGCATGCAGCAGCGTAGCGTGCAGCAGCGTAGCGTGCAGCAGCGGTGCGTGCAGCAGCGGAGCATGCAGCAGCAAAGCATGCAGCAGCGGAGCGTGCAGCAGCGGAGCGTGCAGCAGCGGAGCTGCAGTAGGGAAACAGGAGGCAGACACATGAGGTCTCGCGTGTGCCAACAGCGCCAATCATTCGAGGACTGCCGGACCTGTAATGCCGTCGAACAAGGGGTCAGTGTGACATATCTGCCAGATCTTGGCACACCTGGCACCACGGGGGAATGGGGGAGGACATCCGCTTCCGGTGGCTGTCAAAGTGATGGTCGCCTTGAACCTTTATACCACGGGCTCCTTCCAGGCGCCGAGTGGGGACGTGTCCCGATCTCACAGAGCTCGGTGGACAGGTGCATCGGAGACCCTATATGCCCACTTGGCACAATACATCCGTTTCAATGTGGACCGAGCCCACCAGGATGCCTGGGCAACAGGGTTCGTCGTGATCCACGGATGCCCTGGATCCAGAGGGTGATAGATGCACATCTGCGCTCGATACCCGGGCAGTGCGCACGATGCCTTCATCCCGGGCACTCGACAATCCATGGCTTCTTCAAGACGCACCCACGAGTGGAGGGTTCCCTCCTGGATAAACAGGGATATCCGCTGCGGTCATGGCTGATGATGCCTATCCGGACGCCACAGGCCGACGCCGAGACCCACCATAACGACGCCCTTTCAGCAACCAGGGGCATGATCAAGTGTGCTTTAGCATTCGGAAGATGCGGTTCAGGTGCCTGGACTGTTCTGGAGGGACCCTCCAGTATAGCACTGGGTGAGTAGCCCTCATCTTGGCAGCCTGCTGCATCCTTCACAGCAGAGGGACGACATGCTGGAGAAGGAGGATGAATGGCAGTTCTCATCCGATGAGGAGGGTGTGGGGAAGTGGGAGGATGGGTGGGACATGGGGCGCAGGCACGCGCGAGAGGCTGCACAATGTATGCGCCAGAGCCAACGCGCACGTTACGCTCAGATCATTTCCAGGTTCACCGATGGGGTGGGGGGTACTGGCCAAGAACAAACCAAGAACAAAGAAATGTACAGCACAGGAACAGGCCCTTCGGCCCTCCAAGCCCGTGCCGACCATGCTGCCCGACTAAACTACAATCTTCTACACTTCCTGGGTCCGTATCCTTCTATTCCCATCCTATTCATATATTTGTCAAGATGCCCCTTAAATGTCCCTATCGTCCCTGCTTCCACTACCTCCTCCGGTAGCGAGTTCCAGGCACCCACTACCCTCTGAGTAAAAAACTTGCCTCGTACATCTACTCTAAACCTTGCCCCTCTCACCTTAAACCTATGCCCCCTAGTAATTGACCCCTCTACCCTGGGGAAAAGCCTCTGACTATCCACTCTGTCTATGTCTACCTCCCACAGTCCAAAGATGTGCAGGTTAGGTGGATTGGCTATGCTAAATTGCCCTTAGTGTCCAAAATTGCCCTTAGTGCTGGGTGGGGTTACTGGGTTATGGGGATGGGGTGGAGGTGTGGACTTGGGTAGGGTGCTCTTTCCAAGAGCCGGTGCATTGAGTGGTTGACAGGACCTTTAAACGTGTCTGATCCATCTCCCGTACCTCTGCCTTCACCTGTTCCCATCCCTCCATGAACCATGATAAAGTTCCTGGGATTAACTGGATTGCTCAATGTTACACTGGTATAGACTCAATGGCTTGAATGGTCTTCTTTTGTTCTGTAAATTACTCTATGGGCCAGATTTTCATGGTCCTAACTGGGACCAAAATGGAGGCACGGTTTGGGTAAAATGACAGCCGTGACCCGGATCTGGATACCCTGCCTCCATTCCTGATGCTGGCTATTTTCACCAGCACGGGAAAGGGGTGGATCATGACCCTCATGCCAGCTGTTGGCACAGTTTTAAACATGGCTTGTTCCGATTCCCAACTTTTTTCAAGGAGGTGGCCATGATTGGGAAGGCCTCCTGATTTATATCTGATGAGTGAAGCCACGAACTGTGACCTTGAGAAACCAAGAATGCTTCTGGGTTTTGTAGTTCATCTGGAAATTCTGCAATTTGAGATGTATTTCTGTCACCCACAGTCACAGCTAAATGCAATAAAACATTCCAGTTGGGTTTGACAGCTTTTTGACATTATGTTAACAAGTGTTTTTAAATGGTATGCTTATTTTGAGAGACTCATGACCCCACCCAGTTTGTCTTGTGGTGCAGTAGTAGTGCCCCTGCCCCTGAGCCACAAACTTCAATTTCAAGTCCCATTCCAAGACTTGATAGTCACAGAAGGGGTGCTCATAACATGGCTAAACAAGTTGATGATCAAATACTGCAAATACTTTCAATGTGCCTCCAGCAGGCAGCAAGAGTCTTCTGGTGAACCACAACATGCAGTAGGCAATGGCATATGTTCCTATGTTCCAAATCATTGCAGTATCCTGCCAAGTTTTTTTTCCTTTATTAATTCACAGGACATCAGCATCATTGGGAGGTCCAGCATTTGTTGCTAATTCCCATTGAACCAAGTGGCTTGCTGGGCCATTTCAGAGGGAAGTTGAGAGTCAATCTCATTGTCAAGTTGAG
This sequence comes from Scyliorhinus torazame, assembly GCF_047496885.1. NCBI lineage: Eukaryota > Metazoa > Chordata > Chondrichthyes > Carcharhiniformes > Scyliorhinidae > Scyliorhinus > Scyliorhinus torazame. The sequence continues at coordinate 190,150,269 of NC_092712.1, read as the reverse complement.
AGTCAATCTCATTGCTTTGTGAATGGAATCACATGTAGGCCAGACTAGCTAAGGATGACAGATTTCCTTCCTTCCTCAAAGAATATTAGTGAACCAGGTGTTTTTTTTAACAACACACCAATGATAGTTTCATGCTCACGGTTGCTGAGAATGCAGCTGAGCTTATAGAATACTGAGAGGCCGAGATAGAGTGAATGTGGAGAGGATGTTTCCACTCGAAGGAGAAACTAGAACCCGAGGGCACAGCCTCAGACTGAAGGGATGATCCTTTAAAACAGAGGTGAGGACTTTTGACGTGCTATAAAACCCAAAGGTTTGTGGCCAAGATCACGTCAAAAGTCAGAACAGGAACTGAGACAATCTGCCTCAGCCACTGCTGAAGCCACAAAAGTAGAAGAGATAAGAAAAGGAAAAGCAAAACTTTGTGATGGCAGGCGGATAAGCATTTGAGTTGGTTAGAAAATATTATGTTGCGGCACTTCTATGTTTTTCTTTTGCTTAATATAAACATAGAAAATGTAAAACTTCGTACTACTTTTCCATGCTGCCAATTCAAGGTTACCGGGTGGCAACTCGCCTTTTCTGTTGCTTGTTGATGAATGGGAAGGCATGATTGATGGGGACCGATGGTGGGAACAAGGAGGGCAGACGGGGGTGGGGAGATGTGCAATAGATAGTTGGTAAGTTGCAGGACTACTCTATGCTAGTGTCACTGATAATAAGAGTTTGGGGAAAGGTGGGGAATATGTTGAGATTGCCCTTTGGAACGGTTGTAACATAGATCCCGGAGTGACAAATAACGGAACCTCACAGCTATGAGGGAATGTCTGGCATCTGGGCAGCTATAATTTGGTGGTTGGGATTGGCATCTTCCTCAGATTTGTCTGCAGACCATGTGTGCTCAATACCTTGCTGCTCTTCAAGCTCCGTCTTCACTGTTGCACACTGTTATGCATAGCACAGCACACCATTCTGGAGCCCCTGTCTGGTGAGCATGGAATGATGTCCAGGCTCCTGAAACATATCTTGATCTTGTTGATCACTTATTCAATGCCATATCTGATGGTGGGATGGCTTTCAGTGTACTACTCTTGTGTTTCATCAGTTGAGTAGGTAGATGGTTACACTAGTAGATTTGGATGAGGGAAACTTGGAGGAGGAGTGTTTGGAGCATAAAAATGAGCATGGACTGGTTGGGCCAAATGGCTTGTTTGCATGCCATATATCCTATGTAAACCTATGAGTTTCTCACAGGTATCATCAGTCATTTTGAATGAGATATCCTTTACCTCCCAGCAGCCACCTGTTAAATATTTTATTTACAAAGCTGTCAAGTTGTTTGGACTGCAAAAGGATGTAAGCATCAGGACAGTTCCCCAGGAATATTGCACGGAACTCATATACCTTTACTTGTGCTTTCACACTCACTACACATTGATAGACTGGCACCCCTTACAGGAATATTCTTTGTTGATCTGGGGGTACATAATTGTCATGTGTGTGCAGCTGATAACATTCTGCACCCGTCGGAAGTTGGCCAAAGATTCAAATCCGAGCACTCACTCATTCCAGCTGCTGCCACCACAAGCGAAGTTGACATAATTGCCAGATACCTCGCCAGCCTCATGCATTTGTCTGCAATGAGCTAGGATATCCTGGCCAGAGCCCTGGAGAGACCTGTTCACATAACATGTTGGAGATAGCAATCACACCTGGTCACACCTGGAGGCTGCAGATATCTGGCACCACCTGATATGCCAACCTTAGCCCCCACAAGCACTGATCTTTCAAGAGCTTTAGGAAGCTGAGTCCCTGCCTGTACAATGTTAGTGTCTTCCTCGAACTTTCTCCACTATTAAACTGCAGTTTGTTCCACAGTGGCTTGTTGCTGCTCTTGGTGATCTGCTTACTCCTTGTTCAAGGTCCAACCTGAGGCAGCAAAGGCAGCAGTCATCATGATCAGTCTCTACACCTCCAAAGTGCACAAACTAGCCTCTTACCACAAGACCACTCAACAAAGCCTTTCTGAGTGCTCAATAAGAAAGCAGCAGGAAGCATTAGTTATTGCTGTATTTGACTCACTTTTAATGAGCCCCATGAATTGTTGTTCTCTACTCGCCTTGATTTCAGTGGTGAGTTTCAGAAATTCTGGGAAACCTGTGTGTGTGCCATTAAATTTGAATATAGGTTAAAGTATTGTTGAAATTGATTGATTGATGTACTTTGCTAACCCAGCTCTCTGGAACAGGGTTACACCATGCCAAGACACGCATGCCTGAGCTGAATCAGAAAATCAGTGCATTGGGAGTGGCTTCTGCATATGACCACATTTTCCGCCACTTTAATAACTTCCCACTCTCCCATCCGCACCTAGGTCAAGAGCTGATCCGGATTAATCTCCCCCAGTTGTGTAATTACAAGTGTTTTGGTGTGATTTGCTGCCTATTGTCATTGATGTGCAGAAGGATGTGACCAATAAACCTGTAATTTTCTAATACCCTGCCTATTGCATGAGGACCCACTAGTGACACAAAGCTTCAAAATATTTTGACCCCATTATTTAGAAGCATTGAGTGGGGGTGGGGGGTGCAGGTTAACTACATAGAGAGTGGTCCGCCACTCTGATAGTACTGAAGATTGGACTTGAGTTTTGACAAATTGTAATGGTGTTCCAGATGTTTGGCAGCACAGTAAGATCACACGGGGTGGCGGCATGTATGGGGCCTTTGTGTCTTGGATCACAGCAGAGGAGCAATCTGGGGTTTATAGGGTTTTGGAGGCCTAATCTTTGGAATAAAATGGTGGAATGTAGGGTAGATTCTTAGGTCTGAATTTTCCCCACGGAGGCAGGGAACAGGACCCAAGGCTATTTTCCAGTTCCAAAACCAACTCCAGTGGGAAACTGACTAAAGCCAGCATGGAGACAGGTTCCCCATCCAATTATTGGGTAATGGGTGGGCTCTCAAGTTGGAGAAACCATCAGAGACCTTCCAGTTTCAGAGAAGCACCCAGCTGCAGAACAAGGTAAAAACTGGGGGGCACTCAACAAGAAAGAGCCCTATCAGCGACTTTTTAAAAACTTTATTCGAAAAACATGTAAAAAGCCAGGCCACCACTGTGCAAAGTAGGTGGGGGAGGGGGGAATATCTCTGAAGTTCGGCTTTTGGTTGTACCCACCACATAAGCAGCTAGATAAGCATCCAGATGCACTGATATCCCAGCCTGCCAGTGGATGGCAACCCCAGGTCGCTGATCTGCTCCCCACTGCAACGTGAAGTGTCATTACATACCTTTAACAAAGAACTTCACAAGACTTAAGTGCTTCTCCATCTCATGCAGTTTAGCAGCCATACCAAGACCCAAACCTACGTCAACTAAAATAGATGATGTCAGGAAGGGGATCAGGAAGCCAGTGTGCTTCATAATCTTTTGCCCCACCCATCTCCATTTCCATCATCAGAGGACCCTGGGAATTCAATCCCTGCTGTCTGTCAATAATGAGAGGAGGGTTTGTGTCTGCTCACACTGGAGGGCTGAGGGGATCTCAACTCTGGGAAGGTTCCACATTCCTTCAGTTCTGTGTATTACCCAGTGTTTACACTACCACTGTCTACTTGTCCTGGCCGTATCTGGGAAACCGTTGTTTCAGCAGTTGGTGGCATGCAGGTTGGCTGTTTCTAGAGTGTTCTCTCTGGACTGTTCTCTCATCTATTACCATGTGATTCTATACACTGTGCTGTGAGAGGTGTTATTCTCCAGTTCCACGGTAACCCTTGATCAGGTGAGCACCTTTACATTACACTTTGGATTTCAGTGCATTGTCTTGTTGACTCAGCTTGAATCTTGTGCTTCAACTTTTCCAGTTCAGTTCTGATATGAACATTTTCCTGTGGAACAGCTTCATTTACTTTTTTGTAAGGACAATTAGAGATGGGCAGTAAATGCTGGATGAGCCAGCGAGTCCCACATCCATCAATTAACAAAAACAGTGGCATTCTGGCATATAATACTTCTCCAAAGAAGATTGTCCTTTTCGATGGATTATAACTATTTATAATGCAATCTTTACTTGCTGTTCCTGCTCCCTCAGCTCAAGCCTAGAACTTTAAACATTCAGATGGTCTTGAGGCTTAACAGTTCTTCCACATTTTAGTCTGTCATATTTGGAGCAATAGTGGTAGTACTCTGTTTTTCAGGTACTTGGTTATTTCTATTTGACTCTATTTGTGTGCTCCTTTGAGTTGCGTTTTTCTTTATTAACAACAATTTTATTTGAACATTGTGGATTTGTCATCTTCCTTCCGAAGGGAATGTGCATGCCATTCATTTCGAGAGTGGACTTTAAGTTTATTTTTCTGCAGTGACAGCTAAATTCTTGCTGGATGTTGAAATTTCGCAAATGAAACCTTCAATTACACCTGTTTCACAATTTGAGCCAAACATTTGTTTGCTGTTTTATACTCAGATCGTTGTGCGAGCTGATGGATCTTTTCATTCAGCTCCGCTTTTTCTTCTTCGGGTTCCTTGCACTTTAGTGTTGGATTTACATTTTCTAATCCCATTTCTGTCTTTTCTGTCTGGCTGCAACAGAAATTTTCCTCGTCCTTCATGTTGACTTCATTGTTGGCCAGGTTTGTCTCCGGCACTTGTTTCAGTTCTGTAATTGTGCTAGTCATGGCTTCATTATCCACTCACAACTTGGAAAGTTCTACAGCTTTTCCTTTCAATGCCGCCTCGTTTTCATTTAGCTGCTCATTCAGCTCTTCAGTCGGTTTCTTGGAGCTTTCAGCTTCCTCCTGGAATATGGAACATTAGTCCCTTTTGCCAACTAGTTCTTCAGTTTTGTTCAGAGTGATGTTAAAATTATTCTGCGTCTATTTGTAATTTTCTGCAGAAATGCACTTGATCTGAGGCATTCTTGAGGCGTGTCGCGGCCTGTTGAAAGGTTTTCATTTTCTTTGTGAAGTACACCTGCTTCATCCAGAGTTTTCCTGTAATTCAGCAAGGGCTGGTTTAGCACAGGGCTAAAGAGCTGGCTTTTAAAGCAGACCAAGGCAGGCCAGCAGCACGGTTCAATTCCCGTACCAGCCTCCCCGAACAGGCGCCGGAATGTGGCGACTAGGGGCTTTTCACAGTAACTTCATTTGAAGCCTACTTGTGACAATAAGTGTTTTTCATTTCAAGTCTCCTTGAGCTTCTTTTGCTCTCCTTCCATTAGAACCATAGAGCCATAGAATTCCTACAGTACAGAAGGAGATCATTCAGCACACTGATTCAGCACTGACCCTCTGAAAGAGCACCCTAACTGGACACACTCCCCCGCCCTCTCCCCATAACCCCACAAAACCTGCACGTCTTTGGACACTAAGGGGCAATTTAGCATGGCCAATCTACCTGTCTACAAATAACCTGCACATCTTTGGATTGTGAAACCGGAGCACCTGGAAGAAATCCACGCAGACACGGGGAGAACATGCAGACTCCACACAGACAGTCGTCCAAGGCCAGAATTGAACCCAGGTCTCTGGAGCTGTGAGGCAGCAGTGCTAGCCACTGTGCCACCGTGCCGTCCATTCTGCTGTGTAAAGCAGTCCGAATTTCTTCATGTTATTGAATGGTCACGCATTTCTTTTGCATTCGATCTTGAAGGACAAATGACTGCTCTTCAAATTGTTTCTTTTCTTGTTGACCTCTTGCCAACTCACTCTGGGGTTCAGTGCATTATCTTGTTTACTCAGCTTGAAACTTGCACTTCAAATTTTCCAGTTCAGCTCTGATGTGAACATTTTCCTGTAGAACAGCTTCATTTACTTTTTGCATGATATGCTTCTTTTGTGTCACCTCAGATAGCTTTTCTTAATTCACAGCCATCTGCACATTGTGCACTGCCATCTCTTCTTTCCATTACATGTGCTGGCAAGAAAAGGGTTAGGCCAGACCTTGAATCTCAATCTAGCACTTGCTCCAGAGCAGGAGACCCAAAGTAAGCTGGGTCCCTCCTGGCCTCGAGGACCCAGAAGACACTTGCCAAGTCATCAAAGACAACGGGGCATAGTGGTCAGTAGGCTGCCTCCATCCCTGCTGTGATGTCGGGGGAAGCATGTAGAGGTAGTGGCAGACAACACAACATTAAGAAGTTCAGATTTTGTTCTAGTAGAACGGGTGCATTTTCTTTGTTTATTGTTGATTCACAGTATATGTACACTTGCACTTTAATGAGGTCTAATGTGCTTTTATTGCATCTGTTAGTTTTAATGCCTGCTCTCACACCTTATATTCAGGGGACAACCCAAGTTAGTTATGCCTCCCAAAATCATGTGTGAACACAGAAACATCGATCTTTGTCACGGCTCTCGCAAGCCATGTGCGAAAACCTTTCCATGCAGGCTGGCTCTTTATCCTTCAGAGCATATCGATCCAAACGTCAGAACTACATGCTGGGTTTCCTTTCCATTGTCCAGTTGAGCTGACCAGAAGCTCCACCCACCCAAGCTAACTTACATCCAACATTTCCATAACTGGACTTTGAGGCACTGGGTAGATTCACAGTAGCCATGGTGCACATATGCTTTGAAACTTGCTCCAGCACCTGTGTTGATCTTTGTGAGGTTGAGTTCAGGATGGAAAGTGTAGAGATCACAAAGACACCTGAAGTTCTTGTCATGAACTAATCTAAATTATTTACTTACTTGATTTAGAGTTCAACACTTATTCCTATGGTAAACAAATATTTTGTTAAACTATGCTCACTAACACTATCTCTATATTCTAACTACAGTTATATTCTATCTTCTCTAACTCTACAATGCACTGTACTCCAGTCTCCTCCAACGCTAATCTACCCTCTCCAGCTCACTCTCCCAAAAATTTAAGTCAGTGCAATTTATAGTACTGCCCTTAGCTCCGTCTAGTGGCTAGTTTTAACATAACATTAACTCTTCACATGCTGTACATTTGTATAATGTCATAGTGCCCTCTTCCCTCCATCCATTCAACACACCTGACCCAGCTCATCACCATTGACCAACAGCCGCCCGTCCCTAGTGTCACAGTCCACCTCCCACAGTCAACCTTGATTTCCATCGTCACAACCTGTCAGTGAAAACATCCACCTCCCCTCCCTCCAGGGACAGCCCAATTCAGACAATGTGGAAACAGCAGCACTCACACTTAACACCCCAAAGATCCAGTTGTCATTTCTTGCTCCTCAAACAGCCCTAATTGCCCCATCACCCGCTATCACAGGACCATCACCCTCCCAGTCTACAGCATGCCAGTGCATCTTTGAATAATCTTAGTTGCATCCACAAACCAATTTACTTGTTTTGGCCCCCAGGATTCATCACTCAATTCAACAGACCCCTCACTCTGAACTCCACGTTCCTCACATAATTCCCTTCCTCACTTTCACCACCCCTCTCACTGTCACCTTCTGCACTTACACGTCACTCTCGCCACCCCCTTCTCCACCTACACGCCCCCCCTCCTCGCCGTCCCCTTCTCCACCTACACCCCCCACTCACCATCCCCTTCCCCACCTACACCCCCCACTCACCATCCGCTTTGCCACCTACACCCCCCACTCACCATCCCGTTCTCCACCTACACCCCCCACTCACCGACCCCTTCTCCACCTACACCCCCCCACTCACCATCCCCTTCTCCACCTACACCCCCCACTCACCATCCCGTTCTCCACCTACACCCCCCACTCACCGACCCCTTCTCCACCTATACCCCCCCACTCACCATCCCCTTTTCCACCTACACCCCCCCACTCACCGTCCCCTTCTCCACCTACACCCGCCACTCACCGTCCCCTTCCCCAACTATACCCCTCCACTCACCATCCCCTTCTCCACCTACACCCCGCCACTCACCGTCCCCTTCCCCACCTATACCCCCCCACTCACCATCCCCTTCTCCACCTACACCCCCCCACTCACCATCCCCTTCCCCACCTATACCCCCCACTCACCATCCCCTTCTCCACCTACACCCCCCCACTCACCGTCCCCTTCTCCACCTACACCCCCCACTCACCATCCCCTTCTCCACCTACACCCCCTACTCACCGTCCCCTTCCCCACCTACACCCCCCCCACTCACCATCCCCTTCTCCACCTACACCCCCCACTCACCGTCCCCTTCCCCACCTACACACCCCCCACTCACCATACCCTTCTCCACCTACACCCCCCACTCACCGTCCCCTTCTCCACCAACACCCCCCACTCACCATCCCCTTCTCCACCTACACCCCCCATTCACCATCCCCTTCTCCACCTACACCCCCCACTCACCATCCCCTTCTCCACCTACACCCCCCACTCACCATCCCCTTCTCCCCTGATACCCCCCACTCACCATCCCCTTCTCCCCTGATACCCCCCACTCACCGTCCCCTTCTCCACCTACACCCCCCCACTCACCATCCCCTTCTCCACCTACACCCCCCACTCACCATCCCCTTCTCCACCTACACCCCCCACTCACCATCCCCTTCTCCCCTGATACCCCCCACTCACCATCCCCTTCTCCCCCGACACCCCCCACTCAAGATCCCCTTCTCCACCTACACCCCCCCACTCGCCGTCCCCTTCCCCACCTACACCCCCCACTCACCATCCCCTTCTCCACCTACACCCCCCACTCACCGTCCCCTTCTCCACCTACACCCCCCCACTCGCCGTCCCCTTCCCCACCTACACCCCCCCATTCACCGCCCCTTCCCCACCTACACCCCCCACTCACCATCCCCTTCTCCCCCGACACCCCCACTCACCATCCCCTTCTCCACCTACACCCCCCACTCACCATCCCCTTCGCCACCTACACCCCCCACTCACCATCCCCTTCCCCACCTACACCCCCCCACTCACCATCCCTTTCTCCACCTACACCCCCCACTCACCATCCCCTTCTCTACCTACATCCCCCACTCACCATCCCCTTCTCCCCCGACACCCCCCCACTCACCGTCCCCTTCTCCACCTACACCCCCCCACTCACCATCCCCTTCTCCACCTACACCCCCTACTCACCGTCCCCTTCTCCACCTACACCCCCCACTCACCATCCCCTTCGCCACCTACACCCCCCACTCACCATCCCCTTCCCCACCTACACCCCCCCACTCACCATCCCTTTCTCCACCTACACCCCCCCCACTCACCATTACCTTCTCCACCTACACCCCCCACTCACCATCCCCTTCTCCACCTACACCCCCCACTCACCGTCCCCTTCTCCACCTACATCCCCCACTCACCATCCCCTTCTCCACCTACACCCCCCCACTCACCGTCCCCTTCGCCACCTACACCCCCCACTCATCGTCCCCTTCTCCACCTACACCCCCCCACTCACCATCCCCTTCGCCACCTACACCCCCCCACTCACCATCCCCTTCGCCACCTACACCCCCCACTCATCGTCCCCTTCTCCACCTACACCCCCCACTCACCATCCCCTTCTCCACCTACACCCCCTACTCACCATCCCTTTCCCCACCTACACCCCCCCACTCACCATCCCCTTCTCCACCTACACCCCCCCCCACTCACCATTCCCTTCTCCACCTACACCCCCCCCACTCACCATTACCTTCTCCACCTACACCCCCCACTCACCATCCCCTTCTCCACCTACACCCCCCACTCACCGTCCCCTTCTCCACCTACATCCCCCACTCACCATCCCCTTCTCCACCTACACCCCCCCACTCACCGTCCCCTTCGCCACCTACACCCCCCACTCATCGTCCCCTTCTCCACGTACACCCCCCCACTCACCATCCCCTTCGCCACCTACACCCCCCACTCACCATCCCCTTCGCCACCTACACCCCCCACTCACCGACCCCTTCTCCACCTCCACCCCCCACTCACCATCCCCTTCTCCACCTACACCACCCACTCACCGTCCCCTTCTCCACCCCCCCACTCACCATCCCCTTCGCCACCTACACCCCCCACTCACCATCCCCTTCTCCACCTACACCCCCCACTCACCGACCCCTTCTCCACCTACACCCCCCACTCACCCTCCCCTTCTCCACCTACACCCCCTACTCACCGTCCCCTTCTCCACCTACACCCCCCACTCACCATCCCCTTCTCCACCTACACCCCCCCACTCACCATCCCCTTCTCCACCTACACCCCCCACTCACCATCCCCTTCTCCACCTATACCCCCGCACTCACCGTCCCCTTCTCCCCTGATACCCCCCACTCACCGTCCCCTTCTCCCCCGACACCCCCCACTCACCATCCCCTTCTCCACCTACACCCCCCACTCACCATCCCCTTCTCCACCTAGACCCCCCACTCACCATCCCCTTCTCCACCTACACCCCCCACTCACCGTCCCCTTCTCCACCTACACCCCCCCACTCACCGTCCCCTTCTCCACCTACACCCCCCCACTCACCATCCCCTTCTCCACCGACACCCCCCACTCACCGACCCCTTCTCCACCGACTCCCCCAACTCACCGACCCCTTCTCCACCGACACCATCCCCTTCTCCCCCGACACCCCCCACTCACCATCCCCTTCTCCCCCGACTCCCCCCAACTCACCGACCCCTTTTCCACCGACACCGTCTCCTTTTCCTTCTCCCCCGACACCTACACCACCCACTCACCGTCCCTTTCTCCACCCCCCCACTCACCATCCCCTTCGCCACCTACACCCCCCACTCACCATCCCCTTCTCCACCTACACCCCCCACTCACCGACCCCTTCTCCACCTACACCCCCCACTCACCCTCCCCTTCTCCACCTACACCCCCTACTCACCGTCCCCTTCTCCACCTACACCCCCCACTCACCATCCCCTTCTCCACCTACACCCCCCACTCACCATCCCCTTCTCCACCTATACCCCCCACTCACCATCCCCTTCTCCACCTACACCCCCCACTCACCGTCCCCTTCTCCACCTACACCCCCCCACTCACCGTCCCCTTCTCCACCTACACCCCCCCACTCACCATCCCCTTCTCCACCGACACCCCCCACTCACCGACCCCTTCTCCACCGACTCCCCCAACTCACCGACCCCTTCTCCACCGACACCATCCCCTTCTCCCCCGACACCCCCCACTCACCATCCCCTTCTCCCCCGACTCCCCCCAACTCACCGACCCCTTTTCCACCGACACCGTCCCCTTCTCCCCCGACACCTCCACTCACCGTCCCCTTCTCCACTTCCACTCCACTCTCACCGTCGCCTTCTCCACCGACACCCCCCCAGTCGCCGACCCCTTATCCCCCGACACCCGCACTCACCGTCCCCTTCTCCACCTACTCCCCCCATTCACTGTCCCCTTCTCCACCTACACCCCCCACTCACCGTCCCCTTCTCCATCTACACCCCCCACTCACCGTCCCCTTCTCCACCTACACCCCCCACTCACCATCCCCTTCTCCACCTACACCCCCCCCACTCACCATCCCCTTCTCCACCTACACCCCCCACTCACCGTCCCCTTCTCTACCTACACCCCCCACTCGCCGTCCCTTTCACCACCTACACCCCCCCACTCGCCGTCCCCTTCTCCACCTACACCCCCCCACTCACCATCCCCTTCGCCACCTACACCCCCCACTCACCATCCCCTTCTCCCCTTAAACCCCCCACTCACCATCCCCTTCTCCAACTACACCCCACTCTCACCATCCCCTTCTCCACCTACAGCCACACTCGCCATCCCCTTCTCCCCTTACACCCACACTCACTGCACCCTTCGCCACCTACACCCCCCACTCACCATCCCCTTCTCCCCTTAAACCCCCCACTCACCATCCCCTTCTCCAACTACACCCCACTCTCACCATCCCCTTCTCCACCTACAGCCACACTCGCCATCCCCTTCTCCCCTTACACCCACACTCTCTGCACCCTTCGCCACCTACACCCCCCACTCACCATCCCCTTCTCCCCTTAAACCCCCCACTCACCATCCCCTTCTCCAACTACACCCCACTCTCACCGTCCCCTTCTCCACCTACAGCCACACTCGCCATCCCTTTCTCCCCTTACACCCACACTCTCTGTACCCTTCTCCACCTACACCCCCCACTCACCAACCCCTTCCGCCCCGACACCCCCCACTCACCATCCCCTTCACCCCCAAACCCCCCCCCCCACTCACCATCCCCTTCTCCACCTACACCCCCCCAGTTATCGCCCCCTTCTCACTGATTGTTCCACTATTGCAATACTCCACCATCTGCTCCAGGGTCCACCATCTGCTCCAGGGTCCACCAGCTGATCCAGGCCTCCTTCAGTGCATGTTCTGACATATGTATGCCACATCGGTAAATCTCGACATTGATATGCAAATGGCTTCCTGACTTCCCTTTATTCCCCATCGGTGGGAAACCGATTTTTCAGTTCCCACCGTATTGTCCACCGCCACCTGCCATGGCCCCCCTCCCCATTGACTGGTTGAAACAATTCTGGCCAATGTGAGTGTTTAGAGCTGGTGCGGGATGAAAGCATCATGGCAGGGAACCAGGCAGATACCTGCATGATTCGCGGCTTGTGCTCACAAACAGATGGAGCATTTAGTGAGTGGAATGTTGTCAAGTCTGTACTCTACTCTCAATGGTTCCAGGAAATGGTATTAGGATGTCACAAACATCAATAACAAATGTGATATTTTTTATTTTGATATTCTCCCTGACTATCCTGAAGTTAGAACATTTAAATCAGTTCTGTTTGCTGTTCGTTTTTATCTAAATTAATTGATGGGAAGTGGGTGTCACTGGCAAGACCCACATTAGTTACCCATCCCCAATTGCCCTTGAACTGAATGCCTTATTCGGCCATTTCAGAGGAGAGTTAAGAATCAACCACATTGTCAAACCACACGAGAATGGCAGATTTATTTTCCTAACGGACATTAGTTATGATGCCACCAGATGATTCACTAATTCCAGATTTTATTTGAATTGAAATTCCACAATCTGTTCCCCAGCCCATTACTCTGTGTCTCTGGATTAATATGCCAGTGACTATACCATAATGTCACAGCCTCCCCCCAATTTATGTCATGGCCTCTCTCCTTGTTCCAATTGAAGGTCTTTTAGGTTATTTTAAATCTTTAACTTCACCTTTCATCGCACAAGAAGGTATTTTGTTCTATAATTACTAGTACATTCCACATGGCAATGTTCAGGAGTATTCTGGGTTCTGGAGTTGGGTTTATGATGCGGATTGCAGCTTGTTGCCAGCCTGGACATGACAACCAATTTCACTATAATATAAATTTACAAAAGCTTCCAGTAGTTTCTTGAATGATTTCATTGTTTTTACTTCCATTGAAATCTTATCCATCTATTGATCATTCTTTAGGTGAAGAACACCCTAAATTTACCTTTCACATAGGTTGAGCCTCGACTCCCTTACTCTATTGTGATGGATTGTCTCCCGTGGATCTATAAGGTTGTAGTGGAATTGTCTAGCTTTCCTTCAAGGCTAAAAAAACACACGTCACAACCTTTGCTTATAGCTCAGTTATTGGAGACTCAGGATTAGAATTGTGAATCTTCCCCAAACTAGCTCCAGAAATTGGAATGTCTCTCATGTGTCTTGGGCCAGATCCTGGCAGAAGGGAAATTCATATTGTCACACAGGCCCATTCAACTTTACTGCCATTTGAAAAGTAGAAAGTAACATTTTCTTCAATTCCTTTACTCTATATTTGAGTCTTCTCTGACCCAGAATGCCTGGCCATATCCCTCATTGCAGTTCCTTCTTGGTGCATAATTTATCATTTCAAAGATGTGAAGTTGTTTTTTTAATTCTTTGATGGGATGTGTGCATAGTTGGCAAGGCCAGCATTTGTTGTTCATCCCTATTTTCCCTTGAGTAATTGGTGGTGAGGTGCCTTCTTGAACTGCTGCGGTCCATCTGGTGCAAGTCCATTATAACGTTTGCTGGGAAGGGAATTCCAGTATTTGACAATGAAGGAACGGTGATAAAGGCCAGAATTCTCCAACTGTTCATTGGCGGCGGGATTCTCTGGTCCCATCGCCAGCGCACCCCTGCCCGAGGGTTTCCCGGCGGCATGGGGTGGTTCCAATGTAAAATCCCATTGACAGCGGCGGGAGCAGATAATCCTGCCACCAACTAAAGCAATGCCGCCTCCTACTGCTGAGAAACACTCTACTGGGAAGCTGGGCTGGAGAATCCTGCCCATAGTTCCAAGTCTTGTTGACATGTGGCTCCGTCCTTCATCACTAATCCTCACTGTGACTATGCTGAACAGAGCCACCAATGAGAAGGGGATCTCCATCAATTGATGAAGAGAAATTATTTAAGGTCTCCAGTCTATTAAAAAATGGTGACATATACTGTGGAAACAATTCCAGATGCCAATATGTGTCAAAGCGAGCAGTGCAGTACTTGATTAAATTTTGTGTTCCCATAGCAACATTCTTGCGTTGAAGTCCTCATGATAGTGCTGCACACAGCAGTCAGGGAAGCTATTCAAACCGCTTTCAGTTTGTATTTATAAAAAGCAGGAGCCGTACTCTGGAATTCAGTAGGGAGATTTATTATAAGTTGATTCTTTTCCCTTAAGCTTGCCACCCAAGATCCCAACCTTAGGGGCGGGATTCTCTGTTCTGAGACTAAGTGTTGACGGCAACTCCGTGGATTTTTACAACAGAAAAACTGGCACCGCACCTGGACCGATTCTGTTACTGTTGATGGGATAGCACCGGTGGTGCATAGAGCACTATTCATTCCAATGAAAAGTCCTACGGGATTCGCTGGGTCCATGATCGACACACGAGGCTCACAAGCCGCAGCCGCATATACACATTACACTCCCTGCACATACTTAGCCGAGCCAAAAAGATAGCACTGGTTGTGGAGCGCGCGCATACAGCTGATGGGTCATCTGGGGGGGACACCAACATGACCTGTGGCACCAGGTTCAAAATGGACTGTTAGTGGTGTGCGCAACTGCATGGCTGCCTTGCCGGCTGCGGTAATGGTGCTCCATGCCCATCCACCCCGACCCCATAGCCCACCTGCTGGCCACCCCGCACTACTCCCCCCAGCCCTGGCAGACGCCCCCTGGCCAGCGGCACAACTGTCAGCAAACTATGGCGATGTTGGACACCTTCCGTACCCCCTCTCTCTCCTTCAGCAGCCGCCACGTCGGTTTCACGACTTTTAAAAGCACAAATGAACCACACCATAGGGAACTTGACCCATCGGAGGCGGAGAATCGCGAAGGCCCTGGAGAGAACTGGGTCGGGCACACTAATGATATGCAAACGGTGCCTATTGTACGTGCGGAGTGAAACGCATTGATGCCATTTTCGAGGTGACGCGATTTGGCTTCAAATCGGCACTTGCCGTGATTTTGGCGTTGGAAGCTATTCTCCGCCCAATCGCATTTCCCGATTTCGGCTAACGGAGAATCCCGTCCATGGTTTTCCTCTGGGTCTCTGCAAAGATTCTGAACAAGATCCAGATCTGACCTTCAGACTTCAATCTCATCATCAGCTTTTCAATAGTCATTTAACTGTACTTTTCTGCAAAGAAAAAACAAACTCTAATATGAAAGCCTGCATTAACTGGGGTGAAAACAAAAATATAAGTGAATTTGAGTTCTAAGGCAGAGAAGTAAGTAATCGAGACACGGCCATTTGGTTGTCATGCTGGCAGCTGTAGCGTGTGGTGTGCTTTGGCCTAATGTAAGTGGCCCTGGTCCGAATTGTGTTTTCTCAGATCAGTGATGTTTATTTATTTATTTATTTTTATAAATTTAGAGTACTCAATTATTTTTTCCAATTAAGGGGCAATTTAGCATAGCCAATCCACCTACCCTGCACATCTTTGGGTTGTAGGGGTGAAACCCATGTAGACAAGGGGAGAATGTGCAAACTCCACACGGGCAGTGACCCAGAGCCGGGATCGAATCTGGGACCTCGGCGCCGTAGGCAGCAGTGCTAACCACTGTGCCACTATGCTGCCCCTGATCAGTGATGTTTAAATGAAGTGGCCAGAGAACAGTTGCTTTAAGCTTAAGGCAAGATGCCACACAGCAGTGGTGATAGACTCTGAGGCAGCAGAAGAGAGGCAGAATTGTTTTTTAAGGTTGCTGAGCTGTGGAGTTACTAAATTTACTCGTAATCACTTCGACTTCTTTCTGTGAATTTAAAAATTCTCCATCTGCTTACTGCCCAGAGCAATGCCAGATGCCAGGGACAAGACACAAGCCGCCTCTTGCAACCACTGTTGTCACCAATTGGAAATATATATTGAAATCCAGCAAAAAGGTGAAGATTGGATTGGATTGGATTTGTTTATTGTCACGTGTACCGAAGTACAGTGAAAAGAGACACAGTTCATGTAGAATGCTTCATGTGAAAATCCAGGAACACCGGGATTCAATGGCAGGCTCAGTGGTATATGAAATTGTTAAATAAAGGAGGGTAAAGATAATATAGAACACAAAAAATGAAATAAACAGGGACAGGGTATGTAGGCGCTTTGGCGGTTTTCAAGATTGCTTGCAAGTGTGTAAAAGGATGTATTCACATCAATGACTAGAATAAGTAGATGGGGCTGCAGCAGCTGAATAATGTTAACCCGGGAGTCATCCTGCATTCACAATATGATCCAAAACCTATTGTAAATTACATAAGCCTTACTGGTAGAAAAAATAATTGACAAACTTGTGAAAGCTTCACCAAAGCTGTCAGTGCTGATGGATGAATCAGTGAATCCACGTAAGGCCGCTGTTCCACTACAACACACAGAGGCTGAAATGGGAGAGGGGATTTTCTATTTTTACATTCCTGGAACTCAATGAGCTTCTGGCATAAACTGCTGAAGCCACTGAATCAGTACGCCAATCTGCCTGAAGTCAGCTATTTTCCATGAGCACTATCTGGAGAAAAATTGGGCGTCATTCATTAGTGATGGGTAACTTGATGTTAAAGAGAGAGAGAGACAGGAATAGCAAATTGCATTTGTAAATTAGTCATGACTTCTTTCCTCATGGCACTGTACAAACTATCATCCTGAGCTGGTGATTGCCGGTACTCTACAAAACGTTACTAATATTAATAATTTAACACCTTTATGGAAATCATTACTGTCGGTAAGCTAAAGCCAGTGTGAACTAAAATATATATTTATGTAATGGTAATTTAATGTACTGGCCATATCCTGTACATAGACCGTGGGTGATAAGCAGTTCCAGTACTGTATAAACTATTTGACTGTCCTATGAATCCCACAGGCTTG
Organism: Scyliorhinus torazame; assembly: GCF_047496885.1. Taxonomy (NCBI): domain Eukaryota; kingdom Metazoa; phylum Chordata; class Chondrichthyes; order Carcharhiniformes; family Scyliorhinidae; genus Scyliorhinus; species Scyliorhinus torazame. Next base: position 190,132,988 of record NC_092712.1, on the reverse strand, counting down.
GATCACTGTCTGTGTGGAGTCTACATGTTCCCCCTGTCTGCATGGGGTTCCTCTGGGTGCTCCGGTTTCCTCCCACAAGTCCCGAAAGATGTGCTTGTTAGGCGAATTAGACATTCTGAATTCTCCCTCCGTGTACCCAGAATGTGGCTGCAATGATCTGTATATAGTCAGGATTGTGAAGGGTTAATAATTACATCTATGTGTACATCAAACACTAGAGGGTGTTACTAATTCACTGTATTTAAGGCAGCCTCCCAAGGAATTCGGGGAGATGCTGAAGAGAACATGGAGTGAGCAGAGTGAAAGTTTATTTGAGCTATATAGCACGAGGTCAAGTCATAATGTAGTTAGTAGTTAGATAGTATTTTGAATACTGTAATACAGATTCAATATCATTTCTTTATCATCTGTAACTCAGTAGAGTGTGTGAACTTTATTTAATTAGTGTAATAATAAATTAGTTTTGTTTCAATCTTTTGATTGGTATATTCTTTGTCAACACTGCATTGGGTCATTCTGGAAGAAAAGACAAAGAACACAACATATTACCAGTCGTGGTAATATAACAGTGACGACTAGGGACTTTTCTCAGTAACTTCATTGCAGTGTTAATGTAAGCCTACTTGTGACAATAAAGATTATTATAGTCAGCATTTTAAGACTGTAGCAAGAAGTTAGTCATGTGAATGGATGTAAGTCACAGAATTATGAGGGTCCAAGCTGCTTGTCCTTCAAGCTCCAAGTTCCTGACTTTGTTCAGTGCTATGATGTGCAACAGAGCTATCATATTTGTCACCATAGCTTCATGATCTTGACACATGTAAAGGACCTAAATAAAAGAGCTACGTGAGTCTTCAGTTTTTCAAAGCTATACCAGGAGAAAGGTTTGAGGAGACTTCAAAAGGGCTCTGGGAAGATCAACCCTTAACCTCAGGGGAAATCAGAAACCAAGTAGCATTTTCACATCCTGAAAAGGTGCATACAATATAAAGAAACGGCCAAAGCATGGTCAAAACTAAGGTCCTAATAATCCAAACTTCACTGAACACCTTCAAATACCTTTGCACCCCATGCATCAGTCCTGGTGAGAAGAAAGAGCGCCATCTCTGTTTCCATTTTGAGTTAGGTACACAGTAGGCCATTGGTGTCCTGAGGAAACGTCTGTCAAAACACCAAAGCAAACCCAGTAATTTCAAACCTCTGGTGACATCTGACCCTTATGCAGAGTGTAGCTGAATTCAAAAGATTACTTGGTCAAATGATTACTATTGTGCAGACCCCAGGACAACACTTAGTCTCAAGCACAGAGTGGAGTGAGGCCTGAATGCAATGAGGAATAAGTGCTAATTTGTGAATTTGTTGCAGGTACTTTTTTTAAAAGTATGATTTAGATTAACAATCAAACTCTGACTTCAAACTTTAAAAATTCAACCTGGTTAAAAAGCCCTATTTAATAGAAACTGCCTGGCAGTTTTAGCTATCTTCCAATCAACAGGAGGTGGCTGCGTGAATAGGTGTTAATTACTATAGGAGGAAACTGACTTGACAGATGCAATTTGGGTGTGAATCACCAGCTCTCCATAAAAGAAAAATGTTTTTCCAATTGCATTGAATGAGAGCACTGGGTGGAGACGATGAGGACTGCGACGATGAGGACTGAGTGCGAATTTGAGAATTTGGTGCAAGTAGAAATTCAGTACTGGGTGGGAAGGAGGTGCTGCTTTTTGTACATTTTTTTGCAACTTCTGATGGTAGCTGGTGAGTGTTCAAAGATTGGTTGGTGCCCAAAATAAATGTTGGTCCCTAAGAAGCAGAATCAGGAGAAAGTATCATGGGGAATGAACATACAAACAGGGGCAGTAGTTTAAACCTGTATTGGGGAGATGTAATATGGTAAAATGTAATATCTCATGGCATGTATAGCTTAACCAACTAAACTACTTACTATAACTACAGTGACATTTCTAAATGTGATACCTGATTACTTGAATAGAGCACAATAAAGATAGCAGCACAGGTGATATGTTGCAGCAACAGCATATGGACTCTGCTGGACATCAGTGTGATTCATGGCAGCCACATCGATGCCTGCAGTTTGAGAAAACTTGGCTCAGCATCGATGAGTTGGAATGGAAATGTTTAGAAACCAGCAAGTGGAGAATAACAAAATTGATAAAAGGAAACAGAATAAAATATGCAAGTACACTAGCCATAAATATAAAAAACAGACAAAGAGCATAAAAGTTAATAAAAAGGAGACTAGCTAAAATAAATGTTGGTCCCTAAGAATCAGGAGAAATTATCATGGGGAATGAACATACAAACAAACAGGTTAGGAGCAAAAGTAGGCCATTCGGTCTTTTGAGCCTGCTCCGTCATTCAATAAGATCTGACTATAGCCCTCCCCCTCGTCTAGCCCCAATAACCTTTCATCCCTTTGTTTATCAACGATCAATCTACCTCTGCCTTAAAAACATTCAAACACTCTGGGCGGGATTCTTCGGCCGTGTTTGCCCGGCAACCGGAGAATTCCGCCCGAGGTTAATGGTTCTCCATTGTACACGGCTCGCCCGTGGTGTTTTTTGCGGCGGGTGGGGCGGGAGAATCCAGCCCTCTGCTTCCGCTGCCTTTTGAGGAAGAGAGTTCCAAAGATTCACGACCCTCAGAGAAACAATTACCCATCACCTCTGTCTTAAATGGGCGACCCCTTATTTTTAAACAGTGATCCCTTGTTCTAGATTCTCCCACAAGAGGAAACATCCACTTCACATCCACTCTGTCAAGACCCCTCAGGATCTTAGATGTTTCAATCAAGTTGCCTCTTACTCTTCTAAATTCCAATGGATACAAGCCTAGTCTGTCCACGCTTTGGACAACATTGACAAAGTTGCTTCCTTGCCTGCTCCATTGGGTCCTAACAAAGCTGCAATTTCTCCTTTGTAGAAATCAAGGTTCATGTCTTTCATAGCTACTTTTCTTTTTCTGCTTAAACTCTTTGATGAGTGATTTGAAAGCAACCTGCCAATTCCTAGTATTAATTTAGTAATCCTTCTCTGAACTGCTTCTAATGCATCCTTCCTTAAACAAGACAACCAGTGCTGTATACAATATGTCAGATGTAGTCTCACCAGTGTCCTGAATGAAACATAACCTCCCTACTTCTATATTCAATTCCTCTCACAATAACTGATAATATTCTTGTAACTTTCCTAATTACTTACCGTCCCTGTGTATTAGCCATGTGATTCATGTACTGGTACATCTAGATCCTCTGAATTTCAAAGCTCTGTAATCTCTCACTATTTAGACAGTGAGTTTCTTTTTTTAAATTCTTCCTGCCAAAATAGACAATTTCACATTTTCCCAAATAATATTTCAATTACTGGATCTTTGCCCATTCAACATATCTATATCCCTTTCTAGCTTCATTATGTCCTCTTCCTACTTTCCTAACTATCTTTATAACATTATTCATTTTAGCAACCATACCTTCTGTCCCTTTATCCAAGTTATTTATCTAAATTGTAAAAAGTTGAGGCTCCAGCATTCATCCCTGTGGCACAATCCATTGCATTTGTTGCATCCCACCAACCAGTAAAAGATCAATTTATGCTACTCTGTGTTTCCTGTTAGCCAGCTAATCTTCCACCTATGCCAATATGTTACCCACTACCCCATGAGCTTTTATTTTCCACAATGGCCTTTGATGTGGCACCTTATCAAGTACCTTTTGGAAAATTAAATGCAGTACATTCACCAGTTCCCCTTCATCCATGTGAATCCTTCAAAGAATTCCTATAAATAAATTAAACATGATTTTCCTTTCACAAAACCATGCTGGCTCTGCCTAATTGAATTGAATGTTTTGAAGTGCTCTGCTATAATATCTTTAATAATAGCTTCCGAGACTTCCGGTGGCGGCCATGGAGGAGTAGGTCGCGCATTCGGCAGCTCCCGTCTGGAACGGACTCTCGGACCTTTTTTCAAGAATTTTCACGGACTTTTGGGGGCAGATTGGTGAAGCGAACACTGACAAAAGGATTCCCTCTCTGTTGTATGGATAGCTGGACCAGGAGTGGCCGGGTGAAGCGTTTAAGTCCCAACAGACAGAAGCGTGCGGAGCGGGCGCCGAGGCACGGCATGGCAGCCGGTATAGACCAGGGTGCATGGGCGCAGTGGTTACAGGAGCAACAGGTGTTCCTTCGGGGCTGCTTTGCTGATCTTAAAAAGGACATGCAGGCCCCGATGAAGGCATCAATAGACCAAATGATCGCAACTCAAGCGACACAAGGGAAAGCGATTAAGGAGATGGATAGAAAGCTATCCAACCAGGAGGACGAGTTGGTCATATTGGCCCTTAAGGTGGAGGCACAGGATGATCTCCACAAGAAGTGGCAGGAGAGGCTGGAGGACCTAGAAAACAAGTCCAGGAGACAGAACTTGAGAATTGTGGGCCTCCCCGCAGGTGTGGACGGGTCGGATGCGGGAGCATTTGTGTCCAAGGTGCTGGAGACGCTGATTAGGGACGGGGGTATTCCCTCGACCCCTGGAGCTGCACGGGGTGCACCAAGCCCTCGCAAGGAAGCCCAAGGTGAATGAACCGCCGAGGGCTATGGTGGTGCGATTTTATCGTTTCTCGGACAAGGAACTTGTCTTGCGGTGGGCAAAAAAAGAACGGAGCAGCAGGTGGGATAACAGCGTGATATGCATCTACCAGGACCTGGGTGCGGAGCGGGCCAAGAGGCATGCTGGATTCAACTGGGTGAAGGCGACGCTCTTCAGCAAGGGGGTGAAATTTGGGATGCTACACCCAGCAAGTGTTACGTACAAGGAACGGCATCACTATTTTGAGACGCCGGACGAGGCGTGGTCATTCGTCAAACAAGAAAAGCTGGACTCGAATTAAAGGACAGATAAACTTTGGTGGAATGCGGCGGTGGGGCTGGGTAACACGGTACCGTTTCTAATATAAGATTGTATACAATGTTGGGTGCGTGTAAGGGCTGTGGTGGTGGCTGGAGGGTGCAGTGTTTTCAGCAAAGTTGAGATACAGAGTGGGGAGGGGGCCCTGTACTTAGTGCGATTTTTCAATAAGTTGGAGCCTTGGTTCAACAAGTGTCTCCTCAAGGGGCAATGTTAGTGTCCTCTGTTTATTTTTCATTTCGCATTACTATTTACTCACTGGGGCTGGAGAGGTAGTTTAATTGGTTTATTCATGTGGGGAGAGCGGTCCGGACAATGAGGCGACAGTCTGATCGGCACCAGGGGCGGGAGCTGCCGGGGTCAGCATGGGTCAGCTGGCTCTCGGGAGCATAGTGGGGGGTGAGCAAATGCTCAGCAGGAGCTTGGCGGGGGGGTTTTGGGTCGTGGGGCTGTCGGGGTGGGAGGGGAGGGGGGAATTCTGCTTTGCTGACAGAGGAGGTATCAATTTTGGGGTACCAATTGAGGGTCGGGGGCAGTGGCGCCCTGTGGGGGCGCTCGAGGAAGCGAAGGGCGCCGGCTCGAGGTTGGCCAAAAAAGGGCAATGGCTAGTCGGCAGTGGGGGGGGGGGGGGGGTTTAGCCCCCCGTCCAGGCTGATCACGTGGAATGTGAGGGGTTTGAATGGGCCGGTCAAAAGAGCGAGCGTGTTCGCGCATCTAAAGGGGTTAAAGCCAGACGTAGCAATGCTTCAGGAGACACATTTAAAGCTCGCAGAACACAGAGATTGAGAAAGGGATGGGTAGGCCAGGTGTTCCATTCAGGGCTGGATTCGAAGACCAGGGGGGTAGCAATTCTCATCAGTAAGGGTGTGGCATTCGAGGCTGGGAGAATTGTGGCAGGCAAGGGGGGCTGGAATATAATGGTGAGTGGAAAGTGGAAGGGGGTCCGGGTGGTGTTTGTTAACATCTACGCTCCGAATTGGGATGATGTGGAATTTATGAGACGCATGCTAGGCAAAACCCCGGACTTAGAGTCACACAACCTGATCATGGGGGAGACTTTAACACAGTCATTGACCCCGAGCTGGACCGGTCGAAGTCCAGGACAGGGAAGCGACCGGCAGTGGCTAAGGAACTGAAGGGTTTTATGGAGCAGATGGGGGGGTGTATCCCTGGAGGTTCGCGCGGCCGAGAGCGAAGGAGTTCTCTTTTCTCTCCCACGTTCATGAGGTTTATTCCCGCATAGACTTCTTTGTCTTGAGCAGGGCGTTAATCCCAAAGGTGGCGGGGACAGAATACTCAGCAATCGCACTGGGTGGACCTGTGGCTTAGTGAGGAGAGAGGGCAGCGCCCACTCTGGAGACTGGATGTGGGGCTGCTGGGACAGAATACTCAGCAATCACAGTCTCGGACCATTCCCCGCACTGGGTGGACCTGTGGCTTAGTGAGGAGAGAGGGCAGCGCCCACTCTGGAGACTGGATGTGGGGCTGCTGGCGGACAAAGAGTTTGCGGGCGGATTAGCAGGAACATCCAGGATTACCTGTAAACAAACGATACGGGTGAGGTAGCAGCGGCAATGGTCTGGGAGGCTCTGAAGGCAGCTGTCAGAGGGGAGCTCATCTCAATTCGATTCCATAGGGAAAAGAGAGAAAGAGTGGAGAGGGAGAGACTGGTGGAGGAGATACTCCGAGTGGACAGGAGATACGTGGAGGCCCCCGAGGCGGGGCTACTGAGGGAGCGGTGGAGTCTGCAGGCGGAGCTTGAACTGCTGACGACAGGGAAAGCGATAGCACAGCTGAGGAAGGCCAGGGGGGCAGTCTATGAGTACGGGGAGAAAGCGAGTAGAATGCTGGCACACCGACTGCGAAAGAGGGAGGTGGCCAGGGAAATCGGGGGAGTAAAGAATAAGGTGGGTAACATGGTCTTGGATCCAGGGGGGCTGAACGGAGTCTTTAAGGAGTTCTATAGTAAACTATACGAGTCGGAGCCTCCGACAGGAGCGGAAGGGATGAGGCAATTTTTGGACCAGTTGAGGTTTCCAAAGGTGGAAGAGGACCTGGTGGAGGGGTTGGGGGCCCCGATTGAATTGGAGGAGATTGTCAAGGGTATAAAGGGCATGCAATCGGGTAAAGCCCCGGGGCCGGATGGTTACCAGGTAGAATTCTATCAGACATTTTCAGAAATATTGAGCCCACCCCTGATGAGGACCTTCAATGAGGCTAGAGAGAAAGGAACCCTCCCCCCAACAATGTCACAGGCCTTGATCTCACTCATTCTTAACCGAGGGAAGGACCCGGAACATTGCGGGTCATACAGGCCGATTTCGCATTTAAACGTGAATGCCAAATTGCTAGCTAAGATTCTGGCCACAAGAATTGAGGATTGCTTCCCAGGGGTGATAGAGGAAGACCAGACTGGGTTTGTTAAAGGCAGACAACTCAATACCAATGTCCGGAAACTTTTGAATATTATTATGACGCCCTCAGAGGGAGGGGAGGCGGAGGTGGTAACAGCGATGAACACAGAGAAAGCCTTAGACCGGGTGGAGTGGGAGTACCTGTGGGAAACGCTGGGGAGGTTCTGGTTCGGTGAGGGCTTTATTGGCTGGGTGAAATTGCTGTACCAGGTGCCTGTAGCAAGTGTATGTACAAATCGGCTGAGGTCGGGGTACTTCGTGCTTCACCGGGGAACGAGGCAGGGGTGTCCCCTCTCCCCGTTACTATTTGCCCTAGCTATAGAACCGCTAGCTATGGCACTGAGAGCCTTGAGGAACTGACGGGGACTGGTTTGAGGGGGCGGGGGGGGGGCTGGAACATCGGGTCTCGCTATACGCGGATGATTTACTCCTGTACATTTTAGACCCTGTGGAGGGGATGGGGGAGGTTCTGCGGATCCTGAGGGATTTTGGTAGTTTTTCAGGGTACAAACTGAGCATGGGAAAGAGCGAGTTGTTTGTGATCCAGGGCAAGGGGCAGGAGGAGAGACTGAAAGAGTTGCCGCTCAGGCCGCTCAGGATGGTAGAGAAAAGTTTTCGTTACCTGGGTATACAGGTGGCCAGGAAATGGGATGCCCTGCACAGGCTCAAACTGACCCAGTTGGTGGAGCAAATGGAAGGGGACTTTAAAAGGTGGGACATGCTCCCGCTGTCACTGGCAGGGAGGGTGCAGACCGTGAAAATGATTGTCCTCCCCAGATATTAGTTTGTCTTTCAGTGCCTCCCCATCTTCATCCCTAAGGCCTTTTTTAAGCGAGTGAGTAGGATCATTTCGGGCTTTGTGTGGGCGAATAAGACCCCGCGAGTAAGGAGATCGTTGGTGGAGCGCAGTCGGTGGGGGGGCTTGCCGCTGCCGAACTTTCGCAACGACTACTGGGGCGGCCAATATAGCTATGATTAGGAAGTGGGCGATGTGGGGGGGCGGGGGGGGGGGAGCTGGGGGCGGCGTCATGTAAAGGTACTAGTCTGGGAGCTTTGATAACGGCTCCTTTGCCGTTCTCGCCGACCCGTTACTCCACAAGTCCGGTGGTGGGAGCGACACTGCAGATCTGGGGACAGTGGAGGAGGTACAAGAAGGTGGAGAGAGCGTTGGTCTGGACCCCGATATGTAACAACCACAGGTTTGTCCCGGGTAGGATGGGTGGTGGGTTCCAGAGCTGGCAGAGGGCAGGCATCAGAGGGATGGGAGATCTGTTCATAGACGGAAGCTTTCCAAGTTTGAAGACGCTAGAGGACAAATTTAATCTTCAGCCAGGAAACGCCTTGAAATATCTGCAAGTACGAGCCTTCCTAAAAAAACAGGTAGTGGCCTTTCCGACGCTGCCGCTTTGAGGCTACAGGACAGGGTGGTCTCCGGCACCTGGGTGGGGGAGGGGAAGGTGTCAGATATCTACCAGGAACTACAGGAGGCGGAGGAAACCCCGGAGGAGCTCAAGGGCAAGTGGGAGGAGGAGTTAGGTGAGGAGATGGAAGCGGGTCTGTGGGCAGAGGTCCTGGGCAGGGTTAATTCCTCCTCATCATGTGCCAGGCTTAGTCTAATTCAATTTAAGGTGGTCCACTGGGCACACATGATGGCAGCGAGAATGAGCAAGTTTTTTGGGGTAGAAGACAGTTGTATGAGGTGCAAGGGCAGCCCTGCAAACCATGTCCACATGTTTTGGGCATGCCTGGAGCTTAGAGAGTTCTGGCAAGGGTTCGTGAGGGCAATGTCCAAGGTGCTTAACACACGGATGGTGCCGAGTCCAGAGATAGCGATCTTTGGAGTGTCAGAAGACCCGGGAGTTCAGGGTGCGAAAGAGGCCAACGTCTTGACCTTTGCCTCCCTAGTAGCCCGGAGACGGATTTTATTAATGTGGAGGGACTCGAAGCCCCCGAGTGTAGACACTTGGGTTAACGACATGGCTGGGTTTCTGAGCCTCGAGAAAATAAGGTTTGCCTCAAGAGGGTCTACGCTAGGGTTCTCTCGGAGGTGGCAGCCGTTCGTCGACTTTCTCAGGGAAAATTAAAATGTCAGCAGCAGCAGCAATCCGTGGGGGCGGGGGGGGGGGGGGGGGGGGGGAGTGAGTGCTTCATTGGGATGGTGTGGGAAGACTGAGTCGCGTGGGGTAATGTCTATTTAATTGTTGTTGTATATTCTCTTTTTGCACTGTGTTAATGTTCACTCTAGTTTGTTTTGTTATTATTGTTGCTACTGTTTTATTATGAAAAATTCTGCAAAATCTTAATAAAAATATATATTTTTTTAAATAATAGCTTCCGACATTTTATCTATGTCAGAGGTTAAGCAACTGGCCTGAAGTTCCCTGCTTTCTGTCTCCTCTTTCTGAATGAAGCAGTTACATTTTTTCCCAATCTAATGGTACCTTCCTCGAATCCAGGGGATTTTGGATAATTAAAGCTAAAGCATAAACTATTTGGGTCTTTCAGGTCTTTTAAAACTTTAGGGTGAAGCCAATCAGCACCCAGGGATTTGTCAGCCTGCAACTCCAACAATTTGCTATGGGTGCGCTCTAGCACAACTAATACCATCTTGTTGGCTGCGATGAGTGTGCGTGGGGAGTGTAATGTGTAAATGCGGCTGTAACTTGCCAGCCTCCTGAGTGTCAATCATGGACCCGGCAAATCCGATTCTCATTGGATTCGATTGTGTTCCACATGGCGCCAGTGCGAGCCCTTCAATGGTCACTGAATCAGTCCAGGTGTGGCGCCAGTTTTACTGTCATGGAAGTTGACGAATCCTGCCCCGACGACAACATTTAGGCCGCGATTCTTCGGCCTCGTTGCGCTCTCACTCGAGTGAAACAAGGCCAGTGAATAGCGGAAGAAACTCCCACCGGTGGGAGGGTCCGTAAAATGTTATCCTTGACAAAGACAATAAGGAATTGTGGCAGTAATAAAAAAGGTTTTCATGCTGTTATTCCTACTGGTTATGCATCACATGATGGGTAGTGACGTCAGCAGAGTTTCGGCGCCAACTTTGAGCAGATCGCCATCTTGAATGTATGAGCAATAATAAACCTCTCAACATGTTTTACAAGAATCAGAATATGGGCACCTCCATACCTTTTCTTTTTGCAGCCACAAAGAAATATAAGAGGAGAAAACTGGCGATGAGGATTGAGGTAGAAAAAATTTACTGGAAAGAAGATTTTTGTTGACCAACTGTGGCTCGGCATCAGGAGGAACGGTAGATTCTCAGACCGCACTCACACACACATTGGGCGAACCACTGCCGCCGATGCAAAGATTTAATGAAAGTTTTCGACAGTAACTGTGATTAAGAAGACCAACAGTAGGGGAAGAATTGCTTGAGTTGAAGTGTGTGGAGTCTGGGCTGCAGGGACCACACATATGGCAAAGCAACAGCGGCTGCGGTAAACGGGATTTCGAAGTCAGCCGAATCTGCACAGGCCATTATTCCGGAGAAAAGTCAAAATACTCAGGCATAAAATGGAAAGATTTTCCAGTTGCTTCTTCAAGGAATTGTTTGTGCCATGATTTCCAACACAATTGGAAGGGAGGAAGTATAGACTCAAGGAACCGGGATTCAAAATCCCAGGGGCAGCACGGTAGCATTGTGGTTAGCTCGGTTGCTTCACAGCTCCAGGGTCCCAGGTTTGATTCCAAGCTTGAGTCACTGTCTGTGCGGAGTCTGCACGTTCCCCCCGTCTCTGCATGGGTTTCCTCCGGGTGCTCCGGCTTCCTCCCACAGTCCAATGATGTGCAGGGTTAGGTGGATTGGCCATGATAAATTGCCCTTTGGTTAGGTGGGGTTACTGGGTTATGGGGATAGGGTGGAGGTGTGAGCTTATGTGGGGTGCTCTTTTCAAGAGCCGGTGCAGACCCGATGGGCCGAATGGCCTCCTTCTGCACTATAAATTCTTTGATATGATTCAAAAATGTCGGGAAAACGGGCACCATGGACATGTTTGATGAGGATTCTTAAACATGGAATTTATATGAAGAAAGATTCAAATTGTTTCTAATAGCTAATCAGACACCGGAGGACCTCGAGGTCTCAACATTTCTCAGACCAGTTGGCTGCAAAAATGCTACTACAGAACTTGTTCGCCCAGAAAAACCAGTCCTTCAGTGAATTAATTAAAATTTGAGAGGGACATTTATATCCAAACTGTTATTGATTGCAGAAACGTTCCAATTCCACCACTGTAGTCAGAAAGAAGATTAAACTATTTTACAGTTTGCAGCATGTTTAAAAAGGTTAACTAGATTTTGTGAATTTGGTGCAACACTTGATCATGGAAGTCCTACAGTGCAGAAGGAGACCATTCGGCCCGTCGGGTTTGCGCCGGCCCTTAGAAAGAGCACCCTAATTAAACCAACACCTCCACCCTATCCCTGTAACCCAGGAACCCCACCTAACCTTTTGGGCACTAAGGGGCAATTTAGCATGGCCACTCCACCTAACCTGCACAGCTTTGGACTATGGGAGGAAACCGGAGCACCCGGAGGAAACTGCCACAGAAATGGGGAGAACGTGCAAACTCCACACAGACAGTCACCTGAGGCTGGTATTGAACCTGGGTCCCTGGAGCTGTGAGGAAGGAGTTCTAACCACTATGCCACCGTGCCACCCATGATACTCTTCGTGACAGGGTGATTTATGCAGTGAAATAGCTCAGAGGAAGCTGCTTAGTGTCAGTGTTTTAATTCTGAAAACTGCGGTGGAAGTTGCCACATCTATGGAGCATGCTACGCGAGACGCTTTGCAGATAGGAACCGGAGCAAAGATCCATGAAATGGATACATCAAGGAACAAGGTTGTAAAGGTGCAACCATGTCACCGTTGTACACAGCGAGGAAATGCTGGAATAAATAAAATACATGCAAGAACTGTGGTAAGAGGGCCACAGTGCCAAAGCTTGTGGGGCTGAGAAAATGTCTTCTGCACCAAGAAAGTGCAAGAAGAACAAAACAAGTAAACAATCTGGTCATTTCTACAAATTAGCGGATGAAGCTTAAGATCATTCAAAAGATGGTGAAACGGAACCACCGTAAGAACTAAAGCTAGATGTTTTGTCAATACAGGGAGATCAACAATGTCTGTGGCATATCCAAACTTGAGGTTCATGAAATGAAAATGGAAGTGAATGCAGGTGCAGCATATCACTAATACCTGCGACAATTTATGATCAAAAGCTAAGGCTGTAAAGCCATCAAATGTGGTCCTAAGGACGTACACTGTTGAGATTGTACCTTAAAAGGATGAATTATGATGAAAGTAGAAGCAAGTGGGCAGACGGTGAAGTTTCCTCTTCACGTGGAAAATATCCTGCTCTATTTGGCAGAGCATGGTTGGCTAAGATTAGGCTTAACTGGAAAATAGTCAATCATTCAATGGGTTCAAAGAGCAACTTGCAACGTCTGAAGTGTCTTTAAGGCAGAGATGGGTAGATTATTGATTAAAAGGGGGTTCAGTGGTTATGGGGAGAAGACAGGAGAAAGGGGATAAGAAACATATCAACCATGATTGATTGGTGGAGCAGGCTCGATGGGCTGAATGGCCTAATTCTGCTCACATGTCTTATGGACTTAAAAAATACAAGGTGTTCAAAGATTTGCTTGGCTCTACGACTGGAGTTGATGTATACCTAAAAATCAAGCCAGACAGTGCACGCAGATGTCTCAAAACTAGAACCATACCCTATGCCATCAAGCCTAAAGTTGAAGGAGAATTAGAAAGATTAGGGAGGATAGGCGTCACCAAACCTGTTACTACAAGTGATTTGGGCGGCATCAATTGTCCCTGTATTACAGCAGGATGGCTCAATGAGAATTTGTGCAGATTTTAAAACTACTATTAATCCAATTTTGTACACGGATCATTATCCACTGCTGCTGATTGAAAACTTGTTTGCTGGACTTTCTGGAGGACAGAAATCCAGTAAAACTGATCTTTCACGGGCATATCTGCAGATGAATGGAGCGGCCACTACTTTCCAGACTGATGCCCAAAAATGTGTTTTGTTGCAAAATACTTCCTTTTGGAATAACATCTGTGCCTTTCTCTTTTTCAAAGATCCATGGATCAAATTCTGAGTGGATTTAATGGAGTGCAATGTTAGTTAGATGACATTGTCATCACCCGTTTGAGTGAACAGGAACAATTGGAGAATAAAGAAGCGAAAGAAGCTTTACTGAAGTCAGAGCTGTTAGTTCATTATAATCCCAAGATGAATTTTCAATTTGCTTGTCATACCACAGCCTATGGGGTTGGTCAAGCTACCTCGCAAATTATGCTTTCAGCAGAGGAACGACTGATAGCATTTGCTTCACGCACTCTTATTAGCGCAGTAATGAATTACGCTCAGCTAGAAAAAGAAGCTTTGAGCATATTTTTTGGTGTAAGAAAGTTCCACCATTACTTTCTGGGCGTTATTTTACCCTGTTGATGGATCATCGACACTTGAGTACAATCTTTGGGCTATATAAAAGTATTCCTTCTTTGGCAGCTAGCATATTACAAAGGTGGTCATTGATATTGTTGGTGCAAACTTACGATATCCAATATCGCAAGTCAGAGCAGCATGCAAATGCTGATGCTTTATCACGATTGCATGTTCTCACCATGCCTACGTGGGTTTCCTCCGGGTGCTCCGGTTTCCTCCCACATGTCCCGAAAGATGTGCTATTAGGTAATTTGGACATTCTGAATTCTCCCTCTGTGTACACGAACAGGCGGCGGAATGTGGCGACTAGAGGCTTTCACAGTAACCTCATTGCAGTGTTCATGTGAGCCTACTTGTGACAATAAAGATTATTATTATCATGGGATCTGTTGTATAAATGTTAATTGTTGCCATTTCCATAAGACCATAAGACCATAAGACATAGGAGCGGAAGTAAGGCCATTCGGTCCATCGAGTCCACTCCACCATTCAATCATGGCTGATTTCAACTCCATTTACCCGCTCTTTCACTAATGAAGCAAAGAGAGAGGGGGAGGTGTTATGTATCAGGAATACAATTCTGCTGGGTCTGCATTACATGATGTGTAATGACGTCAGCAGAGTGTTCGCGTGGTCTTTGAGTACATCACCATCTCGATTGTATGAGCAATATCCTTAATAAACCTCGCATCATATATTACAAGAATCCAGAGTGTGTGTGGGCACCTCCATACATTTTCTCTTTGCTGCAACAATGAAATATAACACAAGCATTATTTCTTGTCTGAACAATTTCTTAATAGATGAACAGAAAAAAGTTATTTCAAGAAAAAAACAAGCTAAATTTGTTCTAGTCTCACATAATGGCTGATGGTGGAATTGTTTTCAGGTTCATTCTGAAACCGTACAAAAAGATTATATGGCCCCAAGAAGATACAATTTGATATAAATCCATAAACCAACCGATAATTACCTCAACATACAAGAGTCACCATTGCAGTTCTTTCTTCAGTTCAGTGGATTCTAATATCTTGTATATAGGATATTATAATAAATTCCGCTGCTAAGTGTTTTAAAGTGTGCCAAATAAAATGACAAAGATTTATGGGTAGACTTCTTTCATTATCTTTGTTGATATGTTCAATTCTAAAATTAACATTAATATACATAGAAACACAGAAAATAGAAGCAGGAGTGGGTCATTCGGTCTTTCGAGTCTGCTCCATTGTTCATTATGATCATGGCTGATCATCAAGTTCAATACCCGGATCCTGCCTTCCCCCATATCCCTTTAGGCCCAACAGCGATATCTAATTCCTTCTTGAAATTACACAATGTTTTCGCCTCAACGACTTTCTGTGGTAGCGAACCCCACAGATTTACCACTCTCTTGGTGAAGAAATTTCTCCTCATCTCAGTCCTAAAAGGTTTACCCCTTATCCTGAAACTATGACCCCTAGATCTGGACTCCCCCACCATCGGGAACATTCTTTCTGAATCTACCCTGTCTAATCCTCTTAGAATTTTGTATGTTCCTTTCACTATTCTAAACTCCAATGAATATAATCCTAACCGATTTAATCTCTCCTCATATGACAGTCCTGCCACCCCAGGAATCAGCTTGGTAAACCTTCGCTGCACTCCCTCCATAGCAAGAACATCCTTCCTCAGATAAGGACACCAAAACTGTTCACAATACTCCAGATGTGGCCTCACCAATGCCATACACAATTGCAATAAAACATCTCTATTCCTATACTCAAAACCTCTTGCTATGAAGGACAACAATTCTTTTGCCTTCTTTACTGCTGGAAGTACCTGCGCGCTTATTTTCAGCAATTGATACACTAGGACTCCAAGGTCTCGTTGTCATATCCACCTCTCTCAATTTACAGCCTTTCAAATAATAATCTGCTTTCCTTTTTCTGCTACCGAAGCATTTATCAACATTATAATGCATCTGCCATGCATGTGCTCACTCACTCAGCCTGTCCAAATCCCACTGAAGCATCTGTACATCCTCCTCAGAGCTCACCCTCCCACCCAACTTTGAATCATCTGCAAATTTGGAGATCATATATTTAGTTCCCTCATCCAAATCATTCATGTATAATGTGAACAGTTGGGGTCCTAGCACAGATCCCTGCGGTACCCCACCAGTCACTGCCTGCCAATTGGAAAAAGACCCATTTATTCCAACCTTTTGCTTCCTGTCTGCTAACCAGCCTTTTATCCATCTCAAGACACTACCTGCAATCCCATACACTTTAACTTTGCATAGTAGTCTGCTATGTGAGGTCTTGTCGAAGACCTTCTGAAAGTCTAAATCGCATCCACCTCTTCTCCCTGGTCAACACTACTAGTTACATCTTCAAAGAATTCTAGTAGATTTGTCAAGCATGATTTTCCTTTCATAAATCCAGGCTGCTTACACCATTGTTTTTCAAATGCTGTGCTATGAAATCCTTGATATTGGACTCGAGCAACTTCCCTACTACCGACGTTAAGCTCACTGATCTATAGTTCCCTGTTTTCTCTCTACCTCCCTTTTTGAATAGCGGGGTTACATTTGCTGCCATTCAATCTGTAGGAACCATTCCAGAGACCAAAGAATTTGGGAAAATGACCACCAATAGATCTACTATTTCTCAGGCTACTTCCCGAAGTACTCTAGGTTGAAGATTATCAGGTCCTTGAGATTTGTCAGCCTTCAATCCCATTAATTTCCCCCAAACCATTTCTTTACTAATCCTAATTTCCTTCAGCTCCTCACTAAAACTTGTGGTTCTCAGAACTTGTGGTGCATTATTCATGTCTTCCTTTGTGAAGACAGAAGCAAAGTACGAATTTAGTTCCTCAGCCATTTCTTTGTTCCCTGTTATGGATTTTTCCATTTCAGAGTGTAAGGGGCCTACATTAGTTTTGACTAATCTTTTTCTCTTTACATACCTGTAGAAACGTTTACAGTCAGTTTTTTATGTTCCCCGCTAGTTTACTTTCAAATTGTATTTTCCATGGGCAACATGGTGGCCCAGTGGTTAGCACTGCTGCCTACGGCTCTGAGGACCCGGGTTCGATCCCGGCCCCGGGTCACTGTCTGTGTGGAGTTTGCACATTCTCCCCGTGTCTGCATGGTTTCAACCCCACAACCCAAAGATGTGCAGAGTATGTGGATTGGCCACACTAAATTACCGCTTAATTGGAAAAAAAAAATTGTACTCTAAATTTATATATTTTTAAAATTGTATTTTCCTCTTCTTAATCAATCCCTTGGTCTGCCTTTGCTGAATTTTAAACTACTCCCAATCCTCAGGTGTATTGCTTTTTCTTGCTAATGTGTATGCCTCTTCTTTGAATCTACTACTATCTCTAATTGTCCTTGTAAGCCACAGTTTGGCCACAGTTCCCTTTCTACTCTTGCGCCAAATAGGAATAAACAACTTTTGGAGTTCACCTATTTGTTCCTTGAATGCCTGCTATTTCCTGTCCACTGTCCTTCCTTTCAGTAATGTTTCCCAGTCTGCCATTGCCAGCTCAAGTCTCATACCATCATAGTTACCTTTATTGAGGTTCAGGATCTTGGTCTCAGAATCAACTACCTCAACATTCACCTGGATAAAGAATTCTGCCATATTATGGCCACTTAATGCAAGGGTTCTCTCACAACCAGATTGCCAACTAATCCTTTCTCCTTGCACAAAACCCAGTCTAAGATGGCCTGTTCCCTTGTTGGTACCTGAACATATTGGTCCAGAACACCATGCCGTACACACTCCAGAAATTCTTCCTCTATTGTACTGTGACTAATTAAAGTCACCCATAATCGCAGATGTTCCTTTATCGCATGCATCTCTGATTTCCTGTCTAATGCTATTCCGAACATTACCACTGCAGTTTAGTGGACTGTATACCACCACACAAATGTTTTTTGCCCCTTGATGTTTCTTAACTCCACTCAGACAGATTCCACACCATCTGTACCAATATCTTTCCTCAATATTGTATCAATATCTCCTTTAATCAAGAATGCAACTCCACCATGTTTTCCTTTCTGTCTGCCCTTCCTAAAAACTGAATAGCCCTTAATGTTTAATTCCCATCCTTGGTCATCTTGGAGCCATGTCTCTGGAATCCCAACAATATCATACCCCTTTACGTCTATCAGCGCAATTAATTCATCGATTTATTTTGAATGTTCCGCGCATTCAGGGACAAAATCTTAAGGCTAGTCCTTTCAATGTACCCTGTAGCTTCCCTACTATTTTTAACAGTGTTATTATCTGATGCAGGCCCTTGATTTCTCTGCTTATCGCTTTTCATTATTCTCCTGCCTTTGTCTCTTGTTCCTGATTCCCCCTGCTCTGAATCCTTACATAGGTTCCCATCCCGCTGCCATATTCATTTCAATCCTGCCAACCGCTCTAGCAAGTACCCCCTAGGACATCAGTTCCAGTCCTGCCTATGTGTAACCCGTCCAGTTTGTACAGGTCAAACCTCCCCCAGAACTAGTGCCCCAGGAATCTGAGACCCTCCCCCTCACACCATCTGTTCAGTCACGTATTCATCCAATGCATCCTCCTATTTCTACTCTGACTAGCACGTGGCACTGATAGTAATCCTGAGATCACTACCTTTGAGGTCTCAACTTTCTTCCTAACTCCCTATATTCTACTTTCAGGACCTCATCCCTTTTTTAACCTATGTCGTTGGTACCGATGTGTAACACGACCACTGGCTGTTCACCCTTCCCCTCCAGAATGTTCTGTTACCACTCCGAGACAGCCTTGACCCTAGCACCATGGAGGCAACATACCTTGGAGTCTCATTTGCGGCCACAGAAAACAGTATATCTGTTTTGCAAGGGAATGGCCACAGGAGATTCCTGCACTGACTGACTAGCTCTCTTGCTTTGCCTGGTGGACACCCATTCCCTTCCTGCCTCTGGAGCCTGAGCCTGCAGTGTGACCACCTCTCTATATGTGCTATCCACAACACTCTCCGGGTCACGGATGCTCCACAGTGTTCACAGCCGCTGCTCCAGCTCCAAAGCCCAGCCTTCCAGGGGCTGTAGCTGGAGACATTTCCTGCACACATGCTGGTCCTGGGCACTAGAAGTGTTGCTGGCCTCCCAAGTGCAGCGAGAGGAACAAGCCAAGGCTTTCAGTTCTCCTGCCATGACTTTCCCTTTTAAATTAAAGCTTTAAAAAGTGTTTAATATTAAATTCAATCAAATTTTCTATGGCCCTTCTTTGCTTTTCCTCATTACTACAAATTAGAACCCTTACAGATTATAAACCACAAAATTTATTTACAAACTATAATTGATGAAAGCTGTAAAGACTTACCAACCTTGCCCACTACTTGCCAATTACCAATCAGCTCTCTCCCTTGTAGCCTCACTTAGGGTAAGATCTCTCTGAAGATTTAAAAGTTACAAAGCTAGGAGAAAAAGCTCTGCAGCGAATCCCTACTCTGCTTCAAATTCCCAAGCTTAAAGCTCACTCTGCCTGTGGCCTCACTCTGGATGTGGCCTCTCTATCACTGCTCATATGCAAATCTCATTGTGAGTGCGCTTTGAAGCTCTTTACTTGAATAGAGCTGAGACTGTCTGAGCTGACTCACACACCAGTTAAGCTTCAAATGATGTAATCAACACCACTTACCTGCTAATCAGGCTTCAGGAGGTTTCACAGAAAACTGCCACACAGGTACTTGGGGCAGCTCCTTATTAACCCTTCTTAACTTTTTAACTGGATAACTAAATTTATAGAAAATGAAACTTACAGAAAATGAAAATGAATAGTTACCAATTGAATCCCCACTACTTTAATACAATAAGTACAATCAATGCAAAATGCATAAAATAATGTGACAAAATGAATCTTTTCTGCAGAGTATACCATCAGATCTCCCGAGGCGTACAGCATCTCTACTTGCAAAATTGAGCATTACTTTTCTGACTTGCACTTTAGTCTGTATAATTTTCAATTTGCTTTGCACTTGCAGCTCTAATTGTTGAAAATATTGGGTTAGATTTTGCTTCACCCCAAGAACACTCAGACAAAAGCAAAGCAAAACTATAATACCTGACTTGTACTTAAACTGCTCCATTGGAAATAGAGAGTCCATGAGGCTCTAAGCTGAATTTTTAAACTGGGCTTTGACATGTTACATGACAAAGATTTTCCACAGAAATCGTCCCTCAACTCCCACAAAGTAACAATAAACTGTCAAACAAAGAACAAACAAAGAACAAAGAAATGTACAGCACAGGAACAGGCCCTTCGGCCCTCCAAGCCCGTGCCGACCATACTGCCCGACTAAACTACAATCTTCTACACTTCCTGGGTCCGTATCCTTCTATTCCCATCCTATTCATATATTTGTCAAGATGCCCCTTAAATGTCCCTATCGTCCCTGCCTCCACTACCTCCTCCGGTAGTGAGTTCCAGGCACCCACTACCCTCTGCGTAAAAAACTTGCCTCGTACATCTACTCTAAACTTTGCCCCTCTCACCTTAAACCTATGCCCCCTAGTAATTGACCCCTCTACCCTGGGGAAAAGCCTCTGACTATCCACTCTGTCTATGCCCCTCATAATTTTGTATACCTCTATCAGGTCGCCCCTCAACCTCCTTCGTTCCAGTGAGAACAAACCGAGTTTATTCAATCGCTCCTCATAGCTTATGCCCTCCATACCAGGCAACATTCTGGTAAATCTCTTCTGCACCCTCTCTAAAGCCTCCACATCCTTCTGGTAGTGTGGCGACCAGAATTGAACACTATACTCCAAGTGTGGCCTAACTAAGGTTCTATACATGGAGGAAATTATCCTATGGCTACTTTTCAGGTGTAATTCTGTCTTTTTAAGTGATGGTGTGTTTCAGTGAAGAACAGGAATATTATTTCTTAAAAGTTAGAAAGTCACAATGTTTATTATTTCTTGCACTGAAATAAATAAGGCGCGAACATCATTCTTTCGGTTATTGTTTGTTCATGGCAGTAAATTTCCTTGAAGATTCAGCAAATAGAATTCCTTGGGCTGTATTTTCTGCACAAAAGTACAAAGAACGCTGTGGGCTAGAGTTATTGATACTATGAAAATTCACCTGTAGTGTCGATGGGCTCCTCTTCCATTGATCGCAATTTCTACTCCATGCTGGAATGGAAGAAGTGTAACTGGGAGAATGACAACTTCCATCCAAATCTCACCAATCTCATCTCACTTGCCTGCAATGTTAAGTTCATCCACATGATGCAGGCATCAAAGTGTGCTAGGAACAGATCCTGGCTAAAAATAACCATTTCCGTATCTTCAAGAAACCTCATACAAAATCATTGCCTCCAAAAAATAGAAATTAAGAGTTTCTTTCATTTCATTTATTTTGAGTCTTCTCTGACAAAAATGTACGGATATGTAACAGATTGAAAAGTTGCTCCTGTTAAATTGCCATTTATCATTTATAATTTCAAGATGTGAGTTGCTACCTATGCAAATAACTTACATTACTGGCAATAATTATACTGAAGGAAACCAGCTAGTCTAAATTCCAGATTTTCCTAGACAGTTTAATTTGAGGTTTGTCCCATTTTTAAAAAATACAATTTACTAACGTCATTTTCTAAATTCCTTTGGATTCTATTTCTGAGTCACATCCACAAATAAGTACAAAGTCTTTGAAGCATGATTAAATTCTATCCTATATCCCAACTTTCAATGTGGCTATATTCCATGGAACCACTAAATATAAGGGGGTAGACATCAACTTCTGTGATGAAGAAAGCTGTTCAATATATCATGGGGTTGGATTTTCTTCTTTGTGATGGGAATCAAGACTTGGGTCATTTCCAGACAATGCAATGCTATCCCAACTCTTGACTGGCTGTGCCGACTCATCGTCCTCTCCCATCTCACCATCAGGCTGGAGTTGGAGCCATTAGGTTATAAAACAAGATGGAGGCAAGTGGCTACCAAGGCAGCCAGATTAGAAGTCCACTTCTCTTCGTTGGGACATTAGCCCAGCTCTTTGATGTGTGTGATGCTCCCTAACACCATTCAAAACCCAACACCATTCATAACCCAACACCATTCACAAACTACTTTAAAAAAACATTATCCCATTTAGTGGTCAGAAAACTGGCAACATAAATAAACTCAGTCCCCTTGACAACTGTGTCAATCATCCCTGCTGAATTGAATCCATTAATGGGTTTCAAACTCAGTCAAGTACTCATAATAGGATTCAATTGCACAGCAGTATAAGCAAAACCTCTGGCGTAGACTACATTAAAACCTTTAAAGTAATTAAAAGACACTTGGTCAAGCTTAAAAGCAGGGTAATAGACATCTGTTATTCAATCAAAAGGTTAAAGCACGGGGGAAAATTGACAGTCAAAGCTGAATATCATATAGTCCAATACAGAAGAGCACTTTACTCATTGGATAATGTACTCTAATGCATCTGAGCATTTTTTCAATTTCTCAATGCCGCCAATTTAATAGTCACTTCCCTTTTAAGAATAACGTCTTTTCATTAATACTAGTTGCTTGTGCACTTCTTCACCTTCACTAATGCAGAAAATATAGTAATGTTTATGTAAATGAACATCACAATATTGAGTGATAGACTATAATGGGCAGCACGGTAGCATTGTGGATAGCACAATTGCTTCACAGCTCCAGGGTCCCAGGTTCGATTCCGTGTGTGCGTGGGTTTCCTCCGGGTGCTCCGGTTTCCTCCCACAGTCCAAAGATGTGCAGGTTAGGTGGATTGGCCATGATAAATTGCCCTTAGTGTCCAAAATTGCCCTTAGTGTTGGGTGGAGTTACTGGGTTATGGGGATAGGGTGTGGAGGTGTTGACCTTGGGTAGGGTGCTCTTCTCCAAGAGCCGGTGCAGACTCGATGGGCCGAATGGCCTCCTTCTGCACTGTAAAATTCTATGATAAAAAAATTCTATGATAAGGAAGATCATTGTTGCTTTCAGCAGACATGGAAAAAGATAATTGGGTCAAAAACATGATAGACAGCAAACTAAAATCAAATTCTATTTTGTAGTCATGGTAATATGATCTATCATTATGAAATTTGGACAATGTTATTGTTGATACATCTTAAAAACTAGTCAACTTCTAATAAGGAACATCTATGTTATTCTTAACATTAAATTGCAGCTCAAAGATCCCCAGCAATGACAAAGCTGAAATAGCCAGAATTGAGTCTCAGCTTGTGAAGACAAATTGACAAGGGATACATACTTGGCGCAAATGATTTCACTCTGTTCAGGGATCAAGGAATAAATTCCTGTGTGTCAGAAGACTGTCATTGGCAGGTTAATGATGTTCATTAAAGCAATTGTAACAACACGTTAAATGTATATAGTAATGCAAAAGTAAAATACTGTAGATGCAGGAAATCTGAAATAAAAACAAAATGATGGAAAAGAAGCACAGCAGGTCAGGCAACATATGTGGAGAGAGGAACAAATATAATGAAATGTTACAGGTCAATGCCCAGCCTGATGAGTACTTCCAAAATGTTCTGTTTTTTTTATTGCATTTAAAATGTAGATAAAACGTTCCAAGGTGCATCTCTGAAGCACAGCCTGGGAAAAAATAATGCCAAGTTAGAGGAAGAGGTATTCGAGAATACTTTGTCAAACAGGTGTGTTAAAATGGACCTTAAAGAAGGAAGGCCAAGAGGCACAGAGGTTTGGCATTGAGATTTTTAGACTGCGGTGATTGGATGGCTGATCACCAGTGATGAGGGGTTGATGCACAAGAGGCCAAAGTTGGAGAAACAGAGGTTGGGATGGAATGATTCTAGCGCTGGAGGATAGAAAGTCAAAGGCACAACTGAATTTAATAGGGATTTTAAGTTTGAGGATCTAAGGGAACCAGGAGGCAACGTAGGTCAGCAAGAATAGAGGTAGTGGGCTGCCTCTTGCCAAGGGGCTGAATGCTGAATCCCAGTGAACAAGGAGCTGTGACAGTTAAGATGTGGATAGGGGGATTTGGGATTTTACAAGGGTGAAGGAGAGACCAACCAGGAGTCAATTGAATTCGTGGAGTCTGGAGGTGACGAAGACCTGGATGACAGTTTGAATAGCGACTGAGCTGAGGTGGGCAGAGGGGTGTTATTATAGAGGCAGTTGATGGTACAGGGGTAGAAGTGAAGAATCTTTATGTTAACAACAGAACACGGGAGCAGAAGTTCAGCGCGGGGGAGAACAATAGGTTCCCAACATTCATGGTTCGACCCAGAAAGGTTTAGTGTAGGGAATGTGTTCTTTCTTTTGAATAAACGTGCATGTTCGCCGTTTTAGCAGAGTTCTGCTATTGCTCAGCTTCGCATCTCTCCAACCCGATCACAGCCCTGATCGCGTTAAAGCCTCAGCTTATGAGCTGGCTTCAGTCAGAGTAGTTTAGGAAAGGAGGCAGTGGCTGCGGTTGTTATCTTACAGGCTGTTCGGATCGAAAGGCTGCCTGTGTCTAAGTAGCTGTGAGGTCACAGTTGCAATGCGAAAGACTAGTGATTTGCCCGAACAGAGTGAATAACGGAGCAGTCTCCCACAGCAGCAAGACTGCTTGTACTTCACCATGACAGGATGATATTACTTATTCCAGCTGGACATACTTTCCTTCCAGCAGACGAGGGAGCGTAAGACCAGTGAATGCTTTTTAAAGATATATATAGTTTAAAAAAGGATTTTTTACTTTCAACTGTGTGTCAGGCTTGTTGGTTGGTGTTTCTCGAGAGAATGCTGGTGGGAGCATCATGTGTACCAGGAGTCAGATCATTGCCTGTCTCTTCGTGCTCTCAGCGTTGGAAATAGGCTTCGGTATCACCAGCGTGACTCTGGGCGCAGTCAGCATCGGGAGGAACCGGGCCCTCCAACACCAGCTCGGGGACTCTTCACCGGTATGGAGCGGGGTTTGTGTACGTTGCAAACTGTTTTCCCTTGGATTTCTTGCATTTGCTTTTAGCCTCGGTGTTTTATGTTGCACGGTCCTCGGGTTTGTATCAGGGGTCGTCAGACGGGAACGATGGGCTGTTAAGTTTGAACTCTGAAAAGAAATTAGAGCGAATATGAATTTGGAAAGAGGGTGGTCAAATCGAGTTGTCAACCACGTGTTTGCATTGCATTCCACTTCCTAAGTTCAACCAATCTTGGGGGGGGCGGGGCGTTTATTTTGTTATGTAAAAATAAATGGCATTGTATAATTTCAAAAGTGGCTGCTACAAATGTCATGCACTGTGTAAATGTCAATGTAAAACGGAGCGGTACTCTCCGGCAGTCTCCTGTCAGTGCAAGTCAGAAATGAGTTGAAACTGGTGCAGACGAACAGAAGGATTGTATTTGCAGTGTTTGACTAATGCTGCAAAGAAATGGCAAATGTGGGTCCTGCCTGGGACAACCACCTGAAAACAACCTGGAACGGTCTTGTGTAGTTAGCACAACCTCTCCCGCCAGGCCACAAGTACCGTTATGTTGGCTGGGGACATCTCGAATGATGTCTGGGTTGAAAACTGTTGTTTGTTGATGGTTGCTGTCTGGTAAACTTTTGCCCGCGCCTAGTTGGATTCACATGAATGACCATTTATTATTTTTTTTACGTCTTAAACATCTGGAAAAAGTCGGAAGCCGCCTCGGGACTAACATTTCAGTTGTTTTACTTTTAAACCTCTAACCAAATTGACACGAATCTTTCGGGCAAAATTGTTCGAAACCGGGTTGGAGAGGGAGTAGGGAATTCATCTCTCTGCTGAGCAGAGTCCCCGGGTTGAAATCCTCACTGACCTGCAAAGGAAACTTATTTCAACAGCAAGTGAGCTGTAACGCATGAGTGGGGTCACCACAAATGTTTTTCTCCACAGATACAGACGCGCTAAGTGTCTCCGGCATTTTTCTGTTTTAATTTCAGGTTTTCAGCCTCTGCAATATTTTTGCTTTTATTCTCCAATGGACAGGATTCCATGTTATCCAGCCTGTGCTGGATTAATCCATTGACCAGAATGTCAATTGCTTCATGGATCTGATTATTACATTTTGGGCCAATTTCGTTTCAATTACAATCTTTCTTTGGGGAGGGCTGAGATTTCTAGTGGGGCTGATGGATTTTCCATGTATTTTGTCGGGACAGTTGTGTCCTGTTTAATTATCACTGGGGGTGGAGAAGGACAGTTTCAAGACAGAAAGGCGGATGTGTCATAGATTTTTAGATTATCATAGATTTTTTTTTACAGTGCAGAAGGAGGCCATTTGGCCCATCGAGTCTGCTCCGGCTCTTGGAAAGAGCACCCTACCCAAGGTCAACACCTCCACCCTATCCCCATAACCCATAACCCCACCCAACACTAAGGGCAATTTTGGACACTAAGGGCAATTTATCATGGCCAATCCACCTAACCTGCACATCTTTGGACTGTGGGAGGAAACCGGAGCACCCGGAGGAAACCCACGCACACACGGGGAGGATGTGCAGACTCCGCACAGACAGTGACCCAAGCCGGAATCGAACCTGGGACCCTGGAGCTGTGAAGCAATTGTGCTATCCACAATGCTACTGTGCTGCCCCAATGGATTTAATGGATTTAAAATGTTTATTCTCAGCGCCTGACCGATAGGAACTGCAGTCACTTGCTTCTATCGAGGGGTGCAGTTACACTGTGCCACAAATGCTGGGGTTGGTACCCATCCACGATGAGTATTGTTAAGCCTGACATCTTTCATGTGTTAAAATTTAAGGTGTCACAGCTTTTCCAAGGGCCGCTCGCAGCCCCCATGCTCCAGACTGAGAATCAATTCCAGGACTAAAGGGCTTGATTTTCCTGTGGGATTCGGGATCTCAACATTGGGACCGATTGGAGATCCTGAACCTGCACTTTCCTGGATCGAGGTTAGTGGGGCAATCTTCCCGGAGCTGCTCTCCTATTTTGCTGTCTCTATGCTCACCAGTCTATTAAGGATGGTTTGCTGCCTACACCCCGTCCAGAGGGCTGACAGCTCTGGATCCTCACCATCCCAATCAGGAGAGTGGGCAGCTTGGGTGCTGCAAGGGCGCCTCAACATGGAGGGGCCATCGAGGTGTCAGTTTAATTGAGAAATCTGGAGGGGTCATCTCAGTACGGCCCCCGGATTAGGAGGGAAGCCTATCCGGCGGGAACATCTGGGCCATAGAGCTGTCCTGCTGCTGGGTCCTTTGCGTATTGGAGCCTACAGCTCAGATAGTCTCCCAGCGCCTGTTCCATGGACCGGGTGAACTCCTCTTGTGATGGGGCAGGCAGCAAATATCAGAAATGTCACAAACGAGGACAGATGATCCTGGGAAACTTTCCCAGCAGTGGAATAACGAGGTGGAACATTTCCAGCAGGCCCCTCCCCCAGCCCTTCAACCAGTAAGCCCACCACCATGGCTCCGGGAAATTTCAGCCCCACATATTACCATTTGACAGCCTTGGAAACTGCGTGCTAAAACAGGTAACTAAAGTGACAGAAGTGAATAGTTATGTTTTTATCAAGCGCAGACCTGGTATACAAACAACAGTTATGTCAAACAGCTCCACTACACTTGATAGGTTATCTTAACCGGATATATATGCCCTGTTGTGCTTTGTGAGGATGTATCATAGTAATTAGTCCTTATTGAATATGTAACCATATAATATAATGTGCTAATTGCCGAATATTGAAATTAGGATGGATTCTACTTTATGCAAAACACATTTTTCACTTGCTGGGCAGGAATAAGCAATTCTAGTGCAATAGTCCTTATAATAAAACAAAACTTACATTAAAGAACAGTGAATTTTGCTGTGCTAAGTTTAAGGTATTCGGTAGGGACTAATTGCTGCAATGTATTCTTACAGAGAATACAATGAGAAATTATATTCAGAATGGCAGCAATACAAAAACTTGGAAGATATTTAAAAACTAATACGTCTTTTCCTCTTTCTAGTTTTTAATCTGTGGAATATGTGGAATTGTGTGCGCCAAAAAGAAATCAGGTCGCATAGTGAGTGCTTTTATTTTTCGAACATCCAACACCAAACACCAGTCCTCCAAATACCACAAATGTCAACAGCCATCACATCATTATTTCCCCCTCACCACTGTTACATTTTCTCCACAGCATATGCAAAGTGGCTAATAAACATGCACTCCTTCTTATTCACTCCCTTTCCACACATTGAATAATTCCTGGAAAAAATGCTTTTGCATTGTGTAATTGTAGCAATTGACTAGTCCAACTTTTGATATGGAATTTAGATTTTCATAAAGAAACAAAGGCGCTGCTTTGGCATTGTAATTTATTTCACTGAAAAGTGAAAAGAAGGCAAAAAATATATTACAGTTTTTCTGCTGCATTCTGATTCCTGTTTATGCTTGCTTTCTATAAGGCTCCGACAATATGCTGTTTGCAGCAAATGTAAACCATCTAGCAAGTGAATTCTCAATATTTGGAGATTTTAAATAAACACCAAATATATAAGCCGAGGCCCTTGATACTGAATTAAAAATCACTTTAATCACCATTGAATAGCTATATAGGAGCCAACTAATATTATTTTACTCAAGTGATGGCAGCAATGCTATCACATTCATGATATATAATAGATAATAGTTGTGCTCTTTCAAAAATTATTATACTGCAAATACTGCATTT
Source organism: Scyliorhinus torazame (assembly GCF_047496885.1). Lineage (NCBI taxonomy): Eukaryota > Metazoa > Chordata > Chondrichthyes > Carcharhiniformes > Scyliorhinidae > Scyliorhinus > Scyliorhinus torazame. The sequence continues at coordinate 190,104,497 of NC_092712.1, read as the reverse complement.
GATACTTTAACATAGAACATAGAAAATACAGCACAGAACAGGCCCTTCGGCCCACGATGTTGTGCCGAACCTTTGACCTAGATTAATCATAGATTATCATTGAATTTACAGTGCAGAAGGAGGCCATTTGGCCCTTTGAGTCTGCACCAGCTCTTGGAAAGAGCACCCTACCCAAACTCAACACCTCCACCCAACACCAAGGGCAATTTTGGACACTAAGGGCAATTTATCATGGCCAATCCACCTAACCTACACATCTTTGGACTGTGGGAGGAAACCGGAGCACCCGGAGGAAACCCACGCAGACACGGTGAGGATGTGCAGACTCCGCACAGACAGTGATCCAAGCCGGAATCGAACCTGGGACCCTGGAGCTGTGAAGCAATTGTGCTATCCACAATGCTACCGTGCTGCCCTTAAGAACAAATAAATCTACACTATATCATTTTACCGTAACCCATGTACCTATCCAATAGCTGCTTGAAGGTCCCTAATGTTTCCGACTCAACTACTTCCACAGGCAGTGCATTCCATGCCCCCACTATTCTCTGGGTAAAGAACCTACCTCTGATATCCCTCCTATATCTTCCACCTTTCACCTTAAATTTATGTCCCCTTGTAATGGTTTGTTCCACCCGGGGAAAAGGTCTCTGTCTACTCTATCTAAAACTGTCTACTCTATCTTTAATTTTCCAAACTCATTCCCTGTGAAAGTATTTCTTTGAATAATGTTACAGATGTTAAATTTTGGGTGGTTGGGACAGTTAATAATTAAACTTCAATAAAATTATAGGTTACTTACCCGACACAACTGATACGGTCTCTCAGTAAATGCATGTAAAGCAAATTGATTTTTAATAAAATAAAAATTACACTAAAACATACTGAATTTCACATAAAAATAACACGTATAATGATGCGAACTAACTAAACTGTATCCATGTGGTCTACATTCCCTCTGTCCAGGAAAAAGAATGAAAGATGTGTATAACCTGATATAATTTCATTTTGCCCGAATTGGGTAGATATTATGATCAAAAATCTATTCAAATGCAGTTGCGTTGTACTTCCATTTTGGGAAATGTACTGTGTAATCTTATTATTATGAGCAGTGGTTTATTTAGATTATTTTTACATAACGGTTCCTGGAATCAGAAAACCATCTCATAGACAGAGAAAATCACCTGCTGACAAGACTGATGCTTCAAATGGGACTGGCATCTATTCCATTGGGAAGTTTCTGATCAAGTTTATTGAAGGGGATTCTTCTGTAGCCACAAATGTCATAAAAGCAGAAGGGACTTGCGGGCGAGAGAATGAACAGTTGTAACCGTTTAAAATAAAATAATCCTGCTTAATTTAAAAAAAGCTTGCGTTAAATATTTATTTATAATATCAAATAGTGGACTTTCTACTTTGCCTTCTAATTTTATTTCTAGTTTGCTGATATGGAGACTGATTTTAATTATTCCTGTCTCCTGCCAGATGATATTATTTTCTGCCTGTTGTATCTGTGGACTGATCGGCGGAATATTAAATTTTCAGTTTCTGCGGGCAGTACCAAAAAAGAGAGCAGTCACTTTCCCCATACATATCGCTTCCATGTCAATGGCATGCCTGGGCATTGTGGGCTGCACTCTCTCTGCCTGGCTCACCTGTCGCCTTGCCAGCAACGAGCAACAGAGGATGTTCCTGGAAAGAGACCACTCAATGCATCATTCCCACGAAATGACAGACAAAGTATGTAAGATTTGCAATTGAGAATATTTGATATACATACATTTTACGAACATTTATTTTTGCTTCCTCCTCGCTGTAATAAGTTGGTGGGTTCATAAGTTGGAAAATTGTACTTGACTTTGGAATGCTCATCCCTAAACATTTCAATTCAACCATGTTTATAGGAATTTAATGTTATTTTATATTGTCCATTTTATATCATTATTGTAATTATATAAACTATATTTAAAAACAGCAAGTGTGTGTATAAGGTCCTTCCAGTTAAATCCATTAAATCCAGCATTTTCTGGTTGTAGCAAAGCAGTACCATTACAGTAAACCAGTCATAGAGTCATTGAATAGTAGAGCATGAAAGACACCATTCAGTTCATTGTGCTTATACCTGTGTCTTAATCCCACTTGCTGTCCTTTTGTTGCGAATCAAATCAAATAGCATTCATCTATATGAACCATTTTTATTCCTGTTGTTCCCAATTTTTAGGTTCTGTTCTCTTTCTTTGGTTTTTGGGTTAGCTTTCAGCATTTATACCTCTACTGATAGTCAACAGGCAGATGTATAAGCTTCTGCCACTTCCTTCACCACTATGATGTATTTCTGTCTCCTACTCAAAATTAACAGAATTCCCAAACTGTGGTACTTCCCAAATGATGGATGCTGTGATTTCTTTACCCCTTGGCCTCCGTTTCCTCTTAAAATGTATAGGCCACAACATTTGATTGTGTAGTATTTTCAGCACCACCGGTGCCATTTCACATTCAAAAAGGCATCTGCATGGATGTCATTTTGCACAGGCCATTGGTGCAGGCATGAGGAGCATGTGCAGATTGCAATGTTGATCAGCATTTATTGCTGATTTGCCATCAGTAATGCCATTTTCAAACTCAGTCTTCCAGCTAGCACCCTCTCTTAACCTTGCACAGCTGAACACGTGTCGGGCAGCAGGAAGGAACCACACCCCATCACCATCAGTGCCATTTAAAGAAATAATCAACCACTTTCAGATTAGTTGCTGGTTGATTTTTTTCTGGTGGTTGCTGAATAACAGGTGTTATTTAACTGATGTTTAAAGTTAGCAAAGACTGCCCAAAGTGGTATGGCATGTGATAATGACCTTGCTTCTCACTTCTGCTCCCACACAGCGCCCAATGATGGATGTTGTGATTTCTTTACCCCTTGGCCAGTAGTATGACAGGGAGAATTGAACTGGTCAACAGAGAGGAGAATAAGCTGCTCAAAAAAGAAAGAGAAATCAGGGTGAAGGGCTCTCAGCAAGAGGCCATAAGAGTTGTCAAGGAGCATTTCTCATAGCTCAGCCTTGAATTGGAATGGTGTGTGCTCCATCTCCGTTTCATGAAAAGGTGCTTGCTGAAATATACCACTTCTTGCATCAGACCTGCAATAGCAATGTGAGGATAGTAATTCCAATGGCTGTGAAGTGACCGTGGCCATGAACCCTTTTGTGTCGGCATCCTTCCAGACTGCAGCAGATTACATTTTCAACATCCCATATTCACTATTTGCTAATCTATAATAGACTCCTTTAGTTTATAATAATCACTCCTTTAATTTCCAGTTGGTGGGTGACCATGTTCAGCACATCATGCAGCTTAATGCCCGGTATTAATGCTCAGTTATGGGAGACACAGTGGTACAGTGGTTAGTTCTGCTGCCGCACAGCTCCAGGGACCTGGGTTTCATTCCGGCCTTTGATGACTGTGTGGAGTTTGCACTTTCTCCCCATGTCTGCATGGATTTCCTCCGGGTGCTCCGGTTGCCTCCCACTGTCCAAAAATGTGCAGGTTAGGTAGATTGGCCATACTAAAAAATTGCCCCTTAGTGTCCAGGGATGTGCAGGTTAGGTGGGTATATGGTGTGGCGGGGATAGGGTTGGTGCCAACTAAATGGACCGAATTGCCTCCTTCTACACTGTAGGAATTCTATGTTCTATATATTCTAGCAACAGTCAGGATGGTTTATTCTGCGCCCATCTATTGTACCATCAGCACCATTAGAAGCCAGGAGCTTGACAGGAGCTACCTGCTAATCACTTGGTTCATGACCCTAGTGTGGACCCCAAATCTCATGGGAGCAGGATTGGTGATAGGGGAGCCAGGCTATCATAAGAAATGTAATTGAACAGACCATTGCAATATTAAAATAGCATTCCTGGTGCCTGGATCACTTTGGAGAGGCACCCTGCAGCATTCTACAGGATGTGTCTCACAATTCATTGAAGTCTGCAGCAACCTACACAACTTTGCCATCGTAAGAACACAGAAGTTGGAGAATCAGGAGGACGCAATCAACACAACTTTTCTTTCCAGCCAGGCTGTTCATGATTGGCCCATCTCATCACAGTTCCAGTAAACACAATCCTAATTCCCCATTCATCAGTAGTCCCACACATTACCTTTCTTCTCTTGCAGGTTTTTAACCACAATGCTGAAATAAAATCCACAACAAAACAAGCACTCCAAACCAACTTTATCCAAGAAACCATCCAATATTCTATACAAGGTAGTAACTAATCATCCTTGCACATTCCCTTAGTGCTTGTCTTTCATGTGCTTTTGCCTGTCCTTGTGATCCTCTGCAGTGCTACACACAGTGGTTGCAGCATGGTTGGTGGAATCTGCTGACTTTCTCTGGAGGGAGACTGCAGATGGCCTTGCAGGATGACCTTGGGCAGCTCTGGCCCAAGAAGGCCCAACTTCAGACTGCAACATCTTGGCATGGACAGCAGCAATCTGGGCTGTCTGGCTCACTGAGGATGAATGCTGTAATCCTGAGAGAGAGCAGATTCATACCATACAGAACCATTGCACTCACCCAGGGCAACATCTCAATGATCCTAATAATCTGTTGGAGGACGGGTTACTGGACTGCAATGAGCTGCTGCAAGCCCCTATGAAAATTAGTTAATCCAGCTGTGATGGCAGGGTGTCTGAGACTGCATGGCAACAAACTGACCTTGCATGATTCAGACTGAGGTTCCACTGCAACACTCTGATGTTGGGTGTCTTCTGCCTGTGCCACGGTGGAAGCTAAGGCATTGACGATTGGACACTGCATCATGGTGAGGTCCACAGGTGTGTTGCTGGAGGTGGAAAAGATGGGTATAATCTCCGTGAAAAGCTGTGTACAAGGATGGGGCTGAACTCATCCAAGCTCCTTGACAGTGACTGCAGGCCACGTGGCTCAACCGTTAATGCACAAGGCAATTCATTCTGCATACCCATCAGCCTTTTTCTTGTGTCAGCCCATCAAAATGTTAATGTGAGTCTTCTGCAGCAGATCTTGTGTGTAACTTCATCCTCCAGCAAGCTGGCATCTGTGCTCTCCTTTACCCCTGCTTGGGCTGCTTCCCATTCATGCCAAGTGTCTCACCATGTACAGGTCCCACTTCTAAACTAGCCCATACAGTTTGTGGCAGTGTCATTATGTGAGCTGGTAGCTGTGAGCGTAAGAATGAGTAACACTATATTATCTTCATCAGTCTTTTCTCTCCCATATTTTGTTGCTGTGCTCCTGCCTGACCAGGTTGCAGTTCCTCAGTATATGAAAAGAGGAAGGCACAAATATGGGCTGCAGTGAAGGGAAGGGATGCATGCTAACACCATCTGCAGCTTATGTATAAAAAGAGATTCTGGTGTCATGTGAGAGTACCTTTAAGAAATGTGTGTTCATAAATGGGTGTGTATATAAATATCTGTCGTGAGAGTACCTTTAAGGAATGGGTGTTTACTACTGCAGTGATGTCAGAGAGTGGGTGGAGCTGGGCTGTCTGTCAGCTTTTTACTTTCGTTTTAGGCTGTTTGCTGCAGGGTGTGTTTTAGTTTCGTTTCAGAGCTGGATAGCTGCAGTCACAGCCAGACGGTGTATTAGAGTCTCTCTCTGTAATCTAAAGACTGTAAATCGATCCTGGTAATTTAAAACTAATAACAGTCGTGACTTTAACCTGATGTGCTTGTGGTAAAAGGTGTTTTAAGTCTCATGGATGTTAAAAGAAAAGCTTAAAGGATTACTTAGTGTTGTATTCTTTGGGGGTTGTATTCAAATTAATGGTTGCTGAGATGTTCACTGTATGTTTCAAAAAGTTTAACTTGAGTTCATAGAATAAACATTGTTTTGCTTTAAAAAATACTTTTCCATTTCTGCTGCACCACACCTGTAGAGTGGGCCGTGTGCTCCCCATACCAAAATCTATTAAAAGTTGTGGGTCAGGTGAACTCCATGATACACTTTGGAGTTCTCTAAACCCTGGCCCATAACACTGGGATGAGAAGGAAGTGGGATGTGAGAAAGAGGAATAGTTATGACCATATCGCCATCTTCAATACCCCATCTCTGGCACAGACTCAGTGATGACTGCTCCAGTGTTGATGAGCACTGTCTCCTGCACTGGCATGAGAACATGCAGCTATACCTTTGCCCCAGTGGTTATATGCTACTACCTGCAGTCGAGTGCCACAGTGTCATGTAAGAGAGCGAAGTGTGTCAGTGAGTGTGGGACCATGACCAGGATTCTTCAGCCCATCCTGCCAGCAGGGTCTTCCGGTCCTGTCGAAAGCGACTTCCTGTGATGGGTCCCCCATCACTGCGGCTGACGAGCAATGCAAATGGTTATTGACTTCAGCAGGACGGGAAGATCCCACCAGCAGCCAATTGAGAGCCAGCTCCATTGCCAGAAAACCTACCACATGGGGGTGGGGGGGAGAGGTTGGAAAGTCCCACCCAAGGGTGTTTAGATAATGTGCCTGTAATGATTAACTAGCTGGCAATACATGCAAGGTAGGATGTGGTTATGAGGCTTGCAGCAATGTGTGAGGATGACGTGAGTTATGAATGTGAGACATAATTTGTGGGTGATAGAGATTGTTGGTAGGTATATGAAGGGGTTGGGTACATAATAATCTTTATTGTCACAAGTAGGCTTACATTGCAATGACGTTGCTGTGAAAAGCCCCTCGTCGCCACATTCCGGTGCCTGTTCGGGTACACAGAGGGAGAATTCAGAATGTTCAAATTACATTAAAGCACATTTTTTGGGACTTGTGGGAGGAAACCGGAGCACCCGGAGGAAATCCACGCAGACACGGGGAAAACGTGCAGACTCCGCACAGACAGTGACCCGGCCGGGAATCGAACCTGGGACCCTGGTGCTGTGAAGCCACAGTGCTAACCACTGTGCTACCGTGCTGCCCACATTGAACAGTGTGTGAGGCTGGTTGTTCAATTGTAAGGATATGGCATTTGAACATACATTCACCAACATTTTATCATTCGTCTGAGGTCACTGGATTTCTTGCAACATTGCTTCCAGGTCCTCAGAAGTACACTGCTGACAATGACTGCACAGCTCTCCTATTGCCTTTGCAATATTTTCCTGGAAGGTCTCCGAGTCCCATATGGATAGAGCCACTTCTGACCATTGGCTGCGCCAAAGCCTCCTGTGCTGCGTTGGAAAACCTTGGAGCCTACACAAAGACATGATTATGCCATTCTTGTCTTTCTCAGGATAAATTCAGTTGGAATGACTCCTGAACAGTGTTCCAGTTAAAATGCACTTCCCATTCTGAAGCTGGTTTTAAGTTGTATAGGCTATCCTGTACTCATGCTGGACTCTCATGCTTTTGCATTCCCTGCTCAGATGTGCAGTCCCTCACTAATGGGCGTATCACTGGCTGCACTCTGCAATCTGCAGACAGCACAAAGATTGTGGGTTGATTCACCTGACGCAATGGGCATAGTTTATTTCTGCATTGTGATTTCCATGCCTGTTTCTGGCCCCGATAGAATTTTGTGACCATGGCCTATCAACAGCCAAGCTTCATCCACCCCCTTCCAGTAAACAATGTGGTATCCCTATGACCCCTTTGTGAGCTTTTTGTGCAGCCTTGTCAGAGTCCAGTTCCCCTCCCCTTGATTGAGCTTCCCTTAGCCTTCCATTGTTTGTCTACTTCAGCCTTTCCCTTCTGCCTGCTATTATGTGCCCTACCCTCCTGTCTCATTGACCCCCATCACCACCAACACCGCACCCCCCCCCCCCCCGGCTCTCTCTCTCTCTGCCCCCCCCCCCCAACTCTCCAACTTGTACCCACCTTTGGTTCAACGTTGGACCTTTGATGCAGTGGCTACATGAGTGTCGTAGCACAGTCTAATCCAGATAGACACCGGACTGTGGCCTGGAGATCCCAACCCTGGGTGCAGTGCCAAACCGGGATGGTGGCATAGGAAGGTCCATGGGTCCAGCAGCATAGTGCTGTCTGTGAAGACCAGTTTGGCATGGAGATGGAGGGCAGGAACCGATCTACCCCAGCGGAGTGGTGAATAGTGCATCAGGAACTTCATAGCACTATGGAAGAGAGGTTTTGTTTCACTCACCTCCAATTCTCTTGCGAACAGCCTTGTGCACGCTATTTTTCAGCAGTCGGGTTTGATGCTGAGGTGATTTCCCGCTGGCGTGTCACAAGATTGGAAGGCTTGATGGGACACTGGCCGGCAGATCTTTTAATGAGCATTCATTAGATGGAGTTCGCACCAATGGCCAGCGGTATGACCGACTCGCCATTTATCTACCATTGGGAGATTGTATGTTGGCGAGTTTCTGACTTTTTGGCTCTTGCCAAATTTGCCTTGCCTGCCCACCACAAAACCCACCACAGGTAATTTGGGGGAATTCCACCCATTGTTTCCCGCCCAGTTCTAGCCCAACCTCAGTCAGAACAATCGAACCCTGGATCTGGTCTGAGGGAGGTTCAAAAATTAATTCTCATCATCTGGTGATTTAAATTGACGAGGGACATCAGAAGAAACTTGTAGGGGTTAATATGTGAAGATTGAAATAATGTTATGATTGATCAGCTTTAATCTAAGTTCCACTTTTTCATTTGAACTATAAATCAATGTTCCATTTTAGTTGGGAGTGTAATAAAGAGCACATAAAACAGTTGATCAGAGTTGTTCAAATATAGATATGTTAGGATTGCTCCAAATATTAGAAGATTACAGTAACTGTATCAGGTCAGTGTCATAATATCCACTCATGTAAATAGTGAGATGCAGACAGGCAGTGATTGACACACAGGATAACCAATGAACACACACGACACATAACAACCAATCACCAGACAGGCCATCACCACGATAAAGCACACAGGGCATTAAGACTCTCCCTCTCTCTACAGGACACAGCTACTGAGATAGTAAGAGTGCACAAGCCAGTGAGCACTATCACCATGAGGTAGAGAGTTAGTCTGGTCAAGCCAGTAGGAGGTTATCAGTTAGATTGATAGAGTGTCAACTCACAGCAGACTATGTACAGCAATCAGGAAGTTCAATAAAACAGTGTTGGACCATCTCCTGTGTCAGAAGCCTGTTTCTAGTTTCACTGCATCCAGTTGCAGTCAACGTTGAGCCAATTTACTTAACACATCATGGTACCAGAGTGCTATTGATCCTAACGAACCTACCTCGAGTGCATCTGCAATGACCAACAAGCAGCCATCCAGCGACATGGAAAGGATTCAGCCTCCTTCGCAACTCCGGATCTCCGGCAACCTCGGCGCCAATTGGAAAGTCTTCAAACAAAGGTTTCTCCTGTACATCAAGGCCTCCGACCTCGAGGCAGCATCGGATGCCAGAAAGATTGCGCTGTTCCTGTCGACTGCGGGGGATCACGCCATTCACATTTATAACTCGCTTACGTTTGCCCATGGCGAAGACAAGACAAAGTTCAAAACAGTTCTGCTGAAATTCGACAGCCACTGCGACATTGAGGTGAATGAGAGCTTTGAACAGTACATCTTCCAACAGAGGCTTCAGGGTAAGGATAAACCTTTTCAATCCTTCTTGACCCATCTCCACATCCTAGCACAGTCATGTAATTATGACTCGACGACTGATTCCATGATCCGGGATCAGATCGTTTTCTGGGTCCAGTCCGACTCCCTGCGGGAGCAGCTCCTCAAAATCAAACAGTTGACCCTCTCCATCGCCATCGAAACGTGCGTCGCCCATGAGCATGCCAGAAATCGCTACTCCCGCATCAGGGCGGCAGAAACTTCAAAACTGGCCTCCCACGAGGCAGAAAGGGTGCAGGCCATAGCGAAAATTCAAGGCCTGAGCATCGAGGAAAGTGCCGCTTCGCGCGCGTTTCTTGGGTCCCCACGCATGCGCGCCACAAGGACAATGAGGCCGACGACCCTGAGGTGCATGCGCGAACGACGGCCGACCGCACTGCGAATGCGCGATGGCGCACAGAACGTGCTGACGTCAGCGTCATGACGTGTTCGAATTGTGGCTCCGCCCATTCAAAGCGGCAATGTCCAGCCAAAGGCAGGCGATATCTACAGTGTGGAAAGCCTGGCCACTACGCGGCCTTCTGCAGGTCTGCTCCACCGAACAACAGCCAGCAATCCCAGCTGCAGCGCGCAGACGTGTCCGCTGTGTACAACAAGGCATGCAGGATTCTGATCCAGACAGCCCAACGGACCCCAATGCTGACTGCCTCGAGTCTCCATATAGGGTGGGCATCATCACCACACGCGAGTTGGTCTCTACCGTGCCTGCCAACTGCCTTTTGATCCTCAGTGTGGATCTTGACGACGAGTGGTGTGCCGTCATCACAGACAACCAGTCTCGCATCCGATTTAAATTGGACCCTGGCGCGTCTGCGAACCTCATATCACAGTCGGACTTCGACAGCATCCGACACCAACCTAGCATTCTTCCACCAGCCTGCCAGCTCCTTGACTACAATGGTAATGCCATAGCTGCCAGTGGGCCGTGACAGCTAGGTGTCTCTCAAAAGGCAATCAAGGCGACGTTGAGATTCGAGATCGTCCAGCCTGGCAAGACATCTCTGCTCGGTGCGCGCGCATGCAAACTCCTAAATCTGGTACAGCGAGTTCATGCCATGTCCTCGACACCGGCGACGGCCTCGCCCAATGCAAATCTCCAGGGTGAGATAGACGACATTCTCACACAATACCACAGTTTGTTTGATGGGATGGGCACACTCCCATATCGCTACAAGACATTGCTCAAGCCGAATGCCACCCCAGTCATCCATGCACCACGCCAGATGCTGGCTCCTCTCAAGGATCGTCTGAAAACGCAGCTCCGAGAGCTCCAAGACCAGGGCATCATCTCAAAGGTCACGGAACCCACAGACTGGGTCAGCTCCATGGTCTGCGTCAAGAAACCCTCTGGCGAACTCCGCATTTGCATTGATCCCAAAGACCTGAATCGCAACATTATGCGAGAGCATTACCCGATCCCGAAGCGTGAAGAATTGACCTGTGAGATGGCTCACGCCAAATTCTTTACCAAGCTGGACACCTCCCGTGGCTTCTGGCAAATTCAGCTGGACGAGTCCAGTCGGGAGCTGTGCAGTTTTAACACTCCGTTTGTCAGTTATTGCTACCACCGCATGCCTTTTGGTATCATACCAGCTTCCGAAGTATTTCATCGCATAATGGAGCAAATGATGGAGGGCATCGAGGGGGTGCGAGTCTATGTGGACGACGTGATCATTTGGTCCATGACGCCCGAGGATCACATTGCTCGCCTCAAACTGGGTTTCCAGAGGATTCATGAAAATGGCCTCCAGCTCAACAGGGCCAAATGCTCGTTTGGGCGGTCCGCTATCAAGTTTTTAGGTGACCACATTTCACAGCAAGGTGTGCAACCTGACGCCGACAAGGTGCTGGCAATCAATGCCATGAAGACACCAGAGGACAAAAGGGCGGTCCTCCGCTTCCTCGGGATGGTAGATTTTCTCGGAAAATTCAATCCTAACATGGCATCCCACACCACGGCCCTCCAGCATCTCGTTAAAAAGTCGACAGTGTTCCAGTGGCTTCCCGCACATCAAGCGGAGTTGCTTGAGCAGAAGGCGAAGCTCACCACAGCCCCAGTACTGGCGTTCTTTGACCCAACCAAGGATACCAAGATATCCACAGACGCAAGCTAGGACTGCATTGGGGCGGTGCTCCTCCAGCGAGACGACTCCTCGTCCTGGGCTCCAGTGGCATATGCCTCCAGGGCCATGACTCCGACCGAACAACAGTATGCCCAGATCGAAAAAGAGTGTCTGGATCTCCTGACAGGAATAGTCAAGTTTCATGACTCCGTATACAGTCTGCCGAAGTTCACGGTGGAAACAGACCACAGGCCTTTAGTCCACATAATCCAGAAGGATTTAAATGACATGACACCTCGGCTGCAGCGGATTCTTCTTCATTCTGCCGATATGACTTCGAACTCGTTTATACACCGGGCAAGGAGCTGATCGTCGCGGATGCCCTATCCCGATCCATCACCATGCCATGTGAACCGGGCGACTTCATTCACCACATCGAGGCACAGGTGCAGTTGTGTAGCAGCAACCTCCCAGCCACTGATGAACGAGTTGTCCAGATACACGAAGAAACTGCCAAAGATCCTCTACTGCAGCGCGTGATGCAACACCTTGCCCATGGCTGGCAAAAGGGGCAGTGCCCCCAGTTCTTCAACGTTAAGGACGAGTTAACGGTTGTCGAGGGGATCCTTCTTAAACTAGATAGAATCGTCATTCCCCAAAGCATGCAAGCCATGGTGCTCAGACAGATCCATGAGGGTAACCTTGGGGTCGGAAAATGTTGACGCAGAGCTCGGCAGGCAGTCTACTGGCCTGGCATCAGCCAGGACATTGCCAACACGGTCCTCAACTGCACAACAAGCCAGAAGTTTCAACCAGCTCAGCCCAAGGAAACACTGCAACAGCAAGAGATCGTGACTTCGCCGTGGTCCAAGGTGGGGATAGACCTCTTTCATGCAAATGGGTGTGATTACGTGCTCTTGGTCGACTACTTCTCCAGCTACCCGGAAGTGGTGAAACTGTCAGACCTCACGTCCAAGTCAATGATTAAAGCCTGAAAAGAGACGTTTGCCAGGCACAGCATACCACTCACAGTAGTGAGTGACAGTGGCCATATTTCTACAGCCAAGAGTGGTCCGACTTTACACGATCCTACCACTTCAGTCAAATCACATCCAGTCCCCATTACCCGCAATCGAACGGGATGGCCGAAAAAGGGGTCCATATTGTCAAGCGGTTGCTGTGCAAGGCTGCAGACTCAGCCTCGGACTTCAACTTGGTGCTGTTGGCATACAGGGCAACCCCTCTGTCGACTGGTTTGTCTCCGGCGCAGCTGCTCATGAATCGCAACCTGAGGACAACTGTTCCAGCCATCCATGTTCCAGACCTTGACCGCCTCACAGTGCAGCAGAAAGTGCAGCGATCCAGGGACCAGCAGAAGATCACGTTTGATGCTCATGCCAATGATCTACCTGCGCTGGCTCCAGACGATGTTGTTCGTGTCCAGTTGCCTGAGGGAGGTTGGTCAGCCCCAGCTATTGTCGTCAGACATGCTGCCCCCAGGTCCTTCATTGTCCAAATGGCTGATGGCTCCATACTACAGCGCAACAGGAGGGCGCTACGAAAAGTTCCCTGCCCACCATTTGGCCGCACTTCTCCGCATGTCATCATGCCTCCTCCGGACATCTCGCACCACGAGGCCACCGATCTGGCAGCGATCAGGCCTCTCCAAGTGCCGGCGTCCCCCCCTCGTCTTCTGAGGCGATCGGCAAGAATTCGTCGCCCACCACAAAGCCTGAATCTATAGACTTAAATCTTGTAAATTTTGTTCAGTTTGCTCTGTATCTGCACGATAGACACCTTCCCAAGTACATATGTTCATTCACTCACCACTTGTATATAATCATGCATGTATATATATCGCCACGTTCCAAAATTTACTTCAAAAAGGGGATATGTCATAATATCCACTCATGTCTATAATGAGATGCAGACAGGCAGTGATTGACACACAGGATAACCAATGAACACACACGACACATAACAACCAATCACCAGACAGGACACCACCACTATAAAGCACACGGGGCATTAAGACTCTCCCTCTCCCTGCAGGACACAGCTACTGAGATAGTAAGAGTGCACAAGCCAGTGAGCACTATCACCATGAAGTAGAGAGTTAGTCTGGTCAAGCCAGTAGGAGGTTATCAGTTAGATTGATAGAGTGTCAACTCACAGCAGACTATGTACAGCAATCAGGAAGTTCAATAAAACAGTGTTGGACCATCTCCTGTGTCAGAAGCCTGTTTCTAGTTTCACTGCATCCAGTTGCAGTCAACGTTGAACCAACTTACTTAACACATCAGTCAGAATGAAGGGATCATCAACAAACTCACAGGAATGCACGGCTTTGACACATCTGTTCCTGAAAGTGATTGTTCACAGTAAGAACAAAAGATGCCATTCCCATAGAAAAAATACCTTAATGTTTTGCAGGTAGCAAATAGGTCTGATGTAAATATTGATATTGTGTTTTTCCAGCTCTGAAGAGCACTACAACTAAATTCCTAACAACTGCACCAGAGTGCAGTTTAGCTTCAACAAAGGATATCATAGTTTAACGATATGGTTCTGCGGGTTCTGTTGAACTCTGAAATAGAATGTTGTGAAGGTATTTCTGCTGGGGAAGTACAGCCACCAGATTATAAATGAAAGGCCCTGAATTTTGTTTCTGTAGGAAAAAAGACAAAAATAAGGGGCGGGATTCTCCGTCAGCCGATGTCGGGATCGCGAAACACTATCAGGCGGAGAATCGCATGTCAACTAAAAATCAAGGCTAGCACCAGGCGGCGAACAAAGTGCCATGCTCTGGTCCCTTGACAGCAGCATAAATGCATTCTACGCCACATGCCAGTGTGGCCATGCAAATTGTGCAGTAAACGCCATTGGCATATCACTAACGGGCTGGACCCGGCAATTTCAGGGCCCCCAGAAATTCGCTGCCTCCACCAGGCGGAATTACCCATAGCGAGGTTCACTTGTGGAATTTAAAATCGGAAACAGGCACCGTGGTTGCTGAGGGAGGGAGTGGGGGTACAAACAGTACCCAACTTGATAACAGTGCCGCTGGCCCCGGGGGCATCTATCAGGGCCAAGGTGAGTAGTGGGAGGCAGTCAGGAGGTGGGCCGTGGGTCTGGATGGATGGGCATGAACCACCATTGTCGCAGCCTGCGAGGCAGCCATCTGGCTGGTTGCCTCCCAGGCCATTTCCCTAGGTACCCGCTGTTCACTGCCGACCTATCAACGGGATAGGCATGCTCCAGCGCAACCAGTGTCATCACCTTGGCTGGAATGAGGATCGGCATGCATCAGAATTTCACGAGTTGTATGTGGCACCGGTGCCAGCCCATTAACGGGACCTGAATCGCTCTGGGATCAGCACCACTTTTGCCATCATAGAACATTCGCGATTCAGTCCCAGCGTC
The DNA here is from genome assembly GCF_047496885.1 of Scyliorhinus torazame. NCBI lineage: Eukaryota > Metazoa > Chordata > Chondrichthyes > Carcharhiniformes > Scyliorhinidae > Scyliorhinus > Scyliorhinus torazame. Next base: position 190,089,408 of record NC_092712.1, on the reverse strand, counting down.
AGCACTTAGTCTCTCAAATAGAGACTCTCACCTAATACAGGATAACCAATGAACACACACGACACATAACAACCAATCACCATAATATAGTTACATTCAACAAATATGCACGCAATAGAAATCTCCAAGCATAAAAGATAAATGCAAACTGAGTTACAATGACGGAGCAATATTTAGCCCAGATTTTCACGTCAAAGCAACAATGAAGCTAATAGCTTTTGGTGCTATCTATGCACAAATCATGCAGCAACTTTCAACAGGAGGCAGATGTGTGGTTAAACTCAAATAATAAGAAGTTACTGTTTGGGTTGCTCAATTTCACTGCTTGCTTCATGATAACAATATCTCATTATCTGCCCTGCCAGTGGAATGCATCGAATGACATGAAGTTGCTGTATTTACGCAGTATATATGAACTACCACAGAAAGCTAAGCCCTGTCTATCCAAGTTGAAGAGCCTTTCAAAATATAATTAACATTAATTACTGTTAATCAATCTCTCTGGCACTGAAGATTAACAAGCACAAAGTGTGGATTCGTATTCCCAAGGTAAATTGCTCATGGAGTTTTAGAGAATATAAAATGTTAATTTTAATTTTACTTTAACTTTTCATCTGCTTTATTCTCTCTCTCATAATCCAAACTTTCTTTCCATCTCTTTAATTCTACTTCCATTCTAATTCTGCTTCCATTCAAAGTATTTAAAGTGGAGGTGAATAAATATTTGATAGATCGAGGAATAGAGGGCTATGGGGAAATAGCACAGAAAAGGAGTTGAGGCCGGCATAGATCAGCCATGATCAGGCTTGAAGGGCCTGGTGGCCTACTCCTGCTTCTAATTCTTGTGTTCTTGTGTTGTGTCCTCTTTCTATGCCTGATTTGGCATTAAATTCATCCACTGTAATTTATACTGTGAGGAAAATGCAAGTCATCATATTTATTTTTGCAATGTTATTGTCATATTGTTACATACTAGGAAGCAATTTGTGTGGGTGTTACTGATGTAATTGAATTGGAGACAGTAGACGCAAAGGTTAAAACATCAATAGAGGAGTGTAAAGGCAAGTGGATTGAAATGGCAATGAACAGTGAGCCAGGAGAGCTTGAATCGGAATTTACATGAGGCAAATAAAATAAGTGGTTTAAAGTTGGCTGTTGTATTTCAAAAAGAACATTTACAATTGGAAGATTGTAAATAAATCAGGCAAAATAGTGTAAATTCACTTTTAAAATACGGTTGTTATAAATTAAACAAAAGAGGGTTGATCAGTTCTGCGAAAAGGAACTTCTAAAGGATTATAAAAACAATAGGTTATACGATCAACGAGAAAAAATAGATTTAAAGAAACATTGAAAACTGTGTTAGGTGTGTGACTATGAGATCTTGATAAAGGCAGTGAATGCTGAAACTGACCTGTGAAGACCAGTTGCTGATATTCGGAGAGGAGACCATGTAATATTTTCCTGAGAGTAGCAGGACAGTTTGTGGTACTGTTACAAGAATTTTATAGATTTGAAAATCTATGAGGACTGTTGCCATCAAGACCATAAGATATAGAAACAAAGGAACATAGGAATTTGGAGCAGAAGTCGGCAATTCAGCCCTTGGAGCCTGTTCCGCCATTCAATCAGATCATGGCTGATCTCTTCCTGGTCTCAAATCTACCTCCCTACTTGTTCCCCATATCCCTTTCACTCATTTTTTTTTGTCAGAAATATATCTATTTCCTTCTTGAAACCATTTAATGACACAGCTTTCACCGTACAATGAGGCAGTGAGTTCCACAAATTCACCACCCTCTGCGAGAAGTAGCTCCTCCTCATCTCAGTTCTAAATCTACCGCCTCTCAACCTATATCTGTGACCTCTCGTTTTAGATTGCCCCACAAGGGGGAATATTTGGTCTCTGTTTACTTTATCAATCCCTTTTAGTATCTTATATACCTCGATCAGATCCTTCTCATCCTTCTAACCTCCAGCGAGTATAAACCCAAATGGTTTAATCTCTCATCATACATCACCCTTTCACCATGGAATCAATCTGGTGAATGTCCTCCGAACTGCCTCCAATGCCACCACATATTTCCTCAAAAAAGGAGACCAAAACTGGACACAATACTCCAGATGTGGTCCCACCAACACCCTATACAATTGCTACAACACTTCTCTACTTTTTGTGCTCCAGTTCTTTTGCAATAAATGCTAACATTCCATTTGCCTCTTCAATTACATGCTGTGCCAATTTTCTATGATTCATGAACAAAAACCCTCAGATTCCTGTGCCCAAACATATTTTGAATCTGCTTTCCATTTAGATAATAATTTGCCTTTCTATTTTTTCAACCAAAATGGATAACCTTACACTTAGTTATATTAAAGTCCATCTGCCAAATTTTGGCCCAATCTCCTAGCCTATCTGTATCCATCTGTAAAATCTTTATCTTCTCGTCACTGCCTGCTTTCTCACCTATTTTAGTATCATCTGCAAATTTTGCTATGTTACACTCTGTCCCTGCTTGCAGATCATTTATCTAGATTGTAAACAGTTGAGGTCTGAGAAATGACCCCTGCGGCATTCCTCTAGTTACAGGCCATCAGCCAGAGAAGGACCCATTTAGCCCAACCCTTTGATTTCTGTCTGTCAGTCCGCCAATCCTCAATCCAATCTAGTACCCTAACCCCAATACCTTCCGATCTCATATTCTGAATCAGTGTTTTATGTGGCACCTTGTCAAACGCCTTCTTGAAGTCATACCACACCCACAGGTTCTCCATTATCCACATTGCTGGTTACATCCTCAAAGAACTCAAGCAAGTTTGTCAAGCATGACTTACCTTTCATTAAACCATGCTGACACTGGTGGATTGAGCTTTATCTTTCCAAATGTTCAGTCATCTCCTCAATGATTGATTCCAGCAACTTGTCCACCGCAGAGGTCAAGCTAACCAGTCTATTGTTTCCTACCTTTTGCTCCCTCCCTTTTTGATAGGGGCGTCACATTAGCATGTTTCCAATCCATCGGGACCCTTACAGAATCCAAGGAATTCTGAAATATCATGACCAATGCATCCACTATCTCTTCTACTACCTCCCTTAACACCCTAGGGTGCAGGCCATCAGGACCCAGGGACTTAATCAGGACCCGGAGACTTATCTGCCATTAATCTCATTAGTTTATTCAATACTGTCTCTCTAGTGATGGTTATTGCACCAAGTTCCTCCACATTAACTGTAGTTTTTGGAAATTGTTTATTCTACCATGAAGAAAGAGGCAAAATATTGGTTCAGGGACTCTGCCATCTCTGTGTTCCCAATTGTTACCTGACCATTATCGTCCGCTAAAGGGCCAACATTTACTTTAGTTATTCTCTTCCTCATTATATACTTACAGAAGCTTTTGGTATCAATGTTTATGTTTTCTGTGAGTTTCCTTTGGTAGTTCATCTTAGTTCTTTTGATTTTATTTTTAGTAGCCTTTTGCTGAACCTTTAATTCTTCCAGTCCTTCAGCTTACTGATGTGTTGGGTGTTCTGGATCCGTGGAACACATACAGGTCATCAACACTTGAAATAGTGCAACACTATTTTATTGAATCATTAACTGTTTTAACATACTCTGACTGTGGGTTAATACGATACTAGCTTTAACTAAAGACCTTTGCCTTGTCCTAACCAGTCGATGCACTCAGCACATGGTGAATGTCTGTGTTACTGGCTGTGAGCTCTGTCCTCCTAGCTAGCTGCAACTCGAATGAGCGGGAACTCTAATGCCTCCTGTCTTTATAGTGCGTGTGCTCTAACTGGTGATTGGCTGCGGTGTTGTGGGTGTTGATTGGTCCCACTGTGTGTCCATCAGTGTGTGTCTGCACCATGATATACTGGTGTATATTATGACACTTACCACTAGCTTTTGCAATATAGTATGCCCTAGGTTTTGCCTTTATGTCTTCCTTGACTTCCGTGTTTAGCCATGGAGCATTTTTCTCCCTTTTATAGTTCCTCTTCCTCTCAGGAATATACTTTAATTGAAAGGTATTTAATACCTCCCTGAACATCCACCATTGTTCCTCAACTGTCCTATTCTCAATGATTTGCCAGTCTACTTGCCAACTCTTTTCTCAGGCCTGTATAATTACCTCTGCCCAACGGTAAAACTCTAGTATGGCACTCTGTCCTCTCTCGCTCAATCTGAATTTGGAAATTCTAGCATGCTGTGATCAGTCCTTCCAAGAGGATCCTTAATGACAAGACTATTTATCAACCCGTCTTCGTTACCTTATACTCTGGCTGAACAAATGCCTCCTCATCTCAGTTTTCAGATATCGTTCCTTCAGTCTGAGACTGTGCCCTTGGTTCTAGTCTTTTCTACTAGTGGGAACATCTTCTCCACATCCACTCTATCTAGGCCTCTCAGTATTCTAAAGTTTAAATAAGATCCCCCCTCATCCTCATCCTTCTAAACTCCGTCGAGTACAGCCCCAGAGTTCTCGGCCACTCCTCATATACACGGCCTGCAAAAGGGGGTTTAGCACTGAATTTACTTAAGCCAACATATTTGAGGAAATGTTTGTAATGCACTCTTAACAGTGTAAAGGTGTTCTTGTGTTTTAAGTGTGATTTTCTTTTTTTACTTATTTTAAGACATTTTTAATGTCAATGTATAAAATCAACAAAATTGGCCTAAGAGTTACTTACCTTGACTTCAGCTAACGACTCATAATACACAAATTGCAAATCGTTGTGCCAGCTGATTCAAGTTTCCCTTTGGAATGTGGATAGCCGGGCAATTACCGTGCCGTTTCTTTCTCACTCCTTGTACTTGTAATTGCTCAATCCTTCACTCTAATTAGGTAAGAGGATAGATCATTGCCTGTCCTACTGATGTGGATTTCGAATTTTCTGTTTTCCTCGCTGTGACCGTATCAGATCACAATTTAAGAATCCTTGAAAGTAAAGAATTTAAAATCATAAATTGCAAGGGTATGTTTAACTAATGGTAGACAGCCTGCTACAGCAATTTTTGGCCCATCAGAAAGTAATATTGACAAAGGAGGCGGGATTATGGGGACAGACAGGAAAATGGAGTTGAGGCCACATTAGATCTAATTGACTAGTGGAGCAAGCTCGAAGGGCTGAGTGGAACATTCCTGCTCCTATTTCTTATGTTCTACCATTATTATTACCACAGCTACAAATTACATGTTTGCACAAATTACATTATACATGCTATTGAAGGAGAGAGTAGAGGTGCAGGGGCCAAGTCACAATGTTTCAAACCTCATCACGCCTAAAGGCAAACTTAACACACATTAGGAGGGCGGTAACTACAAAAGATGGTGAATTTCAGATCATAGAAACCTGTCTTATATGAGCAAGTGACTGTCAAGCTGTCCCAAAGGGAGAACTTGAAAGGCATGGGCTCTGTGCTTCTTGGATGCAGCACAGAAATCATGATATGCCCCATAATATTGAATTATTTAGTAATTTGCAGAATGTTATGTGAAGATGTCCTTACACTTCCCTTATATCCATGCATAACATGTATGTGATAATAATGCACTACCCATAAGAACACGCTTACTTATTTATTTATAAAGCATTTTACTTTCTTCATAGAACAAGAACAATCCAGGCTCCAATCCAGTGAACTAGAAGAGGAAAACTCATGAGAGCACTTTGCATCCCTATCTATATTTGAACCAATCACCAACACAGATTTCATGGTAGGTCGACAGAGATCCTAAGGAGGAATACTTGACAAAGTATTTGCAACGAGCATTGGTGGTGAAGTGTAGCAGTGGTTGAGTTGGAAGATGGGTTGACTAATGCGTGGAGTGATCCAGCGTAGTGAGTGTCCCTCCTCGGCTATATGGGATCATTGCTCCTATTGCGCCTGCTTTCAAGACAGTGAAAGGAGATCTGCAAAATATGAACTTCCTAAAACCTGGATATGAAGTACCATCTGTCACATTCGTGATGTCAACACCTTCTACATTGAGGACCAGTTGGCTGCACTGCTGACTATTATATTCTACTGTGGAAGCCCTGGCTAAGAAGGTCAACAGTCCAGTAAGAATCTCTCTCACAAATATTCCACTGCTGCAATGGAGGTTTCAGGGTGCAAAATCTAAGAAACTGTCAGAGCCATTGTTAACTCTCTTGAACAATTATAAGTAACCAGAGGGGATGGATTTCAAGACCTCACAAATTCCCATTGCTTTTTATTTAAGCTGAATATTAGGCATGGTGAGGAGACACCATCTTGACATGGCATGTATGAAATTAGCGCAATAGCTTCAAATGAATGGCAGTTCTGAGCTGACAGATAGTTCTGCACAAGATCACAACTGCCTGCTCCAAAAGAAATAAGCTCACATCCAACTCCGATCCCAAACACAACTGAGTCAATGTTGATTACGCTGACAGAACATGGGCCGTCTATCTCCTATGGAGTAGGCCAGTGGGCTATGCAATCATTCATTTGTGCAACTCCTTCAATATGGAGAGGACACCAGCATAGGCATTTACTCAATAGCAAGAAAAAAAGATGAGACAAATGGACCAGCAAAACAAAATGAAACAGCTATGATAAAATGTATTCACCTTCATTATACCTTGGAGTCTGTTATTCTTTTCCTGTGCAGAGAAGAAAACCCGTTGTCCAAAACGTAACGGAACAGAACACATGCCATTCTCTGCAAAACGTAAACAATTAAAGCAGATAGTAATTCAGATCTTGGAAATCCATCGATTAGAAAATTGTAACAAAGTGTTGTGGCATTAGAAACCAACAGCCGAGTCATCGCATGAGAAAATGTTCTTGCACGCAAAATGAACAGATGGCATTTCCGAGCAGGACAAACTGTTGAAGCAGGAGGTGGAGGAGGGCTAGCTCAACAGGGGGACATATCCACGTGGCGTGTTCAGGGAGAAATTCTCCAATCTGAATCTCAGCAAGGAACAGTGTGCTACACATCTCCACTTCACTCAGGTCACTGAAATCTGTCACCTGTTGCAGCCAAACACAAACCTCAAAGCAGGCTACATTGCTGTGTAGATGACGATAGTGATGAACCTTGGACGGGATTCTCTGATCCTGAGACTAAGTGTTGACGCTGTCATAAACGCCGTCGCCTTTCACGACGGCGTCAACAGACCCCCAGGAGCAGCGATTCCGAGCCCTCAGTATGCCAGCACGGCAGTGGAGCGACCCACGCCGCTCCCGCGTCAAATGGGCGCTGCGGGTCTGCGCATGCGTGCTGCACCCTGCGCGGATGCGCACATGCGCGGTGGCTTTTCCTTCTCCGCCCCGGCCCAGACGCAACATGGCGTAGGGCTACAGAGGCCGGCGCAGAGCAAAAGAGGCCCCCAGCCCAAGAGGCCGGCCCGCCGATCGGTAGGCCCCGATCGCAGGCCAGGCCACAGTAGAGGCCTCCCATCCCGTCCTTTATGCCTGTGGCTCCTTTCAGGCTGGAGATATTTGCAGCACCTTGCAGTTTTCTGTCCTTGCTGCTTAAGGGAGATAACTGAAGCTCTGTATTCCATTACCGCTGAATACATTTCATTCATGCTTGTCAGGCAGCAGCAGAAGAGTGAGCCTTTGGCTTTGCAAGGATTGTAGGCTTCCCCATGGCGTAGGGAGCCATTGACTGTATGCATGTTGCTTTGTGGGTGCCACATGTGGACACTGATATGTGCCGCAATCTAGAGAGATTGCAGTCCCTCAACGTCCATTGGAGTGTGACCGCAGGCAGCAACCGAGCCGATTAAATGTCAGTTTCCTAGCAGAAGCCATGATGCCTTCATTACACAGAAGGCTAGTGTGCCATATGTATTTAAACCATCACAGCAAAGCAAAGGATGGCGATTGGGTGAGAACAGTTGCTGACCATATGGCTGATGACTCTAGTATGCAACCCACACATGCAAGGGTAGCATGTCTACAACAAACGTCATGCTGCCATCTCGTTATAATAGAGTGGATCCCTGATGTGCTGATAGAAATACTTCCAATGTTTGGACCACTGGAGTCAAACTTGGTATACCATGCACGGTTTTGGTCTCCATATCAAAGGATGGATATACGTGCCTCGGTGAATTGCTCCTCCAATTTCTTTGCTCTCATTTACTTTGAAGCATGTGTAACAGGTGTCTTCCCAGGGAATTGGCTGTCACTTCCTGGAAAGGATTTCTGGAAGGGACAGATATCAAGCTCGACACAAAGTACTCCATGTACCTTGATATAGCACAAGGTTTCCTGACAGGCTTGCCAGGGCACCAAACATTTCACTGTAGATACCAACAACCATCTTCTGTAACTTACTCAATTGCTCTGTTTTGCAGCAGACGATTTGGACCATACAAGTGCCAGGGAATGACTATATCCAACAAGAGAGAATCTAATGATCAATTGCATTACCATTGTTGAATCCCCCATCATCAACACCCTGGGGTTACCATTTACTAGAAACTTAATTAGACCAGCCAGATCAATACCCATCCAGATCAATATTGCGACTACAAGAATAGGTCAGAGGCTGGACGAGTAACGAGTGGCGAGTAACTCACCTCATGACTCCCCAAACCTTGACCACGAGTTAGAAGGCACAAGTTTGAGTGGGATAGAATACTCTCCATTTACCTTGAGGAGTGCAGCTCCAACAATACTTGAAGCTGAAAACCATTCATGTCAAACCTGCCCACTTTATCAGCACCCCATTCACCACCTTCAAAATTCACTCCCTCCATCACCAGCACACATTGGCAGCAGTGAGTGCCACACTCAAGATGCACTGCAGCAGCTTGCTAACTCCCCTTGGACAGCACTGTCCAAACACTTAGAAGGGCAAGGGCAGCAGATGCATAGGAACATCACCTTCCGAACATCACCTTTTATTATGTACCTTTCACATAATAAAATATCCCAAGGCGCTTCGCAAGTTCCCTTCCGAATCGCACAGCATTCTGACTCGTAACTATTCTTCACTATTGTGCCGTCAAAATCCTGCCCTAACAGCATTGCGGATATACCTACACCACATAGACTGCAGAGACTGCGGAGATTCAAGAAGGTGGCTCACCACCAACTTCTCAAGGGCATTTGGGGATATCGAGTAAGAAATGCTGGCCTAGCAAGTGATGCTTACATCCAATGAATGAATAAAATATTTAAAAACCCTCAAATGCAACATTGCCTTCCAAGATTCTGGAACCTGCTGTACCCCGTCCCCTTCCCTAATAATAATAGTAATAAGAAGAAGATTAATAATCGTTTATTGTCACAAGTAGGCTTCAATGAAGTTACTGTGAAAAGCCCCTAGTTGCCACATTCCGGTGCCTGTTCGGGGAGGCTGGCACGGGAAATGAACCCGCGCTGCTGGCATTTTTCTGCATTTCAAGCTATTTAGCCCACTGGCTTGTAATGCAGTACAATGCCAGCCCTGGTTGGGAGCACACATGTGTCTGTTTCTCATTGTGTGCAGATTGAGGGAAAAGTAATTATCTTTTCAACCTTACTGTTGGGCCTGCTCTCTAACAGCAACTTCAATTTAATTTGTACCTTTCACATAATAAAATATCCCAAGGCGCTTCACAGAAATATTATAAAGCAAAATAAAGTGAAAAAATGTTTTTTATAAAGCAAAGTTAGACATCCAGTAACAGAAGGTGATATTAGTTGATCAAAGGCTTGGACAAAGAGATAGGTTGCAAGGCACGTCTTTAAGGAGGAAAGCAAGGTAGAGAGGCAAGCTGGTGTATAAGGATGGAATTCCAGGATGTATCCCCAGGCAACTGAAGGCACAGCCACCAATTTGGGGGTAATTAAAATCAGGGACACTGCAGAGGCCAGAATTCGATGAGCATAGATATGTTCTGTGTTATGGCCATGGTAATAATGTACACAGAACATCTAGTCCTTTGACTCGTAAGATGATTTATTAACAAACACATGGAAAGATAGCTAACAAACTATAATACAAATGTTAGCTAATAAATGAATTCAGTGAATTCTCCTGGAACTACTTCTAGTGAAACTGTCCTCTAGTATATGACTTACTACCAATTGCTTGATATCTCCAGTCATTTTGTAGATCTCAGTTGCCACCAGTCGGTTGGAGGTCACATCGATAACTATATCCATTGGTAGACAACTATATACAAAATTGTGCACAGGTATATCACCACAATAGGGAGGGAAATGGCCATGGAAGAATTTAAAAACAAGAATGAGCAGTTTAAAATTGAGGCATGGCTTGACCAGGAATCAATGTAAGTTGGCCAGCCCAGGGTGATAGGTGAGCAAGTCTTGGTGCAATTAAAGAAACAGGCAAGAGAATTTTGGAGGGGTTTAAGTTTATGGAGGGTAGATTGTTGGAGGCCAGCCAGGAGTGCATAACAATAGTCAAGTCGTCAGGCAACAACGGCATGAATGACGGTTTCGGAAACACTTATGCTGAGGCAGAGTGAAATGAAGTGATGCTACTGACGTGTGGTCAGGTGGTCTTTGTGATGATGCAGATACGTGTCAGATGCTTATCTCCATTTCAAATGTGACATCAAGGTTGCGATCAGCTTGATTTGGTCTTAGACTTTGCCAGGGAGAATTGATTGTTAGGGAATGGATCTTAAAGTGGGACTAAAAAGAATGGCTTCCATCATCCCAATATTTAAAATTGTGGAAATCTCTTCTTATCCAGTACTGGCTCAGCAGTCCAATAATTAACAACAGTGGAGGATTTGGGCAGCACGGTAGCACAAGTGGATAGCACTGTGGCTTCACAGCGCCAGGGTCCCAGGTTTGATTCCCCACTGGGTCACTGTCTGTGCAGAGTTTGCACACTCTCCCATTATCTGCGTGGGTTTCCTCCGGGTGCTCCGGTTTCCTCCCACCGTCCAAAGACGTGCAGGTTAGGTGGATTGGCCACGATAAATTGCCCTTAGTGACCAAAAAAAAGGTTGGGAGGGGTTATTGGGTTACAGGGATGAGGTGGAGGTGAGGGCTTAAGTGGTTCAGTGCAGACTCGATGGGCCGAATGGCCTCCTTCTGCACTTTATGTTCTATGTTCTATTTGAGAGAGGTGCTGGTGAAACAAAACAGGGTGTTGTGGACATACATATGAAACAAATGCTATGCTTTTAGATGATGGATTAATGAAGGCCCCCCCCACAACCCTGCCCCTGGCTGGAGTATTGGCGAGAGCCCCACGACACCTCCTCTGAGGATGTCTTGCCGAATTGTGCCAATTAGGCATTTAATTGTGGAGCTGTGGGCCTTGCCTGGGATCAAGGACCCTGGACACAACAATCTCCACCCTCAAGAACTGCCAGCCAATCAGAGACTGGTAACTGTGCATTGCTCAGCGACACCACTGAGGAGTTGATAACTGCTGCCAATACCGAACCCAATAAGTCCCAGGATTGCTGAGGGACCCAGGTCTGGTGCCAAGCCTTGCACACTGCAGACCTACTCAATTAACCTCTGTTAATCTTGCATCAAACCCATGTGCTTGTCCAATCCTATTTCTTTTGCACTGTTAGTCCAAAGATACAACAGTTTACAAAAAGTAAACGGGCCTCAATAGCAGGATCAGAAGAAAGAAGAAAATATTTATTTTTCAAAAATCGTTAGAGTGGTGCTGCTTCAACAGATCAATTGATCAACTGATTAACAAAAGATCAGAAATTGCTCGCATTGGAACCGGTAAGGATTTGGGGCAAAAATTCAAAGGCAGGGCCCTTACCAATTAAGAACCAGCAATCCGAGGTATCAGGCTGCAGGGCTCATCACATACAGTACTGTGGAAATAAACAAGTAGGCACAGCGAGTACTCTAGATCAAACTTTATTGGCTTGTACACAAGGAGAACAACACAGTGGAATTCACTGGATTGTTCTGTCTGAATCCAGCGAAGCAGTAACACTTGGAACTTTTTCAACCAATAGATTTACAGTTGCAGTCTAATCCCTTATTTGCATATCAACACACCAATAATATCACGGTTGAACTTTAATTTTTAACCGATGAAATGACACTAACTCTAGCCAGCAGAAAACAGGCTAAATGGGCCACTAGAAAAACGAGTATTTTCAATCCTTTGTTTGCATATTTATCTCCCCCACCTGCCCATGGATGTTACTGTAATTTACAGAAAGCACATTCTTGTTTCGGCTACATCCATCATTCTGTCTCTGCAGATCCACGCCATTCACTAAGAAACAGTTTATTATGGATTCCACAGTATAGTAAGACACGGAGGTAGAGCGGGACAGAGAACAAAAGATTATCATAAAGTACATGCAAGTTAAAGCTGTTGCAAGTAAAAGCTGATGAAAGTTAAAGCTGGTACACATTGGTCATCCATCGTGAATGGACGAGGTCACTGAATTAAATGAAGGGGGAGAGCCATGATGATACTGTGAAAAATGGCAGGAAATGTTTGCACCTTGGACTCTAGATGAGGACTCAGAGAACTGGAAGTCATATTCAGGGAGTTTCCATTATATTCAAGCCAACAAAATTCTGGAAGAGATTAAGGTCCCTGTATTCTTAAGTACAATTAGCAGCAAAACTTATAATTTTCTGAGAAGATTAGTTCAGCCAGAGATTCACAGAGATAAGACATATCAAGACTTGGTTAAAATATTAGAAAATCATATTTAGCAACGCTCTTGATTATTGCAGAAGGTTTCAGTTGCATCGAAGGATTAGTTAGAAGGTTTAAATATTGCAATCCTGTAGCAACTTGCAAAGTTTTGTGAATTTGGCAATTCATTAGATGACACAATTTTCTGTGTGGTTTGAAAAATGAGACTATACAAAGAAGGTTATTAACGGAACATAATCTACCTTTGAACACCGCATTGGATATAGCAGTTTCAGTGGAGCTCGTGGCTAAGGAGGATTCCCAGCTCAGAGCATGCACATTTGTCACTGGCCAGAAGAAATCTACACAGAAACAGGCATGTCATCGCTGTGCAGAAATTGGCCATTCACAGGCTGATTGTTGGAGCAAGGACAGTCAATGTAAAAATTGTGCCAGAATGGCCACACAATACTTTTTGCTGGAGTAAAATAACTTCTCCAGGGAAGAACATTCAAAGGAAGTCACAAAACCTATTCAAAGGAAGAAACAAATCAAATTCAACTAAGAAAATTTGATGCGTGCGCTTCACCTAAAAAGTTTTGAAATGTTATTTGGGTGTGTTTGATGGGATGTTTCCCGCCAGCTTTTTGGTTGAGATCCAGATTGATATTCACCTACAGGTAGTCATTGGTGCGATTCAGTGGCCTCGTTTCGCTTGAGCGAGAGTGCGACGAGCCCGGTGAATAGCGGAAGAGGCCAGAAACGAGAACCGCAACGGGCGCCAAACTGTTCGCGATGCAACCGGCCCATTCCCGTGGACGAAATCAGGATCCCACCGTAGCGTGGCTAGAAACTAATAATCACCACTTAAGCCCTATTTCCATGCAATTAATGGGGGCCACCCCATATCCAATAGCCTCCCATGATCCAGCAGCCACCCGTACGAGATGAGCAGATATCTTCGCTGACAGACAATGAGTCCGGAGGGCATGACCTGTGCTTGGAGGGGGCTGGGGGCAACCGGGGGGTGTAGCCCCGGCTGGGGGTGGGCTGCCTTTTGGGAACATGGGGCCAGAATGGGGCTGCGGAAGGGGGCTCTGCTGCGGGGTGCAAACGTTGTGGGTCCTCCATGCCAACCCTTGGACCTTATGTTCCCGTACCGGGGGCAACCCTAGTCCCTGCCTGTTTGCTCCACCGACCACCCATAACTCTCACTGACTGTGGAGGCCTCTGGCTGTGTGTCTGAAGGCTATTACCTAACATCCCAATCACACTTTGATGCATTGACTCTGTGCTTGAACACTATGGGAGGCAGCACCATATATGCAGCAGCCAACCTCCGAATATCCAGGAGATGGACCTCAGCCCTGGGCACAAGTCCATGACTGGGGTTTGCTGACGTTCTATTTGGGTGTGTGGGATGCAGGGTGTGCGGTGCCCTTACCTTCCCCCTCCCCCCAACTTCCCCTTCCCACTCCCTCCACCTCCCTGACTCTCCTCCTTACTCCTCCACCTACCCCCCCCCCTCCGCCCCCACCCAGTGCCCTCTCAGTCACCCTCGATGTGCTTTGCCTTCCTAGCTCTACTGCTATGCCTAGGTGTATCCCCAGAATGAACATCTGAGGTGGAGGCAGCTAGCTGCTTACCATGTCGTGTGGCCTTCGATTCCCCCGGCGGGCATCCTCTGGGGCCAGAGGGCACAGGTGGACTTGAGGCGGCACATGAACAGCCATGTTGGCTGCGAGACAGGACTTTGTCAGAGGGGTGGAATTTGGGGGAGCTGGTGGCCCCCGTCGCCAATTCTTAGGATGGGTCCGGGTTGCCACCCTGCCCCTCCTCCCTGTCGGTGCCCATAGGGCCCTGGGGTTCACCTCGGGCTAGAGGGGCAGCTGGATCGAGCCTGGTTGCTCCTGCGTCATCTGGCTCTGCCAGCCCTGACAGCTCCCCAATGTCTGCACCATGGTGTCGCCGCCCTTGGCCACACTCTGCAGTACCTCGGCAATGCCCACCTGTGACTGGGACAAGCTTCACAGCGCCACAGCCATGCCCATCTGAGAGTCACATCCCCCAGCAAGTCGGACATTCTGCCGAGACACTCAGCCATTGCCGTCATCGACTGCGCAATACCTTGGACACCTTCACGAATTCTGCTGACATCGTGCACCAGACTCTCCACTGCGGTCGCCAGCCTAGCAGTGTTGGCCTCGGTGTCGCGCATTGCTGCCGACATCTCCTGCATCCGTAGCCTTTGGCACTCCTCCAATCGGCTATGGACTTGCTGGAGTGTCCCTGGCATCTCCCTCTGAATGTCCCGGCCGCTCCCTAACGATTCCATCAGCTCCCTGACAGCTTGGCCCAGAGCCTCAGCATCTGGTTGGGTCCCAGCTGGGTCCTGGGATCCAGCAGCCCTCTGACTGTTGTCTCACCTGGGTGTTACTGCCCCAACCAGATGTACATTAGCAATTGTGTGGTGCTCGCCAGGTTGTGCCCCAGAAGTCTGACCACTAACTTGCCCACCAAGATGTGTATACCTGTGCTGGTGGAGAGTGGGATTACAGCTGTGACGAATCGATGGTGGCATCGTCAGAGCTCTCCTCCGTGGTTATCTCCTGTGAACCTGGGAGGCATGGGGAGGGTGGGGGTGTGGGGGATCACACAACCCCAGCTGGGCCATTGTCATTGGCTGGAAGTCCTGCGGGAGAATGGTATGACATTAACAACTCATGTTTGACAGGCCCTCCGGGTGGATCCTCACCTCTGCAGCATGTGCCGACCTCCGCGTTGGTGACCGCTCTGTTCTCAGCCACCTCCATAACCTCCAGGCCCGTTCCTTGAGTCATGAAGATTCTTGTACCTGGTACTCCGCCGCAGTCTGGGCCCTCTCCCGGCCATTGTGAGACAGATTGTCCTGCGGAGGCAGAGATGGTATTGTTAGCTACACGCGTGGTTCACAGTGGGGTGGGGGTGTGTGAATGAAGAGTTGGGGAGGGTGAAGGGAGGGAGGTGAAGGGAGGGGCAGGTGAAAGGAGGGGGGCTAATGGAGGGTTCTGCGGCTGGCCGCGTGTGGGTGGGGACGTTTTAGGGTGTCAACACACTTGTGCTGCCCGGTGTGGGTCATTGACATTCTTGTGGCACTGGAGGAAAGTCTTCCTGGTGATGCTGCCCAAGCTGATGGCTGCTGCTGATGTGTTGGGTGTTCTGGATCACAAACAGGTCACCAACACTGGAAGTGGTGCAACTCTATTTTATTATAAGGTTAACTATATTAACATACTTGAACTGTGGGTAAATGCAATACCAGCTTTAACTGTTGACCCTTGCCTAGTCCTAACCAGGCGATGCACTCAGCACATGGTGAATGTCTGTGTTGCAGGCTGTGAGCTCTGTGCTCCGAGCTGTCTGCTACTAGAATGAGCGGGAACTCTCCTGTCCCCTGTCTTTATAGTGCGTGTGCTCTCACTGGTGATTGGCTGTGGTGTTTTGTATGCTGATTGGTCCCACTGCATGTCCATCAGTGTGTGTGTGTGTGTCTGCACCATAATATACTGGTGTATATTATGACAGCTGCCACTTCACCTCAGGTGGTACTGACTGCCCTGTGGCTCACCCTCCGGTACCCTTGGGGGAACAGGACATCCCTCGACCACATCTAGGACCCTTCCTTGGCCTATGTCTCCAAATGTTGGGGCCAGTCGTCTTGGCACCATGGCCACGAGCTGAGTGGGATTGGTTGTGCAAGAACTGTTTAAATGCTGCTCGACCTTGTTAGTGCGGGGCTGGAGAGTGGGGTCCCAGCAAATTAGCTGCTGAGTCTTTATTTGCGGCGTGAAGCCGTGGGGCTCGTTAAGTGGACCAATTATCATTGTATTGCGTTGCTGGCCTCACCGGACCGAGCACTGGGAAGCTCGTGGCAGTTCCCGCTCACTATCGCACTTACAAATCTTTCCAGAGAATTGCGTCCTCTTTTTGGGCCTTGGGGACTTTTTCCCCAGTCTAGCCCACACTTTCAAATATTTCCAGTTATGGGGAGCTGAACACGCCGACGAAACCAGTACCTCAGAGATCGGGGCACCACTTTGAAAGGGTACCATGATCTCTAAGTGAGCTTGAGGGTCATCCACACCTCCCACTCATGGGAAATGCCACCCCCCCCATAGACGTGGACATTACCCCCACCCCCAAATGAGGACATCCCACTATGGGGTGGCTGAGGGCCCTTCATTTCAGGCCCTCTTTTGAGTCTCCCTTTCAGGACCCCTCCTTTGCCCCCCAACCCCTTCATATGCCCCTTCAATCCCCCACCCTTCATATCCCCCCTCAACCCCCCTTTCATGGGCATGACCCCCCCCCCCCCCCTCAGCCCCTGACCCTTGGGAGTGTCAAACTAGTTCCCCTCGCACCCTGGAACTAGTTTGCCAGGATGCCATAGTGCCAGGGGAATACCAGGATAGTGCCTGCCCTGTCTCCAACCACCCGGGTAGCTCCATTGGCCTCTGAGATACCTGATTGGCCATCATGACTGGTCTCTGCTAATCAACGTCTGGTTGAGGTCTCGCCTGTGCGGTCGGTGACTCCCAGGGACCGAGTGAATGCGGCCTCAAGATGACCATGCATAAAATTAAATTAACATAATGGCTAATTTAAATATCATTATCTGGACCGTGCCTAGTAAGGGCATGATGCAGATTGCGCCAGGTGCTGTGACTCAGCTGACTCACACGAAGCTTTGCACCAGGCACGTTGTGGACCTCTACCACAATTCACCCGTCGAGCCCAGTGCAGTGGTAGAATCGCACCCATAATGTGGAAGAACAGAATAACAACCACAATGAAACTAAAACCATTCATTCCAATGAAGAATCAAAATTGCCCGTGCAATAATCAGTCCAAGGTAAAGCACACATTTTGGGTAGTGCCAAAATTGAATGGGCAACCTATTAAAATGAAGGTCGATATGGGGGCTGCCATCTCCCTAATTCCTGAGACTATCTATGAACGGAAACTTAATCACCTGCCTTTAAAACCAGCAGATGTGATCTTGAGGACCACTGAAGAGATAGTACCACTGAGAGGTTATGTCACAGTCAAGGGTGAGCTAAGTGGACAAACTGCAGAGTTACCACTCCATGTGGAGCGAGGAGGTTTTCCAGATCTCTTTGACCACTCTTGGCTGGAAAGGATTAAACTAAACAGGAGCGCTGCCAACAACTTAGTTGATTCAAAGTCAGACTTGCAGACCAGAATGGAAAAATACAGCAATGTTTTAGAAGACACATCGGGGTCTACCTGAAGATTAAGGAAAATAGTCAGCCAAAATACTTCCAAAGGTTTTCACAGAACTACTGAGACTTGTGAAAAAAGGAGTCTTAGAACCCATCATTACTCATGACTGAGCAACCCCCATTGTACCTGTCATGAAATAGGATGGTACAATTTGTATCTGCGGAGATTTTAAGACAACAATCAATCTGGTACTGTGCATGGATCAATACCCTCTCCCTTTGCAGGCCTAGCAGAGGACAGAAGTTCAGCAAGATTGACCTATTACAGATCTACCTGAAAATGAATGGTGGCAGTTGAGTCTCGACACCTACTCACCATCATCACTCACAAAGGCCTATTCCGCTACAAAAGATTGTCTTTTGGAATAACATCAGCACCAGCATAATTTCAAAGTTCAAAGGACCAAATCTTTAGTGGCTTACAGGGTGTTCAGTGTTACCTAGATGATATATTGATCACTGGCACAAATGAGCAACAGCATTTACAATACTTGGAAGCTACACTGAAACAACTTCAAATGCATGGTCATGTCAGGAAAGATAAATGTGATTTCTTCCAGACATCTATACAATATCTTCGACATGTAATTGACAATAAAAGTCTACATAGAGCAAGGTTTTTCAAACTCAGGGTCATGACCTACGGGTGGGTCGCGTGCGGGTGTCAGGAGGTTCGGAAGCGATCAGTCGCGGCATTCCCAATCGCGAGAGGAGTGCCCAACGGTCACGACTGGCATTTAAGAATGCCAGCTGCGACGAGCCTTTCAATACAAATGAGGGAGTCTTCCCGCCAGAAGCGGCGACAGAGAGCAGGTCATGCCCCAGGCATGTACACTGATGTACTGTAAAAATCACGGAGGAGAGATTCCTCCATTTTGTAGCTGCCAACAAGCAAGCAACAGGACTGTGTGAAGTACTGAAGATGGGTCATTTTGTGATAAGGAAGAGAGAGCCAGATACACAAAAAGTCCACAACTGAACCTGCTGGCAGGATCGTCGCAGGAGAGTCCATGGCAGGACAAAGCAACGTTGGTGTGAGCTGTATGCAAATCTCCAGGGCCATTGATGAACAACGTATTGAGAAGAAACTAAAGTTGGGAACAAAGCAGTATAAAGATGATTTCTTGAAGTGTGGTTTTATTAAATGTGCCAATGCAAATCAGGGGTAAAACCCATGTGTGTTAAATGCAGGGAAGTATTTTCAAATTAAAGTTTAAAACTCTCAATGGTTCAAAGGCACTTGAAGACAAGTTTGAGGATAAACCTCTTGCTTTTTTTCAAAGGATGCAGTGAGAACTTAAATCGTCAGCTGAATTTCTTAGCAGAAATGTAACATTGAATGACAAAGCGAGTGAGATCGTGAGGACCAAGCAGGCTCATCTGTCGCATTGAAGGTAAGCGATAATGGTGTGCTGCGAAGGTCGGCTGGTTGGTAAAAGTGGGTCCCAGGAAAAAACGTTTGAAAAACACTGGCATAAAACACCTAAAAAGAAGGAAGCTTTTATGGAGGCTCCAAATACCGTCATTCAAAACATTATGCTAATGGAGATGTAACATCACACTTACCTTTATCAGCTGATCAGATACCACCTAGTCATGATCATTTTTATTGTTCACAGATTGAGAATATTCTAGTAATTGCAGCTCAAGTCCGTGGACATACCAGAAATGATCCTGTGATGGGGAAGGTACTGGAAATGGTATTAAAGGGGAGACTAGGAGGAAAATATCTTGAATTAAAACCGTACAATTCCAGGAAACTAGAATTAACAGCATCGGGAGGATGTTTGTTGTAGGGAATGAGAGTAATTATTCCACCAAATTTACAACAAAATGTTTTGGAAGGACACCCAGGCGTAATGCAAATGGAGGAATAAGTGCAAAGTTACTTTTGGTGGCCAGGAACTGGGGCGAAATTCTTCCCCAACGGCGCGATGTCCACCGACTGGCGCCAAAAACGGCGCCAATCAGACGGGCATCGCGCCGGCCCAAAGGTGCGGAATGCTCCGCATCTTTGGGGGCCGAGCCCCAACATTGAGGGGCTAGGCCGGAGCAGGAGGGATTTCCGCCCCGCCAGCTGGCGGAAATGGCGTTTGTTGCCCCGCCAGCTGGCGGAAATGGCATTTGGTGCCCCGCCAGCTGGCGCGGAAATGTGGCGCATGCGCGGAAGCATCAGCGGCCGGCGACAGTTTCCCGCGCATGTGCAGTGGGGAGAGTCTCTTCCGCCTCCACCATGGTGGAGGCCGTGGCGGAGGCGGAAGGGAAAGAGTGCCCCCACGGCACAGGCCCGCCCGCGGATCGGTGGGCCCCGATCGCGGGCCAGGCCACCGTGGGGGCACCCCCCGGGGTCAGATCGCCCCGCGCCCCCCCCCCAGGACCCCGGAGCCTGCCCACGCCGCCTGGTCCCGCCGGTAAATACCAGCTTTGATTTACGCCGGCGGGACAGGCAATTTCTGGGCGGGACTTCGGCCCATCTGGGCCGGAGAATTGAGCGGGGGGTCCCGCCAACCGGCGCGGCCCGATTCCCCCCCCCCGCCCAATCTCCAGTACCGGAGATTTCGGCGGGGGCGGGGCCGGGATTCACGGCGGCCAACGGCCATTCTCCGACCCGGCGAGGGGTCGGAGAATGACGCCCCTGATGTCCAAATAGAAAAAAAAGCAAGGCTGTGCCAGTCATGTGTGGCGTAAGAAACATGTAGGGAACACATCGCCATTGTCCCCATTGCATCCATGGGAGTGGCATAAAATCAAAGAATATGGAGATAATGCAGGAAGGTGAAGCAGAGGTAGAAGATCAACCATAATCTTGTTGGATGACAGAAGCAGCTCAAAGGGCTGAATGAACTACAGATTGCTACAGCCTCCAGTAATTGAGCTACAATTCATCCCAGAATTATAGAATGGAATTCTTTCTGCTGGCAAGAATGTAAATGTCATACCTGAGATGGATGTGGGCAGTCCTTACCAACTTCAAGCTCATTATTGTCACGAGCACGTTCAGCTCAAAGTTCAATGTCATTTGGTTCTAAATTGCAAATCCCACTTACAGGATGCTTGGTGTGGCAATGGAAAAAATGACATTGGTGCTAGATGGTAACCTATTGTGGGTTTCCTCCGAATGCTCCAGTTTCCTCCCACAGTCCAAAGATGTGAAGGTTAGGCGAATTGGCCATGCTGAATTGTCCCTTAGTGTGCAAAGGTTAGGTTGGGTTGTGGGGTTCCAGGGATGGGGTGGGAGAGTGGGCCGAGGTAGGGTACTCTTTCAGAGGGTTGGTGCAGACTCGATGAGCCAAATGGCCTCCTTCTGCACTGTAGGTATTCTCTCATAATCAATTGTGGATCTGCACTGTAATGGTAATTACACTGTGTTGAGTTTCAACAACTCTTCTGCAGTTGAGGTTAAGGCATCGCAGGAAGTACAGGGAGTTTAATTCAACATCTCAATGACAAAAGTAGAAAAGTGTTCCATTTTGAACATTAACATTCATGAGCTGAAGTGTTCATGGGAAAACAAGAAATTCTGAAAGAAAAGTACTCGAGGTGATAGAAGGAGAAGTAAAATGGATGAAGGGACACTTGTTTGGGGGCGGGGGCTGCTGTTCCATATAATATTACTTAAAAGTCAACGGAAGGAACATCAAAGTAATTTTGATCTTTAGTGGCTTCTTAGTTTGAAGACTATCAAATCAGTCAGTGGTCTGGACTGGAGTGATGGAAATATTGACTTATTTTTACTCTTTCATGAGATGTGAGCATTGCTGGCAAGGCCAGCAGTTATTGCCCTTGAGAAGCTGGTGGCGAGTCACCCATTGAAACCAACCCAAATTTGCTTTTTAGACAGGTAAAGAGGACGATGGTCACTTTTGCAACTAATAATACAGATTTTCTTTAAAATGAGCAAAATTTGTTGTTCTGTATGGTTATCAGATTTTAACCTTTCAGCAGATTTTCCTGTGTTAAAGCATAAATAGTCATTCTGCATATAAGTATTCAGCTGAAGTTCAATTGGAGGAGGAACATTCATTCTCTGCCTTTTCTGTTCGGGATAATTGCACTGAAACGAAGTGTAATTTATGTTTCTATGTTTGCAAGCATCATTTGTCAGCAATGGGTCCAATATGGACCTGATTCAAATGTATATCGTAGTACTAAAAACCATAAAAAAGTTTTTTTAAAACTCCTATTACAATGAAATTTAGCCTAGAATTGAGGAGCTAGGAAGGTACAAACTAGAAAAGGCCATTCAGCTCCTCGATCTTGTTCGCTATTCAATTAGATCATGGCTGATCTGTACCTTGCCTCCAACTATTTGCCTTGGTTCGGTAACCCTGAGTACTCTTGCTTAACAAGAGTGTGTTCATCTCAGTTTTGAAATATTTAATTAATCTTGTCTCAACATCTTTTTAGTGAAAGAGTTCTAGACTTCCACTACACTTGGTGTGAAGAAGCACTTTCTAACATCACTTATGAACGGGCTTGCTCAAATTTATGAACCCTTGTTCTGGACTCCACTAGAAAAGGAATTAGCTTCTCCCTTTCTATGCTATCAACTCCCTGAATCATCTAAACACTTCAACTGGATCATGCCTGAGCCTTCCATACCCAAGGGAGTACATGTATGCATGGTCTTGGCAACCTGTCCTCATAGTTTAACCCTGTTAGTTATGGAACTTACTTTCAACCTGACATTTTGAGGACTCTCGTATTTTCTGCTTATAGACTTGAAGAAGAAGTTATAAAATGGTTTGTTAATTGTTATTAAAATAGAATGTATCATACTTATCTTCAGCTTCTATAGCATAGTAAGCAGTAAATTTCATGCAATATTCATGGAATGTCTTTTTATAATCAATCCATAATGCTTCTTTAAGCAAAATTAGGTTTATAATGGATTTTTTTGTTTTAATGTTTGTTGCTACAACCAGTGAGAAGTGGTTGTAGAAGAATCTGATACTGTCACCAGGTCCCTGGCCACCTCCATCTCTTTTGCCCATGTCCAGTATATTTCATGTCGGTCTCCACGACATCCTCCTCCATTTTGGTCAGTGTGGCTAAGGTTACAGGTTTAGCCCTGGTCTCCCTCTCCCTGGAGTTGTGCACTCTCTACTGCAATGAGAAAAAGCAGAAAGCTATGAATATGCAAAGTGAGTGTATATTGAGGATGGAATAATAACATTTGAGGAGAGTAACTGTAAGTGATGGGTGTGAGGAGGCAATAGGATGAACGTGCATGTGAGTATTGCCTGCTTGAATGGAGATTTAAGGAGGTACCTGGAGACAAGGGAGTATGTAAAATTTCAAGGTATGTTGATCAGAGAAGTGCTGTGCAGGAGGATGCTCAGGAGATGAGAGAGTGATAGTTGTTAGACGTTTAGCTGCTGTTGTATAAAGAGTCAAATGTACTGCTCATTTTACAAACAGCTTTATTTCACTTTAACAGACTCTGCACAAAACTATATCTTCGCATCACCTGACACAAAGGCCACCTGAAGCCTCTTTACATATCAGTGTCAATTATTGGATACTTAACATAAATGAGACAACTAATTGGAATGTCTCTTAAGCCATTACTTAACAGTCTTCCCTCCCTTGGAGAAAAAAAATAATTAGGTGAAAACAAAATTACAAGAAACTCAAAAACACACACGCAATTTCCCCCCTTCTTTTTTTTTCCATTATCTTTTGGAAAACAAACAGTCACAGAAACAGGCATCTTTCATTAACAATGTCCAAAAGTTTCTGTGAGCTAGCCCCTATTTTTGTAAAACAGTCAGACAATTGATAGCTACTGTCAACTCATTTAATTTTGCTATTTCCCCTCTGTCCAACATCTGCTTCAAACTTGCGTTGTCTATCCTTAACCTTTTTTCATTTACACTTTTTGTAGAGTGCACATTTTCCCACAGGGATTTATTGTCAATGTGACATTCAATAGGTATATTACCCAAATGCCCTAATCCCCAAATTTCTGTCAATATCTGAGATATATAAAAGGCCATATCCACCACCTCTACGAGACCTAACGTCTCAGCAGCCAACGTGCTTTTGACCACTCTCCTTATTTTCGTTGTTCCCCACATAAGAGGGAAACATTTACCATTGTTCCCCAAAAGGAAAATGATAAAACCTCCTGCGCTTGATACCCCATCACATAAAATTACATAGGACGCATCGCTATAAACTATGAGTTTCAAGTGCCTAAGGTCACCTAAAACCGGGGAACCTCAAAACACACTCCTGCATTTTGACCAATGCTTTATTTGCTCTTATTATGTCTTCCATGTTGGGATCATTCATTTTTGTACTCAACTCTAAGACATCAAAACTCACGTCCAGTCTAGTCTGTCTACCTAACCAATTCAGTTGTCCAATTAAACTTTGCAGTTGCTCTTTTTCCATCTTTGAATCCATTGCGTCTTTTTGTGAAACTCGGCCACGACTAATTGCTACTGGGCTGATGCTTTCCAAGTAAGATTGCTGACGTAAAGTTGCCCCTAACTTAGTCTGTCTGATTTCCAGTCTAATATATTTAAATGCACCGGAAGCCTGACTTCCAACCCTGAATTCTTTCCTCAAACCAGAGATTACACAAGCTTCAAAATCACAAGTCCCACCCCACAACAAGTCATCAACATGCATCATAAAGATGCCAGAAAGATTTCCTTCATAGTGCCAGTAAAACATTGCAGGATCTGCTTTCAACTGGCAACAACCTAACTTTAACAAAACTGACCTTACCAAAAAGTACCAGACTATAGACGCATCATTCAATCCATATACACATTTGTTCAACTGCCAGAGTACCCCTTCTGTGTTAGCTGCCCCTTTAGAAGGGCGGAGAAAAATCTCTCTCTGAAGTTGATGCCCCTGCAAAAAGGCAGCTTTTATATCTATAGATTTACATTCCCATGACTTTGTGGCTAATAGACCCAAGAAGATTTTTAAAATAACCTTTCCTGACATAGGTGAATCTGCCCTTAAATCCTGATCTTCTAAGTTTTCTTCAAATCCCCTTGCCACAAGCCTGGTCTTTTGCCTTATAAGTTCCATCCGGAAGAACCTTTTCTGTGCAAATCTATCTGTGGGATAAAGCTCTTTGTCCCCTATCCGGTACCCCCGTGTATACCCCAAATTCACTCCAACTACGCAGTTCTTGCTATTTGGCATCTTTGACAACTTTCTCATCTAATTTATTGGAAACCACCAAAATCTCATGTGCATGTGGGCTTCTACTCCTATTAGTATTTGTAATCTTATTTATGTTCCGAGATCTTGATAAACTACATCCCCTCTCCCGCCTGGTATCTCGTTCTGTACTGCTACTGCTTGATCTTTCCCTTCTGCTGTGGGATGTCCTTTCAATAGTTCTC
Source organism: Scyliorhinus torazame (assembly GCF_047496885.1). Classification (NCBI taxonomy): domain Eukaryota; kingdom Metazoa; phylum Chordata; class Chondrichthyes; order Carcharhiniformes; family Scyliorhinidae; genus Scyliorhinus; species Scyliorhinus torazame. The sequence goes on along the minus strand of NC_092712.1, from coordinate 190,064,172 downwards.
GACCTTTTCCTGTGGACCTGTTCACTATCCAATGTACTATCTGAACTGGCACTGTGTTTCTATGCCCTCCATTTTTGAACTTTGTGTTCCCAATCCATTGTCTTGACTCCTTCCCCTGAATGCTGTACATTCAACCAATGTTTATACTTTCCAGTGGCCTTACCTGCTTTGCTAATAACAATTGCATCCTTTCATTGACTAAACCCTTCAGGCAAGTATGTCACTTTTGTACCAACTTTTGGCAGTTGTCCTTTTGGAAAAATGGCCTGTTCTAATTCATCAGAAGTGTTGTGTTCCGCTACAGAAACCGTGTCTATACCAGTTAACTGGTCCGCATAGTTCTGTAACATGTGCGTATCAGATGACTCTGGTTCCTCGTCATGTCTGTCTGCTCTGTCTAAATTTGAAAATTTGTAATCTGTACCCATTATCCTTGATTAATGTACCCTAATAGATTGATTGCCATGTTGCAAAATAATTGTTTTGCCATCTATGCCTATGATCTTCCCTGGGCCTTTCCATTCATTAAAATTGTCTCTCTGATAGTGTACTATGTCTCCTTGCTGAAAAACGGTATTTGATGGCCGTACATTATGTCTTAAAGCTCTGCGAATTCTTTCAGAGACTTCTGCTTCCAAAAAAGCTTTTCTACTGCTATGTAATGCATTTAAATTCTCAGCAAAGGCAGAGCTAATTGTAGTCCTTCCCCAAGCTGGAGGCTGGTCATCTAAAATGGACAGAATTTTAGGATTTCTACCAAACACTAATTGATAGGGACTATAGCCCACAACCATCTGCAATGAATTCTTTGCATGTACTGCCCATGCGAAAGCTGAATTTAGCTTGCAGTTTGGTCTATCTGCCAAATGTTCCAGAGCATGTCATCTATTACCACATGGTTTCTTTCACACACCATTACTAAATGGGCTTTCCGCAGCCGTATACAAAACTGTGATATTCACGTTTTCACACAGATCCCTAAACTCATCATTAGCAAATTCTCCCCCATTGTACGCAAGGAATTTTGCCGGTGGGCCCATCCCTGTCCCTATCCATTTTTCCATGATTTGATCCAGAATTACTCTTTTCTTTACTTTGTACAATCGTTGATTGACTAAATCTGGTTGCTAAATCTACAAAATGCTAAATAAATATATCATTGGCTTCATCTCAGATCTTAAGGTCCATGGCCACAATGTTGTTAAAATCTCTGGCCAAAGGTAGGGTTACTATCGGTCGTACTGGTGTCCTTCTGTACTTCCCACCAACTTCACAGCGATCACTAACCTGGTCTATCAGTTTAGTATAGTCTTCATCCCTTACCCCTGCATCCTTTAATAATGTTTTCAGTCTCCGAGGAGATGGATGCGCAAATTGCCTATGCAGTTTTAATACAACAAGGTTTTTATCAGCTAATGTCCCATTTTCAACTGCCATTAACACATCCTCAACAACTGTACTTGAAATGTTATTTGTCAGTAATGGAATACAATAGTGTCCCGACTGTGTAAATTGTAAGTCCACCGTCTTTCCAAAAACTGTTGCCTAATCCTGTTCAATATCCAGTTTCAGGTGTGCTTTCTTAATTAACGGTCTTCTCAGAAGCAAAGGTTTCTCACTTGATACAACATCGGTGCTAATGAAATGATTCACTCCGGCAATTTTGCAAGGGATCACCACTCTTTTCAGCAACTTCAGATTAATATCATCCCAAACCTGAAACTTGTGGAACTTTCAAATTCCTTAACTTTGTTAAGACTTTCAGCATTCAAGGAGTCCAGGTAACATTTTAACCAGTCAATTCCACACACAGTAGATGTGCAGCCACTGTCCAATACAGCACAATTGAAGGATTCTGCAACCAACACCCTCATTACCAGCGTAAAACTGCTTGTTAATAGGACAATGCCTTCTTTCTGGTTACTATCTTTTTCCTTTTCTGACTCTTCCGTGTCATGAGTCGCTTCAAACACACTATTATAACATGTCGGACAGTTGAAAGCATAATAGTATTGAGAGTCACATCGAAAACATCGATTTATCATACCCCAGGCATTTCTGGGGTTCATCTTCCTATTGTAGGTTCTAACTGGATTTCTGACTTCATAATTTCTGGGTCCCGATCCCCTTCTAGTCTTGGAACCTGTTTGTAGCCGTACAATTTTGCCATCCTGTTAGTAGTGTATCTTCCATATTCTGCTTTATTGCAGACTGACCTATTTGGGTCATCAGAGCCATTGGAATCGAATGTTTCCGCAGAAACTTTTTTAAACCTTCTGTCATCTGATCGAATAAGGTATCCTTATCCGCAAATTGAACTCCTGTCAAAACCAGGAGCCTATTCATGTTGCTCTCTCTGGTGCAGTCAAGAAATTTAAAGGCCAACACAGACTGTGGAAATTCCAGGTTGTGTTTCTGCAGCCTTTTATATAGTCTGCCAAATTCCATTATATAGTCTTCCATGGAGAAATCCTCTATTTTCCGGAACCTATCAAAATCCGACCATGCTTCATACGCACTTAACAAGTCATCCTTTTAATAGATCTTTTCCAATAGTGTCTCCAGACCTTCTTCTGAGTCTAACTCTTCCAATCCAGCTCAGAAAACACTTTGCTTCGGATTTTACTGTCATAAGGTAGAGAAAGAGCCAATGCCATACCTTGTTGTCTCTTTCCCAAGGCCTTAGTCCACATACCTACTGCACTTCTCCATTGGTCGTACAATCCCCTTTCAGAAAATAAGGGGAGGGGGTAGTCATATCCGGCCATCTTTATCCTAGGTTCAGCCATATATCTTTGTTTCTTTTTCTTCTCACTCACTCCTTGGTTTGGTCTGGAAAAGTTGTATCTTTCAACCCTTCACATTTGCACAGCAACCATCCTCTGCTACCATTTGTTAGACATTTAGCTTATTGCTCTCTTTGGTTGGCTCTGAATATGGCGGTCAATATGGTCGCCTTCCTTAATTCTAATTACGTTTGCTCTAGAGTCGCCAGGTATCTTTCGATACCGCCACAAGGTTCAAAACCGAATACTGATCAAAGACTCGGTACAGTTAGTTAGTTCAAAGTCAATGCTTATTTATTTACACACACAGTTAAATCTACTCATGCACAAAAACTCTACAGACTAAGTTATCACTACTGCTAAAGCCTAATCCTAACTTCGGGCGCCCACTCAGTCAGAGGAACAATGGCCGTTGTTCGGTTCTGAGGCTGCTGGGGTCAAACTGGTACAGGGGAACAGCTAAGGTTGGCTGTCTGGCAACGTGTGCTGACCTTGGACTTATTTGCTTCTGGTGCAGCTGGTGGACGGGTCTCTCCGCTGTGAGAGCCAAGTCCAAGAGAACGATTCTCTCTTGGGGGCTCCTTCTTAGACCCAAAGGGGCTTTGCGCTCTTTTGGGCGGGCCTTGAACTTGGCCCCAATCAATTGTGCCATTTCTTGATCATTCCTATTGATTTCATCCAATAAAGGGGTGGGTGCCCTGATGGCTTGGTGTTTCCTAGGTGACCGTTGCCCTGCTTTGTTTCGGTCTCCTCTGGCGCCGGGGTGTCTGCCTTAGTATCGGTTACTCAAATGTTCCTCTTTTGTTCCCGGAGATGGGCCATTAGTATGCTAATGGGACTTCAGTTTTCGTCTTGTTTGGGAGCTGCGGCTCCAATATACAGACAAGCTCTGAACCTGCTTGTTTTCTCAGTATTGTCCATTTTCCCTGCAATCTTTGCAAAGTGTCCATTTTGTAATCAGGAAGTGGCCATCCCAGATGGCTACAAGCTGCTGTTGTATAAAGAGTCAAAGGTACTGCTCCTTTTACAAACACCTTTATTCCACTTTAACAGACTCTGCACAAAACTATATCTTCGCATCACCTGACACAAAGGCCACCTGAAGCCTCTTTACATATCAGTGTCAATTATTGGATACTTAACATAAATGAGACAACTAATTGGAATGTCTCTTAACCCATTACTTAACAATAGTTGCCAGCTGAGAGTTGTCGAAAACTCACCTTGCTGGACCAAATGAGATTATAAAACCTGTTCTGGCACTGAATCCAGGTCGTTGGCATTATACTCCCGCTACTCACAGTTGGTGCTACACCCAGTCACACTTGGTTCATTAGGCTGGCTGACCTTTTCCACTCATCCTCAGGGAAGAGGATTTGTTTCTCAGTCTTCACCACTTCCATCATGATCTCCAGGGAAGCATCCGAGATCCAGGGGATGGGGATCATCGGCAGCCATCTCTTATCTTCCTCCCATTCTGCGGTTTTCTGGTTGCTTCACCAACAGGATTTCCTGCAACCATTTGAAGCTTTGCCGGAGTCCCTTTAAATACATTGGCAGATTGAATGCACATCCTGCGTGCCATCTCTGATTCGCTCAGAAACCCGGAAGCAGAATTCTAATGCTGTGGTTGAGTTCAACAGTCATGGAAAAGCATGCTCCAGCACCAAATGGATTCCTGACCTGCTTCCGATCCTGCCATTTTGCCAAGAACTAGTCTCCAACTGTTCTTCCCACTGTCTCGAACATAATGCATGGCATCGTCTCAACCCTCTGTATAAATGATATTCTCTTGCTCTCAGTCCTAAATCTCTTACATTTATTTACTCTTATGTCCACGACCTTTCATTCTGCAGCCCTCAATCACTGGAAATTGTTTTTATCTTGCCTGTCTCATCCCTTCATAAGTTTAAACAAATCTATTCAATCATCCATAATTTATTTCCCAATGGAAAGAGTTCCAATCTTTCAAGATTTTCTTTGCCTTAACCCATTACCTGGCAGCATCCCAATGAATTAAATCCTAGCACTGTATCCTCCCTTAGCTTAGCAAACTACTCTTATTCTATCCTTTTATCATTATAACACTTCTTATTCCATTTTATTCAGGATGTCTTTCCTCCTCTTGTCAACACTGATACAGTATTTGACATTTTTTGTTTATCTGTCTTCATACTCCTTCTTTGCTTTCCTTATCTCTTACTTCACCATTTTTAAAAATTTACTTGAATTTTCTCTTATTTTTATCATTTATATCATATCGGTAGCTGCCATATGTCATCTTCTTCAATATTATTTTTTTTTAAATAATTTAGAGTGCCCAATTCTTTTTTTTTCCAATTAAGGGACTATTTAGCGTGGCCAATCCATCCACCCTACCCTGAACATCTTTTTGGGTTGTGGAGGCGGAATCCACACAGGCACGCGGAGAATGTGCAAACTCCACACAAACAGTGACTCGGGGTCAGGATCGGACCTGGGTCCTCAGCGCAGTGAGGCAGCAGTGCTCAATATTCATTTCTACTACCATTTCCACCCCCTGTATACTGCAACATGATGCAGTCTTTTTTAATTCATCAATTTTGCAATAACATGTGGCGCCAACTGGTAGTGGCACCTGGACACCTTGGCAGTGCCAGGCTGGCACCCAGGCAGCAATTCCAGGGTACCCAGTGGGCACCAATAGTGTCAGGTGCCACCCTGCCCAGAGGGCAGGCATTTTGGGGCCCCTGAACTCCTGGGAGAGCTCCATGAGTGCCATTCTGCCTGGTCCCTATTTGTGGAGACCAATACGGAACGGCACACACCCGAGGTCTCCGAGCCGAAGCAGTTAGATTCCAACGCCTCAGGGAGAGCATATTAGAGTGAGACTAGCTGTCCCACTCTAAAATGCAGTTTTGCAAAATAGTGATCCCGCGGGATTCAGATCGCGACATCTCGTGGGATCACATCAGATCTTTTGAGGCATGGAAAGACAGGTATATCCTGGAAGTGGGATCTGCCAGCATCTACTGGCCACGCCGCTCTGTGTTCCAGGCACAACGTGGCGGATACATCACGCCCATGAACATGGCTCTCACAGTGTAGATCAACAGTCCTTTGTTACAATTTCTCTTTCCACCTGACCTCAACTAGATCATTAATCTTGGCTTACAATGGTGACCATGGAGTGAGTGGTCACATGTTTGGTGCCTCCCACTCGGGGTGGAATTTTCTGGTCCTTTCCCACCTGATTTGAGGAGTGCTTTGCTGGCGAACGGTGCATAAGCACTGAAGGATTGCAATACTCTTCTGGTGGGGCCGGTTAATGGCTTATTGGATGTGGCAGCAGCTTGACCGTGAGGAGAGTTGAAGTGTGACACAGAAAAAGATGGTGGAAGCCGCTGGGGCATCGATGCCCGCCCAGCGGTCTACAGAGCAACTCGTGAACCTTCTGAAGAACAAGTTCCAGCAGCAGAGGAAGGAGGCCTCAGTGGAGTTGGCTAAGGTGGTGGCACCGCTTAGGATGACTATCGAGAGAGTGGAGCAGAGGCTGGAGGCACAGGGCCTTGCACTCCACAAGGTGGAGGAGTTTATGGGGTGTGGTAATACCAGGTATTGCGGTACCTGAGAGGTGGATGACCATTGGCTAGACCCAGGAGTCTACCATTGGCTGATGTACATAGCTCCGCCCTGAGAGGCGGAGTATAAGAACCAATGTCGTCCCAGCAGCCTTCACTTTTTGCATCGAAGCTGCTGGGGAACAGTTCTAGCAGATTAAAGCCTATTAGTTATGCCTCACCTTGTCTCGAGAGTAATTGATTGCACATCATGTGGGAGCATGAGGATTGGCTGGTCTCACTGGAGGCGGAAATGTTGTTGGTGGCGGGCAGTCAAAAGAGGTTGAGGGAGACAGTGGAAGACCTCGAGAATCATTCCAAAAGCAGAATCTCCAGATTGTGGGGATGCTGAGTAGATCGAAGGGGTGCAGGCAGCTAGGTATGTGGCAAATATGCTGGAGAAGCGGATGGGGAAGGGGGTCTTTGACTGTCTCCTTGAGGTGGATCAGGCGCACATGGCACCAGGGAGGAGGTCAGAGGCGGGGGGGGGGGGGGGGCACCGAGGGCGATGGTGGTGAGGCTGCATCGCTTTATCGATAAGGAGAAAACCATGAGATGGGCGAGGCAGACGTGGAAGTGCACCTGGGAGGGGAGCAGACTGAGAATATACCAGGACCTGGGTGTGGAGTTGGCCAAGCGGCGGGCTGGTTACAATCGGGTCAGGGCTGCACTCTGCAAGGAGGGGGTGAGGTTTGGGGTGATGGATCCTGCTCGTCTGTGGGTTACGCATCAAAACTGGGAGTTTTATTTTGATACGCCGGAGGAGGTGAGGACGTTTATGAGAGACCATGGACTGGGAGGAGGGTGAAGACATTGAACTGTGAAGATGTTAAATGTGGGGAATGTGGGCATACTGGATGGGTGGATTGGTGAATTTAAGGAGAATGGGAGGGGAAAGAGGGAGTGTGCTTTCTTTTCTGTTTGGGTTTCGGGGTGTGAGCGGTGAAGGGGCGGATTTGGGGAAGGGGGTTAGTTAATGGGAGTGATGTGGGGGCGTCAACAGGAGGAATGAGTGGGAAAGAAGGGGATGGGCTCACTTATTGTTTGGTTGTGGGCGGGGGGATGGGGAAGGATGCTGGGAAATGTTGGAGGGATAGCGGCGGGCTTCTTGGGGAGGGGGCCTGGATGAGTGCGGACATGGACCTGGGGGAGCTTGGTAAAGAAGGTATATGGCTGACCGGTGAGTAGCCCCCTGACTCGGTGTCATCTTTGCCCTAAGTCCCATTTTAGAAAGGTGAATGGAATGATTTTGAGGGTTAGTGTGGGCGGGGAATGCCCCGCGGGTGAGGAGAGTTTTTTGGGAAGGGAATGTGGAGGGGGGGCGGGCGGGGGTGGGGGCGGGGGTGGGGGCGGGGGTGGGGGCGGGGGAGGTGGCTGGCTTTGCTGAGCCTGTTGAATTACCACTGGGCAGCAAACATCGCAATGGTTAGAAAATGGGCGGTGGAGGAGGGGTTGGTCTGGGGGCGAGTGGAGGTGGCATTGTGTAGGGGGACCAGTTTGAGAGCACTGTTGCTGGCACTCCTGCCTTTCTCGCTGGTCCAATACTCCATGAGCACAGTGGTGGTATCAGCATTGACGGTCTGGAACCAGTGTAGGCAACACTTCAGACTAGAGGGCATATCTCTGTGGGTGCCGATATGTGACAACCATGGGTTTGCGCTAGTGGGACTGGATGCGAGATTCCTGGGGTGACGGTAGGTGGGGATAGAGTACTTTGGGAATTAGTTTGTGGGAGGAAAGTTTGCAGGCCTCGAGGAACTTGAGGAGATGTATCGGTTGCCTAAGGGAAACAGGTTCAGGCAGTTGCAGGTGAAGGACTTTGTTAGAAAAGACGTGCCATCCTTTCCGGAGTGGCCACATCTGGTGCTGTAAGACAAGTTGTTGTCCGAGGATGACAACGTTGTTGGGATCAATTATCCCAAAAACAAGATCAATTATCTTTCTAAAAGATTACAGAGATAGGGAGGGGTGAGGCCACAGAGATATTTGAAAATACGGACAAGAATGTTAACATTGAAGCACTGCTTAACGCGGTGTGGGTCAGTGAGCACAGAGATGATGGATGAATGGGGTTTGGCATGAGTTAGGACGCAGGCAGCAGGGTTTTAGATGAGGTTAAGTTTATGAAGAGTTGAATCTCAGAGGTCATCCAAGAATGCATTAGAATACTCAGGTAACAAAGGCATGGATGAGGGTTTCAACCGCAGATGAGCTGAGGTGGGGGTGAGTCGGAGGATGGTGTAGATATATGGTCAGAAGCTCATCCTAGGGACAAATATGACATCAACGTTGCCTCGAGTCAGACTCAGCCTTATATTTTTATCAGGGAGACAGATGGGGTCAGTCACTAGACAGCAGAATCTGAGGCAGAGACTGCAGACAACCCTTGTGATAAAAATAATGATGAGATTAACAGTTTCTTAGGTAGTCCATGTGAAAATTGGATACCAACTTCTGTCAGCAGCATATACATGGTGAAATGCAGAGATCTGGAGGTGAGGAAGGTCAGAAGGGGTTAGCTGCCTCCCCTCTTTTCACCCCTCTTTGTTGCTTACAGGAAAGGTTGAAGTTTATTTTTCGCAAGAATATGCCTCTACCAAATTAGAATACACGTTTAAACTGTGAGCAATAAGAGGCCAATCAAACAAGGCTTTCTTGAGTCAAAGAAAGTGCAAACCACAGTATCCAAGGGAACAATACTAAAAATGTGATGTCACACATACATGTGTCAAAAAGAACGGAAGCTGGAATCCGATAAAAGAAGCTAAACAAATACACCGTTAATCATTCTTTGATTGTCCTTCAGGTGCAGATTTTAACATTGCAGCCAGTTAAAGTTAGCGGATTTCTTGGATGCAGTCAGATTTAGAAGATAGTGTAATTACTAGGAAATCTCGGTTTGCTGGTGGGTTTCTAATAAAGTTGACTTTGCGAACAGGGTAACCACTTTCTCCAGAAGAGAGAGTGTGAGCCCAGTGTTCAGCCTGTTTCCTCGGCTGAATACTATCTTGCAATCTATCTGTAGTGTCTGCAGCCTGGTCTGTTATTCTTCACCCATTGTGTATTTCCAACATGTTTGGTTGGCCTGTAAGTGGCATCACATTTTGATCTATCTTCCTTAGACAGTAACGGTTTTGATGGGTATCTGTATGAAAGGAAATGTCTTTCTCTTTATCCCCTCCTGTTAGTGATTTGTATGTTTTTTCACCTTCACCTTGGAAGGTGTCCTTGCATTTGTAATTAGTTTGTTCTGACTCATTTCAAATTGAAAAATTTCCAGTCAGTTGAAAGTTTGAAAATTGAGAGAAAGTTGTTGTCCAAAGTGTCCTGCCTCTCCAAACATTTCACAATAGATGGTATGCCAGTAACTAACTCACAAATCTATGAAGTTGCTGTAGACCATAAGACGTAGGAGCAGAAGTAGGCCTATCAGCCCATCGCGTCTGCTTCACCATTCATGAATTCATGGTTGGTCTGATGTAATCCTCAACTCCACCTTCCCACCTTATCCCATTGACACTTTATTTCCTTACTGATTTAAAATCTAACTCATGGGGCGGCATGTGGCACAGTGGTTAGCACTGGGACTTCGGCACTGAGGACCCGAGTTCGAATCCCGGCCCTGGGTCACTGTCCGTGTGGAATTTGCACATTCTCCCCATGACTGCGTGGGTTTCACCCCCACAACCCAAAGATGTGCAGGTTAGGTAGATTGGCCATACTAAATTGCCCCTTAATTGGAAAAAAATAATTGGGTACTCTAAATTTATAAAGAAAAAAAGATCCAACTCAGCCTTGGAACACACTTAATGACCCAACCTCTACACCTCTCTGTGGTAATGAATGCCACAGATTCACTACCCTCAGAGAAAATAAATTTGTCCTCATCTCTGTCTTAAATGGGTGACTCCTTACTCTGAGATTATGCTTTCTGGTCCTGGACTCATCTCCAAGAGGACAATCCTCTCAACATCTATCCTGTCATAGAATTTACAATCATAGATTTTACAACGCAGTTGGAGGCCATCGAGTCTGCTCCAGCCCTTAGGAAAGAGCACCCCACTTAAACCCACACCTCCACCCTATTCCCGTAACCCAGCAAGCACACCCAACCTTTTTGACACTAAGGACAATTTATCATCGCAGATCCACCTCACCTGCACATCTTTGGACTGTGAGAGGAAACTGGAGCACCCGTAGGAAACCCACGCACACACGGGGAAGATGTGCAGACTCCGCACAGACAGTGACCCAAGGCGGGAATCGAACCTGCGACCCTGGAGCTGTGAAGCAACTGTGCTAACCACTGTGCTACCGTGTTGCCCAGCCCCCTGAGAATCCTATGTGTCTCGATAAGGTCACCTCTTATTCTTCAAAACTCCAATGAACACAGGCCCAACCTACTCAACCTCTGCTCATAAGAAAATCCCTTTATGCCCGGGATCAACCGAGTGAATGTCCTCCAATGGCAGTATATCTTTCATCAGATAAGGGGACAAAAACTGTTCACAGTACTCCAGGTGCGGTCTAACCAATGCCTTATATAGTTTTAGCAAGACTTCTCTATTTTCATACTCCATTCCCTTTGAAATAAAGGCCAACATTCCATTTGCCTTCCCAGTTACCTGCTGAACATGCATTCTAGTTTTTTTTGTGATTTATGCATGAGGACCCCCCAAATCCCTCAGTTCTGCAGTCTTTCTCCAATTAAATGATCTTTAGCTCCTTTATTCTTCCTACCAAAGTATATTTTCTTATATTCAATCTGCCAAATTTCTGCTGACTACCCTAAACTGTCTATATCTCTCTGTAAACTCTTTGTGTCATCCTCACCACTTTCCTCCCCACCTGTTTTTGTGTTATCTGCAATCTTGGCAAAATGCATCCACTTCCCTCGTCCAAGTTATTAATATATATATTGTGAATAATTGTGGCTCCTGCACGGATCCATGCGGCACTCCACTGGTTCCAGTTACCATTCTGAAGATATCCTCTTGTGCCAACTCTGTCTTCTCTCAGTTAGTCAATCTCTATCCATGCTAAAACACTACCCACAACACCATGGGCTCATATCTTATTAAGTAGCTTTTTGTGCGGTACCTTATCGAACACTTTTTGGAACTCAGTATATTACATATATAGATTTCCTATATATTACATATATAGGAATTAAACTCACCATAAAAACTTAGGGCTTATTCCTTCCAATGTAAATATTCTTTTCATAGCAAGTCAGTCACTTAATCTGAAATTGACAATTAACTTTTAGAAACGAGTAGTCACTTTCAGATTTTAATTCTTATTGGAGGTGTTTGAATCTTAAAGAATATAAGCTTCTTTTACTTTTTCTTCCTGTTTCTTTTATCTCTTTTTTTGATTTGATCTTTCTTTCCATTTTTTTCATTTTGCTTTCTGTGTCAGATTTGACTTTGAATTTTATGTTTCAATAGGTAGTCCTTGGTTCAAATTCTGCACTGTTCATTAACAACTCTTCAATTTGATTGTTTAAGGAGATACACAGGGCGGGATTCTCCGACTGCGCATACCCGGCTACCGGAAATTCCCGCCCAATGGGGCAGCACGGTAGCCTTGTGGATAGCACAATTGCTTCACAGCTCCAGGGTCCCAGGTTCGATTCCAGCTTGGGTCACTGTCTGTGCGGAGTCTGCACATCTTCCCCGTGTGTGCGTGGGTTTCCTCCGGGTGCTCCGGTTTCCTCCCACAGTCCAAAGATGTGCAGGTTAGGTGGATTGGCCATGATAAATTGCCCTTAGTGTCCAAAATTGCCCTTAGTGTTGGGTGGGGTTACTGGGTTATGGGGATAGGGTGGCGGTGTTGACCTTGGGTAGGGTGCTCTTTCCAAGAGTCGGTGCAGACTCGATGAGCCGAATGGCCTCCTTCTGCACTGTAAATTCTATGATATGTCAAAGAACCTTTACATGGTGATCTTGCGGCAGGAGGGTCGGAAGAATCCAGCCCACAATTTCTTGTTCTGTTTACACAAGTCCCAGATGTTTTGTTGCGGGCATTGCACTTTGTGGCTAATTTATGTAAATTCCATTGCAAAGTACCCTAGAAAGTCAATGGGCAATGAGCAGAACAGCTGGTGCCATTCATTTGCCTCTGAGAACAAAGTCTGTCCCAATGTTTTATTCCACACCAGCCAGTTGATAGCCAGGTTTCTCTTATTACTATTAAAATGTCGATTTAAAAAAATTATTTCATGGATTATGAACATTGTTGGCAAGGCCAGCATTTGTTGCCCATCGAGAAGATGGCCATGAATCAACTCCTTGAACTGCTGCAGTCCATCTGGTGCTGTATTCTCACAGTGCTGTTAGAAAGAGGTTCCAGGATTTTGATTCCCTGATGGTGAAGGAAAGGTGATGTATTTCCAAGTCAGGATGGTATGTGGCTTGGAGAGAAACTTACAAATTTTTCCTTGCATTTGCTGCCTTTATTCTAGGTGGTAGAAGTCATGGGCTGGGAAGGTGCTACTGAAGCATTGCATCTTGTATATGGTACACACTGCTGCCACTGGGTATCGGTGGTTTCTTTCTTTGACATAGTTGCTTCGAATTCCAGCCCTTATTTTCCACACTCAGACCATTGTAGTATATGCACTTTACTATTTTCCTGTTCATATATTTAACATTACTCCTTTCCCTTGAGTTTCTGTCCCACATAAACAGCCAAAACCTTTAACTCAGCTTTTCTGCTGTTTAGAATGATCAGTTAGATTTTACTCATAAACTTCCTTTATCCCTTCTGCATGGTAACGATTTTGTTGAACATTTTTTTAAATTTATAGCCTCAACTATTTCTACCTTTCAGTCTGGCTCTTTTCAATGGCTTTTTTATCTCCTCTATTCCGACCTAGGGTTTTGTCGACTTTAAGATTCAAGTATGGACCTCGAAAAGCTGCAGTGGCCTAATCATTCATAAAATAGGTGTCAGCTGATTAAGGATTTGATCACCACCCATAAAATGTCACATTGTAGCAATGAATTTATTAGCAGAGGATTTTAATTAAACAAATAAAGACAGTTAATGTAAAAATCTATTTAATGTAAAAAGCATATTCAGTGTGTTTACATCAGTTTGAATTTATTGTTCTAAATTGCTCTTAAAACTGCAGTGGACCTAAGTGCCATCTTTTCTACCTCATTACTAACAGGAATTAAGTTACTCCTTTATTTAAATTAGATTTTCAAAGTAACATCCATTATGAAGAGAGTAAAGTGATGAGAGTATGGCTTTTATAGCGCAGGTTCTCACAGAATAGCATGACTTGTTTACTTGTACTGCACTGCTGATCTGTTTCGGGCAGCTGAATTTATCCGTCACTCATGCCAAAATCTATTGGAAAAAAAGTTGAGGTCAGCAGGTAGATTTACTTAGCTCCAAAATAATATTGGAAAATAATGGAAATGCTCAGCCGGCCTGTGGAGAGAGTTCGAATTAAACCTGAAACATTAACCCTTCTCCATAACTTCTTCTGCATATGCTGCTTACCTTGTGAATTGTTTTTAGCATTTCCTGTTTACATTTCTGGATTTACAGCCTCAGTAGTGTCCATTACTTAACTCCTATCTATGTTTCAGCGATACACTACAAAATCCATGTTAAATGGAAATGGTATTGATTTTGGGGATGTATTTTTGCTGTATTGTTAGCAGAGTCTTCCTCGTGTTCATTCTTAAGTGGCTTCCAAAAGCATTTACAAATTGCACAAAAAGTATCAACAAATAAACAGACAAATTAAATTATTATGTAAACAGAACATGGCATAAATTCCTGCCCAAATCATTTTTCTAAGTCATGAATCTGATGTTGGCATGCAAATGACAAAGCCACCGTCGTGACATTGAGTCAATGGTGATATGCCTGTGAATAGTGTTCTACACAGTCAGCAATGCGACCTCCAACCAGCTAGTTGCATCAGACCTTGGCCAGATTATGTGGGAGACTCATCAGTTGGTAGTAAGGCATACAACCGGACTTCACACATAGGGTAGTTCCAGAGTAGCTTAGTCTGTATAGTTATCTGTATGTTATCCTTCCACTTGTTCATCGATAAATCATCATTATAGTTAAGTCACCAGCAGTTCTGTGTGCATTATTGCAATGGCAAGACAACAGAACACAACATGGTACCAAGAGTGCAGAACATTTAATGGTAACAGCAGAAAGGACGAAGCAAAACCGGCCGAAGATTGCAAAAGAGAAGATTCTTCCATGGACCTGGTGAACTATGGCCTTTGGCACTCAACACAATAAACGATGGTGAAGTTCGAGATGGAAGGTTTAAAGGCACCCTACCAGCTTAGTAACATAGACAAAAATTGACTCGTTTTCAAACAGCAGTTTAAGCTCTATGTTTCAGCCCTTGACCTGCAGGCACAGCCTGATAAGAGGTGCATTGCGTTGATGCTCACGGTGGCAGGTCCACAAGCAATCAATATCTACAATATCTTCACTTTTCATAGAGAAGAGGAAAGCAAGAACTACGATGAGGTGATAAAGTACTTCGATCGGCATTCCTCTCCGAAAAAAAATAAACATTTGAAAGATACATTTTTCGTATGCATACCCAGAAACCAGACGACTCTTTTGACAGTTTTGTAACCGACTTGAGGTTGAAGGCCCAGTCCTGCAATTTCAGTAATCTAAAATCTTCTATGATACATGACCAAATGGTATTTGGCATATCAAATGACAAGCTCCATGAAAGATTGTTGCAGGAAGAAGATCTGAAATTGGAAAATGCGATTAAAATTTGCCATGCGAGTGAGTTGGCTGCACAGCAGATCGGTACACTCACTTTGAAACATTTTGGTGCCAACATGGAAGAAGACGCCAGTGTCATCAGCACTGTGATGCAGTTCAGTAAGAAACATGATCTCAGTGCGGGCGGCCATCTTAAGCGGATGACCGGAGCCGCCATCTTATGCCAGAAATGTGGCAATCGACATGGCCCATGGCAAAGTCCAGCATATGGAAAAGTATAGAACATAGAACATTACAGCGCAGTACAGGCCCTTCGGCCCTCAATGTTGCGCCGACCTGTGAAACCACTCTCAAGCCCATCTACATTATTCCCTTATCGTCCATATGTCTATCCAATGACCATTTGAATGCCCTTAGTGTTGGCGAGTCCACCGCACTGTCGACAACGCCACCGACTTTAGTGTCATCTGCAAATTTACTCACCCATCCTTCTACGCCCTCCTCCGGGTCATTTATAAAAATGACAAACAGCAGTGGTGGTTGATGGGAAATGTTCAGACTGGAGTCCAGTGACTAGTGGTGTACACCACTAGTCACTGGACTCCAGTCTGAACATTTCCCATCAACCACCACCCTTTGTCTTCTTCCAGCTAACCAATTTCTGATCCAAACTGCTAAATCACCCTGAATCCCATGCCTCCATATTTTCTGCAGTAGCCTACCGTGGGGAACCTTATCAAATGCTTTACTGAAATCCATATACACCACATCAACTGCTTTACCCTCATCCACCTGTTTGGTCACCTGGGCTGTTTAGCACAGGGCTAAATCGCTGGCTTTGAAAGCAGATCAAGGCAGGTCAGCAGCACGGTTCGATTCCCGTAACAGCCTCCCCGAACAGGCACCGGAATGTGGCGACTAGGGGCTTTTCACAGTAACTTCATTTGAAGCCTACTTGTGACAATAAGCGATTTTCATTTCATTTCATTTTCATTCTCAAAGAACTCAATAAGGTTTGTAAGGCATGACCTACCCTTCACAAAACCGTGTTGACTATCTCCAATCAAATTATTCCTTTCCAGATGATTATACATTCTATCTCTTATAAACCTTTCCAAGATTTTGCCCACAACAGAAGTAAGGCTCACTGGTCTATAGTTACCGGGGTTGTCTCTACTCCCCTTCTTGAACAAGGGAACAACATTTGCTATCCTCCAGTCTTCTGGCACTATTCCTGTAGACAAAGATGACTTAAAGATCAAAGCCAAAGGCTCAGCAATCTCCTCCCTAGCTTCCCAGAGAATCCTAGGATAAATCCCATCCGGCCCAGGGGACTTATCTATTTTCACACTTTCCAGAATTGCTAACACCTCCTCCTCATGAACCTCAAGCCCTTCTAGTCTAGTAGCCTGAATCTCAGTATTCTCCTTGACAACATTGTCTTTTTCCTGTGTGAATACTGATGAAAAATATTCATTTAGCACCTCTCCTATCTCCTCGGACTCCAAGCACAACTTCCCACTACTGTCATTGACTGACCTTACTCTTACCCTAGTCATTCGTTTATTCATGACATATCTATAGAAAGCATTAGGGTTATCCTTGATCTTACCTGCCAAAGATTTCTCATGTCCCCTCCTGGCTCTTCTTAGCTCTCTCTTTAGGTCCTTCCCAGCTAACTTGTAACTCTCGAGCACCCTAACTGAACCTTCATGTCTCATCTTTACATAAGCCTCCTTCTTCCTCTTGACAAGTGTTTTGACTGCTTTAGTAAACCACGGTTCCCTTGCTCGACCACTTTCTCCCTGCCTGACAGGTACATACTTATCAAGGACACGCAGTAGCTGTTCCTTGAACAAGCTCCACATTTCCATTGTGCCCATCCCTTGCAGTTTTCCTCTCCATCCGATGCATCCTAAGTCTTGCCTCATAATTGATTTTCCCCCAGATATAACTCTTGCCCTGCGGTATATACCTTTCCCTTTCCATCACTAAAGTAAACGTAATCGAATTGTGGTCACTATCACCAAAGTGCTCACCGATCTCCAAATCTAACACCTGTCCTGGTTCATTACCCAGTACCAAATCCAATATGGCCTCGCCTCTCATTGGCCTATCTACATACTGTGTCAGGAAACCCTCCTGCACACATTGGACAAAAAGTGACCCACCTAAAGTACTCGAACTATAGCATTTCCAGTCAATATTTAGAAAGTTAAAGTACCCCACAGCAACTATCCTGTTGCTTTCGCTCCTATCCAGAATCATCTTTGCAATCCTTTCCTCTACATCTCTGGAACTTTTCAGAGGCCTATAGAAAACCCCTAACAGGGTGACCTCTCCTTTCCTGTTTCAAACCTCAGCCCATACTACCTCAGTAGACGAGTCCTCATCAAACGTCCTTTCTGCCACCATAATACTGTCCTTGACTAACAATGCCACCCCTCCCCCTCTTTTACCACCTTCCCTGAGCTTACTGAAATATCTAAACCCCGGCACCTACAACAACCTTCCTGTCCCTGCTCTATCCATGTCTCTGAAACGGCCACAACATCGAAATCCCAGGTACCAGCCCATGCCGCAAGTTCACCCACCTTATTCCGGATGCTCCTGGCATTGAAGAAGACAAACTTTAAACCACCATCCTGTTTGCCGGTACACTCCTGCAACTTTGAAACCTTACTCATGACCTCACTACTCTCAACCTCCTGTATACTGGAGCTACAATTCAGGTTCCCAAGCCCCTGCTGAACTAGTTTAACCCTCCTGAAGAGCATTAGCAAATTTCCCTCCCAGGATATTGGTACCCCTCTGGTCCAGGTGTGGACCATCCCGTTTGTAGATGTCCCACCGATCCCAAAATGAGCCCCAATTATCCAGAAATTATCCAGAAATCTGAAACCCTCCCTCCTGCACCATCCCTATAGCCCCGTGTTCAACTCCTCTCTCTCCCTATTCCTCGTCTCGCTAGCACGTGGCACGGGTAACAACCCAGAGATAATAACTCTCCTAGATCTAAGTTTCCACCCTAGCTCCCTACCTTACATCCCTATCCCTACCTATGTCATTGGTACCTATGTGGACCACGTCTTGGGCCTGCACCCCCTCCTCCTTAAGGATCCCGAAAACACAATCCGAGATATCATGCACCCTGGCACCTGGGAGGCAACACACCAACCGCAAGTCTCTCTCATATCCCCCTAACTATGGAGTCTCCAATGACTAATGCTCTACTCCTCTCCCCCCTTCCTTTCTGAGCAACAGCGACAGACTCTATGCCAGAGTCCTGTACCCCATGGCTTACCCCTGGGAAGTCATCCCCCCAACAGTATCCAAAGTGGTATACTTGTTACTAAGGGGAACGACTACAAGGGATCTCTGTACTGACTGCTTCCTCCCAGCCCCTCCCACCGTCACCAATCTATCGTTATTCTTCGGAGTAACTACATCCCTGAAGCTTCTATCTATGACCACCTCTGCGTCCCGAACGATCCGAAGTCCATCCAGCTCCAGTTCCCTAATGCAAATTTCCCCCGCAACAGTCAATCAGCAGCTCCGCTCTACTGCCCTCTGCTGGATGCCTGTCTTCACTTGAACAGCTCGGGTCTCTTGCACAGGTACACCTTCAAGTTAGGGTGGCCACAACAGACGTATGCAGATTTCCCCTGCAGCAGCCAATCAGCAGCTCCACTCTACTGCCCCCTGCTGGATGCCTGGCTTCACTTGAACAGCTCGGGTCTCTTGCATAGGTACACCTTCAAGTTAGGGTGACCACAACGGACGCATGCTAATTTCCCCTGCAACAGCCAACAGCAACTCCTCTCTACTGCCCTCTGCTGGATGCATGTCTTCACTTGAACAACTCGGGTCTCTTGCACAGGTACACCTTCAAGTTAGAGAGACCACAACGGACGTATGCAAATTTCCAGTGCAACAGTCAATCAGGAGCTCCGCTCTACTGCCCTCTGTTGGATGCCTGTCTTCACTTGAACAGCTCGGGACTCTTGCACAGGTACACCTTCAAGTTAGGGTGACCACTACAGGCATATGCAAATTTCCCCCACAACAGCCAATCAGCAGCTCAGCTGTACTGCCCTCTGCTGGATGCCTGTCTTCTCTTGAACAGCTCGGGTCTCTTGCACAGGTACACCTTCAAGTTAGGGTGACCACAGCAGACGTATGCAAATTTCCCGTGCAACAGCCAATCAGCAGCTCCGCTCTACTGCCCTCTGCTGGATTCCTGTCTTCACTTAAACAGCTCGGGTCTCTTGCACAGGTACACCTCCAAGTTAGGGTGACCACAACAGACATATGCAAATTTCCCCCACAATCAGCAGCTCCGCTCTACTGCCCTCTGCTGGATGCCTGTCTTCATTTGAACAGCTCGGGTGTCTTGCACAGGTACACCTTCAAGTTAGGGTGACCACAACGGACGTATGCAAATTTCCCCCGCAACAGCCAATCACCAGCTCCGCTCTACTGCCCTCTGCTGGATGCCTGTCTTCACTTGAACAGCTTGGGTCTCTTGCCCAGGTACACCTTCAAGTTAGGGGGACCACAACGGACGTATGCAAATGTCCCACACAACAGCCAATCAGCAGCTCCGCTCTACTGCCCTCTGCTGGATGCCTGTCTTCACTTGAACAGCTCAAGTCTCTTGCACAGGTACACTTTCAAGTTAGGGAGAAAGCAGGATTAGACTATTGAGTTGGATGATCAGCCATGATCGTGGTGAATGGCGGAGCAGGCTCGAAGGGCCAAAAGGCCTCCTCCGGCTCCTATCTTCTATGTATCTATGTATGCCCCAAATTCACTCCAACTATGCAGTTCTTGCTTTTTGGCATCTTTGATAGCTTTATCATCTAATTTATTGGAGGCCACCAAAATCTCATGAGCATCTGGGCTCTATGCCTAGTAGCATTCGCAGTCTTACCCATGTTCTGAGACCTTGACAAACTAGGTCCCCTATCTCACCTGGTATCTAATTCTGTACTGCTACTGCTTGATGCTTCCCTTCTGCTGTGGGATGTCCTTTCAATAGCTCACAACCTTTTCCTGCGAACCTGTTCACTATCCAATGTACTATCTGAACTGGCACTGCGTTTCTGTGCCCTCCATTTTTGAACTTCATGTTCCCAATCCATTCTCTTGACACCCTCCCCTGAATGCTGTACATTCAACCAATGTTTATACTTTCCAGTGGTCGTCCCTGCTCTACAAATAACAGTTGCATTCTTCCATTGACTAGACCCTTCAGGCAAGTATGTCCTTTCTGTACCAACTTTTGGCAGTTGTCCTTTCGGAAAAATTGCCTGTTCTAATTCACCAGAAGTATGTGTTCCTCTACAGAAACCCTGTCTATATCAATTAACTGGTCCTCATAGGTCTGTAACACATGCATACCAGATGACCCTGGTTCCTCATCATGTCTGTCTGTTCTGTCTAAATTTGAAAATTTATAATCTGTACCCAATATCCTTGATGAATGTACCCGAACAGGTTAATTGCCAGATTGCAAAACAATTGTTTTGTCATCTATGCCTATGATCTTCCCTGGGCTTTTCCATTCATTAAACTTGTCTCTCATATAGTATACAATGTCTCCTTGCTGAAAAACGGCATTTGATGACCGCACATTATGACTTAAAGCTCTGCAAATTCTTTCAGAGACTTCTGCTTGCAAAATAGCTGTTCTACTGCTTTGTAATGCATTTAAAAGCTCAGCAAAGGCAGAGATAATTGCAGTCCATTCCCAAGCTGGAGGCTGGTCATCCAAAATGGACGGAATTTTAGGATTTCTACGAAACACTAATTGATAGGGACTATAGCCCCCAACCATCTGCAATGAGTTATTTGCATGTACCGTCCATGCTAAGGCTGAATTTAACTTGTAATTTGGTCTACCTGCCAAAATTTTCTGGAGCATGTCATCTATTACTGCGTGGTTTCTTTCACATACACCATTACTAAATGGGCTTTCCGCAGCCGTATTCATAACTGGGAAATTCACATTTTCACACATATCCCTAAACTCATCATTTGCAAATTCTCCCCCGTTGTCTGTGAGGAATCTTGCCGGTTGGCCCATTCCTGTTCCTATCCATTTTTCCATGATCTGAACCAGGATTTCTCTCTTTTCTTTACTTCGTACAATGGTTGATTGACTAAATCTGGTCGCTAAATCTACAAAAGGCAAAATAAATATATTGTTAGCTTTTTCCCAGATCTTAAGGTCCATTGCTACAATGTCGTTAAAATCCCTGGCCAAATGTAGGATTACCATCAGTCATGATGGCGTCCTTCTGTACTTCCTACAAACCTCACAGTGATCAATAAACTGTTCTCTCAGCTTAGTATAGTCTTCATCCCTTACCCCTGCATCCTTTACACAGTAACCATCATCTGCTACCACTGTTAGCATCTGGCTGCTTTTCAGTAAAGGGGCAACTGTTCTGCTCCTTTCCCAAGACACCTTTATTTTCCTTGAACACACTCTATACAAAACTCTATTAACACACCACACCAAACAAGTGCCACCAGCAACCTCTTTACATATCAGTGTCAATTATTGGATACTTAACATCAATGAGACATCTAATTGGAATGTCTCTTAACCCATCCCTTACCAGATGATACGTATATAATATTACATGATGGGGATAAGCCACTGGCTGTATCTGTATGCAGCTCCATTACAACAGTTGATACTGATACCATGTTACCAGACGTGGCTGTGTCAGAATGCAGTTCCACGAAGTTGGATGATACGTATATACTATCACAAGACGAGGGTGAGTCACTACTTGGTCTGTCTGGAACAGAGGACTTGTGTATTGTAATTTCGAGTAACAAGGAGCCATCACCTAGGGTTCAAGTACAAGATGCAGGGACAGCACCCAACGCTGGGGATGCAAATCCAACCCACATACCAGAGTGCGAGGCTCTGCAGCCGGCCGTTGAAGGTGCAGACTTGAATACCACCACACAGTCCCTCAGAAGTATGGCAACACGAGATGTTTCTGCAGATGCCGCACAAACTACTGCTTCGATGGCGCAGGCTAGCAGCAAGATGGGTGCTACCAGAGCCAAGCGATAAAAGAGGAGCAGTCACAAAATCAGTCACAAAATTGTTCTAAAAAAAACCGAAGAGCAGGAGAGTTGGGGATACTGTGAGTCCCACTTATGACACCAAGCAAGAAGACATCAGCAATGTGGCCGACAAGCCAAAGAGTACACAACAACGCAGCAACAAAACGTATTTGTTGAATGTTAGAACAAACAAGGGTTTGCTGTATCTGCTCAATATTAATAATTATGTTTTTTATCTAATGGATTTCTTGGAGTGACTTGTGAAAAACTATTCGCTCCTCTTCTGCCATCTTTTTATAAAATCACAATTCAAAAAATCAATAAAGCCACTGTATAAATAGAATCATGAGAAAATGCTTTTACAAAATATGTAAATGACCTATTAATATTTAATCCATATACATTTAAGATCTCAAGGTTAAATTTATATGCTCTTGAGGAAAGGCCATTTGTCCCTCTCAAATTCAACTCTCCCATTTAAGCGCAGAGCTGCATTTGGATTATTTTTCTCCAATGAGTTTAATCTCGACCATTCTACCCAGCAGTTTATTCAAATAAGTTCACACTCTTTAAATAAAAAAAATCTTCCCTGTGATCTGTTTTAAATGCCCTTTTTGTTTGCCTACATCTACATTCATTGGTCCTTTTTTCCTGCTTTATTTAAGAGCACTGTTTTATTTTACCTAATCTAAATCGCTTTGGGTGCAATTTAATGCGCAAACAACAGATTGCTAAGTGTGGTAGCAAGCGGGTTTCCCGGCGCTCGGCCCAGTGAGGCCGAAAACGCGTTTCAACATTAATTGGTCCGCTTAACGAGGCCCCACGGGCTTCTCGCCACAAATGAAGGCTGGCCATACGATTCGCCAGACTGTGCTCGCCAGGCCCCCACTAACAAGGTCGAGCAACATTTAAGCAGCACTTGCTCAGCCAACCTCTGCCAGCCTCAAGATTTGAGGATACAGATCTGGCCAGGCTCCTAGACATAGTGGAGGTCAGGAGGGATGTCCCGTTCCACTTAGGGTCCCGGAAGTTCAGTCACAGGACAGCCAGTGCTGCCTGGGATGAGGTGACAGCGGCTGTGAGCGCCGCGAGTGTGACCAGGAGGACTGGCCTCCACTGACGGAAAAAGGTAAACGGCCTACACCGGGCAGCATGAGTGAGTCGACACCAACGCCCCCTCCCCCCCACCTCCAAGACCTTTCAGCCCCCACGTGAGCATCCACTCCCGCAACCCTCCATGCGACTCCCAAACCTCCCTCCACCCCGCCCCTCTCCATTCAACACCACCCCCAACCACCCTCCACCCCCCCAACCCTTCTATCACACCCCCCTCTCACCACTATGAACCACGCGCGTGGCTAACAATTACCTCCCTTTGTCACCTCGAAAAAAGCTCTCCCACTACCATCGGGAGCGGGTCCAGACTGGCGGTGGGGTGCCGGATATAAGAACCCTCATCTTCTTCGAGGAGCAGGCCCTGGAGGTGACTGCGCTGGCCGGGGATAGGGTGATCACCCACATGGAGCCTCCCAGGAGAACACCTCCGAGGGGAGCTCCGAGGAAGATACGACCGAGGCATCACAGCTGTTCTCCCCACCCTCCACCAGCATAGATACACATATCTCTGTGGAAAACGTTAGTGGTCAGGTTTCTGGGGCACAACCTGGTGAGCACCACACAGCTGCTGATGTATATCAGGTGGAGGCAGGAACTCCAAGGCGAGACAGCAGTCGGAGGTCTGCTGGATCCCAAAATCCGGCTGGGTCCCAGCCTGATGTTGAGTCTGTGGAAGAGGCATTCCCAGAGCTGATGGAGGTTATAGGGAGCAGTCAGGACATTCAGAGGGAGATATCAGCAACACTCCAGCAGATCCATGGCTGATTGGAGGAGTCCCAGAGGCTATGGGCGCAGGAGATGGTATCGGCAATGAGTTGCACTGAGACCAACACTGCTAGGGTGGCGACCATAGCCAGGTACACGACATCAGCTCAACTAGTGAAGATGTCCAAAGCGTTACACAATCAGTGATGGCCAAGGCTGAGGGTTTCGACAGAATGTCCGACTCGCTGGGGAATGTCACCCATTACCAAACTGACCTTGATGACGTTCTTGGGAATGGCCGAGCACTGCGGTGCTTGCCCCAGTCACAGGTGGGCATTGCCGAGGCACTACAGGGCATCTCCCAGTCACTGAGCAGCATCGCCGAGGGCATCGACGTGATGGTGCAGACATTGGGGGTCCCCCAGGGCTGGCAGAGCCAGATGATGCAGGGGCAGCCGGGACTTGAACCAGCTACCTCTCTGTTCCAAGTTGAACCTCAAGGCCCTGTGGGCACCGAACAGGAGGAAGGGCGCTGAGTTCCAACCCAGACCCATCCTATGGAGTGGCGACGATGGTCACGCACCTGATGATGCCGCATCTCGTAGCCAGCACCCAGAACAGAGCGGCACGGCTAGGCATATGACACTGACAAGAGGGCTAGAATACAAGGCCAGGGATGTACTTCTGCGGCTGTAACAGGCTCTGGTCAGACCCCATTTGGAGTATTGTGAGCAGTTTGGGCCCTGTATCTAAGGAAAGATGTGCTGACATTGGAAAGGATCCAGAGGAGGTTCACAAGAATGATCCCTGCAATAAACAGCTTGTCATATGAGGAATGGCTGAGGACTCGGTGTCTGTACTCGTTGGAGTGTAGAAGGATGAGGGGGAACTTATTGAAACTTACAGGATATTGCGAGGCCTGGATAGAGTGGACGTGGAGAGGATGTTTCCACTTGTAGGAAAAACTAGAAGCAGAGGACACCATCTCAGACTAAAGGGACGATCCTTTAAAACAGAGATAAGGAGAAATATCTTCAACCAGAGGGTGGTGAATCTGTGGAACTCGTTGCCGCAGAAGGCTCTGGTGGCCAAATCACTGAGTGTCTTTAAGACAGAGATAGATAGGCTCTTGATAAATAAGGGGATCAGGGGTTATGGGGAGAAGGCAGGAGAATGAGGATGAGAAAAATAACAGCCATAATTGAATGGCGAAGCAGACTCGATGGGCCGAGTGGCCTATTTCTGCTTCAATGTCTTATGGTCTTATGGTCTAAGTGAGCCAGGGCCCTACGGCCCCAGAGCTCTCAGAGAACGCGCACCAGGGGCATTGAAGGCCAAGGGATGAGGTAAGAAGCTGGCTGCCTCCACCTCAGATGTGTATATTGGGTACACACTTTGAAGTAGCTGTAGAGCTAGGAAGACAAAATACATCGAGAATCGCTGAGGGCACCGGGTGGTGGGGTTGGGTGTTAGGTAGGGGGTGAGGGGGGTCTGGGGGTGAAGAGGGGGGAGTGGAACTATTTGGAGTGTGGGGAATGTTACACACAATAAAAACTCTTGTGTACAACCAGCATGATGCCTCTGTCACTCTCGTCCGCAATGCGGGCCGACCTCCGAACCCTTGGCACATCTCTTCATGCAACCCCTCCCTCCCCAGTACACCGCGTGCAGGTGATGGGTGTGAGCGAGCACTCAGCAAACAGACAGGGGTCAGACTATGGCATAGATTGAGGAGCACCGGCGCTCAGCTCTCTGTGGGTTATTATCAGCCCCTTGCCCATGACAGTGACGCGCCAACACAGTCCCAGCACCCTGGAGTGATATTACACCAACTCTGGGAGGTTGGGAAATGGCGATGGGGAGTGGATAAGGTGGCAGTGATGGACCAGGCCACATTCTAAGTGAAGCGGGTTCCTCCCAGCCTCGTCTTCCAGCCTCTGCTGGTCCGGTGCCTTCTCATTATCCTCGTCCTCCTCCTCTACGGAGGTGGTCACATGTTCCTCATCACCAACCACCAGCACGACGTCCCACTGCTGTACCAGGTTGTAGAGGGCACAGCAGACCACCAGAAACTGGGCGACCCGCCGGGGGTTGTACTGCAGGGCACCACCGGAGCGGTCGAGGCATCGGAACCGCATCTTGAGGAGTCCGATGCACCGCTCAATCACAGCCCGGGTGGCTGCATGTTCCTCGTCGTATCGGGTCTCCACTTCGGTGTCCGGCCTCCGTACTGGTGTCATCAGCCAGGTCCTCAGCGCGTACCCCTTATCCCCCATGAGCCAGCTGGCCATCCTGGGATGGTCCTCGAAGAGGCCGAGGATAACCAACTGCCCCAGGATGTAGCTGTGATGGACATTCTCCAGGAAGCATGCACACACGTGCATGATCTTTACGTGGTGGTCGCACATGAGTTCTATGTTCATGGAGTGGAACCCCTTTCTGATAATGTCCGGCACTCCCAGATGGCCTGATGAGTGCAGGGCTACATGCGTGGCATCTATTACTCTCTGGACCTGGGGCATCCTGGCGATGGTGCAGAAACCTGCTTCCTGGGTATCTGGCTGGGCTTGGTCCATGTCAAAGACGATGTAGTTTTCCGCCCGGGCAAACAGGTTAACCATGACCTGTCGGATGCACCTGTGGGCTGTGGCCTGTGAGATGCCACACGGGTCCCCACTCAAGCCTTAGAATGAGCCGGATGTGTTAGGCTACAGGGCTGCGGTGACCTTGACGGCCACCGGGAGCGGGTATCCTCCTACTCCTAGGGCAGCACGGTAGCATAGTGGTTAGCACAATTGCTTCACAGCTCCAGGGTCCCAGGTTCGATTCCAGCTTGGGTCACTGTCTGTGCGGAGTCTGCACATCCTCCCCGTGTGTGCATGGGTTTCCTCCGGGTGCTCCGGTTTCCTCCCACAGTCCAAAGATGTGCGGGTTAGGTGGATTGGTCATGATAAATTGCCCTTAGTGTCCAAAATTGCCCTTAGTGTTGGGTGGGGTTACTGGGTTATGGGGATAGGGTGGAGGTGTTGACCTTGGGTGGGGTGCTCTATCCAAGAGCCGGTGCAGACTCGATGGGCCGAATGGCCTCCTTCGGCACTGTAAATTCTATGATAATCTACTCCATGTGGTGCCAAGTCCGCGAGGCCATGGCACACATGCCACACCGTCTCCTTGTTGAGGCGGAGCCTCCTGCGGCACGCGCTGTCCGTCAGCAATGCCTGTATACCCTGACTGTCGTGGGATTCCCCCTCTGGGTCCTTCCCTGGCCTGATGGGTGGGAGGATCGTCAGGGTGTGTGGCACGGCCTGGCATTCCGCCACCTCGAGCATCTGCTGATGCTGCAGCTGCCGCTGTGTCCAGTGTCCGGCCGCCCGGCCTAGCAGCAGCACCACTATGGCAGGTTCTGGGTCCAAACTCCCTTCCATAGCATTCAATTTCTGTAAGGCTTAGAGAGAGAGTGTTAGACTGACACCCCGGGACCCATTCCCCCATTGAACCCCCCCCTCCCCCTACCCAGATCGCCCTGCTCACAAACACCCTGCCGCAGCGGGACCTTCGCATTGGACCCCAGACCTGATACCCCAGACACTTGGACCAGGCACTGGTCCCATCCCCGTGGTATTCACCCATCCACTGGCCGTGGACATGTCCCCGAAGCTATGTCTCTGGGTGTTCGTACGTTAACTGCTGCGTGTGTGGTGTTGCCTCCCACAGTGTTCAGGCACAGTCACCAGGCATCTTGGTCTGATTGGGATGCTAATCAATGACTCCCACAGTCTACATGGCCTGCCCACCCACGGGAATCCACGTAAGTAGTGTGAAGTGCTCATGTAACCACAATTTCCAATTCCCTATTAGCAATAGCCTCAGCTGCCTGGTTAGAGGCCTCGGCAGTGGGTGGGGATTATGGGTGGTCCGTGGGGCAGACAGGCAGGGACAAGGGTTGCCCTGGAACGGGTACACACAATCCAGAGGTTGGCATGGTGGTGCCGTGCACAGTTGCCCCCCTCGGTTGCCTCCCTCTAGGGCCTCCCCCTCCCCCTCCCATTGTAGCCCGCTCCTGCGGAGGGTACCACCCAATTGGACGAGAGTTCTCCCCCCCCCCCACCGAGGACTGGGATGGCAAGCCCAGCGCCCCCGAGCTCTTTGCCTGTGAGCAAAGATGGCAACTCACTGATATTACAGAGATGTAATATATATATTACTCATTTGTCTTGCTGAGTTGTATTTAACTTGATAATAAATAGTCGAAGTCTTCCCACTGATGACAAATTATTTATTGAGTAACAAAATAATATACTTGTAAGTTCTTTTACTTTATTACTTTGACCAATAATAGACTTAACTAAGACTAGATTAAAATAACAGTATAATACACTGCACTCTGAGCTGATCACGTCTATTCTCTAGCTGCAATACACACACACTAACACTAAGAAAGAGCGGGAAACTCCTTATTTAGTTCCTGTTAGTGTTGCCATCTAGTGATCATCTGACTGTACTGACTGCACATTAACTAATCATGGGCAGCACGGTAGCACACGTGGCTAGCACTGTGGCTTCACAGCACCAGGGTCCCAGGTTCGATTCCCTGCTGGGTCACTGCCTGTGCGGAGTCTGCACGTTCTCCCCGTGTCTGCGTGGGTTTCCTCCGGGTGCTCCGGTTTCCTCCCACAGTCCAAAGACTTGCTGCTTAGGTGGATTGGCCATGCTAAATTGCCCTTAGTGTCCAAAAAGGTTAGGAGGGGTTATTGGATTATGGGGATTGGGTGGAAGTGCGATCTTAAGTGGGTCGGTGCAGACTCGATGGGCCGAATGGCCTCCTTCTGCATTGTATGTTCTATGTATCTATGTATGTGTTAACATATACAGAGATCACTATACTCACCTCCTCAGCTCGCCGCAGAATCCCTTCCGCCAGGTTCACATTTTCAAAAGGAGTACTAATTGGCGCCAGTGTGACCACTTGCTGGGGAGGCCGCTGAATGACGGGAGGTCGATGGATATGGGGTCGCTCTTGTTAATTGTATGGAACTAGGGCTTATGTGGTGATAATTGATTTCTTGCCAGGCTACTGCGTGATCCCGATTTCGCATATGGAAGCAGCCCAGTTGCATCGCAAACTCTTTGGCGCCTGTGTGTTTCTCATTTTCGGCCTTGAGTGAGAGCAAAACAAGACCAGAGAATCGTGCCCGTAATCCCATTTTGGCCACAATCGCTGGATGTTTCTTGGTGCCTGCAGCGCCGAGAATGACCATTCTACCGAACGGAACTCTGTTATTTTTTTTGGCCGTGGTCGGGAACACCCACCCTGGTCACACTTACCTCGTTTCCTGCAGTGCGGGAAGATGACTACCGGATTGGCTGCAATTTCTACATGCCACCCTGATCTTTTGAACCCCCCATCTGCTCCTCCACTGCAGCCTCCGGACTCCCTTCTTCCCCAACGTACCTCTTAGGGGTTCCTCGAGCCCCCCCCCCCCCCCCCCCCTCACCCCACCTCTTAAAGACAGGGCACACCGGGTCCAATCCTTGGCACAGACAACCTGGCACCCAGGCACCTTGGCAGTGCCACTGGGGCACCCTGGTAGTGCTAGAGTGGCACTGCTGGTGTGCCCAGGTGACAGTGACAAGGTGCCAGGCTGGCAGTGCCAAGGCACTTAGGTGGCAGCAGGAGTGCCAGAGTACTACGCTGCCTAGAGCCCAACCACCTGGGGGCCTCCAATGGTGTGGGCCATCCCCCAAGGTGCCATTATGCCTGGTCTACATTTGCACGGAAATCTGTGCTAAACGGCACCATGGCAAGGTCTCCCAGCGAGGCCATTAGTTCTCATCCACCCCTTGTATATTTGGGGTAAGACTTGTGTCTGTGTATTTTTGTAGCATGTCTTCTGGTCATTCCATTGCAAGGCACTAACATTGTTTCAATTAACATGCATGACGTATTAGAAACGGATCAGCCTTTTTAATCCTTTTGTTAAATTGGGCAGAGCTTTAAGCAAACTGCCCACTTGCACCAAGCGTCAAGCAGCTGGGGCCTCGGCAGTAGCGCCCCACTTCCAAGTTAACAGACCAATCACATAGTGCAGGCGTGATGACGACACTCAGTGAAGGACTTCTATTAAAAGGGATCCTGGAAGGGCTTGGAATGGCTGCGACCATCTTTCACTGTGAAGGCTTGTATAAGTGAAGAAATAGACCACCCACCGGGATGTGCTGTTTCTCCAGATAAGAAGAAAGAGGCCACAAAGACTGGTGAAAGAGGTGTAGTGGGAAATTGGCTGTGAGCTGCAGGAGTCAGGTTCCAGGATCTGGAAGCAGTGTCAGAAAAGGTTTAAGCCATCATTCTCTGACTTCACTAGCATTTTTCTGCACAACACTCTTCTGTCCAACACATTCTGCAGTTTCACACATTTCTTTCACTCCAGGCATCTCCTCAAACCTCCATCTGAACAATAACTTATCCTTTCTTCACCTTGCACGCATTCCTCACAGTCACTATATACAAATGCTCTCATTCCATCCTCATATTCTACTTCTTACGCTCAACACTCTCTGCTTTTTCTCATTGCAGGTCAAGAGAACCCATAAATCCAGGGGGAGGCACAGACGAGGACTCGACCTGCAGCGCAAGCCACCTTGACTACGTTAGAGGAGAGCACTTTAGAGATTAACCGGGTGACATTGACATTAGACATCAGCAATGGAGAGATGGGGTGGCTCACAGAGCTGGTAACAGAATTTGTTAACATGCTGCCACTTGGCATTTAACATTCACTTACTTTGAATTACTTTCAGCACAGTCTGAGCTGTTCAAATCTACACAATGTAGACTTTGAACATTTTTCCATCTGTCAGTTCTAATCAATGTCTATCATTTCCTACAGCTGCTGAAAAGGTGCTAGAGCTGCTGGAGCAGGAAGAGGCCAAAGATCACTCAGAGGAGGGCGAAGAGTCTGAGGATCACTTTCACATGACACCTGGTCACCCTGTACCCTCTCAGATACCCAAGCCTCAATGGAGAGAGACTCCATTAGAGATGATGAGGTTGTCACATTACATGTGAGCAGGTGCTGGAGCCAGGGGCCGCAGTGGAGAGTGCCTTTCGGATAGTGCAGGGCACACCAAACAGTGGTCAACTGGATGAAAATACTCAACTCTTGGATGCCTACATGATTGGGGAACGTGTAGAGTAGCAGTGAGAAATATTTGTGCTTCTGTCAGCTTTTCCAGAGGCAGTGCACACCCTTAGAAAGAAATTAGAGGAGTCCGTCCCAAACAAAAATGCTATAATGTTTCAGGCGTTTGCACAACGTCCACATCCACGGAAAATGTAACCACCTGCATGGAAAATCAGATGTGACAAGCAAGCAACTAATTGTTGTCTCTGACCAACGGCCTGAGTGTGATTGTTGCTTTATACATAATGAAGCAAGTCCTCACCTTGGTGGCTCAGTATCCCACTGACATAGAGCAAAGTGCTCCCCAGCTCTGGGCTTACAGGAAAATGTAGCTGTCTACAATCATTCTGTACCAATTACTGGTACTTTATGACAGGCTGTCCCAGACCTGCCCAGCCACCCGAATTGCATCTTCAATGCCCCAGTGGGTTTCTCAGTGATCACTCTTGAGGTCATGTGGCTCTTGTTAGACTTCTCCTTAGTATCTGTGGAACGGTTCCTGACAAGAATCATCAGCCAGGTCCCCAAGAAGCCACCCACTCACACTTTGTGGAGGTATGAAAACCTTTGGGAGACGTGACTGTTGCAGAATGAATGAATCATTGCAGCTTCCAGGATATCTTGCACTACAATCACAAAGGCCTTCCAGTGATCACATGCCAGTGAAACATTGAGGGAGTGAAATCCTTTACAACTGATGATGATCCCAGCCTGTCTGAGGGCATCTTCGTTTCCATACTTTTTGCATCCAGTGACTCCCTGTGCCTCTGGGAAGCCAGTGACTGCAGGAAAGTCAACAGCATTCTGGATCTGACTAATTTCATTCGTGTCAGAATGAAAATATGCAACAGCCTTGGAAAACGTGGTACTGGTCACCTGGAAGACACGAGCAGTTGATTGATTATGAGGAAAGATTGCAACGGCTGGGCTTGTTTCCACTGGAGTTCAGTAGAGTGAGGGTTGACCAGATTGAAGTATATAAGACCCTGAACCATCTTTAATGTTAGAGGTTGGCCTTTTAGGACAGAGATGAAGAGAAAGTTTTCTCTCAGGACTTTGGAACTCTGCCTTCGAAGGTGCTGGAGGCAGGGTCCCTGAATTGTTTTAAGGCAGAGGTAGATAGATCCTCATTGGGCAAAGGAATTCAAGGTTATTGGGGGTAGGCAGGAATGTAGAATTTAAAATACAAACAGATCTTCCATCAAATTTTCATTTCGTACATTTTGTTTTAAGTTTAATTGTTATTTTTTTCTTTTAGAACACAAACATCCGTCCAAATTATTTTTATCTAGAATACGGAAACCATGTTAGATATTATGTTTAATATAGGTAATTTTTGCACCACGTATTTTAATTTCACATTCCTGTATTCCTACTTAAATTTTAAATGGTTAGACAAACGTTTTTAAAGAAATTTAGAGTACCAATTATTTTTTTTTTCCAATTAAGGGGCAATTTTAGTGTGGCCAATCCACCTAACCTGCGCATCTTTGGGTTGTGGGGGTGAAACCCATGCAGACACGGGGAGAATGTGCAAACTCCACAAGGACAGTGACCCAGGGCCGGGATTCGAACCCGGGTCCTCAGCACCGCAGTCCCAGCTGGTTAAACAAACATAACTAGGAAAGGATCAGTGATAGTAAAGATGGGTCCAGAAGAGACAGAGGCAGGTGAAATTATAATGGGAAATAAGGAATGCAGAGATATTAAACAAATGCTTTGTACTTATCCACATGGTAGAAGACACAGAAAGCATTCAGAAAAAATGAGGAACCAAGGGTTCAGCAGAATGAGAAACTTAAAGAAATCAACATTCTGTAATGAAATAGCATGGGGAAAATCAATGGGACCAAGTAGCAACAAGTCCCCTGGATCCGGCAGCCTTTAGGCTGGAGTTTTTAAAAACATAGCTACTGAGAGTTGATCCATTGGTTTTGACTTTTCAGAAAGTATGAGATTCTAGAACAGTTCCCAGGGATTAAAATGTAGCAAAGGCAACCCTGCTTTTTAATAAAGAGGAGAGAGATAGAATGGGGAACTGTAGGGAATATCAGTATTAGGCAAAATACTAGAATCTAATAAGAGTAATGTGGTAACAGGACACTTAAAAAATCATAATATGATTGAGCAGAGTTAACACGGATTTATAAAAGGGAAATAATGTTTGACAAATTTGTTGTTTTTGATGCTATAACAAATGAGATGGATAAGAGGGACCAATGGATATGAGGGGTGGGATTCTCTGTTCGCCAATTGGCCGTAAAGTCCCTGTTTATGACCAAATCGGGGATGGCGCTGCTTTCGCAATGCTCCACCCCCTCCAA
Source organism: Scyliorhinus torazame (assembly GCF_047496885.1). Taxonomy (NCBI): domain Eukaryota; kingdom Metazoa; phylum Chordata; class Chondrichthyes; order Carcharhiniformes; family Scyliorhinidae; genus Scyliorhinus; species Scyliorhinus torazame. The sequence continues at coordinate 190,030,642 of NC_092712.1, read as the reverse complement.
AGAGGCGTACTCGGAGATTACGGCGCGCGCCGTATCGACAGCCTCTGGATGTTGCCTGAGGCCCGCCCCCCCCCCCCCCCTCCGATGCTCCGCGCCCGACTGGCTGAGTGCCTGACGGCGTCGGCCGCATGTGGTCTCATCCGTCGGGAACTTGATGTGGCGGCTGCGGACTCAGTCCAGCGCCGCCACAGTCGGGGGAGGGCCGATTCGCGGGCAGAGGGGACTGTGCCAGGGGCTGGGGGCACTGTTGCGGGATGGTACGGGGCACAAGAGCCGGCCAAAGGGGGGGGCACTATTTCACAGGCTGGGTCCACGAGTGATCGGCGCCATGTTGCATGCCGCAGCCCCTGCAGGCCGCCTCTGTGCGCATGCGTGGCCACGGACCCGGCAATTCTGTGGCCCGTATCGGCAGCTCGAGCCAGGTTTTTATGCTGCTCGGCTGCTAGCCCCCAGCCAAATGGAGGATAGGTAGCCGTTCAACCCTGTTTTTTCCTGTCGTAAAATGCTACCGTTCCCACGCCGACGTGGGGGACATAGCCTCAAAATCAGAGAATCCAGCCCAGTGTATTTTGATTTTCAAAAAGCATTTGATAAAACTGCCATATAAGCAGTTATTACACAAAATAAGGACTTGTGAGATTGGACTGATATTAGCATTAATTGAGGATTGATAAATGGACAGAAGAAAAAGAGGTAGGAATAAACAGGACTTTTTCAGGAGGAGGACTGTAACTAGGATGGCACTCCAAGGATTTGCACTTGGTCCCAGTTATTTACAATCTATATTAATGACTTAGATGTGCGGTCTGAGTGTAACATATCCTAGTTTGCTGACGTAGAAGGGTATGTGGGAAAGTGAGTGGATACAACAAGTAAACAGTTAAGAATTGTCAAAAATATAAATTTTTTAAAATTGTTGCAGTCAAACAAGGAGCTGCAAAAGAGAGGAGCCATTCGACCCATCCTCACCTTATCTTATCTAAATCTTCACCCACTCCCTTACCCACTTCATCCGCTCCCTTCTCCACTTCACCTACTCCCGTACCCACCTCACCCACTCCCTTACCCACCTCACCCACTCCCTTACCAACCTCACCCACTCCCTTCCCCACTTCACCCACTCCCATTCCCACTTCACCCACTCCCTTCTCCACTTCACCCACTCCCATTCCCACTTCACCCACTTCCATTCCCACTTCACACACTCCCGTTCCCACTTCACCCCACTTCACCCACTCCCATTCCCACTTCACCCACTCCCTTCCCCACTTAATGCAGGTAGCCGCATGATACATTGCTGACAGTGATATTGCAGGCATTCACACTGCATTTGGGCGAAGTACATCCTCTGCGGTTGCCGTGTCAATAAACACAGCATTAATTGAATGCAGGTGGTGTTTCACTTGAGCACATATAAAAGAGACACTGAAACTGTACTGCCGTGGAGTTAGGAGCTATAAGCTTGTAGGATTTAACTCGAAATACATGTAAGATTGAGTAAAGATTGGCTCCATGACTACCCTACACTGAATGACTATCTCAGTTAAAACACTACTGAGCTTTGGTCTCCTTCCTTAAAGAAGGACATTCTTGCCTAGGCCACGGCATTTTATCCTATGAGGAGAGATTGAGTAGACTAAGCCCATGTTTCCTCGAGTTTAGAAGATCATCTAATTGAAACATATAAAATTCTTAAGGTGTTTGATAAGGTAATTGTTGAGAAAATGTTGAGTAACATTGATTACTCTTTTACCCAAGAATCTCAAAGAGTCCACTTTCTTTCATCAGCACCTTGTGCATCAAACTAGTTACCTCACCAACAAAAAAGCAGTGCCCAAATCTGTTTGCTGCCATTATTTCCTGTTGCTCTCATTTTCTACTTGTTGTATTTCATCTTTGCACTGTAACCCAATCTCTGCCCACTTTCCTGACCTCATTCTCCATTATATTCCTTCCCTAACATGCTCCTTCATTACTCTTCTACAGCCAACTCAAATGCAGTCACATATCATAATTAATATTTTACATTCACCAATTCTTGTAGCAGTAAAAAGACACGCTCTAATGGTTTTCTTTGGTATTTTTCAGATACAGGATATTCCAGATAACATAAGCAATGGAATACCACAAATTGTACAGAATGGAAGACCAACATGATGAAAAGAATATTTCAGAGAAATAACTTCTCAGCAATTAACTGCATGACGAATGTGATATTTTTACATTTCCCGTAATTATCAATACCAAAGTGTGGAGTTCAGCAGGTTTTCACGGGACCATTTAATAAACTGTCCTCTGTTGGAACGATCAGAGTGTCAGAGTGGCACTGCATTCTCAACCAAGCTAAGAATGCTGAGCACTGAGTTTTCAGCAAGATGTTAAGCAGATTCAAGAGCCAAACATATCTCTGTTCAGAAATATTTTGTGAGAAATCAAAGACTAAGAAACATCACTCAACAGATTTTCAAGAAGCATGCAAGAAGTTATTATCCTTAGCTTTCAAAGAAAGCACTTAACGTGAAAGATTATTGATATTCAAAAGTATTTTTTGTGGAATGCTATCAACGCTAAAAATGATCTCCAAGTTATGGTATCTATGCTGAATGCACTAAAATATGTACGCAATGAGTAAGCGTTGGACAACTGAACAACTATTTATTCTCTAATTCTATATTTAAAAGTTCCGAATCAATATTTTTCTATAAATGTTATTCTGTCTTCAAAACAAACAACATGGTAAATAAACATTGTGTCATCAGTCTACACTTCTGCTTTTTAAACACATTTTGCTTTCTCTCTCTTATAATGCAATATTAGACCTGTCTTGTTTGAGAAAAAATAAACTAACGGTATTGAAGATTGTGGCGCACAAAGACTCCGTGAGACAAACAGAGTGAAGTCGATGAGGCTTTATTAAGCGTGTCTGTTCCCCAGCAGCCCGATAGTAAACTGGCATGCGGGGGAAGGCACCGGCTTCTTATACTTCGCCTTCAGGGCGGAGTATGAGGTCAACGGCCAACCAGGACCCGGGATCTGTCAGCCAATGACATTAGGGCTTCCAGTCCCACATGACCCCCAATACATACTACCACAAAGATTTCATCATATACAAAGGGGGCTGGATTCTCCATTTTGGAGATAAGTGTTGATGCCAGTGCAGAATTTGTGGAGTTCCATGACAGCAAAACTGGTGCTGCACCCGGACTGATTCAGTTACTGTTAAGGGGGCTAGCACCGATGCCACGTGGAACACAATCAATTCCAATGAGAAACGGTGCGGGATTCACCGGTTTCACGATTGACACTCTGGAGACTGGCAAGCTGCAGCCGCATATACACACTACACTCCCCACACACAACGTCCCAGCCAACAAGATGACGGCAAGATACACGGCCCCACACTTCACCGATGCCAAGCTGGAGACCCTCCAGGGCGCAGTGGGTGCAGGAGCAGCTGATGGCCCTGTACCCTGGCCCGGGAAGCAGGCTGCCAGCCATTTGCCGTGCTCGGGCTCAGGTGGCAAAGGCGGTGAGCGCCATGGGCAACACCCCCCAGGCCGGCCAGCAGTGCCGAAGAAAAACTGCACGACCTCCTCAGGGCGGCCAAGGTGAGTAGGCAGCACTGTGCCCCTGGTGTAAACCACCGGCCCACACAACTGTAACCCTACAACCCCAACTCAGAGGGCGGCAGAATGCCCACCCTGCACGACATGCCGGTAGCTGTACCGGCCGCCATAGCTGATGCCCTGGCCACTGAGGCCATCAGCTACCCACTCCCTGGGCTCCATGTGTCAGATTGTCTAACACAGTTACTTTCTGTTTGCACCCCCCCAGGGGAAGCCTGGCCACAACCGCTGGAAGCGGGAGAAAGTTGGAGGGGGACCGCCGGACTTGCGACCCCTCACCGTGGCAGTGCAGAGGGCCCTGGACGTGGAGGGCAGCCCGGAGGAAAGGGAGATCGCCGGGGTGGAGTTTGGCCGTGGGCAAGGAAGTAAAACCCTGCTGAGTTGCAGTTCCCTGTGCCACACATGTCAACCCACCCCCCAAAACCATCCCCCTCCCCCACCACCCTCACCCTCACATCACCCTCACCCCACACCACCCTCATCCCCGCTATCCTCACCCCCACCACCTGCACTCCCATCCGGCCCGCGGTCTATTCATGCATCTTGTCTTGTGTCTTGCAGGACCTGCTGGAGATGCGGCGGGCACATTTTGTGTCCCCCAGCCAGTGCCACAGCCGGAGCCCCCCCAGCCCCATCCCGTGAGCCGAGCAGCGTCGAGGACAGCAGCTCAGACGCCAGCCCTCCACCCGAGACGCAGGACACCCTGGAGCTCGAGTCTGAGGATGACACTGACATTCTGTCACAGCTGTCTCCAACACCCTCCACCATGCCGATGGGCAGACAGTCGGAAAGCATGCCGACCCCAGGGACTAGCCGCCGTCCAGACGGGTTTTGGCTGCTGGAACAGCAGTCCAATCGATTATGAAGATGGAATCGCAGAGCCAGCCATGAGGGGTTGTCGGCGAGCATCCAGTACCTGCAGTTGAGTCCAATCCAGTGCAGGAGGTGGTGTCGACCATGCGTGCCACCCAGGCCAACACTGCACAGGTGGTGTCCGCGGTGGAGGCATTGGGGCGACTGATTTAGCTATGGACTTGGGACATTCTGTGCAGGCACTGGCCCTGGCTCCGGACAGGGTTGCCACCTCACAGGCAACCATATGCCAGAGCCACCTGGAAATTGCAGTGCCGCTTGTTATGGGCTGGGTTTTAGAAAACTCCAAAGTATATTATGGAGTTCACCTTTAACTGTTTATTGATTTGGGCTACGATGAGTACAAGAGCCTGCCTTCAGGTGTTACTCAACGGACTTCTTAGGTGTTTTTAATCAAAAAAACAAGCTTTATTCTTAGAACCTAGTTAACATTTGTATAGACACACAGCAAGAACTTTTATCAACTACAAACATAAAGACCCCAAACAAATACAGTAATCTACGTATAACCCTTAATGAATTCCCCCTTAACTGTTCCAATTCAATAACAAAATCCAAGTAAAACCAGAACCCCCTTTTCAAAGGTGCGGCCCAGCACACGGCATTCTCACTGGTATACGGCTGGTTATTGATGCTCTGTTCCCCTTTTCAAACAGCAGTTTTGAATTCCTTCCAGAAAGCAATTATCTCTCTTAAGCTACCAAGCAGTCTGTAACAGCTTTTAAAATGAAGATCGAGAAAAACACTTTTCAACCTGTGCAGTTCAAACCAGGCCAAACTCAAAGTGAAAGTAAAACTCAGAGCCACATCCCAGCTCCACCCACACAATGACCCACTGAAGCCATGTGATGAGACAAAAACATTTCTTAAAGGGACACTCCCATGACACATTCCTAGCCATCGCCTGCCCAGTCACAGCAAGCGATGGCTAGGAACGTCAGCGACATTGCCCAGGCATTGGCTGATGTGGCGCTGCATAGAGGGGGGTGGCCCAGTCCCAGAGGGAGATGGCACAATCACTGGCTGATGTGACATTAACCCCGAAGGTGGTGGCACAGTCAATGGGTGATGTGGCACAGTCCCAGACAGTCCACTCCCTGTAATCCATGGTCGTGAGCGTACGGACCCAGGTCGAGACCAGAGCGTACATCCAGGACTGGCAGTGCCAGGTGTTGGGGGAGCCTCAGGGGATAGCTTTGCTCGCACCCCCATTCATAGAGTAGCACAGGGGCCATGGGGCACCTCGAGGGAGGAGAAGGTGATGGAGCCTGTGCCGGTGACTCCCGCCCTGCAGCTGTACGAGCTGCAGCTGCTCAAGGAGGAGGAGGAAGCCGCAACAGCAGAGCGTGCCGCAGAGGAACAGGAGGCAGCCGCCCAGGATGGAGATCCAGCCGCCCAACAGGCCGAGGATGAGGTGGTGAATGATGTCTCGTGTGTACTGGCAACACCTGTCATTCAAGGGCATGCCGGACCCGGCATACCGTCGAAGTCGCCAACTGAGCAGGGGGACAGTATGACATATCTGCCAGATGATGGCGCACCTGGAAGTACGGTGGTTTGGGCGAGTCCAGGCCACCCACAACATCCGTCCATTCCTCCCCCCCGCAACTCCCTGGCCAGCCCACCCCTCACACCCATCTGACAGAGCACCGAGCCATTGTCACTCTGCAGAACCAGGGGCCAAGGTGGGTGGTCATTGGGGTGCGCAGCAAGATGGCTGCCTTGTAGGTCGCAGCAATAGCGGTCTGTGTCTGGGAACTGCCCCATTCTGGTGGAGGGGGGGGTCACCCCAGCCACTCGGCCTGTTACCCCGTCACCGCCCCCTCCATGGGCCCAATCAGGTACCCCAGTCAGCCTGGCCTGTGTCCAGCCTGGCAGCCCGCAGTCGCGCCTCTCGATGTTCTACTTCCTCTCTCTCTCTCTCGTCAGCCATTATGCCGGTTTCATGATTTTTAAAAGCACAAGTGAACCGTGCCGTTGGGAACTCGGCCCATCGGAGGCGGAGAATCGCGGAGGGCTCGGAGAGTACCGGGTAGTGCCCGCGAATGATATGCAAACGATGTTTGCTGTACATGGGTTCCGGACTGCATTGACGCTGCTGTCGAGGTGACGGAGAATTCCGATTTGGCGTCAAATCGGCGTCCGCCGAGATTATGGCATCGTACCTATTCTCTCCGCCAATCGCGTTTCACGATTCCAGCATCAGCCAATGGAGAATCCCCGTTCAGGGTTTGTTACGCCACATGATCTTCAGTTGTGCACTATGCTGCTGTTTGGACACTTCTTTCTGCTGAGTACACGTTCTGTACACTTGATGCAAATGATACTGAAAAATGATTTCCAATTGTAAATCTGCAAGGATTATTGGGAAAATAATAAGGTGAACCAGCAGGGCTATTTTGAGTGTCTATTCTTCTACTACAGTTGACAAAAAAGAAGTATGTTTTCTCTTTCTGGGAGGACGACATCAAATGTTTATAAATATCTATAAATGCTCTAAGTTACTGCAAAAATGTGTTTGCTAAATAGTATGATAAATGTTAGTACCACATTTAAAGTAACAATCTTCAACCTTTGATCAACATTAATAAATATTAGTAAATGTATCAAAATATGCTACTTGCAGTTCCAGTTGGTAAATGCACTCCTGTACAACCGTGCCCCACACACCAAGGCTCGTCATTTGCTTGGAGCTGCTCCCATTCAGCTGTACAGTAGAGCAGGACAAGGTGTGAGAAAATTACTGGCCCAAGAATTTTCCAAGTTCCATAAGTAGACTGGGCTGTATCAGATCATTTCAGGCAAGTTAGAGGTGGAGGCGCGACAAATGGCCTTGGTGTACCCGGACTAGGATGGAATGAAAGTCATTCACAATCGCTGCTTTTAGTCCCGTGACTACAGCTGGACAATGTGTGGACATAGGGTAAGTTACAGGATCGAGCTGGGCACTCATGTCCTCCGACTGGAAGAATGGTCTGCAATAGTCTGGCAATACTCATTGTCAACATTCAAACATAGAAGGGCAGTCACTTGGTCAAAGTACTCAAGGGCTAGAAGTGACTGTGAATCTAGTAAGTACTTTGCTGTGAAAATAATGGTGAGGCTAAAAGTGCACACTGTTATTGTGCAAAAATCAGGCTTCTGATGACCACAATTGTGAAGTTAAACGTGGGAATCTGCAAGTTGCTGTCCGAAATTCACTGTAAGTCTTCGGAAAATGGCACATTGCTGTTTGGTGCGCCATTCAAATATATCCAGCAGTGTGTGTTTGTTGTAATAGTCTCGTGGATAGAGAATAAACTCTCCAAAAATAGTGTTAATTTCAGCCTAAATACCCTTTTAATAGCATGGTAAGTCTTAATTGCTGTCAAACAACCGCTCTAGAACAATTGTGGAAACATATTTCTCCAGTTTTAATCATTGTTTGAGATTTTAATATGTAAATGAAATCAAAGACCCTTAAAACATTTGCAGCCAAATTAGTATCTGTATTTTTTACATAAAGGATTTCAAGTTATTTTTTTCACCAAAGTATTTAACAGAGCCAATTCCTCTCATTCAAGAAAAGCTACATAAAGCTGTCCATGTGTAAAAATTCCCCTCTCGTGCCAACCCCGCCTTCCCATTCCAAGCCATTCAATGCCATTCTATTTTTCCTATGCCATCCCCAACAATTCTTCCTATCCTTCCCATGCCATGTCCATCGCATTCTTGCCTTACCAATCCTCATGGAAATGATCTCTCCACTCAAGGGAACTTTGTTGTTGCCCCTCCCCCTCCCACCCCCACAACTTCCATTGTTTTTGTTCTCCACCGCATCCCACACTGTCACAGCCACCACCAACAACCATTGGCGACTGCGTACGCATATGCACCCGACGCCTCCTTGTGCTCTACATGCCTGTGTGCAGCAAGCACTGCCAATAAAATAACCTCAACAGATGCACACCTTAAATATTCAATCAAAATAGTCCAGGTGGACAAAAACTGAAATTTGTAGTAGAAATAAGATCATTAGAAAGAAGGTGAATGGGGCAGCACGGTGGTGCAGTGGTTAGCATTACTGCCTCATGGCACCGAGGTCCCAGGTTCGATCCTCGCTCTGGATCACTGTCTATGTGGAGTTTGCACATTCTCCCCGTGTTTGTGTGGGTTTCGCCCCCACAATCCAACGATATGCAGGCTAGCTGGATTGGCCACGTTAAATTGCCCCTCAATTGGAAAAATGAATTGGGTACTCTAAATTTATTTATTTTTAAAATGCTTTTTAAAAGAAAGAAGGTGAAGCACATTGGCGTTTACCAGAAATATTTTAAAATTAAAATTGTGATGTCTTCAAAAAACAGTTTACTCTCCGTTTATAAATTGTAACAACATTTCATTTTACAATCTCAACAAAGATACAGCTGAACTTTTCAGATATGTCAGATGTTAGATTATATTTACAACAGATAATAATAATTATAATCACTTATTGTCACAAGTAGGCTTCACTGAAGTTACTGTGAAAAGCCCCTAGTCGCCACATCCTGTTCGGGGAGGCCAGTACAGGAATTGAACCCACGCTGCTGGCATTGTTCTGCATTACAAGCTAGCTGTTTAGCCCATTGTGCTAAACCAGCCCCACTGAATGACTGGCAAAGCAAGTGATGCACTGTCGCCTTCAAACCTCAAGTGATGCATTATCCCCTCAAAACCTCTCTGCAGCTTTGACACACTGGACCACACTATCCTCTTTCAAATTCCCCCTCCAATGTCCATAAGACCATAAGACCTAGGAGCGGAAGTAAGGCCATTCGGCCCATCGAGTCCACTCCACCATTCAATCATGGCTGATTTCAACTCCATTTACCCGCTCTCTCTCCATAGCCCTTAATTCCTCGAGAAATCAAGAATTTATCAACTTCTGTCTTAAAGACACTCAACGTCCCGGCCTCCACCGCCCTCTGTGGCAATGAATTCAACAGAACCACCACTCTCTAGCTGAAGAAATTTCTCCTCATCTCTGTTCTAAAATGATTCACTTTTATTCTAAGGCTGTGCCCCCGGGTCCTAGTCTCCCCTGCTAATGGAAAGAACTTCCCTACGTCCACCCGATCTAAGTCATTCATTATCTTGTAAGTTTCTATTAGATCTCCCCTCAAACTCCTAAACTCCAATGAATATAATCCCAGGATCCTCAGACGTTCATCGTTTGTTAGGCCTACCATTCCTGGGATCAACATGTGAATCTCCGCTGGACCCGCTCCAGTGCCAGTATGTCCTTCCTGAGGTGTGGGGCCCAAAATTGCTCACAGTATTCTAAATGGGGCCTAACTAATGCTTTATAAAGCTTCAGAAGTACATCCCTGCTTTTATATTCCAAGCCTTTGAGATAAATGACAACATTGCATTTGCTTTCTTAATTACGGACTCAACCTGCAAGTTTACCTTTAGCGAATCCTGGACTAGGACTCCCAAGTCCCTTTGCACTTCAGCATTATGAATTTTGTCACCGTTTAGAAAATAGTTCATGCCTCTATTCTTTTTTCCAAAGTGCAAGACCTCGCACTTGCCCACGTTGAATTTCATCAGCCATTTCTTGGACCACTCTCCTAAACTGTCTAAATCTTTATGCAGCCTCCCCACCTCCTCAATACTACCTGCCCCTCCACCTATCTTTGTATCATCGGCAAACTTAGCCAGAATGCCCCCAGTCCCGTCAACTAGATCATGAATATATAAAGAGAACAGCTGTGGCCCCAACACTGAACTCTGCGGGACACCACTTGTCACCGGTTGCCATTCCGAAAAATAACCTTTTATCCCAACTCTCTGCCTTCTGCCTGACAGCCAATCGTCAATCCATGTTAGTACCTTGCCTCGAATACCATGGGCCCTTATTTTACTCAGCAGTCTCCCGTGAGGCACCTTATCACAGGCCTTTTGGAAGTCAAAATAGATAACATCCATTGGCTCTGCTTGGTCTAACCTATTTATTATCTCTTCAAAGAACTCTAACAGGTTTGTCAGGCACAACCTCCCCTTACTAAATCCATGCTGACTTGTCCGAATCCGACCCTGCACTTCCAGGAATTTAGAAATCTCATCCTTAACGATGGATTCTAGAATCTTGCCAACAACTGAGGTTAGGCTAATTGGCCGATAATTTTCCATCTTTTTCCTTGTTCCCTTCTTGAACAGGGGGGTTACAACAGCGATTTTCCAATCCTCTGGGACTTTCCCTGACTCCGGTGACTTTTGAAAGATCATAACTAACTCCTCCACTATTTCTTCAGCTATCTCCTTTAGAACTCTAGGATGTAGCCCATCTGGGCCCGGAGATTTATCAATTTTTAGACCGCTTAGTTTCTCTAGCACTTTCTCCTTTGTGATGGCTACCATATTCAACTCTGCCCCCTGACTCTCCTGAATTGTTGGGATATTACTCATGTCTTCTACTGTGAAGACTGACGCAAAGTACTTATTTAGTTCCTCAGCTATTTCCTTGTCTCCCATCACTAGATTAACAGCGTCATTTTGGAGCGGCCCAAAGTCTACTTTTGCCTCCCGTTTGTTTTTAATGTATTTAAAGAAACTTTTACTATCATTCTCAATGTTACTGGCTAGCCTACCTTCATATTTGATCCTCTCTTTCCTTATTTCTCTCTTTGTTATCCTCTGTTTGTTTTTGTAGCCTTCCCAATCTTCTGACTTCCCACTACTCTTTGCCACATTATAGGCTTTCTCTTTTGCTTTGATGCATTCCCTAACTTCCTTTGTCAGCCATGGCTGCCTAATCCCCCCTCTGATAACCTTTCTTTTCTTTGGGATGAACCTCTGTACTGTGGGCTCCATCACAAGCTGTTCCAAAAAGCCCTCCTGTAAACATTCAATGAATTCCCTTTCCTTGGGTCCACTGGTAGCATTATTTACCCAGTCCACCTGCATATTGAAGTCCCCCATGACCACTGTGACCTTGCCTTTCTGACATGCACTTTCTATTTCGTGGTGCATTTTGTGCCCCTGGTCCTGACCACTGATAGGAGGCCTGTACATAACTCCCATTTTGTTTTTTTAGCCTTTGTGGTTCCTCAACTCTACCCACACAGACTCCACATCATCTGACCCTATGTCGTTTTGTGCTATTGATTTAATTTCATTCCTAATTAACAAGGCAACCCCGCCCCCTCTGCCCACCTCTCTGTCTTTTTGATAGGTTGTGAATCCTTGGATGTTTAAATGCCAGTCCTGAACCCGCTGCAACCACGTCTCTGTGATGCCTACCACATCATACCTGCCAGTCACAATCTGGGCCACAAGCTCATATAGCTTGTTCCGTACACTGCGCGCAATTAAATATAGCACCTTTAATTCTCTATTGACCGTTCCTTTTTGTTTTCTTAGTGTGGTGGACCTTGGTTTACTGAGCCTTTCCATACACTGTGTCATATTTTGTGAGATGGGGACTATCGTAACCTCTCCTGAGTTCTGTCTTTTCGTGCTTTTTTGTATTCCTAAGCAGCTACGCTTCCCACTGATTACTTCACTCTTGGTTCCCTGACTTTCCCTTCCCCCCCCAATCTCTAGTTTAAAGTCCGATTGTACAGCTCAATGAGACTGCCACTGCTTGGTCCCATATTTATGTATGAGAAAGGAACTGCAAAGGTATAGGGAAATGGCAGGGGAGTGGGTGTTAGCTGAGTTGCCCTTGCAGAGGGTCAGCATTGGGATGATGGGTCAAATGGTCTCCTACTGTGTTAGATCCATGATTCCATAATCCATAGAATCTCCAGCATTGGCACTTATTACTCACACCATCACTTCTGGAGGACCACAAAAATCTATGGTTGGACCTTTCCCCTTCCTCAACTGCATTCTGTTCTTTAGCAACGTCCATTGCTGCTATCTCAACATTCATTGGCTCCAAGTCCCCAGTGCATCAAACTTAACAATATCATTATTATGTTTGACTTTGCCTCTCCCCATCTTTTAATGCGCACAATTCTGCCCAGCCTAATGCTTTCCATTCCTCTGAATCTGCAGTTAAAAATTGGATTAAGCCAGATAATGAGTGCAGGAATTGCAATTATCCTGTAATCATTCTTGTTGGGGCAGGCAGCCCATAAGCTTCATGCTGCCAAAACATTTGCATGATTGCAGTGTACAGCACAGTGTGAAATGTAGTGCTGAGTGACTATAAGCTCAGCAGGGGTCCCAGATGCTCTTAAAGCTAGCATGGCACTAAGCTAGCCTGCAGCTTTTAAAGGTAGCCTTCCCCTCTTAACAAGGAGCAGCTGGTAAAGTCGCAAGTAGCTTTGGTGGGAGATACAGGAAAGCAAATGAAGCAACAGGCTGGGTGGAGGGTGCCCAGTTTTCCATTGAGGACTGACTTAAACACTGAGTGATGGAGGTTGAAGGGAGGATAAATGTCACGTTTCCACCATGGACGTCAGAATGCCCTCGGGGCACATTATTTAGAAGAGTGCCTTGTACCATGGTGCCAGCCGGCGCCGAAAGGTCTTCGCCGGGCGACGCATGCGCGGGAGCGTCAGCGGCTGCTGACGTCATCCCCACGCACGCGCAGGGGAGGGGGTCTCTTCCGCCTCCGCCATAGTGAAGACCACGGCGAAGGCGGAAGAAAAAGAGTGCCCCCACGGCACAGGCCCGCCCGCAGATAAGTGGGCCCCGATCGCGGGCCAGGCCACCGTTGGGGCATCGCCCCGCGCCCCCCCCCCCCCCCCCCCCAGGACCCCGGAGCCTGCCCGTGCCGCCTTGTCCCGCCGGTAAGGTAGGTGGTTTAATCCACGCTGGCAGGAGAGGGTTGACAGCGGCGGGACTTCGGCCCATCGTGGGGTGGAGAATCGCCGGGGTGGACCCACCGACTGGCGCGGCGCGATTCCCGTCCCCGCCAAATCTCTGGTGGCGGAGAATTCGGGACATGGCGGGATTCACGCCAGCCCCCGGCGATTCTCCAACCCGGTGGGGGGTCGGAGAATCACGCCCATGCTGTCTCACCTTCCATTGCAGCTCAGGCAGAAGTTACCTAATGTCTGAGTGTTACAGTGGAAGCTGAAACTGAAGTCATGAGATCCATGTTTGTTGCCATGCAAGGTCATACTGCTGCCATGCAGGGCCATACTGCTGCCACGCAGGGTCACACTGCTGTCGTGCAGGGCCACACTGCTGCCACGCAGGGTCACATTGCTGCCACACAGGGTCACACTGCTGCCACGCAGGGTCACACTGCTGTCACGCAGGGCCACACTGCTGCCACGCAGGGTCACATTGCTGCCACGCAGGGTCACATTGCTGCCATGCAGGATCATCACACTGCTGCCATCTTGGCTGCTGATGCCAGTGCTGAAAGGATCTAGCAGCGTTTCATTGCAGTCCAGCAATCTGTGCTCCAGCAAATCATTAGGCTTGCTGAGGTGCCACTCCAGTTGAGTGGCCATAACACCATGGAGTTCAAACCTGCTGATCTCTCTCAGGATGAAAATATTCATGCTCCCACCACAGCCACACCATCAGGGCTTGTAGCTAACAAGCCCAGACTGCGGTTACCCATGCTGAAGTGAAGGACTGAGATCTCAGAGCAACTCCAGTGGGCTGACAGAGGAACTAGCTTTTCTTCCTGGCCTGGCTGCAGCCTGACCAGATTGAACAGTGCCTGATGACTCTTCCTTTCCTCCTCTTCATCCTCCTTCTTTCATAGTGGCTGCCAAAGGGCAGGGGTTGTGTCTGTATGGTGGCAAGGACTCTGGAGGATGCGGGAGACAAGCATGAATCTAGAGATATGCTCCAGTGTGTACTGTGAGGGTTGCCCCAGGTGATCTATGCAGCAGAGCTGGAACAGGAGCTTTTTGCAATAAAAAAGTACACATATGATATAGTGATTGCCTTATCCAGGGATATCACTGACATATAGGAGGCTAAAACATGAAAAATTTCATCTATAAGAAAAAAAATAATTGACCATTATTAGATTCTATAGATCAACACTATTTTAGCACCATCACTAACTTAATGACAAATAGGCTACAGTCAGTGTTAAAGTAATGACAAACAGTAAACCTAGATGCATGTATGTTACCAACCTATTTACAGAAAGATAGATATTATGGTCAGGTGAGAAGAGATAGAATGGCTCCCCATTCTTTTGACCGCATCCACGTTCTAAAAAAAAAGAATATGCCTGCCAAATTAGTGAGTGCTTAACTCTTTACGTACTTTGACAGTAAAACACACTCACAGAGACACCTGGGGCGGGATTTTCTGACCCCGGGGCCGGGTCGGAGAATCGCTGGGCCGGGCGTGATTCACGTGACGCCGGTCCGCCCATTCTCTGGTCACCGGAGAATCGGCGCCATTGACGCCGCTGCGGTCGGTGCAGCTCTGGTCGGGGGCTGCTCTACCCGGCCACCTCGCAGATTCTCCACGCGGGATGGGCCGAGTGGCCGCCGAGATAGCCCGAGTCCTGCCGCCGCCGTTCACATGTGGTCTTACCCGGCGGGACCTCGCCGTCCATCCTGCAGGGGGCTGCCTGTTGGGGGGGAGGGACGACGGGAGGGAAGGGGGTCCTCCACCGTGGCCTGGCCCGCGAGCGGGGCCTACCAATCAGCGGGCCGGCTTCTCCTGGTGGGGCCCTCTTTTACTCTGAGTCGGCCCCTGTCGCTCTCCGCCATGTTGCACCGGGTCCAGCACTACAGCCAGTCGCAGCGCGCATGCGTGAATTCGCGCCGGCCGCAGTACGCATGCGCAGACCCGCGCCGCCCGTTTGACGCTGGTCTCAGCAGTTGGAGCTGCGTGTGTCGCTCCAGTGCCGTGCTGGCCCCCTGTAGGGCTCAGGATCGCTGCTCCTGCGGGCCTGTTGACGCCGTCGTAAAATGTGATATGGGGAGTCCCTGATGTGGATGGGTTTCTGATATGGGGCCTCTGTTGAGGGATCTGTAATATAAGGATCTGATGGGGTTTCTGGTGGGGCGTTCTGATGTGGGCCTGATCGGAGTCTCTGGTGGGTGTCTCTGGTGATGATGCCTGATGGGGTCTCTGATGGGGTCTCTCATATGGTGGTCTGGTTGGGGGGGGTCTGATGGGTTGGGGGTGGGCAAGATTCACATACTGGAGGGGAGGGTGATCCTCTGATAGACTTAGGGGGCACTCATGTTAAATACATACCACTTTGGTTCACCGAGGGCCATGCTGGCAAATACTTGCACCAATCTACGTCCCCATGAATCCTGGCTGAGAGGTCCGGAGAATCATGGTGGCATGGAAAATCCAATGTCCAGCCTGTTAATAGGATGCAAATGGATTCAAATGAGTCATTTGCATCCTTCCGCTGGCACAGGGCACAAAACTCAATGCCACCACCAGCGGGGGACTAGAGATTCACAATATTGTCGGACATGAGATTCTCTGCCACATTGGGAACTCTGCTACCGGCGGCGGGCAGCGGAGAATCCCCTCCTCTAGCTGACATTATCTTCAGCATCCTCCAACATTGTCGACTCAAGTTTCACATCACCCCTTCTGGACGAGGTACAATAATCATTAAATTCCTTTTTGTTGGGGTCTGGCCCAAGGAAAGCATTTATTTCAAAAACCTGGCACCGACTGCCTCTTTTCCTCTTCTAAAGCCTTGTTACGCGTGATCAATTTTCACTCGCATCTGTACGTAATGTTTTGGGAATTTTATGCCAACAGACATGTGGCCTGGAATTCTCAAGCTGCTGGGATTCTCCTTTCCCGCTGGCAGTGCGGCCCTTCCCGTGGGTTTCCCGGAGACATGGGGTGGCTTCAATCGGAAATCCCATTGACAAGCAGCAGGAAGAGAGAATCCCGCCGGCAGCGAATGGCGTACTGCCAAGAACCAAGCGGCTGGGGGATTGCAGAATCCCATCGTGGTCTTTGGTGAATTTCCAGTTATTGGAAATTCCGGGGATTGGGGTGGTGAGGATAAAACTTCACAGGTTGCTGTTCCAAGATTTGTAATGTACAATTTTCTGTTACTGCATTGTTGCACTGCTCGTTAAGTTCTTAACTCTTTAACTGCTGTCGTGTTTAATAGTTCAGGTTCAGGCACATTGACAATTCTTGGTCGGAATTTTCCAGGCGTTGGGATTCTACTCTCCCGTCGTCTACACCCCCCATCAATCGGTGCACTGCCGAGAAACCCGCTTCTGGGGGACCGGAGAACCCTACCCTTAATGTCTCAGGTGAGAGTAGGTTGTAAACTATTTTTAAACAGTTATGAGGCATCTGGGGCGTCATTCTCCGACCCCCCGCCGGGTCGGAGAATGGCCTTTGGCCGCCGTGAATCCCGCCCCCGCCCACGCCGAAGTCTCCGAAGGGAGAAAAGTCGGCGGGGCGTTAATGGCGCCGCTGCCGCGGAGAATGTCACGGGTCTGCGCAAGGCAGCCGATTTTCGGCCTGCCGATATTCTCCCTTCCGGATGGGCCGAAGTCCCGTCGACGTGATGACCGTTCACGTCGGCGTCAATCAAACCTCCTTTTCATCGGCGTGACCCGGTGCTCCAGGCTCACGCCGACCAGCGAGGAGGTGAGTGACGGCCTGGGGGGTTGGCTCTGGGCAGGAAATGGCGTGGCCGCAGACTGATTGCGTGAGGAGAGGTGTGTCTCGGCTTGTGTGTGTGTGCGGCGGGGGGTGGGGGTGGTTAAAGTAGGCTGGGCTCCGGGGGAGTGCCGGGAGGGGGTCCGTGCCGGGGTGGAGGTTGGGGGTTGGGGGGGGTCCGTGCTGGGGTGGAGGTTGGGGGTTGGGGGGGGTCCGTGCTGGGGTGGAGGTTGGGAGGGGGGGTCCGTGCTGGGGTGGAGGTTGGGGTTTGGGGGGGGTCCGTGCTGGGGTGGAGGTTGGGGAGGGGGTCCGTGCCGGGGTGGAGGTTGGGGGGGGGGTCCGTGCTGGGGTGGAGGTTGGGGGGGGGTCCGTGCTGGGGTGGAGGTTGGGGGTTGGGGGGGGTCCGTGCTGGGGTGGAGGTTGGGAGGGGGGTTCGTGCTGAGGTGGAGGTTGGGGGTTGGGGGGGTCCGTGCTGGGGTGGAGGTTGGGGAGGGGGTCCGTGCCGGGGTGGAGGTTGGGGGGGGGGTCCGTGCTGGGGTGGAGGTTGGGGGGGGTCCGTGCTGGGGTGGAGGTTGGGGGTTGGGGGGGGTCCGTGCTGGGGTGGAGGTTGGGGGGGGGGTCCGTGCCGGGATGGAGGTTGGGGGGGGGGTCCGTGCTGGGGTGGAGGTTGGGGGGGGGTCCGTGCTGGGGTGGAGGTTGGGAGGGGGGTTCCGTGCTGGGGTGGAGGTTGGGGGTTGGGGGGGGGTCCGTGCTGGGGTGGAGGTTTGGAGGGGGGGTCCGTGCCGGGGTGGAGGTTGGGGGGGGGGGTCTGTGCTGGGGTGGAGGTTGGGGGGGGGTCCGTGCTGGGGTGGAGGTTGGGAGGGGGTCCGTGCCGGGGTGGAGTTTGGGGGGGGGGTCCGTGCTGGGGTGGAGGTTGGGGGGGGGTCCGTGCCGGGGTGGAGGTTGGGGGGGGGGTCCGTGCTGGGGTGGAGGTTGGGGAGGGGGTCCGTGCCGGGGTGGAGGTTGGGGGGGGGGGTCCGTGCTGGGGTGGAGGTTGGGGGTTGGGGGGGTTCCGTGCTGGGGTGGAGGTTGGGGAGGGGGTCCGTGCCGGGGTGGAGGTTGGGGGGGGGTCCGTGCTGGGGTGGAGGTTGGGGCGGGGGGTCCGTGCTGGGGTGGAGGTTAGGGGTTTGGGAGGGGGTCCGTGCTGGGGCGGGTGATGGGAGGGCAAATGAGTTGGTCCACCTGGCCAGGTGCCAGTCTCCAACAGTTGGACCCATGCGGTCCATGCCACCTGGCTGGGGGGAGGAGGGGATATGGGCAATGATGACATGTCGTCGTTCCCCTCCCCCCCACCAGGCCGTCATGTTTTCAGACCATCCAGCGATGTTGGCCGCCGTGGTGGCAGCCGCTCATGTCTATGTTGCCCTGGATGAGGAGGAGGAGGAGGAGGAGGAGGAGCGTGCCAGAGAGGCGGCGCAGGCTGCCGCAGAGGGGCAGGCGGCAGCCGCCCAGGCTGGAGGGACACCTGACCGACAGGACGAGGAGGGGGAGGCGGACGGCGCGGCCCCACGGCAACGGAGGCACCCGAGGGCGCCCCGTGTGTACCGGCTCCGGCAGTCATACCAGGACCTCACGGACCGGGAATGCAGGAGGAGACTCCGGATGAGCCGGGAAACCGTGGCACACATCTGCCACCTGCTGGCACACCTGTCACCGCGTGGCACTGGCGGGGGACACCCTCTCCCCGTGTCCGTCAAGGTTACGGTGGCCCTGAACTTTTATGCAACGGGGTCATTCCAGGCACCGAGTGGGGACCTGTCCGGCATATCGCAGACATCGGTGCATCGGTGCATCCGGGCAGTGACAGATGCCCTTTATGCCATGGCGCACCGCTACATCCGCTTCCCCGTGGACCGGGCCAGCCAAGATGCCCGGGCCGTGGGCTTCTCTGCCGTTGCCGGGTTCCCCATGGTCCAGGGCGCGATCGATGGGATGCACGTCGCCGTGCGGCCACCTGCAGATAACAGGGCCGTGTTCACTAATAGGAAGGGGACCTATTCAATGAACGTACAGGTGGTCTGCGACCACCGCATGATGATCCTGCACGTCTGCGCCCGTCACCCAGGCAGTGTACACGACTCATTCGTGTTGTCGCGGTCATCCATCCCCGGCATGTACGAGGGACGCCATCCCCGGCTGAGGGGCTGGTTGCTGGGCGACAGGGGCTACCCATTGCGATCGTGGCTGATGACGCCTATACGGAGGCCACGCAATGAGGCGGAGAACCGCTACAATGATGCCCATGTAGCGACAAGGGGAGTGATCGAGAGGTGCTTTGGCGTGCTGAAGATGCGTTTCAGGTGCCTGGACCTCTCTGGGGGCGCCCTCCAGTATCGGTCAGATAGGGTCGGCCGCATCATTGTGGTGTGCTGCGTCCTGCACAACATAGCCCAGCAGAGGGGCGATGTGCTGCAGGCAGAGGAGGGCGGAGTGGAGGAGCAGCAGGAAGAGGCCCAGTCCTCCCCAGATGAGGGGGATGGGGGCAATGGTCAGGGCAGACGGGGTAGGCACAGGCGGGTGGCTGTCCACCGTTACCGGCTGGCCCAGCGGGCACGGGACAGACTGATAGACGCCCGCTTCACTGACTAGATGGGCGTGGGAATCGGGTAGTATGGCCACAGACCGCACACCATGACAACAGCCGACCACCCACACCCCCCACCCATCCACCCACCCAGCAACCTCACCCCCCTCCCCAACCCCACACATCCCACCCGCATGCACACCACCCCCCCCCCCCAATTGCCGATCCACCGGCGGCACAACGGGCCGGGCTCACCCAGTTGCGGGTGGACGCGTGTCTATCGCAGGCCATGGAGGATGATGACAACCCGCCTCCGATGAGCTCCTGGCTCTACATCGTTGGACTATGTCTGACCCATGGCCACAGTACCACCATCCACCCGGACCATCCCTGCATGCAGCTGTGACACTGCAGCGCACGGTCCCGTCCTCTGCCCGGGGGATGTTGATGGCGGCCCAGGGGGAAGGGGGCAGACTCACCTGGGGCTGAGGTAAGACCACCCGTCACACACACACTTGCGCTCAACGTACATGACACGCCCGCACACTTTGGACAGAGCACAAAGGCAGCTTCGGTAGGTGTAACATTGACTTTAATAACCAAAGGAGTTCATGCACGTGCCCTAGCCCCTAAAACTCATCTGTGCCCTGCACCCGTGCCAACTTACTCAGTGTCTAATTGTTTGGCCTTACGGGCCCTTTGACTACGTCGACGTGGTTCCCCAGACGGTACAGCAGAACTGGAGGTGGACTCCTGTGATTCCTGCCCTCTGATACTGGATCCCTTTGGCGGCCGTTTCCTGGGGCGTCCTGGCCTAGATGGGCCAGGCTGCGGCCCGGGCGACTGGGATGGCGAGCTGCCAGCCTGTCCTGCCCGTTGCCCACCCGATGCACCTGGGACGGAAGGGGGGGAGTCCGAGGTGTCGCGGTGTACCGGGACCTCCCCTACAGAGGGAGCCGGGACGGACCACACCACCTCCTCCTCCCTCGGGGTGCCCGATGGCCCCCAGGCCTCTACATGGGTGGGGGATGCGAACGGACTGGCCATCCGACGCGCCCCCGACATCTGGCGCTGCCAGTCCTGGAGGCCCGTGCTGGTATCGACAGGGGTCTGCAGGTTTGCAGCCATGGAGCCCAGGGGGTTGTCGAACCCTATCTGTGACAGTGCGACGCCAGCTCGCACATGGCCACTGGCGCCGATGCCCTCAGCGATGGCCTGCTGAGACTGGGCCATGGCCTGCAGAGACTGGGCCACGGCCTGCAGAGACTGGGCTATGGCCTGCTGAGACTGGGCCATGGCCTGCTGAGACTGGGCTATGGCGTTGAGCGCCTCTGCCATCTGGCGCTGGCACTGGCTCATGGCCTCCTGTGAGAGGGCAGCCATTTCCTGGGCCACAGACGCCGCCTGCACGGAAGGCCCCAGGCCTCGCAAACCGTTCCCCATGTCTGACACCGTCGCACCCATTGCCTCCACCGCGGACGCCACCCGTGCGGTGTCAGCCTGGGTGGCACGCATGACCGGGACCACTCCCAGCTCCTGGACCCGGGTGGACTCCTCCACCTGCGACCGCAGCCGCCGCAAGCCACCCGTCACCCTATTCGCTCGTCTCCGTGTCGGTGGTTGCATCGGATCTATGTGTGGGTGTGGTAACTGCAGGAACCCGGGATCCATCTGGGCGGCAGATGTTCGCTTGGCCTGGGCTGCCCTCCGACCGCCCGGTCCCTCTGCTGCTCCTACCTCCACCTGCTGTACCGGGACGGCTGTGTTGTGCGCACCAGTGAGTGTACCAGACGCCTCATCACTAAAGTGCCCAACCGTGGTGAGTGTTTCTGCGATGGTGGAGGGTGTTGGTGACAGCAGTGGCGTTGTGTCGTGCTCTTCGTCCCACTCTGAGTCCATGGCACTTTGGGGTGGGGGTTCGTCTCCACCCATCCACTCTGAGTCACTGTCCGGTATTTCGTCTTCCCGGGTAGGGGTGTCCTGGGTAGTGGTGTCCCGGGTAGGGGTGTCCTGGGTAGTGGTGTCCTGGGTAGTGATGTCCTGGCTCGGATGTGACGGGGGCCTGTGGCTGCCCCCCTCATCGCTGGGTGGTCGCTCCCGCACGTGACGGGGGTGTCGTTTCCCTGTTGCTCCAGGTCTCTCCGTCTCCCGTGGTGTGCGAGGGGCATCCTGCGGGCGTCGCATGCTGGAGGGTCCGGGTCTCTCCGTCTCCCGTGGTCTCCGAGGGGCATCCTGCGGGCGTCGCATGCTGGAGGGTCCGGGCCTCTCCGTCTCCCGTGGTGTGCGAGGGGCATCCTGCGGGCGTCGCATGCTGGAGGGTGTGGGTCTCTCCGTCTCCCATGGTGTGCGAGGGGCATCCTGCGGGTGGTCTGCATCTGCGGGGATGGGTGCCTGGACGTTTTGTCCTGCGATACACAATGAAGCATGCATGGTTAGACATCAGGCAGTGATCAGGTGATACGGGGGAGGGGGATATAGGGGAGGGGGGATATGGGGACGGGCTGTTGGTGGCTCACTTGCTCGTGGGGCCCCGACCTCTGCATCAGCAACCTCCCGGTCCTCAGGTCCGCCAGCCAGTTCCAGGGCCCTTTCCTCGTGTACGGTCAGTGGCCTCTCATCAGCGGGCCCTCCTCCAGTCCTCACATGCTCCCTATTGTTGTGTGCGCACTTCTCCTGTGGGGGGGGGAGGTGGTGGCAGGGGTAAAAGGCAACAGTGTTAGGCAGGTATATGAATGTACGCCATCGGTTGCGCGTGCATTGCAGAGGTTAAGGTTAGGGCTGGATTCACTTGGGGATATGGGGGAGGGGGGGATATGGGGGAGGGGGGTATGGGGGTGGGGGGGATATAGGGGATATGGGGGAGGGGGGGATATGGGGGAGGGGGGTATGGGGGAGGGGGGATATGGGGGAGGGGGGATATGGGGGATATGGGGGAGGGGGGTATGGGGGAGGGGGGATATGGGGGAGGAGGGTATATGGGGGAGGGGGGATATGGGGGAGAGGGGTATGGGGGAGGGGGGATATGGGGGAGGGGGGATATGGGGAGGGGGGTTATGGGGAGGGGGGATATGGGGGAGGGGGGATATGGGGGATATGGGGGAGGGGGGATATGGGGAGGGGGGATATGGGGGATTTGGGGAGGCTCACCCTGCCTGCTCTGACGAGGTCGTTCACCTTCTTGTGGCACTGGGTGCCTGTCCGTGGTGTTAGGGCCACAGCGGTGACGGCCTCTGCCACTTCCCTCCACAGACGCCGGCTGTGGCGTGGGGCAACTCTGCGGCCGTGCCCGGGATACAGGGCGTCCCTCCTCTGCTCCACCGCGTCCAGGAGCGCCTCCACATCGCGTGACTCGAACCTCGGGGCTGAGCGACGGCTAGCCATCCAGTCGGGTGTTGCGGTCGGGTGTTGCGGTCGGGTGGGGGGGAGCTGCGCGGCCTTATGAGCTGTCACGCCATGCAGCGCGTATGACGCTGCACGGCGTGAACCATTGCGCAAGCGCGGATCCCGTCACGTTGCTGCTAGCCCATTTCGGGCCGGAGACTATCGGCCCATTTTTATGACGTGCCGCAAGTGGGATTTGCGCCGTTTTTTGCGCCGATCGGCGGACTTTCCGCCGATAACAGAGAATTTCGCCCCTGGTATCTCTGTCCGCGCTTTGTCTTTAATGGGTTTTGAAACTAAAATTCTGGGTTCAGTGAGATTTGAATTTAGAATCTGACCATTCGATCCTTCAAATGAGCAAATCCACACTGACTTCACTTTTATGTTTCTTGTGGCTTTTGAAAGTGCTGTTCATCTTTGGGAGTGTTACCTTTCTTTCCCCTTACATTAGGGATATGTTTTCCCGCAATCTGTCCCATGTTCTTTGGTAATATACTGTCCAGCTTCTGCTGCACTCCACTGGACACTTCAACTATGTGAGGCTTGCCTGTTTGGAAACGCCTTTTCCCTATTTAAATCCTGCCAACAATGGGCGGGATTCTCCGTCTCACCAGCCGGCCAATGGGGCTTCCCGTTGTGGGCAGCCCCACGCCGTCGGGAAACCCCCGGGCTGCAGGCACAACGGAGAATTCCGACAGTGGAGAATCCAGCCCAATCTCTGATGCATTTCCTACAATCTAAGCTACTTTAATACTAACACCTTTACTCTCCCCCAGTTCTGCCTCAGCCCCTTTAAATTCAATTGGCTTCCTCTTGACTTCTTTAAATTCTGCTGGCTCTTCTTTAGCCTCTTTCATCCTTACTGGTCCAGTCACCCATTGTATGATTTTTGGGACTTCAGCCCTCTGCAGCTTTGCAGAATTTTGCTTGTTCTCAGTTTTCCCAGTCTCCGTTGATTGCTCTGGACCCTCTGGACACAGTACCTGCCATCCTGACAAGTAATTTCCCAACAATTGATCAACCCCCTGCATTGATAATTACACCAATGACCAACCTAGCCTGCAGGCAAATTTGAACTAAGGGAGCCTTCAAGCATTTGCCTGGAAATCTTTTACCATTCAGTGACATTTGATCTGCTTTGGGGTATCACAGCAACCTTTGCTCCAAATAGTGCTTGAAGACATATCTCTGAGGTTGGTTATCACTTTGCCATGTGCCTGGAATACAAAAGGAGTAATTTTCCCTTTGGTAGATATTCTGGACCTCTGCTACATTGGAGCATTGATTTATCACCTACGTGGTACAGGCATTGCCTTGCTTACAGCACCCTCTGTTGATCTTTTGGATCACCTACAACTCATGCTCTCATACGCTCAGGCATTCCTCACTGAAACCACAGAGGGCGTGCTTCTACTGGTTTACCATTTTTGTTCATTCTTTTAAAACTCATCTGTTTCTGCTTGCTTCCTCCCATTTTCGCTTCGGAGATTCTTCCCCATAGGTCTGCCTGGAAAGAGGGGAATGAGAATGGGGACAATCACATCTCTGAGGTTTTCATGTGTGGCATCTATCTTAACTGCAGATATCCATCAGGGAAAAGTAAATTGCTTAACCTTTTTGAACTCAACATACGTTTTCTCAGGCTGTTTCAGAATTTGTGCTGCTAAGTGTCCAGTGCCTACTCGTATGCACTCAGAGTGGCATTTTTGGTCAATCTCATGGTTCGATGAACTCTGACAACAGGGAATAAACTTTACATGCTTTTCCCATTAATCTGCTCTGTAGTAGAAGGGTCCAAATTTCTATTGAACAATTCAATGAAACAAACAAATTGTTTCCACATCCTCCTCGTTACATCCAGATACCAATTCAGAGTACTTGAGGAGCTATATGCTCGTTCCTGAGCTAGGGTCAGTTACCTAATCAAAGGTGTCTTCACGTGGAATGGTTAACCTTTCTTTATATAATTCAAGCTCCTTTGATTTCCTTTCCTATTTTACCCTCTGGAAGGCTCGTTCTATTTCCAGATCCAGGAATTCTCTCTACTCCATTCTTTACGGTCTTTCTTTCCCCTTTTACCTTTCTCCCCAAATTTCTCTTTCTTGTTCTTGAAATTCTAGTTTTAATTTCCACCACTGTATCTTTGCTAATGCTAGCCTGTCCATTTCACATTCCATACCTACATCCTGCTCTTAAGATTCAATGGTGAAATAGTTGGCCACGGGTTTTGGGATTTTGTGTTTCATAGCTTTTGGACGGTCACTCAATTCTAAATGTTTAGCTACATTGCATAGCTATTCAATGGATATGGCTTTTAATGTGTCTCAAATTACTTCACTCAGATCTATGAAGGTAGTGGCCTCATATATAGACATATTAAATATTCTATCACTGTAAAGTTTTTTAATTTTTCAAGGGATGAATTTGGTATCCTGCTTCTAATTTCTTGTTGCTTATGGGTCCAAATTCCCGTTACGATCAGGTGAGAAGGGGTAGAATGGCTTACCTCTTTTCCCACTCCTTACTTGATCACAACTTGATCCCACTCCTTACTTGATTCCCGTACCAGCCTCTCCGAACAGGCGCCGGAATGTGGCGACTAGGGGCTTTTCACAGTAACTTCATTTGAAGCCTACTTGTGACAATAAGCGATTTTCATTTCATTTTCATTCATTTTCAACAGGACATTCTTTTCGAAGGATATGCTTGCCGACTCAGTGAGTGTTTAACTGTTTACATGTGGCTGTAAAAGATACACACAGATAGGTTTTCTTGTAAGTTTTTAAAAGAAAAGAGAGTAGTATTTATTGTACTTAACACCCGATCTAATTAAAAATAAAGAAAGCCCTAACTCTCAAATACATATGGATTCAAGAGTACACACACGAATAGATTAAATAGTTTAAAAGTTCCAAAAAGTCAATTATATACAGATTTGGTAGACTGATACCTCGGGTCTTTTCAGACTGACC
Source organism: Scyliorhinus torazame (assembly GCF_047496885.1). Taxonomy (NCBI): domain Eukaryota; kingdom Metazoa; phylum Chordata; class Chondrichthyes; order Carcharhiniformes; family Scyliorhinidae; genus Scyliorhinus; species Scyliorhinus torazame. The sequence goes on along the minus strand of NC_092712.1, from coordinate 190,004,672 downwards.
TCAAGGGTCTTTCCAAATTCTGCGACGCTGCTGATTTACAGATGTTGTGTGCGATTTAACCACTGCATTGTGCCTGCCGAGGAACTGGGTTAAATAGCGGGAAAGGCCAGAATCGAGATTCGCGCTTGCGGCCCGCTCCCGATGGCGAGTTCCGGATCACGTCCAAATATGGCGAGCATATCATTAACCCACATTTGCATCCATGTCCATCTCATTAGCAAGATTGAAGTTGAATGCAACAGCCTCCCGGGAATTAACCGGCTGCCCAGCGAGAAATCACATGGACGTCGCTTAGTACTCCGTTTTAAAAATGCGAAGCTGTTGCAATGGCTTCTGAGAGGAACTGTGGAGATGGGTAGCCATTTCCATTTTCCGGTATGCAGCTCAAGGGCACTGGAGCTCTTGCCCCAGTGCTAGGAACGGGTATGGGGTGGGGTTGGGTGGTGAGGAACTTTTCGTCTGTGAGGCCTTCAAGTTATCTTTAAATATTGTGGAGACCCATAACGTGGGCAACTACAGCTGCTGCCTGTCTGTCCTACCAAACACTGATCTTGGTCCTATGCTGAAGATAGCTTTAACTCACTTAGACTGTGAGCAGCCTCTAGCTTCACAACTGCAGGCTATTGCTAATAAGCAATTGGCCTTGCTAGTTGTGAGAGCATTTCACAGATCTCAAATGGCTTCTTGTGGGTGCACGTGCCAAGTCTCAGACGATGATTATTACATTGCATTTCAACAGGGGAGCTGGACGTCAACACAGTGATATCCTCGAGACTATAGGGTATAAGAGTGTGGATCAGGGCAGGACACCTCAACACGGCCCCCCTAATAGTCCCGGCAGGAGTCTGGGGTCTTGGGGCTGCTGCTGTGGCCAGGGGTGCTTGTGCAGAGCAAGGTTTTCCAGTACAACTGGCTCGGTGGATGACACTCTTAGAGAAGGCAGGACATGTAAAGGTGTGGGAGGCTTGCAAGATTTGAGGGTCATGTACTGGATGCCCTAACTGATTGTCGGTCTCCCTCTTCTCAAATTCCTTGTAGATATAATAATATGGCTGGTGTTGTCGGTCCTGCAGAGGCAGATCTTGCATTGCTAGTGGAAGGCTGATGCCGGATAAGGTGGCAGAAGCGTTGATGCAGGCTGAAGGCAGCACCCCATGTGCAGGGCCCGTCGCACACCCTGAAGATCCGGCCGCCCATCAGACCAAGGAGGAACCTAGCGGGAATGCCAGTGACGGCTCAAGGTGTACAAGCATTGTCGGTCTTTTGAGGAGATGATGGACAGAATGTGCTGCAGGAGACTCTGTTTCAACAAAGAGACACTGCGGACTTGCCACCCCCTGGAGGAGGAGGACATCCGCTGCCGGTCGTCATGAAGGTCACTGCATCCCTGAAGGTCTATGCAACCGGTTCATTCCAGGACGCGAGCAGTGGCTTTGTATAGCATTTCCCAAGCTACAGCCCACAACTCCATCCATGAGGTCACGGATGCCCTGTATGTTCGGGCATCGGACTTTGCGCTGTACCAGGCCCACCTGGATGCCTAGGCTTAAGGATTCACCGCCATTTCCGGGGTGCACCAAGTCCCGGGGGTAATTGAGGCCATGCATGTTGCCTTGCGTCAGGGTGTGCCCTTCTTAACAGAAAGGCGTTCCACTGTGTCCAACTGTGTGTGACCACCACCTCCGGATCATGCACGTTTGTGCATGCTTCCCAGAGAGTGTGTCAGCTACATTCTGGGACACTCGGAGATCCCCAGCATCTTTGAGGACACCCCAAGATGATGGGTTGGCTCTTGGGAGATAAGGAGTACCCGCTTAGGTCCTGGCTGATGACACCAGTGCAGAGGCCGGAGACCGAGGTGGAGACCCAATATAACGAGACTCATGCTGTCACCCGTGCTGTCTTTGAGAAGTGCATCGACTGCTCAAAATGCAGTTCCGATGCCTGGACCTCACTGATGATGCATTGCAGTACACCCCCTAGAGAGTTTCCTGCTTTGTGGTGAACTGCTGTGTCCTCCACAACCTGGCACAGCAGTGGGGCGACATGCCAGTGGAGGAGGAGGAGGGACATACGGCCTCGTCTGAGGGGGAGGTGAACCAGGAGGGGATGGAGGACGATACGGGGGAGGACCCACAGGTGGAGCCAGAGGATGGAGGACAGGCTATTGCAAGAGTCCAGCATGCCCGGAGGACCGGGAGGCCGTCAATCTTGTCCGATTCTCATAGGACAAGGCTTTGTTTGTCAGCTCCCGCCCTCCCTCCCACCAATCCCTCCTTCCCTCCAATACATCTCTCCCCGACATTCCCACCTTCCCCCCAATCCCCATCCCTTGCATTGCCCTTCTTCCTCCTCCCAACACCTGAACATCCCCGCACCTCCTCCCTCCACTCCCCGACTACACTGTTCCACTCTCCAAGGTCTGTGCAACATCACCCCAGGGTGATGGGCCTGTGTCGGCCCTGTCAGCGGGGTCAATATACAAGGCAGGAGAGTGACGATCACTCGCTGTGAGGAAAGCTCTCGCGCTCCTCAGTTCATGCCAACATGTGGCTCCTGTCTTTCTGTTGACAGCTCATTCACACCCATCCTCTTAACAGAGTCTGTATCGGGCGCGTTTGATCTTGGGCCATTGTGCCCAGGGGGCGGGGCTGAGGGGAGCAGAGGGCAACACGGTGTGGCAGGCCCACTGTGAAGATTACCATGACAGAGGCTGCACAGGTATCAGGTTCAACATGTTTTGATTTTGAACATTCAACATTTCCATCCCCTCTAGCTACAGATTGTGATTCCCCCTCCACAGTGCCCAAACAGTGAGCCTCACTCTTCTTGATCTTTCGTGGTCTACTGCTATGTTCAAGTGTCTCCCCAGGATGCACACCAAAGGTGTAGGCAGCCTGCTGCTTTTCATTCCCTGTGGCCTCTGATGGCCTTGCCGGAGGTCCTCTGGATGGCCTGGAGCCGGTGGGACGCGGGGGGGGGGGGGGGGTGCTGATTTACCGGTTTCACTGGCATTGCCTTGCCACACTGTTCTGCTCGCTGCCCTTTAGATGCGCTGGTGTCAGGAGGGGGAGATTTGGAAGAACTGGAGACCGCCGTCATCTCCTTGATGGCAGACCCCGTGTTGATCTCCAGAACTTCCTCCTCCCCGATGGTGCATACGGGGCCCTGGGGGTCTCCATTGGATGAAGGGGCAACTGGAGTGAGCTCCAGAGATCTCTGCATCATCTAACTCGGATGGTCCTGGCAGCTCCACATTGTCTGCACCATGGTGTTGATGCCCTCAGTGATGCTCCTCAGTGACTGGGCCATGCTCTGCAGCACCTCGGCAATGTCCACCTGCGACTGGGACATATGCCTCAGTGATTGGGACATGATGTTCAGCCATGGTTATCACAGATTGAGCAATGCCTTGGGCACCACCAGTGAATATCCGGATGTTGTGCTCCAAGCTTTCCACTGCGGTCACCACCCTAGCAGTGTTAGCATCGGTGCCACACATTATCCGCATCATCTCCAGCGCCCGTAGTCTTTAGGATTCCTCCAATCGGCTATGCACTCACTGGAATGTTGCTGACATCCCCTCATGAGTGTTATGGCTGTGTCCTATCATCTGCAACAGCTCTGGGATAAACTTGTCCAGAGGGTCGGCATCTGACTGGGACTCAGCTGAGTCCTGACATCCAGCAGACCTCCGATTGCTGACTCCCTTGGATGTTCCTGATGTGCATCAGCAACTGTGTGGTGCTCACCAGATTGTGCCCCAGAAGCCTGTCCACTGTTGTTGCCCATCGAGATGTGTGTGTCTCTGTGCTTGTTGGTGGTGGGGCTGATAGCTGTGATGCCTGAATGGTAATCTCCTCAGAGCTCTCCTCCAAGGTGGTCTCCTGGGTGTCGGGGGTTGGGGGGGCGGGGGGGTGGGGGGGACACGACTCCGGATGGCCCAGCCCCATCAGATTGAAACCCTGCGAGACAATGGGCATGTGGTCTGCGAGAGGGAAGGATAATTTTGTCTGACATGAACAACACGTTTGAGACAGGTCATCTGGGTGAAGGGGCAATGGATCCATCTTCTGTGGCACAGCCCAATCTCACTGTGAATGACTGCTCTTTCATCGGTCAACCCTACAATTTCCAGTGCCCGTTCCTCATCGGGGGTGAGGATTTAAATCTCTGGTATTTCTCCCCCCATCTTGGGCATTTCTTGCTTGCTTGATGGGTTGGTGGGTCTATAGCAGGTGACATGTGTGGGCACCACACCAGGACATGAAGGGGTTGTGCAGGTGGGTGCCAGTGGGTTCTGAGGAACAAGCACGAAGATCGGATGTGGGGATGGTGTGAGCTTTCAGCAATTGATTTGTGGTGAGGGTGTTGGGAATTTGAAGGGCGGCAGATGGAATTGATGCCAGGAGAGAGGTGGTAATTTACCCTTGTAGTTCGCTGGAGTTGGTCTTTTTCCGACATTGTACATCGGTCCTCCTGGTCATGCTGTCTGCACTGACGGCTGTTGCCACTGCCTCCTGGGCATTATTGGTGGCTTTGCTGCTGGTCCTCTGACCACCTCTGGGGAAAAGGATGTCCATCCTGCATCGATGCCCTGGCAAGGTCAGCATCCACAAAGTGAGGAGCAGTTCTGCACGATGCCATGCTTGTGTGCTGACTGGGAGTGAGTGCTGAGGGAGCCTTTAAAAGCAGCTCCCTTAATCAGACGGTGAGACAGCCAGTAAAGGCGAGAAGATCATGTGGGCTCATTTCTGGCACTAAGTACTGTTAAATATGGGCCGCAATCCCGCCAATGCGGACATCGAGAAACATCCTCCCAAACGCGCTCAAAATCACACTTGGAAATGTTTCCTCTAAATCACACCTGTTGATGGGTTATTTCTATTTGATTTCCTGTAGTCAGCAGCTGGGTGTTAGATGTACCCCCCAGCTTATAGCTAGTCAAACAGGCACAGTTCAAGTTTGCAGGATGGATGGAGATAGAGAGAGTCCCCACACAGATAACGTCTGCTGTTCTCGTCCTCGTCTGTTTTCTGTACTGGGGCTGGATTCTCCGTTATGTCCCCACACTGTCGTAAAAACTATGGCATTTCACGACAGAAAAACTGGCGTGAAAGGGCCACATTTTCATAGCCCTGCAAGGGGCGAGCACTGACCCGTCGGGAAGCTCGCAGCTTTTGCTGCAGATACGGGCCCCGCCCTTCCGGGTCAGAGGCCAGTCATGCGCAACGGCTTCCAACGGCCACGCTGTGCTCCATGGTGGACTCAGACCACGGAGCTGGACCTCCCAAATAGTGCCCCTGATCGGCTGCGCGCCCGATGCAGACCGCCCGGCCAAAATTAGCCCGGTGCCGTATAAGGCCCTCCTGCCCTCTGATCTACCCACTCCCAACCATGGCGGCTGCGGGCTGAGTCCGCAGCAGCCACACCAGTTAGCTCATCGCAGGATCACCTCTCACTAACTGACCAGTTACCCAAACATGGTCCTAGCAAGTTGATTCCAGGTCCACGATTTAGACACAATTAGATTATGACTGGAAGAATTCCCTTCTCAGCCAATGCTCAAAGTGATTGTGTCAAATGGCTTGTTGCACACTCAGTTAAATACTGGTGCTAGACAAGCTAGCTATGTTATAATGGCTTTGCAATTTGCAGGATATAGCTGTGCTCATTTTAGAAGCTGCTGTTTTAAGTCACTGATAGGGGGCGGGATTCTGGCATGAATCCCACCCCCGCCGGTTGCCGAATTCTGCGGCACCGGATATTCGGCAGGGGTGGGAATCGCGCCGCGCCAGTTGGCGGGCCCCCCCAGCGATTCTCCGGCCCGTGATGGGCCGATGTCCCGCTGCTGAAATGCCTGTCCCGCTGGCGAGAATCAAACCACCTCTCTTACCGGCGGGACAAGGCGGCGCGGGCGGGCTCCGGGTGATCTGGCCCCGGGGGGTGCCCCACGGTGGCCTGGCCCGCGATCGAGGCCCACCGATCCATGGGCGGGCCTGTGCCGTGGGGGCACTCTTTTCCTTCCGCCTTCGCCATGGTCTCCACTATGGCGGAGGCGGAAGAGACCCCCTCCACTGCGCATGCGCAGGGATGCAGTGGGCGGCCGCTGACGCTCCCGCGCATGCGATGCACGGCAAAGTCAGTTTTGTGCCAGCTGGCAGGGCACCAAAGGCCTTTCCCGCCAGCTGGCGGGGCGGAAATCAGTCCGGCGCGGGCTTAGCCCCTCAAGGTGAGGGCTCGACCCCTCAGGATGCGGAGGATTCCGCACCTTTGGGGCGGCGCGATGATTCACGCCGTTTTTGGCGCCGGTCGGCGGAGATCACGTGGATTGCGGAGAATCCCGCCCATGATGTTGTTCAGTCTTTTAAAACTCAACCAGTGATATCTGCCCAAAAAATACATGGTCATTTTTGATATAAAGCATGGCTTTATAACAATAGGGACTGATGGGCTTCAAATAAGTCTATGGTGCCTACTATGAAGAACAACTAATGGAGTATGGCACAACGGCAGGAGGAAAGTAAGAAACACATTAAAAAGGCATAACACCAATGATCAGCATTCTTAGTTCTCAATGCAGCTTAATCAGCAGAATGGTATCTCTGCATTTCATAAGTCAGTAAATTAAGTTGAAGATAATTGGATTGAGTAATCTTGTGTCTGTGAAATCAATAGACAGGACCCCTCTCTGACATACCCTCTTAGTTTGCATAGCAGATAAATTTAATACATTTTTTTAAAAAGCTGTCAAAACTAAAATATTATTAGCTTAATTTTACCATAATAGTCATTAAAATGTCAACCCACAATCACTATATCTAATGTTACTGATTAATTGTTTTTAAAGGTAAGCGTAATGTACTTAATGCAGTGGTTTCATTCAAAATCTGATGTTAATGCCTGCCAGGTCAGTTTTAGTTAGCTCACTGATCGTTTGGCTGATGTATAAGTTGTCAGCAATTTTTTAAAAAGGAAAATCGCAGAGATTCAATTTTAATGCTGACTCTCATCGTGTGAATTTATATTGCAAAACAGATCGAGTGAATGGTTTTTGAGTTCACGACAGGTTTAGAACAACAATTTATAATGGCTTTCCATATTATTTTGCACATTTCAATTCAGCCGTGTTAATGTGAAATCATGTAATTTAAAGCTGCTTCACTCCTTTATTGATGGATCTGATTGCGGCTCACTTAGAGATATTTGAATCATTTTCCACAGAAATAATATGGAAATCATGGTTCCGATTAAAGATTGTGATTTAAAGCTAAATATATTCATTCAAATTAAAAAGCAGTGAGATTAAAAAGTAATTATTTATTAAGTTTCCCTTCCTCTTAATACTATAAACAATATGCAATTCATCTGCTGTCCCAGTAATAAAATAATTCAGGTGCATTGTGATGGATGGCTCCTAATTTCAGGCAATCAGCAGGAGTGACTGGCACAGTCGGATTATGGACAGCATAAAATAAAACACAGAAACAGACCCACAGTCAGTCAGACTTTAAACTGAAAATTGTGAGGCCAAGCATTTAGCAGCCCTGAAGCTGAAAGTGCATCTTGGGAACGGGTAATGGAAAGTAGGGATATGGCGGATGAATTAAACAGATATTTTGCATCTGTCTTCACTATAGAGGACACATGTAACATCACAAAAGCAGCTATCAATCAGGAAATGGAAGGAAGGGAGGAACTCAGGAAAATTATGACCACCAGTGAAGTGGTATTGAGAAAATTGTTGGGTCTCTGAGCTGACAAATCACCAGGTGCGGATGGACTTCACTCTAAGGTGCTCCATTGCAGAGGGATCTGGGGGTTCTCGTTCTAGAGTCACAGAAATCTAGCATGCAGGTACAGCAAATGATAAAGAATGTTGGCATTTATAGCTAAAAGAATAGAGTATAACGGTAATGAAGTGTTGTTGCGACTATACAAGGCATTGGTGAGATTACACCTGGAGTATTATGCACAGTTTTGGTCCACCTATTTGAGGAAAGATGTAGTTGCATTGGGGGTAGTTCAGAGGAGGTTCACTAGGTTGATTTTAGTGACGAGGGATTTGTCGCATGACGAGTGATTGAACAGTTTAGGCCTATACTCTTTAGTGTTTAGAAGAATGAGAGGAGATCAAATTGAGGTATACAAGGTGATAAAAGGTATGGATGCTTCCTCTTATGGGGCATTCTAGAATGAGAGGTCATAGTCTTAGGAAAAGAGGTAAAAAATTTAAAACGGAGTTGAGGAGAAACTATTTCTCTCAAAGGGTTGTGTATCTATGGAATTCGCTACCCCAGAGTGCAGTGGATGCTGAGACTGTGAGTAAATTTAAGGAAGAATTGGACAGATTTTTAATTGGTAATGGGTTGAAGGGTTATGGAGAATGGGTAGGACGGTGGAGTTAAGGCCAGGATGCGATCAGCCATGATCGAATGGCGGAACAGACTTGGTGGGCCAAATGGCCTAATTCTGCTCCTATATCTTATGAATTTATAAGGTCTTGAAAGAAGTGGCTAATGAGAAAGCTGATGTATTGATTTAAATTTTCCAAAATTCCCTAGAATTGGACAAGGTTTAATTAGATTGGAAGATAGTAAATGTAGCTCCTTTGTTCAAAAATGGAGGGAGACAGAAAGCAGAAAACTACAGGTCAGTTAGCCAATATCTGTCATCAGAAAAATGTTAAAAGCCATTATTATAGATGTTACAGCAGGGCACTTGGAAAGTTCTTTGAATGAGTCACTTGTGCTGTGGATAAATGGGAACTGGTGGATGTACAGTTCTTAAATTTCCAGAAGCCATTTGATGAGGTGCCACATCAAAGGTTGTTGCGTAAAACAAAAGCTCATGGTGTAGCCATCTGGAATGGCCATTTACTATAAGAAACATGGGTGGTCGCAAAGCATAAAGGGAAATGCAGACAATGTAAGATTCAGGCAGGCTCAGAGCCTGAATGTATATTTGTGAGCGAAGAATCCAGACAGCATCGAAACCCCCAACCTATTAGCATTTTGATGGCCCATTTCCGTAAGACAAAGGACTGATACTTGAGTAACCGATACAATCCCAGACATTTCGGCGCCACTCCCTTTACTCAGGAAGCATCAACTTTAGGGTCAACAACCGCTTAGGACACGCCCAGCCATCAAGGCACCCGCCCCTTTATTGGCTCAAATAGAATACAGTGATCAAGAACTACCCAATTAATGATGTCCAAACCGAAGGACCGCCCAAAAGAGCGCAAAATTCCCCAAGGATCAAGAGAGACACCGCCATGTGTTCTATCTCTCTTGGACCTGGCGCTCCGGCAACGTCCACCTCCAAGTGCAGCACCACCAGAAGCAAGTTCAAGTTCAACGCCCGCTACCAGACGGATGAGCCCAGCTGAGCAGCAGTTACTTCTCCAGACCCAGTAAGTCCAGAATCGAACAAAGGCCACTGTTCCTCTGACCTAAGCCGGGTGCCTGAAGTTAAGTACAGGTTGTCATAGTTGATAGGTGTAGTTTAACTAGTAGTTTTTATGTTGCATGATAATTGTGTGTGTAAATCAAGTACCATTGATCGTGAATTAACTAACTGGTGTTTGGCTCTTTGACCGATATCCGGTTGAACCTTGTGGTGGTATCATTTGATACCTGGTGACACTGAGCAATATAATATCGATATCTAAAGAAAGAAGGGCAACCTTATTGATTTCCATATTTACAGCAGGTAAAAAAAGGCAACAGTTATTGGCGACATCTGACGGGACTCGACCCAGACATGACTATGCCACTCCGAGAGAATCCACAAAACGGTTGAATTAGAAATCCAAATTGGAAAAGTAAAAAGAAGCCACAAGCGTAAGACCAGTATCGATCAAACCTCCAAGATTCGGAAGTGTGTAATTTGAATGCGTACTAACAAGGGGTATAAGGTCACCTCGATAGATTTTGTTGCGTGAAACCTTCGGGAGTTGTGTAAACCGGAAAATAGCTGAAGCCGTAACCGCTGTTTGCTCCACCTTTTTATTCCCCCCTGTCCCAAATTCCCAGTAAAGAAACAGAGATAATCGTAGAGATGGCAATGAAGGCAATGGAACGCCTTATGTACCCACAGGAACCCGAGGTCGCAGCGACCAACAGAGCAGAACAGTGTCCCATATGGGAAGAGGAGATCAGGAAGTACCTAAAGGGGAAAGGATGGCCCCTATGGTCTAAGTTTTGTGCGAATGAGGAAACAGGTCCTGGTAGTATAGGACAAACTTGGTGGGATAATCTGACCGAGATCCACAAGAAGAATTTGAGTGGAGTTCGTAAGCCGATGGCAATCGTGTCCTGCTTGGCACATTGCGAGGCACAGAGGAGGTCGTGAGGACGCTCCGTAGACAGCTTGAGGAGAAGGAGAGTAGAGAGGGAAATGTTAGCGAGTGTGAGAGAGTAAATGAACAACTCCAAGAGCAGCTATCAGAGAAGGACAAGAAATGGCTGATGTCAAACGGACACACCAATCCTGTCTCGCTCACCTAAGTAACTTTCAGATCCAATATGATAAGGCCTACCAGGACACGCAACGTGCGGTTTTGGTAAGAGAGGAAATGGAACACCAAGCAGAACAGTTGAAAAAGCAATGTGAGAACTTAAAGGCAGCCCTACGAGCAATCCACAGTTCCACCACGGAACAGAGGCAGAGTTTCGTAGACCATGCCAAGTGCAGGCAGCAAATTGCAAGATTGCAATCACTGCTCTCAGTTCAGAATGGGTTCAGAGACACCTTTGGCCCACAGCTAGATCAGGAAGATGGGCCCGATTGGTAGGAACTTAATGAAACGGGCCATCTATGTGTGAACGAAACAGAAAGTCAGAATAGAGCCCCCCAGGCTCCGTAAAGGAAAGCACCCGCACCACCGACTGAACAGGCAGCACCCAACCCAATGAATCCCATCACCACGCAGCGTAGAGTAACAACAGAAGACCAACCTGATTTTGTGTACACCACCCCACTAACCATCACCCAGTTAAGAGATGCCCGTGACAAAATAGAAACTTTTCACACCACTTTTTTGAACGAGTTAGGCAACAGACCGTCATGTATGGTCTGGACGAGCAGGAAGAAGTAAAACTCATTGTAATGAGCCTTCACCCATCTGTTAGTTCAACCCTTCCCAACCCACAAAATGTACGAGGAGGTAATCTCCAGGATATGAAAACAGCCATCTTAGATGTCATTGGCTACAATAGAGGGGATCCAGTAGAAGGACTCAACTGATGCATTCAGAAAAAGGGAGAGCATCCAACAGCATTTGCTGGACACCTCTGGATCCACTTCACCGCAGTATTCGGTGATTTAACACGCGGCCATTTATCTGCTGACAATACAGTCAAATTGTCCCGTATTTTAGTCTCCCACGCCACGGAGGCAGGACAAAAGGCATGTACGAATTACGACCCCTCAGATCCGGCACACAATGAAATGTGGGTACTGAAGTGACTATCAAGAGCTTGGGAACAATCACTACAGAAAAAGATAGAGCAGGAGAAAGTAGACACGAACATGAACCCCGTAAGGGCACACCAAGACCCCACATGGGTAAATGAAGGTAGAAGCACCCCAAAGCGCAGGAATGCTACAATTATGGACAGAAGGGACATTACGCCCGAGAATGCAAAGCCCCCCCGAAACAGCAACAGAATCAGCCCACAAATGCCCCACTTAGGAACAATGCGAGACCTACCACAGCGTTAGCGCCTGTGCAGACAATTTGGCCATAAATGGCACCGATTGACGGTGTTCGGACTCCCCAACTTGGGTCTGCGACCCACATTGTGACAAGTCCAGAAGACCGGTGGTTGCAGGCACAGTCCGGGGACACCCAGTAGAGTTCCTTTGGGACACAGGAGAGTCCCGAACCACGTTAAACTCCTCTACGATGTACCAGCGAGATATATGGCCCATTACAGACACCATCACTCTTAGTGGCTTTACAGGTCACCTCCAGCAGGGACACATTACAGCCCCTGTGGATATCCAGATCGGTACCATTAAAACTAAGCACTCAGTTGTTTTGGTAGATTTACCCCAGACAGCAGAGCACATCTTGGGGATAGATTTTATGAGCTCGTAAATAAATGTGTGTAGAAAATGGCTAGAGCAGCATGAGCCCCCGCCATGCTCACAGTAGGAGACTACGCACACAGGATTAGCTCAGTGGGAGATCCACAAACCATTACCACAGACAAAACAGTTAGAGAAGTCTTGAAAAGGCATAAAGCATCGTTTGCCCAGCACAAGCACGATTGCGGTAAAATGCCAGGAATGGTCAACATCACAGGTCCCGATCCCAAGCCCCAGAAACAATACGGTTTTCCACAGCAAGCTGAGGGAGAGATAGCCAAAGTAATCCAGAGTTTATTGGACCAAGGAGTAATTCGGCCCGTAGCTTCAACGAACAATGCCCCGATTTGGCCCGTAAGAAAACCAGATGGTTCATGGCGACTGACCATCTATTATAGGGAATTAAACAAAGTAACTCCATTAGCAGCCCCCACCATTGCCATGAGTCCCGAGACCATGTTAAAGCAGGGACTACAGTCAAAATGTTTTGCAGTTTTAGACATTAGCAATGGCTTTTGGTCCATTCCATTGGACAAAACGTGCCAGTACAAATTTGTGTTCACTTTCCAGGAACAGCAATACACGTGGACATGCCTTCCACAAGGCTTCCACAACTCTCCCTCCATTTTTCATACACGACCTTGTTCAACAAAATACAACATGTCCTAGGTGAACATAAGCTTTCACTTGAAAATATCTGTGGTCAGTCCGACGATAATGCATCTAACATGAAGGGCTCGGAGAAAGGGCTGCAAGCTCTCTTTAAAAACATTAACAGGTACGCAGACTATGTACCATGTGCAGCCCATTCACTTAACCTTGTTGGAGAAAAGGCAGTGTCTACTGTACCTAAAGTTGTTGACTGTTTTGGCATTTTGCAGGAGCTGTATGTTTTCTTTTCTGGATCTCCACGAAGATGGGGGATTTTAAACACACAGGGCAATCTACATTTTTCTCTGAGGAGCTTAAGTGTAACTAGATGGTCTGCACAATTAAAAATGGATATATGGGTATTTTACAAACTCTCAAACATATTTTTGAAGACTCAGAAGAGAAGCCTGAATGTAAACGAGATGCAAAGAATTTATACCACAAGTTGGTAAAGCTAGAATATGGTATTTTAACAGTCGTTTGGGAAGAAGTGCTGGAACGTTTCAACAAAACGAGTAAGAAACTCCAAACCCCTGGTTTTGATGTATTTGAAGGTTATGTTCTGCTATCATCTTTACATTTGTTTGTTAAAGAACTCAGAGAAAATTCAGCCGATAGGATTGCACACGATGAATCAGAAGCAACAGGTTTGTGTGAAGATATCACCTCAAGTTATTCTGATGCTTCCAAATGCATTGTTACAAGGACATTTTCAGATGGAACAAGTGGTATTGCTTCTTTGAGAGGAGCTGACACATTTAGGATAGAAGTTCTATTTCAACTCTATGACTGCTTGATAATCCAGTTACGCAAGAGGATTGACCGATATGAGCACATTGCGAAACGGTTCAAGTTCCTCTCAGAATTGATGAACAATTCTGAAATTGATGAGGACAGTATTCAACTTACAATATCGTATTACAAAGATGATATTGACCAAAAATTAGTAAACGAGTGTTATCAGTTCAAAGAATATTTGCACCTTAGGAAATACCAGAACACAGAAGAAAACACGCCATCTAAAATGCAATGCGCAGAAGTTCTTCAGCTTATTTGTGAGCAACACCTAATTGAAGTGTTCCCCAATATTACGACTGCGCTTAAGCTGTGCTTGACAATGCCTATCATGAGCTGTGAAGCAGAAAGGAATTTTTCAAAGCTATCCTTTATAAAGAACAAATTTTGGTCTACCATAACTGAAGAGCGCTTAAATTCTTTATGCATATTGTCTCTAGAAAATGAAGTTGCAAGGAAGCTCTCATATGACAAAACTGTACATGAATACGTTGCTAGAAAAAACAGAAAAAAGAGTATTTTGTAAAATGTGCTTCATGTAGTATGTATTCTCATAGGTGGCTAAAATAAAAGGTTATATTGACTGTGGTCTTTTCTAAGTTTTATTTCATCATTCTATGATGCATCATGCATGTATATAACATTTCCCTAATTTTCATCCCTCCATAACTCAAAAATGATCAGGCATAGGAAATTTTTCTTCACACCAGTGACTTTAACATGTGAAATAACCCAGTACAGCAATTTTAATCAAAATCTGAGATGTTGTGGTTACATTTTTAAAAATTTGTGGTGATCTGTCGTGGAACAACCCTATTGAAGAAGATAACAGTGGTTACCCAGATCTCGTTGCTGGTTGCGAAGGGGCCCCCATAACAGTTCAAGCTTCAGGGCCCCAAAATTGTAGGTCCGCCACTGCCAACGACGATCATGATGCAGATCACCAGGTCCGTCTTCATCTTGTCTGTGCCTTCCTCTGTCTCCTGGTATATTCGTATCTTCCTGGGGGTACAAGCATAATATCTGTTCTTATCTTGTTGTTTAATATCTCATTTGTCTGTCTGTTTCTCCTTAACGTCAACTTCCGATTTAGAATCGTCACCATATGTGACTCCCTTTTTTTTTAAATTTGGGAGACAAGACATCTGAAAAGTAATTCTGTCACAGTGTGAGCACTCTCACAGCCTGTGTTTGATGGGCTGAGTGGGTGGACAATTTCTCCGTCCAATGCAAATTTGTTTCAACCAAGTGTTTTAACATGTAAATAGCAGGTGGGGGTTAGCAACCGAAGGGTCGCCGGAAAGGAAACAAAAGTTGCGGCAAAGTGCATTCTTTAAACCACATTTTTTAAAAAACAGCAAAAGAGTTTTGAAATGAACTTTCCGAATGGGGTGCCTATGAGCCGCGGCAGGGCAAGAATGGGTGGAATCCCTGGGTAGGGCGGTGATCAGTGCCGTTGCTCCACTACCCGGGCTTGGCTGACCAAATACATAGGGGGTCCTCAGGCAGGGCGGGAATAAGTGCCGTTACTCCACTGCCTGGGTGACCTTACTAGAACGGTAAGAATTTGAATATTTATGGTCTTTCAACAAACTTGTCCCTTTAACTACCATGTGGTGTCAAAGGAGTAGTCATATCTGTATCAAGAAATTTGCCTGAGATCGACACACAAAGTCGTACAAGCGAGAAACATTCAACATTTAAAAAACTAAAGAAGAAATTGGGCAGGTTCCATCAGGGAGTAGGACACCGTAAATCTCAATCGGTTCCTTTCTCTCATTATCTGGACACCTCAGGGTTCCATTCCAAAAAGGGTCTCAAAGGGGTTAGCATGGTTGGAGTTAGACTCGGAGTCATCACCATCTCCCAGTTGCAAAACTCGTGACTGGAGTTTCTGTGCCAATGCGGCGTGGGCCGATGTGGGATCCATCTTGTTGTTTCTTATCAGTCGATAAGAATTGTTGCGGTGCCATTGTTTCTTATCTGGTAGGGCGGGGCCCACCGATCCGCGGGCGGGCCTGTGCCGTGGGGACACTCTTTCCCTTCCGCCTTCGCCATGGTCTCCACCATGGCGGAGGCGGAAGAGACTCCCTCCACTGCGCATGCGCGGGAATGCCGTCAGGGGCCGCTAACGCTCCCACGCATGCGCCGCCCGGAGATGTCATTTCCGCACCAGCTGGCGGGGCGGAAATTTGTCCGGTGCGGGCCTAGCCCCTTAAGGTTGGGGCTCGGCCCCCCAAGCTGCGGAGCATTCCGCACCTTTGGGGCGGCGCGATGCCCGACTGATTTGCGCCATTTTGGGCGCCAGTCGGCGGACATCACGCCGATACCGGAGAATTTCGCCCTTTGTTCCCATTTAGTTAAATCACACCCAGAGAGTTGTCAGAAATGGATATTTTTCTAGTTGCCAGCATGTGTTGAGTGGTGTGCCATAGGGATCAATGCTGGGGCCCCAACCTTTTACAATTTATATAAATGACTTGGATAAAGGCACTGAAGGTATGGTTGATAAATTTGCTGGTGACCCAAATAGATAGGAAAGTCAATTGTGAAAAACATACCGCAAGACCATAAAACATAGGAGCAAAAGTAGGACATTCAGCCCATCAAGTCTGATCCACTACTCAATGAGATCATGACTGATCTAATCTGATAATCCTCAACTCCACTTTCCATGTAACCCTTGATTTCCTTACAGATTAAAAATCTGTTTATCTCAACCTTGAAAATACTTAACAATCCAGCCACTACATCCTCTGTGGTTAGGAATTCTACAGAATCATTACCCTCTGAGAGGAGAAATTCCTCATTAATATGTATTGTAAATAGTTTGGCCTCATCGAGCTACACTTCCACACCGGCGGCGCAATGCAAAACCGCAATTTGCATGTATTTTAATCAGACTCACGAGCTGGAAGACCAAATCTCCACACCCCCCCCGTGATGCTCCAGCGCTCTCAGCCGAGAGTCACGCGGGCACCATGGCCGCTTAAAGGGAATAAAGAGGTAGCCAACTTTTCAAACGTTTCAGGCTTGCTGGGGGATGTATGCCTGGACCTCAGGGAATAGTGGGGAATGACTCAGTGACAAGTGTGTGGACTTGGGGTGTGCCCCTCAGGATTGAGATGCCCTGGCTGAGACCCCCATTGTTGCATAAATTCATTTAAACCAACCCCCTAGCTGAAACTTACAGGCTCCTGGCTGCGGAGACTACTGATTGTATCCTACAAATACCCTAATGGCTTCCGGTCATGTGGAAACTCACCCAGCCCACCTATTTGGAAGTTCTCATACCCTAGCAGTGTCATCAATCGCCTGCCTTCCAGGTGTCGGCACTCCACAATGCACTGCTTAGAAGCCCAGCCCCACAGCAGAGGATGCAGGGGATCAGCAGAGCTCACCCCAAATAAAGAACGCATGCACCATTGCCAATGGAACCCTCCCTGGCACACAGCCCCTCTCAGATCAAAAGCCTTACCAGTGACACTATCAGCTATAGCCCATCCCTGAGGATCATGAGATGTCTCCAAGCCCTGCCTGTCCACCGCACCCCTGGCCCCGTCCAACCCGGCCAGGAAACCTGACAAGCTTCCTGTCACAACCTGTGTGTCTCAGGCTCCACATAACACCGCAGCTAAGGTCCCAGCAAACAGCCCTCGCTCACCCCCATCTGTAAGACCTGCCCGCACACCAGCCTCTTACCATGGAGACAAATGGTTGCACAGTATGAAGTCAATGGGCTGTGAGTTCAAGTCTCACTTTAAAAACGTGAAATCTATTCTGTGTCTCCAAATGCAGCAGGGTGATAATGTATTGATACTCTCTTTCCGATGAGATCCTAATATGAGGATCTTGTGTGGCCCATAGGAGCACTCTTAATCCTCCTGATCCCACAAGGGAAGGTTAAAACTGAGAAGGGCATCTGAAATATTTATCATGGAATTTACAGTGCAGAAGGAGGCCATTTGGCCCATCGAGTCTGCTCCGGCTATTGGAAAGAACACCCAAGCCCACGCCTCTACCCTGTGCCCGTAACCCAGTAACCCCACCTAACCTTTTTGGACACTAAGGGCAATTTAGCATGGCCACTCCACCTAACCTGCACATCTTTGGACTGTGGGAGGAAACCGGAGCACCCGGAGGAAACCCACGCAGACACGGGGAGAACGTGCAGACTCCACACAGACAGTGACCCAAGCCGGGAATCGATCCAGGGACCCTGGAGCTGTGAAACAACAGTGCTAATAAAAACAGAAAATAATGGAAATACTCAGCATGTCAGACAGCATCTGTGGAGAGAGAAACAGAGTTAATGGGCGGAATTCTCCTTCCACCGACAGGGGGCGGGATTCTGCGCAAACCATCGGGGCAGGAAACAACGGCGCAAACCCTGGCGGGAACCACTCCGGCGTCGAGCCACCCCAAAGGTGCAGAATCCTCCGCACCTTCGGGGGCTAGGACGGCGCCAGAATGGTTTGCGCCTCGCCGGCTGGCGGGAAGGGGCTTGGTGCCACATCAACCGGCGCCGAAGGGCCCCCGCCGGCCGGCGTGAGTTGGCGCATGCGCGGGAGCGCCAGTGTCTGCTGGCGTTATCCCTGCGCATGCGCATGGGGGGTTCATCTCCGCGTCGGCCATCGCGGATCGGTACAAGGCTGACGCGGAGGAATAGAGTGCCTCCACGGCACAGGCCTGCCGGGGGATCGGTGTGCCCCGATCGCGGGCCAGGCCACCATGGGGGCACCCCCCGGGGCCAGATTGCCCCGCGCCCCCCCGAAGATCCCAGAGGCCGCCCACGGAGCTGGGTCCCGCCGGTAGGGACCAACCTTGATTTACACCGGCGGGACCCTCGTTAAACGGGCGGGACATCGTGGCCCGGAGAATTCGGGCGGCCCAGGGGCCCATTGAGTCGCGCAGGTCCCCGCCATTCTCTGAGGCGGGCGGCGCGATTCACGCCAGGCGATTTTTGGCGGGCCGGAGAATTCGGGGGGGCAGGATTCACGCTGACCCCCGGCGATTCTCTGACCCGGTGGGCGGTCGGAAAATCCCGCCCAGGGTCTTCCGTTCCCACAAAAGAATGACGAATGTAAATTGCCATCGACTTCGGTTAGACTGGAAGATCGTGCCTAAGGCCAATGGTGAGGCACATCTGTCGTGGGAAAACCTGCCATAGGGAAGTCGGGGTGTGGGGCGGGGGGGGGGGGGGAAACTTGAGAATTCCAACCAATGTTTCAGATCAATGCAGTGGAATTCTCTGTTGGCGGGATACTCCGGTCCACCGGCAGCGTTCCCAAGCCTGCGGGTTTCCCGACAGCGTGGTGTGGCCACAATGGGGAACCCCATTGGCTGGCTGCGGCAACGGAAAATCCCGCTGAAGGCGGGGGTGCGCTGCCCTGTAAAATGTAGTCAGCAGACCTGACAATCCTGCCCTGGATCTTTCAACATAACTTGGAAAAGTTAAAAATGTGATAGGCTTTGAGCCAGGGGTGGGTGGGACAAGGGCAGTTGAAGGTCACAGTAGTGAGTGAAAGACAGAGCAGTCTTCCAGGGCCAAAGGGAATGGTGATGGGGCAAGAAAAGAAAAAATAAACTAAAGATGGCTGAGAGCAGGTGCACTGCTGACTGAAAGTAAAATCAAGAGAAAAACCCAAACAAGCAGAGAAAAAGAAACAAAAATGGGAGCAGAGATTATAGTGTGAAACTGTTGAATTCAATTTTGAGTCTGAAAGGCTGTGAAGTGATCATTTGGAAGATGAGGTGCTGTTGACTGGAATAGTGCAGCAGGTCGAGGACCCAGATGTCCGTGTGAGAGCAAGTTGGTGAATTAAAATACCAGGCCACCAGAAGCTCCGGGTCATGTTTGCAAAATAACATTCAGGCTACATGGTAGCAGAATTCATTGTTAAATGTAACAAAGGATGGAAATTAACTGAACAGGGGCGTCATTCTCCGACCCCCCCGCCGGGTCGGAGAATGGCCGTTGGCCGCCGTGAATCCCGCCCCCGCCCCCGCCGAAGTCTCCGAAGGGAGAAAAGTCGGCGGGGCGTTAATGGCGCCGCTGCCGCGGAGAATGTCACGGGTCTGCGCAAGGCAGCCGATTTTCGGCCTGCCGATATTCTCCCTTCCGGATGGGCCGAAGTCCCGTCGACGTGATGACCGTTCACGTCGACGTCAATCAAACCTCCTTTTCATCGGCGTGACCCGGTGCTCCAGGCTCACGCCGACCAGCGAGGAGGTGAGTGACGGCCTGGGGGGTTGGCTCTGGGCAGGAAATGGCGTGGCCGCAGACTGATTGCCTGAGGAGAGGTGTGTCTCGGCTTGTGTGTGTGTGCGGCGGGGGGGGGGGGGGGGGGGGGGGGGTGGTTAGAGTAGGCTGGGCTCCGGGGGAGTGCCAGAGAGGGGGTCCGTGCCGGGGTGGAGGTTGGGGGTTGGGGAGGGGGTCCGTGCCGGGGTGGAGGTTGGGGGTTGGGGAGGGGGTCCGTGCCGGGGTGGAGGTTGGGGGGGTCCGTGCCGGGGTGGAGGTTGGGGAGGGGGTCCGTGCCGGGGTGGAGGTTGGGGAGGGGGTCCGTGCCGGGGTGGAGGTTGGGGGTTGTGGAGGGGGTCCGTGCCGGGGTGGAGGTTGGGGAGGGGGTCCGTGCCGGGGTGGAGGTTGGGGGTTGTGGAGGGGCTCCGTGCCGGGGTTGAGGTTGGGGGGGGGGGTCCGTGCCGGGGTGGAGGTTGGGGGTTGGGGAGGGGTTCCGTGCCGGGGTGGAGGTTGGGGGGTGGTCCGTGCTGGGGTGGAGGTTGGGGGTTGGGGGGGGGTCCGTGCCGGGGTGGAGGTTGGGGAGGGGGTCCGTGCCGGGGTGGAGGTTGGGGGGGGGGGTCCGTGCTGGGGTGGAGGTTGGGGGTTGGGGAGGGGGTCCGTGCCGGGGTGGAGGTTGGGGGGGGGGGTCCGTGCCGGGGTGGAGGTTGGGGAGGGGGTCCGTGCCGGGGTGGAGGTTGTGGAGGGGGTCCGTGCCGGGGTGGAGGTTGGGGGTTGTGGAGGGGGTCCGTGCCGGGGTGGAGGTTGGGGGGGGGTCCGTGCCGGGGTGGAGGTTGGGGGGGGGGTCCGTGCTGGGGTGGAGGTTGGGGGTTGGGGAGGGGGTCCGTGCCGGGGTGGAGGTTGGGGGGGGGTCCGTGCCGGGGTGGAGGTTGGGGGGGGGGTCCGTGCTGGGGTGGAGGTTGGGGGTTGGGGAGGGGGTCCGTGCCGGGGTGGAGGTTGGGGGGGGGTCCGTGCCGGGGTGGAGGTTGGGGGGGGGGTCCGTGCTGGGGTGGAGGTTGGGGGTTGGGGAGGGGGTCCGTGCCGGGGTGGAGGTTGGGGGGGGGGTCCGTGCCGGGGTGGAGGTTGGGGGTTGGGGAGGGGTTCCGTGCCGGGGTGGAGGTTGGGGGGGGGTCCGTGCTGGGGTGGAGGTTGGGGGTTGGGGAGGGGGTCCGTGCCGGGGTGGAGGTTGGGGAGGGGGTCCGTGCCGGGGTGGAGGTTGGGGGTTGTGGAGGGGGTCCGTGCCGGGGTTGAGGTTGGGGGGGGGGTCCGTGCCGGGGTGGAGGTTGGGGGTTGGGGAGGGGTTCCGTGCCGGGGTGGAGGTTGGGGGGTGGTCCGTGCTGGGGTGGAGGTTGGGGGTTGGGGAGGGGGTCCGTGCCGGGGTGGAGGTTGGGGAGGGGGTCCGTGCCGGGGTGGAGGTTGGGGGTTGTGGAGGGGGTCCGTGCCGGGGTTGAGGTTGGGGGGGGGGGGTCCGTGCCGGGGTGGAGGTTGGGGGTTGGGGAGGGGTTCCGTGCCGGGGTGGAGGTTGGGGGGTGGTCCGTGCTGGGGTGGAGGTTGGGGGTTGGGGAGGGGGTCCGTGCCGGTGTGGAGGTTGGGGGTTGGGGAGGGGGTCCGTGCCGGGGTGGAGGTTGGGGGGGGGGTCCGTGCCGGGGTGGAGATTGGGGGGGGGAGTCCGTGCCGGGGTGGAGGTTGGGGAGGGGGTCCGTGCCGGGGTGGAGGTTGGGGGAGGGGGTCCGTGCCGGGGTGGAGGTTGGGGGTTGGGGAGGGGGTCCGTGCCGGGGTGGGTGATGGGAGGGCAAATGAGTTGGTCCACCTGGCCAGGTGCCAGCCTCCAACAGTTGGACCCATGCGGTCCATGCCACCTGGCTGGGGGGAGGAGGGGATATGGGCAATGATGACATGTCGTCGTTCCCCTCCCCCCCACCAGGTCGTCATGTTTTCAGATCATCCAGCGATGTTGGCCGCCGTGGTGGCAGCCGCTCATGTCTATGTTGCCCTGGATGATGAGGAGGAGGAGGAGGAGGAGGAGCGTGCCAGAGAGGCGGCGCAGGCTGCCGCAGAGGGGCAGGCGGCAGCCGCCCAGGCTGGAGGGACACCTGACCGACAGGACGAGGAGGGGGAGGAGGACGTCGCGGCCCCACGGCAACGGAGGCACCCGAGGGCGCCCCGTGTGTACCGGCCCCGGCAGTCATACCAGGACCTCACGGACCGGGAATGCAGGAGGAGACTCCGGATGAGCCGGGAAACCGTGGCACACATCTGCCACCTGCTGGCACACCTGTCACCGCGTGGCACTGGCGGGGGACACCCTCTCCCCGTGTCCGTCAAGGTTACGGTGGCCCTGAACTTTTATGCAACGGGGTCATTCCAGGCACCGAGTGGGGACCTGTCCGGCATATCGCAGACATCGGTGCATCGGTGCATCCGGGCAGTGACAGATGCCCTTTATGCCATGGCGCACCGCTACATCCGCTTCCCCGTGGACCGGGCCAGCCAAGATGCCCGGGCCGTGGGCTTCTCTGCCATTGCCGGGTTCCCCATGGTCCAGGGCGCGATCGATGGGATGCACGTCGCCGTGCGGCCACCTGCAGATAACAGGGCCGTGTTCACTAATAGGAAGGGGACCTATTCGATGAACGTACAGGTGGTCTGCGACCACCGCATGATGATCCTGCACGTCTGCGCCCGTTACCCAGGCAGTGTACACGACTCATTCGTGTTGTCGCGGTCATCCATCCCCGGCATGTACGAGGGACGCCATCCCCGGCTGAGGGGCTGGTTGCTGGGCGACAGGGGCTACCCATTGCGATCGTGGCTGATGACGCCTATACGGAGGCCACGCAATGAGGCGGAGAACCGCTACAATGATGCCCATGTAGCGACAAGGGGAGTGATCGAGAGGTGCTTTGGCGTGCTGAAGATGCGTTTCAGGTGCCTGGACCTCTCTGGGGGCGCCCTCCAGTATCGGTCAGATAGGGTCGGCCGCATCATTGTGGTGTGCTGCGTCCTGCACAACATAGCCCAGCAGAGGGGCGATGTGCCGCAGGCAGAGGAGGGCGGAGTGGAGGAGCAGCAGGAAGAGGCCCAGTCCTCCCCAGATGAGGGGGATGGGGGCAATGGTCAGGGCAGACGGGGTAGACACAGACGGGTGGCTGTTCACCGTTACCGGCTGGCCCAGCGGGCACGGGACAGACTGATAGACGCCCGCTTCACTGACTAGATGGGCGTGGGAATCGGGTAGTATGGCCACAGACCGCACACCATGACAACAGCCGACCACCCACACCCCCCACCCATCCATCCACCCAGCACCATCACCCCCCTCCCCAACCCCACACACCCCACCCGCATGCACACCACCCCCCCACTCCCAATTGCCGATCCACCGGCGGCACAACGGGCCGGGCTCACCCAGTTGCGGGTGGACGCGTGTCTATCGCAGGCCATGGAGAATGATGACAACCCGCCTCCGATGAGCTCCTGGCTCTACATCGTTGGACTATGTCTGACCCATGGCCACAGTACCACCATCCACCCGGACCATCCCTGCATGCGGCTGTGACACTGCAGCGCACGGTCCCGTCCTCTGCCCGGGGGATGTTGATGGCGGCCCAGGGGGAAGGGGGCAGACTCACCTGGGGCTGAGGTAAGACCACCCCTCACACACACACTTGCGCTCAACGTACATGACACCCCCGCACACTTTGGACAGAGCACAAAGGCAGCTTCGGTAGGTGTAACATTGACTTTAATAACCAAAGGAGTTCATGCACGTGCCCTAGCCCCTAAAACTCATCTGTGCCCTGCACCCGTGCCAACTTACTCAGTGTCTAATTGTTTGGCCTTACGGGCCCTTTGACTACGTCTACGTGGTTCCCCAGACGGTACAGCAGAACTGGAGGTGGACTCCTGTGATTCCTGCCCTCTGACACTGGATCCCTTTGGCGGCCGTTTCCTGGGGCGTCCTGGCCTAGATGGGCCAGGCTGCGGCCCGGGCGACTGGGATGGCGAGCTGCCAGCCTGTCCTGCCCGTTGCCCACCCGATGCACCTGGGACGGAAGGGGGGGAGTCCGAGGTGTCGCGGTGTACCGGGACCTCCCCTACAGAGGGAGCCGGGACGGACCACACCACCTCCTCCTCCCTCGGGGTGCCCGATGGCCCCCAGGCCTCTACATGGGTGGGGGATGCGAACGGACTGGCCATCCGACGCGCCCCCGACATCTGGCGCTGCCAGTCCTGGAGGCCCGTGCTGGTATCGACAGGGGTCTGCAGGTTTGCAGCCATGGAGCCCAGGGGGTTGTCGAACCCTGTCTGCGACAGTGCGACGCCAGCTCGCACATGGCCACTGGCGCCGATGCCCTCAGCGATGGCCTGCTGAGACTGGGCCATGGCCTGCAGAGACTGGGCCATGGCCTGCAGAGACTGGGCTATGGCCTGCTGAGACTGGGCCATGGCCTGCTGAGACTGGGCTATGGCGTTGAGCGCCTCTGCCATCTGGCGCTGGCACTGGCTCATGGCCTCCTGTGAGAGGGCAGCCATTTCCTGGGCCACAGACGCCGCCTGCACGGAAGGCCCCAGGCCTCGCAAACCGTTCCCCATGTCTGACACCGTCGCACCCATTGCCTCCACCGCGGACGCCACCCGTGCGGTGTCAGCCTGGGTGGCACGCATGACCGGGACCACTCCCAGCTCCTGGACGCGGGTGGACTCCTCCACCTGCGACCGCAGCCGCCGCAAGCCACCCGTCACCCTATTCGCTCGTCTCCGTGTCGGTGGTTGCATCGGATCTATGTGTGGGTGTGGTAACTGCAGGAACCCGGGATCCATCTGGGCGGCAGATGTTCGCTTGGCCTGGGCTGCCCTCCGACCGCCCGGTCCCTCTGCTGCTCCTACCTCCACCTGCTGTACCGGGACGGCTGTGTTGTGCGCACCAGTGAGTGTACCAGACGCCTCATCACTAAAGTGCCCAACCGTGGTGAGTGTTTCTGCGATGGTGGAGGGTGTTGGTGACAGCAGTGGCGTTGTGTCGTGCTCTTCGTCCCACTCTGAGTCCATGGCACTTTGGGGTGGGGGTTCGTCTCCACCCATCCACTCTGAGTCACTGTCCGGTATTTCGTCTTCCCGGGTAGGGGTGTCCTGGGTAGTGCTGTCCCGGGTAGTGCTGTCCCGGGTAGTGCTGTCCCGGGTAGGGGTGTCCTGGGTAGTGGTGTCCCGGGTAGGGGTGTCCTGGATAGTGGTGTCCTGGGTAGTGGTGTCCTGGCTCGGATGTGACGGGGGCCTGTGGCTGCCCCCCTCATCGCTGGGTGGTCGCTCCCGCACGTGACGGGGGTGTCGTCTCCCTGTTGCTCCAGGTCTCTCCGTCTCCCGTGGTCTCCGAGGGGCTTCCTGCGGGCGTCGCATGCTGGAGGGTTCGGGTCTCTCCGTCTCCCGTGGTCTCCGAGGGGCATCCTGCGGGCGTCGCATGCTGGAGGGTTCGGGTCTCTCCGTCTCCCGTGGTCTCCGAGGGGCATCCTGCGGGCGTCGCATGCTGGAGGGTGCGGGTCTCTCCGTCTCCTGTGGTCTCCGAGGGGCATCCTGCGGGCGTCGCATGCTGGAGGGTCCGGGTCTCTCCGTCTCCCGTGGTCTCCGAGGGGCATCCTGCGGGCGTCGCATGCTGGAGGGTGCGGGTCTCTCCGTCTCCCGTGGTCTCGGAGGGGCATCCTGCGGGCGTCGCATGCTGGAGGGTGCGGGTCTCTCCGTCTCCCGTGGTCTCCGAGGGGCATCCTGCGGGCGGTCTGCATCTGCGGGGATGGGTGCCTGGACGTTTGGTCCTGCGATACACAATGAAGCATGCATGGTTAGACATCAGGCAGTGATCAGGTGATACGGGAGAGGGGGATATAGGGGAGGGGGGATATGGGGACGGGCTGTTGGTGGCTCACTTGCTCGTGGGGCCCCGACCTCTGCATCAGCAACCTCCCGGTCCTCAGGTCCGCCAGCCAGTTCCAGGGCCCTTTCCTCGTGTACGGTCAGTGGCCTCTCATCAGCGGGCCCTCCTCCAGTCCTCACATGCTCCCTATTGTTGTGTGCGCGCTTCTCCTGGGGGGGGGGGGGGGGTGGTGGCAGGGGTAAAAGGCAACAGTGTTAGGCAGGTATATGAATGCACGCCATCGGTTGCGCGTGCATTGCAGAGGTTAAGGTTAGGGCTGGATTCACTTGGGGATATGGGGGATATGGGGGAGGGGGGATATGGGGGAGGGGGGATATGGGGGAGGGGGGATATGGGGGATATGGGGGAGGGGGATATGGGGGATATGGGGGAGGGGGGATATGGGGGATATGGGGGAGGGGGGAATATGGGGGATATGGTGGAGGGGGGATATGGGGGAGGGGGGATATGGGGAATATGGGGGAGGGGGGATATGGGGGATATGGGGGAGGGGGGATATGGGGGATATGGGGGAGGGGGGATATGGGGGATATGGGGGAGGGGGGATATGGGGGAGGGGGGGATATGGGGAATATGGGGGAGGGGGGATATGGGGATATGGGGGAGGGGGGGATATGGGGATATGGGGGAAGGGGGATATGGGGGAGGGGGGGATATGGGGGAGGGGGGATATGGGGGATATGGGGGAGGGGGATATGGGGGAGGGGGGGATATGGGGGAGGGGGGATATGGGGGAGGGGGGATATGGGGGATATGGGGGAGGGGGGGATATGGGGGAGGGGGGATATGGGGGAGGGGGGATATGGGGGAGGGGGATATAGGGGAGGGGGGATATGGGGGATATGGGGGAATATGGGGGATATGGGGGAGGGGGGATATGGGGGATATGGGGGAGGGGGGATATGGGGGAGGGGGATATGGGGGATATGGGGAAGGGGGGATATGGGGGAGGGGGGGATATGGGGGAGGGGGGATATGGGGGATATGGGGGAGGGGGGAATATGGGGGATATGGGGGAGGGGGGATATGGGGGAGGGGGGGATATGGGGGAGGGGGGATATGGGGGATATGGGGGAGGGGGGATATGGGGGAGGGGGGGATATGGGGGAGGGGGGATATGGGGGAGGGGGGATATGGGGGATATGGGGGAGGGGGGATATGGGGGAGGGGGGGATATGGGGGAGGGGGATATGGGGGATATGGGGGATATGGGGGACGCTCACCCTGCCTGCTCTGACGAGGTCATTCACCTTCTTGTGGCACTGGGTGCCTGTCCGTGGTGTTAGGGCCACAGCGGTGACGGCCTCTGCCACCTCCCTCCACAGACGCCGGCTGTGGCGTGGGGCAACTCTGCGGCCGTGCCCGGGATACAGGGCGTCCCTCCTCTGCTCCACCGCATCCAGGAGCGCCTCCACATCGCGTGACTCGAACCTCGGGGCTGAGCGACGGCCAGCCATCAAGTCGGGTGTTGCGGTCGGCTGTTCCGGTCGGGTGGGGGGGAGCTGCGCGGCCTTATGAGCCGTCACGCCGTGCAGCGCGTATGACGCTGCACGGCGTGAACCACTGCGCAAGCGCGGATCCCGTTACGTTGCTGCTAGCCCATTTCGGGCCGCAGACTATCGGCCCATTTTTATGACGTGACGCAAGTGGGATTTGCGCCGTTTTTTGCGCCGATCGGCGGAGTTTCCGCCGATAACGGAGAATTTCGCCCCAGATCTTTGAAATTATTTGGGAATATTTTATCCAAACTGAGTAAGAGAGAGTGGAAAAACAACAATTTTACTAAGGGCACTAAACTGTGAACCTTCCAAGCCCGTGTCCATAGTGGATTCCTCCACAGGACTTAAAGACATTGTCCGGTTGTGTCCGTTCCAGGCCTCTTCCACTCCAGGGGCGTCATTCTCCGACCCCCCGCCGGGTCAGAGAATCGCCGGGGGCTGCCATGAATCCCGCCCCCGCAGGTTGCCGAAGTCTCCGGCACCGGAGATTCGGCGGGGGCGGGAATCGCGCCGCGCCGGTTGGCGGGCCCCCCCGCTCGATTCTCCGGCCCGAATGGGCCGAAGTCCCGCCGATAAATTGCCTGTCCCGCCAGCGTAAATTAAAGCACCTATTTACCGGCGGGACAAGGCAGCGCGGGCGGGCTCTGGGGTCCTGGGGCCGGCATGGGGGGATCTGGCCCCGGAGGGTGCCCCCACGGTGGCCTGGCCTGCGATCGGGGCCCACCGATCCACGGGCGGGCCTGTGCCGTGGGGGCACTCTTTCCCTTCCGCCTCCGCCACGGTCTCCACCATGGCGGAGGCGGAAGAGACTCCCTCCACTGCGCATGCGCGGGAAACTTTCAGCGGCCGCTGACGCTCCCGCGCATGCGCCGCCCCGACATGTCATTTCCGCGCCAGCTGGCGGGGCACCAAAGGCCGTTTCGGCCAGCTGGCGGGGCGGAAATTCCTCCGGCGTTGGCCTAGCCCCTCAATGTTGGGGCTCAGCCCCCAAAGATGCGGAGCATTCCGCACCTTTGGGGCGGCGCGATGCCCGTCTGATTGGGGCCGTTTTGGGCGCCAGTCGGCGGACATCGCGCCGTATCGGGAGAATCTCGCCCCAGGTCTCTGTTCGGTCCCTGGACTTGCTTTTTCCGCACATTTTTTTCCTTCTCTTTTTTCCCACCTGTTTTGCTGAGGTTGGGGAACGAATTGCTGAGTTCTCTGGCGAGTTTTTGATAAAAAGTGGCCATTTTGCAGGTCTGCAGGAGGAGAGCCAACTGTCATGGCGACTGCTCAGCACATCGTCGTCACCGGAAGTGATGGTCTCCTTTTCTGAGGAAGGATGTTCTAGTTATAGAGGGAGTGCAGTGAAGGGCCGAAATTCTCCGGTATCGGCGCGATGTCCGCCGACCGGCGCCAAAAACGGCGCAAATCAGTCCGGCATCGCGCCGCCCCAAAGGTGCGGAATCCTCCGCTCCTTGACCGGCCGAGTCCTAACCTTGAGGGGCTAGGCCCGCGCCGGACTGATTTCCGCCCCGCCAGCTGGCGCGGAAATGACATTGCCGGGCGGCGCATGCGCGGGAGCGTTAGCGGCCGCTCACAGCATCCCCGCGCATGCGCTGTGGAGGGAGTCTCTTCCGCCTCCACCATGGTGGAGACCGTGGCGAAGGCGGAAGGAAAAGAGTGCCCCCACGGCACAGGCCCGCCCGCGGATCGGTGGGCCCCGATCGCGGGCCAGGCCACTGTGGGGGCACCCCCCGGGGTCAGATCGCTGCGCATCCCCCCCCCAGGACCCCGGAGCCCGCCCGCGCCGCCTTGTCCCGCCGGTAAGAGAGGTGGTTTAATCCACGCCGGCGGGACAGGCATTCTAGCAGCGGGACTTCGGCCCATCCGGGCCGGAGAAACGCGGGGGGGGGGCCCGCCAACCGGCGCGATTCCCGCCCCCGCATAATCTCCGGTGCTGGAGAATTCGGCAACCGGCGGGGGCGGGATTCACGCCAGCCCCCGGCGATTCTCCGACCTGGCGGGGGGGTCGGAGAATCTCGCCCAAGGTTTACCAGACTGATTCCTGGGATGGCAGGACTGAAATATGAGAAGAGATTGAATCGGTTAGGATTGTATTCGCTGGAGTTCAGAAGACTGAGGGGGGATCTCATTGAAACCCATAAAATGCCTACAGGATTGGACAGGGTAGATGCAGGAAGGGTGTTCCCGTTGGTGGGTGTGTCCAGAACCAGGGGTCACAGTCTGAGGATATGGGATAGACCATTTAGTACAGAGATAAGGAGAAATTTCTTCACCCAGAGAGTGGCGAGCCTGTGGAATTTGTTTTCACAGGAAGGCGTTTAGTCCAAACCATTGCAGTTAGGTATAGTATTTAGGGCAAAGGGGATCAAAGGATATGGGGGAAAGCGGGATTAGACTATTGACTTGGATGATCACCCATGATCTTAATGAATGGCAGAGCAGGCTCGAAGGGCTGAATGGCCTCTTCCTGCTCTTTTTTTCTATGTTTCTAAGGGGATTTAGACAGGCGAAGTGATTGAGCAAGTACTTTTAAAATGCAACATAATGTGGAAAAATGTGAAGTTATCAACTTTGGTGAGAAAAAAACAGAAATTCAGAATATTTCTTGGATAATGGGAGATTGCAAAGTGTTAGTGTCCACATGTACCTGAAGTCCTTGTTCACAAGTCACTGAAAGTTAACATGAAGGTGCAACAAGCAATTAGAAAGGCAGATGGTATGTTGGTCTTCATTGCAGGAGGATTTGAGTACAGAGCACAGGTTAGACCGCACCTGAAGTGTCGTGTGCAGTTTTGGTCTCCTAACGCAACGATAAAAAGATTCAGCCGGCTGATTCCTGGGATGGCAGGATTGTCCCGTGAGGAGACTGGGCCTGTATTCTCCACAGTGGAGAAGAATGAGAGGGGATCTCATTGAGACATGCACCATTCTTACAGGTCTCAACAGATTTCGAAAGGTTGTTTCTCCTGGCTGGGCAGCAGTGGACACCTACAGTCTCCAAATAGGAAGTAGACCATTTAGGACCAAAATGAGGAGAAATTTATTCACACAGATGGAATTCTCTACCCCAAAGTTATTATTTGTATTTAATGTTTTTATTGGGCTTTATATATAATATAAATACAGGTATATACATAACAAAGCAAATCACTAAGGATCTAGGAAATATGTAACAAGACAGGGAGTCTTTCCTCCCCTCTCTTCTATTTTCTCTTCTTTTTACAGAACATCAAACTATGGTGAAGGGCGCCTGGGTGGTGCCCCCTAATGCTATTGACATTCTTCGGTGCAGATGCCTCGATATTGGCCTTGCTCGTTTCTACTTGCCATTTTTCCTTATTTTCTACTGCCGTGCTGTGGGTTGTTGCCACCGTTGTCTTCCCTTGTGCTCTCTCTCCCCCTCCCCCCCATTTTTGTTCTCTTATCTCTTACCCTCTTCTGGCTCCCCTTTTTTGTTCTTCCCCCCTCCCCCACACACCCCTCCTTCCCTACTCCCTCCCTTCCCCCTGCTTCACTGCTGCCTCCCTTTGTTTCCTGCTGGGCTTGGCTACCTCATATTGCTCCCTTCCCCCCACCCCTCCCCCCTCCCCTCCTCCCCCTCCCGGGGTCTTCACTCCCTTTCCTGTCTTCTATCTTGTCCTGGCTATTTATCCCTGGCTTCTGGCTACTTATTTATTTATTTGCTGGCCACAAACAGGTCCTGGACCGGCGGGTGA